>NC_141765.1:25401558-30201558 GCF_982258835.1 Parasteatoda tepidariorum | reverse complement strand
TATCATATTTTAAGAATACGTTTTGTGTCGTATTTATGCAAAAAATCCTTGCTAAAGTTTTTGAATATTTCATAAAGGCGTTAAAATTTTGCAAATGCTTGAGACGGAAAAAATAGTTTTAGCTTCCCTTTTCAAATTTTCGCCTTATTTACAAAGAAAAAATAATTAATAAAATTGATCAAAAAGAAATCATTGGACTTTAAAACTCAAAAATAAGTTTGAATGTCTTATATTATTTTAGTTTTCTATCCATCTAAATTTAAAAGGGTGGATGAAGAATTTCTAAGAGATAGCAATACAAAATGTGTTCGAACTTAAAGATTAATTTCTTTTCTTAACCTTCCTTCAGCTCGAAAGAATAATAAATCATATAATAAATTTCCTTAATGTCTTATTTCTTTTGGAATAAAGCTAATACTTAAAGAATCTTTTCAAGAGAATTCTCTAAGAATAATGACTTGAAATCTTAATTAATCATTCAATTACAATATCCAAGAAACATTACACAAAGGAGGAGAAAATTTATATTTTCTTTTGTTGTATTTTGAAATACACCATACTTACTAGAATAAACAGAAAAATGCCTCGCACTTTGATTAAACTTCTGTTTTCATATGTTGAAAGATAAAATACTTTTATTCTAATGTTTAAATTTCTTTTCGTGGCTGAAGTTTAAAAATGATATAATAATGCTTGAAAAAACGATTTGGTGTACTTTAACAAAATGAAAATTACATTAAACTTGATCATTGATCTTACAACAATGCAACGACAGTAATTATAATTTTAAAAAAATTCATCGTGTCTTAAAAATTACGAATAATTTGAAGAGTTAATTAGAGAAAAATGGAAGGAGATAGAAATGTGCAGTTTGCTGAGTTCTGTTCAAGAAACCAGAAAAGTTCTTTTTTAATAAGTTTGAAAACTAACAAAAAAAGTTTAAATGTAGAGCGTTTCTAACTAATGAAACTAAGAAATAGTGATTTCAAAATCACTATATACAATAACAACCTGGTGCAATTTGAAAACAAAAGTAAGAGACACTCATTCATGACGGCTTGATCTGACATACTGCGGATTTATAGCTGTCTTTTTAAAAAAATTCAGACCTAAATTTATAAAATTGAGTAAAAAAAACGTTTAAAATCACAAATAGCAATATTTGTCACCTTCATCAGTAGGATAAAATGACACGCAAAGTAAACTGAAATGATAAAACTTGACAGAGGTTATTATTTAAACTGGCGCTATAAACAAACAGTAAAAATAATGAAAAATTTGAATATGACAAAGAAAAATTTGGTGATTTTCATAGACTAATTTTTTAGCATATTGACTAATTATTAGCATTACTCTTCATGTGTTGAACATGAAAGCATAGACTAATTTATTAACCTTACTCTTCATGTGTTGAAAGCAATAAAGGAGATATTTCGGGATCAACGCTGGGGCTCGAACCACTATTCTGTCTTTCATAAGATTGACAGATTAGTCCTCTCGGCTATAATGTGTACCCAGCTGCAAGGAAGCCAAGCTGTGTCCAGCTGTAAGTGGCTTCATTACGTAGGCCTAGTTGGTGCGATAAAATTCTGGTTGTTTAACCGTATTAGGTTAAAGCAGTTAATAAACGGTTTTTCTAACAGTTAACTATTTGAATTTCAGCTTATTTATGGTTATTTGATTGTTTTTTTGATTATGATAAAATAAATTATCATTAACCATTTTTTCCGAGAAATTTTTTACAATGCATAAAGTAGGGGAGAGTGGGGTCAATTGTAACATTTTTTATTAAACTATTTTTAACTAACAAAAATCCAATATATTATTAGTATTAATTGACAGACGAGTAAAGTAGACTATCCTCTACTAGAAAAAAATACCATATTTTAAATGTTATTATATTAGTTATTAACAATATTTGACAGTCGTGCACTTGTTGCAATTGTCCCCACTAATTGTAACAGTTCATAAATTCAACCAAAACATAGTTAATTATACATATTATCATAGTTGTGATATATTTTTTATTAATCAAAATAGTAGTGATATTTTAGGAGTAAAAATAATAGTGAGCAGAGACCTAAAGGGTTAAACTTTTAACTTTAAGGGGTTAAAAATTTTAATTTATGCTGTGAAAGGTGACAAATAAAATAATGCACATGCAACATAATATAAATGATATAAGAAACTATTGGTGGTTCTGAAAGAGTTAAGTAATGGTTTGTAAACTTAAGATTATTTATTTTCAGCTGTTGCAATCGTCCCTTTACTTATTGTTACAATCGTCCCCAAGACGCCATTTCAGCTTCATTTGTTAAAAACAATGCTAGTTAATTAACAAAACTAATTTTTTTTATTGAAATGTTAATTAAGGTGTCCACTTACATATTAGGTTAAAAAAAATGTATTTGTTTAAGCAAAATTACTTTGTTACAATATAATATTCTAATACCAAAAAAAGTACTTACGTAGCGTGAAAAAAACTTTTGTGATTTAACTCTTTCAAAAGTACATAAAAATGGTTGCCAACAGGGGTGTACATGTAGATTTATTAAATACACCTTATGCGCCACCTATGCGCTCTGTTACAATCGTACCCTGTTACAATTTACCCCATTCTCCCCTACACAATGACGCTGTTCCACGCAAGAACACAAACTTCATCGCAGTGTGAATTTCCAATCGTTATGTTTCAAACAGAATTAATTTTAAAAAGAAATTTTAACTATTTTTTTAGAGTTACCATTATTTAAACAAGTAAGATATGTAACTTTTCAGTAAAAGAGACAGACCGGTAAAATATTAAACCAATATCAAGTAACATACCGTTAAAACTGACAGTTCCATCTTATAAGTTTTATCTCGATGACCTAATATAAGAAGAAAATTTTATTTGCTGAAATAATATACAAACTTAATCCCAAATCATTACAAAGAATGGATAGGGATAAAATTGGAGTGAGGAAAAAAAAGCGAAAATGATACCAAACTCTAGCAAAAGATGTCAGAGGAAAAACATCAAAACATGTTTGACTACCGGAGGAGACGCATAAAAATTGAAATGTGATATTAAGAAAAACCTCCAAGTTTCATAAGGAAATCTTGATGCTTTACAGATGATCTTCGATTAGATCGATTTTGACTGGATTTTATTTTTTTCCTCTCTTAAGTAATAATTTGATACCTCTACTATGTATATTGTCTAAACTTCATTTTCAACAGAGATTCAAAAAATATATATTTTGAGTGAAGATTACGAGCAACCAACATATTAAAAGTTCATATTTGAAAAAATTAAGTGATATAAAAAGCAATTTCATGCTTTGTAAGGAATAAAAGAACTTTCTAGAGTTATTTTTAAAAAGAAATGCTATAGCTACCGTGTTTTTGCACAATGTTCTACTCAGTGAAAGTTCTTAAGCATGAAACGAATGATAAAAGTTCAGAAGTCAAAAAATATGCGATTTAAAAAAGTATTTTATCCCTTGAAAGTTGAAAGAAAACTGCCATTTTCAATTCTTTTGTAAAATAAATATTGAATGTGAGTGAAAGTGTAACTTCACTTGAAATTTTTAGAAAAGAGAATCTTGATAAAAAAATATAGAGTATTTGAAGGTTGTCATGAAACGCCATCAATTTTTAGTTTACTACTGCAAATGACAGCAAATCTCCAACGTAAATATGACTTTTTGCATTGTGACTTTGATAGTTTTATGAAATCATATAGCTCTTCAAAATTGCTTTTGAAAGCATTTTCGATTTCATGAAAAGGACAATATATTTTATGGTTAAATTTGTGGCACATAGAGCAAAATTATAATAAGATATTTCTTTCCTCTTTAAACTATAGTTGGAATTATGGCAAAACAATTTACCGACCTTATAATTGAAACATTACATTAAATCTGCTCACCATGCGGAAATGATTGTGCCATTTCATAAGTAAAATATATTTTATAAGTTAGACTTACATTTTATGTTTAAAACATTTTAAACTTATAGCACTCGAAATTGTATTCATTGAATAAAAATAAAAACATTATTCTAAATCCAATGTATAAATTCTCAAACGTATTTTATAAGTCTTATCTGCAATATTTTCCAATACCATTTATGTCAGTCCTTTATGTTCATTTAATTTTCATAAGTTTTTTTTTATAATTTAAATATTATTTCTTTTTATTTTACATACATATAATTAAAATTACATGAGTGTAATGTAGGACTTACATAATTGCATATTACGTTAAAAATAATATTGTTAAGAAATACTATTAAAATATACTTTTTTCCAGTTTCAAGCATATTTTACGCTATTTTATAATAAATTATATAAAATGCCTGTACAATGCGTTATCTACACTATTTTGATATTATTATTGTATATTTCAGGCTATAAATTTTTAACGATATATATATATATATATATATATATATATATATATATATATATATATATATATATATATATATATATATATATATATATATATATATATATATATATATATATATATATATATATATATATATATATATCGTTTTTTTTTCGCTTACATGATAAGTTGTAATCTCTGATGTTTGTAGTTTTTCTTCATTTCATATTAAAACGAATTTTAAAAATATATATTAAAGAAGATCTTCACAGAACATCCTGTATATTCATGTTAAGAGAAAAACTAGTTGTAATGCAGATTTTCGATATTTCTCAACATTTCTTCAATAAAAAAATTATAATTTTACTTTTTGATAAAATTGAATTTTAAGAACATATCATATCTGCATTGATTGAATATGTGGCCTTGCATAACCACATTAGGGTAAAAGTTCACGTGAATGGAAACTAAATTCATCAATAAATGAAATTGTAATATATATATAGTATTTCCTTTTTGTTACCAATAAATATGCTTTTTACAACTTTCGCCTAGAACTTGAAAACTTAATGAAAGTTAAAATGATGGACTTTAAAATGATGCTATGACAAACACGTGCTTTCAAAATTAAAATATTTAAATGCTAATACATAATTCATTAATACATGCCTATAGAATGCATACATACTTCAGCAGTAAATACATTCAAATGCACACTGTAAGACATTTCTTTGAAAAAATGGCTAAATAACAATTTATTTAATTGTCATATTACCATATTCAAACTAAGCAGTCAAATAACTATAAATAAGATGGTATTCAAGCTGTTAACTGAGAGAAAAACCGCTTATTAATTACTTTCCCCAAATACGGTTAAACAACCGGAATTTTAGAGCACCAACTAGGCCCACCTAATGAAGCGATTTAGTTCCTTGCAGATGGGCACACATTATAGACGAGAAGGCTAATCTGTCAATCTCATAACCGTCAGAAGGGGGTTCGAGTTCCAGTATTGACAGCACAATATTTCCTCTGTTCCTTTGAACAGATGACGAATTTCCTGTATTCTGCACTCGCCAATTTGTGACCCTGGGCTATTAAAAAACGATACTCTCATTCACACATAGATGGCATCACCATAAGGCTGATGAATTATCTTTAATGTCCAATTTCTTTTTTAAGGCTTTGAAACAATACTAGTCGTAAATGGTTAAAAAAACCGCATAATTTTGCATTCATGATTTATGAACCATACTAATTGTTAACGGTTTCAAAACCGTAAGGGTAAAAAATTATTTTTTACCGTAAGCTACACGGTTAATTGGATGGACAGACTGCTGCAGATCATTTTACCATATTTGTAGAAGGAAAATTCTACAGTGCATTTCCATTTTAAAATAATTCCTACTTATTTCTCACAACTATTTTCATTTTTTATAAATATTTCATTTTTGCTCCAATAAAAATTACATTTTGCAACTTTAACCTTGAACTAGAAAGCCGTGATTTAAAAATGATAAAAATTATTTCAGCTATGACAATTTTTATGCTATAACAAGCACGTGCTTTCAAAATTAAAATTGTTAAATAATAATACATACTTCAGCAATACGTATCTATACAATGCATACCTACTTCAACAATACATTAAAATACATACCTAAATGCATACTTCAGATTGTCTTCTCAGGTTTTCAAACTATTTGTTCAATACGAGCGGAAACATAACATGCAGTCCCATTAACCCTTAAGATATTTTTAATGGAATAATAAAATATTAAAACTAAAGATGGATTATTCTTTTCATATTTAAGGAATTGATTAAACAAACCATTTTTACTACCCTACAAAAATGGAAAATAAATGACTTGGTTAACCTATTTATTTTCCATTTTTTAACTTATATATTGTGGAAACTGAGGAAAACTTATCCATGATTTATAAATCCCTCTGGTATTTGCTCACCGGGAAATATTTTTTATGTGTTAATAAAACATTTATCCTTCTTAACTTTTCTAAGCCAAAAGATTTTTTTCTCACAGTTTCATCGGTTCACACACTGTTGGAATGTTTCGGAAAAAATGGTTAAATATCAATTCTTTTTAAGTATTATTTTACCTTATTAAAAAAACAGTCAAATAGTCATAAATAAGATGGTATTCAAACTGTTAACAGTGAGAAAAACCGTTTATTAACTGCTTTCACCAAATACGGTTATGCAACCAGAATTTTATCACACCAACTAGAAGAAACCACTTACTTTCTAGCAGTTGATTACATATAATAGCCGAGAGGACTAATGTGTAATCTCATTACTGGTAGAACGGAGTTCGAGACCCAGCGCTGACACCATAATATTTCCTCCATTCTCTTCAGCACATGAAGAATTTCCAGTGTTCTGCACTCCCCAATGTGTGACCTTGGACCATCAATGAGTGAATGCGATTATCAGACACACATCGATGGCAGCGCCATGAAGCTGCGAAGCTGCTAAACACAAAAAAGGCTAGTATTTCCCATCTCCAGTATTTCCATTATTTTGAAACTATGCTAGCTGAAAATGGTTGAAAAAAGGTTTTGCGAAATAGTTTTGTATTTATGGTTTTTAGACAAAACTAGTTGTAAATGGTTTCAGAAAATTTTCTTTACTATAAACTTAACGGTTAATTGAATGAAAAGACTACTGCCGGTTATTTTACCTTAATTTTAGAATTAAAATTCTAACAGTGCGCAACACAGGAAAATTCAAACACTGCTACGATGATGCTTTTTGTATTTTATTATAAAATTTCGCAATTACAAATCAAACCATTTACAAATAAATAATACAATTTAAAATTACAATCTCTGTCTTTAAAAATGCAGAGGAAGTTTCATAGAGATATAGAGAGAATAATTTATTTTATTTTATATTACAACCGTGTTTGAACAGTCGCCCCAATTTTGGGTTTACGACTAGTAATGTTCAACTCCGTAGCCTTGTAATTTTGAACCCAATACAGAAGACAAGGGAACTCCTCGATCGAGTATTGGGAGTAATTTGCCTTCGTGGAGGACTTTTTGATGGAGCTAACCTGCATTTGCGTTACATGGAGAGGAAGATCACGAGAACCTCCCACGGTTAGCCTGACGGCAAGGAGGCTCTAACCCTTGATCCATCGACCACTGAAAACATTTCACGTCAGCACTGTGGTCGGTGCAAACCGAATGCGGAATTCGTATCAACTGGGATTCGATCCCGGTTCGCCTTATTGGAAGGCGAACGCTCTATCCCCTGAGCCATCACGGATCTGAAAAAAAGGTATGATCGAAATTACCAAAATATGGTAAAATTTACCATTCTTCTGATTCTATTAGAACACGAAAAGGTTGAGCAATTTTTACCGAATTAAAAATAAGATATGGTATTATAAAAATTGAAGAAGTGAATGTGGTAAAATTTGGTAATTTATCATGATACCTTAGAGAAGAGCATAAAAACTATTTATGTGGTTTATTTATTCTTATTTACTCTAGTATTTTTTTACTAAATGTGTGTTAATAAGAGCTATTATTTTGAAAACCAGAATTTCCAGTAAATCGTTTTCCTACGAAGGGGAAAATTATCAAATGAATGGTTTAAATACCATATATTTTTGTCTTGTTAACCGTAATTATGTTTTTTTTTACCAGAAATGTCATTACAGTGCAGTAATTATACCGGATTTTTTTTTCTCTGAGTGGACTATAACCCTCTACTTTTTATAAAGTTTCTAGTGCCCTTATCACTAATATATTAAAAAAATAGTTGAATTCTTTATGAACTAAGGTTAATATGCAACGAACTGGTATTCATATTGTTTTGTTGAAACTTTTTATTTTTTTATTTTCATTTTAATGTATTTTTTTATAAATGGTTATTACGGAAGCTTAGATTCAATTCACAAAATCAAAGTTTTAGGCAGACAAAGAGAAAATTTGCACAGAATAAAAAATTACATAATATTAAGAACAAAAGGCAAAAAGCTAAATTGTCTTCAAATAGTTCAGTTTACCGATATAAATTAAATTTATTTAACACTTTCAGTTTAGATATGTCATTTTTATCAGAAAATAAATATTTGACATAATTATGGCATATAACATTTTTGTTTCGTTGCAGAATTTTTGATAACTCATTATTCAAATCTCTTTCACAGTGGATCAAAACACAGTGAGTTTTAGAGAAAATTAAAACAAAAGAACATGCACATTAGCGGTCAAGAATTAATATTTAAGCGAAGAAAAGATGAAAATGCTATCAAAGTCTGACTAACTACCTCAGAGGAAGGAGAAATTAGTAAAGATAAAAAAAAATTTAATTCATGGTTAACGTGAAGTTGTTTTCAATAACCTAACCCCTCTTTAACCCTTTTAACCTCTCTATGTTTCCTCCTGCAATCAAACGCATCTTATTGTTTATAATATCAACTCTCCTCTACTGTGATTTATCAAATTCTGATAGCATTTCGCTTTCCCTAACTTACATATTAATTTGCAGCCACCATTATTGTGTTTTTTGTTTCATTTTTCTGCAAATACATATTAAGGGTGATCTCTACGGAATATTCTGTATAGATTATATCGAAATATATAGTTTTCATACATCTATGAAAAATTTTAATTTCATTTTCCTAATAAAACTCATTGCAATTATGTAAATCAGTTATTTAAAAAAAAAACTTCTAAAAATAGTTCAAATTTAAAGGATAAACCATGGATTTCAAAAATGCTAATCAAGCAGTTTGACTCAAAACGGTTCTATTCCATTAAGTTTTATTTTTTATAAACGTTTCGATCCATTTTCATGATGATTTTATTTAACCTTTTAACCAACCATTCAAATATGAAAAAGATTTTTTTCCTATATTTTCAAGTACAGTTCAGAGGAAAATGTATATAAGGTAAGAATTACGAAACATTACCAAAATACATAGTTGGCCTTTTATATTAAAATTAAATTTTTCTAAACAGGATTACTTAAAGTTAAGAATCTCAAAGAAAGGGGTTAGAATGTTTACTTGATTAAGCATATGATGAAGCACCTGGCTTTGGAAAGGTGCTTTTGGATCTACGCTTCTCTGAGCTTCATTATTAATTCATCTGACAGCAGAATATTTCGGGATTAAATTATATCAAACTTTATCGCTTTAAAGAGCTGAAGGTAATCAGCTTAGAAAAGATACATATTTTTACATCGTCATGGTAAAAATTAATAAGGAAGTTTCTCATAAAACATTTTAACTTTGCCAGTTAAGGGGATTTGAATAATTTCCCTTTTTCCTCTTAGAAATTATTCATTCTTTCACTGTAGTTTGAATTAATTTAACGTGGAGACTTCTAACATTTAGAATTGTAATACTGATTTTACTTTAAAGTGCAATTCTTTTCAAGCATTTTTTTCATGCACAGGAAAGATTCATTGCAAAATAGTGAGAATCCTTTTTTTTAAATTACAAGGAGATAGTTTAAAAAGAAATAAGTTAACCAGGCATTTTGTTGTATTTTCTAAATAAAACTACACTGAGAAAGAAAGTACGGTCAAAACTACCAGAACATGGTAAAAATTACCGTGTTTTGTGGCACTATGGGAACACTAAAAACCACGATAATTTTTATCGAAGCCCTTTCATAATGATTTTGGTAAAATTAACTATTACATATACTGTTATAATATGTGATAAAATTAGGTAAATATCGAAAAATTTGCTACTTTTATCATGATACTTTAGAGCATGGCATGAAAAGCCATTTATTTGACGAAAATTGTGTCTCACTTTTGATTCTTTTACTAAATGCTTGGTAATAAGAACTGTAATTTTTAATTTTAAAAAATTTAATTTTCGTTTAACCGTTATCATGTAAATAACTTATAAACAATCACAAATGCTGCTAATATTTTCAAAGATAAAATAAGCAAAGAAATTAGTTTAACAAAATCAGGCAGGTATTTAAATTTTTAATTAAATTTTCATCCTTTTTCTTGTAAGAAAACTGATTTAAATTATCTTTCTGAAATTAAATAAGGATCTTTAAACATTGAACTTCATTAAGTCGCATTTCTTGAATGAAATTAAACTTTCTCAGTTGAAAACTCTTCATTAGATACCTCACGATAGTTACTCAGAAGTGTCTTCATTTCACTTTTAATGCGTACCTAATTATTAATGCATGAAATCTTAAATTTAATTGTGTCGATGAAAACATCAGATAGCGCAAATTTACTGAAATTCAATAGCTGTATCAAAGGCTGATTATTGCATCTGCTTTCGATTTCCCGAGATAATTAAGAGAGAACAGAAGTACAGATACGACGCGCAAATCATAGCAAGTTTGAAAGTTAGAGTCTAAAAAGGAAATTGCATTTTTTGTCTGCTTCAATAAAAAATTTAATGATGATGCATATTCAAATAAATATTATTATATTTTATTAAGTTATTTGAGCTGATGAGCTGATCTTTTTACGAACAGACATGCTTGGATAGGAGGGTATTTTTGATTTTGTTGAAATTTTTAGGATATATTCTATAGGTTAACTATGAGTTACGTGTTATCTTTTTAAATTTTTCCTATAGTACATTAGTTATACATTTATGGTATATCATTTACAGATTTAGTAGCATTTTTCCTATAGTGTATAGTAATTATCATAGTATATTAGTAGTAGTATATAGTATATTAGTAAGATTTTCCCATAGGGGTCAAGAAAAGGTCGTCTGGTATTTTAAGAAAAACACATCAATTTACAACTAATGATATTTTTGTGTCAAGAATTAACCATGGTATTAACAGTTATGTGAACTACGACCTTCACACTAGCTATTCGTGTATACACTGAAGAGCCATTACACTATGACCACCCTCCATCTATAACAATGGGCTCGCCCAGGTTTTCATGGTTTCTCACCTAGGAACAATGTTTTCATGGGGCACATTAAGTCCCATAATCCACATAGAACAATCCCTGACGTCTGTAAACTACTTGAACATAGTTGCAGACCAGGTTCACCCATTCATGGCAACAGTTTTTCCTGCGGGGGATGGTGTTTACCAACAGGATAATGCACCATGTCATAAAGATCGAATCGTCGAGAAACATTCCAGTGACTTTCAAGTCATGTTTTGGCCCCCAAATTCATCTGACCTTAATCCAATAGAGCATTTGTAGTCCTACTTGGAAAACCAAATTCGTGCTGCCACGCTACCCCCTCGCAATGTGAGGGAATTGCAGGACCAGTTGGTGAGCGCTTGGTACCGGATACCTCAGACTACCTATCAGCACCTTGTGGAATCAATGCCACGGCGGGTGCTAGCAGTTTTGAGGGCTAAAGGTTGTCCTACATGTTATTAGCAGGGTGGTCATAATGTAATGGCTCTTCGGTGTATATATATATATATATATATAAAGTTAAGAATAAGAAAGATTTTTAAATATGAAAGATTTGAAACCACCTATAAAAGTTTAGATTGATCTTCTAAATACTGCATTATTTCCATATCAAGACCTAAAATTAACTAAATATTTAATTAGTTTAGAAAAAATTAGAGGCGAGAGTATTAAATGTAGCAGTATCAAAGATTTCAAACCATTTATGATATTTAAGTTCTGAATTAGTTTTCACTTCATTTCATTTTTAGCAAAAAGTATTGAAAATTTTTTTATAATGCCTTCAAAACTATTGTCACATTATGAACATAAAATGGATAAAGAATGTAGTTAGGAAGCAAGAATGATTTTATACTTTCGTAACATTTAACTCTTTAATTCTATATTTTTTTTTTAAATTTAATCAACTTACTCTGATTGCTAAATTTGTTGTTTTTATTATAGTTTTTCGTTCTATGCTCTTTATTGAATAATCTCAAATAAATACATCTTTTTTCCATAAATATGTTATAATGTTTTCACGTTTGACATTTTATACCTAACTTGTTTTAAATTATTATTATGTTAGGTGTCGTATTTTAATCTTTTCACGATTGTACGGAAATTTTCTGTTCCTTAAAAAAAAGACATTTTTACTAGAATTAGAATAATCACCTATTATCCTTTGATATGTTCCACGTCATAAATTTAAAATCATTATCTACAAAATAAGCTCATATTCATGTTTCTGTAACTGTCTGATTTTATAGTGGAAAAAGTAAAAAATTTTTGAAGAACAAAAATCTCGATTTTCTTCAAAATTTGAAGATGAGGACAGGGGTCTAAATGTTAATTTATTAAGCTGAATCTTTCCAAATATTAGTTTTATAACAACTGGCACTTCTTTATAGGATGCCTTCAGAAACATTCTAACTTTCGGTTCTTATAACCACTCTTATAATACATACCGTTAAAAAGGGTGATTTGGCGTTACACACGTTTTGAGAAGCTCATGCATCTGCGATTGCCAGAATAAATCAAGTAGTTTGAAAAGCTTTTGCCCATCTAGGGCACTTACAGATTAAGAGTCATCTGTCATTTTTGTGATTACTGATCATTATTGATCAGCAAAAGTTGTAATCAGATTAGTTTTCTTTTGCTGCTTGCGCTGGACTTTCGCATCTCATCTGGGTACATATTAATAGTATTATAATCAAAAAAATAAGTTAATATTTAAATTTCTCGTAAATTGAACGCAACATATTTATAAATAAAAATATTTTTGTTTTTTTTATTTATTTAATATGTTATGGATCATCACTTTGGGTAGTGTCTTTGTAAAAATCTTTGTTTTTTTTTAATCAATAATGTGAGCATTTATCATGACTATGAAGACAAAACTAGTGCAAATAATGTCATAATACAAGTGAAGTGAGAAAAAAAACTATGGTCAAAACTACCAGAATATGGTAAAATTCACCGTGTGTCTGACTCTTTGGAAACATCAAAAACTTCGGTAAATTTTATTGAAGCACTTTGATAATGATTTTGGTAAAATTGACAGTAAAATACGGTTTTTATAATATGCTTTAAAATTCGGTAAATGTTGTAAAATCTTTATATTTAATCATGACACCTTAGAGCATGTAATCAGGACCAATTATTTGGCTAAATTAGCTCTTCAGTTTTGTATTTTTTACTACATGCCAAGAAATAAGAACTATAATTTTAAAAACCAGAATTTGAGATCATATCAGCTCTTGTTCAAGTTAGCGCATCCTGATACTCTGGAATCTTGTTTTATTCATTTGAATCTCAATTCCTTTGTTAATTAGTTCCATTGCATCGCTCCATAACTCGTGGAAATGCATTTTCCTTGATTTGCCTCTCTGCCACTGTGATTTTTCTTGTTCCGTTTTTCATCTTTTTTTCTCTCTCGGCTTCCGTGGTTTTTCTAGTTTTGTTTCTTACCTTAATTATTCCATTTTTCGTTAGCAACTTTACGTTTTTTACTTCTAATCATTTTTGTTTCTTTATATTTCCGTCTGGCAAGTCTTGAAATGGGCGCATAATTTTGATGCGCTTAAAACATATTGACTGTAACTTCATTTTTATATATTTTTGAAGCGAATGAAGTTTTCAATCAGGTAATACCAAATGAATGATTTAAGTATCTTCTATATTTAAACCATTCATTTCGTATTAACCATAATTATGTTTGCTTTTTACTAGAAATGTCATTAACAAATAGTGCGATAATTTTACTAGAGTTTTTCTGAGCAAGGAAGAGGTTTAGACAAATGAATCATCTGATGCCGTTGAATGATAAAACATTCGAAACGAATAATCTACGGTGTGTTGTTGCTCAGAATGTCAGCAAACTCTACCCAATATGAATGCTTGGAAATATCGATGAGAGTAGAAAGACACTAATTTCCGATAAAGCCAAAACAAAAGAGCAATATATTGATCATGGCTGGACCACCAGATGTTTTATGGTACACGAAAATTCATATAAAAAGAAAATCCCGCTTCCAAATAAAATGCTTAATAACTTGCTTGATATTGATCTTTCACACTAAATAATTGGAATATATGAAATAATAATAAGTAAATAAGCAATAATATTTCTGGTAATTAATAATAATAATTATTCAAAAAATATCCAAAAAAAAATTTCTGGCTCTTAAATTTATAAAAAAAAAAAAACATTTTTTTGTTGAGATTCAGCAATGTTTCTATAACAAATAGGATTACTATGTGTCAGAATAAGGTTTTGTCTATTTCAAGGAGACATATTAAAGAGGATCTAAGTAAATCTTAGTCAGAGCACTTAATGTGGTAATTCTGTGCAGCACATAACTACTTATCTTAAACTATCCGCAACATTTAGAATGAAGTTTCACATAAAACATATAAAAAAACGAGTTGCACTGATATGTTTTGTAGAATGTTTAGAGCTCTACTTAATATTTAAAAGAGATAACCAAACAAAACCTTAAAAAATATCCCAATGTCACCAGACTCTTCCATGTATTTATGTTTAATCGAAACAGGTTTCGAGCATGTAAGTCGATACTGTATTATCAAAAGTAATTATTAAATAAATGGTTTTTAATGTTTAAAATATTACAAAGTATAATTCAAAATGTTGGAAAAATTTAAACAAGATATTTATTATCTGGGTATTACATGCAGCTCATGAAACTAACAGGAATTTTTTGTTGGCGAATAATTTTAAAAGTAACTGTTTTCTTACTATTAATTTGGTTTCTATTTAAGCCAAAAATTTATGATAGGTTTCAAAACCACAATAAAAATGCCTTATTCATAAATATTACGATCATGTTGAAAGTTAGTTACGTACAACCAACTATTTAAATTATTAGAAATCAATAAGCATTAGAAAAGCAATAACGTTTAGCAATTAGCAATGTATTTTTAAAGTATTCTTAATCTATCGTTTGTAAAGCATTAAAATAACATTCAACGAAGAAAATTTTGAACATCAAAGGTATAAAAAGTTACTAAAAATAACAATAAAAAACTAGATTTATCCATAAGTGACAGAAAACTAAATTTACGCTTGAAAAAAGTTATTAATTCCAAATACAAAATTTTTTTGAATATATTACAAATTTCGTAAGGTAAATTTTGCAAAATTTCGATGTAAAATAAGAATGCGAAGTTCACCAACAATGTAAGATTAAGAAATACAACTTACAATTTATTACAGTTAAACAATTACTGCAACTTAAATTAGAAGGCTATTAATAATATTTAAGATAATATATGAAATAAGCTGACTTCACATTTTGAAAAATGATAGTTCCATGTTAATTTTAAAACTTAAAATAATCGTATGAAAGATATATTTCGCTATTTAAAATAATTGATATGGTCAGGTGATTTTCTAGTATGCAATAAGGAAGATTGACCGAGAGAGAGACTTAAATTAATCTCTACTGAACTGCTTTATTAAGTTTGTTGCACTAATTAATTCGCAAAAGGCTAATCCGCAACGTCGGAATTCAAGTATTGATTTTAACCTTATTTGGTGTATTCTAAAGTCATAATTATGTTCGCTTTCAATTAGAAGTCAAAGTTCGAACGAGTTTAAGCTGGAACACTAATTATGAGTTGTCATTTTATATTTCGACAAAATTCTTATGACATAAAGATAAAAATAATTGCGTATTCTTACAATTGCTTAATTCTTTCGCTGATATTGATCAACGTAAAAGTAATTTTAAAGTAACTAGAAAAAGTAAAAGCATAAAATGACTAAGGAAGTGGGAAAGCAATCCTCGAAAATATACTTTTTGCTATTATCTTTTGCGTTTATCTAGGAATTTACAGGAAACATAAAACACAAAACGATGTAGAAACATAAAACAAACAAAAAAAGAGGGAAAGCAATCCCTGAAAATGCATTTTTATGCTATTTTCGTTTGCGTTTATCTAAGAATTTACAATAACCATAAAACACAAAACAAGGTAAAAAGATAAAACGAACAAAAAGGAGAGAAAGCATTCCTCGAAAATATATTTTTTGCTATTTTTTCTTACGTTTATCTAGGAATTTACAAGAAACATAAATAAAACACAAAATGAAGTAAAAACACAAAACGAACAAAAAACGAGAGAAAGCCATCCCCGAAAATATACTCTTTGCTATTTTCTTTTGCGTTTACAGAAAATAAAATTAGTAGTTAAGGCTGCTCTTCTGAGTCATGCAAAAGAACGCATTTTAGCAAATAATAAGCTTTTATAGCAATTTTTTAAGATAAGCATGATGTATAATTGTGTATGGAAATTATTTGAGTCCCATAAAAATTCCAGAAATATGATAAAGCAATAATTCCTCTAATTTTCACCCAAATATGTTATAAGTAAAAATAACAATAAGTGCTTAAATTTTTACTCACTTCCTTGACTGAACTATTTGGATTATATTTTCCAGTTGGCTGCGACCATATTTGCTCTATCGACTAAACACGTTTTTCATTTAACAGATTTTTATTAACTCTTTTAATTACACTTTAAAATATAAGCTTCCCAGTCAAAAAATTAGAATTTCTTTTAAAAAAGTTGAAAATAATCGTAAACTTTTTCAGGTCCATCAGCTCCAGTTTAAACCACTTGTTGAGGATTTCATTTAAGTAAATCCAGTCAATAGTGGAAATGCCGACTTTGTAGTTTTACCCGTAATTAGAACATATCCCTCAAATTTTCTTTGGGGTTTAAGTCAGGTGGTTTTGCAGGCAAGTCAAGATTTAATAAGGTAAGTGAGTGTTCCTAAAACTGTCTGTATATTCTTCCTTCCCGATGAACTTTGTTATCATCTTGGAAAAAGGGTGGGTAACAACATCATACTCATCATAAAGTTGTTGACTGATAAGTAACACTTTATCATCCGAAATGTTTAAAAAAAATGACCTGCAGATTCATGTTAGTGGTCAACTCAGTGAGCGATCCTAATACATAATGAGAAAACCTATCAAAACACATACAGACTCTTAATATTAAATTGTAGTTCTTTATGATTTCTCTAAGGGTGCAAAATTTTTTGTCCGGTGAGCCTAAAACTTAGTGCAAGAATAAATATATAAATTTTTATTTATTTAGAAATTAATCAAATTACTTAGGTGAACAAACATTTTTCAGACAATCATGATTATATTCCGAATTAAGTTGACAATTTTTCATTAAAAAAAGTCATCAAAATTAGTAGTGTAAGTTTTCAAGTGAAAGATTAATTTTAAAATCAATACTTTAGGACATATTTGTTAACATTTCATAACTTTAATGTTTATTTTCATAAAAACTGGAATCATAATTTTTTTGATTTCATAATCGAAATTTTAAACTTTAATTTCATGATTTGAAACATAGCAGGAACCCATACCTCGACTAAATACCATACCATGCTTTTGCAATTAAAATTAAATGAATAAAAGGACAAAATTTAGAGTACTTGCATGCAAGATGCACATTAAAATCCATATCCACCCTTTTAATCCCCGAAAGACTAGAACTATAACTATAAAAATGATGTATATGCATCTTAAAATAACTATTTGCAAAAGGTGATAACGCTACCACGCCATCTACTGAAAAACTGCTGAGTTAGCGCTCCTATCTCAAAAACGGTGCAAAAAGAGAAAAAGTGAAATGCAAACAGGGCCGGCTTATGCATGTCGCGGCCCCTAGGCAATGCTCGTCTCGGGCCCTCTGCCCTACCGTCTTCTAACTTCCTAATTATTATATATCACAGTATATTATATATAGTGTATTATCACATTATTCAATAAAAATATTGAATCCAACGAAAAGAATATAAGTAATTAATATATGCATTTAAAAAAAATCATACAATAAGCTTAAATATTAACTCTTCTAACTTTTTTTGATACAAAATCGTTCAAGACATCCTGAAAGTTAACCTTTTCCAATACATCATTTTCAATTGCCATTAAGGCCAATGAATTTAAACGGTTTTGAGACATAGTTGAACGAAGACAGTTTTTAATTAATTTCAATTCTCGGTGGCTAGTTCTTCCCCTTTGTGGTTCTGTATGAGAAGAAATTTAAGGAAACGTTCAGCCGAAGTGAAAATTCAATTGCACGAAGTGAAAATTCAACGATTACATTAAAAATGTTTCAAAAATGTTGTCTATGACACAATACAACGTACGTATTTAGCGGATCGGGGAATTCCCCAGTCATGCGACGAACGAACCAGTACTGCCAACCTTATTTTTACATACTCTTTGGTAGCTTGGCCATAGAATATACATACCTATGGTAGGTACCAGAACAGTAAGTGTGCATTCACAACGTAGAATTTTGCGCGTTTTTCAAGCGTGTTGTGTTAAAAAAGCTGCTCTTGCTGTATAGTCATCTGATTAGTCGGCGTTAAAATTACCGCGATAAAATTGCTTGCGATTATATTACTGCGTTATTCAAAATGGTATACCATAATATTAATATCTAATTTGGAATGCGTTCAGAAATGTACTAAAATAGCGTCGATGCAATGTACAGAGCAAGACAATCGTCATTGAAATTTCGAATTAAATTTTTACTGTTTAAGAAACATTGTCAATTTTTTTCTCTGCAGCACAGGGCCCCTGAACGTGGCGGGGCCCCTTAGCAGTTGCCTACAGTGCCTAATGGATAAAACGGCCCTAAATGCAAAGAGTTTTAGAACATCATTTTTAAATACACCTTGTGGACATTTTTGTTAAGAAAAAAATGTTTAAACCACAAATCCGTTTTTGTTTGGTTTAAATCACACAATACGGTGTAGTCACAGATCCTTTAGTCACACTGACACACATCCTAGACAGCGGATTATATGCACTAAAAAACGGAAAAAATATGCATGCAAATATGCACTAAAAAAATTGAATATATGCTCTTAAAACTAGAAATATGCATTTAAAATAGAAATTAAAAGTTCAACTTATTTAAATACTACTACTTACTTTTTCCAACAAACGCAGCTAAAACATTTTTTCTTTGGTTAAAAGGAAGAAAATCAAAATATTTCTTACTTGAATCTACACATTTCTGAAGAAAGAACCTAAAACTGAATTATGATAAATGAGAGAAGAAAAATCATCGCATTTTCCGGAAAGATTTTATTAAACTGAATAATTTTTGCTGCAATGCACAACTAAATGTTTTTCCAAATTTTCAAGGGTGAATTGATGTCGTCGGTCATCAAAGATCATTTTGAAAGCAGAAAATGACCTCTCCACGTCAACCGATGTTATTGGACAAAACTTGTACAATTTCGTACTCAATGGTATTACTTTCTCTGGAAGTTCAGTTCCGTTTCCATTAAGAAAATCATTTATCTTTTTCACTGCTGCAAAACCCGAATTTTTGTTTTGAACGAAACACCATTTTTCTTTTACTTTCTTCCCAACTGAGTCTGAAAGAGCATTGATGCACTGTTGAATTTTTTCAATTTCGGATATGGCCTCAGCCAGGGGAAGACCTCGTGTTTCGAGCTTTGTTATTGCTCCACTTAAGAAAGAAAAGTGAGTGTCAATTATGGCCAAGTCCTTCTGCAAAGAGATATCCTGTAGTAATTCTTTTGTGACATAAACTGAAGAAGCACAGGAACTGTCAATTGCATCTACAACTGACTTTATTGCATAAATGTTGCTGTTGTTAATTTACGTCGTACTAGAGCTGCACAATGGGCTATTGGCGACGGTCTGGGAAACATCCCGGAGGATGATCCGAAGACATGCCATCACAATTTTGATCCTTTGCGGAGGGGATGGCACCCCCGCTTCGGTAGCCCGACGACCTGCACGCGAAGTCGAGCACTTTACGGTAGCACAGTTTAACGAGGACCAATACCGCACACCCTCGGTCTCTACGCAGACTGATCCAAGTGGTCACCCACCCGCACACTGACCGTAGCCAGTGATGCTTGACTTCGGTGATCTGCTGGGAACCGTGTCTTGACGATCAGTTCACTGCGGGACTTTATTGCATCAAAATTATTAGCGTAAAAACGTGCAGCTTCAATCCATGTACCCCACCTAGTTATCACAGGCTGTGGAGGCAAATCAGGAGGCAGGTAAGGGTGGTAAGGGCAAATCAGGATACATTTCTTTATACAATTTTATGCGCACAGGTGCCTTGAGAAAAACTTTCTTGATACTAGAAATTAAATCATTCACAGAGGAGAATACTTCTCGAACAGTCTCAGCCAGTCTGTGAACAGCATGAGCCAAACATGTAATATGAAGCATTCTGGGATAAAAAATTTCCAGTGCTGCTGCAGATTTGACCATATACGGAGCGGCATCACTGACAAAAATCAAAACATCTTCAGAACCATCTCTATCAGGCCATAATAATCTGATAGAATCATTGACAAACCTTGCTATGGTTGAATGATTGACTTTTTCAAGGGCTTTGCTTGCTAGAAGATGTGGTCGAGTAGGAATATTATCCATTTTTCCACAAATGAAATGAGCAATATAGCGACCGCACTTATCTGTCGTCTCATCGACTTCAATCCATATAGGGCCATCTCCAATATCTCGGCGAATATCCTCCAGTACTTCGTTATATGTCGGTTGAAGGTAGTTCTTTCTTAAAGGCGATTCATCGGGAATGATCTAATTGGTACAATATTTTTATAAAAACTGTCTTAAGTTTGGATTATTTAACTTTTTTAAAGAAATATTGCTGCTTACTAAGGCTTTGCATAAATCACTAGAAAAATCACTTTCCTTTTTAGCTGCTTGAACAGGAATAGTTAATAAACTTTGAACAAATCTTTTTGTATTCTGCTTTTTCTTCGCGGAGTGAGCATTAGTCTTTATATGTTGATCGATTAGGTACTTTTTTTCACAGGAAATGTGTTTTTTTCCAAATCACACAAAGTACTATTTCCCCATCGGTCGAAAAGTCCTTCCCATAGTCCGAAATCAATGTTTTCATTAAATTTGATTTAGTCGACTTAATTTTTGGCATATTATTAAATTCAGCAGTCAAAAATCACTTTCGAAGCTTCACTAACTACGTATTCAACTGATGGATGTCGAAACTATCTATCTATCGGATGGACTATCGAAATATGTTAGAATAGCAGCTCTCTCCGAAACTGTATTCACTCCACCTTTTAACTAATCAATCACAGGAAAGGGAGGTCATTTTCTACCTACCACAGAAGCCTTATTTTTCCCACACAGATTGACAATTATTTATTCCAGGAAAAGACATCTCTTCATAGAATATCTGACCATCCCTTTCTGAGGTTTCTAAGACGAATGTCTGTTTGGGTGGGCCCTTTGTACCCCCCTTCCCGACACACACCTCATTTCTACATCTTTTTCACTTGATTGCAATCACCCCCAGCAACATCAATCCAGTTGACCCTTTCAGGTGATAAAGAACGACGAAACAAAATTTAAAGCGTTCCTTAACATAAAAAGAATAGTGATATGGTTTTAGGAGGGAAAAGCCATAAAATGCTGAAAATATGCATTTAAGAACAAATATACCTTTTTATGCATTTATATGCACAAATGGCAAAAAGTGCTAAAATATGCAATTGCATATGCACGTATGCAATTGCATATTATTCGCTGTCTAAAATAAAAGTTTTATTTAGCAGTATTTGTAGAGCTCCAGATACAAATTATAATTTTATTCATAAAACTTTCACAGTTAAATATATTTAGCTTAATAATATTGATAAGGACCGGCCATAGGAGACAAATCCCCCATGACCTGCCTATTCAAAGGAAAAATTGAAAAGTAATTGAATTGTTCCCAACAGACACAGTTAGAATCATGAGAAGAGATCCATAGTTGGTGATTTATCGAAAAATAACATAGCCAAAAATAAAACCAACCCCTCACAATCAATATTAAGATTGAAAAATACCTTGGCGATCGCGAATCGCCAACAAGACTGTGAGAATTAGAATAACTATGTAACTAAAACATATTTGTGGTAAGAAATTTAAGAATAAAGAGTTATAAATAGATTTTTGTTTTCGATTAGGAGCGACTGTGAATTAACGAGTCTAGCATTGAAATAAAAAGTTAGCCGTTTCATTGATCGATAAGAAAAGAATAAAATATTTTATGTTTGCTTTTTATAAATTTAAAAAAAAATAAACTGAATGATTTCATTTTATTATAATTCAGTTAGGAGTGATCAAAAAAGATAAATTCAAGAAATTGAAAAAAATTTAAAAGCTAGGAAATAATTAATGCCGATTGTGACATCAAAAATCGATAGATAGATAGATAATTAAAGCATTGAGATAATACAGTTTCTTTCTTTTTCCAATGATCACCTGGAGAATGACCTTTCGTTGTACAGGCATCTGAAGGGCAGATTTGTTGACCACTATTTCAGGGTCACAATTTGTACAAGATGCAAGGTGGAAAATGGTGTTACTCATATTCTATTATAGTCCGTCATGAAAAAATTTCCAAACTTTTAACATAAAATACTATACTCAGAAAATCAATGTTTTCTTGTTTTATCCAGCTTGTTAAATTAATTTGCTTACTATAGTTAAATTAAACTTATTTATACCAAATTCAAACAAGATAAATGGGGAAATCATTCTATTTTTAAGTCTTTCATATAAAAAATTGTACAACCATTAAATATAAAATACTATTTATAATTTTGTCCAGATTATTTCATTTAAGAATTTACTTACTACTGTTAAATAAAACAGATCTATGCGATATTTGCACACGAAAAATTGCGATAAAGCAAAAATTTTAAGTGAAAATAAATGTTTCGGCGTTAATTGTATTAAGTCATACTTCAAAGAAATAAAATCGCAGCTAAAAGGGATAAAAAAAGGGCGATTTTATCCTTAAATTATTCCAGCCTAACCTTTATCCCTTTATCAGAGGTTTATAAAAATAGTAGAATAAATTAAAGCAGTCAAGGCATCTTTGGAAAGAATAAAATAACTTAAGTTCCAGTAAATACGCAACCATGGAATTAGCTGCTCAAAAATAATCTTTTTTCAACGATGCTCTTAATCGAATTCCTTTGATACGACGTTAATTGAAGAGAAATCGCAGTTTTCATTCTATTCTAAACTATTCTTTAAACAGAAGATTAAGTTGGTGTAAATTATTCTGCCAAAGTAAATTTTTACTCTTGTGGAATTCTTCAAAATTTATTTCTTTTCTTCTCAAGTCAAGTTCTTTTAAATAAAGAAATTAGTTTTAAATAAATATTTGTCCTACCACAGCATGTTTCTAGTTTCTTTTTCAACGTGTAGTGCTTTTAAAATCAAAAATAATATATGTATATTCACTTATTTGTGTTTGACATTGATGGACAATTTCGTGTGACAAAATTTATTCCATGCAGTTAGATTTGTATGAATGGTAAATTTGACTTTTTATACAATGAATAGAGTAATGAATAACGCTTTATTTAGCAATGAAACTGCTCTACGCTAAGCATGTGGAACACGAAAAAACTTTTATATTCACAACTGATGGTTAATGTTGTTCAAAGATTTAACTTGAATCAATTCGTACTATCTTTCTGAAAAGAATTGTCTATATTTCAAAATGAACACATTGCATAAACATTAAACAAAAAGTTTTAAACATATCAAAAGAATCTGCCGGTTTGGCGAGGTTCTTCGATTTAGGTGAAAATTATTGTACCGAGCACGTTTATTGGAGTTGTATAATACAGTTCTTAAGACTCCAAAAATTTATTAGCCGAATCTTCCAGAAAATACAGCTATTTCTAACACTCAATTACAGCTCAAATAACAGTGTAGTTCACAACAAGACACAGGCTACGAAATCTCAGACTCTTCATTGAACTCACTACAGGCTTGCTAATCAGAAAATTACTGCAGTCACAAGCATACTAATACTCTCACTTGCAGTCGTATCGGGCCAGGGTGCCTGCGGCTGGAGTGGCCCTTTACTCCTTCATCATCAGGTGAGGATCATTGAGATGGAAACCTTCTGGCCCTTGTTACCTAAAAATAAAAGTAGGAATTAATAATGGGCGCATTACCCGAGTAATTATCATCATGTGAGATGAACATTGAAAATTCGCAAATATAATAGCTAATGCATGAATAAAGATAAAAATAAGAATACATATTACATAGATATATAAATAGTTGAAAATAATTGATTCCGTTTGCGAAAGTGATGATCGAAACGATCAATCTCAAGGTGTAAATGAATATTGCTGCTCCTTTGGTACCATCTCTCATCCGTTATCCTTCTCAATAATTTGTTTTGCACTACAATGAGTTTCCCAAGCTCGCGCTTCGATATATTACACCATGCCGGGGAGCCATAGGTCATAATCTGCCTTATCGATGAGATATATAGCAGTCTCTTTATTTTCAAGCTCAATTTCTCGTTATACATAATTGCTGGCAGTTATACAGCTGCAGCATTCGCCTTGTTCTTTATATTCTTTACATGATCCAACCATGTCAATCTGTTGTTAATCTCTAGACCTAGGTAAGTGGTCTTTGTTACTCTTGGTATCATTTTATTGAATAGGATTTATTCATTATGCTCTCTTATTTGTTTTCTATTTCCTTGTATTCCCAATATTTGAGACTTTTGAGCATTTATTTCAAATTTCCAGTCTAAACACCACTCTTCGTAATCATACATATTATCTTGCAGTTTCTCAATAGTCATGTTCGGGTTGTTAGACTTTGCGATAACACCTGTATCGTCTGCATAAAATGCAGTGATGATGTTTTGTGAGTAATCGTGAGTAAACAGGATATATAATATTGGACCGAGTATGCTACCTTGCGGTACGCCTGCTCTTACTCTCCTCACAGTGGAGCTTACATTTTTCAGTTTAATCTGAAAATTTTTATGCGCCAGATAAATATAAATAAACTTTATTATTCTCGGTGGGAAGTTTAGCTTAATGAGCTTGCAAATAATTCCATTCTGTCATACTCTGTCAAGCGCTTTACTTACATCAAGCATTAGCAAAGCTGCTTGTCTGTTTTAAATGTAGACCTCTACCTACATAATCAAATATCCGTAGTAGTAGCTTTGAGGTGCCCAGTTTTGCTCTGAACCCATATTGCTCGTCCGGTAAGCAATTGCGAAATTGTTTAATTCTACTGTATACTACTCTTTCCAGTATTTTCCCAAGTGTGCAAAGTAAACTTATAGGTCGATAGTCGGTCGGAAATAGTAAGTCTTTGTTTGGTTTAGGAAATAGAACAATATTTGCAGCTTTCCATATCTCTGGAAAGTAGTTCAAAGACGCGCATACATTGAATATCTTTCCACAAAATCATTTGGAATAGTTTGATCATTTTGTTTTTCATATTATCTAAGCAAGGCTTTTTTTATTCAGTGCCACAATTACCACTTTTACTTCATCAACGCTTGTTCTTCTCTATTATCTGAGGATCATTACCATCTCTCAGGAAATTTTCAGTGCTTTCATTTACGAATCTGTCGTTATGGGGATTATGCACTTGATTTAAAGAGATCTGTTCCTTCATGCAGACAGCAAACACCCCTGCCTTTTCTTTCTCAGTGCAAACAAGGCCGCTCTCAGTTCTTAATGGCTAATTTTTCTGTGAATCCGTTCTTAACGCTCTTGTCATTCTCCAGATCGAATTATTTTTTACACATAGGCTCTCTACTTTCTCCTTCCACTACCTGTCCTTAAAACTTTTGAACTGCCTGTGAATTTGCTTGTTTAAGGTTAAGTATTCCTCTCTAAATAGAGGATCACAAGTCTTTTCATACTTCTTCCTACTCTAAGTTTCTTTGTTTGATTAGGTATATAGTTTCTGGTCGAAGCCTTAGGAAGTTTGTCTTATACTCTTTAATGGTGGTTGCTTATGTATGAGACTCTTGTATTAGTGATTGAAATCTCTTGATTTCGTTATCAATGCAGTCTTTAGTACCTAGGTTTTCTTCCACTATTGTCTTTCTTTTTAGTATGTTTACATATAGGTTCCTGATTGTACTAGTTATCATCTTAGGATTTTGTTCTATCGTAACGCCAACAGAGGTATGCACGGGATGATCTGATGAAAGATCATTTATTGCGCTAGCAGCCATAGGAATTTTCATATTGGTTATTGGAATATCATACAAAGTCCAACATATCGGGAATATAATTCCTCATGTTCGGGTAGAATGTGGATTATAAAGGTGCTGCCACTTTGAGAGAGTATTTACTCACTACCTTTTTCAAGTTTGTTTCATTTACATTTGATCCATTACAGCTCCATATCACATGCTTCGAATTGTAGTCGCCAGCTACAATTGTGATAACCACCTGAGAATAGTCCGTCTAGATGAGTTTCTGTAATGGTAAGAGTAGCTTCCGCAATTACGAATACATCTGGGTCATACTTTGTTACAAAATCGTTCATCTCATCTATCTTATTCACTATACCGTTAACTTTCCAATTGGGCAAGTTCAAGTGGGTTTGTCTTACTGTTGTATTACCTCTAATGAGTATTGGATCTCAGGGTTTTCATCAGGTCAGTTAAATCTTCACTCTCATGTGCGAGGCCAACTTTTATTTATATAGGCTTGGCAACGAAACTTCGGATTTTTCAACACGATTATAGACGATTCTCGCATAACTCGGTATATATTGGTCTTATCGAAATTTCCACAGCCATCATTTTTTCGCCAATATGGTTACCAAATTGCCAAGATTATCACCAAATCAGCAAAAAAAATTACCAAACTGAGTCTTCCATAAAAAATACTTTAGGCGTGATTTTCTCTCGTAATTACATTAGAATTCCGAGACATTCTTGCAAATTTTCTAATTTAACTGCTCATTCAGTGTCCGTCTGAGATATTTAACCAAACAATACACCTCGAAGTAGCTTTTCGAAAATTAAAAAATTGGATCACTAACGCTTCTCATATTAACGAAATTGTTGCTTCTCTAGTATTGACATTTGTGCCATTTTCTTAATTAGCATAGTACGTGCTAACTGAAGTTGGTAAAAAAGCCTCACATTCAAAAAAAAAAAAAAAAAAAAACTGTTGCAAACTCAAAAAATTGAAAATAAAGTGCCGTATAATTCTTGAAAAAGTGTTATTTCATATTGCGATACCGCTTTCGAAGCATTTGCGAATTTATTATAAAAAAAAAAAAATCATAGCTTATAAATTTTGTATTTTAAGAATAAAACATCTATAACTACTTCTTCCACATTAGGAGCATTTCATCTTAGGAGTTCTTAATTTGCATATTTCTCGCGTTTCTTTTTTTTTTTTTTTTTTTTTTTTTTTTTTTTTTTCAACATAGATATCATTTATATTGAGATTAGCAAAGGTTTACATTATTACGTTATAATTTTGATTTTTCATCGATCTCATACATATTTTTTTCATTTATAAGTGCTTGAACAGACAAGTAATTATTTTTATTATTTAAATCTACTTCCATTAAAGTTATTTTTTGCATCAAATTAAAAAGATTTTGCATCTCAAACAAATTTGAAAACAGATTTTTTTCCTTTCAATTTTTTATTATTCTTATATTTTTATATTTGTAATGGAATTATTATATTCATAGCAACAAGTAAAAAAACATTTTTCCTTATTCGTAAAGAATTTTTAATACATCATTTTTATTAAATGGAAATAACAAATCAAATAAATTAATATTCAATCCCTCATCATGTTAAACAATTTTTCTTTTGTTTGAAAAGAATTTACTGGGTGACGAAAAGTCATCCATTGGACAGTAATTAATTGCCATCACATTAGAGAAAGAATGAAGAAAGTATGCATCACTTCTTTCGGGGTTTTCTCCTATTCATGAAATAAACTTTTTTTCCGATCTATTTCTTACAAAAGAAATGATGCATACTAACGTATGCATTAGGAGTTGGGCATTCAAATACTCGAATCTTAAATAAATTCTTAAAAGGTAGACTATCTTTAATTTTTCCAAAAACCGAAAAAAATAACATTTGTATAAAAGTTTCGCCTAATGATCGTGAGCTACTTAGGTTTAAATTTAATCAAATGTTTACATGGATCTCATATCACTTTGGGTTAAAGTTTAAATCATATTGATTAGCTTCTACGTTAACGCTGTTTAAACAAAAAGTAACATTAAAAAGCACTACTTTTGAAAGAAATGTGACTTTTTGAAATTAAAATATTTAAAAAATTATTTTTTTTAAGAAATATATGTATAACCAGATATATTTTCTTTTTAACAAAAATTTTAGGGACGGGATAGCCTGGTCGGTAGGGCACTGGGCCCATGTCCGAGAGCTCGTGGGCTCGATTCTCGCCGGATGAAGACTCACCTTGTAGTAAATGGTGACTGATGCACGTTAAATCTGTCGAGTCACAAAGTCCACCATGTTCCCATGACAAATCAAAACCTCTGGGGGTACTGGATACCTCTGGTTCAGGTCAAAATTGCGATCTGTGAATGAATGAATGTATGTATGAATGTGTCCGCCCTATAAAACGGATGTGACGTATGGTGTGACAGAAGTCGAATTCTTGGCCATAGATGGCGCCACTGGAAAACAAGAACAATAGCGCCCCTCTACCTAAACAGGCATACGAAAGCAAGCAAGCACGTAACAAAAATGTTCATTTATATTTTCAGTCAATTTTCATCAAAATATATACACATTTTTTAATAAGGTTTGGTCTTCAATAATTACATATACTCTGGTTCCAAACCTCCTAGGAAAATCTCTTTTGGCACTTTCATTTTCTTTTTTTTTTCTGCGTGTGGTTTTTCTAAGCTCCTTAAGTAAAATATTTAAAAAAAAAAATAGATTCAAAAATAATAAGGGATTTCAAGTTAAATTAATATTTTTTCCCCTCATACTTTTCATATTCTCTCCATATTTGAAAAAAAAATTTCTGCTTTTTTTTTGCATCGGAATAAGTTTTCAGTTCTAAGTTTGTATTATTGTTTGTAAGTTAGAAGGCAAGAGATAATAAGAGTAACAAAAAGTAGAACGTTCTTTTTCAAAATATACCATCAAAGAGTAAACAGAAAAGTTAAAAAGTCAAACAAGAGTTTAGAAAAAGGAAAAGGCCAGTTTAAACGGGATAATAAGAAAATTAGCAATTTTTACATTTTCTTCTCAAAATACCTGGTTTATTCCCAAGAATGAACCTAGTACTTTCTCAACCTGGTCAATTCTATTGTCATCTCTCGCTCGATTTGTCATGTTTTGCACTGATATGTGTTATTAATGGTATGTTTGATTGTTGCTGAAAGGAGATCCAGTTTCGAATCTAGGATCTTTCCTGGCATTTCTTTAATATGAGGGAAATTATGATTTGGACCATCCCGTTAAACATTTTTTTCTTCCCTATTATTGCATGGTAGAAAAACCTTGTTCAGTTTCTGTCGTTAATTTTGTTATTTCTTAAGGAAATTTCTTTTTATATATATTTTTTTTATTTGTAAAAGTGATTAGCAAATCTGACGTATAGTTGCAGATATACGATTTTATTCTTTGGACTTTTACTCAACAACAATTTTTAAACGTTTACTTTTATACTTTCAACTAATTTGCATCATCAAACTTTATATTTTCGTTTTTAGCATGGGTTAACTTCATAGAGCTGAGATACAACTAGAGCAAGCCCGGCTGTTATAATTCATCTCTCTTCCACCCAAACTTCAATCTCAACAGTCGCGTACTCCCTGTCATTTGGCGATTTTGGCAAAGAAAGAAAGGAGTCGTGTGACAGTTCAGATGAGTTCTCTTTTCTGGTAGATTCGTGTTTTGAACTTTTACAGGAAACGGAGGAATAAACTTCAGAAGCGTAGAAATTACGGAACAGTAATATAATTAATCATTTGTTTGTTGACATTACTTGATAGATGAAAATAATTTTAGAATATCTATTTTTTAATAACTGTACAAATAGTTTACTTTTTTACGAAAATAAGAAAATATTGATTTTTGAATGGTTTTAAAAACTTATCTTAAGATAACCACCTAAAGTTAATTCTCAAGTTTTAAAAATGGTTTAAAATTTTTCACATAATTTACATAAACAAAACAAATGTCCATATTTATAATTGAAGTTAAAAATCAAAGTTGTTTCCTATTAAACTTCAAAGTTCTAAAATTGTCAACAAAAAAAGTACTTCCCATTTAATTAATAATACAGTACCTTTGCTAAAACTTATTTCAGTAATAATTCTCTCTATTAATTTCTTAGATATTTAAAAAAAAAGCAACAATCAATTCAAATTTTATTTTATTATTTAAACTTAGTTTATATTTATTAATTAAGTTATAAAGTGCGTATCACGTTTTAGAATTTATATTAAGAAGTTTCTTAGCGTGCAAAAAAAGCGTGCTTAAAGTTTAATCCAGCCTAGCAAACAATATTAATAAAAATACTGTTATGTAAAAAATATGTAACTTTGTTTTTGATACTTAAAATATCGTGATTTATATTTTTCATGTTGTTGTAAAATTTTCTTGAGTTAGTTTAGCTGCATTAAAATGTAAGGATATGGTATCGGAAGCATTTTTTTTTTCACATTGACGTTAGACAATACAAATCTCAAGCATGTGAGTATTTATATTATCAGCATTGTGTTTATTACGTTAATATTGAATTATTCTGTTGTAATTTGAGAGAAGAAGAATATACTATTTTCATCATGTTTAAAATAATTAAATATGATAGCAAAATAATATAATTAGCATAATAATATAGTAGTATACTAATGATAATAGTGAGAAATTTATTTGATTGACAATATTTAAAATTTAGCTGAGGAACATATACATTACGTATTTACCCATATTTTATAAACAAATCGCGTTTTATTTTCGCTCTATAAATTATATTTAAAATTATAAAAAACAAATTGTTCAATAATTCATTTATAAATTTATTTTGTCTCGTTAAAATGAATATTTTTTTTTATAATTTTAAAGCGAATTAATTCATGAAATTTAATATAATGTATAGTTTTTTTAGATAAAAAATTAAACTATCTTTTAATTTCTGTCAAAGTATAATTTTTATAAGCAGAAAAATATTTTTTTATTATTTAGAAAATTATTTCATAAATTATTTAGGTGATTATTTTATATATTTATGAAACAATTGAGTTATCTTTTAATAAATTCTGTCAATGGATAAAATTTATATTTAGAGAAATATTTTTTATCATTTAGAAAATTATTTCATTATTTAGGACCAATTATTTGAATTTACAAATTTAATTTGGAATTTTTTTTATTTATAATCGTTCATTTATTATTTAGAAAAAAATATTAATTAACTAAAACTAAATTTACATAACCGCATAATTATGAATAAACAAATCGCTCTATTGTTTATTTAAAAATTTATGCTTTCTTTCGTAAAAAAAAAAAAAAAAAAAAAAAAAAATGTAACTAGATTTACTCGCAAACTTGGTAGTAGCCAAATTTCGATTTGTAGCAAATTTACTCGCAAAGTTTTTTGGATAAAAATAAATTTTTTTAAAATTAATTTCGTCTATACCTACAATTTATAAGCCGAAAAGTTTTTTCTTATTATCTCCTTACGTCCGAAGTGTCACGAAAAGACATTTACAAGTAAATTATGGCAAGTATCGTTTGGTGACTGTCTGGGGTATCTTGGGAAGGGAAAGTAGTTGAAGGAGATGGGGGTCAGTTAAATTTATTATTTAGGAAAAATTAAACGTCTATAAAAAATATATTTACATGATTCTGTTTGTTTAAATGTACAATTTTATGGCTTCAGTTAGTCGAAGTTGTGGCAATTTATAATTACAATATATATTTTATTTTAATCTTTGTAAAATAAAATGGGAAGGATCTTTCTAAAATAAAAGTAAATATCTATCAATTTTTTATTATTTTAATACAGTCAAACCCCGTTATAGTGAGCATGGTTTATAGTGAACTCCCGGATATAGTGAACGAAATGTTCGCTCCCGTGCCTTACTATACACATATAATATTATTTTTTATGGATATAGTGAACCGAAAGAACTAGGAAATTGGATATTATGAACTTTTTTCTGTCTTCGACTGATTTTCCTTCTTCATTTTTTCGGCATTTTTGAAATTTCTACATAAAATGCATTTGCCAATTTTTGAAACTATCTATTGTTTGGAATGAAGCCATAAGTATTTTTTCTTATTTGCTTCTTCTTACTCAGTTTCTCATCCCTAAATAAATTCCATCCCTAAATTTTTTGTTCTCAAGACGACGAGTAATGAATAATGAAAGTTAACACATTTTTTGTAACTGCATATTGTTTTTTAATTAATTTTGTATTTCTTTTTATTGGTCAATTATTTAAATAATGTAATAAAAAGGTATGTTTCTTAATTATTTTTCTTTCTTAGTTTCAAAGTTTATCTTAAAACAAATTGTCAATAATAGACGAGCCTGAATAATAGACGAGCTATCTCTAACTTCCTCAAAATTACACTTTGCCAATAGTCCATTGTCCAGCTCTATTACGACGTAAATGAACTACTACAACTCAGTTAGCTAATCAATAATGCATGCTAAGTGTTTGACGTCATTTTTTTACAGATATTAGTGGTTTAAGAAATATCTAGTGATGCAAGCTAAATAAAAATAATAATAAATAAATAAACATTGTGGACTCGTCCACAAGGGCCATTCTCATTCGATGCGATTTTTTCGCATCCAGAAAAATCGTATGCAAGTGAGAACCTCACTTCAAGGAGTTTCCCCAGGATAAATATTTTTCACCAATCTGGTTCGTATCCGCTTGCAATTTTTGCGTAAATATTGCCTTTAGTGAGAATGACTCTTTAAAGTGCCAAAATTACCAACTAAGCCGAAAATTAATGGTTGTCGCCCTTTCCTTATGTATATATATATTTTTACAAGCTTCAAGCAACAGTTTTTTCATTTAGAATAGCTACGCTATGTTGCGTAGAGCAACAATACAAAATACCCGCGAAATTATGTTATTGATTATCTTATTTTGTCCGAAATTTATTTATTTTTTAGAAATTCTTAAATTTCTACTATATTACATTCCATATATTTAAGTGTGTTAATGCTTTTGTGAATTTTTTAAGTAGTCACCTTGAATCTTAATAAATTAGATCTTAACTCTTACATTCATTATTTAAATTGTTCCATTGTTTCCTTTAATAGTAATAAAAGCATGTAGTAAAATTTGTTTTAAACTTTACCTTAAGCTATCTTAAAATGTGGAAAGTGTGTGGAAACGAAATTTATTTCAAATTATATTAACACAACAAAATCAACAATTTTCAGTTTGTTCTTATTTTTACGACATTCATTCTCAACGCAGTTGCTTCGTACAATTATAACCACTTAGAGAAAATATGTTTTAATAATTGTTTATTCAGAGAAAATATGTTTTTGTTTCTATTTTCATAACTTAAAATATTGTCTGCAAAAACTAATTAGCACATTTGAAGTCACCCACTCGGACCATTAAGAATGAGTACTAGTATATGACAATCCGATGATTGGATCAGAAGTTATTCAGGTTTTTTTTCTCCCGATCTGTACATTATTATTCTAAAAAACGCTTATAATTATGTTAACACCATATTTAATATCTGATTATTTTGCAGGTAAAACCATCATGATCAACAAGACATTCCTAACAATAGCGAAGTATAATATAGGTAGAAAAACTGCCTTCCACCACAGACCGTGTTTGGTAAGCTTTCACAAAATTAACAAAAATAGACCTAAATAAATGAATTATGTTATATTGAATTTAATTTCCGATTTTTTAATTTCAAATTTTATGTTTTAATTTTTTTTCTTTTGCAATTCTCTCTTTGTTTCTCTCAACCAGAATTTTCATAGGTTATAAATGATTTTTATACAAGAGAATTAATTAATAAATTATTTTTCTTTTTTATTTGCTAATTTATTTGGTTAATTTAATTTAGTATAAATTATCCTTTCACGTATGTACTGCCACAAAATAAGGAAAGGACTTTTCTTCTTTCGAGAAGGTAAAAGTAAATGTTACTTGTGGCCCATGATTTATAAAAACTGCTGAGGGGAGTTTTTGAACAAAGCGGACTGACTCAACACAATCAACCCATTTGAGAATTAAAATAAGCACTTTAAAAAGTCACTGATAAGTAGGCAAATAGATAAATCATACTGAATGTAAACAATTTTATTGATTTTTTAATTTTTTATTTATGATTTTTTATTTTTCTATTTTGTTTATTGACCTTTAATATGCTCCCCTGAAAAATTATGTTTTACTGAAGAATATCAGGGTGGCCACAGACCTGGAATTATCAGGGAATTTTTATATACTGGAAAAGTCAGCGAAATTTGGATTAAAACCTAGGAAAATGAGGAAATTTTAAAAAAAACAGGAGTTTTTTTCTTAATTTAAAATAATTGACCATCAGTTTAATCCACTTGATTTAGGTGGAAATTTATCTTCAAACTGTTGAAATATCATCTACTTAGCTATACTTTGCTTGCATTAAAATTCTCTTCATTATTACCCTGCTAAAAGATCCCTCCACATCTGTTCAAGATGATATATTTAAAAAAAATGAAATTTTAATTAAATACTTTATTGACTCTTTTCTTTTAACCACCCACACTTTATGGGGGGGGGGGGGAATTACACTGACTTGGAAATTTTAAGATTTTTACCGGAAAACCTGCAAAAATCAGGGAAATTTGAAACCCGATTTCAGTGGCCACCCTGAATATATATACAATGTTATCCAATTTAACATAATTATTTTCTTGATTTAGACAGTAACACTGTTAAATGATTTTTAATGAAATTCGGCTTGGAAAAAGTTAATGATTGATGTTTATGAGCTCTTGGAAATTATGTTTTATTTCTTGGTACAAGTAATGCATGTTAAATAAGTAAAAAGCTAAATAAATTTTGTATGATTTTCATGCACCGACATATATTCTAAATGGTTTTACATTTTTTTTAATCAACATTAAATGAAACATCAACTAATTAATTTTATATGTGTTTATTTGTTTGTCATATTTTAAAGTTTTAATTGTTTTCTGTTTGAAATTGAAATTAATGGGGGGGAGGAGTGAATCATCATATTTGGAGTGTTTGGCATGCTATAAGATCAACAATGATATGAGTCAGGCACTGCCAAGCGTGCTTCGGAAACGGAGATTAATTTCCGACTGATGCCCTATAGTAATGTGTTAAATAATATTGCTTCCCCACTTTATATAAGTTTATAATATTGCCTGAATAAAGGCTGATAGTAACCACTTCTGACATTTTACAATCCTGTTATATTTTATTTGCATAATTTTGGTGCTGAGAAATTGCCAGCTAATTTCCTACACTAAAACGACTTTAATTTTGATCCTGAAGCGAACAAAAATTTAATTGCATGGCAATTATTGGGGGTTGGCGTGTTTATATATATGTGTGTGTGTATTCATACATAGTGTATATATATATATGTGTATATATATATATATGTGTATATATATATATATGTGTGTGTATATATATATGTGTATATATATATATATATATGTGTATTCATACATATACAGTAGAGAGCGGATTATCCGGAACGATCTGGACCAGCGCTATTACGGATTACTGATTTTTCCAGTTTTCTAAATCGCTACAGAACGCTGTTTTTTTATTGTCAAACTCAACTAAAAATAAAAATTATGTTTAGAAATAATTTTAAAAAGAAGAAAAAACGATAACGTAATACACATAAGTTTAATGAGATAAAAAGGAAAAAAAATAATGAAATAAAAATATATACAGGCTTAATATAAAATGAACAACAAAGGTTAATTGGAAAAAAAATAAAGAAAAAGGGGGGTGGGCTCCATCTTATTCGTTGCTTTCTTCTACTTCATCGTTGTCTGCGTCAGGGCTCAAAACCATCCACTCCATCCAAAAAAATAATAATCCTTCCAAAATTTCTGGAGAAAAGAAAACACAATTTTTTTACTTCATTATTCTCAAATGAGAAGAGAAGAATCGCAAACATTTCTTTCCTCTCCTTTGCACGAGAAAGACATCATTGAAATATAATTCTGGATGAAGAAAAAAAAACAATCTGGAAAATTTCTGGAGAAAAGAAAAATTTTTTTTCACTTCATTATTCTCAAATGAGAAGAGAAAAATTGCGAGCATCTCTTTTCCCTCCTCCTATGCGCTAGAAAGACTTCGTTTGAATATAATTCTGGATGGAAAAAAAATATTACAAAAATATCTGCAGAAGAGAAATTTAAACTTTTTTACTTCACAAATGAAAAATCTTTCTTCAAAAAGCTCTCTTAATGTTCTGCGAAAATATAGCCCGTGATTCTGGCACGTGATTACTGTCTAGAGGAGTTTAACTTGGGTTTCAACATTTTGCGGAAACACTAATCCAAATCAGAAGGAAAAACATGTGTATCACAATCTTATTCCTCATTAATATTAGCTATTTTATTTCTCCTCAACTCCAGTTAAACATAAATTCGCAAGCTGACATAATAAAAAGAATTTATGTTCTGCCTCCTCCTCACACCCCATTCGCAATGAATGAACTAAAAAACAGGTGTAGTTGCAATGCTTGACCTTGAGTCATTATTCCCCTTTGCTGTCGCTATGTTCAAAGGGGGAATAGCAGAAACGACAAATAATTTTTTAAAAAATAAGAAAGCTTAGGAAATAACAGGAAAAAAAGAAACTGTACAGAGATAATAGGAAAAATAGGAGTTCTGCAGTCCCTGTAGGGAGTACTTTAAAAGATTTCTAAGAGTCAAAGAAGACAAATAAAATTATTTGTTTTAACTCTCCTGGACTAAGCAATCAACAGACATGATGACTCCTACTGTGAGAAGCTGGTAGTAATGACTCTCCCTACTTAAGGGCCATATTATATGAAAACAGGTGTTCAATGAGTCACCCTTTCTCTCTGAGCTATGATTGAAAAGAAACAACTTTGTAGGGGGTGAGGAAAGGAATGATTGATGATATTTAGTAGAAGACTCTTACTTCTCTTGGCAGTGTAGGGAACTAATGATTATTTCTAAAATGATGGTAAAGTAAACATCTTTTAAAAAGAAAGAAAAATCGTAAAATCTCATGAGGAAAAAAAATTATTATTATTTTTTTTTAAATGGCGGGAAAATTTATTGAATTTCTTTCCGGTTCTGATTTCTGGATAAGAGGCTCTGTACTGTATATAGTTTTACATATTTTGAAAAAGTTTTTTTGGCTATTTCATTTACATTTTAGATATAGAAAGTTTATTACGGCGATACCGCTTGCCATTTGAGCAAATATTAATGAATATATATCCTATTGCAGATAAGCTACTTGAACATTATAATATGGCACTGCATTTTTATCAAAGAATGTGACTTGAGAAGTTTGAGATTTTGTAAAACTTCAAATCTGTTTGTCCAAGTTTGTAAATTGTCATTTCAGTATTCCTATGTTTTCATTCGTTTTTAGTGCTCGAAAGTTAGAGATTATTCTTTCACACTTTAAAATTTAAAAAATTTCCCTAACTGTTAAATCTCTATCCATTAATGACTCAAGTATTTATTTTTGAAAAAAAGATGAGCTTAAACCTTTTTAAAATATTACAAAATTTCAAAAAATCCATCTTATAACAAAAAAAGAAAAGAAAATGAAGAGGCCTTTTAGTTTTATTTGCTTGATAATTTTAATAATTTTATTTTAAATAAGTTTTTAAATATAATATAAGTAATTTTAGTGATATGTTTACATTTTAAATACTAATACTAAGTAAGCTTTAGACTGGTTAAAATTTATCTGCTTATAATATTGAATCAAAACAAGAACAAAAAGAAAAAACTAATAACAAGAATTCCTTTAAAATAAATTTAAGCTTAATTTTTTTTAAAAATGCATTACATACTGCCCTTTAAAGTATATTAGTTGAATGTTCATCTTAACATTACATTTTTCTTTGCTGCGCAGAACCATAAAACTTAAAAACTTGAAATTACAAAATGAGCATTCTTAAGTTTAAATATTTCTTTTTCAGTTGATTATTTTTCAAATCAATGTAATTATTCATTTTGTTATGATTAACATTTTAGCAAAATGTTCTTTCATAAGGTTATAATAGTTATTTATTTTATAAATAAAATTATCAGTTTTGGAAGGAGAGAAGTATCGAATTTTAAGGAAAAAAGATGAATGAGAGATGCCCCAAAGGAGTTTGCAAACAGAGTGAGCAGGAGACAGAGTCTCCTAGTAAAAATATATAAATATAAATTCATTTTGTTTCATTTTAGGGCCGTTTACTAGAAATAATGACTATACCTGAAGCAGAAAGGATTGAACATTTAATGCAGAAAAGAAAGATGAAGAGGACATCCAAACAAACAATGAATTTAGAAAGGATGAATTGATGCATCAATAAAACGTAAGCTTCTCAATTATAATCACCAAAATTTAAAATTAAGTTTTGTTTCAGAGATGCCAACTTGCTCCTGACAGCGGATAAGTATTTCTTAGTATTAGTCTTCTAATGCATAATTCTTGGTTTAATACATTCGATTTATAGGGATATTACTCACCACTATTTCTAAATAGTTTAAAGGCATATGTGATGCACCTCTTTATTACAGTTTAACACTGCTTTGAACCTTTTAAGTAATTTTCAAAATTAACCGAAAATATGCACATTTTAGTTCTCTGCCGTTTTTTTTTTTTTTTTTCTAATTTTTTCAAATCTGTAGCATATCTTTGGAAATTTTATGATTTATTTGTAACAGATTTTGTTCACATTCCCGATTTTGTTTAACATGATATAAAATGTTTTACATTAATTTCTTTATATTCTAATTCGTTAAATTGTATTATATCTTCTTCTTTTGGGGGTTAATGCCTGCCGCCTTCACGTGGTGTCCCCTGGATAGCCCTCACTAGGTAACTAAATAGCAGGCAAACTCTATGATGGACCAGGGTAATGCTTGTGATATGACATCATCCTTTGCGTTAGTTAGCAAGGGATGCTTTCAGGAATTAGGCAGTGGTTCTAGTTCGAAAAGTTCGCTACAATCTCCAGTAGCACATGGTAAGCCGTCGGGTTATCCCTGTATTAATATCGCTCCTTAGCCGCTTCTTGCTAGTAATGCTGGTGAGGAGGTGTCCAAAAGCACAGGACCTGCTTCTGTTGGTGTCTCTGGTTTTGGCCTCAGGCACAGTATGCCTGACGCCGCTGGACTATCCAAGAGCCAGCAAAGGAAACTGGAGAAAAAGTTGAAAGCTGCTGAGATGAGTGGCAGAGCTAAGAGACCTAGTCTTTCGGATGCAACGCCCTCTCCCAGTATGCCAACCCAAATTGGAAAGAAGCCCAAAGAGGATGTTGCTCCTGGGAGGAGAACCTAATCCAGGGAAGTGGTCCCTCTAAGTAGGGATAGCCAAACTGGAGAGGGGGACCCAACTGGGAGCGTCCAATCTGCAGTTTCTTTTGCCCATGCAACCAGATCAACCCAGATTGCTACTGTTAGGAAGGACTTTCCTTCGGACAAGCTTTCTCTGGGAGATTCTGATAATATTCTCAGGAGGATCTTAGAGCTGACTGACGCCATTCCCCTTAGCAAAAGGATGCTCAGCAACAACCTACTGTGAGGGGCTTTGATTCTCCAGTGTAGTGATTACACGGTGGATTACACTGGAGCCACTTTAATGAGAAATCCTTGGGTGACATCACGCTTAGAGTTCTAAATGCTGATGAGTTGCCCAATCCTGTGAAGGTGGCCTTTGAGACCATGGAAAAGTTCTCCAATCAGGGCACCTTCTTAAGAGGTCTTCAGCAACTTAACCCAGGGTGGAAGTCAATTAGGTGAAATGTTCTGCTGAATGCTGTGAGACCGGCACCTCTAGATAGATCTTTGTGGTTGAGCCTGAAGATGTTGAGGACATAGTAAGAGCTGTCTATATTGCTTTCACTGGTGTGGATCATGGAGTCTTTAAAATCATCCACAATCTGAATAAGAAGGGGGCAGCAGAGGCTCGAATAACATCGGATGTCCTCTTTTCACACCTGAAGATTAGGTAGTTACCATTCTGTTTTTTTTAAATCTTGAACCAATCGAGGCAACAGTAACAATCAAGGTTGGTCAAATTAATCTCCATCATAGCCTTGTTGCCTCTTGGCTAAAGGGCTGAATGATGGATAATTAGATATTGCTCTTATACAAAGGCCTTGGACTGAAAGGGTAGAATTATGGGTCTCAACGTCAAGGGTTTTAATACTTTTTATGATACCTGTCTTGACCCTCCCAGGGCCTGCATATTGGCTAATTATAATCTAAATGCCCTTAACCTTGTCAACTTTCTCCATAGGGATTTAGTTACTGTTAAGTTAAAATTCTATGGCAAAGAAACAGTTTCTGACTTAGTCATTGTTGCCCACAAGCCCTTTAAGATCCATTTTCCAGCAAGAGATGAATGCCTTAATTCTTTTCGGTTGCTTAAAGTCATATGTCTTATATGGTACACTGATGGTTCAAGGCTTGGTCTTAAATCAGGGGCAGGAATTTATTACTCCAATGACTGTACCAAACTTCACTTTCCCCTAGTTATGCCAGTGTCTTTGAGGCTGAGGTCTATGCCATCATCTTGTGTTGCAAGACGTGCTTAGACAGGGTATATCAAAATATGCCTATTCTCATCTGTTCCGACAGTCGGGCTGGTCTCCTATCACTATCAAGGTGCAAATTCACCTCTTTACTAGTGTGGGAGTGCTTCTCTGTCCTCTGTGACCTCTCTTCATGATAAAGTATATCTACATTGGGTACCTGAACACATGGGTATTCTTGGAAATGAGCTGCCTGATGAAGCAGCATGGGCTGGATCTAATGCGCTTTTCTGGAGCCATGAACCAGCCTTGGGAATCTCTCCTACATCATTCAGGGCATCTATAATCTAGCTCTATGGCAAAATTCCCCAAAAAGAATTACGCAACTTGGATAGTTGGAGACAAGCTAAAGAGCTGAATGGTGACTGTCCTAATGTGCGTCAAAAAGAGCTCCTTAAGCTAAACAGGAACAGATTGAGGAAGATCATTTGTCTTCTCACTGGACACTGCACCCTCAGGAGACACCTATACATAGTGGGTATTGAATCTAATTCTCTTTGTCGAGGTAGTCATCTTGAGGAAGAGACTTTACGACATATACTTTGTGATTATGAGGTCTGTTCTGCTCTAAGATTTGAGCATTCCGGGCAACATTGCATTACAGCTGTAAGGCTTTCTTGTTAATCATGATTTAGGGTTTGGGTACACAGACGTGCCAACTCTCCTGCATTTTTCGGGAGTCTCCCGAATTTTGAGTTATTCTCCCGCCCTCCGGAATTGATTCGAAAAACTCCCGAATTTTACTGCAATCGACGGCCAAGCTCAAAATTACCTAATTTTTCCACGAGTGCTGAAGTTTTGTTTTTTTTCAGCGTGAATTCCATCCCCTCTTATCGAACTACCATCTGCCTGACGCGTAGCTGCACATGTTTTATTTCCCCCCTCTTTAACACTATTTCACCCGCCCCCTTACACTAAGATTCGTAGGAATCTTCTTCCTCTCCTTTCGTGTGGAGTTGAATGCGATGACGTCACATGACGATATCTAGTGACATCTGTACAGGAGTGGGGAAACTCGTACTCTCGATAGTTGGAATTGATATCGTATCTTGCTGTTTTTATAGTTTTTAATGCATATTTTTCAACGGTTAGCAACGTGATATCCATCATTCGTTTAGTCTTCGCATATTTAAAAAAAAAATTTTACCAGGATGTCTAAGTCGAAATGGAAGTATGCAACCAATTTCAACAAATCACGTACCAATGACTTAAGCAAGACTTAATTGCGAAGAGCTAAATCTGCAACTCTTAATTTTTGGCATAACAACCTCTATGAATATTAAATACCAATTCTCTAGTATATAAGACATGTTAACTTGATTCTATCTTGAGGTACTTTTTGATAGATGAAGGTTGTCATAGTCTAAGATTAAACTCGTTCAAATTCTTAAATTTCTGTTTAAAATGTGTTTTTATTTCAAAGCTGGTGGTTATCATATTTCAATTTTTTTTTAATTTGTTGATAAAATAACCCTATTAAGTTTCATTAATTCTCTATATTTTTTGAAGAGAAAAAGCATTTAACAATTTGAGTAATTTTATTTGCCCTAGATCATTTTTTTGAACTTAGTTAAATTTTTTATGCATGCAGTGGAGAACCATTTATTCGGTATCCAGACATTCCGGGAAAAAAAAAATTTCTGTTCTCCCGCCATTTTGAACTAAAACGATATGAAAAAAAAAAGCGGAAATTGGACTCATCCTTGAAGTTGAGTAGAGGAAAATGTGAGGAAGTTCCCCCGTTTACACAGAGAAACATCATTTCTTCCACGACATTGAAGGTTTTAGATCTTTATTTTCTCCTTTAGGCCGTTAATCAAACTCAAAGGAGTGGCATGCTGATTTCGTTTTCTGTTTGATTTACAAGGGGGTGGGGAAAATGCATTGCACATTCATATCAGTGAATAGAAGATGAAAGAAAAAAATATATTTATCTATTTGACATTGATTAATAAAAATAAAATATTTTTCTTTTGAATAAATTCTGATTCTTTGGAAGTGCAGTATCATTCGCAAGTTTTTCTTGATGTGGAATCACACCTGCTTTAATTAAAAATCGTGTTTTTATAAAAATAAAAGGAGAATTGTTTATTAATTTAAACATACAATTATTTTATGAAGCAGATTGCAGTTTCGTTTTTCTGATTCCACTACGTTTGATTTTTTTTTTCCTTTTCATTATAAATTTTGCACTCAATAAAATATTTTTATTCCTAAATTTTATCATTAGGTTTTTTTTTTTTAATTCCGTTGATCTTGCCTTGTTCTAGGTTTTAATATTTATGCTACTGCCTTTTTTTAACTATCGCTTTGGTTCGATAATTTTCAAGTGTTGTTTTTATTTAGATTAATAAGTTTTCCTTTTATTTATTGTCCCCCCCTCGTATAATTAGGTATGAAATATATTGCGTTATTTATTAATCATTGATTTTGTTTATCAGTTAATTTAGGAATTGTAATTATTTTTAATAAATAAATATGAGAATTTTAAATTTTTTAAACTTGTTTTTCTTGTCTAAACTTGCAAATTTTTTTATTCTTTTAAATGTTATTTTTCTATAATTTATTTCCTTTTTTGATTTAGGTGTGCTTTTTTTTTTCTCTTACTTTAAAATGTGTTTACACTTTTTCCTTGCAATTCGGGTTCGATAAAACATCGATTAACGACACTTTTTAATCGATCCAGAAAACCAGGAAATTAAGACATCCGGGATAGCGATGGTCCCGAGCATCCCGGATAATTGGTTCTCTATTGTACAGACATTAGTATTATTATGCATTAGTAATGAATTGGTTTTTTAAAATAAAATAGTTCTTCAATTTGTTTATTTTTTAAAAGTTTTTTGTGCATTTTTATTACAGTGTCAAGGGTTTTTGAATAATGTTTTATAAAGGAAATGGTATTTATTTTTTAAATAAAGAGTATCTACCTAATATAGTTTTGTGTTGCTATGTTTGTGAAATGTGAAGGAAAAATTAGCTAATAGATTGAATATGTGTTTAATTATTTTATTTCCATTTAATATTTTTCCACAATTTGTGCTCTATTGATGTGTAAAATTTCTTGCATTCTTATATTTAATAAATTTTTTACTCACAATTCCTTAGAAGTGTCAAATGTTGCATACTGTGCACCTTTTTTTACTGTAATCTCCTGTAATCTTCCTGTAATCTCCTGAATTCTTGTCAGGGAAACTCCTGAATGTTAATTTTGCTAGGTTGGCATGTCTGGGTACAATAGACCTGGTGGATGTGCCCTGCTCTTTAGAGCTGCCCAACCTCTAAGTCTATCTTCGTTTTCAGCTCTATAGCTCTTTGTGAAGTCAGGCTTTCCAAGCCATGGAGATCAACATTGCTCTCTCCCATGTTTACATTGTACTATATAATTTAGCAATTTTACTACTTAGCATGAAAATTTTTTTCATATATAATAAAAAATTTTAAATTCCCCCAAATTTTGTAATTTTATATATGTATTTTGTCATAAGTAATCCCTAGAATAAAATTTATTTCAACATTAAAAATTTAATTTGTCTAGCTGTAAGTGTTAGAATTAAAAGAATTTTAGTTCGCTCTGGCAGTCGAGTAGGTTTTATTATTTTTGATCCCAATAGAATTTTTTTACATTTGAATAAAATTTTTTGTTTTTCCCTCTCTCTCAAATATATATATAAATGTGAACCCTAGTTTTTGAAAAGCTTTGTGAAATCATATATTAAGGGTGGTTAATACCTTGTATAAGATAAGTCAATTATTTTTAGCAATCTTATCTTTCAAAATTTAAGATTGTTTAAAATGTAGATAATTTTTAATTTAAAAAAAGGAATCACAAATTTTAGTCAACTTCTGCTTTAGAAATGTATGACTTTGTACAATTACGGAGACAGTAGTAATTTGAACTAACATTTAAAACATTTAATATTATGATTTATTTGATGTTAAAAATGAAAAATCATATAATTTATAAAGCTTCAATGGTAAACAGGAAAATTAGAAATCATTACGCCTGGAAAGTATTTGAAATTAACTAACAAATATCATCGGTATTATTAAATTGCTTAATACTTATTTTATTTTAACTTTTTAAACTAGACATAGATAATATGTACAAAAATAGTTTCAAATAAATATCTTAAAAAACTTTCGAAACTTTGGCAATTTATAAAGTATCTTCCTCATAAGTGGCGAAAAATTTCATGACTTCGCTCATTTTGTTTTTGTTTACAAATGTCTATTTAGACAGTTGAAACATAGTTTCCTGTGCAAATATAAAGTAAGGTGTGGGAAGACCAGGCATTAAGTTGCGATGAAGTACCTTTATTCTGTAGAAATTAATTCTATTTTTAGCAAGTATATATTCTTAAATATACTTTACTAGTCAAGAAAAAGGATCTAACATATTGGTCTGGTGGTGCTGATTAATTCACGGCATCTATGTAGATAAATTTGCTTTTCTAGGTCAACTCTCTAATGTTCTTTTTTTTTACAGTTACAAAAATTATTTTTAGTCCAGCTTATTTTACGTTTACTAAAGAAGCACACTCTAACAGACAATAAGGATTTAGCCTGATATATAGCATTTTTCTGTTTTATTTTGATAACCTCTGCCCGTGTGGTAAAACAGGAAACTACCATGTTCGGTAAGCCCCCTCCCCATCTTGATGTGTCTCTCAGCTGGGCCCATAAAAGCTGCAGTGCAGTGGAAGAAGACAAAAACTGCATTCCGAGCTGAACAAAGGTTTTACGGGCCCCAGGACAAAATTCATTGCAGGCATTTTGCTCAAAGCACAAAAAGCTTTATTTTTCATATTTTGTGGAATTTTTCAAGACCTTTTATATAAAATCTTAGCTTTTATGTAGATATGAAAAAAATTCTCTGTAATTATATCAACAAAAAAGAAACTAATAAGCATTATTATTTTTTTAAAGAAATTTATTTGGGTTAAGCCCTTAACAGTCATAGGCCTCATGGCAGTTTTTTCCCTCTCTCACCTCGTCAAGTTTAAATTGCATGCATAATTTTCTTAAATTGTCTTTTAAAGTAGAAAAGTCTGCTACTTCTTCACTGAAATTTTAGTATTCCTAAATTTTCTATATAGTTAACATGTGTACCCAATTTTACCCACTACTTGGATGAGCCTGGATGATTTCACTTATTATTTTAGGAAAAATTCATTTATTAAAATGTACATCAATTACTTTTTAGGAATGGTATATTGTATACATATAAACAATGAATATTTTGATTAAATCTAACAGTTTCTAGGTAGAACAATTTATCTTCTTCTGGCCTTCAAATCTTAGCTACCCAATATTATCCCACTTTCTCCTACATATTAATAATTCTTGTGGATATATTTAATATAGTAAACATAATAATCTGTGCTGTACCACATGGTACCTTAACATTAGATCTCTAACTAACTAATACACTACTACATGTGGTGGTAAAAAATTTAATTACTACATATTTGGACGACGAGCTGTTATTACTTTACAAGCTGTTTACTGAAAACTCAAGACATTATTAATAAAATTATACACATGTGCATACAAGAATACTAAAGCTTAACTCGCAAAGGCCAGTGCAAAGCGAATATAGAATTCTCTAGAATAAAAATTATTCTTAAATAAAGTGACATGGTTGAGAACAATAACTTAATTAAGACAATTTAAAAGGAGACTAAAATATGTAAAAATGTATTACAGCATTTATTGAGCTGCTCAAATTACGTATATCGCTAGGAACAAATCCTTTAAAAAAATTAAATAGAGCTAAATTTAAATGCATTGTGGAAGACAGCTGAAACTAACTTCTGTAAAAAGAAGTAGGAAATAAAATTGTAAATGGATCGAAAACGATCCTTGTTTTTTCGCAAATTCTAAAATACTACACCATCCATTCTAACATTCAGTATGTCCGGAACGATCAGCATGGGAGCAAACGCCCCCTTACTATGAGGAACTCTCTCTCCAATTGTAAAAAACAACCACCTTCTTCAAACTTGTTTTTTTTTGTGTTGCCACACTAAGAATGAAAGGGAAATTTCTGCTAAAGCAGTTTATCAACTGCTGATCCTTGACCTCTTGCTGATGTGGGCATTCGGAACAATACTTAAGCAGTGTCTATCTTCTGAATGGGTGGGTACTCTTCTGTCTACATGCAGCCTTAATCTACATACATAGCTAAAAGTTCAGTTCTTATGTGAAAAAATAGAGGCTTTTAAAATATGTTGCAATGAGTTGTAACACAGCCGACCGGCCTGCTTAGGGGGCAGGGAACTGTCTTTGCATCAGAAAGGTACTGGGTTCGAATCCCAGGCAAGGCATGGATGTTCTTTCCTTTTCTGTACTATCTGTCCGTACTGTGGGAGCGATGTTGGCCCACCTAATATGTTGCCCCTGTAAGAGAGGTCAACATGTCGCCCTGTAGATGCCTGAATTGACAAATGTTAACACAGGCGGGCATTAGAAAAAAGAAAAAAAAAGTTGTAACACATATATACTAGCCCTTTTGTCGTTAGGCAGACAGTGGTTTTCCTCTCCATATAATGTGCATGCAGGTTAGTTTCAGTGAAAGTCTCCCTAGAATGCAAATTTGTCCCATTCTTGGTCCAGGAGTGTCTTCAGAATTGGGTTCAAATTTACAAGAATGCAGAGTTAATCATTAATATTCGTAAATCCAATAAATGAGTCTGCTGTTCAACAGTGGTTATAAAGTGATATTCAGCTTCTTCTAACACATGGTCTTTTTTGGGCTCTATTGACAAGGCTGTAAAAATCAGCAGGTTAAAATCATTTTGAGCCATGTATGCACAAATACATATGTAATTTAACTAATATATGATATAATATAATGAAATGTTATGATATAATATTTTGATATAATTGTTATAAATTAAATGCATTAGCTTAAGAGCTTCTTAATAAATTCTACAACTTTTAATTAATCCAAAGTGTGCGTTCAGCAAAAAATAAATACATTCTTTTTTCATATCAAAATAACTTACAAGAATTTGGACAGAGACATTTTTGCACAAAATTATAAAATTCATTTCTCCAAGGATAATTCAATGCAAACAATAACCTTTATTAAATATATATTATTTTGATTGTTTTATTTAATAATAGTAAAAAAAAATTTAATTGTAAAGTGTACAATTTTTTACTTCATTTTGAAAAATGAAATTTTAAATGGCAAAATATAAAATTTCTTACAATAATTCCTGAGATATCGAAGTTTGAAAATACAACATTTTTAGAATTTAGGCTAATATTTTTTAACAACAGGATTTTACATTAGTATCCAAAAATAAAATTTGCTAAACAAATTTAAATGTTAATAAATTAACATTGTAAAATTAAATTAGAAGAATCTACTTTACATCATTATAAGTTCAAACATTCAAGGGTGGATTGAAGTATCATCTTTTATAAAAAGTATAAATTTTGGAAAGAATTGAAGTATTTTTGTGAAAAATTAAAATAATTTTGCTAAAAATTGAAATATTTTTATGGAAAGCATTACATTTTGACAGCTACACTGAGCAGTAATTTTATGGAATATCAAAAAACACTTTTTTTTAAAAATCTTTTTGCATTGTCTTATTAAAAAGTAGTACTTATTTTTTATTCTGTAGATCTGATAAGCTTGTACTATGAAAATAAATAACTCTTGCTGTCAGCACTAAATCTGATTCCCTCATGCAGATAAATTTCAAAAAATGTAAATATTAAAAGTCTGATGATTCCTTTATAAAAAAATAGTCTTTTAGGGCTTTTTTAAATAAATTCAATTTGTCATTTGATGAAAGGAAAGGGTTCGATTTGTAAACTAGAAAGCATTTTGTTACTGAAACATTTTAAATAATTAAATGGCTAATTTACATTCTATAACATATTTCTCCTCTTCTATTTAGCTGCTAAATAGGAAATGACCTCATAAAACTTTGCTAATATTATCAATTATTTCAAGTCTATTCGGGCAATCTTTTGAGCATTGCTCGAAGAGACTTGTTTTATCTTAGCTCAGAAAAGTTAAACACAAACTTGTTCAAATATAAACCCGAAAACTTAAAAAAATGTTTTGTATTGCAGTGTAATGGCCTTCTGTGTAAAGGAGCATCAAATTTACTATCTATGCTTCTAAACATTCAAAAGTGTCTTCGGAAAAACAAAAATACTGGAATCCTAAATTAAATGAAGAAAAAAAGGAAAGAGTAAGTGTTTTATTAATTTAATGGAAAGTAAAAACTTTAGTATACAATTACACATAGTTCAACATTAAGTACAGCAGTTATTTTTTATGGTGTTCTCTTCAAATTTTTAAATTTTATGCAGATGAGTTTCAATTTTACTAATTCTGGAGGTATTGCAATATGAAATGGTAATCTCTTTCCCTGCAAACAGCATATTTATACTAACTATATTTATTTTGCTGTATTTGAAAACTTTTGATGCAATATCTAGATCATAAAATTGATTTAAAAAATTTTGATAATGTAAAATTGTAGCTAATAGATAAAATTTTTGATAGAATTTGTGAAGTATAAAAAATAAAAACAGTAAAATGGATAAATTGTAATAAATAAATTAATTTTGAAATATATAAGAAATAAAAAACTATTATTTGTTATTACTATATTTGATAATTTTAATACCCTTGTGTGTGAAATTGATTTCAAGGTGTAGCCAAAACTATAGAATGAAATATAGAGCTTCAAAATGCATTTATTTAAAAACTTATTTTAACTTGGTTTTTTACTTTCTTTCAGAACTATTTGCTTAGTTAACTTTTAACTCATTTTCTATTCTCTACAATGGTATATAAAATTTTTTATTGTTCCAAGTTTTTATTTTGTTATACTAATTATAAAGCAGATTTTTCTTATGTACAATGATAGCTATAGCAGTACTTTAACTCCCTAAAAGAGCTTCTATTTTCCTTCAATAACCATTCCAGTTGGAATTAATTACCTTTATTTTGTTAAAACATCATGCACAAAGTAATCTCAAGCAAGAGTTACTTTGTGCTCGTCAAATTTTAGTTGTATTCAGGTACAATGAATAAATAAATAATAGTATCTCCCTGTAGGGGACTCTAATCAAGCCAAGCTTTTTGTCCCTTAAATAGAAATGCCACTTATTCAGAAATGACATAAAAATTATAAAAAGCTATTTAATTATAAGTTCAGGATACATTAAGATTAAATAAATGACATATAAATATGTAATAAAAAACTAAACTCAGTTGCTTGACAGCCCATAGAGGGCTAAGGCCTACTGTGCCCGTTTGAGTTTTCTTGACCTTAGGCTCTTGGGTGCAGGAGCAGATGTTCTGGTAAGGTAGTCAGCTAATCACGGAACCCCCAGTGTTTAGTTCCCAAGCATGCCTGGTACTTATTTATTGACCCACTGAAAGGATGAGTCAACCTTGCCCGGCCCGAGGATCAAACCCAGTAAATATGTAATAGCAGGGCTCGAAAAACCACCCTTCCGCTCGTCCTCGACGGTCAAAAATTCTCCGCGGACGGCCATTTTCCCGTTAATGTTGGGGATACATTTTCAATTTTTGTTATCTTACAAGAGTCTAGCGCCTCACTTCTAAAATGACCCTCTAATCTAGAAATACTGTAACATACTGTGCATGATGGAATTGATGTTTTCTCTGTCTTCCGTACTGCAGCGGTTGAAAGGGACTTTTCAGCAATGAACTTACAAAAAAAAACATTACGCACTGGTCTTAAACAAGAAGCGTTAAGCGCAATTATGAGCATCTACCTAAATAGAAAACCCCTTTCAGATTTTTGTGCAGAAACTTCTGTAAATCATTAGCTTGATTGTGGAACTGGCAAACGTCATATTTGATTCATTTAAAAATCGCTGTACCCTCAGATAAATTGACATTCCAGATAACTTGACATTTGTCATTTAAATTATTTCATAAAAGAAAGAAATTATTTCATTAAAAGAAATAAATTAATTTACAAAAGAAATACTAGGTTCCTATTGGCAACCTAGTATTACTTTTATTACTGTATAATGCAATCCTAGTATTTGTAATCATAGTAACTACTAATTAATTGCACAATTTATATAAATGTTTGTAATAAATAAGAGATAATTATATTTTTATTTATTTAGAAGCGGCGGGTTAGTTTCAAAGGAGGACGGGTACATTGTTGGTCAAGCCGTCCTCGGGGACGGGTAAAATTTTTGAGTTTTTTCGAGCCCTGTGTAATAGTCATGGTTATTTATTTGAATTAAGAAAATTGGAAGTTCTTAATTTAGAAAAATAATTTTGTTTAAATGCTTGATATGAATAATAAAGTTTTATACTTTCAGAAACTGAAAATCAAAATGATCTGTTCCGCAAGTTAATTTAAAAATTCGTGAATTGAAAGGCTTTTTTTATGATGTGGATATTAGTCACCTATCATCTTAAGTCCTTCACTCTCACCAACAGTTATGAAATTTTTTTTTTACTAGAAATGTATTTAACAGCATCTGTAGTTTTTTTTTTATGTTACCTCCCTGATTACTGAACTATTATTGTTTAAGCTCACACCATGAATCACTGTTGAAATGAAAGATTGTTTGTCTTCTAATTTAGAAGTTCCTAATTTAGAAAAATAATTTTGTTTAAATGCTTGATATGAATAATAACGTTTTATACTTTCAGAAACTTAATTAAAATAATCTCTTGCATGAGTAAATTAAATAGATGAGTTAGCTATACAAATAATACACATAAAATATCAACTTTCAAATAAAAAGAAATCTTGGTTTATAGAGAATTTTGATAAGATATGAAAATATTGGTATTCATTAAATACTAATGTGATCATAGACATGATATTAGTATTTTAATTAATACCTGTTAATAACTGAAATTGGCATCCTATGGTTTTATGTGTCTGTTCCGCAAGTTAATTTAAAAATTCGTGAATTGAAAGGCTTTTTTTATGATGTGGATATTAGTCACCTATCATCTTAAGTCCTTCACTCTCACCAACAGTTATGAATTTTTTTTTTTTTACTAGAAATGTATTTAACAGCATCTGTAGTTTTTTTTTATGTTACCTCCCTGATTACTGAACTATTATTGTTTAAGCTCACACCATGAATCACTGTTGAAATGAAAGATTGTTTGTCTTCTAATTTAGAAGTTCCTAATTTAGAAAAATAATTTTGTTTAAATGCTTGATATGAATAATAACGTTTTATACTTTCAGAAACTTAATTAAAATAATCTCTTGCATGAGTAAATTAAATAGATGAGTTAGCTATACAAATAATACACATAAAATATCAACTTTCAAATAAAAAGAAATCTTGGTTTATAGAGAATTTTGATAAGATATGAAAATATTGGTATTCATTAAATACTAATGTGATCATAGACATGATATTAGTATTTTAATTAATACCTGTTAATAACTAAAATTGGCATCCTATGGTTTTATGTGTTGTTAGCTGTTTAAGTATGTTTATAATTTTTATAGAAATTAAAAAAATTTAACTCAGCTTAGTGATTGATGAATTATTTTTTCCTTAACTCTTACAAAAGTCATTAAGTTCTATGCTTAAGGTAGTTAATATCAAATCTTTGGATTCCATAACCTCTTTCACTATATGCTTATTTGTTTCCATTTTCGAAGGTTGTTCAAAACTTGCTAAATTTAATCCTACACATAGTTTTTTATTTAATGAATTTTATTCGATTGAACATATATAAATGATTAACATAAATTATTTACAGATGCATGTCAGTAAAGCATTTACTATGTTATATTGCTAGGCATGTAAGTTTCAGAAAAAAAATATAAATTTTTTGTTAAATTCAACTTCATTTTGTTTGAATGCTGAAAATATATGTTATTATATTTTACCTTATGTGTAACAGCAAAATAATGTACAGTATGATAACTTCACTTTTATGCACTTGGGATTGGTATTAAATTATATTGCTTTATTAAGGTATGCAAGATTTAGTAAGGAAAAAAATCACAATTTTTTTATTTTATTACAATTTTACTGTATGGAATTTTAACAAAAAAATTATGTTTTTGTACAGTAATAATGTTTTTTAATATGTTTATTAGTTACCAGTTTTACTTGCATTGTATTCAGAGAATAATTGTTACTTGACTTGATTACTTGATGCGTGTGAATTATTGTAATCTGTTAGATTCGTAGATACATTTGTACCTATATTTATTCAAAATGATGTATGTTAAACTATTTGAGAATTGATTTATTGTGCATGTGTACCCATTTTTCGGCAATTTCCTTTTAATCTTCTACGTTTGGTGTAATTTCATTGGCACTAATTTTGTACTATGCCATAGCAGAATCAAGAATTGCAAAATTAAATTTTACCTGTAAAATTAAACTAACTTGTTCATTATTTGCACCTATAAGATAAAATTTTAGCTGTAAAACCAAACATTATTTGACATCAATTACAGTTCATGAAGATTAACTACTGCAGATCTATATCAAACCATGGGCCACAGACAGTAGTTTTTTAATGCATCTGTGTTCATTTTTTGGTAAATTTTACGCAGCAGACACTTTTTTCCATATTCTAAAAATAAAAAAATACTGTAGATCTATATCGAATCATTACCCCCTGGCAACTCTGTTGTTACTATTCTGCATAAAATTAAAAAAACGTGAAATTCCCCAAAATATAAAAATTCACCTGGAAGCTAAAAAGCATTTAATTTTCTTCTTAAATCCACATCTTTCAAAATGTCCCAATTGAAGACATCATGATCATAACAGCAAAATTGCAACAAAAAAACCCCTACAAAACTTAACGTAATAACATTAAGTTTATTGCTTTTTATTAGCTTAACAACTTCACCTTCCTGGCACATCATTAATTAAAAAAGGAAAGCTCTATTGGGTTTTCCTGTTTCACCGTAAACATTCTTTAAGCCATATTTCATACCTGCCAACTCTTCCGGATTTTCCGGAAGTTTTACGGATTTTCCTCCTTTTTCCATTTTTCCGGGTAAGAGCATAATCTTCCGGATTTGTCCCGAGTTTTTGGAAAAATAATAAAAACTCGCCAAATTTAGAGCTTTCGAGCCTTTTGCGGAGCGATGCTCTAAAATGTGCGCCGAAATTGTGTTGCAGGTTACCGTAGTAAGAAGAAACAACCTGTTCTTCGAAGAATTCGCCAACTCCGCTAAGGGTGTTACTGTGACGTCAGTTTATGAAGAAGCGCTCGCCTCTTCAGAGGAGTCCGTTGAATATAGGGGAGGGAAGGGGAAGGAAGACGGAGAGCTCTGCGCATTGGCGCCGGTTACAGGAACCGTCAGTTGTGTCGCTGTTTACTTTCGTTAGTAGCAAGGGGTATTGTTATGCTTGCCTGGTGTTTTCTTTTTTACGAAAATGAGCAAACATTATCTACAATCATTTAAGGAATCATACTGTAGTGATCTTCCTGGAATTTTGCGATCTCGAGATCGGGATAAATACGCATTTTGTAGCGTTTGCAGCTGCAACTTTATGATTTGTCACGGCAGAAAAATTATATTAATGATCACTTAAAATCCAAAAAGCATATTAAAAACGCTAAATGTGCATCTGGAAATTCCACAATAAGTAATTTTTTCGAAAAAGCAAGTGCTGATGATGATGCAATTAGAGCAGAGTTTCTGTTCACCAACTTTCTCATTGAGCATAATATACCACTGACAGCTGCCGATCATGCCGGAGCATTGTATAAAAAAATGTTTCCGAAGTCAGAATGTTTCCGAAGTAGCAAAAAAATATTCATGCGGGCGAACAAAAACTACTGCTATTGTAAGTGAGCTGTCTAAAAGTTTCAAAGAAGAAGTTGTTTGCAGTCTTCAGAAGTCTGTCTTTTCTCTAGCAATAGATGGAAGCAATGGCAATATGGATTCTAAGCTTTATCCCATTGTTGTGACTTACAACGTTGGTGAATCATCAGAAATTCAATCCAGGATTTTGTCCTTAGTGGAACTAAGTCTTGATTCGACTGGGAAAAACATATCCAACCTTATTTTGGATGAACTGGAGCATTTGAAGATACCTCTGACAAACTGCATAACATTTGGGTCAGATAATGCTGCAGTAATGTTAGGAAAAAAGAATGGTGTGATTTCTTTTCTCAAAGAAAAGCACGAAAATTTAGTTATAATGGGATGATTGTGCCATTTAATAAATTTGGCTACAGAAAAAGCAGCTGCAACATTGCCCATTGATGTTGACCAAACTTTAGTGGATATATTTTACTATCTAGAAAAAAGTTGTAAGAGGCAGGAGAAATTGAAGTTATTTCAAAATCTTCACAGTGAAGAAGTGAGGAAGATATTGAAGCACGTCTGCTCTCGATGGTTGTCCTTGGGGAGATTCTGTCCAGAGTAATCGATCAATGGGATGCATTATTGGCATATTTTCATGATAAAGTGAAATCAAAGACTTTAACATCTTCATCTTTGACTTTATTTAAAATCCCAAAAATGAGTGAAAAGGTGCTAAAGATAGAAAGCCAAAAAAGGCATTCAGAAAAAGAGGAAGGCACTTCTAATAAGAAGCTCAAAACAAATGAAGGAACCTCTAAAAATCTGAAAATGAACGAGTTTACTCCCAAAACTTCTGTCAGCAGAGAAGAAATTTTTTTTCATTTTTTATCTTCAGATTTAAACAAAGCTTATTGCTTATTTTTGTTAAGTGTAATAACGGATTTTGAAAAGCTCAGTACTATATTACAGTCATCTTCCCCATTGATGCATGTTTTGAATAATATGTTAACAAATTTCTCAAAGAAATTCAAATTTTTCAAAAAAGAAATATTTCTGAAATTCATTGAACCTGCTGTTATTAAAGGGCACGCCCTATTAGAAATCCAATATCATATTGAAGCTAATCAATTGTTGGATTCAAAACGATAGAACTAGTTAAAAAGTTGAATGAAAAAGAAAAAAAAAATTTTATTTGTCAGTAAGGAATTATTATGCTACCTCGTGTGATTATATCATAAAAAATTTCCCATTAATAACGATATCTTGATGAATGCTCAAGTTGCAGACTTAAAAAATATCGAAATCTCATCATTTGAAAAAGTAGCATATTTTGTTAAAAAGTTTCCTGGTCTTTTGATGATTAAAGAAGGAAAAACCAAAGAAGATGCATGGGACTGCCTCTAAAAACAGTTCACTGCATTGCAGATTGAAGATTCCTCCAACTTTAAAGGCAGCACCATAGATATGCAATTAAATGGCCTGAGTACTGTTACTGACTACAGCGGACAACTTAAATTTGATCGAATATCGAGAGTGTTGTTGGGAATCACTTGCGTACCCCATAGCAATGTGGAGTGCGAAAGAATATTTAGTGTTGTGAAGAAAAATAAAACACAGTTTCGGTCATCTATGTCTACAAAAACTCTCAGAAATATTCTTACAATGAAGTGTTACAAACAAACAAATTGTTTTGATAATAAGTTTAGTGCTGATGTTTTGAAAAAGGCTAAACGTGCCACTTCATCAATAGTGAAAATTTAGATTTTAAAAAAAAATTTTTTTTTTCAAATAATCTTGCTTAAATGTCTTACATCTGCTTTTCATGCTTACCCTTCATTTTTAGAGCTTGATATTAATTTTTTTTAAAAATTTCATGCATTGCTACATAATTTTATTGTAATACTTTTAACTTAATTAACCTTTTCTGAAATTATTAAAGCAATTAGATAATAAAATAATATAAAATAAAAGGAAAACTTATTAATCTAAATAAAAACAGCACTTGAAAATTATCTAACCGAAACAATAGTTAAAAAAGGCACTAACATAAATATTAGAACCCGGAACAAGACAAGATCAACGAAATTAAAATAAAAAATAAATAAAAAAAACTAATGACAAAATTTATGAATAAAAAGAATTAATTTATTGAGTACGAAATTTATCGGGAAAAGAAGAAAAAGATCAAACGTAGTGGAATCAGAAAAACAAAACTGCAATCTGCTTCATAAAATAATTGCTTGTTTAAATTAATAAACAATTCCCCTTTTATTTTTTTTATAAAAACTCGATTTTTAACGAAACCAGATGTGATTCCTCATCAAGAAAAACTTGCAAATGATACCACACTTCCAAAGAATCAGAATTTTTTCAAAAGAAAAATATTTTATTTTTAGTAATCGATGTCAAATAGATAAATATCTTTTTCTCTTTCATCTTCTGTTCATTGATATGCATGTGCAACGCATTTTCCCCACCCCCTCGTAAATCAAAGGGAAAACAAAATCAACATGCCACTCCTTCGAGTTTGATTGACAACCTAAAGGAGAAAATAAAATATTTGTCCCTTCCCTGCCTCCTCTGGATCTAAAGATCTTCAAAGTCACGGAAGTAATGACGTTTCTCTGGGTAAACGGGAAGGGGAATTGACCCCTTCCTCACATTTTCCTCTAATCAACTTCAAGGATGAGTCCAATTGGTGCTTTTTTTCATAATCGTTCCGGTTTAAAATGGCGGGAAAACTGAACAAAATTTCCCCAGTTTTCTGATTTCCCGGTTAACTGGATACCGGATAAATGGTTCTATACTGTAATAATAACACAATTAAAAAAACCGCAAAAATTCAAACTTAAAATACACTTTTGACTCAAAATTACTTTACAAAACCTAGTTAGTATGGAAGTCCAAAGTGTAAACATAGAAAGTATTGTTTTCTCTTCTGCTGTGTCACATCCTGGAGGAAGATTTATCACAGCTTAGAGGAAGAGGGTTTTTCAGTTAAATCTGTTCTTTGTAGAGTTATTAGTTTTTTAAGTTAATTTTTGTGTTTAGAGTTTATTTTATTTTCAATAAATTTAGCCCTTAAAATAGTTGTACAGTATGTCTTTGAATTGAATGCTCTTTCTTTGCAGTTTAAAAGATGTCTGCAGCTTAATAAGTTAGTTTTCTTTTTCAAGACTGGTTAGGGGCCAAGGACATTTTAGATGGGGGCAGTGAGCTATGTGTATTGATAATTTGAAGAACTGGAAGAGAAAATGTTACTGCTGCCTGAAGGCTTTAACTTATTAAGTCATCAAAATTGGGATAGGTGGAAGATAGACATTAAAATTTTTGTATCGAATAAAGACTGTTGAAAATTTATGGAAGGAAAAAACGAGTTAGTTTTAGCTACCAATATTTATAGGGTGTCCGCACACCTGGAAAGTCATGAAAAATCATGGAAGTCGTGAATTTTGGTATTGAACCGAATATGTCATGATTTTAACTATTTTTTTAAAAAAAATCGTGGAAAGTCATGGATTTAGGTCGCCAAAAAATTTTATTTTTGAAATGGAATTACCCCCTCCAATTTTTTGGTGTACTTCTGTGATTTCAGAATTATTATAATTATTTTTTTTTTTTATCAATTTAAAATTCTAGCTGAAGCAAGCCAGTCATTGTCAAATTTTTTTAAATTCAGAAATAAGAACAGAAAAATCAGGAGTATTTCTTTTCTTTCGGATGAACAAAAAAAGTATCTTTAGAAAGTATTCTGCAGAAAAGTAACTAATTATTTGCTTTGTATTTTTTTCAGCTATTTTATTGCTTCAGCTCTTTCTTTACACTATTTTTTTAAATTTAAAATCTATAAACATGAAGATGCAGAGTGTAATAGTTTTGTTTATACCTATCATTTCAATTAATGTCATTATAATGCTTTTATAAATTTATTGTTGTGTTTTTGTTCAAGAAAATAGTAACTTCGTGAAGTCATGAAAAATTCTTAAAATTAGTCATGGAAAGTCATGAATTTGAAAATCTAAAATGTAGCAAATACCTTGTATTTAAAAACGAGAATTTATATTAAGAAGAGATAAATTATTTTTCTAATTGTATTATGTAATTAAGCCAGAGACCACCTATTCACAAATGTTTAGATGGGAAGAAAGCGTGAGACAGAGATTCGTTCAACAATTTGAGCAAAAGCAAGAGCTTGGCTTATTCAAATACTCGATGAGTTTTTTAGTATAAAATATCAGGCAAATGATAATATAGATATTTTTATTGCTATACTTCAAACAGAAGTGAAAAAGCTTAGTAAAGTGAATCAATTGTTTCAAGGCTTCCAATCAATAAGGCATCTACCACCTGAATTTTCAGGTATAGTTCAGTTAATTTATTATTGGAAAGATAAAGATTTAATTATTGATAAAATTGCTAAAGAACTGATAAGTGAAGAAAGCAGACTTACACAAGTGAATGCTGATTTTAGTTCAGAGGTTAGTGCTTTTAATATTTCTTCTACAATTAACGATGTTGTAGAAAAATATGGAGACTGAAAAAAATCTTAAGTAATGGCAGAAAATGACAGAAAAGTCCTTGATCCATGTCGTCACTGTCACTATATCACTGGTATGAAGTTATTTAGTTGCAAATTGCAGAAATTTAAAGTCAAAGTGGAATTAACAGGAAAAAAAATTCAATGATCAGTCTATCATTGAAATTCTGTGTGTTAATTGACTTATATATTGCACTCTGTGGAGGTTGGTGAAACTATGATTAGGAACAATGATAGAATTTGGTTTTTGAATTCAGTTGCAACTGCACATTTCTGTAAAAACAAAATTTTAATATCAAGTTATGAAGAAACTAATAATGTAAACATCGATTTCTTTGTTGGGGATTCTTCTTCTTAGGTACTAGGAAAAAAGGCTGTTGTTAAATTTTCAGTAAAACTGGATGAAATAAGAAATGTAACTTTAACAAATGTCTACAACCCAATCATTTGCAAAAACCTAATATCTAATGTAGAAAAAACCTGATACCTAACTTATAGGATTACCTTATATAAAATTGTGAGACTTGCCCCATTGCCACATCCAATAGGACATCATCTTAAATCAGTTCCAAGTGGTACTTCTCAGCCACTAGAAGTAGTATATATGGGTACCCATGGTCCAATGTTGAAATCTTTAAAAGAAGGAAATAGGTATTTTTTGGTAATTATAGATGTTTACAGTCGTGTAGTAGTTTTATACCTTATGAGGAATGAAAATGAAGCATCCAGGAAATTCAAGAATCATCATGCAAGGATGGGAAAATTTAAAATGCATTAAGAGGGACAATGATGGTGAGTTCTACAATAATCAATTTGAACAATGTTTAGAAGAGCCAGAAGTTTGTGCTTAGCAAACCAATTATAGACCAAAAGGAAACTATGTCTGTGAAAGATTTAATAAAACTGCTCTGGATGCCATTAAATCTATGTTAAAAGATAGTAACACGAAAGAAGTATGGTGGTATGTTTTGTTCATACATGGTACAGAATTTCAAGAAAAGAAAAAAAAACTCTGTATGAAATGCTATATGGGAAAGAACCGCCAGTTATAAATTTTAAAATATTTGGATATAAGACTTATGTTGGAGCATTTAAACAAAAAAGAAATAAATTTCAAATGCTTGCCAAAGAAGGTATAATGCTATGTTTTACTTTTTCACTCGAGAGTTATCGTATCTATTTTTCTGAAGATAGTAAATTTATAGAAACGAAAAATGTTAAATTCTATGAAAATGACTGTGCAACCAATGTCTTTCTGAACCCAAGTAGAAAACCATCAAGAAGAGCAAAATAGGATGAAAGAGAAGATTCAGATGGTGAAGATATTATTCATAGGCCAGAATTCGACTCAATTTGTAGTCATGAAAGCATCAAGAAGGTATAAGATTTAAAATTGTTAGGAAAAGCAACTAAGCAATCAGAGGAATCTAGAAATGATATTTATTCTTTCATAGAAGGGTCTAAAAACTGATTTAGGTCATCATATGACATTGAGAAATATGGTGACAGTCATGGAATAAAGTTTGAAAAATATATTTCTTATTTTAGTGGTAGGAATGAATACCTGGGTATTCGTTCTTACTTCTTAATTTCAATCAGGAATTAAATTGGCATAGTACAAGTGGTCCTCGTTAAACTGTTCTACCGTAAAGTGCTCGACTTCGCGTGCAGGTCGTCGGTTTACCGAAGCGGTGGTGCCATCCCCTCTGCAGAGGATCAAAATTGTAATGGCATGTCTTCGGATCATCCTCAGGGATGTTTCCCAGACAGTCGCCAATAGCCCATTGTGCAGCTCTAGTGCGACGTAAATGGACAAATCAAATCAAAATCAAGCATAGTACAAGAAGGTGAAGAAGCAAATTAAATTGAGTACTGTATTCCAAAAAGCAACTAAGAAGAAGCTGAGGCAAGAAACTATGAAGAAAAGAAAAATACTGTGGAAGAAGAAATTGAAATGATGAAGAAAAGAGAAATGTGATCATTAGTAGAGAAGTTATAAAGTGCTAGGTAGTAGATGGGTATACTATCTAAAAACAAATCAAATAAAATTGTGAGGCATAAAGCAAGACTTGTCACGCAGGGATTTAAGCAACAACATGGTGTTGGCTATTATAAAGTGTAGAGTCCTGTGGTAAATTTTTCTCTCATAAGACCATTTTTTGCTATTTTTGTAGGCTTAATGAACTGGGTTCATTGTCAAGTTGACGTGAAAATTGCATATTTGTGTGTAGACTTGACAGAAGAAATTTATATGGCTCTACCTGGAGGTTTTGTAGAAGATTCATCAGATGTGTGTGAATTAAAAAGGCAATATGGATTATATCAAATAGGATGTGAGTGGTGCACTGAAGTAACTAGTGTATTTCACGAAATAAAGCTTATAAAATTGTATTTATGCAAAGGACTGTTCACAGAAGATGATATCCTGATATTTGGAAGAAGTTAAGAAAACATGCATCTGTGGAAACATCCTATTGTGTAGAAAGCCTTTAATCAGAAGTTTTTCGATTTTTTGCCATGGAGACTGATTATATCTCTATCCAAGTCAGCCAAAAAGTTAATGTGGTTAAAATATGTGCCAACTGATAAAAAAACTCAAATTGGACTTATCACACTGTGAATTGTTTTATGATAACAGTGCTGCTATTGATTTTCCTAATCAGAAGTTCAGAACTCTCAAAGCTAATACATTGAGGTATGTTACCATTTTGTGAGACAATATGTTAATGACAAATTCTTTGAATTGTCTCTTGAATTGTTGAACTCTTTGAAATGTTACAGCTTTGAAACAGTACAAAAGATTTTTTCTTGAAACCAATGATTAAAGAAAATATAAGATAATTTTGTAAAAAATTTATTTAAGGACTGATTTACTCAAGATCAAATTAAGTTTTTTTTTTAATTCTTAAAAAATACTAAGTTATAATTATGTGTATGACATATATATATATATATATATATATATATATATATATATATATATATATATATATATATATATATATATATATAGGTACAGTAAGGGAAAGGCGGCAAATGTTGGAAAATAATTCATAGTGTAAACAAATAGATCGACAGTGTTTTCTCTTCTCTGTCACTTTATGGAGGAAGTGGGTTTTTGTTGTTTTTTAGTTAGTTATGTTCATCGTATAGTGGTCTACAGTTTGTTAAATGTAGTTTTTGTCTTTATGCATAGAACTTTATCTTTATAGTTTTAAAAGATGTCTGCAACTTGATAAATTAGTTTTCTTTTTACTAGAATTAGGCCTACCAAAACATTCACATGGTATCTGTGCACCTGGAAATTCATGGTAAGTCATGAATTTCAGTATTGAACAAAATTTGTAATTAAATGTAATGATTTTTACTATTTTTAAGAAAAATTCATGGAAAATCATGGATTCAGGTCTCCGAAAAATCTAATTTTTAAAATGGAATCCCCCTCCCCCCAATTTAATCCTGTTCCAAATATCTGAATTCCTAACAAAATCATCACTCAGTCATATTTTATTAGAATATAAAATGATTTTATCATGTTTTTTAAAAATTATGGTTTTCTTTCAAAAAATGAAAGAAAAAACATAATTTCTATATCGAATTATCTTTTAAACTTCTGACATTTAAAAATTTATTTATTTTTTTTTTTTAATTTTATCAATTTAAAATTCTAGTTGAACCAAACCAGCCATTGGCTAATTGTTTAAATTCCGAAATGAGAACAGAAAAATCAGGAGTATTTCTTTCCTTTCTGATGAACAAGAAAAATATCTTTAGAATATAATTCGGCAGAAAAAAAAAAGGAAAAAATTATTTGCTTTTGTATTTTTTCAGCTATTTTATTGTTTCAACTCTTTCTTTACTCTGTTTTTTAAATTTAAAATCTATAAATATGAAGATGCAGAGTATAACAGTTTTGGGTATACCTATCATTTTAATTAACATTATTATAATGCTTTTTTTAATTTATTGTTGCGTTTTTGTGGGAGACAATAGTAACTTCGTTAAGTCATGAAAAATTCTTGGAATTAGTCATGGAAAATCATGAAAAGTTATGAATTTGAAAATCTAAAATGTCGCAGATACCCTGCATTCATTCCATATAAAAAGAAAAAAACTTCAAACTAAATTCTATTCTAAAACCAAAATTTAATAATTAATTTTTCATAGAAAATTTTACATAGAAATACAAAGCAGCAATTAAAAATTCAACCCATCAATACTCTTCTCCCTTCTGAGCAAATGAAAATCAGTTTGATATATTATCATATCCTCAAATATCTACTTCCAATGCAATCTCATCTTTCTGATCTGCACAATTGCATAAGGGTCATATTGTTGAAAATATTTTGTCTAATCAGTCTGATTTTTTCTCATTATGCTTTTTCCCAACCTCCCAGTTTTACAAGTTTTGAGTTTCAGTGCAGATGGTTTAAAATGATGATTGTTTCTAACTCCAAGTCTTATCAACTCCAAATTTTTGTCATTGTAGTGAATCAAATATTTTAAACTCAAAATTGAAAACTATTTAAATATAAAATTAAATTTTTTATTAGAAAAAGAAAGATTTTTTAATTTAAATTTAGCTTTTGTTACAAGATCAGAAATCCAAACTTTTGAAAACCTCCAAGTTTAAAGAATTCAAAACTTCAAGTACTGATTATAATGAAACAAATGTTTGAAACCCAGAACTTGAAACTCAATCTAAATCTGAAATTAATTATAAAAATAATTGAATTTCACTAATGTATATAACTAGTGCTGACTAATGAAAATCTAGATGATACAATGAAATGAACAATGGCATGATGCAATGCATTTAAATTTCAGGTTTTAGAAATTTGAATAGTCTCTAGTACTTGGAGTTTTCAAAGTTGAATCTCTGCTCTTGTAACTGAAACTTAATACAAATTCTAGAATCTTGAACTAGAAGGGAAAAGAGAAAAAATATCAAATATTGAATTTCAGATTTAAATATGGGTTTCAGATATTTGTTTAGTAGTTTGATGTTTGATTGGGTAGTAGATGTAGTTTTTAGTACTTGGTTGTTTTCAAAGTTTGAAGTACCTGAAATTGATATTTCAAAATTTGAATCTATGATCTTGTAATAAACTAAATTCAAATTGTTGAATCTTGAACTGAAATTGAAACGCAAAAATACAGAAACTGAAACTTAGTGTTTTACTTCTTGTTAGTTGACACAGTGTTTCACTTCTTGTTAGTCGACACTAATGTTCTCACTTCTCATTGGTTCTATCTCATTCAACAAGCCTATATAAACACACTGCAAACACCATTTAAAGGCTATAATGTGTATCTAGTGTAAACTTATTATTGGCAATTTTGATGAAGCATTGTATATAATATATGTCAATATTTGCATTGAATATAAAGTTGAACTGATAACATCATATTGGCAAATAAATCTTTGAATAAGCGTTGAATGTTAAACATTACTCAACTCTAATAGATCGACATCCTTACTTTTCTTGTTTATATCTTGCGAGCAGTGAGCGTTTTAAATTAGCTTTGTTAAATAAAAGAATTCTAAATTTTTCAATTTTGAATTTTATCTTTAAAAAATGGAAAACACTAATGGGTAAATATGTTTTTTCAATTATTTTTATTGCTTGTTTTTAAGATCGATACATTTTGTCATAAAAGAAATTCCAAACTGAAAATATCATTACTCCTTCTTCAGAAATAGCTTTCGAATATTGTTAAATATATATTAATGATAATAATTGTATAGTTTAAACACATATTTTAAATAAATTATTCCCGATGTTTTGCGATCAAAAGTAAATTGCTTAAACTCAGAATTCAAAGTTGAATTAAGGGAATGCAATTGCAACCCTATTTTAAAATTGCAAAAGTCTATAAAATATTTCTTATATTAGAATATTATTTTCCTTTTTTGTGGGAATGTATCTTCATTTAGTTATAAACAAAATAAGTTTTGTTCATTAATGATTTTTCTGTACATCTTAACTGAATACTTTAATATTTTAGTTGGAATTCATGAAGCACTGATATTCTCTGCTTTTGTTTATAGATGTATTGCATATTTAATGATCTTAATTATTTGTATAAAATTTAATGATCTTAATATCAATGTATGGATTGAATTCTTTCTCAGATGTTAGCACTATAAAGATATATCTGTATTGTGATCTGTTATGCCAATCACAAACATTGAAGTGCCAAATGAAATGTAAACTTGTCAAATTTTTAAAAAAATATATATGAAGAGGTTTGCTTGGAAGAATGTGTTAGCTACGAGTTATACCCTTCAAGTTCGTCACCTTGTGTGATTTTTTTTTCTTTCTTTCTATTGTCTCGCTGGCGCTTGTCCAGAAGCTGTCGAGAATGCAGCAATTTTTGTCGTGATATGAAAATTTTCCAAAGTATCTCGTGATAAGCACGTATATATTTCGGATTTCGAATTTTATACTTTTGTGTGTGTTGGTTTATTTCAAATAAATGCGTAATGAAACTAAAGTGGTGTATTATAAATTAGTATTTTTCTTTGATATTCTGAAATTAGTATTCGCAGTAGTAGTTGTAGTTGCATTAAAATAATTTTTTCTCTCAGATAATGGAATCAATAATACAAAATATTGCCACAATAAGAAAGATTTCTCTTTTAATTTTCAAGTGAATTATCCAATTATTTTCAAAAATTAGATAACAAATAATTTAGCACAACCGCAAAAATTAAGCTATTTTTTTTTTAATCAGAGGTATAAAGTAAGTAGAATATATGATGGTAACAAAGAGTAAACAAGTCTTTTCTATTTGACCATATTCAAATACTGAAATCAGCTCTTTTCCTAGATATTTTCAGCTTTTTTAATTTTCATAGCAGCAATAAAACCTAATTCGCCAATGTATAGGAAAGGATTCTGGTGTACACAGACTATCGATGATACATATCGATAATATCTTAATCATTTTCAAAAAGTTTTAAAAAACATGATAATGCTTGTAATATACATAATGATAGCTATTAAATACGATATTATTCTGAGTGACTAAAAATTTTATTTGGGTAAACAAAATATAGTTTGTAATAACCAAATGAAATAGTTATATTGATTCTATATAGACAAAATAAAAGTGTATGCAGATTTTTAAATTTAATATTTGAACCAAATTTACTTTCTATTTACTATGTATGTATGTTTGAAAATTGTTCAAGAGTAATATTAATTAACAAATTTTTTTTTGTTGACAAATCTGTGATCAATAACTACTTTTTATATCCGTATAACTTTGAGAAAAATCATTTTCAAATTTCCATTTTAAATTCATTTCATTTTGAAAAATCTTATATAAGTTTTAGTAATTGAAACAGTACATTTAAAAAAAAAAATTGAAAATAAGAAAATTAATAAATGCTTTTCATTTTTAAATTAATTATATTAAAATTTGGCTGATTTTTATTAGGCATTTACTGTAATTCAATAGCAAACTTATGAATTTTCGTTTAAAGTTTCATAGCATTGACGAAATTTATAATTTTTATAGAAACCTATAAGGCTGCTGATGCAGTTTTGAAAGAATATCTGGTAAGATGCAATATAGAAGTGTTTTCTGAAGAAGAATTGCGTCCCGCAATCATCCCTGCCTCCAGTCCCCAAGCCTCCTACATCCTCTCCTCTACTCCACCAGCTCCAAAAATAGTTAACGTCAGGCTGATATGCCATCTTTCTCTGCTGAGAGGACTAATGAAAGTCCTCTCACAATGAAAGAGGCGAGTGTAGTTTGCTTTCAATAAGTGTTCAGTGCACAAGTTGTGCTAAAAAATGAAGGTATTTTAAATTTTACTGACTTACATTTTACTTTGACTTAAATTTTAGGTTTTTTTTTTAATAGAACACCATCCACCAAAAAATAATATTCCTGTTTTATGATTTATTGTCAACAAAAAAATGTCCTACATCATTTATACTTTAAAATCTTTGTATAATCTAAAATTTCTAAAGAAGGTAAATCAGTAGCTGATAATGTTCAGTCGAATCTTTATTTAAAATTCTATTTCATTTTATCAGGTTCTTATAGTGCAATGATCTCAAATATGCGTAAGCTTATGGAGGAGGTAGCAATGTTGCGCCAAGATACTGACTGTTTTTCCCAAGCGCTGCATGTTCAACGTCCAGACAATGAAAAGACAGAGGACTTCCAGCTTATGGAGGCTGCATGTTCAACGTCCAGACTCTGAAAAGGCAGAGGACTTCCAGCTTATGGAGGCTGCATGTTCAACGTCCAGACACTGAAAAGACAGAGGACTTCCAGCTTATGGAGGCTGCATGTTCAACGTCCAGACTCTGAAAAGGCAGAGGACTTCCAGCTTATGGAGGCTGCATGTTCAACGTCCAGACACTGAAAAGACAGAGGACTTCCAACTTATTGAGGCTGGAGAAATGCAATTGCTGGAGGTTGAGCTCGAGTCTAATGAGAAGTTATCCAAAATGGTGAGATTTCTGTTTTCTCAAAGAATTGTGTTTTGCATTAATATTCTTTGCTTAGAGTTCAGGTGATTCAGCTCTTTTAATTTTTAAAAATGAATAAGGGTAAATTTGTTTCACATAAATAAAGGTTTATTAAAAGCTGAGTAAAGATTGAGTTTGAAATACTAGTCTTATTTGGAATATTGTGTGTGATTCTTGGGGTATCAACAACTTGTTTACTGCAAACATGTATGTCAAATAATTTTTTAAAGGTTAGCTAAACCCTGTTGTTCTTTATCCAGAAAGATATAAACTAAATATAATTATTAATAACAAATTAAATTAACAAGTAATTTGTCTTTGCTTTTTATTTGTGAATTATCTGTGTAAGGTATTAAAATAAAAAGATAAATGCCATTCATTGCATCACTCTTTTATGCTGAAATAATGTGAATAAAAAAACTTCTGAATTATTTGTCAAGACAAAAAAAAATTCACATAAGTTCTAGTCATATTAAACTAAAAACCCTTTTTTTTTTAAATAATTCAAAATCGTGTATTGTATATAATACCTTGGATTGTATTTAATATCTCTGATATGTTTTAAGAATTGTGAAACTTAAATTTGTTGCATCATTGTTGTAAAAAAAAAGATACATAACTTTCATCAAAATTTAGTTCATTTTTTAGATGTGAACCCATGATATTGATAGTTTTGCACATCAGATCTTATATAGTATGTCCGTAAAGGCATGCCCTTTCGGTCGATTACCAGTCAAAAGATCACCATCACTTTACAAACACACTGCATTTCTTTAACATGTTGTATATTTTTTAATTACGGAACTGTTTTTTTGTTTTTTTTATCATTAGTTCTGATTTGTGCAAAACTCTTACAATCGAGACTACTGCATGTAAAGTTGCCTGTGATTACTTAAATTATGTACAGTATAAGGGGTCTGGTTTATTTAGGTTTAGTTTAACTTATTTAGGTTTAGTTCTGAACTTATTATCTTGAAAACTAGATTTTTATAGAATCCCTTTCAGTTTGAGCTATACAGAGTATACTGTATTTTACTTTCCTTTTCTTAACTTGCTAAGCAGTAATATATAATTTGGTTAGTCGTCCCGCCCAAGGATATGGGCACTCGACTGTTACAATGCAATAAAATACAATGTGACAACTGCAATAAAATACAATAAATACAGCTACAAAAAATAAATAAATAAAAAATAACTATGACATTAGAGTATAGATGATTTCGTTACAAGAAAGACAGCTGAAGTCCAAGGCATGAAAAGAAGAACTCTTCGAAAGAGGACGGTTTGATGGTTAAAAGCAATTAGAAAATGTATAATTGATAGCCAAATTACAACAAAATCAATTTAAAAATTAATCAAATATAAAAATAGGTATACAAAGCAACAATTAATATCAAAATATCCAGGGCAATTCAGGATCCAATAAATAAAAAAAGCAAAAGCACCAAAAATAAAAGCATCAGTACCCAAAATCATTAAAAAGGTTAAAAATAGGAATAGAATAGTCTAAGCAACAGAGAGGTGTAAGTCCAATATTTAATCTGATGAGTTAAAATACTTATGGGATGGTAAACAAGGGGTCCATGAGGTCGTTTGGGGATATTATGTTTCGACACAGTAGTTAATGATATTTCTCATGGTTTGCTTTTGTCTCTCTGTTCTGCACCATGACATCAAGTCTCCCTGGTTTTTAAAAGCGGTGCCACGGAGTGTTGTAAATTTATTGCATTCCGTTAGTAAATGTTTGATGGTTTGGCATTTGCCGCAATATTTGCAGCTTGATGTCTTTTTAAATAGTCTAGCTTGATGTACACCACCAAACACTCTGTGCCCTGTGTAAAACTGATTGAGATAGAAATCACTTATAAGTCTTTTAGTACTTACTTGTGGGAAAAGCTGTAAGTATGTCGACCATTATTCGACGTATCCCACTTCTGTTACCAAAGTTTTTTGCTGTTGCTCTGAGAAGTTTTCTTAATTCGGCTCTAGTAATGTGGTAGTTCATATCCACCCGATCGAACTCCGTGCCCATTTTAGCTAAAGTATCTGCCTCCTTGTTGCCCTCATTCCCCATGTGTGCCCTAATTCAATTTAACATGTGTCCTTTACCTATATTATGCTAGATCTCTTCAACTTGTTTATTTGAGGGCACGGGGTTTTCGAGTGAGTTCAACGAGGAGCGAGAATCCGTTTAAATTGTTGCCAAATAGATGTTGTTTTCATTTAGCCAATTGATAGCTAGTTTAATGGCCTGCAGCTCGGCTGGGTAAATACTTGACTCGTTGTTAAGTCTAGTACAATTTTTATAGACAGTCGAACCATTTAACTTGACAACATATCCACACCCCACTCTTTTTTTTTTTTTTTTTTTTTGTTACCCGTGTTATTATTGAGTATTTCTCTCTTACTGCCATCGGTGTATATTTCATAACCCAGACCCGTCGGTGGGCTGAATCCCCATTCTATTGCCCTGAATTCAACTGGATTTGTGTATGGTATTGTATTCGGGTCGTACAATTTTATGGTTGGGCTATCAAAGTCTGGATCCAGGGTGGTACTGCTACTATTGTATTAGGCCATTTAAGTGTCCTTACAAAGTTATCCTTTCTTATCTTAATATCTATTGGTAAGGTGCGGGCGAGAATTTGTAGTGCCTCTGTGCTTACAGTACAGCAGCATTTTGTGATATTTATTAAGCATAGTCGTTGTATGGATGACAGACGATTATTTATTTTTACTGTTGGTTTATACCAGACTACTGAGTCATGCATTATAATTTTCTCCACTGCCTGTAAGTAGATTGTTTGCAATATTGTTGGTTTTAGGCCCCGTGTTGCTCTTGAGCAATGACTAAGTTTATGGTAGATTGTATTTACTTTCTTCTTAACGTCTTCAAGGTGTGGGATCCAGCTTAACCTGGGGTCTAGGGTTATGCCTAAGTATTTCAAATTGCACTCGTTCTTTATGTAAGCTGTTGTAGTGTTACGCATTTGATAAATAAATTTTAATAAATTTTTTGTTTTTTGGAAAAGTAATTGTTTTTGTTTTGTCAGGTTCGAATTCAAAATTTGTGGTTTTCGGCCAATGTCGTCAGTAATTCGACCATTTCGGTGCCTAGTTTGTTGATTTTGTATAGTATTGAGTTCTTCATAAGAAGAAAAACATGATCAGCGAACGCCAGCAGTTTAAAATGTGGTTCAATAGGAATGCTAAAAATAGTGTTGATTAAAATTAGCCAAAGTATCGGACCCAGTGAGGAGCCCTGCAGTACCCCCATGTTTGTCGGCATATCAAGAGCAGTATCATTAAAGTTAAAGATGATGAATCGTTGTTTAAAAAGCTAAAATCTAGTTTTAAGATCTGGTCACCCGGGTCAAGTTTATTAAGTATTAAGCTCAGTTTTGAGTATATAACAATTTGCGTTATTGAAGGCGTTTTTAATGCCCCTGGCGTTTTTCCGTATGTTTACCCTCAAGTTTAGCTATGTTGATATAATTGACCACTTCTTTCAGGGCATCTTCTGTTCCTCGTCCCTTTCTGAATCCAAATTGTTGATTGTCCAGTAGTTTGTTGCTTTCCAAATAAAATACTAGTCTTTGCGTGATCAGTTTGTCCAGTATTTTGCCCCAGACCGGTAGTAATGATATTGGTCGGTGGTTTTGGGGATGGGCAGGATCTCTATTTTTCTTTTGTATGAGGCAGATTTTAACTTTCTTCCATGATGTTGGGAAGTGGCCTAAGGTTAAGCATTTATTTATAAGAGTAGTAAACCATTTTTTATCAGCATAGAATAAGTCATGGATGACCTCTGCTGTTATTCCATCACATCCTGGGGCTTTCCCTCTCTTCTGTGTCTTGATGTCGCTCTCTATCTCGGCCTCTATAAATTCTTCGGTAGTGCTGTTTTTCTGCTTTACTTCTATATCTTGAATAGGCGTGAATGGAAAGTGATAACTTAATATGTTTATTATCGATTTCTTAAAGTTTGTCGAGACATCGCCATTTTGCAGCTTAGTAAGAACACCTGGTGTCTTTCTGTCATCTATGTTTCTGGCAATTTTGTATGGTTTGCCGAATGTAAAATTATCTGTGAGTTTGATTATGTAATTTTCGATAGCCTCTCTTTTTTCAATTTGGATTAGTCGTTTGTATGTTGCAGATGTTTGTTTATATTTGATATTTGAGTGGTTTCTAATTTCCTCTTCCTGCGGACCTTGATAGTGTCTTCTTGCTGCCCTTACTTTTTTCCTCATTATATTAAGCTGTGTAGTCCACCAAAAGTTCTTCACACCTGTTCTCGGTTTATGTTTCCTTTCACTATTACTGCAGACTGTTTGTATATCAATGGTGCTTTGTTCTATGAATTTGTCAAGTTCATCCTCACTGGTGATATTAATTGGATTAGTGTTTTTGGTAATGTCAGTCAGCCCAATTCTTAATTTAAACCAGTCCAACCGACAGTACCTGAAGATTTGAATGGGTTGCTTAGCGTAGTTATAGTCTGTGTGGGTATATTTTATTCTATATTTTATTCTAGAATAAATAAGTTTTGAAGCTTTCAATCCTATGTAAATGATAAATATCAGTAAAAAGATTTTTTTTTAGCTTTCACATGGTTATTTTCAATTCTCGATTAAATTTTAGTGTGACAAATTATGGCAGCATATAGTACTACGCTGTTCGAATTATCTCGAGTTTGCAGAGTTTGACCTGTTTAGCACGCCCGAATTAACTCAAACGCTGAAGTTAGGGGTTAACAATTTGAAAAAAATATCCCATATATCATCTTATATTACCAAATTCGACATATAAATTCTATTTTTTCCTACACAGTGATGAAATTATGAAAACATTACAGATTTTACAAATTCACTGGCTGATTCCTGTGCATTTTTTCATGCATCAGTGGAAAAGAGGTTTCTCTGTTACTAAAACAATCAGCATAAGCAACATGAAAAAAGAATGTTAAGAATTATTGTACTCTCAAGAAAAAATTAAAACGTCATCATTCGTGAAATGATTACATTTCATAAGGATGCAAATAAAGATAAAAAAAATTAAAATGCAATGCCCAAAATGAATCTCAACGAAAAGAATATGCAAGCAAAGCCTGATAGACATTCTAACCTAGAAAGAACTTCCCCCTTTACAATCGATGAAAACAGTATCTCATACAAGAAACAAAGTTCACAAAATGTAATAAAATCTGTTCCATACCTGATAGAAGCAGGACACAAAGTTTTTTTTTTTAATTGCTTCAAAAAACTTGGCCAAAAAGATAACTTTAAAGAGAGATTCAATTTTATTGTTCTCTAGTTAGTAATTTTCATCGATGAAATAAAGAAATTAAATATATTATTTTGTAGACATCTAATTTAATTTAGCAATATTCATTAATGATGTAACTCTTATGTTGACAAATAATCAACTTTAAATGTTTATTGTTTTATTACGACTATAAGCCGTTTTCAAATGACAAGAAAATATTACAGAGTTCGCAAGTAAAAATTAAAATATAATTTTGCTATTAAGTTTGATATTAAATTGCAAATGAAGAAATGAAAAATAACTAAATAAAAAAATTTAAAGCAATAGACATTTTTAATTCTAAAATCCAAAACATTTAAATGTTTGAGGTAAAATTTTTGTTACTTTTTTATTATTGATTTCTTAAAAATAAACTTTTAGTTCGTTTTTAAAACATTCCATGCAATTTTACTTTGAATAGATTATACATCTTATTATTAAATACTCATTCTGAAATATTCATTTTAATTAATAGTGGCCCTATTTCAATACAAGTCATAAGTTTACGAACACTTTTGGAAGCCACCATATATATAAAAATTTATTGATATAAAATTACCTTGAATAGTTTTATTTTGATTAATGAAAATGTATTAAATAATACTTGAGCAAGGCTTTTGTGCCCATTCTGTATTTGCCATTTAGTACACTTTGAGAAAAAACCGCTTTAAGTAAGATATTAAGAGAAAAAAATTTATTCTATAAAAACATATATATATAATAGTGTGTTTATTAGCTTTAAAATGAGGAAATTCGAAGTCAATATTCTGTTTCAACACATAGCCCGATATCTTACCTTAATATTGACAATATTAAGGTAAGGTAGTTCGTCAACACATAGTTCGTTTATCTAAGCATATTATTTTATATATATGTCTTAATTTTTTAAAAATTTATGTTGTACTAAAACATTAAAAAATAAATTTCGCCAAATTGTTAGAATAACATTTTAAATAATATACTTTATAATATTGGCACTTTTCTGGTACGTATCATACACTTCATAAGAAAAAATCATGCTGACCTGGAAATTTTAAGATTTTTACCTGGAAAAATCCGAAACCTGATTTGAGTGACCACCCTGATTATTCAGAACAATGATTGTATGGGATTGATTCAAGGCCTGTGAAGGCATATTACCTGCCATTAATTTAAAAAAAATTGAATTCACTTCAAGAAGTTTGTTAGTAAATCTCTATTAGTATATTTATATATCTCATAATTTAATAACTCATTTGTTTAGAGTATTAAAGTGAAGTAATTCTTCTTTCTTTCAGCATAAACTTTTATTATAACTGTCTTGTTAAAAATAGAATTATGATTTTGCTCATACTGAACTAATCAAATGTTTATTATAGTGGCAGTCTGGCAGAACCCAGCAACGAAAATTGCAAAACAAGCTGATGTTGAACTTTTTGTGAAGAGCTGGCTGAGGACTGCTGCTGATAGAAATGGAGGAAGGAATAAAAGAAAAAATGTTGTAAAATAGATATTTTTGTTACTGCTGTAATTTTGTGTAATTATAGTAGTTGTGTATATGATTAGTTGTGTTGATGAATAAAATTATGTACCTTAACAAGTATTTTGACTACTTTTTTCAAATGAAAATTTACATTTCAGCTGAATATATTGTGTTTTATATATGTTGTAAAATTAGATCAATTAGTCATGTAGATTAAAATTTTTAAATTTCATTTTTGTACGCATGTATACTGAGAACAATTTGCAGAGTTTAGATTTGTTTTGTATGTCAGTTACTTTATGTCTTATTTATAGGTTGTAAAATTAGATCAATTAGTCGTGTAGATTAAAACTTTTAAATTTCATTTTTGTACGTATGTATACTGAGAACAATTTGCAGAGTTTAGATTTGTTTTGTATGTCAGTTACTTTATGTCTTATTTATAGGTTATCAATTTTATATTTGCATTTGATAAACTTGTGTAGTTTGTTGTATAGCATTCCTGGTAGAATTTGAAATACTTTTTTTTATGTATATTAGAATAATCTTAAGATAGCATTTTTAATGAGGAATATATTAATCATAAATTAATGCTGAGGTAACAAAGTATTAATATTGAGCAATCACATATTTTGACTACTTAAAAAATTTGAATATGTAGGGCAGCGAGGCTAATTAGGTAAGGCTGCTTCAATTCAGCATTTCTTACGATTTCTATCTTAATAAAATGACTGAGAGCATGTGCTTGAAATAAATTGTAAAAACAAGTACTCATAACTCTAGATTCAGTTCATAAATTTTTTTATTATTAAGGTCCTAGGATAAAAATGGAATCTAAAAAAATTTCTGATCCCCCCTCATCTAAATATAGACTGGTCAATGACCTCTGTATCCAGATTACGGAATGGTGGGTGAAATCGGATTGCTGGCCTTCAAGCATAGGTTAAGCTTTGAACAGGTACTGGTCACCGTCAAAAAGTGGTGGGCTTGTGATGACTACTTTCCAGTTGCTGGCTCCTATACAGCTGGCCGTCCACTGGCCTGCACTGTTGTGTCAGCAGAAGGCCAGCCATTCACTTTAGTACAGTTAGAAGTGACTGCATCAGTGTACCTGCCTAGCACTTTAGCTGCTGGCTACAAGAACTTTTCCACTGTTTTGCCTGCTGATTTGTTTTTGCTGGGATTTGATAAAGTTTTAAATCTACCTATGAAGACCTTCATTAATTTCCCTATTCTTATTTATTTTCATGTACAATATTGAGTCATCCCTGATGATTTTTATTGGATAATATGCCCACTTATTAACTTTTTTTTTATTTCTTGATTTCAAAGACCACAAGTATCTTGATTACATGATGAATGGGTAAAGGGCCAGAATGGCCAAACTACTATGACTGAATTTGGGGCAGTTTTACTTTTTTAGCTAAGTTTTACTGCACTTCCTTACTGTTTACTAAGTTTTACTTTACTACTTAACTGACTTTATTACTTACTATTTAAAATGTGCTCTCTGAAAGGATGCCCATTTAAAAATGTCTTACAAGTTCATTCCTGATGTGACTATAGACAACTATACAAATTTTGAATGTGATCCAGAAACAATCTCATTCTCAACATGTATCTCTATGACAAAGTTTATTGATTATTTATGTACTTTGAAAGCAAACACTGTGAAAGAACCTATGAAATTTAAGATCATGAACTGTAAGTTGCGTAAGTAACAAAATCTTTTTATTGCTTCATTGGTAAATTACTAAACTATTTTGACTATGAAAGCAGTTAGTAACAGAAAAAACATATTAAGCAAGGTAGCTTCAGGTAAGCATTGATTAAGTTTTCATTCTTAATTGAAGGTTAAAGAATGTGAGTTTTTACTATGTAAGAAAGGAAGCAATTTGTGTTCAGAGGGGTTTTTGTTAAAAACAAAAAAAATCCTATGATGTCGTATGCCATTAAGACAACAACAACATCTTAGATTTTTTGTTGTTGTCTTATGCCATTAAGGCAAGGGGTGCACTTCTTGTTTTCCAGTTACGCCATCTACGGCCAAGAATTAAACTTCTGTCGCACACATACATCACAGCCCATTTATAGGGGGACCCATTAATTCATCCACAGATCTTAATTTTGATTTGAACCAAAAAATTATCAATCTCGGATTCAGTACCTGGAAGTATGATTTGTTATAGGAACATGGAGGACTTTGTGACCTGACAGGTTTAACGTGCATCAGTCACCATTTACTACATGTCTTCGGCCGGCAAGGGTCGAACTCACGACCTCTTGGATATGGACAAAATCTTAAGATAAAAATTCAATATAAAAATAAAAAAAACTTTATCTACTACATTAGAGGTGATAACCTTTTTTAAAAAGACAGCCCTCAGATTTTTGCTGGTATTTTGGCCTCTGTACCTCTCTGTATTTTGACTATCAATTTGCTTAACGTGCTTGTATTTCCGGCTGTCAGCTGTAGGTCATGCGTTGATTTCATGCCGATTACCATCAAAAGGTCGTACGTAAATGCTTTGACGCCGTTGGCGACTTCGCAATTACTTGTTTTCTGGCGGCATGCACTGCCGATTTGGGGACATTCCCTTTTGTTGATAAAGATGAATGTACACGCGTGTCTACCCAGCTCTTTAGCTACTTGCTGCAATAAAGTTACCAGTGCAGGATCGGCGAATTGTTTTAGCTGGAGTGATTCCCATTCTTTTTATTGCTCAAGTTTAAACAAAAATTTGTCCCGCAGTGGACTGATCGTTAAGACACGGTTCCCAGCAGATCACCGAAGTCAAGCATCACTGGCTGCAGTCAGTGTGCGGGTGGGTGACCACTTGGATCAGTCTGCGTAGGGACCGAGGGTGTGCGGTATTGGTCCTCGTTAAGCTGTGCTACCGTAAAGTGCTCGACTTCGCGCGCAGGTCGTCGGGCTACCGAAGCGGGGTTGCCATCCCCTCCGCAGAGGATCAGAATTATGATGGCATGTCTTCGGATCATCCTCCGGGATGTTTCCCAGACCGTCGCCAATAGCCCATTGTGCAGTTCTAGTGCGACGTATATTAACAACAACAATAAACAAAAATTTATTCGTTTCTTATGAAAATACATTTACAAAAAGTAATTTAGTTATGTTAGGAAGATAAAAATCATTGTATGTATGAGTTACAACAGTTATGAATGTATTATGAATGATAACATTCTTAACAAGCAACGTCCAGAAAATTTTTTTAAGTGGTATTAAAGAATTTTTTTCATTAAGGCCCCAAAATCGTAAAGTTTGAGTCTTCTGGCTTGTAGAATAAATGCACTATCACGATTCACATTTTTTGCACAAATAAGCTAAGAGCGGAACTAAACCCTCTTTTTTTAATTCTTTTTTTTTCTTTTGTATATAGCCAGGAGTCTTTTAAAAACCAGTGATAAAACTGGATAGATCTTAGCCGTAACAATTCCCATAGTAACCAAATTGCACTTCCGCTTACTTATTCTAATCAGTTCTATTGTTGTTTTTGTTCATTTACGTCGCACTAGAGCTGCACAATGGGCTATTGGCGACGGTCCGGGAAACATCCCTGAGGATGATCCGAGGACATGCCATCGCAATTTTGATCCTCGGCAGAGGGGATGGCACCCCGCTTCGGTAGCCCGACGACCTGCACACGATGTCGAGCACTTTACGGTAGAACAGTTTAAGGAGGACCAATACCGCACACCTTCGGTCCCTACGCAGGCTGATCCTAGTGGTCACCCACCCGCATACTGAGCGCAACCAGTGATGCTTGACTTCGGTGATCTGCTGGGAACCGTGTCTTAACGATCAGTCCACTGCAGGACTAATTAGTTCTATAGAAGGTTGTAATAGAATGTGTGGTAAATACTCACTTAGCAATCAAGGTAAAGTTTGCTGTAAATCAATTATAACTATCAATAAGTAATACATTTTATTTTTCTTCATACTAAAATAAAAATGCTACTAAAGTTTTAAATTGTTTAGTAAGCTTTTAATTATTTGAAGATATTCGATTAAGACGATTAGCGACAATCTGGATCCCTAAGAATGATCCGAAGACATGCCATCACAATTTTGTTCTTCTGTAGAAGTGATAGCTCTCCTGTTTTAGTAGCCCGACGACCTGCTCGCGAAGTCTAGCACTTCACGGTCGAAAAATTTAACGAGGGCCGATACCGCCCAATCTCGGTCCCTTTGCAGACTGATCAAAGTTGTCATCCACCGCCTAACTAACCGCAGCCAGTGAAGCTTGATTTCGGTGTTCTACTGGGAACCGTGTCTTTACGATCAGTCAGTCCACTGCGGCACATAATAAAAGGGATAACGCATGCTTTTTGAATTACCAATGTTGGTTTCACCCATGCTCTCAATATTGTGTTTGATTTTAATTAAATTTTTTTACAAAGCTTTTTGATAGCATTTGTATACGTATGCATATTTGCAGAATATCTAATGTTCTTCTTTTTTTTTTCAAATTAATCAAAATTGGTAAAGTGTACAGTGTGCAAAATAAAGTGAAACACTTAATAACTTTTGATCTAATGATTGGATCTTAAGCTCTCTGGAACTCATTCATAATGGTTCAAGTGTCTAATAAATAATGCTAATTAATTAGAGCAGATTATATTTTAAGGTACGAAATCAGGCATAAAAACGTACTTACTCAAAAAAAAAAAAAAGCCTTTTTCTCGAGAGTTTGGAATCTTGACCCTTAAAATATGAATGGGATATAGCCGCAATCTGGAATGTGCTGTTCCAATAGTTTATGCTGGAGAGGAATCAAAAGTTTGGACCCCTTATCGAGGGCATCGTTGGTTGGAGGGGGACGATGGGTATATATTTTCTCAATAATTCGAAATCTCTAAAAGTCGCCCTTCGATATTTCTGACAAATAAACAAAATTTTCATGAATCATTATTCATTTATATTCAACTAAGCTAAAAACAAGAATGAGATAAAAGTAATTTATCTTTTCCAGATATAAGAAATTGTTTCTTATGTTAGAGAACTATTGTGACTGTGTATTTTAATTTTGTCTTCCTCAAAAATTTTACCCCTACGACACTTATGTCCTTTAGTGTTAACTTCGCATTTCATTGCATCTCTAAAATTTTCCTAGCGAATCGAAATATTTTTGCACTCAATTCAAATTCTTTTATCGGAAGATAAAAGAATTTTTAATTGAACACTGGAAAAAAAATAATATATAAATTTCATTGTGAGTTGAGTCCATGTAAAAAATTTTTTTAATAACTACTTATTCTATAATTTATTCAACAATAGTAAAGAAATTTTAAATTGAAAATTGATATGTTTATTCAGAGAATGTTTCTTTATTTAAAAATATCTTCTGATCTAGTTAATTAGAATATTAAAGTTAACTTTCGATTCATAAGGATTAAGATTTAGTACTTGAAAATCCAATAATTATACAAAAGTTATTCAAGATATTCACTTCTTTATTTTGCTCGCTATTTGGCACGTGGAGAAGGTGAGAGCAACCATTGTTGTTTTTTAATGTCTCAATGTTTTGAACTGAATCAAACTTTTGACTGGTTCTGCCATCTGGTGATTATTTAAAGAAATAAAAATTATTTACAAAACGCTGTAATTTTTAAACTTTTGTTGTTTTTTTTACACCTAGCACTTTGTTAAAATCTTTTAATGTTTTCTTCCTTCTGGAAATGAAAACTATAAGGAAAAGAATTTCATATTTTTTCTAAAAATTTATAGTTTAAAAATAAATTATTTAAGTTGACAAAATGTACTTGCTGATGAGTTACTAAACCATTTCCCGAAGTATAACAGCATTAAAGAAAAAGAAAAACTTTTTAATTTAAACCAGATCTTTTACTTTTTTAAAATAAATATTTGAAATTAATGAACATAATTTGTTAGCTTCTTCTTTTGTATGTATCAATGTGCATAGTGAAAAAAAAATTACGTCTTAAAGCATTAATTATTCATTAAAATAATTTAAAATGTAAAAAAAATACTTGATTTTTAATTTAAAAAAGTGACAAGCCAATAAATAAATGATTAAAACTCCGAGTTATGAAAATCATATTTTTCCCCTTATATTGAAAATTTCCTTAATTTAAAAGTTTTTAAGTTAAACACAACTACTTCTGGCTTTTTTTTTTAAAAAAACATAAATGTTTTTTATCTTTCAAATTATATGCAATGATAGAAAATCTTAAAATGAATTTTGCTCTCATTTTATAAAAATATACCTATTTATGCAAACCACATTAAACTAATAAAATTACACGCAAAATTAAAAGTTTTCATTGGTACTAAAAATTTAAATTATAATAACACATTAAAAATATTATGTAAAAAAAAAAAAGGTTTTTATAATTTTCTTAAAATTTTAAATAAGGAATAAAATTATTAACAATATGAATTTGAAATGTAAAAAAATACTGATAAATAAATTCGTAACATATTTGATTTATAAAATTAAAATATATTTGATTTATAAAGTTAAAATATATTTGATTTAAAAATTTAAAATATATTTAATTAAAATTTGAGAAATAAATATTTGCGAAACACAGCCTGGGAACGAACTCCATAGCACTACGTCAGTAAACATGAACATTTAATAAGTTAAATTTAATTTTCTTTCTTTCTGTCTCCTTCATTTTTATTTATTTTATTGAAAAGAAACTAAGTTTTATTCTGCATTTTGAAAAATATCTCTCTCAATTGAGTGTCAGGCCACCAAAGTTTATGTTTTTGTTGCTTTTCGTTAAATTAAAAATATAAAAAATCTGTCCTATTATATAAACATTTTTAAACTTATATTAGTATTTTCGGAAAATATGGCACTCAATCTTTATTATATGAAGTCAGATTGAAATAAATAAAATTATTACAAAAATTTGGCAAAATATTTATCAGATTACAATTATACAACAGACGCCATTAACAGCAAAATTAACAGTAACTCGCAAAATTTTAGTTTTGTAATATAAAAAAGAAAGGGAACATTCACATAGCACGCAATCGCATAGACCCTTGCGCAACCGCGAATCGCATGCCGAGAGTATGCTTCATAAGTCATATACATAGATGCTTTAGAAGAGCGTTCTCCATGCTCTTCTAAAAATATTTTTCTATTTAACAATAAACTAGCACCACCTATGTGTTTGGGTTTGATAATTGTGTCAAATTACATAAAATACCGATAATGGCGTCACATATGCTATTGACTTTGTGTTTTTGTTTATTAGACAAAAGAATACGAATAAGAAATTTAGTTCTGTGAATATTTCTAATTAAGGGAGTTTTTGAAAAACTGACCCCGAATTTTTCATATAAAACCAACTTGTGATGAATTTTGCTGTGCAAAAAATCATAAATATCATGCTAAAATATGCATAGCATATTTCCTAACATTTAAAAACTAAATTATTATCTTATTTAATTCTTTTTCAATAAACAAAAGCATTAATATATATGATTTCTGAAATAAAATATCATATGGAGTCATTTTCTAAATTTATTAATTTATATGTACACAAAAATGAATCCTTTTTTTACTTCAGAGCTCCATATGATTCCATATTTCTGAAATTAAATACCATATGGAACTCCAAAGTAAAAAAATGATTCATTTTTTGTGTACGTATAAATTAATAAATGATTCCATATTTCTGCAATGAAATACCATATGCAGCTCCAAAGTAAAAGAAAAAATGATTCATTTCTGTGTATATATAAATTAATAAATTTAGAAAATGGCCTGGAGAATGTGGCTGCGGGATTAAGCCCCACAGGACACCTCCGTCGATCAAGAAAGTGAGTATTATGTGTACTTTAGCAAAGTTTTCGCCAAAGGAAGTTAAGGAATCCGTGTATTGGCCATTAGTTGCTGAAACTTAATGCAAAGGCTCTTTTTCTTAGCTTTATGCATTCAAATCAGTTGGCGGGGAAAAAAAAAGCGTGAGAAATGATAACGAATTTTAATGAATCCAAAACATTACCAACCATATAACGGTTTTCGAATTCTATGTTAATGTGTTAGGCAGATGCAGAGGAAATCTCTAAAAATCGATTTTATTCTGCACTCAATTCAAGGTTGTGATATAAAAAGATTACAGATTATATTAATGACTTTATCTGTTAAAAAGGATTAAATTGGATAATAATTTGGTTTTTAAATGTTATGAAATATGGTATGCATATTTCAGCATGACAATAAATAATCCCATAAATCACATCAAGTATTCAGATGCTGTTGACAAAAACGAACAAACTTAGCAAAGGAATGCAAATAAATAATAAAAAAGAGAGACAGAGAGAGAGATAAAAATGAAATTAAGAAAAAATTACGTATAAGCCTAAGAAAGGCTGAAACGGGTAAGTTACATAGTATTTTTAAACTATATTTTTAAATCGGAAAAGTTGGTGCTACCAATGTTATGCTTTTGATTTTGCGTTAAATGAATTAATTAAATTATTTTACGATTTTTTAACATGCATGATTATTTTTCGAAAATTCGACACCCATTCTTTATTCTAAGAATCTCTCTATGCACGAAATAATAAGCAAGTGACCACCACCAACAACAAATAAACTGGCATCATTTGGCAATTATCGAAATGAATTTCAAAATTGGAATTTTGATGAAACGCTGAAAATTGCATCGTATTTCTTACCCATTTCATCATATATTTTAATGTTCTGTGTTGTTGGAACCACTCATTTCAATTTTGGTCAAATTCACTTCAAAGCGAATAGTATATAAGCTTATTTTAGGTAAGACAACCTCAACCGACCTTTTTTCTCCTCTAGATATTTATGAGTATGATATCAACCTGTGTTAAAAGTTTTCTTACTTTTGAAATATATAAATATTTTTTATTGTGTCTTCAAAGAATGGGAAAAAAATGGAAATGTGGATGAGACAATTAATTAAAAAAAAATCTGAATTGTGAAGTAAGGTTAAACAAAAATGCTCGGAACTCATATACGAATAAGTGAATCAAACTGGTTTTAAAGATTTTAAATAATACATATTAAAGAATGTTTATGTTCTTTCTGATTGAATTCTTCATAATTACTTCAATTCGGATTAATAGAACATGTCATTGCTTGATACCTCCTATTTAAACAAGTTTATAAACAGCATTAATGCGAACTATTATATAGTAGTCAACATTAGACATCATACTATATACAATGTTTAAAAGAAATGTTTGTCGCTTTTACAGAAACTTAATTTTCGTGAAATAGACTCCAGAGTGTTGGCAGTTTTACTAAGTAGATAGAAAACACTTTAAGATTCTTCAAAGATTGTAAACGTTAAATTTAATGTTTACCTTAACTTAAATAAAAATTTAAGAGTATTTCCCTTAAGCTACGCTAATTTGTTAGACATAATTAAAAGAAATATAAAATTAAGCACGTTTTTCATTAGTCATCTATGAGCCGAATAATTAGTTAAGGCGTAAAACTGATTTAAGTTTAATTAGCTAAGGTTAAAACTTATTTACTCAAAGACACAAAAATGTCACTCAAAATCTTTGTTCATCAAATCTTCAAATATGAAAGATAACTTGCAAATATTTACATCTTTTTGATTAAAAATATAAAAGAATATACTAATTAAGAGGAATAGCTTCTTTTAGAAAATGTATTGCGTTAAAGCTTTTACCAGTAAATAATTATGCCTGAAAAGAGTAAATTCTAACAATAAATTTGGGTAATCTTAAAATCAATTCCAGGGAACTTCGAGCTTAAATGAAGGAATGGGTAACTATGAGATGAACTCCCGATCTTATCTTGGAGGATTAAAATAATTGCCTTTGTAACTTACTCATGAGATAAAATGTCTCGTTTGAAAGCTGTTATCTAAATACCACCTTCAAATCAGCTTTTGATATCCTCAAGAGTTTGCCCCGTTTTATGACTCTATTGCACTTATATGAAAACCCTTTATTTTATAAAATAGAGAAGGTTGCTTCATTTGCTGGATGAATATGTAGTTCCCATATTATTTTGATCTCTGATTTATTTTGTTAATTTTCAAGAAAGCTTCTTATAGCCTGTGAATATGTAGTTCCCATATTATTTTGATCTCTGATTTATTTTGTTAATTTTCAAGAAAGCTTCTTATATCCCGCTATGTAAATTTGACTAGACTTATACGTTGCGGAATCGATAGTAAAGCTGCTCTTTTGGACATTTACTACCTAAATCAACAAAATGTCTACAATTAAAGCACCGTGATTTCTATCCTGCAGCATAAATTTGCTGCGATAACAACAACATTACAATCTAGAAACGTTACTGTTTGTAACGTAAGAAAAAGGCTCTAACTTTTTGTGTATCAGTATTAACTGGGGAAATAGTGCGATATGTCCATTTTATATATGCATCATTTCTTTTCCCAATCTGTCTTAAAAGGATGAATTATAGAAAGTCTTAGCATTTCTATTTATTTTTGTAAATCATAATGAATCCTTTAAAAATGAAGGTACTTGTATCTACGCAAAAGTTAAGGCTTGAATTGAATTTCTCTTTCAGTAACAATTATTTCCTACGCTTTCATTTTTCAATGCAAATAAGCATATTTTTAAATAAATAATTATCGTGAACAAATTTTATTTATATTTTATTTTATCCGTCGTTGAACAGTCGACCCAATTTTGGGTTTACGACTTTTAATGTTCAACTCCGTAGCATTGTAATTTTTAAAGCCAATACAGAAGACAAGGAAACTCCTGGATCAGTACCCCCAGAGGTATTGATTTGTTATGTGAACATGAAGGACTTTGCGACTTGACAGATTTAACGTGCATCAGTCGCCATTTACTACACGGGGAGTCTTCGGCCGACAGAGATCGAACCCATGAACATGGACCCATTGCCCGGCTTATATATTTATTAGAAAATTTTAGCCTCGCCTGAAATCACTTACTATCTGTATAACCGAAGAACTCTTGCTACCATAGTGTCTAAGCTGTTTTTCGTTATGGAGACAAAAAAAACAAAAAAATGCATTTCAAAACGGGAAGTGGTTAGTAATCTTTGGTCGACTTGAGTCAAAACCTGTCTTAAATATTTCACCACTGCTTGAAATAGATTAATCTCGTAGCAATAGTCTCTGACAGTGCTCCAGATAACTGGTGAGAAGAATTTAGTTAGACAATCAGTAAGAAACCGGTGTAGTTTAGAACTTTTGCTGATTAAATTTCGGTTGCTGATTAAGTTACACTGTTTTGAGTTCTATTGTTACTTTTCCTGCTACAAAATCCTTGTCTCTGTGGAAATTTCGGATCGCATATTTTATAATGTAAATGTTTCAAAAACAAGTTCATAAACCTTTACTCATACTTAAGATAATTTTATCATAAATTTATGAGTTTCATAACTTTTATCATCTAACTCGGAATTTAATGTTGTACTCCATGTTAAGAATTTTAAACATAATTTATAACGATTGTTTCATGGTCGATTTACTTCAGTTGATTACCTCACCATTTTGATTTTTCTTAATATATTATTAACGCCATTATGTTGTTACCAGTACTGAGTAACAAAAGTCTCTAAAATTTTTTCAAAGGCAAATGTTTCAAATGTTAGTTCATAAATCTTTACTCATATTTAAGATAATTTTATAATAAATTTATACATTTCATAACTTTAATCACCTTACTGATAATTATATGCTGTACTCCTTATTACGAATTTTAAACATTATCTATAATTATTCTTTTATGGATGATTTACCTTTGTGATTATCTTTCCATTTTAATTTTTTTCTTTACTTTTAAAGTTATTATTGTTTCCTGTACTGGGTAACAAAGGTTGCTAAACTTTCTTCATTAAACTGGTTTTTGTTGCTCCCTTCCGATTTCAATATATACTAACGCTTCACTTGCTAAATCAACTGATTCCTTAAAATAGATATAAATAACAATCTAAAATAAATAAATTAATTTCTTAGAGATAATTTTTGCTTTATTATTCATTGGCACTAAAAAACTTTCATTTAGTGACATTAATACTTAAAATTAGAGAAATTTGTTTTAATTATATTTAGTTAATAGTCAATCAAATGATATGAAATAATAATTTAAAGAAACAAAATGTTAATTCAGTTAATTGCTTTGACAAGTGAGACATTAATGTACAAAGATCTAAAAAGAAACCTACAACAAAGTATATTTTTAATTATTTTCAGTAGTTTAGTACTGAAAAAAAATTAAAGTTTAAGTAATCCAAATTAACGTAATAAATAAGTCATTAATTATTTAATACAGAAGCATAAAATGAATAAATAAAATATAATTTCCTCCTCTTTACATCAATCATTTTTGCTCTTAAATATAATGTCACGTTCTTTCTTATTTTCCTGGAAAAGTCTTCTTTCTGTTACTTCCTTTTTCTAACATATGTCGAGAAAGCGATGCATAAAAGCTTGAGCTATAATTTATAGAAAGGGAGCCAGAATTGACGATCATAAAACTGACGATAAAGAAAAATGCTTAGTATCTTTCTGTGTTACTTAACAAATGATTCGGGCTCAGAGGTTTTTAATGGCTCCCTATTTGGCGGACGTGTATTTGAAATGATTTGCTGGGTATTTTAGCGGAATGTTTTCCCGACCAATGCTTTTCCCAATTCTACGGCGAATCTAGAAAAGTTCTTCTGTGAAAAATGGTTATTGGACGAAATAAGTTATTCAGTGTTATAAATACAATATAGAGTAATTTCTTGAGCGATGTTTATTTTTTGTAAAGAAGGAAAGAATGGACGATCTTTAATAGCATTTGAGGCAGGAAAACAAAATATTATCCTCATACGTTAAAATATCGAAGATTTTGCATTCATTACAAAGGTTACAATGAAACCATCTTTTATTTATTTACTTTTGCGTCAAACTGAAATGGCAGTAACACTGAGTATAGGATTTTGTTATGCAGTAATAAGTAAAATACTGCAAACAATTTATTCATTAATAAGGACATTAATGAGCATGTTGCTACTCATTTTTTATGCATATTAAGCAATAAAATTGTGTTAAGAATTGCATTAATAAGTAAAATACTGTAATAATTCAATTATAATAAGGACATTAATGAAAATGTTGCTACTCAGTTTTAATGACCCACTTTTGTACTTAGCATTTTTGCAGTGTTACTTTGATTTTTGATTATTTTTTCTCTAAATTTTTTCAAAAACTAGGTATTGAATATTTTTTGAGAAATTTTAAAAACAATTGTGTGCAGTTGATAACAAGATGGTTTATTATGTGCTAAAGCCACGTTTTTGTAAAATTTCGATGGCATAAGGTCATTATACATAAGGCGGTATCTTTGTTTCAACGAAAATATACTTTTAAAAGCATTTTCTAATCTTTATATTGCATGTTCACATTCACACTAATAAAACTCAGTACTTTTGTAAAACTCAGAATATTTTGTAATTCAGAACTCAACATTGCGATTTTAAAGAGATATCAAAAACAAATCCCAAAAAGTAGCACTAACAATTCTACTTTACGGTAACTATTTTATTTTGTAAACGGCGTTTAACAGCCGGCCCAATTTTGAGTTAACGTCTATCAATGTTGAACTCCTTGTAATTTTGAACCCAACCCAGAAGACAAGGGAACTCCTAGATTAGGAATTGGAACAAATTAGCCTTCGTGGAGGACTTTTTAGATGAAGTTAAGCCGCATTTGCGTAATACGAGAGGAAAATCACGAAAACCACCCCCGGTTTTCGTGATGATGTCTAAAACACTGGTCAGTTTCTAAACACCAAATGAAAGAATAAAAGTAACAAGAGAAACATGTGCAAAGTGGCATAAAACATGTGCATAAAATATTGATGCATCCGTAAATGACGCAATCAGTCACTCATTTCATTAGTTTTTGCCAAATTATTTATTCTTACACTAAAAACTAACTGAAATGCACAAGAAGCTGTTAAAAAGAATTAGATTAATAAAAACTTGCAAAATTTTTAATTCGGTAAATTATGTAAGAAAGAGAATTTTTAATGTAATTTGTAACTTTAAAATAGTGCTATAAATGCATTGTTCTTAAAAATTTTCACGTTCCTCTTAAAAGTATGAAAATTTAGTCATTTTTATTTAAAGTTGAGAAAATGAAACTTTTGTCGAAATTTATTTAAAGCTAGAATGAGTTCCAAAAAATAAGAAGAAAAAACATTAAATTACTCAAAAATATTCTTGCTTGCTCAAAAATTGTATCAAATTATGTAAACTGAAGAAATAAATATGTTGATATTGAGGGTGATAAACATGAATTAGCATTTTATGCATCATCGCGTGTAAAAATTTAACATCACATAGCTTTATTAATCAGCATATGAAGTGTTCTTTAAAAAATCGTCTGCCATTTTTAGTTATCTGCCATAATGTTAGAGAAAGTTTTTAATCAAAATACTTTAAATCGTCTGCCAATTATTAAATGGAATTTATTCACTAATATGCATGTAATTATCGTTTGCATAATGAAATGATGGGAAAAATTTTATTTCAAATATCGTTTGACAAACTTGAGTTAGACAGCTTACAACAAGTTTACTTTAACATATAATTGTTTAACATTCTAAACAGAGTACAATTTAACGGAGGAGTGCAAGTAGAAAGAGTTTCTTAGTTTCATTTGTTTGTAAAAATATTGATATTTGTTTTAAACTAAATTACTGCAATGCGTTTCTGAAATTCGAATTAATATCAATTAAAATTTTAAACTAGTTCAAATTATTTAAATAAAAAATTTTTGACGCTTGATTAGAAGCTAGTATTTGTTTTAGTAATTATAGTTTCTTTTACGTTTATAATGTTATTGTTTGATTTTTATCATAAAGGATTAATTGAAAGAACATTTTGAAATTTCTTATTACATCCGTTTAAAAATGACAAAACCAGTGCTACATTTAATTCGGTAGGTAGGCAAAGACTTTAAATCAGTGTCTGGTTCAAGTTTGTTAATTAAATAATATTAAGCAGTCCAGTAAAAATAACTACTTCAAGATATTGTAAACTTTACAGCTATGTTTCTTTTTAACCATGAAAGTATTTTTTAAATAATATTTCCTAGATATAACACGTATTTCTTAATAGTGTAAATACTATGAATTCTTAATTCCAAAATGAAGTTTTAATCATCTTGTATTGACTTCCTTTGTTTGCCCATCAATCATTATATTTTATTTTATAAATGGCGGTGAACAGCTGATCCATTTTTGAGTTTGCGGCTATCAGTGTTCAACTCAACAATTTTATAACTTCGAACACAACTCAGAAGACAAGAGAACTTCCGAAACAAGCATTGAGCAAACTAGTCATCGCGGAGAACATTTTGAAGAAAATGGCTATCCTTTACGTTATATGGAAATGGAAACCGTGAAAATCACTATTGATTAGGTAGACGAGAAAGGGATTCTAACCCGTACTACCGATTTAGGATATTTTGCATCAGCACTGTGATCGGTAGGAGCATGGAGTGAAATTCGTATCTATCAGCCATCATTGGGATTCGAGCCTGGGGTCAATTCACAGGAAGAAGAACACTCTGTCCCTTGAGCCACCGCGGCTTTTACTCAACAATTTTATTTTATTTTATAACCGACGTTGAACAGCCAACTGAATTTTGAATTTACAACTATCATTGCTTAATCCAATAGCTTTGTAATTTTGTACCCTACCCAGAAGACAAGGGGACTCTTGTATCGATCAACGGGATTAACTATCCTCCATGGAGGATTTTTTGATTACTCTACTCGACATAGAGAGGAAAGGATTTGCGTTACATGGAGAGGAAAACCATGCAAACCTCTCACGGTCCTCTGTAATCTGACTAAGGTGTTACGTTCATTTGACCATGTTTTCATTCAGGCTGAGTTATAATATCGTCATGTAATCAAGCTTAGGAAAAACGATTAAATGGTTAAACTGGTCATGATAAAGTCACTGCAAATTTGAAAGATGCAATGGTTCAACCAACTCAAAATTTAGAACATTCTAAGAGATTATATTATTATTTTGCCAACTGTACCTGCTTTATGAATAGTTAGGATTTTGAAATAATTTCAAAAAAAATTTGAAACATTACTTAACATCATTTAATTCCTTTTAACGAGATTCAAATTCTAATTTTGTTCTAAAATAATGGTTAATTGCAATACATGCATAAACTTTCTACCGAAGCTCTTTTTATCTCTTATTCTATACTAAACTGTTAAAAAGAATAATTTGTATGTCTTAACACTGTCTTTTTGCTGTAAGAATTTTTTCCATATTGCCTAAAAAAACTTATTCTTTCGCTCTATTGCTTTCTTGTTTGGACACGTAAGCTTATTTTAATGATTTTTCTTGAGTGGTAGTGTTTCAAGAAAGTATTTCTAAAGAATGAATTTATGCATCAGCTATTCTAAATAAGTTAGAACAGCATGATTCTCTATTGTTTCTTTTCTCTTCATTGAAGTTGATTTCCTAATGACTTCAATAGTATCTTAGTGTTCCTTACTCTGTTATTCCCTGATGCATTTGAGATAGTAAGTAACCAAATTTGATTGAAATGAAACTAAATGCGCGAGAGGGGTAAGATGAAACTTAATGGCTAGGAAAAAAGTTTATTCCCATTGAAGATTTAAATTAAAACTTATCGATTTCTTGAGCAAAATAATTTCAAGTTAGATATTCTATCAGTTGTACTGTTTAAATACTTAATGTTTAAATTTAAAAAAAACTAATTTAAATAAGTCTGTATATTTTTCTTATTATTTTTTACTCGTGCATTATGAGTCATACTATGCAGTGTACAATACTGTGAAAATATTTACACTTTTAAAGAAAAAAGCTTTTGATTGATTGTTCAAATTTTATTAACACAATTGCTTAAATTTTAAGACACTGAATTGAGAATTTTTTATTACTTTAGAAATTTTTACTTGCGCTTAAACATAGTTACTTATGCACTGTAAAAAATTTCGGATCACTTTACGATAAAAAGTACTGGTATCCTTTGTGCGTCATTTGTTAAATCCATTTTACCGTAAAATCCATTTTTATTGTAAAATTTTATACCGTAACTTTTCAGTAATTTTATTTAATTACAGTGATTTTATTGTAAATACTACTACAAAAACTACTGTATCATTTCCTGCATCGATAAGATGCTTGGTATGATTTAAACATTTTTTATTTGAAAAGTAATTGTACAAATTATGCCAAGCAAAGTCATACACTAAAATGTTTGTTCTAAAGATTATTATTTAAATTGGAATTATTATTTAAAATTATTAACCTTGGTTTTCTTACAATTGTAACCTATCACATTTCTAATTTGTTTATTATATCTGTTTTCTATATTTAGCAAATTAAAATAATTAATTTGATCATTTTAATTTTGAGGCGTTTTAATTATAATTATCAAACAAAATACCGAGTATTAGTATTTATGAAAGTTTTGAATCTATGTAACTGCCCAAATGTAACAGTGCAACCTGTCAACAAATGTAACTGTGCAACCAGCCAACAAAAGTAACTGTGCATTAAATAAACTGTAAAAATTTTCATGTATATGGTTGCCCCAATTTTTGATGTTGAGGTAAATTAAAATGTTTTACCATGAGAGCAGTCCCAATTTTTAATTTTTTTCACTGTTATAGTTTTCTTTTGTTTGTTTGCTGACAACACATATTTCATGCTCATAAGAATCAATTTAATGGCACCATCGCAATAACATTTCGTTTAAAAAAAACACATTTTAAGCAATAAATTTACACTAATTCTTTTAAATAATTGTTATTTTTCGAATTTTATATATAATTTTTTGCACAATAACTACAGTTTCCTGTTTAAAAATATATTTAGCTTACCTCAGCACCAAACCATGCTGGCAACTGTACACCGACATTCTTTACAGTATATAGCTCAAGAACTACTACCTCATAAGGTACGTAATATTATTAATCCAAACTTTTAAGTCATTACATCTTTGAAAACACTAATTTCTGATTGATTTGGCAATTTGCATGGCTTGTTACGGATTTTATCAAACTCAAGTTTTAGAAAAATTAATTTTCAAGCGTTTTATACCATTTTATAGTATAGTGGACTTAATAAAGTTTATTGTCATAATTACATCTGACTTCCCCACTTTCAAGTGAAAAAAACGCATAATAAATCTCACAGAGCTACTAACTTCATGCTAATCTGTGTAACCAATGTAATAAAAACCATGATAGTATCACTATCCAGTTGAAATACTAATGTCTAAAAAATAATTTGGAAAAGTTTTTTGATCAACATAGTCGCTTTTTGCGATATTTTTATAAATACAAATATGTTTTTTCCATTTTGTAATAATATCGTTGGGAGAAAATTTCAATCAAACTGCTATATTAAGAAACCAATAAATCCTTATTAGACTGAGGCTACACTTTGTAATAGGCGAAGTAAGTAGGAGAAATGATATGTAATCTGTGGTTTTCTTTAAGATAGATGCCTGCCATTGAGAAAGAACCCTTACACACGTCATGCCCCCTCTTCTCATAGGGTGCCGTATCTTTCGAGGCGATTAAGAAGCTTAAGGTTATTCCAAGGGGAAAATTAGATTGAACTACGCGTGATTGAGGTTTAGTATTACTATAGATTTAGAGTTGGATAAATGTAACTCCTGTCTGAGTTTCGATTTTAGACAGCTATGTAGTATTTCAAATTTGCTATCCATAAATTGATGTAATAACCTTGCTCTCACTCATAATAGGAAATATAATGGGTTATCACATGGTTCGAGGGTAAATTGAAGCAGTAAAAAGTTGGAAAGTAATTGAAAATTTATTCTTTAATTTATGTTAAAAATAAGGGATATTTGATAGTATGCATCTTAAAAAATCAATTTCTTTCTAAGAGCTTTTATTTCACTATTTTAATTTGGCTATGCTTTTCAAGTGATTTGTTGAGTAGATTTCTCGGTGTAATGCATTTATATCTGTTACAGTGTAACTGTTATTGAAATTAGACGTTCACGTATTAAGTATAGAAGTCGGAAGGGGGAAAATATATCTTCATAGCTTTTGGAGTAAAATTGATACAATTTTATAACTCATACTCTTGGAATGTCGTGGCATATAATGCTGGTTACTTGTTTAAAGAGACTGTAAACTTTACTTTAAAGCAAGATAGACATAATTACTTAATTTAGTATTTTTAATTTAAATATAGCCCTTGAGAAATCAAATTTTAAATATATGACTTTTTTTAAAATTTGATGACTCTGAAACTATTTGATCGAATGCGCTCAAATTTTGCATTTTGCCATTTAAAATTCCATTATTTAAATTAATTGCAAAAATTTGTATACTTTGCAATTTAAGATATTTTCAACCATCATTAAGTTGAAAAATAAAAAATCATAAATAATTAAGAAAAAGGAATTTTTAGGGTAAAAGAATTTTATAATTGTGTGTAGTGCAGTAGTTTTTCGATTCGTTTAAGAAGTTCTCCAGATATGGAGAAATAGGCAAGAAGTAAAATTAACATTAGGGAGTCAACGTTTTCGACAGCTCTCCTAACTAAACTATTAGGACCGAATTTTCCAGATTACGAATACCCCCCCCCCCCGTATTTTTAGGAACAAGGATTCAAATCTGTGGAAAAAAAGGTTTGCTTATTCAGAGAATATACGTTTTTGTGTCTGATTTAGTGTTCTAAAAATTTTTTTGCTTTAGTTATTTGCCAATTTATGATTAAGCCCTCGAACTATTAAGATTGAGTACTAGCACGGTAAAATGCGATCCTAAACAAAACTTATACAGGGTATTGTTGTTTTTTTCGCTCTCAATACATTTTTATGAAGAAAATACTTTACACAGTAGTATATACCTTATAAACAATACATATCTTGAAAGAAGTACATTCAGTTGAAAGTATTTACTTTCCAAGTTAACTGTCTTTTAACATCAAGAACATAACTCTCAAAACATCAAGTTTAAATTTATGTTTTGAGTGAACTTGTGAAATCGGAAAAAGATTATTCCTTTTTTTTTCCTGAAATAAAAGATATATCATATCTGCTTTTCTCTAAAGCGAGCGTGGTAAGAAAATCATTTCCTAGTTTATGAAAAGTTTTGGAAAGAAGAAATCGTTTTTCACCCCTACTTTAATTTTTCTTTCACATTTCCTTGATGATGCAATTCGATTTGTAGTTTTTTTTTCCATTCTACATTGGAATATATTTTATTTTTCCTTATAAATTCAGAAAACGTGAAGCATATTTATAATAAGCTGAAGGAAAATCTTGGAAGCATATATATTGTAAGAACCAAATATCAAATACAAAAAAATATAATTGAAAATAAAAGCCAACTTAAAAACTGATGCATGAGAAAGAAATTTAAAATTTATGAATGAGACACGTCTGATCACTTTGTATACATTTTTTGTGATATTTGTAGATTTTAAAATTTTTCATTATACATTGATGGTCTTCCCTATTTTCGCAAAAAGAAACAAACAAAAAAAATCCCACTATAACTAAAAAATATCTATTCCATTGCAACTCAAAAACTTACGATCAAATTCTTAGAATATTCGCCTCTGCAATTATAATAAATATATGAATTGAAATTTTCTACTCCATATTTTGGACTATTAAGGTTATGGAAGAAGTTATTTTTTACAATATTAGACACTTTGCAATTTTATCAAACTGTAGTTATGAATTTTTTAATATATGAAACTGCTTTTTTTTTCAAAGAAATTTTATTCAGAATCTCAAGTAACTTCTCTCAACTATAAAGAATCTTTTTAAAGTTAAGAATGTATTGTTATTGTATACTTAATTTTATAAGAATAACATGGAGTTATTGATATATAGATGAAATGAAATCACTTGAATTATGCTTTCAAAACTTTTTAATTTTATAATAATAATTTTTAGCACGTAATACGAAAAATAAATGTATACGTGTTTTATAAATATAGTTGACAAACTATATTTAAAGTAATAAAACATTAGTACTATAAGAAAATATTTATGAGAAGAAATTGTATATTCAAAGAACAAATTCAAAAATAATTCTTGCGATTCGTGAGAGCAAGCTAGAGTAAAACTTATTGTGTATTGAATTATTTATAGGTTTCAGTGCAAAAACAAAAAATTAAAGAAAAATAAATTTACAAAAATTACAAGTCATTTATTTTATTTTTGATATTTATTTATAGAGCCCTGAAATTGGTGAGCCTTTACTTTTTGTATCAATTTGAGAAAATAACTTCACGATTAATCTCTAGATGGCGCTAAGAGCATAATTTTCAAATTTTGTTCAAGTTACTCTTCGAATCAACTTGGTTTCCTTGCAACGTATCTTAGGTTCAATTTATAACTAATTCAAATCACCCAAATACTTGTTTTCATATCATAAGCTATTTATGATGAAATGCATCATTACATTGCTAATAAATTAAAACATAAACCGAATAAAAGTAAATACGAGATAGCTAAATAAAACTAACTGGTTATATTAAAATTATTAATGTTTTAAGTGGCTTTGAAGGAAAAAACTGTACATTTCTTCTGATGAAAAAAACAAACAAACCAAAAAGTATTTGTAAAGTGGGCCACAAACTCTCACTTCTAAGCATCCTTACTTCATTTTTCTCTTAAAAGTCAATGTTTTTGCTTTGGTCAGTGTAAATTATTCGAAAATTACATATCTGTGTAAAGTTGGGATATATAAAAGGATAATTTGTGCATAAATAGCTGAGATGTTGGTGAAAAGAAGTGATAAAAAACTAGGGATGGCAGCTTTTTTCTTTTAGAGGGATGAAAAATATAGAAAAAATAGATTTTTTCTAGAAATAGATTTCTTCTAACCTAACTATAAAAAAAGAGGAAAAAAAACGAAGTATTAAATATAAAATTTTTTGAACCAGATTATAATTGCAATCTTAATCTAGTTTAATAGAACATTAATTTCCAATTTGTTTATTTTATTATACTATGCTTATTTTAATATATGAAATATTTTTGACTACGTATTGTGTGTTGCTTTTTAAAAGTAGAAATTTACTAGAAATTAGTCAGAATTAAGCCTGCAGAGATCAATAACTTTGTGCAATTATTAACTATGCATTCATTTTTTTAAAAATGGAATCTACAATAAACTTAAAATAATATTCAGTGGTGTGCAAAAGTCTCAGTTCAGTTTAAATTAATAACTTCTTTCAGCTTTGGGTTGTTTCTAAATGTAGCTCAAAAAAGAAACATACAACTTTTAAAATATGCGATTATAAACTGAGTTCCATTAAAAAATAAACAATTTTCCTCTTATTTTTTATTGTAATCAAATTAAAATAACAATATATTGGCCAGAGAATTTGCACTTCGTATTGATTTCCAACTTATTTATTTAGAAAAATATTCTTAGGTTTGCTTATTTATTTATTTTGGCCTAAGTTCTTATTTATGAAAAATAAGGATAATGTAAATCCATTTTAAAAATAAATTTTTAAAATAGTGGTAACAAAAATTTAAAAAAAATTCTGTATAACATTGTAATAAATAATAGGAAAATAGTTATTTTTTAAAAAGTAAGTATGAAATTTTTTTTTAAATTTCTTGTGCCATTTAGAATTTAATTTGCTTAAACTTAAAATATGTTTATAACAATTGTATGGGTCAAATTAAATTTCTTTAAATTTCATCATGTTTCTTCCATTTCCTCAGATTTTTTTTAGTACTTTTCAATGCCTTGGAAGAAATAGGTATCTTCGCGAAGAAACCTCAAGGCTGTAATAAATTCGTGATGGGGAAAAAAGTATGGTCAAAACTACTAGAATATGGTAAAATTTTCTGTGTTTCTGGCTTTACGGGAGCACCAAAAAGCTCGGTTATTTTTCCTGAAGCATTTTGGTGAAATTAACAATGAAATATGGTTTTATAATAAGTAATAAAATTTGGTAGATGTGGTAAAATTTAGTAATTTTATCACGATACCTTACAGCATTACGAAATATGTATTGTTAGGAACTATAATTTTAGAAATCAGAATTTCCGGTAAACCATTTCCATATGAACGGAAATAATATCAAATGAATGGTTTATTTTGGTGTTAATAAACATAATTGTGTTTTTTTTTATTAGAATTTTTTTCTCCATGTGGTTTAATATCTGTTTGATTAAAATTTAAACATAACGAATTCACCATTAAGAAGGCAGAAAGTTGTTTCCCTGAAATAAGTAGGTAAGTATTATCAGTGCCGGTGCATAGAAGTAATTTTGTGTCCCAGCACTAATTCAATACCTCAAAACTAATTCTGTTTCAATTATGAAATAAGATATTTGAAAGCAGTTTATTACGATGATATATAATTAATTTTAAATATCATATTTCGTTTGCAAATGCACTTAAAATCAAAGATTCAATTATAGACTTGTCTCATAGTCAAATACACCATCCTTGCACTTATAACCAACAAAATCCACTATCAGTTTCCCAAAATGAATTTTCAAAATATCTTTGCTTTAATCAGGAGTCTCCTGGGTTTTCACAATATTCTATGGTAGACTCAAATACAATTGATGCATATTTAGAAAGCTTAGTTAGAAGCCATAGAATGGAAAGCCACGCTACGAATTTGCATTCAGCGCTGACATATTATTTATGCCAAAACAACTTGAATGTGTCAGTTACCTTCTCCTCTTTGTAATTTCAGTATTATGGAGTCTATTTAACGCTTGTTTTATACACTACATTCAGAATACTAACATCTTGAATTTGGAAATGCACTATTGGCAGCAAAGCATTTTATATAAATATTCTTAAATTTATTAAATATTTTTGATTAAGTTTGGATTATCAACAATTGGCTTTTTAGGATTATCAAAAATTTTATTTTGGGATTTAGTATAATGGAAAAATATAAATCATCGTCTTTTTGCTATTTTTAAAGTGCGAGATTTTGCCTTCATTTTAAATAAATAACGAATACCAATTCGGTTTGCAAATGTATTATATATGTTACGGTGAAACACCGAAATCTGGAGAATGTCGACATTCACCGGTGAGTGTCAACATTCACGTAGTCGCTTGGTGTATGTCCGAAATATTTGCTAAATACTCTTATTTCTGACTCTCACCGGTGAATGTCAACAATCACATAGTCACTTTGGTGAATGTCCGAAATATTTGTTATATCCAATTTTATATTAATTTATTCGTTAATATTATTATATTTATTTGATATATTTATATTTATTCTATAGTTCAATACTTACTGACGATAGTTTAGAAGAAACATCAGTGTTTGGAGTATCGGGCAAATATATACCGGGCAAAGGCACTTGACCTTAAAAAAATATCAGTGTAAGGTATACCGAGCAGTGGCACTTAACCTTAAAAAACATCAGTGTAGGGTAAAAATATCGAATAAATGTAATTATATCCGCGAATAAATTCATATCAAATCGAATGTAATAAATATTTCGGACATTCACCAAAGCATATCTGTGATTGTCGACATACACCGGTGAGGGTCCGAATGTACAAGAATATAATGAAATATTCGATCTTTCACCGACGTATTTGGTGTTTGTCGACATTCACCGGTAAAAGTCAACCACCGATTTCGGTCTTTCGCCGTGACATATATGTAAAATAAAATATATAAGAAGTAGCATTTTTATGAGAGTTAATTAGTTTTGAAAAAAATTACATTAATTTTTTTAAAATTCTGAATCCATTACTCGGATTTCTTTATAATTTTGTATTTCCTCATTTAAAATAGCATAGCTTAAAATGATGCTTGTGCATTTAACGATTTGAAAGTTTTTTTGACGATTAAAATAATTTGAAATAATAAATAATAACAAAAACACATTTATTATGTGAAATTATTTTTGGGTATCTAAATTTTGTTATTGTTTTCTGAAAGTGTTAAATTTTCCGTGGGAGATAAGGAGACACATGCAAATAAGCAAAACTTCTTATAAGAGACTCAAACTTTTGACAGTTCTTCATAATAAACTATTTGGTCCATATTTTCCAGATTTCGGCTTCCTTTTATATATTGATGGTCAAGAATTCCAATTCATCAAATAAAAGCTATGTTTAATCAAGGAAAGTATTCTTTTGTGTCTGATTCCGTAACTTAATTAATACTTAGCACAAATTAGCTTGTAAACTTAAGGTCAGTCTTCTGAACCACTGAGCTTGACATTTAATACGTAAAAAATCTGACCATCAGAATAAAAGCTATTCAGAGACATTATTTTTGGTAACTGTAGGAGGTCGTTGGCATCAAAACTAGTTTAGATTCACATTTGTTTATAAAACGTTTAACATTATTTATTAAAAGTGTAATCTTTATAATTTTAAATCATAACCTCCGTAATGACTTCCCGTAAAATAATTTCCTTGATTGATAAATAATTATATGCTTCAATGTATTAACATTTTTCCAAAATCTCTCATTTGTTTTCTGAAAGATGCAAATTATTATTAATGATAAAATAAATAAATAAAAATAGTTTAATATGAAGCTAATAAACGTTGTTTTTAGATATTTATTATTTTTTAATGTTTGATTTAATGGAAACTTTTTTTACTTTTATGGATTAAGGCCTTTGATGTTTAGAAGGTACTCTTTAAGTCACAGGGGGTGCTCTAAAGAAATTTCATCAGACTTACATTTTATTTCTTCAAAGTTAACAGGAAACTTTATTAGCCTTTTTTGGATGAATGCAACTTTTTTGAAAGCATAGTTTCTGAAAAGGGAAAAAAATAAATGATTATCTGATAGTTAAGGGAAAAGGATTAGAAAGTGTTACCACATCTCTTTTGTTATAAAATCTAAAGCTTTGAGAAAGATAATTCTAAAAGTTCGCATTATATATATATATATATATATATATATATATATATATATATATATATATATATATATATATATATATATATATATATATATATATATATATATATATATATATATATATATATATATATATATAATGACAGGTCTACATCCCTGTTATCATTGTTGTATTCCTCTTTAATAATGCAGTCTAAAGCCATAATAAATTATCAAAAGATTTATTTAAAGGTTGGCATGCGGTTATAACAGTTCACATCCCCACTCCACAAGGGCGGGGGTGTGGATAAGACTCCGGATGGTTCCGGCAGATGTTTATTGGAACACGTTATTCAGCAAGAGGCATGCGAAAACCTTCGGTCTCGCTTTAAATACTTGCAGATTTTGATGTAAACAGGTTCCAGCCGTACATACCTTTGTAACTCTACGCATTACGGAAAATGTTCCTAATATGGAAGTGAAAGAGCAACAAGATTCTAAAAATAACTCCTCCTTTGACATATAAATCTAATTATTATTCAATGGTATGTTTTCAGCCTTGAATTCCCAAAATAGAATATCTCTACGCTTAATCTTTAACAAAGACATTTTATGAAACCGAAAGAGTTTTAATTCTTTTATTAATACAAAAGTATTTATTGTTTTTGTATTGCATATATATATATATATATATATATATATAATATATATATATATATATATATATATATATATATATATATATATATATATATATATATATATATATATATATATATATATATATATATATATATATATATATATATATATATATATAATTTTACTAACCAATAAATTTATATTTACAGGCAGATAACGCGGCTGAATTCTAACGTCAGATACATATAACTCAACTGAACAAAATACATATGAGTCATTTTCACAATTCGGTGTCATAAAAATTTGCAAAAAAACAATATCTAATTTTTAATAATTTTTAAACTCGTTCAATTCTTACACGGTGAAAAAATTTCTGCAAAAATTTAATTAATGGTAATGGAATTTCTAGAATAAAAACTGAAATTAAAATTATTTCTAGTTAATTTTGGTTAATATAACCAGAATAAACGGTATTTAAACTATTCATTTGGTAATTATTCCGCCCATATGGTAACGGTCGGAAATTCTGATATCTGAAATTATAGTTCTTATCACATATTTAGTGAAGAAATACAAAACTGAACAGTAAATTTAACTGAGCAATTTTTTTTGATATACTCTTAGATATCATAAACAGAGATATCATAAACAAAAATATAAACAAGTCTATAGTACTCTAAGATAAAACTATTGTCAAAACTGCCAGAATATGGTAATATTGACCGACCGTGTTTCTGGCTCTATGGGAACACCAAAAAGCTCGGTAATTTTTACTGAAGCCCTTTGGTAATGATTTTGGTACAATTAACAGTTAAATATAGTTTTATTATGTATAATAAAATTTGGTATGTGTGGTAAAATGTGGTAATTTTAACCTGATATTTCAAGGCGTAGAAACCATTTATTCGGTTAAATTTTCAGTTTCGTATTTTTTACTAAATGTGTGGTAATACGAACTGTAATTTAGAAAACCATCATTTATTGTTACCGTATGAATGGAAAAATTACTAAATGAATGGTTTAAATAACATATATTTTGGTTTTTTTATAACCAAAATTTTTCATATTTTGTTATTTATTTACTTTTTATTTTATTTATGTATAAATTTCTTTTTTTACTGGAAATGTGATTACCAGAATTTAACCCGATTTTTTTTCTGCGCGTAACAGAGATGTCTTAAATTTTGGGACAGCAGTTTTCAGTTTTGCTATTCATCATCAATCACTTGTTTTTACAACTTTTCTAACATGCAATTTAGAGTTTTTAACGCAATTATTAAATATGGCAGCAAAAATTTACGATTCTAGGAAGTAATGTTTTGAAATATTAAATAATGCTTTAAGAATTTAAATTTTTTTGCTCCTGAAAATTGCTTATTAACACTCAAGAAGGTTCGTGTAAAGTTTCTAAGTCATTAATTTTTTCTCCAAGCGGACAACAAATGGCACCAAATTATGAAAACAACCCATATACATATGAAATTTTCAGATATAAGTGCAACAATTTTAATAATTGACAGCCTTTCAAACAACATTCGAAATAAATGATTGGCGATCATTTTTGCGGATAATAAATGATGCGTGACTCTGATATAAAGACTGAGAAGTGAAACAATTCACTCGAAGGGAAGGAAGACATTTTTACTTCTATCTAAATCTAAAGCAAGAGAGACATTCTGACAAATAGCGTGCTTGGCAAGCAATTCTAGAACTTCTTTTTTTAACGATATTAAGAGTTTCGTGTTGTTTCGTAAAACGATTTAACTAGTTCCTTTTTAAATCCAATAACGGAAAGTTATTTTCGTTAATTGTTCCTGTTCGGTTGCAGCCAAAATAAATAGACTAATAACTTAACTGGAGTACGTTTTACCAGTATGATTTAATAATAAAACTTTATATTTAGATTAAAAATAAACACTTAGAAAAATATATTAACAAGTTAATTGCTCTATTGTTTATTTTTCTTCGAAATTAAACTTCTAAATTTCGAAATTTAGTAAAAAAACTTTTTCTTCAGATTCCGGAGGAAAAATATGGTAATAAAGCAGCCTTTTTTTAATTTTGCAAATTGTGGCTATAGAAATTGCTAAGGAACTTTAAATTTTCTGATAATATAAAAACATAATGTTAAAACATTATTCTTTGATTTTTAGGAATTGTTTTCTCTTAATCATTTTTTCAGAAAACTCGCTTTTTAGTCTGTTTTTATGAGTACTTAAAATAGGGTGAGTGATAAGGCGTTATGGTGAAAAAAAGGTTCACAATAGTTGTTATTTATTAACAAAATATTTTTTTAATCAAAAATATTTAACAATGATTTGTTTCCGAAGTTTCCTTTGAAAATCAACAAGTTCACACTGTCAAAACTAATTAGGGCAATACATTTTTTAATACAATATTTCATCATTAAATATCAATTTCTAAGATTGGTTTTAACATTTATTTAATCTTAACATTAAGCCATTCAAAATTATTTAACTTAAGCCATTGATTAATTCAATATTATTTAATATTATTTAGCTTAATCTATTAAATAAATAAGTTTAACTTAAAATTAATTTTTGACTCAACAAAATACAATCTTCTTACATATGATAAACGTTATTAAAGTGTTTTAAATTTAAATGAAGTAAATGTACCCATTTTTTTAACAAATTCTTCTTTAATTCTTCCTAAAATATTTAAAAATAATTTTCTAAAAATAATTTTTTATTCTTTCTAAAATCTTTAAAAATATTCAAATGTGTTTTTTATAAAAAAAAAAAAAAAAAAATGAACACCCTGATTTTCAAGTTCTAGGACTCAATCTTAATGACTCAAGGGGATGACCTCAGATATAATGATTAATAAGTGCAGACGATATTTTAAGTTACGAAGTCAGACGCACAAACGTACTTTCTCAAAACAAACATAGAATTATTTTGACGGATTCGTATTTCTGGCAGCCAAATTATAGGGGGTAGCCGCAATCTGAGAAATATGGTCCCAATAGGTGCGTCTGGAAATCACTCCAATGTTTGAACCCTTTAATGTCAATTTTACCTCTTTTCGTATTCCGCTATATCTCAAGAACTTTTTAAGCGAATTAAAAGTCTTTTACTAACAATTATCATAATTACTCTTAATAAACATTCGTTTATCTAAAGATAATTCCACGCAAAAAGTAACTTTTAGCTATTAAATGGGAAAACCGATCATCCGTTCGAAAACCATTACGGGTGGTCCGATTTTTTCGGGCCCTGTGCGTACATGCTAAAGGAAATGGTATAATGATAAATTTCTAATAAAAATACATGAAGCCATGTTTTGTTGTTCTTAAGAAACGTTGTCCAAATTTAGTTTAAAGGCATTTGTTTATTAGATTTAAAATAGCTCAAAGGAACGTTTAAAATATAAGTACAAAATGAACTAACATATACAACATTCTGGTTAGGGAAAATTTGCTTGTCTCAAAGAAATGTGCACTTTAAAAAATTATAGTATAAAGTACCGGTAAAATTAATTTTACTGTAAAATCGTATTATCGTAACTTTTGCAGCAATATTTATTTAATTAAAGTGATACAGTGATTTTACGGTAATTATTACTGTAAAAATTACGATATATAAGATTTGTTTCTTCATTATATGTTCCAGTAAAAATGGATTTTGCTGTGAAAATTACCTCACAGTGAGTGACGGTACTTTTCAACGTAATTTTTTACAGTGTATATGAATAAAAATACTCTGTGTTAAAATAGTTGGAAAATAATGAAACTTTCTTTATGTGGAGTATTTAGCTTATAAAGACTTTCAGCTTTTAGGAGTATTTAGCTTTTTTTATTCACAAAAATGAGTTAAAACAACATAATTGAATTGATGAGCTCATACATTTTGAATGCAAAATGAAACGAAATAGTAAAAATAAATAAATAAAATATTAGTATTAAACTATCTTAATTAAAAAACCTAATTTTAATAATCAGTCAGTGAAGACGTATTTTTATCTTATGTAATGAGAGTAACTCATACATTGCTTAAATATGAGATTCATGTAATGATATAGTGTTATTCAAATTTCATACAAACATGAATTTTCACAGAAAAATTCTTATTTTCTTCATTAAAAAATCGCATACTAAAACTGATCTTTAGCGTTACTTTTTTACCATACTAGACTTAGAGTCATTGTTTTTAACGATTTTATGCGATCTTAGGTTTGATTAGCTATGTATACCCAAGGAAGTTTAAGTGACTGACCATTTTTTCTCCTTTTAGTTCAAGTAAGAAAAAACATTGAAAGCCATTCCAATAAATTTCTCTGAAGTGTAAAATTCTACGCGATAAGAATAAAAAAGGTAAAAGTCAATTTTATCCCTTTTCAATGGATAAAATAAAGATAGACTAACTTTCAAAACTTAAATAAGAAGACTTAACCATTACAATCACAGTAAGTACTTTTTTGCCAATTGAAAAAAATATTATTTTAGGAAAAAATAATTTTTGCAGTTTCTCTACTTAAAAAATGTATTTATAGCATTATGAAGCGTGATTTACCAGCAAATCTCAAGAGTTAAGATTTCGAGAATAAGACTTATGAGTTCAAAAGGAAAAATACAGAGTTTCTTTATTTGCATTAGAAAATTCCTAAAATATGCTTTTCTCAAAATCTAACGCATTAAATGCTTAGGCAATTGTTGAGCATTTATTACACATTCAGAGAAATAAAACTGTATAAAATCGTAGACTTAGCGTTGAGGATGTAACTTGTTTTGGTAGAGGTCAACAAATGGCATCCTAAAAACATGGTACTGATAGTCATAGGTGACTGAATAAGTAACGTATTTTTATTTTATTAATCAAATGTCCGCTTGTTGCTCAGAGCCGGCTTTCTAGATCTCAATTGAAATGAGATACTACGGAGCATTCGTCAATCTCAGTAGCAATTAGATTTTGTTTAGTAATTTTTTGTTGAGTTTGCTATTTTGCTAAGTAAAAACGATATAAACAAGTACGGAGGCGGTTGTGTCGTATGTAAGCAGCCATCTGAATTGGGTTTAAAGCCAAATAGTATACGAAGAAAAAATTACCGCATTGTATGGTAATGATATTTCCGATTAGAAAAAACCATAATTCTGGTTAATATAACTGAAATATGGGCATTCAAACCATTCATTTGCTAATATTTCCGTTCATATGTTAACGGTTTACCGGAAATTCTGGTTTTAGAAATTATGGTGCTTATTACCACGCATTTAGTAAAAATACAAAACTGAAAAGTTAACCGAATAAAGGGTTTTTATCCCATGCTCTAAGGTATCATGATTAAATTACAGAATTTCACCACATTTACCAAACTTTCTCACAAATTATAAAAGTATATTTTATTGTTAATTTTATTAAACTCATTACCAAAGCACTCTGATAAAAATTACTGAAATTTTTGGTGTTTCCATAGAGCTGGAAACACGATAAAATTTACTATATTTTGGTGGTGTTGACTATACTTTTTCTTCTCAGTGTAATATAATCTATATGCATTATAGCGTGAAATGTAGGCTTCATGCACGGGCAGTTCAAAATCTACTGCAGTTTCCACCAGGCTTTTAAATTTTTTAAGCAGCATATATCTAAAATGTATCAAAAATGAAATGGCGTATTTTTATTTCAATTTGCATATTATGAGATCTCTCTGGCCAACTAACTTAAATTTTCGTCAATCTTTAAACACCTTAAGAAATAGATTTAAAGGATTTTACTGCCTTAACATTTTAGAAATAAAGACATTTCATTCTGCTTAGCTTGTGCAGCATTGTATTCATCAAACTGATAAAGAAACTCATCTTACTTTACGATTACTTCCTCTTTCTTGTCATGAAAGTGGGAACTAAGCTACTTTTTAAACAACATTGTTTAGAATTATAAATATTGCAACATCTACACAGTTTAAATTTTATAAGAGCTGGGCAACATTTTCTAAAATATTGAAATACCTCACTGTTTACCATTAAGAAAGTGTTTCATTTAGGACTTGATATGATGCCCAGTTTTTCAACAACATGTAGCAAAAGGATCCATAAAAATTGTCCAGAAGTATTAGTAGAGATGCATTCACTTAAAATACTTGAAAAAGAACCTGAAAAGTTTAATCCTCTCTAATTTAAAACATCTTCTAAAATGGATTGAAACGAATCTTTAATTTCTTGACCATTTTAGATTAAATGACATTGTTTCTAACAATATCTAAGTCTGTCAATGTTTAATAACTAGACAACATTTTTCTAAAATATTGAAATATCTTAATGTTTACCATTAAGAAAGTGTTTCATTTAGGACTTGATATGATGCCCAGTTTTTCAACAACATGTAGCAAAAGGATCCATAAAAATTGTCCAGAAGTATTAGTAGAGATGCATTCACTTAAAATACTTGAAAAAGAACCTGACAAGTTTAATCCTCTCTAATTTAAAACATCTTCTAAAATGGATTGAAACGAATCTTTAATTTCTTGACCATTTTAGATTAAATGACATTGTTTCTAACAATATCTAAGTCTGTCAATGTTTAATAACTAGACAACATTTTCTAAAATATTGAAATATCTTAATGTTTACCATTAAGAAAGTGTTTCATTTAGGACTTGATATGATGCCCAGTTTTTCAACAACATGTAGCAAAAGGATCCATAAAAATTGTCCAGAAGTATTAGTAGAGATGCATTCACTTAAAATACTTGAAAAAGAACCTGACAAGTTTAATCCTCTCTAATTTAAAACATCTTCTAAAATGGATTGAAACGAATCTTTAATTTCTTGACCATTTTAGATTAAATGACATTGTTTCTAACAATATCTAAGTCTGTCAATGTTTAATAACTAGACAACATTTTCTAAAATATTGAAATATCTTAATGTTTACCATTAAGAAAGTGTTTCATTTAGGACTTGATATGATGCCCAGTTTTTCAACAACATGTAGCAAAAGGATCCATAAAAATTGTCTAGAACTATTAGTAGAGATGCATTCACTTAAAATACTTGAAAAAGAACTAAAACCTGACAAGTTTAATCCTCTCTAATTTAAAACATCTTCTAAAATGGATTGAAACGAATCTTTAATTTCTTGACCATTTTAGATTAAATGACATTGTTTCTAACGACTTCACGAGACGCTTCGATAAGAATTTCGAGCAATGTATCCTTCAAGATTTTTAACCGACTGACAATTTTCTTTTAGTTTGAGTGAAAAGAAACATTAAAAGCTATTACAGTAACTTTTCCTGTACTATAAAATTCTGTCCGATAAGAATAAACAAGATTAAAGAGAATTTTATCCCTTGTCGACGGGGAAAATGAGGAAAATAGACTAATTCCCAAAACTACTTTTGACATTTCTTCTGTCTTTTTTTTTCTTTTTTTTGTATCGTTGCTCTTTAAGTTTTTTACAATTACTTTTCTCATTAGGTAATAGGAAAAAAAAATATCTTCTTTGTTACAGAGATAAAAGAAATTACAAATAGCTATTATTCCAAGCAAAATAATGTTCATTGAAATATTTTCTTATTAACAGTGATACTTTATGTTATAAAAAATAAAATTTCTTGTAGTTTTATTCTTAAAATAAAATTATTTAAACATTTTTTTTTTTTTATAAATTTTGGCAAAAAATACAAGTCTCCGTTACAAGACAGGGAAATATAAAAAGCTCAGCTGCACACATTAAGATATCTTTTTCTTTTCAACATAATGTAATTGGGAAATTTTTTCTAGATTTTAACTGTCTGGAATTAATTTAAAAATAACTACAGCTTATCGTAATTCCTCAATACTTAAATATAATGGGGCTGGGATAGCCAGGTTGACAGGGCGCTGGACTCAAGATCAGGAGAATTGAAGTTAGTATCCAACTTGCCCGTGTACTAAAGTGACTGATGCACGTTAAATCTGTAGGGTCACAAAGTTCTCCATGATCCCATAACAAATTATACCTCTGGGGGGTACTGAATTGGAGATTAATCGTTTTCTGGCTCAAGGCAAAATTACGATCTGTGAACGAATGAATGAATGGATGTATGAATGGGTCCACCTTATAAACAACTTAAATATAATTTTTTTTTATTTGTCTGCAATGGAGAATCGATGATTAGAAAGGCTGAGATCCTGCTGATATTGATAATAGGAATCATGTTTCTCCCTATAATAATTTCTAGCTTTTTCCACCATTATTATTTAATTGCTACGTAGGTTTTTTTAAACTTTCTGGAGCTGATTAGTTTTTTTTAAAGAAATACCGAATGTTATAATGAATTGTATTAGTATCTTGAGATTTTAATCTAATTATTTCAAGAAAAAAAACGTAAATCATGACGTTAGGTAAAGTAAAAGGTAATAAAAAATTTATTTTTAATTGATATTTAATCTTTTCTACTTGTACTTTCTTATATCTTTTCTACTTTTAGCTTCAGAGCAGGGCTCGAAAAACCACCCGTCCGCCCGTCCTTGGCGGTCAAAAATTCCCCGCGGACAACGAATTTCTCGAATCCGACCTCCGCGTGGACGGCCATTTTCCCGTTAATGTTCGTGATACATTTTCAATTTTTGTTATCTTACAAGAGTCTAGATCCTCACTTCTAAAATGATCCTGAAATGGAATTGATGTTTTCTCTGTTTGGGAGTACTGCAGCGGTTGAAAGGGGCTTTTCAACAATGAACTTACAAAAAAACACCTTACGTACTGGTCTTAAACAAGACGCGTTAAACACAATTATGAACATCTACCTAGATGGAAAACCCTTTTCAGATTTCTGTGCAGAAACCTCTGCAAATCACTGGCTTGATTGTGGAACTGGCAAACGTCATATTTAATTCATTTAAAAGACGCAGTACCCTCGAATAAATTGACATTCCAGATAACTTGACCTTTGTCATTTAAATTATTTCATAAAAGAAATACTAGGTTACTATCAGTAACCTAGTATTTCGTTTTTTACTGTATAATGCAATCCTAGTAACTACTAATTCATTGTGCAATTTATATAAATGTTTGTAATAAATAAGAGAAAATTATATTTTTTATTTATTTCGAAGCTACGGGTTAGTTTCAATGGAGGACGAGTACATTGTTGGACAAGCCGTCCACGGGGACGAGTAAAATTTCTGAGTTTTTTCAAGTCCTGCTACTGAGTTATCCAATTTCTAAATATCATATTTTAAAAATTTGTTTTTTATAGGACTCTTTAACTGATTTCGTTTACATTTTGGGTTTTGTCTTCTAAAATTACACACTTTAAAATGGGGAAATATTTGTATACCTTTCATTAAAATTTTTTCCACTATTATTTAATAGAGTAAGGAAAATAATAATTAATTATTAAAAATTATTTTGACGAATTTCATAGTTATATGCAAAACATTTTTGATTCGTTTAAAAAGTTCTTGAGATTTGGTGAAATATTCAAAAAGTAAAATTACCGTTAGACCGCTACCCTGCCACAACTATTGGGATCATGTTTTCCAGATTGCAATTACTCGCCATATTTTGAGGGTCAGGAATCCAAGTTAATCGAAAAAAACATGTTTATTCAGAGAAAGTACGATTTTGTTTCTAATTTCGAGACTTAAAATATCGTCTATACTCTAATTAATCGGCATATTTTAAGATATGTCATCATAACAAGGTCTCAATCATATCATTATGATTGAGGCATATGTAGTACTGGAAAATTCAATCACTAGATGAAAAGTTATTCAAGGTGTTTTTGCTCTCTGTGCAGGTATTAGAATATCAGAATCGCTGTCATATTGAGCCACGTTTGCAAATAAAAATAAAAACAGATTCTTATTAATAAAAAAAGCCATTTAGTATTTCAGAGTAAGCAAACATGTATTTATTTTACATATTGAAGCACAGAAATTTCTCTATATAGACAACTTTTAATACTTCATTTTAAAAAGTGAAACCACATAGTTTTTGGTTAATTTATCGAACAAATTATCATGAAATGTTACTACACAAAATATTATTAAAAAATCAGGACTTTGGCATTAATGGGTTAAAATCTCATTCATTAAACAGACCGAAGATATGAATTTTTGTCAAATTCTGCATTTAAAAAGGGGTGATAATTTTGTTATAAGAGTCATTATAAATAATAATAATATTCCAGAGCATTGAATTTTAGAATCCTTTCGAAAGAAAGAAAAAAGAAGCATGCATATTAGACGGCGCTAATTAATATTCAAATGACGAAATATAACAAATCTTTTTTTTTAGCACTTGAATATTTCTACAACCACTAATATATACATTGTTTTCACATAATACATTGTTTTAGCGATGATATATATTAATGACGGTATTTATAATTATCTAAGAATCAAAATAATATTTTCGTTAACTTTAAAAAGAACAATTATCTTAAAACGAGAAAACTAACATTTGCCACTTTATTTTAGGTATCACTTTCTTTAGCACTTTTTAAGCATTACCTTAACTTTAAATTATTACTTACTTCGCTTATGCTATAATTTACAGCAAAATATAGCATATCTATGACGCATCGATTCTGCTTAAATTTTAAATAGAAAGTTCGGATATTTTTTTTACCAATCCAATTATAAACAGTAGAGTAAAAATAGAACGAGTGCAAACATTACTGTATTAAGAGGAACATAGAAATTCGGTATGTTTTAAAATCCTCTTATCTTCTAGGCGAAGCTTAAAATTACAAGAAAACAATGGTGGACATATGGTGGTGCAATCTATTTACGGGGATCGGCTGCTTAACGATAAATTAACACAAAAATGGTGCATAATTCAATAATTCGAAATATGGAGTTTTACTAATGAAAGTTTTAGAAAAAAGTTCAAATGATGAGGATGTAGCATAGGGTAAAGATAAAAAAAAAAACTTGTTCTTCTCGCTCCAGGTGCATAGATTAATTAAAAAGTTCCCTACTTTTCGTATTTAGCTTTTAAAATTTATTTTTGTTGCTCAGTCATTGAGAAAGTCGGTAGAATTTTAAATTTACTCCAAGAATATTTTTTTTAATTGTAAGTTAAATTATAATATGCAATCTGATCGCCTAATGAGCTAACCTAAAAAAATATAAACAAAACTTTTCTTTAATGTTAATTATCATCTCGTAACTTTTAAGTAGTTGATTTTGCTAATGACGTTAACTTATTTGTGCAATTTGTTTTTTTCCTGTAGCTTTCGAGACGAGAAAAAATAATTGAATTGGAATAATAATTGGTAAACTTTTAATCATTCTTAAGCAGGAATTTGCAATAAGGAGAGTTTTAAGAAATAATTTCAATTTCAAGAAATTAATTGCACTTTGGAGCTTTAATTGAGAGTGAAATTCAAAAAGGAATTAATATTATTTTATTAAATAGTTTTACATTTAGAGTGCACTGAGAAAAAAAGTGTGATCAAGAACTACCATAATATAGTTAAATTTATCATGTTTCTGGCTCTATGGGAACACCAAAATGGTTACCGAAGCTCATTGATGAAGGTTATGGTAATTGTTTAATTAACAATTCTTGTTTAAAATCTACCTTGATTTTTAACATGCAATTAAAATTTCCTTCTTGGAAGAGAAGGAATTTCTTTTTTTAAGAGTTTCCTCTTGGAACTCTTAAAAAAAGATATTTTACGTAGATGGTAGCTAACCTAGCAATTAAAGCTTATTAGATGAATAACAGTTTTTATTGAAGGAAATTACCAAGGAAATGTGACGAAATTTATCATAGCCATATGCATTGATTGATCAATGATATATCATTTGATTTATCGAAATCTATAACTCCAAGCCAATTTTTTAAAAGGAATGCTGTTGCGAAGCGGTTATACTTTCAGATGATGTCTATTCTTGCTGCTCTTCTTTTCAACAAAACTAGTTTCTTTGACAGGGTAGCGACTCAGAAGACCAGAGTAAAAATGTCGTTGCTTAAAAGTAAAAAAGCTAACAAAAATATTTTTATGTTCCCTGATTTTTCAGGTGACATGAACAATATTCTTTAAATGGCCTCGCAGAAGAGGGTTTTTTTTTCAGATACTCTGCCTACTAAGTTTTGTATCACATTGTGATCCAAAAAGATAAAAAAAATATCTAACATATATGGTAATTGAATATCTTGAATGACTTGAATAGTTAGTTCTTTCACATAAGGAAATTTCAGAATGATGAGGCATTATTTATATTTAAGTGAAAGTAAAAACGCTAACAAAAATATTTTTATATTCCCTGATTTTTCAGGTGATTTGAACAATATTCTTTAAATGGCCTTGCAGAAGAGGGTTTTTTTTTCAGATACTCTCCCTACTAAGTTTTGTATCACATTGTGATCCAAAGAGATAAAAAAAATATCTAACATATATGGTAATTGAATATCTTGAATGACTTGAATAGTTAGTTCTTACACATAAAGAAAGTTTAGAATGATGAGGCATTATTTATATTTAAGTGAAAGTAAAAACGCTAACAAAAATATTTTTATGTTCCCTGATTTTTCAGGTGACATGAACAATATTCCTTAAATGGCCTCGCAGAAGAGGGTTTTTTTTCAGATACTCTGCCTACTAAGTTTTGTATCACATTGTGATCCAAAAAGATAAAAAAAAAATATCTAACATATGTGGTAACTGAATACCTTGAATGACTTGAATAGTTAGTTCTCACACATAAAGAAATTTTAGAATGATGAGGCATTATTTATATTTTTATCTTGAAAATAATTTTAAACGTATCAATAAAAACTTGCTAGAATTGGGGAATAAATCGATATATCATAAAACATACATATTTTTTAAGCATCGCTGTAATCAAATTTTAATAATATTTCTCCCACGTATTTCATGAATATCATGTCTTTGTGATTAATTATCATTCAAAGGTAAATATTAAAACGATAATATCGAGAGTATTACGGAATGAGGTAATATCACGAGTATAATCGAACTTGATATTAATCGTTAATCTTGATGAATTTCATTTTGGTAGCAAAAATATTTATCAATGTAATAATAATGTAATTAGTTAAATTGGAAAAATATATTTCAATATATCGTGAATCCGTAACATTAAAAAGACGCATAAATTCCCCCCTTTAAAGTTTTATATTTAATTTTAGTTAGTGAATGTTCGTAAAACTATGTATTGTAAAACTTGTATGATTGTTTGTCATCAGGAAATTTTTGGAACGTAGAATTATTTCATAAATATTTTTAGCGAAATTTGATTTTCAAGTATAAAATTTAAATTTCACGCTACTTTGGGGAGTTTTAACTGTAACATTTAATTTTAACTTCAAGCTGTAAGCTTAATTTAAAATTTTTTAAGGTTTTGAATGCTACTTTTTTCTATATAATTATATAAAATATTCCCGCTAACACTTTTTTACTTTCGATTCCTTTATTGCAAATATATATGTTCAAACATATCATACATTATTTTTTTTCAGCTTTCTTAGCTTTTTCGCATATTTTTAAATTAATTCTTAAGTGCTCTTGCTAAAATTTCATTATTTTTTCTTCTACAAATTTATAATTTTTTACTTACGTATTCTAGAATGCTTAGAATTAATTTTCTCCAAAAATATAAGCTTTTAATGTCATTCTTAAGTGTCCTAAAAAAGAAAAATTCTCTTTAAAAGATGTGAGAGTACATTTACTTTACATTCTTAATGTGAAGTAAGAGAGTTCCCCTTCAATTTAATAATTGTGTTCATTATTTCGCAAAAATAGGAGTAAAGGGCAATTTTAAAAGAAGGTTACTTTTTCGAACAAAAAATTGAGTTCTATATCTTAACTTTCCTTTTTTACTTTCCTATATAGTTTATGTCATTTCAATATGCAGTTTTTTTGGCGATGAAAAACTTCAACAAACAGTTTTCAAAATCCCTTGAGATGCGTCTTTTTCCCTATTAAAACTCTACTTGTAATTCATTGTTCTACATTGTGGAAGCCATTGTGCTTTCGTAGATCTTAGCCAAAAAGTCACGCAATTATATTATCTTTAAAGAAAGACAAGGAAATAGCTTCTTTTCTTCTTGCCTTATGTCACCTTTCTTACTTAATGCGATAAAAGTGACAAAAACCCTAAGCTCATGATGTCTGATAAACACTAGTAATAAGATTTTTTGGTCTCTATTTCATATGATATATTCCAATTATTTGCTGCTTTTATTCATTTTCTATACACATAAGTCACAAAAATCTTCTCATGAAGTAAAGTAATTGCTTTTTACAGTAACTTAAAGAATTTTTATTAAAAAAAAGGCCATTAATTGAGTCTTCTCAACACAAAACTGTAAAACTAACTGTAGTTTATATAATACGCCATTAGTAATATAAGTAATGAATGCATATTTCATTGATAAATAGTGTATGATTCTTACTGATTATGCTTTCTATACAATTATTGCAAATATATATTTTCGAATGTATTACACATTATTTTTAAAGCTACTTTTAGTTTTTTTTATATATTTGAAAATTAATTCTTAAGTGCCCTAGCTAAAATTTCCATAATTTTTCAACTACAAGTTTATAATTTTGTACTTACGAATTCTAGAATGCTTAGAATTATTTTTCTCTAAAAAGTAAATGCTTTTAATGTCATTCTTAAGTATTCTAAAAAAGAAAAATTCTCTTAAAGAGACGTGAAAGTACATTTACTTTGCATTCTTAATATGAAGTAAGAGAGTTCCACTTCAATTTAATAATTGTGTTCATTATTTCTCAAAAATCGGAGTAAGGAGACAGTGTTTTAAAAGAAGGTTACCTTTTCAAACAAAAAATCGAGCACTTAATCTTAACTTTTTGTTTCTTCCTTCCTATATGGTTTATGTCATTTGAATATGCAGTTTTTTTTCAGCGATAAAAACTTCAACAAACAGTTTTTAAAATCCTTAGAGATGTATAATTTTCTCTATTAAAACTTTGCTCATAATTCATTGTTCTACATTGTGAAGACCGTTGTGCTCTCGTAGATCTTTGACAAGAAGTCACGCAATTACATTATCTTTAAAGAAAGACAAGGAAACAGCTTCTTTTCTTCGTGTCTTATGTCACTTTTCTTACTTAATGCGATAAAAGTGGCAAAACTGTTAGCTCATGATGTCTGATAAACACTAGTAATAAGAATTTTTGGTCTCTATTTCATATAATAACTTTCAATTATTTGTTTCTTTTATTCATTTTCTTATACACATAATTTCTATATAGTACAGTAATTTTACAAGAATTTCTTTGTTCGCGTAACTTTCAAATTTTAACAAATTTAAAATGCTGTTATAAAATAGTTTATTTTTCAAACATTATCTAGATGAATTTTCTTTGATTCAGTATCAGCAAATTCTGAGTGATATATGTATGTATATATATATATATATATATATATATATATATATATATATATATATATGTTCAAAATGAAGAAAAAAACAAAGAAAAATAATAGACAAATGAAAAAAAAAGGGGGGGGGAAATAATTATAATTAAAAAAAAAAAAGCTTAAATTTTATTTAAAAAACCGGAAAAAAAAGTTTCTTCGTGTTTTCTTGTATTTATTTATTTATTATATATATATATATATATATGGTTGCAACTCAACAAGAAGTAAGCAACTAGCAAGAGGAAATTTCAGAACAAAACATTCTGTAATTACTTTTTTACTTTTTTTAATTTTTCTGAGTGAAGAAAAAAATAATAAAATAAATAATATACCTACTTGCATACCAAAACTACAACAATAACACACATTCTATTCAATTATTAGGTAAATGGGATAAAAACCGTTAATAGTTATTGGGCGTGTCATTCGCATTTGAAACTGGAGTGTGGATATTAAGAAGAAATAAAAATTTATTCTAAAATTAATATAACTTTTTTCCCCTCATAAATTTGGCTCATCTTTAATGCTACAAAAAGAGATATATGCTCTTTCTCTCACTGCTAGCTATGTCACTAAATACTAGTAAAGGGTATATTAGGTAATATTGTCTGCTTTGAAACATCAAATATAATATATTGTAAGAACTGTACAAAAGGATTATTTAATTTTATGCAGGCAATAAATAAAGCTATTATTCTTCCAGTGCTATCTTTTTTTAACCAGAAAAAATTGTTATAGGCTAATAATACAGTTAAAAAATTTTTTTCTCTCCTTATAATGTACAGTGAGATTTTTTTCAACAAATTTTTTTATTGTATATAAAAATAATGCTACTTTTTGGCATTTTTTTCATATTTCTTTATTTAAAAAAAAAAAAAATTCAGTCACCGTTTTTTTATTTCAGAATTTTTTAAATTATTAAATTTAAGGAAATATTGCTTAAATATGAGTTTTAATTACATTGTTGTTAATATACGTTGCAAATTAAAATTAAAATTAGTGATTTTTCTACTAGCTTTCACAAGATGGAAAATGTTAAAAAACACGTTGATCCATCCATTCCAACAGGATTCCAACAGGAAAGCAATTTAATATTTTTAGGGGGGAGGGGATCACTGTATTTGCTACTTGGTACATTTTGTTTACAAAAACTACAAAACTTACACTTTGAAACATTTTTTATTCATTAAAAGTAATATATTCTACAAGCTAAGCATATTATTTTCTTCACATCTATTCAAGAAGATACATTAAAAGAATAACGTTTTAAATAAAATACTTTATGATATTGACACATTTCTTATACCCACCTGTATTTTATGAGAAAATAAAACACTCTAACCTGGACATTTTAAGATTGCTACTGGAAAACCTGAAAAAATCAGGGAAATTTGAAACCAGATTTGAGAGGCTACCCTGATTAAGTGTGTGCAAAATGTATCACTTGTATCCAAATCTTTAAATATTTATTCCCTTATTAAAGATTTTTTTTGTTATGAGACTTGTATTTCAGTAAGTAAAAGTTCGAATACCTTATTTTTTATGAAATCATACTCTGGTTCTTGGTCTATATTTTTCATTAATATAACTTGTCTGAAATATCAAGAGTAAATTTATAATTCCGTCAAGTAACGAGAATGGATATAATGTATTGCAAAAGTTTTTTAGAAATATCTTGACAAACTAATTTTTTCTAGCCAAAAGTGCCAATTTTGGAGATTAGTGATATTAATTGAGCCAATTAATTGAGCAATTTTTCTTACAATCGTGTCTAGATATTTATGAATAAAAAGTAAAAGGATAAAGTTTTTGTTGGAAAATTACTTGATGCTATCCTTAACAAATGCCAGCAATAGATTAAATTTATTTTACAGTGAAAAAAAAATATTTTATTTTATTTTATTTATTTTTTATTTATTTATTTATTTTATTTTATATATTCATCTTATTTTATTTATTTACTTATTTTTTTTTGAAAAAGATTTTTTTTTATGCATTTCCAAACGTAATGATCGAAATAACGCATTTTTTTTAACTAAAAATTAACTAAAGCAATAACTTTAAACTTATTTTTCCATCCTAAAATAATATTAAAATTATTTTGAAGTGTTTTTTTAATGTTTTTATTAAATATTTTTGCAATAAAATGCCCTCTTCTTTCCCATGAAAAATAGGGTAGTCCAAATCACGTAACTATGGCAACGCCGATATAAGACATAATTTACCGATATAATTCATTTTTTAAGTTAATTTGATGTCTTAGGTATGATCAGTGAATATTTAATGCATGCCGCATAAGTATCAACAGAATTCAAAATTATTCGCAGTAAATATTGAGTTTTCACATTTTTGAAAAGTGCCTTTTTACTAGTTGTCCTTACTGCCTTTTTTTCTAAATATTATTCGATTTTTAAGATCATTTTACTAATTTATCATCAATGATCTTTTTAAAAGCTTTTTTTTAAAAAAGAAACATAATGAATTTAGCAACCCTATACAAGTTTAGCAGAATATTATTTTTCAACATTTTGTCATGTCAGTTCCTATCACTACTGTTCCCTTAAAGTATGTTTCAAATATTTTGTTCTGATTTACATAATAATTAATTTATTCATCACACTTATTTCAGAATGCAGCGAAATCATGTTTCTTGATACCGAATAGATTAATTTTAATAAAAAAATTATTTTCTGAAAATGTATTTTATAAATCATGTTTTGCACTCTGAATGTCACATTTTCTGAATAATTACATCATCTCAAAATTAAGATTTTTTGTTCGGTTCTTAAAGTGATATCATAATGTGATATTTCAATCATGTATTTTTTTATTTATTCATTTTTTATCAACAAGTAGAAATCGCTTATTGCAATAAGTAAACAAATTGTCTTCAGAATAATGTTGAACAGTTAATCTTTTTACTCCTTCTTCTTCTACACTACAGCATGTCACAAGCCAAAGCTGCCTCCATGAGCCCGACTCCATATGACTCTGTTTAGAGAAATAGATTGCCATCGATTGACTTAAGATCTTTCTGAACAGAATTAACCCTCCTGGTGAGAACCCTCTTTTTTGTGTACCTTTTATTTTTGAAAAACTCACAAATTAAGTTGTGTTTGAGTCATTTTGTCTAAAAAGGTGTCCTCACCAAATCTTTTCTCTATTGAATAATATTTAGTTACGTTACCATAGAAGTCTGAAGTTCAGTAATTATCGAATTCCTTCTGTGAATGTCCAAATAGTCATTTAGGTGAATGTCCGAAATTAGTTACATCGAAAAAAGTGGATGCTTAAAAAAGTTAGTTAACGTTATTCACCCCTTACAATGTAGGCTAAATATCACCTCAGTGTAGGCTAAATATCACTATTTGCCAGTGTAAGTAATAAATAATGATAATTAACAGAAATATTTTGTTCAATATTTGCCCTCCGTGCATGCTGAATTTCAACGTTTGCTGTTGTAAGAGAGCATCAATGACGATTTATCAATATTATTCGAACTTCAAAGTGGTTACGTGAACATCATTATTAAAATAAAGGTATTGATTTTCACTAATTTTGGTCTAAACGTATTGTTGTATTGTTAAAAATATTGAAGCACGCTTAACTTTAATATAGTACACATTTTCTTTAGCCTCTATTAGTTGCCAAATATAACAGTATCACTATGTAAATTAGTAAAAAAATTTGATTACACGCTAACATAGTTCATTCTGAATGGAAAAATGTTTTAACTTTAAGCATTCAGGTTGCATCAAATAAGTATAATATTGTGGTTCAATATTGAACTGATTTTTCTGATCGTGTAGCACAATCTTTAAGCCTTTACAAAAGAACTACGATATCTGATATATCAAGATAAATTTTACATTGCTGTCGAGTAAATTCTTATAATTAGGGTTGTAAGTTTGTGGTGCGAAAAAAGGACCAAAATTCACGGAAGATTCATGAGAAAGTTTAAAAATTCTGCAGAAGGACAAATGCAAATAATAAAATATTCAATATCTGCTCTGAAAGCCGTGGCCATCATATAAACAATAAAATTAAAGCATATAAAAGAGCTGAAAAATTGTTTCTTATAGCTTTATGCAATATTAATATTTTTATTAAGAAATAGAAATATTAAATTATTTTCGGTATCGTAAGTCGTTCATCAAACAGTTATTTGACAGCAATGTTACGTGTTTTTAAATGCAAAGGATTTAGAAATTTTATTGTCCAATGCCATAGCATGTGTTACCTGCCTGCGGCATTTCAGTAAATTGTTTCAGTATTTCAGTTTAAGAAAGCGACTAACGTAACTTTTTTTTTACTTTTGTATTCTTAATGCTCTTTATAGAGGCATGGTGTTCCTTTTAATTTGTCATTTAATGGACAAAAGCACCACCTTACTCGACAGAAGTTGGATTATCTCTGAGCTATTTTCGTATCATTTTGTTATTTATCTTTTCTCTTAAATGTATCAATAAATATATCAGTTATACGCTTTCAATTTTGAAATTTCTAAAAAAAAAACTATTTTTTGCTGTTAGTAGTATATAATATTGTGCAATAAGTAAAAAATTTAAAAAAATAAATCATCCTTTTTGAAAATCATAAAAATTAAGATTTTGAACACAAGTTCTGACTTATAACAAGCATTGTTCATCAGAAATAACAAATTTAAGATACAATTTAAAAAAATTGATGAGTAATTATTAGTAGTTAAGTAATTTTTTGTAATTTTTGACTAGTAGTTTGTAAATCATGATTAGTAATTTTAAAATTTCAACTTCTCCAAAAGATCCACTATTTAATTTTCAAATTAACTTCCACAATAGATTCATTATTAAATCGTTCCCAAATTCTATATTTTGTTTTATTCAGTTAATATAGAAAATAAATTAAACAACAGATTGTTTTAAGCGTTTAATAAATATATAACTACATACATTTCAAAACGTCATGGACAGGTAAAATCTAGTATACCATTAAAAAAATACAATTTTTGTGAATATTTTACTGTTTTGTGTTTTTTCTAACTATATTGAAAGAAAAATCACATACATAGGTGGTAACTATTATTTTAAAACCGAACTTACATAAAGTATTGATTTGTGCACATTAGGAAAAGATATTGATTTCTGGAAAAAATCACATACAGTAAAATCATATTAAGATAATTTATAAATGCAATATACATTTATCATACATGCTATTAAGTTACCATCATATTTTGGAAGCACCATTAGATAAGAGGTTCATTAAAGAAAGGAAGACATAACGTAGCCGTATTTAAATAAAAAAATATAGTATTTTTTTACAGAGCAAAGTTATTAAAATATATTAAACAAATAGGTACTCCTTAAGGCTCATTACAAAAATTATTTAGTCAAAAATAACTACTAATATTTTGTTTAAAGCAAATCACATGTATGGTTTAAAAACAATAATCATGAGAAAAATATTATTTTAATATAACACCAGCTGAAATCTATTAAAAATTTATATTTTCTCAAAAAATCTTTAATCTATAATTGAGTACGCAAAAAATATCAAATTATATTTTTGTAAAGAGGTACCTTCACTTAAAAGTTAATCAGTATGTTAGATAGTGTTAGTTAATCAACATTTAAATTGAAAAATTAAAATAATTTGCGTTTAAATATTTTTAAATAAACTGCTTAGGTATTTAGTGAATTTATTACTGTGGCGATTTTTTAAAGCGATTGGAAGAATTAATTAACAAAACATGCTTCAAGCAACATTAAAAATTTTCTCCTCTAGAATTTAAAAGTTCTGATGGATAGATAAAATATTAAATGGCATACGATTTGAATTGAAATAATTATAATCATAAAAAAAGTGCATGCGTATCGAGTCTTAACACTTTTCAGTATCGATCATGGGATATAAAAAAAGACAGAAAACCTAAACCGAGGAGAGTTCATCTTCTAAATATATTGCTAAACACTTGAAAATATTTTTAGAATTGAGATAATTACCAATGATAATTTTATTCCTAAATACTTGTGTCTTTTCGAGCGTGTAGTAAGTAAAGTACAAAAAGTTTCTTTTTTTAATGAAAGGAAAAAAAACGAATATAACATTGAAGCATATATTTGCTTGTAAGCTTCTTTTAAGACAACTTGACTACTCTATTACAAGAAAGAAAATAGAAGATTGATGATCTTCAAAAAAATCTTTTTTTTTTCTACTTCTAAGTTTATTTTTACATAAAAAAAAAAAAAAACGTTTTTCAATTGAGTTTTTGCATTTTAGTTAATAGCTTTACCACACTGGCGCTTCTTTCTGAAAAGGTTTTAAATAAAATCATTTTTTAATGAGAAAGAAAAGGTTAATGCTTGAGTTGTCATACTACTCGAGAAATTTTTAACGGGGTGGTCGTCAAATTTAAAAACAAAAAATTTAAATTTCCGAAGATTTATAAAACTAAATTGTTTTTATGAATAGTTATGAATGTGCACTGAGAGAAAAAATATGGTCAAACAACCAGAATATGGTAAAATTTAGCATTTTTTTCTCAATTGAACGGAATCTTTTATCAAAGCTCTTTGGTAATGATTTTGGTAAAATAACGAAAAAGTAATGTTTTATACTATGCGTTAAAATTTTGTTTGGTAATTTTATCATGATATCTTTGAGAATGGCGTAAAAATCATTTATTTGTTTAAATTTTATTTCAGTTTTGTATTTTTGATAAATGTGGGGTAATAAGAAATATAAATTTGAAAAACTGAATTTCTCGTGAACCGTTATCATATGAACGGAAACTGTTAATATATGAATGGTTTAAATATCATATGTTTTGACTTTATCACCAAACTTGGGTTTTTACTTTCCTTTTAGTTTACCAGAAATGTCTTTACGATACAATGCGTTATTTTTATTCGAATCCTTTTCTCTGTGTAGAATTAAAACCTAATACCAGGGAAATAATAGTTTTAAAAGGAAAAAAATTTAAATTATTTTATAAATTTGGTTTCATTCACAACAATTAGGATCAAACAACAATTAAATACATGAATTTACACAAACTTGACAATACTTGACAACAAAGTTTTACACAACTTGATGTATTTCAAGCAACGAATAATGATTGCATGTAAAAGTTTTTATTTGTTTCACATGTTACAAGTTGGATAAAAAAAATGGCATAATATAGGTTGCATTTTGACAGATTAACAGAAAAAATATACACAATAGGAAAATTTGTGCAGATGGTTTTGTGACTAGTCTTTGAAAATGTAATTTCATAATAATAGTAAAAAAGTAAATTTTTAAGACAATGCCTAACATTTATAAATGATATATTTTTTTCAGATACGTTTTGTTTTTTAACTCATATAAACTTTCTATTCATTTTTCTATAGCAAAACTTTATAAATAATAAAGAAATTGAAAGAAAATATCAAAAACTGGGAGCAAGTTAAAATTATAGATAAATATATTCTCCTAAATTATGTATAACGATTTAAAACATTATAATAGTGTTTTATAATTATTTTAATAGTATTAAAACTGAAGTATTGTAACAGTCCTTATTATGTCATAATGCAATTCTTAGTAAAAGGGATTTCAGATACTTTCAAAATCCATTTAGAGTTTTGTTGAAGTTTCGATAAGCGAGTGCATAGAATTTAAAAATTTTAGTAGCATAAGAAACTTTAATGGTGTAATATTAAAATGGAATACCCACGCTTTTCCCTTGAATGATTTTGCAATAAATAAAATTTAATCCATTGAATTTTTAACATTAATGTATTTATAACTGGAGTCATTTGCTGTCCATATAACCAGGGATTCCAATAATGAAATTTGTTACAAAAGTGTCTTGCCTGACATACAAAACTAAGCTATGCAATGTTTCATATCGAAAAATTAAAAATTTTAGCAGTTAGAAAACCCAAATAGCTTAAAAGAATGCCACACTTTATATAGAATGCCACACTTTTTTTCTCATTATTTTGACCTCCTCAACTTTGTCACAAAATTTAACACTTTCCTATACACTAGCCCCTTGCTCACATATCACAATGTATAACATAAAAATATACATGCAATTCAGATAAAAAAAATACAAGTAGTAGATACTTAATTCTTTTTAAACTTTTAAAAAATGATTTATGGAATTTTTTTTTAACTAAAATGTGTACTGTCACACCCTTCCTCTCCCTTGTCCCTAACTGTGCCAATTTCATAATGCCCCATCTCCCCCTCTAGCATGACATCATTTATTGACGGCCTCATAGTGCGTAAGAAATTTATATGCATATATATTTCCTGTTAACTTAGCCCAAGTAAGAAATCTCCCTTAATTACAGTTCTACTCTTTAATGCAATTTCTTTAAAAAGAAACATGGAAGGCTTCTAGCAAGTGTTAACAGTAACTATCTGCACATGAACTTAACAGCAATCACTCAAAAAAATGTAATTATGCTCTTGTTCCCAAGTCACTCAATCTCATAATAATTTTCACCGTTTTGCTGATTTATATTAAGACGGTACTTAATATAAATTACAAAATAATATATTGCATTAAAATTGTTATTATCTTTACTAAAATTCATAAAAAATGAAAATAGCGAGATTAAAATAACTGGTTAAGTTGACGTGAAATGACTCCCTTTATAAATTAAGCTAAAATCTCTAATGATTTTTTGAAACTTCACCTTAAATTTTCTTTCTTAAATATGCTTTAATAAGAAAACAGCATAAATAATAGTGATTTGATGATAAGCAAAAAAAATTTCAATAGTCGTTATTGTTAAATATCTTATCGAACTTTAAGTTGACAAAGCATACACTTAAAATTTATTAAACGAAAAAATTGTAATATTATATGAAAAGGTTTTTGAAATTTAAAGTATCATTTTGCATTCATTATATATCTCTGTTATAATTAAATAATTTTAACAAAATTATTTATTTAAGGCTTTTTAATGGGAAAAAATTGCAACTAAATGAAAATGGAAAGCGATAGTGCAAATAAATACGCAATACATGTCATTAAACATTATTAGGAATATTTCAAAGATCTATATTTAAAATAAATTTGTGTCCATTTGCAACTACATAAATAATTACATTATTTTAACATCATGACACACTGAAGATATTAGAATTTTACAAGCTGAATTTAAGTTTTCTCTAAGAAAGAAAACTATTTGCAGAAACTCATGACCATTTTAAAATTATCACTTATCATTTAATGTGATGAAAATCATTTTAAAATTTAGGATTTATAGGAATAAAAGTTAGAATTCAGTTTTGAATTTAGCCAGAAATAGGAGGAGATGCATAGGTATACATTTAAATTGAAATAAAATAATTTTTTTAACTCATTGGTGAAATTGACGTATTGATAATTTTTTATGTAAATATTTGTAATTAACATCTTAAATACATGATAAACAGATATTACAAAGCTACGCGTAAGTAAGAAAAAGTAATATTTAATGAACTCCGGCAAGAGCCAGATATCGGTGGAAGGGTCATGGAAGTAAAGCTCCACAAATTTAGGACCAATAGCAATATCATAAGAATTGCGCATCGGCTGCCTTTACATTTTATGACTGACTGGCATTCATTATATTAAAACTGGAAGAACTTCAAGCTGTTAACAGGGTTACATCACAATGAAACACCAGTCACTTAAGAGAGCACTATACCACGGGCAAAACTTTGAATGGCGAATTCTCTTTTAAACACATAAATAGTTTGACACTGAGACTTCATGTCAATTCAGCTAAAATGTGAGACACTAGGTTCACATGAATTCACTTTTTCTATACTTTCAAACTCTGAAAAATGCTTTTAAATATAAAGCGCCAGTAAATTATTGTAAGATTATTTCCCGACTGAGTAATCATGCTTAAACTTGATTTCATTTTGATATTTTGATATTAGAACTTGAGACATCATGATTTACTTAACTAAGTTTACTTAAACTCAATTTTTCCGTAGATTTAATTGTAAATTACTTATGTAGATAAAATAATAATGCAATAATATAAAAGAGACTTTACCATTCATGGTTTCGCTCACGGTATAGCGTTTCCCTAACCTCTGTGCTATAGCAGTAGTGGGCGTTTTGGGACTTGAAAGAAAGAGGAAAAATAAATACAGAAACAAAATAAGGAAGTATCATAAAAGATGAAGTAATAGAGAAATAGATCAAAATTAGAAAGAAAGAGAAGAGAAAAATATTATTTTAAAATCGTTTAAGAAGCTATTCTGAGCAGTTGATAAAAATACTTCATACTTTTTAATTTACTGCTTGATAATCAAAGGCATGTTCCATCTGAAACGTGTAGCTCTGTAATATTTAGTTACAGTGCATTTAAGAAATTGACAAAAATATTTATATATGTACCATATGCCTATTTCTTCCAGAATGAACTGTGTATCTAATATTAGTTAAATAGTTTATTAGTTATTTATAGAATAGTTATTATTAATGAAAGTGTGAATATACAGAATAATAATTCAGCTTGGTGTGAAATAAAATAAACAGATATAGATACACCGAATTTAGATGACAAATACATGTAATCATAGGACACCATGTATTTCTTATCTGAAATACAAACATACTGGCATATGCACAAGTATATATATGGCGAATTTATTGATACACAACACCAAATAAAAAAGAAATCAAGATATTTTCTTGTTTATTTTTTACAAAATTAGTTCAAAAATATTAGTTTTTTAAATAAAATATCAATTTAGTCAAAAGTTCCGTTTGGTATTTCAGTAACTGCAATAGTTTAAAAAAGCTTTTTAAACTATGCATATTTAAAACTGTAGCTAAAATAATGTCAAATGTTTTATTTTTTATAAAAATTTAGTATAAAATATTAATTATAAAATTAATTATGAAACAATTAAAAAAATAGTTATAGAAAATGATTATAAAAATTAATTATAAAAAATTATAAAAATTAAAATGAAATTATTAGAAAGATTTTTATAAATAAATATGTTATTGAATCCTTAGTTACGATGTAGGAGGAAATTTTAATGTAAAAAAAAAACATTTACGTAATTCTAGGTGCTGAGTCTTTTTACTCAATGAAATTTGCCTTGTAATTTACAATTGCATTCAATTAGAAATATGTTTTTTCTAGTGTTTTCCTTACGTTGTAAAGTAAACTTTACTTTTTCACTAATTTACATTTTCTTTGGCATTTTCAACATACTTTATTTATGGAAGAAACTTTTGTCTCAGCTTAATACTTTAATTATTAATTAAACATTAATCTATATTTTATATTAAGCAATCACCGCTTATATATCATTGATAATAATTATTATTTTTATTCTTTGATCAGTCTTCTGCCAAAGATGCATTGAGTGGATACATTTTACAACTGTCGCATGCATTGAAAGAAATATATCAGGAACTTTATAACGTTTGCTTAATTAAAACCAAACCAACACTTAATAATAACAATAACAAAAATACAAACAAAATGACCTCAACCCTCGTGCACAGAAAAATCACATTAATGTATAAAAATTGCAATTAATATCACATATCTTTTCAAATAAAATTGAAGATAAGATCACAAAGCATAATATATACACACCAAGAGCAATTTATGAATGGAAAGTTTCTCCTTCAAAGCACATATTACAAAACACACAAATAAAAATAAACACTTTATATACAATTTATTTGGAACTTTTGCACCAATTCTGCATTGGCTTAACTTTCGCTAATGTGCAAGTATAAAACTTGAAAGATTTTGATCACAATGAAAAGTGTATTTACATGCAAAATACACTTTTATATATGCACTGAAATAGAATTTTCTATAGAGTGGCATCTATCATATTTCCTGTTCCGAATATCCGGCAAAGCGAATCGAAGCTTTTCCCAAAACTTTTTGTCATCCCAGTGTAAAAATGTGCTTGACTTTAACCATAATCTCAAATCTGGGTCTAAATCTTCTTGAGATAAACAACCAACAAAAATCACAATAAGCTTTTGTTTGCAGGTTCTGACCATTTCGTAATGTGCAGACTTAAATTCATAACGAAACCATTCACTTCGAACAAAGTTCTCTGATAGTATTAAAATTGTTCGACGAGAGCTTTCTATAGCTTCAATTATGGCCTCCGATAGATATCCGCCAATGGGAAGATCTCTGTAATGAAGGCACAATCGAAAATGGGGACTGCCATATTCTAGCTCATTGGCAAGTACTTGAACTACAAAAGCTTCATCTTTTTTGCAATAGGAAATAAAGGCATCGTAGATTTTGTCATCATCTGGAACTCTACGCTCAGAGTCGAAGATACGTACTCCAAATTTCGAAAAAAGCCAAACTTTTACAGGTTTACGAAATACAACAAAGAGTACTATTGCTATAATCACTAGAACGAAAATAGATGAGACCAATATTAACAATGGTAAAATGTCATTTACTTCAAGAGATTTTCTATAACTAGGTGCACCATCAGTAATATTTGTACAAGTTGTAACATTATATTCGATTAACGATAAAGAATGTGTGTCGTTAAAAATACAATTAACATTGTATACATCGTGTACCAGATCTGTTCTTAATTGCAACCAATTCGTGAAGTCCCCAACAAATTGGCATTCACATGCCCAAGGGTTATGAGAGAGCTGGATATCAGCTAGCTTGAGATTTTGATTCAGGTTCCATACTTGAAACTGTGTAATAAAGTTGTGGTCTAAATGTAATACTTCAAGATCTTTTAAATGCATAAAAGTTGCATTTGCTACAAAGGAAATACGATTATAAGACAAGTAAAGGTGTCGTAAGTTTACTAGGCGTTCAAACTCGTAGCCATGAAGGGTAGAAATGAGGTTATTTTGTAAGTATAGTGATTGAAGTGACTTCAGACCATTGAATGTTCGATTATTTATCACATGCACGTTGCTATTATTCATGTATAAAACTCGCATATTTTTCCTTCCTATAAATGTATGACTTGATAATGATGGGATAACATTACCATCTAAAAATAATTCAGTTACGTCCATTGGTATACGTCGGGGAACAGTTAGATGGTTTTGGGAGTTACAATCCACAATGTTTGTATTCCAGCTTTGATCATAAAAACATGTGCAGTTTTCAGGACACACCATTTCACAATCACAGGCATCAAATTCACAACAGTGACAAAGTGCGAAACAATGATTTTTGTATTGACAAAGAAACTGGGAAGATTGTGCTTTAACTAGAAGTACTGGTGATTTTTGACGATTAAATGTTAAGTGACAAGAGACATAATCAATATCCACAATGCGAGGGTAATGTCGAGATTCGTCTTGATAAGTAACACGTTGAATCCATTCCATATTACAATCACAGATAAAAGAATTTTCTGATATAAAAAATTTAGGTAACGGCTTACGATTTCTAACTTCGGTCAATCTAAAAATATTGACCTCTATGTTTCCTAGAAGATTTCTTCTCAAATCTACTCTTGTGAGATTAGGTTTACCCATAAAAGTAAAGGGTTGAATTAACTTTATGTGATTATGGTTTAAGTATACAATTTCAATTCCATTAGGTAACGAAGAGGCATCTATTTCAGTTATATGGTTGAAAGATGCATCCAATGTTCTCAGTTTTAGAACTGCTTCTAACTCAAAGTAATTTCCCAGCAATTCTATTTGATTGTCATGCAAATCAAGCCATTGCAATCCAATTGGAACTAGAGCATAATCAAACCATTCTATTTGATTTGCTGATATGTTTAACATCATAAGATCATGTAAATTTGTAAATAAACCATTGACCTCAGGAAGAAAATTGGAGTCTAAACGCAAAGCATGTAAAAAAGGAACATCCTCAAAAGTGTTTTGCTCTATTGATGCAATTTTGTTATGGTCTAAATTTAAAACTCTTAAATTTGGTAAGTGTCCAAATACACCTCGAGTTAAATTTCCGATCCTATTTCCACTCAGAACTAAACTATATAAATTCTCGAGACCTCGATGACTTGCACTGTGAATGTAAGAAATTTCATTATTAGATAAATCTAAGCTACGAAGAAGCATAAGTGATTGGACGGCAGATGGTACTGTTGATAGCTTATTATCAGATAAATTGATCTCTATAATAGCACTGTTGTTACTAAAGGCATCAATATGTATGTTTTCGATAAAGTTGTTATTGAGGGATAACATATCAATGACGAATAAACCGCTAAATGTGGAAGCAGTAATAAAAGTTAATCTGTTATTATGCAAATGCAGAGTGTGTAGTTTATATAGTACAGAAAAGGCATCATCTGAAATAGCTTCAATTTCATTATTATCTATGAAAAGTTTCTGTAAACTATATTGGGTTCGAAATATTTTGCTATCAATTTGCGTTAGACGATTATGACTTAAATTCATTAACTCAAGACGAATTAAATCCGAAAAAGTATCTGAACCTAACCAATGATTTGTTATCTCATTATGAGATAAATCAAGTATTCGTAGTCTCTGAAGCCCTGTCAGTAATCCTGGTGGTAAAACACTGATAGAATTATTTTGAAGGTATAGCTCAATTAGATCTTCACAATGTCTTAAAACTAAAGGTGGCAAGGCTACGATTTGATTGCTGGAGAGGTCAAGGATTTCTAATTCATTCAGGCCAAAAAGTGCCAACTCTTCAGCTCTTGAAATGGAATTATGATCTAAAAAGAGTTCTTTAAGTTGACTTGCAGCAGCAAATCCTTTATTTGTTAGCACCTTGATACGATTATACGATAACCATACTTTTTGAACATCAACCAAGCACAAAACGTTCTCTCGAGTTCCAGTTGATAAACCCACATTAGATATATCAGCAAAGTCATTATCAGTAATGTTCAAAGACTGAAGATTTCGAAGTGGGCATAAGAGAGTTTGAGGTAAAATATTCATATTATTTTCACTTAAATCAATATTCTCTAACAACTGAAGCTGAGAAAATGTCTCAGCAGATAATTTGAAAGAGGACAAAGGATTTTGAATATTTCTTGATCTTAAAGCTAAGTTCTTTAATTGAGATACTCCGTTAAATGCCATCGGTGTGATGGTAAGGAGCTTACAGTTTTCAATAACAAGATCATGTAAATTCTTTAGAAAGCCAAAAGTATTGTTAACTAAGTTGTCAAAGTCACTTTTTAAACGATGGTTATTGCTGGTATGATCATTTCGGGTATCACAGTTGATATTCAATTTACCAATCAAGTCTGGGTCAATTGAAGAAAAATTGTAGAATACATCGTTTAAGGTTTGCACGGAGCATTTCACAGACATTAGAGAAGAACCTTTGATTTCATCATTCTTGCAGTAATCCTCACTTATACAGGGCTCAAAAGCGCATAAAAGAAAGGAAACAAGAAACAGGATAAGATGTTGTGATGAATTGAGACAATTGCCCATATTTTCTTGTGCACTGAAGCTGAAACTATTGAAGAAAACAGACTTCAAACAATATTTTTTTACATGCTGTCTATAACTACTGCCATCACTCGTCCTGTTTTCAATTTGAAGATCCACTATCTCTCCTTTTATCAAAGCTACTCAACCAATGATTTAAAATTTCTGACTTGAAAACTTCCAGCATACAGACAATTGTCCACCTAAAAAATAAAAAGACATAAAATTAGATTTTAAATATAGCGCTAGCTCATGTTGTTGAGATAATAATTAAATATTACTTTCAGTAAAAATATTTCCATGTTTTAAAGACAATATTCTTTAAGGACAAAATTTGCATTCATTTTTCATTGACCCGATATCCTAAATTTTTGCTATTTACACATTTTTGTACAATTTGAATATTCCTTTAATCTGTAATAAGTAGAATATGTAGATGTAGATATTTATATGCTTACACTGTAAACAATATGTTAGAAATTAAAGAATAGTTCCAAGAAACTGAAGATCCAAGAATTGAATACTCCAATAAACTGTTGTTGTTGTTGATTTACGCCGCACTGGAGCTGCACAATGGGCTATTGGCGACGGTCTGGGAAACATCCCGGAGGATGATCCGAAGACATGCCATCACAATTTTGATCCTCTGCGGAGGGGATGGCACCCCCGCTTCGGTAGCCCGACGACCTGCGCGCGAAGTCGAGCACTTTACGGTAGCACAGTTTAACGAGGACCAATACCGCACACCCTCGGTCCCTACGCAAACTGATCCAAGTGGTCACCCACCCGCACACTGACCGTCCAATAAACTGAAAAAAATCTAAGAAAGGAAAGATATACGTAATTATTTCGTAAAATGTAATGAAGCACAAAAACAATTCAAAAACTATATATATTCTATTTCTTTTGTTTTTCACCTTTACTTATTTTTTATTTTTTGAAAGAAACTTTTAGTTCACTGTTTAAAATCTCTTTTGCTTTCCTCATTCACATCTAATGGAGTTTAACAAATGAGAGCCTATTTTTCAGAGTTCAAAACATTCGACTTTTTCAACCTTTATAATTTCTGAAGCAATACAAGTTTTTGCATTATCAAGTATCTCAGGAATGTTTCCAAAGTACAAAAGCAATATGCTCAAATGACGCAATTATCAGATTGTTAACAAAATGACTCGGGCGTTGAACAGTTGATCCATGCAAAAAATGCACAGCTACTAATATTGAACTTCGTAATCTTGTAAATATCAGAAAACAATTGAACATACGAATAAAGGATCAGGACGTATATAATAATGTCAAAAGCAGCTTATTAGACATCTTCTGGGAAAAATTAAGACCTAAAAATATAAATGACCTCAAGAAATTTTCTGAATAACAATAGTAAGAATTCAGCTTGACAGCCTATATTAATTCAACTCACAACTAGAATATCTTAAGAAACTGGCTAGTTTTCAAGAACTTATATTTATAGTAACCGTATCCCATTAGCTCGCACAAAGTACTTGGATTTCTTCTAATATGCATAAATGCATAGATAACTGCTTAGCGTTATTTGAAAATAGTTCTACAGATGTATTTTTAAACTAAGCCCACTTTTAGCTAAATCAATGCTACATTAAAATCTGCTGTAAAAATTAGAAAATAATGCCAAAAGAAAAAGTTGTAACTGTAACATTATCTAATTTGTGAACAATCAGATAAGAGAAACTAAAAAGAAAAAAAATTGAAGAAACTCTTTTAGTATCAAACTTAGTAACACTTTGTTGACTTAATGAAGAGAAGGAAATTTGTAACATTTTGTGAAAAAACTCAAAACCTAGAGTGTAGTTACTAAAATGAGAAAAAAATGAATGTCGAAATGTAACATGAAACATTCTTCAGCAGAAGTACCGAGGGGGGATAAAAAAATAATAAAATAAAATATTGATCGCATCTTTTCAGACTCCTAACACAGTTGGAATAGATTTTTTTTCGCTTTAGCTCTCACACTATTTTACAACGGAGCCATTTGTCAGAAGAAGCAACTAAAAACACGGAAAATGCTGCGCATGAATACATGCATGAGGTGTCTGACACTTCACTCCGATCCGGCCAATATCAATCATTCCATCGCTCGTTTCTTCGCGGAAAGAAAAAGGGCAAAAAAAAAAGAAGAAAAAAAATTTTGAACAGAGAAGGAACCGGAAACCAGACAACTTGGATTAGGAAACAAAACAGTTTCTAAGTATTTGAAGTTCTGTTGATTTTTAAAACTGAGATTTTTTTACGCGTCGAATGAAACTGGGTGACATTTTTCTTTGTTTCTTTTCGTAGACTTTTTTTTTTATTTCTTAAAACCATTCATTCTAAATTTTGCATGTGTCATGGTGTTCACTTTTTCACTTAGATACTGAAATGTTTTCTAAAGAACTGAAAAATGTTACGGAAAGCAAAGTAGTTCCGACGAAACAAAAAATAAATAAATAAAAAAGTTCCCTAACAACTAACTTTTTTAAAATGAATGATTCAATAAAACTTGACATATATCTTAATTTTAGTGAGAAGGGTGAAGTCATGGTATCTTTGTTAGAACGAGTAATTGAAATTTCGTCTAGTATTTCCTACCATGAAAAGTAATATCACATAGCTTGAAAGTTCTTAATTTTATTGTAGAAATAAAAAATTCTTAAATTTTTTTCGCATTTTTACTATTTTTTTAAAAAAAGTAAGCAAAAATAAACAGTTTTTATATTTTTTGACCCTTAATTCGATTCTTTGAGTCTCTAGCCTGAAAATCCAATTAATTGGTTTTTTTTTTTTGTTTTTTTGTATATCGGGAATATTAGACACTGTTATAAATTTCTCAGAAAAATGGTTAAATAACAATTTATTTAAATGTTATTTTACCACATTCCAACAAAACAGTCAAATAACCATAAATAAAATAGAAATCAAACTGTTAACTGTGAGAAAAACCGCTTATGAACTACCTTCAGTATTATGATCGACTGAACTAGGGTTCGAGCCCCAGCGTTGACAACACAATATTTCCTACATTCCCTTCAACGCTTGAAGAGTTTCCAATGTCCTGCACTCTCCAATGCCCATTACTTTAAGAAAAATCTAGCTCCTATGTCCAGTTAATTTTCCTTTTTGGGATTTGAAAAACATGATAATTCTAAATGGTTGAAAAACCGTACAGTTTCGCATTCATGGTTTTATAACCATACCAGTTGTAAACGTTTTCAAATCCGTAAAGGTAAAAAGTGTTCTTTACCTTAAACTTTACGGTTAATTAGTTGAACACACTACTGACTGTTATTTTACCATTATTTTAGTATTATTCTTTTTCATTTATTTTTATTAATTTTTTATTTTATTTTGGCTTTATTAGATGTATTTTTATTAATATCATAAATATGTTTTGTAACACTCGTTAACATTGCCACCATTTATTTCTATGACTTTTTTTCAAAACAGCAAATTTCAACACAAAAAGAACAGAATAAAATTACTGCTCAAATAAACCTGGATTTTGGTATACATAATCGTTAGATACTTTTACATGGATACATGGTATGTTTACTTCGTATATACTTATTTGCATAAAATTTTTCTCAAATATTTTTGTGAATGTAATTATGTTTTTTTTATCTTCAGAGTCTTCGTGCACTGTGAAACAAATATTATAATAAAGAAAAATTTTAAAATATATCCGAGTCAAACTTTTTGTAAAGATTATTATATGAATCGAAAGGTTATTACTTGTTTCTAGAAACGAAGTATTGATCTTGTATGTTTTGTTACTTTTTGGAAAATGTCCCTTAAAAATGAAGTTTTATTAGCGGTACGGTTATTGATAAATTCAGTTGCAATATGGTTATTGATAGAGTCAGTCAGTTCACATCGCAAAAGAGCGAGAAAAAAATTTATTAACTACTTAAAAAAATTAAAATATTTAAATGTTTTTATTTTAAAAAATTCCAATTTTTTTAATCTAAATATTTTTAAGCAACTTTCTTCATTATACTAAGAAAATATTTTTGTATGATGTAAAGATGTCATGCTTTTAACTTAGTTTGCCACTTGAGAATAAATTCTTCAAACATTTATGTACAGTGGGATTGAATAGCCACGAACAATTTCTGATGTATACATAATGAGCTTGCATAGATAGTAACCAATAACATCTCTTTAGAAAACATAAAAAATTTTAAAATAAAAAATATTATATTTATTGTAATATTTAATATAAATTTACAATAATTTCTAGGTTACTGTGAATTAAATAATAAATAATTATTGCATTGATAAATGCATTGTTCATGCAAAACAGAAATAATTTTTAAGACTTAACTTAATTTTTTAAAATTGTTTTAGGTTATTAGTGGTTGCAGAAGATTCACGTGAACCAGAATTGAAAATTTTACATGTAGACAAATTATAATGCTCGAGAAAACCAATTTAAAATTTATAAAACGCAACGAAATATACAAATAGCTGAATTAGATGTAACCATAGATAAATAACCTATCATCGGTGCACTTTCAATCTTATTTAATGGCATTGACTTTCAAATTGATCTATATTTAAATTTCTTTTTTATTCCAGTCTATCATTCGTATAGAGATCTTGTTAATTCGGACATGATGTTAAAATATAAAAGAAGTTTTGGATCTAAATTGGCTTAAACTGAAACCTAACGTAGAAATCCTATGCTGTAAATTTGGGTACCATAAGTCCTTGACTACTGTCAACACGAAGCACAAAATGGAGTTGAGTTTCCGTGACGATGCTTGTTTATAGTGCCGGAGCATTTGTCGGTCTCTTAATTTTCATTTTTATTCCTGCTTTTAACTTCGTTCTTTATGTATTCAGGTTGGAATCTCTAAGTAAACACATGTTTAAATTTTTGCAAGCATTGTTGATGATGAAAAGATTAGTAAAAGAAGAAGTGAAAGGATTAAAAAGGAAAAATATAGAAAAGAATATGAAAAGAATATAATGAAAGGAATAGTAAAAGAAGGTATCTGAAGTAATCTGAAAGTTTGGATGATCCGAAGTTATGAAATCTAATTAATGCTTAATAAAGTATTATTTCTTTATTATAAATGAAAAATCTAATTAAATTGAAGATTAATAGCTCGGATAAAAAATAGTGCCAATGGCATTTTAAAACAATCTTTGTATTTACAAAGAAACCCATATATGTACGCAAATAAATAAATAAGTCCCACTGCCTCATAAAAAATGGATAAAGCACTCACCATAGTATGATATATCTGAGTGTAGTATCTTTAAAACAGTTTAATTAAGTATTTAAAGCCATCATTCTTGTCCCTTTAATCCTTGTTATAATTGGTAAATTATAATAGAATAGGAAATAATTAAGAGTCATCTCACTACTGTCAAAGATTTAAATAAACTACCATTTTAAATAAACTGCAGAAGTGCGAACAGATTATTACCCTTCTATTTGGTAAGAAGCAAAAGCTCAAAATTACCAAATTTATGGTAAAATGATTCATAGTTCTGGAGATCATTTTGGTTATTTCATCGTAATACTTTACAGCATGGCATAAAAGCCAATTATTTCCTTACATTTACTTTTGAGATTTGTATTTGTTACACAATATATCATAATAAAAACTATAATTTTGAAAATCAGAATTTCCGCTTTTTCGTAGCAACAGTGAACGGTAAAATTACTAGATGAATGGTTTAAATACCATATATTTTGGTTTAGTTTTTAGAATTGGGGTTTCTTTCACTGGAAATGTTTTCATCATACAAGTATAGTGATTTTGTCAAAAAAATTTTCTCCTTGTAAGGTTTTCTGTATGATGTTTGTAATATGAAAGAAAAATTATACATGTAAAGCACAAATAATTAAGTTCGAAAGATAGGCACTATAAACATGCATCCATCATAATCAGTAAAACACGAGGGCACTTATTTAAAATGTAATAGAGCAACAAAGTTCTAGTCTAAAATTAATTTTATGAAATAATACAAATAGATAGAATGACTTCTTTTTTTTTAATTCTTTATTAAAAAATGGAGATGAAATGTTGTAACATAAATTAGGTTATTATTCATAAAAAATGAATGAGCAGTTTCAGCTCCAAGCACAGTCTAACATGTTTCTAATTTATCTTACCAAAATAATAAAATCTTAAATCTCTTAATGGCATTTTTGGTATGGTATGACGCGCGCATTTAATTTACTACAAAAAGGGGAAAACAAGTTGCGGGGATTTTAGAGTGAACCAGAATGGGCGTAACAGGAAGCTTCCTATTGATGAGGTATTTTCCCCTACACAGTCACAAAAAAGTTCCCTAAAGAACAGGGAAAAAAGAGAAAGGGGCTGATGTATCTCGCCATACTATTATTGAAATTACAACCCCTCTTAACAAAAAAATTCTTTCAAAGTCACAAAATTAGAAATTCTTCCTCTTATACAGCTTCAATTCAAAGGCAAAAGCAAAATGAGGTTCGTTGTAAGATAGCTGCTTATAATTAAATGACTTTTTTAAAAATATATAATACATCTTCGTTAATATTCACAAGTATTTGTTATTTATTTTAAAAACTGGACGTATAAAATTAAAATGAGGAATTACTTTGCTTATTATAAGAATGTAAATTTATTTTATGACGAAAAATTGAATAAATAAAAGTAGCACAAAAATGATATTAGGTTATACTAAGAGGTGTTATTATTTGCCAGTTCCTATCAAAACCCTTTATAAAAGCTGTTTTGCTAATTACTGTTATGATGAAGTTTCAAGTGCACCATAATAAAAAAAAATTATTTTATGGAAATAAAAAGTTTTGTGTGAAAAGTTTTCACTAATTATTGGAAGTTTTACGGTTTAAGTGTTTTTTTTTATTTTTATTTTATTTATTTAAGAGTTCATATTTGCTTAAAAAAATAAGCTAGCAAATAAATTAAGTGCCTTGTTGCGTATTGAAATTTTTTAATATAAATAGTTATAGTGGACAATTTAATTATTACTTAGTAAGTTCACTCTTTTCGAATCCAATTTTTTTTTCTTTCACCAAATACTTTAGCTGTAACTTGCTTGTTTACTGTTCTGGGAACTAAATTGTTCTAGGAACTAAAGTGTGAAAAGTAATTTAGAAGTAATGTTAGAATTTATGTTATTATAATTTTTGCACAAATTCGTAAAAATTACAATATACAGTTGCATATTGTAAGTTTTATGAATTTGTGCAAAATACACAATATACTTTTGCTACTGAAGATGGGATTTTTACGTACTGGGACTGAATCTTAATGGTAAGAGAGGATGACCACTGATCAGTTAGTGCAATTAGTGATTAGTCCAGTGCAGTTAGTGATTAGTATGCTGATTAGTTAGAGCATTAGTTAGTTAAAATTAATGATTTCAGATTGAACTTTATTGATGCTATATTAGTCCAGTGCAGTTAGTGATTAGTATGATGATTAGTTAGCGCATTAGTTAGTTAAAATTAATGATTTCAGATTAAACTTTATTGATGCTATATTTAAATGTTCTTATTTTGCGTATTCAAGTTCCTGTTGGTAGTTTACGGTCCAGCCAATAACAACATGGTCTACAGCTCTTGCTGTTTCCTACGTTGTTATAACGAAATCCAGCACTTCCTCCAAAATGTATATGGTGTTAGTTGCTGACGAGTTACGATACTTTTTTATATAACTTTTATATTAACGTTACTATACTAACGACACTTTTATATTAGCGTTATAAATTAGTAGTGTGGCCAGTGCTTATTGAAAATAAATGTAGGAACAAGGAGAAATAATAGAATTTAGGCCCAAAAATGAGAACATTACATGCTGGTGGATAGATAAAGAAGAGACAGCTTGCCTTGGAAAGAGGGTTTGCATATCTTTCTGGACAATATATTTAAATATTAATAGGTCTTAGTACGAGTAACGTGGGACTAATCAATTTCTCAAGCTACTAAACACACATCATCACATTTACTCAGATAATTAGATCAAAATTATTACTTTCTCTATGTGGGAAAGATTTTAATTGATTGCGCGTTAGATACTAGTTATATATAAATATATATATATATATATATATATATATATATATATATATATATATATATATATGTATATATATATATATATATATATATATATATATATATATATATAAGAGAGATCTCAAAAAAATAAAAAAATGGTTAATTAAAAATAAAAATAACGAGCTAATCATGAAAAGATATGTCTTTTCCAACCCCCATAGTTATATCAGAGAAAATGTTCTCTTTCGGATGTTGTATATATTTTATATTTGAATTAATTAATAATTTCTTTCCAAATTTTCTTACTATCTTTTTTGTTTTTAGTATCTTTTGTTGTTTTGTTTAGAGATTCTTACACATATATTATTATGAAATGGCAAAAAATGTTATTTACATAACAATGTAGCAGAATAAAATTATTGACATACATAGTAAGATTCACTGAAAATTAACTGAGTACTACATAGAATGTTTTCTCGCAGTGGAACGATAATTGTCTCTCAAAGGATGTAATGGCCACTAGAGATTTAAATGACAAATAATGAATACAACTCCTTAGTAAAGTTGAAAGGTTTAATGACTGTTTCAGAAATGTTCATGCGGAATTTCTATGTTAAAAGCTATCTTGAGTCTATTCTAATAAACAGATTTAAGTAAAACATGGCATAATGTTAAAGTACTTTAAGAACCACTATTTACCACAATTAATTTATATAAAATATCGGCATACATATTTATATTAGTAATTACGTATAAGAGTTCTTGATGTGCGTTAGTAAAATAGAGAATTAATACTTTTACCTAAAAGTTAAGAGATGTGACTGTTATTTACGTTAACTATGAAATGCGTAGTTTTTGTTTGGTTGTAGTAATTGGAATAAAAATGTTTTCATGTTCGAGGTAATTAAAAGATTGCGGGCTTAAAAGAATACTTATGTAATGCACATTTAATAATCTTATGAAACACAAAGATTTTTAAAGAAAAATTTTAGCTTTCCTTTAATTATGCTACAAAAATCTATCTGAAATTTAATTAAAAAAAAAACAAATTTATTCATTTAAAATTGAAATACACTGTAAAAATGGATTCTCAAATATCACGAAGCTTTCTTCGTTTTTGATGAAACCATTTCCTGGTATATGCTCCGAGCAAACGCTTCTTCGAGGAAACGAGTTTCGTCAAAAGTAAAGAAATACTTCACCATTCCGTTTTTTTTCTTGTGTCTAAAGAAAACCCTTGTGCCTAATGGATCTAGCTTTCCTAATAATAACTTTATTGCAGGCACCATATAGGTGGCATAACGTAACAAGTCAGATAGAACAGAGACATAAATTATATACATATACTATATGTTTCATACTATACAAACTATAAATGAACTATATGTTAAGATATGTTAGACATGACTAAATATGTTAGACATAAACTATTTGTTTCATATTTTTTTTTGCAAAGAAAATTATGCTTACTATTTTTCATGCCGATTAAAGTTTTAAAGGAAATCAATGTTTTGCACGGTTAAGGTACAAAAACGTTCTCTAAAACCATCTGCTTTTTTTTATATAATTAAAAAAATTGCAAATAACATTTCCGAAGTATATTTCAAATGCATTTAGTAAAAATAATCCTTTTATGTTTAATAAAAACCTTAAGAGAGTGTCAATTTTAAAAGTGTTTTTTTCAGCAGTTTTTTTTTTTAATAACGAAAAATTTTTGAACAAAAATATCAGAAAGCTAATTTGTTGTAGAAAAGGTAAATTTTATGAGAAAATTATATCTTACTTAATTTATCTTTTTATTTATTATCAGAAATGTAGTATACAATAACAAATAGACCTTATGAAATAAAAAATACCACTAAAGCGCTTATGTTAAGCACGGTCAGAAAACCAGAAGCTTGAAAACTGGCCAAATGTTTTGGCAAAGACGTAAGCATTGTTTTTTGAAAGAAATGGAATTAATTAAATGGAAAAAATACTCGAATTTAAAGGAGGAAACGATGTCATTTCAATAAAATTATTGCCATTTGAGAAATCAACAATAAGTCAAAATTCATATTCAAACATAGGTAGTTAAACAAACTAGAGTATAAGTCAATGTAGGTCTGGGACTTTCTATATTAAAATTTACACCACTTACTCGTTATAATACCATAAAACAAATTATTTTTGATTTATGGTCTCTTGCGTAAAACCTAGTTTGTTTGTTATTTATTTTCTTTCTTTCCATTTTATTTATTTATTTACTTAAAGTATTTTGTTGCTGCAAATATCGTGTATTTAAAAAAAAGACATTTTTTGGAATAATAGCACGATTTATCTTAATTTTCTCTCCTCATATAGGTACGTCGTAAGTGACTAGAGCAGTGATTCTCAACCTTTTTTTTATTGCGGCACACTTTTAACGATTTCGAAATTTGACGTCACACAATGAAAAAAATTAGATTAAAAGTTGTTTAATTACCCATTTTACACTGTGTTAAATAGTTTGTGATAATAATTTCGAATGTGAAATAAAATAACATGTACTGCAAAAGCACGTTTATTAAGGGATTAATTATTTCTTTCGACCCATTTTTTATTAGTTAGTAACAGTTATTTATTTTTTTGCTAGTTATTAATTGTTAGCTTTCTTTCTGTAATTATTAACTGTTATTTTTTTGTGATTTCTTGTTAACTAGTTTTTTTGCTAATTATTAATTGATAGCTTAATTTTTGTTAGTTATCCTCTGTTAATTTGTTTATTTATATATATTCGTTTTTTTTAGTTATCCTTTGTTAATTTGTTTATTAATTGCACAGCTCACTTTAATGATTAGCTCTTACAACATTTTTTAAAATTGTGTGTCATATACAATTTAAACACTTCCATCTTATTTTAGGATTGTCAGAGACAATACAATCGCCAACAAAGATGTTCACGCGGTTAAAGCAGGGAAAAATTATAAAAAGTATATATATTACATGGGCGAATCTCAGAAATCATTAATCGAATTTAACATAATAAGGGCATCAGAATTTTCGATGTTCACGATTATTTTCTGATGTTTTATACATTTTCAAACAATTCTGGAGGTGTAAAAGTAGTGTGGCTATTATTTTTATTATCAAAAGTATATATATATATATATATATATATATATATATATATATATATATATATATATATATATATATATATATATATATATATATATATATATATATATATATATATATATATATATATATATAATATATATATATATATATATATATATATATATATATATATATATATATATATATATATATATATATATATATATATATATATATATATATACTTTTCTTTAATTTAAACTATGCTCATAATAAAAAAATGTCTTATAATTTTTATTGTATCATTTCTAATATTTGAAGCACATTTTGAGAATTTGGCGGCGCACAAAAGTGCCGCGGCACAGTGGTTGAGGATCACTGGACTAGATCATAAAATACGTGATCATAAAATTTGGGGAATCGAAAGACCTGTGGTCAGTCGCGGAGCAGTACCATAAGTACAGGGATCTGGAGAAAATTTCCCTCCCCTTCAGATCTATGTCTAAATTGAGGAAGTTAGGAACTTTCACCCTTGCAGTGCTCTCGTCAAACGAAAGGCACTCGTTTCTAACTTAATTCTCAAAAGTACTAATGACTGGCGAGTTTGGCATGTCCAGGTAAATGAGAAGTTATTAGAAACAACAACTCCTTATCTATATTGTTGTGACGTCTAAGGTAATAACTTTTTTTAATGAAGCGTTCACATTATTGGATTGCAGTGTGAAAAATGAGTTTTTGCGATGATATATATATATATATATATATATATATATATATATATATACATATATAAACAAAACAGCATCAAAACTATTTCCTTCCTGTATGGTCATGAAATAATAATTTTTGCGAATGTTTAAAATTAAAAAAAAATCTTAAGATTAAAATACAAAATTTTCAAAGAGTTGCACCATACATGAATATAATAAAAATAATTTACAATTAGAATACAAACATAATTACAGAAATAATTACAACGGAATAGATTTTATGAAATGGCTCATATTATATGGAGTGTTACAAAATACGGTGCGACGAAAAGCGATTTTCGCGGTAAAAAATTTGAACTTTCAATTCAATTTTTCAAGAATTACTTTTAAAACGTTTTCAAGGAATATGATAATGAATTTTATTTTGATCTTAAATAAATAATACGCGCATTAAAATTTAATGAAAGTTAACCGAAAAAAATATTGGATTAATTTTTATTTGATGGATTTGATTTAAATATTTTATTAATTGATAATTTAGAGCAAAATTGACTAATATTAACAGCTATTTTTTTTTTGCTCTTCAATTATATGTGTCAAAGATATGTAAAGTACTTTCAGTTGACCTTGACGGGGGAAATGCAGGACTTTTTTTGTAACCCTTCCAAAAAAATATATGGTTTAACTCTATAATTTAAGCATGCAAATGACTACATAATTAATAAAATTTATTAAAAACCCTTTTTCATTTTTATATTTAAAGATTCTTATTATAAAATATATATTTAATTTTCATATAAATAATCATTGTTAAGGTTTATTTTTTTGAATAAATATTGCTCAATTTCCAATTTTTTTGGGGATAACTTTATTAGAATTTCATTACACTTATTATTTATTATATATTAAATTTCACGGTCACATTTCTTGGACATTTTGCTACAAAAAAAATTAAAATTAATTCCTTAAAATTCTTTATTTCTTTCATTTTCGACAGAGAAAGTCGTCCCACGTATACAAATTCAGTTAATAGCCATATTAGGTAAATAAGCTTTATTGCATTCGTACTTGAAATACATATCTACAGGAAAACATTGAAAGCTACAAGTGCGATTCTCAAAATACTTTCATATTTTAATTAATACTAAGAGAATAGTGTGAAAATAGAATACATGCAATCGAAAAAATAATTAGAATAATATTCTGAGTAGGGTTATGTATTTCTGTAAGGTTTATGTTACAAGCAGCGTTACCCTGTACATTATACGCTAAAATTCATTAAAATTAAGTTCTTTGTGAATGTCAGTATTATTTTGTATATTTTTTCGGATCCTGATACTTCTTCCTCATTTTAGTGTACACATCCTCTTAACTTTCATGAAAAATTAAAAATTAAGGTTAATTATTTTTGAAATATTTTCCTTTTTATTTTGCGAATAAAAACTCCATTTTTAATTTAAATAAAATTTGATTAAAATAACTTTATATGGTGCAAACTAAAACACTCGATTATTTGTTTTTGCCTGATTATTTTATAGTAATGGAGTTTAAATTAAAATAATGGTTAACACTGTGCCCTATGCAGTGAAGTAAAAATACGTATTCTGAATAAAAGTTAACAGATAATATACACAGTTAACAAATTATATTGTAGTAAAAGTACTAGCACTCAGGGTGTCAGTACTTTAAACTGTAAAATACATTGTTTCTGGAGTATGTTACGAAAAAAAATGTGATATGCTGTATTTTTATTGTGAAAATTATCGCGAGATCATTGAATCACTCTAAATAGATCACTTTAAATAGATAATCTTAAATAGATATTACTGTAAAAATTACTTTATAATATTTTACAGTGAAAACATATTTTATGGTAAAATGGATTTTACGAATGATGCATTTAAATGCATCATATTTATATATAAAGTATCGATATTTTATACTGTAATTTGATCCGGAATTTTTTACAATGTAATCTAAATAAAATTACCGATTAAATTTTTGTAAAAATTAGTCGGTGGTATTTTAGAAAATATGATGTTTCTTTTCAAGTGTGCCTTTATAAGACATAGGTTATAAAAACAAATAAAAATATTTTTTTTTTATTTCTGAAAGAATGCGTTTTTAAACTTTCGAAGGAATGTTTTATTGATTTTGAATTTTTCCTTCAACTTAAAATTGGATGTCACTATGCCTTTTTGAATAAAAGTACACGTGGTCCTACATTATTCTTGTAGATTTAATAATGTATAATTGATTGCCTCTTTCGAATTTCCGTTCATAATGACAAAATATTAATGTCAAAAATGACATTTCCGTTTTATCATTATAAATTGCGTGATCGATATTGCTGCTATTCTTAAATGTCATATTAATATTTTGGGGATAAATACCAATTCATCTATCCAGATCTTACAATATACAGATATGCTTCGGGAAATATTAAGGACGTAAAAAGCAGCGTAAAATAGAGGCTTGCTAATACTATAACTATTCTTATTTTTAAATATTTCAGAGAATATGCGTGGCTATTTGATAGATTAAAAGAATATTTAATGTGTAAGAGTTTAGGAATCAATATATATTATTCTTAACTTTTAGCCAATTATGTGGTACATAAAAGGAACACTTAAGATATGCCAAAAAAGTGGTAGTAAGAATAATTTTACGAATTCGCAATTATTCAGGAGAATCAAAACATTCCTTAATAAGATATATAATTCATAATTTAAAAAAAAAATCTATGAAACATTTTACTCATCGAGTTTAGCACACACACACATATATATATATATATATATATATATATATATATATATATATATATATATATATATATATATATATATATATATATATATATATATATATATATATATATATATATATTATATATATATATATATATATATATATATATATATATATATATATATATATATATATATATATAGAAAGTATGAAGATAATTAAATAATTAACAAGTAATTTTAAACCTTAAAATTAATTATTAAGAGTTTAACGTTTCCTTTTAATTTAAATTTTTTATTCCTAAATTTATAATAAAACAATAATGTGCTTTGAGTTTATTTAGGCAGTAGATAAAGAGGTGTAATGCTAATAAAGTTTTGCTTAAACTCGGGTATACAGCCTAAGATTTTACTTATGTAATTTAAATTGTTTAAGTTAGTAAATATTTTTAAAAATATTGTTCCCATCTATTTATAACAAAACGTGCTTTCATAATAGTGTTTATTTCAGTCATGTTTTTATTTACTTTATTATAATTATATTTAGAATAAGAAAATAATTAAAACTTAAAAATAGTACAGTTGCGAAAATAGATACAAATATTAAATTATTTAGTTAATCAAAAAATTATTCAAATAATAAAATTGTCAAAAGAGTTTAAAAATTTAAGCCATGATCGATAGATGGCGCTACAGATATTTTCTTTTAAATCTAGACTCGTATGATGAAAAGAAACTAATTCCGGTTGGCCAGAGTCCACGTCTAAAAAACCTTCCCTACGTTACCCTCCCATGATTATTAATTTTCGTCGTAATAACACCGTGAGAACGAAATATGTTTTTAAATGCAAATAATTTTATAACCAGTTATTTGAGAAATATTTTTCTCACATCCAAAACTCAAAAGCGCATTTTTTTTCCTATTTCAAGAGTTTCCAATCTTAATGTCAGATCTTTAATACGCATTGCGTAGAAAGCATATCTACCTAATTTAATTTTATTTTAAGTATAAAATTACATAAAATCAAGTATGAATTATCAGCTATTTTCGTTTTCTACACTTGAGTGATTTTGATGTTTGAATATTTCTTCTCTACTAAAAGATTTTTTTTTTATATAATTAAATTGGTTTTTAAAAGTGGGTTTAAAGAGATTTATATTTGACAAGTTGTAGGGTGCAAAGATGTTTAAATGACTTGGGCTAGCCTCCTTAAGTAGATGTTCCTGAAAAGAGTGGTATAATCATAGGAAAGAGCAAATAAAAATGTGTTTAAAAAATCCCACACACGTTGGAAGGAACTAAATTTATAAAAAATTTAATCCCAATCTTAATTCATTTTTCAGTGTAAACTCAAGCGGAAAATAATCTATGGTATGAGAAAAAGTATTTCACTTTCTGATCCTCCTCTTCGGCTTTTTAATACCCTTAATTTATTTGAATATCATCATAAAAAAATTTTCATGAGTGAAATATTTATAAAATGCTTGATTGCAATGGAGAAGGAATATTTTTAAATTAATAATTTTAGTGGAAAATTAATAGCTTAGGAGCGGCGAGCATCCTGATATGTATGTAAGACAACATTTATTTCTGTAAGAAAAGTTTTTTTTTATTTCGTAAATCACTACCTATCCATTACTACTGGAAATTAAAGGGGACGGTTGCACCCACTAAGCGTTGAACCCCTGAGAAATATTGTACAGAAATGTCCTTGATATCTAAAAGATGTAAGATGGAAAAACTGGTATTTTGATTCAACAAAGCTTGCACGAGAGTTAAGGGGGCGTTATAACGCTGGTGTAAGTTTAAAAAGCAAATTTTTTTTCACAAAAATTAATAATTTAAGACTTAAAGTTCAAAGAAACTTGAATTCAGAAGCATTCCCAGAGTAAATTATGAGGTTATATATGCTGAAGAAAAGTTTGCGAAAAATGCAAAAATAATTATGGCGAGATTGCGTGCCCATTGAGTAATCTGACTTATTTTCTTTGCATTCTGATATATTGAAAAAACATATTTTCAATATTCGAAACTTCATGGTTTACCTGCACTCCTTTTTTTCTCTATTTAAGATTTTAACTTACCAGTGTTAGTGAAGCATGATTTGTCATGAAAATTTTTTCTGCAATATATCATTCTCGTATAAATCAATCTCAATTCATTCATTGCTTAACAATTGTTTTAAAATTTTCAATGAATCATAAGATGACCACTTTACATTTCTTACATTTAATTTGAAGTATTTGCTTAAGTATTTATTTAATTATTTTTTTTACAGCTTTGTTATTTGAAGAAAATAAAGAAAATATTACAAGTTTATATAAAGATAAAATATAATAGTTTTTGAAATGTAATTTTACCTTCGTCTCCCCCTTTTGCCGGGTGCCTGGAACCGTTGCCCCTTTCCCCCTTATCTCTACTGAATGCTAAACTAGATCGAAGGGAACATTTTAACTGAAATGTAATTATTTCAGATTTCATAATGGACAATATGATGATAAATACATTTCGTAAGTAATAGTGATAAAATAGAATTTTTAATGAAAATTAAAAAAAAATTAATATATATATATATATATATATATATATATATACATGAAAATAAATTGTACATTAAAAATTTTACAATATAAATTTTAACCTTTCGTTTTGGTATAAAATGCTCTCTCTTGCACTAAGTAGAAAACATTTAATAAGCGCAAATAGCTGAATTTATTTAAGCATGTAATATAAAAAATTATATTTAATTTAGAAAAGATGTGTTAAAATCAGCTAACAAATTTTGCACATTTCATAAAAACAATTATTTTAAAACAAAATATGTTACTAACAATGCATTTTTCGTGTAATATTTCTAGAACCAAATATATCACATAGTGGGATTCATCTTCTAATTTTAAACTCTAAGCTCCTGTTGCTAAATAAATACAACATATCAAGACACAATTTCAGTAAAACTTTTACATATTTGAAACTGATTTTTTACATAATCTTTAAGAAAACAGTAAAATTATGGCTTTTCTTTACTTTAAAATGAAAAAAAACGGTTGCGTAAGTCACAAATTGCTGTTATTGTTATAATTAAACTCCAATAGCAGAGTACTCGCATTATTTTCCCATCCCTTGACTACATTTTACGATAAACAAACGAGAAACGTGGGAGAAAATTTTAGTTATTGCTGTAAATAAAAAATCATCGTCGATCGCTTTTTTTATGCAGTCATAGGAAAAAATTTGTTGCGTCTATCCATAGAAAAAAATTGTAATGAACTGTTTTGAGAAGTAATATTTCTGAAAACTGAAATAGAGTATCTCATGATTTTGTCCTCCCCTTACATACAGTTAATAATTAAGAAATGCGAAAAATGCGAATAGGTAATTTTAGATATTGCTGCACGGAGAAAAAAAATTCTTTTAAAATTAACTATTTGTATAACATTTCTTGTTAAAAAAAATGGTAATTCTGGTTAATAACAAAGAAAAATATAAGGTATTTAAAACATTCATTTGGCAATTTTTCCAGTCATATGGTAAAGGTTGACCATAAATTCTGGCTTCCAAAACTATAGTTTTTATTCACATTTAATAAACAAATACAAACTGAAAGGTAAATTTCACCGAACAAATGTTTTGAGGCCATACTCTAAATTATAGTGATAAAATTACCAAATTTTTCCACATTTACCAAATTGGATCACATGTTATAAAACTATATTTTATAGTTAATTATTCAAAAATCATAACCAAACCGTTTCGGTAAAAACTACCGACCTATTTAGCGTTCCAATAGAGCCAGAAGCAAGGTAAATTTTACCAAAATCTGCTAATTTTGACCATATTTTATTTTTCTTAGAGTGCAAATAAAAAAAAATCATTTTCCATTGCTTTTTTTAGACTGTCAATGAAAAAAATTCTAATTATGATGAACTAATTTTTTATTAGAATGCATACAAAGCGATTTTTAATCTGTTTCTAAAACGATTATTTAATAGTTTTTCCATAATTAATAATAAACAATCATAATAAACGATTATTAAAATGGATGTTGCTTTTAAAACTACTGTTAAAAGATTTAAAATTAAAAGTTTATTTAATTATTGTTGTAAATAAAAAACCATCTTCCCCCGCTTTTTTTTCGTATAATTACAGAAAATTATTCCAATTGTGATGAACTGATCCATTCAAATTCTCACAATAATTATTTACGTAGAAGTGTAATTTTTTATTAGAATTTAAGAAAACGATTATTTAATCGGTTTTTAAAACGATTATTAAATTGTTTTTCCCATAATTAATGATAAATTATCATAATAAACAATTATTAAAATGGATGTTTAAAAACTATTGTTAAATGATTATTTTAAAAATAAAAGTTAATTTTAATTATTGCTGTAAATTAAAAAAACATCTTCCACCGCTTTTTTTAGATGATTACAGAAAAATATTCCAATTGTGATGAAAATTTCCGTTCAAACTCTCTCAATAATTATTTACGTAGAAGTGTAGTTCTATTAGAATTGTAAAAAAAAAAACGATTATTTAATTGTTTTTCGCATAATTAATGATAAATTATCATAATAAACAATTATTAAAATGGATGCTTAAAAACTATTGTTAAATGATTATTTTAAAAGTGAAAGTTTATTTTAATTATTGCTGTAAATAAAAAATGATCTTCCGTCGCTTTTTTTATACAATCACAGAAAAAAATTCCAATTGTGATGAACTGATCCATTCAGATTCTTTCAAGCGGTAAAAACTTTAAAGTAAAATTCTTTTATTAGAATGCGAAAAATAAAACGATTATTTAAACTTAACAGGTGGAGTATGAGGAACGTGCATCGATTTCGAACCAACCCTTGACAAACGAAAAGAAAGAAAGTGTATAATGGAAAACTCTTTTCAACAGAAGGAACAGAATAAGTTTATCCACAGATGTGTGTCTATTCAGACAAAAATGTTGAGAGCAACAGTGAAAACTATCATTTAAATGGCTTTTGAGAAAAACCATTTTGATGTTTTAGAGGAAGAAACGATACAAAGGGAAAAAAGAAGAAGACGTCAGCAAAAAAATAAACATAATGTATTTATTCCCAGTTGTATTGTAAGAAGACACTATTTCATTATGTTTTTTATGTTTGAATACAAAGTTTTTACGCATATAATACCCGAAAATAACGTAGCATACTTAAGGTTTAATATTTACTGCTCTAGTAGAGAAATATATGAGTTTTTTTTTTTAAATATTCTTATTGGAAATAGTATTTCTAGAAGCATAGCCTTAGATACATGATAGATTTAGAAAGTAATAAATGTGATGTTCTGAATAATGCCGCACAATTTTGGAAAATAATGATTCATTAAACCTTTAATGATGATTAGAGAACTAAACATTTCTTACAAGGAGAAAATAATTCTAGTAATATTACCATACTATGTGATAATGACATTTCTAGCAAATAAAAGCAGTAATTCTGGCTAATAAACCGTTTAAACCCTTCATTTGGTAATTTTTATGTTCTTATGGTAACTATTTACCGCAAATTCTGGTTTTCAAAATTACTACTCTTATTACCCCATATTTAGTAAAAATACAAAACTGAAAAGTAACTTTAACCGAATAAATATAGATTTTATACCATGCTCTAAGATATCCTGGTGAAACTACCAAATTTAACCACTTTTACCAAATTTTATCGCATATTATAAAATTATGTTTTATTATTAATTTCACCGAAATTATTACCAAATCGCTTCGGTAAAAATTACCGAACTGTTTGGTCTTCACAGAGAACCAGAAACACGGGGTAATTTTGACCATTATTTCTTTCTCAGAGTAGACTAGCTACGCTGAATTTGGATGAACTTATTTAATTTTAAATTCTGATTTTTTCAAAAAAAAATTATATTTTATTGGCAAAAGTACACAGAATTTACCTAAGGTTATCTCTGTTATTTTGGAAATAGATTAAAATGTCTTTTAAACTTAAATACCTCGTTCTATTAGTGCAATGGTTAGAAAAAATAACGGTCATGACCACAGGGGCCAGAACCTCATGTTTGAGGTCCAAACATGAGTTTGGGGTCTTCTGACGCACCATAGAAACGTTATCTGCAACATAAACGATTAAAACTGTTTTTTTAATCATGTGATAATTTTTAAAAAATCAATGACTATTGGAAATCAATGACTATATCGCAGCAAATCTAATTTTTAGGAATAGTATTTAGTACTATGCAATATTCCGACACAGCGGGAATCGTTTGCATTAATATTGTTTACATCCTTGTTAAAAGAAAAGGCAACAAATAGACATGCATTTTGATGAGAATAGGAATTATACAAACAAATTATCATGAAAAGCATGAAAGACCTTTAAATTTATATCATGACAAAAACTAAAAATGACCGTTCTTGAAAAAGAAGAAAGAAACACTCCCCCCCCCGCACAAATAGGTTCACTTTTTGGCATATGTAGAATTTATGTTTTAGCCATTTTGATATAAACTTTCATAATTCAGATTTTTTTAATTTTCCCAATCCACATTTTTTTATCCGTTTAAGATACAAAAAAATTATTTATATCTTTGAAAACAACGGAAAATTTCATCAAAGTTTCATCTCACTTATAAATATGCGACAATAATTTTTACGAATTGAAATATTTTATTATGCTATTTCCAAAAAGCAGACAATAAACAAGTACTGAGTTTTATTAATATTTTTGTTTCATACATTGTGTATGTTGGAGCGGTATTAAAGTGGTTGAGTTTATAAGTTATTCAGAAACATTTTCTTACTTGCAATTTAAAACTTAGCTTACTTTTTCCATTTCAGATTTAGTAATTTCCAGAAAAACTACTGAATCATAATGCTATATTTTTATTCTTTTATAATGGATGGTTATTATACGAATTGATATGGATATAATAGATGGTTATAATACAAACAGTATTTGTAGTTTAGGATCTTAATATTTATAAATCCTTAAAAATATAATATTTATTTGTAAAATGTGTTCTAGCCATTTTGTTATAAACCTTCCTAATTCAGACTTTTTTTATTCGTCCAATCCACATTTTTTTCCATCCGTTTAGGCTACAGAACAATTATTTATATCCTTCAAAACAACAATGGAAAGGCTTCAGAGCTCACTTTTAAATATGCGACAATAATTTTTACAAATTTAGATATTTTGGTTTTTTTTTCCGCAAATGTCTTGTAGCAGACAATAAACAAATATAATTTTTTTAATATTCTTATTTAGTACATTGAACTTGTTGGATTAGTTTTAGAGTGGTTGAATTCATAAGTTATTCAGAAAAATTTGCGCTCTTTCGATTCAAAACATAGCAAATTTTTCCCATTTCCGATTTAATAATTTCTAGAAAAAACTACGAGTCATATTGCTACATTTTTATTATTTTATAATGGATGGTTATAATACGAAAAGTATTTGCAATTTAGGGTTTTAATCTACTTGTAAACACAATCTTTATTTGCAAAATCTATGAAAAATGTAGCTTTTAGTCAATAGGAATGGATGTAAGCAGTGAATATGGATTTATATTTAACAATAATTTAATAAGAGTTTTATATTCTAATCAAGTATGTTTAATATAATTTAACGATATTTTAAGTTACGAAATCAGACACAAAAACATACATCATGATTTATGACCCCAAAAATATAAATGTAGTTGCAGTCTGTGAAATAAGGTCCTAATAGTTTGGTCAGGAAGGAGGTCGTTGGTTCGAACCCCATAGTGTAAATTTTACTTTTCGCGTGTTTTGCCATATCTCAAGAATTTGTTTAGTAACTTCAAAAAGATTTTGGCACACGATTATAAAATTCGTTTATCCAAAGATAATTCCTCACGAAAATAATTTTCATTAATCTTTTATAATTTTTTATTAATTAACTTAACAATAAGTGTAAGATAAAAGAAAACTTTTTAGATGATTTCAAATAATGTAATTTTATATGGCAAAATACAAAATTTGGATGAAATCGGTCGTATAGTTCTTGAGAAATTGGATTTTAAATATCTAATTTTTTTTAATTAAAAGAGATAAAACTCATTTTTTGTTCGTTTTTTTGAAATTTTCATTTACTTGGTGGTTTAAATTAATAATACTTTGTACTGACTACTAATGAAGCTTTATAAAATCTGAAAATAGAAGCTTAATTACTCAAAATCTAAATTTTACTTAGAAGAGTTACAAAATGGATCACTATTATGATTATTTAGATAAGTTTAACTATGTATAAACCCTCTTTGCAAATAAAGATGTTAGAGCATTTAATTTAATCGCATTTAATTAAATGTGCTCATACTATTAACACAGGATTATTTAAAAGGAAGGATAAATACCATGAATTCTCTAACTTCCACTGAAAATTGTACCCAATTTATTATAATATATCCTCTTATATGCAATATCACCATTTATTCCAGTAAAACTGAAATATATCGTAAAATTATACACAGTTTTCATCATTTTCAAACTCAATTCTTCAAATTCATAGAAAAGGAAATATCCAAATGACTTCATATAAAATTGCCTTTCCGTAAGGTTTTTTGAACCTAAAAAGAAAAAAAATATACTTAAGTATGACTTGAACATAGTTATAACAAGATCTAAGTCTTAATAACAATAAATAAACTACTTGAATTTACACCTAAGATATAAGTATAAGTATAGATTCCTTAAGCCTTTGAGTAAATAAATTTTTTATGCATGCTATTAAAAAACAGGAAATGCTATTACACTAAAAAAACAATGGATAATTAAAATTATGGGGACAGATTTGGGTAGGACGTTTTATTTTAAAATTAAAAATTTAATGGATTCACATAAAATCGCCCTGACCTCAATTAGATTTCTCGATGTAGCAAATTTTATCCAACCTAGAAATTTTCTATCTCTGTTTTATGGAAATTCCTTATTAATCACGGATACTTATATTAACGCCGTGGGGCATACAGAATTAATTTTTTGAATTTCTTTACAGTGTTTTAAACTTTCTAATATCTACTAAGCAGCTATCTAGTGTTACCCCATCCGTAGAGGCATGGAAAGCAACAAAACAATTTCCTTGAAAAAATTGTATATTTACAAAAAAAAAAAATGTTTTTAGATGATTTGAATGTAACATTGACACAAAAATGTTATTTATAACTTGTTAACTATGTATAATATATCCTCATAAAAGTGTGACTAATGACAGTTGAATTAAATTTGCTCCATATTACCTCCCTTTGAACTATATATGAAGTTTTTTAATGGGATTTTTCAAGTTATATGCAGAGCAGGCACATTTTATTTTCTATGTGAAGGAATCTGCCTCTATTATATACGTCTATTAGATGAATGTCTGTTATATGTGACATATTTTTTAAATCTGGTATATTTTTGATCATTAGTATATTCATTTTCGTTTGTTGGCATTTATCGTCTTCTCTCATTTACTAGCTTAGTTTACCTCTTGTAATACATTATAATGACTTAGAATCTCACTAACTCATTCCAGAATTTTTTTAAAGAAAGAAATACTATCTTCAATTTAATAATTTTAAAATAGTATGTTAAAATATTTAACTAATATAATGCTCTTAGCCAATAAAAAAATTTTAAATTTTCATTGATTTTAATAATTTCCTTCAAAAAGAAGAAAAAAAATATTGATTTTTAATAAAAAATTCTAAGTTTTTTTTAAAAAAAATACTTAAGATATCTGTCTGTTGTATTAGAAAAAACTATTTTCAAAAAGGTAGTATTTAAAACCAGCGCTTTGTTTAGAGTTAAAGGCCCTTAAACTGTAGCTTTCATATTTTCCTTGGTGAAATAGCTTCTAAGATCTCCTTATACAACCACACCTCAAATTACGTAAAGAAAATTAGTGGCATCAAATATAAGTTAAATAGAACGTAGAAACTCTACAAAAGCAAGTACTTGAAGCAATCTTTAAACAGCGATCATTCAAACTCATGTGCTACAGGCATCATTCATAAATATTCCGCAGTCATTAATGCGGAATTCTTTGTTCCCCATCTGAAAAGATGGGACATCTGTTACTTTCAGTTAAATGTCCATAAGGCCGTTCTTCGTTGTCGTCGTATGAAATAACGCTTTTTACCGGATAATGTTCTATTTTCATATCTGTTGAGTGTATGTAATAGTTATTCAATAGTTAGTCAAATATGAATAACTATTCATAACTCATGAATAATTCGTCTATTCAAAATAAAAGACTAATTCTTGAGTTTGCTGGATCAGTTTAAAATAGTTAAAATAAAACTTTCGTCAGTAATGAACGTAAAAAAATTAAACTAGAGATTTTATGTGGATTCTAATAAAAGAGCTATACTTTCTACGAAAACTTTTGTTTTTAGGGATATGTCTGTATCCTTTGAATTTGTTTGAAAGCAATATCATTAAGCTATTAAGAATGTTTAAGTAATTTTAAGAATTTATGTACCATACAAATAGTTCAGGGAAAAGAGGATTTTTTTATTAATTCTGTCTTTTTTAATAATGTCCTTATTTTCGAATTATTAATTATCTTATTTTTGAATAAATTATTAACTCAAATGTTACAAAATATTACCATACAAATAAGAAAAAAATCAACTACGACCGACTTCTCAATATTTTACCGATTCGTAAATTATTATTCTACAAACTGCATGGAGAAAGAAAATTTGAAATTTAGAAAAAAAAGAAAAAACAATTCTGATAAATAAAATCAAAATGTATGGTATTTAAACTATTCATTTGGTAATTTTTCCGTTCATATGGTAACTGTTTGCCGGAAATCCTAATTTTCAAAATTATAGTTTTTACTACCGCTCTTATTTAAAAAAAATACAAAACTGAAAACTAAATTTAACCAAATAAAGCATTTTTATGCTACGTTCTACATTATTATGAAAAAAGTTCCCACTTCTCCCACATTTACTAAGCTATATTACATATTATAAAAAAACATATTTTACTGTTAATTTTACCAAAACTATTACCAAAGCACTTTGATTAAAAATATTCAGGCTTTTGCTTCCCATAGAGTCTGAAACAAGGTAAATTTTACCATATTCTTGAAGTTTTGAAAATACTTTTTTTCTCCGTGTATTCCTACTATATTTTGTAAACCATAACGATTTTCAGCATAAAAAGCTATTATTAGTAGCTTAAAGGCTAACTATCTTAAAAGGACCTAGATACCAAGCCTAATAGGAATATTTTTCTTTAAAAGTTTCTTTTGTTATCCCCCAAATTCATAAAACTACTCCCTCATAAAATTCAAAGCATGAAAAATGTAAATATTTTCAAAACTATCTTAAAAACTTAACTTTTTTGAGTACTTAAGATCAAAAATATTCTTTGTCATTTGTAAAACATTCGTTAACATTATTCGTTGTATGTAATGTGGCAGTTATTATGTCCGCATTAATTGGCTGAGAATTTTACATTGTTCGAGATCTGACCCTCCTGAATGCTGTCTGTAAATTTTGTACGCATGCATTTTGTTTAATTTTTATTTGTATATTTTTTCTGTACCTGGTTTTAGAATAACATACATACAATTCTAAAATTACTCACACCTACCTAGAGATCCAAAAGGCAGTCATTTACTTTATTTCTACTGTATTTGTTTTTCTATATTAATTTGCTTTTTTTTTCTTTATAAATAGTATTATTATCAGAAAATATTTATTAAGTGATTAGTATTATAATTTGAAGGATTTAAAATAATTATAGTCATCCTTCTGATTCTTGTTTCTAAAACAAAGGAAAAGTAAAAATTTTAAGCTACGGGATAGACGCATTGCACACTGTGCTGATTTTTTTTAGCAGCAAAGAGGGTAGGGAAATTTTGTCACTTACTTTATTCGCACGTATGCAGTGAAATATGTAAACGAATGCTTTTAAATGTCTTTCTAAATAAATCACCCAAACAAAATTTTTTGTAACGCGAAAAAGTGAAGGAATTACGGGGCACAAATAAGCATATAAATATTTTTAATTTAAAGTTGATGGAAGTCATTACAACTATACTAACTCATACAACTAAAATTAAGCTATATTTAAACAAAAATGCATAAAAAATAATTAAAACCATCAAAAATATTCATATTGAATACTTAATTATGAATTTACCTAACTAAAAATGCATTATTATATAAAAAATAATTATATATATTTTTAAGAATAAAATAATTATTAATTTACATAATTATATAATAATAGTTATACAATAATAATTATATAATAATGATTATATAATAATAATTATATAATAATAATTATATAATAATAATTCATTGTATAATTTCTTAACTTAAAATATATAATTATACATTAAATAATTGTTGAAGGAAATTACACATACCTTTTATGCTGCCTTTCTCAAGATTGAAGATGTTGACGATTCTTGTTTCTAAAACAAAAGAATTTAACTTACCTAGACTAAAATCTTTCTCCAATAAATTTTGACGACAGACTTACTTACGATTGGAAAGATGACGCTTAGGAAAACGTTGATAATTGGCAAAGAATATAAAATTGAGATAAATCCTTGTAAAATAATAAATAAAAGCAATTTTATTTGAGGAAAAATACGCAAAAAACAACCAAAATAGTTTTGTTGTTTATTATACACTGATTATTCAGAACAAATAATTGATTTCAATACACTTTATTCTCGATTTTTTGTTTCTGGTTTTGGAACAGTTGTAAAAAATAGAACAGTATCTTTAATAGTATAATTTTTATAAATTTCAATATTTTGGCCCCGTTTCTAATTAAAATTTTATGCGAATTAAATCAAGAAATTAAGACAAAATTAAACAGACTTCCTTTCATTGAGAGAAGACATAAATTATTGAAAATGAAAGTTGCTGATGCTTTGCAAAAGGAAACTGAATATATGAAACTGAAAGAAATTTCGGTAACTAAATTTATTTTATCTTAACTTATTTCCGCTGCAATTACACACCGGTATGCTTTTAAAAAAGTTTTCTCATTTTGAATAGTGTATATTCTATACGTGAAACATTTAAAACACACTTTATTGCTCTGTGTCTTTCGGATAGACAAAAAAATTAATTTGTTGACAAAAAATTTATTTTACTACAGAATTTAAATCATTTTTCAGAAAATATTTCGAAAAATAAGCCACATCTAGTGTATGATTTTATATTTTTAAACGAGATATCTTTAAAAAAACTAGATCATAGAACTTCATATAATATAAACTACGTCATTTTCAAAATTCATTTTATTGCTATTTTTTACTTTTTTAATAATGAATCCAAAATTGCATGACATATTTAAGTTGTGCTAAGTTAAAGAAAAGCTATCGAAATAAAATGTCCTATTTATGCTTTTTACAATAAAGCAAAGTGTCAGTGGACTTAGCTAATTTTTCTGAAATGAAGGAAAAATTTCAAATCCAGACACGACGGAGAGTTCTATTTATTTAAACAATACTTGAATGCAATATTCAATGCTTGATTGACATTAATTTTCTAACAGGGTGATTTTGATAACTAAAATCTTGTCAAAGATGTCTAACATTTAACCTTTTTTATTGTAAGGATAACAGTCAAATTTTAATCTAAATATATGTCAGCAGTTTATTCAGAATTGCTTTATAACGCTTTTTTTCCTTTGAAATATTTAATCCTATCAATGTTTTCCGGGCAAATCAATTCCATAAAAATTATAGATTGTGTTGTAAAATATTACTTCAGCGATATACAGAATGTATAATAATGTTGGATTGGTAGAAATGTGTCAGGCTATATAAGAATAGTTGGGTAATGCAAAGTATTTTATGACCACTTAGTTGTAAGCCTCAGGTGTCTCGTGCTGTCGCGTGACGATTATATGTCACTTTATATTGCAATAATAATAATGGTCCGACATCAAACCTTATAATAACTTATTTGTATTTGACGTCAGGCAGTTAAATACTATTTAATGTTCCCTAAAAAAACCTTGCACACACGTCTCAAATATTTATGCAGAATAAGGTGTACAACATTTTTTCTGATAGGGGCAGCAGAAAAAATGGCTTCTGAATCCAACAATGAATTCATTTTTTTATATTAATTAATAATAACTCAATTTTCGCTTAATGCATTGCTGCCGAAACTACAGATTGTCCGTATTATTTCATTTTTATTTTTAAAGTGATAAATATAAGAATGAAATAATATAATTATAAATTTCTCTCTAATTCGTGAATTTATAAACTCAATATTTAATACTCTTTTATCCACCACTAAATGCTAATAAATAAATCTAATAAATAAATCTAATATAATAGAAGTTATAGAAACGCAGTGTAAGTCATAGCAATTGCAAAAAGTTAATTTTATGTGAAATTGCATTCCAGTTAGTCTTTTATTACCACTTAGGGAATACTTTCTCAGAAAGCAGGAAAGTTGGCTGATCTGCTTGAGGTAAAAAGAATAATCTAAGTTTTTCTTAAATATTAAATATTTTTCTAATTAAAAAATACCTAAAGGTTTAAAATTTTTCTGTGAAAAAGATTTTATCTTCTTTCTATATATCTACACTTATATCTTTAGTTTTTCGATAAATTGAACTCATTTGTATTAGACAAACGGACCACCCTGAAATATTTTTGATCTAATGATTCTATTTGATCTTCACGTTCTAGGACTCAAACTTAATGGTTCGAGAGGGTGCCTTCTAATTATATTATTAGTTATCTGTAATTATAATTTTTTCATCAATGACAAACAGATTTGAAGTGAAATGATGTATGCTCAATGATTGCAAGAAAGATTACAGATTTGATAACAATGTGGTGTCAGAACCATTATTGCGGTTCTTAATGTTGTTACCATTGCAACAAGCAGAACCATTATTGCAGTTCTTCTTATTACCGTTGCAAAAAGCAAAACCAATATTGCGGTTCTCCTTATTGTTACCGTTGTAACAAGTAGAAGCATTATTGGAGTTCTCCTTGCTATTACCGTTGTAACAGGCAGAACAATTATTGCGATTCTCCTTGTTGTTACCGTTCCAGCAAGCAGAACCTTATTGCGGTTCTCCTTGTTGTTACCGTTGTAACAACATTGTAGACTTAAAAGATAGCATTTCATTGCTAAAGTTGGAAGCATTTGGCTTATTGCACGACACTTCTTTTTATATTCACTATTGAAAAGAACTATCGTTTTCATTTACCGGCTTCTTTTAAAAAAAGTTTAAGAAGGTTAATAGTTTGTTTTTGCAACTAATGATTTTTACTAGCCAAAAAGAAGAATTTCAAATAATTGACGTACCCTTAAGCTTTCCTTTTCCTTTTTAATATATTCTGAAAATTGTTTTTATCCCTTAAATTCAATTAAATAAATTATTTTCGTTAATTTTAACAGTTTTTAACATTTAAACTTTTTTCCACTCAAGAAAATTCTTTAGATTATGATTATAATTATCCCAGAAAACTAGAAAACCCCGTATTTTAAAGTTAAAAAAAATATCAGACTGAACTAATAATCTTTAATGAATGGCCTATACGCAATAATTTATTATTTCTCAGCGTGGAGATGATAAACTAAAAAATACAATTCCACAGTGTAACACATTTTTATCCCAAGCAGATTACTTATTACAAGTTATTAATTTTAGATTGCCTAGCGAGATGAAGCGTAACAACACTTCCTAATAAACGTGGCAAATTTGAGACCTTTGGGAGGGCATTTATTGTTTGACTCTCAATATGATTAGTGGAGTCATAGTGGAAAATAAAAATCATGTATAGTGTTTACAATTCACATTAGTCATAAAACTGCGACACTCTACTGTTATTAGTTTTTAAAAGTGTGACTTGTAATGTTTTAAATCTGACAGTCGGTAAAGACTAAAACAATCATTTAGCTATCTAAACAGTCATTTGTGCTTATAAGTATGCAACAAATGTGTATTTCTGGACCATAAATAGATGCGATTTCGTTTTTTTGTCGGTAGAAAAAGATACTATCTCTCCTAAATGCGTCAGAAAACACAAAAACACAATTCCATAGTGTGACACATTTTCATTTCAAAATGATCACTTATTTCAAGTTCACTTTTCTTTTAGATTGCTAACCGATATGAATCAAAATAACACTTCTCAATAAATCTATGCAATTTTGAACCCTTCTTGAGTGTATTGTTTGACACTTTTTATGATTGCTTTCTTATGGAAGGAAAAAATCATGCACAGTGTTCAGAATTCACATCAGTTTAAAGATTGCGACTGGCAACGTTTTAAATCAGACAATCTGTAAATATTGAAGCCATCGTTTAGTCACATAATCAGTCATTTATACCTATGCTCAAAATGTATCTTTCTGCCCCATAAATAGATGCAATTTCGTCAAGGGAAGAAAAAGATACTATCTTCCCTAAATACATCAAAAATACAAAAACACAATTCCACAGTGTAACACATTTTCATTCCAAGCAGATCACTTATTTCAAGTTCACTTTTTTTTAGATTGCCTTCCGATATGAATCGTAATAACATTTCGTAATTAGATAAAAGTAATATCACACTCGTAATAAATACTCGCCTTTGAAAATAGACAGGAAAAGTGACAACGTGAATGAAAGATTCTTTATGCGACACGATGGCTTGCCACTTAGGGGGAGACAGGTGTTGAATGTTCGAGAAAGTCATAAATAAAATCTTCATTTACTCCATCAGAGTCTTATTATTTTGTAAGTATCTGTTGAGGTAATGACAGGTTGTGAGCACGACTTGTCAAACAAGCAGAAAAGAGCCATTCTTGTTTTATTTTTTTCCCCTCTAACAAGACCGCCGTAAGCCGCGTTCTTGTTACAAAACAAGAACGCAGCTTACGGCATTCTTCTCACAAACCAACTGAATTTTTTAAATGATAGAAACGATTTTGTTACGATATAGAACATGTGATGAAACTTTATTAAACAAGAAATAAATCAATGACATTTTAAACAGCCTTGAACCACTTAAAAGAAATTTATTAATTGTGTTACTGTTAAAGCAGTAATTAATTTTCAGGTAATAGACAAATATGACCTAAAAAAAGTTTTAAAAATTTTTTTTCTTTTTTTATAAGATTAAGTATAAAACTTAAAAAAAAAAAGGGATTATTGATATACTGGATACATGATTTGAATATTTCCTATTCAAAGTTTTCTTTAAAAAAAATTAAATAATTTAATATGACTTTTATAAAAATGCTAAAATTTATTGCATTGCCAATTTTTGAAGGAAAAAAAATCACGTAAAAATATTAAGCATAAAATATTTTCAAAAGTGGCTAATTTTGAAGTAAATCATAAAATGCTAACAGAAGAATTAATACATGTAAAACACATTTCTCTGAGAATAACCTCACAATTAATTATTACACAAATTTGGATTTTGGTCTATTGAGTTCTGTAACTCTGAAAAATATCAAATCAACTCTGTAAAAAGTACCGTTGCCTAAAGTGCCGGCCTTTTTTCCATTTCTAATGTTAAATTTTACGGAACAAAGAATCTGAAATACCATAATTTTTACTGTAGTACTTTCTATAAAATCGCTGAGTCACTGTAATTACATAAATATTACTGTAAAAATCATAGTATGCAATTTTACGATAAAATTTTATTTTGTGAATGATACACCTAAAGTGCCGGTACTTTTTACCATAAATTGTACCTGAAATTTCTTACTGCGTGTGCAAAATAAATGATTTAATTCGTAAGCAATAAATGTAAATATGGCACTAATACAACTTGCTAAACTAATTAATATTCTGTTTTTTATAATATTAATGTAATTTTATAATATTAATTTAATTTTAAATAATATTAATGTTTAAAAAAACATATATAATTTTCACGGAATTCGCTAAGTCAGCACGTCTTATTTTAGAAAATATAAAGTAAAGTAAAGAAACAGCAAAGTAAAGTAAAGAAAAATATTATGGGTTAGCAAATCCTTTAATTCTTTATTTGAAATTTTTTTAAGCCTAGCAGCGACAATTTACAAATTACATTTACTTAATAAATCCCAAAGTAACTTTTAAGAAACAATGAATTAAAACAAATTTATTCTCACTGTCGAAAATCATGAAAAAGGATTAAAGATTATTTTTAAAAGGAAGAAAATAACAACAGTAACAAAATTAAAATGCATAATTAGGACTTTTATTAAGATAATTTAAAACTAAGCTAGATAATTGTTCTTGATTTATACCATATAAATTTTTCAGATGATTTATGAGTTTCATTTTTTATTTTTAAATTTTCTTACACAAATAAATGGCTTTTCTAAATTAGATAATTTAAAACTAAATACATTATCATTTTTGTTATTTAAAGAATAATGTAGTTGTAGTTTTAAAAAAATATTTCGATTTGATTACTCTTATATCATTACTTTAAAGTATTTAATATATGTAAATAAAAGAAATACAAATACTTGTTTATGCATTTGTTTGATTTTAGTGAATAAACATTTCCGGTGATTTTAACCCTTCAAATTTTTAAGGTTAAATTCTAGAGTTCAAAAAACTTATTACGTATAGTTTGGGAAATTCGGAGAACTATTTATTGTAGTATCTGCAAAGTATTAAAATAATAACGAATAAATGTTTAATACAGTTATGCAGCTTTGCTTAAATTCTCCACTTCAAATTCACGTTTAAAAATACGCTTAATAGTTTTATTTCTATATATGTATTAATCTTGTGTACTTCAAAACTTGGTTTTAAACTAGCAACAACATTCACTTATTTGTATCACATAAAACAGATGATCATGCAATTTTCGAATATTTTAATAGAATTGAACTTTCTGTTTTATCCCGTTATGATATTTTGTAAATGCAATATTATTCTCTAGGCAAAATAAATATTTTAAAAAACTAAACTTTACTTTTAATACTTTAAAATAAATGAATTTAACCACTAAATTTCATTTAGTATTTTTTGTTCAGGAATTACAAAATATCTGTTTCTGTTAAACCGCGAAGAAAAACATATAGTTTAAAAGAAAACTATCTTTAAACTTTTAAAATTAATTCTTAGGAACGAAAACCAGTTTAAAACTTAACAACATATTTTTGAAGTAAAGAACTCCCCATTTCTTTTTAGAATTATTACCATATTATTAACCATACAATTATTAACCATAGGTTCTATATTTTTATGTCGTTTATGAAATTTTTCTGAAAATTAATTTCTTATCTATTATGCACTAAAAAATCGAAATTGTCTTAAATATCTTCATGAGATTACAATCATATAATTACATATTTAGTTAAATTGATATTAATATACATACTGTATATTAATATCAATTTAACTGAATAGTATTCAAGAAAATATTATTGTTCTTCGGAGTAGAAATTTATTTGTGTGAAATTTATTGTGTCTTTTATCAGCATTCCTTTCATTTGGACAAAAATATTTTGTATCTAATTTTTATTAAAACATTTTTCAATTAGAATTTTAAATAGCTTGAATAAATAGAAAAATTAAAAAATATGAAATATTGTAATGTTTTCACGTTTTATCATAGTAAATTTTATCATAACCGCAATATTTGTTGTCCAAATTTCGAAATGATTTTTAAATAAATATTTTTTTAAATAATTTAAAATAAGAAGCTGAAACATAAAATAAACTCCATAAAGTATTTCTGAATTTTATGATGACTAATTAATTATAAATAAATCTATAAATTCTCTTTAAAGCAATTTTTTTAAATTCAAGAGCAATTAGCAATAGTGCGCAATATGTATGAAATATATTATACTATGCATATAAGTGAAAATACTAAGATAATTGCATTTAATGCAGAGGTAATTCAATTTTAAAAAAATTGTGAATAAAAAAGTAGAAAAAGGAAATTTATTAGTGTATAGCTGAAAAGCGCTTAATTCAATATTTCAATTTTAAATTTGAATTCAGCTATTTTTTATTGCCACGATTTATGTTTCGTAAAAGCTTATATTTTGTTTCATTATTTAGTTTTTTTCTTTACATAACTTTTACTACCAAATATACAAGAAGCCTAAAATTTTTAGTTCCTTTTTTAGCATCTAAAAAAAGTTTGTTAATGGGTCTTATTAACAGAAACTATATCAATAAATGATCCCAGGTAGGAAAAGGGCATGACTTATGATTAGCACTTATTTTTACAACGTCCGCTTTAATTCATTTGCACATTTTTTATTTCATTTCTGTAGAGCTCATTTTTCAAAAAACATGTTTTCTGAAAACTGCGTGACAACGCAGCCTTTTGAAATAAATGAGATAATAGAATAGTTGAAAAATCATAAAAGAGCTAATAAATAGAAATATATTAACCATATATAGTAATGATGTTGTCAAAAGAAATTAAAAAGTTTAAATTGCTTGTCAAAGGATTACGTTTAAGAGCGTTATAAATTACTTCTTGTTAAAAGAAATCATCAGTTATAGTTGATTTTAAAATATCCGTTTAAATTCAATTGCAATTTTTTCAGTGCTCAATTTCTTTAAAAAGCATGTATGAATATCAGTGAGATAAATCCTTTGAAAATATATCAAATTATACAATAGTTTAGAAATCATATCAAAAGGATAATAAATATAAAAGAACGGAAAATACTTAGTTATGATATATTCAAAAAATAAAATAATAAAGTCTGAATTGTAATTCCTACTTCAAAAGGTAAAATGCAAAGAAAAGTAGCCCCTGAATGATTTTAGAATCGCCAAAAAGGAATTTTTCTTCACGATGCCATTAAAATTCCATCTATTTCCCATGAATTTCGCGATAACACGTATCTCAACTACCTTTTACTACAGCCATAAACTATATTCCATTTGGTGAAAAAGCTTACAAATGACAAAGTTTAAAAGTTTTCTTTTTATACTTCAATTTAGAAAGCAATAGTCTATTTAAGGATTTTGAATTGAAGTTTGTCGTGGACTTTAACAAAAGTCAGGTGCTATTTAAAATATTCTGTCTTATTTTATAACTGGAGGAAAGAAAAAATGCTGTCAGATATCAAGAGATAACTAAACGTTTTCTTTCTATTTTATCAAAGGGAATAGATATTTTCACTTGCTAAGTTGCAGGGTGTGTTTCCTAAAACGGTTAAGGTTTTTTTTTTACTCTTATGGAAGTCATCTTTTTAGAATATATGAAGAATTTCTCGTTTTTTCCCTTTCAGATCTTTTTATTTTTTGGTGTGTTAAACAGATAAAAATGATATAATGTGAAATTATTTAGACGTGTATCATTGTTAGAATAGAGGCTTAGGATGTATTTTAAATTTATTTGACTTTTCATATTTATTTATTAACTTATTTTTTTTCAGCGTTTAGTTGGTTTAGAAATCGAAAATTCTTGATTCACTGTTAGAAATAGGAATGCATGTTAAACCATACAAAATAAACCAAATGAAACTTTAATATGATACTAATTTGAACCATATTGTACGCCGAGAAAAATAATTCTTATAAAACGTTCGCACTGTGTGGTAATAACATTTCAGGTAAAAAAAACAACAACATGATTTTGGTAGATGAAACCAAAATATACGATATTTAAATCATTAATATGGTAACTTTTACACTCATATGGTAAAAACTTACCAGAAATTCTGATTTTCTAACTTATAATCCTTATTACCACATATTCAGTGAATTTAAAAAAAAAATAATAAGTCTAAAAGTAAATTTAACTGTATAAATGGTTTTTATGTCATACTTCAAGTTATCATGATAAAATTACCAAATTTTTCGACATTTGCCAAATTTTATCACATATTATAAAACCATTTTGTATTTTTAATTTACATGAATCATTTCCGAATCGCTTCAGTAAAAATAACCAAACTTTTTGGTGGTCTTATAAATGCGCAAACTTTATTTACTAATTTAAAAGGAAATCTGGTGTTTAGACGGTTAATTTCTGAATGAAATTAATATCTATACAATATCAACACAATCTTTTATTGTAAAAGATTTTATGATAACAGCAGTAATAATTTTTGTATCTCTATAAATAGTACTATCTGGAAGTTTTTTTAATAATCTTTTAAAATATGGTAACTGTATTGTGAGAAATTATTATTACTAACCTTCACTAAGCTAACCTGAGTTGCTATGAAGTTGGTGATGACTTATGTTTAGAAATCATATTGAGGCAAATTTAGCTTTTTCAAATTGCATAACAAAGCGCCGTTATGACTGATTTCTTAAATAGATCAAAAGTAATTTAATCTATAATATAATAATGATCTATTTAACTCCTTTCAGACAGTGTGCAGTGACAAAAAAATAAATAAATGAACGAAATAACCTGAATAATTGGGATAGTGGATTGTGATCCCTAGTAATCGGATCTTCACATACTAGAATTCAATTTTAATAGTTCAAAAGGGTGACCTCAATTATAATAAATAATTATAGTTCGAAGGACATTTTAGGCTTTTAAAATTGTTAAGCTTTTCTGAAACTATTTCGACAAATTTCTTTCAAATTTCGTATTTTGCCGTCTAAATTTACATTCTTTAAAATGATGTACAATAATTCAAAATTTTCCGTCTATCATTACATAAAATAACAAATAATTATTAAAAATTATCTTTTGTGTAGAATTATCTTTGGATAAACAAATTTTATAATTGTGTGCAAAATTTTTTCATTCGCTTATAAATTTCTTGAGGTAAAGCGAAATACGCAAAAAGTAAAATTAACATTAAGGATTTCAAATTTTGGAGAGCTCTCTAGACCAAATTATTGGGTTCATATTTCCCAGATTGCGTCTACCCCCTATATTTTGGGGATCAGAAATCCGAATCAGTCGAAAAAATTTTATGTTTATTTAGAGATATTGCATTTTTGTGTCTGATTTCGTAACTTCAAATATTGTTTGTTATAATTAGCTTATCTGAGGTCATCCCCTTAAGCTATTATGATTGAGTCCTAGAACATTAAAATCAGATCAATAAATCAAAAGTTATTCAAGTTGGCCCATTTTTTCTGCGTACTGCACAGTGCGCAAAAAAGGAACGGAGAAGAATTTTGATCTAATAATCGGATCTTCACGTTCTAGGACTCAATCTTAAAGGTTTGAGGGGGAGTCCTCAAATATGCTAATTAATTAGTGCAGACGATACTTTATCTAAATACTACTTTCGCTAAATTAATATACCTTTCATCAGACCCCAAAATATAGAGGGTAGCCGCAATCTAAGAAATATGGTCCCAATAGTTTGGTCAGGAGAGTGTTCCAAAATTTGGACCCCTTAATGTTAATTTTACTTTTTGCGTATTTTACTATATCTTTAGAACTGTTTAAGAAAATTGAAAAAAATTTGCACACAATTACTAAATTCGTTTATCCAAAGGTGAAAAAAATTAATAAAATTAAAAATAAAAATACAAATATGCAAAAAATTATTTTTAGTAAATACTTATTATTTTCGATTATTTTATTTAAAAATGGTCGAAAAAAGTTTGAATTGTAAGGTATAAAATTTCTTGCATCATCTTAAAGAATATAATTTTACATGGCAAAATACAAGATTTGAGCAAAATCGCTTGAATAGTTCCTGAGAAATTAAATTTCAAAAAAGTCAGATATTTCAAATTCGATATCGTAGTTACTGTATTTTTGGTGTATTTCCGGTGTAATTTATTGTATTTTCGGTAATCTGTTTCTTTCAAATCAGTGCTTTACATTTACATATCAGACTCATAAAAATTTATTGCTAAAACTACTAAAATATGTTAAAATTTACTGCGTTTTTGAGAACACCAGGAAACTCGGTAATTCTTACTTAAGTGATTTGGTAATGATTTTGGTAAAATTAAAAATAAAATAGGTTTTTATAATGTGTGATTAGTAAGTGTGGTAAAGTTTTATAATGATACCAAATAGCATGGCACAAAAACAAATAATTTTCAGTTTTCAAATTTTCAAAACATGTGTGATAATAAGAGCTATAATTTTGAAAACTAAAATTTCCAGTAAACCCTTACTATATGAACTTAAAATTTATCAAATTAATACACTGTAAAGAATTTGGTGTAAAGTTTCCACCATTTTTGGTGTTGAGGTAAATTAAAACTTTTTGCAGTGCATATAGTTGCATTTTTATTCACTTTTCTTGTTACAGTTCTATTTATTTATTTATTTGTTCATTTAATGACAGCACATATTTTCATGCACACTAGAATCAATTAATGGCTACATTTTAAAATTAAAATTATAAGAGTGATAAGATAAATAAATACAAAATGTGACTACATGCAAATTTTGCATACTATTTATTAAAGTTTCGGATATGCCCAAATTTCCATCTAAAGTGCTCCTTAATTTAATGATTTAATACATTATAATTTTTAAAAAGACAATCATCTACCTTTAAGGCAATGGTTTCGTTTAAAATTAAAAATGAAATATTTTCGAACCAACCTTAGGAATGAAGTAGGTTAGTAGACTAACGTTTTTTTAAAAAATTAATTAATACTATACACATCTTGAAATATGCTTCGATATGTTTTTAAAATTAATTATATAATTTCACATTCTTAGTGTAAAATTAAATTGTTTGAGCAAATTAATTTTCAAAATTTATTTTATTACTCTATCTTTATTCTATTTTTTTTGTTTGAATAACAAGCACGAAGAACTGCATTGGTTAAGATCTCGCTGAAAAAGAAAAAGAGTTTTAAATGGTATTCAACAGATCCTTTCAACACATCACGCATGAGTTACTTGCGGAAACATGCGAATTTCATATTATTTGTTTCAAGTGCGTAAATTCGATAAGTGCCCAAGCGTATCGCCTGGTAATAAAACATGTCTTGATGAAATATGTGATATGCTCCTTTCGAAGGAATGAGCTATAGAACAAAGATTCTTGACCGACTGAAATATATTGTCAATCCGGGAATCTTTTGATATTCGATTTTAATGTTTTCGTTAACGAAGTTTACGTGATCAAGTGTCTTTTAATTCAGATTTTGTTAGATTAATGAGCACTATAAAAATGGCACAAGCTATCTTGATCACTAAAAACATTTTAAATTTTGTGGCGGAGGCATTTACGCAGCTGAATGTTCGAAAACTTGTTTTTGAAACTTTCATTATTCCGAGAAAAGGTTTTTCTAAATGTATAAGGTTTTTCTCATATTTTAATATGCAACATTTAGTAAAACTCTTTCATTTATAATAATGAAAATTTTAAAGTATTTCCTAAAATATCACAAAAACGTTTCAAATATAAAAACATAAAATATTGTGCCGCCATCTATTTATTGAAAAGCAAATTAATACATTAGAAAGTAAAAGCACATTCACAATTACACGAGGTAGTTAATCAAATCTGTTGATTGAAAACTTCTATATATACTTTGCTTCGAGATAAATAGGTTTTTTTGGATTATTTATCTTAAGCTATTTCCTTTTTCTACCGGAAATGAAAATAAATAATAAGTAATGCTCCAACCATAAAAAGTGTGCTACCATTCATAATTTTTTTTAATGGAGTTTTAAAAAATATATCAGTGAAACAAAAATTAAAATCACAATAATAGCTAGTTTTATCAACAAAAAATATATTTAAATATAATCCCAAGATGAAAAAAATAGTGATGCATCTCACAGACTTAGCAACTTAGCAAATAATTAAACAACAAAAAAAAATAGAAAGGAAATAAACAGGTGTACGATAAGCTTTTACTTAAAGTCTAATAAAACGATTAATAAATCAAAGTTTGACTCGAAATTTGCGATTATGTTAGCTGTTACATGAAACAGGTATAATTATAACCCGTATACGGGTTAAATATTTTGTTTTTAATCTATGTTGTCACTACAAGCAAAAAGTTATCAAGGTGTTAAAATATTATAACGCAACCATCTAACGGTTAGATTCAAATCTAAAAATGTCATTTGAAATGGTGGTTCAATGTCAATGTTGTTTAATGATTAAACTAAATTGTTGAAGTCCTCAATTGTTTGTTAAAACGGCTTAACACATTTTGCATTTCTCAGGAAAATATAATTGACTGTTTTGATGTTTTCAGACCATCAACATGATTAAAAATATCTGCATATGTAAAATTAACTTATTTGAAATCGAAAACAAATGTGTAATGCAAGGTTTCTTTAGGTGAACATAATTCAATTAATCCACTTAAGATGACATAAATAACATGGGAGAATTTTTTTAAATTTCCTATTGCATAAATAAGTTGTTTCTCTCTCCAAGCTACAGTTTTTTTAAAATGGCACTTTCAGTCTATTTTAGTCAAAAACTACAAGTTTAAACTTGTTATATAAAATGGGGGATTAGGGTTAATCATCAGCATTAAAACTGACTAAGAACCCAAGTCTCTATATGTCGTCATACGTCACAAGGGGCGCTCCCCTAATATGAACTGTTTCTTCATGTACTTTTGAACATCTCATAGTAGTGAAACGCACCTTGTCACGTACAATGGCACTTTCGGGCATGAGTTCCTATGCAGTTTTAATTCTGATTATGTGCCTTAACTTCCCTAGAAGTTTGCTGCAGCATTTATGCAGTACCCTGTTATATATAACGTTTTTAAACTTGTTCATTTCGACAAGAAATTGACTAAAATGTCATTTAAAGAGACATCTAATGCTTTAGAACCAAAAATAATTGCAGATTTTAAATCCCTATACCCGAATTAGGCAACATCAATTATTTGTATAAATGCAACAAAAAGTTTTTTTTCCCGGTGTACTATTTCTGTTTGTAATATACGGTTTACACAACCCCTTTGTAACCAAGTGTCATTTTTATTTTACTTTTCCTCCCTTTTCTTATACCAGATACAATATGCAACACCGATTGATTTCTTTTTTTTTATTTTAAATGCAGAAGCTGGTAAGTTTTTTTTACCGTGAGTTTGAAATAGAATTCATAACTTCTTTCATTAAAATAAATAACAACTTTAATCAAATTTAAGATTTGATACAGAAATATAGAAACAGTAAATGAAAACAAATGGTATTGAATTATCAACATTTGCAGTACTATAAAAAATAGTCAATTGTATTTATTTGAAACCTAAGTATAGTTTTGCATCAATATATATGTCAAACTAAAAACAATATTTAATTTTTTAGTAAGAAGAAATTTATATTTTCTCCAATGATCCAATTCAATTTAAACGGATGTTCATATACTTGTTTTTTTCTAAATAAAATTAAACAGGACAAAAACATTTGGAAAAAAAACAGTTTGTATTTATTTCAGTTAGAATGTCATATAATATCACATTTCTTATTTACGAATTACATTATAAACATAATTAAAATTTACAAGCCTTAGAATAAATTTCCTGAATAAATTTTCTAAACTTTATAAAAATTTATCTTATTACCTATCTTTTTATTATTTTATCCATTTAAATATTTCTGCGCCCAGTTCTAACTTAATTATAAGTGGTGTAACAATGCATCAAAATTAAATTATTTGCGCAGAACAAGCTGGAAAATAACTAAAAGTATAATATAATTTCATAATATAATTTCAAATTCTTTTATAAACAAGTTTAAAATATTTACTCTATATAACAATTCAATTCAAAGAGGAATATATTCGAGATGCGTATCATAAAAATCCTCCTTGTTTAGTTTCAAAAGTTTTCTTTTGTCAAAAATTTAAGAAGAAGTAATAAGTACCACCTATGCATTTGAAAGCTTACTTTGCTTATAATTATAACCAGAGGGAAAAGTAAAAGAATCAGAAATGATAAAAAATTCAATTAGACTTCCAAGAGAAAATTCTTAATTTTTTTTTACATATCTGCTTATTTGTGGCAGTGTTCTCCTGAGGCGATTTTCGAATGATCTTAGAGAAGGGGAGAAGTCTCTTTCTTTAATTAGTGTTTTTCAGTTTTCAAAAACACCTGAAAAGAGCTTGGAAAAAAAAAAGTGAAATTAAGCACTGCATAATGTAAAAAGAGATTATTTTCCGCCATTAGTGTAAGGCATTAGTACTTTTAAGTTAAAGCAGCATTTCTCATAAATAATAAAAAAGACTTCTTGGTGCATGCTTTACAACAATTTTCTTTTAAATTTTCAGAGATGTTTAAATTTGCATCTAAATATAGTTTCAAACTGCTTTTTTTGAAAATAAAAATATATATAATTGAATAGTGTCCTTTGCATCAGATATGACAAAAGATATTGTTCTTAAGATATTTCCGTTTATAAAGATATAATATTTGCTCTTTTAAAATTTATTTGAATACAACTAAATAAGGTGATCACATTTTAAAATTGAATATTTCTCATAAATAATAAAAAGGACTTCTTGGTTCATGCTTTATCACAATTCTTCACAACAATTTTCTTTTAAATTTTCAGTAATGTTTAAATTTGCATCTAAATATAGTTTCAACCTGTTTTTTTAAAGAATAAAAAAATATATATGAAATTGTAATTGAATAGTAATGTGCTTTGCATCAGGTATGACAAAAAATATTCTTCTGCAGATATTTCCATTTATAAAGATATTATAATACTTATTCTTTTAAAATTTATTTGAGTACAAATAAATTAGATGATCACATTTTAAAATTGAATATTTCTCATAAATAATGAAAAGGACTTCTTTGTGCACGTTTTGCAAAAATTTTCTTTAAAATGTTCAGTGATGTTTAAATTTGCATCTAAATATAGTTTCAACCTGTTTTTTAAAAAATAAAATTTTTTTTATCTAATTGAATAGTAAACCTGCTTTTTTTTAAAAAAATTAAGCAAGTATATGTAATTGAATAGTAGTGTGCTTTGCATGAGGTATGACAAAAGAATATGCTTATCAGAATATTTAATTTTGATAACGATATCATAACAGTTGTTCTTTTCAAATTTATTTGAATGCAAATAAATGAGATAGTCACATTCTGAAATTGGAAATAAGATAGAAAGAAGATGAAAGACAAAATAAAAGTAGATAAAAGAAAATTTTTGCAATCATTAAATTTAATAAATGGTGTATTACGTATGAAACAATGTCAAGTCAAAACGCTACAAAGTTGGAAAATTTATTTCTACATCAATATAATAATTTGCATTTTTAAGTTGCGATTAAAGAGTTTTTTCTATGGAAATAGTTTTTACTTCACGACTCAGCTAAATATAACCACAACTCACTATATTAATAATAATATTTATCAAATATGAAATGTAAAGAGTGACTTAAATATTTTAGAGTAATTTTTTATTGATACCATTGACGCTGATAAGAAATCCAGCAAAATTTACGGTTTTAAACCGGGAGTTGTACAAAACTGTAGTATTTGTGAAATAAATCTGTAGCCTCAATGGTTTTTACCATAAAAGAACAAGTTCTTTTTTAAAAAATTACCAAGAAAACCAGTAGTCAGACTTGTTTTTGACTATTAAAGCAAGTTTTAATGACAAATGAAAATAAAACTATTGTCTCAACAGACTTAAGCTATATGGAGACAAGCTTTTGCTGTGAAAGTTACGAAGTAAATCTGCACCCGCACCATATGTGAGCAGCACTTGCTGGCATTCGAACCTGGGTCACTTCAACGGAAGGCGCAAGTTCTGTCCTCTGAGCCCTTGCTGCTCAAGTGTTTTATTATGAAGAAATATTATTAGTGAGGATATTGGTATAATATTGTATCAATTTGTCAATAAATTCGAATCGCAGTTTGGTTATTACGATGTTCAAAACTGCTAAAATTATAAACAAAATTGCTAAAATTGCTGAAATTAAGAACAAGTATAGAAAACCAAAGTAAAATGATTAAGGAATAGGTTATTTTATAAATAAAAAGGAGAAAAGCCATTATGTTAACGATATAGCTATAAACGGTTAAATATACGGCGAAATTCCAAAAAAAAAAAAAAAAAACAAGTATTTCTTACAGTACATTTATAGATGGGAAGGAAATATTACTATTCATTTCCCCATTTATTAAATTTTAATGAACTCACTAAAACGTATATATTAACAAGTCCTAATATTATTTTTTACCTAAAAATTTTTTAACGCATGATGTCTGTACTTTTTAAATTGGCTTTTAATTATCTCCTAAAAAAATTTGCCTGGGTAGAGGGGAATAAGGTATTATTACTGATCTTATTCATTAAATATCAATTAATTTTTAAAAACTAATTAAATCATTAATTCGAATATAAAAAAAAATATCATTGATGAAATGCTTATGATAAAGAAACTTATAATAAAAACGATAATGAATCGTTAATAAATGATGTAAAAGATAATGGAAAATAATAACAATTCGAAGAAAGCAGTTGTTATGAAACTATTTAGTAATATTATTTTTTCTTTAAACACGTCTATTGTAGTCATTATTCATTTCAAAATTTGACGTTTCAATTATGACTATCTATTTACAATCAGAAAATCACGATTTTTTTTGTTGTATACAGTTCTAGTAAAGAATATCGGATGAAAATAAAAACTTTATATGCGGATTTGAAATAAAAATACATCAAAGAAACATAATTCATATTTTGATGTAAGTGACTTTTCAGATGTTAATATAATTTGTTTCGAAGTTTATATAAAAAATAAAACTCTTTGAATCCATGGAAATAGGAATTTCAGTAAAATCATATTAAAATTTTGTAGGACGCGAAACAAAATCAACTTCGTTTGAAATATTTTTAACCAATGAGGGGTATTTTGTACGAGCTGCATAAAATTGTATGTCAGAGAAAAATAAAATGGAATGAAATGTATGGAAATGTTTGTTTCAGTAATTTATGATGATTATGATATCGATTGTTGAAACCCAAAAGTACTTAAAAATGTTACCTATATTAAACCAAATAAGTAAATTAACAGTGAGCAATATTTAAAAAAAATTAGGACACTATGAATTACTTTTGATGCAATGATCAAATTTTAACAAGCTATAACTCAATCTTAATAGTTCGATGGTCTGCAAATTAAGTAGTACAAACGATATTTAAGTTATGAATTCCGACATAAAAACGTATTTTCCTTGAATAAACATACATTTTTTAGACTGATTCATGTCGAAATATAGCCACAATCAGAAATATGGTCCCATTAGTTCGGTAAGGACAGCGGTTGAATGTTTGGACCCCTAACTGTTAATTTTACTTTTGCGTATATGGCCCTATCTCGAAACTTTTTAAAGGGAATACTTTTCAAAAATTTTTTTTTTGTTTTTGGGAAGTTACTTTTCAAAATCCAATTTTTACTTGATAAAGTAAAAATTTGATTTCTCGATAACTATTCGACCAATTTTGCTCAAATTTCCATTTTGTCCCTTAAAAGAGCATTCTTTAAAGTAATTTATAAAATTGTGTACCTCACTATTCAAACTTTTTCAATCATTATTAAGGAAATTTATTAAAAAATAATAGATACTTATTAAAAATTTACTTTATGCTTAGAACTAACTTAGGATACAGAAAATTCATAATTGTTTGCAAAAAGTTTTTGATTTGCTTGAAAAGTTTTCCAGTCATTTTTTGCTTTGCGAACAAAAGTCTCATGATTTTGAAGAAGTAATTAAAATTAACATATTTATTAATATAACGTATTTTTAAAATTATCCTATATATCCTGCATTTGTTTAGGAAAAGATGCAATTTGCAAATGTCATACTGAAAAGTTTGCAAATGTCATACTCATAACACTTTATAGTAAATACAAAATATAGTACTTTCAAAACTTTCAATAATTACAAGAAATTTTTCATGCTTATTTTAGAGTGTAACCTTTTCTTAGAACTTTTTTGTTTTTTAATTTCAGCGTTAATAGAACGTAAATATCATAGAGTTCATAAAACAGTTACTGGTATTTAAATTTAGATAACCAGCACTTAACACAAGAAAGTTAATCAATATTTCAGTTTAAAAAATATTTTATAAAAATATTTTTGAGCCCGAAATATCTTTGTGACATATGTAAAGAAACTTTATTCTAATATTTGTAAAAAAAAATTACGTTTTAATATAAATTTTAGGAAGAATTATTCGGTCTGATTGTATTGCACATGATATTTATAGATGATTTTTTACTTCTTTTATTATTCAACTTTTTAATTAATAACTGCGATTTCATATTACAAATTTTTTTGATGATTAAGCGAAATGATGCATTTCACTTTGATTCCTTTTGCATAATTCACGAAAAAATAATGATATCCTTTTCATTTAATATCATGCTTATTTTACAATTTAATTTTAAATTAATAAACTACAATACTGTATTCATCCAGTAAAATTATGTATTTCAGTTAAGTTTCTTTACATATATTTTGCATAACTCACGTAGAAGAAATACCTTCAATTTGTTATCATGCTCAATTTTTTACAATATATAGTCAATGAGCTGCTTAAACTATTCAGAAACAAAAAGAGGTGGAATCACTAAATTTCAAATAAGCAGCTACAAATGAAAGCAGCAAAATGGGAATATCGTGTCACAAGTTATACGAGAAAAATCGGTTAATATTCGGAGTATGATAGTGTTGACGAATGAGATAAGTTGAAACACGAAGAAATCCACACGAAAAACACTATTATTATCTTCTCAAATATATAAAAAACTTTTTTTCACTGGACGTCCTAGTGGTTACCCCGAATCGGTTCCGGCACGTTTTACAAACATCTGCCGCCTATTTAGTTTTTTTCTTAATGATCTTCATAGATATGGGTAGAGATTTGACTTCCTTTTTTTTTTATTTTTATATATCACCAATTTTGTAAGGATATTTGTTAAGATTTTTTATTTCATATTGTTTGAATTGCTTTTATCTAGAAGTTTTATTAGTGCTTTATTTATTTTCGCAAAATTGAACTTTTTTGCTTTGATATATTTAGTCATTATAAATGAATTATAACTTTATTCGTAAAATTTTTCGTATTTTCTTTGCTTTGTTTTATTGAGTCTATTACTGAGAGTAAAAAATTAAAAAAAATTTGCGTCTATATCTTTTCGCTTTAAAATTTCCTCAAGTTTCTTATTACCAACAATTTATCGATTAACTTAAATCTATTACTTATTTTAAAATAAATTATTGCGGAAAATATCACTAAGTATACTACTATAAATCTGAATTTTATTAACTTGTTACTTAAAATTAAGTTTCACTTCAGTTCCATTTTTCTCCTATATATATATATATATATATATATATATATATATATATATATATATATATATATATATATATATAAAGGGATAAAAATATAGTTCAATAACTATTCAACATTTGTAATAATTTATTTAATGAAAAGATTAGTTTAAACTGATTCTAAACATTACGCTCAAACTGATAGGGCGTCGTCAGGTGTGAACTCAACTCAGTGTACATAAAAGTATCGATATAAACTGAAGATAAGACGATGAAAGAAGTTCGATGGCTTATTTTTAATTTGAGTGAAACGTTTTTAATCAGATAAAGCTATTCTGTTTGAAAAATTAATAATTACAAATAATAAATAGTTATTTAACTATGTTTTTTTAGCCAATATCCAGACAAATACTTGAAAATTTAAGATTACCGATTTACATCTTTTATTGAAAATTTTTTAATTGTATTATGCTGCAATTTTAATTAGTTGCAATTAAATATGTATTTTAATAAATATCTCCTTTCTTTGTCAAGAATATTTTTAAGTTTTACAAATAAAAAATAATATTTCTAAAACCAAAAAAAATTTTTTTTTCAGTTCACTGCCCTTTAATGCATAAAAAATGTCATCAAATTAGGGGATGAATAGGTTATAAAGTACATAAAAAAGGAATAAACACAACGGAGATAAAATAACTGTAAGCATTAAAATACTGAGGCACATTATTAACCGTTTATTTAAATAGTATATGTAAAAAAAATAATTTCTGAATGATTCAGTATATTTTATTTAATATTTCTGAAATTAAGCTGTTTACTTTATAATGTACTTGATATCATTATTAGTTTAATTTAAATCAATAAATAGTCATTTACGAGTCGGGTGTATGTAGGATTTAATTAGCTACAAAATCTTTAATAATAAAAGCTCAAGTTAATGCTCTGTACCTATAGTTCATTACACACAGAAGCTTCAACACATTGAAAAGGAAGATGAAAAAAATAGGCGGATCCCCAAAATTGAAAGTTCCTGTAAGAGCCTCGTGGGCACACCTGGCTTCCTAAAATGCCTCCCGCCTATTTTCACACTTGGTTAAGCACAATCATCACGCCTCCTTCCCAAAGCTTAAGAATTATTAGCATTATCCCATAAAAAGGTAAGTTTAAATCATAAAAATGCTAATGATATTAGGCTCGCAATATCATTTTTTATAATTTAAAAAGGTTTTAGACATTAGCCATTTTTATACTATCATTTTTTCATGAAAATACTATAGTTTTTGCAATTCGAATGTGACATTTCCGGTGACATGTGCTGAATTTTGATACTGAGAAAAATATAAAGAGAGTAATTTGTAAAAATTAAATATCTTTCACAAAAGTAAAATGTAAAACGTTTAAAAAAAAAAGCAAAAAGAGTTCATTTGGATACTATATTCATTTGTAGATGACATTTTTTTAGTCGTTATTATTCTTATAATTCAATTTGTAATGAATAAAAACAAAATATAAGTTTTAAAATTCAGTTTTTCAGTTAAAAGAATTTAGACACTCGCTGTTTTTATACTTTTAATTTTCTTATAAAAAATGCAATTCGAATGAGATATTTCCGATGTACTGAATTTTCATACTGAGAAACATCCATAGAGAGTATTTTCTAACATTGCAATCTGTTTCAAAGTATTAGAAATAAGAGCCCATTTGGATAGTGCATCCACTTTTGGTGACATTTTGCAATTCGTTATTTTTTTTTACAAAAAAATTAAAATGAATTAAAAATATAAAATTGAAAACTTTTTTATAACCGTCGTTGAACAGCAGACCCAATTTCGGGTCTACGACTACTTGTGTTCAACTTCGTAGCCTTGTAATTTTGAACCCAATGTAAAAGACAACTCTTGGATCAAGTATTGGGAGAAATTTGCTTTCGTGGAGGACTTCTTGAGAGAATTAACCCGCATTTGCGTTACATGGAGAGGGAAACCACTAAAACCTCCCTAGTTTATCCTGTGTACACAAAGAACTCTAACCCATGATCCATCTATCCCTGAGTATATTTTACGTCAGCAATGTGGTCGGTGCGTTCAAGCTATAATAAGCGGAAGTTTTCCTTCTAACGCCTTTGACTCTTCTACAGAATCTCTTTTTTTCTATCATTAGATATAAACCGTGATGGCTCAGGGGATAGAGCGTTCGCCTTTCAATGATGCGACCGGGTTCAAATCCCAGCGATAGCTTTTCGATACGAATTCCGCATCAGGTTAGCATCGATCACAGTGCTGCGGGAAAATATCCTCAGTTGTTGACGAATCATGGATTAGAGTCCTCTTAACGTTAGGCTAATTGTAGGAGATTTTTGTTGTATTCCTCTCCATGTAATGCAAATACTGGTTAGTTCCATCAAAAAAAGTCTTTCCCGAAGGCAAATTTCCCTCAATACTTAATCCAGGAGTCTCCTAGATTGGGTTAAAAATTAAAAGGCTATGGGGTTGTACACTAGTATTCGTAAACCATCCAACAATTAAGTCGGCTGCTCATTAGACATGTGGCGTGGTGAATCAAGGAATAGAGAGTTCGTCTCCCAATGAGGTGGCTAAAGTTCGAGTCCCAGCGGTGGTTGTTTGATACAAATTCCACTCCTAGCTCGCACAAAACACAATGCTGACGTAAAATATCCTCAGTAGTAGACAGATAATGGGTTAGAGTCCCCTTGCCGTCAGATTAACGGTGGAAGATTTTTGTAGTTTTCCTTTCCATGTAACGCGAATGCTGGTTAGTTCCATTAAATAGTTTTCCACAAACGCAAATTTATCCCAATACTAGATCCAGAAGATCTCTTTTTTTCCGGTTTGGGTTTAATATTAGAAGACTACGGAGTAGAACATTAGTAGTTGTAAACTCAAAATTGAATCGGTTGTTCAAATACGGTTGTAATATCATTAGACATGCAGATCTCGGCAGAAATAAATTATTAAAAAATTTTACTTTAGATAGAGTAGTTTAAAGTATAAATGAACTTACTAATTTGATTTATATAGACTTATTATATTTTTTTCAAGTCTTAATTTCGTGAAATGCGAGTAAGAGCATTCTTATGCAAGTTTATTTTGCATTTCAGGCACCACAAGTGGCCATTGAAAAAAAAACTCTTTTCTTCTAACTGTTTCTAATCATTTCATATAATTGATATATATATATATATATATATATATATATATATATATATATATATATATATATATATATATATATATATATATATATATATATATATATATATATATATATATATATATATATATATATATATATATATATATATATATCTGCATATACCTATAAAAAGTGATTTAGCATATTGTGCAAAAGATATGCTCTCTCTGCATCTAATCTGCTTCCGAGGTATGATAAATATGTCTTGAAAGTAATAATAAATAAAAAAATAAATAAAAAAACATAGTTAACTATATCAAAGAAAATTTCAAAGCAACTGAACGAAGACCACTTACTCTGCATTTCCACAATTTTTAATACATAAGAGAAAAGGAATCTATTCCATTTGATTGTCAAGGGGTGGAAGGACTGGATGAGTATTTGACTATACCTTAAGACACTGCCCTCTTTACGGGAACATTCATTAAAAAACTTCTTAAGTTCTCGCAATAGATATTTTGCATTAGCTATTGACTGGTATTGAAAATGACTTTCTAAGATTTTCCGCAGTTATTGTGACAATTATTTTTACATATCAAAAAAAAAAACTCACACATTTGTCAAATTATGCTTATTTTCATCTTGATATTTGAAACTTTTGAAGACAGTTTTCATTCTCATAAATATTATAATAAGGTTATAATTATAAATCTATCACAGTCAATATTTTATAATGCATATATATTCTGCAAAATTCAAGCAGAAAAAAATAAATAACCATTGTTCCAGTAACTGGAGCTTTAACGCCTTATAGATCAAAAAGTTGGAAATCATCAGTAGTTGAGAACTGATTTTTAAACGACTAATAAATTCAAATTCGGCTTCATAAAGACCTCTTTTTTTTCTTCAGAACTCTTAACTTTTTTGACAATATTCTTTTTAAAAAGAATTCTGTCGTCATCTAAAAAGGAAAAACTGATTAGCGATGTGAATTACTTTGCCACTATAATTTTGATCTAAATAAAGAAGTTGTACGAATAAGAATTAAAATATAAATCTAAAATTTGGTTGATAAGTTCAAAATCCTCAGCAGTGAATTTCAATAAAAATAAATAAAATGATCCAGATCATGCCATCTTTGAAACTGTTTATTGAAATGCGTCCTTAGCTTTATTTAGTTTTTAATGTTTATCGTAAAAACAATTTTCTTAATAATACTACCTCATTAAGGGTAAGTCCTCTTAACATAAACCGTACTTCTTTTACAAAATCACAAATCCGTTTCACGGAAAAAATTAATAAATCACGTATCATGTTTTGAAACTTGCTTTCGTAAACCAAGAAGATGCTGAAAATTATTTATCTAAACTTTACAAGAGTAATGCACAAACATACAATAATGCAAATAAAATAATAATATAGTATTAAGTATTAACAAATAAATAGTAGGGGGACAACACTTGGGAGACTTTCTTAATAGTTCGCTTGGAAATAATTAATAATTTTAAAACATCATATTTTCGTATAATATTCTTTAAAATTTTCATTGTTTTCTCTCTCGTTATTTTCATAACAAAAATATGATTGTATTAGTTATGAAAATATCTACAAAAATATAAGAGAAACACTTAAAATTTTAAATCCTCTTACTATTAAAACTGCTTTAAGCAATTTCTTTGTTTTACACAAATGTCCCATTCAATACAATAACAAATATTATTTAATAATATTTTATGATAGGATTTTTTATAAAATCATTTTATATCAGATTTGAATAATTTTAATACACAATATAAAATCTTTTGTACTCACAGAAAATATATAACAGCATTTCTTCAGCGATATATCTAAAAACTATAAGAATGTTTTGATATCTTACCTTTTGCGAATAATATTTTAGGACACAATATTAGTAGCTACAAAACTTTGACAACTTTTCCGATTGAGGATCACATTCAAAATGATATAACTTAAGATATACAAAAAATTTTGTCAAAATCATTTAAATCTGGTTACTGACTCATTTTTGCGAAATGTTTGCTCTATAGAAGGATTTATAGTTCCGTTTAAAGAATCACTTCCTTTACAGAAAAGAGCCGGCAGACTAATTGCAAAAATATGGAAATAAAGGGAATGTTTTCTTTTAAGGCGAATACTTCAGGAAATATGAAATAATGCAGAAAAACTACCCATCCCAAAATGAATGTTTGCTAAACCAACAGACATTGTGAGTCCTTTCCTCAGTCTGGGAATATAATATTCTTAGGCAACAAGTTTTTTTTTACTTATCTGTGTACAGAAAGTGCGTGAACGTCTGTGTGTGCCTTTTATTTTTAACCGAAAAGTGCAATAAATAAGATAGTATAACAAGACTAGCCCTAAAGAAATGCAAGTGTAGAAATTAAGCTGTTTGTGAAACTCATGTGTGCAGAACTTTATTACCTGATTATTTAAATGTTTATTGCGCATAAAAATCTAAAATCGCGTTCATATTTAATAATGTTATGTTGTTTTTACTTCTTTATAAAGTGTTTGAAGCTGTGTAGAGGCCAGGTATATGAGGTCATACACACTTACCTACAATAATGGAAGAGACACTTTCAGTTTTTGATAATTTATTTTTATCATTTATCAAGAAATACTTAGAAGATTATTTTGTAACTTTAAAGATGTTTAGATCATACGTTTTTTCTTACTAAGCAATAAAATTTAAAGCTTTCAAATTTGAAGGACCAACAATAAATTCCGAAGGAAAAAGTATATTTGAACACCGTCTGCAGAAAAACAAGCGATTCACTTGTAACTTGTAGCGATTACTTTGGTTGTTGTTCGCAATAGCTGCATAAAATTTCGCAAATTTAGCTTAAATATTTATGGAGATTTGGACATTTTAATAAACAACGAATTTTCTTTATCTTGCATTTTTTTGCTTGAACTTTAAAAATATTTTAAAAAAATTTTACCGAATTTTTGGAGAATTTTAAAATTTGTGACAAAATTATTGTTTTAAAATTTGAAAAAAATTGGTTAAAAACTACAAATACAAGATATAAGTATTTTAAGTAGTTCTTTTATACTGCACTGCACGGAAAAAAAAACATTTTTTTCTTAATAATTTTGTAAGGAATTGCGTTTGACAACTAATGAAAAAAGTCTGACATTTTTCCTAAGTAGTTTATGTACTTTTTAAAAGAAAGCTCAAAGTGATAAGCGGTTTTAAACGATTTTCATTTTGTGTCATAAAGCAAAATTTAATAACAAATGATAGTACCTAACAATGATCGTCCGGACACAGAAATGTGATGGTATAAAGGAAGAAAACATGCAAAAAAAACATTCCCCATGATCTCCACAATGCCGGTGTCATTTTAAAAAAAAAGTTGGTTAATAGCGAAAATATAATTTGTGTTAGACCCCTTATCCTTTTGAGCTTTCTCTGTAAGAAAAGTACAAAATTATTTTGAAAATTGCTTAAATCTTTAAGATTTTCAAATCAGCTTTTCTTTCAGTAGTCGCCCAATACGATTCACTTCAAAATTATTTCAAAAAAAAAAAAAAAAAAAAAAAAATTATTTTTCCGCGCATGCTCAGTATAAAATAACTACTTTAAATATATTATATCTTACGCTTTCTTAGGAGACTTTTGCGACCGACCCTTTGCTTGTCCTGGATTTCTTGAGAGTGTATGGATTCATTGATAATGTCTAGCTGCCGCTAGACAGTTAGGGGATTAGTCACACATATCTTACGCAGTTTTAAACGATTTTTTTTTTCAAATTTTAAAGCAATAATTTTGTAATTAATTTTAAATTGCTCCGAAAAATTCGTTTAGTTTTATTGTATATTTTTTATGTTATAGCATAAAAACGTAAGACAAAAAAAATCATTTTTTAAAAAAAATGTCCATATTTCCATATTGTCCATATTGTTGTATTTAAGCTAGATTCATAAAATTATATGCAGTTATTGCAAATAACTACTAAAGTAATTGCTAAAAGTAAGCAGTTTACTGCTTATTTCTCTGACAGAAGTTGTTCAAAAACACTTGCTTTTTTTCGTAATCTATTGCCATCCCCTCAAACCTCTGATTTGATGAAATTTGTATGAACTAAACGCATCTAAAGTTACAAGACAATTCTTTAAGTATTTCTTGAGAAGTTTAAAAAAATGTCAAAAATTTAACGTCTCTCTTCCGTTATTGTAGGGTACATGAGGTTATCAAGGAAGAGAAATTAACGTAAATATTTTTTTATTTTGAAAAATAATAGATAAGTTTTAACTTTTGTGTAAGAAATGTTCTAGAATAAATTTCGAGAGAATAGTAACTGCAAGACTAAAAGAAATGCATTCATCATTTAGAAAAGTAATTTCAATGCAGTATACATGTTTTCTAATACCCGACTAAATTGGAAAGAGTTTACCTCTTGAATTGGTATCATCTTTATGTGAATAAAACGTGATCGTTTTGAATTTGATATGGTTTACAAATTGGAAACGTGATAATTTTTAACGTGATGAATTTTCGCACGTTAATTATATCTTATAATAAGTTTATGTTGATTATTCTGTTTAATGAAGCATGGCTCAAAATTGTAAGTATTAAAATCAAGAAAAATATGAATATGATTTCAAATGATAATTTAATTCCTGATTATTCTGTAAAAATATTACGGTTGAATTGATCTTCTTTTCAATTTTTGATCAATTCTTGATCAATTTTTGAAATTAGATTAAGTATCTTATTTGAACTTGCGTTTAAATGTACTTAATGTAGTGTGATAAAATTTAAGAAAGAAAAGACCTTTTGTGGTTATGGTTCTGTGATTTGAAAACTTTTAAATTTTTAAAAAGTGTTTTTCTTACTCAATCAAACTATAACTGTCCGGAATTCAATAGATATGGAGAAATATTAAATGTGGTTAAATATTAAATAAAAGAAAGAATGAAGAACGATGAAATATAGTGTCTTTTTTATATAATTTAATGTTCAGATCCTTACTTATTCGAGCGTTTAATTAAAAGTTTTCTTTTTTTCTGCAAAACAAGCAATTTCAATTATAATTAAATAAAAAATATTCATAAAATATTTATTCTAGTTTTTCTTATTCATTTGGTTAAAGAAAGTTTACTCTTTTCTTATGGAAAACACAAACAACACCGCAAAAAGAATCCAAACATTTACTAGAAATGAATTACAAATATATGTATATTGATTAAAGTGTATTTAAGTAAGTACCAATAGTTTTTATAGATGTATTTAATATAAAAAATTCTGCAAAATGATTACCTGTCTATATGGCTTTAGACGCCTTCCACTTTCTTTGGTATAAAAACTGAAAAATAAAAAGGATGAGGTTACATTTTATAAAAAAAATATCCTAAGCCTAAAGACAAAAAAAGTAGAAAAAATATATCGTTTTTTTCCCTCTGACGCCAAAGTATTTTTAATTCATTTGCATTTGTGATACGTCAGGTTATTTTTTTAAGAGATTAACTTTCCCATTTCTGTCCCTCCAGTATTCTTCACTAACTGTCCTACCTCGTTTTACATTTTATTCTTGTTTTTCAGTTTTTTAATTTTCAGTCATCCAAAAAATATATTCGCTCCGATCGCAAGGTAGTTTTTAATAAATTAAAATAATTTAGCGAAATATATCATGAAGACATAGTTTGAAGAATTAACAAAACACAAAAAGTATAGTTATAATTTCTTTTTTTAAAACATTTTTTTTTCTGATTGATATTAAATGCGCTGAAAACATTTACAATTAAAAAACTACGAAATTTAAATAACAATTGCTTGATTTCAAATGCCTAAAAATGCCATTGCTATTCTAATATAATAATGAAAAGCTTTAACGTTAAAACTTGATTATTCTGTTATAGAGTGAGACTTATAGACGTTTCATAGAGATAGTTTCATAAAAGATGCTTCACAGGCATAATAGACACGTTTCATATAGAGGCGTAATAGATGTTTCATAGGGAGACATAATACTCGTTTCATATAGACATAATAGATGTTTCATAGGGAGATATAACAGACGTTTCATAGGGAGACATAATAGACGTTTCATAGGGAGACATAATAGATGTTTTATGGTGAGGCAATATTGGCACGTTTCATAGTGAGACATAATAGACGTCTCATAGGGAGGCATGATATAAACCATTTCATTATATTAAATTTTTTAAGGGAAGTTAAAGAATACTAAGGAGAAAATATTACTTAATTTGCTTCACTTATTCAACCCTTTTATCAACAATAAGACTTTCTACATTATGAGTAATAATTAATAGATTTATGAGTAGTAATTAAAAAGAAAGATACGGTGTGAATAAAAACAGAACAAAATTAAACATAGTTTCGCATTATTTTAAACTAATTTCTAAATTAAAAAACTCGGACTTAAATTTTGACGAATTCGGTTAAATTGTTCTCGTAAAATATAAATTTGAAAATGAGATTTTTTTCTGAACCATTGCAGTTCAAAAATTTTTAAATTGATTTTTTTTTCAAATTTCAGGAAAATTATGTTAGGAGACAAGTCAACAGAGCATTGAAAAACATACTTTCTCTAGATAAGAATTTCTTTTATTGGCTTCATGACGAGTCTAGGTTATGTCCCTCACGTGACGTAGGAAATTAATAATTATATTTATCAAAACATATTTTGTAAACATGTATTTATGCCTTAAACGACTTAGAAAAATGTGAATTTATAAAAATGATTTTATTATTCTTTATTAAAAACTGGTGAAAATTTTAAATTGTAACTGTCTTTTAATTATTGAATTGTTCTATAACTTTGATACGAATTACGTTGATCTAAAACAATTTACTCAAAATTTTAAAATATTTCTCCCCCAATAAGGGATCTTTACTAAAATGTTGGCAATTAATTTTTATTATTTAAATTAATAACAACTGAACTATTTTGAGTTTCGAACTATATTAGTTTTAGGTAACGTTAAGTTCTGAAGTTTTTATTTTAAAATAAATTTTTTTTAATAAATTTGATTGAATATATCTCAAAAAATAACATTTTCATATTATTGCTATTTTCAAAAAAGAAGAAAAAAACGATTTCTTGAGAAAACAAGAGTATTTATTTCAGAGCATAGAGCAATAAATTACTTGCATGAAAGAACAACGGTAACATCAATACCTTTTATACAATAAATATCTATTTTGTTTAAATATGATTTTTGTTATGGCGCAATAACTAATCCTGACTTGATTTTGCCCCACAGCGAATAATCAATAGATTTTTAATTCTAAACATCCATTATTCTAATATAGGCTCGTAAGTATGCGTATACGTATATGCATCTGTATTAAAAATAAATTCATGCTTAAAAATTTTGAATTTTTAGTAGAGAAAAATATTGATAAGAAATAATATATTGTTTAAATGACCAATAATTTACAAATGAGCAAAAACTTCCGTTTAAAATTTTCAATAATGATAATCATTATTTAGATATGATGATTATCAATATATATGATTTTTAATAATGATGCAAACAGAACATAAGAAACAAGCTGGTGCCTTAAAATTTTTTTTAACAATTTTTAATATTGGATAATGATATAAATAATAATTTAGCAAAAGTGTATAAAAATAAAATTATTTTCTTATACATACATAAAGTATAAATGTTTGTTAATATAAATAATTATCATTTTCAACGAAAGAACTGCATTAAATTTTCTTTCACTGACTGGGAAAATTAATATTCCAAATTGAAATAAAAAACAGCCACATAAATTGGTTTAAAATGCATTGTGCAAAGAACTTTCTTCTCAGTAGTCGGGTTTAATCTTCGTTTCGGCATCCTTTAACAATCGGAAATTTCCAGCAATTTTTTCTATGTTAGTCTTTCCTCTTTTAAACGTTATTAGAAACCAAACTTACGGGGAAATTTTTTTTTCTCGCGAAACATCATTGCGATTTTAGAGCTACCTTTAAGCAAATTAAAGATACGAGAGCTTTGGGTTCTGAAAAAGACACAAAAGCTAGGAGAGCCAAACACCATTTAAATTTGAGTTCTTGGGAAGCTTTACTGTTGTATTGCCCAGAAAGAAAAGAGGAAAAAAAAATTGGAAAAGTGAAAATCTCCCCATTGAGTCACCCGTTTCGTTAACGATGGAGACCTCATTTATCGCAGCGCTTATCGACAGTGGATAATTTAATCGCTAATGACACCTCCAATGTCATTAGCCACATTAGAAAAGACGCGGGAAACTTTTGCCTCACTTCTATGGAACCTTTCACTGCAGAATTCTTTTAGAATCCTAATCAGGAGACAATTAATGCTGCTCGGAGGACTTTCTGCTAATGGTGCCCTCCTTTTATTTTAATGTTACCCTTTTAACCGACTTCTACAGTAGAATTTGTTTAATGGGAAAGTCTACATTAGGTTAGTTCAGCAACTATCCTCCATCTATATCAAATAAGAATGATTAGTTAATATCATTTGAACGCAACCATAAGGAAGACTATCTTGAAGACAAAGGTACCTTGAATTTGAGAACCTCGTGTTACAAATAGTAAAAACAATTGATTTCGTTTACACTAAGCTTATAAAAGGTAAAACCAAAAGAAGCATTGACAAATTGACTATATGTAAGAAAATATACGTATTGAAGGACTAAATTTATGACAAATTGATAACAAATAATGAGCTATTTTAATCACCAAAAGTGATTAGTTAATATCATACCGTGAGAAGGACTCTCTTAAAGATGAAGGTACCTTGAATATGAGAACCTCCTGTTACTAATAGTAAAAAAAAAAAAAAGATTTTTTTACACTATTCATAATAAAGCTTATGAGATAAAACCAAAAGCTGCATTGACAATTTGACTACGTATAGACAAATTTGAATATTGACAAACTATACGTTAAAATATTGACTACAAGTAATGAAATATTTGAATCCTCAATTTTGATATTGCAAATTTATTTTGATAGAAATGATACTTCACATGGTAAAAAATTTTGAATCAAATTGAATCCTAGTATCGTTCAAATTTATAAGACCGTAATACGGTCCTAATTTAAACCATATTATAGTTTTTATAAAACTTGATTGCTAGATAAAATTATTCAACTTGAATGGAAAGCATGACTCAATAAAATATTATAATGATTAGAGCAAATATACAATGGGCAAAAAATATTTGGATCTTTACATTCTAGAAATCAATCTTAATGGTTCGAGAGAATGATCTCAAGTTGGTCAATTAATTAGTGCAGACGATAGTTTAAGTTACAAAATCTGACACAAATACGTATTTTTTTTTAATAAACATCATTCTTTTTCAACAGATTCGGATTTCTGACCTCCAAGGTATTAGAGGTAGCCGCAATCTGGAAAATATAGTTCCCATTGCTGAGTCGGGATAGAGATTCGAGATTTGGACAACTTAATGTGATAACATTTTAAGCAAATTGAAAAATTTTTTGCAATCAATTATGAAATTCCTTTTTCTAAAGATTATTCCATGCACTAAATTACGTTAATAAGTAGCTATTCTTTTATTATTTTATTTAATAATAGTCGAAAAATTTTGAATTGTAAGGTAGACAAATTGCTACATAATTTTAAAAAATGTAATTTTGCATACCAAAAAGCAAAATGTCAGCAAGATCGGACAATTAGTTCCTGATTCAAAAAATTTTGAATTGTAAGGTAGACAATTTGCTACATAATTTTAAAAAATGTAATTTTGCATACCAAAAAGCAAAATGTCAGCAAGATCGGATAATTAGTTCCTGATTCGAAAAATTTTGAATTGTAAGGTAGACAATTTGCTACATAATTTTAAAAAATGTAATTTTGCATACCAAAAAGCAAAATGTCAGCAAGATCGGACAATTAGTTCCTGATTCAAAAAATTTTGAATTGTTAGGTAGACAATTTGCTACATAATTTTAAAAAATGTAATTTTGCATACCAAAAAGCAAAATGTCAGCAAGATCGGACAATTAGTTCCTGATTCGAAAAATTTTGAATTGTGAGGTAGGCAATTTGCTACATAATTTTAAAAAATGTAATTTTGCATACCAAAAAGCAAAATGTCAGCAAGATCGGACAATTAGTTCCTGATTTGAAAAATTTTGAATTGTAAGGTAGATAATTTGCTTCATAATTTCAAAAAATGTAATTTTGCATACCAAAAAGCAAAATGTCAGCAAGATCGGACAATTAGTTCCTGAAAAAACCGAATTTTCAAAAGGTCGTATTTTTAAATTTCGATTTCTCAAGATTTTTCGGACCGATTTAATTCAAGTTTTGTATTTTGCTATAGAAAATTACATTCTATAAAATGATGTAAAAAAGTATATACCTTTCAGTTCGAAATTTTTTCGACCATTATTAAAGAAAATAAAAAATATTATAAATATTTTTTTACATAATTAATTTGTGCTTAAATTTTGTGCTTTCTCCTTTAACATTATATTCTTCAAACTAATTTAAAAACGTTTATGCTTTACAATTAAAAAATTTTCGAATGTTAATTAATAAAATAATAAAAATAAAAATTCTATATTTAAAATTATATTTTTGCATGGGATTAACTTTGAATAAACGAATTTTATAATTTCGTTCAAAAATTCGTCGGTTCGTTTAAAAAGTTCTTGAGCTATGACGGAATAAGCAAAAATTAAAATTAACCTTAAGGGGTTCAAACTTTGGACTGCTCTCTTGACCAAAGTATTGAGACCATATTTCCCGATTGCAGCTACTCCCTCCATTTGGGGGTGTAAAATCCGAATCTGTCAAAAGAGAATGTTTATTCAGAGAAGATACGTTTTTGTGTCTGATTTCGTAACTTGAACAATCGTCTGTACTAATTAGTAAGTATATTTAAGGTTACCCTCTCAAACCATTAAGATTGAGTCATAAAGCCTGAAGATGCGATCATAAGATCAAAAGTTATTCATGGTGTTTCGTTTTTGTTTTTGTTTTTAGTATTGTGCAAATTTTTTTCAATCTGCCGTTACCATGGTTCTAAGTCCTTCCGATTATTCAGAAAATATAACTTAGTAACTGATTGCTGATATTATTTCATACTTTGGTTATCTTAAATCCAGTAAAATCAAATTCAACCGTCTAAACGTGAATACTATTTATAACTAATCTACGTGCACAGTGAAAGCTCTTGCTTTGGACCAAATCGAGGAATCTAAGTTCCACTATCAGTTTTAGCACTGGTTGTAGCTTGACGATGCTTATATGTGTTAAAAATATGTAGTCAAGTTTATGAACAAACAAAGTTTTTTTTTAAAAAAAAATTAACATTCAAGATACATGTGAGAAACAAAACCCATAAAAACCTGCCCAATTATCTCGGTAACAAGCACATTATTTTTAATTTGTAAGGAATTAACTCTTAAGGAAATTCATTGCAAATAAAAAATTTTGGAATTTAGAAATAAGGTTTTTTTGAATATGTTATCAGTCATATATTTTTTTCAATTAAAAATCATGCAATACATTGAAAAAATTAACTTTTGATAATTTTAAATTTTGAGCAAACAGTTATAAAAGTTCAAGTTCCCACAGAATAAGTTTTACTTATAGTTTTTACACTACTTTCAGAAAGTGTATGAACATGTTTTAAGAATAATATAATTGAAAATTATACTATAGGAAAAATAAATATAAGAAATTGAAAAATGAAATAATCAAAAGCCCAAAATAATTTCACAAAAAAAGAAGAAAAAGCTGAGAATGTCGAATCTAATGTCAAAATCAAAAACTATTGAGATATGACTTATAATGGGTTATATGGTGAGGATAATTAATAATGATCCAAACATTTATGATGATTACATTTGTAATGGTGTTATAATATTCTTAATTCTTAACAAAATAATTTAACAGTGTTTGCTGCTATTTTGCTAACATCAACATATGAATAGATTTTTCCTTTTTCAGGATCCTTCAAATAATTTCAAACAAGACAGGAATAAATTACACTTTCTAAGTTTATTCTAAAAACAATCGATCTTAAGGAAAAGGATGAAAGTTATTTATATTTGAATGAATTATCTCATCAATGAATTATCTTTTGCAGGAGTTCTGTTTAACATTTAATAAGAAAAGTTTTAAACATAGATTACATGGAACATTTTATCCTTTCACTCCAATTTACGTCTTTTTGAACTTAATATTTTAGTAAAAAAGCAGAGAACACCACACTAAATATCTAATATAGTGTGTTTTATTAGTTATTTGCTGTTTTTGTTATCAAATATCTTTGCCATTAAAATTAAACGAAAATTAATTTTACATAATGCATATTCAAAATAATATTACAGTGAGTCTTAAATAAAAATAATGTCATTTTTATAATATTTTTAGAACACTTTTACGTGCTTTCGTTTAGTACATCATCAAAAATGGCAAAAAGAAAAAAAAAATTTGCTTGAATCAATAATATTTTTTAATTTCTGCGTAATAAACGGTCTCTATACAATGTAAAAATTTTCGGATCAAATTGCGGTAAAAAGTACTGGTGCATCATCCGTAAAATCCATTTTTTACCGTAAAATTTTATGGAGTAATATTTACTTAATTACAGTGATTCAATGATTTTACAGTAAATATTACCGTATAGGAATTATGATAAATATTTTTTTTCCTTCAAATTTTACGGTAAAAATTGATTTTACGGTTTAATGCACCGGCACACTGAGTGCCAGTACTTTTTACGGTAATTTGTTCCAGATTTTTTTGCAGTGTATATCCAATAACTAAGCGACCCCTAATTCAAATATCAATTATATATATTGTTTTTATAAAATTATGTATTCTTTGAAGGATATTTTTATAACAAATATGCAGAAGAGAAACAATCTATTGAAAATACATATAAACCCAAAATCCAATTTATTGTGGTTTGCAAGTTATATTTCAAAAACATTTCTCAATCTCTCAAGAAATAACAAAATATGCTTTAAAAAATTTTTCTGTAACGTTTCCTATAAATATAACTTTTTTTGATTGAATATAATACATTTTTGGGAAAACTTTTGATTGTAAATGAAACTTTTATGAAACTTAAACATATGTATTAAAAATTTCAGTGATATTACTTATACCAAGTGTGCGCGACAGAGGGATACGAGGAGAACCACAAAATCTCCATGACTGAATAGTAATCTGTCTCTAAAATTTATAGACGTTTGTATATAATATTAAATATAAATTTTTGTCCTAAGTGAAAAACCTATGAGGCTGCAACTGAACGCATCTTCAGTATTTATGGACGAAAACATACTCCAAATAGAAATCGGTTATCTAAAGAAAGAAAAGAAAAAGTGACACTTGTTGGCAATAATATTAGTCATAAAATCAGATAGTCAAAGCAACCTGGCTGAGTTTTAAGGTGATATCGATATCGAGTCGGATAAAGATGACAAACACTGTGCTGAAGAAAATAAAAGCTCATTTTCAGAGCATTAAATTTATATTTTGTGATTTCTAACTTTTAAAAAGCTTTGTTTTTTGTTAAAAAATTTATGTTAAAATTTACGGTAATTTTTTGTTAAAATTTTTAATCAACATAGCTTGAATTTCATTCCCATTATTTAATGATGTTTTTTTTTCTATAAAAACAAATATAATATATTAAAGTGTGGATATATACGTTTTTTTGTTTCATGTATAAGAGAAAATAATATTCCCGATTATTCTCTAAATTTCAGCAGTCTTATATTATTCTAAGAATATATTTGTTCTTTAAGAATAATATATTTTATTTTATATTTTATTAGCGTCGTTGAAGAACCGACCCAATTTTTGGGTTTGTGACTACTATTGTTCAACTTCATAACCTTGTAATTTTGAACTCAATCCAGAAGATAAGGGAACTCCTGGATCAAGTATTGGGAAAAATTCGCCTTCGTGGAGGACTTTTCGATGGAACTATCCCACATTTGCGTTTCATGGAGCGGAAAACCACGAGAACCTCCCACGGTTAGCCTCGGTGTCATAGCTCTGATATATTCTGTATAGCGGATAGAATAAAACATCATTAATTTTCGAAAACAGGATTTAATTTTAAGCGAAACTATATAATTTGAAACATTATTAATTTTCTAATATAAATTTGTTGTGCTTTCCTATATGTTTGTTTGATATCCAATAAATAGTTCTCTATTTGTTTTGTGCCAGAGCACTTAAAAACATTTGAAATGGTTTTACATTAATCATAAGTAATTTATGTAATTTAAATGATTAGATTTAATCGAAGTTTGAAAATACTGGATATTTTTATAATTTTAAGGAATATGTAAAAATATTTTTGTCACCCTTTGAAAAATATTTAAACCAAGTACATATATTATATGAATGTATATTTTGACATTTCTTCATGATCAATTGTATTGTATGAAGAATTTGAACAAAACTTAATAGAGTGAAATAAAACAATTTGTGTTTAGTTCATTTAGAATACTGTTTATACTTTTAGTGATTACTGTTATTGATTTGCAGAAATTACCCCTTACTTCAGAAAAACGATATAAAAGATAAATTCTTCCGAATAAATGGCCCTATTTCAAAAAGTTCCTTTCTTTGATACAAAATAAATTACAAATCTAAGAAATGAAATGAGAAATTCTTTATTTTAAACAATAAGTTAAGGATGAAATAAGAGCAATTCTAAGAGTTCGGCCGTTTTTTGAAACATTTTAGATGGTATCTAAGATGTCTTGTATTCTACTATTACTTTTCCTATATTTCCGGAGTCACCGTTAATCTCGTAATGTTTCTGAAAAAATAAATCCTTCTAACTTTAGTAAAGTAAGTTCTGTTGTCAAAGATATGGATGTAGCAGAAATAACAGAACAACAAATTCGAGAACTTTTTTTTTCTTTCCTGAAAGATACAGAAAAAGCTTAAAAAAGAAAAAGCTTACATATCAACAACTATTAGCTTTGCTTCTGTATTCTTTTACCATGGATAAAGAATGTTTATAATATACAAACTTTGCTTATTTATTGAGTAATTTGATTTTAGATATATTTTTAATTCAAACTATATAAATGCAAATTTGCTTAGATCTGAAATATAATATGTTTTTAATATATTGGCAATATATATAAATGTAAATAAACTGTTAGAAGTTTCACTCTAAAATTAAGGTAAAATAATCGGCAGAAGTCTGTCCCTTCAATTAACCGTATAACCGTAAATTTTGTGGTTAGAAATATTTCCTCACCCTTACTGCGTTGTAACCATTTACAACTAGTGTAATTTCAAAACCGAATAAATTATATTGAAATGGTAATTGAAATTAGGTTGTGGTTGGGTTGTGTTTTGTCTAATGAATCGTAGAATGAGGATAAATTAAATTATCTCTATCGTAAGAGATAGGAAATACTGGACATTTTTCGTGTTAAGCAGCTTTGTGGTGCTAGCAACTAACAATTAAGCGTGAATGAGAGTGTCATCATCTAATTATCTAGAGTCACCCATAATGGAGTACAGGACACTAGGATTATCTTCATGAGTTGAAGGAGTGGAATAAATATTGTCGGGTTAACACTGGGAGTCAAACTCCCGTTTAGCCGGTCATAAATCGACATATTAGCCAGTTCGACTATAGTATGAACCCAAATGCAGAATATAAGTGACTTCATAGTGTGGGCCTTGCTTTCTGGAATATGGTAAAATACTTAGATGAATGGTTATTTAACCCTCTTTTCAGAGTAATTTCTAACAGTGTTTAGTTACACACGTTAGAAAATCGTAGCTTTTTGTTAAAATTTGTCATGGTTGTTAGAAAGATTAATAGCCATTTAATAAAGTAATAATAACAACTACCATTTTTGGGTTAAAAATATTTTTTTCACTTTTAAATTTTATCTTAATCTAATTCAGTAATGTAAAGTTTATTAACATGGGCAGTTATGCTTTTACATCATAACAAAAATATAAAAATAATAAAGTATTAGTACTTTAATTGTCTCGAAAATTTCTAAACAAAATTAAATTACAAATACTATAAATATATACAAGTACTGTGCGTTATAATATACAAACGGCAGCATTTAAAAAAAAATCATTTCAAAGTCTTATCATATAGTTAAAAAGTGGATGCTATAAAGAAAAAAGCAAAAATTTTGTTTGTGTATTTATTTATTTTTCTGAAATTTTTTTAGTGGCAGATGTGATAGTACACATATTTTATAATATGCATTTATCTAAATGAAGCAAAACATTTGTATAAATCAAAGTGCATTAATTATATTAATTATATAAATATCTATACATGGATCTGAAATCATATTATTGTTATTTTTTACGAAGCCAAAGTGGCAGCTAACGCATATCAAGTTGATTTAAATGAAAAAATATAATGATTATTGCATTGTTTCAAAATATATAGCTAAGCAATCCTGGGTCATTTGAATACTTAAACATGGTACACTGTTAGAAATGTCTCGGAAAAATGGTTAAATAAGTATTTATTTTAGAGTTATTTTACCATATTCAATCAAAGCAGTCAAATAACCGTAAAAGAAGATAGTATTTAAGCAGTTAACTGAGAGAAAAATCATTTATTGACCGTTCTCATCTATTACGGCTGAGCAACCAAAATCTTATTCGCGCCGATTAAGCCCATCTTATGAAGTTATTTAGATCATTGCAGCTGGGTACGTAGTGTTGTCGAGAGGTATTATCTTCCTATCTCATAACCAGCTTAACGGTGGCTCTTATTCCATCATCGTCACCACAATATTTCTTTCTTTCTTTTAACACTTGAAGAGCTTCCAGTATCTTGCATTCCCTTATTGGTGACCATGGACTATCCACCACACAGTGATGGCGCCACCACAGAGCTGCTTATCGGAAAGAAGTCTATTATTTTCCATCTTTCATGATAGTCACCACCATGTAAACTATTTAAGTCATATTCCAAGGAAGATTTGACAAAACTAACTCCTATTACCTAACATAAAGTTTCACTCTAATGTCTGGTTACTTTTCATTTTAACTGTTTTGAAACCCTGATAGTTGTAAATGGCTGCAAAACCATAAAAGTTTTAAAAAAATTTTCCCAACCATAAACTTTATGGTTAGTTGGATGAGCGAACCTGCTGCTGGTTATTATGCCGCAATTTTAGAATGAAAATTCTTACAGTATACACATTTCCCTGAGATTAATTAAAACTGAACATTAAATCAGAAAATTTGAAAATAGTAAAATTATTCCGTTCAAGAGACTTTCTTAAATTAACAGCCATTCTTTGATAATCAAGAATAAAACAATTGATACATAAGACTTTAGAGAATTTTAATTACTTTATTGACCTTTATTATAGGAAAATAAGTGATGCAAATCTGATTAAAATGAATAATTCATTTATAACTCAAACGCCAAAGATATTATTTATTACTTTCTTCAGTTTTACATCTTACTTCATTAATGCACATTTTTTCTCATGGTTTAGTTTTTTTTAAAAAAGAAATTTATAATTGGAACTTTTTTACAGACATCAGTATTTCATAAATTTACTAAGCTTCGTACATAAACCCAAAATAATTCTAATAATTTTGAAATACGGGATAAAACAAAACAATTTAGAACGAAATATTTCACAACCTTCACTTTCAATACGCTTTTGAATGCATAATTAATCAAAATATGTCTACTTATTTTTCTAAAATTTGTTGAAGAGGAAAATAAAATTTAATTTAAATTTTGCCATAGCATTAAAAAATCAATATTAACGCATTATAACTGTAGTTATTTTTTAGGTAAAGAAAAAAAATATTATGCAAGGGCACTAGAGAAAGAAAAAATAGACTCATCCTCGTTAAAAGGGTTTCGATGTTCGGAAAAACAACAAGGGAGAAATATAAGCAGGCACAAAATTTCAGAAAGCCTTTTTGTTTATACGCTATATCCGTTACGCTTAATTCACTCAATAGAAAGTCTAGCTCATTAGTATTATGTTGAAATATTCAGAATATTGTCTGCAATAATCCTTGGAATTTCTCGCATTCTTAAAAGTATCTATTTTTGTCTAACGGTGAAACATCTTCCGGTATTTAAGCATAAATATTTATAAAAAACTTTTTTTTGTTTAATCATAAAATATAGATTCTTTTATCTATTATTTTGAAAATCATTTAAATTCAGAGTGTGGTCTTGAATGTTTCTTTTTTGGCAATTCTACTATTATTTGTTTTGTTAAACTGAATCTTATATAATTTGTAATTTGAATTAAAAAGAAAAAGATTTGAAGATGGATTTTTGCTGTTTACTACAAAGTAAAAAAAGAAAATGGTGTATAGTTGCCACCATTTTTGGTACTAAGGTTTAACTGTGATTTTATTTTATTTTTCACTGTTTTAGTTTATTTTATTTATTAATTAATTTTTTGTTTGTTTGTTTATTGTCTGTACATATTTTCATACGCATTTGAATCAATTTATGGCTTCATTAAGTAAACATTTATATGCCACATAATATATTACATTATATATTGCATAATACATTACATAATATATTTACACTAATTCTTTTAAAGAATTGTTATTGTTCTAATTTTGTATATTTTTTTGCACGGTAACCAAAGTTCTCGAATTAAAAATATATTTAGTTTACCTCAAGATCAAAAATATTAATGACTATACACCAAAATATTTTACAGTATTGATGGACGCTAAAGACTTCATTGTAAAAATTTCTGGATCAAGTGCCGACACTCAGATTGTATCATCCGTAAAATACATTTTATCGTGAAATACATTTTTGTCGTGAAATTTATTTTTACTGTAAAATCCATTTTCACTGCAAAACCCATTGTAAAATCCATTTTTACTGTGAAATCTGTTTTCACTGTAAAATTCATTTTTTTCCGTAACACATTATACAACAATTTTTCTGGTGTTACATGTTTAAAAACAGTGATTCAGTTATTTTTCGGCAATTATTACTGTAAAAATTATGATATGTCAGATTTCTTTGCTCCTTGACACGTTCCAGTAAAAATGAATTATACGGTGAAAAGTACCGGCACCTTCCTCTAACTAGCTAATTCATTAGAATCTCGTAGTAATCCAACAAGCAACAACGTGGACACGAGTAAGGTGTCCACGTTTTTCTGTTCCATATAGCGTGTATGCAGCATGGGTTTCAAATTACCACTTATTTAAAAACATTTCTAAGAATAAATCTGTGAAACATGAATAAAGCCCAAATAATAGCATAATATTTGCTCAGTTACTTGATTTATTCACGTTTTATAGCTCAATTCCCAAAGTATACTTTATCTTCATTTGGTTTATGTTTCTACTTTAAAATAATCTTACAAATTTTAAAATAATTTTCTCAGAGTAGGAAAATTATCAGTAGAGAAGAAAGCATGACTAAAAGAACTTGAATATCTACACAAAGACGTAATTTAAAAGATCTTTAAGTTAAAAAATAACTTAAAATTTATCATCTGTTTGTTGTACAGTACGTTAAAGTATTAATTGATGATGAAGAATATTCTGCTGAAGGTTTAACTATTTTTATCGATATTTGATACATCAGCAAAGGATAATTTGATTGTCTTTTATATAGGTAAACATAATCCCGCGAACATAATGTATATCTGTATTCAGTACCCACTGTCAAATGTAGTTTCAAAAATTTGCATGTACACTAGTGTGGAAAAGTCTATAGTTAAACTCAATATTACAGATGGTTGACTGCAAATGTAATAAATAATGTATAATTTTATTCCTAAACACTCTTAATACGTTTATCAACCAGAAAGCAAAGTTATCTCGTTGAAAGTCACTTTAAATCAAATGCAATTTTATATTTTATTTTGTATTTGTTTTTCGTGAAGAGATTTTCCTATATCTAAGAATTAGATGAAGATACAATTAAAAGATACAATTTTAACAAATAAGCATAAGTTTTGCATATTTATTTACGGAAATCATGATTTTAACTATAATTAATTATTGACATTTATTTTTGAAGAATTAGTTCTTACGAGACTCGAATTGTATAAAAATATAAATATTCAACTGAAGGGAGTGCAAAGATTTAAATTTAATCCAATGAAGATTACAATTTCCATTAAATTGCAAGACAAGTAAAAGTGTAATGTACACGATGGCTTGACTAAATAAAACGCAAATCATCTCTGCAAAAAAAAACCCGCACGGAAGGATTAAGATGCCTTTCACGCGTTGACCAAAAACTTTTGCACGCTAGTTTATAGATAAAATTTATGACAGGCGTATGGATTAACTATTTTTACCGATATTTGATACCGCAGCACTGGATAATTTCGATTGTCTTTTATATTTTCTATAAATCCTATAAACATAATGCATATCTGCATTCCGTACGCACTGTCAAAAGGTTTTTCAAAAACCAGCATGAATATATACTTTTTATGACTTCTAGAATGATATTGATGTACAAATTTTATATATCATGAATATATAAATTTTATGTTTTTAATACTTCTAGAATGTTAATATTTTCCTATAAAAATTAAATACCCAGTTAACTAATGAATTTTCGAACGTCATAATTTGCAGTATTTTATATTCACAATTAAAAGCTTTTAACAGGCAAAAATATGTTGATTTTAAACAATTATAGCTAGAAATTTTAATTGACTATTCATGAGCAAATTTTTAACAAGATCGAATATTTCAAAGGATAAAAACGTCAGCGGCCAGTAGGATAAAATCTAAATCGCTACAAAACTTTTTTTTTTATCTACAATATATATTCGAAAAAATATGAGGCCGTCACGAATTGTTCGCGGTCAGGGAAAAAAAATTCTCAAAGTGTATCATCAGCTGCTAGCCGATGTTTGAAAAATGATGCATTGCCGACATCATTAATCTAACTCGTAAAACTGGTTACAGTAGAGAGAAGCGAACTACAAAATAATGCAGATTGCGTCAAAATTGCCTATCAATGTAAGTGTGAAACTCATCTTCGTGACAAATAATCAGTATATCATTTCGTTATTATTTTAAAAGTTAAGATAAGATATGTTTGACTTAGGTTTATCAGTGGAAATCTATCATAAAAAGACAAATAAATCATTATCTTTTAGATAAATGTTTAGAAAACTCCTTGAATATAATATATGGATGGGAAGAGGGTAATTTTATATTTTAGTTCATTAAATAAAAAAATTAATCATTTTGTTTTTATGCATAAATGTTTTGATCAAGCTTATCTTTCTTGTTGAAATCAACCAGGGCTGAAAGACCATATATATCGAGACGGAAAAGAGCAAAAACTGGTAACAAATAAATTTCATTTTTTAGTTTTTTCCACAGAATAATAGAAATCCATAACTACCAATAGTTTTTACGGATGCAATTTTTTATTGAATTGCTTCTTCGCCGTGAAAAATTTCCTTACAGTGAACTGTTATTGTTGAGAATAGATTAACTCCTCCCGAATATTATCTAATATGGAAATTGTTCTTCTACCAGTATTTTCTCTTTTCCGTCCCACTTTCAGGCCTGAAATCAACGTTGCTTTTTCAATTTTCGATGAGAAAAAAGTTAAAATTTTTTTAACACTTTTTATGTGATAGAAAGTATTAATACGTGTAGTAGTTTAAGAAATAAGAGTTAGTAAACTTTTTTATGAGATAGTAATTAGTGAATGAGTGAGAACTTTCATGAGTTTTATGCGAAGTATCTTCATAATTTTTTTCCCATTTCTTTTAGTCGCTCTCTTAAAAATTTCTTACTTTTGCAGATATTTATAAAGTGTTGCTTTTTCTTTCATTTTCATAAGAAATATTTCTGAAAAACTTTTAAATTAGTCTTCACATTGTAGTTTCGATGAAGTTTAAAAGCATCTTTAATCTTAAAAAATAATACCAAGGAACTGAAGGGTTAGATATTACTTGATTAAAAAACTTCATTCGTTTTAAAAATGTGCTAATTGGAAATAACAGTCGACTTGTTTTAAGCGCTCAAAAATAAGCGCTCGCTTTTAAGACGTGCCAGACATGAATGACCAGAAGCAAAAGTGATTTGAAATATAAAATGTAAAATTATCAACGAAACGTGGTAAAATAATGGTGAGAAACAAAACTGGGAGCTAGTAGCTGAAAAACTAGAAGATGAAAAACATAAAAGGAAGAATCACAGGAGCCGATGGAGGCAAATCAAGGTAAAATGCTTTTCCACGTGCTATGTAGAGTTGGTGAGGAACTAACATCGTTAACATGGAAAACGACATTCATATGAATGAAACAATATTCCAGGGTCACAAGATGGGCTGAGGTGGCTTTGGTGAAAATTATTTCGGCATAGTCAAAATTGCATTTATGCCCAATATTTCAGCAAAGTGCAGAAATTGAGGATTTCTCGTATTCTCTCTAGGCTACAGGGGTTTTTCTAGTTTTCTTCCTCAACATTATTTTTCAATTTTTCGTTAGAAACTTTGCCTTATACATTTCAAATCACTTTATTTCTTCTCACTCACGTCAAATTGGGTACCTATTTTTGAGCACTTGAAACATGTCGACTGCTATTTCCAATTTCTATATTTTTAAAGATAATGAAAATTTTATCAAGAGATATCTTTAATCTTATCTTCAATACATTTGCATAAAGTAGCTTCTTTTTTTTTTAGAAATGTGTCAAAAGTATTTTTATTTTTTGCTTTTTACAAGTTACAAAAAAATAAATGAATAAAATAATGCTGCGCAACAATTTCCCACATTAAACTAAAACATAACTTCATAACTTTATGATTTCGTTCTGAAGTTTAAAGTATACCCCAAGTTAAAAATAAAAGTCTTGTTTGTTGTCCAAAACGTTTCCTCAAAATCTATTAAACAACATTTTATTGACGTTTCTGATAAGTCTTTAACTTTTAAAACTTTAGAATAATGCTTCGTTTAAAATGCCATATTTCCTAAATTACAACTCAGAAGCTGAAAGCCTACTTAAACCATGATGTAGTTCTGAAACGTAAGTAAGAAATTTTGCGCTTTTTATCAGCATTCCTTTAATTTATTTAACTGAAAAATAAAATCTGTTTTTGCATAAAACAATAGTTTTAACTATTTGTTTGCTTTGTTCTGCCAGTTTTATGAAATTTTTTTTCAGGCGCGCAATAAGATAACAGAAGACGTTTAAGCTTCAAAAATGTTTCTTTTACTTTTTAAATGGTGGATTTAACTATATGCAAGTGAATGACTTAGTATTGATTCAAATAGAAAAAATAGTTTGAAACAAAGATTTTTAAACAAAGCCAGTATTAGAAAGAGCTCGTCTTGAAAAACCTATAAACCAAAATAAATTCCCTACCTTTTAAAGGAAATTTATGATGTATTTTGCATTTATAATATATAAAATCAAATAAGTCACATTTCACTTAATATTTTTTTTAAAAAAAATATACCAAGTTTGAGCATTTTTTACTTAGAAAATGTGTTTAGTGAATTAAAGTATGAAACGTTTAATTCAAACACTTTTATTCAAAATTAGAAATAGTGAGGTATTTCTTAAAATAAATCAACTGTTATAAAAGTAATAAATCAATAGGTAATAAAGTCAAGGGGTGCGATTGTTCTCGTTTTCCAGTGGCCACATCTATGACCGAGAATTTGACTTCTGCCACATCCACACGTCAAACCAGTTTATAAGGCGAACCTATTCATATATTAAATAATTCATCCACAGATCGTAATTTTGACCTGAACCAGAGAACAATCACTCTCCGAATCAGTACCTTGAGAGGTATAATTTGTTATGGGTACATGGAGAAATTTGTGACCCAACAGATTTATCGCGCACCAGTAACCACTTACTACTACACGGGGAGTCTTCGGTCAGCAGGATTCGAACTCCTGTTCTCATGAAGGCGAGTGCAGCACCTTGTCAACCACTCTATGCCGGGCAATCAATTGTTTGCTGAGTTTAATAGGTTATACTGCGTTAATAGCTTGTAATTAAAATGTGTTTTAAATCAAAGATCCTCCAATTCCAATGGAAAAAAGAACATTAGCACAAAAAATCAATTTACATATGATGCTAAAATTTCATTATTTCACCGGGTTTAATTAGCAAACTGTCCAAAAATATAAAATTTGGTTTTATTTTTTACTTTTGTTTTATTTTAAAACGAATGTTAAATTTCATATTTTAATGAATGTTCACAATTGTTCAACTCATTTAAGAACAAGAAAGAAAGACGTAGATACTAAGTTTTCATTCTTTACGACAAAAATATTTATTATAATTTAAAAAAATCTGCAGAATTTTTTTTTTTTTTTGGGGGGGGCTGAAAAAACACAATCTTCACCCAACGCTTGTGCTCTATGTTTTACTGCTCAAAAAGTTTCATATATTTTACAGTTACTTTCTTTACTTTATTTGAGCTACTCGTATTGATATTGAAAACATTTATTAACAATATTTAAGCAAAAAAATGATTAATATATAAGTTGAACAAATATTTCAAGTATTGGAATGCATCAATGCATATTTAATATAAATTTACAGGTAAATATTTAATACTCAAGGGAGGTATTTTAAAGCAAATATAATCATAGTTGGAATCATTTTTATGTTTATGCTTAATAAATGCTATTGTACAAGTTTTTTAAAAAGAATTTTCGTAACTAATTCAAGAAAAGCTTAATAAAAAATTTGAAATGATAAAACCATATAAAACTTACGATACAAAATATTACTCACTAGATAGCTGGTAAAAGAGAATAACAATCAAGTTTTAAGCATTTGATTGAGCCACATTAATAATACGTACCTGAAAACAAAAATATAAAATTAGTAAAACATAAGACTAAATTTCAAAGCTTCAACTTAAGGGAAAATTTTACTTTTAGGAAAGAAATACGATCAATATTTTGAAAAGAAAAGCAAATAATTTTAAACGTTTATTTTGGTGAGGATTATAATTTTGTCTATACAATAAAATACTAGAAATATCTAGAAAAATATTAATTCATTTCTTACACTATCATAGATTTCTCTTTATAACAACAAAACTTAAAATGCAATTTTTTAAGGTGTAAACTAGCAATGAGCAAAATTTAAATAGGTTTCTGAAGACAGTTTTTTGAATTAAAAAATTTTCGATCTTTGCAACTTTTTTTATTTTCATTTCGTTTGCAGTAACTCATATATATATATATATATATATATATATATATATATATATATATATATATATATATATATATATATATATATATATATATATATATATATATATATATATATATATATATATATGAGTTACTGCAAACGCAATGTAGTTAAATCTATTTTGTATTTTTTATTAATCACCTATATTTTAATTGTATTATCACTGTTTTTGTTGCAACATTTAATGCAATATTTCTGTTTTTAACAGTTAAAATGGAAATTAAATAACTATTCAAAATTATTTGTAGAATAGGACAACCTTTAGTAAGTTTCATAACCTTTTCATATACTGTTTTATTCACTTAAATAGCTTTAAATATGTTTCATCCTCTTTAAAAGCATGAAACGTAAATGATTGTTAAAATATATGGACTATTTTTAATAAAGTTTTTTTAAAAATATATTATTCTGCTTGTTTTTTTCCTAGCAATGCATTTCTTTATTACTGTTTAGTGAACTTAAGCTTTTTATTCCAAGTGTATTATTTAATACTTTCCATTCTGTTTAAAAATATGAACAATAATTTTTTAAAGATTTATACGCTTGAAATCATGGATTTTGCTATTTTCACAATATTACTTAAAAAAAAAATTTTTTCTAATGTAAATTTTATTTATTATTTCTTTACGTTTCTTAGTGAGCTGTTTTCTGAACCTAAACATATTTATTTTTATCAGAAATTTCTATACATTTTCGTCTTTTTAAAAGCATGAACAGGGAAATGCCGGTAATTTTAATGGATTTAAATTAAAATTTTCACTAACTTCCATAGATTTTTTTAAAGCAACAAATATAGTATTTTGTGCATTTTTAATTAAAGTTTCATTCATTATAATTATTTCAATACTTTTCTGAAATACTGTTTTCGGAAAGTCAACGCTTTTACTTCTGAAAGAATCATTTAATGCAATCATTTTCTTTAAAAGAATGGACAGGCAATAATTTCCAAATTTCTTTTTAATTGATTGACGTATCATTAAAAATGAACATACCATTTATTTGCTTTCCAATTCAGATTTTATTTCTTTTTCTTCATTACCTTACTCAGTTACTGTTTTCTGAGCTTGAACGTATTTACTTCAGAGAAAAACTCGTTCACAGCGTTCCATCCTTTTTTAATGAATAAACAAGCAAATGGCAGTAATTTTTTAAATATATCTTTAAGATAACGTTTTCACAGCGTCAAGTTTTTTTAAAATGTAATACTTTATTTTTACTCCACTTACAATTTCCTGATTAAAGTTTTATTTGTTATAGTTATTTCAATGCTTTTTTCGAATACTGTTTTTTGAAAACTAACGCTTTTACATCTGACGGAATCATTCAATACGTTGCCTATTTTTCAAGAGAATAAACAGGCAAAGGTTCAATTTTATATTTTATTTATAGACGTATCATTATTATAAATAATTTATTTTAAAAATAATACAATATTTTGCTTATTTTCTATTTAAGATTTTATTTCTTTTTTATAACCTTACTTAAATACTGCTTTCGGAACTTAACTGATTTATTTCTGAACGAGGTGAATTTTATTCACCCCGTTCCATCCTCTTTGAATAAATGAACAGACAAATGCCCGCAATTTTTTAAATATATGCTTACTTTAAATAACGCATTCCCATTTTTTAATTGTATTTTTTTCTTAAATTTGCGTTTTTTTTTATTAATCTTCCAATTAAAAACAATATTCATTCAACTGAAATTTCTCAAAAATGTTTTGGAGAATAATTTTCTGGCCAAATATTTTCCTATCGACTTATAGAACATATATATTATATTTAAGTCCCATCGTTATATTTAAAATACATTTTACATTAAGCCCTGCGTTATATTTAAAAAAAAAAACTATTTGAGTATTCGAATTTAAAATGATTTTAGCATATTAGTCTCGATTGAATCGTAAAAAGTAAAAATATTTGATAAAAAAAAAATGTCTAAAATCTGGTTGTTTGAAAATGCACAAAACGTGTAAACAAAGAATTTCATTTATCAAAAAAAGGACTATTGTAGTACGGAAAATAATTCCAAAAGAAAAGAAAGTGAATATTTCTTCACCCACTTTTTAGAATTTCAACTCACGTTTTCTTGAAGTAAAAGTGTGTGGGAAATAAATAAATAAAAATGAATGACGAAGGGCGTTATGTTTGACAGCCATAAATTGCCCACGATGCTCTTATGGGTAAGGGAATTCATAGCGAGAAAACATCTCAAGAATTCTTTTTAGTTACTACTAACATTTCTTAAAATTAAATAAAATTTTAAAACGGTATATTTGAATTTAGTTTTTTTTGTTTAAACTCCTTTTATGTAAAAAACTACATTGAACTATGATTTCAATTGCGTATCACAATGTTTCATTTATTGAATGTATACAGGATGCTAATTAAAATTCATTTTATATCCGTGTTGAACAACCGACCCTGTTATGAGTTTACAACTATCAATGTTTAACTCTATAGCTTTGTAATTCTGAACCCAACCCAGGAGACAAAAGAACTTCTGGATTAAGAATTGAAACAAACTAGCCTTTGTGGAGGACGCTTTGATGGAAAATATTTGCATTTGAGTTACATGGAGAGAAAAACCACGAAAACTCCCCACGGTTGGGGCTTCTAACCCATGATCCGTCTACCACTGAGGATATTTTTAAATCAGCACTGTGGTCAGTATGAGCTGGGAGCAGAACTCGAATCGACTTACCGACGCTGTGGTCGAACTTGGGTAGGGTCAACTCTCTGATCTAATAAAAAAGTTTTTTTTAAAATCCTAATTAAAAGTTAGGTAAAAGGAAAAAAAATATTGATTGTCATAAATAAATTTTAAATTAATCTAAATACACGAGCCTAGTGTCATGTCTTTGAGTGTACTAGTTTAGTATACTCATCTACTGTCGCGTCCATAGGCAAGTTTGTGCGGAATTTTTGTCTCAATATAATACGTTTTCATTAAAAATCCTGGTTGTAAGCCTGAAAAGAAGTGGGTTTTACCCTACAAATTTCGTGAAATAAAAACATATAAGTATTATCAATATCTAACGAATTATTATCAGCATCATTCTTAGTGGAGGTGGTATTAAGGATGTGAGTATTAAGGCGTAAAATGAGATTATTTTTAACGACTGTTCAATTTTCATCTGAAAATTGAATTGATTTTGATGTTTAACACCGTGCTTTCACGCAAATTGTTTAAAGTTATTTTTAAAATATTTGTGTTTATATAATTTTCTTTGGTTGAAATAGATTGATATGTGTAAAAAAGCAATGCATTAATACGTTTTAAAATTTCATTTGTAATTTCACCAGCAATTTTTTTTTATTAGAATTTAATTTATCTGAGAGTAAAAAGATTCCTTAAAAGATTATAAGTTTCTTCAATCAAACTGTTCGGAAAAATGTGAAGCCCATAACTTTTTTATTTTTCAAAGCAAGAGAAAAGGAAATAAATCATTTAAACTAGTCTTTTTTTTTTAAGTTTTAAATTAGATTTTGAATAATGTTTTACATAAATGTTCTTAATAACATTCTGTCATTTTTTCAAGTAAGTTTCCTTAAATTTATAGTATTTCCTTTCCTGCTATCTATCATGCCTATTATTAGATTCTAAGCAAGAAAATACAGATTTCTTATTATAAAAAAAAACAATTATAATTTAAAAATGTTATTAAAATAAATCAAATTTTACTTGAAAAATATGAGAAAAAGGAAAAATACGCACTATTTATTAAAAATCAAGTGGCTAATTTATATGACTTGCAAATATTCAAAGCAATTATGCTTTTATCTTAAATATAATTTATATATTAATTAATTGATTTCACATAATTGATTTCACATAATTTATTTTGATCAAAATCAAAAATAATAATCGAGTATTAATCAATACTTTTGTACTATGAATGTATCAAGATTACTAACATAGTTAAAACTCAGTACTTTTGATGAAAATTTCTGAACTTTTCTGTGAAAATTGAATTTTTTTTCAACATCTATAAGGGAAATATTTTTCATTAACTTTCTAAATCTTTTTGAATTGAGAATGAGTGTTATAATTTCTAATTATTTATTTCAAATAAAATTATTTCTTTTAACTGAAACCTAAGACCTAAGTTAAAATTTAATGCAATTTAATTATTAGAATTTAATAATGTTTTGAAATTTTCTTTAAAAATAATATTGAACTATATATTTATTTCTATTTCATTGTATACTTTAAACTATTTGAAGATTTAATTTTAAAACACAGGTAATCATATTCATTGAAATAAAATTATTTTGAGATTTGTGTCTAACAATTTGTTATAAATCTGTTAACGTGGCATAAAAAAATGTAGTTTTTATGCTCTTATTTGAGCTTGTATTTTGAAAAAAAAAATGTTTCATAAATTTTTAATGTTTACTTCTTATTTATCATTTTACGACTCCTAATTACCAAAAATGAAATTAAAATTTTAATTAAGGCTGTTTAAAAAATTTATCAAACCCAGGTGGATACCTTAATGCATGAAGTCTGATTAATTGTTCTTATGATCTTACAATGACTTTCAAATTTGTAATACCAATCGATATAGATTACGATACAGCTTTTTCAATTGTATAACATGATACTACATGATATATGCGAATTAAGTTCTATGGGCAAATGTAATTCCCTTAGATTATATTTAACATGTGATATTCCATCTGGTATTATTTATTCTGGTATTCTGTCGAGAATATTTCATATTATAAAATCTAGTAATCTATAATTTCAATATACATTATTCATAAAGAAGCTCGATGCTTCTAATATTGCGAATAAGAACATAAAGTAAATTGAATAATGCCGATTGTTTTATTTAAATAGGCCGGCAGATTTCCTACAACATGAAATATGCTTTATACGCAATCATATATAATCTCATATTTCGTACAAGGTATTTAATTGAATTAATACCCCTTCCAATCTGATAATGTCTGGAACAAATAATTAGTTTCTGTATAATATTGTACTGGAAAGTGAACAATAATGGAGAACATTGCCTACTACATCCAATCAATACATTGTTAACCCTATTTATTACTCAAAGACAACCACATTATTCAGTGTATCGCAATACGCGTTTGTGAACAGGAGTCAATCTCACAGGAATCTCTTGCAAACATGGGCATCATGGAATGTTGATTAGCTGTATTATAATATACATGAATGGTGAAGAAATTAACTATTTGTTTGCTGCGGTAAATATTAGTCTATACAAAAACAGACTAATATTTCCTAGAATAAATTATAACAAATCGGTGAAACATGTTTTCAGAGTACATATCTCAGTGCCATTAAAATTGAGTTTATTATCGAATTCGAGTTGTTGTTACTAATTTTCCCAACATACAGCAGCGTGCAAAAGTGACCGGCCAATATATTTTTTTAACTTCATTCAGTTTTTGACTGCATATACATATAACTTTAAAATATACGTAAATCATTTATAAGATGCATGTAAAAACTGTACTGTATTGAAAACATAAGTTTGTTTTAAAAAACAGATAATTTTTGGTCAATTTTTTATTTCTATCAAATATTAAATAATAATAAACCGGCGGGAGATTTTTGCATGCAACTATATGTACTTTGACCACATGTTTCAATTCAGCAATATAAAATTTTTTTAATTAAACAAAGTGAAATTTCTCATTAATTTAATACTCTGTACTGTACTTACATTTTAAAGGGTACATTTTGAAAGAATGTTTACATATGATTCAAAAGTATAAGTCATCGAGTAAAGCAAAGAGTTTGACGTTCTTTTCAATTCCGTCTTAAAATGGACTATTTGAAATCACTTTTTTCATAAATTACTGAATCACTTTTCTTTTTTTTCATCTTCTCATGTTGTTGTTGTACATATTTCAACATGTATTCTTTAATAATATCTGTTGATTTATTCACTTTTAACGTCGATTATTCGACAATGCAAATTTCTTTAATGTGAATTTCAATTTCAAAAGAAAAACAAATCACTATAACAAAAGGAGTAATTTCACATGGGTAGAGCCATTGAAGTTGATTATTTTAATATCAGTTGAGGTAGAATAGCTAAATTTCCTTATGTTTCAAATGTCAGCTGCTTATAAAAGAATTTAAAATTAACTGGTCCGAATGACATTAGCAAATACCTTAAAAACATAGAAATTATATCTAAATATCAGATATTATTCATTCTTTTTCAGTATAAGATGAGTTTTGTTACAAGTTTGCCCTTTTTTGTCTTCGATTCATTATTGTTACTTTTCGGCTTAAGATAGTTTGTAGTCATTCTTTTTGACTAGGAAGACTTTTGAATTTTTAGATATATTAAGACGCGTCTATATACCTGTATAACACCATAAGGCATAAATGTTTAGTAAAACTTTAATACTTATTGACAACTCTGGGAGTTTAAAAGTAAGATATAATAAATAAGAAATCTGTTACAAAGTATTAAGACATTGTATTATATTAACGGTAGTGTTCTTATATTTACGGGCTGTTCTCTAAATAAATAGCAAATGAATAGCTCTCTTAATAAATAGCTCACTTTAAAATGGATTTATATTGTTAACAATAGACTGAGAAATAAAGTATGGAATAGGGTAACATTTACAGTGTTACTGGCTCTATGGGAACACCAAAAATTTCAGTAATTTTTACCTAAGCACTTTGGTATTTTGGTATGTCATTCGGTGAAATTAGCAATAAAATAGGGTTTTAAAATAGGTTGCAAAATTTGGTAAATGTGAAATTCGTTAATTTTATCATGATACTTTAGAGCATGGCAAAAAAAAAAATTATGAATTAAAGTTACTTTCTAGTTTTGAATTTTTTACTAAATGCGTGGCAATAAGAACTATAATTTTGAATACCAGAATTTATTTAGGCAGTAGCATATAAATGCAAAATCAAATACTAATTGAATGGTTTAAAAACTGTATATTTTGGACTTTTTTTTTCAAGAACTTTCATTATTATACCAGAATTTTAACAACATTTTTTTTTCTCCATGATTTAGTTCCAATCTAAGTTTTATTCTTACTTATTCAAGAAGCATATTATAATTGCATTTTATTTATTTATCTAGTTATAATTTTTTTGTAGAAAGGTAATACTTTGTACTTGGTTCATTTACCAGAAAGTCATTTTTTATTAATTTATTTGAAAACTAATCATAATTGCAATTCGCTTCTTCTTAAAAACATAACGTCTCGTTGATAATTGGCTCATTAAAAATTAAACAAAAAACTTAAATTAATTTTTCCGTGTTGAATAAGGATAATTCAGCATTTTAAATTTGAAAGTAAGCTAAATAACAAGCTATAATCTCCGTTATTACACAAAACAATAGACTTCAGTGAATGTCTACTGAGTAGACATTTAGAACCAAGAGTTGATTTCAAGCAATAGAGTCATTCGGTTATTTACCGAGGAAGGAATTGAGGTCATGAGAGATATACCACTTTGAAGCTTTATTATGGCAATATATTGATAACTCCAAGTGTTAATCTCATAATAATATTTGTAGTGTAGATAAATGTGAATTAAGATTTTGGCAGCCAATTCTCATAATGATACTATCACTAGAAAATTGCTTTAAAAGTTTTGATTTTAATTTAAAGCACAACATATGGATCTACATGCCCGCAATGTTACACAAATAAATAATAACTATTTCTCATCTCTTATATCAAAATACTCTCTCTTAGAGGGAAGAGGATTACTACCGATCAAAAATTTCGTTTTAAACAGTTTTCCGTATTAGGCAACTCATATTTTTAAGAAATGTAAAGAACAAGATTCCATCATATTAAAATAGTTCAATTTCCTTATTAGGAAAATCCATTCTTAACATAATAGCTTATTTCTAATCAATACCATTTGAAATGCATTTTATTATTGTATTACACTGAGAATTTATGAGAATTATTATTTTCTGAGAATTATAATTTAATTAGGGAGAAATATTCCTTTATCGATGTTTGCCTTTGTTCTTCATTTTAATCATGTTTTAGTATGATTCCGTAACTTAAAATATCATCAACATTAATTAATTAGTATATTATAATTAGTATATTATAATTAGTATATAATAATTATTTATTAGGTCACTAATTAATTTGGTGATCCTTTCAAACCATTAAGATTGAGTCTTATTGCGTGAAAATTCAAACATTAGATAAAAAATTATTCAGGGTATTTCGTTTATTTTTTCTCTCTAAAAATATTTCTATAATTTAATCATCGAAAATTAAATTTTTGACAGTTTTTGCTATGATTTTTGGAAATATTTTAATTTGGTTGGAAATGAACTATTTTTGAGATTTGCTAATAAGTTGCATAAAAAATACAGTGAAAGTAATCTTTAAATTAAATATTGAATTATATCATTTTGTTTACAGATGATAATATTTCATTTTTGTTCAAACTCTTGTTCAAATATTAATCTTAAAGTGTTTAATTAAGAAAAAGATTAAAAAGGTAATTTTTTTTAATATGTCATTAAAAATACTATCAGCAAAATTTTACTTATGCATAACGTTTCTTTATATATAAATGAAGACCTGTTCGACAGTGATAAGCCACAAAATAAGAATAAAAAAATCAAACAAAATATTGCAAATTTCTGTTGGAGTGATTTAGATAGTTTCTTGTTCTAGCTATCACTTCATTTTTTATTATTCATATAAAAAATATCAAACCTTAGTAATATACTTATTCATTTTTAATACTCGTATTTTTATTATAATGCGTCCCCAGAATCACCCCACATCACCAGAATCTAAATTCTAACAAAAAAAATTTGACATCAGTTTTTTTTTTATTTTTCCTGCTGCATAAAACTCCGAAAATACGGATTTTTACTATCTCGCAATAAGCACTTCATATAAATATTTAATAATTCTACTATGTTAATTCTCTTCCTAATTTATTCAAAAAAATACATAATATTTTCTCTCATGTCATATTTTAGATGTTTAAAACATATATCTTATGGAAATAATATTTTTTTTGCCGGCGGAAAAATGGCGTTAGGAATGAAGAGGTTAAGTAAACAACTTTCTTTCTTTTTCTGGATTTTCAAAAGAAAAAACTCAAACATGGATTTAAGTAATAAAAGAAACGCATATATCTTATAAATATTTATTGCTTTGCGAGATGCTTTTTCAGGGTCACGAACACTTTCACTTTTTTCTTCGTTTTATAACTATATATGTGTGTGTGTATGAATTTTGTCTGAAAGAAATCGTCTTCTTTTTGATACATAGGGCTTTTGTGACAGTATCAACGACAACCGATACTCTAAATGATAAGTTTTATCCTAATATCGAGAAATATTCAGTTTAAGTCGAAACTATATTTTTCAGAACTCCCGCAATGGTTCTAAAAATCTAAATTTGATAATATGAACTATCAAAAAGTATAGCGTATGAAATCTTCAAAAGGTTACTTCTTAAATAACCATTGACCTATGAATTAGATAATTTATAATTTTGATGTCCGGTGGATAGGGGGGGGGCGATGATTGTTTATATTTCTGATTGTTTTGATTTAATAATTTTAATTTAACTGTTATTTAAGGATACCTTCAATACAAAATACAGTTACATGGGTGGGTATTAGTAAGGTTAAAGGTGACCTCTCTCAGTTCCCGGTTAACCTCTCATCCGTTGAAAGCCCCACAAACCCGAGTAAAATACATCACAGTAAATAAAAGGGAAAATTATTTAATGTTTCTGGAGCGAATTTATCTGGTATCATAAGAACGTTTCTGGTATCATTTGATCCACTGACCGATACTGGTCCGGGTATTTCAGACCATTTAATTGAGATGATTGAAGAACTGCGTAGAAAAGAGTGTTAATTGACTATGTGACGAATTTAAAAACATGAGTTTTAGAAATTGACCTAAAGCAGAAAGCTGTTTACAAAAGTTTCCTATTACTTAAATCCCATACAATAATTCGCCGATGAAAAATTACGCTCTTTAGATACATCTGACTATTATGCTTTTAAGATTGAAATTTAGCACTTTTTACTGACCTGATAGAAATTTATGGAAAACTTTATTCAAAAAATATTTAAAGACATAATATTTCTTCAATATAACTTAAGTAGCACTCTTCGTTCAGAAATAAAATTTGGAAATGAAAAATTGCTTTGTAAAAATTGCAAGAAAAAAAACATTGACAAAGAGCGAATGTTTGAATGAAATTGCAAAAGAAAAGAACGTAAATATCTTGTGAAATATATTTTGACCTCCAAAAATTTTTAAATTAGTACATATTTTTTCAGAAGCCCCTAATCTTACGTAATTTTAAAAAATAATTAAAACAAAAACACCATTTTAATTATATAAAGATTAGCAAGAAAATTATGATTGTTATGCTTTCACAAGCATATCATAGATAAATGCTTCCTTAATTATATATTTAAAAATGAAAACAAAAATTAGCATATAAACGATAACAAGAACTCTTAAATATAAGCGGATAAAAACACTTTCGCATTCGAATGCCTTGAAGAAAAGAAAAAAAATACAAAATTTTACATTATTAAAATAGTTTTAGAACAAAATAGCGAAGAAATGAAACTAGAATTCGAAAGAAAAATTATAGAAAATTGCTTGGGGGTAGTTTTGCTTGAATGTTTTAAGAATTAAAGCTTTTTCCAACCACAACAAATATCAAAAATGGCGAAGAGTTGAAAACAGTTTAAGACCTTTTTTTAAAGTGCAGAAATTGTTTCACCCTTATTAAAGGCTATTAAATGTGCATTTTCTACACTTGCCTCAAAGTGCTTATTAAATTGAAAATATTAAATGTAGCAAATAAGTATTAAATTCCTATCCTCCAGAAGTTGTAAAAGTTTTGTATTACAAATAAGCTCACTATTATCAAACTTATATTTATTTTGTGTTTAACATTTAATAGATTTAATTTGAATTATTGACACGATGTAAATAACTGTAAGTTAAAAGAGAGTTGTTTTGGAAATGTTTATTTTAAAAATAAATTTCTAGTTTCAAGTCTTAATGCTTAATATATTATACACGCTGACATTTCTATGAGATTTCAAACCTTACATGCAATTATTTCTTTATTTTTTATTAAAATTTATTTCTTCTACAGTTTTAATGTTTCTGATATGTTTTAATAACAATTATGTTAAATAGTTTTAAAGAAAAAAATTAGTTATTTGTACAAGCCTTAACAACAAGTGAATATTTTTGACAAAAAAATTTTTGACAAAAGTATTTTTTAACACAAAACAATCGTTTCTCTTTTATGCTTTTCACTTTTTAGCACGGTTGTATTACGGTTTTCACTACGCATGTACCTACTTTTTAATTTTCGCAATTCAATTTATACAAATTACGCATATCTGAGCTTGCAGCGCTAATTGTATGTTGTCTGTATTGCTAAAACTTTTGATTTGAGTGAATTCACTCATAATATTTTTTTTTCGTTCTTAGAAATCGACAAAATTGCTGATATCAATGAGTTTTACCAACTAGGGTCTACAAAAGTTCAAAATGCACAGGAGTTAGGAACAGTGTTACGGAGCAAGTATGTAATGAAATTGAAAGTTAGAGTTCATTCTTTTTGCTTTAATGAAATTATAAAAATACGATTATCATTTTTTAATTTAAAATTATCTGGAAATAAATGAAGTGAGCAAAAGTATGGTATTCCAATTTAATACACAGACAATTATATAAGCTAGAATCACATTGCATATCAGCAAAATTATAAATTAAAACTATCATATGGAAAGAGGAAACTTATTATAAGCGATGAGGTCATTAATGTTTATAGTAAAGGCAGATTTTAAGAATGTTTTGGCCAAATGTTAGGTTTTGAGAAATCTTTTTTTTTTTAAATATATTTAAATCTTCAGGTTTAAAAAAAAAACAGGTTGAATTTTACTAAAATATCGGACGGGACGGGATTGGTAAGGCACTGCGTTCCTGTCCAAGAGGTTGTGGGTTCTATCTCCGCAGGCCGAAGTAAATGGTGACTGATGCGCGTTATATCTGTCGAGTCACAAAGTCCTCCATGTTCCCCTAACAAATTATACCTCTGGGGGAACTGATCCAGGAGTTTCCTTTTCTTCTGGATTGGTTCAAAATTACAAGGCTACGGAGCTGAACATTAGTAGTCGTAAACCCAAAATTGGGTCAGCTGTTCAACGACGGTTATTGAATGAAAATAAAATATAGGACGCCAGAGATGAATTTTAGACACCATGGTGACCCAGAGACTGGATTTGTTGACACCTTTATCTGCCTATTTTGTGCTTAAATTTCTCGTAATGGCTTTGCTGTTTTAGGCACAAAGGGTGCCAACAAACATTATTTTCTCCGAGGCATGTACAGGAAGCAGAGCTTGGCCATTAAATTTTGAGCTGTTTCATATCAAAGTAATAAAAATAAACTTTAAATAAAATACTAAAAGTTTGAAATTTTTAATTACATTTTGATTTTTAATTAAAAATAATCTTGATTTTTTTAATATCATATAAACATTTAAAGATTCAAATATTAATGAATTTCAATTAAAGATAATTTCCAAACAGCTGATAAAATCTAAACTTCATTCTTGATGTTAAAATATTCAAGAATGTTGTATCTTAAATATCGTTTCCTCACTATCGTACGGACTCAAACCATTTTAGCTATGTTTCGAAAAATAAACGATCAACTTAATTACCACGCTAATAAATTCTTAATTAGTTGTGTTTATAGCCGAAAAAACTATAATATTTTTTGTTGGTTCATCAAAACATATATAACAGACAGTTGAGTATTAAATATAGTGATTAAGCTATTGAGCTGTGGCTTAAGACAAACACGTTTTTTTTTTCAATTTTTCTCGATCTACAAAAATTTTCTGTCATATTTATCTTTCTCAGCGGTTTTAGAAAGGAAAAGAAAAATTATAGAATGTATTGAGCGACGTAAAACACATGTTCACCTTCTAATCGCTCCCTCACTATCGTCTAGGGTATAAGCTGACGTGTCATCAGTATGAGATGAAAAATACCTTGCCTTGGTGAAGCTTACTTTATGAGCGCTGTCTTCTTTTATTTATTCAAGATGCCCGGAGGCCAGCGATGTCAAAACGAAGATTATCCACACACACCTTTACAGATCGTCAGGGAATCTTTACAAGTTGCATTTTGTTCTAACAAACCAGAATCTTGACTACCTCAATTTACACCATGTTTTACAACTTTGTATCTTATTCTGTTTTTAAAGTACCCGACTGGGTGATAATCGGCAATTTCGACAAAAATTTCTATTTTTTACGGTCAATATTTTAACTTTTTTCTTTAGGTTTCTAATTCTTTTTAATTTTCTGGTCATCGATCTTTAGAAATAAATTTATAGCTGTTTTTGACAAGCGTGTTTGGGCAATTACGTACATATAATGAATTTTTGTACATAATCGCCGAATTGTACGCAATTTAATGTAGATTTTGAGAAAATCTCCCTGTGCCAAAATAAATTTTGAAAAAATATATATTATGGATTTCTTTGATTCTTTGTATGTAAATTTAGTTTAATGCTATCTGTGTTTTGAATTGAAGTTAAGGTTTAAGTGTGAATTTATTATATTTATCATGCTTTAAGTAAGGATGTTTTTCTTTAAAAAACCAATATCTAACAATATTTTTAATTCTATTTCTTTGTATATTTGAAATTTGTTAAATATTTTAGTTCAGAAAGCAGGCATCCTTATTAAGGAAAAAAATATTTTTATATTTATTCAATACAATTTGTCGTAGACCTGTAGGGGTGCTTAAAAAATTTGTTGCTTTTATGCTCAAATTCGCCCTTAGTTTGAAAAATTACTTTTAAATATTTAAAGTTTACTTTAGATTTACAATTTTAGTACCCCTGTTTTCTAAAATAAAATAAAATTTTAATAAAGGCTGTTTCCCAAAATTGCAGCAAACTTAATAAGGTTTTAAAATTAACCTATCAAGCTAAACCATACTATCGTATAATTAATATAAAAAAGTATGACAATATAACACACTATTCCTTGTTCCTTAGTATTATGGTATTACTTCATAATATTACTTCAAAGAACACTTCAAAAAAAAATTTTAAATTATATTCTGCATCGCTTAAGATTTAATTCAAACGCTATATTTCGTTATTTAGAGTAATTTCAAATAATACTTTTATGATTTACTGTAGTCAAAATACCAATACATTTGAGAAGCATCATCGAGAACACATTGCAAACTTGCTACCCACTACTATCGAATTCTTTTTACTTACTTCTCGCTCGTTAATTACTTTCAAAATTCAGAAAAAATTATCTCATTTTTGAATAAAATCGAATGAATGCTTCTAAAATAGCTACAGTTTTAACTTTGTTTTAAAATTGCTATATTTGCATTAATTTACAAATTTTGACTCATTTTTATTATAGAGAAATTTGCATACTTGCTTCTCACTACACGGTTAAAAATTCCGGTTCAAATTACTGTGTTAAGTACCAGCATAGAAGGTGTATCATTCTTGAAATATAATTTTGCCGTAAAATATTATACTGTTATTTTTGCAGTTGATTGGAGTAGTTCAATGATTTTACGGCAATTATTACAGTAAAAATCACGGTATATTGGATTTTTGTTGTTCCTTAGCACGTTCCGGTAAAAATGGATTTTGCGGTAAAAAGAATGAGTACTTTTTACTGAAACTTGTTCCTGAATTTCTTACAGCGTACTAAAAAAGTACTTTAGAGCTTCCTTAAGAAAAGGCAAACTCACAATTATTTGTAAAATAAATTGCAAAGATCATTCAGAAAAATAGAATTTTGCAAAACTGCTATTTCAAATAAATAATTAAGTTTACAAATTATATTTAACATCAGCGTGACAACAAATCTGACTCTATAAAAAACATCTTAAATCGTATGCTTTTGTCGTTTAATTTTTAAAGTTCTATAAAGAAGCATCAAATTAAAATAAGCGATATTTTTAAAATAAATTTTAACTTTCTCCGATTTACTTAACATTTCGTTGCATGCACCATTCCATTTGAGTTATATTCATAATTCGATCGTAAAAAGGCATTTTAATTCAATCAATACAATTTTAATAATGGAAAGTCATCAATGAAATCTAGCCAAATAAATTTAAACTTGTTCGTATGTTTCGAAGAAAACGATAAGACGTTCCGAAACATTTTGAGTTAATCTTCGTCAATGAATCATTAAAATCACTTTGCGAATGAATTTTCTCTTAAAAGCTAATCGGCTTTTGTCCAAGAATTAGTTTCGAACATTTTGAAACATTTGTAAGCTTTGTTAATGTTATTGAAAGAAACAAATAACTGAAATTCAATTCCTGTTGCGGAAGAATTTGTATTGATGGTGTTTGGAATAAACACGTTGTTTAGAAAAATTTGAATTAAATATGATATTTATTTAACTTACATATTAAAGTAGCAATGTCATGTCCTCTTTTATAATCAGCTTAAATAAGTTAAATAAAATCCATAATTTTAATCAAACAAAGAGAATTTTAACGTGCGAGATATTAATAGAATTTACTTTTTTAAAAATAATTAGCAAAACAGAGCCTAAATTTTCTGATAAATTTGCAAATAAAAATAAATGTATAAGCATATGATAAGTATGTATAAGAACATTTTAGTTGCTTACGATTGATTGAAAATCAAATACATTCAAAATTTAAGCTTATCTGTACTACTAACAATTCAAGGTTTAATTATAAAAAATAAAAAAATCGTATTTATACTCGTTATTCTATACCTATGCGATTGGTTTCCTCTCAAAAAAATCCTCCACAAAGGAGAGTTTAAATCATCGTAGAGCCTTGTCTTCTGAATAATAGTCAAATATAGTTTATAGTTAAAATACGAATTTAGAAATACATATTGAATTCAAAAAATTTATGAATTCATAAAAGTTACTTGAAAGTTATTCAAAATAGTTACTTGGACAGAAAAAATTAAAAATAATTTCTAATTCAGACTTATTTATAAATTAGGCTTCATTCTTCACGTAATTGTTTAAACTTTAAATGCGAGAGATTCATGAAATGTTTAGTCTAATTTATGCTTTAATTTTTAAGCAATTTTTTTAAATTTCAAAAAAGAAAAAATATAATAATGCTGAAGTATCTAGAAGAACAGAAGATGAAAAATTGATTCAGTAATTCGTTTGAGAGGCATCAAGGAAATTAGCACTCAATTCCCCGCAAGGTGTTGCACTGTTAGAAGTTTATTGGAAAAAAATGGTTAAAAAACAATTTATTTAATTGCTACTTTACCATATTCAAACAAAACTGCTAAATCACCATAAAAGAAATGGTAATCGAAGTGTTTTTTTTCTCCTTTTTTTTAATGACTGGCACTTGGGACATTGATCCATTGGCCTCAGGAATGCCAGAACTGCTACTCTCTTCTCGTTACCCGGTGGGCACCTGTTGCGAAGCCACAGCTGTGGAGCAGCGTCGCCCACGTCGCACAACCACAAACCCGTTTATAGGGCGGGTCACATTCACACACAATCACACACACACAAAGGAGAAAGGACAAAGAACACAGAGAGAGAAAGAAACATCCATGCTCTGAGCGGGATTCGAACCCGTAACCATCGGCTCCGCAGTCAGGCACGCTAACCACTCGGCCACCTGGTTGGCGTATTCGAAGTGTAAACTGTGAGAAAAATCATTTTTTGACTGTTTTCGCTTAAGATAAAATGACCAGAATTTTATCCACACCAACTAAACCACACCTTATGAAGCCAATTAGTCTCTTGCGGTTGGGTATATACAGCGAATGAGTATAATCTGACAAGCTCATGCCGGCTGAACGTGGATTAGAATCCAAGCGTTGACATCGCAATATTTCTTCCATTCCCTCAATACAGTGTCATTCATTCCGCAATTGGTGACCCTAGACTATTATTTTACCTTTTTATTTTACATTCGTCATTGAACAGGCGACCAAATTTTGGGTTTACGAATACCAATGTTCAACTCCGTAGCCTTGTAATTTTGAACCAATCCAGAAGACAAGAAAACTCCTGGATCAGTTCCCCAGAGGTTGGGATTGATTAAAACGTTGGTTTTAATCAATTATCAAGATCAAATCGGAGAGAAAAACTGAACAATCAAGAACTAGGAAAATTATTGCGGAACTTAAGCAAACAAAAGTCAAATGAATCCGAGGCATAGAACTCGAAAAATTTTAGTAACTAACATTATACCGCATCACTTCATCAATTTCCATTAAAGCACATTGAAATTTCGTCAAAATATCCTTTAACAATTTTTCCTTCAAATACTACAATAAAAATCCTTTTTTTTTCTCAAATTTTACAGTACTTAAAAACTACTGTTACTTTGAAGTTCAATAATTTAAACCAAAGTCGAGTACTTTTAAATTTGCATTTTTATTTTGTAGCAGTTCCCTCTTATTAGTTACTTATCTTATCAATACCGTTTTTGACTAGCGATACATAGTTTCGAAGATTTTTATGTTGACCCCCAACCCTAAGTTTTATAGCTCATCGTAAATCTATAAGGCTTAAGCCTGAAACCAAATCGGATCAAGTGTAGTAGAGACGGGCTATTTTTATTTTGTTTTCTTTATCGAAAGTCTTTTAATCAATTAAAATGAAATTTATCGTTTGTTTCTTGTACATTAGTTCGAAAAACACACTATAAATGATAGGTACCAACATCGTTACTTCGTTTTATGTTTTAGATTATATTCTTATATTTTAAGGAGCGGGCATCTAGAGTTTGCTATACAATGTCTTATTTCACAAATATATTTACCCACTAAGCAAGACGAATGAAATATATTTTATCACTATTTTGATTCAGAATAATATATTTCGTACAAAAATATATATTACGTGATAATAATAATGATAACAAATAAAAATTATGAATAAATTGAAATTTAATTGTAAAATATACAAATAAAACTGAGGGACTATGTTCCAATGTCTACTATGACAAATGCCTTTAGAATCCGGGATTAGACTTTTAGTGTTTTATATTTTGAAGGTAATCAAAAGGCAAGAAAAATGTACATGAAAAACCTAACCTATACATTTAACGTATTGATAACAAATAAAATGCATTCCAGTGTATCATATATATATATGTATATATATATATATATATATATATATATATATATATATATATATATATATATATATATATATATATATATATATATATATATATATATATAAACAATGTTTCACTTGTCTAGACTTGTCAGTGTCAGGCGCGTAAATAGAAAAATAATTATAATAGAAAAGTAAAAAAAATATATAAAAAAATTTATTTTTAATGCTCTGAGGTCTGGTGACTAAATTACCAAATTTCATCTCATTTACCAAATTTTATCACATGTTATAAAACCATACTTCATTGTTTATTTTACCAATATCATTAAAAAAACGCTTCGATTAAAACTATTGAGCTTTTTGGTGTTCCCATAGAACCAGAAAAGAGGTAAATGTTACCATATTTTGGTTGTTTTTACCATACTTTTTTTCTCAGAGTGGAGAGCCCAAATTCTTTCACACACATTTTATGTGAAATAATTAATATTTTATGTAACTAAGAACAACCTTTGTTGAGAAGAAAGCAATGCTTCTATATGCTTCATAAATTTTTATTTTCTAATAATTGATAAAGACGAAAGGTCGATTAATATTACTGAGCTTCATTAAAACTTTTCTTTCACATATATTAAATACTTGTACTTCAAAAATTCCTTATCTGAATTAAACTACAGACGATCAATCAAAATGCTTCTTTAATGTTAAATATCCCTTTGGTACAGCATGGTATTAAATTTAAAATATTCTATTAATCTTAATATAATCCAAACTGTCTGACTACTTGATTGCATTTAATTAATTAATTAATATAATTCTATAACTTATCATAACTACGTTGTCATTTTATTATGGTAAATTTAAATTAAAATAAGTTAATGAAATACGATAAACAGAAATCTCTGATGGTGAAAAATTAACAATCAAAATAAAAATTTTAAAAACGTTAATTTTTTTTCAAATAGTTTTGAAGTATACTCAGTATTGTAATTTTTTTGTAGCTAAATACCTCATTTATAACTTTTTTGAATCAGTTGGTCTCATTTATCATCGTCTAGCATAAATATTGGAAATGCTTCCGAATAAAAATGCTTCCGAAATAAAAAGTCGTTATAAGTTAAAACTTTATAGTTTTCAAAAATAAAAAAATAATTCTCATGAAGTTTGTGTTTTCTTATCGTTTCAACTAATTAAGATCACATTTTCAATAAAATATATAAGAAAAAGATAAATTGGAAAAATCATTTTTAAAAAATATTTGTCAAAAATTTCTTCCTACTTTTCATTAATTTTGTTTTAAAGCAGTTTCCTTCATTGTTTGTGTTATGGTGTTCATTAAAATGTAGAACAACAATGAAATATGATACACATACGAGTCAGTAAAGTTATTTTGACGTTACAATTTAAAGTAAGAATGGTTATTTTAGGACGCATAAACATACTGGCGTATATGCGTACATGCGAGTATATGCAATATTCCTCTTATCGAGTACATGCTATATACGCGCACGTAAAATCTGTGGAATAGAAAATCTGATAGTCGCTGAGTAGTACCATGGGTATAACGGTCTTGTTAGAATTGTCTTCCCCTTCAGATGAGAAACTAAATTAAAGAAGTGGCCTCACTAAAGAGTGGTGCTGCCATCTATCCACGAGAGTCTGAGCTAAGATGTACGTTCACCATTGCGGTGCTCTCTTATCAAAATGAAAAGCCCGCATTCCTGACTTCATTCGCAAAAGGCCAATAGCTGCCAAACTTGGCTTGTCTGAGTGTCATAGAAAGATTAGGCCTTGTTCCTATTTAAGTTAAACTATATTATCATGTTATCAAGCTTAATATGAACGACAGTGTAGTTCAACCTTTGTTGTGAAATATTAGTATTGTAGCAAATTTAAACGATACTTTAGTTCAACGTGCTCTAAAACGGTAACAAAAAAATAAATTTTCATTATAAAAAACTATTATAAAGTGACAACGCTGAACAATATCGAAGGTTTGACAAAGAAATATGATTTTGGTGTTAATTACAATGTTAACTAAGCTAATTTAAATAACAGAGTAGCTTTATATTTTTATATATGACAACCCACATAAAGCTTAAGTCAACATAATACTGTTAACAAGCTGCTTTTTTATGCGAAAAAATATGGAAATTACAATTTATTCGTTTGCGTTTCAAAAAAGATTTCTTCCGGAATCATATACTTATCATTCCAAGAATTGAATATTCTAATTTTATTTCTATATTAGTTTTTTAAGAAATCAAAAAGATAATAAATTCAAACATAAATATATCTTGCTTTTTAATCAAGAAAAGTTTTCCCCATCTTTTATAGTTTTCGTTAAATATTCAGGCGATTTTAGGTTTCTACTTTTGGAATGACTAGTTTTATAGTTTTTCCTTTCGATAGCTTTTTCACTGGTATTTTAAAAGAAAACTAATTTGCATATTGCTTTAATGTTTAAAGAAATTTGGGGGTTTGGAACAAGAGAGCCACAATTTTACTACACATGCATTTGTGATCAATGAAAGTGTTTCAAACTAAATTTTTATACTTTATATTTTATTAGAAAACGTCGGCATTTTTTTGATGTCTTATGTCATTTATATTTCTAAATTTTAAATAGTTTAAGGCATACGAGAAAAAGTATGAAGATAACATTGACTATTAAAAAAAATAAGACCTGAATCATTTTTATAAAAAGTATTTTTTATAAAAGTTAAAAAAAACTTTAGTTATCGTTGAATAGTAAGGATATTTTTCGTTTGAAAATCATATTTCACATTATTTTGTAATCTTAAAAGTAAAGGAATATATACTAACGTTAAGGCATTTTTTATATTGAAATCTTAAATTTCAATTTATAAGATGTATTTTTATCTTTAGGTGCAGTTCTACTATATATAATTTGTGTTCAGTAAAAGTATTTCAAACTGAATTTTTATACTGTATGTTTTATTCAAAACGTCGTCATTTTTTGATGTCTTATGTCATTTACATTTTCAAATTTTAAAAATTTAAAGCATTTCTAAAATAGTAGAAAGATAATATTAACCGTTAAAAAAGAAGCAGGGAATGAATTATTTTTAAAAACAGTGGAAGCAAGTTATATAGTTACAGTTGAGCAGTAAGAATATTTCTCGCTTTAAAAATCATAATTCATATTATTTTGTAATTGTACAAGTAAGGGAATAGTTAGTAACTTTTATGCATTTCTTATATTGAAATTCAAAATGCAAATTTTGAGATATAATTTTGTTTCTTAGCTGCAGTTTTACTGCAAATCATCCGTAATCAATAAAATTATTTCAAACTAAATTTTTTATTAGATCATGTTGTATTCATGCTTTTTTTATGTCTTATGTCATTTATGTCTAAAAATTTAGAAAATATCTCATAGTATTCTGAAAAAAATTATGAAGATAACTTTCACAGTTAAAAATGAAATAAGCAATGAATTATTTTGATTAGAAGAGTAAGCCAATAAAACAAATGTCTAGTCTCTTTCTGTGTAGTTATTTTAATAAATGTATGAAAATCCTAATATATATTATTTTGTATATGTCTAACCAAAATACTAAAAAAAATTGCTATTACAAATTTTTTATGATATCCAAAATTTGAAACTGCATAATGTATTCTTGAAAACATAAGCTATATTATTTTAACCATTAAAAAAGGAAAAAGTAACGGACTATTTGAATGAAAATTTTAAGTTAATTGAAAAAATATGCAGTATAAATTACACAACGTAAAAAAAAATATATAATCTAAAATTCTCTATCTTATGCATCGTACTTTTAAAAAAAGTAAAATTTCAAGTTTCAGATTGTAAAATATATGAGGATGAGTAAAATATTTATTTTTATTTCCAAAATGGGAATGAATGTAATATAGTGTCATTTTATACGTTATTTATATGCAATTTTATACGTAATTTAAACGTCATTTTATACTTTATACTGTCATTAATCGTTATACGAAAATGCATATAATATCAATAATGAATATAATAAACTATGTTTATTAAAATTCGTAATATTGAGATTTAGTGATAAATATATTTTTCTTAAAGAAAAAAAATACATTTTTATAGTTATCAATTATTTCTTGCTGCGTCGTATTTAATTTATCTAAATTAAAGCATTTACCTCGTTGCACTCTTAAATTAACATTCTAAGAGCCAGATTATTAATTGTTTGCTTTTACTTTCCATTTTAATGCTTTTTTAATTTTTTTTTCTTCTAAAATGGCATTTGAGAAAAGTTTGACCCATTATAGTGTTTCCCAAACTTATGACTTTTGTGTACCCTTTCTAAATTTTTCGTAACGCTGTGTACCACTAATTAAAAAATGAATGTATTTTTTACTGTAAAAAATTACTCAAAAGTTAAAAATCCTAACTGACTGACTGTTGACACCACTAATTATTTACTGTTAACTCAGCAAAAAATAGCCAATAGAAAAATACGTAATCATAAATTTTCATGGCTAGCTTTGCTCTTAAAAAGAATTTTCGTTTGTTGTAACATACGTAATTGCATAAGCAACGTACCCCCGCTAAACTGTTCCCGTACCCCTGGGGGTACGCGTACCACACTTTGGGAAGCACTGCATTATACCAATTGAAAAATTCTTAAACATGCCCCTTTCAGACAGAAAACCGAGATGATAGTACATGAAAAAATAAAATAAACATTACGAAATAATAAGAATAAAAAAGAAAGAAAAACAAAAATAAATAAACTGATTAATTTGTCTTTATATAGTTCAGTTTACTAAATAAGCTCGACTCATTAAAAAATTTAGACCAGATTTGTTATTAATTATCAACAAATAATTACTTGCTGCTTCCTTAGACACAACTATCATTTTAATTCCCGGCGGTCGAAACTCATTTATAGTGAGTCAGACAGTCCCACTATACGGGTTCCAAATTTCACACGGAGAAAAACATTCTGGTAAAATTACTGTAAGGCAATGACATTACTGGAGAAAAAATTGAATTTTGGTCAATAAAACCGAAATTAAGCCATTCCCTCTTCCTTAAATACCATTAAAGACAAGGTATTTCATTATTTAAGTTTAGAACAGTGTTTGTATTAGATGACAAATATTATAAACTATCAAATTATGCCATCGTGGATATATTATTATGCTTTAAAAATAGTAATTTAGTTTTGTAGAAAAGGATCAAACATCTAATTTTCCCGTTTTGAACAGGTTGGCTGTGAGTCATTATACACTATATTGAAACATTCGTTTTAAAATTACACAAGTTATAAATGTTATAAATTAAAGGAATTTGACTTCGACACTTTTTTAGTAACAATCTAGAATTATTCTTCAAAAGCGTGACTACAAAAAGAAGTTCTGTAAGATTTTATAGAAGTGCGAAAATCTATCTGGCGAGAATTATTCTGGTCACGCATTTTACAAATCAAATCTCTTAGCAAATGCTTTTTATTTAAAAAAACTCGAAATTCCATAGATTCTTTTCATAGATCCACACGCATTACTCTGCAAAGTTAGTGAAAGGGACGAAACATTTTTAGAAAGTTCCTATGCACTGCCGAAATTTCATTCGAACAGAAAAAAAAATATTTTATATCAAACGGCATGCAATACCCCTTGGTTATGAAATTGAAGTACATAACGTTTTTTTCTTCTCCATCTCAAAACCAAATAGATTTGTTTGAGCATTCTGTTTGAAATTGAAAAGTTTATTACATTTTATAAACTCAAATTTGTTTGCAAATAATTTACTATTTTTTGAAGAATTTCCAACTCAACAATTTATTTTCATAAAACAACTATTAGACAATCGCTGGTTTTGAAAAATATTTAAACATCAAAAACAATAGTAAGAAGAGAAAAAAATTCTTGAAAAATTACTACACTGTATGGTAATGACATTTATGGTTAAAAAAAGCATAATTCTGTACGTAAAAACCAAAATACACGGTATTTTAAACCATTCATTTGGTAAAATTTTCGTTCAAATGGTGATGGTTTACCGGAAATTCTTGTTTTTAAAATTATAGTTCTTATCTCCAATTTAGCAAAAAAACACAAAACTGAAAATTTAATTTAACCGAATAAATAATTTTTATGCCATGCTCTAAGGTATCACGATGAATGACCAAATATCACCACATTTACCAAATCTTATCACATGTTATAAAACCATATTATATTGTTAATTTTATCAAAATTATTACCAAAGCGCTTTTGGGGTACCCATGGAACCAGAAACATGGTAAATTTTATCATATTCCGGTAGTTTTGGCAAGAATTTTTTTCAGGGTATTGCTAAGTAGGAACAAGAAGAAGATTGATACTTTAAGAACCTTTGACTTTGAACCTTAGAACCCCCAGATATTGCGGAACCTTAAGATAAATGTAGAATTTCATAAGCAACTCAAAAGTTCTAGGTTTGATCTCCAAATTCGTCAAATTTATCGCTTGCTGATGTTGTTGAGATGATTATTCTTCGATTTAATCTTACATCAATGATAAAGAATGACAATTTTTCATTTAATTTTTCCAATTTCCTGAAAGAAAAAAATTCCAACACTGAATTTTCTAGATTACTCTATTTACAGTATGTCATTTGCCTGTGTTTTCTACACCTTTAACTTTTTTTTTGGTTAATATCTGATTCTTTTTCTATCAGATTATATTTAATTAATCATTGTTAATACCGTATTTCTATATTTAGCTTTTTATAGATAAAAAGCTCATATACCGTCACCGCTCAAGCGAAAGTGACTAGCTCCATAATATTTAAGGACAGCGTAAGTGATCTCGCAAAATCACTTTAAACACCAACAATGTGCATTTAAAACACATTATATTCATATGTGTAAGTTTAATAAAATTTGAAAGCATTTTGCAATGCAATTGTTAATTTTGTTAAGTTATTTTTTAATTTTCTATAATGTGTTAGTTTATTTTTCTGAATTTTAAAATGATTTCTGTTGAAACACATACGAAATGTATTAAGCATGCGTATTTTGCTATATTGCCTTACTTAAGACGACACTTCTATTGGTGAATTGCGTTGGTAGGTCATTCTTTACAATGGAAGCCACACAATTATTAACTGAAATGAGAACCTGATAGCATGCTTCTCTAGGAACTTCATAGAAATACATCTAAAATCATTTCATTTGAATAAACTAAACAATGTCAAATTGGTCACTTGCATCTGAAAGTACATTTTTTAGCATTATAAAATACTTAAATTGAGTTACATTATTGTTATTATTTATAACACAAATGCAATAATACTTAAATACCTGATGATTACCAATATTTAAGTCAGGTATTTAAGCCAGAAATATGTTTGTTTCTTTTTTGTCAGAAATGTCATTATCATACAGAAAGATAATTTAAGCAGAATTTCGTTCTCCGTGTAATCCTCTAAACTTTTTCTATAATTTTTGCGTACAATTAACTATAATTATAAAAAAATCACTCCTCACTAAATACAAAACGGTTCACGACTTTCAAATAAATTATTGAGCTTATTTGGAAGTTATAATAAGTATATTTTGCATAAAACTTCATCAAAAGCAATAAAACAGTAGCAATAAAATAATTAAAAACTTTCAAGCATATAGCAAATATAATATTGCATACATTTCGCCACCTTGCAGGCTATACACTTTTCAAACGTTACAGGTACTATGTTTCAGATAAGGATATTTATTCAGATATATTTGGAGTCAAAATATAGAACTAGAAACTGTCTCGCCACAGAATTAATATGGACATGATATTTCACTTCCAGTAGCCAACGTATTTGCCAACCAAACGGTATAATCAGCCCATTTTCTCCTCCCGAAAAGGGTATTTCCATCCCTTAAACGAGATTAAATAATGAAAACATAACAACCTTACGTCATGAATATTTATCGGATGAAGCACAGTCGCATTTTGTTCCTTCTGTTTAAGCTCAACTTTCAATTAAAGAGACATCGGAGCGAAATAGCCATTTTCTGGGCATTTATCGGTTTTTATTCGTTATACAAAATACTCAATATAAGTATTTTTTCAACTGCCTTATCGTTTATATGTGATAGTCTAACCTTACGAATAAAGTTAAGAATGAAGTTAAGTTCAGTTATATTACGTTAGTTATGTAACATTAATATTGCCACCTAATTGCCGGGGTGATGAAAAACCGTGATATTTCCAAAATTTTCAAAAGTATAAAAATTTTTGTTGGCACCGTAGTAAGAATTTAATAAGTTCGTAAAACAATAATAATAAATTATCAAAGTTTTGGTCACATGAATACTATATATATATATATATATATATATATATATAATTTTGGGGCACCCTTATGTAATTTCGTATTTTACTCATTTTACAGTATCGATCGCTTTTTATGCGCATCTGAAAACTCTTTTGACTTAACTAATCTTAACCAACAAAATGTGGGAACACACATTTTAAATTTATGTGCAAAACAATATTAAATTTTAACATATATTTCAAACGTAACGTACTTTTAAAATTAAATTAGACTTTAAATCAAACATAACCTTTAAAATGAAAGAATGAAGTCTTTTGCTCAAAACCAATAAAGTTTTTCTAATAAAAATAATTAGTCTGAACTTTTCTATAATTCATGAATGAAATTTAATTCTATGTTATTTAACTTACAGATAATTAATAGTCTCTTCACAGGTACACAAATATTAAAATAAAGTTTGTTCTCACTACAGTAAAAGCGAAAAGAAGTAAAGACTTATTTATTAACTTTTACTCTTCCCTATTTGCTATGAAGGCTTATTGCCGAAAGTTTCATCTGACTGGAACGGTACGTTTTAATAATACTAGTTTGGATGAAAAATTGAAAGGAAACTTTTCTACCTGTATTTGTGTTTGAAAGTTTGTCAAAAGAGATTAAAATAGAGAGAGTGAATAGAGATAGAGTAACATATTTAGTTGCTAAGTCTCCATGGATTCCCATACTGATCTTAGTATCACTTTCATCTTTAATTAATCTACTGCAAAAATGTTAGTTTAGTAGCGATAAATTTCGAAAAGGGCGAACTTTTCAAAAAAATCCTGATCAAATGCTTACTGCTTGCAAAACGATAGAGGTTGTGACAAGTTCAAAGTTTATTTATTGAAGCTCAAATTCTATTGCAATATGTTTTCGAGGATAATTTATTTAAAGAATATTCTTAGAAGTACTTTCGATAAGGGAAATAACTGTTTTATGTGAATACTATGTTATTTTCATAACTGTTATGAGTTTGTCTGTTAGGGTGAAATTTCCTTATCTCTTGCCCCGTGGTGAAAAAGTAAGTATTAATGTAAAGAAAAATAAAACAGTTTCCAGACAGAGAAAAAACATGGCCTAGCTACCAGAATATAGTAAAAGTTAGCATGTTTTTGGCCTTAAAGGAATATCAAAGAACTCGGTAATTTTTGGCAACGCACTTTGGTAATGAGTTTAGTAAAATTAATAATAAAACATTATTTTGTACTATGTGATGAAATTTGGTTAATGGGGTAAAATTTGATAATTTTATCATGATACCGAAAAACATGGCATAAAAAACATTTATTCGGTTAAATTTACTTTTCAGTTTCGTATTTTTTAATAAATATGTGGTAATAAGAACGACCAAAAAAAACAGAACTTACTATATGAACGAACGAATTTATAAATGAATGGCTTAAATGCAGCATATTTTAGTTTTTATTACCAAAAATGAATATATATAAATTAATAAATACAAGAGTAATTAATGACTATGCATAAAAGTAAGTATAAATCAAATTAAGGACAATTAAGAGCTCAGGATCGCATGCATTAGAATAATATTTAGCAATTGTTTCCCCCATGCTTGATCTGTAATATCCTATCAGCTCTGGAGCACATAGTGAAGTGCCTCAACATTACTGCTGAGAATCTATTCCTAAAAACATCAATGGTTGTCTCAAAGATAAAGGATTCTTTGCCCAATTTCAAGGACCTGTTTTAGAGCTAGTCTAAACAGTGCGGAACCCTCCCAATACCACCACATATTTAATTGTTTAAAGTCAATGTTCCTAAAACTCATTCTCGGGCACAACAGAAAATTATCCAACTAATGTTTTGGGGCCGGGATAGCCTGGTCGGTAGGGCGCTGGGCCCATATCCAAGAGGTCGTGGGTTCGATCCTCGCCGGCCGAAGACTCCCCGTGTAGTAAATGGTGACTGATGCACGTTAAATCTGTCGAGTCTCTAAGTCCTCCATGTTCCCACAACAAATCAATACCTCTGGGGGTACTGATCCAGGAGCTTCCTTGTCTTCTGGATTGGTTCAAAATTACAAGGCTACGGAGTTGAACGTAAGTAGTCGTAAACCCATGAAATTGGGTCGGCTGTTCAACGACGGTTATAAAATTATAAAATAAAAAAAATAAAATAAAAACTAATGTCTTGTAAGTAATCTTAAAAATAAAATTTAGCTTCTTTTTTTTTATTTGTTTCTTTAGTTTTACCTATTTCTTGTTACACTTCAGAAATACCTTTTTTGTTTACAATTTAATTTTATTTCCTGCTCACCAGAGAAAATACATGAGTTGCTCTCTGAGAAACGCGCAAAATAACTCAACTCGAAGGGTAAAATGTATTTCAAAATGCATATTTGGAGCTTAATATCGTTTAATTCCGCTACAACCTTAATACGGTAACAATCAAAACTGTATTATTTTACTTCTTAAAATTATTCACAGGATATTAAGGTTTAACTTGAACGGAAACGTGGTTCAATTCAGCACCATATTAAGGTATAAATACACTGCTGGACAATTGCTAAGGACGGATAACACTATCATCCATAGCAACCACAAAATGAAGGGAAGCAAAATGTGGAAAATTAGAATAAGTGCGGGATATAGTAAGAAGGGGTATGCGTATGTAAATTTTTTTGTCCACGTTTGTTCATCACGTGATAGCGCTGATAAGAGCTTTAAAGGTTTTGACGCGTTGTGGAGAGTTTTTGTTACAAGTCAAATTTTTACAGGAAAGATTTAGTTGACGAACTTGAAATTTTCGGCATGTCTTCCCGATATTACTTAGATGATTTTAAGCGTGGCCGAATTATTGGAAAGATCGAAGAAGGGCGAAAAATAAGAGACGTTGCCAGGGAGTTCGACATCGCTGACGGTGTTGTCTAACGGCTGTGGAAATCTTTTAAAACTACTGGAATGTGTAGTACGCGGCAAGGGGGAGGTCGTGTTAGAAGTAAGACGCCTGCTGAAGACAGATACATCGTCCTATCAGTAAAAAGGAACAGGCGCACCACAGCTCAGCAGGTGGCAAATCAGTTTCTTGCTACCACAGGAAAGCAGATCTCCCGAAAAACTGTTGCCAGACGTTCGAGGGGAGGAGGACTATACACCCGCAGACCTGTTGTGTGCGTCCCATTGACCAGACAGCACCGTACTGCACGTTTGCAATGGTGTCGTGAGCATCACAATTGGACTGAACAGGACTGGGCATGCGTACTCTTCTCAGATGAGAGTAGGTTCAGTCTGTCATCGGATTGTAGACGCCAACTGATCTGGCGCGAGAGTGGTACTGGTTATCGTCCAGAAAATATTCAGGAAAGGGACCGATATCCGACATGCAGGGTCATGGTGTGGGCCAGCATCATGATCAATGGCCGCACGCGCCTACATGTGGTTGCGAATGGGACTATGACGGGCCAACGATACTTTGAGGAAGTTCTACTTCCTCATGTTCGTCTTTTCCGTGGTGCTGTCGGTGATAAATTTGTTTTTATGAGCGACAACGCAACATGTCATCGAACACTCGCTGTTCAGAATTGTTTAGACAGTGAGGGTATTCAACGCCTCGTATGACCATCACGTTCTCTAGATCTAAACCACATTGAAAATGTTTGAGATGCTTTGGGGAGGCAATTTGCTGGTTGAAACTATCCTCCGACAAACAAGAACACCCTCATCCGTGCACTGACAGAGGAATGGGATAAATTGCCTCAACAGCTGCTGGATAATGTTGTGCGAAGTATGGTACGACCTGTAGAATGTTGCATCACACTCCACGGTGGACATATTCCGTACTGACACCTTTCTTCAAGTTGCCTGCTGACATTTAAATGCATTGTTCCATTATTCCGTACGCAGCATCAAATGAACATTTTTTTTCTTTCAGATGTTTCATAGCTTTTGTACTTTCCAGAACAATGAATGTTCTTTATTCTAATGTCTGAACAGTGTGGCAACTATACTTTATCCTACTAGGTCCCATGTCTCGCTTAATGTTATGCTACATTGCAATTTGTGATCCGTCCTTAGCAATTGTCCAGCAGTGTACTATAACAATCAAAGCTGTATTGTCTTACTTTTTAAACTTATTTACATGATGTTAATGTTCAATTTGAACCGAAATATCGGTCAATTTGGTACCATATTAAGGTATTTATACTGTAACAATCAAAACTGTAATGCCATATTTTTTCAACTTAGTTACACGATGTTAAAGTTCAGCTAGAATAGAAACATGGTTCAATTTGACACCATGTTAAGATTGTATAAAATTTACAGATTATTATGGTATAAGTAATAAAGTTTAATATTAACCGAATTTTCCGAAAAATTTTATTATAAAAAATTATTATTATGCACTTTTTTAATATTATACACTTTTTTAATATTATGCACTTAAAAATATTATATATTTGTATGACAGTCATTTTAATGGAAAACAAAAGTAATATTAATAAGTGTTCCAATATTATAAAAGGTTTTTATACAACGTAAAATGAATAGATATTTGTTACAATATTAAATACATGAGATTAATTATGGTATTGTCAACTGAGACTTCTTTTACATAGTTTAAAAACATTTGTCAAGTTACATAACTTCGAGCAAAAATGAAACAAAATTTAATTATAAGATTTTGTTTCACATTTACTTTTATTCACTCCAAGCTACATTATTTCATAAAATCAAACCAAATTTTTCAGAATATTCTTTCATATTGTAATCCTAAAGATATATCACGCAGATTCTTTACATATTCATAAAAAGTCACAAACATTTAATTTTTTAAAAAAAAAACAAATATATAGGAATATTTTTAAAGAAGAAAATAAAAAATAGGTTTTGAGCGTTACACTAAGCGAAAGTAAAATTGAATTTTTGACAATAAAAATGTTCAACTCCCAACCAATTCGTCATCAAAACTGAGTTTTCTTTTATTCCTCAAGTTTCTCTTGGGATCAAATATCAAAAATATCATTGAAAATGCCTTCTATTCTTAAAAGAAGATGCTTGCATGGATTCGAAACAAATTGCTTCGCTGACGTAATAAACGGAGGCTTTTAACAATGCAACAAGATTCTTTCAAAAGTAAAAAGCATGATAAAAGTATAAATTCTATGACTTTTTCTATCATTATGCTTGAAATGTTGAATGTTAGATAGAAAGCTAAATGTTATAGATTCGATTTTAGAGAATGTTTACATTTTAAAGGTATCTAAATCTTAATGTTTCATTTGAGTATTTTGCAATATTTTTTTTATTATTAAATGGGACTTTTTTTAAAAATATTTTCCAATTGATTTAAATAATTTATATTTGCTTAAATACACATTGACACAATTAAGATGCCTTAAGCCTAGTTGAAGTCATTGATAAATTAATTAGTGAAATTAATTATATTATCATTGAGTTGTCATTGTCATTTACTCATTGTCATAAAAGGTTCTTCATCTGAAGTTATTTCTTAATAAAAAATAATAATTGTGTAATAACTTCTTTTTCTGATATATTAGCTGACGAAGTGTAAAATGTCATTGTGCAAAAACTTTATTTTAGACTTAAGACAGAATATTTCCTAACAACCGCTATTTTTACTTAATAATACATAATTGTCAATTATGACGCACATTTTAGGGGCAAAAATCATGATCTTTGATTAAAAAGAGGCAATCTGACGAATTATTTTAATGTGTATCACTGTAAAAGTAAATTTTAAAGTAAAGAAACAGAGCAAAAATACGGATCAAATTACAGTAAAAAGTATTGTCAGCCAGATTACTAAGTCCGTAAAATTCATTTTTGTTGTAAAATTCATATCCTAATTTTTACAGTAATATTTATTTAATTACAGTGATTCAAAGATTTTAAAGTAAATATAACTGTAAAAATTAAAGTATATAATATTTTTTGTTCCATAAAATTTCACGGTAAATAGTACTGGCACCGTGAGTTTCGGTGCCTTTTACCGTAATTTGTTTTTGAATTTCTTACATTGATTTCCCTCATTTTGTCTGATCAATCGCTTGCAATCAAATCACTGTGCATTCATTGTAATCAAGGTGTACAGCAATCAAAAGTATGAAAAGTATAAGTATCAAAACTGTTATAAAACTGATAGGAAAACTAAAGTGTAATTACTAAGTATAAGCATGAAAAATGTATGATAATCGTTCATATGCCTAAATTTTTAAGACAAGTCTTATCGACTTTGACATAACATTAGTTATTTCTAATTCTAGATTTTTCTTAAAACTATTACTTTGTAAACCTTGTTTGATTATAAATTGAGTTAAACTAAGTATTCATTAAATGAAGTCAAATATGTCGTTCGTTAAATCTCGTTTTCCCAAAAACTTTTCGTGTATTTTTGAAACTATTTTATGTTTAGAAAACACGCAATAAACAACATACTACTTTTTTCTAAAAGCCACAGCAAAATGTATGATTCAAAATAGCTATCTGTTAGAGATATAAATATCGATGCAAGCGTCTGTTTCCTTAAAAGTTTTAAAAAGGAAAAAAATCCGTATTTGTGTCTCAAAAACGGAAAACCCTTGACAACTTCCAGGATACCTTGTCGGAAATGATCCAGGATTTGAAGAATGTAAAATTTCTTTTTTTAAGATAAGTGTAAATTCACTTCTATAGACTCCTAAATCTGAAATTCACAGGATTTCGATACAATTTGGACGCGATGTCTAGATCAAAAATATTTTTATCGCTCAAAAATCATGGAAATATTTATTTTAAATTTATTTATAAGAGTTTGCCAACTCCCATCTTTATTGTATGTAAGTTCAAGCATCAAACGGTTTGGGAAATTGTTCTGCAACTTAAAGACAGTATATTTTTATTTCACTTTCTCTGTATATCAGCGAAAAAATTTTGAAAACTTAAAAAGAATATATTGTGTTAGTTTAAAGTCTGTTACAAGAGTTATTGATAAAAATTTCAAAAATTAGATACTTGAATTTAAAGAGCCAGATTTAGATATTAGTGAACGTGACAGTCATCGTTAAATTTATTGCTATGCAGAGGTTCAAATTGGATGGACACCTAATAAGACTAGAACACGGTCGAGTCACTAAGTTATTTTTGGTTCTTCTTGGCCAAATAATCTCGTATACGTAAAAGAGGAAAACCTAAACCTGGGGGAATTGTCTTTCTGAAAAATGAATGGCTTTAAAATTGTAAGAATAAAAAAACTGAAAAAGCAATACCAAAGATAGAACAGCATGGAATGAAATTCTGTGGAATGCCAAGGCCCACATAGAGCTGTCGTGCTAGTGAAAAAGAAGAAGCAATATAATGTCTGTAACTTTCTGTCAAAAAACTATTTATGTGAAACTAAGATTCTTTTAAGCAACCAAAACAAATGACTGCCGGCTACATTAATTTTAAGATAAAGTCACACATACAGATAACACGCAACGCTTTTAAACGAAATGATTTTAAAATAAATGCTAAAGCGAATTTAATGCTTCATAAACAGTGAATATATATAGTTTTTACTTAATATTTTCCATTATTATAGACTAAATAACTGCAGTGATTTAAAAAATTTTTTTTACTGCAATGAATATAAAATATCGAAGACTGTAACAGATGTGTAACTTTATTTTGTTAAAAAAGAGTTTTACTGTAAGGAATTACAAAGTTTGCTCCTAAAATTAAAGAAAAGTATCAGATTTCAAATACTGATTTCTATAAAAAAATTGAGAAATAGTTCAAGCGCGTTTGATTTTAATACTAAAAGGGTTCTTTTTATCATGAATAAGATTAAAAAAGTCTTATGAAGCACATCAATCATAACCAGCATATCATATTTCTGCTCTGTTTCACAATGAATAGCCATTAAATAAAAATTCTCTATTACTTTGGCGAACATATTTTATTCGATAGTTTGAAGGATGAGCTCGAAATTGCTTCATAATTTTTTGGTACTGCTACAAGAAAAATTATATTGTGCAAGAGCAATTCTGGCAATTTACTTTTAGTTAGCTGTTTATAGTGAAAATATTTATGATGCAAATAAATCAATACTATAAAAATACATTTATTCATCAAAAACCTTTAGAATAATGCGCAAGAGTATTTCTTGCGCATTATTTGAGTTTAAATTTTGTTGTTTTTAGAGAAAATATTCATGGTGTAAATAAATAAATTCATACTATTAAAATGCATTTATTCATCAATCGCTTTCAAATAATGTTCAAGTGTAATTTGTGTTTAAACTTATAATTAGTTGTTTATACAGAATTTATGATGTAAATAAAATCAATACAATCAAAACACATATATTCATCAAAAGCTTTAAAGCAAATATTTGCTTCCAATTTAAAATTGAAGTAAAGTTGTCTCATAAACAATATGTTAATTCATACTTAATATTTACCACTATTGTACATTGTTATTTATAATATAACTGCCCGTCACTATTATATATTTCACGATCTTTTATAGTTAATTTTTTGAGTTATTAATTATCTTTTTATATTCTATAGTTTCTAACCTTTAAAAGTTATTTTTATATTATTTACCTTGATTAAAGGGTAAATTTCATTGAAAAATTTTAGTTCAAGAATAATATCATTTTCAACAAAGGTTTCAGATTATTACACTATGATTCTTGCATTTTATGATTCACGTGAAAGTGAAACTATGCAGTCCATGATTATTTATTGAATTAATGTGTCAATTAAATGTAAATTTTATACAATAAATGAATAAGTATTAAATTTAATAAAAGTGATTATTTATACAAAACGTTTATTCCATTGTTCAAAGTTTGAATTTAAAATTACTTCAAATTCATTTGTATAACTTGAAATAAAATAATATCATGCAGAAGTGATTCTTAATAAGCAGACTTTTATTTCTGGGAATTTACTGAAAACATGAACAATTTAAATTTGCTAATACTTGCAAGGTATATTTATTTGATGAAAACATGAAAATTTTAATTTGCTAATATTTGCAAGGCATATTTATTTACTGAAAACTTTTAAATATTATTTTTAAATGAAATACTTCCTTTAATTTAATATACTCCCATAGAATTTTACTTTTCGGTTGATCCTCTAAGGATTTAAACTCTATTAAATGTGCAATAAAGCATTTAAACTAATGTTGTAATTATTTAATGGAATGCTTTAATGAACCAAATAAATCCTTTAAGGTACTTTATATAAGTGCTCACAAATAATGAAAACAATTTAAATCTTAAGAAGTGTATTAAGAAAAGCTTGTGATTATTAATAGCAAAATTTATCGATATTTGAAGGCTAAACGAAAAACTATCACATGCAAACGTCAATTATTTTACATTATTTTGAAGTTTTTAACTTAATTTAAACTATTTGGTTTATTTAATATTTTGCTTGAAGAAAACTAGCGATTCGCAATATTACATATAATTATCTATTTATATAAACTGAAACATTTAAATTAAAAGATGACATAATTTTCCTTTTGAAAATATGCTAACATTAGCTAAATATTGTTCAAATTGGGCTGATGGTATATTTTATAACAAGTTAGATATGAAAAATATTGTTCCCTTATATTCTAGTTAAAATCTTCATAAATTCCTACTGCAGGCCAGAGAAAAAACGCGTTAAACTTGTTCATGGAATTTTTTGTAAGTTATTTCTTTTGTTTTTAAGCAAAATAGAAAATTATTGTTGTAAAAATGTTTCTATAAAGGATCACTATTAAACACTAAAAAAAACTCTAATTTTTGAAGAATTAGACGCTATTGAGAAGCTGTATTTCGTGAGTAATTTCAAAATGATTTGTACACACGTGAATTAACAAATAAAACAGCAAAATTTGACAAATTATTCCTTTGATGTAAGTCATGTCAGAGTTCTCAAGAATATATTTTCAAGAACAGAGCATTTCTCTCCAGTCATTTTTAATCTAATTTTGAAACCTTTTATCTCGTAAGACAGGTGAATATGGAGGATAGAGCGATCACTTGTTGAGTAAGCCACCTTGTTCCCATAACAAATAATACCTCTGGGGGAACTGATCTAGGAGTTTCCTTGTCTTCTGGATTGGTTCAAAATTACAAGGCTACGGAGTGAAACATTAATAGTCGTAAACCCAAAACTGGGCCGTCTGTTCACCAACGGATATAACAATATTTACTGTAAAAATTATTAAATCAGTGTAATTAAATAAATATTACAGTACAAATTAAGGTAAAATGGATTTTATAGATATATTGACAGTCATGGTGCCAGTACTTTTTTAATGCAATTTGATCCAGATTATTTTACAGTGTTTGGTTGAGTATCATTTATTATTTTAGGTTTTAGTTTCTAATGAATGATACACTGAGGAAAAAATTCTAATAAAATTACCCTACCGTATGATAATGTCACTTCTGGTAGGAAAAAAAACTGAATTCTGGTCAATAAAACCAAGATATATGGTATTTAAACCATTCATATGGAAATTTTTCTGTTCACAGGATAAAAACTAACCGGAAGATCTGGTTCCCAAATTTACAATTTTTATTACTATACATTTAGCAAAATCACAAAGAAAACTAAAAGTTAATTTACCGATAAAATATTTTTTTTATGCCATGTTCTAAGGTATCACAATACAATCACCAAATTTCGCCATATTATATTACGTATTATAACACAATATTTTATTGTTACTTTTGCCGAAATTAATGCCAAAGCTCTTCAGTAAAAAATACCAATCGTTTGGTGTTCCCGTAGAGCGAAACACGGTAAATTTAACCATATTTTGGGAGTTTTGACCCTATTTTCTCTCTCAATGTGGTAATCAAAATGTAACTTTAAACCTAATCATTTACATGAAATTCGTGTTCTCTAGATATTAATTTCCTGACGTTTGAGAAACAAATTGTTTACCAGGCAAAAGTTTCATCAAAATACAAGAAAGTAAGTCAAGTATAAAGCGTAAGAAGTCAGGCACATGTATTTAATTGTGCAAGGAATGTAAAGTGCATTGACTTATTAACAAAAAATAACCTCTTTTTGAACAATTTCAATACTTTTTAAAGTAAAATATGTAAATATAACAGTCTTTAAAAAAAGTGCATACATAGGGAAACATAATAAAATTTCTTGAAAATTTTGTGGTTGCTTTCTCTTACATCATCTTATTTTAACACAAAATCATATATATTCTAATAACAAAAGTTCAACAAATGAAAAATCTTATCAGATCTATGAAAAAACTAACTTCCTTAACAGCTAACTCTTATTACATTTCTCTCCAAAGAGCGTAACAAAGATCTTGATTAGTTTAGCGTAATAAAAAGAAGGCAGAATCCCCTAAACGGCTTTTAAAAATATTTAAAAAAACCTTTTTTGTTAAATATTTACTGCTTCTTTTCCTAAAATAAATCAAATATTGATATTCATTGTGTTAGAACATTCCCAACACTACCAGACTTAATAAAAATTGGTTTCTCCAAAGAGTTAGCTAGTAATTAGTTTACTTTCACTAGGTGTGCAAAAAATTTGCTCCCTAACAATCATTAAGTCCCGGTGCAAACAGCTTACTTTTTTTCCTCCAGAAGCTTCATTCTATTAAAGGATACTATCGTTTAGTCATTGTAATCAATTCAAGCGAATACACTAAGAGGGAAAGTTGCTTTTGTTTTTTAAGAAACAAATTTGTTTTTTTAAAAAAAATAAACGAGCTTGGTTTCGCGGGAAAGAACCAAAAAGATGAAGAATAATGCGCAAGAAATTAGCTACTTGATAAAAACATAGAGTAATAAAGAATTTTTAAGAGCTTTTAAAGATTGTTTATCTTTAAAAAACCATTCCCTGACATTTGTTGATTACTCTTAAAATACCTTTTTAAGACCTTGAAATCATGAGCAGTTTATTTTTAAATTCTGTTTGAAAATCTATTTACTGAAGAGGTAGTAATGTATTAGCTGTTTGTCTATTTTTATTCTATGTGTAGTTACAAATTATATGTTTTAGTATTCCTGGACTACTTATGCAAATTTCAAAAAAAAGTTCACTTTTTGACCTTTTCGTTAACAAATGTTATTTCATTATTTATGGTTACATGAGCTGTGAGCATTTGTAGATTTAAATGTAACAACCCTATTTATGTCTATGGGACATTACTCGAATTTTTTTGCGTATTTAAGTCTACCGTACAGTTTTATCTACCGCAATTATTACACTTAAATTATAAAAGCTAGAAGTACAAAAAAAAACGCGGCTAGTGATTTAAAGAAGTTCTATTAATTAAAAATGTATTATATTTATGCACAATTTATTATCTATTGGAGAAGAAAAAACTCACCGCATAGATATCAAATGATACCAAATGGTAAAACTCGGAAAAAAGTGGTAACTGTATCCATGTCGTGAAATAACCGAATAATCCGGCACTTTGCTAAGAGCTACCATTATTTCACAATGCACTAAATGGAAAAGTTTCCAATATTTTTGAATCAGTCTGACACATTTTAGGCTTACTTAAGTAAGACCACATACGTTACGGCTAATTCGAAAATATGTAATTCATTGCTCACATAGCCTGACATATTCCATGAAGTTTGCAATAAGCCCAGAAGTTTGCTTGCAGCCTAAATCACATAGAAACAATAAGCCTAATAAATAATGGCATTTTAAAAGAATACTACCTTGGCACATAGAAAAGTACTGACGAACTTTGATTAGCTCATTTCATGTGTATAAAAATAGCTAACTTCATAGCATAAACTGCTGGATAAAAATAAGACTAGGGTATGTTTTTACTACATATAAATTAAGTATAACAACATGAAAAGCATAAATAATGAAACAGAAATGGGCATACTATAGCTCCGGTTTAATAGATAGTTAATAATAGATTGTTTACAGAATCGAAACAATAGTATGTCAATTTCTATCCCTTTATTTGTGTTGTATTAATTTTTTTCAATTTAAAATTGCTAAATCTCCTTTGATTTATTATAAAAATACTATCAAATCGCACTTAGCCAAAACAATCTCTTAGACATAATTTTACCAATCAAAGCACTTGTTTTTAAACCAATTATCAATTTAGCTAATCAATTTATTATCTAATTTATTTATTATCAATTTATTTTGCATTTTTCAGTTTAAGGGTAAAGATGTACAAATATCCATGACCTAAATATTGAAATATCATTCTTATAAACCTTAATAATTTATTTTACGCACGAAGATCTAGAAGAGAACGATTAAATATAAGAACGGCAATTTTTGCATGACCCACAAATCCGAAACCACAACCCATTCATTATTAATAACAGTGACGCTCTTCGACTACCATTCATTTGCAGGACTAGTGCCTATCATTGTTAGTTTTTAACACCGCTTGCTTAAAGGTATAAAATCTTCCCTCATGAATTGACACGTCCTCATTAGGAAATACGTAGTGTCGCTTTATTTCTTTTATACAAATAAAGACAAGGTCACATAAAACAAATTCCCTGCTTATAATAAAGAAACTGGTTGGACAGTATATATAAAAAAAAATTATTGACTGTCGGCACGAGGTCTTCAATATTAACAAGCATCTCTTTTTTTCTTTTTCTTATATATAAATCTCGAAGCAATTATCATCATCAATTCAATGGATATATGAAAATTTGAAATTGTGATTCTAGATAAATAAACAACTTGACAGGCGTAAAAATTAGTTTAAGGATTTTAATGGTGTTTTTTCCTTATTACATACACGGGCTTTGAGCGTAAATAGAAATGAATTAAAATAGTAGATTTAACATAGAGAAAGTGATAAATGAAGGCCATTCATTCTAGAAAATAGTGCAATAAATTGTGCGTTTTAGCCTTAAATTTGCATAATAGTTGTAAATATTCGAGCTGATTTGTAACAATAGTTGTATTCTTTCATTACGGATTAAGTGTAAACGAAGAAATTGCCATTGTTTTCCTCTACCATTTATAAAGTTTTATAATCATGTGCATTTGATTTACATTTAAAATATTTATCATCCTCACAGCAGTTTGAAGAATACTTTGTTAAAAGTGAAATTTTTCAACAATATATGTAAAGTCAATTTTGAATATTTTATTCTAGGAGGCATGAACATAGACGACTGAGTCTATACATGCTTGTTTGAAATGACATGAAAATAGTTTTAATTAGCTTGCTTGAAATGACATGGCATGTTCATCATTTCAGCGTTCATTGAGTGTCATATGGAGGAAAATTTCATTTGAATTTAATCACCTCCATTACGCATGTAGTAAAAAGTTAAGTAATCAAATAATAAAGCACTCAGAAACACAGCGATTATTATGAAGTAAGGAAAATGCAGTAACATTACTGTAAAGAAAATATATTATAACTGAATGACAATTCTATCTAAGAAAGGAACATTTTCTTTATCTAAAACTTTGGAACACTTAATTTGGTATAAAATTGGGATAAATAGCGGCATGTATTTTGCTAAGTTTTGGATTTTTTTTTGCCAACTAAATTAATTTTATTAAATAAATTGTTTATTTTATTGCCATAAATAGCAATTTATGATTAAAAGAACATTAAATTTAAACTCAATAAATTTAACTTACTTGTTTTTTAAACTCAATAATACTTTACTTTCATATATAATAATATCTTATTAATATTATACTTATTTTGTAACAGCTACTTTAATATGTTATTGGGAAAATACAAAACAAGTATTTGCAGTCATTAAAAAAAATATAAATAACTTTCTCTAAATTCGTTTATTTACTCAACAAAAAACAGTTTCTTGTAATTTTATCTATTTTTGTGCTTTGAATAAAATCGTATTTTAACAGTTTTTCTTTATATAATTTTCTGCTTTAAAATCTTTTCTCATATATTATTTTTTATTGTTTTCTTGATAGTTTTTATCTATATTTAAATCAAATAGTGTTACACTCTCCAAACTATTTACTTCCTTGATAATTAAAAACGAAACGCATAAAAATTAATAATATTAAATTTACGAATCAGAATAATATGGAAAGTATTTGAGATATCCTTTGCCAATCACCATGGTTTTTAATACCTGACTAAAAAGGCTAGTAAGTTTGTCTATTTTGTCCTAGAAAACGGTAATATATGTTTGAAAATTCAGAATTTTATTCAAAATAATTTTAATATGTCAGTAAATTTACGGCAATTAAGTACAAAATTAATTGGCATTTAGTTAGATTTATCGTAAGTATACAATTCTATGAAAAGAGTAACATTAGTTTATGAACTTTAGTGATAGAATATATACAAATATTCAACAAGATTGAGAACTAATGCTCTTTAGTGATCCTGAAATCTGAGGTAATAAAATTGAGATTCTTAACAATTTTATCCCCTTAGATAAAAATGCTCAGAATCTCAATTTTTTCCCCTAATTAAGCAATCTTTTTTCATCTAAGCAATAAATCAATTGGTGCTCAGTCAAATTTAGTGTAAGTATACTATTGTTTGAAAAACAACATTAGCTTACGAACTTTAATAGTAACATACAAAAACTCAATACGATTGACGATTGCGTTGTAGTGATCCTGGAATCCGAAGTAAAAAATTTGAAGTTCTAGACATTTTGATCCCTTTAACTCAAAATGTTTAAAATCTTAATTGCTTATCCCTAATTAAACAATCTGTTTCTTAATCAAGCAATAAATTAATTTGCATTTATTCAAATTTAGTGTAAGAATAAAATTCTACGAAACAAACAACATCAGTTGTTGAATTTTAAGGTAACAATCAAAACCTCAATACTATTGACGACTACTTTTTAGCGATCCTGGAATCAGAGATAAAAAATTGATATTTTAAAAATTTGATCCCTTTCTCTCAAAATGTTTAGAACCTCAATTGTTTGTCCCTAATTAAGCAAGAAATTAATTGGTTTTTATACAGATTTCATGCAAGTATACAACTTTTTGATGTAAGTGTCATCAGCGTACGAACTTTAGCGTCAACAAATATACAAAAATTTAATAAGATTGACGACTTATGCTTTTTTGTGATCCTGGAATCTAAGGTAAAAAATTGAGATTCTAAACATTTTGATCCGTTTAGTTCACGAAAGCGTAACATGGCTTCCATAGTCTTAAGAAAAAAATGAGGAAAATACTTCCATTACAATATTTCAGAACAATATGTAGATGTGTCAAAATCGAGAGCTTTAGAATTGTTTGAATGGAAGTTATAGATTCCTTTTATTATGTATCAGAGAGGAGGGAACATTTACCACAAATGATTTATTTTCTCCTTTCGCGATGATGCGGAAATTCGGGGATGCATACGCCCTCATATCTTTCTTAAATTTAGAGAACTGAAAGATTGGAATGGATTTTTCAAAAAAAGAAAAATCATCTATTATATTCTGAACTCTTTTTATTATCCACCATCTCATTCTTTTGCAGCTTTCTAACTCTTCTTATTAAATGATCCATAAGATTAAATTAAACTTGAAGTTTCACTGATTTCTTTTTGACTTTTAAATGAGCCAAGCTATGTTTAAATTTTCTGTATATGGCTCTCATATTTACAGAAATTGTAATGCATTTTGTAATATTTCATGAGGAAAGTTTGGAACAGTTCAGAAGCTGATATTCAAAAGAATTTATTATTCATTATTCATTCCACTTTCTATAATACTTTTAAGATACTTTAGTGCATTTAAATATTGGCTTATTTGCATGTTTTTAGGTAAAATATCTTAGTAAATGATGTTAAAGAAGCTTTTATATTTATTAAAAATATATTTTAGGGTAATTGCAAGAGACGTTTCGAATTACATCCTTCATATTTCAAAAAAGTTTCTATTAAAATCTATACTTACTCATCCATGTTTCAATCAAGCTAAGGTCATCATTTTTTCAATAAATTTAACTAGTTTCGTCATATACATTAAATTATGTCTTTTTTTATAAGCAATAAATATTTAAGAAAGCAGCCATCTATGTTAAGATGGGGTTAGAAAGAAAATAAATTTTTATGTTACTAACCGAAGTCTTTTAATGTCCATTATCATGCTAGGTTTCTGAAAATGTATATATTTCATTAAAAAAAAAAATTTTTTTTTGGTGAGATATTTACTTTACTGAAAACGTACGTAATAATGCGCTCTTTTTGGTAGACTTCGTTGGGTCAATTTTAAATTATTAGCTACTACTGTTAGTTTAAAAAATTTTGATCTAAAATCTTAATTATATTATTAATCTTAATTATTTATAGTATTACCTTTTCTAAATTTTATGAAAACCATCAAAACTAATATGGCAACTATATCAACATGGGGGTTATGAATTGATAAAAGAAGAAAATGACGATTGAATGAAATAAGGCTTTGAAGAGTGTCATATGAAAAATTTATCGGCAAAACATATTAAAAATCAATCAATACTTGCTTAAATATTTCATAGTACGAGAAAACATTTGAGGCTAAAATTCATTTTAGCCACAAACTTTTAGCCTCATGACTTTTAAATTAGTAGTTACTATTATTAGTTTAAAAATTTTTGAACTAAAATCTTAATTATATTATTAATCTCAATTATTTATAGTACTACCTTAATTTTGTGAAAACCATCGAAACTAATATGGCAACTACAAAAACATGGGATTATGAATTGATAAAAGAAGATAATGGCTATTGAATAAAATAGTGTTTCAAAGCGTGAGATGTAAAAATTTTATCGACGAAACATATTAAAAAACAATTAATACTTGCTAGTACGAGAAGACATTTGAGGCTAAAATTCATGGATTTGGTCATAAACAAGCATCAATCAAGACGCTTGGAATTTTATGACGAATTTCAGTTTAAATATTGATAAACATAAGCAAAAGAAAACAAAAAAATATTATTTTTTACTTTCAAAAGCCTTGTAATGATGAAATAAAAAGTTAAAAAGCTATTAAGAAATTTTCGTTGAGTAAAAATTCTCATTATGTAATTATATGTGCACATATATATTTAATCTTATAAATATATGAAGCGTACATTTTAGATGAATTTCAAATTCTCAGTATTAAATAAATTAGTAAAACTGAAAAACAATCTTCCACGCTTTAATTATTTACATCTTAAATATTCATTTAAAAATTTAGAACTTTTCTTTAAATAAATAGTGGCCTTATTTAAACAAAAGCGAAACAGTATGCATATCTCCGATAATTCCTTTCAAGAAGCGCACATAACAAGATCAAAAGAAAACAAAATAGAAATGAAAAAAAAAATGAAAATCTGTCATTCTTTTTTTTCCTAACCAAAACAACAATTTACAGTCACGATTCTGGCAACAAAAGTCAGCGTCTCCCCTACTGGGCAAACGAGGCCACTTTTCTGGGCCGGCAAAGCAAATGAACTGCAAATAACAGGGCTTGCAATGTTTGCTTCCAAACTGCCTTCAACACTCTTCTATCACGTTTAAGACTTGCAGAAATAAGTTTGTGGAGCATTTGGTAATGCCAAAATGGTAGGCTTTGGTCTCTCCTGCTTTGAGATCTTCTTTCTTTTTTCATTTTTATAGGACCACTTAAAAGATGGGAAGATTCGAAAGATTTTCTTCAACTCCTGAGCACCCATGTCTTGATATGTCCATTATATCTTTTCTTCGGGCAATTGTTTTTAAGTGAAGTTTTATATTTCAAATACTTTTTGAAAAAGAAAATACTGAAATCTGAAATCATACTTTTAAAAGGTTCTCGTTTGCTTTTCTTTCTTTTTTCTTTTTTTTTTGGACATCTTCAAGTTTCTTTTTCTTTGTCTTCAAGTATGAGGATAAAAAGTAAGTTCTAAATAATAGTGGATGATGAGTTTTAAAGTGAAAATCGTATTGCCATTTTGTACTGTACTTTGAAAATAATTCTAGACATAAATCAGTTTAAATTGTTAATGCTGCAATTTTTCTCGAATTGTTAGCAATTTGAGAAATAATGAAAAATAAGTACAGAGCTATTAAAAAAATTGGCATTTAAATGCTTTAGAAACATAATATAACAACAATAGATCTAGCAAAATATTTAATGAAAATAAAATAACCTAAATAAACATCAAGTAAAATATAAAACAGAACTCGAAAAAAAATTAATAGAGCGATTTTACTTTAAAAGCCTACTTGCTAAAAATTAAGCATACATGATCTGTTATTTAATAAATTTAGTAATGATATATATCAGATAATATATCATATAAATATATTAATATTTTTAGTAATAATATTTATTAGATAATATATCAAAAATAAAGTAATATATGTTTTACGACAAAATATTTACCAAAAAACTTGATACGCTGATGTAGTTATTTTTGATGAGATATAATTTCGATTTAAAAAGTAAAAATATCGTGCAATAAATATCATGTATAATAATAAAAATATGAATAGTTTTTTTTTGTATTTTAATCCCAGAATCATTTGCGCTAGGTTTCTTAAATTTGGCCAATGTGTTAAAGGGGCTATTGTAACCCCCAATACTAATATTTGTTCAAAAATTTCTATTTGATTATTAAAAAGAGGCAGATAAAAATAGAATTTTCTGATTGGTGCAGAGCAAGCGCTGGTATAAATAAAACTGCAGTGAAGATAGTGTCCGTGATGTTTACTTTCTTACAGCTGTCATTAAAGAAAAAACGAAGTTTAACGCACGTTCTTAGATATTTAATTATTTTTATTCGTCATGTTAGATAAACTCAATGAGAAAAAATTAACGTGATAGCATAAGCGCACTACGTCAACAAATTTTGGGCAATTTTAATGATTACCAAATGTACTATTGTAGGTAAAGTTAGTGTATCTGGAAACTGCATCAACACTGTGCTGTTTTAATATAAATACGATGGAAAGAAATGTTTTACCGGTCATCGAAAGGGATAAGAACCAAAAAACCTTAATTATGGTGCCTTTTAATCATCATGATTTTGCCTCGAGTAATAGCATCATTCCAGAAGGTGCTGAATACAGTTAATCGTTATTTTTATGGGATGAATTACTTATAACGTCTTTTTCTTAATCTAATACTATAAAGCCATCTCCAAGGACAAACAATAATAAATAAAAAAATTTTATTATTAATTCGTTATTAATTGTGCTGGTATACCTCTTTAAATTTTGTGCATGATTTCGAAGTGTTGTTCATTACTGATTTATTGATAGTACTGATATTCACCCTTTACGGAGAACGTTTATTCAGCTAGTATAATAAAAACGAACAAATATATTAAATTGCTGTATTTTTGTGTTGTATATAAAAATATTGCGGATTTTCCTTTTTGTTCCAAAAATAATATTTTTTTTTTCCTTTTTCATATTTTTATGTCTCTTATTGAAGTTTTATCATATAAAAAAGTGGCTTTTAATTTTCATGCCACAAATAGTTTTTTTTAATCCTTATTCATGTTTTTTATACGCTTTATTAAAATTTTATCACATAAAAATGGGGAAGTTTTTCATTTATGTCCTTGGAAATTTTTTTATAATTATTTTTTTTATGCCTTTTAAAGTTTTAAATACTTTCTATATTATATCTAAATTCCTAAACAGTTTTAAATATTTTATTTCTAAAATATTGAACAAGAGATTACAAATAGGAAAATAAATCGCTATCAGAAATAAAAGTGCTCCATGATATATAACTAATTTGGACAAAACAATAATTATTAAAATTCTGTTTAACGCACGTGGCTCATGCATCTAAAGAAACAAAACAATACACCTTTATTGTTTTTGAGTAATCAGAATTCAAAAGAAATCAGAAAACAAGTTTTGAAAAACGTATTCCGAATTAATCACCAAAATTCCACTCTTAAAATAATTCTTTTGATTGTATTATATGCACATTTGTAGTATATTCTAGTGCATATATTTTAAACTTATAAATCTATAATTTTAAAAAAACTCTTTATTAAACATCTGAATAATGATGCGTTCGAAAGTATAAATCTAAAATGTTTTTTGTAACATATGAGAGCATCTGGAAAATATTTCACGTTTCGTCTGCTCAAACAGCTCCTTACAATCTTGTATTTACATAAGCGGCTTATTAGGTGGTATTACTTTATCATATTCATGCAGTAAGGAAAGAAAAAATACCAAAATGTATAATTCATTATTTTTCTATAATATGAAACAACTTCATTATAACTTGATATATTAAAACAGGATCAAGGATAGTTTACTAATTAGCGTGAATTAATTTTGGATATTTATCTTATTGTTTTATATCTTTTTATATGCATGTTAATCACTCTATATTGTCAAAGTTTTTTCCTTATCTTTATATATTATGCTATATCTTTAAAGTGTGATAATATTTCAGGCGAAATGATATTTTCATTTTGATAATATGAAAACTAACTGTTTGAAACCATTTGTTTTGAGACGCGAAATAAATTGTAAATAATTTAATCACCCAGAACACATTTTCAGAAACGTCATTTAAATTGAAATTTAATTCAATTGAAATTCGCTACGGAGTTTAAAAAAAACAGAGAATATTGAAATTTCAGTGCAAAATCGCATTGTACAGTCAAAAAAAATTTTTTGGGGATGAAAAATTGAAAAATTGCTTTAATGTAACCAATGCATTTTTCAGGTTTTGAAAATTACTCTAAAACAAATATTAAAATTGTATTTTAATCATTTAATAATTATTTAAATCCAAGGTTTCGATAAATATTTGCAAAGAGTGTATTTTTTGGAGTGAACATAAGAATATTAAGTTCTAATAAAACTTTGAAATTTGCTATAATTGTAAAGGTTATCAAATTTAAATGCATTTGGAAAAATTAAATGGATACAATAAGTCATTTAATTAATTCCAAATCCTCTTATATTCTTTTTAACCAAGTTAAATCGAATTTATAATAAGAAATTTACGCTACTATATATTGCAAATAACTGAAATGATTTAAAACTTTTAAAATATATATATATATATGTATAAAATATATATAAAATATAAAAAAATTGTATTATTTTTCTTAACGTTTACAGCGAAATATTATTCAGCAAGTTATTACTAATTCATTATCTCCTAAATATATGAATTATGTGTGACTATATAAATTTAAAAGCAGGTACATATATGTGTTTTCAATTAAAAACGTAGAATTTTTTTAGTTTTACAAGTAAATCGTATAGGATATCACACATAGTGAAAGTGTTATATCCTATATGATTTAATTTTAACTAGAAAAATTTAAAACTTGGGAATATTTAGCTATACTTATGATATTTATTATACTAATTATATCTGGGTTTGGATGTTCTTTTTTACTCTTTAAGACATAAATTTGTTAGTCTTTCGAAAGAAATTCACGTGTAAACCATAGAATTCACGTAAAAAATGCTTCTATTTCAGAATTATTATTTTTGAGTATAATATGAAATTTTTCCGATTTAACTTGAACAATCGAAATTCACCTGTTTTTGAACAACTACAATATATGGTGCATGAAAGTAAAAAAAATCTGCACTTTTTAATAACTTTTGATCTAATGAAAGCTTTTGCTTGCACTCCTGACTAAACTATTGGAACTATATTTTCCTGACTCCAGTTACCTACATATTTTAAGGATCGAGCAACTAAGTTCGTCAAATCACATATATATTTTTTTATTTCATAACCTAAAACATTATCTGAAACAAATTAATTAAAATATTTAAGGTTACACTTTTCAATCATTAATATTGAATCTTAATATGTGAAAATACTACCATTAGAGTAAAAGTTATTAATATATTCCACTTTTATTTTCCGCTCAGTACACATGCATAAATTTAGAATAAAATTAACTTATTAAAATGAGTAATTGCAAACATGTTGAAGAATTTATTTAACGAAAGAAAAAAATACAAAGATTTCAAATGAACCTTTTTTAATATAATTTGGATTTTAATGGAATATAATTTACCAGTTTTATAAAACATATTGACAAAGAAAAAACTTTTATCTTAATAAAAAATGTAAATGTAATTAGTTGTAAATCGTTACCAATTAGAATTACCAATTACAAATTACTATTGCTGAATGATGAATAAAAATTAATTATGAATGAATTCTTGGAGATGTTCTTTCACTAATCTAATTTAGAGAACTTCAAGAGATGTTTTATTTATTCAGTTAAATCTTTCTGAATTAGTTCCTCCCTATTTCATAAAATATATTTACTCATCGAAATATTCTTACAAAAAACGTGTAGCATGAAATATCACATCACATAAATGGTATTGATTTAATAATTCATTTAGTATCATGAGCTTTAGCAGTGTAATTTTTCTGTTTTTCCATGCAGAGTTTAATAAACTAATTATGTAAATTGAAATTTTTTTACGATTTCAAATAAATACTTATAAAGCTCTAAACTTATAAAAATCAGTAACCAATACTATTAAAAGGCTAGGAATTATTAGACAAATTATTTATATATGCATATATAAATAATTACTATATATTTATATATATATATATATATACAAGCCCTGACCAAATTATTAGACGTACTACAAAATTCTATGTAAAATCTTAATTATCAGGTGATAATATACAGCTTTAATGTTTTTATGTGACTGAAACCGGTTTGCACTTGTTTACGTTAGTGTATCAATTGGTTAAATTAAACTGTATGTAATATAAATTTGACGATAGAATAAATTAGACGATATATTACATAAATATAGAATATTTGTTAGATAAAGCATTATATTAGATAGATCAAATTATTAGGCGCTCTTCAGTTTTTTAATAATTACATGATTTGCACGAGTTTATATGCAATACCTTTATATTTAAACATACATGTAATGGTGTTTTATTCAGGCGATTTTTTATATACTATTTGCATTTATTTTTAACGTATTGCATTACAATGTTAATCAATTGATACAGGAGTGTAAACAAATGCAAACCAGTCTCATCCGAGTGAAAACAATATAGCTGTATAGTATGATCTGATAATTATAATTTTATATATATATATATATATATATATATATATATATATATATATATATATATATATATATATATATATATGGGTCATTCTCACGAAAACTGTCATTTTTCAGTTCATAAAATCCCAAAAAAGTAAAGTGAATAAAAAGCTCTGAAACTTTTTATATTAATAGAAATATGTAATGGCATTATTAAGAAAGTATATATCCTATAAATTATACTTAATATTTAAATTAATTAATTTTTTAAATAATTAATTTATAATTAATTAATTTATAATAATTAATAATTCATTAATTAATTTAATAAATAAATTAATTAATTTAATAAATTTATTTATTAATTTTTTAATTTATTTTTCAAATGAATTAATACGTAAATTAATTATTTTCACTATTTAAAAAGTGAGGGAATGACACTAATAGTGAGGGAATGATATTTTATTTAAATACATGTTTTTATCTAAGTTACATCTACCTAAAGTTTGAAAATGATAACATACTAAGTATATCTAATATTTATTATAATTTAGTCTTATATATTTAATAGTTTTTACAGGTTTGGGAAATAAAATTGGCTGGCACGATTGAACAAAAAAAAATTTGATAATATACTCATCTTGAATCATTCCCTCACTTCAGCGTCATTCCCTCACTTTATACACTAGTGAGGGAATGACGAATTCAATGAAATTTAAAAATAACAGTTAGGCCTAATTAATTTTGGAAGTCAATCACATACAATTATAGTCATACAAGAAAGCAACATATAATTATCCACTTTCTCGATGAAGTTGTATTTTATTTTACTCTAAAAAATGACATGAGGGAATGACAAATGTAAAAATTTTTACCTGATTTGATTCATTCAAATTTATTCCACAGCAAAGCTTCTTTAAGTTGAAAATAGAAACATACTGCAATTTTGTTCTATGATGCCAGTTGTTAACTTCTGAAGTTTTTATTAAAATATTTTTATTCTAAGAAGATTGCAGGTGATAAGAACATTGTTGTGAGGGAATGACGCGAAACACTGGGGACAAAGTTTAAAATAGTGCTGTGTTAATATTTTTATCAGAAATTAAATATAAAATTGATTTTCTGAATTCTATATTTCAGTATTCTGAAATAAAAAACACAAATTTGTAAAAATTTTTTTTTTATTTCAGAAACAATTTTTTTCTTTTTTTAAATCAGCAGTGGGGACAAGTGAGGGAATGACATATTGGTATATTTTAATTACCTAAAATAAATAAGAAATAAAAATCGATAATTTTATTTTTATTCTTTTGTTAGCTTGCATTCCGAAAGACACTTTCCCTGAATTTTTTTTTTTCGTAAGCTTTAAAACAAGCATAAAATATACTGGGGACATGAAAATGACTGTTTTTGTGAGAATGACCCATATATATATATATATATATATATATATATATATATATATATATATATATATATATATATATATATATATATATATATATATATATATATATATATATATATATATATATATATATAATATATAAATAAATACAAGAAAACACGAAGAAAGTTAAGAAAAACAATAAGTTTCATTTATTCCGCTTAAGCTGCAACTAAACAGAACTCATTAGATAAGTTCAAAATGAAGATAAAACAAAGAAAAATTATAGACATATGAAGAAAAAAAAGGTTGGGGGAATAATAAGTAAAAAAATAACAAACAACATTTTTAAAAAAAGGATGAAATGTCATTTAAAAAAAACCGGGAAAAAAAATTTAAAAAAATAAATAAATAAAATAAATAAATAAATGAAATAAAATTTCACCCTTTTTTTTTTTTAAACTGTTGTTTGCTATTTTTTTACTTATTATTTCCCCCCCCCCCTTTTTCATATGTCTATGATTTTTCTCTGCTTTACCTTCATAACATTTGAACAATACCTAATAACTTTTGAACAATATATATATATATATATATATATATATATATATATATATATATATATATATATATATATATATATATATTAGAGCGGTGTATACCAGCCTGTTACCGCTCACTAGCCCCATAATAGTCAGTTTAGTCATAAAATACTTTTTTTTTCGTCCAAAATTCAAATTATTCTATTAAAAGCAAATCTTTTCGCTCATACTAATGGTTATAACTTCCAAATATTTATTTTCAATTTTTAATAGCTATTTGTGAATATAAATTGCTTTTTTTTCATAATCACCTTAAAAAAATAGTATTTAAAGATTTATTGCCACAATATATTTCCTCAGTCAGCATTGGAAGTTCGTCTATAGTTTTGCTTATCAAATTTCTATTTAATGTTTGGTTGCTATAAAAACTCGTTAACTGTTTCTTATTTGGTAATAATGTTTTACAATTTTATATTTAGTATTCTTAAGACATAAATACTGGATGTCTGTATGAAAATATTTACTTGCCACTATTTTTCATTAACATTATAATAAAAGTAAATGTTATTTACATACTTTTAAACGGTCATTAAGTTTAACCTTAAGTTGTAAGCCTACATTTGGAACAATAATGAACATCTTTAAATTAGGGATAAAAAATATTTTTCAGGGAAATAATACTTTTTTAACTCGATTAATTGTATGCTGATCCCATACAAAGAAGCTAATCCTTCATGGGGTAAAATTAGATGAACATTCTTATTATATTTTCACTGATAGAAATCTTCCTGATAAGAAATCTCATACATTATAACTAAAATCACTTAGTATTGTCAACTGTTCAAAATATATTATCATTAACTAATAGAAAAAATAGTCACCGCAAATATTTAATTACTATAAAATAAAATAATAGAACAATAACCATAGTTTAGGCCTAGCTTCGTACTCAGAAGCTGAAATGTAATTTTTTTTTTCTGTATTTAAATTTGCAGATGGTCCCTAGCTTCAATGCTTAGTTGACTCGAGATAATCAGCACGTTTTCTCACCGCACCGGTTATAAAAATAAAATGATTAGCTGATTATGAAGATCTACTCATTTCTCCCCGCTATTCAGTTGATGCTGTCTCTCACACATATTTTTTACTTTATTTGTATTTATTTGAACACGAGTTTCATGAACACTATAACAAGCATCAAACTATCTGCGCTAAAGTACAGCCATGGATTGCATTTAAAATAAATTTTTATTCAGGCAGGTTCAATGGAATATGTTAGAAAAGTGGATGGAAATTATTCAAGTGGTTCGTTAAATTGCAATAGCGATTAAAAAATAAATCTTCAAATTGTTGTGTTTCATTCCTTTAAGCTGAAATGTCTGAGTAACTGAAATAAAATAATTATATATTATTTTGTTTAGTTTGTTGCGTATTTGTCTTCCATATTGGGTATAATTTAATTCATTGTAGATACTTTTCAAAGATCGAAGATGAATTTTTATTCTTTATGAATGATACTTTTTTTTAAAACTTTTGGTTTTCTTTATATTATACTGCACTTGTTCGTAACAATTAAAATTTAATCTTCATAATTTTAAATTAGATTCATTTTAAAAGGATTTATAAGAACATAGGCATGAGAACAAATTCATTCTTAAAGTTATTGCAGTGTAAAAATTCTGGACAAAATTGCGGTACAAAGTATTGGCACTCAATTCGTAGAATAGATTTTAGCTTGTAATCCATTTTCACCGGAAAATTGTATACGGTACTTTTTGCACTCATATTTATTTGATTACAGTGATTCAGTGTTTTTATACTAGATATTACTGTAAAAATTACGGTATATCAGATTATTTGTTCCTTAAAAATTTACGTAGACTTCACTGGAAAAAATACTGGATCTCTGAGTGCCGGTATTTTTACCGTAATTTTATCCAGAATATTTTACAGTGTACTCGAAATTAGACATAAAAAAACTAGATCATCTTATGAAATCCCAGGTGAACAAAGAAGTATGCGATTTTTTGCGTAAGAAAATAGAGTATTATTATAATTAAACAATTTGTTAAATCTATCTGAGATTGCAAAGCCCAAAAAAATACTAAGATAAAAGTTCATTTCAAAAATTCTTTTATTCTACTCAGATTTAATTTCAGATTTAATTAGAAATTTAAGTAATTTATATTTGCAATTGGAAACAAAAAACTTTACATCTTATGTTTTGAATGTTCAAAAACGTATTTTACGGAAATAAAATATATTAATATTTAATAATGTGAATATTTATAAAAAAATATTAAAATTTGTAACTTTCCATACAAAATTGTTGATGGAAGATATTAGTATTAAACACGATGTATTATTACATGAATTATTCTTTTAAATACATAATTTTTAGCAATAGTAAATATAAACAATTTTCCTAGGTGTGAAGATCTTCATGTTACTACGATAAATTTTTGTCAAATAATAGTAATTGAAGATTTCGTCATATCTTTTTTTAAAATTAAATTTTAAAATTTAATTTAAAATTAAAATAAATAGGAGAAACTATCGTTAAAGGTTGTGATTGAAAGGAAGAACTTTAAGCACAGAAGAAATCATAGAAATTAAATATTAATAAATCAAGCAACTAGAAGAAACTATGAAAAATGCAACTATAATCAAAAACTGCAGGCACGAAAACTGTAGAAATTTAATATGATATAAATTCAAAATCGCTAAAAATGAGATATTATCACTTGCAAATATAAGGACGAAACAAAAAAAAATATGACAAAAATAAATTAATTAAATAAATATTTCAAAAGTTCTTGTTTAAAAAAAAATATTGCAGATAAAATTTATTATATTAAAGTTCTGTAACGTATTTTTCGTAAAATACTAATATTTTCCATCTACTTTTTAAAAATAAAAATTCTAACCTGTTTAAAGATTAACTTTCTCTAAAGGAATTTGACAATTCTGCCTGCAAAACTTTTTCTCCGCTTATCGAAGAAAACTGTCCATGATTAAGACAAACTTGTAAGCGCCATCTGGTGACACACACCGTAATAAATACAAGATGACAAATTTTGTTGACTTACAAGATCTTCTACGCCTGTTTAAATGATTACCTTTATTAATGTTTGGACTTGGTTTCTGAGAACCGATTTTGTATCCCCCTTTTTTTCTCTTACGGTCATTAATCTCAAGTACTCGATAAAAATCGAAAAACTCGTCCGACGTAATCATCATATAAATTAATTTTGTTTGTATTTTATTTAACTAGTCTATTTAAACCGTTAGGAACACTTTTGCAATTGACAACAAACACTGAAAAAAGGTAATTATATAAGTTAAGAGAAATTTTATCTGACAAAACAGAAAAAAAATAGCTAATTTTCATCATGTATATGAATAGTTTTCGTTTCTGGTTTTTATTAAAATCAATAATTATATAAATATTTTATTTTTTTATGGAAAATTTGTCCAATCATTTATTTAGTTTTCTGTTAATTTTAAAGAACTCTAATTTACATTTTTCAATTAACAGCAATGAAAAGTAAATATTTTTTAATGATGTGACAAAATATTTATTTTTTAGTGATATGACTAAATACTAGTCTCAACTCAATCGCGATAAAAAAGTGAGAAATATTAGAAATCAAGTTATAAAAGTTTTATATATGTAATAATTCATAACAGAACAATATTAAAAGAAGATTTTGAGTGTGTTGAACTATAATCCCGTTCAAAATTTCCTTTAATCATAATATTGTGCCAAATTCAGCCACATTAGTGGCTCAGTGGTTAAGGCACTGAACTGTCCTCGTGAAGACCTGGGGTTCAATCCCCAGCGGCAACGTGAAGTCCACCCAACTTCAAATCGAAGGGTACCAGCTTATGTGGGAAGTAACGGTTGTCTGAGAGCAGGACAAAGTAATGTCGTTAGCGCAAAAGTGGGGAACCTTTAAATCCACGATCTTTACAACAAGCTGTTACCGGAATGCTTTATTTTAACCCCCTTATCGCATTAATAAAATTTGAGTGCATGGCATGGCACTATGGTTTAATTTTAACGGAAATATGGCTGAATTTAAAACCCCACAAATGTTGTAGAAATTTGCACAGTGTTATGGTAAAAAAGAAAGATTTCATGGTTTAACGTTGAATTAATTTTCCCGACTGTCTTGATCGACTCGTTTAAAATTCTTTGCCGTAAAACCTAATAAAGATTACATCAAATTTACATAGTGCTATAATAAAAGGGCCGTTATTGTGATTTAACGCTGAGCAGATTTTTTTTTTTTTTGATGATCTGAGAGTGTAATTAGAAATTTCGTTGCCCAAATATATTGTTTAACACTATTGTATATTAAATTACGATGAAGCATAGGTAATATGTTAACACATAGGGCGCCAAACAAGATTTAAAAATATCTTTCGGTTAATAATCAATTTTAGTAAAAATAATGCTTTGCTTAAATGTATTTTAAAGAAATTCCTTGAGATTTATCTCATGTCAATACTTCATGTTATCCATTTAAAACATTTCATGAAAATGCATACAGCTGTAAAAGGTAATAAATTGTTTAAAAAAATCCATTGTTTTGAAATTGCCTGTTAATGCCTTCTTTTATTTTAACTTGCTCTATCACGTTAACCAACATACAATTTATGTTCTAGCATAGAATTTTCTACAAAAAAGGAACCGCTTCTGTATTAAGCAAAATATCAATGAATTTTCCTTATCCACCAACACTCCTCAATCTATTTGGCGGTTGATGTGCTCAAAGCGGACATCCCTAAACCAAGCTCAGTCGACCATGTGGAATATTATTCATCGCGTTTGACCGGCTAACTTTGGCAAAAAAATGTTTCCGAAGTCTGATAAGAAATACGTGTCAGATTTGACGAGTTACTTTTTTTTAGTTAAGAAATACATAAAAACCTTTAAATAACTTTATGTATATTTGCTCTTTTATAATAGACGTTATAAAGCGAAATAAAACTTCATGTCATACTTCATGTGGTACATCTAAATAGAATATAACAATATATAAGTATATATTTGATTATTTTTATACATTTGATTATTTTTATATATCAGTTACTCATGATCAACCATTAATGATATTAGTTATGTGTGATAATATAAATGTATAGCAATGTGCATCATATTGAAAACAAATACTGTATTTATTTGCAAAAATAAAATAAGTTTTTTATGTTGAAGACTGGGTTATAGTTTTTTTCAAAAATATCTAACAAGTTAAAAATAATTTAATTTAAATGATATTTCAACCGGTTAACTTTGGCAAAAAAAATGTTTCCGAAGTCTGATAAGAAATACGTGTCAGATTTGAAGAGTTAATTTTTTTAGTTTAGAAATACATAACAACTTTGAGGTAACTTTATGTATATTTGCTCTTTTATAATAGACGTTATAAAACGAAATAAAAGTTTATGTCATGCTTCACGCGGTACATCGAAATAGCATACAACAATATATAAGTATATATTTGATTATTTTTATATATTTGAATATTTTTATATATCAGTTATTCATGATCAACCATTAATGATATTAGTTATGTGTGATAATATAAATGTATAGCAATGTGCGTCATATTGAAAACAAATATTATATTTATTTACTAACATAAAATAAGTTTTTTATGCTGAAGAATGGGTTATAGTTTTTTTAAAAAACATTTAACAAGTTAAAAATAATTTAATTTAAATAATATTTCAACCGGTTAACTTTGGCAAAAAAAAAATTTCCGAAGTCTGATAAGAAATACGTGTCAGATTTGACGAGTTCCTTTTTTTAGTTTAGAAATACATAAAAACTTTGAGGTAACTTTATGTATATTTGCTCTTTTATAATAGACGTTATAAAACGAAATAAAACTTTATGTCATGCTTCATGCGGTGCATCGAAATATCATACAACAATATATAAGTATATATTTGATTATTTTTATATATTTGAATATTTTTATATATCAGTTATTCATGATCAACCATTAATGATATTAGTTATGAGTGATAATATAAATGTATAGCAATGTGCGTCATATTGAAAACAAATATTATATTTATTTACTAAAATAAAATAAGTTTTTTATGCTGAAGAATGGGTTATAGTTTTTTTAAAAGCATCTAACAAGTTAAAAATAATTTAATTTAAATGATATTTCAATTTAAAGTTTAACTTAGAATCGAAAATTTTAACCTCATTTATAAAGTGCCTTTTAACATTTCTTGCTTAATCATTGTGTTATTCTTTTAAGTTACCTTTCTTTTTATAGAGGCAAAGTTGAAAAAATAAAATAAATGAATTAGTATAATTAAATGATGTAAATAGAGTAACAATTAAACAGTTGTTTATGAAGGTTGAAGTAAACATTCTACTCTTTTTGTTAAGAAATGACTAGAGATTTCTTTCAACAAAAATGAATGGCATCGTTGCTATGTAAATTAAAAGACGATATTAAACAATTTATGGCAAAAAAAGTAAAAAAAAATTTATAAAAAGTTAATTACACATAAACAGCATTTTTATTTTTATTAATTTTTTTGCGACAGCACGAAGTAACACAATAGATTTTTCCTGTACTATTGCGGGCAAATTTTAACTGAACTTTCAGATATACAAAATACATTGTATTATAGCATGTTATGATCAACAAAAAACAAATAAATAAAAATAATAACAAATATTAAAAATTTAAAAGTTAAAAAAAAGTTTAAAATATCACAGTACACTATTAAATACTCATACTGAATACATTTTGAAAAAGTGAGTTGTTGTTTTTATAGATGTGCAAGACAACAAAAAGTTCCATCCATTTCTTACTCGATTGTAAACTATTTATTGACGATATTAAAATTACGTCAAAAGTGGCGGTATTTGGATGGGAAAATAATTCAAGTATTCTGTGAATGCGCGTGAGCCTGGTGCAAACATTTTCAATTATGGGTGTTAAAGTTTTCCTTCACACAATGTTTTACGTTATTCAAAACCAAATTCGAAAATACGTGAGATCATAGTTTTTACAGTGTAAAAAGAAGAGCTAGAAGATGGCAACACTAAATGGTGAAGGTGGTGATTCTAATTTCTTCATACATTCATTTTTATAATTTGATAACTACAACCCAATCATTCTAAAATGTTTATTAAGTAAGTCTTATTTATTGGCATCACAAATATATTTACTTTATATGCATTAGCAAATTGTGAAAAAAGGGGAAACATTAAAAATAATATTAAACATTTAAAAAAAGTTTTAAAAATCTCTACTTTATATTTTAAATATTATCTACGTCATACAAGCTTTTCTATTGTTGTTTAACTTTTTGTGTAATAGCAATTAAATGTTTAAACACGTTTTGAATTATTAAATGCTGTAGTTAGGACTTTAAAAAACTTAAGGTTTTCAGTACACTTGCACTGTTTCTGCTATTTAAATTCCTTTATCTGATTACTATTATTAAACGAATTAAAGGTAATAAAAATTAAACGTCAAAAATAAAATGTCAGAGATGAACAATTTTTATCTCTTCCATTTCTATAATTATTAAGCAAACAATTCAAAGAAAAAAGATAACTCTGATAGAAAGAAGTTTAACTTAAGTGCCTTTCAGAATCCAGCAGAAAAGCATTCTATCTCTAAAATAAGGATAACATCTAAAGAGAAAGAATTTATTTAAGTGACTTTCGAAACAAAAAAAAAATTGGCTCAAAATAGTCAAAAATGATTAATTTTGTTTACTAAATGAATGTAATAATTATTCAAATTCAAGCTGGATTAAAAGTAGTGACTACAAAGAATTGTTTAATAAATTAGAGCTGTTTGAACAGGCGAGATTTTATTTTTGAAACTTCTTGATGAGTAATGATTGGTTTTTAAAGTAGTTTTCTCATTGTTAGTATCTAACTTTCGATTTGTTGCAATTCAATTTTTAACCAATATTTTTACTCTACTATTCCTCCATCTTCCATTATTTTTTTCTTATTTTTTCAATTTAAAAAAATATATAAATAATTCATGGGAAAAACTATAATTCTTGAAAACGGTAAATCGTACACTGCTAACCAGAAGGGCATATAAAGATGCAGTCACTCACACGGAGAAAAAAAATTCTGGTAAAATTACCGAACTATATGGTAATCCCATCTCTGATAATGAAAAATAAATAAAAAAAGTCTGTTTTTTTTTTAAAGTTAATTACACATATTAATTACACAAAAGTCTGTTTTTTTTTTAAATTTATTTGGTAATTTTTTCGCTCATATGGTAAAATGATTTACTGGATGCTCTAGTTTTCTGATTTATTTCTTATTATCAACATTTGGTAAACAATACAAAACTGAAAAGTAAATTTAACAAAACAAATGATTTTTATACCATGTTCTAAAGTATCATGATAAAATTGCCAAATTTTATCACATATTATAAAATCATATTTTATTGTTAATTTTAGTAAAATCGTTACGAAAGTGCTTCGATAAATATTAGCGAGCTTTTTGGTATTCACATAGAAACAGAAACATGGTAAATTTTACGAAATTTTGGCAGTTCAGATCATACTGTTTTTCAGAGTACACTGCTAGCCAGAAAGGTACAAGATGTAGTACTCAACGAATAGTGAAATAGATTAATCATCTACTCAGCTATCCATACATTAAGAATTTTTTTATATTAAAAGTTTATTAGACCATTACCATATGAACGAAAAATTACCAAATGAATGGTTTAAGTACCGTATGTTTCGCTTTTTTTTACCCAGAATTGTGTTGTTTGTTTTTTTTTTTACCAGAATTTTCACTGCAACACGGCACATATAATTTAATATAATTTTTTTTTCTCCATATACAGTTTAAAAAGTAAGTATTTTTATATATGTATATAAAAAGAAAAGTTTAATGGTTTCGAATACTAATTCAACTAGTGAACAGTTTGTTTCAAATTTTGAAATAAATAACCTAATTAACTTACGAAATAGTGAACTCAATTCAAAATCATAAACTCAAAACTCTGCCACTCTTAAGATATTATTATTGCATTTGAGGAAAAGAATAACGCGTTTTGATTATAAGTAGTTAAGTAACACATTTACTTTAAATTAAAATTTCATTCTTTAATAAAATATAAATCTCAGGAATACAGTATCTGTTATTTTATTTAATTTCTCAAATATATATTTTAACAAACTACTCAAGCCTCTGATAAAAATACCACCTAAATAGAATTCCGCAGATCCAAGAATTTATCACCTAAACTATAACAAAAAAGACCTGAATACAATTTAAATATATTTGCTTTTTGTCAATTTAGTTGTTTATATTGATACAAAACAAACAATATGCTTAAAAATTCTTTTTGTAATATGAAGTATTGTCATAGTGCCAACAAAGCAATCGAAAAACGGACAAATAACTGTCAAGGGGGAGAATTCTCAATTGTAACGAATGTTTGCTACAATTTAACTGAGCACTTTTAATCTATTGTATTCTTTTGTATGAAGCACGATTCAAGTTTAGTTAGATAGTTGTTCGTAATATACAAACAGTTACATGCAATTTTTATAGATATATTCTCTTTCCATTTAAAGGATTTTAGTAATTCTGTGCTGATGATAGCAATTTTAAAACTGCATTGCATAAACGTATTTTTTATTATATCCTAAGAATTCAGAAAACACAATTACTTTTTGACATTATTCTTTAACTTATATAATTGCCTTTTTAGACAAACACCATTACTTTTTGAGATAATTGTTGGATATAAAAATGTCAATGTAGGATGCAAAAATGTCAATGTAGGATGTAAAATTATCCATTAAATGCCCATAATTATTCAATGCTTTTTCATATATATTTTCATATATATTATGGAAGATGAAAAATCTTCCATAACAATTTTAATCGCAGCAATGCATTGTTATCAAAGATAAAATGTGCCATGTTACATATTATTTTACATGATAAACTCATTCTTAATGATAGTATTTTAGCACTAATAATAAAACCACATTTTTAAAGATGAACCTTAGCTTTTTGTTCAAACTTGGCATTTCCTCAGACAGTAGTATTCAATAGCTACAACTTTCTTGCAAAAACAATCTCCAAAAGTCTTGCATTTATTTGGTATAAATCACGTTATAACTTTTATTTAGTTCAGTTTCTTACGATAATTATTTATAAAATCGCATTTCTTCATTAAGTATTTTGCCCTTCACATAAAAGTTCTTTGACTACTATATCTTCATTGAAATAAATTGCAAATAAACTGAATATTTTTGGCACTAAGCCACTAGCAATATACGAGAAAAGAAAGAATCTTAATATCAGCACAAGCTTTTATATATTGGAAATTAAAAAAAAAGAATACGTAGAACTTTATACTGTAATGCTCGAGGAATACCATAACATGTCATAAATTTATTTTATTACAGTTAAGATTCGTGATGTAAGTAAAAAAATTAAAAAATATATATATTACATCCACATACTGAGATTCAGATATTTTTTTCAATGGAAACCCCACAATAGTAATATTAAAATCTTTTATCAGGATAATTTAAGTATTTTTTTTTCTTAATGGGCACTTTCTTTACATTGTTTATTGTAAGTTTTTATATTCGCTGCGAAATTCTCTTCATGAAATCATTTATAAAATTTAAAAAAAAATTTGTTCATTTCATTTGTAAATGGAAAAAATTTACTTGCAAATTCAAGGAAATATTAAAAAAATTCAAAATCCCTTTTCTTACTGAGTATAATTTACTGCAAATGTCAAAAACTTTCCAAAACTCTTTTGTTTCAACATAATAACAATGGATGTTTACATTTTTCTATAAATAAAGAAAACAATATCAATATAAAACAATTTAATTTTATATTATTTTTTTCGGTATTTTTCCTGCCTTATTCAACAATTGTTAAAAAAAATATTTGATCTTAATATATTTGAAACTTAATTCAAAATGCTAATCTCTTAAGAACTGAAAATGAGTTCGCCTCTTATTAAGTGAGGAATGGGCTGAATTGTATTTAAAAATGTATACACTTGCAAATAATTTGAAATTGAAATTATCTATTCTTAATTAAAATTTGCGACTGTTTTAAATAATTACAGAAAAGTAAATAAATTAATCCCTAGTAATAAAATTTAATACCTCATTCCAACTATCAATATTAATTAATGAAACAACTTTTCAGAAAGTTTTCTGAACTGAAGTAAAATGGTAGAATAGATGGAATATTTAATTCATATTATATATATATATATATATATATATATATATATATATATATATATATATATATATATATATATCATAAATGTTACAGTAAGTCATGCATATACATAATATTTAGGTGTTTTTTCCTCTTCTTTGTGTCATTATTTCATCTGACATTATTCCGTAAAAGAATTTATAAAAACAAACTAAACTAAATAAGATAAGAAGCTATTTAGCAAGGAAATAATTTAAACAGCAAAGTTTTACCACAATTTAAAGAATGTTAGAATGAAGAGGTGTTAGAATGTGACTAAATGAAAAAGGTTAATATAATAACCGAATTACTTTACATGACCTTATATATTTAATGTTTTTGTTCATTAAATTTCAACTAGAAAAAAACATAAAGACAAAGAATAATTATTACAACGGAAATCATCAAAATGAAATTATTACGATTAATGAAAATTAGTTTGTTAATATTTATAAATTTTCAATTAAACACGGAGAACTGTTTTTTTTTTGTTTGGTAAAATTACCGCCATGGTTATGTATGGTCATGACACTTCTAGTAAAAAAAAAATAAGTAAGTAAATAAATCTGGTATTAAAAACCAAAATATACGGTATTTAAGCCATTCATTTAGTAATTTTTCCGCTCATATGGAAACGTTTTACAACAAATTCTGGTTTTCAAAATTATAGTTCTTATTACCACGCATTTAGTAAAACATAAACAAAAGGAAAATTAAGTTCAACTAAAAACTAAAAAGCCAAACCAAATAAATTTATTTTATGCCGCGCTTTAAGGTATTATGATATAATTACCAAATTTTATTATATATTATCAAACCATATTTTACTGTAAGTTTAACCAAATTTATTACTAAAGTGCTTTAGTAAAAATATGTATAAATATAAATAAAAATATAAATTCCTGTAGCGCCAGAAACAAGATTAAATTTGCCATATTCTAGTAGTTTTGAGCATAATTTTTTTCTCAGTATAGTCAGTCACAAATCATTTTTATGCTTTTTTTGAAATATTTTAATTTTATAGAATATATTGTATAATCTTTTAAAAGCAAAAACAAATATTTTTTATTCTTTCTTAACATGGAATTGTGAAAAAATTGAAAAAGAGCGAAGGTAACAATGAAAGAGTTCAATTGAATTTGAACTAATTTTTGTCGAGATACAAAGGTGTATTAGAACAATTTGTGTTTAAACTATTAAATATGATTTTCTTATTAATAATCAATTAGTGTTAATCAAATGCATTCTATAGAAGTTACGAAATTCATGATAAATATAAATAATTTTAAAAAATAGCATGAAAAGTTCTACAGTTTAAATATTATATTATGCTCAATATCGAGAATTAAAGATAATGAATATTTCAATTTTCCAAGGTCAAACTCTAATAAAAACGAATTAGATCTCCTTCATTTTTAATAAGCCAAAAATTCCCTAAATCAGTATTACAGTCAACAGTCAGTAAATAATTATTTTTAACACTAGTTTCAAATTAAATATGTATTCACGACTTTAATTGTACTTAGGTTTGTCTACTGCAAAAAGGACTAACGCTGAAAGGAATATTTTTCATTTTTCACATACATTAAACTTTAATCCCTTTAGTAAACTATCTAAAATGCAAAAGCATACAAAATAATGACAATAATCTTAATCATATCTCAAACATAAATATAAACATCAATGGCAAATTTTAGCTACGTGCATTCAATAAAAATTTGTTTTGATGTACTACGTATTGCGCATTTAAAGTCCTATTGAAAAACATGTGCGCGGATTAATAAGATTACATATCCAGTTGAAATCCTTAATTCCAAGCAAATTATCAAATCACACAATGAACGTCATTGGGTCTTCAAAAGATATAATTTTATTGGCCAGTTTCTACTAATGAATGCACTTGGAGTGCACTCGTCCATAGAACCGGCGATTATCTTTGGACAGGGAAAGTTATCTCTTTTGCTCTTCTGTGGTTTTTAACGCTTTTGACATAAATGTTACATTTGATTATGCAGTGACGATGAAATGTTTACAAAGGTGTTAAGTATACGAAATGTCTAGTACTCTATAGAACTTAAACAATGAGCAGGTTTTAAAAAAATGAAGAACTTAAAATGTAACAAGTCTTATAAATTGCATAAAAAAATATTAGAAATTTTATGTGCGTAATTTTTCGGTAAATGATAGTTACTAGTCAATCATAGATAAGAGCAACATTGCATAAATATTTGAATACTTTTAAGATGTTTGATTGAAAGCTGTAATTCATTCGTCTAAATTTCACGCAAATTTTAAAATTTTCAATTTTATATTTATCTGTATGAATGTGATAAATAAATGTTTTGTACTGTACACTGAGAAAAAAAATGTATGGTTAAAACTAACAGAATGTGGCAAATTCCCCTGTAATTGTTACCAAAGATCGGTAATTGTTACCAAAGCTTTTTAGCAATTACTTTGGTAAAATTAACAACAAAATATGGTTTTATATAATGTGAAAAATTTGGTAAATGCGGTAATATTTGGTAATTTTATCATGATATTTTAGTATAGCATAAAAGCATTTATTCTATTAAATTTGCATTTTAGTTTGTATTTTTTGCTAAATGAGTGGTGATAGGAACCATAATTTTGAAATCAAAAATTTCCGATAAACCATTGCCATATAAACATAAATTTACCAAATGAATGGTTTAAATGCCATATATTTTGCTTTTATTAATGCGTTTTATTATTAAGAATTATGTGTTTTTTTACTAGAAATATCACTATACAGTATGGTAATATTGACTGAATTTTTCATTTGTGCAAGAACGAAATTATAGCCTGTGATACATTTTATGCCTTCAACTGCAGTGATAAGCGCATTTAAATGCATGGTTCATTGTAGAAAAACTGTATTTTTTTAAATTTATTTGAAGCACATTAATAAATTAAATATTAACCCATTTTACTTGTGCTCGTGAAAAAGTTTTAAAAAATTCTGCAGTTTGAAATTAAACTACGTATGTTTCAAAAATAAAATCAATGTGCACAGCATTTAGTTGTCAAAATATGGTAAAATTTTTCGTATTTTGAATTTTTAGACACATTTTACACAGCACACTCAAACGCCGAGATTATACCTCAGTTTTTTAAAAATTAGTAAAGAATACTAAAGAACTCTTAAAAATGTTCCAGTGCTATGTACTCTAATCTTTTAACAGATCGACCACCTCATACATAATAATTTCAAAAATGTATTGTAAAATTTTCTATTTAAGATAATTTTTACGCCATTCATTAGCAGATCTGTAACTAAACTGGTTTCTGCAGCATAAATGAAAACGTTTGGCTTGTGTGGCATATTTCGTATAAATTAGTCAACGTTAGCCAGTGTAATGGTAAGTTTGAAAGGTTACAGGTTGTTTGAGTGCCTATAAATGTTTTATACATTTTTGAGAAATTAAAAACGTCTCTGCCGCATAGTTTGTGGCTTGTTAGATAAGAATCGAACTAAGCAGACCTGAGAAAAAACAAGTATGATACTTAAATAAATTAAACTTGTATAAATTAAACTTTTATAAATTAAACTTTCATAAATTATTATTTCTGACCAAATTAAAGTAGTTAATGTGTAATACGTGATAACGTTTTATATTTTTAAATAAATTTCAAGATTATATTAAAAACAAATTTTTTGTTAATTGTTTGGTGTTCGCCATTTTTTTTTTATTTTAGTAAACTTACTTTTCATCAAAAGCTAATTTTTAGAACTTAGTCAAATATTTGAAATTGAGGTAAAAAAAAAAACTTGCCAGAATACACTTTCAAAAACGTGTAGAAAGGTAATGTCCTTAAAATTAAAAAAGAAAATGATTATGCAATTACTGAACAATTTGGTATTTTATAGGTGATCTTAGCGAATTAACAAAAAAGTTTAATAAAAACTGTGTAAATTTAGAAATAAATAATTTTTTTACCAAACAAATTAGCAGGTTTGTTATTGCTTCATTGCTTTTGGAAATATACTTTATACGACGCAAACAAAATCTTTGCAATTCTTGTTTACAAGTACTTTACAAAAACAATACCTTTGACACAAAATCTTAATCAAACAATCTTACAAAATGAATGCCAAATATTATTACACGCAATTGTATGCAATTTTTAATACAACAAAAGTAATAAAATTACTTATTGTTAACTATGTATAATAGTTTTAAAAACTAAAGTTTAACTAAGGTTTTTAAATTGAGATTAAAAATAATAATTTAACTGTCAAAAACTGATGCTTTTTTGATCAAAAGTTTTGGTTTCATTAAAATTTTCTTTTAACTTTGTTTCACACATCTCTTATTTATAACACAACTCAGATTAAATTTGTAAAAAGTGTTTCAGATTTTTAACATTCTAATTAAAATGCTTCGACATTAATTCTTTATTTTATCCAAAAAATATATATATGTTTCTTAAAAAAAACGTACTTTTTTCATTTTGTTGAAATACAAAGAGAAAAACAAGTGAGAAATAAAATGAAATTAAATTGAATAAAATGAAAACTTCAACATTCGCTGATCACTGTTAGTTGGACGACACCATGGGTCGAACTTTAGGCATGATTGCCCAAAAACCGCTTAAAAAAGAAAATAAAAAAGTTTTCATTGCAAAAAATTATTACCAAGAAAAAAAAATCACATTTATATTCTTTTATAGCCAAGTTAGACAAAATTTGTTTTCCTATAATCAAATTGGAAGCTAATTTAAAATATGCTGTCTCATTTTTCTTGTTTGTTGTTTGCATGCTATAAATAAAGAATTTTTAAAATATAAAACAAGCTATTGCTCGCGATAATTATGAGCATTTGAACAGAAAACATGAATTTGCATGTTAAATCACATTTAAATTATTTTAAGAAAATCATATTTTTAAATGTAATGTATATAATCATTAGGAAGCATTGCACAATGCATACTATTTTAAATAAAACATATTTATTTAAATAGGTGTAATAATAAACTAATGATCTTTAGTTGAATTAAAAAATAACGCGTTCTTAAGTACAAAAATTCTGAATGCTTTCAATATGTTAGTTAAGATTTTTTCCCTTATAAACTGTTGAGTTATAAAATGATTTCTGATAATAAACAATGTTTCTAATATCCTTATGTAGCTGTTAACATTATGTTTATAAAGTACTATGCTGATTTAATTAGGGTCGAAGAAAAAGAATTTTTTTCGTACTAGGTAAATTTTTACCCAAAAAAAAGAAAAAAAACTTCTTTAGAAGCTACCAAAGACTGTCCTCTTCGGATAAATGATTTGATGAAATGCCGAAAGAAGAGGAAATATTTTTTATGAAGAATGACCAGCATTTGGCACTTATCCACAAATGCCGATTTCTTATAAATGATTAATTCTTCAATTCCCACTGTAATAATATGAGAAAAAAATATGAAGTGTAATTGAACAATACGCACTGAAGTTTTTGTTTATAATTCGATACAAATAGTTCAAAATAAATTATTTTACACTCAAAAAAGGCAATGCATGCTTTATTTTTTAAATATGATATATTTTAACGGGTTGTTGAGTTTGGCGTTCATAAAATTACTGCTTTCCCACAATGGGACTTTAATATCAACATAAAATAAATTCTTTCTTGAATCTACGTTTGCGATATATGCGTACTTGTTCGAATAAATGTTAATACTGTTTAAAAATAGAGAGTATTTTACGAAGAAAATCAAAAGAACTATAAAATTTTATCTTTTGGTGAACTTAAGAGCAAAGTTTGGACATTTTAAATTGCTTTTAAAATATAAGGAAAAAATTAAATTTTAAACAAATACGCATAAAATCATTAGCTTTTAAATGTACATTTATGCATGCATTATTAACTATATAGTTGTTTGAAACATATGAATAGCCTTATAATGTTTAAATTAGTGAGGTAATAAATAACTATATGGTCGTACTAAAAATTTCATAAATCAATGCAATATCATATTACATAAAATAACATAAAAGAGAAAACTTTCATCTGATTATGATGCTAAGATGATTTACATTTTCCTAAATTATTTAATTACATAAAGTTATTTAAGAAGATGAAGAGAGATTTTGAACCATCAAAATAAAAGTCAAAATAAGCATGAGCTAGTTATGAGCGAAATGTTTTCAGTTTCTCTATTAATTATCGATAGTCAGTATATATTATTATACTTTATCCAAAAATTGCCAGATAACATAGAAGTCCAAATAATTTGCTAAGAGATATCGATAGTCAGTATATATTATTATACTTTATCCAAAAATTGCCGGATAACATAGAAGTCCAAATAATTTGCTAAGAGATATGAATAATTTTATTAATTTAAATTAGACTCATCACCAATGATGAACAGTGGGTCAAGTATTGAATATCTTTTTCTTTGTATAAAATTTTAAAATTTTATAAGCAAATTCAAAAGCAAAATTTTTGAGTGAAATATTAGGCCAGTCGATTTTTATAAGAAAATATTTTTTACGAAACTAACCAAAATTGGTTTTACATAGAGATGGAAAACATAAAAACCTTTAATAGTCATCCCTTCGTCTTCGAATAAATATGATCAGTCATAGACCACTGAAGAAATTTTATCTATTTTATATACGTGATGTTTTCAGTTAACCATTAAAATATGAATCAATAATCATTGTAAAGAAAATTTCGCAATTTTAAGCGTTTATGTTACTCAACTAAAATAAGCATAGCTTCAAAAATTTGATATTGCGAGTGTGTATTAACAAATGCTAACATGAGTTAATGACAACAATAAATATATATCTATACAGAAAATAATTAATATTAACACTGGCAATGCTCAAATAATAGTTTTTGAATGTATTTTTATGTTACACAAAATAATCCAAACAATCATTGAAATCCATTTATTACATTTTGAGCAGTCTAGGTTTGTTTTTATATTTAACGCAGTTTCTACTAATTCATCTCTAGTTATAAACGGTTATAAGTCACACTATTTCAATGACATTGATTTTTTTAATCGAATATTTACTGAAAAAAGATGTTTGCAGATCTAGCAGTTTAAAAATACAATAAATAAATATATTACAAACAAACAATAAAAGAAAGATGTTTTAAGATGAGCATAGCAATGAAACAGTAAAAGAAAATAAATTTTAAAAAAAAACAATAAAATCACTAGTTTCTGACTAGTTACTAAAATATCTAGATATGAATTAAAATTAAATTACGGTAGTGTTTTCTTACGATATTTAACGAATTTTCAATGCTAAAAAAAAGTTGCGATTTCTTATTCTTACTGAGGAGAGAGGAATGAAAAAGTATCATTCGTTTAAAATAACTTAAAACTTCGTTTGAAACATCCTTTCATTCATTAATTTGGAAACAATAACATGATTAAACTTGATTCAATTTCGACATTTAATTTGATTATATAATTTCTGGTAATAATTTAGATAATTACAAAAAAAGCAATAAAATCACTAGCTTCAAAAAACTTGATATCTAAAATATCTAGATATGAATTAAAATTAAATTACGGCAGTTTTTTCTTTCGATATTTAACGAATTTTCAATGTTAGAAATATTAGTTACGCTTTCCTATTCCTACTGAGGAGAGATGAATGAAAAAGTATCATTCGTTTAAAATAACTTAAAATTTTGTTTGAAACATCCTTTCATTCATTAATTTGGAAACAATAATATGATTTATCTTGATTCAATTTCGACGCTTAACTTGAATACATAATTTCTGGTAAAGATTTGGATATTTACAGCAATTTAGAGAGTGAATTATATTCTACAGATGAAAATAACAGCTTCATATGCTCCCGTTATATATATATTCAAAAAAAAATTGCTCTCAAGTAATCTTCACTGAAGATATAATCCTTTTCTAAAAGTAAAGTGACAAAACACATGTATTTTGGAAGGTATGCTTAAAAGTAATTAAAGAAATGCTTGAGAAATCATTAAAAAATAACATCATTTGTTTCTTGAATCATGCACAAAGTATATGCGAGCATAGTTCTAGAAAGTAATAAGTAATACCCCTGCATGTATTCAATAATTAATACCAAGAAATAACAAGTTTTTGATTTTAAAAAAAATTATTCACATTAAAATAACTGTAAAAAGTTAGGAAAATAAAAATATTCTGAAAAAAAAGCTAAACCTCTTAATCGCGATGAACCTACTTTTTCTGGCATTTTTACTATGATAACAAATAGCTTAAAATCAAGAGCTTAAAAATTTTAGGTTCTTTTTTAAAAATTTAATATAAGCGGACGGCAACTTTTAAAATCTTCAGAGTTTTTTTATTTCGGGTAACAGATGAAACATCAAAATTAGCAAAATAAGGAACATCTAACAATGACATGCGTTTGTTTTAAGTTTTCTCAATTTCAATATAGTAGATAACTATTATTTAAAAAATTTCTATGTTGTTGCATTGGTAAATGCAGTTGAACCATCACAAATAAAAAAATTCGCCTAAAAATACTAACTAATTAGTGTTAATGTCAATAAATGCTTGTCCTTTATTAGGTATCTAAATTGCTCTGTAAAGAAAATATATTTTTGATGAAAATAAAAACTTTAGCATTTTTAATTTTATACGCTACTGCATTTGTTGTTGAAAAAGATCCTAACAAAGAAAAGTTGACTTCTCAAAAAGAAATAATAATGAAATAAAATAAAGAAAATTTAAAAAATTAAACGGAATAAATATAATTTTTAACATAAAAAAAATTATGGATGAATGAAAATAAAAAAATAGCATAAAAGTTTTATTTCATTGCTTGAGAGACGTTGGTAAGTATGAAGACTATAAAAAACAACAAATAATTTTAAAACTTTTTTTTAAAACTAAATCAAAAAGTAGTATTATAGTTACGGTTGATTAAAAATTTATTTATTTATTCATTTTTTAATTTAAAGTTTTTCTTATTTTAATTAACGCTTCCATAATTCGGTGAACATTTTCTGAAAGAAAAATGAAAAAAGATAAAATTGTATGTAAAAAAAAATAAATACCTGATACAAAGTTAGCAGTCAACTGATGAAAAATATTGCCTCATTCAAAAGCATAACATGCTTAATGTCCCTTCTGATTTATGACATCCCTGTTAAAAGTTTCTCCTAAGACGAACGGCACGATTTCACATCCAACTTTTACTATTCGCGTACAAATTACGACCAATTCCTGTTGCTGCCGAGGGGAGCAATACTTATCGGCGAACTAACACACTTCAGCAGGCATACCATGACTTTGACTACTGCCATCTATCGGTTTGAATGAAAATGCTCGAAAGAGATGGGGAAATAATAGCGATTCGCGCTGCTTCTTGGGGGGGAGGGTAACAACGATTCCAACAAGAATGCGTGTACTTGGGGATTCCGGTTAAGCTGTCTGGAATGAGGCTGCACTCTCCCCTATTTGTAGGCACTTAATCTTCTTTTGTGGGGGAGTTTACAAGTTCTTTCAACGGGTAGAATTAAAGAATAATATTAGGCTCTAATCTGGAACATAGAATCATGTTGACTTGAGGATTTTCAGTCTTATTTTAATTTCGAATAACCAGGGATTATTATTTGCGGAGAGTTTCACGAATTAATTTGAATTTAATTTCGTGATATGAAAGCGGGGTAGTAAAACCAGAAAATAAATTATTTTCATTTGTGGAAATGTGTAGCAAAATGCGTAAATCCAGCTTGGAGTTTATCTAACGCTTTTATTAGAAAATTAACAATTCGGAAATATTAGAAAATGCTGAATAATAAAAGCGGTTGATTTAGAATTGTTTTATTGCTTAATTATCAACTAATAGTTGAGTAGTTTTAAATCCATATTATAATTGTTTGTAATTTGTTTTATTATGAATCGTCAGAAATTATAATCGTTATTTCAATTTGTTCTTCAAATTGCTAATAAAAGTTTATTTTCCGATACAAAAAAAATTAATAAAAAATAGAAAATAGAAAAATTTTGTTTGAAGAAATTTTGTTAAAATAATTATTATTGGACTTATTTAAGTAGAGTTCAAAAAGTGTTATAAGTATTTATAAGTATTATTAACAACGAAATATTAAGCCCACTGACAAAAAGTCTGATTAGGTTTTTGTGCTGTTAAGTAATGATATTTCAGACTTAAAAAAGCAAATAAATAAAATAGAATAAAAAATAAAGAAAAATATTCTGGTTAAAAAAAATATAGTATTAAATATTCATTTGGTATTTTATTTAATCATTCATTTGGTAATTTTTCAGCTTATATTTTAAAGTATTACCGAAAATTCTTTCTTTTATGACCGTTGTTGAGCAGCCGACCCAATATTTACGACTACCAACGTTCAATTCCGTAACTTTGTAATTTTTAACCCAAACCAGAAAACTAGGGGACTCCTGGATCAAGTATTATGAGACTTTTTTAATGGAACTATCCCCCATTTGCGTTACATAGAGAGGAAAACCATGAAAACCTGCCACAAATAGCCTCACGGCAAGGAGACTCTAACCCATAGCCCGTCCACCACTGAGGATATTTTACGTCAGCATCGTGGTCAGTGCGAGCTGGGGATGAAATTTGTACAAATCAGCTATCGCTGGGATTCGAACACATCACCTCATTGGAAGGCAAGAGCTCTATTCTCTGAGCCACTGCGGCTCTAAACTCACATTTCATTTCAGAATTTAACCTCTTCAAAACTGTGATCAAATATACTGATTCACCCTTCATGGCCCAAGGCATCATGTATTAAATGCGACTCCAGAGGTCCAAGATCACATGGGCGTCACCTCAATTCGGTATACCTCGTATTACCTCTGTGACTATTACGAAAGCGAATTCCTTAGTGTGCACAAACTTGGAGAGAGTGGGTCTGAGAAAGCACTTCTTTCTCCGTCTGCTGGTCCTGAAGGGGTTAAACATTTCTCAACGAAATAAATTTTAAAAAAAATATATTCCACTGTGATGATCAATCGCTGTAGATAAAGGAATCATCTCTATGGGAGGTAAGAATCACACCGAAATCAACAGACCATGCCAGATCTCTCAATTACTGGGAATATTAGGTTAGAAATCAAGAATATTTCTCTAGGAATGCTGTGCATTAGAAAAAATCTTTCTTATAGTTTTTAAAAATCTCTTCTAAGAAATTCTATAAATTTTCACTTAAACTATTCTGTTATGTTGAACACAGATCAATCATTCACGCATCTTTATTATGGGTTTATTTTCGAACAATAGGTGGGAATAAGAGCCACATTTGGTTGACTGTAAATGTACAATTAAGAAAAGAAAAAAAAATTTGAAATGTTTTGGTAAAGAAACTTGTGCATCGTTGATGTGTGATGTCTTACTTAAATGATGAGAAATCGGTGAGTCAACTTTAGACTTGGAAATAAAAACAAAATGAAAGTCATGGTAAAAATCTAAATTTTTTTTAAAGAAAAGGTAAAATTCAGACAATAAAATTATTAGCAAGAGCAGAAATATTTTTAAAAGAATATGTATTTAATGTCACGCATGAGTAAGAAAATAAATAAAAACTCCACGGGGTAAATTTTTATCGCACACTTTATGAGATATTAAAGCATTGCAGTGAAGAAAACAATATGTGAGATTGAAAGAAAATAATTTTAAAATCAAAATACAGAAAAAAAGAAGAACAAATTCAAATTAAAAATTATAATTGAAATTGAAATTATTACAATGAAAAGTAAGAGTTTTTATTTTAGGAAAAATAAATATTTTGGAAAGATATATTATTAAATTAGGAAAATGTTAAAATATGAAAAAAAATTTCAAAAATCATTAAAGCTTATTTCAGAAATTTAATTTCAATAAAAACAAAAATGAAATGTAATAATAATTAAAAAAACTTCGTAGTTTGTTTTAAATATTCCTTGAAGAAACTATAAGCTTTGCATTTAAAAAGTAATAGTTTCAAATTTATCTAACATCTAATGCTCAAAATATAAGACTATTCATTTTACTATTTCATCATAGTTTCAGGACATATTATGTTAACCAATTAAGCCACTGATGGAAAACATTGTGCACTAGTTGTGATTAAACTTAAAGAGTTAACATACATTTTAAAATACGAAAAATTGTTCTTTACATTGTATATTATAAGTATTTATATATTGTAGGTCTTATTAAACACAATTCTTCAGCAAAACACAATTCTTCAAAAATTATGGTAAAGTTACCATACTGTATAGTAATGACATTTCTGGTTAAAATAAAACCATAATTCTATTTAATAAAACCAAAATATGCGGTATTTGAACCATTCGTTTGGAAATTTTTCCGTTCATACGGTAACAGTTTTACGGAAATTATAGTTTTCAAAATTATAGTTCTTTTTCCACACATCTCATGCCATGATCTAAAGTATCACGATAACCACACATGCCATGATCTAAAGTATCATGCTAAAGTTACCAAATTTTAGCACATTTAACAAAATATATGACATATTAATAAATCATATTTTGTTGTTAATTTTACCAAAATCATTACCAAAGCTATTTGGTAAAAAACCGAACTTTTTGGAGTTCCCATAGTTCCAAAAACTGTAAAATTTACCTCATCCTGCTAGTTTTGATCTCATTTATTTTTTCTTAGTGTAAGAAGGCATTTCTTTGAAAAAATTGAGATGCCTATGGATTATGATTATCTATAGATATTAAGGAAAGCACTGTGAATAACTTTAAGTTTATTAATAACTAAATTTGAATGCTGTTAAGTTTGAAATAAAAATAACGCTTAAAATAAAATAATTTGGAGCTTTAGAAAAACAAAGACATGCACTTAACACTTCGTGCCACTATAGATAAAATTTAACCATGTATTATGCATCACTTTTTAGTTTTTTAGTGAAGATTATTTAAGTGCATTTTTTTTCAATGTTCATACAACGGGAGAATTTATGAAGCTGTTATTTTGTTATTTTCATTTATAGTGTCTTTTTAGAAATTAATTCACTCTCTAAATTGTTGTAAATATCCAAATTATTAACAAAAATTATATATTCTAGAAAAGTGTCGAAACCGATTCAAGTTTAATCATGTTATTGTTTCCACATTAATGAGTAAAATTAAAATTTAACACATTCACACATCCTTTCATTTATAATTTTCTTTTATTTACATCCTTTTACAATTTATGTATTTTAAATAAGAATCCGTGGACTTCTTTCAGTGTATAAATACCATACTGAATACTACTAGTAATCTGATAAAAAGATTTAGATTCAAAAACACGACATAGTTTAATTCTGGGAAAATTACAGCACTGTATGATAATAACATTTCTGGTAATAAAAGATATAATTCTGGTTAATAAAACCAAAATATACGATACTCAAACCATTCATTTGGTTCTTTTTCCGTTCATATGATAAAGATTTACCGGGAATTCCGTATTTTAAAATTATAGTTATCACATACATAATAAAAGATACAAAACTGAAAACTAAATTTGACCAATTAAATAATTTTTATTCCCGGATCAACGAATAGCATGAAAAAATTACGAATTTTTACCAAATTTACAAAATTTTATTAAGTATTCCGCATTTAAAAATCTTATTAAATATTAAACCATATTTTATAGTTAAATTTACCAAAATCATTACCAAAGCACTTTGGTAAAAATTACTGTGATTTTTGGATTCCTCATGAAGCCAGAAGCACGATAAATTTTACCATTTTTCTGATAGTTTTGACCATAACTTTTTTTTTCTCAATGTAGCTAAATGAGAGCATTTAAAGAAAATATCTGGAGTTATTTTCATGATCATAATAGTATGTCAGATAACAAACATTGGTTTTCTATATTGTACAGTTACAGCTTCGCCTCAGATTTGAGATCAATATAGAGGCTAAGATCCAGATCCTATATAAAGGAGCCTTAGGCAATGTTATCAATATCACAAAGTATTTTATCTAAATATCTAAATTTAATTTAAATTTAATCCTGAGCCAAATGGCACGACCAGAATTTTTAACTTTGGTCAAAAAGTCACTCAGAAACTGATTTTTTCAAAACGTAATTCAAAAAGTTTTGCACATTTTTTTCTGTTTTTACAAATTTATTGAATGACATATAAATTTACTTATTTTTCCTGAAATTTAGCTCGAATGTTAGGTCATCAATGCTCAACTCGGCCCTCGTAGAAAATAAAATTTGAAAAGATCTTATTTGAAATGACCTTTAGACTTTCAAAATGCATTCTGGGTAGTTTAATTATGAAACTAATGGTTGAAAATAGCAGGGGGATTAAAAAAAATTAATGAGTTTTAATAATTTTATTAAGTTTAAGAACTACTAGTAGAAAGACTACTACTACTTGTTTACTAAAAGTAGCTCTTGAAACATATCCAAATAAGATCTATTACACTGAAGTCATAAAATTTAAATAATTGTTTCATACAAAACTTTAGAATTTCTAAAAGTTTTTTTGTCATTTTTATACTTTTTATTGGTGTTAAGATTATTAGAAGTTAAACTCCATCCATGACAGATAACTCTGAGGCTTAAACTAAAAATTAAATTGAGTTTATTTCAGAAAAAAAATTTCTGAAACAATTATAAAAAAAACTCTCGAATAAAAATAAAATCATAAGTAACAGTTTGTTATTTTTAATCTTAAAATGTAAACATAAATTTCTTGTAAAATTATGTATGCAATCGTAATGAATATGCGTACAAAAGCGTTTTAAAATATCTACACATTTAAAAGAATAAAAATAGTCAGTTTATAAAAGCTTAGATGCGAAAATTTTGATTTTAGAATAAATGAGCCTAATAGAATCATTCGCCATGAAAAGGAACAAATAGAAAGCATAAAAGGTATTATAATTAAGTAAATATTTGTCGTAAAGCTTTACGACATCACAAAGAGTGTAAAAAAATATTAAAAAGATGTATACTTTTAGAACTTTTGTTCCATTCTGTAGAAATAAACGTTTTTTAAATTTTTTTTAACTGAAGTTAAAAATCTAAAATGTCTCTTTTTCTTTTTGTTTTCTTAATTTTTAATTTAAAGGAAAAACAAAGTTTTTCAATCAAAAAATGTTTACTTAGCTTGTTATCTTCCTTTTAATAAAGGAAATATTAAAGATAAATTTAGTTTTATGATTAAAATAAGTAACTATAATTAATTAAAGGAATTGAATTGCGTTTTTTTAGTGACATAAGACAGAACTAAATAAATCTTATGTCAATTTAAATTAACTTATTTACCAACTGAAAGCTTCAGCAATAATCAATCAAATAACACCTATCAGATTTGTGTCTGACAGGCAAACCATATTAAAACTTCCAACATAAATGTTTGTTTCATATATTTCATAAATCTTTCATTACGATCATAATATAGTGAAGCTGAAAATGGCTGGGACATTTTTGAATGGTGTCGAACATATTATGTCGAAAATATTATGTTAAAAATATTATGTCGAAAAACTTCTTTAAAAATATTATGTCGCATTTTTAGTTACTCATAATCAAATTAAACTATATAAAGAGGAGTAAATTGTACTACGGTAAATATACTGTAAAAACTAAAGATTTAACTAATGAAAAACAACTTTGTGTATGTGAATCATATTATTTACCCTAACAGTTTTACGAAAAACGTATTTAAAAAGATCACCACACAATCTTAGTTACATATATTTTATTTTTTTTAATTTTTTTTTATTTTATAACCGTCGTTAAACAGCCGACTCAAATTTAGGTTTACTACTACTAAAATTCAATTCCGTAACCTTGTAATTTTGAACTCTATCCAAAGCACAAGAGAACTCCTAGATCAAGTATTGGGAGAAATTTGTCTTTGGAGAGGACTAATTGATGGGATTAACCCGCATGTGCGTTACATGGAGAGGAAAACCACGAAAGCCTCTCGCGGTTAGCCTGACGGCAAGGGGATTAGTTACATATTACATTATACATTGAGAATAGGCAATACAGTAATTAAACTACAGATTTTATAAATAAAACATTTAGGTACTTCGCTATGTATTTCAAATTATTTATGCGCATTAATTTTTCATTCAGAATTATGAAATTCACTTTAACAGGTACCGCGCATCACTATTAAATTACACACTGAAGAGACAAAAGACTTAGGATACCTCTTAATATCGTGTCGATTCTCTACTAGCTCTACGAAGAACAGTAACTCAATTTGTCAGGGACTCAACAAGTAGTTGGAAGTCTCTTTCGGAAATATTGAGCCATGCAGCTTCAGAAAATCACCAGAATTGTGTTGCGGGTGTAGGATTCACGAACTGACCTCTTAATTGTATCCCATAAATGTTTGATGTAATTCATACAGGGCGATCTAGATGGACAAATTATTTGCTGGAAGTGCCCAGAATGTTTTTCAAACCTGTCGCGAACAATTAAGGCCCGGTGACATGGCTCATTTCCACCCATAAAAATTCCATCATTGTTTGACTTTATAAACCCATATATGGGTTTATAAAGCCCATATGGCTGTAAGTCGTCTCTATGTAGCTAAACACAACCATCTCCAGTCAATGATAGGTGAAGTCAGACCATAAGACGCAGTCCATGCCACGAAAAAGCAGCCCACACCATTATTGAGCCATCACCAGATTGCACAGTACCTTGTTAAAAACTTGGGTCCATGACTTCGTGGGGTCTGCGTTACACTTGAACTCTCCCATTAGCTTTGACCAGCTGAAATCCTGACTCATAAGCTACAGTTTTCCAATCGTTAGCTGCTGAGTGTAATGTCGTGCTGTTAGTCAAGGCACTGGATCGGTTTTCTGCTGACATATCCCATTAAAGCAAAATTTTGCAGCATTGTCCAAACGAACACGTTTCATGTTCGGCATCGATGCTTGCTGTTATTTTACGCAATGCTTACTTGTCTGTTTGCACTGACAATTTTGCACACATGCCGATGGTTTCGGTCATTTAGTGGAGGTGGTCGGTCACTGCGTTGTTTATGGTGGGAAGTTATGTCTGAAATTAGGTATTCTCAGCACATCCGTAACTCAGTAACATCCTTAGATGAATAACGTGATGACAAATAAATGTCCGGCCAGTGCACTACTCATATATACGTTTTGTTCGTGATACCACCGCCATCTGTATACTTGCATATTGCTATCCCATGACTTCTGTCACCTAAGTGCATATAGGAGACAGAACTCTCATTCACTGATTCATCACTAATTCTCAATTTGGTCATGTATTCCCATGAAGCTAGAGTTAACACTCAAGATAATAAAAAAAGTTTCAAAATGTCATTGTGATTATCGGGATTCTATAATTATCGGGATAATTTTTTTAATTGAGAATAATGCTAAATAAAACATTTTTACTACTCTAGAAGTCTCAAATTCGGACAAAGCAATCATCAGTAGATATTAAGACACCGAAAAATTTTCATTTCAACACTGGTAATTATCGATGTAAATACTGGGTTAAGAGGCAGTTTGCCTAATTAACAGTAATGATACATAAAACGTTTTCACCAAGATTGAAGTCTCAAATTCAGAAAATATATTCTTATGAGATATATAAACATACTAGAATAATTATTTTTAGTATTTAGTAATTATCTGGATATTTTGTTAAGTATTGGAGAAATTTACTTTAATTGGTAGTAATGGTAAATAACTAGTTTTTAGAAAGATAGAACTCCCAAAGATTAATGATGTCTTCCTTTTCAACTCAAAAATATTTAAAAAAATCTTTTTATAAATTTATAAGTGTTTTGGTTATGCGATTTCTCTCACTTTTTTATGAAGTTTAAAGCTTTTAGAGGGTAGAGGGACCGATTATAAATTACAAACGGAAAATACTGTTTTTGTACACCCTATGACAAAAAATTTTGACAAAATTTGCAACTTGTAACAATTATTTTGATTATTATGTGCAATAATTTCACAAAATTTCGCAAACCCTGCTTAAATATTTATTTAAATATGGACATTTTTACCACTTTTATTTGTCTTAAGTTTTTTTTGCGATAAATTTAAAAATATTAAACAAATTAACAAAATTTTTAAACTGATCAAGATAGGAGTAATTAAAGTAGTTTTTTTTATACAGTGCATGTGCGGGAAAAATTTAAAAAAAATTCTCTTAATTTCGTAGTGAATTGTATTTGGCAACTAATAAAAAAAATCTAATTTTAATATTCTAAAAATATAAAAAAATTTAAAGCTATTGTTCAAGTAGTTTTCGTAGTTTTTAAAAGAAAGCTGAAAATTATAAAGGATTTTCCATAAATTTTATTTTCTGCTATTAAACAAGATTTATTAAACATGACGTTAGCATTGTTAAGGATTTTCCCCATCAAAGTATTTTTCCGTTCGCATGTTTTTTTTCCCTTATATAATCATATTTCGGGGTATGAACGTTTATTGCAAGGTATTATCGTTTGCTATTTAATTTTATCTTGAGATACAAAATATTGTTTATGAAAAACCCCATATCATATTGAGTTTTTTTTTTAAGTTCAAAAACTACTTAGAAAATTACTTAAAACTTTTTAAATTTTTGATATTTTCAAATATGGCTCTTTTCACTAATTGCCAAATACAATTCATTACAAAAATACGAAGGAAAAAAAGTTTACATTTTTCCGCGCATGTGCAGTATAAAAGAACTGCTTTGATTACTTATATACTGCAAAGTTTTCAACGAATTTTTACAAATTTAAAGCAAAAATTTTTAATAAATTTAAAATTGCTCTGAAAATTTTGCCGTTATTATATTGAATATTTTTAATTTTTTACCCAAAAAACTTAAGACAAAAAAATTATGTTTTACAAAAATGTTGATATCTCCATAAATATTTAAGGTAGGTTTAAGAAATTATGTGCATTCATTGCAATTAATAACCAAAATATTATTTCCAAGTTACAATTTCCGTTTATAATTTATTGTCAGTCCCTCAAACCTCTAAAAGCTTAAACTTCATTGATAAATATGAGAAATCGCATGATGTAAACACTTCTGAAGTTATAAAATTATTCTTTTAGTATTTCTAAAGAAATATGAAAAAAATTATTAGTATAGAAATATTTCCATTATTTTGTCTATTCGTATATTGAGTAAATAATTGAAGCTAACCTCTTAATAGAAAAGTGCAATTAGACTTCTCTATTCAGCAATCTATACTTATTCAGAATTCCTTCATTAAAAATTACTCCGCATTCTGAATTTTTGATACGAATTTCAAATATATTAGAATTTAAATTAAAACTTATAAGTTCTTTAAACAAAAGCCGTTTTTCTATTAAAAGCTAAATCTGCTTTTTTCTCTACAAAGAAAGCTTAAACGCTTGATCTTCGTTTAAAAATGCAGCTTTATTAATTTATTCAGTTTTTAATAAAGGTTTTTTTATATAAAATTCTATTCCCGTTTTAATCAGGTTTAAATCTTTCCAATTTTTTTTCCCGTAGTTTTCTCCTACTCCGATTCCGTGACTTATTTTAATCTGCAATTTTGAAGGTTTTTTTTAATTTTGGAAAATAGACATAATCTCGCTGGATTGTTAAAGAGAGCGAAGAGAATACTCCAAAGAATTGAAATTTGCTTTACTTTACAAAATTTTAATGGATCTGGAAAATTTGATTCTATTATTTCGTTAATTCCATAAGTTTTCCTTTATTTTAATTTGCAACAAATGTACCATTTTTTTTAAATTTCATTTCTTTGAAATCTTTCCTATCTTCCTTACATGATCCACTACAGCCTTTATTAAATTGAAAACTGAATCAAGTTTTATATGATTCATACGCCAGAGGATATGATTTTTTTAAATTTTTTTTCATATTAGAGATATTCTGTAACTATTTTTAGAATGAATTTAACTACACGTTGATTTAAAGTTAATTTAAAGCAAAATTAAAGTTTTATATATAAAGTTGAACTTTATTTTATTAAAAAAATGAAAAAATGAATTTGAGTTTAGTAAGAAAAATGAAGCTCAGTTTTAAATTTGGTTTTTGCATTTTAAAACTTTTTTCACTTTCACAAATAAAATATATTTGGTTCTTAAAACCATTCAAATTCACTAGACAGCTTATAATATATCATTTGTAAGTTCAAAACATCTGCATTTTTGTTATTTCTCTTAATTACACGAAGTTCTTATTAAACAAGGACGAAAAGATATTTAATTTAAAACCAAACTAATTTAAAAGATTTTATCGATAAATAAAATATTACAAGCTGCTGAGTATTTCGCACCATAAAATCATTAAAAATTAAACGGAAAGTTTGAAATGTATCATGCCTTACAAAAAAAGGGCTTATTTCTATAACTCCATCTTGTTACTCGAAATTTTTATGACACATGAGCAAAAAGATATTCGATTTTACACAAATATAATTAAAAAGATTTTATGGATAAGAACACTATAAGAAAATGTAACTGTATCATTTCCTGCAACAAAACAAACGCATTTCTGTAACTCAATCTTGTTTTCCGAAATTTTTATGACGCATGATCGAAACGAAAATACATTTTCGATTTAACACTTACTAATTTAAAAGAAAATACATTTAATATTTTATAAGTAAGTTGTACCATAATATAGATTCAATTTGCTGGAATCTTCATAAAGTGCTAAGTTGATCTATATTTTAGCACTGAAACATGGTTCACTAAGCAAAACAATGCGGTCAAATCTAACAGAATAGAGTTAATTTTACCATGCTTTTGACTTCATAGGAGCACTAAAACGCACGATAATTTTTACAAAAGCACTTTAGTAATAACTTTTGGTAAAATTAATAATAGAATACAGTTTTATTGTCATGCTGTTTAGGGCTAAATGTGGTAAAATTCGGTAATTTTATCATGATACCTAGCATGAAAGCCCTTAATTTGGTTAAATTTACTTTTCAATTTTGTTTTCATTATATGCAAAATTCACTATATGTATAGGCTTCCGGTAAACCGTCATCATACGAACAGAAAAAATTACCAAGTGAATGGTTTAAATACCGCAGAATTTGGTTTTATTACCAGAATTATTTCTTTGTTGCCAAAAACGTCATTACTGTTGTAATTAATTGTTAAATTACTGATTTAGTTTAGCCTTGTCCTAACTATACAAAATGTGTATTTGCATATCTACGAATGCGCATTTTTTATAGTTTTAAAGATTACTCCTAGCTTACATAGAAATGGAAACAATACGCAAAGTTAACAAGCACTTACTATCTTAAAATAGAGGTTATCAAACTAAAAATTTTAGTGTTATTTCAAATTACGCTAGTGCTAAAAAAATAATCGACTACATTGGTAAAATTGTCGTATTTTGCCATATTTACAACCAAACAGTATAGCAATAAAACCACATTTTATTGTTAGTTTGGGGGTTCCCATAGAGCCAGAAAATTTGGCAACTTTTATGATATTCTGCTAGTTTTGACTATACTCTTTATTTCAGTGATTCTTAATAATATTTTTCAAACGAAAATTAGTTGTCCAAGTTGTTTGTTTTTCTACAAAAAATTGGGTTTTTTAAAAATTCTTCAAGCAAGATAATGAAAAAGCAAGCAATATGTTGTATTTGTACGATGTTTTCTGATTCATAGAGAGCTTTTACTCTCTCTCACTCTCCCTATCTCCCTCTCCCTATCTCCCTCTCCCTTTATCTCCCTCTCTCTCTCTCTCTTTTCTTTCTTTTCTTAGAGCCAGCTGAGAGAATTCCTCCCGGAAGGTTTTGAATGAGCAAACAAGATTTACAAAACTGGAATGAATAAAAATGCTAGCAATATTTGTTTAAAAATTCCTAAATGATTCAAAAATAATAAATTTTAAAGCATTTTGTTAGTGCTAATTGCGCATCTTACACGCCATTTTCTATTAGGTAGTATTTTTAGTTCCGCCTTAAATACGTATTGAAGATTGTAGAAAAATTTCGTCAACGTTAGTTTTCGTTAGAAATATTCTCGGAAGAGTTTGGATGAACAAAAGGTTATATAAAACTAAAATAAATTAAGAATGATAAAAAAATTGAACAAAAATCTATAATGGTTTAAGAGAAAAGGATTTAATTTGCTTAAGTACTTATTTCTTAATACTTTTATTATTAGAACTTATTTAATAACGCTAATTATTCAATACAGCAGTTACATGCATTAATTTAATTCAGAAATATTAGTGAACTATATACTTAGTCTTGTTTGAATATTCTTTAAATGTATCGTATTCAGTTAAATATAGAAGAAGAAATGTATCATTATCCATTGATTCAGTATTCGCTTCAAAAAATAAATTAAGTTGTCCTAACACATCAATAATCACAGTAATTAATAATCAATGATTTTTCATTCTATCAATGATATTAACTCTATTAATTTTTTAAACGGTAATTTTTCATGACAGTTTCCCACACAAAATTTTAATCACGCGATATTTATCCTTACAAACTGTTTTCTGTTAAGATTTTTAAGAATTATCATATCTCCCTCGAAATTTCAAATGACCAAAAAAGATTTAAAACAACATACATGTCTCTTTCATACATTTTTTTTCTCACTCTCTAATTATTAAAAAAAACTGTTTTGATATTCTTAATTTTAAAAAAGTCCAATAATCTGTTATATTATTTGAATTATATTTGAACTAATATATAAAATCCAAAAAAATAGTTTGATTTCTTTTTTAAATTCATTTATCAATAATTGGTTCTGTAAATTAAAGACATTTCGATGATGAATAACTGCTTCTCTTAGATCTAAATGACTGTAAATAAGTGGAAATTTAAAACATTATTGTTGGAAAATGAGCTGTGTTAACTACGTTTTACCTTTAGAGCAGAAAAAGGCACTGTTGTTTCATATTGTATTTCATAACCATAAATTATTAAAATGCTAAATATAATAATTGTCACTTATTTTGACCATTTACGCTTGTAAACTTATATTAAAACTTTAAGTATGCATTAACGTTCTCCTAAAATATTAGTAAAATATACGTATTTTCTCATCTGAATACTTTTTATGTCTACCTAGCTTATATATCGAAGGAAGATACATCTCAATATCCGTTGATTCAATATTCTTTCCTCGAAATCCAATATGTAAGTGTCTTGACATATTTCATGTTATAAGAGAACTTCGAAACTACAAGAAGTTTCAGCGAATAAAAAAGATTAGGAATTGTTAAGGATTGACTTATTATTTACTATTGTGAAACGATTTTCAGAGGGAAGGAATTTCGTAACATTTAATTTTGACACTTAAATTCTTAAAGGATTTCATATTGTTAAGAAACTTCTTGAATATTTAAAATGAAATATATTCATAACAGATTAAAAAAAAGGTAAATATAAGTTTATTGTTATGATTTTAAATTCTAACTTTTTTGTTTTTTTTTTCTTTCTTGTTTTTCGTCTAATTTATAACCTCCCCAATATGATAAGTCTTGAAAACCACGATAATAACGCAGAGCGTTATCTTGATCCCTATTTCCATGGATGCATAATATTTTTCCAAAGAAATAAATTTTTTAAAATTTTAAAATTTTTAGGCATAAATGTTTTATTTTTTGTACTTTCTTAACAATTTCCCAGTAATTTCAAAATAAGTACATAATATTCAAAAAAAGCAAAAAAGTAAATAATTACTTGAAAATGATGAATAACTGTTTCTCTTAGATCTAAATGACTGTAAATAAGTGGAAATTTCTAAGTATTATAGAGGACTGTAAATAAGTGGAAATCACGAAAAGTAATTATATTTTAGTTACCTATTAAACATCTAAGTAGAATTTTTGTTTGAGCTGATGCATAATTATAAATTTTCAGAAGTGCATTTATCAAGAAATTTAAGACAAAATTATGTCAATTAAATTAATCCAAACAAAATTAAGTCTAAATAAATAACTAAATACAGAATTGCAATGCTACTTATACATGGTATTTGAGAAAGGGAAACCTTGCTATCTGTTTAATGAATCTTCATCGAATATAAAAACATAAATCGAACAGCGTTTTTCTACGCTACTTTTCAAGTAAAGTAGTTGCTACTATTTTTGGTGGTCAGTAACACTAAGATTTATTATAACAATAAGATTTAATGAATATAAGAGTCAGTAAAGTTATTTTTATGATACCATTTAAAGTAAGAGCAATTAGTTTAGTTTGCATACAAGGATGAATACACACACTAATTTTTAAAATAAAATTACTTTGTAAATTAAACATTCGTATAACACAGAGGAAATATTAAAACTAATTTGTGTTAGGCTCCCATGTGCAATACATTCATTACAATTGACAGATATTTAAAAATTAAAATATAAAAATACTTATTACACTACTTAAAACTAATATGCAGTGCGCATAGTAAAAAAGCAAACACAGAAAAAATTACGATCTCATGATCGAATTTTCACGTTCTAGGAAAAAATACAAACCTTGAAAAAAAGCGGCTGAATAGTTTCTAAATTAACAAGATTTAAAAAGTCGTAGATTTAAAAATTTGATTCCTCGAGAAACAACTGTCCAGCTTCGTTCAAAGTTCGTACTTTTTATTTCTTATGTAAAACTGTAAATTTTAAAATGAGGAGATGTTTCGTATACCTTACGATTCAGAATATTTTCAAGTATTATAAAATAAAATAATAAAAAATTAATGGTAATTAACTAATAAATTATTATTATTATTTCTAAATTGAAATACCTTTGGATACAGGAATTAAATAGTTTTAGGCAAATATTTTTTGACTCACCTGAAAAGTTCTTGAGATATAGCGAAATGCGCAAATGAAATTAAGGATCCAAACTTTCAACTGCTCTCCTACCAAAACAAACTAGATTTTCTGACACCTAACTTATAGTTAGAGAGTTAAGACAGTGGCTTTTAAATTGTCCAAAACAGTTGGATCGTGAAAGATAATGGAATGGTAACCACACTTGGCGACATTTTTCCACTATCTTTTTTCTTCTTCCATGTTGAGAACTTATAGCTTTCACAGTGATTTTTATTTGTATTTTAATTTCTTTTTCTTTTAGTATCATGGTTTAAGATATGCTAAAAATGAAACTGAAATGAATAGCATTTTATTAAAAGAGTAAATGTTTAATATTTTTACAAAAATTAAATTGGTATAAGTTTTTTTAAATTATTTTATTAACATATTTTTATTACTTAAATAAATATTTTTATCTCAATATAAGTAACCATTTTATTTTTTGTTAACTTAATGGAATCTCTACGATTGAATATCGATAGACGATTGTTTGCGTCAATGGAACCTTGCAGTCAAAATTTAGGTCACTTTCCAACTCGCTAGAGCACTCAAATAATAAAGCTCCTTTCCCGATGTCAGTACAAGATTCAATAATTCTTTGGCCGCTTCTAGCAGACGCTATTAAGATATTACTGTCAAAGAGAATTTTCTGTTAATCAAAATTTGCCGAATTCTTTAAGATTGGTTAGAGCACTCAAATTTAAGCTAAAGCTCTATGCTGAATTACAATACTATTTGCATTTTTTCAAGACCGCTTCCAGCAGAATTTATCATGAAATTATTGCCAAAGGAAATTTTTCGCCTGTTAAATTTCCGACCATTTTCTGATTAACTGTAGTGCTCACGTTATAAGTAACCCTCCATGCCTGATCACAATGATAATTTCTATTCCTTCCAAAACAATCAGAATTATTCACCATATTATCATATATTTAACTGATTGACGGTAAAAATTTTGTCCACTGACCAAAAAAATGGAGTGTTTAAACCTGATCTAGATACCTGAGCAAGTTGACAAATTAAATAATAATTATTTCCTGGCAAATTTGTCACAAGAAAAACTTATAACCATATTATTTCTACAATAAATTTATAGTCAATTGAAATTTCAAGTACTGTATGATTAGCTAGAGAGAGTACATTTTAAATGTAGGCTCTGTACTAGATGACATTTCAAGTTTTTATCGTTTCCTGGTGATTTTACCTGCAGATTTTAGAATCCTATTATCAAAAGGAATTTGTCTTCAACCTGAATTTTGACAACTCCTTCAACTACTAATTAAAGTGTTCTTAAATCAACTAATCACTGCTAGATGGAAATGGTTAAGAAATGGTTAAATTATTTTTTGGACCTACCTATGCATAATTTAGATAGTCATGTTAAATTTATCAGTAATCTCAATTTCAACGCCTTACAGACTAGCTAGAGTGCTTAAATTTCTATCGAAGCTCTGTGTCTAATGATATGAGGCAATCATTTTTTTTAATAGTTTAAGCTACATTTATTAACAAACGGAAAAAAAATTATGCATTCCGACTTTATATAAAAGGCACAAAACTAAAAAGTAGAAAATAATAAAATTAAGTGAAAGCTTTGAAAACTACGTTTTTCAAGTGGATAAAAAAATAAGAAAATAATCCAATTTTATTCATACGAAAACGCAAGTTTTGGTAATGAACTTCTATCACCCACCACCAAAAATCTCCTCTCCGTCTTTTGAAGGTGATACGTCTTACTTGTTTCCCTTCAGGTTTGTTAAAAATAAAATTATTTTTATATTTTTTCATCAACTAGAAACGCGTCATTTTATTTTCGTATAACTGGTCATTACATACTATTTTCCATTTTAAATTGCAGTCAAGTTTTATAGAAATTCACATATTTTTGCACTCATGGAATCTTTTAATTAAAAGAATTTTGACCTTTAATCAACTTTTTAATCTACTTTTTTGATCAAATATAAATAGGCATTAAAAACAGATATTGTATATAATTATTAGAAAAACTTACATTTCTAAAAATATATATAATAACCAATAAAAGTCAGAAATCCAAACTTAAAGAGTATAACAAAATATTGATAAATAAAAAACGTAAAAAATAATAATGACAAATCCCCATTTTTAATTATAAATGGAAAATGAATAAACAACAACCATTTCAGAATTGTTGCTATGGTATCAATATTTAATTACGTTACGGTTCAGTTTTCTTTTCCCAGCCAAGAGACAACAAATTGTTGATGTACTATAATTAAGCTCTTTAAATATAAAAAATATAATTTAATTTCAGTTTGTTTACAAAATTTTCTCCTAGAAATATTTTATTAGGGAGAAAACTATAATTTTCTCAAAAAATAACGATTTATTCGGCATATAATAAATAAATAACTTGATAAAAGGGACAAGTAGAGCTATCATAACTTTGAAGATCTAATATTTAATTTCACGAAATAAATTATTTTTAACCATTGACTTATGTATAGAAGATACTTTGAACAGTTTAGAATAATTTTAATAGCAAAGAAAAAGAATATGTATCCGAAATTATTAGATTCTACTGGATAAAAATACCTTGCCGAGTCTGCGAGAAAAAGTTTCTTTCGTTATGTTTTCATAATTTTCGGCTCTCAACCAATCAGAGAACGTTACACATGTGTCGTAGCTCTCTAACGAAATTAGATACAATTTTCCAATGTCATCTGTGTTAACATTTTGTTAATTCAGGCATTTACAGAGCCGATTTGTGGCTATTCTTTCAGGGGCACCACGTTAGGTTGGTCAACGTTGTTCTCACAGCAAGTACAGATAGCACAGAAAGTGAAGAACTTACATGCCTTGTCCGGGATTCGAACCCAGAACGTTTCTAATGCAAGGTCAGTTCTCTGACCCCTACACAGCCTGATCAGCAGTTAGATGGAAGTAACTCTAGCCTAAACTGTTGAGACCATATTTTCTAGATTGTGGCTACACCTCTCTCGAAAGAAAGGCATGTTTATTCATACTTTGTACGTTTAACATACTATAAACCAATAAAGTTTATTATACTGTGCTAAGTATATTTTCGCGCTCATAACTTAAAATATCATAAGAATGAACTTAAAAGTTCCAATTATACTTTTTATCACTTTTTTTTTTTTGCATTTTCATCATTAAATAAGTAATGAGATTATTAAAATATTAAATTTGCCATTTCTAATAAAAAAGCTAATTAAGTAACTAATAACAAATAAAAAAAATACTAATTAGCATACCTAAAGTATGCATACTTTTAGCATACTAATTAGCAAACTTTCGAGTCATTAAGGTTAGTTCAGCTCTGAAAATGAAAAAAAACAACGTGAGTGCCTCACAGTAGATATAGAGAAAAGTGGCTGGACAACTATTTTCTTTCTATTGCTATTACTATGATAGCTAGAATAGAACTTCAAAAAATTGATAAAACAAAACTTAATCCTAAAAAAAAAATTTCAATAAGTAGCTTATCACACAAAAATGTCAAAAATATAAAAATCTCATTTCTGAATTTTTTTTATCGCATTGATCTTTCTTTTGCACGGCAGTGTATTGTGTGCTGCGTACATTTTGAAACGGTGTTTTGTTTCTGTATATGTATAGTAGAGTACAAGCAAACAACAAAATCACCTTCCAATTCAGTGATGTGTTCGAATCACAGTGATAGCTGGTTCGTACGAATTCCACCCCAGTTCGCACCGACCACAGTGCTGACGTTAAATATCCTCAGTTGTTTACGGATCATGGGTTAGAGTTCCCTTGTCGTCAGACTAGTCGTGGGAGGTTTTTGTGGTTTTCCTCACCACTTAACTCAAATATGGGTTAGTTCCATCAAAAAGTCCTCCACGAAGGTAAATTTCTTTTAATACTTTATCCAGGAATTCCCTTGCCTTCTGGATTTGGTTCGAAATTACAAGGCTACGCAGTTAAACATTGGTAATTGTAATGCCTAATATGGGTCAATTGTTTAGCGATGGTTATAAAATAAAATAAATTATTTCGTCACTTTGACGATAGTTTTGCTCAGAATATAAAACAGGAAGCAGTTTCGTCAAAAACGACGAAAGTGTCGGGAAATTTTAGCATTTATTTTTACAGAGCATCTTCTACTAGTCGTAACCCTAATCGCAACATTTTTCAGCAAGTAAAAAAATTATGGGTTTATTGCAATGATTAGAAACTCTATGAGCAAGATTGAAAAGTACGTTTTGGAGAACAACAAGTTTTAGGAAAAATAAAATGTAGCGTTGGAATTATATATGGTGCGCTTTGTTTACTAAGTACCTTTTTTAAAGAGAGTTTTATTCCAGAAAATTGAAAACGCTTTCTTCAAATTATTAAAAAAAGATTATATTTTTTTAAGTGTGTATAAAAAAAATAAAGAAAAGATTAAAACAACTTCTGAAAAACATCTCATATACAACGAGAAAGAATACAAGACTTTATTTAATCTTTTTCTGTTGTTGAGGGATTAAGCTTATATTTTGGAACATATTTAAGTTTAATATGCAATATTTGATAATGCTGTATCTTTCCGGTTTTTCTAAATTATTTTGAAAAATACACTACTTCATAAGTAAGTTTGAACTATTGTTTATGGCTCACACCAAATTTAAAAGGAAAATTGATAAGTTTTGCCATAATCATGTGTTTTTTCACCGTTAAAAATTATTTTTACGTATTTAAGAAGATACAATTAGGAGTTTTTTGAGCTTAAGTCTTTTTATATAACGTTTCGACAAAAGAATATCTTTATATTCTTATGGTTTGCAGCAAAACCTTTCGTTAAAACACTTCTATGGTTAATTAGATAGTTTCTACAAAAAAAAAATTATCTTCAAAATCCTGCGTTTATGAAAAATTAATAGATATTTTTAAAAAGCATAACTTCATGCCACGAAAAGTAAAATTTAGTGCCATAATGTGCATAATTAAGTCTAATTTTGTTTTACAAAAAAGTCTAAATTCGTCCTTTTTTTATTTCTTTATTCATTTATGCTTTAGTATTAATGATATGAAACTTTCACTGATTAAAATTCAAGCTTATTTTAGTTCATCTCAAATTCTTTTTGTTTAGTGTTATAATTAAGTATTTCGTAAAATGATAAAATAACATTCTTTATAAAAAAAGAATGTAAGACCTTCGATTATTTTCCACACAATTGAACAGCTCAGTAAAAGAACATGATAGTAATTAAGTTTATTTTGTCATTTTCATAAAAATTCAGAAAGCTGTTTACAGAAAACATTTTTGATTAAAAATAGTCCTATTAAATATCAATATAAAATCCAATTAAATATCAATAGACAACGGGCATCAAAATATTCATCAATATCCATTTGAAAAATTCCAGTGTGGCACAGTAAAAAATAACAATAATAATCACAAAGTAAACCGTGAGTTGCTTACTTTGTGATTATTGTAGGTGGTTCCTTGTGTAGAATATGTGGGGAGTTCCACCTATAGTAAGTGACATAGGGGTAGAAAAAGACATATTACCGATGTTATCATAAAACTGTCTACATAAAACTGTCTGGTTTTAGCATTAAACTTCTATTATAATTTTTTTCTCCTATTTGCTTAATTTTATAATTTGCAACTGATTATTTTGTTAAATTTGAAAAAGACACTTTTATAACTTCTCTAGTTTTTATACTCCGGAATAAGGGGCTATAATTATTTTAATAAAATTTTTTTTTATTTAAACTGGCATATTTTTTATAGATATGCTGCTTCCAAATTTTTCTCGTACCTAAAAGACTCAAGAAGGTCTGAAACAAGAACCTCACGGTCACTGAATCGGTCGCTGATGTAACTTTAACAATTTTAAGAATAGTCACTTTGCCCATCATTACTTCAACTAAGTGATTAAATTAGTAATATACTCTAAGTGAATATCCGAAGCCCTAGGATATCTGAATCAGTTCTTTGTAAAACTTTAACAAACTTTGGAAAAGTCAATTTGCCTATCCTTTCATTAATTATGTAATTTAATTCAGTGATTAACTTTAAGTAAGGATAATATAGTTAGTAAATCTTATAACCTTAGAAGTAAAATGTCCTATGGGTATTTACAGGAATTCTTAACCCAATGTGTCATCTATAGTATTCTGATTGCAATAAACACTTTTATTTATTGAAGATATATTTTACCATCTTGCTTCTTCAGAGACTCCCTTTAAATATTAGTTAAGGCTGTCTAAATCATTTTTCGTCATTAAAGGTACATTTCAATATCTTATTTCTGATAAGATCTGCACTTCGATATGAATTAAGATTGAATAAATCTCTTTTACTTATCAAAGGTACATTTTAATATCTTCTTTCTTATAAGATCAAACTTTAAATTTGAGCATTACACGTAAAAATATTTGGCAATATTTTACCCAAAAAGTTAGTTTGTAAGAAGCTCTATACTTAATTTGTTTCTTTAAATTGCAATTCATAGAAGTGCATGTTTGGCATATAATTAAGCACTGTATTATAACCTCAATTAAGAATGCAAAAACCTCTTTTTTTCACTAAAGGTTTATTTCACCATAGGAATTTTCATTTTAACATCCTTAAAATATAAATTAGGGTTGAATAAATCTCTTTTCTTTATTAAAGGCTTATTTTAACATATTCTTTCTTATGAGATCAAACTTAAAATATGAGCAACACATGTAAAGATATTATAATTGGGAAATATTTCACCCTACAAGTTATTAGATGCTTTATACTTGATTTGTTATTTTAGATTGCAGTTCATAGGAGTGCATGGCTGGCATAAAATTAAGCGTACTCTTGTCGGCTAAAGTAGAGAGTAGCTCACGCTTAGATTAATTAACCGAGACTCTCTTGAATATTCCATCAATCGCAGGTGCTTGCAATTGGTCGGTAGCTCGATCAATTCAACCGATAGAGGTCATCTCGAAATATGAGAATATGGACCTATTTTGGATACAACATGCGTGAACTGAAGTTACAAATTCTATCGCAGTTTAGTACCTTGAGTTAAATTTCAGAAATTATGTAAACGTATCCGGAAAGCAAGAGTACGAATTTAAATGGATAATTTGTGTTAATTTTTGGTATGTTTAACTTACAAAGCAATGAATTGATTATGAATATGTGTATTCAAATAAATTATATACTAAATTTCTTTAACGAAATTGTGCATTAAATATATTTTTGCATTTTAAATTATGCATAATATTTTTTATTTTTTTAAGAAAAAAATAATTAAAATATTATGATGATAACCTAAGCACTCGTCAAGCATTTGAAATAAAAAGGGAGAAAACTTTTAAAATTAGGTTTATTTAATTTACAAGCAGCAATTACATACATTATATTTAAACTATTTTCGAGTTTCTAGACATTATTGAAAAATATAAGTTTAATTTTCAAATGTAAATATGTGCTTTTAGCCAACCTACTCAAATTAATAACAAAAAATACTTATTTGACAATTTGAAAGCTGTAATAAATAAAAAAATTTAATTGAAATATATGATTTTATTTGATTTTAATAAAATGCTACAGTTTTGTTTTCAATAGCATTCATCAAATTCTATAATCAACTTAATCGCTTTATATTCAAATTTTATAATTTTTTTCCAAAGTTTTAGTATATATATATATATATATATATATATATATATATATATATATATATATATATATATATACTGTAAGAATATATATATATATATATATATATATATATATATATATATATATATATATATATATATATATATATATATATATAATATATATATATATGTAATATATATAATATATGTAATATATATATATATATATATACTGTAAGAAATAAACTAAATATATGTTTTTCAAAATGTTTAATAGAATTCCTCCCAACTTTGAATACTTTAGAAAAATAATGAATGCATGCATAATTTTGTTTCTCTGGCATTAAATATTGATACAATGAATTTTTCATAGTCTTAATGTAAGCTGTATCAATTTCTTTCTGGAATACAAATTGCCTAACATGAATATTTTCTATCTATAGAAAAAAATTAAAGCTATATAAAATTTCTTTTCGAGGAAAAAAATATTTCGACCATATTGTGATCATAATTAGAAAACTGCTTTGATAAAAAATCTACTCTCCTTTCAAATATAATTGCATTTCATTGAACCAATGTTCTCATCAATAGATAAACATTTTTTTATGATTTTTCATAAGTTACGCTTCACTGAGTGGGAGAAGAACGATATTTGTTTCTTTTTTAACATCTAGCACTGGCTTTTAAAAAAAGCCTGAACCTGTATTTTGCATAACAAAAACCTGAATAAAACTTAAACTATTTTCTTTATTTAGAATTTTTTCAATAGATATTTAAATTATTTTAGGAAAAATTGAAAGATTTTTAATTCGTTAAAAGTAAAGCAATTTTTTTTCTTTCTGAAACCACCCAATTATTTCTTCTTGAGATATAATTTTCAAATTTGAATCATGCTTTCGGCACTTTAAGCAATATTTCCATGCTACTTTGCTGCAACCATGACTTATAACATGACCACGACTACTTGAAATAAGTTGAACCATGTTTCAGTTTAGGATGAATCGTATTATATAATTTTTAAGTATAAAAATAGGATGATTGAGCTGTAATTAAGTTAAACTCTACTCTGTTAGAAATGTCTCGTAAAAAAAGGTTAAATAACAATTTATTTAATTGTTATTTTAGCATATTCAAACAAAACAGTCAAATAACCATAAACAAGTTTTTATTAAATCTGTTAACTGTGCGAGAAACCGTTTATTAACTGTTTTCACCTAATACGGTTAAATAATCAGAATTTTATCGCAGCAACTAAGTTCACATAATGAAGCCATTTAGTTCCTCACAACTGCGTACATATTGTAGCAGAGAGGGCTAATCTCTCAGTCTCATGACAGATAAAACCGGGGTTCGAGTCCCAGCGTTGACACCACAGGATTTATTCTATTCCCTTCACTACAAGTAGAGTTTCCATTGTCCTACAATTCCATTGTCCTACAATTCCAGTGTCCCCAATTTGTGTCCTGCACTGTCCGAAGTTCATTACCTAACGAAAAGCCTATCTCTTTTGCTTAGTAAATTTTTTGTGATATTAAAACCCTGCTCTTTGTAAATGGTTTAAAAAACATTATTTTGTATTCATGGTTTTATAACCGCACTAGTTGTAAACGGTTTCAAAATCATAAAGGTATATAATGTTCTTCACTGTAAACTTTACTGTTAATTGGATGGACAGACTGGTGCCTGTTATTTTACTATAATTTTAAAATGAAACTTCTAACAGTAAAAACCATGGTAAACACATCTTCCTAAACAGTTCTAAAACACCTTTCTAAAGCTGCAGTGAATTTTTCATCACATCAATTTTACATTATACCGTGTAAATTGTGGTGTAATATCTCTTCAAATATGATGCTGAACAACCCAAACAATTTCCTTGAAGGTGCACTTTATTCTGGGTTAACATCAAATCTAGGGTTCATATACGATTTGAAAGGTGAAATTTAAATCTACGCACATAAAATTCAATAATCTTTCTACAAATTTCACATTTTCGCCACAGATGAAAATTATTTTCTGTTCCGAATAAGCCAATATTGGCAAGTTTTGATTATCAAAAATTAAAGAATCGCCTCATAGAATATCGCTGGTAGTTTGCTTGCAATCTAGAATGAACTGACGGGAGACTATGCCTATCTCTTTCCTTCTATTATCTATGCCTATGCCTAGTCTTCCATGTTAATATTCATCAACAGAAGCAAGTTTTTTCCATTAAAATATAAATGCATGTATTTAGTTGTATAATAAGGGTAATTATATTTTAATTTTTAATTATCTGAAAACTGCTGTAAAAGATTTTATAATGTTTATTTTCTGGCAACTTCTGTTCTGTTAAGAGATCGAATTCATCCGAATGTTCTCCTTATGTTACGAAAAAGTTTGATTTACGAACTAATTTCATCTTAAGACTTATTTTATATATGCATTCTAAAAGCGGAAACCTCGAGCGGAACCATTCGATTAAGACCTCGAAAGCTTCCCATGGTTAGCCAGGCGGCAAGAGGACTTGAAACCATGTGAATACCACTGAGGATATTTTATGTCAGTACTGTGGTGGGTTTTAATATTGTATTTCAAAAATAACATTACTGACGCTTATGCGTATCTTATCTTACTGCACATTATAAATTTTAATTTTACTAACTGACAAAACTGATGGCGGTGGAAATGTAAAAGAACATTGGTATAGTGAAACACTAGATCCAAGATCTATGTATAGTCATGTATGGTTAACTACTTAACATCACTTTGATGTAAAGTAGTTATCCTCATTTTTGGTGTTGAGATAAATTTTTTTTACTATGTACTGAAAATAAACAATAATTTTTTTTTGTATATAACAAAAATGACTTAAATTTTTACGTAACTATTATTTAATTTTTATGGGATCCAATAAATCACATAAGAATTAAAGGAGCTATAGGAACTGCGGCTTTTTGATGTTCGACCATGCTCTTGTTTTATGTGATATCCAAAGATATCCACAATATTATCTTTAGATATCGAAAATATGAACGGAGAAAACCATTCTGGTAAAATTACTAAACTTGTTTGGGAAGGACATTTCTGGGGAAAGAACTGGAATTCTGGTAATCAAATCATGTCTCTCTCTCTTTCTTTCTCTTTTTTTTTTAAATAAATGTTAATTTACTAAAATCATTAAAATTGTATAATTAAATATCAACCTTATTAAACATAAACTTTTTCAAATTATCCAGTATAATTGATTAAAAGCATTGATGGAAATGTAAACCAGATATTTAAGTTACAAATTCTGTATAAAAGCATTTTTTAAAGTGATATGATTTAAAAATTATCAAAATCTGGATAATTCTTAGCATTGATATAATCCCGAATAGAGGAAGCAAGCTTTCAAAATTAATTAACATTAAACAACCACAAACTTAACCCCGGACTTCTCGGGAACCAGTGTTTTTTTAACTGACTGGTAAAATATTTCAACTGTAAGTTTTGTAATTTAGACTATTGGTGTAATTTAAACATTTACAAGATTGTGGCACTTTAACAATTTTTTTTCCCAATTTGCTTCTTATCATTCACATATTCTCTACAACAAAAAATATTTTGAGCCTAAAGCTATTTAAATATAAATAAAATTTCCATTAATTCTAATACAAATATTTATTCACGGACCAGCAGCTGAGAAACAATACTATATACCACGCAAACTAACAGTTAACTATAAAAAACCAAACATCCTTGAACATGTAAGGAAAAGGACAAAATAAAGTGAATTACTTTTTTAACAGCTTAGACTTTCAAAAAAATCCGGCTGGGTTTAAAGAATGAAAATGCATAATGATTTCTTTGTGAGAATAAAAAAAAACGAGTCAAGGAATACTTTCTCCACCTGTGGCGTCTTCAAATCGATCTGTGGATATAACAATTCAGTACCACGTTTTGACTCTCTTCTTAGAATTCTAGATCAGGGATGTGATAGTAGCAGATGGTAGCTTAAACAATCTACTAGCGGTCCAACATCTAAAGAATATGATATTCATTTTTTTTTTATTCCACAACATTTTTATTCGTAACATTTACCAACATATGTTAGTCTCGTTACGTATGCTCGTCACGAAACGGATATCTAATACTAGAAGATATTTACCACAGCCTTCTCAAGTAACTCAAACTCTTGGAATTCAGGATAGTTTGAATTTGCTTTTATAGAAGTTTAAATTATGGAAAATAGTCACCAAGGGATGCAAAAAGCACACATATGTAATCTGAAAACTTAATAGAATGAGCACTATATATTGAATTAAAAATTTTACCATGAATCTACAATTTAGAATGGTTAAGAATATTTTGATTAAAGTGGATAAGGCTTGAGAATTTTATTATTTTTTTAAAAAAATTATCTTATACTAAGAAATATTTACCACAGGCTTCTTGTGTAACTAAAACTCTTAGAATTCAGAACAATTTTAATTTGCTTTTATGGAAGTTTAAATTATGCAAAATAGTCACCAAGGGATGTAAAAAGCACAAATATATAATCTGAACGCTTAAACAATTGAACACTATTTGTTGAACTAACAGTTTTACCATGATTCTTCAACATGGATTAACTAAAAATATTTTGATTAAAGCTCGTAAGACTAAAGAATTTCACTTTTTTAAGAAAAAAAAATTCGTGTACTAAGAAATATTTGTCACAGCTTCATGTGTAACTCAAACTCTTAGAATTCAGGATAGTTTTAATTCAGTTTAGTTTTTATAGTAGTTTAAATTATGGAAAATAGTCACCAGGGGATGTAGAACGCGCAAATATGTAATCTGAACATTTAATAGATTGAACATTATCTGTTGAATGATTCTACAATTACCATGATGATTCCACAATTACCAAGTTTACCATGATTTTACAATTTGGATTGGCTTTGATTGAAGTGGGTAAGGCTGAAGATTTTTTTAAAATTAAATTTATCTTATGCTAAGAAATATTCTTAGAATTCAGGGTAGTTCGAATTTGCTTTCATAGAAGTTTAAATAGCGGAATACAGCCACCAAGGAGTGTGAAAAATGCAAAATTTACCCTTCATGAAAACCTTAACACTTAAAAGCACTATTTCTTGAGTTAAAGCTTCAAAATGATTTTACAATTTATATTGAAAAAAGAAACAAAAAAAATATTTTAATTTAATTTAGAAACGTTGGGGGATTTTCTTTTAAGAAAACGGATACCTTATGCTAGGAAATATTTAACACAGACCTTTCGTATGCGTTAAATATTTTCTAGCATTAGGTATCCAAGGCATTATGACCAAAAGATGTAAAAACCATAAAAAAAATTAGACGGGATAAATAAACGCTTCACTTGCCAAATCAATTAACTCCATGAAACAAGAAGTTGACAAAAATGATAAAATTGTATATTTTGTCTTTTAAAATTCTTCTTAAATTAAAAATTCAAAAATACGATGGGAACTGTGTCACTGCATATGCGCCTTTTATCTAACAACATTTGAAAAGCATAAAATAGAATATCCTTAGGGTAATTGTTAATAATTACTACAATTTTTTTGTGATTAAGGGGCTTAATCAATTTGGCAAGTGAAAGAAAATTATTAATTCAAATTCAGTCTTTGAATATTTTTTTTATTCCGAAAAACTTTATTTTATAAAATATATGTTTTATCAAAGATTTTAGCAAAAATGAATAATAACTGTCTTGTTACTGATACATAATATTTTGAGAATTACTTTGCTTAAGTTACCATCACATTATAAATTACCATCATTATAAATAATGTCTCCTTCATTAGCTGTATTTTAGATCTAGTTATGTCAATTTGTGCATGAAGGTTCATAATACTCGTATTTAATAGGAGAATTGAATTTCAAGAAGTCCATCATATCTCTCCTTTTGACCGTAATTGTGTACAAACTGCACTTTCTTACATTAAAGTCATTAAATTCTGCATCTTCGTCAAAGTCATACTCGAATTATATAAGGTGAGGTTTCGACTTTTCTAATTTCATCCAATCCATTTTCAGCCAATTTACAGGTATCCCTGTAACTGTTATCTTTCTGTTGGTGATAGTCCTTTTAAAAGTGCTTAATAAAAAGTACTTAATAAAAAGACCATCACCTGGGTTAAAATAAAGTCCCATTATATGCAATTTGAACTATATGAAGCAGTCTTTTTTAACTGGATCTATTTTATATTATAACAATTATCTGACGAAAAAAATATTCTGATATTTTTTCACTAGAGATTCGTTAATAGAAAATTGTGAATCATTTTATAAGTAAATGTGCATGCTTATTAGAAATTTCATTTCAATTAATTCAGCTTGCATTTCTGTACTCAATGAAGTAAAAATGGTTTTAATGTTTCTGTTTTACCCGGAACATGAGTCTTAATGGGTTATTATTATAAATTTTATTTGAAATTACTTTTTCTTATTAAATAATGCACACTAAAATTGAAATTTCTAAGCACTCGTTTCCGTGGCGTTTCGAGAACAACTGATTTATATAATTCATGCTTCTTGTACTTGGTTCGTGTTAGCGTTAAGAGCTATCGCCTAACGGTGGAAATTAACAGAAAAGCTTTCATATACGTAGGTGGATCAAATATAAAAGAAATTTATAAAATATGATTATTTTAATAGCAGCACACGATTTTTATTCTCGTTGTCATGGCAACAATAGAACTTTACCCCCGTAAGTGCGGAAAAAGAGTGCAGTTGCTAACTTCATCTTTATTATGATTTAAATACATTATAAGATGGAGTTAATCAAATTGGCTTCTGAAATTATTCATTATTCAATGGCTAAAAAATATTGTCATTTAGTGGAGTTAACACTTATTATTAAAGAAATTTGTTTTGATTATATACAGTTAGGAAATAATTGAGTGCTTTAATATTAAAATTTAATAAAATTTATAAAATGGAGTTAATTGATTTGGCAAGTGAAGCATTCAAATATCATGTCCCTCAAAGTTTTATATTTAATTAATTAGAATTAATTAGAATTTTTATATTTAATTAATTAATTTTTTATTAATAAGAATAATATAAAGTACATTGACACATATTTTCTAACTAGTTAGGTCACCATATCAAACTCACGAAATTTTGAAATTTTTGTTTCGATTAGTTGCAATTAAATAGTTACATTTCATTACATTTATAAGTTATTGTATGTCTACCGATAATTATTGCGTTATTGTGAAAGATTAAGCACCTTTTACCATTCAATTTTAAAATATAATCAAATAAAAATGTAGTCGGCAGATTCCACTGATTGGTTTCTCGTTGCCTGCTGGGGGAAACGATTAGTGAGATAACGCCACTGTCTAATTATAGACGGGAAAAATAGGTTTCACGGAGAAAATCTAATACGGAGGTAAGTCTGTTAATTTTCCGTACTGTATGGTAATGACATTTTTAGTATAAAAAACCTTTGTATAAAAAAAAAACAAAATAAACAGTATTTAAACAATTCGTTTATTAATTTTTGCTTTTATATGATAACGGTTTACCGGAAATATTGGTTTTTAAAATTATAGTTCGAATACCCACACATTTTGTAAAAAATACAAAACTGAAAAGTTAATTTAACTTAATGAATTGTTTATGGTCCGTAATCTAAGGTATCATAATAAAAATGCCATTTTACCATATTTATCAAATTTTATCGAAAATTATAAAACCATATTTAATTATAAATTTTACCAAAATCGCGACCAAAGCTCTTCATTAATAATTACCCAATTATTTGCGTTTCCATAGAGTCAGAAACACTGCAAATATAACCATATTCTGGTAGTTTTGAAATAATTTTTTTCTCAGTGAACGAAGTTAACAACCATGTTAAGTCAGCAGAGAAAAACATATATTACAATTATTATGCGCAGGACAACAAAGTAAGGAACATTAAACAAGCTTTTTACAGCAACTGGAGAAAACATTTAAGATAATTATCATACCAAAACTGTTCGTAAAAGGCAGATTAAGACATATTAGACCTTAATAATGAAATAGCAGCAAAAAGTGTATTGGACGATTAATAAAAGGCAACATAGAAAAGCATAGAAAGCTCAAAAATGATATTGCCCTATCAGCTCAGGGCATGAAAAATCCCAATCAGACATGTACTGTTTTCCCTTATATGCCCGACCGTGCACCTAAATTAGAAGTACCCCAAAATACCGATTAAGCAAAATCGACTGAGTTGCTTGGGGTGAAAAAAAAACTTCAAAGAGGAGGAAAAGTAGAAAATAAATTAAATTTGTTGAGACATAAAAATTATTGAAGTGAATTGTATCATTAATAAATTATTAAATAAAGTAAGCTCATTTTTTAATTCCATTATGCTGAACATTAATTTAACCCACTCACTGTGCATGAAAAAGTAATTGAATTAAAGTTTATAACATCGTTTTAAAGAACATATTAAAGGGTATGCATTTGACGATAGTACAAATACGTTTAATAGTATTACTTTTTTGTTAATTATAATTCACTAAATTTACTCCGCTACTTACTCCCTGTTTGTTAATAATACGTAATACTTCTTTTCTAATAAATAATAGTTAATAATTTTGATTTATATTTAAAATAAAAGCAGAGTTTATGTAAATGTAATGTTGTATCACCATTGTTTCTACTTATTAGTAATACATACATTCATATATTTTCTTTACCACTGTGGTAGATTCTTGGGCGTGTAAAACTTTCATTAGGTCATGTATATGTGGATTATGTCAATTCAGTTTTCAGAATTTTCAAAACCAAATGGACATTAATCATAAGATAACAGCGAAAACAAATTGAACAATTATTCATAGTTATGCAATGGAAAATATATTCTTTAAAGAATCAAATAAATCTGACAACTTAAGAAAATGTTTAGATATTCAAATGTGAAGCACAATAACTTATTAGAGAACGTATTACTTTACCTTTTCTACAATATTACTTATTATTACCTTATTTACATTATTACTTATTATTACTTTATCTACATTATCACTGCATTATTACATAATGCATGGGAAAAAGCAACAATAATTTTTTTTTGTTCATGCTCATGTCAAATAAATGTTTTTTCCTTGTATTTACTTATTAATACAAATATACTTAAAACTAAATTTTTCATCTTTCGAATCAAAGTAAATAAGGTCTAAAAAATTTAAAAACGCCTCAAAATTAATATTGATCATTATTTCTAATTAATAAATGTAGGTAGAATTTTTATTTAATTTAAATTAAAGAAATTAAAATAGTTGATTTTTATTTATATAATCTAAAGATAACTACGATAAGATAATAACAATGCTATAAAGTTATACTGTTCCTCCATGAAACAAAATATACAAATTTATTTTAGGAATTTGCAATCAAAGGAAAATTTTTGTGTAACTGTTAATGGTAATTATGTCATTGCTTCGTGTTAATTTATATATCAAAAAATTTTCATGATATATAAGACTCTGAATTAACCGAAATATTTTTTCATATATATTGGAAATATTTACTTCAATTAAATAAATAAATACAATAAATAAATTGCAGAGTTTTTAATAACTTCATAATACGTAACATTTATAAGCATTTCTGAAAATTTCTTATTTTGGTAATGGCAAACAGATTTTAATAATCGATTGAGATTAAATATACGGAAAATAAATAATTCGACTCCTGAAATTTTGCAACAAATTAACAAAGCAAATCATTCTACACTATTATATGATAAAATAAACATTTAGTCTATCTGAAATTGATATTTTTTAATCCAAATTTGAGTATCACCATCAGCAACAAAGACTCATGTGTATCAAAAATTTGGCCCTTATAGAATAAAAAGTGAAGGCAGCTTATTTACTTTTATAGGAATAACTTAATTTTCACCCTCTGACAGATTCTAATATTAATGAAGTTGTCAGTTGTTAGATGTTGTTCATGTTTTTCTTATGTTTTTGTTTAGTCAGATATTGTTTATGTCTTTGCAAATAAAAATGTTATGAAAGCTTCAAAATAATGAGACAATGGTTTATACACAATGATTAATGAAATTTTTTATTAATTGATTTGCAAATAAACTAAAATAAAGAATAGGAACTCGTCTTTACTTTATCTTTCTTTGCAATTAATATTTAATAACCATTTGAGCCATTTGCATAATTTCTTCTTCACTTGATTTCTTCTTGAGATAATGCAACTCGTAACCTCAGCTTTTATTCTTCTTGAACCAACACTTTCGGTTTTAATGTTGACTACTTAGATAAAATAACAGAGAACCATGTGGAAAGAAAACTCCTTTTTTTCAGAACTCGAAGGAATGGCAACGGTTTCTACCCTAACCTTTACAATGCTCTGCTCCGTTAATAGGTTTACTAGTTAGCCGAAGATCTTATCATTTTCATTTAATATTTTTATTGATTTTAAGGCATTCTGTATTACATCATTTGTTGATTTCATTTTAATTCCATAAATTCTAAGATTTTTTTCTTTAAGCAGATCGAAGACAAATCACATATATTTTTAACTAACTGAGAAAGGCTGAACTGAGAAAGAAATTCTGGTAAAAATACCTTACTGCACGGTAATGGTATTTCTAGAAAAAAAAATATCTGGTAATAAAAATCAAAACATAAGATAAACAAACCATTTATTTGGTAATTTTTCCGTTCATACGGTAACGGTTTACCGGAAATTTTGGGTTTCGAAATTATAGTTCATTTTACCAAACATTTAGTAAAAAATACGAAACAGAAAAGTAAATTTAGCCGAATAAAAGATTTTTATGCCATACTCGAAGATATCGCGATAAAATTAAAAAATTTCATCCCATTCACTAAATTATATCCCATATTATAAAACCATAATTTATTATTAATTTTATCAAAATCATTAGCAAAGATATAGGGGGAAAATTACATAGCTTTCTGTTGGCGTTCCCACAGAGACGGAAAAACGGTTTTTCCCACGGTTTTTTCCCCAGTGTAGAGTTATTATTTGTCTATTTTTTTCGTAAATTTATTTCTATGTGGGAAGTAATACAGATTTATTTCCATGAATATGCATACTCCTTTTGAACTCATAAAAAATACGAATAAGTGCATTATTGCTCACAGTTACTACATAAATGTTTCTTGATAAACTATTAATACTATTTTTCTTTTCCATGTTTACAGTAAAATTTAGCCCTTTTATTTTTTTCATTCAGGGTTCCAGGCTATTTGGCCCTTTCTCAAATTTCAGGTGCTTTGTTGCAACAGTACCAAGCGATTGCGGACTCGTCGACGCAAGTACCCGAGTCTCACGTCATTAGCCGATGGGCAAAGAAAGCGTGCGAGTGAACAACATCTACAGGGATGTGATGCCTATCATCTACAGTCGACTGGACAAACCCTGGACAAAAATAACGATAGAGATTTATCCTATAATAGCGTAAAATGAAGAAAAAAAGAAGTAAATGATAGAGATAATAAATTCTAGAGCAATTGTCTGCAACAGTCAGTTTTGATATGTAATTTTTCTTCTTAAAAAATAAAATGAAAAATTTGCATTTTTAAAATTAGAAATTTTTTTTTATATGTATGCGCTAATAGCGAAAAAATTTTTGAGAAGAACTAATTTTTATAATTGATGTATAATATTTTCAGTTATATCAAGAATTAAAAACATCACGTTTTTAAATCAAATTGTTAAAAATTTCAACTCCTTATTAACTTTTTTATAGATTAACTTGTTACTTATATTTTTTTAAAAATTAGTGTACCAATTTTATAAGTTTATTTAATGGTACAGTAACAAAAAAATGCATATGCTGTTACGAAAAAAGGCTTTAAAATAGGTTCCAAACCTTCTTATACTATTGTTAAAATAAGAAATTTAATGTACTTTATTGTAAATATTCTTAATATTCTTTTTCTAACTAAAACCACATACAGTCCAAATATCCCTTAGTTTTAAATTTAGGATGATAGGGTTCTGAATATGGATTAAAAAAAGCTACATAATATCAAATTGTTTATCATAAAAGTTGTTTTATTACAAAAGCAATATTTCAAAGCGATTTATTATTAGATTTTTTTGTTATGACAAAAAAAAAATAAACAAAAAGCTACTAAAAGCTAAATAAAGAAAAAGCAGTTTCAATCCGCTTTTATACCTTGTGCTAAGTTTCCAATACCTAAGAAATGAAATAGACAAGATATATTCAAAGAAAAAGAAATATTTAAGCAATATAACTATTTAGAAAATGATATTCTTTTTTTTATTGTTATTTAAGGCGAAATATAACAATAATGTATTCAAGGCCTCAAATTTTGACAAAAGAAAAAATCCGAGATTAATACAATGTCAATATTTTTATGCATTATAAGTCTAAAAAAATACTTGACAGTTTAAATTAGCCGGAAGATAATATACCTCCTCTGAAATAAAATTTGCTGGAATTTTACTTATAAACATTTTTTTTTTTCATTTTCGTAAAAAGATTTTCTAATTTGATTAAAATGTATCAAAGGAGTTTCATGAATCTTAAATTAGAAAATGTTTGTTGCTAGATCCGAAGTAAAAAATTAGAAGAAAAGCTTGCTATTCTAACTTTTTAGTTGAAATATGTGAAGCACTACAAAATATGATGCTTAGTTCATTTTTCAGAAAGTATCTTTCGTTAATTCGAAAAAACTTCTTTAAGAAAGAACATGTTAATAAAAACTATAAGTAATTTTTTTAATTTTTTGGTAATCACCTTTTTTTAATAATTACCCTGGTTGCAATTGGTTTCTTATTCGCAAATTTGCTTAAATTAGAACATTAATAAATTTATCAAAATGAGATAGGCATATAAAATTGTCCTTTCATTTCCTGAAATATATTTTTGTTATATCTGCACGGAAAAAAAAAATTATGATCAAAACTACCAGAATATGGTAAAATTTATCATGTTTCTGGCTTTGTGGGAAACCAACAAAATGCTCTGTAATATTTCTCTGCTAGTGATTTTGGAAAATTTACAATAAATTATGGTTTTATAATATGGGATTAAATTTAAAAATGTGGTAAAACTTGGTAATTTTGTCATATTTTCTTAAATCATGACATAAAAACAATTCATGCAGTTTTTCACTTTTTATTTCATTTTCAGTTTTACTTTTTTTACAAAATGTGTGATACTTAGAACTTTAATTTTTAAAATCAGAATTTTCGGTAAACCATTACCATATGAACGGAAATGACTTAAATAAAAGTTTTAAATACCATATATTATGGATTTTATTACCAGAATTGTGGTTACTATATTTGTCACTACCATACAGGACGGTAATTTTACCAGATTTTTTTTTCACCACACTTAAAGTTTAATATAATATTTGATGTCCATAAAGTGTGACGCATGTTTCCGCTGCGTTATTCAATTTATTTTACTTTTAATGATTTTTTTCTGTTTTTTTTAAACTAAATACGCCGTCCAATTGTATTTTTTAAAGAAAGGAATAAATTTATTAAATAGTAAATATTATGATCAACAGCTAAATTGCATGTAAAAATGTAGCCTGTGTCCAAATATCCCAAACTTTACAGGTAGACAAAGTAAATTTTCAACTTTAATACAAAGCTCAATAAATATATATATATAGTACATATTTCTGTAGCTGTATATTAATATTTCCTAAAAATTTAATACATTTTTAACTTTGCCTTTTTATATTTTTTACAATTTATCCAAAAAACGCAATCCCTAAGTTTATCAGTCACTACTCTCTCTCTCTCACTATAAATATTATTAATTGGAACACTCAAAGGACAAATATTTGAACTCAATAGAAGGAAATCAATAGTGTGAATCCCTATCCTTTATTAACAAGTGAAATTCTTTAAATTTTTGGGCTATTACATTCAAGTCCTTGCACCCAAATCAGCTGAATATTAATCCTTGAAAACTAAACATCTATCTAAAAGACTACCGACCCCTGCCATTTTTGCAAATTCTATATAGTCCCGTTTCTCACACTACTTCACACTCAGTGCCGTCATAACTAGTAAAATGAGATATCAAAAAGTGATAAACAAGGTCTTACACCTGTTACTTTTTGAGATTTGAAGTAATCGTCATCTAACAGTCGAATGCTTAGTTCGCTTAAAATAAGTATTAAAGATATTTTAAATATTGAAAAGCCCAAACAAGACACAAATAAATGTACCGTGAACAAACTCAGAAGAAAAGAGGAATGACAAAATACATATGCAACTACTGCAACAAGGCTACTTTACAGCACACTTTCAATATCTGCTAAGAGTGCTAACATATTTAACCATATTTCTAAATTTAGTTTAAATTTTATAATAATTTTTTAAGTTTTGCTTATTTGTTAGAAATAGAAAAATATATAAATATACTTGTTTTTAAGACGCAATCTATTATTCGAATGGTTAATTACAGATTAGCACTGATTTAAGTTTGGTTATCTAAAGTTAAAAATATTTCTGACATCAATTCTGCCCCCTCCACCAATGTTTTATTTCACTTTTGTAAATAGTTTTTATGTTAGCAGTAGAAACAGTTGAAAGGGCTATTTGAAAAAAAACCTTAACGAGATATTAACCTAAATTAGATTTAAGCAAAATTCTATTTTTCAGCATTTTGTCACTTATAACCCACTACTTTCCCCTTAAAAATATTTTATGACTGGGATCAAAATATCTATAAGACAGGACAGTTATTAACGTTAATTGATAATTTTTATAAAATATTTTCTACATAAAAATATATTTAGAAAGCAAATAAAATATTTTTTAAATATTTACAAAATATTCACAAAAATATCTTCATGAAATATTTTCCAATAAAAATATATAAATATATTTAAAAAATATTGAGCAATTAAAAATATTTAGAAATTTATTTATTTATTGTTGTGTCAGTAGAAATAATATAAGTATAGTTAGATAAGTCTTGCTCGGACGTCATGGTTTAAACCCCATGACGAAGCTGCATTCATACAAATATATATATATATATATATATATATATATATATATATATATATATATATATATATATATATATATATATATATATATATAGCAACTTATTTAATTGTTATTTTACCAAGAAAGTCAAATAACCATAAAAAAAGTGATATTTAAGCTGTTAAATGTGAGAAAAAAAGCCTTTATTTATTGTTTTTTTTCCTAAACTTAATAGTATTCTACAACCAGAAATCTATCCGCACCAACTAGAAAATCCTTATAAAGACATTTCCTTCCCAGCAGCTAGGTACAGGCTGTAGCTGAGAGGGCTAATTGGTCAATCTCATGACCGGCTGAACAAGGTATCAAATCTCAGGGTTGATACTACAATTCCTATTTCATATCTTCAATGCATCAAGAGTTTCTGCACTCTTTAATCGGTGACTCTGAACTATAAGAGTACGAAACGCATAAATAACACAACTCCCATAGACTCAAATGTCAGTTTAATTTCCATTTTTATAGTTTAGAAACTATTCTTGTCGTAAATGGTTACAAAACCGTATAGTTTTATATTCGCGGTTTTTTACCGTTCCAGTTGTAAATGGTTTCCAAACCATAAAGGTAAAAAAATTTAATTGGAGAAATGTCTGCTGCCGGTTGTTTTACAATAGAATGCCGATAACATTTATTTCAACTAACAGCTGTTTACGTAACACTTTCTCTTAAAATCCGCCTTTTTTAATAATAAATCCGAAAGTTTTAGTTTTAAACTACAATTGAACATTGGGCACACTTTAGCGACTTTTTTATAATCTTGCTTTTTGAAAGCAGGTTAAAAATAAAAGAAGCGTTACAAATTTCGAAGCTACTTCTCAATTTTACACATCTTTAAATTTTCACGACCTATCTGCTACTTATAAAAAAATCAAGTTATTCAACAAAGAAAAGTATTAAAAACAAAGCAATATGAATTAAGTTAAGAAAAAACAATATCGCATAGAATTTGTATTAAGTAATTGAAAAAAAGTGTTAATATTTTAAAAGCAAAACACGAATCTTTGTGAAAGATATTAATCTGCCCCACCAGAAACTGTAAAAGTTGTTAACGTGAGCTATTTAAAAACGCCCCTATAGAACTTACATCAAGCATAAAACTCCCACATAAAGGTCATGGTTTGTCCCATCCAACACACAAATAAACCAAGAAAATCATTGTGTAAGATAAATTACCGTGCTTAGTATATAAGTCGCGCTTTTATTTATTTGCTTTAAAATGGGACTTGACTCCATCTACATTTGCGCACGCATACAGCGATGCAATTAGAATTCGCAGCGGGACTTTGAAACTTTGTAGGACTTCTTATTATGGCCACCTCTGTCTTGAGACCACCAATCGAGCTGCTGAGAAAAATGTCTTCCCAGTTAAAGGTCTCGATGAAATGTCACTCAATTTTATTACTCCCGCTTTCAGACTAATTCATATTTGATTTAAAATAGATCTGAATTAAAATATGAGCATTAACTTTAATTATTGCGAGTAAAACTTAACTTAAAATAATGCTATTTCGCCATTCCCCAGGTCGCATCCCTATTTCCCATAAATAATTATTATTATTTATGGAATTTATTTCAATGCATAACATTCACTATTTAAATATTTAACATTATCTATAGTACCGCTAAAGTGTAGAAGTCTTAAGTTTTGAAGTGCAGTAGTAGAATTCCACTGATTATCTAGATATTGTGTAGATTATAACTACGCTGTAAAAAAATCTGTTAAATTTACGGGGGGGGAAAATGTCAATTGGCACTAACAGAATCGCTTGTTTCATAGAAAAATAATGTTATTTAAAAAAGTTAGACCAGTTTTTTAAGTAAATAAATACTGTCATTTAGCAAACAAACTTTATTTTAATAAAAAGAAGCACTGATATTTTGACATTTTAATGCACGACATTCACTATTTAAATATTTAGCATCATCTATAGTACCGCTAAAGTGTAGAAGTCTTAAGTTTTGAAGTGCAGTAGTAGAATTCCACTGATAATCTAGATATTGTGTAGATTATACTTACTCTGTAAAAAAATCTGTTAAATTTACGGAAAAAAACTGTCAATTGGCCACAACAGAGTTATTTGTTTCATAGAAAAATAATGTTATTTAAAAAAAATTAGACCAGTATTTTAAGCAAATAAATACTGTCATTTAGCAAACAAACGTTATTTTAACAAAAAGAAACACTGATATTTTGTCAGAAAAACTCTATGAAATAACTATGTCGGCATAGTGGTTTGTAAGAGCCGAAAACAAAATTCGTATGATCAGTCAGAGCTAGGATTCGAACCTTCTTCATCTCATTGGGTAGCGAGTACTCTGTCGTTCGAGAAACCGAAGTTCTAGTTTCGTTATGAAGAAAAATCCTAAATTATCTTTATCTTAAGAGTCTTAGTGTAATAAGTGTAAAAATATTTAAGTGTAAAACTATTTCAAACATAATGACCTAACTTTATAAATTGTCTAGCAACTTAATTTACCAAAAAATTATATATAAAGAAATGTAATTATCCGGTGTCATTTCGACCATAGACATTTGAGTATCATTTTGATAATACAGTCAATTGGCAGTTTTATTTATACAATGTTCCAAACCATAAAGTAATTGCTAAAAAGTAAGAGTAAGTATAGTAAATTACGATTTGAAAAAAAGATAAATTTGCCATACAAAAAGCAAATCTGAATTTCCAAAATAAAAATTCGACCAAATGGTTTTAATCCGTTTATTAATGTATCTATTTATTAATGTAACAATTTATATGTTTCACACAAGGAGAAAAACCGCTTTTTTTATCAAAACAATTTTAAACAGTAAAAAAAAAGCCGTGAAAACGGGAAATTTTTATATTTTGTGAATAACGGTTAAAAACAGAAAAAAATCAATTTTTTTTAAATAATTTTTATGTAGAATTTGCAATTATTTTTTGCAGTGCAGGGTGATCCACAAAATCACCAAAAAACTGTTTCATATCTGAAATTACCTAGGTAATCTGCACACTATAGAAAACAATTTATATGTAGCTTATATAAACATGATTTTAATTATTTTTTGCTATCTAAAAAATCAAGTTACTACAATTAAACAATTAACAAATTAGTTGATAAAATCAATCATCAATTACTTTAAAACCTATAGTAGCAAGAATTAAATAGCTTAAAATATTCTTACAATTCAGGAAACTAAAACAAAATTATTTATTTAAATTTCGGTATCTAAAAAATCATGTCAAAACAATTAACAAATTACTTGATAGAATAAACGAAACAAACTTATAAGCTTTTACAAAATGAAAGCCGTTAACGGCACGAAAGAAATAGAAAAATACGAAAACTCTTGATTCTGGATCTAAAACTGCAAATCAGTTAATCTGCAGATTAGCTAGGTAATGTGCACATGCTTTGAGCTTTGAGCTTTAATGGCTTTTGAGCTTTAGTGGTAACGTCTACTGTACTGCAAAAAAATTCCGAATAAAACTACGATATGAATTATCGACACTTAGGGTGTATTATTCGTAAAATCCATAATTGCGTAAAATCTATTTTTGCCGTGAAATATTATAACGTAATTTTCACAGAGATATTTTTACAGAAAGTGTTTCAGTGATTTTACAGTAATTATTACAGTAAAAATTACGGTATGTCAAATTTCTTTTGTTCCGTAACATGTTCCGATAAAAATAGAATTCATGCTAAAAAGTACCGGCAACCTGAGTGTCGATACTTTTTACCGCAATTTAATGCGGAATTTTTGCAATATATGCAGAATCGTTAAGACATGGAATAAAACCGAAAATTGTTAAAAATAATTTCATGAAAAAAGTTTCACTCCCTTTGTTCAGCATTTATTGTATCGGTTATTTTAAATCGAACTATAAAGAAAAATTCATTTCTTCAACCAATGAGCCACAAATTTTCAAGCAAGTTGAACCATAATATATTTTAAATTTGCTGCAACTCGATGAACGTGCTAAGTTGTGCCATTACATTGATTATACTATACTATACTTCAAATTGTAGGGAATCAGGGCTCAATTTAACTTTATTAAAGATACAGCAAATTGACACCGATTTATTGAGCAGGGTATCAGTATTATAATTTAATGTAGAGCCGATATTTCTAGAAATAGACAGATAAAGTGATAAGGATACTGATATACTCAATTTTATTAAACCATTTCCCTCTTTCTTAAAAAACGATTTGTATATAGCTCCGCCATCTTTGGAGATTATTACTAAGCAGAAAAGTTCTAAGCTCAAACTTTCAAATATGCAAGCTTAAAAAGTTGGTCTAAATTTTAAAAAAATTACGTAAACTGGACTTATTAAGCTCATAGTTTTTATTTTCAGATGTCGAAAACTTTTAGGAACAATTTAAGTGTATAAGAATTTTAATATTTTCTAATATTTGCTCATTAATTTAACGTATTTATTTGCATTCGACACGTATATGGTATTATAAAAATTCTAAAATATAATTTGCATTAATTAATAGAAAATTATTACTAAATGCATCGTAGTCCCTTTGAACTTTCAAAATAATTAAGATTTTTCGGAATATTATTAACTAAAATTTAAATAAAATTAGTTTCATAATAGTTAAATATATTTTGAATATAGTTTAAGTTTCTCATTTACTGAAAAATAATTTCTTATCAAGATTACTTAAATTCTGCTATTGTGGAGAAAGATATGATTTTGAGAATAGTTACAGTTTTCCGCAATTAGTATCATTCATATATGTTTGCATATTTTTACATTTCCTCCACATTTTAATTAATTAATAGAAATTCGTCATGTTGCAAGCTCTAAAAAGAAACAATAGTAAAAATTTTCAAGAAACCCGGTTTCTTTTATCGATATTTTCACTATTAGAAAATTTCAAACTATTTTCTTAAAAAGATGAATTTAATATCATATAATTTCTTGCATCTACTTAAATCTCGATTAATTTAATTTTATTATATTTAAAAAACAATTTCTTGAAACCTGAATTAAATTTGTATATTCTTCTAATTAAGTTTCTGGATATTCTTGTGATTAAATTTGTGGGTTAAATAGTATAAATTATTACAGTTTTTATTTATAAAAGCATATTTATTTATCCTTATAATTATATATCCTTATAATTTTTTTTGTCCTTTTTTGAATTTAATGTTCTATTCAGACTATATGTCTGACTGAAATATAAAAATTTTCTGAGCTAAAATTTGAAAACATTCTTATGATTAAAGGAGAAAACAATTTTAAGATTAAATAAGTGAGCATTCTTGTGATTAATATCCTACTTAAAAGCAGATGCATTTCAAATTAAGTTAAAATAGAAAAAAATAGAACATTATGGAACTTAGACTTTTTTGTGTGTTTTTGAAATTATATTGCTTGTAATTATCTGTATAAGATAACGTATCTTATCTAAAATTTTCTACGTTTAAAAAAGGGTTTCATTTATTTATTCTAATTGATTCATTTATTTATTTCATTTCATTAATTTGTTTAATATAGTTCTTTTATTTCTATATATTTTCACTGTTTGCACATTTGATAAAATTTTACTGAAATCATAAATTGGAACATCATTTGATTTTTACCAATTAGGCGCTTTTTGTAGCAGCATAAATGTGGATGAAATTTATTTTCATTTAATTTAAATGAAGTTTTCTCGAAACTCAATTTTTGATACTCGTAGAACGCATTTAGGAGTAAACTTGTATATTCTTATCATTAAAATTATAAGTATTCTTGTTATTAAATTTTAAATATCTTTTTATGAATAAATAATATAATTTTATAAAATTTATAAAATTTTTATCTCTAAAATATACTTATTTATTAATCAATGTTTTTTAAAAAGCTTTTATTTATTTATTTATTTATTCCTATTTTCATTTATTTTAAATTTTAGTCAGACTATGTATGACTCACAAATAAATATCCTGCGTATAAGGTTTCATAATTAAATTTGTAAAGATTCTTGTGATTAAATTATTAGACATTCTTGTGATTAGATTTGTAAATTTTTAGTATTAAATATGTTGACATTCTTGTAATCAAATTTGCACATTCGTTTGATTAAATTTGCCTCTATCTTATGATTTAAATTACAGAAATTTGTATAAAATTATAGTTTTGCTTTAGGCAACTGACTGCAGGTGTCTGCTAGGTAGCTAATGCAGAATAATATGAATAATGATGCAAGGGTTTTTTGTGCAACTCAATAGCATTTCAATATAGTGCACAAGACTTTCAAAAATTAAATTAATGGATATTTTTTGTCTGACATACTCTGTGTTCTTATAAAAAGTGTACCGTTCATAAAATGCGCTTTATACTCATATATAAAGTATTACATTATTATATATTTTTTAGATTTTGTGTATCTGTCATTTCAAAAATGTGTAAATCATTCCTGCGCATTTGATTTTTTTTACGTATTTTATATCTTGCTCTTAAAATTTATTCTTCAATAGCTTATGTTTTTAATAACATATTCCTGAAACCAAAGAGTTGATGACGAAAGCGTTGAAGAATGGTTCTAAAAAGTGTTTTCAAATGACTTTCAAATCTGGCCATTTTATTTTATGCGAAGCTCTAATGGTTGTTTCGCCTTCATATCAAAATTCCCTAAACCCCTATACTTTCAAAATCAAAAAAAAAAATGAAACATGATTTATTCCATTCCTTTATGGATTTAGAAAAAGATGAATATTTTCATATTTTAAAATAAAACTACTATAATATCAATTTTTTCCTCCCAAGTTTCACATGCAGCGATTTTTATTGCGTACCATACCAAAGTGATACGTTTTTGATATGACCTCACTGCAATTCTGTCGTTCTTTTTAGAATGATACTTTTGGGTGCTATATGGGGAATTTCCCTTTAGGAACATTTCCTATTTATGCTTGAGTAGAGAAAACGAAACTCATTCTTATTGACATTGCTGTATAACTGTTTTTCATGGGAAGCATTTTATAAATTTTTTAATCCAAAACCACTCGTATTTCTCTGTTGTTATAATTAAAACCAAATGGTGTGTAATAAAACTTTTAAAATTGAAATATTTAAATTTTAAATTTCGTTAAAACCATCTCAATTGTTTTAATTTAAGTCAAATGGAATGTCTTTAAGAGTTAAGTGTTTCCAAAGTTGGAATGTTTAAAATCTTATTCATTCACTACGCAACGGCTTAATTGAGAACATCCAAAATATATTAATTGTATTTTTTTTTTCAAAAAAACACTCTTTTTTCTCTGTTGTTTTAATTTGAGCAAAATGCAGTGTCTTAAATTACAAAATAATTTTAAAATTAAATTTCTTAAATCTAATAGTTTGCTGTACCAAAAACAAACCTGCTTTTCTATTAATTTTAGTACGAAGAAAAATCACGGTAAAATTACCGTACTATATGTTAATGACATTTCTGGTAGCAAAGAAACAACTTAATTGTGGTCAATGAAACCAAAATATACGCTAGTTAAACCATTTATTTGATGATTTTTTTCCTTCATATGGTAACGGTTTGTCGTAAATACTGGTTTTTAAAATTATAGCTCTTATTACCAAACATTTAGTAAGAAAACAAAACTGAAAAGTTAATTTAACCTAATAAATAATTATATTCTGTGCTGTAATGTATCATGAAGAAATTAACAAATTTTATCACATTTTTTTCTAATTTTTACAGAATATCATAAAACCATCTTAACCGTATATTATAAAACCGTACTGCTCTTTTCATCAAAATCATTACCAAAGTACTTCGGAAAAAAAATACCGTGCGATTTGGTGTTCCCACACTTTAAGAAATCCCGGATTGAATCACGGTAAACAGTACTGGCAACTCATCCTTAAAATTCATTTCATAGTAAGATCCATTTTTACCGTGAAAGTTTAAACCGTAATTTTTGCAGTAATATTTATTTAATTTCAATGATTTAGTGAATTTAGAACAAATATTACCATAAAAATTACGATGCATCCGATTGTTTTTGTCAAATTTTACGGTAAAAATGAATACTATGGTAAAAAGTATCACCACTTTGAGCGTCGGTACTTTTTACAATAATTTGATTTGGAATTTTTACAGTACATACCGCCGGAAACAAGGTAAAATGGCAGTTCAGACCATTCCTTTTTTTTTCTCACTACATACTCTTGCCTCAATTTTAGCATATTTTCCATCCAGATGAAAAATATTATGTAATCCCTTGAGTATTAGGAATATTATAAAATTATGTCTGGACTACCATAGCATCATCATTTTATATTTGATAACTTGATATTTCGAAACATAGGTAAGCAAAACCAAAATAATCAGATTTTGAATTTTAAAAGCTATTTAAACATATATCATATAATCTCTTTTACACGTCAGTAGTACTTGAAAGTCCCCCAGCTATCGGATGTTGAGTTGCTGATAACGAGAACTGTTATCATTTACATATTTTTTTAATATATCACTCTTGTTGGGAAAAGTAAAAAAACGCTACAAGGTAGGATAGCGTAAAGTCATGCAAGATACCATTAAACTGTCTAAAATGTCTTGATAAACTGTGTTGTCAAAACTTATGTAGCCTTTTTCGTGGTAAATAAAAACTAAAAGCAGGGAAAACTAAATTAAATTGCTTTATATTACAATAAAATTGATAATTTGGGGTTCAGAGGATTCTATCATTTACCATTTTTATTCACTTTTTTTTAAAAAAAAAGGTCCTAAATTATTAAACAACTAACAATTTTCAATGAATTTTTCTTGAAACTTAAACATATACATTGTATTTCAAACCTAAATAAATCTACACTCTGGCTTGAATATACAGTGTATCTCACTGTAAAAAATTTTGGATCAAATTACGGTAAAAAGTACCGGCTCTCAGGTACCAGTATTTTTTTCTGTAAAATCTATTTTCACTGAAACATGTTATGGAACAAAAATTTTGATATCCCAGAAGTTTTACTGTAATAAATACCTTAAACTTGCTGAATCACTCTAACTAAATATTACTGTAAAAATTACGATTTATTATTTTAAGGTAAAAAAGGATTTCATGGATGATGCACCCTAAATGTCGGTACTTTATACAGTAATTTGATCCGGAATCTTTTACAATGCAGCAAGTTAAACATTCTTTGTTAAATTTCGGTTAAAAATTTAAATTTTTTAATTTGCTGCAGAGGATTTTCTTCAAACATAGATGATTTACTCTTACTCTATTATTAATACACTTTTGTTTTATCCTCGCCTTATTATAAATTTGAGCTCCCAGTTGCATGTACTTTCTTGGCTACATTTCAAACAAGGATTACAAAAATATTTATTAAGGATGGTGAGTGCAAGACACCATAGATTCTAGTCCTAAAAGTAAGTCTACCAAAGTATCATGCATTTCTCGTTTTCTTTTTTGTTTCTTCTTAAAATGATCATAAGGTATACGGAATTTGTATACTAAACCTGAATGCAAAACGAACAGAAATAAATGTTAAAGATTACATACAATAGCACATTTTTCGGTAACAAAATAGAAATAAAGAACATACTAAAGGATAAAATTTTAGATTTAACCATCTAAAAATTTTATAAATAGTATTTTAAAATTGACAAAATTGTTTTCAGGTTTTAGTTCTATAAATTAAAATATATTTTTGTAGATAAAATTTTAGTTATTTTTGGCGACTGACCCTCCGGTTACCCTCTTTCTAAAACCACCAAATTTGTATTGAACTTAGCTAGTGAATCTAAAAGAAACATTTTTAGAATGCAAAATTTGAAATACAACAATTTTATAATGTAAATTTTAAATAATAGTTTAAAAAAATTGATATATTATTACAATTCTTATCTTCATTTCAATGAAAACATTTACACCTTTTAAAGAAACATAAATATATATTTTAAATGCTTATCTCATTTTGGTAAATAATTTGTGGAACTCATAAAATTTAATAAAGGATTCTTTGTTTTGCTTTTTCATTTCCTTAACATTCCATAAAAAATTTTCATTAACTCAAGAATCTTAAATTTCTTATACAACTCTTACTGAGCTTTTCTTTTTAGTGAAAGCATTCACATATTTAATAAAAACAGACAATTTATTTTTAAATTATTGAGACATTTTTCATTTAGATTAAGAATTTGCATTGTTCGTGAAATTTTACTGAATGAAAAAAAAAGTATTTGTTTCTTTTTTTTTTCCTTTCACTAACATTGTATAAAGAGTAAGAAAGTGATCAGTAACTTACGAATCCTATTTTAAGAAGTGAAAAAAATCATTATACAACGTGACAATAAAAATTTTCTTCTGAAACTTGCCACCTATTGTATAGTGAGAATGAATTGAGTGCTTCATGAATTATAGGTTAGTTTAACTCGTTGATTATATTGTTGCTTCAAGCGCAGTCTTTTCATTCGGGTTTCAATGTTTAGTCTTATAACTATAGTCTTTTCAAAACCTATAATTATTTTCAAACAGCTATTTGATACTGAATTATTTTTATTGTGCTTAAGCTGACAGAAATGATTTATTTTCAAATTAGTTCTTATTATTATAAATTTACAAAGCCTAGTAATAATTTTTTTAGCTTCTGATATTTTGTCTGGTTTTTTATGCTGAGAAATATTTGAAAGCAATAAATGTATCATATGAAGATTTGATACATATTTAAGAAATAATTATTTATGTAACAATTTTATTGCATTTCTTTAATTTTATTACAATTAATTTAATTATAATAAGATAATTATAATTAATTTATAACTGTTAAATAATTTCGATGCATTTATGCATTATTTTATGAAAATCATTTTATACTGGTCTTATCATGGTAAATTTAATTTAGTAATATTTTACTTGCATAGGAAAAATTTGAAAGTATTATTATTTACTTATGCATCATTTGAGGATTTGATACATATTTAATAAATTATTATTTGTATAACAACTATTTACTTACCATAAATTTATTTCATTTTTTTATCTCATGAATTAGTTATATTACATCTATAACTCCTTTGCGAAATCATTAATTTGATATATACATAATTATTTTTAGATAGCTTTTTGACACTGGATTAATTTTAATTTTATTGTATCTAAACTGACAGAAATAATTTATTACAATTATATCCACAGAAATATGTTTCCTAGCTTTTGCATTTTTTATGGGAGTACTTGAAAGAATAACATTTAAATATGTATGAAATTGAAATTTTACATTATAAAAATTATTTTTTATGATAGTTAAAATGATTTTCTACTGACTAAAATTACAATCTACAGATAATAAGTAATGAATTTACATTAATTTCGATAGTATTATAATTGTTTCAATTTATTAAATAAATTATTACGGGGTAAACAGAAAAACATTTTGCAAAAACATTGATGAAGTATTACTTTAAGAGTTCTCAAATAAATAAACAATTAATTAATTTAAAAATAGAAAGAAAAACAAAATACTTTAGTTTTGAAATTGCCTTTGTAAATATTGTTACGCATAGATACTACATCCTCTATGATCTCCAAGAAATTTATTACACATTGGTAAAATCAAGTTTGAAAATATGATTCCTTAAAGAAATAAATGTTTGTGTGTGTTCAAACTTCATTTACAATTAATGAAACAAAGACAAAATAAAAAAACTAAGACCATAACTTTTTATTCTTTTTTATCTCCCAGTACAATGCGTGAACATTGTTCGCTATTAATTGTTGTTGAAATATCATTTCACACATTTAAACATCATTAAATTTATATTTAAGCAAAAAAAGGTTTCATTTCAGTTTCTGAAAATTAATTTAAAAAATTTTCGAGATGTATATATATAATTATTTTCCGACATAATATAGCATAATTTTCCTACTTAACTTTACATAGTTCTAAATCTCCCCCTTTATAATTAAAACTAATTTATTTTGTCAAGAATCAATTTACTTCAATAATCTTAGCCTATAACCTAAAAGATAAAATAATTTGCTTCTGCCGACATAGCATTACATTCATATTAAAATTTTTAAGGATGCCTTCTTTTTTATTTCTCGTTGACGTATATTTTTGAAAGAAGAGTTACATAGCAACTTTTTTTGGCGTGCTTGCATTATTCAAAAATATTGCCAGAATTCAAAAATATTCTCTTAACTAACGAACATGTGATAGTCACTGTATGCAAATTTCGTTTTGCAAATTAGTTCCTAAGATATTCCGTTAAGACTGTTGCAATTCAGAGGACAATAAAATAAAAAATGAATATGAATGCCTGTTCTAAAACATTGCGTGGAGCTGATATGACATCGGCACACAAAAATTGACGCATTGATCAATTCGAAAATGCGATTATGTGGAAAAATTGAAAAATGTTCAAACTTTAAAATGGCATAAAATACAAAAAACAAACGAGTTTTTCCAAAAAAATAAGATAAGATCCTTTCATTTTCTAGAAATTAATTTAAATATTTTCTTTCGCGACATATTTAAAATAATTTTTAATAAAACTAGTTCATTTAGTCCAACTTTATAAATAAAACTAGTTCATTTAGTCCAACTTTATAAATAAAACTAGTTCATTTAGTCAAGAAATAATATTCTTAGATCTGTAACATTAGATCTTAGATCTGTAACATTAGATCTTAGATCTATAACATAGCATTACATTTGTATAAAAAATTTTAGTGATGCCTTCATTTTAATTTCTCGTTGACGAATCTTTTTAGAAGAATTGTTGCATAGCAGCTCTTTTTAACATCCTTGCATTAAACTTCATCGTTTGCGCCGCTTTTTGAGTTAATCAGAGTTCAAAAATATTCTCTTAACTGAGCGAACATTTGGTAGTCACTGTATGCTAAGTTCGTTTTGAAAGCTAATTGCTAAGATGTTCTGCTAAAACTGTTGCAATTTAGAGAACAACTAAGCCAAAAATGAATATGAATGCTTATTTTAGGACATGGTGTGGAGCTGATATGACATTGGCACACAAACATTGACGTATTGATCAATTCAAAAATGTGATTATGTAGAAAAATCGAAAAATGTTTGAATTTTAAAATGGCATAAAGTAAAGAAAAAAAACGAGTTTTTTTACTTCGAAAAAAAATAAGATACCCCAGTTTTGGAATAGCCTTTGTAAATACTAAGCATAGATAGTACTTCCTTTATGCTCTCAGAGAATACTATCACCCTTTTGCAAAATCAAGGTAGAAAGTATGATTCCTCAAGGTATTCTAAGTTTGATTATGACTAAACTTCCTTGACAATTAATGAAACAAAGACAAATAAAATACTTTACGCGTAACTTCTTTTATTTCCTTTTACCTCCCAGTGCAAGACATGAACACTGTTTGCAATTATTTGTTGCTAAAATATCATTTCACACATTTTCTAAATGCATTTTAATACATCATTAAATTTCTATTTAAACAAATTCCACTTCAAAAAAGTTTTCATTTCATTTCCTGGAAATTAAAAATTTTCTTTTGCGACATATTTAACATAATTTTCATCCTAAACTTTACATAATTCTAAATATCCCACTTGATAATTAAAATAAATTTATTTTGCAAAGAATTAATTTACTTCAATAATCTTAGACCTATAACCTAAAAGATAAAACAATTTGTTTCTGCCGACATAGCATTACATTCTTATAAAAATTTTTAATGATGCCTTCACTTTAATTTCTCGTCGACGTATCTTTTTAAAAGAAGAGTTCTGATTAATTAACACCCACAGGTGCTCTTTAATTAACAAAGACTTACCTGCTTATTTTCCAGAGATGCGTAATATTCAATTTTAATAAAGTCACTTTTTTTCCTCCTAATTTAAGCAAGCTTGACTTTCTAATCACTTTCTGCTTCTTGAAGTAAATTTTTCATTCTGTTATTTAGGCATTATTTAATCTATTTCGCTTCTACAACAAAAAAAATTGTTCTTAATTTTAATTTTCGAAATTTATGGGAACAGAAAAAAATTATTTAGTTTAGAGACTTTTTTTGTATTATATCTTTATATATCTTTTTTACTAAGGGGTTGTGCTATATTCAAATTCTGAAAACTTATTATTTTACACAATTGCAAAAGAATTTGCAAGCGAAGGTGTGAATATGGAATCTAAAAAAGTTGAATAGTTGTAAAATTGAAAGATAACCATTAATTGCAAAATAACTTAATTACTATTTATCATAAGGATAAACATGAGGCACCTCAGACCACTTCGACCCATTCACCATATTTAGACGCCACTGCAAATGTCAAAGAACCTATCAACACGTGGAATCGTCGACTCAAGGTCTACAATTTGTCATGAAAAATACTAACTATTATCCCAATAAGAGCAATAACAATAATAATAATAACAATATTTTCCTTTTTTTTAAGTATGAAAAACGGATTCTCAGCATTTTCACTTCTACACGTAAGCTCCAACTTTAAATTTTCATAGTAATAGTTTATCTAGATTCGGTATTATGACTGAAAATTGGGAAATTTTGTTTCTGGTCAGGTGCAAGTAGTGGGATCTTTATTCATGGTCAATTTTTAAAAAGGGATTTTCAAAAATAGAACATTTTCAGGGAGTAAAAAACTATTAATATTAATAATGTATGGCAAGTCTCTTGAAGCATTTCTCAAAATATGATAAGCATTGCAAAATTCATTTCTGAAATGAAGAAATATTTTAGAAACAATCATGAAATAAATTTGTTTTCTAATGTAATAAAATATTCATAATAATTCCATATTAATGAATAAAATATTTTTGACGAAAAAAGTGACGATTGGGGACTTGCAAACATTTTTTTATCACCATTTGCTACATTTGTTGCTCTGATGCCGGTAATGACCATTAGTTTTGTCCTACATTTATTAACCAAAGTTGACCCTAGAGAACTATTCTTTCTCAAAAAAGAATTTTTCTTCGCTTTTAAAGAAGCCATTTTTTTAAAAATATTCAAGCTCACATTTCGTCAAATTGAGGAAATGACTATCCTTACTTTTTAAGGATACGAAATTCGTCCAAAACAACATATCAATTTACAAAATCCATCAGGAAGTACAGCATTAATTGAAAAGAATATGAGTTACTGGTTACTCAGTCTTCACCTGAGATTGAACCCGGGAAACTTTTTTGACAAGCGAGTGCACTAATTTTTGTACCGTCTCGTCATAAAGTGCGACTAATTTTTAAATCAGGTGAAGAGAAAATATTGGAGAACTCCCAAAATACAAGGAATGACACAGGAAGAAATTTCGTCAAATGTTTCACATGGTTTCGGTGACAAAAATTATCATAACGAAATTATTACGAGCAAGGATTGCTAAATCTTCAAGAAATTAGTATTATTTATGAGAATACATTTTTAATCCCATGAAGCCACACTTAAATAATATTTTTTTGAACTGATATTCAATATTCATCTATAGCTTCATTTATCGTGTCAATAGTTCAATACTAGCACGTTTCAGTTTAGATCAGATTGATCACGTGCACAATTAATTGTCGCTTCAAGTTAAATTATCAATAAAACAACAAATTTGTATAAATAATAATGTTGGCATAGAAATATCAATAAACTGAAGTAATAATAAATTACCAATAAACTTTATTTTACTAAGTGTTTTGCATCACTTTGTAAGTCGTAAAACTAGGATTCTAGCTAAAATTAGTGAAATACACGTCCACTACTAAATAAAATTATTGAGCGAGTTTCCTAATATAAAGCTATGGCAGCTTGCTCCAAATTGGTTTCAACTATTAAAATTTAAACAGTCATTCGACTTCCCAATTTACGAACATTCCATTATCATGTTTTCTCGTCACGGCATGATTCTTAAGCTAAATATACTTTTTTAATGAAGAGTTCAAATAATTTTGAGAGAAAATTAAACTATTTAAGAATATATTTAAATCTTAGCAAAAAAGAATATATTCTTGATTCATTCGTCATTTTAGAGAATATCCTTCTTGAATACAATTTCACGGGCTGGATCTCAAAATTACCCCCATCAGATTCTCAATTTTATTTCCACTTTCTATGAATTTTCAATATAATGCAAAATTTACACTATAAAATATTCCAAAACAAAATTCTTCATTACAAATAAAAACTTCTTATTAAACAACTCAATGGCTTACAAATCATATGTTTACAGAAACAAAAGGCAGAAGGATAGAATATCTAACCGATACGGTTTTAACCGATTGTTGTACTTTTTCAAGGGGGGCAGCAATTTCAACAGTTAAAAGGACTTGGAATTGCGCTCCACTAACTCCATATCACAGATGTTCATGTACAATCCACATACTTTCATTCACAAAACTGAGTGCGTACCAGAATTTTATACCCATTAGAATAACACTTTCTTCCTTCTCTTTTATTTGTTTAAAATTGTTTAAATATTTTAAAAAGCTATGATTAAGGATCCCAGAAGTTATTTTTATACAAATTTCTGAAAACCCAGTAATTCGCGAAACTTGGTAGCTTTTTGGTAGCTTGGAAACTTGGTAGCAAGTAAGCATATATTTAATATTGCATAGAATTTTCAATTCTATTTTACATCAAGAAATTGTATTTAATTAATTTTTATCTATACAAAACAGATATTTTTAGAACTATCATGAAATGTTTTGAAATAAGTTTTTCAACCTGAGGACAAAAAAAAGACAAAAAGAAAAAAAACATATTTAGGTGCAAAATGCATATTAGTTCAGCACACAGTATCAACATTTCATTACTTATTGGGATTATTTTGCAGCTGCTTTAACTAGTGTTATTTTTTTTGAATAATAAATAATCGAGATAAAAGAGATAATTTTAGTAAAAACTTAGAGATAAAGGCTTTAGTATTGTACATCCAAAAAAAATTTCGAACTTTACTGTCGATGCTTTACAATGAAGTGTTTTAACATTTGTTTCCTAATCCAATAACTCTTAACACTCTAAAATAATCGAGACAAAAAATATAATATTAATAAAAATTCAAAGATAAAGGCTTTCGTATTATACATCCAAAGAAATTTTTGAGCTTTATTGTCGGTGCTATACAATGTAGTGTTTAACATTTGTTTCCTGTTCCAATAATTCTTAACACTCCAATATATCATCTTCTTACTAATTCCTTCCTTCCAATAACCCTCATGAATTAATAGAGATGTTTTGCATAGCGCTTGTCTTATATTAACGGTAACGCTAATCTTATATTCTAGATCTTAGCGACCCTGCGATTAGTGAAAAAAAATTTGCGCATACTCTGCCTTGTTAACGTTACAGTTCGGAGCAATATTAACGCTTTCCAAAATCTCTCAATTGATAAATGCTTTTCAACACTACTTGAAGTTTTGAAGTGTTTTGAAGCAGAATTTTGTTCGAATTAACTTCAACTTTAAAAATTATTACACTATGCTACTTATCCAATTAGAGAAAAGGAAAGTTTAATCAATCAAGCATCTTAACAAGGTTGAAGCAAGTTTGCATCGTATTATGATTTCAGGCACAGTATTAAGCTTCAAAGTTGACAACTTGTTCTTGTTGTATATTACCATCATTCGTAATATTTGATATTTCTGTATTTAATAGATATAGAGCATTTTTTTAATTTAAAAATTCGTTACAAGAATTACAAGAATAAAGTACAATGCTTTAATTAGGATACAGGATTTTCAGAACCATCTTGTCCAATAAATAAGAATTGAACTTAAACTTAACGTTAATTCTAAGAGATATTTTATATATAAGAAAAAAGAAATTGCAAGCTAAATGACATATTTGTTTAAATTGCCTTCATTATTCTTATATTAGATGTATGAACAGTATTACAATATAGAAAATTTTTCACATAAAATATAAAATGAACTACAATATAATTTAAAATAAATACAATAAAATGTAAAATATGTAATAAACAAAATATAAAATGCAATAATATGTAATACAAAGCATGAAATACAGTAGAAAATAAAATATAAATTAAGTTATGATGAAACTAAAAAAAAATACATAAAATAAAATAAAATGTAAAATTTTAAATGTAATAACGTTACAGTTAAGGAATAACTTCATCAACTTACATAATCAATATCTTGTAAAAACTGGAAACTAATTAAAGGCAAATTATTAAATATTAATTACAAAAACGAAAAACTATAAATATGAAAAATATAATAGTATGCATAAATTGATAATACTTTTCAGTCTATATTTCCTAAAATATAAGCATTTGAAAATTTTGAAATCCAAATCATAATACAATAAAATTATTATCATAATTTGTTTTATATTATACTTTTAACTGTTCATAATTTTAAATCAATAAAAAATATACTCTAAAAGCTACAAAAATAGCTGCAGAAGCTAAATTCTGTCTAAATAAAAAATTGTTGTTCGTTTCAGCTTCATTAAGCAGAAACTCAAACATTTTTCTAGAAACTAAAATACAATAAAAGTACTATGAGACTTGTTTCACTTAGTAGACATTATGACATCAATCTTCCTACATGCGTTATTTTGATAAATAAAAAACATAAAATTATTAACAGCTACTTTATCACTGCAATTTCAAATAGCTATGAAAACATTACTTAATCATTCACTCCATTTAAACAACATGATTTTTACATCGTTAAGAAAAAATACCGTATCAAAAACTAATGTCAATTTAACTTACAACTGACCCCCTTATTTAGATGATACATTGCAAAGATAACTAGCGATAAAGGTAAAAAAAAATCTCTCTCTTTAAAATAACAAAAAGATGTAAGGGAGGGTCTTCAATGCTTTTTTCTACGTATTATGCAGCAGATCGCATCAAGCATGTGGTTCAACGTAGGTTAGACTGAGCCGTGATATTTCACGCTCTCAAGATCTTTATCTGCGGGTTGCTGGGCTCTATAATTGGGAAAATACCCGCTTAGAACGCTTATGCAATTTGAAGTACCGGTCAGCCAATGAGTAATATTTTATTTAAGCTTTCTTTTTATCAGTCATGATAAATCCAGGTGGAGCGATGTTTTTTTTTTTTTTAGTTAAATTTTTTTTATTAATTTAGTAGTTTTCAACAAGATTATTAAAAGTATCTTTTTCCTTCAGAACAGTTTAGAGAAAATGATGTTTAAAAAGATAAATTTAACTTTGGAAAGAAAATTTTTGAAATATTTTTATAAAATAGCACATTTGCGTAACCTTAACTAGAGCATATACAAAGTGCTTCGAAATAAGGTAGCCAAAAATAATAGCGCAAAGCAATAACATCAAAAGCAATCTAAAATCACAAAAAAAGGCAGGAAATTATACGTAAAAAAGCAAAAACAATTAATAAAAATCATAGTACATAATTTTTTTATTCAGTATTTCAACAAATTGATCATTTACGACCCACCATACTGCGTGAAATTCTCAACTTTTTGCCAATTTGTACGATTCTATATTATAAAATACCTGTCAGCCAATTTATAATACTTTATTAAAGTTTTCTTTGCAATCATTCATGATTAATCCAGGAAGAGCGATGTTTTTTTTTTACATTTTCTTTTCAGTTAAAACTTAGTTTTTTTATTAATTCAGTTTTCAACAAGAAAAATAAAGTTGTTTTTTTCCTTCAGAGAATGATAAATTAATGATAGGTTTGAAGAGAATGACGTTTAAAAAATTAATTCAATTTTTTCAAGAGAATTTTTTAAAAAATATTGTGATAACCGTATGCGTCACCTTAACTCGAACATAAATAAGGTGCTTCAAAATAACGTTGCCGAAAATAATAGAGCAAAACAATAAAGCATGAACATCAAAAACGCTATCCAAAGTCGCAGAAGGGGTAGCAAGTTATACGCCAGAAAACTAAAACAATTAACAAAAATCATAATACAATGATGGTATTTAACACAGCAATTTGAACCGGAATTTTTAACATAGTGCAAAGCAAACATATAAATTTCTCAAGAATGAAAATGAGTTACAATTTGGAAAATAATGCAAATGTCGCAATGTTGAAATTAATTTAAAACTGCAGCTATTTTTAAACATTCATTCAATTTAAGTAGTACAGTAATTTGAACCAAAATTTTTTGTTGACATGAGATGCTGAACGTTTTTGCCAAATTGTTGCTGCAGTATAGTAAGTTTTGAGATACACATCACTGATATGTTTAAAAAAGTACGTCCTTTCACGTAACGTTAGTGCAATGCGTATCTTCCAGCATCTGGCAATAACTTTCTCTCCTGCAGTAGTATAGGTTGCAAATTAGTAATATGTGTTAGAAAACTATGAATTTAATTATGTAAAGTTGTATCATGATGGTTTAATGATGTCATTACCATGCAAGATATAAGATTTTTTACTACTGCTTGGAATTATTATTAACACTTGAACAAGTCAAACTACTTTTAACGTTTCGTTTCAATTTGGCGTTACTTTACAGTTGTGTTAATAAGCTTTCTCGCTTTTTTCTCTTCTTTTTTCTTTGTTAGATTGAATTTACAATTATGTTCTTGTTTTTTAAGTGTATCGATGCATCCTAAAAATAATTTTTACTTTAGGGTAATTTTATAATTTTATCTTTGTTTGAAATACCCAGCACACACACACAAAACTGTAAAATATATTTATTTTATTAAAATTATAATAAAATAATAAATAAAATTGCACTTTTAGTTATATAATCATGTATAATTAATTTTAGTGGCATGTTTGCAACAAAATGTTCATCTACAATATTTAATTTATGATTCTTAACCATAATTTGCTAAACGAAAAGGAATTATTTTCTGAAAAAAACATAGATTGCTTACTTATTTTTTGAAAATACATTACTTTTACCTTACGTGCATGAAAAGCAAAATATTTTGTCATTACGCAGAATTTGTTCTAATGTTTAAGATACGAAAATTATCAATTTTTAATCGCCATGCTTATTTATTTCTAATGAAATTATTTGCTCATTTTTGAAGCATAAATATTTTATCTAATTCTCGGTTTTTTCTCCGCTTTCAATCAGAAAATATTAATAATTTAATGGTTTTATTTAGATACACTTTGAGCGTAATCATTTCCACATTTTTGTAATTATACTTTTTTTTCAGAAAAGTTACATTTAAATTGCAGTAGGTAGTGAAGTATTATATATTTTTTTTAATTTTCCATGCTCTTAAACTAATGAACTTTTCATTTAAGCAAAAAAGAACCCATGAGTATTTAGTTTAGTTTAATTAAATCTTACTGCGTTTTGTAAAAATCATTAACTCATTCTAGATTACTCATTAGGCTACAGTATTTAATTACTGCTAACTCTTAATTAGTCTATTAAATTAACAAAACACCGAAAAAATGCTCACATTTCTGATTATTTTTTTCATACTTAATTCTATAAGGAAACCTGAGAGTAAACAGGAAAGTACTAGGTTTTTAATTTTGTAATATAAGGTATATTTTTTGCACATGTTTTTAAACAGTTTAAATAATTCAATTTACTAATTTTTATTCCATCCTCTAATTAAGTCAAACATGTCTTAAGCTAAAATGATCCGCATCATTTTAAAATGATAATTCCGCAAATTATGCATATTATAAGAATTTTTTCTAAAAAATAATCTTTATTTTTTAAAATAGTTCAATTAATTCTTATTCAAAAAATCCTGTTTTCATTCGTATTCAAAAATTTTTAATTCTTATTCAAAGAATTTTAATTCTTATTCAAAGAATTTTAAGTCTTATTTAAATAGTTCTTATTTTATTCAAATAATTCTAATTTTATTGAAATAATTCTTTTTTTTTTCAAATAGTTCTTATTTTATTCAAATAACTCTTATTTTTTTTCTTATTCAAATAGTTCTTGTTTTATTCAGATTATTCTTATTTTAATTTATTTTTTTCAAATAATTTTTATTTATATTCTTATTCAAAGAACTTTTATTTTTATTTTTACTCAAATAAATCATATTTTACTGAAATTATTCTTACTTTTTTTTATAATTTACTCATTTTTATTGGATTATTTAATTAAATCAAGTATTAAGTGCTTATAAGCTAAATTATTACATATCATTTTAAAAAGACAGTTCCACTGATGATATATATTATAGGAAGCTCTCTTTTCTAAAAAATTATCCTTATTTCCTAAAATGGTTTAAATAATCTTCATTTAAATATATTCTTATTTAAATAAGTCCTAAAAATAGTTCCAGTAATTCTTTTTTTTTTTACAGATTATTAATTTTTATTTGACCTTCAAATTAAAACAGAAATTAAGTGTTTAAAAGCTATATTAATCCTTATCACTTTTAAAAGATTATTCTATAAATTATATATATTATTAGAAAAAGAAAGAAGTTTTTGCACTTATCAGGAAAAATTATGTCTAGAGGAAAACGGACAATTTTAATTATGAAAATAATACCGAGATCTCCATAATTTATTTTTCAATACAATACAGGTGTAAGAATTATCATACATATTAATATCAAATGTAAAGTCTTCTTCTGTGAAATAAAATAATCCGTTTATTTTCCATGATAGAGAGAGGAGGAGAGAAAGATCATTTTATAGATCTTTTTTTCTAAGTCACTGAATTTTGCAAGATGCCGTTACATGTTTTGTTTCCCCATATCCTTCAAGATTTTAACCGTGTTCACCAAATCGGAACTATAGAATTTGTGTGGGAAGATGTTCCATTGAAACTGTTGCATGAAAGCAATGAATGGTAATGGAAAATACAAACTTATGAGTGTTTCTTGTGTTTCTCTGTGAGTGTTTCTTGTGTTTCAGCAAGCATAAAGAAAGACCTACTCTTAAGAGGGTCTGTTCTGACAACGTAGTAAAAAGTAAGGCTCAACATTATAAGTACATGACGGGAAGGCAAAGAAATATAAAAACTGTCGCAATGACAATAAAATTATACAGACTAATTTGATTATGTAGAAAAATAGACAAACATTTAACCTTTAAATTGATGCAAATATTAAGTAAAATAAACGGTATTTTTAATATTAAAAATATATCATCATCATCATCAATGGCTCGACAGCTCAGTGTGGGTCTTGTCCTTCTCAAGAAATTTTTTCCCGGCTAACCTTCTATTTGCTAGTGTTTTCCAATTTTTAGTTTTTAAGATCAAAAGGTCTTTCTCTAGGCGATCTATCCATCTCAAATTCGGCCTGCCTCTTTTTCATGCGCCAACTGGTCTGGCATTGAAAACTCTTTTTGTGGTACAGTCTTTGTCCATTCTGATAACGTGGCCTGCCCATTTAATTCTTTGTCGTAAAATAAAGTTAATAATGTCCTTAAAATCTTTATCAAATCGTCTCCGTAGTCAGTCCGTGGTTTATTTCTTCTTGAGATTTCGTAGCAATGGTTTTTTACAGTGTAGGGTCGTTAGCCCTACGCCCAACCCTCAACCTGGAGGGTCAGTCTCCTGATATAATACCCAGAAGCAGGGTGCCCAGCTATACCTCCGAACACTGGGTACCCATTTTGCCACAAAGTATACCCTAGGTATACCCTGGACACAAAGTATACCCTGTTCTTTTTGAATAATATAATACAAAGTCTGTAAAAAAGGAAAAGAAAAAAGAAATTCTTATGGTATAGCCAGCTAGCTTGATTTTTAAAAAAAATATGCTGAAATTTAATTTGTGATTAAATGAAGTAATTCTAATTAATGCGTTTCTATAAATATTTACTTTTATATTTTTAGGAGAACCATGATGGATAGAAATCAAAGTGTTGCCTCCTAATGATGCGACTCTGGTTTAAATCCTAGCAGCAACTGATCAATTCAAATTCTGCTTCTGACTTGCATCTACCATAGCGCTGACGCAAAAAAAAAACTCAGCGGTAGACGTATTATGGCTTAGAATCCCCTACCGGTAAACTAAACATGAGAGATTCTCGCAGTTTTCCTCAACATATTACGCAAATTCGGATTAGTTTCATCAAAATGCCTACAACGAAGGCTAGTTTGCCTCAATGTTTGATATAGGAGTTCGCTTATCTGGAACTCTTGGATCAAACATTTATCTGGATTGGGTTCAAAATTAAAAGGCTACGAAGTCGAAAATTGATTGGCGCAAACCCATACATAAGTCGGCGATTCACCGGTTATACATATTATTTCAGACGAAACATTTCACCACGTCTCCTAATTATATCCCTTGTAACTCTTAAGTACATTATTATTTGATAACACGGCACAAAGAATTTGCTAAAAATATATAGCTTGTGCATTTTTCAGACATACAAGTAGACAACTTGTTTGTATTTTCAAAAGTATCTCTTATAACTCTTAATTACAGTATCATTTTATGAAACGACACAAAAATGGTTAAAAGCTCATAGTTTGTGAATTTCTACATGCTAGTAAACCATTTGTTTGTATTTTCAAAAGTACCTCTTAATTATATTATCATTTAATAATGCGACACGAAAAATGATTAAATGTTCACGGTTTGTGCATCTTCACTGCCGTACTGGTAAAACACTCATTTGTATCCAACAAAACCCAAATTTTTTACGTTTGAAAATTACATTGTTTCGGTCATTTGGGTTGGGCTTAAAATTACAAAGTTCATAGATAGAAGCGATTGACAACACCTGTCAATTCGCCAGATGGCACTTTGGATCTGATTTTGCTGTGGTAATATTACTTCAGGTATATTATATCTATCACATAGTTATGAAGCCTGTTACTCGCATCAGAGATTTTTTTTATCAGATTGAAGATTTTTTATACAGTCTTTGAACTGTCAGCGAAATAACATAACCTAAACTAGGGAATCAGAAGTATAAAGCGAAAAAAAATCTCATGAATAAAAACTTGAATTGTTTCTGAATAAGAAATGTGATTTTTGACATTAATTTGTAACGCTTGTTGAGTCCTAAAGCTACTGCAGTGTTTGAAGCGCTGCTTGAAATAAACGCACTAGGTGCGCCCTCATTAACGCAAAAAAAATTCTCATTGTAAAATTAACTGATAATATCTGAAAATCAGATTTTCTTCTTTAACCCGGGATCTGAAAATCCGTGGCGACCGATCGCTACAACACCTTAAAAAATCAAATCGTAGATGGTATCTAATATTTTTGGGAAATTTAACCAGTTTTCTTAAACCTGAAAGTCAGTTAAGTATTTTAGGAAAAAGGAGTTATTTCTGAACAACCGGTAGGAAAGTCTAATTTGTTTTTTGTTTTTATAAATCTGAACATATTAGAAAAAAAACTTGTTTCTAAGCAACCCGTAGAAAAATTTTAACCGTTTTTTACGCAAGACAATTAGGATGATTTCATTGTTGGATTAGTCCATTTTAATTCATCAGTGTATGCTTATTTTTTTTTATTTCTTATATATATTTAAAGTAAAATTCTATTAAAATAATAATTGTCTTTCTTATAATTTCATAAAAGCAAAAAGCTGTTACGCTTACTCACGTTCCATAATTTGCTGGCTCCTTAAAACTAAACCTGCACTGTAAAAAATTTCTGATCAAATTACTATAAAAAGTGCCGCCAATGCTATACATTTTATTGTTAAATTCATTTTTACTGGAACACGTTATCGAACAAAATTCTGTGATATTCCGTCATTTTTACAGTACTAATTACCGAAAATCTCTCAATTACTTTAATTAAATAATTATTTAATATTTTACGGTAAAAATGGATGTTACGGTTAATTGGACTTCTCGGTAAAATGGATTTTAGGCCTGATGTATCCAAAGTGTCGGTACTTCTTACCGTAATTTCTTCTAGAATTTTTTACAGTTTAGCTTCCAAGAAATTTTAAGTTTTTGTAGACTTTTGTCTATCAACTTTTGCAGATTTTGTTTCATTACTATTAAATATTCTTTAAAAAAGAATTTACTGAAATCTGATGAAAGTAAAAGTCTTCAAAGTTTATAATTTTTCATTCATTACTTAAATTTTTACTTATCAATCATATTTGGAATGATGTAATTGTCATATTTCGATTTTTGAAACATCATATAGTAGTTTAAGAATTGACTAAAACTTTTTTTTTTATTTTATTATAAAACCTTCATAGCTCATTGCTTTTAATAAAACCTTCTGATAATAATAAAACTTTCAGTAGCTCATTGCTTTTTTTTTCTTAAGCTTCATTTTGTGAATTTCTTCATTATTTAAGCTAAACGAGAGGTGTTTGACAAATTAAGAGGGTGAATTTATCTTTTCTGTCTTTCAGCCTGTATACAACTTGTTCAAAGGCTTCAGAACTAAAATAATATACTTCGAAACAAAAGAGGCAGGCCTCTGTGTTTGTAAGATAAGGTTATGCAAAGGGAAAAAAATCCCAAATGTAAATAGAAACTAGTTGGTATGCATGGCTTATAATCCCCTCTTCTCAAAGTAAGATAAACTCTGCATTCTTTCCTCACAATTTTATTTTTATTTGTGTCTATATTCGTACACATATTGAAGACGAAAAAAATTTACAAGGCAAAGGTAAATATTCAAAAGCTATAAAAATTTCAATCTCAAAATGTATTTCATTTTTACCAATTTGAGTTCTGATATTAAGTTTTAAATTGTGGCTCATATGTCCTTTCTTAAAAACAAAAGTATGTAACGTTGCAAAATATTTCCAAAAGTTCATTGTCGAATTTAAAAAAATAACGTAGTTGGATAAAAAAAGCAAAATAAACTAAAGTCGATGGGGAAAAATAATTTACAAAGTATTTTGTTTAAAAAAAAAGCATGATAAAATAATTATGAGAGGAATAATAATTTAAAAATTGATAAGAAATATTTTTCAAACATGATATTTTTGAAATAAATATTAATAAATCAATTTCATAATTGCGATTAGAATTCAGTGAATTTTGAATCCTATTATTTCACTTTTTCTGATTGTTAAAATAATATTTTTTTCTCTTAAATTTAAATGAAAGATTTCAACCGAGGTTTTTCGAATTTGAAATTGGAACTTTCTCTCTTCTCTAAAAAAGTATTAGCTCGGAAATAAGATCCCTTTTACGAATTCTTCCATCTTATTTCACAAAAAATTCTGATTTTAATGATATATATGTGAATAACGAGATCATATTTAACAATCAATAAAATGTTAATTGTGATTCAGATGTTATTTAAATTGGAATATTCCTGTATTTCATTAAATTTAAATGGAAAAATTTCCTTTTCTTTACCTGTTTTTCTTTTAAAAAACAAACATTTAATTACCAAATTCTTTCAATCTTTTCATATGCAGAGAAAAAAGGATTTTTCTTTAATTTACCATTTTATATGTCGGTCCTTATATCAATTTGAAGAAAAAAAGATCTTTTAAATACATTATTAAAATTTCATTGTGTTGAAAAACATAAATTTTAAACTTAACTATTAAAAAAAGTTCATATATAATGCTGTTTTGCTTTAAATTTCCTGATGGCTTAAGTATATCGTTATTAAATATCTCTTTGCCTAAGATTCTACAATAATTTTACTATGATAGTTTGCTTGATTAATTTATGAGATATACATTTTTAAAGTTATTAATTTGTTGAAAATCAATGTCAATAAAATGTGCAGACTATATAAATACGATAGTAGAAGATTCACAATTGTTTGAATAAAAGTGACATTTATTGTCCAAATTTTGAAAACAGATGATAAAATTCAAGCATTTGATACTTTTATTCATTATTTTTAAGGGACCTAAATAGCCTGGTTTTTAGGACGTTAGACTCATGCTCGAGAGCATTCATGTGAGAACGAGAGTTTGAATATCACCGGCCGAAGAAACCTAGTGTATTCAATGGTGACTGGTGCATGTTTAATCAGTCAGATTCACAAAGCCCTCCAAGTTCCCGTAACAAGCCTATACCTCTGAGGGAACTGATTTGGAGATTGATCATTTTCTGGTTCAAGTCAAAATTACGATCTATGGATGAGTTAATGGATATATGACTGTGTCCACCCTGTAAAACTGGTTGTGACGTGTGTGTAACTGAAATTGTATTCGTGTCTATAGAAGTACAAGAGAAGAATATCAAGCGACAATCGAAACAACAGCATTATTTTTAAATTATGACATATACCTCCAAGATATACTAGTATAACATGTGTGTAATTCAAATTAACCTACACTGTATAAAATGCTGTATCTCTCAACATTATAAATGGGGGCAATTAGTTTGTACAAAGTGGTCGCGTAGTAAAACACCATAAATAATTATCGGTTCTTGGCGATTTACTACATCAAGAACCAATGATAATTCCTGGAATAGTGAAACACTTGGAATGTTCCTTAACACTACTTGGTGTGAAGCAGGCGCCACCCTGTTTGTAATTCAGTAACAGTAAAATTTAGAATTACAGAAAGATGTCTTACGCATAAAAGTCAGTGTCGTTATTTTCACGATGCAATATAAAGTTAGAATCCTTAATTTAGGATGCATCTATGAATTATTTCTTAAAATAAATTTTTTTTATTAATTTAACATATACACAGAACAAGGAGAATATTAATATGAATTCTATATTCTAAATCAATGCCTTCATGGAGGACTTTTTAATGGAACTAATCCGCATTTGCGTTACATGGAGAGAAAAACTACGAAAACCTCCAACCGTAAGTCTAATGGCAATTGGACTCTAAGCCATGATCCGTCTACTACTGAGGATATTTTACATCAGCACTGTGGTCGGTGCAGGCCGAGTGCTGAATTCGTGTCGACGAACCATCGCTGGGATTCGAACCCGGTACACCCAGTTCACATTGGAGGGCAAACGTTCTATCCCCTGACAGGATGTTTCACAATTTGACGGACAAAGTCAGAAAACGTGAAGAGTATGAAATATGACACAGCACATAGGGTTAAAAAACAAGCTGAGAAGGAAAAAATCGCGAAAAATGCATTCACAACCTAATTGCATGGCCTCCACGTTCGCCAGATATGAAGTCGTATGACATTCACTTTTGATCACGAGTTTCAGAGACACTGTTGACACACCGATGAATCTCATATCACGAATTGCTATTGCTTCAATAAAAATCAACAGCACGCCTGGAATCTTTGAGCGGGTCATCCTTTAATCGTTCTGACGTCATTGAATACTGCACAATGACGTCAGCGGGAAACACATCGAACAACTTTTGTAATAATTGATGAAATTAATCTGTTTGTAGTTAGCAGACTTGTGTAATCTTTTGTGGTTATTTTCTAGTGCAAAGTCATCGACTTTTTCCTAATTTTCACCCTCTTAACGTAGTTTTGACCCTATATTCTATAGTAATTTTTCATCATCTTGACGCTTTTTATTACCCTTCTGAATTTGTTTGTCTAATTCGGAAAAACCCTGCATGAATTATTAAATTTCATCGAATTCTAAATCTGATTTTGTCAACATAAAATTTTATCTCCGTGAGATGTCCTCGTTTGGTCACGTCGTGGGATCCTATCCACCGTGATTTGCAATGCAAAGCAGAATTTGATCACCACGACATTTTGTTTATACACTGTTAGAAATTTGTTTGAAAAATTAGTAAAATAACAATATACTTAATTTTTATTTTGCCATATTCAACCAAAACAGTCAAATAACAATCATAAATGGAATTCAAACCGTTAAATGCGAGACAAATCGTTTGAGAAAATTGTTAGAATTGTGATTTCACCAATACAATTAAACAATCAGATTTTATCCACGCTAACTAGGCCAACCTTATGAAGTAACTTAGTTCCTTGCCTCTGAGTACACATTACAGTAATCTGTCACTTTCATGACAGGTTGAATAGATTTTCAAATCTCAACACTATTACTACTATATTTATTCGATTCCTTTAACACGTGAGGAATTTCCAGTGCCCGGCATACTACAATTGGTGGCCCTGTACAATTAGATTACGATACTCTCATTCATAGACAGATGACTGCCCTATAAAGCTGTTTAACGCAAAAAGTCTAGTATTTAACTAGAAACTAATTAAATCACACTCCACTAATTAAATCGCATTTGACATAACACAATTCAACCATATCCTAACTCCAATGTCCATTACCTAACAAAAAACCAAACTCCAATGCCCATTACCTAATGAAAAGCCTAACTGCAATGTCCAATAAAATTTAATTTTTACGATTTTGAAATCACACTAATTGTTAAAAATCGTAGTTTTATATCTATGGTTTTTTAACTGTACCATTTGCAACCGGTTTTAAAATCTTAAAAGTAGAAATTGCCCCTAATAGTAAACTCTACGGTTAATTGTATGGACTGCATCCGATTATTTTACCGAAATTTTAGAATGAAAACTTCAACACAGCATATAATATCTTTCTTGTGAATTTTCCTTCCCGTTTACCATCATTAGTTTTTTTTCCCCAACACCTCATGAAATCCGTCAACACTGAATTTTGTCTCAATCTTTTATTCTAGAAAAATTTTTAACTTCGTATATTCGAATGTATACATACTAATGCTTCAACCATGCAAAAAATATATAATGAGGATGGAGACGGAGAGTAGACATGTTTAATCTTGGTTTTTCTTTACAAAACTTGAACTGATATTAATTTATCAAATAATGCACAATAACAACAGAAGGATACGTTTAGCTATCGTCTTATAGCTCTGAAAGTATGTAAAAGAAGCGCTCTTGGCAGAAAAAATGATCCTTTCATTCTTTGGATCAGAATTGGCATTATAAGGAAAAGTCACGTTTGTGATAAAAAATAACAAAAATATTTTCGATCTGGAGCTAAACGTAACAAAACTTTCAGAAAACAGATGCTTAAGAATATAAAAGACTACCCGAATTTTTCAAAGTGAAGCTTGAATTACGAGACTCTTTTTCCAATTATGGGCAACCTTTCTTTAGACATCTATAAGTAGCGGAATGGATTGGCAATGTCTTTCGTTAATTGGTTAGATGGTAGTGCTAGTCCTCCGGGTACGCCATTAATAAAGTTGAACGAGAAAAAATATAAATTAGCTTTTCTCGTTGATTGCAACAATAATATTTTTTACGATCTTTTTCTTCAAAAAATTTTCGAACAAGTTTCGATAGAATTTCTGAAAGATAGCATGAAGTTAATACATTTCTGGATTGAATTTCATTTTGCCATTATTTCTGTTATCTTGTCTTATTGTAACTGAGTGGTTTGAATTCTTTATATTTATCATTTTAAAAATAGTATCAAAGCTATATCGAAATATTGCAATGGGTAAAATTAAGAGTCATGCATTCCTAAAATAGGAAGAAGAGCTCTGTAGAAGAATTTTATAGTCGATTATCAGTACAAACCATCATCACTCGAAAATAATATCAATTACCATAGAATTCTCTTTCCATTTAAAATTTTTCAGGCTAAATTATGAGCACTGGAAACTCAGCTACAGTCCTAAAGTCAAAAACTCAGCCAGTCAGAAATAATAGTGCATGGAAAAAGATTCCAGAAAAATTATCACATTGGATGGTAATGATATTTCTATTAAAAATAAAAATAAAAACAAAAAAGAGCATAATTCTGGTTATTAAAAACGAAATATAAATTAACTAAACCATTCATTTGGTAATTTTTCCTTCATATAGCAACGGTTTACATGAAATTCTGGGTTTCAAAGTTATAGTTCTTATTATCACATATGTAGTTAAAAATGTGAACTGAACTGGAAGGAAAATTCAACCGAATAAGTGTTTTTTTATGCAATGCTCTAAGATATCATGATAAAATTACAGAATTTTTCCACATTTACCAAATCCGAACTAAATCCAAAAAATGCTTCATAATGTAAATGTATGAAAATAGTATTATTCAGACATCAATTGCTCATTAAATTCAAGCTCAAATTCAACGTTCCATTTTTGGAACATTAGTAAGTAAAGGTTAAGTTATCATTGAAATCATCGGTGGTTAAAGTTATCATTGAAATCTTTAGTTGGTTACACAGGTCAAAATGTTCCTTTTTATTTATTTTCTCTCTTTTGTAGCTTAAATATGTTTATTTTTCTTTACTAGTGATTATTAATTAGACAATTGTTGCAATAGAAATTTGAATTCATTTAAACACGGAAAAAGACATGAAATGAAATCAAAAAGAAAAAAGGTCAATATCTTGATAATATCTCTGAACCAAGCCAAGTAGAAAAAATTTTAAAGCTAACATATTTTCAATCTCAAAGAGAAAAAAAAATCAGATGAGAAAAGCTAGGATATCAATTACGCTATATATGTTGCGAAAGATGATTTATTATTTTTTTCTCGAAAATTGCATAATCATTAATATATTTTAAATTTTATTGAAATAAAGCTATAAAAATGAGTTACAAATTTGTATAACGCATTTCTCATTTTAAAATTTCATAACCAATGACTTGGCTTTCACAGATTTTAGTGTTAGAAGAAGAATTACAATTAAAATAATTTCTGTACACTTAATTCTTCCATACTTATACTGTTCTAAACATCTTAACCTTTATAAGTTTTATAAGATCCTCACTTCGTATGAAGAGAAATTTTAAAATAGCAAAGCGTCTTTTATGTTAACTATCTTTATAATTGTAATTTTAAATTCAATTATTAATTTTCCACACTATTTACCGTTATCTAAGATATGAGCGTTAATCATAGAGACTCGTGTGAAGCTATTATTAGGTAGTGATGAAAGGGATTATCTGTTCAAAATCGACTCTACCTTCAGATTATGACTCAACTACCGCTTTGTCGGTAATAGTAATGATAATAGCAATCGATGCCGATAGTAAGCCGATAGCAAAATGTGAGTCCTAGTTTCTAAGTTACAATATGTTTAAGACAGTTAGTTAAGTTACAATATGTTAAGAAATCTGTGCAAATCTATTCCTTTATAAACAAAATAAAATTTGATTTGAGAAAAATAAAATAGTCACTTTTAGTTATATAGGGTATTCCGTTATAACTTCCCTTAATATGTATCTCCTTGCCAAAAAGTGCACGTATCAGTCGAAATTTAATATTTAAGTAAAGCAAAAATAAAACCGTTATCAGGGTCGAATCACTATTGATGAAAATGTGTAAAAAGAACATAAAAACTAGTTTAAATACGTAATAAAAATTGGTGGTTTTAATGTTCGACTTTTAATTCAAGAACGAAACATTCATATCTACAGTTATTGTTGCAATAAATGCAATGGGAAGTTATGTGTCTTACATTCTAATGTTTGCTTCATTCAAAGCGATTCTACATACACTGTTATAGTGTTTAAAATAAAAAACTTTAATTTCTGTGTTGTACATATGCAGCTTGTATTTTCTTAATTTATTGGCTTAAAAATAAAATTTTTATTTTTTGTCATACTATTTGTTTAAATAAAACTGTCCCAAGCTACAACATGATGCAACTTGTTCTTAAAATAACTAAATGTTTTGTTTTTTTTTAATTTTCAAATAAACTTGTTTTAAGAAATGCATTGAAAACGAAAACGTTGGCGTATTTAAATATTGTCTTAAGATTGTAAATCTGACAATTATTGAGATTTGAAAAATCGAAAAGTGAAAATTATGCCAAGATCCCTCTTTCCCATTACGTTGAGAGCAAAAAAGGAAATATGTGTTTGTAATTACAAAAATAATTTAAAGCTCTGGTAAAAATGAAATTAAACAAAATTAGACCTTATTGCATATCCTGAAAGCAATAAAAAGTAATTCCAACTCTTACCTCGTTCTCCACTCCCTCGAGTCCGACAATGCTTTCCTCATTCCGAAATACATAAGAAAAAACTAGACCACCCGTATAATTTAATCGTAAAACGCACCAGTTTCGAAAAAACCTACTATTATTAAACAATATTAAATCAAAAATCATCAAAATATGTAGTGAGTTTATAAGGGCTGTAATAAATGCATTTTAAAAAGCGCTTAACTGAAAATCCTTCAAAGTCACTTTATACCCCCGTATAAGGCATCTACGTTATTGAAAAAATCTTTAAAGTATGAAATATCACATGCCTAAAGCGATTTTAATAATATTATTTTCCCTATAATTCAGTTTTATGGTTTGATATTTTTGACGCTGTTGTTGAGGCATATATTTATAGCTATTTGAACGAGAGTGTATTTACATATAATAATTTTATTTCTTCTAAAAAAAAACTAAATAAACCTTACATTAACTGCAGTAAAATGGAATCCCAAAGTTGAAGGTTGAACTATTTCGTAAATCACTTCTTACGGCTTTTTCGCTTTCCTCATAATCTTCTATAAGCGATCGATGATGCTTTTATTCTTGTGATTTTAGGTTTCAGAAATAGTCGAAATCAATTTTCGTGAATTTCGCGTAATCCGTTTGGAAGATTCGTAATCCTCTTCGCTTTTTTGAAATGGACAAAGCATGGTATACCTTTTAGAAAAAAAAAATTTATAAACTGAAAAGAAATTTTTCCTAAGCGAATGACATGCTTTAACAAATAATGGCAAAACAAAATCTATGCTACTACTAAATCTAGTCAAAAAACATTTTTTAAGGGAACGTAGATGTATATTTTTATAAGAAACTATTAAATGGGATTCGATGTTTTTTTTAACTATTTCACTGTTTTTTTTTAGTAAGTACGGTATTTGTGTAGCTATCTGTAGATCGATCGTTTTATTCTAGACTAACGAGATTTATCACCCATAGAAAAATTATGAAAAGAATAATTTAATATTGTGCAACTGCACCTGTGGACTTGATATTCACAAAATTTCCGTTAAGAAGGGAGTTGCAGTTTTCAGGCTTTTGCTGAGAATTTGACCATGAAAATCCACCAAATATCGAGGATGCTGATTTTGGCAAAAAAGTGCCACATTCCATAGCCAATACTTCTCGTCAAGTGTTTGACATCATATATGGTCTCGATATTTGCCTAGCAATTATCAGACAGTAGTCTATTTTGATATATTTAGATAAATTCATATTTTGTACTCTCAGACAATTCCTTCTTGCCATGATGACTGCTATCCACCAAGAAGCGTCTAATAAGATTCTTAACACTCGACAAGGAGCTATATTGCGAATCTTCATCATTTTATTAGCTATAATAACATTCCACAGGTGATGAATTGCGTTGCAGGATTCAATGATTCAATGGCAAATCACCGAATTATATATTATTATACTCCCTGTTATGAGAATCATATGAAAGAGTATTAAACAGAAAACTTTGAGAAGTTTTAACCACCCAACAATATTGTGCTGAAAGGGTCTTTTATCAACATTCGGTGCCACATGGTCGCAGTTAAGTCGAGAGTGAAGTTCAATAGGCAGTCTTTCAAAAATACTGGTAGAATGTTAGAGATGATACTAAAAGGCTGAGTTAACTTTTTCAACATGCTCTACCACAGTTTTAATCAAAATCTCGATTTGAGCCAACAAAAAAAAATAGAGTTTCGAATTAGCCTTCAATTTTGGATATTTAGTGATTAAGAATGTCTTTCCTGTCGTTAGCTAGTTATACAGGATTGCTGGAGAAGTTTTAGGCGCAGTTTACATGTCATGGGCTCTAAATTACTTGCCTAGCATCACTAGCCAAGTTAGCAAGAAGTGGCATCTGTGCCGAATTTATACTCCATTTCAATTAGTCCAAGAGGCATCTTTGCCCCTCTGAAGACACTTAACTTGAGTTTTAAAGATTAAAAAAGAAAATTTGACGCAAGAAGTATTTCCTAGCTTAATTATATAACCGAATTAGTCTAAATAAAAATATTGAAATTTTTTACTATTTAATCAGAATCTCAAAATTTTGGGGCCATATTTCTCGCAGAAGATATTATTTGATTCTAAAAAAATATCTATGTGCAATGTCCACGTGGACCGGCCATTGTTTCCAGGTATTTCATTTTGCTCCAGAAAAAAATTGAAAAGGAGGCACTGATCACCTAAGTGAGTGATCTTTGACCATACATAAAATATCCCCAGAAGTCACAAGACGTAACAGACCCACCTCCAGCTTCTCAAGATTTCTCTATCGGTGACTATTTTTTTCTCCGGATGAGCTAATCCACTCAGTTATAATAAAATAGCTTTGCCAACATATGACTCTCTGGCATACCATTCGAGAGATTGAGGATAAGGTACTTTTATATAAAGATCCTTATCATAAGTTCATAACTTTAATATTTGGCTAAATACTATATTTTCTAAGGTTTTAGATGCCATGTTTTAACAAGTAATGTTTAAAAAATAATTTCATTTCTTGAGTAAATTTTAAAATAGGTACAAATTAAAAAAACATTTTGTTAAAAGAACAAAACTTTTCAATCAATCATATATTCTAACAATTATCAACAATTCGCTCGTCTTTTTCGTAGTTTTATCTTTTCATAATTTAAAAAACTCACTAATATTTCAAAAAGAATCATAATTTTGAATTTACTTTAAAATTTCAAACTTTATTTGAGGCATAAACCATGCATCCATAGGTCACATTTCAACATGTATTTCTTAACAACAAAATTTTCTTCATTGAATATCCTTTTATTAGGTACAATAAAAGCACTTTGCTCGCAGAACAAACCTTTTCAATCTATCTTATATTCTAACTATTATCAACAATCTTCCAGTTCTTTTTTTTTGTACTTCCATATTTTTATCCCACCAAACAAAATGAAAATTATCTTTTGTACGCTTAAGTTATTGCCTTCCGTTTTCAAAATGATAAATTTGATCTTAAAATGTTATTAATATTCATTTCTGGTTGGCGAGTGCTCTGTATTCCGATAAGAGATTATTTATTTACCACTCATTTAACGCCATTGCATTAAATGAGTACCTCATTAAAGAAGCTGTTCCGATGTTCCCACATTTTTAAGAAATCGATTTTTCTTTTAATGACCGAACATCGTGTTAGTAGCACTCATGGTAAAATCGCTTAATATCGAATAAAAATGAGCCTGTTATGATCAAGAAAAGTATCCAAATATTCTTTTTATTGGCTGGTGAGTGATACAGAGATTCTAGAAGACGGTTGCTATAGTTACCATTCTTTGAGCTTTGAATGAAAGGAAGTCACTTGAGCTGTTTCATTCTTTCTCGACAATATGATGAAGGAAGAAATAAAAAAGAATAATTGCCTCCGGGAATGATGTTTCCTTTTTTGACCTAGAAAACAATTATATATCAAAAAACACATCTTTCATGAAGAAAATAGAAAACATATTGTGGTATGCATGAAAAGTACCGTATCATTTCATTCGAGATTAAATACCATTTATACAAGTGCTGATGCTAAAAAAAGGCAGTGTTTATGGGGGAAACTTAAATTGAAAATTATTCTTTAATTTATTTAAAAATCACTTTTAACACATCATAAAGAAAAAAAGTCAAAAACATATTGCGACATCCATGAAAAGTACGACACTATTTTATTCAAAACTAAATATCATTATTGCTGATACTTATAAAAAGCATTATTTATTAGGTAAACATGAATCAAAATTAATTTTAACCCTTTTTAATCCAATTTTAAAATACCTATGTACTATGTAAAATACCATCAGTAATGAAGAAAATATGAAACATATTGGGGTGCTAATGGATGATACCGGATTATTTCGTTGAGATTAAGTTCCGAGATTAAATAATATTTATACAAATACTGATGCTTTAAAAAAGCAGTGTTATGAGAAAAACTTAAATTAAAATTTAATTTAATTCCCTTTTAACAATTCATCAAGGAAAAATGTGGAAATCATATAGCGGTATACATGAAAAGTATCATATCATTTCATTTGAGATTTAAACAATTACAGATATTTATAAAAGACTTCTTTTATGAGGAAAATTTAAACAGAAAATCTCATTTCAATCCAATTTAAAATCCTTTTAAACACATCACAAAGAAATAAAGTAGAAAACATATTGCGATATGCATGAAAAAGCCGTCATTTTATTCAAAACTAAATACCATTATTTCTAATACTTATAAAGAGCAGTATTTATGAGGAGATTCTGAGATTAGTAAAATGGGAAGCGTTTGGGATCTTTTTTCGGGCTTAATTATCATTCGGTAATAATAATATCAATCCAAATGTCAAAATTTCGCCAAATTGGCGATTTTTTAGATATAAATTTTTTTTTTAAATATTTAAGCAATTGGTGTGTTTCAAAGCATGGACAATTCTTTCTAGCAAGATAAGCAATACAGGTTAAAATTAAAGCTTTTTTTAAAGCTTCAAACTGGCACATTGTTTATAAACTTTGCAATATTTATATCAAAAAAATAAAAAAACAAAATATTTAACTCTCTTCTGGTTTTCTTTTTATTTAAAAAAAATCTCTTATCACAAGGAAATATGAAATCTTTTAACCGTGATAAAATGATAACGGTAAATAAGCAGAAACTTTCGATCCAAAATTCCGCAGAATAAAACCAATGAATATGCATAGATGAGGGCCCATAAATTTCCTAACTTTGTGAAATCCCTATTATCCGCATCCAAACAAGGACTGTCATAAAACTATTACTCGATAAGCGCCCACCTGCTTACAAGTAATTACGATCCAAGCCTATTATAAAAGGACAGCTTTTGACAAAGCACATATGTTGAGTTTGGGATAACCTTTGGAGAGAGAATATTACTTGTCTGTTAGACGTTAGATTAAATTTGAAGCGAATTTTATGTTCGATTCAAATAGGCTCTTAATCTGGGTTAGCTTTTGTAAAGTACAAGCCTTAGAAAAGTGTTTTGCAGAACGCTGAATATCAATAGATTTATTATATCGCTTTATTTAATTTCAAACTTTCTGCCGTTTCATTTTGTAAAATAAGACAGTAAATTAATTTAGATGAAAGTAAATCTTTCCCCAGTTATTCCATGATAATCAACTCCTTTAGGAGCTATGCAATTTATTTTTTCTTTGGAGTACAAAGCACTAACATTATTATAAATAAGTCGTAAGCAAAATTATCAAATCAAATGAATTAACTCAAAAACTTTAAATTTATGAATATAATTCAATAAGTTCAATAAATTCATTCAATAAGTTATTAAACTAAATGAACTAATAATGATATTTGCCGCAAAAATACTAAACAATGTATTGTTAAAAAAATTAGCAAACAAAATAATGAAAGTATAGATTTATTTTTCCAAGTAATATTAACCTGATAATCAGTATGCACTGTTCTCAATTTTGAATAAATCTACATGCTTAGAAGTGACATCTTCACAGAAATGTCAAATTTTATTTTAATTTAGGTTCAGTAAATTAATGATTTGTACCCCAAATATGCATTCATGGAAACAGTTATTAGATTAAAGTGAATTATTAGGATTTACGTATTACGAATTATTTAAGAAGTAAGGCTATTTCTTATTAATTAAGGAACTGATTACCATATGTGACGTCAGAATGGTTTATAAATTTGATTGGTCATTCCAGCGTATAAATACAAGATTAATAATTAAGAGCAGTATAAAAATTTATGACTGAGTCAAAAACGTATGTAGCGACTCTCTGAAAGGCATTCTAATACTTTGAGGCTAGGTTTTCAACAGTAGTTGAAATACAATACACACAACTGTCCAAGGAAGAAGTTTGGGGATTCTATCCTCTCGATATCACCACAACACAAATATCGTGGATTATCATAGACTAATCAATGCATAAAATACATTATATTTTTAGATATAAGAAGCTAATATCATTCCGATGGTGAAATCTGACTTCATGAGATAGCCTCATTTCTCCATCTGACTTACTAGGTGGCAGCACTGAATTATTTTTTGTTGAGATGTAAGTCTCAAAAATAGGAGCATGCTTAATCATTTAATCCGAAAAGAGCATCTGAAAACTAAGCATACGAAGATCATTATTTTTTAGCAGAAAGAGTTAAAAAAAAACATAATTTTATCCAATTTTAATAATTCTGATCTGAAGCTATTCTGAATGTATAATGTGCTTGTAAATAAATGATTATACAAAATAATAATAAAAAAATATTTTTTTTACGCACATTAATAAATTGATATTGAAAAATACATTTTTTTCAGAGAATTCCTGTGGTAATCTGCTTAATTTGATTATGGATTAGGGAATATAAAATAAATTAAATTTCGGGTTATAAAATAAATGAAATTCTGTAGCAACCTCTTCAAACTCAAAAACTTTCTCTTAAATTTTAAATGCGTGAATTTTAAATATAACCTGAAGCAATTAGTAATGAATGTATATTTGATATATTCTTAATTGGTATAGATTAATTCAAGCTGTTCAAAAAATTTAGTTAAGGATCAAATAAACCCAAGTAAAAGTTATTTATTACCTCTAATTCGTAGGGGTAAAATTATAATGAGGATAGCGATTTTGAAAAATCACAATTTTTAAAAACATTTGCTTGCCTAAAAAAGAATTGTTTTAACAAAGTTTTTTTCTCGTAAGACACCGGGTTAAAATTTCATAACAAGCTTTTGGTTTCAGAACATAATATGCTTTTCACTTTTTTTTTTCCTTCTAACTCATTATTTTTCAAATTGATTAAATATTTTCCTTAAATTTAATTAAAAATTATTGTATTGTATATTATAAGTACATGTAATCATAAAGCAAATTAAGCTTCATATGCAATTTTCAGACCGAAATATTTAATTAACGCATTCTTGTTTTATAGTAATGTTAATCGAAATTGGAAAATAATTGTATTTTCACTCTATAAAGTCTGAAAAATGTCACCAAATGAAAAATAAAATTTTTAAATTGGCAATTAATTTTAAATTATATACGAAAATGTAGGAAAATAAGTGATAGTTGGTTTCGAAAAAAAATAAAATTCTCATAATGAAAATTGAGTTTTTGGAGATTCCGAGAAGAAGAAGATATATTAAAAAGCACGGAATAATTTAAAAAATATAATCAATATTTTTTGAATTGAGAAAAGCAACTGAAAAGACTTCTTTGAAAAAAGTCTATGTGAAATACCACATTTCTTTAATTAGAAACTATATGTCGAAACTACAATTATTATTGTTGCTACTGAATGTATCAGCAATTTAATTTAATTCAGATATAAAAAAAGAATCTGATTGAAACTCATAAAAATGTAAATTAGAGTTCAAATATCTCCGCAAGATTAAAAACCTGTTTTTTAGCAAAAAGTAAGGAATGACAAAGCATACAAAATGCAATATATACAGATTGTGATTTTAAAAAAAATATTGCAGAACTTACTTGCTGATAGTTTTTTAAAAATCTAAAGTATAGTGGACTTATACAATTTCTTAAATTATTATTCAATTTTTCTCATCCCTATATATTAAATTATACTATTACCTTGATGAACATTTCAACTATTCTCATTTTAAATTTTTAATTTATAGAATTTTGATATGTTCTACAATTAAAAAACCAGAAACATTTGCTCTATTTTTTAATTTTTTCGATGTTATAATTATACGAGTAAAATTTTACTCGTACATTTATAATTAGTAAAATTCACGTTCTTGGATATTTTTTAGTTTTCTATCAAAAAAGTAGAACATTTTTCAAAATACCCACAATATTTCAAAGTATTCTGACCTTATTTTTATAAATCACAATACTTCAAAAGTATTCACACATAATTCTTTTGAACCACAATGTTTCAAAAGTATCCACACATTATTTTTATCAATCACAATATTTAAAAGTATCCACACATTATTTCAATAAATCACACAATCTCAAAAGTATTCACACATTATTCTTTTGAACCACAATGTTTCAAAAATATCCACACATTATTTTTATCAATCACAATATTTAAAAGTATCCACACATTATTTTTATAAGTCACAATATTTCAAAAGTATCCACTCATTATGTTTATGAATCACAAGAATTCATAAGTATCTACACACTATTTAATAAATCAGAAAACTAACTTATATTTCAACTGGTATGACTGGTGTTCTTATATCTAAAGAAGTTTGCAACAAGCAGCTACAGAATTGTTTAGATGAGACTAAAAAGAAAATGATAGCAAAATCAATTAACACACTCGGCAAAATTTCCTCCTGACGCCCCTTTCTTACCTTCTTCAATATTATGTCAGTTGTATCATTATTTGTTTTATTTAATTTCATTTGCAAAATTTTCTACTAAAATTAAGTTCGTAGCAAGAAACTAATGTTTTTTTTTTGTTTTTTTTTTAGAAAATTATGTTTTCTGCTTATAAAGCTTCAATAACTTACGCAGTACAGCAAAACTATCATAGTTCATCAAAATATATAAAATATTTATATTTAACTCTAATTTCAGATAAATACTGAAGTCGAGGTGGCTCAGGGGATAGAGTGCTTGCTTCCCTCAATGAGGTGAACCCAGGTTCGAATCCAAGTGATGACTGGTCAATACGGATTCCGCCCCCTGCTCAAACTGACCACAATGCTGACGAAAATATCCACAGTGGTAAATGGATTAAACTTTGAAGTGCCCTCGCCGTCAGGCTAACCATAGGAGGTTTTTGCGGATTTCCTCTCAAAGTAACGCAAATGATGGTTAGTTCTATCCTAAAGTCTTCCACACAGAAAAATGTCTCCTAATACTTGATCCAGCAGTTCCCTTATCTTCTAGGCTGGGTTTAAAATAACAAAGCTACGGAGTTGTGAAATAAAATGAAATGCAATAAATACTTCGAACAGTAAAGATTAGTTTTGTAACAAGAAAAATAATACATATTTATAATTCTGAGATTCAGCCGAATAAATATGACTCATTTGTGCACTTCCTGTTAATTCTACGGGAAAAATTATATTTAAATTTCGATTTACATAGTTTTACTCTGTTATTCAGAGACTGATATTCTAAAGTCATAAGTATCTATAATACGTTTGACTATAGGAACCTAAATTATAGAACAACGGATTTCACACTAATTACGAATTTATGAATGACGTATCGCTGAAATAAAAAGCATGGTAAACTACCAGAATATGGTAAAATTTGTGGTGTCTCTGGCTCTATGAGAACGCCGAAAATCTAGATAATTTTCGCTGAGGTACTTTGGTAAAGATTTTGGTAAAATTAATAATAAAATATCGTTTTATAATATGTAATAGAATTTAGCATATGTGGTAAAATTCTGTAATTTTATCATGATATCTTAGAGCATTACATAAAAAAGCACTTATTTGGTTGAATTTACTTTTCAGTTTTGCATTTTTTACTAAATGCGTGGGAATAAGCACTATAATTTTGAAAACCAGAATTTCTGGAAAACTGTTTCCATTTGAACGAAAAAGTTACCAACGGAATGTTTTAAATAACTTATACTTTGCTTTTATTTGCCAAAATTATGGTGTTTTCTCTACCAGAAATGCCATTACCATAAAGTAAGGTATTTTTACCAAATTTTTTTATCTGTGTTGAATATAGAAACTTAAATTATAAAACTATAGAGTTGAAACTAATTATGCTTTTATGAATGACGTAATTATTGTCCACTGGTGACTTAAATGCTATATCTAAAAATGTTATTTGCTTAGAAAATTTCTAATCTAAAGAAATATTGGAGGTCTAATTGGGTAAATACTTTAAAATTTAATTTTGAAAAATGATAGCGTTTCGAGAAAAAAAAATTCGAGAAAAAATGAAAATTTAAAAATTGTTTTGCAAAAGCAAAGCCCTTTAAATATTGATGAAGTCTACTCAACAAGTTGGATATAAAAGCATTTTTATCAATTGGTACCATCTGATCTTAAAAACAGAAATAAAAATAACTTTATGAAAATTGAAACGAGACTATGTTTATATAGACGGAAATCAGACATTGATACAAGAATGTTTCATTTTTTTTTCTCAAAAAATGAAGTTAGAGCATTTTGAATCGATTCTAAGTATCTAAAAATAAATTATTAATTGCTTTTACATATTTTACTTTTAAAAAATGTAGTGATATTTTAGCTTTTATAATAAACTGAGTAAAAAATCAACACATAAAACGTTAAACAAATTTCTTCTTTTAAAACTAGTTAATAACGCATTAAAGGAAAATTCATAAAATATTAGCTGAACTTTTCCTAATTACCAATCTCTATCGAAGGAACGTACTTCGCCAATTTTCAGCGCAATAAATGTTTTGTTTTCTACTCTTATCAGAAAACTGCATTTTAATCCACTTTTCGCTCAAACAAAATTATCTGTGATAGAAGCGACAGGCAGCCATTAATATTTTAAATTTATTCGATAGGTACTTTGAAGTTTCTTGTAAAAATAAGGCGTAAACTTTTTTCCCATCAAATTTTTCGAGACTTCTGAATAAATTTAAGTTAGGTTCGAAGCAGATAATTTAGTTTAAATAGAGTATGCATTTTTAATTCGTTAATCTCTCATTATCACAGTATTTCAGAAATGAAAAAGAAATAAATTCTTTGCAACAGACGGATTCAATGGAAAAATTAATATTACACAAATTTTGAGTTCATCCCTAAAATATACGCTTAAAAATGCTTTGGTTGATATTTTTTACAAGGCAACTTTAATAATTTATTCACCTCCTATTTTTTAAAAATATAAACCTTAAATTGATTGAATTTTTAAAAATGTTTGCTATTTTTGCAGCTGTATCAAAAAATTATTTTTATAAATAATTCATTTTAAGATATGATAAATTTAGTGAAACTGTGAAATTAAATTATAATTATTAATTTTTGTAATTAGTGTTAACAAATTACATTTAAAATATTTTTTTCTAAAATCAAGCAGTTTTCAATTTTTAATTTTAAATTAAAATATGCACTAGGTTTATAAATAAAAATATTCAAAAAAATAATTATTTGTTAATGATGAGAGATAAGGCTGCAATATTTAGGCCACCTTTATCGTTTTCTTGTTATTGATAGATGGCGGTCTCTGTTGACTGCTTCGTACACTTAATGAAATTTAAAAAATACCATCTTTACCGTAATTTATTTCACTTTCAAACTAAGATTTGATACAAGAAAATACGAACTTTATGTTTTTCATTTAATTTTTCTATGCAACAAATTAATGATATCAGTGAGACACTAATAGTGCTTTGCTTGTTACTGATCGTAATAAAAATTGTTCTATATTTGTGCCATTTATTCACGCTGAGAAAAAAAGTATGGTCAGAATGACCAGAATATGGTAACATTTATCGTGTTTCTTGCTCTATAGAAACACCAAATGGCTCGATAATTTTTATCGAAGCACTTTGATGATATTTTTTAATTAATATTAAATTGCGGTTTTGTAATACCAGATGCAATTTGGCAAATGTGGAAATTTACCATGATATCTCAGAGCATGGCATAAAAAGCATTCATTCGATTAAATTTATTTTTCAGTTTTAAACCTTTTACTAAGTGTGTGATAATAAATTCTATTATTTTAAAAACCAGAATGTCCGCTGAACCATTCCCATATGAATGGAAAAATTACCAAATGAATGGTTTAAATACCGTATGTCTTGTTTGTTTGTTTTTACCAAAAGTATGGTTTTTTTTACCCGAAATGCCATTACCATTCAGTACGGTATCTTTTCCAAACCTTTCTTCTCCATGCATAAAAACAATGATTGTGCACTTTGTTATAATCAAAATCTTGGAAACATTATTTATCGATTGTTTGTTTCCCTTTTTCAATCGACCAGAGTTGCTATAAACATAGAAACCATATTGAGGCCAATAATTTTGCAACTTTTTTGAGTAGCACAATGAAGTGCGTTGTAGCTGATTTATCAAAAACGCATCAGGGGTAATTAAATTTGCAATCACAAAATTTATTCCTTCTTAATGGACACTGTACATCATAATGAATTTTAATGTATTCTCGGTGGTCTAATTTAGTTTCCAATAACATTTTGTATTTACGTATCATTCTCGCAAAAGTTTTAAACATTTACTAACATGTATTATTTTACTGTGTAAAATAATGCATGTGTAAATTTACTGTGTAAAATAATACATAAAATAGCTACTGACATAATGAAAATGACCGATTTCCTTCATCGCGTCAAAAACACCTATTTTTGCTTTTCCAGTGTTTACTTATATTCTTAATCAAAAATATTATTGAGATAATATACTAACTATAAAGCAAGACATTTGGGAAACAGTAAAGAGGGACAATGTCACTAATCTCTATGCCTTAGGTCTAAGTATAAATTTAATATTGTGGTGTATTATTTATATATCCTTAATAAAAAATATTATCCATTTCGATAACTTGTTAACTATAAGGCTGGACATTAGGGAAACAGTGTGGGGGAAAAATATCACCGATCTCTATATATATCGATAAAGAATAAATTTAATATCGCGTATTATTAACATATTCTTAATCAAAAATATTATTGAGATAATGTACTAACTATAAAGCAAGACATTTGGGAAACAGTAAAGAGGGACAATGTCACTAATCTCTATGCCTTAGGTCTAAGTATAAATTTAATATTGTGGTGTATTATTTATATATCCTTAATAAAAAATATTATCCATTTCGATAACTTGTTAACTATAAGGCTGGACATTAGGGAAACAGTGTGGGGGAAAAATATCACCGATCTCTATATATATCGATAAAGAATAAATTTAATATCGCGTATTATTAACATATTCTTAATCAAAAATATTATTGAGATAATATACTAACTATAAAGCAAGACATTTGGGAAACAGTGAAGAGGGACAATGTCACTAATCTCTATACCTGTGGTCTAAGTATAAATTTAATATTGTGGTGTATTATTTATATATCCTTAATAAAAAATATTATCCATTTCGATAACTTGTTAACTATAAGGCTGGACATTAGGGAAACAGTGTGGAGGAAAAATGTCACCGATCTCTATATCTATCGATAAATAATAAATTTAATATCGAGTATTATTAACATATTCTTAATCACAAATATTATCTATGAGATAATTTACTAACTATAAGACTGGAAATTTGGGAAACAGGGTGGAGGGACAATGTCATTAATCTCTATATTTGTGGACAAAGTATAAATTTAATATTGCGTATTATTAATACATTCTTAATCCAAAATACTATCCATTTTGATAATTTTCGATAATTATAAGACTGGACATTAAGGAAAGGGGAGGGACAATGTCACTGATCTCTATATATATGGACAAAGAGTGAATTTAATCTAGAAAAGAATAAATGTAGCATTTTTTTTAATTATTTCAGTTATATCCAGGTATTCACAGTGTGGATGGTAATAATTACAATGACATGTATAAAGCAGTGAGACTACCTAATGTGACGACAAAATTAATTGCAGAAAATAAGTGGCCCGACGACAAATAGAATCTTACAAGTTTATAAAAAGAACATTTGGAATAAAAAACGGAAGTGATAGAAAATTCCGGCTAATCGTTTGCAGACTTTATCTACTGCCCCGATCATTTACTACTTTAACAATAATCCTATATTAGTTCTACATTTTACTATTGTACAATAGTGTGCCCTTAATTTAGTTTAAAAGCAATTTCGCTATGTAGCACTAAGGCTACGAGCAAAAAATCTGGAAAGATATAATGCTTTTCCTTATTAATTAAAATTCGCAAATGATAACGCTCTGCAATCTTAAATAATAATCAAGAAAACTTTTCATGTTTGTTCCTATTTTAATTTCTTAGTAATTTTTGATCTCAAAAAATGAAACATACCATTATTAACTAAATAAATATTGTATAATACAAAGGCTAAAAAGAATGGAGATTAAATTTCTTTAATATGTTGTGTTTTCCAAACAGCTTTTATGAGTCAATAACAAAAGGCAATTGTCGGATTTATAAACTTTAATAAAAGTCAGACCGAATAATGGTGAATATTAAAAAAAGAACACTGTATAGTTTGGTAAATATGCTTTTACCATTTACTCTTTTTTACGAACAAAGCTCTCTAGAAACTTTGGTGTTTTCTGTTTTCGGAAATAATTTTCCGGTATCAAAAGTTTGTTTTATGGGCTTCATTAAGAATGTTTAGATATTTTTCCATGAATGCTCAATAATTTTACCAATTAAACATCCCTACCTAATATTCAGGTATTTTCATTAAAACTCTTTACTTTTCATATTTGGGGTAATATTTTATTTTGTCTTAGGCATTGCTTAAAACCACAGTTTATTAAAAATTTCTCGGGCGAAAGTAATTAGTTTCTCTAGAATAACTTTCGTGGTTTTCATTATTAAAATTGAAGTATGTAACAATTCTTTTCTTTTATCTTGATCATATAACAAGAATTACTCATGATTAATTTTGAGGAAGATTTCTGAGGCGTAAACTATTTGCTATTTTTTTTATCCTCTACGACTTGTAATTTGAATATGAATATGATGTAAACATAAGGTCTAATTTCAGTATTCACAAGTCAACCATGCTAAAGATAAATTTTTAAATTTTTGTTTTCAGCCAGTCAAGGTAGTTTCCACATCACAGCTCGAAATCTGCAAAAATTAAATTTTCGCAAATTCCGTTCTGTAATGCAAAATAGAAACTTTTACACGAGAAAGTCGAGTTAAAGTTAGAAAGTTTTTAACAACTGCGGCAGTAAAACTATTATTTGTGAATTTTAAAACTAATATAATCGAGTCTCCTGGGGTTATCTCATTTAATATTCTAAATAAACTGAGAAATTATTCTTAGAATTCCTCATTGAAAAAGATTGTCAAAAATATGCCTTTCAATTTATTGTAACTGTTTTTATGTTAAGGTAAATAATATCCAAGTATTTTATTTTGAGCAAACATGGTGTTATATAGAGTGGCCAGAAATTATTTTTAAAAAGCTAAGGACCAAATATTTTCATTGAGCTATACTGTAAAATAATTTCCAAAGATGTTATGCTTTCTTGGTTATAAAATAGTTTTTGAAAACAAAAATTGATCTTTCAAAAGCAAGCAAAGCCAAAGGCCAGAAAAAGATCGCTCAAAATATATTTTATTTATTTCCTTGCAGCCCCAGAATAGCCATTTTATTCGCCAGACTTAAATCAACTGAATTTTTCCCATGGATTTTTCTTCAATACAATGGATCATCCGGGGAGTAAGGGTTTCAGCTAATTCTCATAAGATGATCTAGGAGGATATTTTATTCTGTCTCAGACAATGCTTAAAATTATGGTTGATTAAAAATTTCTCAAACAAAATAAATTTGTTTCCTTAGTGTAACTTCTCTGATTTTCATTAATAAATTGATTTCATTATTAATAACAAATCTTTTCTAATTGTAGTTTGAACATGAATATTTAATTTGAATGCGATTACGTAACTTGTAACTATTATTTAATATATATTTTTTAATTTGAATATGAATGTGAATATGAATATGAATAGGAATGTGATAGAAATAGTAAACCATATTAAAGATAAATTTTTCAAATTTTAATTTCAGACCCACAGTAGACTGGTCAAAAATACACAGAACACAGTAGTCAATCATCACTAGCTGCGGTCAGTAAGCGGGTAGATGACCACTTTGACCACCCTGTGTAGGGACCGAGTGTGAGTGATATAGATTCTCATTAAACTGCTCAGCCGTAAAGTGCTGGACTTCGCGCAGGTCATCGGGCTACCAAAGAAGAGGAGCCATTCTCTTTACAGAGGAACAAAATTGTAATGACATGTCTTCGCATCATCTTCAGGAATGTTTCCCTGACCGTCTCCAATATCCCATTGTGCAGCTCTAGTGCAACCTATCCACCTACCTCCAGTCAAATTAATTTCTTCCACAATGTTCAAACTCTAAAATATTAAATTTTTGCAAACATTATTCTGTAATGCAAAATAGAAACTTTTACACACAAAATAAACTTGAGTTTTAAAAATTACAGTATATTTAAAAATAGCAGGATAAAAACTGTTATTTGGCAGTTCTGAAATGGTTATAACCAAACTTTATCAAGTTATCATTCTTTGTGGTTTAAGTAAACCATGGATTCTTTTTATTTATAAACCTGTTACGAAATATTGCCTGGAATATTCCTTTACTTTTTACGTCACACTAACTTAAAAAGTAATGTAACACTTACTTAAGCTCGCAAAACTATTTAAAAGCATTCAAGAATGATACGAGCCACATTTTCTTGACAGCACAATAATGATCTCCTGAAATCACACGGACGATCATGAATTTCAAGAATGATCAGGAAGATTTACGAGTGTCCAACGGATTGTTTCGTATTCAGCTTGGAGGAAAGAATCTGTGCTAAACTTCATAAAACTCCGGTATCTTTAAAACCTCCATTGTAGAGAAATGGGGCAAAACATCAGTAGGTGAGCACCAGAACATCATCTGATTCAGATTGAAGAGAATGTTTTGTACTAAACCTCATAAGAGTTTAGTTGTAAATAAAAATTTCCCTACTTTGTTGTAAGATTTTAGTACTAAACCTCATAAGAAGGCATCCCTGAAACTTCCTTCGGCAGGTTTTAGGGTTTCAAATTATCAAAAAGTGAAGGTGTCGCACGTTACCAACTCTGCTTTAAAGCAAACATTTGGCGCTTTGAAAATGTATTAATATATTTCAGGTAGAAATATTTTCCCATCTGTTTAAAAGTTTGGTTACGGTATGTTAATAAGCATTAAAATTATTGTGTTATATTTATCCAAATTTTTTCTTCCTATTCTGGAGAAATATTTCATCTATCTCAAATAAAATAACCATGCAAAAATTCTCTGAGCTTCGTAAGAAGCTTAATTTTCTCCGCAGTTAGTGTCTTCCACTTTGAAAAAAAAATATTTTTAATTAAATTCAAACTGCGTTCACCAAAAAAATATTGAAAAAATAAAAACAAATATCCAAATATATTGAATTTTCAGTATGTACAATTTGCTAATGTATTTAAATCTATCTGTACGAATTTCAAAAGGAAAATCCCAAAAGAAACTGATGTATGGTATAAATTACCGTCTTGCCTTTCAGACGCATCATATGATTTTACTCATGAAATTGATCCATATTATATCTTATTATATCATATCTTATTGATCCATATTATATCATATTATATCTGTTTTTGTAATCTTAGATTTATCTCCATAATTAACAATGCAAATTTAAATCTTAAATTTTAAAACTTGTTTACTATTTACTCATCTAAACCTTATAAATTAAAATTTGTTGTATCAATAATAAAAAATTATAAAAATTATTGCGTAATTAATATATTTTCTCACATTAACTGACTTTTAATAACTGAAATTGAACAAATTGTCTGCTCAGTTACTTAGATTCCCATTATGCACGTCCAATAACAAAATTACATAAATTAACTAAAATGTAGAAAATTAAAAACAATAAAGCAAAACTGAAACCATTTTTTATGCATAATATTGTTTGTATAACATAAGTAGAGAAGACACTCCGCTCACTTTGAAACTAATGGCAACATGAAAAAATGTATCAATGAGAAATTATACAAGTTGAAAAACAACTAACATTTAAATTAGGAAGTTTTCAATTTTCAATATTTTTCAAAATTAATTGAATAATTTCAAAAAAAATATTTTTTAAAAGTTTATTTAACTCCATATAAAACGAGTGAAATAAATCATTACTAACATAAAACAAAAAGGCTTAAATCTTTCAAAATGCATTCTTAAGAAGTATGTAGATCACGAAAAAAATAACCGCTAGTGGAAAAAAAAACATCGCCGCGAATAACTTTGATTCTAATAATTAGATTATCACGAATAAGTGCCAATCTTAATGGTTCAAAGGTTTAGTCTTAAATATGCTAATTAATAAGAGCTGATTGTTAATTCATTTACGTAATCGATACCAAACGGACTTTTTTCGAACAAACTTCTTCTTCTTCTTCCTCTTCATTTTTTTCTTCTTTTTTGAGCGAGATTATGATTGTTGACTTACAAAATATGGAGATTCTTAATCATTGCCTCAGTTTGGAAAATACGGTACTAATTACAAAAGCGACGGACCTTTAAATGCTAATTCATTTCGTTACATATTTCATCAATGCTCCGATGTAAACAATGTCCGATGTAAACATGATTCATCAATGCTCAGAAGTAGTTTTTTCAAAAAATTTTAAAACTCATTTATACAAAAAAAGTTCCTAAGCAAAAAATAATGTTTAATATAATGACGTGTATTTTTCATTCTTTTTTCTTTTCTTCTTAATGAATTAATTTATTTATTCTGAAATTAGCAGACACACAATTTTTTCCTGTTTTCAACTATGTAACATTTAGAAGACAAACAACAAAGTTAGAGTGAATTTGGTCGAATATTTCTCGAAAAGTAAAAATTTAAAATTGCAAATTTCTGAAATACTATAATTAAAAACTATTTTTTCGATTTCATCCAAAGTTAATGTTTTGACATTTAAAATGTTAAATTAAAAAAAATTATATATTTTACTGTTTAAATTTAAAATTGCATCGATTAAAATAATGGTAAAATTTGTATTCAAAATGTTTTCAATCGTTATAAAATAAAATAATAACACATAGTAAATGATAACTATTAGTATTTTGAGGGAGCTATTTTTTATTAAATGAGTTATATTTGGGCAAGAAATTTTAAATTCAATGAAAAAGTACCAAGACAGGGCGAAATACGTAAAAAGTAAAATTAGAATTTATTGGACTAAATGTTTAATCTCCAACTTACTGGAATCATATTTTTTAGATTGAAGCCACAAAAGTTCAAAGAAAATTCTTTTAGATGCATAATTTACCAAACTTAATTAATGATTTGCTCTAATTAATACTCAATCTATTTAATATTTAGGTGCATTTAGGTCTTCTTTTCAGCTAATATGCAGTACAGCTATTAGCATACAGCTTTTTAGTTATTAACACAGGAATAATTTACACGACGAAGAATATTCTCGTAAATTACCGTACTTGCATGGTAATGACATTTCTGGTAGAAAAAGCATAATTCAAGTAATAAAACCAAAATTAGAATGAATTTGGTATTTAAAACATTCATTTCATAATTTTTTCTTTCGTATGGTAACAATTTAAAAGAAATTCTGGGCTTCACAATTATAGTTCTTACTGCCACACCTTTAGTAAAACCACAAAATTAAAAAGTATGTTAAACTGAATAAATGATTCTTATGCCATGTTCTAAGGTATTATGATAAAATTATTGCGCATATTATAAAACATTATTTTTTTTTTAGTTTCACCAAAATTATTACTAAAGCGATTCGGCAAAAATTACCCTTTTGGCTTTCCCATGGAGCGAAAAACACGATTACTTTAAATATATTCCGTTTATTTGTTTTTTAACCATACTTTCTTCTTATTGTATCACTAGAACTGAATTTTTTTAAACTTTTTTTCCACTTCAACAAAATTACTTACACTATTATTAAAAATACATTCTAATTATCGTTTCCAACCTCTAGTTGTTAAATTAATTCCAAATATCACTTAATGCTTTAAATATCTCAATCAATTAATTAGAAACCAATTAATGTGACATTAATGAGAATTTTTATAAATGTCGGTATAGTTCCGGCGAATTTCAAAATTTCATGTTGCTCATTTCCGACTTTCCTTTGCCCTGAGCCTTATCGGAAATGATCGAATAATTGATAATAAATAATGATCCTGTTATTCAAAAATGAACCCCTTAATGCGTTTAGAAAACTGATCATTAGCATTTGTAGAAATGATCATTTATAATGTAAAAAGATTAATACTGGTTGTTAAACTCTGATATTGCTATCCATGTAATTACCTTCTTATTTAAATGCCGATACTTAAGAAATTTACCAGCAAGCTTAAGGAAGTGAATATTAAATAAACTTGTTGTTTCCATGGATTTGATTTAGTTTTGATTACTGAATAAGCAGTCATTATGTATCTAATTACTAGGTATTCCCCATTTCTTAGCAGTTTAGTTCAGCCATCGTAAATGTAGGAAGATGTAAGCACTTTTTTGAAAGAAAAAAAAAGAAGATGGTATTAATTTTCTTTCATAAGTTAAAGAGCTTAAAATATAACTTTGTTTTTTAATATCAAAGAATCAATACGGTAATTTCCCTATGCCATTATAATAAAAAATAAACAAATACGGGTGTGTAATTTGCAATTTTCGTGAAATTGGATACAGTGTGCATTAATTATTTCTCGCGTCTCCGTTATTAAAGTATTAGATAACTCTACATCAATAAACTTTATGAGATAGATGTTAAAATCAATTTTCGATTTTTTTTTATGAATTCTGTTTCAGTTTTATTTTTTAAATTTTAAAAGGCTTATGTTTGAATGAGTTTTCAAAACTTCTAAAAATTTATGTTGAAGCTTGTTTTTAAATTTCGCATGTGCCTAAATCCATTACTATAAATTATCTTGTAACGCAAAGCGATGTTTTTATCGATGATGTCAAAAAATTCGTACTTTCTTCTTCAATTTGTTAAAATTTAAAAACATATCAGTGAAAGCTTTCGAAATAAAAATAAAAATTTTGAAGTCACCATAGTATCTACAGAATATTTCTAATTCTTAATTTTTTCCCTACTCGGAGAAAACAATTCTGGTAAAATTAGCTTAAAAAATAATAATGACATTTCTGGAGAAAAAAAAAATAATAAAAAAAGCAGAATTACTTTTGGAGCACATATCTGTGAATGGCCATTATCTGTGCATGTAACAATGCACGTAGCATAATGCTTAAATTTTGTTAAGATGATGCACGGAAAAAAATTATTCTGGTTAATAAAACCAAAATATGCGGTATTTAGACTGTTCATTTGATGATTTTTTCTGTTTATATGGCAACGATTTACTGGAAATTCTGGTATTTAAAATTACGGTTCTTTTTACCACACGTTTAGTAAAGCATATAAAATTAGAAATTAAATTTAACCGAATAAATGGTTTTTACGCCATGCTAAGATATCGTGATAAAAGTACCAAGTTTCACTACATTTTCCAAAATATATCACACATTCTAAACTATATTTCATCATTAATTTTACCAAAATCATTTCCAAAGCGCGTCTGTAAAAATTACTTAGATTTCTGTTTTTCCCATAGAGTCAGAGACACTGAAAATTTTACCATGTTCTGATAGTTTTGACCATACTTTTTTTCTCAGCATAGAATTAAATACCTTGAATTAACTAAATACGAGCTTATTTTAATCCAAATTGTATTCTCCCTAAAATGATAGTAATTTTAGACTACTTTGAATTAAAACATCATACAAATTTGATGCACCCATATTATTGTAATATTAATACCTTGTTGATATGAATCACACATATCATGAATCTATACATATGATTGCTTGGTCCAATCTAAACTGAAACAATTTAAGACCTCATTAAGATTAAAGCTAATTTTCACGGTAATAAAACTTAACGTTGAACCAATTTTCTCCAATATTGTGATCCAAGTTTTGATAACATGACGAATTAAAAAATGACAACCCTCCTTCATAATTAAAGTTTCTTCTATATAATTCTATTCTTCTATACAATTTCTTCAATATAATTTCTTCAATATAATTTCTTCAATATAATTTCCTCTGTAATTCTTTGAAATTATAAATATTTAAAAATAAACTGCTTGGTCATTATTCGTTCATAAAACAACTAAAATCTTAAAAAAAGTTCCGAATGTGAAACAAAAAAAAATACATTAAATTCTCTGGCATACAACAAATTATAATAACATTAGACCAAAACTAGTTACAAAAACCGCATATTTCAAATAAAACGTTGCTGAACAAAGTCAAAAAATACATCATGCATTTTCAAGATAATTCTGCTTAAATTCGCGTGGAATCAAATTTTCAGATTTTACCATTTTCCACTGCTAACTGTTTTGCAAACTACAAATAAATTTTAGTTCATGCTTATTGATACAGTGCTATTCATTTCACTGTCCAAACATTAATTTATTTTAACTACTTAACAAAAGATTTGATGATGTAGCGAGTATTTCAACAAAGCGATATTGATAAATTCGAAATGGTACATAGAATGGTGAACAAAATCGTACTCACGCATTTAATTTTTTACTACTAAAATTTGCTTCGTATGATAGCAACTGTTTCCTCTCAAACATGTCGAACAATAACGTTTATTTGAATGCAAAAGGAGTTTAAATAATTCATCAGCTTTGATTGGTTACAAGGAGTTACAATTCATGTACAGTGAAACATCACTATTCAAATGAGATGATATTTGTGCATAAATATGAAAGTTTTCGCCTTAGGTAATGAGTGACGTTATATCAGTGTCTAGTATTGTTACATAGAAGGGGATTTATGCCAGCAAATTGTTGAAACGTTGTGTTTATCGTTGAGCATTGATATATTATATTGCGTACCCTAATATTATTCATAATTTCCACAAACTTTGTTCCCGGTAAAACTGATGTGGTTTTCAAAATGTTAAACAAAGATCAATCTCATTGTTTCGGAACATAGAACTACGAATAATCATTTTCAGAGCTTGTTATAATGCACGTAACATGATGCATACAATTTTGTTAGGATGATGCGCAGTAATTATTTTAGTAATGGAATGGGGCTTATGATATTAAAATGCTATTATAATTAGTTAATCCGATTTTAGATTCTATTTAAATATCTAACATATTACAACTTGTTTTTATTTTTGTTTTAATTATTTTGCTATCGTTTTCATTTTTATCGTTTGTAGTTTCCTTTTTGTTCATAGTTAGTAAATTTAATTATCGTTTGTAATTTCTGTTATAGTTTGCAGTTTTAGTTATTGCTTGTAATTTTTATTATTCCTCGAAGTTTTGGTTATCGTTTGAAATTTTTTATTATCGTTTAAACATTTTGCTCTGAAAACCGGAATCTTCACTTTAAATTGTTATTTAAAAGCAAAATATTTCTGAAGGTATTATAATTTAATACGATTAAGAAGAAAAATAAAACACTACTTTAGAGAAGCATAATTAATGTCATTAATACGTGTAATTGTAAAACTGGCGAATAAAATACCATGCATATTTTCTGAAAATTTCCAGAAGAATCTATGGATCTTCTAGAAATATTTCCTTGAAAATAGCGGAAACTTCCCGGAAAATGCCGTTCCCAGAAATATTTCCTTGCTCATTGTACCCTGGCCGGATTCTCATTCTCAATTACAGATATGGCATGTTCACAATACAGTTAGCACACATTCATAGGACTTTACCTGAATTCTCACCTGACTTGATGTGAAAATTTAATAATGAAAATTCCAGTTCATTCGCTTATTAAGCCATTCATTCAGGCTTAAAAAAATTATATATCAGTTATCCCTATAACAAGTATATAATACAACTTTGTTAAGATTTTTTTTTCGTATCAAACTAATTTTGCTAAAAATTGGTTTATCCAAGTTGAAAAAAATATTCTTTAAGAAAAAGATGACTTTTTGACTATTATAACTTATAAATGGATAAATCTTTTTTTTTCTTTTTTTTTTTGGCTCAGACATTTTTGTCTTACATACAGTAACTTTCAAGCAATAAATTCAAAGAACTATTAAGCAATTATATAAAATAGATAATAATTACGATAACGTTAAAAAAACACCCCTCTAAACACAAAAAACTACAGACAACAAAAGTTAAAAGAAAGCTAAACATTATGAAGATGTTTGACAAAATGATTGAGTTTTTATGTAGTGAGTTTCAATATTTAATGTTTGCTACACAGAATATATTAAATTATATATTAAAATATATGATAATTAATTAGAGAGCTCCATAACACTAATTACTAAAATAGAGACAAAATGTGCTTCTGAAAAATTGCTGGATTCTGATTATGAATTCTTAAAATACACTGTCAGAATTTTAATTCTGAAAATACGATTAAAAAAACCGGAAATAGTCTACCTATCCAATTATCCATAAAGTTTACTATTAAGAACATTTACAACTGGTATAGCTAAAAAGCAGTAAATACAATTCTATACGGTTTTTCAACCATTTACTACTAGCATGGTTTCAAAACCATGAAATGAAATTTAACTGGGTAATGTAGCTACATTGGATTTGGGTTATGTTAGGCAATAAATTGAAGTTTGGCTGTGGTTGAGTTGTGTTTTGCCATATATCTTAATATCTAACGATGCCATATGTCTTAAGAGATGGGAAATAACAGACTTTTTTGTATTTATCAGTTTTCGTTGCTGCCATCAATGCAGTCACGGGAAACTCCTCATGCTTTAAAGGAATGGGGTAAATAATTTGGTACCAATGCTAGGATTCGGACCTCCCCTCTGCCGGTCACGAGATACTCGGTTAAAGTACGTAGAATTAAATGGCATCATAAGGTGCTTACCACATACTTATTATTATAATATTATTAATTGTTGTGTTCACATTTGTGATCGGCATCCGAAGATGGAAAATAAAAATATATAAAATCTTAATTCTTATCTCATGACTTAGGCTCGAGCTTCCGAAAAACTTGCTAATTGATTGTGGGCATAGCTGGGGCTGAAAATAATTTGATTGGCTAATTGCATTCAGTTAAAGCAGTTTTAAAAGAATTTGCAAACAGAAAATAGTTAAAGTAACATATTTTTTATGATTATTTGGCTGTTTTGATTATGGAAAAATAACAATTAAATAAATTCTCCTTGAACAATTTTTTCTGAGAAATTTTTAACAGTGTATAGGGATGGTTCTCAGTATGACTATCCTTTTAAGTATTTTTACCTTTTAAGTATTTAACTGAGTACCTTTTAAGTATTTAACTGAAAGAAAAAATATTACTTTTGGAGTAATAAAAATATTTGTACAATCTCAGTAAAAGAATAAATCTTCATTATCCATTATCTCAGTAACAAAATATTCGGCAACAATTCTGCCTCTTACATATAACTTGCATGTAATATCAAATGACGAGGAAACGTAGCTAAAAATTCACGTAATAAAAATCATTAAGAAAAATCCTAAGTAGAAAAAAAATATTTGTAAAAATAATAACTGACTTAATTTATTATTAACTTTATACAATTTATATCTCTTTTACTAAACTCTCTTTCCATACTTTCTTCTTTAACTATATCATTATTTAAAATAATTCAATAGTTACTTATTTTTTATTTTATATAATGCATCAAATGAGCTTCTAAGCAACATTGTGTAATTAATTACCTGTTTTTTCTTGTAATTGCATTTTTGGAACTAATTCATTAGCTATTAAATTTTTATTTCGTAACATGTATTAAAGACTTTAAAACAATAATAAGTAATTAGTTAACTATTCACTTTTAAATGTATATTTGGAATTAATTCATAAGTTAAGAAAATAGTTTAAAGTGAAAAATACTTAGAAATATTAAAGAATTCCTACTCTAATGATAGATATTCATAAAAGATTATGCATTTTTCTTCCAAACGGTGAAAATTGGCAACGCATTTTGCTCAACTGTGTATAGCTCCCAGCTGTTAAAACAGTTTAGTTAATCATTTCAGGAGTTAATAATTTTCTTTTATTGTTCTTGACTTAGTTTATAAAATTCTTCTTAAATGTTTGGTTATTTGTTTTATTTTAAATATGTTTGGATTCGTTTTTCCTTTTAACAATACTGTAAAACAAAATAAAAACTCCAAATTAAATTACGGTAAAAAGCACTGACACTCAAGGTGCTAGTACGTTTTACAATATAATCCATTTTTGCCGTAAAATTTGACACCATAATTTTTACAGTAATATTTATTCAATTAAATTGATTCAGTAAATATTACTGCAAAACTACGGTACTCAGATTCTCTTTTGTTCCGTTAAATTTCGCAGTAAAAATAGATTTTACGATATAAAGTACTGGCCCCCTGTGTGTAGGTACTTTTCCCCCGCAAATTTATCAGGATTTTTTTATACAGTGAAAAACGTCATGAATGTTTATTAAACTAATAGAAGAAATGAATACGGATAGAGCTACTGCTTAGAAATTTACCAATAAATTATTAGTATTAATTTTTTTCGTTCCTGTGGTTAGTAGAATTTCTCATATAACGTAATTAAGCAAAAAAAAGCTAAATAAAGAAGAGTAGAAAGAAATATAACAGGGACACTAAATTGTTAAGTGTTTAATCTTTGAATCCACAGCTTAAACTAAACGCTTCCTCTAAAAGTAAGCGAAGATTCTACTGTAGCCAAAAGAAGAAACTACGGAATTTGTGTTGTTTTGACATCCCATGGGATGGCCTTTAAATGCTAGTTTATGCCGAAAACAAATTGGAGTAATTCCAAAAAGGCTTCGTCAATTTCAAGATTTAAATTGTTATACAAACACATAAATTGTAAAAAATTCTGGATCAAATTACAGTAGAACGTACCAGCACTTAAGGTGTATCATCTTTTAAATATTATACCATACTTTTTACAGTAATATATATATGTAATTGGAATAATTCGGTGATTTTACGGTAGTTAATACTGTTTATAATTTTTTTTGTCCTTATCATGTTTCGGTAAAATTGTATTTTATGGTAAAAAGTACCTGCACCATGAGTGCCAGTACTTTTTACCGTGATTTAATCAGGAATTTTTTACAGTGAACTTAGGATTCAAAATTAGTTTTGATCATTATGCTTGTTGTAAAAGTAAATTTTGAAATTATTTTACCGCTTGGTAACATACTATTTGATTAGTTGTAGATGCCTTAAGAGAACAAGAAAACATTGTCATCACGGTACAGTACCCTAACAATTCGATTATTTAGACTTTAATTTTAGGTTAAATTTAAAGCAGTGAAACAATTAATATTTTATTAATTGCAGCTGTCCTAAAAGTAGAAAATCTTGTTATAACGGTCTAGTACCATGAAAACTCGATTATTTTGATTTTAATTTTTCGGCAAATTCAAAACAGTGAAGTAATTACCATTTGGACAATTTCAGATGTCTTTAAATCATTGTTAATAAGGTATACTATCACAACAATTTGATGATTTCGACTTTAAGTTTAGGATAAATTTAAAACGGTAAAACAATTTGTTACGAATCTTAGTCATGAAAAAAGTTTTAATTCAAAAATGTTTTCGCCAGTATGCTAAAAGAATGAGTCAGCAAAAGTGAAAGAAAAAACTTGATGAAGGAGAAACGGAGGATTAAGGGATGCTCTTTTAGGTAAGACATGTATCTTCCTGACATTTCGGGATTTACAGCAATTATATATCGTACCCTAGAGAAGAAAGATCACTGAAATGCAAAGCACACTACGCACATATATTTTCAGTTTAACAATCACAACAAAGGCTTACCGTGTTTTATTTCCACCATATAAAAAGTATTGTATGTTTTTTTCTTTCCATATGTTGCTATTCTTATATGGTTTTGAGGCTCGTTTTAAGACATTAGATCAGATGTAATTCAATTTTCTCACTAAATAATATATTGCGAAATTAACCATCACTCACTTACCAAATGGATGGCTTAAATACCTTATGTATTGGTTTTTATTAAGAAAATTATGTTTGTTTGTTTTTACCAGAAATGTCCATACAGTACGGTAATTTTACCAAATAGATGGCTTGAATACCTTAATTTGGTAGAATTATGGTTTTGGTTTTGATAAATTACCAAATAGATGGCTTAAATACCTTATGTATTGGTTTTTATTAAGAAAATTATGTTTTTTTTTTACCAGAAATGTCCATACAGTACGGTAATTTTACCAGAATTTTTTTTTTCACCTTGGAAAAATAAGTATGATAATATTTAAAAAAATTAGTTATTTCTTGCTTACTTTTTGAAAAGATTTTCGTTCAGTTGAAATCTGAACATTTCCATTGTTTTTTTTTTAGTTTATTACATTAGTTGAAAGCAACTAAATTAAATTTATAGTATGTGTGCGGTGGGTATGCCGGGCCTTTATAAAATCAGAGGGTGATTCGGTATTAACATGAAATAACCCACAATTCTCTAAGGTATAGATATTACATCACATAGGTTTATAGGTATTACACCGCAGAGATTCGTAAGTATTACCCCACAGTTATTATATTGCAGCTGGGAAATGAAAATAAAATTTAGTCATATTTCTAGAAGAAATTTGCATTCCGTAATCCAGTCTTTAATTCAAACAATATGCTCGATTCAACGATACACCGGCACACATTTTAACAAAAATATCGCATACAATCTAATAATTAATAAAAAAAACTCTCTCCTAAATTCAAATTTGTTCTTTATTCGTTTCCGTGTCTAGCTAGTTTGATAAAAAGTTTTAGCCCAGAATTTTCGAATCAGAAAATCATTTGTACATTGCTATTTCAAGAACAAAAATAAACTTAAAATAAATCTAGCTTTACTAAAATTTATTCATCGCGAAACTATTTAAAATGCTTCATTATATTTAATTCGTATATACTACTTCTATTCTTTTCAAATGGAAATTAATTACTGCAGCATTTGCTAAACAAAAATTGTTTTGAAAAATTCTCAAAAATAATTTTTAATTTATTAAGCAACTTAACGAAGAAGTTTTTCTTACAATGCAACTGTTAAAGATGCTAAAACTACATCTGAAAAATGACTAAAAATGTAAATTTAATTACTTTCATTAACTAAGTAAAAAATTTGAAATAGGATAAAAATAAATTGCGTTAGAGTAAAATATAATTTTGATACGTAAAACATCGGTATTTTTTAATTGTAGATAAACTTTCTCTTTTCACCTTCTCACATATCTTCGCTTGAAAAAGAAGCGGAAAGGAAAAAAAGAAGAAAAATGCCGCTTGAAAGGAAAAAATGTTATTTTTTAAAATACATTTCTTGCATAGTTTCTTTTTTAATTACTATGCTCAAACCCCCTTATTTACATAAAAATTATCATATAACGCTTAGAAATTTTTTAAACTAAACTTTTTTCTTTCCATGCTTTTTTTTATTTAATAAAAAAAACTTACTTCATTTTTATTATGCACGTTTCAAATAACTGTGAAGGGGGTGCGTTTCGAAAAAAATAAATATTAATCAAAACTGACTAATATTTAGTATAATGCCTTTAAAATGATATGCGAAATTTACATAATTCTATTTATTTCTAAAACTAGGATTTTCTTTTAAAACAATTTTCCTCATTTGAAACAAAACTAGCATGCGAAAATTCATAACAATCCATTGGACAGATCCTCATAGACTCTGAATTGTTTTTAAAAATTGACATTTCAAAATAGCATCATTTAACTATTTCGTTTCTTGAAAATTCAGAATCCATTTCGAGCGAGTGCTATGTAAATTTCAAGTAAATGTTTATCCTACACTCATAAAGTAATGATTTTCGTTTTTTCTTCAATTCATATTCTGTTTACCAATCCAGAAAACATTATTGGTAACAAAAATTTTCAAGCTTGACTTTTTCTCTATGTGTGTTGACTAGCAAGCAAAAAATATAAGCTCGATTTGAAATTTCTGTACGAAATAATGATATAATATTGTAGAATTATAATAAATAAATAACTCATTTAGTATTCCTACATTGCAAGAAGAGTTGATCGTTTTAAAAAATATATGAAGCAAACTGTTACATTTATTGAAATTTGTGTTGACTAGCTAATGGAAATTATTATATTAATTTTCTTGGAATGGAAATTATTATTAATCTTAATTATTGAAGGAACTAGGTGAATTTAAATTTTAAATATCGTGTATTTTAATAGTAACATTATCTTGAAATAGTCTTGAATAGGCCTTTCATTATCGAGATAATATTAAAACACCTTAAATAGTCTATTTACTATTTATAATGCACCAAGAATTCCTCTTAATGTTTCGAAAACATGATTTCCAAGCCTATTTCAATTAATTCTTGCTCTTTCGATTAAAAAAATGTGTTTCTTGTATATTTCTCTTTCGGTTCTCCCATTTGGTGACTTCAATTTTTTTAACAGAATAGAATAACAACTTTAAATAGCATTAGGACCATCTCCAACCTGGAGACCATTATCTTGGCAATTTTGGCGCCTGTCTATCTTTTCGAAGTTTTGAAGCTCAAGATACATTGGAAAGCAAGCGATCCCACAATTCACCCGAAGCTTGGCAACTTTTCTCCAACACAAACGATACGTGATGGACCATTTTGGTTCTGATATGTAAATCAAACATTTTTAATTTTTATAGAATCACATAGCTTCAACATATAGTTTCATCTATTGTTTATAACTGTAACTTAAAAAGTATGACGCAATAATTTAATTAGAAGAGGTGTCAAAAACTAACCTAAACACAAACTTGACTAAGTTCTTGGTAAACTTGGCACATGTTATTTCAAGTGAACCACAGAATATGACTTAATTAGTTTAATTGCTTGTTTCACCTACAAACTTTTCTTAAAAAATTTCCTAAATATTCCTTGAACTCCTTGATTTTTGTATGTCCACTACTAGAAGTTTACTGAATGATCTGCAGTTCGCCCCTAAGACTTATTTTTCGATTGTATGCTTTCATATATGTATTCGTATACGATAAGTTCTAAAAACAAAAATGTTTTAAAAATTGTAATGAAACATTCGAAATTTAACATTGTAGTAATTCGAAATTTAATAAAAATTAAGAGTGTTACATTCATGGTGTCCGCTTATAATTTTTCTCAAAAATTTTTTCGATAAAAATTTCAAGTTTTTAAAACTTTTCATCAGTTTAAAGATTTTTATTTAACTACAAATTTCTTTTTTTAGAAAGAAAACTGTAATAAAATCTTCAGAATATGAGTTCCGAAAATTATCTTCAAAATGTAAGAGTTCACTTTTTCTTCAGAACTAAATAATACCTACCCATGTTACTTATAGAAACGTAAAGTACTCAACACTTAAGGCAATTGTCAAAACCAACGAAATGATAGTGACAACTGAGTCAGAATTACGAAAACATTTTTAAAAAATTAAATATTCAAAATCATTAAAAAATTTCATAAAAAAATCTGCAGATATTTTAAAGAGAAATTTCATGAAAAATCTGCTGATATTTTACTGGGTAAAATACTAAAAAAAGAAATTCTTATAATCCAAAATAAAATCTCAAGCAACATTACCCCTTAAATAGTCAATATCAACATAATTGCCCAAAACACTCTTTTCTAAATGGCTATTGAAAAGTTGACCATGAAAATAGCAATAAAATCTTTATTTAGAACATAAAGGGTAAGTGATGTGTAATTGAAATAACAAACCCAAATGACTCCCTCATACTCCCAAATAGCTTTAACCTTCTTATTACTCAAACTGATGGCTTTCGCCCTTTTTTGTCATCTGATAATAAAAGGGCAAAGCTTATCGGTCATATTAGTTGTCATTGATTGATCTCTGAATGATATGGTTTCTAACAAGCCATAGTCGATATCATTTCTACCAATGATTATATTTTTTTATTTCTTTTCCATGTCTTCGTTACTTGCGTTTGCGAGAGACAAGAATCAAATCAGAAACAAAATAGTAATGCGATTATCCTTGTCTTAAATAGTTTTTTTTTATTACATTTGGGTATTTATATCTTTGAAATGTGTCTTATCTCTTCATGCAAATAAAAATGCAGATTATGCAATTATTTTTAACAAAATTTAGTTTCATTTCAGACAGAAAGATGGATTCTAAACTCACCATACAAAAAATAAATCACCCCACCTGATTGTGTGCAAGGTCAAGTTCAAACCAAAGGAGAACATGTGGTGTTTTAGGGATGTATGGGTTGGTTTCGGTTCTCTAAAGTTACATCTAACTTAAAACAGCGTTTTTATTTTAACTTTCTGTTTGCTCATGCGTTGCATTTCAGTGATTGATGAGTATGCGGTTGATACTCTTATTTTTCAAGATGACTACAGCATAGTTCATCAGACTTCAAGAAATATACACCTCTAACTCGAAACAGCACGTTTATTTTAACCCTCTGTATGATCCTGCGCTGCATTTCAGTGATAAGTATCGTGTAAATATTCTTATTTTTCGAGATAGCTACCGCAAAGCTCATCGAGCATCAAAAGTTAAATAGCGCAGAAAATTACAAAATCAGCATCCTGAAACTGAGTGCACTTAAGGGATCAGATCCTCAACGGTTAGCTTGAACTGGATGCAATGTACCCGTAAAATCTTATGGACTCACTTCTTAATTAAATCTATTAGATTATCAGGCTTCAAGAATTTGCAAGCAAGCTATATTAACATGCACGCATCCTATTATATATCGATTAGTATGCAAAATCATCTGACTTAAATCCCATGGAATATCTATAGTGCATGATGAAATAGAGTTCAAAGGGACTAAATAAGCATCCCTAAAATTAAGTGAACTTCGACGATCAAATCCTCAGCTACTGACTTGAACTCGATGCGATGTTTCTGTAACACCTAAAGGATTCACTTCTTGGTGGAATCCATAAGTCCATTAGACTTCAACAATTTGTAAACTGGCTATTTGAGCATGTACACTTTCAATTACATCTCGATTGGCCAGTAAAATCATTTGATTTAAATCACATGAAATATCTGTGATACATGTTAAAACAGCGTTTAAAGCGAAGCGTACCGAAATTTAGTGTACTTAGGCGATCAAATCCTCAACGATTAATATTAACTGGATGCGGTGTACCAATAAAACCACGTGGACTCATTTCTTAATCGAATTCATTTGGTAACTGGGTTCAGAGGAATTAAAGCATGTTTTTCTTGATTTCTCTAAGTGTGGCTATTTTTTGTCTGAGGAGTTTATTTCCTCCATTTCCACCAACGGGTAATTATATGCATACAATGTGTTTATTAAGTAACTATTCAATAAAAATTTTTGCTTGACTTGATTCACAGAAATATTCTCTATTGAACTTAATTAACAATTTTTAATTTTATGGTTACGAATATTTTTAAGGTATCTCCTAAATTCCTATTTCTTTTTTTGAAGTTCAAGTTTTTTAATGCTTATAGCCTTAAAATTTGAATGTCGGTGTTTCGGTGTAATATATCGCATTTCAACTAATAAATGTGAAGCAGAAAGTATCTAAAAATACTAATTTGTGACTTAATAAATGAAGAAACTGCGATCATATAATTGTACGTAGTGTAAAGAAGAAGAGGTAGAATCCCTGTTTTGAAAAAAAAGTGATGAATGAATTTAAAGAATTCTGGTTTCGTTTATTTGTTTGGCACAAGAAGCAACGAAAACCACAGTTTTTATTTCCAGGTTATTAATTATTTATACGTGAAAAATTTTCTGGAAAAGAAAGAGACCAGACTCTTTAGTTCCTTACTTCAGCAAATAACTACTCCTCAACTGTCATGCCACCATCTAGTACCTTCAATAAATAAGACCTTCAACTAATCAAAGCAAGATGACTTCTTTAAAAAAAAGTGTATTGTACAAGAACGAACTTCTTATAAAATACACTGTAAAAAATTCCCCATCAAATTACGGTAAAAAGCACTGGTATCCTCAGTGCAACATCCGTAATATCTCTTTTATAGTGAAATCTATTTTTAGAGTAAAATTTTAAACCGTGAGTTTAACAGTAATATTTATTTATTTCAGTAATTTTGCATTAAATATTTCTGTAAAAATTACGGTTTTTCAGATTTTTTTTCTATATAATTATTTGTTGTAAAAAGTATTAGCAACCTGAGTGCCTGAACTTTTTACCGCAGTTTGATCCGAAATTTTTTAAAGTATACTATTAACCAAACACTGCTTTGCCGATGATAGTTAGACGGTTTTTAATAAATATGAGTGTAAGTTTCATACACAAATGGTAAACTAAATTTCCTGAAAGAATACTTTGTGAAAAAAAAAATCTTTATACCAATGCTTTTTTCTTTACCGTGATTATAATTAATGTAATTATTGCTTTTTTTTTCAATTTTTTTTTTGAAAAAAAATGTCTATTTCTTTCTTTCTGAACTTTTCAATAATGGTGTATAGTAGTAGTATATAAAAATTACTTTTTATTTCTTAAATTTCTGTAGCATTTAGGAAAATCAACAATTTAGAGTTGATTCAAAAATCTAATTAAAATTATGAAATAAAAATCAATAATTTCTTATAAATTGTCCCTACAAAATATTCATTGACGTTAGAAGATTTATTTATGCCTTTTGAATAACTTTCGAATACTCATTTTTCAATAAATTAAATCACATAACAGTTTATTTCTAAGAGAAAATAAAAGTAACAATTTTGTAAGTGGTCAATCTTTAAGAATATGCTCAAACATTTTTTAGAAAAGAATAAAAACTTTTCAATGATATCACAGGGGAACATTATTTTTTTAATTTTACTGTCATAATTTAGCAGCAATACACGATAAAAATACACTCTTTGTACTGCATGATAACATGGAATTTATCATTTTATGCGAGTAACACACGTTTTATCAGTTGATGAATTCATTCAGAAAAGAAATCTGATAGTTCTAACTTTTCGGAGTTTCATTGATCTTTTTATATTGACGTTTTGATTCTACTTACAACTGTAAGCCTCATGCTATACTTTGTGGTGCATGAGGAGTTTTAAGTCGTTTAAATAAAAATAAAAAATTTTAAAAAAAATTGATCTTTTTATTATTACCTTCGTAGTTTTTAAACAACATGGGTGACATTTGTTATTATTTGTAAAAGGAAAAATATAATTGTATAGTGATGAGAATCAGGAAGAAGCCTGCAAAGGAATATAAATCAAAGAAATTAACAGCGAAATTCAATGAAATCAGCTAACAATTCAGAATAAGATACTGCTGAATGCATATAAAATATTCAAATATGACCAAAAAAGTACCCATAACTAGATCAAAAATGCAAGTGTAGTTGTTTATTTCTATCCGTAAATAAGGTACTTATTATTATTTATAATATTTTGCAGGGTATTCCATGAATGTTGCAGAGTGTGCCATAAATATAAACTTTAAAGGGAGGAAGAAAAAAGGATGGAGAATTGCGTGGGGGTTTAGGACGGGAAACATCATCGTACGCTGCTAGGGGCACTTCCCTTATTATAAACATATTACACGCGTGCCTTTGAACTGGTACTTTCATTTATCTAAATTATATTTATTAAATTTTAATTTTATATTTTTTTATAAATACAGTTTTATATTATCTAATAAAATTTTAATACAATTTTCGACATATATTATTAGAAAATATAAAAGTAAGATTATTTAGATAAATAAAGTACCTGTTCAAAGGTACATGGAGAAACATTTCTTAATAGGGAAGTGTGCCTTACGGCGAACGATGACATTTACGATCTTTGGTTGTTGTGCGACTCTCCGTCTCTTTGATGTTCCTAATCCACCCTTAAAATGCGTACCTTATGTTTCACCCTGCATAGCAGTATTAGCAGGAAAAACTCAATTTTCAGAATTTACTGATGAAAATAGATTAAATACGGCGTTACCTCTATTATACGAGTTTTTCGAACTAATGAAGTAAGATTAGTCCCAATAACTTCAGATAAACCAGTTCCTACACTATTTACAAAATTGTGGGCGAATTTTCGACGTTGTTTCATACATACATCGAAGAATTTAAAAACATAAATAAAACAAAATTATATTTAAATTCGCATTGATAGTAGTTAAGTATATTGTACGTTAATAACTCTGAGGATTATTTAGTGAATACTTTTTTATCTATCTCCATTTTGACACTCTCATTTATCTCTCTTATGAGAATAATTGATTTTTATAAAACAAGAATATACGTAAGAATAAATATAAATAACTATTTTTTTATTTTTTCATTCTTATGTACTTTTTAAATTTTTTATAGACACATGTTTGCCCAGAAAAGCTTTGAATATCATAATTTAAAAAAAAAATTATTAATTAAGCAATTTTAATTGTATTTTTTTCTATGAAAGTTCCATTTCAAAATATATAATTACTAATAAAACTCAAAAATAATAATTTCACTTGAAGCAATTTAATTTTTTTCCAATGCCCACCTCTGTTAACCGTCAATTCAGGCATATACAGGGCGATTTTGTTGGCCTCGCTTTCAGGGACACCATATTAGGTGGGCCAACGTCGCTCCCACTGTGAGGACAGATAGTACAGAGATGGAAGGAACATCCATACCTTGCCCGGGATTCGAACCCAGAACCTTTCTGATACAAGGAAAGCTCCCTGCCCCTACACAGGCTGTTCGGCGAAGCAAGTTAATAAGAGTTATGCATTTATAATTACCTCCAATGAAAAGGTTAAAGCTGAGAATTATCTATCAAAGCGCATTATTTGAAAACTGAAATTTAATGATTTAATTAACCGATTTAATTAAATGATATTTTTAAATATATAACAAATATACACCAGAAATATATGTATTAAATATGTAATTCGGAAAAAAATGTATCAAAAATATATCTACAGTGCACGAAAAAAATGGACCATCCTGATTAAATTTTGATCTACTGATCAGATCTTCACGTTCTAGAACTCAATCTTAATGATTCAGGGGAGTGACCACAAATATGTTAATTAATTAGTGTAACGATAATTTAAATTACGAAATCAGACACAAAAACGTGCTTTCTCAGAATAAACATACCTTTTCCTCGTCGGATTTGGATTTCTGACCTCTAATCTATATGGGGTAGCCGCAATCTGGGAGCCATTGTCCCCATAGTTTGGTCAAGAGAGCGACCCAAAGCTTGGGCCCCTAAATGTAAATTTTATTTTTTGCGTGTTTCGCCACATCTAAAATTTTTAAGCGATTTGAAAAATTTTTGCACACAATTATAAAATTCATTTGACCAAAGATTATTCCACGCAGAAAATAAATTATAGTAAATATTTATTATTTTTTATTTTTTTATTTAATAATAGCTGAAAAATTAAAGTATACAATTTTTTACATTATTTTAAAGAACACAATTCTACATGGCAAAATATAAAATTTGAGCGAAATCGGTTGAATAGTTTTTAATAAATCGAATTTAGAATATGTCGTATTTCTAAAATTCATTTTAAAAATTTGTTTCAGGAATTATTCGATCCATTTCGCTCAAATTTCCTATGTTGCCATGTAAGCTTACATTCTTTAAAAAAATTTATACCTCATTATTCAAAATTTTTTTCGACCATTATTTAATAAAATAATTAAAAAAAATTTAAATATTTGCCAGAAGTTATTTTTTAATTTAATTATCTTTGGATAAATGAACATCAAAACTGGGTGTAAAATTTTTCAATTTGCTTAAAAAATTCTTGAGATATGGTGAAATAAGCAAAAAACTAAATTAACATTAAGGGGTCCAAACATTGGACCGCTCTCCTGATCAAATTATTGGGACCATATTTCCTAGATTGCGGCTACCTACTATACTTTGTGGGGCAGAAATCTGAATCCGTGGAGGAAAAGGTAGGTTTATCTAGAAAATTATTCAAATGCCCTTAAATATTCGATCATTAGATCAAAAGTTATTCAGCGTAGTCCGCTTATTTATCTTTTTTTACTGCACAATACTGTATTACCTGAGGTTCCAATTTAGAACATATAATTTCATATCTATACTAAATCTAAACGCAATATTTCCTCTAGATCTCAATGTGCACAATATTTTAACACAATCGAATCAATAACACATTGTAAAAATTGCCGGTTCAATTTACGGTATAAAGTACCAACACTTTGGGTATATTATCTGTATAATACATTTCGTTATATAGTCGTTCACAGTGCACTTATAAGCAACTCTTAAAAGAAAGATTAAGGAGAAGAAAATTTAACTTCAAGTCCAATGTGCGAAAATATTGAAAAATGTGTATATATAATACAAAGAAAACAAGGAAAGATATTAAAAAGAAAAATATTTTTTATAAGGGGGAAAAGAAACACTACTAAAAATAACAAAATTATTTTAAATGTATTGTATTACATATATTTAGAATTTTAAAATAAAACCAGAAAACAAAATTACAATAAGATATAATTTCGTTCTCAGCTCACAGGGTTATATCAGCAAACTAGAATGCTTTCTAATATTATATCAATTAATACAATAGTGTAATAAGCACCAATATATATATATATATATATATATATATATATATATATATATATATATATATATATATATATATATATATATATATATATATATATATATATGTAGAAAGATAGATGATGGAATGCGTGATAGAAAAAGGACATAACATTCCTTCTAAAAGTTCTATTTTAAAATACATAATTTGATATCCAGAATAAATCCAAACACAATCATTTCATCTGATGTAACGCAATGGGATCCATACATTTATAAGCAACTCCCAGTAGAAAGATTAAGGCAAAGAAAAATCTACTGAAGGGCCAATATTTGAAAACATAATGGGACGAAAGAAAAATTAGTTGCTTTCGGAAGAAAAAAACCACTCTGTTTGACCTAAGGGAGCACTTTCGTCACTTCAAATAAAACTTCCTCACCCCATCTTATTGTTGATTCAGGTATCAGACTCGTCAAATTTATATATTTCCTTCCCCTCACCACCATTAAACAGAATAAAGGGAAGAAATCCTAATCTTGGTTTGATAGACAGTTTATTTGAGCCTGTCCTCACCTTTTGCGTCGGAAACCCCCTCCACTATTATTGCAATCAGTGAGTGTACTGTAGAAATTTGTTTGCACTTTTGTTCTTTTTAATTTGCTTCCACCCGTATTTTGTCCCTCCAATAATGGAGCCAAGGCATCGAAATCGTGATGGAATGCAGGTAAGGGGAGATGAAATAAGGGGAGGGTCACTAGGGGGATTTAGAGAAGATCTAGTCAAGAAGGTAATTTGGTGGAGTAGAAATACCTGTTTTTTGACTTACTAAGGATAAAACGTTTGGCACTTCACTGTCAGAATTATATATAAATAATGATTATTTATATACGTGTTGCAGCCATTAATTATTACCAATAAGTGAAAGACTCGTGATTGTCATTAATCAAAATATTATGAATATTGAGATTTTTATTAAATTCATTCATGATAATGATCTAGACTGATATTTCTCACTAAAAACTTTCTTTTCATGTTTCAATTTTTTTTAAAAAAATAATTAAATTAAAATAAAATTAATATGGAACGAACGTTTTTCATTATTTCAAATGTAATCGTCAATTGTTTTCAATGAAATAATTCCGTTGTGTTCATTGATCTATATATTTTGCACAATAAAATTTTTAATAAATTCATTAATAGCGATGTGTTAGACGGCTGCTTCTAACTCAAACGTTTATCCAGATTTAAATTTAAAGAAGTCATTTTTTTTTACTAAAACTTATATTGATCTAACAGTTTCCCTTATTTCAAATATAACAATTAATATCATTGAGTAAAAGACTCTTGGTTGTCATTGGCCGCGATATTCTGAACATTAAAATTTTAATAAATTCATTTGCACCGTTGAACTAGATGGATATATATATATATATATATATATATATATATATATATATATATATATATATATATATATATATATATATATATATATATATATATATATATATATATATATAACATAATATAATATAATATATATTACAGTTAATTGAAAGTAAAACCAATATGGACCGAACGATTTCCAGTATTTCAAGTGTGAGTATTGATTAATATCAATAAGTTAAAGACTCGTGGTTGTCAATGTACAAGAACTTTGAACATTAAAATTTAATAAATTCATTTGTAACGTTGAATTAGACAGATATTTCTCACAAAAAATTTATCATGATTTAAATTTTTAAAAAATGCATATATTTCACAGTTTAAGGAGAATAAAAGTAACGTAGACCGAACGTTTTCTATTATTTCACATTTTACCATTAATTAATATTAATGAGTAAAAGAATAGTGGTTGTCATTGTGCAAGATATTTTGAACATTATAATTTCTAATAAATTTATTTAAACTGATGAACTATGCAAGCATTCTTCGCTCAAATGTTCATCATGATTTGAAATTTTAAAAAAATTATTTATAATTAAATGACATAAAAACTGAAAATAAGAGTTGTTTATTAATTTAGATGCAATTTTTTTAAAGAAAAGATTTTGAATTTTTTTTATACAAATGAATAATAACGTAAAAGAAATTGAAACTGTTTTATAGTTTATAAATGTTTCACTCTCAAAATAAATATATATATATATATATATATATATATATATATATATATATATATATATATATCTTTGGGAGCGTGTGTGTAATAAACTGGATCAAATTACGGCATGAAGTACTTTCACTCTGTGTGTATCCGTAGTATCCAAATTAACGGAGATCGATTTTACCGTATGTTTTCACAGTAACTTTTTACCGTAAAATATTATATTGTGTTTTTAACAGTAATATTTATTTAAATAAAGGAATAATGATTTTACGATAATAATTACTGTAAAAATTACGGTATATCAGATATTTTGTTCCGTAATATGTTCCTGTAAAAATAAATTTTACGCTGAAAACTACTGAAATTATGAGTGACGGGACTTTTTACAATAATTTGATTCGGAATTTTTTACATTGAGGCTAACAATTATATACAACCAAGATGAATCTAGAGAAAGTAAAAACATCAGCGAGCATATGTGACAAATATTTTATTTCATGTCCCTGAAAATAATACATCATTTTATGTAACAAATATATAGGTATACATCCATAAAAATAAGACATAGTATGAAGTATATTGCATTTAATATACGTGATAGAGATGTTTTCAACAATGAACAATCATAAATAATAACATTGTTTTAATTTCGTTTCAAATAAACATTCATCTATAAAAATATATACATTTAAAATGTTGCAAGTTATTATCCTTTACATTTGAACTAATAAATAAAATTTTTCATATACTGAGCATTATTTATAAATGACAATATGCTAAAAAGTGTCTTAATACATATGCTTTTTAATTTCGCCTATGCAAACATATTTTTTGTTCATTTTCAGCTAACAAATAACTTCATTTTAAAAATATTTAGAGTTAAAAGAGACACCCAAACTTCAAAAAGGGTAGCTTAATTATTGATGAAATTTTACCATAATATACATATTCATTCAACCCCTTTGGGAAAGTCATATATTATCTCTTGCGGTAACAAGCTCGTCAATAAGTAAGTCACTTTATAAAAATGAATTAACGTCGGTAAACGTCTTAAAATATCTTAGAGATGTCAGAAACATATTCTTATACTGTAATGAGATGTTTATCAAAACAAGAAGCTCTTTAATAACTTTGACTTAATTTATCCCTCAGCGACTTAAAACAAGGCTTATTTTGAAAAGCTATAATGGTTTTTAAAGGTATAATTACTTTTTATGTTTCTGCAGCATTGAGTCAGCTATAAATTTAGAAAAATTATAATTACTTAAGCATTTCAGCATAAGAAATCTCATGAAAGCTTATTTTTAAGCTCCTCTCGCGACATTTTTAAGCTAATTTTAAGATATTTCCTTTAAATTTACTTCATATATATTTCCTTTTTTTTACTTATAAAACTCAATATTAATTGTTTGTTAAATCTAAATTTTACATATGTTTTGTTATTATTTACAGAAAAATATTTTATCAAAAGTATTTTAGAAACAAGGCTTATTATCAAAGTAGACCTTTTTAATAATCCAATAACTAGTGTTTTCACGTTATATTCTTTCTAAATTTTAGTCTATTTTCAAAGCTTATTACTGTTATTAAAAATTGGTACTTTTAAATTAAAATGTTTTATTCATCTTGGGTTTTTTCATTCAATAGAAAATATCTCATCAAAAATAGTTTCGAAACAAGGTTATGATCAAAGTGAAATTTTTAAAAATCCTATAGTTTTTATTTTCTTATTTTTTTTTAAGTCAGTATAGCAACAATGCCTATTACTATTAGTAAATATTGATAACAGTTCTTCCTCAACAGTCTCTCTCTCAAGCTAACTATATCATATTTCAACAAAGACAGTATTTAACTAAATTACTACAAAGGTATACTATAATGTCTTCAAATTACACATAACAACTAAAAAATGATCTAATATTTATAAGAACCATGTTGACGACCAGGCTGTTACACTAAGAATAAATTTGGTCAAAAATAAAAGAATATAGTGAAATTAACTGTGTTTCTGGCCTATGGGAACATCAAAAATCTCGGTAATTTTTACCGAAGCGCTTTGACAGTGATTTTGGTTCAACAAACGATAAAATATGGTTTAATAATATGTGATAAAATTTTGAAAATTTGCTAAACTTTTTTAATTTATCACTAAACACTTTAGAATATGGTATAACAAACTATTTATTCAAACTATTTACTTTTTAGTTTGGTATTTGTTATTAAATGTGCGGTAATAATAACTATAACTTTAAAAACCAGAATTTCCGTTAAACTGTTACCATACGAAAGTAAAAATTTTCAAATTAATGATTTAAACATCATATATTTTGGGTTTTAATACCGGAATAATGGGGCTTTTTTACCAGAAATGCCATTATTTTACTGTACGGTAATTTTACCAGAATTTTCCTGGAAAAAGTAATGACTGTTGTTGAAATTTTTTGGGAAGAATAAAGCATTCGTGACAAATACTAATTATTAAAAAATTATAGCATACATTTGTATTTGTAAATATTTTCTAATATAATTTAAAAATTAAATATATTTGTCATAATCAAGGGAAAAAAGTGATAATCATGGCTAATTAACTTCTCTTGAAGAAAAGGTAGAAATGAAGTAGATTCATTACTAGAATTCTTTTCCTTTTACACGGGTAATCAGTAAATTTTTTTAAAAACAATATGCGCTGCAATACATATTTAAATATTTACATAAAAAATATATTTAAAACTTGTTTATTTTAACTCCAGGAAAAAACACAAAAACTTTAAATTCACTACTGAAAATAACATAATTTGAAAACAATAGTAACAAACATGAAACTTAAATACTTTTCATATATTTTTTTAAATATTTCTGCATGAAAAATGTATTTGGACTGTTTAATGGAGTAAAACGAAAATATAATTTCATTTTTTCAAATTATTATTGAAAAAATTATGAAAACGTATAAATTCGTTCTTAAAAATTTGTTTGAAATGTACTGTAACTATTTATAAAATGTACAATTTGTAGGATATTTCTGTTAGGGTATAACATTTTTCATATAAAAAATATATTATTACATCAATAAACTACTTAATTATCGTAACGAAATAAAATAAAAATTTTAAAATTAGAAACAAAACAAGATTTAAAATTTCTTTTATTTTTTTATAATTAATTTTAATTGGACGCTATTCCTTACACTATTTTCACTCTGTTTTGCTTTTTACAACAATAATTCACACGACAAATTAATTTTTTCGTACCTTCTTCGGCATTGGAGAAAACATGTATAATTAATTTAGTTATTTGATCACTTTTAATTAGATCCATCAGAGTCTAGAACAAGTTATTAAAAGCAGCGGAACTTTAATTAAAATAATCGTGTTATTATTACCATAGAGATAATGGGGGCAAAGGGGGGTATTTTAACTAAAAACTGCTTTAAAGAATAGCAAAATTAAAAGAGTACGCATTCTTACTTATTGGTAAACAGGATACGATATAAAAATGAAAAATTAATGCTGATGTAAATTAATGTTTAAACTGATGCAAATTTAAAAATTGTTGCCAAATGTCCAATTCAACTTCAGGGTAGGAATAAATCTGGCACACCAGTCTGAATGAAACATTCGATTCTTAAAAGATACAAAATTTATAACTAAAAGTCAGAAAGGTTTTTTTCAGTCTTTTGTTAATTAATACCTTCAGATTTAAAAAATATTTTTTGGAGTACCTGTTGATGTGCAAATGTGCAAAATCATCTGGTGTTTTCTAATCTTTTTTCGTTTCGTTTTAATCACAATTTCTAATAAACTAATAAACTATACTTCTAGCGAGAGGCTTCCGTCACTGCGGATGAAAAATGTGAAAGCGTTGTCACATTTCACGATCAATTCGAATTTAAACTCCTGGGACTAAAAAACTAGCAATTTTCAAAATTTCCTTTATAAAAGCGATGGAGTAAGAGCGTTCGCCTTCCAATGAGGTAAACCGGGTTTGAATTCAAGCGCTAGCAGGACAATACGAATTCCGTTCCCGTCTCGCACTGACCACAGTGCTGACTTAAAAATATTCTCATTGGTAGACAGATCATAGGCTAGAGTCCCCTTGCTGTCAGGCTAACCGTGTTAAGTTTTCGTGGTTTTTCTCTCCATGTAACGCAAATTATATATAAATGTATTAAGTACGTACATATAGGTACGTACAAATGGGTAAGTATATATGCACATGGAAAACACTCACAAAGGTACATATACAATGTACTTACGTATGTACTATGTAATAGAAATGCATATACGTTAGTTAACTCATACAACGTACCTCCATATATATGTACAGACGTGCCTAAAAGAGTTGGGCGTCGATTACTATAATCAATTACAGCTATGTAATCACATACTTGTAATCGTGATTGCATTTTTCAATGTAATTCACGCATGCGCAATATATGTGTGTACAATTGTACAAGCACTGGGTATACATACGCTGGATACATATGTATACATTCAACGTACATGCATTGTAATTATGTGCATATATATATTATGCATATGTGCATACATATATTGGACACGCATGTTTTGTGCATATGTGCATACATATATTGGACACACATGTTTTGTACATATGTGCATACAGGTTGTTCAATGTATGTATGTATGTACAATATATGCATAGATAAATATATTTACAATACAATATATACAGTTTATATAAGTTTTCAAGCAATTGAAATGATTAAATCAAACGATATTTAAAATCAATTGTCAGTTTTAATTGTTCTATATTATTTTAAAAATATTTGAATAAAAAATCCCTTTCAAGTATATATTATAAAATGCTTGAGACTTCAAATTTACTTTTATATAACATAACGCTGTGTTCAGAGAAATGATTACATAAAAAAAAGCGTTTACATTTTTAAGTTGAAATTAGATTTAGGAATTTTAAATAAGATTATCGCTTGCTTTTAAAAACGATAAGAAATTATCTTTTTTATAGATATTAGAACAAATTTTAAAATAACCTTAAACAACTAAATTTTAGTAAACTTATTTTTAACTCAAGAGTAAGAACTTATAAGATAATAATGCTTCACTGGATTAAATTTAAATAACATAAAAATAAATATTCCTACTTCTCTTAGTTTTATGATTAAATTCCTTATATAAGACGTTAAATTATGTTTCACATCTCGGTCCGTGGAAAGATATAGCCTTGATTGTTAAAGAATTTGACTTACATGCACAAAATGTATGTACATACATGCATTGTAAATACATATATTTCCTGTGTATGCACACATTTATACATTATATAAACTTACGTACATACATTCATTGTAGAAGCATACGTAAAATGCAATTACATACAAGCATTTTTATACATACATACGTACACTCATACATTACATACACATGTTTTGTCGATGTAGATATGTGCGTACATACATATGAACATACAATACACGTACAAACCATATATGTCTGTACATGAATTTTATATGCATAAATATGTACGTATATCATATGCATAAACAAGGTTCTTACGTACAATGCACATACATACTACATTCCTACTATGAATGAACTTGTGTGTATAAATGCATGTATACGCACAGTATACATGCATGCATATTATATGCAAAATTATGCGCGTATAATGTACGTACATATAAAGCTTGTACATACATTTATGCTTTGCATATACCTCTGTGCATTCATGCCTGCATCTTATGTGCATACGTACATATATGTACATGCATATGCACAAATATTGTAGGAGTTTAAAATATATCTATGTATGAGCAATTGCACGTATGCTACATATACATATATACGTCTACATACATGCATTCCTCAAACATTAATAAATTGTATTTATATACTTACGTTCATTCTACTTACATAAAAATATTTTAACACATACATATACATGCATACAAACTGAATAAGCATAGTATGCAATAGTATGCAATCGTATATGTTAATTATATGTAATCAGACATATATATATATATATATACTTTTTATTGTGGGTATAAATAGTCAGAACTGATTGTAATGCGAAATAATAATTACTTGTTATTGAGATTAGTTTTAACCATGATCATTATACTTTTATTTTTTGATCATCATATATTATACTTTTAATCATGATCATTATCTACAATTAGTTATATTTGTAACCGATTACTGTAATCGAAGTGCATTTTGCATTGAAAATAACATAATGCTTGTATTTTCCGCTGGTTATTCAAGATTTAATCAGAAAAATTAGTCATGACTAATGATTTCATTCATCAATTGTTATTCGAAAATTTGCATAATTTTGCATAATCAATGATGAATATTGACTAAATTTGCATATAAGTAATCATTCAGAATAAATTTACTCTGACTGAATTTAGTGGAATAAAATTTCCTTTAATGATGCCCATCACTGACTGATACGCGTCTCTCGAAGCTGGGTAGGCTTCAAGCCACCACTGAGGCTTGAACCCCAGTCCTTCACAACGACAAATATGTGAATTTAACTACTGAGTAATCGCGTCCCAGTTTAAAATAATATGAGTAAAAATAATATTTATTTTATCTCAAGATTAAATATGTTATTTTGATAACAATATTATGAAATTTAATTATAACACTATGAAATTTAATTTTAATACTAATATATATTATCTCTATAATATAAAGACACTAATTCTTTTTTAACAAAATCAAAAGCAGTTTTATAATACAAGATGTATGCACTGTTCATAAAATAATGCAACATAACTTACTTTAAAATTCTTTTTGCCAGCAGGAAATAACATTATTAAGGAAATAATACTTTGTTTAATAGTCAATAAACTATTTCAACTAAGAACTTCATATCTGAAATGACTACATGAAAACAACTTTCAAACATTGAAGAGAAAAATACAGATTATCTTCAGATTTAAATCACTTTTTTTTTCTTATCGGAGTTATTGTAGAGAAGGTTAGAAAAAAACCTCTATTGTGAAATGGCTCATAAGCCGCACTGAACAACTCCAGAAACCATTTCTAAAATGTCGGAAAAATATGTTTCTCACTTCCAGAGTTTTCAAGTACTTTATGATCTCGAAATTGTTGGCCAGATGGAAACAATTTCCAGCATTTTTTATTTATTCTTTCGGTACTGAGAGCGGATGTGGGTACCATAAACTGATATTTCTGATATTCTTTTCCTTCTGCATCGAAAACCGCATGCTTTCGTCATCTTTTCCGGCAATTTTTCACATTTTCCTTCAGCCATTAAACTTAGATCGAAATAATATCCAACTCAACAGATTTCCCTATTTTTTCCGAATTAAAATGGCATTCTTTTACAGATTTTTAGGCTGGTAGCAAAAAAATGAAGTATATTAGGCAGAATAAATCAGAATGAATAAGCATTTTTTTAAATACTAGAAAAGGAAATTTAGTTCGTAAGCATGATAAAATATTTTTATCACCATTCATTTATCATCACATTACATATAGTACATCCATTATATCTTATAATTATAAATCCAATTAAGAATGTAAGGAAACTCTTAGATTAAATATTGTGCAGAACTTGACTTTATTGAAGACCTTTTGAGTTAAACTTGCCCGTATTTGCAAAACATAGAGAGAAAATTTCAGTGGACATCATGATTAATATGATTCGATCACCACAGAAGATTTTGTTGTATCTATTTTGCATAGTGATCAAAGTAAACTAGAAATTGTTTAAAAATCATCTATTCATTTACCAGAATTCGAACCAGCGTAAGAAGTTAGATAATCTCACGTAAAATTACAACTTCAACTTAATTACAACTACAAGTACAACTTCAATTTTAAGGGAGATCTTAGCAATATTGAATACTGTGATAAATCAGTTCTCTTTTAAAGTCGAGCAGACAGAAAATGGAATATTAATTATAAAATCCAAGGCGATAATATAATTAACAATGCAACTTATTACTTATTATCCCTTTTTTTACTCAGAAAATGTATTAAAAATTTTTTCACTAATTTTTTGAAGATATACGTCCTTAAACGTTTTTGAACTTTGCACCCATACTGAAAAGAAAAGTATAGTCGAAACTACCACAAAATAGAAAAATGTATCATGCTTCTGACTCTATTGAAAAAAGCTCGGTAATTTTTACCGAAACGCTTTGGTAATGATTTTGGTAAAATAAAAAATTAATTATTGTCTTATAATATGAAATAAAATTGTAAAATGTGGTAATTTTACCATAACACCACGGAGCATGGCCTAAAAATTATTTATTTGGTTACATTTCCTTTTCAGGTTGATATTTTTTCTAAATGTGTGGGAATAAGAACTATGGTTTCAAAAGACTATAATTTCGGTAAATCGTTGCCATATTATCAAAAAGATCACCGAACAAATGGTTTAATCACTGTATGTTCTGGTTATATTACCCAAATTACCCAGAAAATTTCGTGATATCGAAAATTCAGGACATCGGAAATCGATTATTTTATTTAATAAATATAAAATATTTAAAAAATTCAGTATTTTTAACCATACTATTTGTAAACGGTTTAAAAACGGTACAGATAAAAAATACTCTTTACCTTAAATTTTATGGTCAATTGGATGGACAGACTGATGCCGGTTATTTTACAGTAATTTTAGAATAAGAACTTTTAATGTGCAAATTGTAACTGAATTACATGAAGTATTGTTCATAGTTCATCTTAATAAATATTAATGTAGAAATTTACGCACTTATTATGAACCTGTAAAATATGCACTTTTTTATTAGAACGCATGAAATAAAAATTTATATGTGCTTTCGTAGTACTGAATTTTATTAAACTGTTTCCAAATTTTTGTTGTGTATTAAAATTGTGATATTATTTTGTATTAAACTTTTGTTTAGCTTTGTCTTTTTAATACATTAGCTGACCCATTATCCCGAAGTTCATTTTACGACATTGTATTATATTCTCAAAATCTATACTTAAATCCAGTTTTAGTACACCGAGAAAAAGTATGATCAAAACTATCATAATATAGTTAAGTTTAAGGTATCTGGCTCTATTCTTCCTCCTCTCCTTCTTCTTCTCATTGGCATGACAGCCCAGGATGGGCCTTGGCCTTCTCAACACGCCTATGCCAAGACATTCTTAATTAGACAAGGTTCTCCAGTTTATAATCCTTAAAACTTGCAGGTCCTTTTCAAGGCAGTCTAAAAATCTTAGGTTTGACCGTCCTCTTTTTCTTGTACCTGTTGACCTGGCACTGAAAACTTTTTTGGTTGTCCTGCTATTATCCATTCTTATAATGTGGCCTGCCCATTTAATCCCTTGAATATTGATAAATTTAATGACATCAGGCTCTATGGAAACACTAAAAGGCTAAGTAATTTTTACCGAAACGCTTAAGTAATGATTTTCGAAAAATAATGAATAAAATACAGCTCTGTAATGTGTCATAAAATTTGGTAAACAGGAAAAATTTGGTAATTTTATCATGGTGTATAAGAACGTGTCATAAAAACAGTTCATTCTATTAAATTTACTTTTCAGATTTGTATTTTTCACTAAATGTGTTGTAATAAAAAGCCAGATTTTCCGACAAACCATTTTCATATGAAAGAAAAAATTATCAAATAAATGGTTTAAATACCATATATTTTGGTTTTGTTAACCAGAACTGTAGGTTTTTTTTTACCAGAAATGCTGTTGTCATGCAGTATGGTAATTTTGCCAAAAAACTTATTTCTCCCTGGGGTATTACTCAATAATAAATCGTAGTACTATATAAGTTTGTTGAAATCAAAGCACCATATTCAACATGAATGAACACGCAATTCACATTAACGCCTACAGGTCGCAAATATTAAGACATGAGGAATAATATTGCGTAACCTTAATTATGTGAACCCCTACTGGTCAAAATAATCATTTTCAAAGATTGCAGGTAGTTATGTTTCTGAAACATGGTTCAATTTAACACCGCATTGAAAATGCAGAAAATTTCCAGAGTACTGTGATTCAATAGACTGATATAATAGTCCTACAATGATTTTGAGATTTTGAAATCTTCATTAAAAAAATAAACAAATCTGGTACTATGAAATAATATTCTAGATTTTTGATGAATGAACATGCAATTCACATTAACACCTACATAGTCGCAAATTTTAAGACATGGTGAGCAATATCACTGCCACCGTAATAATGCGCAAAATTCAGCAGCCCTGTAGTTCAAAATAATCAATTTTCAAACTTGATTGCTGGTTGCTATGTTTCTGAAACATGGTTAATTTAACACCGCAATGGAGATGTAGAAGCAGAAAATTTTCATAATATTGTGTGTAGAGAGTGGACCGATATTATGGTTCAATAATGATACGCAGATTTTGAAATCTTCATTTAAAAATATAAAAAAATCTGGAACTGTTTATGAAGCAATATTCTAGATTTTTGATGAATGAACATGTAATTCACATTAACACCTACTTAGTCACAAGTTTTAAGACAGGGTGAACATTATCACTGTTACCGTAAATATGCGCAACATTCAACAACCCTGCAGTTCAAAATAATCCTTTTTAAACTTGATTGCTGGTTGCCATGTTTCTGAGACATGGTTCAATTTAACGCCACATTGGAGATGAAAGATTTTTTGGATATGAAAGGAAGACGCAGAAAATTTTCAGAGTATGGTGATACAGTTGACTGATATCATGGTTCAACAAAGATTCTGAGATTTTGAAATCTTCATTAAAAAATAAACTAATCTTGTACTGTCTTTAAAACAATATTCTAGATTTACCCTAGAGTATTGTTTAATTATTATAAAACAATATTCTAGATTTATGTTCTTTACTGAGAGACAAAATTAAATACGTAACCCCTTTAAGAGAAAGCGATATCACTGGAGAGACATTTCATTACAAATTCTTTTTCACAAACATAAGAAATTTAAAATTTAAATTATGGATTATTTAATCTAGAAAAACCTAAAGTAAGCCATGAGTTTTGAAATACTGAAGAGAAATATTCAAAATATAAAAATGAAACAAATTGTGAGAGGATAACGTGCGATTGTGCAAGGGAGAAGTTCTTTAAATTCCAATAATTTTATTGCATTTTACTACTTTCAAATTTTTATTTCAGCAAATAAAACTTCATAGCTTACTCTAGGTTTTTCTAAACTGAATTTTTCCATACTTTAAGTTTTAAATTCTTTACTTAGATGAAACAGAATTAGCGATGAAAAGCTTCTCCAGTGGTATATCGTCCTCTTAAATGATCAGTGGTGATTGCCAGCATTTTCTACTTCTCGCAAAGCAACATGAACTAGAAAATTCAGTAATAAAATGTTCCAATTAAACCATCAATAGCCCCTTTTAAGCCATCTATCTCGAAAATTGGAAATCATTATAGATAAATTACGAATTGCACACACGTTTTACCCACAAATACTTGTTATTTAATGAGCATGATACCATTAGCTCAAGGTGCAGAGAACCCTTGACAGTGAAATAAACTTTGTCCTAGTATATTTAGCATAAACAACTCAGACAACTGTTGTTTGATACAGAGTTTTCAAGTTTACAGATTTTAATTGGAGGTAGTCCCCACGAAAATGATATCTTCCATCGTAAGGACATTGGTTTTCAATTGGATTGGTTTAATCACACTTTTACATTCTGATATTCTGTTTATCATGTTTTAGAAACGTTATAGCCAAACATTCAAAGCACAAAACTAACTAATATCAGCTTTTGGTATTTTATGCAACTTTTGCTTTAGAAAAAACAGCAAATAATCAAATATTCAGAACTCATAAAATTATTAATCAAGGGGGAAAGTTAGAAGATTAATACCTTTGTTAAAAAAAACACTAATTTTTTGAAGAATTCTTAGAGAAAAAAGTCTAAATGACCCCTAACTCACAAACAACTGGATTAAAGTCTTTCAAATTGCTCAGCATATTATATAAATAATATAAATCATACTCAGCTAGTCCATCATCTGAGCCGATATGCAAATCAGATAGCAACCTTTTTGAACTATTACAAAGTATAGGATATAAGCAAGTATATTACGACACTTGTTAGACTGAGAGAAAGTTATCAATAACAGTAAAATTAGGAGATCTAAGAGTAGCATGGCAAAAAATAAACTTGGTTCGAATCAAGACGTTTTAATAATTCCTTTCACAATCTGACTAATTCAAGGAATATACAATTAAAGAAATCACTATTATTTTACGAAGCACAATAGATATTAGATTTGAATACTATAAAATATAATTTTTAAAATAATATTTCAAAAAAAATATATTCTTTTAAAGAAATTCTTTTAAAAAATATAGCGTATATTTTTGATGAATTCTTAGAAAAAAATTCTGAACTACCTCTAACTCAAAAACAAATGGATTAAAATCTTTTAAATTGATTTGCATAACATGTAAATCATATAGATTATACTCAGTTATTCCATCATCTCAACTGATATGCAAATCAAAAAGCAACATTTTCAATCATCGCAAAATATAGAATATAGAGTTATAAATAAATATATTATGACACTTGTTAGACTGAGAGAAAGTTATCAATCCTAGTAAAATTACGAGTTTTAAATGTAACATGGCAAAACATAAACATGGTTCGAATCAAGCAGTTTCAATAATTCTTTTCACAATCTAACTAATTCAAGGAATATGCTATTAAAGAAATCACTATTATTATTAGAAGCACAATAGATATTAGGTTTGACTACTACAAAATAATTTTTAAAATAATATTTGAGAAAAATTATTATTTTAATGAAATCACGTTTCATTGTCACTTAGCTGCTAAATACGAGGGTTGCTATTTATATTTCTGGCCTAATAATGAAAAAACAAATATGTAGGATCGAAATTGGTTTTATTGTTTTTCAAAATATTCTCCATGATGATCAATACACTTTTGCATGCGTTTGAACCAATTTTCAAAGCACTTTTTCCAGTCCGATTGAGGTAACTCCAAAACATGCGTTTTGAATGCATCAACCGCTTCATCGGGGGTCGAAAATCGATGTCCACGTAATTTATTTTTGATGTGTGGGAATAAGAAGAAGTCATTGGGTGCCAAATCAGGGCTGTACGGCGGATGACCCATCAGTTCGATCTTTCGCTCCGTCAGAAATGCCTTTGTTTGAGTCGATGTGTGAGAGCTCGCATTGTCATGATGAAGAATGATTCGCCTGTTCTTCTGCTTTTTTCGAATTTCTCCGATGACTTCAGGCAAACAAACGGTCGTGTACCATTCAGAATTGACCGTCCTGCGTTGCTCTAACGCCACTGTTGCCACATGACCGTTAATGCCGAAGAAACAGGCAATCATTTGTTTCGATGTGCTTCTTCCTCGAACAACTTTTGTTGGTTTTGCCTCGTCTTGGAAGACCCATACAGTTGATTGCTGTTTTATTTCCAGCTCATATGCATAGATCCATGATTCGCCACCTGTATAGATGTTATACACAGCCTTTTATGTACCTTGAACGTATTTTTCCAACATTTCCTTGCACCAATCGACACGAGCCTTTTTTTGAGCGTTTGTCAGATTATGCGGGATCCAACGCGAACAAATTTTTTTAAGCTCAAATGTTCATGCAATATTTTATTGATGCTAGTCATACTAATGTCCAAAGACGCCTCTATCTCACGGTATGTCACATGACGATCCTGTTTTATCAATTCACTCACAGCATCGATCTTTTCTGGCACAACAACGGATTTTGGACGACCTGGGGCCCTACCATGAACTACCGGGAATGGAATGAAGATTCCCGGCTGGAAAGTGAAACTGGGAAAGTTTGGTTCCATGAATGCTCAATACCGTACCATGAACACTCCCTTGGAATCAGACATTCCACGATAACTCGCTCTTAGGGCGTGGCTAAAATTTAACCAATCACACAATTTACTTTAGATTTTCTTTTTGAGTTTGGCAGCATTAGCATGAGTAAAACGAAACGAGCTTCTGCTATTTAGATAATATTTTTGACTACTTATTGTTTTCTTTTTATAATGTTTTTTGTTTTCATTAGACTAAAAAAACATGAACTGCGAATACTTTGAAATATTCTTCAATTTATTATACATATAGTTTTATTAATTAAAAACGGTCATATTTATCATGTATAATTCATAAAATAAAATCATTTTTTCATAATAAATATTTCTGATATATCCCTTAATACGTTTCATTATTTATTTTAAATATTTTTTAAAAAGTACAACTCTTAAAATAATGATCATATTTTAATGAATTAAGATTCAAAATTTCGTGCCTGAGAACTGCAAGCAGATAGATTACTAATTATACTAGTTTTTAAATCTAAACTAATTTCCAGAAAGAATTCAAATTTTATCAGACAAAAAAATTAACGCTTACCTTGATCTCTTTGAAATTAATTTAATTTCAGAAAAGTTCATTAGTTTTCAATTAAAATTGTAACAATATGAATGACTAAAAAGTTACTACTTTGCTTATTACTTTGGTTTATTTGTTACATTATAAAAGTGACTGTTTTTACTGATAGTTAAATAAATATGTTCACAAGAAATTAATTTCTAGAACTGCGTAAAATTTTCGTGATTTGTAAAATCATTTTACGTATGAAATACTTAAAAATTATAGTTCAGGGAACTACTTCCGCAGCTTTTATAGTATATATTTTAATGGAAGAATGAGAATAAAAATTTTTAAAATGAGTAAGAGAAGAAATAAATACAAATTTCATAAATATTTTTTGAAACGTTTTTATTCTTTTTTGTATTTCTTATTATAAATAAATTGTTTACTTTATAATACATCATGCCTGAAAATTTTTTTTTTAAATGTGCTGCCATTGGTGTATAGTATAAAGAACTATCGTTCGAAAGGAAGTTAAATATTGTTGAATTAAAAGTTCATCGAAAGAAAATTAAAAAAAGAAATGATTGGAACTTCAGAAAAAGGTATTGGCCAAGTAATACATCCCGTAATAATAACATAGAAAGAGTAACAATTATTATATAATGAGAGCATAATTATTTTTAGTTTGTCGTAATTTCTTAGTTAACTCTGAAAGTATCTTTTCGTTCACACATACTAATGAAACAAAACATTTCTCTTTTAATTATCGTCTTGAAAATGGCTCGGGCACGTTTATCTTTTAGAAATTTTGTTATCTTCTCTTATGAAATAGAAAAAAATTAAGGCATTCATCGACGAAATATCGTATTTAGTCCTTAAAAATTCATCATTCCCTCCTTGGAACGACGATTCCAGGTGCCGGAGACTGGTTGGAATGAAACCGATTCCAATTCCAGCCAAGAAACTCTTTCCAAGGTGTTCGTGGTGGGGAAAAATAATTCCCGTTGGAACGTGACGTCATTCCCAGATGGAATTCCATTCCATGGAGCTCATGGTAGGGTTCCTGCACGGGATTCGTCCTGGATCGAACATCGACCACGATTAAATTCGTTATACCAATTTTTTACAGTGCTGTAGGATGGCGCTTTATCGCTGAATAAGGAATTAAGTTCATCGAAGCACTCTTGTCTTGACAATCCACGTCGAAAGTTATGAAAAATAATGGCATGAAAATGTTCACGATTCAATTCCATTTTTTGAAAGAGAAGAACTTTTCAATTTACTGTCAACAACACAATTGAAGCTATAATGGTAAATCGTCTGCTGAATTTATGTTTAAAAATATCAAACTTTCGATTAAAATCGTCTGCGGTCGCCTAGCAACACTTACTGTTGCCAAGGCCAGAAATATAAATAGCAACCCTCGTAATAGTGTAATCGATAAATAAAAAACTTTCTTCTATTATACACTAAAATTAGGCAACTCAACTTTATGCAACGAAAATCGGAATAAGGACGAAAATCGGACTTAAAATTCATTTAAAATTTTGAAATTTAGAAGTTAATTTTAAATTTTAGGTTAATTTTTCCCGATTAAACGTTGCCAGGATTTTATAAAGATGATATTTAAAACTCTGACAAGAGGTACAAAACAAACAAATGAGGTGAAACAAGGGAAAAACAAAACAAACAAATCTCCAAAATTACTAATAAAATTTTAATTTTTATGGGCATTAGCAGAAATGTGGCTTTTTTGTTAAATAAATGTTAGAAAATAAACGCTGGAACACATGTCTCCATTTTTTATGTCCACTAAGAAAAAAAATATGGTCAAAACCACCTCAATATGGTAAAATTTGACGTATTTCTGACTCTATGGAAAGACCAAAAAGTTCAGTTATTTTACCAAAGGTGGTAATGATTTTGGTAAATTAACAATAAAATACTGTTTTTTTAATATGAGATAAAATGTGGTAAATGAGGTAAAAATTGGTAATTTTATCATCATACCTTAGAGCATGGCATAAAAACCATTTATTCAGCTAAATTTACTTGTCAGTTTTGCATTTTTTACTATCAATAAATCATGCTATGGTAATAAGAATTATAATTTTGAAAAACGAAATTTCCGGTAAACCGTTATCATATGAACGGACAAATTGCCAAATGAATGGTTTAAATACCGTATATATTCGTTTTATGGAACAGAATTTTGGTTCCTTTTACCAGAAATGTCATTACCACTTAGTACGGTAATTTTACCAGAATTTTTTTTCTGCATGTTTCAGGTGTAGTTAGCTGAGTGTAAACAACAATAAGATTCTAAAACCAGAATAGAATCTTCAAAATTTCGTATGGCTCTACTTATGCTATCACATGTTTACGAGACGCTTGAACAGAATTATTATTCTGGAAAATTATATTATTGAAATAATATTCAAATTTACAAGTAATTTTACTATTCATAAGGTTTTTCTATATACTTTTTTTAAAATATTAAAAATCGTGAGATAAAACTCGAAATTATTATCACGAAATAAATTTACTGAAAGTATCACCATGGTTTGAGTGTTATTTTCAATTTTTTATGTTTTCATCTAAAGTTAAATTGATTTACAACTTGAATGGAAATAGAACAAGTACATTTATACACAATAAATGTTCAATAATAATAATAATAGGATGACGTGTTTTTAAGTTTTAGATATAAATCAGAAGTAGTAATTCGGAAGAGACCGAATAATCTCTATACTTTATCGAAATATTACGCACAAAAATGCTTTGTTTCGTAAGTATTTTTACAGAGAAATGAAAAATAAAATCGGTGAAAGAAAATAAAGAAATTAAATGGAACCACAATAAATGGAAATGAAGATGTCAAGAAAGTTGTTTTCGTAAAAGGCGTGAAAAAGCGAAGTGAAATGCTACGCATGACTGATATCAACGGATATTTGTTTTTAAATAATTATACCACTGTACACATGATGTGCTTTTCAACAAAGGCATTTTTACCTTTATTTAGATTTGCCTTATCTGTTCCATTGATTTTTCTTTTTTTAATTTTTTTTTATCTTTATCAAGCGAAAAAAAATTGTGTGTTATTTGGGAACTTAGAAAATTCAAGGGCAATAAATCATGTTTAGCTTTTCCATTTCATCAATTTTACTTTTTTTTTAATTCTTTTTATTAAGATTAAGACAGTATCTTGCTTGAGAAGGCGTGAATTTCAACATTCGCTGGATATATGTGTGAGAAAATGCATTTTTTTATGAAGTCATTGGACGACAGGTGAAAACTTCAGTATGGTAAAAAAGACCACCCAATATATTCATAATATCCATAAATATTTCGATTTTCCCATGCCACGAAGTAAAATTTCCATTCAATGATGAGATTTTAATAGATTTAGAACTTTATATTACAAATTGAAAATTATTATTAATTAATTATAATATGAAATATTTCAATATTTTGAAAGTTACTTTTTAATTACTTTTACAAATTAAAATAATATTTCAATTTTTTCAGCATTTTTTCGAGCTACTGCTTAATCAATTTTTTCAAAAATCGAGAAGCATAACTTAATGATTCTGATTACGGATGATTCGGGACACATTTTTGAAACTTATTTAAGAATGCATGTATTTATTAAAAAAATTTTGTTTTGATTCATCATAGACTGATTATGTTAAAAATGGTTAAAATATTTTAGAACACATTTCAAAAAATTAAAAATTATATTTTTCTTAACAAAACTATGTTTTTAATTTTCTTTATATCCCTAACCATTATGCTTTAAAAGAACTAAATTTTAACTAATTTTGTAAAATATTCATACTTCAATTTGTAATCAGTATATTTTGATATAACTTTTTAAAAAATTTAAACAAAAAGTTAAATTAAAATCTCAGTTTTTCCACCAGCATAACACTTTCACAAATTTGTTAATCAAATCTAGCAAAGTTCCATATTTTCCTGATGATAAACTTAAATAATTTTTTAAACGTGTGTATTCGAAATTTCATGCAATTTTCTTCAGCTGTTTTTGATATATATTAATTTAAAATTGAAAAAATGGGGGGGGGGAATAATCGTTAAAATTTACAATTAACGATTCTACGTCTGCTATATTAATGGGAAGAAGGAAAACGAAAATAAATCCTTCGTTCTAATTAACATAGCATAAATTTTGCACAATTCGAAAGCGAATAATAGTATAATGTTATAAAATAATAATAAAAAAATATTGAAAATTCAAAGATTATTGTATCTCAGACCCCCTTAGTTTCTATACTGCAATCAACTCTCAACCACCAAATTATATCCATTCATGATATTTTTTACTTTTTTAATTGCATTTTTTGCCTGATTAACACTATTAGCTATTTCTGGAAAAATCGGTCAAGCAACAATTTATTTAATTATTATTTTACCAAACTCATACAGAAAAGTCAAATAACTATAAATAAGATGGCCTTCAAACTATTGACTGTGGGGAAAAAACCGTTTATTAAATGCTTTCACCAAATACGGAATACTTGAATTTATCGCCCAAACTAGGCACATCTAATGAAGTCACTTAGTTCCTTGCAGCTGAGTACATGTTTATACATTTATTTACATGTATACAAGTATATAGCCGAGAGGGCGAATCTGTTCACCTCGTGATCGACAGAACATGGTTCAAAACCAATGTTAGCACGTCAATATTTCCTCCATTCCCTTCAACACGTAAAGAGTTTCTAGTGTCCTGCACTCCCAATTTGTGAACCTGGACTATTAGAATGCGATACTCTCACTCACGCATAGATGACGGCACCATAAAACGGCTTAACACAAATTATTCCCATCTCTTAGGATAGGTGAAACAACCAGGTGAACTAATTGAACCATATTCCACGATTCATGCAATAAAACAAACTCAACCACACTCCAATGCTCATTACTTAACAAAAAGCCAATCTTCAGAGTCCAGTTAATTTTTTTATAGTTTTGAAACCATGCTAGTTGTAAATAGTTAAAAAAACGCATAGTTTTTGTGTAATGGTTTTTTACCATACTAGTTATAAACGATTTAAAAGACAAACAATGATGAAAAAAATATTTTTTACCGTAACATCTGCTGCTTATTTTACCGTAATTTTGGAATGAAAATCGTAACAGTGTATGACTAATTATATTTTGTCTTAAATTGCACATTTTTAAAATGTTCTTTCTACAATATAAATTGGTTGAATGCCTTTTAAAGTACATAAAAAATAATAAAGACGTTTCATTTTTGAATCTTTATTTCTCAGGAATCCATTTCATTACACGTTAAAAATCATCAGATTAAATAATGAGCTTAATACACTAATAGGAACCATCAGATATACGCAAATGTCATTGATTTAATTTCTTGGTTCAATAATATGTAATAATAGTTGACAATTCCATGAATACAATCATAACCGATTTATCTGCCTTCATTCATAACATTAAAATAAATGCAAAATTTCAAAAAAGGAATCTTTTAAAACGTATTCTTCAAATCTACTTTAAACGAAATAATTTATTTAAATGTTCATAAAAATGATTTGAGTACTGAAGTAAAAGAGGTGAACATAAAAGAAATAAAAGAGTAAAAGTCATATTTAAAAAATAAAAAAAACTATAAATTAAAGTAATCCTACTGTGTATTTTATCTTCTCAAACAATTGATATTTTATACTATTTCGTTCATATTTTCGAATAAATTCGAACTTTATTTCAATTTCAAAATCTCTTTTCCATGGTGTAAATAACCTATGGGGATTGTCTTGCCATTGGCCTCAAGTCAATTCCACGTGGAAACTGCCTTCTCGGCAGGGAGGTTTTTTCCCTCTTTTTTTCCTTCAAATTTTTATTGCGTATTGTAGCCGTTTATTCTCTAAAAATGTATTTTCAAAGCTGTTAAATTTAAAAACACCAAGCAAGTTTTATAAAGAACACTTCCCACATTTTAAAGTCAAAAATTTCCTTTAAAGTGTGAGAATGAATATCTAATCTCAACAATGCAAAATGATATAAATATGCATCAGTTAATATTGTCCTTAATTTTAATTTCAATACAAAACTATTTCCTTCAATTACAAAAATTTCAAGTCGGCGTAATATTTTCTTTGTCAACCTGAATATATAATTTTTTCAATAAAAAGAAGATATTGCTTTTGGAATATAAGCTAAATTTTAATTAATTTGGTATTTTTGAAATGCTTCTTTCAAAAAGTCTTTGTGAAGTTTTAAATTCATTATTCTTCAATTTTGGCAATTTATTTGGTGAATTTTCTCAAGTACTTTATTTATTTATAATAAGGTAATATTTGAATGAATATTAAACAAATATTGTCTAGGAATTATTTATTATTTTTGGCAAAAATATTGAAAAGTGCATAAAAAAATCTTTTGTTAATATTCTTAATTATCTATCATAATTTTAAAAAAAATAAATAAGCAAATAATAGATCATGAAAAATTAATCCTTTTAAAACAAAAGTATTTTTTTTCCTTAAAATATGTTAAATATCCTTTTGCTTGCATTCATTAAGAAATTAAGCTTTACTAAATTAGAAAAATGCTTTAAAAATAAAGAAAAGTATGTTTTTTTTATGTTCCTTACTATAACATATATAATTAAGTAAAACTTAAATATTCAAAATTTAAGGAAATTCTCAATGTTACGGTATTCTTTGCGGTATTTGAATCTGGATTTTTCGATTAATTTTATTTTAAAGATTATTTGAAAACAATTGATAATAGAAAAGGCTTTTATTAAATTTGCTTTACCTAAAAACAGTATATTGAAGTAGAAGATGGCAGCAGTTTTCATCTCAAAATTCCTTGTAATTCGAAATCAATTTAGAAGATAAAGGAAGTTTAATACCAATGGTCAATATGAACTTATTTTTATGTATAAAACTAATTTGCTATTTCGATACTTAAAGTGAAAAACCACGAAAGTTTCTCATGGGTAATCTGATCGTAATGGGAAATTAAACAATGATCCGACTATCACTGGAGATAATTTATGTTAGCCAGTACCTAGTGAGGACCGGGATTCGTAATCGATTCGAAACAAGTTGGTTTTCACGTCAACGCTGTAAAAAGTTGTTCAAATTACGGTACAACATACTAGCACTTTGAGTGCATCATCCATTCCATGAAAGCCATAATATACCGTAATTTTTACATTAATATTTATTTAATTCAAGTGATTCAGTGATTTTACTGTATATATATATATATATATATATATATACATTTACAGTAAATTAATTTACAATAAACTAATTAATTTTACTTTTGCGTATTTCTCCATATCTCGAAAACTTATTAAGCGGTTTGAAAATTCTTTGCACGCAATTATCTCCTAACCAAACTATGGAGGCCATATTTCCCAGATCGTAGTTACCCCCTATATTTTAGGGGTCAGAAATCTGAGTTCTTTGAAAAAAAAGGAAGTTTATCCGGAGAAAGAACATTTTTGTGTCGGATTCCGTTACTTAAAATATCGTCTGGTACTAATTAATTAGCATATTCGAAGTCATCCCCTCAAACCATTAAGAATGATTCCTAGAACGTGAAGATCCGATCAGTAAATCAAAAGTTAGTTCAAAGTGGATCCGCTTTGTTTTTTTTTTTTTTTTTTTTTGCGCATTGTACAACTTTTTTTACGAATTATATCGAAACAACTAACAATGACATGAGGTTACCTGACAAATGTTATAATAGTTCTTATTATTCTCAGAAAGGAATCCTTATTAGATATACTTTAATAAAATTTCTAGATTTTCTTAGTCTTCAAAAAAAATGGAAAACTAAAAATATTGATTCTGATTTTTATTGTCTTTGGCCTGTTTTAAAAACTATCTGTTAGAGTCATTAAAGGAAGATCTTGTTTTAAAAACTTTTTCTCCAATGGGGTGTCAAATTTCTCTTATTCGGTAGGCCATAGTGCTTGTGGTTTTTATTTTCCTACTCAGGAAAAATTAATCGATTCTACAGATCTGAGTTATCAACGGAACTAAAGTAGAAATTTAATTTTACAGAAAACAGCGTTGAAGGCAAAGAAATAAAATCCTGTTTTTCATGTGTTGATATATGACTGAATAGTAATAAAAATTAAATCTCTTCTGTGAATTATAAAGATACACGGATACATTAAAAGAAAAAATGCATTCCTTAAAAATTTGGAAATAAGCTCTCCAGATACACTGTAAAAAATTCCGGAACAAATTACGGCTCCGCGGTACTTTTTATCATTTCCATTTTTACAAGAACATGTTAAGGAACAAAAAAATCTGATAAACCGTAATTTTTACAGTAATAATTACCGTAAAATCACTTAATCACCTTAATTAAATAAATAGTACTGTAAAAATTACGGTATAATGTTTTACGATAATCATGAACTTCACGGTAAAATGGATTTTAAGGTTGGCGCACTGTAAGTGCCGGTATTTTTTACAATAATTTGATGTTAAATTTTTTGTAGTGTACCATACTTTAAGATTATGCGAAAAATAATTAAAGATCTCAAATTTCTTTACTTGTTGATTTTTTCGTAAAATATTTCTCAATAGTTATTCAACACATTATGTGATAATCAGAGATTATAAAACATTTTAATAAATTCCAATAATTTGGTTCTGCAAATAACCAATTAAAATTTGTAGATGGTCCCTTAATTCAATGTACGAAAAGTAACCCGCAGTATCTTCGGATTTTCAAAGACGAGAAAAATCAAAAAATATATTCACGCTGTTTATCTGTATAAAGATAGGTTAGAAATCGTGAAGATCTTGAACGTCACGACTTGCTTCTCTAGTTATCACTACTATATGATCACCTCAATGATTCAAGATTTTAGATTCGGTACAACGATTATTGTATTCAACTTTTTAAGAATAAGCGAAATAGTTTCTTTTAAAACTCACTTTTTACCAGATAAAGAGATTAAATGAAGGTAAATAAAAAAAACTATTTCGTATAGACTTTATTCGTTAAATTTTAACTTTATTCGTTTTTGAATTTCGCATCTATTTAAAACGTGAATGTGTGAAAAGCGTGAAAATAAATGAAGATAAAATATAGCAACCTAAATAATTCTTGATGTTTCAAGACATAGGAGAATTTTTAAGGAGAAAGAGATTATAAATAGTTCAGATAAAAGGGTTTTTTATACACTTTTTTGTATTAAGCATTGAACATTTAATGCACAAACGTAACTTACTTTTGTGTAAATTTGTGTTAAAATAAAAAATACTAATATTCATAAACATTTTACAAAACAAAGAATACAAAGGAAACATACTGATTTAAATATTCAGCCATTAAAAAAATTTATGTTTACGCTTTTTTGTGCTATGGAAATACAAACATTCAAGATTATTTGAAAGACAATTTTTGAAAAGTGAAACTCGCTAACATAGTAACAACATAAAATAAATACTACAAATTTCAAATTTTAGTAAATATTAATTTTAGTAAAGTTTTCAAGGGTTTTTTGTTTTAAAACTTTTTCCTTGTTTTAAAAACATAGAAAATATTTATGTGGTATTGTTTTAACTTGAAAAAATATCTCATCGATTTTTATTGTTATATAAACTATGCTTTATTACTTAAATTAGAAATTTAACAATATTTTTCTATAAAAAATACACTCGATTCAACATAACGGTAGAAATTAAAAATTAATATTCGTATAAAATGCGTTCAATGTTCAGATAAATAGCATTGTTGGCCCACGTGAAACGTTATTGAATAAGTCATAAATGTACAAATAAAACTAAAAAAACTTTCGAAAATAGGTAAACACCAGCAAAAAAAATTTAAAAACCCTAAGAGGGACAATTGTTTTTTCTTCATTTATTTATTTATTACAAAAAAGTAACAATAATTCTATAATATACGCTGTAATCATTATCAACTCGTTTCAACATTTTTAGCACATTGAATCATATCATTCTCTTAATTTAAAATAAACTAAATGAATTATTGCTATAAACTGATGAGGCACATGGAAATGAAACTTACACTGTCATAAGGGAGAAAAACGAACTACTTCAAATTGATTTTCGATCTGCCTTTTACCCTGATAGTCGTTGAAAAGTTTTCGACACTCAAAATTAGTTAAAATTTTCTATTTTCAATAAAGAAAATTTTAAGTTCATAAACCGTCAGTTATTTAAATGCATTAATCTTACTCTACACTATTTTCTAAATTAATTTATCTTCCGATTTCTCAAATAGTTTTCATTTTTATCCTTAGGCAGCAGTAATACATAAATTTAAAAAGGATGTTACTTAATTTTGTAATGATTATTTAATTATCTCAAATTTTATAAGTTTAAGAAAGTTCATTACTGGAAAAAGAAGAGTAAAAACAAAGAGCCAATCAGTTTATGAGAATAGAATAAATTGCACAACTTCAGTTCTGCTTCAACTACTTTTGAAAACAAACAGCCTTTGTTCGAAATTTTTACCGACAAACTCTCTTTATTTGCACATAGTCCCTTTCCACACGCAGACACATATCCCATGTACTCATAAACTCTAAATTAACTTTCTCACAAAATTGCAAATTTGGCTTATGAATAATTTATAACTTGGAGACGAAGAAATACTGAGGGTGGGGGTGGACTTAGAAAAGGAAGCCTGAAAACTTTGTTAAACATAATCAACAGAGTTGAATTAATCAACCTGAGTTACATTACGTTCAACAGAATTAACCTCTTTTATACTCGAAATAATTCCAGGTCGAATAGTTTGCTTAGCTCTTAGGGACATCGTAGTAGCAAAGGATTAGCTGGAGCCCACTAATAATTATATCTGCCTTAACATACAGTTACAGTGAAAGGTAATCAGATGTCGTCTTGAAAGGTACCTTCATGCAGCAAAGGAGAATGGCATTTTAATACGAAGATTTATCGATTTCTAGATCGATGTCACTCAACTTACACCATTACGCTTAGGATTGAAATGGGTTTTTTAAAAAAATACCGGGTTTTTCCGCAATTTTTAGCACACTTTTTTGAATTTTTTGTTGTTATTACTGAAGTTAAGTATGAAAATTCCTAACGAAAAAGAATCTGCGATATATTTTAGAAAGAAAAAATATAAGTTTTGAAGCCAAATGCAATCCTTTTGCAAGTTATTTCAACCAAATGTGCAGCAAAGAAGAAGCATAAGACTTAAAGTCATCTTAGGTTCTTCTAAATGGAACAATATTTTTATCCTTATATTTTCAAAATTTGAGAAGCAATCGATAAGAAATCACATAGTTTATGAGATATAAGCAATTATTACGAAGATTTATCGATTTCTAGATCAATGTCATTCAACTTCTACCATTACGCTTAGGAATGAAAAAGGTTTTTAAAAAATATTGGGTTTTACCTTAATTTTTTGAATACATATTCTTTTTATAATTGTTATTATTTAAAATCTGAAGATTCGTAGCCAAAAAGAATGTGCTCCATAATTTAGAAATAAAACAAAAATATTAAACCAAATGCAAAGATTAGCCCTTTGCAAGTTATTTGAACCAAATGTGCAGCAAAATATAAACAAAAGAATTAAAGTTATCGTTCGTTCGTCTAAATAGAAATAATATTTTTTATCTTTATATTTTAATAACTTGAAGCAATAGATTAAAAATCGCATAGTTAATGAAATATATACAAGTATTACAAAGATTAATCGATATCTAGATCGATGTCACCAACTTCTACCATTATGTTTAGGAATGAAAAAGGTTTTTTTTTTAAAAATACTGAGTTTTATCTTAATTTTTTATTACATTTTTTGAATTTCTATTATTGTTATTATTTAAAATAATTATAAAAATCCACGATGAAAAAAATCTGAGACATATTTTAGAAAAAAATTATAAATTTTAAAACCAAATGTAAAGATTAACCCTTTGCAAGTTATTTGAACCAAATGTATAGCATGGAAAAGACATAAGAATTAAAGTCATAGCATGTTCGTAAAATGGAAACATTATTCTTTATATTTATATTTTCAAAATTTAAACCAATCAATCAAAAATTGAATAGTTTAAGAGATGAATACTATTACAATTTCAATGATTTACATCACTCGTGCGGACCAATACGAATTAAGCGGGATAAATTGGTGATTTACATAATCAATGATCTAAAACTAAATTCAATGATCATATTCAATGATCTAAAACTACGATTCTAAAACTAAACCAATGGCTCTAAACTAATGTCCTATGATTCTAAAATAAAATTTCTGTAAATTTTTCATTTTTGATGTAGCTCAAATAGCGCGTTTACTAACTCGAAATGCGTGTTTAAAAAATAAATATAACTGTATTAAGTAAATTAGGTATAGAGCAAAATGCGTGTTTAAAAAGAAATGAAGCTCAATAGGCGCATTATGAAACTAAACATGGAGCAAAATGCGCCTTTTCGGTGGCAGACAATGACCAATGTAGGCCATATTTTTAACACCTACGCTAATCTTAAAAATAGCGCATAAAAAGTCATTATGAAAATTCAAAGTAATCGATCTCATGCTAACATGAAATTTAGTTGAGTATAAATGTTTTTTTTAACGTTTACAAATTTTTCAACATTAAAATTAAGTGCATAAAATATTGCTACATTTATGTTAAAAAAAGTTATATTTTAGAAATAAAATATGTTTTGCATTATTTTTCATTTTCATAGAAATTAGAAATTTTAGATTGCTTTTCATAGACTTATATTTTAATTTTTCTCTGATATCAGAGTTGGATTTTTGACTATACAAGTGCTGGGAACGGGTTAAAACTGCCGAAAATCTAAAATGATCAAGAAAATTCAAAAAACGTGTCGAAATTGTTTTAGTATATTTAAAAGAACATAAATGCATTCTAATATTTAAACACTAATTTATAAGTACATCACTAAAAACAATTTTATTAAAGTAAATATTCTAAATACAAATTTTTGACATGATTGAAAAACTGACGCGTTTCAAAGACTTGCAAACTCTGTCTGTTATAGTTTGATTCTATTAACTACATAAATTCATGAAATAAAAAAATGTCCTTGTCTACACAGCACAAAAGCAAATTTCATAATTATTAAATTTGAAAAAGAATTTTATTAAAAGTATTTTTGCACTGATCTTTCAACAAGTTTTAAAGTTTTGAGAAAGAAGCTCATGATTTGCATTATTGATTAACGTGATATGCTAATATCCAAATAGCATTACGGAGTTTGAACTTAAAATCTTCCATGAGAATAAATTATTGGCATCAACTTTACGTAGTTCCTTCAAACTTGAAACTTCCCGAGTTGTTGAATTTGAATTGAAAATAAAAATGATATGCTGTTTCAGAAGTATATGTTGTTTAATTCCTTACATTAATTAATACTCAGGTTTAAATGATTAACAATATTCAGGAATGCCGTATAAATCAAAAAGACGTTGTGTTGCTTTTAACGCTTAATAATTAACATAAATATTTATCGGAAGTAAAATAATTTGTTGGTCTGACGCACTGATAGACAATGATTTGACAAATTTTTGCTAAGTTGAGCAAAATATGATTTGATTGCAGTATAATAAATGCTTCCCAAAGTTTTTTTTTAAAAAATTAGAATTTTTTTTTCGTCTTCAATCACTTTCAAACTATAATTTTTAGAGAATATTTGCTTGTTAGTTAAGGAAAGTGAAAATCTGGATGATAGAGGAATGTTGAAAAAAAATAGTACTACCACACATAACGGATTTATGACCTTAGTTATGACCATACTTACAGGCACAGCAAGTACAGTCAAAACAACCTGATTATAGTGAAATTTACAATGATTCTGGCTCTATGGGAACAACGAAAAGCTCAGTAATTTTTACCTCAGTTCTCAGGTAATGATTTTGGTAAATTTAACAATAAAAATATGATTTTATTACGATGCATTTTGGTAGTAAAAGTAGTAAATTTTAGTAATTTTATCGCGCTATCTTTGAGTGGGGCATAAAAGCCATTAATTTCACTAAATTTACCTTTCAGTTTTGTATTTTTGCTACATTTATGGTAATAAAAACCATAATTTCAGGTAATCCTTTTCCATATGAAAGGTTAAATATCGTATATTTTGGTTTTATTACCATAATGTATGGCAATTTACCCAAAAGACTTTTTTCTCTGTGTACTCTCCATTGAGTTCCACACAATGGCAACATTGAGTCAAGAAAGAAAAAACAAAATAATTTACCTTTTACAATTTTATTTGTGAACACAATAAAAAAAAGTTTATAATAAAAAATAAGCTTAACAGCAAACACTATTGAAAAATATTTAATAAATTAACGCATAATTAATAATTTTAGACAAATGTGTTATCGGAAGTTCACGCTTTAGGTGTAGAGTTTTATTAAAAAAATTAATTTTAAAAAATTTAAATTTCGCAAAAACTAGTAGTACGATACTCTACCTCTTTAATTGCATTAATATAATATATGTATATTTGCTTGAGCACTAAATTTGCATTATTATATAGTCAACGACTAATCCTGAAATTAACGTGCAATAAACACTATGAACAAATTCTAACTATACAAAAAAAATGTGCTTTCCTGTTCTTTCTTTCGTTTTTTTTTCAATTTTGGATATAATTCATGAAAGCTTATCTCAATTGCAAATACAAATAATATCAAGCTAAGGTAACTCTCGCCAATTGTAATTAATAGATGTTAAGCATGTTAAGTTTTGTATTTAATTATGATTAATATTCATTATCATGGTTTCAACATATTTAGCGATTATTTGGTTGCATGGTACCATAGTATGGCTAAAACATGGTTTGTATGCAGGCTCCTATGTTTTTCAAACACTCACTAATTTATCGTTGAAGACCTTATTACTTTTAATTCTTCAATTACAACTAAAAACAAATATTAAATTGCAAAGAAAAAGTTAATATTAGTCATGCTACTATGCTTTTAAAATACAATAAAAAGCTCCTTGGAAGAGTAGGATAAAACATTGAGGACAAATATCAACTCTAAAAGACAGTAGCGGTGACGAGTTAGGTCATTGGCAGCCTTACAGTTGTAGCTTCAAATCCAGAAATATATAATTGAGAGTTCAAAAAATACTTGAGTGTTTAATGAGAGATTTTGTTTAACAATATTTTAATTTCGAAAGGATTTTTGCAAAAATTTCTGCTTCAATGCAGTTTCTGCAATTATTTCTGTGGCCTGTAATCAATGTGGATTTTTTAAGGAGAACTGTGAAAATTATTGTTATTTTCTCTTTTAGGTTGTATTGAATATTTGTGCTAGAAGGAAAATAAACATTTTTATTTTTAAAGATGATCTGACTAATATTAAGATTTCATTTTAAGTCACATTTCTAATGGGTCCATCTTGGTTGCGAGCAAAACAAATCAGCTTTGTGAATCGAACCATATAGCATGACGTATACCGTGAAAAATTCCGGATAAAATTACGGTATAAAGTACCACCACTTTGGTACATCAAAAGTAAAATATCATACCATAATTTTTATAAAATATTTAATTAGAGTGATTCGGTGAATTTACGGTAATTATTGCTATAAAAATCACGGTATATCAAACATTTTGTTTAGTAGCATGTTCCGGTAGAAAAGGATTTTATGATAAAAAGTACATTTTAACGTAAATTGATTCGGTATTTTTTACAATGTAGCAATCTTGGGGGTTGGTGAGTGTCAAAAAGTGGAGGGTAGAGCCCACTAGTAATCATAATTTAATAAAAACAAATAAAACATTATCTCATGGTGTCGCTGACAAGTTTTCATTTGAGAGCCGCGATGGCTATGGGAAAAGAGCATTCGCTTTCCAATGAAACGAACCAGATTCGAATCCCAGCGATGGTTGGTCAGTTCGAATTCCGCATCCGGCTAGCACCGATCACAATGCTGACGTAAAATATCCTCAGTGGTAGACGGATCATGAATTAGAATCCCTATGCCGTCAGGCTAACCATGAGGAAATTTTCGTGGTTTTTCTCTCCATGTATCGCAAATGTGGGTTAGTTCCATCAAAAAGTCCTCCAAGAAAGAAAGTTTGTCCCAATATTCGATTCAGGAGTTCCCTTGTTTTCTGGATTGGGTTCAAAACTACAAGGCTACGGAGTTGAAAATTAGTAGTCGTAAACTCAAAAAATTGGTCGGCTGTTCAATAACGATTACAAAATAAATTAAAAACATTTGAAGGTATTTGATAACGAAAAAAGGTCTTGGTTGTAGGTTTGAACACCTTGCGGTGTGTTTAAATGAGCTCTGTCTATAAAAACACTTTTGTACGCTACAGTTATACACAAGTAGCGTACATTTACGGATCTTTACCGTTTAGCTTGAAAAGTGAGTCTTGTGTGCAAAAATATGCAGTAAATATACATTAAAGTACAAATTTTTTGACATTGCACTACTTATACTAGTTCTTTCTACCTGTATTTAGGAGACTGGTATTATTACTTTAAATATATAAATCATTTACCCATTAAAATACAATTGCTTCACAGAAAAAAAATTAACTATTCAGGACAGAAAAAAGATAAAAATTTTATTCCATCATGTTATTCTTCAAATTTTAAATTCATAGTTATTGACATTAATAGTTAGTCAAAGAAAATAGAAATAAGAAAAATAGACTGGCAAATACTGGCTTCTTTTTCAGGAAAAATACAGTGAGTAAATATCAAATGAATTTTAATAAAGATATTTTCTTGTAGTATTTATGTAAGATTCGTGTAAATAGAGTGCGACTTAAAAAGGTTATGTAAATAATGAATTTCATATTCATTTTTATACTCTTTATTTTCAATCAAATTATGCTTCTATAGCTTCTCAAAAAAAGGAAATTAAATATAATAAATTTCGTTTCAGAAAGTTATTCAGTTATATTTGGTTAATCTAATCAATCTAGTTATATTCAGTTATATTTTGTTAATCTAACTAAAGAATTTTATCAAATAATTTTGATGATATAAATTAGGTCTTTGAAAATTGCACTAAAAATAATGAATAGTCAAAGGATCTCGGAAATCATTTATTACAAAGAATAAAATAAAATTTACAAAAAATTTTAACGGTGGTGAAAGATAAAATATGTTGACTTAAATCATCAAAATAATTCAATAATGATTTTTGATTGGCAAATCATTTGTGCAAATAATCTAAACCTAGTTTTTTCCCCTCTTAATTTTCTATATTATACAATCTATTTCAACTTAGTAAATAAGGAAAGATTTTTGATTTAAAGAAAAGAATAGCATCAAAAGAACTTTTCTCAAACCTACAATCATCTAAACAGTAAGGTAATCAATAATTTGCCATAACTAATAACAATAAACTAATAAATGAATGAAAACTTTAATACATTTGGGAGACCAACATACGCTTGTTCCTAAAAAAATAGAGACATTTAGCATATTAAGGCCTATTATGATAAAAATGAAAGAAAAAAAAAGTATGATGGATTTACACCAAAACTATTTTTTTTATATTTTTAAAAACATTTTGGAGAGTCTTCAACCATAATGACATTGAAACTTTTTCGCAAACTTAATACGTTCTGTATTTGACCTATATTATTATGCTTCTTTTACTCTTGATTTCATAATTCTTAAGTTCAAATTTATCACAAACTTGGTTCTTTTTCAAGACTTTGTTAAGCTTGCAACAAATTTACACCATATTATAGTTCAAGTAACCGATATTATGGTAAAGCATTGAACAAGTTTTCATAAGATTACAGTATACATTTAGTTTTCAATGAGTGTAAAAGTTTAAAATCTAAGTCGAGTTCGTTAAATGCTAAATCACATTTTTGTAATAGAATCAAGTAGGATGAAATAGCCATGAAGATCAAGATATACCCAAAATGTTTAAAGAAGAGATATGTGGAAATTTATTGAGTTAAGAATGCATGTTTTGTTAAAAAATGATGATATTAAGAAAGTCACAGTATTGTTCAAATTCTCTAAGACCTTTTTAAGCAATGTGACTTTTTATTACTTCCATGAGTCTTTATAACCATATAGCAAAAGATGTCGATTTTTTATGAACTCAAATTTTAATTTTTGAAGCAAAATTACTCAACCTTGAACTGTATCACACTTAGAAATATTCATAATTTTTTGGTATTAGAGTCGTGGTGGCTCAGGGGATAGAGCGTTCGCTATCTAATAATGTGAACCGGGTTCGAACCCAGCGATGATTGGTCGAAACGAATTCTGCACCCGACTAATTCCGACCACATTGCTGGCGCTAAATATCCCCAGTGGTAGACGAATTATGCGTTAAAGTCCCCTTACCGTAAGCCTAACTGTGAGAGGATTTCGTTGTTTCCTATCAAAGCAACATAAATTCGGGTTAGTTCCATAAAAAATCTTCCTTTACGAAGACAAATTTCTCCCAATACCTGATTAGGAATTCCCTTGTCCTCTGGATTAGGTTCAAAATTATAAGGCTACGGAGTTAAAGATTAGTAGTCTTAAGCCCAAAATTGGGTCCGCTATTCAATGACGGTTATAAAATTAAAAAAACCGTGCAACCGCGATAAAAAAAAAATTTTTATACTTATTTTATGTATTAAAATCTATTTAACGAATCAAAACTAATCAAACAATGGGTGTAAAATAAAATTAAAAAAATCATATTCATTTGGAAAAAAATAATGAGAAAAATCATGATAATCATTTTTTCATAGGTTGGAATGTTGAAAGATCACAAAATACGCGAACATTTTTGAAAAGATTACGTGTTCCTTACATTTCTTTGGTTCATTGCGATAAAAAAAATTTAAATCAGTTAGCTTCTATACTTATTTCTTTTTAAAAACAAAGAAAATCAATCAAATTATCAAAGTTTGAACTATGCAATTTTGTTATGTTTGTTGATGTTTACTCTGAAACGTGAGCCATATGTTCCGCATTATAATTCTGCAAATGGTTCAATTTAATAAGAAAAAAAGTTTGAAACTCCATTTAACATCTCATCAATGTTGTATACGAAAAGTTTTTTTTTAAATCCTTCTGTCATTGTTGTTAAATATTTATTATTGGATTATTCCTTCGAGTTTGATCTACGCTATTTTAACTCCGTTTTTCTACCATTTTTTATATTTAATTTTTAATTTAAGCTTCTACTATTAAAATATAGAAAACTCCTGCATTTTGCCAAAAAAAAGAAAAATATTGGTATGTCTTATTACAATGAACACTGTAAATTAAGAGAAAGAAACTTATTTTAAAAAGCTATGGACTATTGTAAATCGTCTTCTAATTACCAATTTTAAAAATTTGTTGCCAAGTAATTTAAAACATAATAAAATCCTTTTGGAGTACGAATAATGCTGAAAAAATAGATATGTTTTGCAAAAATTGGATGCTCATTTAAACACCTTATAGTTGTATTGTTGTTGTAGTCCATTTACGTCGCACTAGAGCTGCACAATGGGCTATTGGCGACTGTCTGGGAAACATTCCTGAGGATGATCCGAAGACATGCCATCACGATTTTGATTCTCTGCAGAGGGGAAGGCTCCCCTGCTTCGGTAGTCCAATGGCCTGCATGCGAAGTCGAGCACTTTACGGTAGAACAGTTTAACGAGGACCAATACCGCACACCCTCGATCCCTACGCAGACTGATCCAAGTGGTCACTCACCAGCACACTGACCACAGGCAGTGATGCTTGACTTCGGTGGTCTGCTGGGAACCGTGTCTTAACGATCAGTGCACTGCGGGATCCTTATAGTCGTGAGATTTAGCATTAAGAAACAATAGTTTTAACATCTCCATAATTGTTAAATAAAAATAAAAGTTTTCTTCACTGAGAAGAAAAGTGGGGTTAAAACTATCATGATATGGTATAATTTATTGTATTCTTGTTACTATGGGACGTCAAATAGCTGGGTAATTTTTACTGAAGCGCTTTGGTAATGGTTTTGGTGAAATCAACAAAAAAACATGTTTTTATGTGTGGTAAAATTTAAAGAAACGTGGCCAAATTTGGTAATTTTATCATGATACCTTAGAACATGACATATAAATGTTTTATTTTATTGAGTTCACTTTTCAGCTTCGTATTTTTTATTAAATATGTGTTAATAAGAACTATAATTTCGAAAACCAGAATTTCCCGTAAACCGTTAGCATATGAACGGAAAAAACTTACCAAACGAATGGTTTAATTACTGTATATTTTCGTTTTATTAGCCAAAATTATGGGGGTTTTTTACCAGAAATGTCATTATTATACAATACGGTAATTTTGCCAGAATTTTTTTCTCTGTGTTACTTTAATCAATTTTAAGACTTCTTCTGTTGAATACTATATTATTCATGCAAACGATCGTGGCTCAAACTAAAAATGACGTCGCAATCCCAAATGGACTTGCATCAAAGAACTTCAAAAATGTCGGAACAGCAGGTCATCATTTGAATCGCAGAGATATTTCCCTTCCTACTGTACAACCATTTACATAATTTGAAGAGTCATATTCCTATACTATTTTATGCTCACGTGGTGAGTAATGTAATGGCACCTTCATTGGAAGAACTGGACTCTTTGTATGCAGCGTAATTCTTTCCTTTAGCACAGAGGGTGGTAGAAGGTCGATGAATTCATAATACGCATACTATCTTCAAATTTACCTACCTTTTGAGCTTGTGCTATGCAATAAGAAAAAACGGAATTACAGTTCTATGAACACCCATCGAGAGTAAAATGACAGTTTGAAAAAATTTATTCTGGATATTTGAGTTGTTCATTTTAAAAACTCGCAATCTGCACTTTTATATCCATAAAACAGCAAAAGCTCTTTGTAAAACATAATCACTGAAAGCTTGTTATAGTGCGTAAATATAAGGATAAGATGGAAAAAAATCGCATTGACTTTTAATGTCTGCCTTAAGTTAATTTTTTTGCAAGTCAGTTAAGTTAGAGTTAGATCATTTTTTTTGCCTTTAGAGTTTCTTGACCATCCTAGTAAATATAAAATACGTCTTAGGTTTGCACAAAAAAACTTTAAAACAGCATTAAAATATTTTTTACTAATTGCCTTATATTTCAGTTTCCACAAAAGTTTGATTTCATAATTAAAACAAACTTAACGGCTCATCGAAGGAGGAAACAATTTAATTAGAATATGATTTATTTATTTTTTTGATATCGAGACTTCTACGCGCACATGCACTATAGGCTAAGTATGGGCCCAGTTTTAGTTCATTCCAAGGTTTAACTCATTTTAGTTCAATATTCGTAGATTTAGTTCAATGTAAGCTACAACCAGGGGCATGCTTATGGTTCCAGTGGTCCTGGGCAAAACATTAAGGAATTTTATCAGGATTAATAAAAGTCAAGTTTTGTTTAACAAATATATATTAAACATTGAATTTTTTGATTTGAATTAAATATTTTTAAAATTGTTTTCGTTCTTAACCAACTGATAAAATGTATAAATAATGCTTAATATTTTTTTCAAAATAAAACTGCATCTGAAATTTTTAATATAACTAATAAAAAAATGCTTATTATTATTATTTAATTATTGCTCACTAATTACTGAGTAACTAAAGTTCGTTATTATTTTTTTACAAGCTGAAACCATTAATAAACTGTAAAGACAGAGAACCAACTTGTCGAATAAAAAGTTTGATAAAAAGTAAATTAATTTAGATCAGTAAACATTTTCAAAAATAATTATTCTTAGCAGACTTTATTTTTTGTAATAAATTTATAAATTCTTGAAAATATTCTTAATTTAAATATTCAAAAAAAAATAATTATTTTTGGAAGTCTTTATTCTTTATTTTTATTCCTTATTTACTTGTAGATATTTAATAAGTTTTAAAATTTCTTGCATTGAAATAAATGTGCAAAAAATTAAATAGGTATAAGTGAAATTTATTGCTATTTATTGATAATAAAGCAGCAAATTATTTTTCATACAACAATGAGCAAATTAAAATATAAAAATGATATGAAATAAACAATGAAAAATTATAATTTGAAAGTTGTATTCTTATTCATATTTAAGCTCTTAAAAAAGAAATTATATTCTTTTTTATTAGCTTATTTCTTGATTCTATGAATAAACCATTTATTATCAATGAAATTCGATATCAATGGTTTATTATCACAGCCGTAAGTATAATAAGTAAAGTAATGAAGTACTGAATAAATAAAAAATTTTAGACAAATATATGTTTATAAAAATCATGTGATTCAAATCAATGGCATTTTTAATTAAATATTTTTAAATCCTATCAAACATGCTTTCGATTCTTCTTGACGTTTCTAGCAGCAATTCTTACGGATTACCCTCCACACACTCTCAGAAATTAGCAATAGCTGAAATTTCTATTACAAATGACTCCTAGGACATAAGAATCGAAAGTTGACGAAAAGTTCCGCGTTGTAATTCAAAAAATTACTCTCCTGATATAGAGGAGCATTAACTGAAATGAAACTCACTTTCAGAAATGTAAATTACTCGTATAAACTATATATCCAAGAAAAAGTAAAAGTATATCCAAGATTTAGCAATTATAAAGAAAAACTTGCGAAGAAAAACTATAAATAAGTCCGGAATTTCTGACGGCCCTAAATTTTAGCGGCTCTCACCCCTGACTACAACAGTAGCGCTCCTGATGGCACTGTTAAAGTGGTAGAACTTCATACCACAATACATATTACAGAGCTGTGATGGCTCAAAGAATAGAGAGTTCGCCTTCCAATGAGGTGAACTGGGTTCGAATCCCAGAAATGGCTGATCGATTCAAATTCCACATCCAGCTTGCACCGACCACAGAGCTGACGTAAAATATCCTCAGTGGTAGACGGATAATGGGTTAGAGTCCCCTTGCCGCCAGGCTAACCGTAGGAAGTTTTCGTGGTTTCCCTCTCCATGTAACGCAAATGCGGGTGAGTTCAATCAAAAAGTCCCCCACGAAGGCAAATTTCTCCCAATTCTTGATCCAGGAGTTCCTTTGTCTTCTGGATTGGGTTGAAAATTACAAGGCTACGAAGTTAGTTGAACATTAGTAGTCGCAAACCCATAAACTTATTCAACGACGATTATAAAACAAAATATATATTACAACTGAATTTGCAGCCATTACTTGGTGATTCAAACTTTTAACAGTGTACGTGTATCGTGTGTAACGGTTAGACTGTCCACTCAGCTTCGAATCGATGGGAACCAGCTTGTTTGGAAAGTAAAAGCGGCCTGTGCGCAGAGCTAGCCACATTGCCACAATCATGCCATTGTTCACAAAATTGTGGAGCTTTAATCTCCATGGCCCCCAATCCACAACGGACCGTTGTGGGATTTACTTTTTAAGTGTACAATTGTAATGCTGTAAGTGTCGCAGAGTTAAGATTGTATACTATGGGAACAGTTAAGAGTGTATATTAAGAGCGTTTTCTTTAATTCAAATTATAATTGACTTTAATTACTGATTTCAATATTCATATTCATAGTGAATAAGTATTTAAAAATCATTGGCAAGAAAATAAAAATTTATCTAGTTCATTTATTTTTAAATTTAGATAGTTTCAAAGTAAATAGTCCAACAGGTGCTACTAAATTATGAGCCAAAATTAGTATTCTTGCTTCATCTAACAATATTTTTTTTCAATGTTTTGATTTTCATATAACAATTCAAACACATAACCAATGTTGCTAATGTTAAGAACCATATTATTCTTTAAAATGGTTTAGCATCGATTTTGATACAAAAGAAAACAAATCGATATGAAAAAGTAAGGAAAAATTAGCATTAAAGAACAAGAAACTTTTTTAACTCTTTCTATTTGGAACTTCAAATGTGTTTCTAGCCCTCTTATAGGTGAAAATAAATCTTACAAAATGTAAGTTGGATATTACCAACCATTCACCGCTCACCGAGAAAATAACCTTTTTTACCGCCGTAATATCCATTATCCTCTTAGAGCGAGGCTTCTGATGGATAAGAACACTACTTTGTGAAAAAAAATATCATTTCATGCAGCAGCTTTACTCGCACAAAATGTTCGTATTGTACGAATAGTTTCCTTTTATTTTTTGTTGAGCTATCACTTAAGTAAACATAACTTTTTCTTTCTTCTTTTGCAGAACGCAAAACTTGTTTTTATCGCTATTCAGAGTATGTGTTTGAAAATGAAACAAAGCTTTTTCATGTTTTTATTAAAATGTTTCTTATAAGGAAATAATAAGATTTGGTGTTACATAAGGTAATATTTATTTGAATTATTAATTAGAAAGTGTAAATTATAAAAAAATTAAATTCAAAATTATAAATTTGAATTCAAAAGTAACAAGTACGGATTTCAAAATTAAAAATTTGAATTTAAATATTAAAAATTTTAATTTCAAGAATTAAAGTTATAATTTCAAAAATTTAAACTAATTTAAAAGTTCTATGCTTAATCCAAAGCAATTAATAAGGAAAATTGTTTCTACATTGTTTCCTTCCTCTTTTTTTACTGGATCCAATGCAGATTCAAAATTGTGTTTATCATATACAATTTTTCTCTCAAATCATACAGGCTGTAAAACTGTAAAAATTCCGGATCAAATTACGGTATAAAGTACCGACACTATACTACATCATTAGTTAAATTCAATTTATCATGAAATCCCGTTATATATATATATATATATATATATATAAGTTCAAAATGAAGAATAAAACAAAGAAAAATTATAGACATATGAAAAAAAGGGGGGTGGAAGGTTATCATTTTTTTTTTTTTTTTTTTTTTTTTTTAATAAAATGCTGTTTGTTATTTTTTTACTTATTATTTCCCACCCCCCTTTTTTTCATATGTCTATAATTTTTCCTTGTTTTATTCTTCATTTTGAACTTATCTAACGAGTGCTGTTTACTTGCAGCTTAAGCGCAATAAATGAAACTTATTGTTTTTCTTAACTTTCTTAGTGTTTTCTTGTATTTATTTATTATATATATATATATATATATATATATATATATATATATATATATATATATATATATATATATATATATATATATATATATATATATATATATATATATATATATATATATATATATAACTAAATATATATACTATATATATAATAAAGTCAACTAAATTTATATAAATAAATATGCATTTCGATACTATGGTTTATTCTAAGATTACCTGACCTCACTTTATCTAAGTTTTGAATGTTAAATTAACTATGAAGGTGAAAGCGAAGGATTTCTCGCGTGTTATAGCGTCTGCTTAAAGACTGTTCTTCCATGATTCTTTCTTTATATTAACGATTTTTAGCGATCAATTTACATTTTTGTAACTGTTGTGATCTCGTAACAGTTATTCTTAAATGTTAGGTAATATTTAGTGATCCTTAACCGCACTCTAAAATTCCTGGATCACATTACTGTAAAAATGGTTTTTACTTTACTCCGGTAAAAATGGCTTTACAGCTTTTTACCGTAAAATCCATTTTTACTGGAACATATTAAGGAACCAAACATCTTTTTACTGTAATTCTTGCATATATAATTACCATAAAATCACTGAATCACTTTAATGAAATAAATATTGCTGTAAAAATTGCGTTATAATATTTTGCGGAAAATGCATTTTATGGATGATGCAGAAAAAGTGCCGGTTAATATTTGAGAAGCCTACTCCACCACTTCATTGTTTATCTTTATTGTACCGAAAAAAAATTTACAATTAATCTTAAATTTAAATAATTTGTATCTAGGATATATAATCTAGCCTGTTTGTTCATTTTTAAGATCATTAATATTTTTGATGCATAAAATAGTTATCTGCTTTAAGAACTGATAAATTCTTCGCAGCAATATAGTATACAAAGTTTAAAATTCAAACTTTACTTCGAGTTAAAGGCACACAAACAGTAACTTTTCATTTCCCTTGACAAAAGCGTTATGAACAAAAATCATTAAAGTAACCCATTTCGTTTTCTGAAAGTCATTCTATTCATATTATTCTATGTTTAAAAATGAAGTTGCTAATTTATACTTTCGTTACTACTTATTGCAAGTAGTTCTCAGGGATTCTCGAACGAGAATTGAGTAAATTATGGATCTGAGGATAGCAGATGCTAAATAGGTCTTATTATCTCTCTTTTGTGCCAATTGAATTACTTTTATTTAGATTAGTTTATACATTCACTGTGTGATTTTCAACACACTCTCTACAAATCATTGTGACTCTCAATCTAAGCTGAAAGCGCATTTGCACGTAAAACAAAGCCTATTGTGCTTGTTTATCTTTTCTAAAAGCTTTTGCAAGAATTTGCTTTAATCTTTGTAGAGAGTTTTGGAGATAAATGTTTGGCTGGTATATATGAAAGGTTTCTTACCATAAAAAGAATAGAAACGCCGATTAAAATCAATTATTTATAAGGCTGAATAACCCCGATTGGGTTTCTGAAATAATTATATTATCACGATGCTATAATTGAATTTCATGCTTTGGTTCTTGTAATGTAAGGCAGTTACGATGAAGCTGATAGCTTTTACTGTACATTCTTTTGATTTTTCATTTTTTTATTACCAGCTTTTGAAGGAGGTATTTGATGAAAAATTTATTTTTCAATTAAAACTATAGAGTATTTTTTTAGTATTAAGTGCTTTAAAACTATTTGTAGTATTGTGTAGAAAAAAAAATTTGTATTTCAAACTATATTATAAATATGAAAAGCATATTTTCCTCTCTAATCAAGGATCCTATAACTGAGTTAATCTGCGTAAATAAAGGCAAACCTCCTAAAAATAAATAAAGCAAACGAATAAACAATGATTATATTAGATAGATAGATAGGTAGAAAAATATTAATAATCGTTAATAAAAATTGTTATCAAAGGTCGTTATAAATCAAAGGTCGTAATTGATTTAATTTTACTGTATTTAATTTCTAAAATTGGTTGAATATAAGTAATAATCCATAAAAGCCATCTTTAATAATAATATTAATAATGTTATTTAAGAAGTAAGAGAAAATAGCGCCATATTTAGTTTTGTATTAGATCCACAAGTTGTTGTTCTAAATTTAATAGGTACTTTATAAAATGTTGAACTGATAAATAAGTATGAAAATTTTGCATTATTAATTTTAATTTTTTAATCTTCTATACACTGAGGAAAAATTACGGTCAAAATTACCAGAATATGATTTGACCAGAATACACCAAAAATCTTTATTATTTTTAATGAAGTGCTTTGGAAATAATTTTGGTAAAATTAGCAATAAAATATTGTTTTATAATATGAAATAAAATTTGGTAATCTATTCTTAATAACTTAGAACAGGGCATAAAAACTATTTATTCCGTGAAATTTACTTTTCAGTTTTTTAATTTTTACTAAATGTGTAGTAATGAGAAATATTATTTCGAAAATTTGAATTTCTGGTATATCGTTACCAAATGAACGAAAAAATTACCAAATGAATGGTTTATATACCGTATATTTTGGTTTTATTAAAAAGATTTATGGTTCTTTTTTAACCAGAAATATCATTAGTATGCAGCAATGAATTTAACCAGATATTTTTTATCTGTGTCGAAAACTAATTTTAGTTAATGAGAATGTTATTTTTTTAATTATTTAGCTTCAAATTTAAACGGCTTTATAATTCCGTATTTAAAAGTTCAACATATTTTTTCTGTAAGAGATAGCATAATTGTTGTTAGCTTTGTCTATGGGGGTTGTTACGAAATACTTTTGTTGTTTACAGAATACATAATAGCAAGATCAGTTTTAGAAAAAGTAACTTTATTGTAAAAATTCAATTCCCTTACTATCCAGAAAAAATTTTTTAAAGCAATGATATGTCAATTTCTATTCAGTAAACAGATATAGAGCTAAAGAAAATCTATTGGAAATCTTTAGACAAAAACTATTGAGATAATTTAGAAAGTATTTTCAAATTTTATTTATAGATATACAGTAAATGGGACAAAATTTTATTTCTTTTAACGTTGATTTTTTTAGTTATAATTTATTTATAATACTTAAATTATCAGTAATAATATGATTATGATATTTATCATTAAATTCAAATTATTTCTCTTATTCACAGTGACATTCAGAATCGAATATTTTCATTTTTCCTAAACTCTTACTAATATCATTATAATTAAAGACAGTTCTACAGAGAGTTTCTTTAAATTTTTCGAAAAATTGTTTTCGAAATAATTTTTTCGAAATTAATTTTTTGGAATTTATTTTTTCGAATAATTTTTAAGATATCTATTAGTAAAAAATTTATGAAGATGAATTTTCTATTTCAACAAGCATCATTAATATTCTACAAATTACGATAGTAATTAAGTCAACTAAATACATAATATTAATTGAAACATATTATATTAATTGAATTGATATTATAACAATTCATATGAAACAATATTAATTAAATTGATATTATTGAAGTTTTTTGGATAGATTTTTCTGAAAATCTAAACACGTTTACTAATTTGTATATTAGAAAACGATTTCGAAAATGTGTCTGAAATCGCTTACTGAAAAACCTTTTAATTTTTAATAAGTTTCTTTTTTTCACCTTTGAAATAATAAGTGGAAGCTTTTTGTCTGCCGACAAGTTGAATATACGCCCTATTTGGCTTAAAAATTGTAGGTTTAGCTATAATTTGATAACTTTGAAGTAGACAACATAAACATCTGCATCTGTCTGGCAGACAATATATTCTAAGTCAACATATTATTACGTAATAGAAACCTAAAATGAAAAAGATTATTTCAAAAATCACTTAATTATTCATCAAAGAGTCTTGGTTTGTTAAATTAAATTCTTGGGAATCATTTACATGTAATTGGATCCATAGAAAGACTTAATATTGTCAGAGATACTGATTCGATTTTAGAAAAAAATACTAGTAGCAAGAAAAAACATTCCAAACAAAGCTTATTTAATTAAGAAAATTTGTTTATTCAATTGAAAGATTTTTGTGATTATTTCAAGCAGAAATTATCTGATGATTGAGTTATGCACTTACAAAAAATTGCAATTTGAATAAAATACTGCAGATTAATGTTAGAATTTTTATTACGAATATTACGAAAAAATAACGGGCAGCAGTGCGTGTATGAAATTAACCGTGTTATGGTAAAGAACATTTTCGCGTTTACGATTTTGACACCATTTACAACCAGAAGGGTTAAAAAACCATGAATACAAAACTGTATGGTTTTTTAACCATTTACCTTTAGCATGGTTTCAAAACAGTAAAAAAGAAACTTAACTGGACATTGGCTTTATGCTTTTCGTTTGTAATGGACATTGGTGTTAAACTGTGGTTGAGTTGTGCTTTGTCAAATTAATAGTGGAATGTGGTTTAATTAATTTATCTGATTGTTTCATCTATCGTAAGAAATTAGAATAACTAGATTTTTTTTGTGTTAAGAAGCTTTATGGTGCTGCCATTTATGTGTGAATAATAGTCCAGGGTCACAAATCAGGGAGTGCGTAATAATAGAAACTCTTCGTGTGTTGAAGGGAATGGAGGAAACATTGCAGTTTCAATATTGTTTTTCGAACCCCTGTTTTTCTGGTCATGAGATTGACAGATTAGCCATCTCGACTGCAAGGAACTGAGTGGCTTCATTACGTCGGTGTGATAAAATTTTGGCTGTTTAACTGAATTAGGTGAAATCAGTTAATAAACAGTTTTTCACACAGTTAACAGTTTGAATATCATCTAATTTAGGGTTATTTGACTGTTTTGCTTGATAATGACAAAATAACATTGAAATAAATTGCTAATTTACCATTTTTTTTTCAAGAAATTTCTAACAGTGTAGTTCCTACATAGAATATAAAAAAGATTATTAATAGCAAAAAATTAAATTCTAAAAAAACCAGCTTAAAAAATTACGATATTTTTATATTGAATTAAATTCTTTGATAATTATTTTTAACAATATTATCATACATTTCTGTAGAGTCTTTGCATTAAATATAACTGCATTTTAAGTATTTTATTTTCTCTCCTTTTTAAAAGATTTATTTGAACCCTCTTTTATGTCTTCCTTATTATCTTTGTTAAAATATCTCTTTTTTTATTACAATTTTATTTGTCAATTCGCTGAAAAGCAAAGAATTGATGACTTAAAAGAACCACCCCATCATAATTCACACTCTTTTCTCTTAAGCTTATTCAGATTTTTGAACATTGAAAAGAAGAACAAAGATCACGAGACTGAATATTAATCTCTGTTCTTAAAATAAAAAAGTGGTAACTGTCACGTGACAAGAAAGATCGCGATGGCTCCAGTTGATTCATTAATTGCCCCAAAGAAACGGCGGAAAATTTTGATTGATTGGTGAATTCATTAGCTCACCTATGTCAGTATGAACAGATTAATCGAGAAATGAGTGAAAAATTTTTGCTTCTTTATTTTATCTGATTTATTGATTTCAAATTTAAGACAAAGGATTTTCCGGAAGAAATGTCATCAATTTTCTTAAAGTGGTCAAGAAAGAATTACTTCTTCTTAGGAAGTATATGATGTGGAATTTAATACATCATCTCAACAAAACTCTCTTTTGCTGCTCAGAACTTTAATCAATCAAATATTTTGTAGTTTTTCTCTACTTTTAATACTGCTTTTCAAAATGTACACATAGTTTCAATGAGCTTCAATTTAATTACATTGATTTTGCTAAAGGTTTATGTTAGTCTTTGAGCTCAGGAAAGAGTAATGAGCTCTTCTTTTAAATGATTTAAGTCTTTGCCTATACACTACAACTCAAAGGTATTTAACCAGTCGAGATGGTTTAAGTACTTTTCACTCCGTAAGAATGTAATTTCAGGTTTTTTTCTTTTTTCTCTTAAAATTTCTTTATAATTGATTTTTAGCATTCATTTGAATGACAATCAAAGTAAATAGTAATAAACTTCTGATCACTTACTTTTTTTTTCAAAATTAAGCTTAAACAAAACAGTTGGCGTTTATTAGTAATGGAATTTCAAAAATAGCATTTATAAGTATTCAGGTACGTAGTAATTATAGGAATTCAATGAAATAACAATTATAAGGATTCAAAATAAGCCATTATAATAATAAAAAATGGATACCAATTAAAATAATAATTTTTTGTTTCAATCGAAAAGATTTATTGAAGGGGAATACTAAAATTATAAAACACATTATTATGTAATTATGTATTTTATTACGAAATGCATTCCAATTCGAATATTATGAATTCACTAAAAGTTTACGTTAGCCTTTGAATTCAAAGAAGAGCTACGAGATCTTCTTTTAAATGATTTGAGTCTTTACCTATACAATGCACCTCAAAAGTACTTAATCAGTCGAGATTGTTAAGTACTCTTCATTCCGTGAAATAGCAATTCAGATTTTTTTTGCCGCTCTTAACTGTCTTTATAATTAATTTTTACATTCATTAAAATGACAATTGAAATAATTAGTAATAAGTTGATGATCACTTATTTGTTTCAAATTTAAACTTTAAAGGAAATTAGCGTTTGTGAATTATCAAATTTTATACAAGCACTAAGAATTAAATAAAATAGAAATTATAAGGATTCAATAAAGTAGTGATTATAAGGATTCAATATAAGCAATTATAATAATAACAAGGAATACCAATTATGATAATAACATTTTTTAATCTAAATGATTCATCGAGGGAATATTAAAATTATAAAACACATTATTCTGTAATTATACATTATATTGGGAAATTTATTCCAATTTAAATATTATGAATTCACTAAAAGCTTACACTAGTCTTTAAGTTCAAGGAAAAGTTAGAGGATCTTTTTTAAATGTTTTGAGTCTTTACCTATATACTGCAACTCAAAAGCACTTATTCAGTCGAGATGGTTTAAGTACTTTTATGTACTTTATATTCCGTCAAATTGCAATTCAGAATTTTTTCCACTCTTACCTGTCGCCATGATTAATTTTTTACGTACATTAGAATGACAAGTGAAATGATTAGTAATAAATTGCTAATTACTAATTTGTTTCAAATTTAGACTTATATAAAAACAAATAGTGTTTAGGAATAATAAAGTTTTATATAAGCATCATTTGACGGTTTCCAAACTTACGAAAAAATTGTCAAAAATAATTCATGAGTTATGCATCTGAGCTTGGTGTAAGCTTTCTCAATTATTGGTGTCGAGATTTAACTACACCGTTTTTAGCAAGCATACATGAACGCTTGATTCGGTATGAACTTGAAATAAAATATTCATTCACAAAGCAATTTCTGGAGTTTTACAACCCCAAATTCAGATAGGTATTACACCACAGCTTATACAGTGCAGTTGTAATAGTTTAAATACTTTTAATCTTCATAAAAAGGTAATTTAGAAAACTGTATGCTCTTGATTAACACAAATAATTGCTTTTTTACACATACGTTAGAATGACATTTAAAATAATTAACAGTAAGTTAGTAATTGCATATCGCAGCAAAAGGGGACAGGCGTTTATGGACAAAGGCTAAACAGGTAAAGACAACTTATTTATTGTAAATAACTCATAGAATACATTATTAAATATTTTAAAGAAAAGAAGCTTAATATTTCAGATTCATTTCTTATTTTAGATTTATGTTACTCTTAGAGTTCCGAACGAGGAGTAAGCTTTTCTTTGAAATAATTTAAGTCTCTGTCCACTCGCAATCAATTGAAAGTTATGAAATACTCCCGAAATGGTTTAAATGTTATCCTTTTTTCCCTTTTTGTTTTCACATACAATTTAATATTTACATTAGTAAAAAATCAGTAATCAATTACTTGTTGTAATATAACTTTAGAAGTTTTCTATAAAAAATTTTATACAAGAATCACTTAAAAATATGTTTACTGCTTAAATTTATACAATTTCAGCAATTCACTATAATTAAATTAACGAATGAATTGAAATTGAAATAATTACATGCAAAAATAGTCAACTGTTGCATTGTATGCAACTAGCCTAATTATGACTATTTCTTCAAAAAAGGCATTTGTTATGTAAAATATTGTTAGTGCTGAAATTTAAATCAATTTCGAGAGAAAATTAATATAAAATGAACAACAAAAATAACAGGCAATATGTTTTTATTTGTAATCTAAAATAAGTATAATTATTTCTAATTACTTGAATTTATTGTAAACTTTACAGACTTTAAAGTTAGTAAATTCTTCTTTCCGAAGAAAAATAAGTCTTAATTCTATTAAATCTGAATTTATTCAATCTTTATTATTTAATAAATTTAAAAACACTATTCATTATTGCAATTTATCTACTCCTCTACAAAACTGTTTGAAGCTTAATAAAATTTAATGAAAACATTTTTTTTTAGTTTCATGATTTTAAAAGTAATGAATAACATTGAAACAAGATAATTTTCTAAAAAAGTCTCGATAAATTGAAATTGAATCCAATTTTGCCCTATAATAAATAACAAAAACTGATGAGATTAATTTTAAAATTCAATGACTAATTGCCTTTTCTAGCATTTTTAACAATTAGCCTTAAAATAAATTTAAATTAAGCTTTTTATTTAAACTCTTAATGCGTTAATGGATAAAAAGCAAAAATATTTAATTTACCTAACTATTCATTAGTTTTCACATTAATTGTATAAATAATGTGAGTTATTCCTAAATCGAAACTAAATAATAAATGTTTAATACATTTCTCGGTCCAGTAAATACAATTTTAATCTTAATTTGTTAATTTTTCCTTAAAATATCAAAAATTTTCTTTCAATCTCTTAAAACCTGTTTACCGAGTAAAAATTCATTCTCCCTATTTTAAACTAATTGATTTTCATTAAAAGGAATTACCATGATGATTAGAATAGACTTTCAGCTCAATTTTTATTCTTTTATAGCTATTGATAAGAATTAGTAATTTAATAGGCATACTCAATAAGACGATATGCCAAAAACTAAGTCATTTTTGGATGTGAATATAGTTCGCAAATACTTTAATCGATACTAATGACTTCATTTTTTATATGCCTTAGATTTTCTTCTTTAATTTAACGCCTCTTACTTTAAAATATTTTTAAAATAAATAAATACTTTATTTAAAAAAATTCTCGTAAATAGTACTAACCTATTCTTCTAGCTCATCAAAATTCCAGAAAAATATTGCTTTAAACTTCAGAAATATTTCCTTAAATACAAACGTCAAATATTTTACTGAAGTTTTACTCATCAAAATGAATACATACAAATAAGTATTAATTAATAAATGATAATCAATATACTCAACATAATCAATTAGTATAATATATGTATAGAAAAGAAATGCGAAACAAGTAAAGCAAGTAATTTATTTAATTCAATTAGTTAATTACAGATTTAAAAGAAAAAATTATTATAAAATAAGTAAATTCTTAACTTCAGGGTCCTTTTTTCAGCTTAATCATTAAATATTTTGTTAAAGTTAATTAGAATATACGAAGTGTAAATATATTTCCTTTATTGGAGGAGATAATGCAATAAATAGATTAATAAAAATAAAATTTATCTTTCAAATGTTTAATAAAGATTTTCAACGTACTAGTGTTTATATGAAAGTATTTCACACCTGATTGTTGAGTATCCTACAAGCATGTTTAAATCAGTAACTTAAAAAGAAAAACGCTTTTTTTTTAATTTAAGAATACCAACAAATAATATTTCAATCCAAGATATTGCAATTCCTTCAATGCCATTAACCGTTATTAGCTACTAGATGAATTCTCGGTCTTCGTACGATTTGGAAAAAAAAGTAAGCAATAAATAAATCAATGCAAGAAAACGCTGCGAAATAATGCACAAAACTGAAACACATAAACCAACACAATTAATAAAGCTAAAAAATGCCACTTTTTAATGTGTTAATATTTTTTGCTCCTCCCCGTGGCTGTACGTTATTATATTAAGCGAAAAACATTTTTAGTAGCCCATTCCATCGAAATAAAAATCAACTGTACTCAGCATCACTTGGCGTAATGCTGTTGCTCAAAGCCAACTCATGATAGGAAAATTTTCTACAATCAAGCAAATATCTCTTCCACATGTACCTTTCGATAGGCATAAAAAACCTCTTTACGCAGTATCTAAACTAAAACTGCCCAATACTTGCGCAGCTTTTGAAGGTACAAAATATGCTAATTATCTATAGCAGTATATTTGGTATCTATTAAAGCTGTACCAATTACCCTAATACTTGTAGTGTCTACTACAAAAATTAATTAAACATGATTGGAGTAGGTTAACAGCATGGCAATTTTTGCATTTCTCCTAAATAACTTCCTCCAATTTCTCTATTACTTTTGCTTTTTAGTACATAGCTTATTCTTAAATATGTATTTACCAAAATTAAATAAGCATTATTGGCGTCAATAATAATAAGATGATTTTTTACGCCTCCCTTAAAGTATTTGGTAACATTTCTACATTTATTTCCCGTTTTAGTATAAAGCTTAATTTTTTATTTCAGTGAGTATCCATTACCAAAATTAATTAGTTGCCATAGTGGTGATTTTTAAGGGTTCGCTTAAAAGAATATGTGCATTTTCTCAGCTAATAGTGCTTTTTAAAGCATAGCCTATTTTTTTTTACTTCAATTAGAACCTATTGCCAAATTAATTAAGCAGCATTGACATTGAAAATGGTATGGCAATTTTTTGCGGTCTCCCTAAAAGAAAAGGAAGCTTTTCTCATTTTCTTTACTATTACCAAAATTAAATATGCATAATAGGCATCAATAATGTATGGCGATTTTTTACATCTACTCCTAATAAATTCAGTACGACTTGCCTATTGATTCTGCTTTTAAGTACTCGTTTTTGTTCACTTCAAATATTGTTGATTTCATATTATTTAGTTAAATATAAGCACGCTTTAAAAGTGCAACTATAAGCAAAATAATCACGTGGTTTCCTATAAATTTAAGAATACTAATTAACTGACGTAGTTTGTCTCTGTTACCACGCACAAGTGCTGAATATTGAGTTTATAGGACGTAAAAAATGAAAAATAACTAGATATTAAAAAACATGCGACAAACTCTTTTTTTTTCATTTATGACAGCTATAAGCTAGCAAACATCACGGATGTTTTCTTTAATTTATTAGAAGAAACAAAATCACTCGCAGTTAATAAGAAAATTCCGGCTTTTACAAAACTCTCAAGAACGATTTTTAAGATCAGTGCTGAAATTACCCTTTTCCTCCACTGTTCGAAATTTAAGCCGCTAGCACAAAGTTATAAAAAAACACATCTGGAGTTATAAGAAAAGAGATCTGAAAAAGGAAAAGAAATCATATATCGAAATATAAGAAAAGAGATCATAAGATCTGGAGTTGTAAGAAAAACACACGTATAGACAAACATTTGTTTTTCATAACAGATTTATCAAATGCAGCTTAATTATAAATATAACTAGTTGTTTTTGACGACCGTATGGATTTTCTTTCAAATTTATCTACTCGGGGAAGGCTTTAGGGTGAAATAAATTTACCTATGCGGAATTGAAACTTCAGGTTTTAAAAAAACTCAATGAAATGATACTCAGCGAACTCAGAAAATGTGAAATCGAAGTTACTAATGTAGGTTAATATTAGTTTTTTCCGTAAAAAAGTGATGACCAGTCAACAGGAATTTAAAAAATATCAAAAAACCATAAATACATTGTTTTTTTCAAAGTAGAATAAAGTATTTAAATTACAGCATTTTTGTAAAATGTTTTCAAAATTTAAAAGAAACTCTTATAGTGTGTTTTGCTCTGATCAGAAATTTTTGTTATATAATAAATATCGGTGTGTGTTATGAAAATGAAAGTTGCATTCAAAACAAGTTGTGATGCAATGCTAAAGTTGTGATGCTACGCTGTTAAAATTTTCATTCTAAAATTATAGTAAAATAAGCGTCAGCAGTCTGTCCATCCATCAAACCATAAAGTTTACGGTAAAGAACATTGTTTACCTTTACTGTTCTGAAAACATTTTCAATTAGTATCGCTATAAAACCATAAATACAAAACTATACGGTTTTATAACCATTTACAACTGGCATGGTATCTGTGAAAAAGAAATATAATCTGACATAGGAGCTAGGATTTTCGTTCGATAATGGACACTGGAGAGGGCTGGACACAAATTGGGGAGTGCAGGAACTGGAAACTTTTCATATGTTGAAGGAAATATAGGAAATATTGTGGTGTCAAAACTGGGACTCGAGCCCCTGTTCTCACGCTCAGAAGACTGAGAGATTAACCGTCTCAGCAATAACGTGTACTCACCTGTAAGGAACTAAGTGGATTCATTAAGTGGGCTTAAATGGGGCCATAAAATTCTGGTTATTTAATCATATTAGGTGAAAGCAGTTAATAAGTGGTTTTCTCACAGTTAACAGTTTGAATACCATCTTACTTACGGTTGACTGTTTTGTTTTAATATGGTAAAATAACAATTAAGTAAATTGCTATTTAACCATTTTTCAGAGAAATTTCGTACAGTATATCATTTTAAGTCATCAGATCAAATGTTTTTGCAATTTTTCATTTAGTAAAAAAGATTACTGTAAAGCATTTCTATGACTGTATCCATTTAATTTTTCCTTAAGAAGCTTATTCCCTCGCGATGAGACTCAACCTCAAAAGGTTTTGGACGGAAGAGAGAATGTAAAATATTATTTCATCATTGATAGTTTCAACTCTGATAATGGTTATTTGCAATCCCCTGCAATAGCTTGAGAAATTTCAATCCACCAATCAGATTCGGAGATATGTAGCATGCAGTGTTTTTAAAATTCAACCTATTTTTTCGATCAACATAATATTAGATTATATCTGGAATTAGAATTTTCAGAAAGATAATTTACAGTTAGAAATTTTCTTATTTTTAGATTTTTGAAAAATATCTTTTTGTGGAATTTACGCACTCAGAAAAAAAGAGTTGCGAAAAATTCAGTAACTTTTACTAAAGCACTTTGCTAATATAAAACTATAAAATATGCTGCACTATAAAATATGATTTTATAATACGAGATAAAATTTGATAAATATGATAAAATTTGATTGTGGTAAAATTGTGGATGCCTTAGAGAATAACAAAAGAATTATTATATTTAATTAAATTCACTTTTCGCTCTTATATTTTTTATTAAATGTGTGGAAATAATAACTATAATTGAATTAATTGATTAATTTTGAAAACCATAATTTCTGGTAACTCGTCGTCATATGGACGGAAAAAGTACTAAATAAATGGTTTAAATACTTACTTTGGTTTTATTAACAAAATTACAGTTTGCTTTTTCATCAGAAATGTCATTACCATACAGTATGGTAATTTTACCAGAATTTTTATCTCCGTGTACTGAGAAAATTTTTCATCATCCTCCGAATCGGGTTTCTTTAGTTTAAATAATAATAAAAATACATTTTTGTGCATATAATGATTGAAAATTTTCAAGTACTAGGTTACCTTTTCAATACTAAACACATAATTTTAATACCTTAAACTTTTGAGGAAAACTTCGTCAAAGTTTTAAAATATATAAAATACTATTTCAACTAAACTAATAGAGTTACCTTTTCTTTAATAGCATAATACTTGATACTGCGTTATTAAAAAGTTGTTCAGAACAGAAAAATCATCAAGAAACGCTAAAAAGAAAAAAGCTAACTTTCAATCCAAGATGGTGAGGTAAGAATCTCAACTCAAAATAATAACCATTTCTTATTTTGATGGATGCGACTTATTAAGTATCTTGAATCTTAAGATGTATATGAATGATCAAAAGAAAAACATTTCTAATTCCAAAGATATCACGCAGCTAGTAACAAAGTCTCTAACTGGCTTGATTAGTAAGCGACAAGCACACAAATCTCTCTGGATATCAGTTTAAACAATCTCAAACGACTTTAGTATCTACTAACAAGCAATGAATCAAGCATAACAACCTCTTGATGAACAAGAGTGTGATTGAACTATTTGCTCACGTCGTAGCGGTTCACTTTGAACCGATTTTTTTTTCGAGACAAGAAAGTGGTCAAATGTTTGGGCACCTTAGTATGATTTCCGTTGCTCACGTAACCTACCGGAATTAATGAAACGAATTTAAAAAAATTAGCACACAACTATAAAACTCGCTTATACAAAGAAAACACTATTATGAAAACAATTTTTTATAATTATTTTTAATTTTTCATTATTTAACTTACTAATGGTAGAAAAAAATTTGTGTCTTTACAATGAGGAAAAAAGTATGGTCAAAACTACCTGAATATGGTAAAATCTACAGTGTTACTGACTCAATAAGAGCACCAAAAAGCTCGGTACTTTTTACCGAAGCGCTTTAGTAATAATTTTGGTAAATTAACAATAAACTGTAGCTTTAAAAGGGATGAGATATGGTGAATAAGATATAATTTGGTAATTTTATTATGATACTTTACAGAATGGCATAAAAACCATTTGTTCAGTTAAATTTGCTTTTATTTTTGCATATTTTACTAAATGTGTGGTAATAAGAACTATAATTCTTAAAACTAGAATTTCCACTAAATCATTACCATATAAACAGAAAGATTACTAAATTTATGGCTTTAAATATCGCATATTTTTGTTTTATTAACCAGAATTATGGGAGTCTTTAAAAGAAATGTCATAAACATACAGTGCAGTAATTTTACCAGAATTTTTTTCTCCCTGCAGTTAGACAAATTTTTATATAAATTTAATCTACATAATTTTAAAGGACGAAATCTAAAGCATGAAGGGAGTCGGTCAAATAGTTCTTCAAAAATAAAAATTTTTAAATTTCTTCTTTGAAGTGGGGAAATACGTGAAAGGTTAACACTAAGGGCATAATTATAGAAAATGAAGTAGAACGGAATTTTTCCGCTACTTTTTTCTCAACGACGACAATTTTTTTTTCTTTATTTTAGCGTGTGTTTTTGTAAAAATTAAATTAAAAAGTTATATTTACACGTAATTTCATAATTGAAATTTCCTTACATACAAATTTTAACATTTTACAAGGTAGAAATTCAGCATTCAATCAGCACTAAGACAGTATGAAAAACCATTTATGGTAATCAATGCTATCTCGCTTACATAATAGCACTTATAAATAATATGAACAAAAAGTGGGATAAATTTTATGCTTTAAAGATTCGAGTTAAATTTATCTATGACATCTGAACTATTTTATACAAAAAAGTTTTTTTTTTTTACTACTTCCAAACAATTCAAAACTAAAGTTCAAATCCGAAACTAAATCCTGTTTTTCGGTTATTCTATTGTGTCATTATCGACTTAAATGTCAATATAGTAATAGTATGAAACGGAATAACACATATTTAAAGACTTTTAAGCATCTTTAAAATTTTTCGTAGCATTTAAATGTAGTGATTTACATGTAATGTTTTTCATAACATTAACATATATTGACTTCGTTTTGAATTAATTATGAGCTTGAATTAATTATGAATTAATTATGAGCCCTCTAAAAAAAAAATTTAAGTTTGCAGTATTATCAGTAATTATATCTTGTTAATTTGCTTCAATTTTAATAAAGTGTTAAATTGAGCCATGATGCAGTGTTACTTCTGTCATTATATTACGTAATTATGTAGGCAAAGATAAAACACACCGTGTATGATTCAACCTGATATCTTGCTTAAAGTTGAAGCAAACTTGAAATATTTTATAGTTCAACTATATTTTTTGAACAGAATATATTTTTAACAGAATATTTTTTAACAGAACATAGATTTATATATGTTATGTTCTTTGAATGCTACATTTTTTAACAGAACAATTTCTATAAAAATACTTTATCATCATTTTATGTGTTTCTTTATTGTACTTGAATTTATATTACAATTAAATATATCTCTAAGCAGAGAAAAAAATTCTGGCAAAATTACCGTACTCTATGGTAATAACATTTATGGTAAGAAAAAATCATAATTCTAGTTATAAAAACTAAAATATACGGTATTTAAAACCTTCATGTGTTAATTTTTTTCACTTATATGGTATCGGTTTACCGAAAATTCTAGTTTTCAAAGTTATCGTTCATATTAACAAGCATTAAGTGAGAAATAAAAAGCTGAAAAACTGGATAAATGGTATTTATGCCATGTATCATGAAAAAACTTGATAAAAATACCAAATTTTACTATATTTATCAAATTTGCATCAAATTTTATTAAACCAGATTTTATTGTCAATTTTACCAAAATCATTAGCCAACCTCTTCGATAAAACATAGAGCTTTTTTGCGTTTCTATGGAACAAGAAACACGGTAAGTTTTACCATATTCGTTTTACCATTTTACCATATATGTTTCAGAACATATTTATCAAAATCTATTATTTTTTGTAAATGTTTAATGTACAAGGAATACAAGAAGCATTTAAGTCAGTTTTGTCTAAATAAGTTGCTTATTTATTTATTATCAAAACTTGTTAGGTTTTAAATTTCAAATACTTCAAAAATATTTCGAAGCCATTTAAGCACATTAATTTCATTTATTTCACTCTAAGCTATTTGGCACTTCAATTGCTTCAAACTCAAATGATTTAAGACAATAGAAAGATCAATTTCCATTAGCTTCTTTACTTATATACCAAACATTTTAATAAGCTTTGATTTTGCCATAATTTTAACATAAATTTAGTTTTTAAGTTAATTTTCGCATATATTTCACTATATCAAAAACGGATAATGTTACGTCGGAAGTATTAAATTGCTTTTTTGAACTTCAAAATAATCCTCTTTCCTTTGAAAGTACATATTTATGCAAGTATTAAAAATTCATTTCATTGGGAAAAAACAAAATTCGAGAAAATTAAACGTATATTTTTAAATAGATATCTAATAGTCTTGAGTAAGTACAAAGAGAAAAATATTTAATCAAAAGTGGCGTGAGTCTAATATACTCGAGTTTATTTTCAAGCCATTTTTTCTACAAAGCGGGATATTAAGGAGTCACAAATTTAACGGACGGAGTTTCCAAATTAAATTAATTCCCAGTTGATGCTATAATTAGTGGCTTCTGAAGAAAAACACCTTGCAATTATCTTTGTCTAAATTAAATAAAAGTCGGGATCGCTTTAATTAAAAAGGAAGGAAAATATTGAAACATCTTGTGCTTTTCTTTTCTTTTCCTTTATTAGACGTTAAGAGTGTTTTATTTAGGAACAAAAAAAGCTCCGTTGGAATTTCTGCTTCTTTTTTTTCTTCTTTTTTTTTGTATGTAGCTTAGAAGCTCTTTCGTAACTGAATAAGAGGCAAAACTAGTAAATTTAATTTAAGATTTAGTTAAACGTTTAAGTTTTAGATGCCTAAATAATAAACTATCAGAAAGTGTGGTGTTTTGATGAATCACAACATCATTTAAATTTGCTGTAACTTTAATATCCCAGATAACACTGCAAGGTTGATTTTGATACCAGCAACAACCTTTATCATAAAGCCCAACAAGGTTTATAAATGATTATCAAATAAACCATGCAAGCTTGAAACAACGTTAAATTTAAGTATGCTAGTTTACGTGCTGTGAGGTTCATAGTCAGCTTACTTAAACAATCCTTTTATATCGATATTGAATCTGCCTTTACAAAACAAGGCTAGAAAGACCTTCTGAAATTGACGATGAATCAGTACTCGCAAATCAAAAGAAGAAATCGTTCTCAAGCTTAGGATGAATTTAATATCTCAGTGTTTGTGTTTGTTTGTTTGTTTTTTTGTTTTTTTTTAGATTTTATGACCATCACTGAAACAAGGTTTATTTGGAAGGCGCAAAATGAAGTATGACTCGATAATAAAGTTTTCAATGCAAACAAAATGTTGCATTTGAGATCCTGGCTAAAGCTGGAATGAAAAAGGCAAAAACAAGGTGCCTATAAATAAAAGCAAAAAAATTAGATTTTGCATATCTTTTTTCAATCTTTGAGGATATGAACTTTGCATGTTATTATTTCTACTAGTTTTAAGAAAGAATTAATTAGTCAATCTTCTATGCCAACCAAATAAAAATTAAAATACAACGTTTGCCTACAGGTTACCTGCTATATAGGATGGTTCTTTTATCCCTTTATCGAATTTCGTTCATTTGATTGAACCATACTATGCTTCAACTTAAATGTAAACATTGTTAAATTTAGACTCCTTTTAATGTTGTAGCTAATGTGCACTGTGTTATGGTTCAATGAAGAGATATTATGGTTCAAAGTTGACGTAATTTTTTGGGAATGTGTTATGAGATTCTCTTGAGAAGTCTGATAAAAAATTGTAAATATTTATAATGAATTTAACTAATCTTGATCCACAAAGAGAAAAAAAATCTTGTTAAATTAGTGTACTGTATAGTAATGACATCTCAGGTAAAAAAAAACATAATTGTGGTAATAAAAACTAAAATATACTGTAGTTAAACCATTCATTTCGTAGATTTTTTTAGCTCAAATGGTAACAGTTTACAGGAAATTCAGGTATTCAAAATTATAGTTCTTATTATCACACATTTAGTAAAAAGTACAAAAATGAAAAGTAAATTTAACCGAATAAATAGTTTTTATGCCATGCTCCATCAAGGTATCATGATAAAATTACCAAATTTTACCACACTTACCAAATTTTACCACATATTATAAAGCAATATTTTATTACTACCGAAAGGCATGTTAGCAGAGCAGTGCGTCTCTTGAAGAAGTTCTGCTATAGCTTATATGCTTATTTTTGAAATTTCGCTTGGTTTTTACTTTGATTTTACACATATTTACTTAAATTGTGCAATATTTTATTGCTAATTTTAAAAAAACCAGTACCAAAGCACTTTGGTAAAAATTACCAAGTTTTTCGGTATTCCCATAGAGCCAGAGACGCGGTGAATTGTACCATATTCTGGTGATTTTGACCACATTTTTTTCTTCGGTGGACTAATATTTAAATCACTTTACATTTTTTTTCATTAATAAAGCAATAAAACCTTTGTTTTATTACTCTGCTGAAAAACTTTTAAGCGTTTTAAACTATAATATATTTCAAATTGCCGCAAATTTAGCATTGTATCAAATTGAACTATATATTTGTGCAATTAAATACTTCTTAAACTCGATTACACGACAGTATGGTTAAACTTGAACTTAAACTCTGTTAAATTTAACACTTTATTAAGGTTGTAGCGGGTGTGCACCATAATATGGCTTCAGATTCTGAAATTATGGTTCGACTTTTGGCCAATTTTTCTAAGAGTGTAGAAAAAAGAAATTTTAGAGCACACAATCTTAAATTAAGTGCGAAAAATGCATTGTTATAATTGTATTATTGAAATACTTTCTGAACACAAATCAGTAAATAGAGTAATTATTTTCGATATCGATTGGAAAATAAAAACGGCTACAGCCTGCACCAAGCTTAAAAGAATATTCGAAAAATTTTCTGTAAGCTTATAATGCGTTTTTAAAATTGAAACTTGAATGCTAAGAGCATCAATAGTTTAATTAAATTCGATGTAAACTTGCCTAATTGAAGACAATTAAAGCATCCTGGTTAAATAAAAACTCTATTCTGAATTTATATCTATTAGAGTGCACAAAATGGGAAACAGAATTCTTTAATAACCTTCGATCTAGTGATCGGATTTACTCGTATTAACAATAACCTTAATGGTAAGAGCTATATATTTTAAATAAATTTTGCAGAAGATATTTTAAGCCACTTTATCAGATACAAAAACGCGTTTCTTTGAATAAACACGCTTTTTTTAAGTAATAAGACTCCTTATTTTAAAAATATTGAGGATTTTCTGATTCATGAAAATATGGTTTTAATAATCCAAGTGAAAAATCGATCGAAAATTTGGGCCCTTCAGCGTTTAGTTTTTTTTCTCGCTGAATAGTACAAAAAAAAGTTGTGTCTCTAATTGTTCATTTCTAAGGAATTATTAAACTAATTCCATTCAAATTTTGATTTTTTTTCTTTCATTTAATATTACACAGTTAAGAATTATATAAAAATAGTGCATCTAATAGTTTAAATATCTTTACCATTATTAAAATGAATAATAAAATTGCGTAAAATGAATAATAATAGAATTTGTAAAAATGCATAGATAGAAATTAAACACTAAAATTTCATTTACTAAAAAGGATAAATAAACATTCATTACTTCAACTTTATTTATAAAGTTCCGAAAAAGCTTCACTTTCCTAATCTACCCATTTACGAAAAGTTCCGATAATGTTTTTAAATAAGCTCCTTATAGTAGATTCATTAAAAGTATTCTGGAGTACATAGCACTATCAGCAATATTTTTGAAACATATGTCGTAGTGCTAGATTATTCTCCTTACGCCTAAGCTTTTAAGCAATATATTATTTCGGCATAATTGGTAAAAAAAATTTCTCTAAATCCTCTACATAAGCAATTATTAAAATTTCCCCTTTTATGGATGGTAATGCTGGCATTAATTTATGATATTGGGTTTTGAAATTACACTTAAAAGTATTTTTTCTAAACCATATTTCAAATTATTTGTAAAAGGTATTGGGCTTTAAAATGTATTATTTTATAAAAATATACTTGTTTGAAAAGATAATAGACTGAAACAGAATAAAATAGACTAAAATGGACTGTTTAGAAAAACAACTTGTCATGGATACTGCTACTGAAAATACAAAATTGAAAATTGTAATGCTTTGAAATTATTGCGACTTTGAATTTTTAGTTTAAAGACCTAATAAGTTCATTAATAATTTATTTATATTTTAAAATTCCAGTTACGTAAAACTTTTCTAGTTTCATAAAATAATTAATTAAAAATTCGAGTTAAATTGTTTAGTATTGATCTGATCAAATTAAAATTTTAAGAGAAAACATTTTAAATAAAAGGCATTTCTTTAAGTATTAGCTGTACAATTTCTTAAGAAAATCTATTAACAAAATAGTATATTATACAGAATTTATTAAATAACTCGCGAATCAAATTGCATTTGTTCATTGCTTCTAAGGCGTGCTTATATTACAGTAAATTACAGTTCCTCTTTCCATCTTCAAACAAGTATTACCTCTATTCATAAGCTTTAACAAAGACACGCCTCATAATTCATTTATTTATATTGGTTAATTAACTTATTATAATTTTAATCACAATATTCTGAGTGGATTAAACAAATATGTTATGCAAAAATGTCCAATAGCTCGCATAATTTAGAAGCAAAGGGATATACTTGCATTCTTCAGTCATATTAATGTAAACAATGTTTCGGTTATCTTAAAATATTGCAGCCTTTAACAACAAAAATGCAGCTTGTTATCCGATCTAATGAAAGCTTTTACGGTTACTTCTGCCGCAAAGTTGCTAAGAGCTTTAATCTTCTAGAATGATAATCTCTAAAAGAATATTGATTTTTAACCACAAATACAATACAAATAATTTTATTTTTCCACTACGTAAGAAATATTTTTACTTCAATATCCAAACAGTTTATAAGCTTTATTGATTTTTTTTTTACTTTGCATTATTTTTCTAATTTAAGAAAGACATTTAATAAAAGTACAGATGACATAAAACTTTTCAATACAAGCACAAAATTTATTAAATTGCTCACGACGCAAATTTCATTTGTTCAAAGCTTCTATGACCTGCTTATAATCCAGAAAAATAATTTTCAATGTTGAGTTTACTTGAAAGTTCCTATTTCTATCATCAAACAAATCCTACATTTATTCCTATCCTTTAACAAAGACACGCCTCATACTTCATTTATTTACATTGATTAATTAACTTACCGTAATTTTCATCACAATATTCTGATTTGACAAGACAGAGATGTTATTCAAAAATTTCAGATAGAGCGCATAATTTAGAAACAAAAGGATATACTTGTATTCTCCGTCCGACTTCAGCCATATTAATGTAAACAATGTTTCTGTTATTTTAAACATTACAGCTTTTAACAACAAGAATGCAGCTTTTATCGAATCTAATGGAAGCTTTTACGGTTACATCTGCCGCAAAGTTGCTAAGAGCTTTAATCTTTTTGAATGATAATCTCCAAAAGAATATTGATTTTAAACCGCAAATACAATACAAATAATTTTATTTCTCCAATACGTAAGAACTTCTTTTTTTCTATTTCAAAATCCAAACAGTTTGTAAGTTTTATTGATTTTCTTTTTACATTGCATTCTTTTTCTAATTTAAGAAAAACATTTAATAAAGATATAGCTGACAAAAAATATATTTCAGTCTTTTTCTTAAGCCTAAATTGATTTCATAACTCGTTCTTATTCTTCAAACTCATTCTTTTTAAGAATTTATTAAAATAAACCAAATTGAACTTGAACCTAAGATTCGTTCACTGTTATTGACATTAATTACTACTTATAATAGTTATTTTAAAATATTTGATGACTTGTCATACGGCACTAAGACATTTATGACTCACAAAAAAGTTAAAACAAGGAAAAATCAAAAAAGTACAGTTTACAGAAAATCACGCTACATACAAGCTCGAATCACTTTTGAAACTATCAAGATGCGTGTTTTTTTTTTTTTCCTTGTTTTTTTTTCACGATCATACTTGATACTATGCATTTTTGTAACTAATATTCATGTAAAAACTATTTATGTAATGTTTCGAATAATCATAGCGTCAAATTACATGGTCTAAAGTTTGCAACACGCTCATTAAATTGTGTCATTAATACCCTAACGGCACTAGAAATTGTGCCATAAAACTTGGTAACATGATCATCTGAAAATTTTTCTGCCTGTTTCATCATCCGAAATATTATTTCCGCAACAATAAGATTAATTTGCTCTATTTACATTGCTAAGTTGCAAGCTAGGTGGCCGAGCGGTTAGCGTGCCTGACTGCGAGGCCATTGGCTGCGGGTTCGAATCCCGCTCTAGGCATGGATGTTTCTCTCTCTCTTTGTGTTGTCCTCTGTTGTGTGTGAATGTGCCCCACCCTATAAACGTGTTTGTGGCAGTGTGGCGTGTGCAACGTTGCTCTCTTCCGTAACGTTGGTTCACAGGTGCCCACTGGGTAACGCTAAATGAGTAACAATACCGGATCTTCATAAGCAAAGATTCAAATTCAGTGCCTGCCATTGGAAAAAAAACATTGGTAAGTTTTAGAAAAATATACGTAAATTTTTATTTTCAATTGAAAAAAAAGTATAGTTCCGAAGAAAACACATATATATAAATACTAATTATATAATAATTTAAATAAACAATTTTTTTATGTGACAAAACATTTTATAAAAACTCTTTTGAAACTCACATGAGACTCTTATATCAGAACTATAGATTTAAAGCTTTAGGCAAATTGAATTAAAAGACTAAGTTATAAGTGGAAAAATAATGTTACACGGAGAAAAAAGGTTGATAAAATTACCATACTGAATGGTAATGACATTCCTGGTAAAAAAAGAAATCATAATTCTGGTTAATAACCCAATATTTACTATATTTAAATAATTCATTTAGTAATTGTTTCGCTCTTACAGTAACGGTTTGCCAGAAATTCTGATTTTTAAAATTATAGTTCTTATTTCCACACATTTTGTGAAAAATACAAAACTGAAAAGTTAATCTGACCGAATAAATGGTTTTTATGCCATGCTCTAAGATATCATATTAAAATTATCAACTTTCATCGTGTATTATAAGACTATATTTTATTATTAATTTTACCTAAGCTCCTCGATAAAAAAATACCGAGCTTTTTGGTGCTCCAATAGAACCAAAACTAATAATAAGTAAATATTACAAAATTTTTGTTTTTTTTTTACCATAATTTTCTATCAAGGTCCTAAATTGCAATCGAACTGAAAAAAATGCAGAAATACTATTTTCTTGCGAACTCAAATAGTAGATTGAATTCGTGAATAGATGTAACTTTCAATCAATGATAGAAATGAAGATAGTATCCGTAAATTGAATTTCTTCTCATTAGTTCTCTTAATTAGAATGGAGAAACGGAAATTTCTATCTTTAAGTATACGAATCAGGTGATTAACCCATTTTCGAACATCCATTCGTATTTGGGAATTTATATTCTATTATAACTTTTTTAATTTTATTTATTCATATTTTTTTAACTAAGACCATGAGTTTGAAAATTTAAAACTTTTATTCTTTTTATTTACGTGTTAGGAAAAATCAAACTTTAAAGTTTCAAACAAATATCTCAAGTAATTTGATAAAATAATATTCTATGAACTAAAGTGCAATAACTCCTTGAAAACATTACACAATATTTTTTAACATCTTTATTTCATGAACTAATTTCTATATAAAAATGTTTAAAATACAAATGTATATAAGTGTATAAAAAAATTTTAAATACTGGACTTTTCTAAAATTCTTAATTTTTCTTTTTCAATTAAAAAACTACTAGTTAAAAATTGACCCTTTTTATCTGCATTTAATAAATAACACAGTTTATGCAAAAACACGCCAAAAAAGTATATGCTGTTGAAATGGACATTATGACATGTTCTTTAATTGTTTAAGAGTTTATATTTTACTTATCAATTTAAAATACTTTTTTGAAAATTTAGACAATATATTATTATATTTTTTCTATTATATAAGTATTTAATAAATATCTGATAAGATTTCAAGAAATTCAAGATTTTTATTTCGCGATTACTCCTACTCTTTGTCTAAGAAAATAAAGTTCATTTTTCAAAACCAATAAAATACTTCTAAAAATAATAATACAGTGGAAAAAAATGTGTTATTTCTTGGGTTATTTTTGAGTCACAAACTACAAACAATGACAAAAAATAATACAAACCTAATGAACCCACGCAGTAAAATAAATGGTAAAACAAAACCGGGTTATGTTTCGTCGTCATTAAATAAGTTTTTTAACAACCTTGTTAAGTTTGTGGTTTTCACTTACAGACTTAGACTTTTCTTTTTGAACTAATACTTTTTTCCCTCCATTTTTAGCTTAATTTGCTTTAACATCTAAATAAATCTCAATTAATGATCGATTATTTTCTCATTTTCCTTCTATTTCTAATTATAACTGTTTTTCTTCGTATTTTTAGAGTATATTCCATAATCACTATCCTTAATATATATTTCGATAATTTTTTTTAGAAATGAAGAAAATTAAACTTAAACCAAGAAAATACTAAAATTTTCATAGCAAATTGAAGAAGGCATGCACTAAAATATTAAAACTAATTGGCGCATAACCTTGGCGGCTTTCATATCCTCTCAATTTCTTCTGGTAAGTAAGCAGGCTTGATGTTTTTAATCTCGGTAATAACTTGAAAAGTTTTAATAACAAAATTTGCCTTTATTCTGCCTAAATATAAATTTGCACTCCCTATAGTGTATTTTATTACTTTATCTTTGCTAAGAATTTTAAAACCACGTATTAAAGGCGCTATTTACATAACAACTTGGACATGAAGGAAAAATAAAAAATGTAGTAAAGCAAAAATTATTATTCATTGAAAAAAATTTTATTCGAAGTAAAAAATTATTAAAAATCATTTAAAAAAATTATTATCGCATCTCAGTATAACTATACATTTTATTGTATTGAGACTCGGAATAAAAATTCAAATAAATACATGTTTCGGAGCTATACATAAATACAATAATATCAATTTAATAATAATATCATATCACTGTGAAACTTTTTGTACATCTAAACAACAAAAGTGGTGGCAATTACTTTACACCAAAGTGGTGTTATGTCAAAACCAAGCATAGTTCCTGGTGTAGTGAAAAACTTAGTTGTTTTTTGTGACCTCTAATTTGCATTTTTTTTTACTTTAATTTTCACAAAAATTCGGAAAATATATATCAAATAGTCTCGTATTAACATTTAAATGAGGTAAAAATACGCCATCAAAATCTGTTTAATCACTTATGTGTAAAAAAAACTATTAGAACCCTTTTCAAAAAAGGGGGTAAAAAAGTGTAAACATTAAGTGTCGAAAATAATTTTACAAGTGTAAGAGACACAAATACTTTAGAGAAATCAGATGAATCACTAATATGTACAAGGAAACTATTAGAACCATTTTCAAAAATGAAGTAAAAAAGGGTAAACATTAAGTGTCGAAAATAATTTTACAAGTGTGAAAGACGCAAATAGTTTTGAGAAATCACATGAATTACTAATATGTACAAGGAAACTATTAGAACCCTTTTCAAAAATGAAGTAAAAAAGGGTAAACATCAAGTGTCGAAAATAATTTTATAAGTGTGAGAGACACAAATACTTTAGAGAAATCAGATGAATCACTAATATGTACAAGGAAACTATTAGAACCCTTTTCAAAAATGAAGTAAAACAGGGTAAACATCAAGTGTCGAAAATAATTTTACAAGTGTAAGAGACACAAACGCTTTAGAGAAATAAGATGAATCACTAATATGTACAAGGAAACTATTAGAACCCTTTTCAAAAATGAAGTAAAAGAGGGTAAACATCAAGTATCGAAAATAATTTCATAAGTGTGAGAGACACAAATACTTTAGAGAAATCAGATGAATCACTAATATGTACAAGGAAACTATTAGAACCCTTTTCAAAAATGAAGTAAAAAAGGATAAACATCAAGTGTCGAAAATAATTTTATAAGTGTGAGAGACACAAATCCATTAGAAAAACTATAATACAGAGAATAAAACCGTTTAAAATGTTATTAAAGTTCAGAAAATGAACTTATTTACATTTTTTTTTATATCTAAAGAATTAAGTCAAAAAATGAAATAAAATAATCAATAAATTAGTTAATAGAATGAGAGAAACAAACTTTTGAGCTTTAACGATATGCAGACCAATGAGCACGAGATAAATTGCTGAAAATTCTTGATTCCGTCCTTTAATGGATTACTCCGTTAATCTGATGATTAGATAGGAAATGTGCATATTAACAGTCTTCGAGTTTTAGCGGTAACATGCGTATAGTTAGAAAACAAAACTTTTAGTAAATGCCTTGTGAACATTATTTTTTGTTTCTTTTTTAGTTTATTCCAATAAATGAATTTTTAAATAACCCGCTTAAAATAACCCTCAAACCTTTTTTTTATTTCTTTATATATATTTTAAAAGACATTTATGCTTTTTACTAGGAAATATTAATGGATAATTATCATTATAGCATGGCATATTGTTATTCTTTTTTTAATAAATGTTAATAAATTGCATTCCTAATTAAATAAAAATTGACTCGATAGCAAGAGACACCATTTGATGCTTGAAGAGATGCTTAAATGCATTCCTTATTTTGCATGAAAAATAAAAAACAAATATTTCATCAATATAAATTAAATACTATGCTAATTTCAGCTCCTTATACAAAACAAACAAAAAAGTAAAGCTTAACTGTGCTCAAATTTCAATTAGACTTGATGCTGAACGCAAATTTGAAAGCCACGGTTTACTTTTTAAACTAACAAATAACATCTCCTTAAAGAAAATAAACACCAATTGAAAACTCAAATGAGTTAACTGCTTCCTGGGACTGTTTAAATAAATATTCGAGAAATTTAAATAGTAAATTTATAATAAAATTATTTTGAGTGTTCAAACATAAGAGTCTTTTGGTTTAAAAATCAAATTCTTCCATTTTAAACAAATTTGATAAAAAAAAAGACAAAAATCTCTTATTCGTTTCAATATGAAAAAAAAAAATTTCGATTGATTTTACTTTTAATTTTTGTGCTATTTATATTTATTTCACTTATTAAATGTATTTAAATAATGTGAAATCCAGTTTTGTTTTATTTCCAATTTTTAAAGTACAAGGGAAGAAAATTTTGTGCTTAATCATTTAAATAGGTGAATAGTGGATGAAACTGTTATTAAAACGAAACGTGTCATATTATTATGTATCAAGTGAATTTGAAAATATTGTGGTTTTTTATTAGAGACAAAGGGAAAAAAATAAACATTGAGCAAAATTCAATTTTCTTTTTCTGTAATAGAAAAAATATAAATCAATAGATATAAAATCTGTTCTATATTCCAAAAATAAAATTTAAATGTTTTCAGTTTAAAAATTGCCTTTCATTTTGTGAGAAGGAAATAAATGAAACGTCATAATTGTATTACATTTTAATAAAAATATTCATACAGTACAGTAAACATAGTTCAAAAAATGAAAAAACCCAATCATCCAATAGTAAGTTCCAATGTGTGGCAAACTGTTAACTACCCTCTTCATAGTAAGAGGTGAAAAGATGTACAACAATCTCATGCAATGGGTTTAGGTGGCAGGGGAAAAAGGGGGACAAACTGACATACAGCAACTTTATGTATTGATTCCGATGCAGTTTTCCGTGCTAAATCAAATGAAGTCAATTTTGAGACAATCAGGCTATTAGCTACGAAGTTATGAGCGCCATTCGTACAAAAAGCACAATTTTGTACTAGTACCTATTTACAAATACTATCTCAACATATGAGATATTATTACCTATGAGCGAAATGAAGCACGAGTTACTGGGTTTATAGGTACAAAAGTTGCAAGTGTTTTTAAGTATAACATTACTACTGTTGACATGCACAGTGGACTAAAATGGCCCACCCTGAGTAACTTTTGATCGAATGTTCAGATCTTTACGCTCTAGGATTCAGTCTTTATGGTTCAAAGTGGTAACCTCATATATGCACAAATGTGGCCGTATGGGTTAAGTGTAATTAGTGCAGATGATATTTTAAGTTAAGAAATCAGACGCAAGAACGTACTTTCTCTGAATAAACTTTTTTCGACAAATTCAGATTTTTGAATATAGCGAGTATATAGGGAGATATAGTTCCCATAGGTTGGTCAGGAGAGCTATCCGTAGTTCGGACCCCTTAATGTTAATTTAACTGTTTGCGTATTTCACCCTATCTCGAGAAAATTTAAAGCGAATTGAAAAAATTTTGCACAAAATTAAAAAATTTGTTTGTCCGAAGATAATTCCGTGCAGACAATAAATTTTAGCAAATATTTATTATTTTTTATTATTTCATTTAATAAGAGGTTAACAAATTTTGAACAGTAAAGTATACATTTTTACAACATTTTAAAGCATGTAATTTTACATGGCAAAACACAAACTTTGAGCGAAATTGATCGAATAGTTCCTGAGAAATCGAATTTTAGAAAACTAATATAGTTAAAATTCGATTTCTCAGGAAATATTTAATCGATTTCTTTAAATTTTGTATTTTTCTATGTAAAATTACATACTTTAAGCTACTGTTACATATACAAACAGTATACCAAAGAATTAAATGTTTTTTGACCATTATTAAATAAAATAATGAAAAATAACAAATATTTACTAAAATTCATTTTTTTTTGCAGAAAAATATCTTTGTGCAAACGAATTTTATAAATATGTACAAAAATATTTTAAATAACGTAAAAAGCTTTCGAGACATGGCAAAATATGCAAAAAGTAAAAATAACATTAAAGTATCCGAACTTTGGATCGCTTCCCTGACCAAACTATGGGAACCAAATTTCCGAGATCGCGGCGGATTTTGAGGGTCAGAAATCCAAATCCGTTGAAAAAAATTTCGTTTATTCAGAGGTAACTCGTTTTCGAAATTTAAAATATCGTCTGCGCTAATTAATAAGCATGTTTGTAACCCCCTCGAACCATTAAGTACTAGAACGTAAAGATCCGATCATTAGATCAAAAGTTATTCAGGGTTTTTCGTTTTTTTTTTTTCTTTTTTTAGCACCGTACATATACTAATTCTTTACATTGATATCTAGAGATCATCTAGACCATTGTTTCCCAACGCGGGGCCCACGCCCCACTGGGGGGCAATTTGATTGTTAAGGGGGGCAATTCGAAAATGAACTCGACACGAGTTTAACCCTTTTGCTCCGGGCCATTTAAATGCAATGCTAGACTTGGGTGCCAAAATTGAAAGAAAAAAGCAAATTCTAAAATAATTGCGGCCAATAAATATTATGTGACTTAGCGATTTTTTAAGCGACAAACCTGAAATGAAGTATCTGTTAACAATCGATGGTAAAGCATTTGTGAGTTATTTAGCCGATATCTTTGAAAAACTAAATATATTAAATAAGCAACTTCAAGCAACAAATGAAACTCTTGTTGATGCAAAAGCGAAGATATTTGATTTCATTACCCTTATTGAGTTATGTCAGAAATATATTAACAACAAAAATGATACCTATGTACTTGTTATTGTCGATCATCTGAAAATTCCACCGACTGATTTACAAGAAAGATTTTCTGATTTAAAACAAATTGATTTTCCAACACGGATGATACAGTCAATGTTAGTGAATTTGTTTGATATATAAAATATGCAGTGTCAAGAAGAGCTCACAGAAATGCAAAATTATGAGTCAGTTGAAACTTTATTTAATATAAAAGGAGTGATTTGTGAAGGAGAGGTTTTGTGAGGAAACAGAAATCAAATACCCAAATTCAACCAAATGTGCACGAAAACTATTGTTACAGTTTCCATCTTCATATTTAGCTGAATGTGGATTTAGTTTTGTAAATTTGTAAATGATTTACTGGTAAAAAAAAAAAGGAAATCGCCTGGATGTAATACAGCGGGGAGACTTGAGACTGAAGCTAACCAAATTGGAACCTGACATAAAATCTCTGTGCAGCAAGCTCAAGGATCTCAATAAATTAAAATATTAAATTATTATAGAAAAATCTTTATTAAAATTATTTCGAATTTTAGTTCTTCTTTATATGTTTTGAAAATTTACTTACTGTGTTTCGTTAACAATTTCCTAGTGAATTATTCCTTAAACCTATCATTTAAGTTTCTTAAATGAACAATTCTATTTTTTAATATAAAAAATTATGTATGTGTTACATAGGGGGGCATAAGAATTTCAGAAAGGCTTAGGTGGGACATGGCACAAAAAAGATTGGGAAACACTGATCTAGACCAATGGGGCATCGTTTCCCATATACTTTTTTTTTTAAAAAAATCAAATGAGACTAAACAGAAACGACGATTGGACAAACGGTTTAAAAGTTATTCTTCTTGCCTTTTATAACATTTCTCTTTACCACATTATTTTAACTAAATCGAATGAAATCAAGCATGATAATAATAAGATGCATATATTCCAAAAGTTGCAATGATTTTTTTGTTTAAAAATTACTATTATTGTATTGTTCTTCGTATAAAGAAAAACCTTATAACCTCCAAACTATTAGTCTGATCCACTCGGGTGTAATTTCATTTAATTCAGCATAAAAAATTACGACAATAAATACATCTTACATGTTCAGGTGACATTCATTAAAAGATAGATCCCAGAAAATGCTTAAGCATGGTTGGGTGGTGTGTGTGCCCAGGTGGCCACAGGGCAACAAGTAAAAAGTTTACATAATTAAATTTCCAAATTAGTACTTTTTATGCATAAAAACTCAGCATGTTTTGAACTATTCATAATATTTGTGCGTCTTTAGTCTTATTCAACTCAGCGTAAGAAAATACTAAGGAAACAGAGCATCACTTGTTTTGAAATGTCATATGCACAAATAGGTATAGGTACAAAATTATACGTTTCGTATACATGACCCTTATAGCTTCGAAACTATGAGTTTAAAAGTCTCGAGATTAGTCTCATTCGATTCAAAGTCAGACACTTCATCGAAAACAGTACCTCATATATCTAAATAGCAGTATGTAAGTTCTAGTATACAATATCCTATGTACAAAATATGTAAAACACATAATAAGTTATGTATCATATAAACTATATCTTATCCAAATAAAGACGTGTAACAGATAAATAAAACAAAACAGCTTGAACAAAGCACAAATAATGGCACAAGGATGGACATATTATAGTTTCAGTTTCATTCGTCAATGTCGTAACGAAAAAAGACGAAATTAAAACAATATAGAATAAGACTATCCCACAATATAGATAAATGAACATAGTTTACCGTAGTGTTTGTGAACCACTTATACAAATAATAACCATTATTCAAAAGTTTACAGTATAAACATCATCTAATGAAATCTTTTACACAAATAGCTTGACTAGTTACCTTAAATACAATGAAACATAGTACCGTTTTCCTCCCCCCCCTCCCTGAAAATCCCCCCGTTGCTGCACTCCCAATAATCTCTCATTCCCACAAAGTCATAATAATGCTACATCATAACATTAATTATACCACCGTATCATATGATGCAATTCTGCCTCCTAAAATGTGACATACTTCTTCATTGTCTAAGTTGTAAGATTAATCTTTAAGAAAATCTGTCTCGTTTTCTGGTTTCTGATGTTTCTTATTCAGTCTAAATTTCTCTAAATCTTGACTTAACGTAAATGAATATTCGATTTAAAGATATGTTAAATTCTTCACTGCAATGAATTTAAATTTTTTATTCAAGTTTACATAGTTAAATGGAATAATACAGAACTCTCTAGGAATAAAGTAATTCTGCAGCATAAAAATAATTAAAACAAACTTTTTAACCTGTCCTTAAAAATGATAAACGCATTTGTTTTTTTTTATGTATTTTTGTAATTATTTTGCTGTTATACTTCACTTTCAAGCAACAGCTGAGATCTGAGTAAGATCTGATATCCTACATGCGGAACGTGTAGACAATAATGATCGGAATTAACTATAAATTTTTAAATCAGAACTGTAATTTTTTAGGTACAATGTATTTAATGTACCGTGCGCAAAAAACACGGACCACCCTGAATAAATTTTGATCTACTGATCGAATCTTCACGTTCGAATCAACCTTAAATGGTTCGAGAAAGTGGCCTTAAATATGCTAAATAATAAGTACATGTGATATTTTAAGTTACGAAATCAGAAACAAAAACGTACTTTCTCTGAATAGGCATAGTTTTTCTCATCGGATTCAGATTTCTGATCCCCAAATTGTTGGAGGTAGTCGCAATCTGGGAAATATGGTCCCAATAATTTGGTCAGGAGAGCGCTCCAAGGCTTGGACCCCTTAATGTTAATTTTACATTTTGCGTATTTTTCTATATCTCGAAAACTTTTTAAACTAATTAAAAAAAATTTCACGCAATTATAACACTATTATAAAGAGTCCTAGAACGTGAAGATCCGATCATTAGATCAAAAGTTATTTAGGGTGGTCCTGTTTTTTTTTCGCGCACTGTACAATGTATGAATATCAATACATAGTACAACAAAAAAGGGAATTTTACATACAACATCTAGTAACATTTTTTAACCATTCTATGTACTACAAACATCATTCTTTTCATATCAAAATCAAAAAGACATTGTGCAATGTGGGAATAGCATAGTAAAAGAAAATAACGAAATTTTACAAACAGCGTCTAGTAATATTTTTTAGACAATCAATGCTTTGCAAATATCAACTATTTCAAACCGATTTTGCGAGTTTCATGCAAACAAAATTACTTAAAGTGTTCTCTACAGAATATAGCTTAAAGTAAATCTGTCCACAAATGATACCCGTGCGTTTTATGTTGATGAATCATGTTGTAGAAGAAAACGCTCAACTGCAGATCTCCATGGGAACGAGTCCAGCATGATACAGGGAGTGCTATCATATATCACAGCTGAATGGGGAGGAAGGAGATTACATTAAAGGTAACATGGCTTACAGGGGAACGTCTAAGTGATAGAAGAAAGGCCTGCGAGCACTGGATAAAATTCATGTGACAGCTGTATTCCACAAGACGTTTATTTTCTCCCACCAAAAGAATGTCATTTATTTTATACTTACGCAAACTCGCTAAAAATGTTTTACATGAAAATAACTATGTTTAGATCACTTTTTGATAAAGATGCTGAAGACTTACTTAAAGCTTTAAATTTCCGAGCAATTTTTCTCAGTGCTGCTAAGCAATTTTGCTTCGTAAGAATAAAGAAGGTAGATAATGCTCGCTTTTTGTGGTCAATCATCATCTACAGAGGGGTTCGTAGTAACCGACCTTAATATAGATTTTTAGAGGCTGTCTACCACTACAAAAATACAATTCCAATTCCCTAGTATATAAGGCATGCTAACTTGATTCTATGTTGGGGTACCTTTACATAGTCGAAGGTTGACATTGTCGATATCTACTCGCCCCACATTGGTGACCCGCATTAAATATGGCAAATTCTCATTTAGACGAAGAAAAAGCAAAAACGCTATCGCAATGTAACCAATCACTAGTGATAAAGACTGGATAAATTCATGTGACAGCTGTATTCCACAAGACGTTTATTTTCTCCCACCAAAAGAATGTCATTTATTTTATACTTATGTAAACTAGTTAAAAATGTTTTACATGAAAATAACTAAGTTTGATCAGCTTTTCATGAAGATTCTGGGGACTTACTTAAGCGTTAAATTTCCGAACAATTTTGCTCAGTGCTGCTAAGCAATTTTGCTTCTTAAAAATAAACAAAATAGATAATGCTTGATTTTTGTGATCAATGTATGGTCATCGCCGCTTGCTGATTAGTACATAGAGCCAGTCCTTATAATAGATTTTAATAGATATTATCACAAAATATACCCATTAAAGATCACATATTATAATTATGGGGAAGAAAACGCAAAAACTATTTAACAAATCACTAGCGATAAAAGCAGGATGTAAAAAAAAACATATCAAAATCAGTTTGGTTGCTTGATTAAACTTGGAGGTATCTCTAATGTTCTCTATTTTCTCGCACAATCAAGCAGGTATACTTATTTCCAGTTCTGCTTTCGTCTCCAGTAATTCGGTGACAATCGATTGCGTGTTTGTTTTCATCTCGCTTAAATAATTATTTGCGACCTCTTAATATGTATACTTTTTTTTTACTTCATTTGTGACGAGATGTCTAAAGAACATATTAATGATAATTATTTCAAGGTATGTAAACTGTAGCGTATAATATACTAAATCTCAGATAGACTTATAAAAATGAGTGATTAAAAAATGATATCAAAAAGTGTAGCTTTAATGAAAATTCAAAATTTTTATTAAATTATTCTTTTAACGTTATATCAATGTGAGCGAACAATCTGTTCACACAATGAATTTAAGGCATGATTTACATTTATGTTTCCTTGCAAGTTAAGACAGAATTTAGAAAACTAGAAAACTTCTGTATGTAGTATCAGAATTAAATCATTTTTCTGAGTGATACTACACTGTGAAAAATTCCAAATCAAACTATGGTATAAGGTATCGGCACTTAGGGTGCATCATCCGCAAATTCCATTTTACCGTAAAATCCCTTTTATCGTAAAATCCATTTTATCATAAAATCCATATTTTCAGTAAAATCCATATTTTCCGTAAAATCCATTTTACCGTAAAATATTATATCATAATTTTTACAGTGATATTTATTTAATTAGAAAGATTCAGTAATTTTAAGGTAATTATTACTGTAAAAATTACGGTATATCAAATTTTTTGTTCCGTAACATGTTCTGGTAAAAATAGATTATACGGTAAAAATTACCGGCACCCTGATTGCTGGTACTATTTGCTATAATTTTATATGGAACTTTTTATATTGCACACTAATTTACAGTTTAAACAAACACCATAGAAATGAAGGTCTAACCTATGTTCTGCGAATCAATTTAACTTAGGCCAACAATGTGGCCAAGGCCAAATTTGGATTCTAAATTCCTGACACAAGACAAAATGATATTTTTTTTCCAAAAATAAGTCTTACTGCTATTTAAATTCAAATTTAATTGTTTAGATCCGTGTTATAATCCCACCTTTTGAGAATTGCCCACATATTATTTGCATTTTGAATATTGAATCGAAATATAAGTCTAATTTACGAAAGCGTGAAATATTCCACATAAATATAAGCGATAACTAAAACTCAAACAATCCGTTATTTCTTGCAGATTCCCTTATTTATATCTCCTAATATAAGATAAATTAAAATGATTTAAAGGAAAAAGATGAGTAGTTCTTTCTTTATTTTCTGAAAAAGTAGCATTGATTATTAAAGTTAACTCATGATGATTAGATTATTCGCTTATAAGAGTGATCTGAAGATTTTTTATGTCTCCAAAATATGCACTTTAAGCATATTCAACCACCTGTACTATAAATTTCCATTATTAGATTTCTGGTAGAAAAGTAACTTAAATTCCTCCATCCAGAATGAAAACTGAAAATAATATATTCCATATACTGATGCATTTGATTTTAAAAGCGTGTTAAGCCAGGATCGGATTTAGGTTCAAACCTAGATCAAAAGTGAGTACTAGCTAGTTTATTTCACAGTTACAATAGTTAAACGTCTGTTTTAAGATTATAAGTGCATTATTTGTCCGGAAATAATCATTTAGATTATTTAGAGTTATCTTTAAAGAAATAAAACATTTTTATTCATGAAATATACACTAAAAATCATCGCTTTAATAAATGTTACAATATATCATTTGCAGTTTGAGATCAAAAATCAAAATACAAGTTCTATAAAGTGGAGAAATATTCCATCTGATTATAAGCAACAACTAAAACACATACGGTCCCTTATTTCTAGAAAAGATGTACTATATCCTAAAATTAAATTTAATATAATATATGATAGATAAATTAAAATGACTTAAAGGAAAAAAATACTTAGTTTTTCATTTATTCTCTGAAAGAGCAATAATGGTTACCTAAGTAAACTCAGGATGATATAAATCTCCGCCTATAAGTGCCATTTGAAATTTTTTATGTGCTCAAAATTTGCACTTTAAGCATATTCAACCACCTGTACAATAAATTTCCATTATTGGATCTCTAGTGGAAAAGTAAATTTAATAAAATTCTTCCGTCGAATGTAAAATACTTTAATTTTTTTATGGTTCGCATGATTGTTATTATTTCTCATATTTAAGTGAAAAGTGAATTTCTTTACAAGCCTTATACATATTAATTTTCTTCAGCGAGAACGAAAATCACGTTATATCTCGCTGGCGTAATTAAATGTGGAATTTAAATGAAAGTCTTTCCCTTTCTCAATCCTTCACTACACTTATAGATGTTTTTTTTATCCATATTGATTAACTTTATCCCTCTCTTTATTCAAAGTCATAGGGGAAATTCTACAAATATATGCAACATCAAAAAAAAACGTCCACTTGAGTGTAAGCATCATAAAAGCAGCATACATTGGAAACTAATGAATACCTAATATAAAGAATAACTAATCAGACATCTTTTTGAAATTTAAAAAGGCATAAATTGACATTGAATAAAATACTAACCCATGTCATGAAAATGACGGTTTTCCTTTACAAGAAGCGTAATTGACAATAATAGCATTAACGAGACCGTGCATATGCTTCTACAAAATTCGAGTTAAATTTCTAAAAATGTGGGATTTTGCGCCTTTTAACAATCAGAAAAAAAAGTTTTAAAGCTTCCAATAAATGGAAATATCTGGTTTTAAGTAAAATTATTTGTCTATTTACTTCAATGCCCTTCAAATTTTACATTAAAGAAGTCTGAAAAATAATTCTCCAAAAACGGGTACATTTTTAACCCCATATTCTTTCCTATTTTAAACAAATTTACCTCAAGAGAATTCATAAACAGTATTAAGACTTATAAAAATAGTTTTATTTGATATTTAGTTTCATTAAATTTTGTTAGACTTAGTTATTATTGTTATTACTAAGTTAAAAAGTATAAAAAAATTGTTTGCTGCTGAATAGGGGAGAGTGGGGTCAATTGTAACAGGGTACGATTGTAACAGAGCAAAAATTTCGAGTGTCGGGTTCTAGATTTGGTTCCTAGGTGGCGCACAAGGTGTATTTAATAAATCTGCATGTACACCCCTGCTGGCAACCATTTTTATGTACTTTTGAAAGAGTAGTTTTATTGGTATTAGAATATTATATTGTAACAAAGTAATTTTGTTTAAACAAATAAAAATTATTAACCGAATATGTAAGTGGACACCTTAATTAACATTTCAAAAAAAAAAGATTAGTTTTGTTAATTAACTAGCATTGTTTTTAACAAATGAAGCTGAAATGGCGTCTTGGGAACGATTGTAACAATAAGTAAAGGGACGATTGTAACAGCTGAAAATAAATAATGTTATGTTTACAAACCATTACTTAACTCTTTAAGAACCACCAATAGTTTCCTATTTCATTTATATTATGTTGCATGTGCATTATTTTATTTGTCACCTTTCACAGCAAAAATTAAAATTTTTATCCCCTTAAAGTTAAAAGTTTAACCCATTAGGTCTCTGCTCATTATTATTTTTACTCCTAAAATATCACTACTATTTTGATCAATAAAAAATGTATCACAACTATGATAATATGAATAATTAACTATGTTTAAGTTGAATTTATGAACTGTTACAATTGACCCCGTAAGTGGGGACAATTGTAACAAGTGCACGACTGTCAAAAATTGTTAATAACTAATATAATAACATTTAAAATTAGGTATTTATTTTTTTTCTAGTAGAGGATGGTCTACTTTACTCGTCTGTCAATTAGTACTGATAATATATTGGATTTTCTGTTAGTTAAAAATAGTCAAGTAAAAAATTTTGCAATTGATCCCACTCTCCCCTACTATTGGTTAATAATGTCTATTTTTAGAACCATGGTACAGTCTACACTGTAAAAAATTCAGGATCAAATCACGGTATAAAGTACTAGCATTTGGGTGTGTCATCTCTAAAATCCCTTTACCTTAAGTCCATTTTAAACGCAAAATATTATATCGTAATTTTTGCAATGATATTTATTTAATTAGACTGATACAGTGATTTTACAGTAATTATTGCAGTTCATGCATGTAATGGAGTTCTTTTTTCGGTAAATTTTTTATACACTTTGTATTTGTAATTATTTTTAACGTATTGCATTACAATGTTAACCAAGTGTTACACGAACGTAAACAAATTCAAACCGGTTTCAGCCAAATAAAAACAATGGAGATGCATCACCTAATAATAAAGATTTTAAGATTTAAAGGGACTGTATATATATATATATATATATATATATATATATATATATATATATATATATATATATATATATATGTACTCTTTTTACAATCAAGGTCTGATACAGATATGAATAAAAACAGCTTTTCAAACAAAAGTTTTGTGACTATTAGATTGGTTTGCCGTATTTGGAATGATTTCGGAGTTAAAAATAAAGGGACAGAAATTTATTATAATTAATGAGTGGTTATGCATTTTTGCAAACACAGTGCAATTAACATCGTTCCTGAAAAAACGTATCCTTGAAATTTTCAAAAATTATTTTAAATGCAAAATATTTAAATTTATCATAACCAAGCGCTACATCATGAACAATGTCAAATTTTATATTTAAAAAAATTAAAGATTTGAAATGCATAAAAAAAACCAAGCATAAAAAATTTTAAAAACATTTTTACTATTAACAAATGCAAGTAGAACGCAATTTTCTACAATCAATTAATTTATTTATTCAAAATAGAGTAAACCATTTGTTTTTAGTTGAATATTATCAAGATTCGATACATTAAAATACTGCTTCGGATAAAATAAAATTATAGATTTTAAATGAATTCTAAAATATTAGTCAAAAACAATTCAAAATAGAAATATTAGAGAGAGAAAAATTAGAAACTAATTTATAAAAACAAGTTAATAAGTTAATTCCCTTTTCTCCCTAAGTTATTTGTTTTACAATTTTAATCTTCCCCTTCTTATTAAACTCCGTTCTTAAGGTTTCAAGATTAAAATATTAACAAGAGGTTTTGTCATTTGAATTAATGCCATTCTATGCATAAATATTTATTAAACACGCATTTTAAAAGTTCTATTTTGATCATTCTATATCCAAAAACAAATATAATTAAATTTTTGTCGTATTTAAAAAGGTTATAAAATAAGTTCAATTCTCCGGATTTAACTTTAAATACCTTAAATTTTAGTGAAATATAAGTTACGAAGTCAGACAAACTTATATTTCTCGGAAATACATTTTAATGATTTGGGAAACAAAGTATCAAGGCTGGAATATCTTTCGCACCTAATATTGACACGACAAAATATTGCCGCAAAATTTTATATTAAGTACTTAGAGTGATAATGATACACTGTAAACAATTCCGGTTCCAATTATATTATTAAATAAAGGCACTTGGGTGCATCATCCGCAAAATCCATATTACCGTGAAATTCATTTTTACCGTAATTTTCACGGTAATATTTAAATATTTAGAGTGATACAATGATCTTGAGGTAATTAAAATTACGGTATTTCAGATTATACGGTATATCGTAACATGTTCCGGTAATAATGGATTTTAAGGCAAAAAGTACCAGCACCCTGAGTGCAGGTGCTTTATACCGTAATTTGATCCATATTTTTTAATAGTTTAGATATCGATATACAGACACAAAAAAATGCGATCAATCTTCACAACCTGCAAATCTTTGGAAATCGAAAGAATTTAGAACATAACTAAAATTTTCTATTATGGCATAATTGCCCCAAGATTGCCCAAAGATATCAAACAATGACGCAAAATATTGTGATCAAGAACACACACAATCAGCCCACCCTGAATTTTGAGGAATTTTTAAGTTAACTGCAGTTTTATATAACTTCTGGAAAACGCATAACCATATGGAAAAAGTAGCTTATTACCATATTGCCCCAAGATTATACAAAAATGCCAAACAAATGTAACGGAGTAATGTGAGGAAAAACACCCTCTACAAACCCGAACGTCTTTCAGAAAAGAATTTTGAACTTAACTACATTTCTATCGCTTCCAGAAAAAGTATGGCTTATAACTATACTGTCATAAGATTTCTCAAATATATCAAACAAATGACATGAAAAAAATTTTACCAAGAACACAAAAAATTTTGAGAACCTGCAAAATTTTAGGTAGAAAAGAAAGATTGTTGAACAATACAATATTTTTTATTACTTCTGGAAAAAGTACTATGCTTACTATACTGCCCCAAGATCATCTTTCTACACTGTAAAAAATTCTAAAAAAAATACAGTAAAAAGTGCTGGCATACTGAATACAGCTTCCCAAAAATCCATTCTAGCGTAAAATTCATTTTCACCATGAAATTATTTCCCCGGTAAAAATAGCTTATACCGTAAATTTATACTGATATTTATTTTATTACCATGATTCAGTAAACACTGTAAAAATTACGATCCATCAAATTTCGTTTTGTTTCGTAAAATTAATGGTAAAAATGGTTTTTACGGTAAAAAGTACCAGCACTCAGTGTGTCAGAATTTTTGACCATAATTTTTTACATTGTATCTAATCGTTTTCAATTACAACTGCGTCATTTTGCCGCACTGGATAAATATTAAAGGGAAAAAAATTAGTTATTAAGGAACTAAAACTTCACACTGTGTGGTTTTCAGATAAGTTCAGTATTATATTCAACCCCCTTTGATCGCAATAAATATTTTAAAAGTGCCCAAAAGCTACGAAAATTTTCAACACGATTACCAACACTCTCAATTTTCTTGGTTATTAGAAACAACGTATTTCTCTGAATAATAAGTTGTATTTTTAACTTTGTTTCTCGACTTTGTGGTATACTTTACCACTGTTTCTATCCTATTATTTTTCCTCCTCTTTATTCGAAAGATTTTTCGGCACATATTCCTTCTTCACAGTTTGCTCCTTTCGCTCTTCATCTGCAACAGCGTGGTGCTTTTGTGCTGTGTGTCAACCCGTTTCTTGCTTTTGTTTCGAAAAAAAGTTAGGAACTTTTCTTTTGGTATCAAATGACACGCTAGGGAAATTTTTGGCACCCTTTCTCTTCTTTTGTTCTTATCCTAATAGCGTAAATACGTGTTTTGGATCCATTCTTCTTTAGAATGTGGCAATATCAAGTAATATAGCTCAGTTTAATTCAGTTTAAACTATACCATTACTATATACTAATACTCAGTAAACTCAGTTTAACTACTATATACCCAGTTTAAACTAACTATATCAGTTTATAAACTATATATACATGTAAACTATACTATACAGTATTTAACTCAGTTTAGATTATACTATAATCTTTTCAGAAGTTTTTTGGGTAAAATTTAGAAATATTTTTTCTATTTCACAATTCAAAAGTTCTGGATGAAGAGTAGTAGAATTTTAACCATCTCAAAGAGAAAATCATATAATACATTTAAATTTCTATTTCTCATCATCTATTGATTTAGTTTAAATTTCAGTTTTTGTCTTTAAAAATTATGTAGTTTAAATAATAGAAAAATTTGTATGATTTACAATTTAATTTTTTTTATCATTAATTTATAAAAATAGAAAAATTAGATGGTTTTGGATAAACGATTTTCGAAATTGTATGCAAAAAGTTTTCGATTTGCTATAAGATTTCCTAACGAAAGCAAAATATGCAATTATCCTAAAGAGGTACAAGCTATAGACAGTAATATTGATTAAGCTATTGAAACCATATTTTTCAGATTGGGCTGACATTATAATTTTAATAGTCAAAAATTCAAATCTGTCAAAAAAAAAATAGGGGAGAGGAAAGCTTGAGAGGATATTTTTTTACAAATCCGTCAACAACAAAAAAGCATGTTTAGCATAATTTTTGACTCATAAAATATTTTTTAAAAGTAATTTAAATTTTTACCTGCATTTTGATTCATATCTAAAATTTTCAAAGTTATTTAGTTCTTCCATAATAATTTTTTTTAAATAAAAAGGGTGCTTTTGTTGGGTCGCCACTATGTGTGGCCCTACATGGGAACGTTACTTTAAAAACCAACGAGTAAAAGTACAAGTATTTTAGGCAAAAGTAACGAATAAATGGTAAAAAGTCTTGATTTTAAATAGTAAAAAGTACATACAAAACTACAAGCACAAAATAAAAAAGTAACGATTTTAAAGTACATTTCAAGGAAATCAAAAATTCAAAATAACCTTAAATTTCATTAAACAAATATAAAAAAATATATAAATTTAATTTAAAACGCATTAAATTTTCAGCAAAAACTTTTAAATGCGTACTTCAATTTCACAAACTTCAATGAACAGTAACAGTTGCTACAAACTTCATTGAAATAGTAGAAGTTGAAAATGTCCACAAATCAAAATTCTACGTTTACATATAAAATTATTAATTTTAATACTACCAAATATTTAGAAATGTTGTTCTCATTATCGGAATTTGTAGTAATAAAATAATTTGCAACACAAATTCAATAAAAATTGTAATATTTGTTTACCGAAATAAGTAAAAAAATAATAATAATGTATTCATAAACACAGGGGTAACCCCTTAAAAAATATTAAATTACAATTATACATATTTTTTTTAAAAGCTAGGAGAAAGTAATTTTTGAATTTTAAATAATGACGATTTTACGATTAATGACGATTTTACTTCGGTTACAAGTAACGGAAGTAAAAGTATTGCCAGGTATGCATGTGGTTAATGTGGACAAACTTCACAATTTATTGAGCAATCATTCATGATAAATCAGAAAGATGTATCTAAAGCCAAATAAAATTAATTTCAATCTAAGCCTCCTTGGAGAATAAATATTGACATATTTTAATTAAAACACTGTTTTGTGATAAAGCATTCCACTATACTACGAAAGAAATTTTGAAAGCAAATCAATACATTAGAAAACAATTTGATTGATATGAAAGTACAAAATAAATTTTAAATTGATTCAATTTTAATAACCATAACTTTAACTTTATAATGAAATTGGCACTAGTGGTGCATGGCTTAGCGATATTTTCCTCAGTGGAGCATTGTAAAGAACTCGCGAAAGAAAAGACGGGACCACTTGCTTATGTTTTGTTTAATGTCAAAAATAAAAAATAAAAAAAAATCTTTTTTTTTAAATTTGTCTATATTGAATTATATTTTTTAATCTAATGTGTTAAAAATCTCATTTAAATTTTAAGAAAACCTTTAAAAATTGGATTTTTATAAAAGGTTTTGTGTTAAATTTTTTGATTGGGATTGAAACAACTGTTTGTTAAATTATACCAATTTACAGAATCATTTTAATTTTGAAAGTTATAACCAACATCAAATAGCATAACAATAAATAAAACCAACACCCACCACTATATTTCTACACTAGCCCCACGAAGACATTTGTTTCCTTAAGCTCCAATGTTGGTTAATTGAAACTATACAGAGCTAAAGTTACTATCAAAATAGGTAAAAGCAAACCTTATTATTTATAAAATATTATCTTCTGCTGAAATTCTAAAAATGGAATATGATAATAAAAAAAATAAAGAGAAAATTTAAAAGTTACTTTTGTGCCTCAAAAACCCTTTTTTTACAAACTTCCACTAAATATGCACAATGTGATTATACTATTGCACATAGAAGTGTACAATGCGAACGGAAAGAAAAATATGGAAAAAAAGACCACTCTGAATAAATTTTGATAACAATGATCGAATTTTCATGTTTTAGGACTCAATCTGAATGGTTTTAGGGGGGACCTCAAATATTCTAATTAGTTAGTGCTGACTATATTTTAAATTAAGTAATCATGCACAAAAACGTACTTTCTCTGAATAAACATACCTTTTTTTCGACGGATTAGGATTTCTGACACCCAAAATTATAGGTGGTAATCACAATCTGGGAAATATGCTCTCAATAATTTGGTCAGGAGAGTCCTATAAAATTTGGATCCCTTAAAGTTAGTTATACTTTTTGCGTTCTTAGCTATACCTCAAAAACTTTTTAAATGGATCAGAAAAAATTTGCACACAATTTTAAAATTTCGTTTATCCAGAGATAATTTCATGCAAAAAATAACTTTAAATGAATATTTATTGTTTTTTTATTATTTTATTTAATAATTGCGGAAAAATTTTGAATTCTTAGGTATGCATATTTTTTTATCATTTTAAAGAATGCAATTTTACACGGCGAAATACAAAATTTGTGAGAAATCAGTTTAATTGTTCTTTAGAAATTGAATTTTAATATCCTACTTTTTTCAAATTCAATTTCTCAAGAACTATTCGATCGATTTCGCTCAAATTTTGTATTTTGCCATGCAAAATTACATTCTATAAGATAATATAAAACATTGTATACTTAACAATTAAAATTTTTTCGACTATTGTTAAATGAAATAATACAAAATAATAAATATTTACTATTTTATTTGATTATTGCTTCTTTTTTTTGCACATAATTTTTTTTTTTTTTTTTTTGATAGGCGAATTTTATAACCGTGTGCAAATATTTGGCGAAAAGGGTCAATAGGGCTTAGAAGGCAGCTAATTTACTTCTTTTCATTTCAACGCTAATACTTATGCTCCTCCTTGCCCTCATCTAACGTACACTGTAAGACATGGATACTCAAACACTATGAAACTTTCTTCACGTTTGACGAAATCGCAAAATCCGGGCAAAAATGTCACTTCTACGAGGAAACGAATTTCGTCAAAATTAAAGAATTACTTCGTGATTCCACTTTTTTTCCAAAAACAAAAAAAAAACTCGTAGTGCCTAATGCATCTAACAGTATTTAATGGTGCGAGGCAAACTCTTGACCACCATGCAAACTGGTTGGCCTAATTCGTCACTTTATTTTAAATGGTCTAGTATTTATTCCAGTTTCGTCATTCTAGCTAACAATCTGCCACGAGGAGGTTTCAAGTTGAGGAAACATTTTCATCATATATTTGGGACATATTGATTTCATGACAAAATGTGACGTGATTTCGTGACGAAATGATTCTCAAAATTAACGAAATACTGCGCGAGGAATTCTCAAAACCGAGAGTTTTCCTTTGAGAGAGTAATACTCTTAAAAAAATTCCCGGTAGTATCCCAGTTACGTGTTTTCTTTTCACTTTTGTCTTAAATGTCAATTTAGTCCACTGAGAAAGTCATAAATTTAAGCTATTTCTAAAATTAGCAGTTTCTTTCACTTCCAAGTCGTCGGAACATCCGGAATTGGGATCAACATATCAACGCCATACAGTGAAACGGATTACCTATTCACCTTTTCAGAGGCGGTGGGATAAAAAGTGTTTTACTTATACAGTGAAACATTCAGGAAAGACCACCTCTCTGCAGAGACCTCCTCTCTTTACGACCACTTTTGGGAGACACGAAATTTTTTACATCGACTTTGTGTTGAAGGAAGAGACCATCAAAATATCTCCCAGCGACCGGGCAAACTAAAAGTGGAAAAGGTCAAATAAGAAAACTCGAAAAAATATCGAAACAAAAATATTAACAAAGCAAAAATAAGTAGATTAAAATATATTCAAAATATTTGTGTGAGACTCTCTCTTTTTAATGATCTCTGAAAGAGATCTACAACTTCGTATTACAGTCAGAGTTATGTTATAGTAATGTTACTTCATGTTACAGTTATGTTACTATCAATGATTTATTTTTAGAATAGAAAGTTTTAATTGGAAAAAAAAATTATTTTAGGGAAAAAAAAGTACCTCAATCAAACCTCTTCTCACTTTCTAAATAGCCAATTTTTATGATATAAAATTGAATGCAAACTTAAGCAAAAAAAAAATTTTTAAATTTTGTTTAAAATAGTTCTATCATTCATAATTGGTAAATTTGTTGTTGTAGTTCATTTACGTCGTACTAGAGCTGCGCAATGGACTATTGGCGATGGTCTGGGAAGCATTCCTGAGGATGATCCAAAGACATGCCATCTCAATTTTTATCCTCTGCAGAGGGGATGGCACCCCCGCTTCGGTAGCCCGACGACCTGCACGTGAAGTCGAGCACTTTACTGTAGAACAGTTTAACGAGGACCAATACCGCACAGCCTCGGTCCCTACGGAGACTGATCCAAGTGGTCACCCACCCGCACACTGACCGCAACCAGTGATGCTTGACTTCGGTAAATTTGTTAATACACATAATTACATCAGTAGGGATCATTTTTATTGACGCTAAGTTTTACTCATCGATTCCAGTTTTCATGACGCCCACACAAGTGAGATTTCCGCACCAAGAAAATGACGCTGACTAAAATTAAAATCGTTTGCAAAAAATCATGTACCTTCGATAACACTTTGAAATCAATTCCTGACACCTAAGAAAGACCATCCTTCATTAATGGCCATTTTACTGTGATACAGAGCGTGATCGTTCCCGAGAGTTTTCCCTGTATTTGAAAAAAATATATAAACCACTGAAATTGTAATAATTATTATTTATTAAGCCACGCTGTTTTAATCAACCAACTTGAATTTTGAAAAATAAAACGATAAAATAGATAACTTCAGTGATTACATTAACAACAGGTCTCGTGGTCTTATATATATAAATATACGTGTGCAGGAATGTAAGATCGAAAGTGCCGCGATAAGGAACAAACTCAATATGACACGTAAGAAAAAATGTGGTTATTTACAAAATGAAGGCACAAGACTTTGTTATAGTTAGTGATGAATGTTCAAAATTACGACCATCAACAGTAATGCATGCTTGGTAGCATAATAAGATTAGAGATTAGAAACACGTTGAAAAATGGCAGACATTTCACGCACGCTTGCCCCGGCTCATTACCGTCCTTTACCTGCTGCATTGCCAGTCAGTCACAGCAGCAGTTCATATTTCTGTTAGTGCATAGTTCAATTTTGAGCATATATAGTGAATACTGCACTGCTATACGGAAGCACTTTGCGTTAATATTTTATTGTATTTTATCACTGTCGACCCAATTTTGAGTTTACGTCTACCAGTGTTCGACTCCGTAGCCTTGTAATTTTTAACCCAATTCAGAAAACAAGGGAACTCCAGAATCAAGTATTAGGAGAAATTTACCTTCGTGGAGGACTTTTTGATGGAATTTATCCGCGCTTGGGTTACATGTAGAGTAAAACCATGAAAACCTTCCAAGGTTAGTCTAATGGCGACTCTAACCCATGCTCCGTGTACCACTGACGATATTTTTCGTTTTCACAAAGGTCGGTGCATGCCGGGCACGGTATTCGTATCGACCAGCCATCGTTGGAATTCGAACCCGGACCATCTTAATGGGAGGCGAGCGCTCTATCCTCTAAGTCATCACGGTTCTTTTGCGTTAAAATTTTATTTTATAACCGTAGTTGAACACCCGACCCAACCTTGAACTTTCGACTATTAATGTTCAACTCCATAGCCTTGTGATTTTGAACCTAATCCAGAAGACAAGGGAACTCCAAGATCAAGTATTGGGAGAAATTTGCTTTCGTGGAATACTTTTTGATGAAACTAACCCACAATACGACTGAGGATATATTAAATCAGTACTGTGGTCTGTGAGATTCAGGCGCGGAATTCGCATGGACTTTGAGTTAATATTGTAAATAAATGCAAATTTTTCGTTTGTACTTAAACTCGCAACTTCAAACCCTACATTAATGTACAAAAAAAATGCATGTTTTTGGCTCTCAACCTCCCCCCCCCCCCAATTTTTTTGTGATCGTAGAATCACAGTGAATATAATTGTAATGCAATCAATATCTATATCTCAACTTCGAATAATACGCAATTCTCTTCTTTCCTTCGTTCTTTTTCTAATTACTTTTTTGCAGCTATTCTGAAAGATAAGATTTTATTTAAGAGTGCAGAAATACGTGAATAGCTTTATTTTTTATAACATTTATATGAGTCTTTTAATAAAACTATATTTAGATAATAGTCATACTCAAGTTTCAAAACTTCAATTACCGTAAACATATAAAGACTTCAAAAGAAGTAAAACAAATTACTATTCTGAAAGTTCAATTTCTTCAAATTTTACAGCCATTTTCATACAATATAACGCAAAATAATTTTAACAATCGGTTACTGTAAAAATATCATTCATAAAAACAGTTTTAATCTGCTTCAACTTTTTTTACGTTCTGTCGTGAAAAAAACATTATTTTTCACCCACTTTGTGCGGATGGCAAAATAAAATGCTTTATAAAATATCCTTAATTAAATTTTCGTATTAAAAATTACTTTCATTATTTATTATTTTTAGAAAACACAAAGCAGTAATTAAAATCTGTAAAAAGAAAATAATCTCTAAATTCTTTTTTAGTTACTTAAAAAGATATTTTTGTGGGATTATCTTCTCAAGGTGTAACAAAATTAAAGAAATTCCTTTAACAATTTATAAAATAGAATCTAATTTCACAAATTTTAATCAGTTTCAGAACTAAAATTATGTGCATGTAATTCAAGATTTGCATTCAAATCTTCAAAATCCTCTATTGAATATATTACACAACCGATTCAGAAAATTGTAGTATATAGCTAAATTAATAATTTATAGTAACTGCAGTTTAAAACATAATAATTTAAAACGATATTTACGCATGCATACCAAATATTATCTTTTTAATATCTTTAAATTCAATTTAACCTATGATTCACTTCTTAAAATGCTGACTTAATAGTACTCAATCAGCACTTTGGCGCATTTTATTAGAATTTTAAAAAGAGGCCTTCTTTAAAACCTGAAACTTGAATTACTCTCTACTTAACTTCGCTTGTTAAGTATTGATCCTCTGTTAATAACAAATGGTAGATTACAAAGTTAAATTCATATATTATCAAGACGTCATGCACGTCAAGATACTTCTGTCACAAAATTGCCATCGCTGTCTGTAACGCTGACAGGCAATTATCTCTGAAATTAAAGAGACATTCGTGGTTCGTTTCTCAAAAATGAGGAGATTATTCCGATTTCTATAAAGCATTGAAAATATGACTTCTCGCAGTGAAATGTAGTCAATTGCTATGATAAGCTCAAGTGTGAATTTTCATCAACGCAAAAGGTTAATAAACTTTTACCACCAAAATAAACAACGCAAGTGCAAATCTTCCGTGAAGAACACAAACTTTTTTTTTTCATTTGAACGTCAACTTTGAGGAAAAAAGGGTTCTAAATGACGTTTTTTTTTTTTTTTTTTTTTTTTTTTTTTTTTTTGAAGTTAGATCTGTAGGGAAAAGATCTTATTTTAGTCATAAATAAAAAAACGACATTGATTTATTTTGCAAAGTCATTGAATTATGCAAATTTCATGTGACTGACTGTGAGTATTTTTGTTTGGATCGGAGAGCATTTCGAATGTATTCGTCAAAAAACAGTCAAAAAGTATGGTTTAAATACCAGCCATTTGTGGGAAATTAAAAGCCAAGAGTATGAACGCTATGATGCGAATACTTTAAATGTGTTTATTTATAGAATGCGCAAATCGGAAGCTTAGGGACAAGAAATAAAAACAAGATCTTAATTCCGATTATCAACAAATATGCATTAAATGTATTTTATTAAAATTTATTAAATGCATTTTAGAAACATTCATACTTTCAGTTTTTCATGTGTAAAGCTGCACTAACTAATTGAATAGATATATTAGATTAGATGAAGATTAGATTAGATAGATTAGATGAAGATAGATTAGATGAAGATAGATGGATGAAGATAGATTAGATAAGATAAGTTTAGTTTGAAATCCTGCTTAATACAATTTTTATCACCGTTTTCATGTCTCTTTGTGAGGGAATAGATATTCAAATCTATTTTCGAGTAAGACTGCTCAAATTTCAATTGCAGCTCTTGATTGGATAACAGTACAAGTCTCAATCATATGAGCGTATTTATTCCAAATCCAGTTCTATCAATTTCATTTTACCATGCTTCACTTCATTCCTTTTCGAGTATCTATGGAAAGGAAAAAAATCTGGAAATCGAAAGTCGACAGCTTTTCAATTAACTACAGTGCTGAAATTTAATTTCAAGATCTTAACATTACAAGTCTTAAGCAATTTAATGTTTTCAGTTTCAAATCCAGCTCGAGCTTTTCTCATATAATCACATTTTACTTTATTGATTTTCGAGTCTCTTTATAAAGGGAAAAATCTCGTAAACAAAATTTCGCCCCCTTTACAACTAACTACAATACTCAAATTTAATTTGAAGCTCTTTATCAAACAACATTACAAGTCTTAAGTGTTTTAATGATTTTAGTTTCAAATCCAGCTCTAACGATTTTAATTTTTCCACGTTATATTTCATTGGTTTTCGAGTCTCTTTACGAAGCAGAAAATCTCATAATTAAAATTTCAATTACTTTTGGAATATCAAACATCAACTAAAGCTCTGTACCGGTTTCAATAGTTTCCTGACCGCTACGAGTAGAAATATAAAATGTCGAAAAACATCACATTTAGTCTCGGGTAGAGATTTTCAAGGTCGTTTTCATCATATTAGCGTATTCTTTTTATGCAAATCAAAAAGTATTTTATATAGAATGATTTTAAGGAACTTGATTTCTTATTTTTAATTTAATGATCCATCAATAGTGCAAACTGGCACAGAGGAGAACTTTTTAAATTAAACTAGCATATTTTTGGGATACACAACGAGCAAAATCCTCCCACAGTTAGCTTATTTCATGTGCCTTGAAACTACTTGTTACAGTAATAGATACATAAGAAAAGGTTCTAAAGCTTCGTATTATATTTTTTGCATTAAAAATTTCCTTTTATTTGAAATAAATAAAACATTTTGCAAAAGCTTACTAAATTCCAAACTAAATATATAAAATACGTATTTTAATTCAACGATAAGTATTATGAACGATGACAAAATTGCTCTAAAATATCTATCTTTCAAATAAATATCATTAAATGGAATGAAAATATATACAGAAATAGTAATTGTGTGAAAAGCCGAAACAATCTTTCAAAACCGAAACTAATTACCAATCCTTTTCTATTCTATTCAAACCAGTTCCTTAATATAGTTGACTGAACTATTGAGTTATAAAATTTTGACGAGAAACATGTGCTAATTTAGGTTTAACGGGAAACACCATGCAAAGGATTCAGTTCAAGGCAACGTTCGGAAGACTCAGAGGATGGGGATGATGATCGACGTCATGATCTACGTCATCACTAATCCTATCTATTGACCAGTCATCAACGGGGCTTCGAACCTTGGTCGAATCTATCATAAACTGTTTCTTCATGTGCTTCTAAACAAGTCATAATAAGAAAACTTCCCAAGCCGCGCACGACAACATTTCTGGGCATGAGTTCTTATGCAGTCTCAATCCAGATAATGTTCCCTAACTCCCCCAAAAGTTTGTCGCAACTTTAATACGGTCCCCAGCTATATATAATGCCTTTAAACTTGTGTATTTCGACAAAAAATTACTGAAAATGTCATTTGAAAAAAATCTGTAGCTTTAGGCTGAAAAATAATTTCAGGTTTGAAATTCCCACACTCGAAATAGGCAAGATCAAATATTTCTATTGTTATGAAGCGATAACATTTTTTATTGCTTTTGATTATTTATTTTTATACTAATTTTCTGAAAACTCGATTTTTCTTCTTTTTTTTTCTTTTTTTTTGCAATTGTTTCTTAGCACTTATATTTTTCATAACCCAATAAACATAAACGAAATATTCTTTAAGTTTTAACTCTAGTCCTTAAGTCTTTTTTTTTCTCATCTTTCTTATTGATTATAATTTTAAATACTGATATTATTCAAATTTCGCTTCAAAAATTGTCTGTTGCCTTATAATAGAGGATACTTCTGCAAAGCAAGAAAATAATTTATTCTAACATATCTTAGTTTTCTCCCCGCAATTATCCTCATTTGAAGTTAAGATCTGTAAGAAGCTTATCTTCTAGCAATAAAATGTCGCTGGTAAGGCGATTACGCAAGAAAGCAATCGAACGAAAAATGATTGTAGAATTAACATGACTTCTTTGACTTATGTATTCTTTCAACATATGTTTTTTAATACCTTATTCTAAACTAATTACTATTTGCTTAATAAGTACTTAGCACCGAATGACAGTCTTAATTAATAATTAATTAACTACGCATACTAATATCGCTCTAAAAATAAAATAAAATTCAAACATAATTCCAAAGTAAACCGATACTTTAAAAGAAAACAGTTATTGAAATACGCCTGCAAAAAAAAAAGAAACTAGAATTTCTCATGCTTTGGATTAAAGTTAAACAAATATTACGTATTTTCTAAGCTTCTGTGTTATGTAATTACCTTATATTGATGATTAACTCAGTGAAACAAATCACACTGAGAAAGAAATTATAGTTAAAACTATCTGAATATAGTAAAATTTACTGTGCTTCTGGTTCTATTTGAAAACCAAAGAGCTCTGTAATTTTTACCGAAATGATATGATAATGAGTTTGGTAAAATTAGTAATAAAATATGACTTAATAATATGTGATAAAATTTGGTACATGGGGTAACATCTGGTAATTTTATCATGATACCTTAGAGCATGGCATAAAAACCATTTATTCGTGAACATTTGCATTTCAGTTTTGTTACATTACATTAAAGCATTTCCCGAACTATCAGAATATGGTAAAATTTTTCCCTGTTTCTGATTCCAGAGGAACACTATAAAATTCAATAATTTTTACCGAAGTGCTTTGGTAAAATTAACACTAAAATATGGTTTTATAATGAGTGATAAAATTTAGTAAGTGTGGTAAAATTTGGTAATTTTATCATGACAACTTAGAGCATGGCATGTAAACCATTTATTCGATTAAGCTTACCTTTTATTTTTGCATCATTTTTTACTAAATGTGTGGTAATAAGAACTATAATTTTTAAAACCAAAATTTCCAGCAAATCGTTACCATATAAATGGAAAAATTACTAAATGAATGATTTAAATACCGTACAGTTTTGGTTTTTATTGACAGAATTATGGTTTTTTTACTGCAAATGTCATTACCATACAGTAAGGTAACTTCACCCGAATTTTTTTTTCCGTGTAAAAATAAATATGAAAAATATTTGCAAAAATAAATTATTTATTGAATTATTTATTACAAAAATAAATTATTTATTTAATAAGATATTCGTTCAGCTAGAATATGAAAATTTCTAATGCTCTCGATTTATTAAAATAGTTGGGAGCAAGTGAATTTAATTATTAATCGAGTGTAGACATTCCAGTAGACATGCCGGAACTTTATAAAATTAGGTGTACTGAGTCCTTTGATGTATTTAAAGTATGACGGCATCCGGGGTTATTTAAACTACTCGGGTAACTTAAACCATTTTGCTGAGTAAATTTGGAAGCTAGTTTGAGAAACATGTTTGAGTTTGAATGTTAGTTTTCATGCCATAAGTTCCGTATTCTATCAAAGGTTTAGATCCCATATTATAATAATACTGTGTGTTTTTAAGGTAAATTTATAAACTTTTACTTATATTTAAGATAATTTCATCATAAGTTTATACATATCACAATTTTAATTCCAAAAAGTAATTTTAAGTTAAATTCTCTATAAACATTTTGGAACCATAATCTCAAGCAGTTTCATTTATAGCTGGTTGACTTCATTGATTATGTTTCTATTTTTTCTATATTATTGCGTTGTTATCTTTCGTTAGGAGTAACAAAGCACACCATTTTTTTCCACAAAACTATTAATGTAATTATTGCTGATGAAATTATAGCCTGGTTGGTAGGGAACTGGACCCATGTCTAAAAGATCGTGGGTTTGATCCCTTCCGGTCGAAGACTCCCAGTGTAGTAAAAGGGTGACTGGTGCACGTTAGATCTGTCGGGTCACAAAGTCCTCCATGCTCCCATAACAAATCATATCTCTGGAGGTACTGATCCTGGAGTTTCCTTGACTTCTGAATTAGGTTCGAAATAGCAAGGCTACGGAGTTGATCATTAGTAGTCGTAAACCCGAAATTGGATCGGCTGCTCAACTACGATTATAAAATAAAATTACTTAGCATTTTACTGAGAGTTGATTTTAGAATTTCTTGCATAGTGCATTTTTTTTCTTTATCGTTATTCAAAAAATAAAATGTTGGTACTATATTACATAGTGAAAAATCATATCACTCTGAATTTTATTGAATGCTGTTTTTAGATTTTCATCCAAAGAGCATTTTTTTTTTTCATTATTGTAATGCAAAAAAATGGAATAATTTTATAATTCATTTTCTCTTTACTGCTGTTCGACGACGGTTATAAAATGAATTAAAAAAACAGCGCGACAAATGAAAAAAACAGCCCATATTATCTTGGTTTTTGAGCGAATTTGGTCTGGTCTTTTCAATCTTGCTTCATTTTTCAAAAATCCTTTACTTGGTTTTTTTTATATGCTGCTGAGTCGAAAGCATAGATTGAAGTATCATCCCATGTATTAATGTGTTTTAAAAAGGAATTGCTTTGTGAAAGTATCTCTCAGGCCATTTTAATATGTTATTACTAATATTATTATTTATATGTTATTTTGGGATAAATTCAAAGTTTGTGAAACAACTCGAGATGTCATGGGTCACAATTTTAAATGTTCATTTGAATTCTCTTATGTCTTGTATCTACTATGTCTTAGGTCTTGTATTGTCTTATATCTTGTCTTGTCTTATATCTTATTATGTCTTATATCTTATTATGTCTTATATCTTATTATGTCTTATATCTTATTATGTCTTATATCTTATTATGTCTTATATCTTATTATGTCTTATATCTTATTATGTCTTATATCTTGTCTTATGTCTTATGTCTCTGTTATATCTTATGCCTTGTATTATCAAACAACTGTTACTGAGTATCAATTCTCTGACTTGATCGATTTGTTGATCGTTAATTGAAGTGGATGATCAACCAAATCACTAATCATCTTTGATCACTAATCACTAATCTATTATTTGTCTTATATCTTGTCATATATCTTGTTATGTCTTATATCCTGTCTTGTCTTATATCCTGCCTTATATTTTGTCATGTCTCTATTATGTCTTAGATCTTGTATTTACAAACAACTGTTACTGAGCATAAATTCTCTGACTTGATCGATTTGTTGATCGTTAATTGAAATGGATGGTCAACCAAATCATCTTTGATACATTCTCTGTTCTTTTTTACAGCAATTAAAGGCCTTTAACAGTTTATTAAAAACAACAAGCAAATACTGTTGTTTTTAATAAACAGTCGATTTTATTATTCTCTTTTAATAAGCAATTAAAGGTTTTTTGCAATGTTTTCAAAGCCTTTGAAGCAGAAATTTCATTGTAATAGCAAAATTTAATGCATGATCTTTGTTAAACAACATTCACCATTTCAGAAATCGACGCAATTAAAACATTTCTCTCATTAACAACCAATATATTGTCGGAGGATAAAATTAAATTCCTTCCTGACTATTTCCGAATGTTTGTAGTTGCATCATTTGTTTAATAGATGATTGCAGACACTATCAATTACAGATTAATCTCAAATAAAGCATTCCGTATGATTCCGATCATTGTGGTGCTTCAGGACGCTTGAAAAAAACCATCCTTACCATAAATTACTCCGCAATCAAAGTTCTTGTTAAAGAAGGTACTAACTTTGCACTATTCTTCTAATTTTTCATAGAAAAAAATCGATTATATAAGTAAGATGTTAATAGCGTTTTAGTTGAAACAGATTTTTTTTAAATTTATTTAGTCACATTAACAATGGTTGTATACAATATTGTATTAACAATGGAATGCTACCGAATTTACGGATGTAATAAATATTGACTTCTAATAATTCGGATGTAATAAATATTGACTTCTAATAATTTGGATGTAATAAATATTGACTTCTAATAATTCGAATGTAATAAATATTGACTTCTAATTATTCGGTTGTAATAAATATTGACTTCTAATAATTCGGACTTAATAAATATTGACTTCTAATAATTCAGATGTAATAAATATTGACTTCTAATAATTCGGATGCAATAAATATTGACTTCCAATAATTCGGATGTAATAAATATCGACTTCTAATAATTCGGATGTAATAAATATTGACTTCTAATAATTCGGTTGTAATAAATATTGACAAATTGCTCATAGCCCAACTATGGAAATGAAATCGAGGCTAATATTTTGCCAAGTTTTCGAGCTGCACAGTAAAATATCGTTGTATCCAATTTATTAAAACATATCAGGAGTATTTAAAGTGGCAGTTAATTAGCAATCAGGTTTATTTCCCCCCAGAGATTGACACTGTAGCTTATAATGTGTTTCAGTGTGTTGTCTCTAGTATGTGTGCTGATTATTAATCAGTATTTTATACTTACGACTCATGCTCATCATAGTTGTAAATTTTTCTGATTTGTATGATTAAGATAATGTATTAAGAAAAGAATTAATTATTGATGTATTCATGAAAACTTCCTAGCTCAATGAAGGCGATTTGTTTTATTCATTTTACCAATGGCATTTATTTTTATTTTTTCAATATTTACTTATCATATCATAAACTTAGCTCTTATGTCTAGCATAGTTACATAAAAATGCTCAAATATTTAAAATTGCTAAATTTGACAATTTTAAAAGTCATTTTGTTTCGTGTTCCATTACTCTTCTCTGATGTAATATCTTATTGCTTTACAAAGTAATCTATATCTGTATGTAATATGTATCTAATCTATATAATGTAAAATGTATCTTATTGCTTTACAATCTTTATAACTCCGTATTTCAATTTTTAATGACTTTCTGAAGTTGAGCCGTGATGACTCAGGGGATAGAGAGTTCGCCATCTAATGAGGTGACCTAGTTCCAAATCTCACCGGTTGCTGGTAGATACGAATTCTGCTCCCGGTTAGCACCGATCACAGTGCTGACGGAAAATATCCTCAGTGGTAGACAGATCATGGGTCAAAATCACCTTGCGTCTGGCAAACCGTTGGAGATTCTCGTAGTTTTTCTCTCCATGAAACGTACATGCTGGTTAATTCCATCAAAAAGCCCTCCACGAAATCAAATTTCACTCAATACTTGATCCAGGAGTTCTCTTGTCTTCTGAATTGGGTTCCAAATTACAAGACTACTAATTTGAACACTGATAGTAGTAAACTCTGGATTGGGTCGGCTGTTCAATACCAGTCATAAAATAAAAATGTTCCTGAACTTCATTTTTCCTATTTTCATTTAAAAGGAAATACAATAGTGCACCAGTAAAAGGATGCATGCATATTTCAACGTCGAACTTTAGTTTTAAGAGATGAATAGCAGCATTGAAAACAACAAACACTCTCCTACTCGTAATCGGTTATAAACAATTATAGAGGAAATCCAAAATGCGACAACATTGAAGTTTTCAGAAGTGGAAACATTTAACGTATGGTATAAATGTGCCTGATCTTTTCGTATACTTTTTGCACATTTTTTGATGTTCAGAACTTTCATGCACCCTTTAAATTGTATATGAAATCTATAAAAAGCTAAATATATATATATATATATATATATTATCAAAATGAAGATAAAACAAAGGAAAATTATAGACATTTAAAGCTTAAGCGCAATAAATGAATCTTTTATTTTCTTTCATTTTCCAGTTTTTTTATTTCATTTTATTTTCCGGTGTTTTTAAAAAAATTTCCTCCTTTTTTTTTAAATCAATAGTTTGTTATTTTTTTATTATTATTTCCTCCCCCCCCCCTCCCTTTAGCACATGTCTATAATTTTCCTTTGTTTTATCTTCATTTTGAACTTATCTAATGAGTTCTGTTTACTTGCAGCTTATGCGCAATAAATGAAACTTATTTTTTTTTCTTAACTTTCATCGTGTTTTCTTGTATTTATTTATTTTGTTGTGTGTATATATATATATATATATATATATATATATATATATATATATATATATATATATATATATATATATGACGTAATGTTTGTCTAACAACTAGCTAAAAATGTTTTCTAAACTATTTCAACAGTTTTAATATTAAAAAAATTAATATTATATCATTTAAATAAAGTTCAGAAAGTATTTTTTTTCCACCAACAGTCATAAAAGTGAAATCTCAAGAAAAACTACAATTAATTTATTAACTGTCATATCCAAGAAACCAAGAATCCATTATATTAATCTCTTTATCATATTATCTCTTTAATCGAAACTAAAATACTAAAAAAATAAAGACAAACAATTTTAGAAAATTAAAACTAGGAGAAGAAAAATAAAATACGGAAAAAGAACTCTTAATTTAGAAAGAATTTGTATTCTAATTTTCCTCTCTTAATATCTGTGACAAGCATAATGTTGGTGCAAACAGAGCGTAAATTGAATTTATTTAAGTAACTAAATTAAAGTAATTAAGGAATAAATTAATTTATCAAACAATTAATTAAATTACGTAGTATTGGTATGTATTACTAAAGCGAAGTGGCCACAACAACTCAGGGCGAGTGATGTATTAAAGCAACTCTAGGGATGTAATGACAGATAGTATTAAAATAACTTATTACTCTACCTTAAATTAAAATTCTAACATAATAATAAGCACAAATAGAAAAATACATACAAAAACTGCAAATAAGAAGTCAGCTCACAATAATAAATAAGCAATGGGAAATGAGTGAATGCTACACTGAGAAAAAGAATAGAACTACATTAAGGAAAAATTAACCATGTTTCTGCCTCTATGAGTACTAAAAAAAAACACGGTAATTTTTAATAAAGCGCTTGTGTAATAATTTAAATAAAATTAACAATAATACGCGATTTAATTTATAATAATTTCATCCAGTCTTGAATATCTAGTCAACTCGTATTATAAAATTAATCAATTAAATTTTTAATACGCGTTAAAATTTAGTAAATGTGGTAAAATTAGGTAATTTTATCCTGATACCTTAGAGTATGACATAAAGACCATTTATTTGGTTAAATTTGCTTTTCAGTTTTGTACTTTTTACTAAATGTGTGGTAATGAGAAATATAATTTTGAAAAACTGAATTAACCGCTGCTATATTAATGGAAAAATTATCAAATGAATGGTTTAAATACAGCATATTTTGGTTTCATTAACCAGAATTAAGGGGTTTTTTTACCAAAAATGTCAATTTAATTACAGTATAGTAATTTTACTAGAATTTTTTTCTCCATGAGCAACAGTTTTACTTACCATACATGTATTGTCCTGCGGATTAATTCACTCTCACATGTAAAAAACACACATGTAAAACACATGTCAATATGTAAAAAAATTTTATGTTTTAAGTAATGTTATAAATTTTTGCAATATATTCCACTAACACATTCATTGGTATTTCGTCTATAGTTAATTTGATTTGTTTTAGACTTTACGGGCTAAATCTAAAATAGCTTTCAATTTCATGAAAATCCAAACTTCAGTAAGTTTAAAAGAAAGAAACTGAAAATAAGAGTTATCCGAGGAGTAATGGTCTAAGTTACAAGGCATGGAAGGTGCAATACATGTAGGTCAAAGGTACAAGACCACATATTACTTCGGAGTGACTTTTCGTGCTGCGAAAAATATTCTTTCCTGGAATGCATGACAATATTTACTCACAAAAAAATATGTTTTAATAGACGAAATTATGCATTTCAAAATTTTAAAAGAAATATGTATTACTTACAAAGTTTTTAAGATATCTGACTAACTACATTTTGCATAAATAAAAATAAACCTCTCTCCCCTATTTCAAAGACAGCATTAATATCAATAACAACGAAAATACAAAATTTAGAGGTATTTTTTGCTTTATTCTAATATGCAAAGCCACCAAAAAAGTTAAATCAAAAAATAAACTTCAAGGCTAATTTCTGTGCAAAAAAAATAATAATCTATTTATTTTCTGTCTGCTGTTATCTCTGAAATTTTTATTAATGTTTTTCTAATAAATTTTTCCAAAGCCTGAAAATATCTATTCATTTCAACTCATTTTTTCTATACTCTGATAAGAGCACTACTTAATGAGAATCCAATAAAATGAAACATATTATTCTAAAGCTTTTTAAGATATTTCAATCAATAGTGAATCGATATTAGGTAGTTTGATAATAATACCTGATATAGTCGTCAGTTACTCGCCTTTTTATTCACTCACTTATTAGTTCTAACCTAGGATATAATGTTTTTTTTTTCCATTTAAGAATTCATTTCTAAATAACACAATTAGTGGGAGGGTTGAAATAAAAAAGATCTCACTCTGAGAAAAAAAAGCATAGTCAAAACTACGAAAATATTGTAAAATTTCTCGTGATCTATGACAACACCAAATAGCTCGGTAATTTTTACCGTAGCGCTTTTTTAATGAGTTAAGAAAAATTAAAAATAAAATACGGTTTTATAATATATGATAAAATTTGGTAAGTATGGTATATTTTAGTATTTTTATGAGGATATCCTAGAAAAGGGGATAAAGTCTATTTATTTCATTAAATTTATTTTTCAGTTTTATATATTTCACTAAATGTTTGGTAATAAGAGCTTCTAATTTTAAAGAGAAGAATTTCCGATAGACCGTTACCATATGAAAGGAAAAATTTTTGAATGAAAGGTTTAAATACCGTATATTTTGATTTTTATTACCAGAATGATGATTTTTTTTTTAAACCAGAAGCGTCATTACCATACAATCCGGCAATTTTAACAGAATTTTTTTTTCCATGCAGCAGTTAAATTTAAATGTTTTAATTAGTTTCCTTCAGTAATAGCTTAAAAACTATAAATAAATATACACAACGTTTATCTTACTCAAAACTTCATTCAAAATGACCCATTGATTTAAGGAAATATGTAGTTCTATTTCTCAAAAATGTTACCTATCAAATTTTAAATCAACACTTACTGGTATGGAATATTTAGTATATGTGTACTTAGCGGAACCTTCTTCACTTAACGCTTTTAATTATTTACTCGCTTAATTCATGGAGAAAAAATTACGGTAATTCTCCCGTTCTGTATGGCAATGACATTTCCGTTTTTAGAAGGAAAAAAAACTTAATTTGGCCAAGAAAATCAAAATATACGATATTTAAACCATTAATTTGGTAATTTTTTCTTTCGTGTGGCAACAGTTTACCGAAAATTCTGGTTTTCCAAATTATAAGTCTTATTATCACACATATAATCAAAAAATACAAAACTGAAAAGCAAACTTTACCAAATGGATGGTTTTTATGACATGCTCTAAGGTATCACGCCTAAATTTCCAAATTTTACCAAATTTACCAAGTTTTATCACATATGATATAGCCATATTTTATTGTTAATTTTAAAAAAATCTTTACCAAAGCGCTTCAGTCGAGCAAAATTATCGAGCTTTTTGGCGTTCTAATCGAGCCAGAATTACTGTGAATTTTACCATATTTTGGGTGTTTTGACCTTATTTTTTTCTCAGTGTTGTTCTAACTTAGTACATACTAATTTTCAACACACTTAATATTTCCTTCCGAAATCTCACGATGAGTGGCAATTTTTAAATTTTAAAACAAATCTTAGAAGTTAATTGAAAAATGTTTAATTATATTGCTTGACTTAATGCTTAAAAATTACAAATAAGTCAAAACAATATACAGCTTGTTCAAAATATAAAACTTTATTGGAAATGTTAAATTGATTAATCAAATTATATGCAATGATGGCTCTATTTCGCAAAAGTGTTACCAAAATTTAAAAGAACACATAGTAGCATAGATAATAAAGTTATCAAGTTAATCGCTTTTAGCAAATCTTCTGTTATTTATCACATTTTTTATTATTTAGACACTTATTAGTTCTAACTTAGGACACAATAATTTTTTTACCCTTTTATATATATTTTTGACGCTCTAATTACAAGCATAAATGCATTTTGGTATTTTTTAATTATAAAAAACAGTCTAATAGTTATTTGAAAAAAACTGGATAATCGGAATCATATTTGTACTAAAATATGAAATTGAAAAAAGCAGTTTGGAAAAAGAATTGTTTTATTTTTGTTCAAAAATTTATCAATAATTTATTTTGTAAATAAAAGAAATTTTAATGATGAATAACTATTTCTCTTAACTGCAAATAAGTGCAAATTTGAAAAACTTATTGTTTGGAAGTGATCCGTGTTTTGAAGAATTTGCCTTTAACGCACAGAAAAATACACTGGCGTTTCATGCTATATTTCATAACTATAAATTATTAAATGCTAAATATAATATTTTCCACTTATTTTGACCTAAATTAATGAGAAAAAAAATAATGAAAGAAGTATGATAAAAAAATAATGAAAAAAATATGAAAAATATGATTAATAAAAATTCTATGCCCAAGAGTTATGCTTCCTTTCAAAATCTGCAATTGAGTGGCAATTATAAAATTTAAAAAAGATTCTCAGAAGTTTCTTTATAAATATAAAATTAGTTTTTTTGAGTCATTGCTTAAAAATCATAAATAAATAAACAGAACATATATCTTATTCAAAAAGTAGAAAATTATTCAAAATGTTTCATTAATTTATAAAAATATATGCCCTGATGATTCTATTTTACAAAAATGTTACTAAATTTGAATGAACACTTAGTAGTACAGAATATACAGTTACAAGCTTATACATATCCAGCTCATTTAACTAGTCTTTAATGCTTTATATTTGCCCTCACTACATAAAATGTTAGCAATACCTAATTAAAGAGATTGGTATTAAAAATCAATATAAGAAATAATATAAAATGAGATTGATTGCGTGGATTGAAAGCACTAAAACCTATTTGGTGTTCCGATAAAATATAGAGGAGTGGAAGGACACTTAGTTGAAGCACCTTCAAGTTTGTTTTGTTTGTTTGTTGAGTTATGTTTTAAATTATGAAAGAACGCTGCAATTTTACAGCCTTGATCATATAAGATTTCTTTTAAAATAGAGTAATTTTTTTTTAAAGAAAGCTTCAATGGCATTAAATTATGGAAGGAAAATTATTAAGATTATTAAATTATTTTTCCTTTTTGTTAACTGTTAAGTTGAGCTATACCAGCATAAGATAATTTTTTTCATATTTATTTTAAAACTCGAAAAAATTTCTGAAATAAATTTCAGAAGGTTAAATTGGAAAAAGTTCTAATTTTTAATACGAATTTTAAGAAAGAATTAAACTAATAGAATCTGTTTCCTTTTTTGGAAAATTTACTCTTGAATTTTCCTTATGGAGAAAGAAGCAACAAATGTATGAGGTGAGGAAGTTTGAAGTATATTTTCGGAGCAATCAATAGGGCGCCATCTATGAATCGAACTCTTAACTTTCTCCAAGTTCTCAAAAATTGAATACTTTTCTATGTTCAATAGATATTTCTCTCTTCTCAAAAAACGTTCTGTTTTATACTGCTAAAAAACTTTAAAAAGTGAACTGAAAATTCCAAACCACTCCAAATCAAATTACTTATGCAATATAATTGATTATTTCAAATTTGTCTGAAATTTTGAAAATTAAATTTATTATGTTTCAAATCTATCATTCACTAATTGTATATAACAGCTTTATAAAATAGTAATAATAGTGGAATAAAAATAAAAATAATAAATAATTCTGAAAAATAAGCGAATTACAGTTTTTCAATCAAGTGATATTTTTAATACAATATCACTATCTATTAAGAAAGTCAATCAAAGGAAACTTTTGATATTAAAAAAATAGATTTATACTTCTGGGAAATTATATGCTGATGTGGGGGTTGTACTGAAGACATTGAAGACAAACTCATGAGTTTGATTAAAACAATATTGAGGCCATGTATCTCCCCAGATAAACAGTGTATAACATAACAAGATTTTTCCACTTGCGGAAATAGTATTAGTATAGTACGGAAATAGTATTAGTAAGTATGTGATGAAATAATGCCAAAAACAGTATTACTTCTGCAAACAATGTATCGCAATTATCATAAAACTTAAGAACTTTGGCCCAAGAGCATTCGCAAGGTTAGGGCAAGCGGGGGCATTTCTACGAAGTTCAAAGAGAGATCTATTCAAAAAATATTCTTCTTTTAATTTTTATTAAAATTTAAATTTGTTACTTTTTTTGGAATTGCAATTTCGAAAATTTTACTTTCTACTGGAATTTTATGGGGGATAACTTGGGACCCAGATATGTTTTTGGAATTGGAATTCCATAATCTCAATAATTCGTAAACGGAAAATATTCTTAAAAACCAAAACCATAGAATTATAAGAAACAATTTAAGCATTTTTAGATTATTTAATCAGCTTTAAATACATAATTTCTCATTTTTCCTTCTGAGGGTCTCACTCCTGTTACATTTATGATAGAACTAAATCGATAATTCAAAATAAAGTTTGAAAAAATATAGAAAAAAGTTAAGTTTTTCATTTTTAGACATAAAATTCAAAGAAAAATTATAAATAAATACATGGCTTGCTAAAGTCTCCCCCATGTATACAGTAACAATTCCTTTCAGCTTTTGACTTCTAATGCATTATAAGTATAACTTTAAAAAGGTACATAAATCTTTTAAAAAATACAATTAATAAGAGATCTCTATTAAAGGACAGATAATCATCATTTTACTTTTTATTGTAATTAATTTAAAACAACAATATAGTAGCCGGTGACTTTCGCACACTGTAAATCCTATAATCTATTTCAATGATTAAGGCAAAAATATAGCTGTGAACAAGGGGCTTTACATAATGAGAAAATTTAAAGGGCCCTACAAAATGTTTTGCACAAGCCCCCACAAATTGCAGCGACTTCTCAGTTTGACCCAAGCCTATTTAGTAGCAAAGTACCTTCGTAAGTAGCTGCAAGCTTTGTTCATGACCCATTAAAAAAGCTGCAAAGGCACTTCTTTTTACTGCTGCAATGATTTTTATGATAGTATGACAGTATTATGTCATTTAATTAAAAATGTAATATTTGTAGAAATTGAAATCAATTAATGTAAGAAAAAATTATATATTTATTTCATAGAAAACTACGCAGCCATGACGCAGGAGATGAAGACTCTAAGCTATCATGATAAAGGCCTGGGTTCGATCCTCACAGGTGGTTTAAAGCTAATCCAGCTTCAGGTTGATGGGTACAAGCTTCTCAGAAATGTTACGGTTGCATTCTGAGCAATGCTGACGATATTGCCGCAATCAATCTAAAAATTGCAGAGCCTAACCCTCATTGGTTATTCACAAAAAGTAATAAATAAAATATTGAGTGTGACTTAAAAAATTGGAGTTGATATAGTCTCAGTTAATTATCCAAATATTATGCTCATTTTATATAAAGTTTATTTTAAAATATCTTGCAGGAATTTTTAATAAAACTCTTTAAGAAAGGCGATAAAAAATTCCGTAGTTTTCGAATAACAATAATACCATTAAATGAACCTCTGCTTTTTTTAAAAAATTTCATAAGAAATTCTTGCAACACATTTTAAGATAAACTTTACCTAAAAGAACATAATATCTAAAAATTAGCTGAGACTAAACTCAATTCTTATAAATTACACTCAATATTTTGTGTCTTAATTTATAGTGCAAAACCATAGAAAAGTTTTTTTTTTTTTTAATTTTCTAAATTCTTTTATTTCTATTGTATGTCTTAAATAATGTAGGGTCGAAAATTAATAATTAGAAAAGATATACTAAATATGGAACAGCCAGAGGTTAGTAGTACTCTTTGTGATCTGAATTATTATATTATCTAATTATGAAAATTACAAAAAAAGCCGATCATATTTGATATCCGAGCTTCAATTATCAGTCATTAAGTAAAATAAAAGCAAACATATTCATAACCTTTTATCAATGAGATATAAAAAAAACTCAAATTATACGCATTTGTTTTCATTTACGGTCGAGAAATAAAAAAATCATCCACCATATTATTTTTCCTTTTATCAATATGGTATTCTTAAATCAACAGTCTCTTGCTAAAGACAAATAGGAAATGAAATGTCAAAATGCATATTCCCGAACAAATATTACTTGAGCGCTTAAGATTAAAAAAAAAATATTTCATTAGTATATTCTGCTGTCATGATCTTAAAATGAAAATTAACGCAACGATGACTTTGTCGAAGTTTCCTAATTTACTTGAAGCGGATGAATTTTTGTCGCCATACGTTAGTCTTTAGTAAACATTAATAACTCAGAAGAATAAATAAAAATTGCTCAAGAGTTAGTTTGCGAATAACATGAGAAAACATAAAACTGAAACTTCTGAATAGTTAATATTAGGTTTATTAACAAACAATGACATCAATGTTAAAAAAAAAATTAAAAAGAGAGAGATTCAGAATCACTCAGAGAATTAATTAGAAATCTAACTTTTTTTCAAAGCTTGGAGATAACTCATATTTATTAAAAAATAAAAAATTCCCAATAAAAAATACTGTTTGTTGAGTTACGCAATAGACTGATTGTAATACACGGCTGCCAATAGACCACCGAAGTCAAGTAGCTCTGACAGCGGTCAGTGAGCAGGTGGGTGACCACTTTGATCAGACTGTGAAACCCGACTTCGCGTGCTGGTCATCGGGTTACCAAAGGGGGGAGGGACCATCCCCTCCGCAGAGTATCAAAATTGTGATGGCATGTCATCGGACCTTCCTCGGGAAAGTTTTCTCAATAGCCCTTTGTACAGCTCTATTGCGAAGTAAATAAAGTACTACTACTACTGTTTTTCGAAATTAAAATAATATTTTAAGCTCCACTGATAACAAAGTAACACAAGCAAAATAAAAACTTAAAAAGAGCAACTAGATAAAAATGTATTTGTTACATCAAATGTATCGTTAGAAATTCATCTTCATAAGAAAACATTACTCACGTACATGCCTAGTATCAATTTCTGTTAATGTCATTGTATTCTGTTTAAGAAAGCCAATAAAGCCTAAGTTATTCCACCCCCGAACGAGGCATTCGGAAAATACAAAAGAGTCAGAAGAATGGAAAGTGTTCTGTAAAGACCGCCCTTAATAAATAGTTTCAGAATCCTTGTCAAAAATGAAGACAAAACAAGTATAAACACTAGGGGTAAACATATTAGTATTAAAGTAGGAAAAAGATCAAAACCTTAAAACGATACATGAAAACGAAATTAAAAACATCAAAACATGTTCGATTACTGGATGAAACTTGAAGATGTTTCTAATACTAGTCTATCAACTTCTCTGTGTTTCTTTGCTCACTCAAATGGATATTAAGAGCGTTTTAATTCAGTTTTAATCAATTAGGATTCATTAGATTTTCACAGTGTTTTTTCTTCTTCGTTTAAATATTAATTTGCGACCTCTATTGAGTATATTTTTACTTCATTTTCAACATGGATTCTAAAAATATATTAATTTGCGACCAATATTGAGTATATTTTTACTTCATTTTTGTCTAGGATTCTAAAAATATATTAATTTACGATCTCTATTGAGTATATTTTTACTTCATTTTCAACTCGGATTCTAAAAATATATTAATTTGCGACCTCTATTGTGTATATTATTACTTCATTTTCAACTAGGATTCTAAAAATATATTAATTTGCGACCTCTATTGAGTATAATTTTACTTTATTTTTGTCCAGGATTCTAAAAATGTATTAATTTGACACCTATATTGAGTTATTTTTACTTCATTTTCAACTAGGATTCTGAAAATATTTTTTAAAGCCGATCAGTACGGCCTGACATAAAGGCCAGTATACTTTTTTGGTACTAAATAAAATATTGGTATATGGGGAAAACTAAAATTGGTATACAACTGGATTATAACAACAAGTAATAAAATAGAAAAATCAATAATCAAAAAAGAATTAATTTTTATATGCATACTGCTCTACAAACAGTTAATACTTTACTATATTTTGGTTATTTTATATAAAATCTCTTAACTATTCAATTAAAAAATAGTAAAGAAACTAAAAGATATTTTTTGCTATTTTGATAGAAAAATTTTGAGACCATATCATGCATTTTTATCAGCTTGAAGAGAAACAAAACATAAATTCAATTTAAATTTTAGTTCTACAAATTTAAAATTGTTTATTTAAAACGATATTTAATCTAAACAATGCATCAATATCCTGTTATTTTCAAATTTTAATAAGCTTTTTTAATTAGCTCTTTATATAAGGTTTCCTCTTCAGAAAAATAACATTTTCATTCTTAATATTTTTATTTTTCATAAAAATCTTTTAATTTTAATAAATTTATCAAGTTTCTAAAACATAAAAAAAATTTCAATCATATTTTATTTCATGTAATCAAATACAGTCTCGAATCTTTTTCTTTTTTTTTCTATTTCTTTCAAAAAATAAAATAAATTTATAATTTTGTGTTTATTCTTGAAAATAAATGTCTGACAAATTCTCTAGAATTTACCACATTTTGCACCACAACAGAAAGACATAGAATTCAAGAGAAAATAATAAAATGAAACTATAATTTCTAAAAAATAATACGTATAAAAATATTCATTATAATACGTGTCCTGGTAAGTGTTCTCATAACAAAATCCAGTATGCTACAAGTTTTTTAAAATCGTAAGATGAAAATTTTAGTAACATAGTGTTATACACTGTTAGAATTTTTATTCTAAAATTATGATAAAATAACAGACAGCAGTCTGCCCATCCAATTAACCGTAAAGTTTACTGCATAGAACCTATTTTTACCTTCAGGTTTTGAAGCCGTTGGCAACTAGCATGGTTATAAAACCATGAATACGAAACTATACGATCTTTTAACCATTTACAACTAGCATGGTTTCAGCACCGTCAAAAAGAAATTTAACTGAATATTGGAGCTAGGATTTTCGTTAGGTAATGAGTATTGGAGAGCGCAGGGCACAAGTAGGAGAGTGAAAGACATTGGAAACTCTTCATGTGTTGAGGGAAATGGAGAATATATTGTGATGTCAACGCCGGGGTTTGAACATTAGTTGTGTTGGTCATGGGACTGACAGATTATCCCTCTAGGCTATAATATGTAAGAAGCTACAAGGAAAGAAGTGGCTTCATTAGGTGAACATCGTTAATGCGATAAAATTCCGGTTGTTAAACCGTATTGGGTTAAAGCAATAGATAAACGATTTTTCTCGAAGTTAACAATTTGAATACCAACTTGTTTATGGTTATTTGACTGTTAAAATATGCTAAAATAACAATTAAATAAATTGTTATTTAACCATTTTTACTCGTGATTTCTAACAGTGTTGCATGGGAAGAAAATGTCCTTCGTGCGCTATACTCACCACATTGTTATAGCCTTGCTGTCGATCATGGAATTGTAGAGTCTTAAACTCCATGGCCTCGAATCCCTCAACGTCTTTAATAGACACTATGGGGGGAAAATAAAATCCGTAATTCTTGGAATATAAATAAGAAAAGTAAAATACGCTTTATAGATTCCGGGTTGCGAATAACATTCTACCTTTTGCATTATAATACCTCAATGAAAAAAATCATGTTTATATAGCAAATATGTTCCACAGCTCAGGAGTCGATCCATTCTGTCTGATATTTAAAATAGCCCTGTTTATATTTTGCTAAATAAATTCTGATGTTTACTAAATAAATTAAAACCTGATTTCAAATTTATTGCTTTTTTTTTATTTTCTTGTAAGAGACTTCATATCATTTGTTATAGATTAAAAATCGAATCCATAAAATATCTATTTTTTATTTCTTTAACTATTATTTCATTTATTATAATTATTCATGGTTATTTATTTATGATTATTTATTTACAATTATTTATTTATAATTAATTGTACTTCCAAGTGAAACAAATAGAAAAATTGGTTGAAAATTGCGAGCTTTATTTCATTGCGATTGTAGCTTTTTAAGTTTTATATAGATTCCTGATAATAGATTCTGAATAATAACCTATCTTTTATTTTAAAATACCACAGAAAAAATCCAATTCCTGAAGTAAACATACCCTACAATAGGATCAATCCAATCCATCTATTATTTATAACGTTTATGTTTATGTCTTATCGAATAAATTAAATCTAAAATGTAAGCCAATTCACATTTATTGCATTTTTTTATTTCTATTAAAGGACCTTTTATCATTCAGTAGAGATTTGTAAAACTATCCCCTTTTTTGCGTTTTATTTCTCAAACCATTTCAATCGCATATTTAACGTTTAAAAAACATTGATGTACAGAGTAATGTTAAAGGAATGTCAAAAACATTTTTATCAAAGCTTGCAACATTCCTTGTAAGTCTAAAATGTATTAAAATTCGATTCTTTTATGCTTCCTTCGTATCCGATCATTTTAACCAAGTGTCCATGGAAAATCTAATAAAAATTCTCCGTTTTAGGAACTCTTTAAATCACTTTAGAGCAACCGTTTTTTGGTGAGATCGATGTAACAATTGCAAACTGAACATTTTAAAGGACAAAAATACTAAAGATTATTTTATTCTAGAAAATAGACTATCAATAATCGATTCTCTATTTTTTTCAATAAAGTTAGATCTCCCACATTCTTTATACATCGCCTAAAGCAACTATCTATTCAATTTTTATTGCAGATATTTTTAGGCAGGCATGTTATCGAGAATTTTATCGCATTAGAACTGAAAAAGAAATAAGTATATATTTCCTTAAGTAAAGTTTTCCAAATGGAAATATAGGTCTTTCCACATTTCAAGATTATTATTATTTGTTTTTCCATACGTCTCCAACTTGTACTAACTGAACTGTTATTAACTTTATGAAGCAAAGAGCCAATTTAAAGTTTGCCAAAACATGAATAATATCTATAACTTCACATCTATATAGTTGTCAAATTATGGTGAGAGTTTCATATACTTTTTAAACAGTATTAAGAGGAAGCAATACACTGTCAAAACATTTAATATACAGTTGCCAACATATTTAGGGTTAAGGTAAACTAAAAAGTTTTACTGTGCATGTAGTGACAGTTTTTTATTTATTTTTCACTGATATAGTTTAATTTAATTATTAATTCATTTGTTTTGATTACTGACAACACATTTTTATGTGCATTAGAATCGATTAATGGCTTCCTGGCAAAAACAATACGTTTAAAAAATAAGTACATTTGTAGAAATTTATTTGCGCTAATTCTTTCAAACAATTGTTATTATGTCAACTTTGCAGAATTGTATAGTTTTTGCACTATAACTACAGTTCTGTACTTAAAGGATTTAGTACAGAAGTATTAAGTACAAGGATTTAGTACAGGGTTTACCTCAACAATAAAAAGGCTGGCAACTATACAGCAAATGTCTTGCAATGTACACAGTAAAAAATTTTAGTGCTTAGTTACCACCGTTTTTGGTGTTGAGGTAAACTTAACTTTTTACAGTGCACGCAAGGACATTTTTTATTTACTTTTTCACTGTTATAATTTTATTCATTTGTTAATTCCCTTTTTCATTGTTTATTGACCACACATATTTTCATGCCGATTAGAATCAATTTATGACTTCATTGCAAAAACATTACGGTTAAAGGATAACCTTGTTTTCAGTTATATATTTGCTTTAATTTGTTTAAACAATTGTTATTTTTTCTTTTTTTTCTGTCAATTTTATGTAATATTTTGCATGATAACTACACTGTACTTAAAAATGTATTTATTAGGGGGACCTGAAAGTAATGTTGCTTCGGCGCATAAAATATTCGTTAATCTTAAAAACCAATTCATATTTTTTCGATTCATTTTCAATCCAGCATTGAAGGGTTGTTGCTAACAAAGAAGAATACATTATTGGTCAAAAATAAAATCTTGATAACAATTATCAAATGCACAGAAACGCCATTACTTTCCGGTCCCCATAATAGTTAACCTTAACACCAAAAATGGTAGCAATTATACACCAAATGTTTTTACAGTGTTCCGTGAGAGAAACTTTTCATGACAAATTCTTTTTCTCCTCCATCGGTAATTTAAAATTCAAAGTCGAGAAGAAATAAGTTCAGGTAAAACCAGAGTAAATCATGAAATTTCAAATGCTAATTTTTTTTTCATAATATCAAAATGCAAACAAATTAGGGTAAGATTACCTCCCAACTTCATAATCCTAAGTATTTTGGTATTTTGAAAAAGATTTTCAGTTTTTGAAACTTCATGATTAACTCTGGGTTTACCTGAAATCGCTACTTTCTATTCTTTAATTCCTAAATTACTAACGTAGGTAAAATAGAATTCGCCATAAAGTGTTCTTCCTACAGTATAGCGTCCTCATAAGAGATTGGGTTGCTCTTGCGAATGAAAAAATTTACATATTTTTGGGAATTGTTTCCAACGAGACAGTTGCATAAATCCAAATTCTAAAAAAAAGTCTTTTATTATATAACTACTATACTGGAAAATTGCTTTTATTATAATTGTAAGAAACAAAATGGTGAATATAAAGGTTTTCTTCCATGAAACCTTTGTTTTCGAAGGCAGTTTGACCACAATTTTGAATAAAAATCAACATTTATTTCGACATTTATTTAATCTGAATAGTCACAGAAGTTCGAAGGATTTTTTTCGAAAATAGTGCGTTTGAAAAAAAATCAAAATTTCCTAAAGAGATCAACAGAAAATTGTTTGTAATAAGAAATACTATGCAATATAATCAAATAATCTTTGGTATTTAAATAAAGTATGTGATTTTAAATTTTAAGTCAATTGGTGGTGTTTGTATTCATTACAAGTTCAATGTTTTCGTCGTCAAAACTGTCGAGTAGATCATTAAAATGGTTTTTAAGTAGGCGACCGTCCCACTGTTAATAAAAAACTTCTTCCTCTGCCTGTAAGTTGTAAGCTGTTAAAATACGTTAAGTCACCCTATTTAAAATGTGGATTTTATGAAAAATGGGGAGTGGTAAATTAAAAATAGTTAAAGATTCGTTATTTTCACCCAGAATTATACAGGAAACACAAAATTTTATCTGAAAAACTTTTTTTTCATATTGAGATTAGCGTAATCATCATTATCTCTATTACTTACTATTAGAAACATAGTAAATTTTGGTACATCGAAACTTATCGAGCTTTGAAAATTGTCTCAAAGTTTCTGAATTTAAACGCAAGCAAATGTGTTCCCTCTTGTATTGTTAGTGAACAAAAAACCTCATGGAACATATTCCTCACAGTTCATCGTTCAGCTGATACTATGACAAAAATCAACATTTTTTTTTCTTCTCATAAACTCTTATAAAAACTGGTTTAAAGTTGAATCATAATGCAGGGCAAATTTGTTAAATTGAATATTTTAAATTGTTGCTAAATATTTGTTAATTTGTTAAATTAAACCATTTAAGTTGAACCATAGTATCATGTAATCAAGTTTAAAAGATACGATAAAGTGGTTCAATTTAGCACCACACATTATGGTTCTACACTGTTAGAATTTTCATTCTTATTACTGTAAAATGACCAGCAGCAGTCTGAAATCCAATTAACAGTAAAGTTTACAGTATCGAACATTTTTTACAGTTTCGAAACCGTTTACAACTAGTTTAGTTTTAAAAAAAACATGGATATAGAACTATACTATTTCTTAACTATTTATAACTAACATGGTTGCAAAACCATAAAAAAAGGAATTTAACTAGACATTAAAGCTAGGCTTTTCGTAAAGTACCGAGCATTGGAGGAAGGCAGTGGTTGAGCTGTGTTTTGTCAAATGAACCGTGTAACGTGGCTTAACTAGTTTATTTGGTTGAGTGACTTATCGTAAGAGATGGGAAGTATTAAGCTTTTTTTGTGTTGAGTAGCTCTATGTTGCTGCAATCTAGGCGTGAATGGAGTATCGTATTTGAATTGCCCTGGGTTACTAATTGGGGAGTGCAGGACACTCCCCAATTAGTAACCCTGTAACCCCACTAGTGTTGAAAGACTGGAAGAATTATTGTGGGGTCAACGCTGCGATTCAAACCACCGTTCCATCGGTTATGAGATTGACGGATTAACCCTTTCAGCTATAATATATACACAGCTGCAAGAAACTAAGTGTATTTATTATACAGTTTATTTATAGATTATTTATAGTTCGTCTTCTTCAAAATTTCTAACAAGGGCATCAAGACTTATAGTATTTTTCCTCAATATGTAAGACATTAAGCAAAGAGGACAATCTTTATAAAAAAAAATAAACACATACAATGATTTTTACCAACCACAACTATACGCTAAAAGCTACTTTTATCACGAAGAGCAAAGCCCTTTCTTTAACTACATTTTAGAGAAAAAATTAGAATAAAACAATTATTGTCCCTTAAAATAAATTCTTCAGAGATGTTTTTGAATGTTTACGGTGTGAAAAAAAAATTCTTTGGGAAACTTTCTAAAAATGGTTTGAAAAATTCATTCGAAGGGAGGACGCCCAAAGAACTAGCAATTGCTTGGGTGTCACCTCTTTTCCAGAGATTTTGGTCAGAAAATGTGGCTTAAGTGACCAGTTTCTTCTAAAAATATGAATCCTTTTCATCCAAAGGTGATGACTCCACCCTCTGAAATTGAGAGCTAATCGATACTTGTCGCGCTTTTTCTTTATATTGATTGATAATCGTGATGTTTCACGCGAAATGACGCCCATCAAAAAGCTCATCAGTTTCACCCTACTTTTCTGTCCTTATCAGAAATAAAAGATGAATAGTTTTTAATCCTTCATATTTTGGGATAATATCTTAGTTAATGACATTCTTCAACAATACCAACTTGCTATGAGTAAAAGAAAACTGAATAGATTTTCTCATTTGCTGCAATATTTTTTCTTATACTTGTTTTTCATTTCAACAGTTGTTATTTTTTTATTTAATTCACATTATAATTTTTTTTCTTGAAATTGAAAAGATAAAAAAACATTTCATTAGCTTCCTTAGATTTTTTAAGAGATAATAAAGGGTGTTTGGTAATAACCACCCTCAATATACATTTTTCAGAATCCTTGTCAATAACTGAAATAAAAAAAAACATATTAGATGTCTCAAATTAATATTTAAGTGAGGAAAAAACAAAAACTCTATCGAAAACTGATGAACAACTATGCAATCAAAATTGCTCTTATGATTTTCTTGTCACCTTCCTCGCTATTAAATCGACATTATTCGGAAACATATCCACACTTAAACATTCATTCACGATCTATAATGTGTATCTGTATACTATTTTTATTTTATTTTTGACAACTATTCAAAAAGTAAAGATTAAAGGCGATGATTACTAAACACCCTGTAAATCTTTATCAGTCGTTACTATAGTTTGAGTTAAGCAAAACAGTCACATAGGTTGCTTTTAATTTTATCTGTGACTCTTAAGTGGGAGGCTGAACTTTTCAATTTTGAAACTAAATTTACTTTTTGTTCTCATATCTAATTAGGTAAGTGATGCAAATTATTGCTAAATAATGATTATAAAAAGAATTACTTGCTTCAGCGCTAATTGATAAGTATGTCCATAAAATGATGAGTGTTAGAAAACTCTAAGTTGTGGAGTACTCATATTAGATGTTGCTTGGACCTTATTTTAGAAATAATGTCAAATCGCATAAAGTGGTCATGAAGATTTGATATGGAATAATATGCTGCATCATATTTATGTATATAAAATCACATAAATATGATTTCAAATCCAAATATAGATTAAATATTAATATATAAAAGTAATTGCAAAATTTTTACATAGAATAATATTAAATCTTATCAAAATATCTTTAACAAAACAACTTTCTTCCCCATTTTTTTTTTTTTTTTTTTTTTTTTTTTTTTTTTTTTTTGAGCTGGTCTAAAACAGTTTTCTTTTTCTCAACTAAATTTGATTTATAAAAGGGGCCGTAAAATAATACTAACAAATAAGTTTAGACGTGCAATAATTGAATCGATGAGTCCGAAAGCTAAAAATCAGCACTGTAAATTGCCTGTTTTTATTAGAAAGTACACTTTATTAGAAAGTGTATAGAAAGTTTTACATGTATTTTTTAAAATATAAACTTAAAAAAATTAACCATTAAACCAGTGAAGGAAATTTATTTTTGATGAAACTTCATCACGATTTTGTCACTTTTCATGCTAACACGATGGTTCCCAAACATTTCGATTGGCCGTGCTTCTTTTAATCGTGTTTGGTTGAATTCAAATAGTGTCCTACACTCTTAGAATTTTCATTCAAAAATTATGATAAAATTACCGACAGCAATCTGTCCTTCGAATTAACTGTAAGGTTTACGGTAAACAGCATTTTTTACCTTTACGGTTTTAAAACCGTTTACAGCTGGTATGGTTAAAAACCCGTGAATTAAAAAATCATGCGGTTTTGTAACCATTTATAAAGCATGGTTTCAAAACCTTAAAAAAGTAATTTAACTGGACACTGGAGATATTTCATGGTGCTGTCCTCTAGACGTGAATGAGAGTATCGTATTCTAATAGCCCAGGGTCACAAATTGGTGAGTGCGAGGCAAGGGAATCTCTTCACGTGTTAAAAGGAATGGCGGAAACATATTGATATCAACACTGGAACACAAACCTCCGTTCTTGTCTATCATGAGACTGACAGAATCACCCTCTCGGCTTATAATACGTATTCATCTGCAAGAAACTAAGTGGCTTCATTAGGTGGGTCTAGTTGGTGGGAGAAAATTCTGGTTATTTAGTAGTATTAGGTGGAAGCAGTTCATAAACGGTTTTTCTCAAATTAATAGTTTGAATACCATCTTATTTATGGTTATTTGACTGTTATGTGTGAATATGGTAAATTAACAATGAATACATTGTTATCTAACCATTTTTTTTTTTTTTTGAGAAATTTCCAGCAGCGTAACAGAGGCGTACTAAATTCGCCAGTTAACATATTTCTATTTTCTTGCTTACCTATTACCTATTACCTACTTGTTATTCTATTTTCTAGCTCTTTATACACATAACTTTAAAAAGAAATGTAATTTTTTTTAAAAGAAGCATATTAAAATAGTTCTGTTTTGAGAATAAAAAGCTGATTTGATAAACAAATATTTTTGTGTTTTCCCACTGAAAACAAATTTGAACATAACTACCAGAGTACGGTAAAATTAACCATGTTTCTGGCTCTATGGAAAAACTAAAAATTTCAATAATTTTTACCAAAGCGCTTTCGTAATGAGTTTAGTAAAATTAACAAAAAAATATGGTTTTGAAATATGTGATGAAATTTGGAAAATGTGGTAAAATTTAGTAAGTGTACCCTGATACCTTAAAGTTTGACGTGAAATCCATTTATTCGGTTAAATTCACTTTTCAGAATTCAACTTATTTCTAAATGTGCGGTAATAAGAACTATGAATTTGCAAAACCAGAATTTCCGGTAAATAGTTGCATCATGAACGGAAAAATTACCAAATAAATAGTTTTAATTATATATTTTGGTTTTCATTACTATTTTGATTACAATTTTTTCGCCAGAATTTTTTTATTCTATAATTTTTTTCTCTATAGATAATCTATTCAGTATGGTAATTTTACCAGAATTTTTTGTCTCTGTGTCCTTTTATACCATAATCAAATTACAATAATAATATATTGGAGAGACTCTTACAAGCCTGGGTATCGATTAATTTGTAGTTAAAATATCTTCTAAAACTTGACAGTTTGATATTTAAAGTGTTTGTGATTTAACCACAGAATACCGCATATTTTTTTATTAACAAAATTTTACCTACAAACAACTCACCTACTCACCTACAAACTCAACTACAACACTCACCTCACAACTCACCTACAAACAACTTACCTACAAAGTAGAAAATATTTTCAAAATGCTCACTCTAAAGTATTTATTTTTTAATCAAAAACTAATATATGTCCTTTTAAATATTTATTTTAACGTCACCCATATTTCGTGGCATTCCATATCAAATCTGCATGACCACTTTAAGCTATTTAACATTATTGCTAAAATAAGGTCTAGCAACATTTAAAATGAATACTCTACATTTTAGTTTTCAAACACTCATCATTCTATGGACAATCACATACTAATCTATCAGCGCTGAAGCAAGTAATTCTTTCTATAATCATTATTTAGAAATCATTTGCATCGCTTACCAATTCAGATATGAGATTAAAAAAGTAAAATTAGTTTCAAAAATTGAAAAGTTTAAATCGCAGCGTTAACACCACAATATTTCTTCCAGTCTTTCAACACTAGTGGGGTTACAGGGTTACTAATTGGGGAGTGTCCTGCACTTCCCAATTAGTAACCCTATTTTTTTTTCTTCCTTTCACACAGAGGGTTACGTATTGAGTACTCTTAATCTATATTTTCAGTTTCTTTGTTAATAATTAAGTTAAAAAGTATGCACATTTTGGCGTCTTAAATTAATATTCAAGCTAAGAAAAAACAAAAATATTGTCTAAATTTAAAAATACTTCTGAGGAATGCAGGACCCTAAAAACATTAACACCTTTTCAACCCTTAGTTATTGTCTGTCTGTTTTCAACCATCATTTTCCATTGCAACATAATACGTATGATTTTGGCTTCATTTTTTGACAAGGATTCTAAAAATACATACTGAGTGCTGTGATTACGGAATATCGTGTATATAAACAACAAAAACAATTTTAGTACATTCTTCCTAAGACTTTCATTCATGTTCTTTAAGCCTTTATATGAACGCTTTCTTTATTAAGAATATACTACAAATACCTAAATCTTTATACCATACCATCTCTTAAAATTTTGCTTGCTTATAAATTTTATGAAATATTTTGTCTTATCTTTCAAATTCATAAAGACCTTTCTTATTTCCAATTACTGAATAATAAAGGAGTCAAAAATAATATCATTTCATACAGTACGTAACAATAATGTAGTAAAATGTTATTTGATATTGTAAATCAAAAATATTCCCGTGAAAAAAAATAAACTATATACTAAAATCTAGACGAACTAGTGTAGGAAAATAATCTTAAACTGAATTTATTTCTATTTAAGAATACCGTCTTCAATATTTTCGATTTAAGAATATTTTAGAAATTGCGATTCTTTTGGTAAAAGTAATGAAATTTCAAACATAAAAGCAATTTTGTATCCATTACATGTGCAATAGGAAATGAAACAAAATTGAAACTTCAAAACTTCGAATAACGAAAAAAAGGAACAGAAAGTTTATCTCGCATACTGCAGAGAACACGATTCTTTTATCTTTGAGTTTAGAATTTCAGAGAATGCGCACAATTTGTAACATAGCTTCCAAACAGATATAAATTCAATATAAGATATAAAGATATCGAACTCTGCGAGAAAAAATGAAATTTTGCCATAGAAATCGGAAAGAAGACGGTTATCGTTTACCTTAACCAATTATTTCTCCATTTTCAAACTTCGATGATCAATCAACCCTTTGTGACGAAAAGAACTCCAAAATTACGTTTCTTGGGCACAGATTGAAGTACCAGAGCAACGAAAATGAGATTTTCCAACAAAAATAAATAAATAAAATAATCAACAAATGAAAAAAGCGGGTATACGCAGTAAATTTGTTTCAGTATAAATGAAAAGTATATGAAATTTTTGTTATTCAATATTTTTTCAGTAAAGTAAAATACTTAAAAAATGTCGTCCACATAATGAAGAATCGTTTAATACTTTGGAACATGGAGATGTTTTATACTTATGTATGTCTATGGATATATATATATATATATATATATATATATATATATATATATATATATATATATATATATATATATATATATATATATATATATATATATATATATATATATATATAAGTTCAAAATGAAGAATAAAACAAAGAAAAATAATAAACATATGAAAAAAAAGGGGGGGGGGAAATAATAAGTAAAAAAATAGCAAACAGCAGTTTAAAAAAAAAAAAAGAGGATGAAATTTTATTTAAAAAACTGGAGAAAAAAAACCGAAAAAAAAGATATAATCTTTTCTTCAGCCCACACGATTATATCCGCAAAACAGAGTGCTTTCTGATATTGTATCAATAAAGCCAAAGCAAAATATATTAATACAATAGTGTGAGGAGCACTCAAATTTTTTTTTTATAAAAATAACAAATAAAATAGATCACAAAAAGTAAAAATAAGTAAAAATAACATGTAAAAACAGAAAATAAAATAAAAGAAAAAGAAAAAATATTAAAAGGGGACTATAAAGCGAGTAGCAAAATCAGATCAACTTACATGGACAGAAAATTTTTCAAGAAGGATTTAAAAATGTTTTCGCAGAAAGATTGCCAGATTACAAAATATGAAAACAAAAGCGCAAATTGAGTGTAACAAGAGGGTTTTAAAGTGTCGTTCTTACTGCACTGCTGAAGTGATTTGTTATTCTGAGCTTTGATTTGTTAGTTACCAAGGATGGGCCCGAAATGGATGTGCGCAAGGTAATATTATACTGGATAATTTTAGAAATTGATCATAAATAGTTTTAGAAGATAGATATTTATTTAAGAAAACATATAAAATAGAAAAGAGAATAAAATTAATAAAAGTAATAACTAAGCTAATAAATAAATTAAGTAATAAAATTTTATATAAAATCATTGAATTAATCGTATATTTTTGTGGATATATTTACTAAACATTTTTATAATTTTCCCATGTGCAAATCCATTTCAGGTAAATCCATTGCCAAAATTATTTACTAAATAATTTCTTTGTTAATTTGTATAATTTTTCCATGTGCAAATCCATTTCGGGAAAATCCGTGGTTAGAATTATTTACTAAAAATTCCTTTACTAAATAATTTCCTTTGTTAATCTATACAGTTTTTCCATGTGCAAATCCATTTCGGGCAAATCCGCGGCAAAAATTATCTACTAAAAATTTTTTTCTTTGTTAATTTTTCCATGTGCAAATCCATTTCGGGCAAATCCGTGTTAAAATTATCTATTAAAATTTTTTTCTTTGATAATTTAAATAATTTTTCTATGTGCAAATCCGCGGCTAAAATTATTTGCAAAACAGGCAATTTATGTTTCTCTTTTCTATTTTATATGTTTTCTTAAATTAATATCTATCTTCTAAAACTATTTATGATCAATTTCTAAAATTATCCAGTATAATATTACCTTGCGCACATCCATTTCGGGCCCATCCTTGATAACTAACAAATCAAAGCTCAGAATAACAAATCACTTCAGCAGTGCAGTAAGAACGACACTTTAAAACCCTCTTGTTACACTCAATTTGCGCTTTTGTTTTCATATTTTGTAATCTGGCAATCTTTCTGCAAAAACATTTTTAAATCCTTCTTGAAAAATTTTCTGTCCATGTAAGTTGATCTGATTTTGCTACTCGCTTTATAGTCCCCTTTTAATGTTTTTTCTTTTTATTTTATTTTATTTTCTGTTTTTGCATGTTATTTTTACATATTTTTACTCTTTGTGATCTATTTTATTTGTTGTTACTTTTAAAAAAAATAAAAAAATAAAAAAAAAAATTGAGTGCTCCTCACACTATTGTATTAATATATTTTGCTTTGGCTTTATTGATACATATCAGAAAGCACTCTGTTTTGCGGATATAATCGTGTGGGCTAAAGAAAAGATTATATCTTTTTTTCCGGTGTTTTTTCCAGTTTTTTAAATAAAATTTCATCCTCTCTTTCTTTTCTTTTTTTTAAATTGTTGTTTGTTATTTTTTTACTTATTATCCCCCCCCCCCTTTTTTTCATATGTCTATTATTTTTCTTTGTTTTATTCTTCATTTTGAACTTATCTAATGAGTTCTGTTTACTTGCAGCTTAAGCGCAATAAATGAAACTTATTATTTTTCTTAACTTTCTTCGTGTTTTCTTGTATTTATTTTTATATATATATATATATATATATATATATATATATATATATATATATATATATATATATATATATATATATATATATATATATATATATATATATATTCTCTCATATTTCTCTAGAATTACAGTGAGAATCATTTTATAACTTCAGAAATGTTTAGATCATACTATTTCTCACACTTATCAATGAAGTTTAAAGGAGTTAGAGGTTTGAGGGACAGACAATAAGTTATAAATATTATGGTATAAGGAAAGAAAACATGCGATAGAAACGATACTTTTATGGGGGCTGATCCCCAATAATGCCTGCGTCATTTTTAATAAATCTTGTTTAATAGTACAAAATAAAACTTGTAGAAAACCCGTTATAATTATGAGTTTCTTTAAAAAATGCACAAAAACAACCAAGAAAATTGCTAGAAACCAGTTATCTAAATCGGACTTTCTTTATTAGTTGGTAAATACGATTTACTACAAAATTAAGAAAAGACAAATTTAATTTTTTTCCGTGCATGCGCAGTATAAAGGAATAACTTAAAATACTCATATCCAACGCAGTTTTCAACGAATTTTTCTCAAATTTTAAAACAATAATTTTGTTATCAATTTTAAATTGTTCCGAAAATTTTATTCAATTTTAATGATTATTTTCAGAGTTAAAGCACAAAAAACGCAAAAAAATTTTATATAAAAATTTCCATATTTCCACAAATAATTAAACTAAGTTTACGAAATTTTGTGTAATTATTGCATATAATAACTAAAATATTTAAAGTCAAAAATTTATTGCTGCATCTTTTGGCATAGGGTGTTCAAAAACACTATTTTCCATGTATAATTTATTGCCATTCCCTCAAAGCTCTAAAAGCTTTAAACTACATTGATTAGTATGAGAAATCGCATATCCTAAACACTTCTAAATTTGTAAAATGACTACCTAAGTATTTTTTGAGAAAGATCAAAAAATGTGTTAGTGTAGAATTATTTCCATTATTTAATCCAGCCCATATATATATATATATATATATATATATATATATATATATATATATATATATATATATATATATATATATATATATATATATATATATATATATATATATATATATATATATATATATATATATATATATATATATATATATATATATATATATATATATATATATATATATATATATATATATATATATATATATATATATATATATATATATATACACACAAGAAAATAAATAAATACAAAAAGACACGAAGAAAATTAAGAAGTTTTTTTTGCGGATATAATCGTGTGGGCTGATGAAAAGATTATATCTTTCATTTTCCGGATTTTCTTAAAAAATTTTATCTTTTTTTTTTTCCCCCAGTTGTTTGTTACATTTTTTTTATTGTTACTTTTCTTTTCTCCCCCTTTTTTCATATGTCTGTAATTTCCCTTTGTTTTATCTTCATATTGAACTATTTATTTATGTATATATATATATATATATATATATATATATATATATATATATATATATATATATATATATATATATATATATATATATATATATATATATATATATATATATATATATATATATATACGAAATAAACGCATAATGCAAATGGAAAATATAAGTCAAATAAAACAAAAATTTCTTATCATGGAGTATTCCTTTACGATGGCGAATAGCGATATTTGGAGCTAAAGAATAATTATTCTAAGATCAAAATCATTCTTTATGCTGCGTCTATGTCACTCAAAAAATTTTTAAAAAATGCAATTGAAAATAAATTTAAGATGAGAGAAGAAAAGCAGAAAAGAAATTTACCGAAATCGAGTGAAAAATAAAAATTTCTTTAAATTATATACTAATCTAACAGTTAACAAAAATCGGAACGAAGAAAAAATATAAAAATGTGCTTCTGTCGTATAAAATAATTGGTAAAAAAATAAAGAATATATTTGGTAAAAAAAAAGAAAAAACGAAAAGAAAAGAAGAAAAAAAAGTAGGAAAAAATATGAAGCAAATTGTATTTCAGTGCTGCCATCTATGAAATAAAAACTTTAAAAATAATAGTAATTGAAATATTAGCAGCAAACCCCAAAATTGAAAAAGAAGTTTATAAAAACTATGAAAAAAAATATAGTTAAATAATTAAAAAAACATTCAAATCGATGATATATTTTTAGAGCTTAACTTTCAGACGTAAATTAGGAATAAATCATTTTATTGGTTTTCCTTCTCTCATAGGATGGCTGTTTATCAAGACTGAAATTTAGTCAGAAGTTTACTTAATAAATTTATTGACCCTGTATAAAAGGTCATACATTCAAACTATTACGTCCAGTGCCTTAAGGAATAGCTTATCATAGTTAGTTTTTACCTTAAAAATTAAATCAGAGCTAATTCTATAATCGGAAAAAATATTAGTATTCTAAGTGGGTTAAAGATCTTTTAAAATGAAATTGAAGGAATGAATAAGGAAAATGGCTATTAATTAAATCTGTTATAAATTTAAAAACTCAATATAAATTTAAATCTCTTTTAAAAACTCTTTATAATTGGAATTATTTCTGTAAAACCAAAGAATCTGATTGGTAATAATATTGGAAAGCACCTTATTGGCTAAATTGAAACTAAAATCAATACTCTTTTTAATTGGAAGGTTAAAATTATCTCTCTTGTCAAAAAGTTTAAATGTAGTTTTCCTATCTTCATTAGTTTTAAGAGTAAATCTGAAAAATTTGCGGAAAAATTTCCGATATTAGTTTCGTTAAGAATTAATTCATTTGGATAAATTTGCTTAGCCAAAATATCATATATATCAAAATTTGAGACTGTTTTTTTGGTAAAAATGTGCCATATATATATATATATATATATATATATATATATATATATATATATATATATATATATATATATATATATATATATATATATATATATATATATATATATATATATATATATATATATGGCACATTTTTACCAAAAAAACAGTCTCAAATTTTGATTACATGCGTTTATAAAATTTAACAGAAAAACTAACAATTTTAATTTTAACATTTTGTAGTTATCGAGGTAATTAGAGAGTAATTACTCTAATTGAAAGTTAATGTGAAATAAAGGTTTGTCTCAAGGCCAGGAATCTCAAATTTTTTTTTCGACAATGTAATTCTTTTCAGATGAAGGGAAAAGCTATAAAAAAAAAATTTCATTTCAATCTTCTCGAATTATCGGGGAAATTAGCCTAATTGAAAGTAATGCTATTTAACACTTCTTTCCCAATAAAGAAGTCTCAAAAATGAACCATGTGTTCCTTATCAAGAATAAAGAAAAATTAAAAAGGTTTCATTTTGATAGTTTTTAGTTATCTAGACTAGGGGTACACAACCTTTTTCAGTGAAGGGCCACATGCACAGCAGATTGACCAATGAAAGGCCGCATGCCAAAGTGTTTAGACCGACATATTGAATGCAATTGTTGGTGGTGATTGTTATATAAACATCATTGTTTATATAAAACTAAATTCTTTTTGTCGGTTAACCTTGTAATCTCTTTGCAAAAAATACAATACTTTAAAACGTTTAAAATTAGAAAATGCAAAACTGATTACTTAAGAAGGAAAACAGAATTCGAAAATCAGAATCAATTTATCGGAAAAAATTTAGATAAATTGAAATAATTAAAAAACTATGGAAAGATTGAAATTTTTTTTATTACATTACAAAATATAAAAGTCCATTTAAACATAAATTTTAACGTTAAATTTTTTTTCATAGAATTAAATTTCAAATAAATATTCTAGTCATTAATATAAATTCAAGTTAAATACTTTGATTTAAAGAAAGTTTATAGGGTTAAAAATGATTAAAACTAAAACAAAACCCCTTAAGTGGAAAATAAGATTTAGCATTTATTAGGGAATGTACTTTATCTTTCAGATATTTTTATTTTAAATTAATAATAAAAGGCTAAGAGAGGGAAGAAAAAGAAAGAAAGAAAACACATTAAATTTTAAGGAACTATATTCCTTAATAATAAAAAACTATTAAGATACTTGTTTACAACTTTTTATGACAAATATATTTTTAACATGACACTTACTATTTACAATTAATACACAATCAATTAACAATCAATAAAATTTGTATTACTTTTCGAAACTTATCTTGATTAAATTTTTATACAGTTAAAATTTAATGATATACAAATCATTTCCCAGCGTATAATCATAAATGATATAAAATGCTCCAAAAAGATAGAAAATGGTTTAAAAAATTTCTTAACGGTTACACTGTAATTTGCAAAATTTTTGAATATTGTGATAATTTTATATACTTGATCATGTGATATTTTTTGAGCTATTAAATGAAAATGTAATGATTGTATTTAAAGACTACTCTGTAATTTTGAACAGGCCAAATTCATTCTGGAAAACAGTCTTTCGACAGAAGCTGTTGTTGTGGGTAGTATTAAACTTAGAGCAAATAACATAATCAGTTTTGGAATTTGTCCTAGATGGTGTTCTTCTTTTCTGGGTTTTTAAATCGTGGAAATACAAATAGCGATGTGTTATTTTTTAATTGCTTGAATACGAATTGCTATGTGTTATTTTTTAATTGCTTGAATACGAATTGCCATGTGTGGTTTTTAAATTGCGTAAATAATAAACTCGATGCTTGTTTTTCAAATCGCGTGAATACGAATCGTGTGGCTTTTAAATTGCGAAAGGACTACTCACAACACTTGATTTTTAAAATGCATGAATATGAATCGCGATATATGGTTTTTAAAACGCGTGCGAGAAAATGCGAGAAAAGTAGCAACGGATGATATTTTAAAAGCCAGAACACGAATCGCGATATGTGATTTTAAATCCCGTAAATACGAAACGCGATGGATTATTTTTAAATCTCGTTAATGTTAATACGAAATGCGATGCGCAATTTTCAGATAGCGTAAATACAAATTACGATGTATGACTTTTAAATTAAATGTGACAACAAAAAGAATAGGTTCGATGTGTGTTGTTAAACTTGCACGTGTTCATGGGACTAAAGAATTATGCCGTGTTTCGAATTTTTTTTTTTTTTTTTTTTTTGCAAAACGGACCGCGTTTAATATAAATACATCTCGTTTTTTTTTTCCTGGGAAGGTGTTGATTTGGCTAAGATACGTAATTACTTTTTAAGTTACGAAAAAAAATTTAAACTGAATCGAATTTCACGAGTTGTAATATTGTGTGAAAATATCAGGTATATTCTAAATCACAAATAAAAATGCAGCAATAGCAGGAAAGAAGAAAAAATACTTTCGAAAAACCTCTTAAAAAATTTGTGTTATAATCGGTATAACGCAAATGATAAAATCGGCGCAAACAGAGCACGTAAAAAATAATTATTTTAATGCGCGATTCAAAACTCGCTTGCTGTCAAAGTATTAAAAATATCATAATCTTTTTAAATCACGGGGAAAACGTAATAACTACTAAAACAATAACCGAAATACTTTAATATTTTAGATGAAATTGGAGTAAATAAAGTCCATCAAAATTTTATGTAATTTAAATGCGAGTTTTGAAATTAAAATGTCGCAATAGCGTATAAAAAATATTGGTACTTTCAAAACCTTGTAGAAATGTGTAGCAATAATTTCTAAAATAACGATTGAAAAATAATTTGATTTGCGATAAAATCGTTACAAATAAACCATGTCAAAAAATGGTTAGTTAAATGAGCGATTCTTTACTCGCGATTCGTAATAATATCGAGCTAAAATATCGAAGTTTTAAAAACCGGGTGGAAATGTGCAGCAATAACTGTTGAAGAAAGGATCTAAACTCATTTAGATTTTCCATGAAGTTTGCACAAATAAAGCGTTTCATAACTTTCAAAAATCGCTATTTCAGAAACTACTTGAAAATGGGTAGCAATAACTACCGAAAAGGCATTGGAATCGGCACATACGAAAAGCGTCAAAAGTGGTAATTAAAATTCGTAAATCGTAATAATGATGTATTAAAAATATTGGGATTTTTAAAACTATGCTGAAATCCGTAGCGTTAACCATCGAAAAACTACATTGATTGAGATTGGGTGCGTCAAAAACTTAAAAGTGTAAATTTAAATTACCGAATTTTTTTTATTAATTTTCAAAAACAAATATGTAATTTTTCTTTTCATTTTGTTCAGATTGCGGCCGCGGGCCGCACATCGAGGGTTGGCGGGCCGCAGGTTGAGCACCCCTAATCTACACAATTAAAGGGTATAGCTGGCTCAAAATGTTCATAACATAATGCTATATAAAACGTTTTTACCGAAAAGAAATATTCATAGAGAAGAAAAAAATCAAGAGAAATTCTTTCTCGATTCATGGAGCATATATTCTTTATGAGATAAATAGAAAAAGAAAGCAAAATTTCATTTCGCTTTTATAATCAGGGTTTATAGGAGAAATTAACGGGTGATTAGCATAATTGGCATTAATACTATATAAAGTTTTTACCAAGATAGAAGTTTCAGATCATGCCATGTGTTCTTCGCCAGATAAAAAAAGAAGCTAAAAAAGGTTCGCTTCGAAATTTGTAATCATCGCTGTTAATCGGGATATTTATGTGAATTAGTTCAGTTGGAAATAATGCTAAATACGTTTATCAAGATAGAAATCTCAAAATAGGACCATGTGTTCTTTGTGGGATAAATGGCAGAACTAAGAAAATTTCATTGCAATATTTGTAATTATCAGGGTAATGAAGGAGTAATTAGTCTAGAGCTATCCTAATCGCTAGAGATGCACAAAGGGCTATTGGAAACGTTTTGAGAAGCATCTTTGAGGACGAACCGAAGGCATGCCAATAGCAATTTTAACCCTTTCGCATGGGAAACGGCTCCCCCGCTATGGTAGTCCGACAGCCTGAGCTCGAAGTCGAGCACTTACGATAAAACAGTTTAACGAGACCAATACCACGCACACTCGATCCCTTCGCAGGTTGATCAAAGTGGTCACACCCGCCACACACAAACACGCACTCATTGATCATTCGACGGGATTTTCTTATTTGAATTTGTCCCATTCCTTTGAGATTTATTCACACCACAGTCCCTTCATTATTCTTATTGGTTTTAATTATCAAAGTAGAAACAGAAAACTTGTATTTTAACTTTTGGTGTCCATTGTCTTATAATTTTGTCTTATATAGTATTCCTATAATTTTTTCACGTAAAAAAACTAATAATAATCTATTTGCAAACGGCTGATAAGAAATTTATTTAATTTCCAATTTAACGTATATGATTTCAACTTTTTTACGTAAGTTTGTTTCAGTATACCGTCCATTAGTTCTTCACAGATGCAATTGACGAAATTTTTATTATAATTAAATTTTGCTACAAATGTATTATTTTAGATTCACATATTCCTTTAGATATATTCCGTTAGATAAAATCAGGGCTAAAGAGAATACAAGGGCTAGTTCACTCCGCTCTTAGAGCTGAAGCTACGATTTCCCTCCTCATGACGTCACTGTGTCTACAGATCTCGGAGATCGCAAGCAAAGATATGATAACTTTGCATCTTTCTCTTGTAAAAATAAGTTAGACTTTTTCTGGTTATTAGCCTTCAAACTTTACGTAATTAACACATTATTTCCGTTCATAAACATAGTTCAAAAAAAACTTTCTTGGTTATTATATTAAAAAAATACCATTTTAAACTTATAAAAATGTTTTGCTAGTTGGTGAAAATGACACGATAAATACTTTATTTTAAAAAGTTCAGTTTTAACTTTAACTATTAAGAAAAATGAAGGCATATATCGACACTTTTTTTATCTACATATTCTTTTATAAAGAATCCCTGAAGAATTTAGAATCCCTGATTTTAAAATATGTCGTTAATAGCAATTTGTTCATACTTAATCATTAGGAAACATCAACCTTAAACGCTAATTACTGAAACAAAATAATAATTTAGGTTCATAATGACATCAGAAATTTTACAATTGTTTACAGACATTTCAATTTACGATGATATAATATATAGATATTTAAATTGAAGAGAATATTATTTTTAAAAAAAATCATAAATATTTAGAATAACTACATTAAAAAATATGTTATGAAATTAGGAGAATTTCAACTATATACTATATATTTTATTTATACTTTTTACTTACATTTTAATTTTCTTTGACTTCATCTATTTTTTAATTCTTTTCACCTGCCTTTCTTTATGAAGTAGCGAGGCGGTTTCTATTTAGATAATGAATTTTTATAAAAGTTCTTTACGGCAGAATAAACGTATGGCGGTTTTATATTAACTATGTCATTTCGGAATCCATTCTTTACATAGTTGTTCATTTACTATAGGGAACACGCGAAAAATTATACTTTTTCCTTTTGTTTTTATATCAGAATTTTTGCAAGTTGCAATCGCGCAAACTGGCATTTCGATAATAGTTTTAAATTCGTGTAAATTCACTGCAAAAACTGAGGAAAGTCATTATAGAAAATAACAAATGTCTTAGAATATCTCGCAAAAAGAAATGATCCAATATTAGTTAAGAGCTAGTAAGGCCAAACGCTCCGTTCTTGAAGTAAAAGTGCGAGCTTTGCGCCAAAGTGACGTCACTAGAGTGACGTCGCAGGATCGGCGCGGCAAGAGATACTTCAAAGGAGTGAACCAGCCCTTCTATTCTCTTTAGCCCTGGATAAAATTAAATAGTTGAGAAAATTTTATTTTATTGCAACGAAAAATTTTTTAAGTAAAAGTAGTTTGTAAAACTTTTAACACATGCAATGTTAGTTGCCAAATATTGAAAAGTATACTTTGTTTTTGGCATTCTTTATGTTGTCTAACATAATTTTTATGTATTACTTAACTACAAGATCAATTAGTACTTAACAATAGGATCAATTGTTAACATATTTACTATGATAAAATTTTTGTCAAATCTACTTGGGGAAAAAATTTAAAAAAACGGGTATGAGCTAAGATTGCTGATTTTCAATTAGGTGTGTTTATTGTTGCTAATGCAATAGAAGTTTTTATACATTTGCTCAGTTTTTATTTAAACGTTTTAAGTTATTCTATGCTTTCAAAATACCTGAACAACTGGGTTACCAATAGCGAAATTAGTATCTTATGCTAAAAACTAAGAAGCTCAATTTTAAAATATTTGCAAGCTCTAACATTGTAACTGTATAAACAATTGAATTACGTATTACTATTCGAATAAAATATTAAAATCTTCAAACTATTTTTAATATTAATCATATAATATTTCGAAACGTTACATAGTAGCATTTACAAAAATTAAAGCCCATGGAAATATGACAGTAAATCAAGCATTTCTGAGACGTTAAAAACGAATTTCTCATTTTTCTATGCTGTTGAATTCCTTGAATGTAAGTTTTTCAATCTAAATACCACTTTTTATCAGAATATTAAAATCTACTGAAATATAGATTTACTAATTACGAACACTGTAAAAGCAGTAACACACGAAAAAACTTGCATTATAGAACCAGTCTATTGTATGAGACTGATTGAGTCACAAGCTGAGAAGAACCATAAGCGGGTCGAGTAACAATTCGGAGTCACAAACTGGGTAGAGTCGCCATTGGGGTTGAGGTCACAAGCCGAGTAGAGTCACCATTGCAGTAGAGTTACAAACTGGGTAGTATCAGAAACGCTTAACCCCGTCCCGCCCCCTGTCGGGGGCATCCGGGGAGCAATTTTATTGATCAACTAAAAATACAAAAACAATTCCCAGTTTGAAAAACAAAGGGAAGATGAGTATTTACAATGAGGAATAAAAAGGGTGACTTGAATTCAAAATATAGATAGCAAAACAGATGAAAAGATGACTCCATCAACACAGTAACGAAGAATGTAAAAATGCAAGATATGTAAAAAGCAGATATTTGAACAGATGAAAAGTTAACTCGGTGTACAAAGTTATTAATTTTAACAGATGGAAAGCTGATCCAATCGATGTATCAAACAAGTTTAAATGTGAAAGTAAGTACAGGTGAAATGTTAATTCCATACACAAAGTGTCCTATATTTAAATTATAAAACTCTGGGTAGGTGGAAAGGGAACTTTCCACCTTTACTACAAATCGAAAAGTTTGATGGGGTTTGGATAAGTCTGAATTTCAGTGCGTGATGTCAATGTTCTGAGTTCGTTATTATGACGTGTCTGGTGGCAAGCCAGCGCTAAAGTGGCTTTCGATGATTCGTTCTATGCCCTTTTGCATAGCTGGTATCCTCCAGTGATGTTTGAGTGAGCTATAGGTCAGGTTTACCGGGAAATTTGCTTTTCTTATGTTCTCAAATAGAGGGCAGTGAATCAGTATATGTTCCAGGTCATCTGTAACTTTGCAGTTATTGCATAGGGGAGATTTATTGTGAAACTTGGATTGGTATGTACCCTGGGTTCCGTGGTTTGTGATAAATTGGTTCAAGTAGAAATTTCCATAAATTTTACGGTAATTTACCCTCGGGATTAGATGGTGGGTATGCCTGCCCTGGTTTTGATCATTATCCCACATATTTTGCCAAAGATTTATATTTCGTTTGAACATCGATAACTTTACTGAACTTTTTGGTTTCTGGTCAAAGAGATCAATTTCGGGTCTTTGGCAGGCCAATTTCGCCTGACTGTCAGCCTCCTCGTTGCCGTGGTGTCCGACGTGAGCCTTAATCCAATGGATTATCATGTTTGATTTATATTGATCCTTTATCAGTTTAATTAAGCAATCGTTTTCCTCGGGGTTTGCCAGTGATTGTAATCCCGAAAGGGAATCGGAAAAAATATGAACATCTCTATTTAATTTGTTCTTAATTATCCAGTACATTGCCTGAAGAATCGCCCATAATTCTGCTTGAAAAACGGATGAGTAGTTATTAAGTCTATATGTATAACAATCTATTTGAATATCCCCATCGTACACCACGAAGGCGCATCCCACGCGGAATTCGTTATTATAAATTAATCTCGATCCATCTGTGTAGATCTCTATATCATTGCCTATTGGTGGATCAAAATTATAAGGAATAGAGATGAGCCCCGCAGGGTGTCTGGGCGTGATTTCCGGTTTTGTTATAACGTTATCGTTATGTAAATAAAGATTAGCCATATCGGAATTTGTCTGAATAATCAGCTCCAACGGAACCGTCCCAGCCAACACCTGAAGTGCTGATGTTGATGTGGTTCTATAAGCCCTAGTGATGCCCAATAAGGGTATTCTTTCGATCTTTTTAAGTTTATTAATGATTCTGACCTGATTTTTGAACCATACTTCAGACCCGTAAGAAATGATTTTAATTATACTGTTTTGATATATAAACTTACGTATTTCTGATGTGATCCCCCAATCTACCCCGGACAATCTTTTAAATTTAGCATAGAATGATAAAATTTTATCGTATAAACCATCAAGGTGCGGCAACCAGGAGAGCTGACAGTTTATCCGAAACCCAAGGTACATTATGGTGTCACTAATAGGAATATTTTGATTTTGAAGTTTTACTGTTGGTTTCCTCGTTATTTTCCTGGATTTTGGAAATACAATTGCTTGGGTTTTATTGACACTAAAATGGAGATTCTGTGTCTCTGCCCATGATTGATATTTCTTTAGAATATCTGTGGCTCTTGGTCCCAGTCTATTTACTATAGTTCCCGTTACCAGCACAAGAAAATCGTCGGCGAATGCGATGACGTATTCGTCCACTTGCCTCTCCTCTCTGAGTGCAACATCAGCTATTGTTAACCACAGTAATGGTCCCATGCTCGAGCCTTGTGGTACCCCAGTGGTGACGATATGCTCTATGGTAACTTCATCACTTGTATATATGACCTTCCTGTCTGTAAGAAAACTTTTAACCAGATGAAAGGTAGTGTGAGTACAATTAAATTTCAGTAGCTGGTTTAGTATTTTATGCCACCTCACAGTATCGAAGGCCCCCTTGATGTCCAAGGAGACCCCCAGTGTATATTCACCCTTTGTTTTCGCTTGCTCAATAATGTTAAGGAGTTGCTTAACCGCAGTTGTTGTGGCCCTATGCTTTCTGAAGCCATGTTGGTCTTCATGGAGTAAATTGTTCGATTCCAAAAAGTACGAGAGTCTGGAAGTGATCAACCTATCCAAAATCTTCCCCCAAACCGGGAGTAGAGAAATTGGTCTGTAACCGTCAGGTTGATCTAAATTTTTCCCCATTTTCGGAATCAGAATTAGTTTTGCTATTTTCCAAAAGCTTGGGAAGTAGCAGAGTTCTTGACATTTATTAAAGATCCCTAGCATCCAGTCTGGTGCTAATATATAGATTGCCTTAAAGACTTCCGGCGGTATGCCGTCGTAGCCTGGAGCCTTGTTATTCCTGATTTTATCAACAGCGTGTTTCAGCTCTGTCTGTGTAAAGAGCTGATCAATATTGCAATTCTTGGTATTCGGTAACTCTTCTTGCCTGTAAGTCTTGAAATGGTAATTAATGATTTCCTGAATGGTTTCTAGACTATTTACTGTCATGGTTCCATCTATTTTCCTTTGTGGTTTGAAAATCCTATTGTCAAAATTCTTGTTCTTGGCAATTTGGCATGAATGTCCAAAACACTCTTGTGTCGTTATATTTTGTAAATAACTTCTTAGTGTCTCTCTTTTTTGTCTTCTTATGTGTTTCTTGTATAATGCCTTTTCTCGTTTATAATCCACAAGCTTGGCCTTCCTTTGAACAGAGTTTGTCTCTACCTGGTATTTTCTTCTCTTTGCTCTTAATCTTTTTCTGTGGATCGCAAGATCCAAGGACCACCATTTTGGACTTCCTTTATAGGATTTCTCTTTTCGTTTTTTACATGTTTCACATATTGAAACGATTTTGTTTGTTATTTCCTCTATCATTATGTCCAGTTCTGCGGTACTGTCTATTTTCTCCAGCTGCCTCATCCACTTCTCACGCTCTGAACTTATCCTGCAGGAAAACTTGAAAAGATCTAAATCATGATAATTTATTTTCTTTGGTCCTTGATATACCTCGTCCCCTAATTCCATCAAGATCAACCTGTGGTCGCTCAAAGTCTCTTGGTCTGAAACTCTCCAGTTTTTTAGTTCGATATTGTTTGCGGTCAGAGTCAGGTCAATCCAGCTCTGACCAATAGTGGATTGAAAGGTAGCCGGGGAATTTGGATCATTAACTATGTCCAAGTCCAACAAAAATATAAGCTCCAATAACTGGTTGCCCCTTTGGTCGTTTGAATTACCCCAAAGGGTGCTTTTGGCGTTAAAATCGCCATTTATGATAAATCCGTAATCTGAGTATTTGTATATATAGTATTGTAACTTATCGAGCATGGGCGAAAGGTCTTCAGTTGGTGGGATATATACAGATGCGAAACAAAACCGTCTCTGTGTGCCCAGCACTTCTATTATCACCAGGTCCCTTTCTGTGACAATAGGAAAAGCCCTGATAGTACTCTTCCTCACCACCACAGCAGCCCTGGGTCTTTCTTTTGCTGCAATTATTTGTAGTTCCATCTGAAATCCCGTGATAAGATTTTCCAAATTATAATAAGGCTCATTTAGTGATCCTATGGACACCTTCATAGTGATGAAATCATTTGAGTGCTGTATGTTTGCTATTCTGGTGTGATTAAGATTAATATGAGAAAAGATTATATCCTTTGACCTTTTATCCATAGTTTATTCTTTTTGCTGTTTTTTCTTTCTCCCAGATGTAGGAGTTGCAATTTCTATGGGTAGCACTATGATTTGTTTTTAAGGTCCACTTATGTTTTTCATTTGCCGATACACAATTTATACATTTACTTTTATTCTTGCATGTGTCTGTTTTATGACCCGTCTCTGAGCAGTTTGAACATGTCTCTTCTTTTTTACAATACTTGGAGATGTGGCCGAATCCAAAACATTTGTAACACTGCGTGACTCTAATATATTCCCTCAATCGTATCCTATTCCAGCCTATATTTATTTTCTCTAGATACATTAACTTGTGGAAGGTGTCGGGGTCTGTATCCAGCACCCAATGATTTCCTTCTTTTGCGTGGAGAGGGAAACATATCCCTATCTCGGCCGTGTGGAGCATTGGATTTTGTTCTTTAATTTTCGCAATCAAATTCTCTTTGTTTATATCATTAGAGACGTCATAGAGTATAATCCTTGGATTCAACTTTTTTGGCTTAGTACAGTTGAATTTTCCAGCTAGTTTCCCTTCATCTATCTCATTTTTTAACGTTTGAACCTCCTTTTCATTAGTTAACTGGATGATTATGCCCCCTTTCCTTATTTTATTGATTCTTTTCACTCCAATTTTTAGCTTTATTGGATCTATAGTAGTTGTTATTAGGCTCTTTGTCTTGTCAGAATCTTCATCTTCACTTTTTGGATATACTAATAGAACATGTTCCTGTTCATTTTTCTCACTTGGTCTGGCTAGCTCTAACCCTGCCGAATCTGACACTCCCTCCTTAGCTAGAACCTCTGCATAAGTGGGTTTAGTTTTGAGCTGCTCTGTCTTTTCATAAAGAAGTCCTCTAAGTTGATTTATAATAGAGTGCTGTGAGGTAATTAGACTAATAAAAGTCCCGGCCAAAGTCGTAATCTTATCTCTCGTTTCACCAGTGAACCTTACTCCTTTTTTTGAGATAATCATACTTAGTTGTGCCTGTGCTGTCATGGCCTCGTTCAAGAAATCCCTTTTCGGGTCCAAAGTATCCGGGTCCAGCGCTAGTAGGTCCCTGCTTGGAGAAAAATCAGTGTCGGAGTCTGATTCTGAAGAGGACCCAGCCGGGTCCCCTTCCGTGTTCGGCATCTTTGACCAGAGCAGTTCCCAGTTGGTTCAGTGTCTAGCGTGGGGAAGTCAGAACCCACAACGTAATATGTTATCAGCTCCTCAGGTTCAGCTTGACAACTGGCAATATGTGGGTGGCCCCTCGGTTTGATGATGCAAAGATCTATTTCGAGACAATCCCCAAATAACCTAAAAATTGGTAATATGTGGATTGTCCCTCGATGTTGTACTGCAATAAGCAATTCAGAGACAATCCTCAGAAATCTTGAAAATTGGTAATATGTGGATGGTCCCTTGATGTTGAAATGCAGTATGCAATTTGGAGACGATCCCAAGAAATCTTAAAAATTTGGTAATATGTGGATGGTCCCTATATGTTGTAATGCAATATGCAATTTGGAGACGATCCCCAGAAATCCTGGAAATTGATAATATGTGGATGGTCCCCAACAAGGTCGTTTGTAATATTGTGAACGACCCCTTTATTGTTTACAAGAAAATAGCAATGTGTGTACGACCCCTTGTATTGGTCGAATAAAAATTCAATTTGGGGCTGGTCCCCTGGAAAAACGATCTTCGGTCAACAACAAAATGGCGAAATTACAATCGGGTACGAAAAACTCAATAAAAGCAAATTAACACTCACTTATTTATATGCGCAATCCAGGGATTGTCTTCTTACGCATTGAATTCTTGATCACAGAACCGATCGCAACACTATTTGTTGTTTAACTTAGAACATAAACATCAAAACATCACGATGATGTCCGCCGCCATCTTGACAAGATACGGGAAAATGTAAATAGAACACCAAATATTTATCAGAACACAACCAAATCAACCGTGTAGCTTTATGTCACCACTATTTAAGTAAATATCGCAAAAACAATCTTGAAATCACAAAAATAACACTCAAGATGAATTGATATGACTTAGGGTGAAAATAATTTTGGCAATGTCGAGCATGCATTGTGGACACCGCAACAGTGGTCTTGTGTGATGTTTTCCGACGAGTCCATGCTTAGTTTGCAGTCTGATTCTCGCCGGACTTTCATATCGACAACGCCAGGTACCCGTTACCACCAAGACAACACCATTGAACGACACAGTTACGGTGGTGCAGGATGGCTCTTTCGGGGAGGAATTATTCTTGGTTCCAGAACTGACCTGCATGTTCAGAGTGTAACGATGACAGGCCACATCTATAGGGATGTCATTCTGGAACAACATGTACGTTTGTTTCGGGGAGCCATGGGTGCGGAATTTCTGCTTATGGACGACAACGCCCATCCTCACCGCGCAAACATTGTAGACGAATGCCTTCAATCGGAGGATATCACCCGTATGGACTGGCCAGCATACTCCCCGGACTTGAATCCAATAGAGCATGTGTGGGATATGCTTGGCCGACGAATTGCAGCCCGTCAACCCGCTCCCACCTGTCTACCGGACTTTCGGAGGGCATTGCTTGATGAGAGGTGTAATATTCCCCAAGATCAGATTGATAATTTGATACTCAGCATGCCTAGGCGTTGTACGGCCTGTATTGCATCGTCCGGGAATAGGTTCTTTTTTGAAATTTGCTCCAGGGAGTAAAAATCGCAATTTTTATTAATTATGTCAAACATATAGAATCATTTTTCCTCTTTACCTTTTGTTTAATACATAGACTTTACAAATAAGTCAAATTTGTTTGGCTTCTGTCTCTTTCTGTGCCTGAACTTCATTATCCTTAATTTATGGACATGAGTGTATATATTTTTATTCTTTTGAAGGATGAAGTCAATGAAATGTGGAGGTATCTCATTAAGAATTAAACTGATAAAAATAACAAAGTTACCATCTAAATATGAAAAATAAAGATTAAGAAATACTGCTCTAAAAACATCAGAACCTGCTTAAAAAACAAAATGGAATCTCGTAATTTAGTGACACTTCTTTTTCCTGGAAAAATGATCTGAGGTGTGCAAATTACATAAAGTGTGAACAATCCTTGAATTTTAACAGTTTTCGCGGTTATGATTAGAAGCCTCTTTTTGATTAAGTTCAGCCGTGATATTACAAATTGAAACTTAGGTTTGGCAATGCAAATAACGAAACTGTTGGGTTTTCTGTTTCAGTTTAAAATGTGTCTTATTCTGTTTAAAGAATATTCTTTCACTTATTTTCGAAATTCTTATTTTATGAAACTTTAGATTTATTTATACATACAAATTTTCGTGTATTTGGCGAATACTTTGTATTTTTAAATCTCTTTTGGCTATGTATTAGCTTAATAAACTTTTAATAATGGTTTTTTATTTTACTAGTGATGGTTAGTTGTATTTTTTCTTAACTCGCACTATTGTGTTATATAAAAGCTAATTTGTCCCACTCTCATCAAAAAAAAAAATTTTTTTTTTATTTATTTCTAAGCTTTAATATTCTCTAGGCAAATGTTATCGTAAAGCTGTCTTATGTTATTTTCGAAACCGGGATTTGCTTATATGTATTTTTATCTGTATATGTTTATATAGATTTGATATGTTTGTTTCTTTCTGTGCACATGCTTTTAAGTTGAAATGAATATTTTATATATCTTAGGTTATTAAGCCTTGTCGTGCGTTACTCTTTACTTTATACCCTTTGTTTGTTTAAAATACTTTGTGTAATTTCTGAGATTAAAATATTATCGGATATTCAAGATAACAAACTATTCAAGATAGAATTATAATATTTACTGGACTTTTGAGGCTATATGAGATGAGTCCTAGGCTACCTTGTTTTGTTTGAAAATCTAATTAGAATTTAAAATATTTCAAATTTTTAGTGATCAGGAATTACCCCTTCTCTTGATCCTTTCTGGGGTAATTCCTGATCACTTCTGGGGTAATTACTGATCACCAGTTTTAATCATAAAGGGACTGTTTAAAAATAATTATAAAGTGGTAATTAACAAATAAGAGATCAAGATCAAACAAATGAACCAAAAATATATGTTTAAGCAGCTAATAAAACAATTTATTTAAAAAGCAAAAATAAAGGTTAACACTTTAAATTTTCCAAAAATCTTTGTATTGTGCCATACATTTTAGGCAAGCAGCCAACTCATTCTCATGTTCTGCTGGAATATAAGAAAGAGTTTCCACATGGGTTACTTTTGCTGGATTTTGTAACTTCATTAAAGGAGATTGTAAAGTTAAGTAAGGTATGTCAACAGCTCTGGCAGCAGCTCTCACATTGAAATTTTCATTTTCAATCATTAAAAGAAATTTATTAATTACGAAATTTTAATTACTAGAACTAATTTTGCTTTCTAGAATCTTAGTATCCTTTTTAGGCTTATAATTTCTCACCATATTTATATTATGCTAATTTATAAACTTAAAAATTATTCTAACAATGTACACACATAAAATTAAGATAGAAGCAAGGTACGACAAATCGGAACACATTTGTCTAGCATATGGTTAAAAACAAATTTTCTGATTAAATTGAGTTAAAATATATTTTATAGTCGTTCCACTTGATAAATATGAACTGTTACTTAACCTTCCGTTAGTCGCGCGCACCTCACAGGTGCATCCCTACTGCACTTCCACCACCTTTGCCGTCAATAGATTTTTTCGGGGGTCGAGCCTAATGTTATGTTCCTAACTTTGGATTACTCAAATGTCCGTGTAAAACCGACCTTAGAACATGTCGATAGAGAGTTGGAACCGCTCAAATCACCCCTCTGGTGCAGCGCGACCATTGACGCAAGTATTATGGATATAATATTTTTATGAATTAAATATATATATTTTATCTCATTTTCTGTCCTTCTCAACGTAGCAGGTATAAATGGTCAAGTTATATACACAGAAAATGGTTACGGAGAAAAAAATCGCAGAACCTTCTTGCGTCAATTGGTTGAACATCTTGTGATGGAGGAAGAGATCCGACGCGGGAGCAAGAAAAGTTTATCTTCGGTACTTCGCTAAATAAGTTTTTTGATATTTATCTCTCTAAAGAGTCTTAAATTGGTAACAATTAACTATTTAAACTAGACTAAATTTCATTTGGCTTTGAAAAAATCAGAAACAGGTGCAACGCGATTAACCATGTCGGAAACAAGTGCGCGACTAAAGGAAGGTTAAGAAAAGACAATTAGCTATTTATTAGCTTATTTTAATACTATTTATGAAAAGAAATGACAATGATCAGGAATTACCCCAGTGATCAATAATTATCCCATCTGTAGGGGGCAACATTTGATATAGTTTCCTATAATCAATTATAATGTTTACAGTAGATGTGAAACAATTAAACAAGAGCTTACACTATTTTCATATCAAAGAAAAAGAAAGTAACTTAAAATATTTATTATTAAGAGAAGTAGGGAGATCTTTGCAGAAATGTGCACTTTTTGAAACCCATCTTTGAAATGGAAAATACAGAAAGCAGTTTAAAATATACTTATTTTGTTAGATTAAACAAAAATCTATTATTAAGTAAATGTAGTTATACCTTAGTACAAGCATTCTTGTCCATGTCTCAAATTTAGAAAAAAATTATTTTTTTTAAATAAAACTTTGGTGATCATTATTTACCCCAGAAACAGAGTGATCGTGAATTACCCCGGGTCACCCTATAAAAGAAATTTTTCTTTGACATAGCTTCCTTTGGGGATATTTCTGTATCGGGATCTGTTGCATCAATTACAATCGTCAAGGCACAAATGGGTTTTAAACATGCAAAATTTCTTAACAAAAACATGAAGAGGTTTCTCCAAGGGTGGCTATGCGTTATACCCTTCAAGTTGGTCCCCTTCTGTGTTTTTTTTTTTTTTTTAAATTTTTTTTTTTTTTTTTGACTTCTCGTGGACCTTTGCCCGGAAATGAAATGCAAAGATTTGATGATTATTCTGCTGTAGTTTACGATACAGAAATCTTTCCTTTTTTTCAACAGTAATAAGAAGAAAGTGAAATTATTGAATTTTTAAATAAGATGATCATCTTCATATATTAATGTTAGGAAGAAAGAAATTTAAAATTAAAATTTCTATTTTTCCATTGTTTGAAAACTAAAAGTATTTTCATATGTCAGTCTGATGATTAATTACTTTTTATTTAGTTATATGCTCTAATTGTCTTTCTGCTATTATTATGATTTTATCACTCTTAGAAACTGTTTCTCTTTTGCAATTTTGTCCTAAAAATGGGGATTTGTATCAGTATCTGGGCCGAAAAATTCCTGAAATTTTGGCTACCACCGGAGTCTAGGAAAGAAAATTAATGAATCAGTACCAACTAGAAAAATATTAGTCATAGTCATTTCCGGAAATACTATGACACACTTTTTTTTAAATTTTTGCTTTAAAAAATCCGTTGGTGCTATGGCAAAGGTAGTCAGTGCAAACATATACCAATAACAAAATAATGCTTTAAAATTAATCTTACTTATCATCTTTTTTTCTGTATCTATATATAACTTTAAATTTTTTTTTTCTTGTTATAGTTGTCTCACCTCCTGCTTTGATTTATATGGGATTAGATAAGTTTGAAAGTAAGTTTGTTTTGGCAACTATTTTTTTCCAGGCATGCTTTTAATTCTACCTGTGTTTAAAAGTTACACTGTCGTGATATGTAGCCTAACAGCGATTTCATTTTTCCATAGTCTTAGTGTAAGGATTTCACAATCAATATGGATTTAATCAAAAATAAATATCTGTTAGAAATGTTCTAAAATTGCAAACTAATATCAATTTTCTCAGAAAACTAAATTTTTCTCATTTTTAATTGATATTTTTCTACTTAAATATGGCAGGGTAAGACAAGTTTTTGATTCACGAGGGACTGTACAATATAAGCTACGAATCTGCTACAAAATCCAATTTTCAATTTAATGTCTGATTATGGGGATTTAGAGAAACTATGTTCCTGGATAAAACAATGATGTGAAGCAAAAGAAAAATTCATGAGACAAGGAAGCCATGATGCTCAAATGGAAATGTCAAAATTTCTAACTCACATCTGCAAGAGATCTGAAGAGGGAGGGGGTGATTTCTGGCCATACAAATTGATAAGGTCATCAGTGCCGCATGATTGACACTTTGTGTTTCGCTTCGTCCCTCTTCCGAGAGATTTATTTTTAGGATTGGATGGGTCGGCAAACCACATCAGTCGGGTAAAGAGGAAGAGGGGAAGAAAATTCCTGCCATTCTTATTGATGAGGTCACCTCTGTCACATGATCAACGCATATTGTTTCGCTTCCATTCCTATCGTTTTGACTGCAGCCAACTAGCAATTTCGACTTTCTATTTACAACATAATGTTAGTGCTTCTAAAGTTGCAAGTGGGAATTTAGCTCTGACTTTTTATATGAGAAGATTTTTAAGTTCGTTTTCATATGTGATATGCCACTGCCAAAAAAAATTGTTTACGTAAAATGCCTGATTTCTCCTTTATATTGACTAAAATTGGAAGTACAAAGGTGTGACTTGTGCAATGATAATTAAACATTTTAAATATGTTTCTCACAAATGCAACAAGTACAAGAGTGCAGCCCTTCAACCAAAAATTACTGTGACAATTGAAGAAGTAACATATTCTAGCTTATCTATGTTTAGGTGATTGACAATCCATATACAAAAGGAAAAGAGCACACTAAAATCCAAAAACTTTTGTATCAAAATCAGATTTTCCATAAAGTTTGGCAAATTACCATTCAGCCATCAGAAGTTCTGGATGTAATACATCATCCTCATCTACAAGATCTTCATTTTCACTTGTGTCTTCATAGACTAAATTATCTATCGACTATAATTATCTATGGACTAAATTATCTCTCCTATACATATTGTTAAAAGCTGGAAAAGAACTTAAAAGGTCGAAATTTTGATTACTTGACCTTTCAGTTAGTCAAGCTTTTACTGCTATAAAATCTTGTGAATGTGATATTTTATAAAAACTGCTTTTGTAACCTCTACAGGTATTTTCTATTCATTTGTAGATGAGTCATTGATTAAGTGGGGCTTTCCAGAAGATGTGTGGTTTCATGTTGATAACTATTCATCAGCTCATGTTTATTTAAGATTACAAAAAGTAAGATGGTACTTTTATTACTAATTTTTAGAACTAGCTCTTCATTCATCTAGTTTTATAGTGATTCATCTAGTTTTATAGTGAAGCATGTTTTATGTTGAAATATACAGTAGAGAACCATTTATCCGGTATCCAGATAACCGGGAAAAATTTTGCTCGATTTTCCCGCCATTTTTAAACTAGAACGAAAAAAGCGGAAATTGGACTCATCCTTGAGTAGAGGAAAATGTAAGGAAGGGGAAAATTTTTTTCCCCGTTTACCCAGAGAAACGTCATTTCCTCCGTGACCTTGAAGGCAGGGAAGGGAGGAATGTTTTATTTTTTTCTTCTGGCCGTCAATCAAACTCAAGGGTGTGGCATGCTGATTTCGTTTTCTGCTTGATTTACGAGGGGGGTGGGGAAAATGCATTTCATGCATATCAGTGAACAGAAAAAGAAAGGAGAAAAATATATTTATTTGACATCGACTAATAAAAATAAAATCTTTTTCTTTTGAATAAATTCTCATTCTTTGGAAGTGCGGTATCAATTGCAAGTTTTTCTTGGTGTGGAATCACATCTGCTGTAATTAAGAATCTTGTTTTTATCAACAAAAAAAATAAAATAAAAGGAGAATTGTTTATTAATTTAAACATAGGATTATTTTATGAAGCAGATTGAAGTTTTGTTTTTCTGATTCCACTATGTTTGATTTTTTTTTCTTTTCGCGATAAATTTCGCGATCAATAAATTAATTCCTTTTATTCATAAATTTTATCATTAGGTTTTTTTTTTTTTTTTTTTTTGAATTCCGTTGATCTTGCCTTGTTCCGGGTTTTAATATTTATGCTAGTGCCTTTTTTAACTTTCGTTTCGTTTCGATAATTTTCAAGTGTTTTTATTTAGATTAATAAGTTTTATTTTATCGTTTCCCCCCCCCCCCCCCCCCGTATAATTAGGTATGAAATATATTGTGTTATTTAATCATTGGTTTTGTTTATATTATTTAATTTAGGAATTGTAATTATTTTTAAAAAATAAATATGAGAATTTGTATTTTTTAAACTTGATTTTCTTGTCTAAACTTGCAAATTTTTTTATTCTTTTAAATGTTATATTTCTACAATTTTTTTTTTCATTATAAAGTTAGGAGTACCTTTCTTTTTTCTCTTACTTTATGCATTACACTTTTTCCTTGTACTTCGGGTTCGATAAAACATCGATTAACAACACTTTTTGGTCGATCCAGAAAACCGGGAAATTCAGATATCCGGGATAGCGATGGTCCCGAGCATCCCGGATAATTGGTTCTCTACTGTACTAGCCTTTATTATATCTTGTGCATCACTATAATCTTCCTTTGAAAAATCACATTATTGACAACAACAACAAAATCTTGATCTGTGTCTTCCTTTTAAAGCTATGCTGGAATGACAAATGACAACTATCAAGGCTGTAGCCAGGATATTTTTTCGGGGAGGGGGGTATAGTAAGAAGCAATGACAGTTTCAGACATGCAAAGTATGTGAAAAACATTGTAACAAATATTGTTTATTCTGTTGTTTGCAAAACTTAAACTAGTAATTAAAAATATTACATAATACTTATTTTTCAATTAATATTACATAATAATTATAATCAATTTGTAAACAAAGTTTACAAAGACATGCGGCGGGGATTTGAAGAAAATTTTTAGATTACTTTTTTAGGACAAACCAGAATATCCCAAAATATGCTTAATAAAAGATTTGATTCGACAGTTTTTGTTTTTCTTTTTACTGAGAGGCTCAGAGAAAGACTAAAAAGTTTGAATCCCAGAATTTCGGGGGGGGGGATTTGTCCCAACGGTCCCCCCCCCCTGGCTACGGGCCTGACAACTATAAATCTGAAAAAAATATTACTAAATGTATCATAATAATTTTATTCCCATCTTTAAGTTTCTACTAGTTAGTTGCTACCTTAACCACTGAGTACAATACTCACTAAATCTGCTTTGCATAAACTAAATCCAAACATTTTGTGAGCGTTTATTTTAGTTTTATTTTCTATTTTTCTTTCTTTATATAAATGAAAAGCTACTGTCTATTTCTTTTTATAGATCATTTTATTCTTCCTTTACAAGTTAGTTCTTTTTCATAAATTGTTCTTTTTTAAAATTAAAAAGAATTACTCTTCGCTAACTGATACCTGAAGCATCAGTTAAATTTCTTTTCAAAATCATGTGGTTGAAAAATGGGTTAAAATTTCAAATATGAAAAGATAATGTTAAAAATAGTTTATAATCTAGTTACTAGTGAATGTTTTTTAATTATTGTATATTTTAAAGTTTTGAAAATCTCTGGCAGAATATTTGTAATTAGTGAATGTCATATTTCAGAACATTAGATATAATTTTGCTCTGGGACTTTGTATTAAATATTTATATCATCGAAATATTAAATATTTTACTTTTGTTAATTTTATTCTATTAAAAAATCAGCAATTATTTAATACTCATTTTACTATGAAATAATTACGTACTCATTTTAGTTTTTTTTTTTTTTCAGGGTCAAACATTAGATTCTATTCCATTACCTTTATTGCAAGACTGTGCTCAGTTGGTGAAATCTAACAGTATTGTTGGAAATAAAAAGAACAATATAGATATCATATACACTGAATGGTCTAATTTGAAAAAGACAGGTGATATGGAAGTTGGACAAGTTGCTTTCCATAACAGTAAAAACGTACTTATATTCTTAGTTTCTTTATTTGTTTTGTTAGACATCAGCTACTATGCATTTTATCTATAGAAAAATAAACAAGCTTAGAAAACAAAGGAAAAACTGATTGTTACTAGAATTTTTCCCCCCTGCAATTTATTAACAACTCTTTTGTTTATATACCCTATAACTCAAATGTTCATGAGTATGCCTTTCAGACAATGTGCATTTTCAAAATATTGTATCAAGTTTATGATGTAGTTGTAAGCTGGCAAAGTGTAAAGTTTTCAAAAAACTTTGAAATTTTCTTGAAAGATTTCAGAAATTGAAAGATAAAAATTTAAAGTGTATTTTGTTCTGATCCTTTTTTTTTGTGCACTGAAAATATTTTTCAACCTTTTAAAAACAGATGTTTAAATAGTTCTCAAGTAGTTTTTCTCAAAGCACTTATATTGCTTTTTCAATTCCACGGCTATGTAACTAACAGGCAATATATTTTCATTTCTATTGTTAAATAAGAAATGTTTTGCAAAATTAGAAGATAAATTTTTCACAAAAATTCAGCCAATGCTAAAACAGGGTGCATAGCATTTTTAAAAAGTGCTTAAAGGTGCTTATTTTTGATTTACGTTTTTTAAACAGCCATTAAAGATGCTTTTTTTATTTGGGGTTTGTAAAAAGTGCTTAATTTTCTATTTTTAATAAGAGATTTTTTCTTTGCCTTGTGGATTGTCGTTCTAAATTACAAGAAATACATGATTTTCAAAATTTTTCTGCAATATTTATCAGAAACTAGTTATTTTATCTAAATTATGTTAAGTTTTTGAATTTTGCCATGTGATTGGAAACGTGTCAAGGCGACCAAGAAAATGGAGATTGTAAGTTCTTTAAGTTAATACTCGTCTTAGTTTTTCTTTTATTACTCTCTTATTCACCATATTTGATTGAAAAAAATATGCGACTTTCTACTATTTTTAAAACATCTAAATTTTTTGCTTTATCCATACTAAAAATATTGTTAAGGCATTTCCAGACTAATGAATCTATCATTCTCCTGTCACCTATCTTTGTCTTTGCAATGAAATAATAGAAAATGATACTGCCCATGTGAAATATTCCAGACTTTAGTCTTTTCATCTGGACAACGATCTCATAAGCTGAAATGATGCTCTCAATTCTTCTTCCCCGCTGAACATTTCTTTTTGCTTCAAATCAATTTGCTTTCAATTCCTCTTCCTTACAACATTTCCTATCTACGACATTTCCTATCAAGAGATGGAGAGGTATTAGGGGGATAAACCTAATAACTCGAACCAACTGAGGAAGTGACGTAGGACTAAAAGCATACATTCGGTATTATATGAAAAACTTGAATATCTGTGTAAATATTAAAAACATTCATTTCTCTTTAGCTATATCTGAAATTATGTGTATATATAAAACTTTTTCATATATTCTTTTTGTATTAAAAAAATATTTTTTAAAATTTAAATAGTTTTTGTAGATTATTAAATTATTTCTATAACTTTGCAGTTATTCTAAAAACAATTTCTGGCGTTAAACTTTGTTATTAGTATACCCTTACCGTAAGCGGAATTTTTCCACTCCCGAGAATGTCCGCTTATCCGAGGTTTCACTGTATTTTAAAATTATATTTATGTTTAAATAAATATGATTTTTTTTTCAGAGTATCTTCAAAAGCTAATTTTTCAGTTTAAAAAAGTATTTTGGGGTAAAATGTATCGAAATAAGTATCAAAAAGCAAGAAAAGTTTAAACATTTTTGGCTTTTTTGGAATATAAATGAGAGTATAAAAATTAATATTTATGGTGGTAATTTAAAGTGTTTTTGCTATTTATAAAGGAAATGTATTGATATTGAATATAGTTACTTTAAGGAAATTGTTTCTATTTTTCATGAAAAACCTGCCAGATGAAGCCAGAAACTTTCATGAAATGAAATCTCAACTATATCTTTAAATATGCTTATTAAGTTGTACCATTATACTATTTTGGTAATTTTTTTAAATTATATAATATGTCAGTTATATTGTTATTCCCCCTATCATTCTTCTTTTTAAAAAGTGAAATTTAAAAGAAATTTTGTTTTCAGCATCAAAATTACTATTTAGGGCTATAATCAAACAAGTAAATTTTTTTTAGCTATTCTGTAAATTGATAAAATAAGTTTATTTAGTTAAAATATGGTTATTTTATCAAATGACTGATAAAATATATTTATTTTATTTTTATTGATTGAATATGATAATTTTTTAAATTGATAAAAATAAAGATTAAAATGTGTTTACTAGGAAAAAAAAATGTATTAAGTTTATCAATTGTTACAGAAATCATTAAAATCTTTTTTATAGTCTTCTACTGTGTTGTTCCTCTTAAAGGAGTAGCTCAAAATATCCTAAAACAATCTTAATATTTCTAGTATCGAGTTCACCTATTTCCAACCATCCAACCGTATCTCCTACAAAAAGTTTATGTTTGAAAAATTTTTGAATGATGAATTAACTGTTAAACTGAAAAACTAATAAGTTCGAACATCAGTTGATATACAAAATATATATAATCTAATTAATTATTTACTGCTCTCTAATGACAGCTATACTAAAAAAAATATTTTCTAGTTATATATTAGCTTAGCCAAACTGTGCTATTGAGCAGAAAAGTTTTCTTTTACGATTAAATATTTTGCTGAAGAGAAAATTTTTGTTATTTTGATTTTTTAGTTAAATTAAATTGTTAAGACACTTTAGATTAATAATTAATTTAGCATTTTTATGTACAAAAAAGTAGTTCAGTTGCTATTACTTATATTTGATAGAACTTGAAAGCAAATGATACTTACCTTTTTATGTTATAATGTTTAAATTATACTTGAAAATATTTTATAAATTTTTCTATCCAAACTATTGGGTTTATATCAAAGTATCCAATATTTTTGGTATTCAGTTGCTTTCATCATATAATTAATGTTTCATTTAGGTCAGAACAATAAAAGTTGAGAAAAAGAATAATGCTATTGTAAATAGACTGAATAAAACTAAAAGAGAAACATTTCCCTGCTTTCAATCTGAACGAGAAGAAAGAGATCGTTTGGAAAGAGCGGAACAAAAAGTAAAGCAAAAGATTGAAAAAGAAAAGGAAAAGCAAGATGCTTTGAAAAAAGAAGAAGATGCCCAGCTAAGGTACTGCGCAATTTTTTCTACTACCTTTTAATTTTACTGGTGTAGAAAAACTTGCTGTCAAAATGTGTTAAAACTTGCATTTAAAAAAATGAAAATAGGATATTCAAATGTGAATTCGTTGTGAGCCAATTTCTTGCTGTTTCAATGAAATACATCTATTATGATGACGAAAATCTTGCATTGTCTGAAAAAGCTGACTAATTATTTAATGTGTGGCCATTCAAATTTTACAAAAGCACTTAAGTAAGGAGAAGATTGTGATTCGATGACTGTTACTTAATAGTGGTGGAGGAGTATGCGCAATGCTTCGTAAAACACTAAAAGCTCCTTAATGTTCAATTTTTCTTAAATGCAAAAAAAAAAAAAAAAAATAGTTGTATACCACTATAATAATTTTGTGAAAAGATTTACATTGATTATGAAATATTTTTTTTAATTAGCATTTATGCTGAAAATGCAGAAAAAATGCAAATTGCAAATGCAAAAAAAATTCTTAAATGCAAAAAAAAAAAAAAAAAAAAAAAAAATAGTTGTATACCACTATAATAATTTTGTGAAAAGATTTACATTGATTATGAAATATTTTTTTTAATTAGCATTTATCTTGTCTTAACGAAATATTTTTATTTGTCATAGCTCTTGTTGCTAAAAATATTCTAGATTGTAAAAATATGTATTTTTTAAGCTCTAAAGCAAACTTATGGGAAGAAACCCCTGCATCTTTTTTATAGTATCATTATATAATAATCAACTAACAATTTAAACAACATTAAGTTCTTATGTATAATTTTTAAGGACCTTTTATTTGCAAATTTTGCTATGTCTATGTTAGATTAAGCTGCATTTTTACAATAATAGTCTTTGTCTGACTGAGTTGAAATTGCAGAAAAAATTTGATTTATGAAAATAGTGCTGCCAGTTCACTCCATTAATTTAGGTACTGAAACAGCAGATATAAACATTTCCTCACGAAAACTGGGGCTTTTTAGGGTGTGTGACTAGTAAAAGTTTCAAACAAAAATATCAATAATCAAATATTGTTCAATCTAACAATTGGATTTTTTCGCATTAAGATTTTACCATAATAACCGATGAAGCGCAACCCCCTAATTTTGATGAAAATTGATGCGATGTCGAGGGGAGGCAGATAAATGGTACCAAAGAAAATGCAAAGCATTGCTTTAAAAAAATAAACTATATTTGATTGGGCATAATTAAATATGAATCGCAAAAAGTAAAAGTAATTATAGCAAAAGGAAGTAAATATAATTTTTAATTAATAAATCTAACTTTCCTTCTACTGCAATCCTTTATTTTTAAATCTGGGTATAATTTCAGCAAATGCAAATTGGTGAAAAAATAAAAATTTAGTGAAAAAAATATGGAAGACAAAATATTTCATAAAAAGAAAGATAATTTATTTGTATCAACCATACAGTTCATTAATTTTATCTGAGTTTTTTTCTCCGTGTACTTTAATGAAAAATAATTAATACTTTAAATGTTTACATTGAAATAATTTCAACATTGCAGTTTAAATTAAATTCTAAAAAAAAACTAATCTCAGTGACGTGACAACCCATAGAGAACAAAGGCCTACTGTGCCCATCTCAGTTTTCTTGACCTTGGGCTCTGGGGTGCAGGAGCAGATGTTCCGGTTAGGTGATCAGCCAAACGCAGAACCTCCAGTGTTTAGTTCCCAAGTATGCTTGGTACTCATTTATCGACCCACTGAAGGGATGAAAGGCTGAGTCAACCTTGCCCGGACCAAGGATTGAACCCAGGACCTGTGGCACAAGAGCGCGAGGCGCTACCACTCAGCCACCGGGCGTCCCAGAATAAGATCACTGCACTCTTCATTCCTTTCAACAGTAATTTCATTGTCTATAGATCCGACAATAACTTCGACTTATCGAGAATGAAAAATCCCATCTTCGCTTCCATCTAATGCTTTGGAAATACCATAATGCTTAAATGAGTTTGAGATAGTCTCTTCGGAGACGGCCGACATAAAACCGTTCGCATCTTGCCGAGTTGGCTGTTTTAAATTCCCGGCAAGGATCTTCTGTTTATTTCCAATGAAAAGCACCCATTTTCTTCTTAAAGCCCTTTTAAAGGGCGCCATTCACGAAACATCTGCTGGCTGCCAAAGGCTTATGCACCTTGCCAGAATTAAAGCTATATCTGTGTCCAGACTTTCTCATTTTTCAAAAAGACTTCAGGTTCTATGGATTAAAGCCTGAGCCACAATAATTAACCTCCGAACGTTATCCACATTAGGACCCCAAATCCTCGTTATCCAACTTTCCATATGGTTAGCCGTTATCCGTCCATGGACAGAGCAGATAACCTTAATGTTGTCTGGTATTTTTAGGCAATTCTAACAAACAATTTTAAGTACGATTCTAAGAAATGAACTCTCACTTTTAATCCACTTATCTTCCATTCAATTCCACATCCTTTCTATTCACATTTTTCTTTCCCTGTTAGGACACTTCTAAGAGTGACGCCCTCCTCGTTTTACTCAATCTTTCATGTTCAATCAGCCCACCTACCTTAAAAATTTCCCTTTCTTGCCAGTGGGCATACGTACCATTCAACGTGACCTTGACTTACATGCAGCAGGGAGAAAATGTTGACCACATGTGTTGAGGATTACTTCTTCTCTCTTTCCACTGGACTACAAACATCTACACTTTTGTTAGCAATCTTCAATTCAGTTACTGTGGTTGATTAATCCTCTTCTAATTTCCCCACTCATTGCTCTGTTATGGCATAATATTAATCTTCTACCTTAAACATCAAGATAATTACTTCTTAGAAGCCTATTTTGGTTAATCCGACAGGAAAACGAGTTCTAATCTGTTTCTACTGGTCTATATTTTGCATCAGCTCAATGATTTCTTTGTGTAGGTAGCATTTACCTCCAGGATTCAATATTAGGTAGCCTAACTCTGAAAAAACATTTCCATAAATCATTTTGAAATAATTGCTGTTAGCTTTGACAAATAAGTAAGGTATTAGTACTTGATATTTCACTCAATTTTTTTTAAGATTGACAATGAATCCCCTGTTAATCAAAAGTTAAAAGTATTAATTGAAAGAATAATTTTTTTTCCAATTTTGCAGCATTTTGTAGTTTAATACTAAATACTATAATAATACTTAAGTTTAATACTAAATTCTTATTTGTCAATATTTTTCATAAATTGATAGATATTGGTAACTATTCATTACCAATATTTCAGTAACTTTATATAATAATTGTAAAATGATAATGTAGTTTTCTTTTGTAGAAGCTATTCATCTCTAATGCAAGGCCAGATGCATTCAAATCAGGTATAATTTTTTTTTTTACTCTGAAAACAATTTATGTAACAGAACATAATTTATTTAATATTATTTTTTTTATTGTCTTACTGCTTGTATCTCGTTTTTTGTAGCGTTTTTAGAGGCGAATGAAGAATAGGGTAATGTATTGAACAAAACTTCATGTGAAAGCCTTTTTTTCAACATGTAATTAAGCATAAGCTAAAAATATAATTAGAAGTGTCAATGCATAACAGAAACTACACTAGTTAAATACATGCTACTCAACTTCTAAATGAATCAAATGAAAATTTATAGAATTATCTACTAATAAGAAAAAGTCATGCAAAATAGGCAAAAGCCAATTCCATCCGTCTGGGCAAAATATACTATATTGTTAAACTCTATCAGGTATGAGAATCCCCTGCTTTTCCATTTTTGCTTGATTTTTACCCGATTTTTGTATGATTTTCATCTGATTTCCGCTTTTTTTATGTTTAAAAATTTTGGATTATTACGGAAAAACAAAATTTTGAGATACTAAATTTTATAATTGTACAAAAAAATCTCGTTTAATTTTCGCTTCGAAAGATTACTGCAAAAAAAAACATAGAACTTACAACGCTCTAGCATTTTAAAAAAAAAATCTGTTTTGATATAAAATTGTCATGACTAGAGCATGTCATACAGTGATTAATCAAAAGCAGGATTTGAAATTCATGGATTGAATCTATCAAAAAAGAAATGGAGTTTTTAAAAACAATGTGAAAATCCCAAGTAATAACTGATGAAAGTTTCATTGACAAAACCATGTGGACAATAAAATCATTGCAAATTGTGTGCATTGCAAATGTTACTAGGTAGACAAGAAAATCGTATCAAATCCAGAGCCATAAAAAAAAAAATTCTTGAAATGCGTGAATCAAAAATTTCTGTACAAAACAATGCAGTATTAAAAATCAAGATTTTAAAAACCTAGTAAAATTTGTGGCAATAGTGAAAATGCAGTCGATTAAACCACATAGTTTTATGAGTGAATCTTCAATAATTGAGGCATAAGAAAGTTAATCTTCAAATCAGCGATTCGAAATTTCCTGTGTGTGATAATGTCACATTGAAAAAACATTTAAAAACTGTGGTAGTTCGTGATATAACTGACAAAAATACAATGGTATATCCTCGCATGGTTATGGGTGAATCATCAATAATTGAGTGTGTAAAATAGTGATCCTTCAAATGCGCAATTCAAAGTTTGGGTATTAATAATATCTTATTAAAATATTGAGATTGAATATTGAACATGTGAAGATCTATAAAAATGATTGAGAAAACCACATGGATTCGCATTGGAATTGTCACTAATCAAGTGGATTGAGAAATAATTGAACAAAATGCTTGATTCGGAATTCATGGCATGTTATAAAGGCTTTTTAAAATATCGAGAATTTTAAAAACCAAGTGGAAATCTACAACAGTAGCTGCCAAAACGTCAATTTATATATTTTTGTTGAATGAAATTAACTGTCGTCTATTTGTTATTTTTTATTAAATGAGGATGTTTAGTAGTTTTTTTACCTTAAAGACCTATTATCTGGAAAAATCTTATTTTTCGGAATAGCCGAAGTCCCATCAATTCCAGATATGAGACTTTCCCTGTATATTCTGAGAAATTACTTAACTCGCAATACTTAATATAGCTATGAACAAAAAAGTATTTTCAGAAAGTTTAAGAACAGAAATTAACATTTGACTTTCTTTTGGGAGTAGAAAGATATTATTGTACTGTATAGTATTGTAGAAAGATAATTGTTTTGTATAATATTAATTTTACTTTTACTTAAACTTTTTTCTTTAATTGTAAACTGTGTTCTCAATTTTGTAAGCTGTTGGCTTAGAAATTTCAAATATTGATAATTATTAAAAATATGTCAAAAGAACAGGGAAAATAATATTTTAATTTTGTATGCTCAAAAGATTTTTATAAATACTATCTAGAAAGTAGTTTATGAATTCATAAACAAAGCTTGTAACGGACAAGTTTGATAAAAATTACTGACATGCACTGCTAAAATTTGTCAAATAAAAAATTTGTATCTTATCCAAGAGTCTTGCTTAGGTGGGAGACATATCATTTATGAATTAACATATATGTCTGTCAATAGGGAATGGCAAAAGTTAATAATTTTTTTTTAATAATACTGTTTTATTTCTTAACTAATTTATTAAAAATACTTACAATTTTTTATTTCGATATTTATCAAATTAAAAGAATAAGCAGAATAAACATTTTATTATATTGCTTTTTTTAAAGCATCACCATTTTAAAAATAATGAACTTAAATTAGTTTCAAAATGATTAATGCGGAACCAAGTCTTTAAAATACAAGGACCAATTCACTCTAATGTTAGAGTTTTTTTTTTTACTTTTTCTTAAGTTCATAGAATTACATAGTTATTGTCAACTCATCCTGTATTATTTGCCAAATAAGTAACTTTTTATCTACATTAGTAAATTTCTTGAAAATGTTTTAATCCTCTTAACGTTATCACTTGGAAAAAAATTACATTCTGATATTTTCAACTTTTTTCAAGAATTCGAGGGGTTTGGTGGTAGCCAGGTATCCAGCTTAAGTTTTGGAACAGCCGACATATAACTATACCATCTTTAATTTACTTAACTTTCTTATGAAATATAATTTCTTTTTTTTTTCACTTACTACATTTGTGACTGTTTTTTTTTTTCAGGATGATGGTGAAGACTCTGATGACTTTATGTAATTTATTCATTTATCATATAATCATTTATTATATAATCATTTATTCAACATTATTAATTATTAATCATTATTATTATGTAAACATTTAAATCATTGGAAGAAATACATTGGCTTAATCATTTTTATGTAAACATTTTCTGACTGTAAAAATAAAATCATCAGTTTTAATCTAACATTTGACTGTTTTATGCAGCTTTTGGAATGATTCATTGGCAAATAAATTAAATGAAATTCTTTGAACAATTTCTGTCTGTTTTGAAATTTTTATGCAAATCCTTCAATCAGAACTTTATTGATGACACTCAATGTAACTATCATCGTGGTTCAGACTAAAACAAATGCTATAATGTGAGATTGTTATATCATAAGTGCACAAAAATATTAACTCATAGCTAAAAAATACTGGAACAATTTTAACATACCATTGCTTTACTTTAAGAATTTTGCAGCTTACGAAAGAATTGATAATAACTTTTTTTCTAGAATAATATATACATAAAAGTACAATTTGAAATAATACCTCTTATGTGAAAAATGTATCAAAGATAAAAGTCTGCCATTTAAATAACCTGCATCAAGATAATTGCGCTAGCAAAGACCACATATTTTCACTCTAGAATAAACCACACAAGGCGATTGAACTGACATTTCACAAAAAGAGTGAGTGCAATTTTCAAACAAGAAAAGTATGATTTATAAATTCAATGTATCCTTTAACCCCTTGGCATATGAAGACGTCTGCTCCGGACAGCAAATAAATATTTTAAAGTGGTAATTTATCAATTGTGATTCTTGGTTTAATAAATTTAATTTAGTAGATTTTTATCCACCACTGTTTCTAAATAATTCGTAGGCTTATATAATTCACCACTTTATAGTAGTTATGTCATGCTATACCTTTTTAAAAGCAAGCAAAAATAGTCAAATATTTGCAAAATTTAGTTTGTAGTTATTCACCGTCTTTTAATTATTTTAGCTTGTCCGGAGCAGTTAGCATCTCTATCAACATTCTATTGCAAGTTGTTTACAGTGCAATCAAAGATCATTTTTATATCGCGAAATAATATGTCAAGGGGTTGAAAGGAAAGTTACACAAATTATGAATGTCCACCTATGGCGTAGTAAAAGAATTTAGGGAGTCAGGCCACTCTTCCTTAATTCAAAGTGTTATACATATACTGTGTGGTAACATCGAAGAAAATAATGGTTAAAATTATTTCTTAAAAATTTCTCTAAAAACTCTCTAAATCAAATACTTAAATTCTGGTATTGGAATGAACAGTTCAGTGTGAAGGTTTTAAAAAACATTAAAATTACATTATGGACTATTAACATTGGTCATTGGAATAGCAAGTTGGACTTTTACATTGGTGGTTAAATGATAGGGGCACCGTAATGAGCATAGACTGTATTTTGTCAAATCGTTTAATTTTATTTATTATATAATTAGTGATAGATAAATATATTTCCAAATCTTTTTTCATTTCTATTTTTATCTACCAATTATGCTTTCTGAAAACCTAGTGAAAGTTTAAATGAATATTTCTCACAAACACATTTTTTAAAGTTATGTAACAGGGGGACCGAAATTAATTTTTACTAAATTAAATAGCTTAAAATGTATTTCTAGTATAATATTATCTTTGTAAAGTATTTAAGAAATAAAATGGTGAAACTTATTTTATTGTTTATTAAGTAAAAATAGTTGAATAATTATAATTTGCAGATTTCTGAAATGTGCATACGACACATATTTTGACAAGGTTCAGAAGCTTACGGCTGGGCACTAAGCATATATATCAAACTTCAGAAGTTCCCACCCTCTTTTATATGCTGTCTGCAAACCGCCTTGGTTCTTAAGCTTATCTGAGCTTCATCCAAAATTTTAACCTGTACGATCAATTTTAATGTGACTTAATGTGTTTTTGCCTTACCAGAGTTAAGTGGTTTCTGGTCGTGTCTACTATCTCATTCTCACTGTACAGAAAAAAAATTTCTCAGTGGACATATTTCCAACTTTGATAGGGTTAAAAGTATAATAAAATTTTTTATCATAAAATAGGTTAGGTGGTAAAATTTGTATAATTTAGAAAAAATAATAGTAAATAAATATATGTTTAATTCTTTAATGTTGTTCTCGGAAGATTTTTTCTTTAAGCTGATCTTTGAGAGTGGAGAAAATATTATTCTGCATGTTGGACTTAGTCAATTTAGCTATGAGGGTCTTTGAAGAAGACAAAATACTACCTGGCGACCTTTAGAGTATCATTATCCAGAGCCGGGAAAAGGAACCCAGGGCTACAAAATTTGCCTTAAAAATTTTACAGTATCTTTTTTTCTAATATTCTTCAATATTTTTCAAATGAAAACATGTTTAAGTAAAAACAAAGCACACATGCACTTTTTAAACTCATCTTTTCCCTACAGTTTAACACGAGAATGGAAAATATGTTTCTTGTAAATTAATTGATTGAAAAGGGAAAAGAACCATTCATCAAATACACATTTACCATTTTTATTTACAGTTTAAATTTCGTTCTGCATTTTTGATGCTGCCCGTTCCTCTTCATTGCTAGAACTTCCTTTTGTTACTTTGCTACACTTCCTGCAATTAGACCAGACCCTTCTTTTTTCATTGCACTGTGGTGCAAAGGGTACTCTTGTTTTTGTCTTACCTGAAATTTTTCCTAGACAAAGCAACTCATAAGTGAACCTAAAGTTTTTTTTTTTTTTTTTGTGACCATGAAATGAAAAGAGGAACTTTGAAATTTTTTATTGTTAGTTCTACTGAGAGAAGATGCAAGTTCTTTAATTTTGTCATTAGTATTTTAATGTGTGTTTAAAGATGGGTTTTGTTGATATACCGGTAAATGTAATTTTTTTCTTCATTTTATAGCTTTTCCTATAACATTTTTTTAATGACTAAATAAATATGAACAAATAATTTGGTAAAAAAAAAATAAGTATTTCTTGAGCAATATGAAGAAAATGAGTTTTAGAAGTGTTTCCATTATTTTGTCCAGCCCCTGTATATTTGTAAAACAATCCCAGGCTCAAAACTGGGTCCCTCATTTTATTGGTATATATATTTTATTTATTTATTTTATAACCGGCGTTAAACAGCCAAACCAGTTCTGAGTTTGCAATTGCCAGTGTTCAACTCTGTACCCTTGTAATTTTTAACCGAACTCAAAATACAAGAAGACTCCTTGATCAAGCATTTTGACAAACGAGCCTTCGTGGAGGACTTTTTGATGGAACTAACACGCAATTCCATTTCGTAAGGAGATAAACTACAAAAACCTCCTACAGTTATGTTTTTTTTTTTTTTTTTTTTTTCAATTTTTATGAAAGTAGCTCATACGAAAAAGTTGTAAGTGCTGCTTGAAAATGGATTCAATGATCACCTTGCAATTTAAATTAAATTATCATATAAATCTTCTTATTTTCTTTAACACACTTTTTTTAGCTGAATCCATTTTCTTAAACATGCATTTTGACCTATATATCCAGAATAAAAACTCACCGACGCTATGTTTGCAGCGAAATACACTGAAAACTGTGATATAGGCTATACTGGCATATATAGACACTGTCCGTGATATAGACTAAAGGTCACAGCTTTAAAATTTTAATAGATGGTTATGTTTTAAGAGACATCACAGATAGAAAAAAAACTTGCATAAGCTGTTTGACACAACAACAAAAAAATTTCTAATCTAGAAATCGATTTAATTATGAACAAAACTAACCATTGTAATTTAATTTGGGTACTACACTTCATCAAAGCAAAGAAACATTAACTTCAAACTTCTACGGAAGAACGTAAAACATTTTTAAACAAATTACTATAAAAAATATTTTTAAAAAAAACTATTGTAACATTATGTTCGTGATGAATAAATTGTAAAACTTCTGAAAATGACATATTAAAACTTTTTAAAAAAAAATGAATTTTGAGAAGCGAAAAAATAAATGGCAGAAATGGCCACAAACTTCCTGGGTTTTTTTTTTTTTTTTTTTTTTTAAGCGAAGCGGCAAGTTAAGTGTTTTTCTCAGTATAAAACACGTTAATGATCTTTTACTCAATAAACTGCTGCATTAATAACTATTTTTATAACATGTTACATATGCAGAGTTAAATTTATAAGAGAGAATAGAGTAAGTCCAGGTACCTTGATTGCATGGATTAGTTCCATAGGACCATAGGTTTGTTTTATCTTGTCAACTCTCTAATTCTCTCATGTTTTTAAGCTATCCTTATTTATTCTTCATTAGAGCTATGAAAATTATCTTTATACCTGTTAATCATATGTTTACTTAGGTTCATGCCCTAACAAACAATGAGGATTTCATCCAATAGAAGTACTGTTCTTTTTGGTTTCGAAAACCTCTGTTCTCTGGCACCACCGGAGGACCCCTTGATGTTGAGCCCACCAAAGATATATCCAAGGCTGCACGAAGGCTTTACAACCCCTTCTTCAAAGCACAAAAAATCTTATTTTCATATTTTGTAAAATTTTTGAAAACCTTTAATACAAAATCATAGTTTTTAGATCATAGATATAAGGAAATTTCTGTAGTTTTCTTAGAGAAAAAAACCCAATTAATAAGCACTATATTATTTTTAAGGAATTTTGGCGGCGCTCTCAGCATCATTCCCAGCCCCTACCTCTCTCTCTCCTCCTTGAGTACGGCCTTGACTCCATCGCATGTACATTGCAGACATAAATTTATTAAATTGTCTTATAAAAAATAGAAATATCAGCTACTTTTTCACAAAAATTCTAGTATTTCTAAATTTCCCAGAGAATTAACGTGTGCCCCCCATTTTACCCCACTAGTAGGGTAATACTGATCTTCTAAAAATCGAGTGTTAGGTGAAAAATGTATCACGGACTGTTTCAATTTTTTTGCATTTTGCATCGATAGATTTTTCTGAAACTGGCTTGATAAAAGTATTTGCCAACAATATATAAATGGATGTCATATTTTCCAAAAATACTCATGTATGCATAAAAATATTCATAAAAAATTTCGTAAAAATAATTTTTTTTTTTTATTCTGAACAGGTTTAGGTGTTGGTGAAAAATGTATGATGGACATTTTATTAATTTTTTCTAGTGTTTTAGCCGTGGGATAAATTTATGACTGGTTTTATATATGATTACTGGTTTTGTTTGCCAACATTTTTGTGTATACACATTGAAATTTTTATAAACATTTTTTAAAAAAAAATATTAATTTTGTCTGAAAAATGCAGTGGTTGCGTGTAAAATTCCCAAATATAAAATTAAATTCTGAGACTCCTCATTAGGAGTGGAGTGGATGAGGTAGTAAAATTCTCCCCGCATGGAATGGGGCCCAGGTTCGAGTCTGGCGACCATTAATGACGTTTTTTTTTTCTAATTTTATTCAGAAAAAAACAAATTCAACTGCACCGTTGGAAATTCCGTGCACTTCAGCTCGTTACTGTATTGTTCAAAATTAATTTTTTCAAAATTATTTTCAGGCTCTAAATATCTTAAATTCTGCTTTTTCTCTTCTAGGAATTTCTTTTTTCATTAAAATTTGGTACCCAAAAACGGCATGGTATCCCGCGTAATCGGCTGGAACATACGGAATAGTTTAGCAACCAAAAAAGTTAAGTTAATTACCACGTTCTTGAATCAAACGAGAAAAAGCCTGGTGCCCGGCATTGTTTATTAGTGATTAATTAATTAGTAAAATATTTTTAATTGTTATATAAATATTCTTAATGTGATACTATCATTGATCAGCGATGAAATAAACTAGATGAAATAGAAGTAAACGAAAAATTGATTTTTGTGCGCAAACAAGATATAACTGTGAAAACATGAGGGGGAAAAAAGAAAAATTCAAATAGTCATTTAACTTTTATTTCTGGATTTTTTTTTATAATTTTATTTAATATTTAATTTATTATTTTTACGCGTAGATTTAACTATTTTTTAAGACTGTTCTTGGACATAATTACTTTTTAATATTTTGTTTGAGAAACGGCCCCTGATTGGCCTGTAACCAATAAAATAAATAATCAAATACAAATTTACATTTTTTTTTCTTTTTGAAAGCAAATTAGCTGGTTTTTTAAGACGTTATCACGTCTTAGTCACTCGCGCAGAAAAAAAAAGTTTCATTAGTGATCGTGGTATAGGTATATATTTCATTATTGTGATAAATGCAGGCTAGAAGTTGAATATATTTTTATTCAAGTAATAAATTTCGATTCAAACTCATTAAAAGCATAAAAAATAGTGATACAACAATTTTGCTTAAAACTTCATTTCTTGGCACTTCTTGTTTGACTCTAAAGGTCAATAAATTCTCATGCACAACCTACTAATGAAATGTCTTTAATTTTTAAAAAGTCACTGATACAAGAGATGATTATGCATCACGGCAACTCATATTTTAACCTTCATCTTATGAGTACTATAATTACACTGGAGAACAATTTTTTTTTCTGTAGCATGAAATTTTTTTAACTGATCTTGAATATTTTCACGTAACTGATTTCAAATCTGCAATCCGTTTCTCCCTCCAAGCTACAGTTATTTTTTAAATGACCTTGTCGAAATGTACAAGTTTGAAAACGTTACATATACCAGGGTGTCGCTTAAATGTTGCAACAAACTTCTAAAAGAATTAGAGCACATCATCAGGTATAAAATTGCATAGGAACCCATGTTCATTAACGTCGTCATATGCCGCTAAGGACGCTTCCCTATGATTAACTGTTTCTTCATATGCTTCTGAACAGGTCATAATAGGCTGAGAGCCCCTAGCCACGTACGACGATATTTGCGGGTCTATGCAATTTTAATCCTGATGATGTGCCCCAACTCCTTTAGAAGTTGGGGCACATCATCTAAAAAAAATCTGTCGCTTTAGGAGCAAAAACAAATTTAAGATTTTAAATCCCACACCCGAATTAGGCAAGATCAAATCTGAAAATGCAACAAAAAAATTGCTCCCCAGTGTTATTCATGGGTTATTTGTGGGGCAAACTGAAATGATGCACACTTTTGTTGCAACGCATATAAATTAACTCAGATACCTTAACACCATATGCATACATAAATAATATATTTTTCTGGTGGAACAAACCATGTGTGGGGGTTAAAAATACAAACAAATATATTACACTATAGTTACAATTTTATTTGTTTCTAAATTTATTTTTATTTAAAATTACTTTATGTAAAAAATGTAGTAAATTGTCAGTGAATGTTAATCTTTCTGTAATAGTCATTTCTGCCCCCACCAGAAAATGCTTTTAAGACGAAAGTAGATAAAAGAAAGTGATAAAATGTTTTTAAAAAATATTTTATCTTAACCTAGTTAGATTAGTTATCTCATTTTGTGTTTTTTAAATTTAGTTCTTAAGGGTTTTAAATGATAAAATTAAATTATAAATGTGAAATAAAATATGGAAGGATGGGACAATATTGATGTTTAATAAAAATATTCTTACTTTTCCGTTAATTTGGATGCGAAGTTAATTAACCTATACTCTGAAAATTAACTACATTTCACATGTAAATGAATAGTAAGGATACTAATAATTCATTCCTATTTACAATGGAAACTAGGGAAGTGTGACTCGACAATTTTGAAATAAACTAGTGGGATGTATGCCTTATGAGGAATAATTTTAGGGGGCAACATTCGTTTCGGCCCATAGAAGGTCCTGTGAGAGATAAAAAATAATTCAATATATAGAAAAATCGGTATTTTATTACTTCAATGCAGACTATTAGTTATTGTAATTGTCTCATACTCCAATTAAATTGTAATTAATTGGTTAATTAATTAATTTGCTAATTAATAAATTAATTAGCCAATTAAGTAATTAATTATTAATTAATAAATTGATTTGCAATTGCATACTCCAATTAATTTGAAAAAATTTTTGAAAAAAAAATTTGATGTAAATTTTTTTTTTTAAATTAACCTAACAGGTTTTACTGAAAAACTGCAGATGTATAAAATTTTCGAAATCAATTTTGACAATAAATATGCATTATATAGTACGTGAAAGTACCACAAAATTAATTGGAGTATGAGATAATTACAATAACTCTGCATTGAAGTAATAAAATACCGATTTTCCTATATATTGAATTATTTTTTATCTCTCACACGACCTTCTATGGGCCGAAACGAATGTTGCCCCCTAAAATTATTCCTCATAAGGCATACATCCCACTAGTTTATTTCAAAATTGGCGAGTCACACTTCCCTAGTTTCCCTTGTTAGTTCAAATGTATGACCTTTTAGTGGTTATTTTAATTATATTTATAGTAAAGTAGCATTAATGACTAGTAAAGTAAGGGACAAAATTTTTCTGATGAATTGTGAAAATATAAAAAGGCTATTGAAACATGTAATAAACCTGTAACCTTCATATAAAGCAACAAAAATATGCATCGCATGTGTTTAACATGCGTTGTACTTAGATTGAAAATTTGGTGTAAAATTAAGGTTGGGAACAAGGGACAGAAGTGACATTTTATACATTCAAATTAAGGGTGGCATGGTGTAAATCACTTAATTTAAATCACTTAATTTTTTACAAAAATCCCTAATTTAAATGACCTGGTTTTTTTAAAGAAATCATTTACTTTTGTTAAAATTATTTTTTAATATAATTTATAAATATACTCTAAATAGTCTGATGTCATTGATGTTGAAGGTTTTATCGAAAGAAATGAGAAAAAAATATATGTAAATTGTTATATGTTATTTAAAGTAGACGAAAAAGAAAAGAAATACTAACTGTAAACAAAAGTGTTTTGAAACTTCTATTTTATAATTTTTCCATTAGCATTAGCTGTTTAATTAACTTATTTAATTATTATTTAGTTTTATTAAACAAGTTAAAAACAAGTACTCTTTAAACTTATTAAATATGTAGTTCATGTTTAAATAGAATGAACTGAAGAACTTGTTTTGTCAAAAGTAGTATAGATTTTTTTTCTATTTATTTATTTATTTTTTTACGTTTCCTGGCTTAAATAAATTTATTCTTCTTTTGATGTCTAACCTATAAAAATTGGGTTTGTCTATGCAAATTTATATATATAAATCTATCTTTATTTCTCTATCTATCTTTGTCAATGTGTCAGCAAATTTAAATTAGTCAACAAATTTATGGGGCATTTAAGCATCAAAAATAATGTCTTTATTTAGTGATTAGTTAATAATACTTACAAAATTTTAACCATTTCTAATAAAAATATTAGGTATTTTAGTTGCTGTAGTGCTTTTTAGTTATATTAAGCATTATTTATATATTTTATCAGAGCTTTGAATGATGGAATATGATAAATGTAAAATCCGATTTAAATAAAATAAGAAATCCAAAATTTTTTATTTAAAAAAATTCATGGTTTTGCCATTTTCGCCTTAAAAGTAATTAATGAGAAGGTTTTGAAAGTTTAAAAATATAAATAATAATAATAATTAGAATAATAATAAAAATTAGAATAATAGTTTTGTAAAGAAATAGTCTTTACACGAAAAATGAATTGAATAAAAGCAAGAGGCACAAAAGTCACACTTTCAAGAGAATGATTCATTTTTTTAAAGTGAAAAAAAATGTCTTTATTTTTAGTTATTTTTAATAACAAAATTTGAAATATTTAAAAACCGAATTTTCTTCTGTATGGGGTTGTTTTCTAAATAGCAAAAGCATATTTCACGGAGTGCTCACAAATAATTTTAAAAAACTTCCCGAACGACCCTAGATTTGAACTTGGGACCATTGTCAGTACCGAATACCGAAATTCAAAACAGTGGACGGTGTGACGTCAGGGGAAGGCGTCACTCGGGGAAGGTCTACTTCGACTCGTCGTTTGTTTGGAATACCAGCCCTGAGGAGACATCTTACCACCTTCTCCAATGTTTCTTTCGTAGAGAAAACATATTGGTCTAAAAACCTAACTTCTTATTAAAATATTTCAGATTTATAAACTTAATTATGTCTTTCATTCGATAACTTTAAAAATTTTCAAATATTGCATTCTCAGACGCATGCCTCACTTTTCACTTAAGTAGTAAGTTTCTCTCACGCAGGAAAAATCACCGCTGCTTAGCTTCCTATTTGATTTTCTTATTTGTTTTGAAACATAAATTTGAAAAGAAAATTTTCAAACTTGTTTGTAAACTTTCAAACTTCAAAATCGTTCATAGATTTTTTTTTTTTCTTAAGAAAGCATCAAAGCGCAACTTTTTTTTTTTTTTTTCTATAACTTAGCCAAAATTTAACTTGGGATTCTGAATTCTTTACTGGAATTTTACATGAACACAGGTATTATTTAAATGCAAACACTTTTGTGAAATATAGCATAGAACTTTCATAATTTAATTTTCTTTTGATCAAAAATTTAAAGAAAAAAAGAGATACCATGACGTCTTGCGCACATGATAAGTGCCATAAATTCGTATCAATGGCTTGAAATAATCATTAACAAACAGTCAAATATGCTATTTTTTTAAACCATACTACCTCCGAAAAAAATTATAAATTATAAACGTTTTCTAAATCATAATAAAGAAAACTTAATTTTTTGGACTTATATAAAAAAAAAATTTTGACCAATAAAAATATATATAACAAGTTTACCACTATTCAAGTGTTAGTATGAATTTAAGCAACATGCTATAACCAAACCAATTACAATGTTTTTACTTAATAGGTTAATGAAAAGTCGAGACATCTTGCGTGCAATGTCAAATAATTTGAATCGAGAAAAACATGATTTAAAGACAAAACTTTGAATGAATAATTTTTCATTCAAAATATACTTGATTTACCAATTTAAGAAAGAGAAAGGGTGTCTTTTTTTCTGTTTTCAGTAAGAAGATTTCTGTATTTTTTCTGTAACTTGAGACGTTTTTTGAGTATTATTTTATACTAGTGTCAAATTCCTCAGAATAAAGCAGGTTATAGCGTATGTTTTTTGTTTTTTCAAAAAAACTCGAACATTTAGTTAAGAAAAACCCTTTAAACTCCTTAATAACTTGAATCTATGAATACTTTTTTTCTTATCATATATTATCAATTTTTACAATAATTTTCATTTCTAAACTTGTTTTCATTATCAATGATAATTGCTATACAGAATAAAATATAAAATGTGAATAAAATATGCCTTGTTAGTTTATTAAACAATTTGGGTGGTTTTGTCAGAGGTTTTTAAAAAGAATCATCATTCATCTAAGTTTTTTATAATACGAACTTTTTTCTTTTATAGATTTTTTAAGACAGAAAATAATGCATGTAACAAAAACTAACTCACTGAACAGGATGATTGTTCCTGGGCTGTACAAGCAAGTTCAGCTGTGAGGAACGTTCTTTCTAGCCAATGTAACAGAGGATTTTTTTATTTCTCTACCTTTCAATCCAGTACTCCATGCTGACTACAGTCACATAGTAACAACTAGACTGTCTGTCTCGAAATTGCGAAACCTTTAACCTCCATAACCCCCTGGTTCACTAGGGGTTTTTGCGGATATGCTTTACTTAATCCTTTAATCTTTAATTAGGCGATTTTAACTTTAAATTTAGTTTTGGAGAAACGGCTTTTTAAGCTTATTTAAAAGATAATTTTTTTTTTAAATCTCTTTGCTTTCTAATCTGTGTTTTAAGATTGGTGTCAATTATATTCCAAGTAATAATATTTTATAATTGCATGCAGTACTATGGTGTAATTTGTGTTAAACGTTCGATAATTTTTATACATTAAAAATTATACATTAAAAATAATAATCAACATTTGAAAAATACTTTAACCTTTTAACGGGCCATTTATTTCTAATACACTGTAAAAAATACCGTATCAAATTCCGGTAAAAAGTAACAGAACCGGAGTGCTGGTAATTTTTACTGTAGAAACCATTGTCACCGGAGCATGTTACGGAACAAAACATATGACATACCGTAATTTTTACAGTAATAATTACCGTAAAATCACTGAATCACTCGAATTAAATAAATATTACTGTGAAAATTACGGTATAATATTTTCTAGAAAGAACGGATTTTACGGATTACTTTAAACCGTAATTTGATCTGGAATTTTCGCAATATAATGATATGTTAAAATATTTTTGTTATTAAAATTAATTTAGGAGAAGAAATTAATTTAGCAAATTAGATAAAATTAATTTTAATATCATTTTTTGGAAGAAGGTATGTTTACCCCAGCAATTAAAAAGTTGCCAACTAAATGATTTTTATTTAATTCTATTTATTAAAATATTAAAGAAACTCTGCAAAAGGAATTACATTAACACTTTTTATCCGTCAATAAATAAAATTATAAAATAATTTTCCATGAAATTTTTGAAAACAAAGAGAAATTCTCAATAGGGCATCACAAGTTGTGTACCTGTGCCTTAACCCTCTTTCGATATACTTTAGCAGAACACAAATGACAACGCTCAACTGATGATGATGCAAAATACGATATAAGTCAGGTTAAAAAATTATGCATCGCCTACATTTAATGTATACTATTGCCTACTTCGACTATAGGCATTCTCCATTGCTTTGTAATTATTATAAATAGCTAGTTTTGAGGGAATCATTTGGTGGACACTTTAATAGTCTTTTATAATTTTTTGGTTCAAACTACAACTTTGATATTAATACAAAAGCTAAGAATATTTGTAAAAATTTCGAAAGACTTATAACTATGTTAAGAAATATGCATAAAATATTTTATTTTGTCCTTGTCACTCTCTATAATATTAGTTAGCACAGAAGTCGCTAAAATCGATGATGTTGCAAAATACGATATGATGCAGGTTCAAAAATTATGTATAGCTTACATTTAATGTTTACTATTGTCTATTTCGACTATAGGCATTCCTCTCCATTGTTTTCTAATTATTATTAATAGCTGGTTTTGATTCAATATATGTATAATCCTTTCTTTGTAGCGTTTTGAAATGCTGTGCGCTTTAACACTTCGCTGAAGTTATGTTCCTTTATTATAAAGTAATTTTATATTAACTATAATTTATTATAAATATTTATAAATATATTTATATATCAGTTTTACAATTATTAAACAGATAATTACGATATTTACTTTTTAGTAAGTTATTTAGAACTTTTAAAACATGTTATTAAAATAATGACAAATATGAGACAATTGGGACTAGCATTACGCCTTAGAACGAAATAATCTAACGAAAATTTAATATGAATTTAAAAAGTTGTGTATGTTGCAACTGTGCCCCCCAAGCTCTTCGGCGCATTCATATTCCCCCCCCCCAAAAAAAATGCTAACTTCCCCCTTCCATGTTAGCTTGTTCGAAATAGTGCTACGTTGCTTCTTTTATTTATGTACTTAAAAAAAAAATAATAATTCTCTCGTCTAAATTCCCCCCCAAACTATTCGTTTTATTTAATTCCCCCCCAAGCTTTAAGTGGGCACATCGTGCGCCCACCTTCCCCCCTGATGGGGGCCCCTGTTGCAACTGTATGTTGAAATAAGGTATTTTAAGATATTGATTACCTTGTTTATGAGAAGTTTCAAACAAAGCTATAGGCTCTTGTAGACGATTACTTTCAGTTAAGACTGATATCTGATTCCACATTTGTAAGACAATGTGTAAAAACCATAAAGCTTTTGTAAAAATTAAAGTGTTTGACGCGTATGCATGGCGGACCAAATTACTGTAGTGCGTATATGACTTATCTGCCGTGCAAAAGAAAAATCAACGTAAGCGATAAAAAGTTCAAAATTTAGATTTAAATATTTAGCTTTTTTTTTTGTATGATAAGTTACTTATTGCAAAAGATTCTCTTCAGAATAAAATTTTGTGTTATCAGTTTATAAAATTCTATTTTAGCGTTCATAGCTATAGAAAATAGTTGTCAAGTCAATTTTCTCGAAATCTGCAGAGATATTTTGTTTTTTCATTTTCACCGCAGTATTCTCATGTAAAATAAAAAAATAAGAAAAATGCCATTAACAGTTAGAACTCTAAATTTCAATAAAATTTCATTTTGTGGTAGTTTTTATTATATTACCAATAGAACTAAGTATTTTATATTGATGGATGCAATAAAAGTAACGACCCGAAACCAACTGCACACGAAAGCCGCGACTTTGAAGACTAGAAACTTTGATTTGCGGAGAAAGAGCAAATTAGCTGGACCATTAGTGGCCTTTTCCTCCGAGAGGCTCTTGAATACAAGATTCCGAAGCAAGATTCAAAAGCTCTCTTCCTTAAATTCGCATCGTATTATCATATTGTATCTATGCACATGGCACATCTTATGCACAAGACGAAGAAATGTTTTGGGCCCCTATAACATGTCATACTGTTTAAAATCTAACTAAAAAAACTTCATACATAAAGTAAAGCATTTTTAAGCTATGCATAATTTATTTATTTATTTATTTATTTTTTTTTTTTTTAAAAATGAGATGCTGACCAATTGCAATCGTCAAATAATAGTACTAAGAAGAATGTAAGAAATTTTGGTTTGGAAAATTTCTAGTAGAGTTCGATACAACCCAAGAAAAGTTGAACATTATACAACACTACAAAAAATTTTATTTTATTTTCTTGCATTGTAGGTTTTATGCAAGCATCGAGTCTTACTGGCTTCAACTCCTGAATATTTTTTGGAGCTCACTAAACTTGTGAATGTCATTATAGAGAATGCACTAAAAAGAATGTAAAAAATTTTGGTTTGGGAAAATTTCTTGTAGAGCTCGACAAAACCCAAAGCAAGTTGATCATTATACAACACAAAAATAATTTTTAATTTTTGTTAAATTTAATTTATTTATTTTTACATTGTTGGTTTAATGTAAGCGTCGAGTCTTACTGGATTCAACTCCTGAATATTTTTTGGAGCTCTCACAAATTGTGAATGTTGTATTGGGAACGTATTGAGAAGATTGTTACAGAAGAACAGGACTCGACTTTCAAAATATCACCAACCCAAAGGATCTTGGAGGATCATAAATCCCCATGAATCTTGAAACATGACCAACCCATTGCATCTCACTCTTACTATATACAGTGACAAAGACAAAATAAAAACTTCTTAAAAACTTTTTATAATTTTTTTTTGCATATGTATACGTTTTAAGAAATTTTGACACCTATCCCTTGACTTGATATTAATATCAAAGTTCCCTTCGAACCAAAAAATTATTAGAAATAATTAAAGCTTCCTTCAAATGACTCCCGAAAACGCAGCTATTACTTAGAAAACAAAAGAATAAAATGTCTATAACTGTAGTAGAAAATACTATACATTAACTGTAGGCTACATAGAATTTTTTTACCTGCTACACATAATTCATATCATATTTGCACCATCATCAATTTTAGTGACTCCTGCGCTAACTATAAAGAGTGACAAGGACAAAATAAAAAATTTTGGAAAAGGTTTATAAATATTTTTAGCTGCCCCATAAAACTAGCAATTAATAATAATTAGAAAACAAAGAAGAGCAATGCCTGTAACCGAAGTAGAAAATACTTTTTTCTACTTCGGTTACAGGCATTGTTCTTCAGAACAGAATTTTTTTTACCCGCCCTATATCATAATTGCATCATCGTCGATTTTAGAGACACCTGTGCACCTTAGCGACACTATATAGAAATGCAGAAACAAAATGAAACATTTTAAAATATTTTATAAATATTTTTTAGCACTTGTACATGTTTTTAAAAATTTTGACCCCTATCCTTTCACTTGATATTAATACCAAATTTCTCTTTTGAACCAAAAAATTATAAAAAATAATTAAAATGAGTAAAAACAAAAAGCGTAAAGAAATTTTTTGTGGTACACTAGTTCAAACAAAGTTTGAAACTGTTTCGACAGGCTAAGGTTGAGAAAAAATAAAAAAACAGTTATGGAAACAGAACAAACTAGTTTCCTGTCATATATTTACTTGATAATTATTAAATTAAGGTCTAACAAAACTACTTTTTTAAATTTTTTACATTAATTTCTAGAGTAAACTGTATCGACTAAAAAGTAGGTGCTTTAAAATTAAATATAAAATATTTAGCTCATTAAAGAATGTTTAAAATTTTTTATAAATTTTGCGAATCAAGTTGCTGAGCGAAATTAATAACGCTTGATTAGCATTTCCAAAAATTAATTCATTCTTTCAAAGGGCCCCGAATTCAATTGCCTCTCTGGGCCCTTAAATCCCAGTCTGAACCTGGAAGACAATATCATTCTTTGTTTGCAAAACACTTTCATACTAATTGAATGATTTATCTGTTTTGAACGATATGTAAAATTTTCAAACTCTACCTTTCTATAACAGCAATGCCCTAATCATATACCACGATTCCCTATTTCATTAATATTGCTCCTCTGAGTAATATTTCATTCATTCTTTCTTCATTAAAATCACAAAAATAGTGGGGCCGGACACACCGGAACGTTTTAGTGAGGTGGATGTGGTTCCAAGAACTATATTGAATATATTACTAATGCTCCCGATGCATTTTTTTTTTAAATTAAAAAAACAGTTTTAGTATAATCTGCTCATAATTCCAAACAAATTGGAGGCTCATCATCAATTAGTCATAATCATATTAGTCTTTAATTTAATTATTATCATTTTAGTTATCAATTAACCCTACATTTCTATTTTCAAAGTGCAGATATGAAATTTTTTCCCCTTATAACTGTTTCTAGAAATATTGATTGATGAATAGGAAAGCAGTAATTCAGTTTAAAAATCTCAATTGTTTTACGTAGCTCATCGTATGAGTTTTAGTAATGAATAAATCATAAATCTGTATACACTATAAATGATTCTCAAGAACGAAAAAGTGAAAATAAATATGCAAATAATAATATTTCAAATTGTTTTTTGGTAAATGGGGAGAAAAATTATTAAAGCTACAAGCAGATAAAAATAAGTAAACTTAAGTGAATACAATTATGTTAACTTCAGATGATTTGATAATAGTTAATTGAAAATTACAATTAATTTTAAGTTCCTTCCGCCCTCCCCGTGGTCCGGTGGCGTGCATTCTAATAAAAAATTTTGATAGCACTATAGCACTGATTAAAGTTATTATTTATAAAAAAAATTCTAATATTGAAATGATTTGCATGCTTTACTTTTAAAGCAGCCTTTACTTTAAAACATCCAATTTTAAAAACTAATTGGATAGATGCGAGAAGAAATGGAGGCACCTGGTCATAAAAATTCTTTTCTTTCTTTCTTTCTTTTTTTATTTTTTTCCGTCGAAAAAAAGGATAAACAAAACTTTTCAGAAGGAAATTATCCGCAACCAATGATATCGCTTATAATAAGTCACGTGACTACATAGCAAATCCCTGCATGCACGTGCTTCCTTCCAGACGACAGGCGTCGCTTGACTTGATCTGTTTATCCATCATTTTCGTTCCCTGTTATTATTCTTTCGGATATCGCATTTCTGTGCAGAGAAAGTCATGGCTTTAAGATCGTTTGCTCGCACCCTTTTTTCCGGATTCGGTAAGTGAACTCAACAGTTGGTTTTCATTTTTTATTCCAAATTTTCTTATCCGCAATATCAAAAACATTGCTACTTTTAGCGATGTAACGCTGTAAACATGCTCGTTTTCCTAAGTCAGTGAAGAGCGTGAGCGAATTTTACTGTACTTCCGATTTTTGTTAACATTTTTGTAAATTAATTGAAAATTTTGTACTTTTACATTTGTTTCAATCAATTTTAAAATCACTTATGGTGCGTGACTTTTTTACTAAGATGCTGTAATTTATAATCATCAAGGTCTTGAGATAAACATGCTGGTGTTGTTTTCATTTTTATCAAGGACTCTTGTATCTAGTTAGTAAACACAAATCCTTAAATAAAAGATAGCTTTTTTCTTTTTGAAAGTATGAATGCTGAGTTTTCCTATTTTATTCTTTAACGTTGACGGAATATAAATTATTCATTTAAGTACAATTTTTATCAGTGCATATTAAATAGTACACGTAAAAAGCAATGAATCTTCAATGAAGAGTTAACATCTTATTTTGTTAAAATAGGAAAACTCTGCATTAACTATATTTTTCCCCAAGGAAGGAAAAGTTAAAATTAGATTTCAAATTTTGCACTATTTACTAAGTGTTGACTCATGATAATTTGTTACCAAAAGAATTATTTTATTTAAAAAAATATGCATGAAAAATAAATTATTTTTTTTGAGCAAACATTTTATTAAAAGCGCATTTTCGAAATAGTTTTAATACGCATTTAACAGGTTCGTTTTCCAAAGTAAATTGATAAGTAAACACACAAATTCGATTGCATTAATTTATTTTCGATAAATTCCAAAAATTTGGTGTGCCTTGCAAATTATTTATGTGGAATAATTTTTTGCAAACTCTTAAGCATACACCATTTTGTTAAAAAGTGAGAAAACACATTGTTTTGTGCAAACGATTCTATTGATGGCGTATTTTCTGAATCGTTTTCTGATTAAGAACTTTTCTGAATCGTTTTCTGATTAAAAGCAAAATAAAAGATATCAATGCACTTGAAGTTTCCGCAACAGTATTTTCATACTGTGTAAAATTTTAAACAGTAGTTTTATAGAGGATGGGGAAAAGTTTTTTTCTTTTTTTTTTAGAAAATAGTCGCTGATCAGTTATACGTGTTGCTATATTTACAACTACAATGGGCAACGGTATAAGTCGCAATCAATTTTTTGTGAATTCCGAATGACTCTATTTTTATTTTACTATGTTCGAAAAAGTACCATAGTTTTAAATCAAAAGTTAAGGAAGAGGTGTGAATTACGTATGTAAAAAATTTTTGACGTATATGCATTGTTGCCCTGCGATAAATAAGCATTCTTTAAATTGAAAGAATTTGTGGAATATTTTTTGTAGGAATTTATTAGCGTTATATCTCATATGTAAAAAAGAGGTTTTAGATGTGGCTTAGGATCATTTTAAGTAGTGTATTATTTTAAATCGAAGAAATTCAAAATCACAATATAATTTATGGTGAAAATATCATATTAAATAATTTCATCACTATTCTATTTGCTCGTGTGAAGCAAAATTATATTGATTTGATTGTTAAAGACATGGATAATTGTTTGCAATCTTATTCTCAGCTTCTATAACTGAATGCTGCTTTAAATTTGTTCTATTTGCGAAAATGCTGTGCATTTTTAAAAGTAATGTTCTCCTATAGCTCGTTAGTGTTGTCGAGATAGATACAATTCCCACCCGTTTCTCATGCTAATTTATGGAGAATTAAATGGATACCCATCCATGCCCTATTTATTAAATCACTAATTAAATTTTTTAATAATTTTTGTTTCATTCTGATCATTAAAATATGTTTTATGGAATTAAGTTAACTGTCAAATTTTAATTTTTAAAGCTTTGAGAATTTAAAAAAATTTTCACTGCTAATATCTTTGGTAAATACCTATTATCTTTCAAATTGTATTAATTAGTAACTTAATTAATAGGGAATTGGTATCCATATGATTCTCCGTTAGTTAGCATATGAGTAAAGGATAGTAGAATCTAATTCCCTAAATTTTGTGGCCTCTTCATTGAGTCTATTACTTAATAAACCAAAATGGGTTTAAACGTATATTGTAAAATCCTATAGTATCTATTAGTACTCATTACAATTAGTTGATACTTATACATGTATTGTGAGAATTGTATCTTTAGAGAGATTAAATTTACAATTTGTATCAAAGAATTAATAATATTTATTAAAAATGATTTTTAAAATATCAAACCAATGAAATAAACGAAAATCCTTTCCTTTCCTTCAAGTTCATTTAAGCATATTTACATTAAATTCATCAAGCTTCAGTTCGTTTAAATATGCACGTTTTGAAATTTAGTATTCATGAACAATATCCATAGATGGTTGTTATCAGTTTTAAATAAAAATTTGTTTACACTGTTGGTTTAACAATTCAATGAAAAGTAAACATAAATTCAATCTTGATAAACGCTCGTTCATCTTATGGAGATACTTTTGGTGATTCATAAAAATAATAAAGATTGAGTACTATTTGAACACTGCACTTGATCTACTTTTTAAGTGCGACTTATTTCGGCCATTTATTTTTCTTTACTCTTTAAAAACAACAATTATTTATACTTGATATTATTTAAGAGCTTCTTCAAAACACAGTGTTGGTGGGAAATATTGCTGAAATTATGATAGAAACTTTTTGACTTCCTAATGGCGCCCGAGTTCGTTGATATATATTAATCGATGTATATCATGACATAGACTGTAAAAAATTCCGAATCAAATCGTGGTATAGAGTACCGTCACTTTGGGTGCGCATCATCCATAAAATTCACTTCACCGTAAAATCCATTTTTACCGTAAAATTATTTACATTTATTTTTATGTGATATTTATTTAACTAGAATGATTAAGTGATTTTACGGTAATAATTACTGTAAAAATAACGGTATATCAGATATTTTGCTCCGTAACATGTTCCAGTAAAGGTGGATTTAAAGTACCGGTACTCTGAGTGCCGGTGCTTTTTACCGTGATTTGATTCAGAATTTTTTACTGTGTTATTTTTTTATACTTTTGTACAAGTGTGCATTAAGTAATTTTTAAGCAATACAATTAAATAAATTATTATTTTTAAAAAAGTTTAATGATAGATAAATAGTTTAAAAAGGATTAAATCCAAAATATGTCTATTTTATCTTAATATTTCTGTTAAAAACTGCACCTGCTCCTATATTTGAAGATGCCGAACCCATAGTAAAGTGGAAAACTATAAAGTTAGAACATCAGTTGAAAGACGAAACATGTCATATAATTTATCGATTATTTACTGTTTCTTGTATGACAGCTGTAATATTTTCTAGGTTTGAGTAGTTCCCTCCAAGCTGTGCAATTGATTCGGTACTTAAAAAAGCAGAAAACTTTTTTTTTTTTTAATATTTCAATAAAAATATTTTTAAATGTTAGGAAATATGTAATGCATATATTAGCGTGGCAATATCGAAGTCTGATACAGATATTAAAATTTCTGATATGTTTGATATAACGAAAATATTCTAATATTTACGATCTAAGGGTGGCATATATAGGCGAAAAATTATTCCACGGGCCATATTACGTCTATTTAAAAAGCTGGTAAAATAAGCAAAGAAAGAATTATTAAAATTTATTAACTAACTTATACAATATGTTTAATATTATCATATCAGTTAATTCATATTCATTCAGTTCATTAGTTATACATCATATAATGTATCACATCGAATATCTTGCCCCTCATACACAATATCTAATTGAAATCTAATCATTTTGTTACCACTTTTTATTTTAATCATTTATTTTATTTTTAAGTTATTTATTTATTTATTTTTATTGTATCCATATAAGCAATTACGTCACGGCTGAATAGTACCAGGGGTGCAATGGATTTGGTGAAAGTTACCTTCCTCTTCAGATCTTTGTATAAATTCTGACAGAAGCCTCACCGGTGAATGGTTCTGCCAGTTAACCGGGGATTCTGAGCTAAGTCGCATTTTCACCCCAGCGGTACTCTCTTGTCAAACGAAAGGCGCTCCTTGCTGACTTAATTCGTAGGCTGGCGAGCTTGGCTTGCCAAAATGTCATTTGAAACAACAACGTCTCGGCATTTCGTTTTTAAAATTGTTCCTGTTAGCACCGGCAGGCATAAAGAAAGGTTAAGAAAACCTAATCAGTGTTTATATTTATTTTAAAAGAAAAAGAGTACATTTTGTTCAGAAAATGCAACTAAAACTGAAACCCGTGTTAGCTTCATTTTGTATTGTTCTGTGCAATGTGTGTGGAAAAAAGACTAATATATACTAATATTAAAAATGTATATATTCATACTGTGAAGAAAGTGATACAGAGGGAGTCCTTTTAATCTAACTTTGAAAGTTTATAGAACCAAAACAAATACTTTTCGCCATAAAATATGCGATTTCAAATGTAAGGGGTACATCTTTATATAAATACATTCAACAAAAGTACATAATGTCAGAAATAAACTGTAAAGCTGATAAAATATACTGAAATTTTTACATTTCATTAATCCTTTGACTCAAAATTTTTATTAAACATATTTTTCATACTTTTTTTATTATTTTGTCAAATAAGTGAAAAATATTATATTTAGCATTTTAATAAATTGATGGTTAGGAAATACAGCTTGAAACGCATTTGTCTCTTTTTTGCGTTAAAGGTTAAATCTTCCAAACATTACTCACTTCCAAACAATAATTTTTCAAATTTGCAGTTATTTAGATTTAAAAGAAACAGTTATTCATCTTTGAAATTTCTTAAATATACAGAATCAGTTATTTATAAATTTTTGAATATAAATGAAAAAAAATTTCAAACTAGTTTTGTTTGGATTTTATATTTTTGTTCAAATATAATTCCGATAATCTAACAAATTTTTTTAGTAATTATTAGACTGTTATAATTAATAATTAACTTCAATAATAAATTAATAATAAAAAACTAATAATTAACTTAATTTATAATTAAAAAAATACCAAAATATATTTTTGCTTGTAACTTAAACGCCAGAAAAAAAATATATAAAAGGGACACCAGTTTCCCATCTGCGTCAAAGGGTTAATTTAAGCATAATTTTTATATTGATGTCAAAAATTTGTTTACAAAAATATGTGTTTTAATAGTTTTTGAGACATGTAAGTGCAATTCATATTGCAAAATTTATATTTAAGAAAAGATATGCGGAAATGAGAGAAAATAAAGCAAAAAAGACAAAAAACAGTAAACAACAATTGCAATTTTAAGAATGATAAACTTAGAACATTTCCTTGATGTTAAAGTGATATACGTGTTAAAGTGATTTTCAATCACAATATCAAATGTTAGTTTCTGATAATATTGAACACTTATCATTTATCGTAATCAGTAAATCTCTTAAGAAACATGTTTTTTCAAAGTGTATGTGTTAAAAAATGAAATTATTTTACGAACGATTTACACGGGAAATAATTAAATAAAAATTAATCATTCATTTCTATAAGTTAATTATATTTACTTGAAAAGTATTAGAGTTAAAGAAAGATTCGATATTTTTTAATTTAAGATTTCCCTTCTTCATTGTTTTTTAGCTAGTTTTTGTATCGTCTAAAATTATGCAATGTGTGTTTTCTCTTTATCCAATGATAAGCACATGCTGTTGTAAAATTCGTCAACCTCGACCTTGTTAAATTATCAGCTGTTAGATCTACCAGTGTCGTAGAGGTTCTTTCTTGTAACTGGGCTTTAACAGTTTTAAATTTTATTTTATTTTATTACTCGAACATTATTAAAAATTTCTTATATTAGATATTTTAGTAAATAAGACATTTTAATTCCTGGCTATTATTGTATTTCTTATGTTTTTATAAATTTTTCGAAAAATTACGAAAATTAAATAAATTTTTCGGATTTTTGTATTAGATTTTATGTATATTTGTTTGCAAATAAATTTTTTTCGCTTCTTAATATCTTTTTCAACTTTAGTTTTAACATCAATATTTCGCTATTTTTAAATATTATGAACATTGTTTTAATAACTAGCTATATTTAAATCAAATCATCGATTAATGCATTTTACTTATTTCAAGCTCTAATGAAAATTTCAAATATTTTTTTTAAAATACTGTATTATTTTTTGTTTATTCTTTGATTTGAAAATTGTTTCTGTGTAATTAAACATTTAACGCCTTCAAAAATTATTTTATTAGTTTCGATTTTTTCTTATAAGCATTGAATTAAAAGTTGACACAAAATATTTGCGTGTCTGAAACTTTCTCAAATCATGTGGAAAATAAGTGGCCAATAAGGGAAAAGCAAAGGTTGACTTTGGTTTTTATTTATTATTTTGATTTAAAATACTTAAGTTCAAAATTAACTAACGAAAATTGTGGGATGCAAACATTACACTTGTATTTATAAATGTGTGTTATTATGTGTTTCTTGTGTTCAAGTCACAAAATCTCGCAATTAACATCAGCATTTTTCAGAACTTGTATATAGACGGCTTAAAATGAATATTGGGTTAGATTGTAGTGTTAATTTGAAAAACCGATGCACTAAACCAAGTATATTATTATCGAAGTTACATATTTAATTGTTTACTATATTTTTCAAAATGTTTCATAAAAATATAATATTTTATTTCTATTATTCTTCGATTTAACTTATATTTTTGAATATTCTATTACTTTCCCTCTTGTTCAGTTTCAGTTATTTATTTGTAAATATACGTTTTCATTCCTTTTTGTCCACGATCTTGCGTCTCCGGTTTTTGTATAGGGTAATATAATTTCAAAATTTTCATTTCAAAAAATTAATAATATTGTTGTATGTATAATTTTTTTTCACTTATTATTAATAGAAGTTTTGTTCGTATGTTTCGCAATTTGTGCATTTACCAGTTTTAAAAATAAATAGAACATTTGAAAGCTTTAACTGAAATTAAAAAAGTAGTTACATAAATACATCATAATTAAAAAAATATTATAACATAAAACATAATTATAACATAATTATAAAAGTATTATAGTTGTTAAAGTTATCTGGAATAAAAATTTCATTTTCATTATCAGTGGTATACATAAACTTAAGTGCTAGATTTATAAATGCACCCTATCTTAGACTTAATTTTCTTTTTAAATTATAATATGAGGCAAGAATTATATTAATTTTATTTTAATTTATAATAATTTATGTATTTTAGTGGTGATATTTTAGGGTGGGTACACAACCTTTTGGAATCAAGGGCTGCGTGCCCAAGTATTTTCACAAGTGAACGGCTATTCTTTTCATCAGTATTTGCATAACATTAAATTCTTTTAAAAATTAAAATTCATTCATAACTGAAGAAAGCCAAAGTTTTCAAAATAAAACTATAATTTTCTTTTTATCAAAATAAATAGAATTTTCCAAAAAAATATAAAGAAGACGAGAAACTGATGATTTTTTTATCATATCACGTAACACAAATGTGTATTATAAAATAAATTAACTGTAATGTTCTTGGATAAAAGTAAAAAATAAATAAGTATTTTATTGAGCAATATAAGTACAAATTAAATATCTTAATGAAATTGCATGGGGTCTAAAATAATTTGAAATAAAACGCATTTTAGCGTAAAATAAGATACAACATTCAGTTGGGATTTAGTTCAGTACATTTTTAACTTTAAGGCATTTATATATTCAGTGAATTATAAATCTTAAAACGGTTTTAAAGAACTTTATTAAGCCAAAAAAGGAAACAAAGTTCAAAAATGGAAGCAAAGTTCAAAAACAACAATAAACAATTTAAAAACCCGCATTGGAATCTCGCGTTTTGTAATAATATTACATTGAAAATATAAAAATTTAAAAAAAAATAGTAGTAACATCCAAAAAAAAAAAAATATTGAAAATAATATGGATTAACGATGAAATCGGCACGAAAAAGCACGTCAAAAGTGATAATTGAAATGCTTGATTCGAAAATCGCAAGACGTTAGATCGGAGTTTTGAAACCCCCTGGAAAAGCGTAGCAATAACTGTTGAAAGAACGATAAAAAATTTTTTTTTTTTAACAAAACCTTGGATTTGCTAAGAAATCTTTACAAAATAAGGCTCGCATTTAAATACAGCGCAGTACCGAAAAAGTTACATAAAAATAGCATGGATTTACGACTAAATTGACACAAATTAAGCACGTCTTAAGTGATTACTATTGGCACGATTCGAAAGTCACGAGTCGTTATAATATCGTATTAAAAACATCGGGATTTTAAGAAACCGTGGAAATCTGACACCCTCCGTCAATACGATCGAAAAGTCATTTGGATTAACCTATGGGATTAACTATGAAATGGACTCAAAGAGCTTCCTAAGTGATTAATAAAATAATGCGTAATTCAAAATGTCCGATTTTTTCCCAAAAAATTATAATATTTTTTTTTATTATGTTCAGGTGCAATCATGGGCCGCACATCAAGAGCTGGCGGGCCGCAGATTGTGAACTCCTGTAAGTGTATAATTTCTCGATCATGCGCCCTCAAACCTCTTGCGCCTCTTACGTGACGTGGGTGTTGCGTTCATGTTATCAACGCAACTGTTCATTATTCTATTGCATGTATTTAATTAAAAGCATTAAGCAAAGTATTACATTACTATTAAGAAAATTATTACCATTAGGCTATTTAGCCTTTAGTTATAACCATGAACATTATTACCGTTATTACCACTACCCTAAGTATTACAGACTCGAAGAAAATATTAAATAAAGTATCAATAGAAAAGAAGAAAAAAAAAAAAAAACTCAGTTCGTGAAATCGTGATGATTCCGAACCAACTTTTAAACTTCTGTGCAGGTATTTTTTTTAAAAAATATCTTTAACGTCTAAATTTTATTTTATTAAATTAACGATCTCCTTAATGGCAAAAATTATATTTGTACTTCAGGAGTTCACATCGAAACTGAATACTTCTGAATTGAGATTATTTCTGAGCATTCATTCAAATAATAATTTTCTGTGAAAAAAAGATGCTCAAAATGTTATGTTTATTTTTTTTTATTTTTTTATAATTTTTGTAGAATTAAGAAAAATCGAAAAAAATAATTAAATATGAAATTCTACTCCTTCAAAATATAAATATTTCGTTTACATTATTTTTGATTTAAAAAAATCTTAGGAGGACGATACAGGTATACAGCGGGAGAAACCCTTCATGGCAAATTATTTTACACCTGCATAAGTAGTTTAAAATTTAAAGTACAGTAAAAATCAGTCAGATAAACCTAGAGTAGGCCATAAAGTTTCAAATGCTGAAAAATAAATTCATAATATCAAAATGCAACTAAATTATGACAGGATTACTTAGGATTACGCTGTAGTGTAGCTATTTCGCAATAATTTGTTTGCATTTTGATATTATGAAAAAAAAAATTTTAAATTTCAAACTTCATCGTTTAGTCCAGATCAGTGGTTTTCTATTTTTTTCGACTACGGAACCCTATATTATCAATCTTTTCTCGGCGATATATAATAAAAAATCAAAATATAATAAAAAATTGTGAGGTATAAACCAATAAAAGACTGCTTTATTTTAAAAATATTTAATAAGAGGAATGAAATGTTTTCATAGTTTTATCATTAATAACCTTCAATTAGGTTTTATGTTATAAGCTGCAAATGAATAAAATAAGCCGAATTATGGTTTTCGTTTAAATGAAAACTTACAAAAAAACCTTCTTAATAAAACTACTGCGTTAAAATGGTTATTGCTCTGTAAAAACTGTTATGTAATATTTTCTCGAATATAATGTTGAAAAACACAAACAATTATGTGAAGAAACATTTTAATTTATTTTATCCATGTTGCTTAACTATATTCGTAAATGATTACAACAATAGCTCTTATTTTTTTTTCTTTAACTTTGTACGAACTTGATTAGATAAATTAGTAAAAAATTTTTTCCATCTTCTTAAATTTTCATAAATTGTTAAACCATTTTTGCCTGTTGCAATGTTTGCAATGCTTTAGCTTTGTTGTAACAACAGTATGTCATTACGTTCAATAAGATTATTTCAAAAATCAACGAGGTAATACTTTTAATAAAATTAGATAAAAATAACGAGCCTATGCTTTTAATTATTTCCACATTTCTACTATTTTTAACAGTGGTACTATCTTAAAAATAATAGACGTTTTTGAAAATAAAACTAACGTATGCAAAATTTAAAAGCAGTTGCAAATCCTTGGAGGCAGCGGCGTACACACACTTGGGTGCTCCTCCGTGCAAGATTCAAAAATGCGCCCTATCTTAGATTTAACATAATTTTTTTTAAAAAATATAATATGAAACACGAACACAATGAAGACACATTCGGGTATTTATAAGCATTCATTTTATTTTAATTTATATTATTTTAATATTAATTAATAAGGAATTAATAATTGCGATGGAAAGGCGGGATTTAGAAAAAATACTGAACTGGAACTTAGTATATACATACCCACTTACCACATTGAAATGAAATTAATCTTAAAAATATGAGAAAATTACTTACTATCTTAGAATAATTATATTCAAATTTTAGTTAAGAGTTATTTTTATTTGTAAAGTGAATTAAAAAAAATAGTTTTGGAAAGATATATTATGATAATTTTAATGTTAACATCAGTGTTTCAGACACAATTCTTTTTATCAGTCAACATAGTAATGTATTTGCATAAAATTACATTATTTTAAATATTAAAATTCATTCAATACTAACACTTTTCAAAATAAACAAATTTCCTTTTCATCAAAAAATAGTTTAATCGAAAAAATTATAAAGATGGGAAAATAATGATGGCTTTTTATCACATCACGTAACACACAATTAAAAAATTAATGCATAATAATAATTTTTAAAATTATTATTATGCATCAAGAACTGGTGGGTTGCAGGTTGTGCACCCCTACATGTAATGTATTATTTTTGAATCATACGCCCTCAAACCTCAATTCAAATGGTAATAGGCATGAAATTTTGAATAATGAAATTCTAGGAAATCATAGCAAGGTCTGTAGTAATAATTTTTTATAGTGATAAAATAAATAATCTAAACTATACTTGTATTGCCCTACTGCTTTTAACAAAACTAAATAAAAATAACGAAGCAATGTTTTTAATTATTTCCACAAATTTTGATTGTGCTAATTTACCTATTAAAAAGTATCCACGTTTTTGAATATAAAACTCGAGTGTGCAAAATTTAAATTCAATTACAAACCGTTGAGGAACATGCACCTGTCAGTGGTCACGTAGCTTCTCCGAAACAGTTCAAATCCAAAATAAATAACCTGTTTTTTCTTTATTTTTTTAATTCTCCGAACTCTAATTTGTAGTCGGTGTGATTCAAACAGTTTAAATTGCTATAATATTGTTTTTTAAACGAGAAAGTAACGCGAGCTCAGAAGAAAAAAAAAGAGTACGTTAGGTTTGACTCGGAAGATGTGTGTTTGTTTGACCTTGATCTACACTGAGTGATACGTGCAATTCGTCGATTTTGTAATCTTCAGTTCTTTCTCCTCTTTAGTGTGTCGACCTGAACAGTTTTGAATAAAGCAGACGTGACAGTCTGTCATTGTTAAACGTATATCTAGACCTACTAATTTATACAATTCAAATGGTAATGTGCATGAAATAGTGTATAATAAAATTTTAAGAATTTAAACCAAGGTATATTGTGACACTTTTTTATGGTGATTAAATAAATAATCAAAACTATACTTGGATTCTTGTTATTATTACCTACTATAAAACTTTTATTTTGAATTATTTTAATTTAAGAATTTTTGAATGAATATTAAAACGTGTTGCTTTTGGAACGAATGATCGGAATTATCAAATTGTAATTTTTTCTTCTTTTTTATGTAGGAATTTAAAAATTAACTAATGATCAGACTTAAAAATGTTTGCACAGATGATTTTATTTTAATGAAATGAATCAAATAAAATTAAATTCAAGAAATCGATAACTTTTTTATTATTTGTATATCGAAAACATATTTTTAATACTAAAAAAAGTTTCCAGTTTTAACAAAAAACACATTGGAACAAAATTGTGTTTATAGGTATATCGTATTGACGCGATAGCGAATAAAAATGAGCATATTTATTAAATTAAAAACCAAATAGTTTTTTTCGTGAGAAATGTAAATAAAATTGTTTTCGAAATTTAAATACTAAAAGATCCTAAAAATTTTGATTATTTGTATTTATTTATTTATTTATTTTTTGTTGCATAAAAACGTCTTAATTTAAAATTAGTCCACTCGATAAACCTCTAAAAATTTGTCTCTTTATCAGATACGCTGACTACTGACGTATAATTAGGTTACTAAGAGATCATAGTACTCTTCAATAGGTCTCTTCGATAATAATTTAACCTCAAAAGTTTTTCTTTTTTTTGTGCTAGATTCTCAAAGCATTGTAACAAAAAGCATGAATAAAACGAAAATCAAAAACTATCATTTAAAATCCACGGTGAAAAGCGCTCTTAAATGCTCATATCATCATATTTGGTTGAAAATTCTTCCAGGACAAGCTCTTTTTCTTCTTTTTTTACCTGTACGGCCATTCTATTACCTCAATTACTCTAAAATCTGATTCCACTGAATAAAACCATCGTTGTTTTGCCTTCCCTCTTTTCTTATCTGCTAACAATCTAAACACTTATCTCAAATGCAAAATGATATAAAAAAACACAATATAAATTACTGTTACAGGTTTATAGATTACTAACGAATTCACTGATATTTATATTTGTTATGCCTTGTTGCGCAGGATACAACGGACACGCTTGTTTATGTTTGGTTGGCATTGAAAAGTCTAAAAAAAATATTATTTCCTTCTTAGAGGCTTCAGCGGATGTGTTGTCATTCGACCGTCTGCGGCTATTCACTTTCTTTTAATAATTCACGATCCACATGTTGATTTTTTGTTAACTATTTATAATGTTTATTCAAAAAAAATAGAAGGATTATATTGTGAGATAAATACATTAAGAAAATTATTTTTGGATATTTTGAAAACATTTTTGTCCTTTTTTGTCTCTTTAAACCTATAAAATAAGATACATAATTTTTTTTGTTGGAAAATTTTCTTCTCACAATGGATAAAAAAATGCATAGTAGAACTTATAATATAATAATATAGTTTCCTTAATTTCCTCGTTTGCCTGACTTAAGGTAAATAAAAATATTGTTAATAAATTAATTAATAAGTACAAGAAATAAGAAAAATACATAGAATAAAAATAATACAAGAAATAAGAAAAATACATAGAATAAAAATAATACAAGAAATAAGAAAAATACATAGAATAAAAATAATACAAGGAATAAGAATAATACAGAAGCATTTTTTTCACTGAATTATTATTATTATTATTTTTTTTGTAATGGAACCTTATTCAAGTTTAAAGACGTGGTGGCAGTCCGAATTTTATATGAAACTCAAAGCACAGGCGTGGATGTTATTGAATTTAAGTTTCACAATCTTTTTTTTTATAACGCGGATAACATTATTATATTTTATAACATTTATTATATTTATTTAGTAGCGGTTAAGGTTCCCTGCCTTCAAAACTCAAAACATATTTACAATCTATATTTATTCAAATTATTGCTTACCATGTTTTGATCATTAACCCTTTATTAAACATATTTTTCATTATTTTATATGAATTTAGGTCGAGAATAAGTGAAAAATAATATATTAACCATTTTAAAAATGTATAGTTTTAAAATACAATGAGCCAAAAATGTTGTCGATTTCTCAAACATTGCAACGTTTTTCATTTTGTCTATTTCTCTTGCAGTTTTCCATTTTTTTTTTTAAAGCTTTTAAATAGTCAATGAATTTTATAATGTGCCGCTGCTATTGCTATTTTATGATGCTTTTGCTGGTGCGAAATCTGTGCAACAACCATTTTCATTATTCCGCGAAAATTCTGTTCCCTCTACATTGGTATTTTAAAGTTTGAAGATAAGTAAGTTATGGTAAGCCTAAAATAAACGATGAAGTTTCAAATGCTAAAAGAAAGGTTTTCAAAATATCAAAATGCAAACATATTCTTGCAGAATAGCTTCCTTACTGCATAATTCTAAATAATCCTTTAATAATTTGTTTGCATTTTGATAATTTGAAAGAAAAAAAAATCCAGGTTTAGGAAAATAATTAAAAAAACTCTAGGTTTATTCGGAACTCATTATTTCAATAATTTAAATTTTAAATTATTGTACTTATAGAGGAGCAGGGGGGAAAAAATTGCCATGATGGATTTCTCAATCGGTATTGTGTCCTTATGCCAAAGGTGTTGCTTTATTAAATTGAATTGAAGATGTGAATTCGAATGAAATGATGTAGTATATATTTTTTAAAAATATTAATACATAAAGATTAATTTAAACACTACCTAGTATTTAGCAAAATGATTAAGACTCTTTAACTCTCCGCTACGCATTTTCTTAAAATAGAAAAATAACACCTGATTTTTTTTGTCGAATTTATACGAGTGCTTGATTTCACCGAATTCGATTAAGAGGATTTTAAATAGTAAGCTACAGATGTCAGTACCTTATGTTCGTAAAGCTATTGATCTTTATTTCTCGAAAATGTATTTTTGGTTCAGCTTATTTATTTTTTCGTCGGGATGGTGTGCAATTTTATGAAGAACGAATATAAGTTTATTATGTTATGTTATATATGTATATAAGTTAGAATATGTATATATATATATATATATATATAAGGATTAAGTAGTTCTGAAATTGACCTTAATTTCTATAAAACACTCTTATAACATTCCGAGGTACAAACAATGCTTTTTGCCTAGCTATTGTTTTAAAAATTCTGTCAAATTAAAATTCTTTAAATTATGTTGATATTTTTAACTTATTAAAAGTTTTAGCCTCTGAGAAGCAGTTTATTGATTTATTATTTATAACAATATTATGTATTATATAATCAAAATAATTAAAAATGTATAAAAATTAAAGCATATAAAGTATTAAAAATATATGAAGTAGCATGTATCACATTTATGTATCACGTATGCCCTCTTTTTCGAAAGGCCCAACTGAAAAATAGGCGAAATTATTTCTTTAGATACATCGATGTAAAAGTAAAGTTGCTTAAATCCAATATGTACAGTGTCTTAAAAATATAGTTTTATTTTGAAAAGAATTTTTTTAAATATTTTGTCTGTTAAAACATTTGATCAGAATGTTAGGAAATTTATAATTGTATAATAATATCATGTAATCCTATGTGATAAAACAATCACGAATCAGATAAATTTTTTGGGATAGTTTAACATTTTAAAGTGCAGTCGAACTTTTAATGAAATGTAAGATAAAGTGATAAAACATTTTGCTAAACAAAAAATAAATAAATAAAAATAAAAAATTTAAGAATATTAAAGCAGTTTTAAGCTTAACGTTTTTCTCATCTTGTTCCAATTTAACTTGTATGATTTTAAAACTAGTACTATTCATATTTTGAAGAAATTATAATAATGGTGGTATAATAATTCTTATACATATTTTATTTAACTTTTTATTATTTATAAAAAAAGAAACAGAGAAGATGAGATATTTCGACTTTTTTGGATCACATGGTCCATTTTGGTAACCATAAAAACTTTACATAAATTTACACAAAGAAATAAAAAAGACTCTCATTTTCTACCTCGTTCAGCTGCACTTATAGTTTCAATATTAAAATTTTAAAAAAATAATATTTTTAATTCAGAAAAAAATATATGTGAAAAATACCAAATTCTGAAAGTGTTAATTAGCACAAAATAATTACTTTAAAAATCATATAATATTTTGATAAAAACAAAATAAATAAAATTATATAAAGCACACTTAACACACTCATACAATAAATTAAGTTTAACAAATTATCCAATTCTTAAAAATGTTTTTTTTATTACAGTTTTTATTATTGAGCTTAATAAAATCATACGGATGACTTTTATGAAACTTACATTTAAAATATCATTCTTTTAATTATTTAATTAATTCATCAGTCATTCTTTTAATATCATTCTTTTAATTAATTCATTCTTTTAATTAATTAAAATGTAAGTTGTATTAAATTTTTGTATTAAAATAAAAATTATCACGATTTATATAAATCATTATTGGTATATAAAGGGGGTTTTTGATATGGTTTATTTTGCATGAGAGAAAGTAAATGTGTAACGGATTTGGTGTTTCAGCTCTGTTCTACATAATGTGGTTATCATATAAGAAAAGAATAAAATGATAAATTTAAAAAGATGAAAAGTAAAATAGAAAAAAAGCACCTTTTGGAGTGCATTAATGCAATCTCAATCGTGTTATTTTTCCTACTTTTAGAATTAAAAGTTCTTTGGTCATTTTTATTTATTTATTATTTTTGTGCTATGAAAGCAAAAGACTTGAAATTAATTTCAATAAAATAAAGATAATGCTGATTCTTAAGAACCCATATTGGAATGCCCCTATTAAAAGCAGAAAGAATGATCATTACAATAGCAAATTTTTTATTTCAAAGAACTTTATTTGTAATTATTATTATTATTTTTTTGACTGGGAAACCGTGATTTATTTAAATGATTTATTTAAAGTGGAATGCTTTAAATGATGAGTGCTGACATAATTTAATCCATTCTCAACGAATCAATGTTTATAGTTTTTGTTATTAAATTAAATTTTTTTTATTGAACTAAATGGGCTTTTTTTTTTAAAAAAAATAATAAAGGTTGCATTTAATTTTTGAATGAAAACAAAGTTGTTTAAAAGCACAAAGAATTCAAAATCTCACTTTACAATTTTAAAAAAAAGTATTAAATTTATGTATATAAACTAATAATGGTATAGTTATATATATAAACTGATAATGGTAAAAGTATAAATTTATACACAAACAATAAACGGTAAAATCATGAACTAATTTACTGTATGAATGAATTTGATATACGAACATAATGAAAACAATTATTATACGAACAATTATAAAAAACAATTCTAATAGTACACAAATACATATATATGTATAAAAGAAGTAACTGATTTAATTAAAACATATGCTTACCCCCTTCGAAATGTCTTTTACGTTTTTTTTTTTTGTTTTTGTTTTCCAAAGGGAAACTTTACTAAAAATGAGAATTATTGATATTACGATTTATGTTAAAAAGTTTAAATTATGTTTATGTTGCAAATAGTTTATCAAACTGATGAAAAAAACAACAGCAATAAAACGAGCAATCAAATAATTCTACATTAAAACAAACAAAATTACAAAAATTTATGCTTTAATTTAAAATAGATAATTTAAATAATGCAATTAAATGAGCTAAAAAGGAAATTTAACAGAGAGCGTTTCTGAATGTTTGTCTAAGAGAAAGTCTCCTCACTAAATGACCAGAGAAAATGTCCTCAAGAGTTTTCCTGAAAAATCCAGATAATTGTTGTTTGAGACAATTTATGAAGAAATCCAAGTAAGATATGGTTTTGTCGATAGGACGATAAAGAGGACAAAGGAGACCAGAGACATAAAAATGTCAAAGGCCATTTAAAAAATGAAAAAGACTTTTTCCCATAATGTAAAATAAGTCAGCTGTTTTTGAGGAGTCAAATAACTATAATATGCTTGGTGGGTGGTATACTATCTGAAAGTCAAGGGAGGCTTTGGAACCAATTTTTATCAGTGACGGATACATTTTCTTTACTTTCTCCATGGAAGGGTAAAATAGAAGAAATTATTTTAGTATTCTAAACACTTGATTTTTTTTTTAATACCGTGTGTTTTATTTGGGGGTGTACTCTGTTTTTAAAAACGTTTCTTTCCTTTAATTATATAAAAAGACGTCATGTGTAAAAAAAAAAAAGAATATTTGTCATGCAAAAATTAAATTTGAAGGTTAGAAAAAAAAAAAAGATTTTTTTCCCCTAAAAATATTCATTTAACTTCATGAACTTCTTTATTTTCATGAATGTCTAAATTTCTGAAGGGGCGAAGCACACAATTCATTCAATAAAATATAAATTTCAATATAAATTTCAGTTCACTTCAATATAAATTTCAGAGGAAAATAAAGTTTTGAATTTCAGTAATAACTTCAAATTGGAAAAAAAAAAGTTTTTTTTTTCTTTAATTACCAATTTAACTTGACTTTATTTTCATGAATGTCTAAATTTCAGAAGAGGCGAAAGCACATTATTCGCTTCCTTACTTTAATTTCAGAGGAACATAAAGTTTCCTACTTGGAAAGTCGCGTCTTAGTTTTTTTTTTTTTTTTTTTTTTTTTTTGCTATTGCTCTTTTTCTAAATATACTAATTAAACTTGATGATTTTATTTTAATGAATGTCTAAATTTTAGAAGGGGCGAAACGCATTATTCGCCCTTTAATTAAGTTTCAGAAGAAAATAAAATTTTATTTTTGAAAAATAGCTTAAATTGAAGAAAAAAAAAGAAAGTTGTTTTTATTTTCTGAAATTAACAGCTTAACTTGACTTTATTTTCCCGAATGTCTAAATTTCAGAAGGGGCGAAACATGTTATTTGCCCCCTCAATTAAATTTCAGAAGAAAATAAAGTGTTTTCTTCCTTTTGAAAAATAGCTTCGAAATTGAAAAAATAATTTTTTTTCGAAAAATTACAATTTTTACTTGACTTTATGTCCATGAATGTCTAAATTTCAGAAGGAGCGAAGCAATCTTCCTGCCCCTTACTTCAGTTCTAGAGGAAAACAAAGTTTTAAACTTGAAAAATAGCTTCTAAGTTGAAGAAAAAAAAGTAGTTATTTTTCTAAAATTATCAATTTAGCTTGATTAACTAATTATTTTCACGAATAAGTAAATCTTAGAATGGGTAAAGCATATTATTCGTCCCTTCTGAATTTCAGAAAAATATTAAGTTTTCTAATTGAAAAATAGCTTCAAAGTTGAAAAAGAAAAAAAATTCAAAAATTTTACTTTTTTATTGTTTTTTTAATTTTTTTTTTATCGAAATTTACTTGACTTTATTTTCCTGAATGTTTAACTCTCTCTTGAACTTTCAGGAGAAGCAAAACACATTATTTGCCCCTAACTTAAATTTCAGAGGGGGAAACTGCCCCCCCACCCGACTGGAACACCACTGTACGAATTGATGGGGCGGGAGGAAGCAAAATAAGAATTCATTCGCTTTCTGTGGGCCTTTTGTCTACTCAAATTAAAATTATAAATTGAATTTAAATTCAATTTTCAAATTATCGATACAATTTTATGTAATCAAGAAAAGAAGGAAAAGATTAGGAAGGAATTGTTTTATGCATATAATGCTATGAAAAGAGTTGTTTATGTAATATTTAGAACCTTAGGTATAAAAAGTTAATAGATCTAAATAATTATGGAGGCGACTTTAATTCATGTTTCATTTAGATATATCTCAATACTATTTTTACCTTGCAGGTTGAACTATCTTACAGGTACGGAATAAAAAAAAAATCCGTAAAAATATATTGTAGTATTTCTTCTGAAATAGACTTTTAAGAGTCAGAAATTTTTTCACTTAAGTGGCAAATCTCATAATAAAAAGAACTATTTTTAATTTAATATTTTTTTATTTATTTATTTTATTTTTTGGAAAATCAATAATATTATAAAAGGATTAGTTAAAAAGTAATATTTCGTTACGTTTTTTTTTCTTCTTTTGATTGTTGTAATTAATTGTAAAATAAATTCTAGAGATTACACTTTTTTGCTGCTATTTCGAAGCTTTTTACTCTTAAATTCTATATGATAGTAGAAAATCTTTGGTCCTCCACCAATGAGAAAATTCTTTAAATTTTGAATCCAAAATTTCCCATTCTTTATTATTTTTTAAAATTATAATTAATCTTTTTTATTATTACAACGTCTTTATGAATTTGCACTTGCTTCTATAAGATGGAATCATAAAATCAAAATCTCATATTTTAATCACTTTCCGACTAGCTAGCCGACAATCGTTTCTAAATTGCTACCAGCGGAATTTATCTTGATTTATCATCAATCCAATTTCTGACCACTTTTCTAATTTCAATTGGAGCTCAGTTCTGGGTGACAAAATAATAGTTTCTTCACAGCTGCAAGTAGTATTTACCCTTAACTACAATTTATCGTCAATCAAAAATTTCGACTGGAATTTTCACTCACAGGACCGGCAAACGAAGAAAAAAAGAGCTTCCCCAGACTCGCATGCTCGCAGTTAATGTATACTGTAGAGTACTGAATCGGAGTATAATCATAGAGTTGTAGAGATCCAGTATTTCAACTCTATGAGTATAATACGAAAGTATCGACTTGAAATCACGTCCATGTGATCTTGGGCCTCTAATGTCAGAAGCGCTCATTTAATTCATTTTGTTGTTGTAGTTCATTTGCGTCGCACTAGAGTTGCACAATGGGCTATTGGCGGCGATCTGGGAAACATCCCTGAGGATGATCTGAAGACCTGCCATCATAATTTTGATCCTCTGTCGAGCCGTGAAGGAAGAATAGCACGTCGTTGGCGCGATACTCCATCATCCGAGATAAAGGATGTTGCACATTCCTGATTTTTGTATAAAAAATAATATTATAATTTGAAAAGTAATGATTGTCCCCATTTCATCTCCTATATTTTAAAAACAAAGACACGATTCTGATTTGGGGAGTAATTAAACTTTATTCTAAATTGTAATTAAGGAATCGCGTCTTAAAACTGCTTACCAAATCGTATGGCAATACAATTAAAATATAAATAATCAGCAATAAAAAATTAATCTAATTTAATATGAAAAATCTTAGATAGTTTATTTTAATTTTTAAGTGTAGAAATCTTTTAGTTTCTATGCTCAATATCTAGATCCAAGTATTTCCTTCATATAATTCCTTCAGAAACTCCCCTATGTAAGTCATATTCAAAATGAGTCTTATTTTAAAGATAGAAATCTTTTAAAATTAAGTTAGTTCACTATGCTCTGTATCTAAGACAAAATTAATTTTTTTATTTTTTCTTCAAAAACTCCACTAAGTCCAAATTTATCTAATAGAATACTCAAAATTAATCTTATTTTAAAGGTTGAAATCTTTTAAATTAAAAGTGCTCTATATCTGTACTAATATCTGTGCTCTATATCTAAAACAAAGTTAATTTCTATACTCTTTCTTCAAAACCTTCACTATTTAAATTCCAAATTTATCTAATAGAATACTCAAAATCAATCTTATTTTAAAGGTTGAAATCTTTTAAATTTAAAGTAGGTCACTGTGCTCTATATATAAAGCAAATTTAATTTCTTTACTTTTTCTTCAAAAACTTCACTATTTAAATTCCAAATTTATCTAATAGAATACTCAAAATCAATCTTATTTTAAAGGTTGAAATCTTTTAAATTTAAAGTAGTTCACTGTGCTATATATCTAAAACAAAGTTAATTTCTTTACTTTTTCTTCAAAAACTTCACTATTTAAGTCCAAATTTATGTAATAGGATATTAAAGACTGATCTTATTTTAGTGTTGCGAAGTTTGAAGTGTGCGAGTGTCATTTGTTTACACAGCGGTACAATTCAGTTTGAAGCTGAACTCATAAGCTGTTGAAGAAAGCTGAGGGGAAAAAGAAGTGTAGAAGTAACTGATTTTTACAGCTATAATTATTCGATTGAATAATAGTTATACGGATCTAAGAATATCTTTGTTTTATTAATTTCTCTCACTTTCCTCTTTTACTGAAAAGCTAATCATTGAAGGACGTTTAGTTTGTACTTTTCACAAGTATCATAAAGGTCGTACTGAAAGGGGGGAGGAAGAAAATTTATTCTCAACTAATTGAATTGGTTCCGATTGAAGTAAATGCCAAAAAGAAAAATTTTTTTAAAACTATAAAAAAAATTGCAAAGAACTCCTTTTTCATACATAAAATAATACAAAAATCTAAAAATACTTTTGGTTTTTAAAACAAATGAGCTGACATAAAATATTGGGAAGTTAATTTTTTAGTATGTTTGTGAATATAGATATTCTGAGAATTTAGCTGTGAGCTACAATTTTGAAGAAAGGTTTTTAAATATGTTACAGCTAATGAAAATAAGAATTACTGTGTTTTGAAGGAAGGATTCGCAATAGCTTTCGCCCTGGGGATAGTAAAACCTGGGTCCTGTATTGAATATCGTTATTTTATTTTATATTTTATGACCGGCGTTTAACAGCCGACCCATTTTTGGGTTTACGATGATCAATGTTCAATTCCGCAGCTTTGTAATTTTGAACCCAACAAAGAATACAAAGGAAATTATTAAGTAACGGGACAGACTAGTCTTCGTAGAGAACCCTTTGCTGGAACTAACACAGATTTTCGCTACACGGAGAGGAAAACCACGAAAACCTCCCACGGTTAGCCTGACGGCAAGGAGACTCTAACCCATGATCCATCTACAACTGAGGATATTTTATGTTAGCACTGTGGTTGGTGCAAGTCGGATGCGGAATTCGTATCGACCAGCCATCGCTAGGACTCGAACCCGGCTCACCTCAGTGGAAGGCGAATTTCACTAGGATAACGAACGTTCAACCTGAGTATCGTTATTAGGAGAGACTACTAAGTATCTGAGGGCACCATTTTGCAAAGGCACTTTTCTGAGAGTATAGAAAAAAATGAGAATTTTTTTTTTTAAAATTTTTCTGCGATTTTTGATCATTACAGTCGTCGTGTATTAGTTAACGATATATACAGTGGACATACCCTAAAACTTATTAAAAATAGTTATGAATTAGTTTAAAATTAGTAGAAAGATACGATGGTTCAATTTGTGCAGAAACATATGGTTCAATTTAACACTTAATTAAAGTTGATGCAAATTTATTCCCTAATAAAGTTCAAGATACCGATATTATGGTTCAACGTTGTACTCACTTTTCTGAAAATATGAGGGGGAAAATGTATGTTTTTTAATTTTCCTTAGATATTTTTGATTGTTACACCCGTTACGTGTTAATTAACGATACTTACAGTAGCCAGTCTATTATAAAGCTTTTTAAAATTAATTATGATTATAAATCTAACGCAACATTTTCGCACTTGTTACTATTTACTTACAAAACAATCCAGTAATGAAGGATATTGTCGAAATTGAAATGCATTTAGTAGTTTTTGGTATTATTTGGAAAGCTTTAGGGTCATCAACTTCGTTGTTGATAAATGTGTTCAAGATATCTCGCAAACCTGTTCCACTCAAATCCGATTATCTAGGACAATAAATTCAATAAACCTAGATTAGTTGTATCAAAAATCTACTAAAACCAGATTACAAAGATCAAGATTCGTATTAAAATCAAACATGTTTACGAGATTTTTAAAACTTTTTGTTTATTTTGATTGAAAGTTCTCGTGACCTTTAACTTTTATTTCAGCAAATAGAATTCGAGAAAATACAAGCTAGAGATTTCCAACTTTCTGCTCTTAAGAATCTAAAACAATTTTGTGACTCTCTTATGCAGAGGAAGGGGAGCTTGTGTTGACACCGAGAATTTTTCTCTTATTTATTCAGTTAAAATTCCTCTATAAAATTTTTGGAAAATTCACAAAAATACTTTCATATACAGTTGTATGTCATACATTTATTTTGGTATTATTAAATATCTTATTAAAAGGAAAATTTCAATTACCTTTCTAACTCCTACTTTAGACTATTTTCAATCATTGTTTTAAATAATAGGAGATATTATGTTATTGATGAATATAGGGTCAGGTGGGTAAAGTGGGTACATAGGGTAAAGTGGGTATATGGGGTAAAGTGGATTAATTTGAGATATTTTTATTTTTCATTTTTAGAGATATTTATTGAGATTGCGGCAAACATTTTTATTTATGTTTTATAAACTGGTAAAAAAATTTTAAGGTTTGCAAACTATCTGCTTATGATCAACTTATAAAGTATATTAGTTTAAGCTGTTGAAGAACTTCCTTCTAATATCATTAAAAATTGTCAAAAACTGTTAATTTTAGTTCAAATTGGTAGAAAGACATCTAAAGAACAGATCTACATAGAAATTTAGGAAAAAATTTCAAAATTCTATTTATTATGAATTTTTTATGAGGTGTGGTAAAGTGGGTATATGGTTAAGCTTAACTAAATGTTCTATGATAGGGATTTTTTTTTGTTGTTGTTACTTCTGTGTTAGCTTTAATAATTATCTAATGCTCTACATTTTATAATGAAATAGCTTAAAAAATAATTTACTTGTTTGATTATTGCCCTATATATTATTTTAAATTACATTTTAAAACAAAATTCCTTTTAAATTTTATTTTTGAAAGAAAGTAATTATAGGATAATAACAATATGACAGACATATACAATTAAAAAAAATTCGCAAAATAGCTTATTGGTACCACTTAATGGGCGTATTTAAAGATACAGATGAGGTATATTCAAGTTTCTTCCTCATGGCAGTTTTTTCTTAAAAACAAAATTTTCTTAAATTGAAGTTCAATAAAAATACATATCTGCTATGAATTGTAAAAACATTTTAAATTACTACTCTAAATATTAATTTTTGCACTCTCATTTATATTTCAAATAAACTAAAAACTATTGCACTTTTCTTGCTTTTTGATGAAGTTGAATAGAGTTCAACAAAATATACTGCATCCGATGTGAAACATAATTTTGATAGTCATTAACATTAACTCTTTAATTTAATAATACAAAAAAATACAAAAAAAAGATTTTTTTTTAATTATAATCATGATACATTTATTTAAGAGCATTTTTATTTCTAAAACAGTATTTACATATGTTTTTTAGTGAAAAATATGCTAATTTTGGAACTATATCAAAACTTTTAAATGCTTTACCGTAAGAAAACAATCAAACAAAATAAATAAGTTATTCCTCATATATAATCTATATGAATATAATCTATAGGAATATTATATACAGTCGGACTTCTATTTAACGAACTTCCATTTTGCGAATTTCTCTATTTTGCTATTTTTCTTCGAGGAACTAAGGACATTTTGGAAATTTCTTCGTAAAATAACTTCCAAATAGCGAAGTCAATTTTCTATTAATCGAACTTTTTTTTTTTAGATTCACTTTCCCCATTTCTTAAAATATTTCACAATGTAACGCATTTTATGGGGGAAATGACCCTGAATTGATTTTCAAAGCCACTTAATTTTCAGAGAAAGCAGTAAAATCCCTTTCCCTTTTTGTTTGCATTTCAAATGAAAAAATTAACGGCATTTATCGAAAGCAATTAAATTTAAGAACGCATGACGTAATGTATGTTTAAAATTACTTTTATAGAAAATGCAGCTATAATTTTATACAAAAATTTAGCTTTTTTTAGTTGAAAATGTTTGTAGTATGATAGTGTGCAACTGGATAATGTTTTGCTCTATTCTTGCTTTCCATGCAGATTTCTTTTATGGTAAAGACGTATAAAATAAATAGTAGATACTACTTTACAAGATAAAGGTGCATCAATTTCTATTTTATTTATGTCTCGTGTATATGAATTTAAAACCTGTTTTGTGTTTTTTAAGTATTTTGAAAGGTGATTTTGAAAGGTGAGCAACGGACTCCATGGTTCTAGTGTGGATACTTGATTCTAGGATTACAATTGGACATATTAATATAGAGATTTCTTTTTAAATGTGTGTTTATAACTCGCACATTACTTACTATTTATTTACTAAATTGGATCGATTTTTCAAATTACTTAATTTATTACACATTTTTTCGATGTTTTAAGATTTTATTTATGCAATTCAATCAAATATTAATCAATAACTCATATGGAAAATAATATTTTTGAATTAATATTTAGTCTATGGAATATTATTGTTTTTAATAGCAGTTGTAAAAAGTGCCTTTTTAAAATTCTTTTGTTTGTTTTCTCAAATGGACGTTGATTTTTCTCGTGCTAAAATAAAAGACAAATTTTGTTTAAAAATAGGTTTCTAATGCTGAGGTTTGTCTTTTTGAAACAAAATTTAATTCTTAATTATAAATTAATCTTTATGTGAACAAATAGTTATTAAAATAACCATTACTCCGGATATATTTAGGAATGTAATTTTTGAGTTGAAACTAGTCCTATTTTGATTTTGCTTGCTTTTTCTTTTAAGTGAAGCTATATTAAAAATCAGTTTGTACTTGCCTATTATCATGGGTCTTGTGTGGACAAAAACCACTTTAAAAGAATTTATAAATAAAAAGGAATATTAAAAATTAAGTGTACATTTTAATTACCTTATACATCATTCAAAATGAAGATGAAAGTTCATATTTTAATTAAAAACTCTCCTTTTCCCCTATTGACTGAACTGAAGTTAAAGGTAATATTTCTGTTTTAAACATTCACATTAGTAAAAATTGAGATGATTCTACAAATAAGTTAACTTCATTGCTAATTTATGTTTATAAATTATGTTAGCTTTTCAAAAAGAAGTTTGTACTCATGAAATCAATAGTTACGAAAGAATTTTTTCTGTCACAAATTTAATTTTAAATTAAATTCATTTTTGCGTAATTAGATAATTTAACGCAGATAAATTTTATTTCATGCAGCTTAAACTTAGTAATTATATTAATATTCAACGCAAAATAAGTTTTAAAATTGACTCGTTGATTGATCTGACTATCTATTCTATCTACAACATTTTTTTTTCTTTTAATTTCGCTTTTAATTTAGTTCTTGCTTCATTTTCGTCGCATTAGTTTTCATTATTCTTTTATATGCTACTTATGTAAAACCTCAAAAATTGCAATTTTTTTTTATAAAAAAAAAATCTCTTTTTTTTAAAAAAAAATTTTTCCTTAATATTTTATAGCGAAGAAGACAGTCGAGACATATTAACGTGTTTTTTTTTCTTTCCTATTTGCAATATTTCTTCTATTTAGCTGTTGAAAATATTTTCATAATCATCACAGTCTGGTTCATAAAATTCACCCAGATCTACACAAATTGGGAGTATTTAAATTAGAAAATTAGATGTAGAGTTAAGGCGATTTTTACTTTTTACATATTTCTTTTCTAATGATATTTGGAGACAGTATTAAGTATAGTTAGTTTAAAGCATGTTAGGATACTTCTTTTTCTTTGAAGGGAAAAAGAACTCTTATAAATTGAATTTTTTTTTTTCGTGCCCAAGGCAAATTTCTCTTATGGTTTCTCTTTTTAGTTCTTTCTCTTTTTAGTTTATCGACTACAAAGCAAAGTTAGGCGGAATCAATTCTACTTAAACAGCATAGTAACAACTTAAAACCCCTTTTCCTTATTTTCATACAGAGGTATAGTTTAGATAATGAACTAAGATTTTAGCTGGCATTTTATCGATATTTCTAATTATTCCTTTATGAAACTTAAGTTTTAATAGTTTAATATTTGATTTCTGAGATGTGCATTGTTAATATTTATTTTTGGCTTCAAGCCGGGTTTGAAAAAAAAAATCAAAGTTTTAAATAAAAAAACATGTATATGCATAAATATTTTTTTTAAAATTTACATCAGTTTGCAATTTAAATCGATTTTTTTTTTATAATTCGAATTACTAAATAATTATCAAGAATTGAATGTTATAATATTATACAATCTCTAATTAGATTATTCTAAGAAACATTTTATGTATATTAAGTGAGAATTTATATAATTTTATATGATAATTGATTAATTTGAAGTAAAGTAGATAAAATCTGTTCACTTTTTTGCCGTTGCGGCATCATTTCAGTTGAAAATTATATAAATTACTCATAAAGAATTATAAGATATTCATTAATAATATATAATTAACAAATATTTTTATTAATGCATAGTGTTAATAACATTTGTGTTCGAAAATGTGATTTAGGAGAGAGGGGCTAGTGCGAACAATGTTTAAAAATTTGCCAAAAAAGCTTAATAATCATTATTTTTAGTATATTTAATGTTTTTTCTTTAAAATTTGAACATGTATCTATATTTTAGATACTACATAAACAAATTTGGATGCTTATTTTTTAATATTTTTTTGTTCTTTAAAGTTGTTTTTGTCCACTATTTCCATGTCATAAGACTAATAGGGACGCGTTTTAAAACTTATTATTTCATCTGTTGTCACTTGTAAATAAAAACAAGTTAAATCAAAATGAAGCAAGTTTAAAAATACAGTTTTAAGTAAATAATCTTAATGATCTTTTTAAGAATTAATTTTGAAGTTTAATAAATACGTAAATGACAACTTCTTCAAATTTAACAAGAAATTTTTCTAGTATATTTAAAGTGCTTGAAAATATTATGCTTTATTACTTTATTTATGATATAATAACTTTGATTCACGATGATTTGGCCACTAAGACATTTAAACAACTATATGTATATTTCTAAGAAATTTTAATAGTGGTAACGAAATAGAGATTACGATAATTTAATCAATATGTGATCAAGTGATGGTATCTTAAAAAAAGAAATTTCTTCTAGCATTTAAGTAAATTTACTACAACTATAACACCAGCAATTAAAATTTAGTGATCCAATAGGACCACCTAGGTATTCATTTAGTGGTCCACAAACTTGAAGAGAAAAAAAAATCGAACTTCATAATTAAATAGTATATAGTATTTAATTATGAAGTATTATAAGAGTATTTATTAAAATTAAGTGAAAAAAAGTTAAAATAATATCAATAAATAGATTTAACAAAGAGACTAAAATGCTGAGACCAAATAAATAAATAAATGAGGAAAACAGAAAGTAAGAACAAATAAAATATTATATTTAAAATTAATTATCTAAAAATTATAAAACTTTAAATAAAGTAAATTCTAAAAGAAAGAAAAATATTATTTCATTGATGAAAATTATCCTGTCAGTACATGAATTCAAAGCAAAGCACAACTTGTAAATTTGAAATTTCAACATTTATTTTTTAAATTTTTTGTTCCAGACTCTTTGAATTATTTCCTTTGAATACCACCAAGTTGAATTCCATACCACGGATAGAACAGTAAAAATAGCTGAACAATTAATTTTTTTAAACGTATGGAATTCGATCCAAAAAACTATTTTTCGTTACTATTTTGTAAATTCCAAACATATTTCAAGACGACCAATTTGTCGTTCATACGTATGATTTTATCGCCATTTGTAGAACATTTAGCGACAGTTGTCGCCATTCTGGCGTGATCCCTAACTATACTCTTCATACAAGTGTCGTTATTGTTGTTTCGTTCACAATAGCCACGCACCTTTGAGTCCACACTAGCCTCATGGTATCATTTCTTCAATAAATCTCTTAATTGGTTATTAAAAAAAAGGGGCACAAATCAAATGTGACATTTAAAATATATAATAAGCATATTCAGTCGGAGCATAATAAATTCTATTATTAAAAACAATGAATAAAAATCGACTACAATATCAATAAATCGTAAATTTTTTTTTAGACAAATCTATGACAAATTCTCTTAGGAGAAAAAATTTACTTTTCCACCATAAAAACCTTGTTTTCTAATTTGTTAATTACTATTTAATTGTTTTGTTATACAACTACGCATGAAAGTTTGCCACTCATTCAACACTTATTAGGAAATTTCGAGTGATAAATAACAGACGTATTTTATGTGTTTATACTAGACTAATATGACGAGACGTCTTCAAATTTTAAGGACAGTGCTCGAATACCATTGATTGTCTGAAAAACTTTCAAACTCTTTGAGGACAGAAAATGTCCTTAAATTTTAATAAGTGTCCTTAAATGTTCCCAAATTTCTCCTAAAGCATATAATCTTTTTTTTATATGCAGTGAAATATCAAAAAATCAAAAATGCGCATGTTTTTTTTATACAAGAGAGTTTTGTCTTACAGAGAATACAAACATAAAACAAAAAAGTACCATTCTGAAACTAACACATGCAAACGCCGTAATCGTTTTCAAATAATTTCAGTAAAAAATGAACAAATTTTAATAATCATGTACTCATTCATTTTACATGTGTTCAAAATCAGAATATTATATGATCTTTCAAAACTGCTCAGTAATGAAATCAAGTTTGATGAAGATGGCTCTACACCTGATATTAGTTATTATTTTTTTTAAAAATATATTCGTTGCACATATAAATTAATATTTTCCATAAATATATAGGTGTCCTTAAATTGTAACAATTTTCAGGGACGCTTCTCTGATTTGACCTCAAATCATGATTTATAATTATTTTCACCTTACACTTAGCCCCATTACCAAACTAATCTCCCCTGTACTATATACTCTCAAGGGAAAGAAAAAAAAATATATGTTATACAATGCATTCTGACAATAAATTCAAATTCACAGAAAAAGGTACATAGTCAGGTGTCTGTTTAGAAGAAATTTGGGTCCGTTAACGGACCCATCACAAAATATCTTTTCATGAAAACGGACCCTTCACAAAATATTTTAACTTAAAAACGGCCCCTCACAAAATAATTTATCTTTTAATCGGACCCTTCACAAATTTGTTTATCTTCATTATTGTTTTGTTAATCGAATAAACCCTTACCAGGAAGGGAAGAAAGACAGATGTACACGAACTAAATTTTGTCTTCGGCAGATGCTTCGTCCTTCATTATCCAAAATGAATATTCTGTGTCCAGCTATATAGGCTAAATACCAAATATTTGTATGTTGCATCGCTTATTTAGTAGCTGCATTTGCTGTTTATTTTTTAAAATTTAATTTTTTTAATTATGATTTTACAGTGTTGAGCATTATCTTGTATGTCTTTACAATTTAAAAACTCCTTGAAAAAAGTTTTTTTTTGCAATAACGGACCCTATTTGCACAAATTCACAAAAGCGGACCCTGGTTTGAAAGAATGTGATTTAACGTTTATTTTATATTCACAAATTACGAGTAATTTTTTCACAATTTTACAAAAACGGACCTTTCACAAAATGTCTGGACAGGCCCCTGATAGTATCTACTACCTGTTTATTTTTATTTTGCTTTAATTAAAAACTTCCCTTTTTTTAAAAATTTTCTCATTCCCTTTAAGACCGTGATTCATATTCGTGATCGTGTGATAATCCCTTCACGGCCTGCAGTATCACATATGAAACGAGCTTTTCTGTAACTAGCGGTTCAAGATAAAACCGATGGTGATGGTGTGCGATGGTCAAGATAAAACCGATGGTCAATTCGGCATTCTCGTTGTAGTGTATCTACCACTACAAAAATACAATTCCAATTCCCTAGTATATAAGACATGTTAACTCGATTCTATGGTGGGGTACCTTTTCATAGATGAAGGTTGACATTGTCGATATCTACATATCTACTATCCCCACATTGGTGACTTTTAGACGTCATGTGAACGCTCCTACCTTGGCAGAAACGCCGACTACTATGTGAACACGCCTACTTTGATGGAGGGTCCACATTAAACCGTTGCCTTGCTACTTGTGACAGCGACATTGTCCTCGCACAGTCTCGATCATACACAACTCATACTTGATCATCCACAACGTCGGCCTGCATGCACTCGACAGCTAATGGCAACACAGGAGCAACCACGTCCGTGAACTGAATACAGCTCTCACGATCAGCAAAAGTACGGTGATCTTAATACACACAGCTCTCTACTCTCCCCACACTCGTAATACATCTCATATTAGTACGTAAACGTACTCTTTAGTATTTATAAAACATTAAAAAGTATTTATTAACTCGGAGAGTGCGGGAATATTTTGAAGAGGTTAAAAAATAGGGAAAACCTATTAACCTTAACCACAGGGAAAACCTGAAAAATACAGGGAATTTAAAAATTACCTAAAATAACAGGTAATTTGATACTTAGAATTTTGATTTTTTTTTTCTTTACGAACAGGGAAAATACCGAGAATTTTGTTTCTTATTTTTGTCATTTAAAAAATGGTGACCACTCAAAGCGTGATCTATGGGATATAATGGGATGGTATTTCAGGTATACTAAACTATTTCATTTACTATTGTATTATTTAAGTGTATATTGATCTGTTCCTTGTTTTTCCAGCAATTAAAGCTAATAAATATAGCCCAATATAGCTAGCTCTCACAAGAGCACAGTAATTGTTGTGTTTCCTCTTAATATATTGTGTATAATATGTGCAGCGAAAACACTGGGGATTTTTTTTTTCTCCAGACTTGAGTGGCAACCCTGTTAATAATAAGAATCTGTAATGATGTTTACAGAGTTTTATTACTTTAGATTATTAATTTTTGCGTTCTCAACTTAAAATCCAAGCAATAAAAATTGTGATTTGAATTGAACGTTGATACCCTCGCTTCAAGGCTTCAGTTCATAACGATTACTGATAATAAATACAATACTAGATGTTTTTACGGTTACCTTAATAGTATTTTTTTTTTCATTTCTTATAAAAATTAAGAATTATGTCCATTGAAGTTCTGCTCTTTATTTTTCTACAGACGTTTTATCCTTTGAAATGAATTGTAAAGCTGTATGATAGATGATTTTGAGTATGAAATAATGTGAAATAAATATAGTGATCAAAAAAACCTTTTTAAATATTAGAAGAAAAAGTTTTTTCCAGTATTTCAAATACAGCTGAAACTTTCTGTTAGGTTTCAAGGGGACTTTCAAAACTAAATAGATCTTAACTTACAGTCTAAATAAGTTCAAAACACATTTTTAGTTTTATCGAAAATTAATATCAAAAGATTTAAATTAAAAAAGAACATAATTGAAATTTTTTTTAAAAAAAAGAGTTCTAACATTTATTTTGAAAGCTTGTTTGTTTAGAATGTATGTTATTTTTAGTTTTTTATTAAGAAATGCGTTCTTAACTAATTTCTTTTATGTAGTGTATTTTTTATTTGATGCTGTTGCAACTATTTAAATTTTGTGCTTTGGCTTTAATATATATTTAAAAAAAAAACTTAAATTTTACTTTTTAATCAAATCCCATATTTTCCCGATTATTAAGCGTCCTAACATTTTTGGACTGATAAAAGGTTTTAAGTTTTATTTCAATATAATTTTAGCATTATTTCAACAATACAATATTTAAAAGGTCGTGGTGGTAAATGTAACTCTAGGTATTCTCGTAGTGACCTCTAATAGATTTTTGTCTTTTTTATGCCAACATGACTCTGACAGACTTCAGTGAATTTTCCTTTTTCTCTGTTTTTTTCTTACCAGTCTTAGTTTATAATACCATTTGATCTTCTTCTTCAAAAAAATTTAAAACTCTATTTTCAATAGAATAAAATTATCTTAGCCCGGTAGCAGAGACCCTCCAGCATGGCAGCAGGAGCTACAGATAATTTTTCACACCAACAAATTGGAGAGGGGGCATTCTTTTTAAAAAGTTTCGAAACTTATTTCTAATAAAAATTAAAAAGCTGAAGTGAGAGAACACAGCAAAGAACAAAAAGTAAAGCTTTTTTTGTTGCTTGATTACAGGCTTAACTGTTAGATTTATTCCATTTTATTTTTATTATTATTATCATTGTATTAAATCATTCATCATATCATTGTATCAACTTAAATTTAAGCAATATTAAGTTTTTATGAAAGATAATTTTTAAGGAGATTATTTTTAAAGAATTAAATAAAGTGCAACAAAATATTAACAAATTTTGTACATGCATATTAGATTAATCTGAATTTTTACAATAATAATCTTTGTGTGAATGCGTTTGAGGTCGCTATCAGACAGAGATTGAGCTGCAGGTTCATTCCGTAAATTTTGCTACCGGGGCCGTTAGGAATTTAAAAAATATGTAAGCACACAAAAATTATCAATGAGAAAAAGAACTTTTAAGTTAATTTTCAGGAATAGACCGATGCCTTATGGCCTAAAATCTATTATAAATTTTTAAATAATGCAGGTAAAACCATGTGTTCCGTGTACTTGAAATTGATTGAAGTTTTACTGTTTGCAAGAAAAAAAATTCATTTATCATGTTAATTGTTTTTAGTACTGTACAAATGATTTTTGAAACGCCAAATAATTTTATTAATTGTTTTTTTAAAAATTCCGCCTTATTGCTAATAAGTAAAAAATTAACTCCTTTAACTTTGTACTCATGGAAAACCTCTTCTTATTCTCTTCAGAATTACAGCTCTTTTAAAACTGCCAAAAGTCAAGTTTTTCACCGCGGGAATTCTAGAAGATGATGTACTATGATCTCAAATAAACAGTTTAGTAATTCACCCTAACTGTTTGCTTGTTGCTATACTAATCTTTAAATGCTTCTTATCATTTATCATAAGTTTACTTCGAACTCCTTATCTTATATAGCAGAACTAGGAATTTTATTTTATCTGCACGAAACTTATCTGCCTTTTAACAGATGTGAATGCTGTAATGCACGCGATGCCCCACATTATGTTTAACAAAAATTCTTTTTAGTATAATTACAAATATGGAATAATATTAAGTACTATAAAATATGGAATCACTGTAAAATATGGAATATTTTACAGTGTTAAAAATAATTAACTGTTCGAATTAGAAAAAAATTAAATATAAAGGCATTCATATTAAACAATTAATAAGAGTCAATTTATAAATGAAATAAAACTTTCATAAAATGCATAAAACATCTAAAAACGTCCAAATGCATAAATGCATAAAACTTTCATAAAATGCATAAAACGTCTCAAATTTGAAGTAGTTTCATAATTTTTTAACATTGTAATTATTTTAAATTTATTACAAAATATAAAGTTATATAGCATGATGAATATATTTTACTTAATTTCAATTATTTCATTTACTTCATATCAATTATATATTGTGCTTAAAATTAGGAGATGCTTTTTTATGCGCAATAATCAATCTACCCGCAAACGTCAATTTCTGGCACAAATATAACAAAAAGTTATAAAAAAAATTTGATGCAATTTTTTTTTTCTTTTTGATAAACATGACTGAAATTGTTTAATCTACAGTTTTGACATTCCAAAACAATTTTTCGAAACTCGGTAGCTGTGAAACATTATTTTAAGTTAAAAAAGTAAATAAATAAACAAACGAAATATTTAACTTGTTCCTTCGAAATCAATGCACCTCATAATACGATGTTATAGACAGTTATAGAGAATAAAAGAAATCGTCTCATAACTTTCTGAGACACCTGTGCCAAAAATTCGCATTTTGTAACAGCTTAACAAAATTGTGTTTATGTGATGTTTATTTTCTTTTTAAAGAGGAAGCAACTTTATGACAGATTCAAATGAATTTATTATTATTATTTTTTTTTTTTTGATAGCATGTTTTAATGAAATGTACGGCAAATTTCAATAAATGATAAAGCTGAAGCGTACATATCAGAAATAAAAAAAAAGTATTATTTATCTCTGCATTCATATACATAATACAATAACTTAATATGTCTTTTATCATTTTCATATTAGTTAAGAAAAGCCTAAAAATATATATTTCTAAATCTTTCATAGTGCCAGTCAGAAACTGATTGAGACAGCTTAGATTTAGGACAAAAAAAAAGTTATATCTAATTGTTATAATTAAACATACAAAAATTATTTTTATCCCAAAGTCACATTGATATTAGTCATAAAAGAACTTTTAGATTCACATTCATACAAGGATCGTGTTAAAATAAGTTTATAATTTTTCAAATTGTACAAAATATTGTTATGAAATTAATTATCCTCCTACAAAAAAATAAAATTGATGTGTGTCATAATTTTTCAAAATTCCAAACTATCTAAAAATATACTGTTTATGAATCATTTGATTGCTCTAACAACTGAAATTTATTTCTCAATTGAAATTCATTTTCATAGTTTAATTATAGAAGAAATGTGAATGTAAATTAGTCTATTGTTCTAGCTTATTGAGAAAATTCCTTTAATCACTCGTAAATCTGTTCTTTTTCTCTTTAATTTTTTATTAATTAATCATGTCATTCAGTACAGATAAGATAGTGAGGAAAAAACGATTAAATAAATATGCCGTTGAAAGAAAATAATTTTTTTTTTCGTTTGCTCATCACCATTGAAATAATTGATATTAAATTCTGAGAAATGGATAGAAGAGAAAAAATAATGCTATTTTGGAGTACAGTGCTCAAAAGAAAAAGAAAAAAAAATCACCCTGAATAACTTTTGTTTCTAATGATCGGATTTTCACGTAATAAGTGTCAATCTTAGTGGGTTTTAGGGATGACTTCATAAATGCTAATTAATTAATACTAACTATTAATTAAGTTACGAAATCGGACACAAAAACGCTCTTTCTCTGAATAAACATATATATTTTTTTTACATATTTGAATTCCTGACCCTAAAAATAGGGAGGGGGTAGACAAAATTTCGGAGGCTAATAAGTTATATATGTTTGGCGATTGTCCCAGAAAACAGCCAAGCAAAGTCGCAGCCGCAAATGAATATTTTAAGATAACCCATAGACTAAATCAAGAGAGGAATACCTAATTTCACTCTGTTGCTAAGCAACCAAGTTCAGACAATAAAAAAATTGAAATAATGTTCTGTGATTGCTCGGAGAGGTTTATTTATTAATCGAAAATATCTCGAAGTTTCTAGGCAATAGGCAATTTTTCAGCTGATTTCTGACCAAAAAGCAAAAATGTTTTTCTTATGAAAAGAAATTTTGGATTGATTTATATATTATTTATGATTTTCTAAACTTTTAGAATTTATATTCATGAATTTTTTTATATGACATTATTTGGGTTTCTTACGTTGTTTTTACCTCATTTATGTGAGGTTTTCACACTAAAATCAAATTTACGTAACTTGTTTTAACTGTATACAATTTTTATAGCTTTGGTCAATTTTTCTTGCCAAGAAAGTTTAAAGAAACAAAAAAAAAAGTACCTGAAAAAATGTAGATTGTATAGTAATTCTAATGCACATTCACAAGGTTTTATATAATTTACGGTATTTCTTTTTTCTATAACTGAAGGAATTACTGAATGTTAAGTGGCATTTTAAAAACATTGAATATTGCATATTGTATGATTCATTGTTTGAAAAATCGCTTCATTCTGCTAAATATTTAGGTTACATGGTATTCTTTGGATAAAGATGATTTGCAAATAGCATTCTGATGTTTCGCTACATTCTGGAACTTATTTTTGCAAATTAACCATAAAATGTAGCACGACATGTTCTTCAATTACGATAAGCTACATTTATCACCAAATACTGTTCCTGTGATTTCCTTGTTTTCTTATATATATCTGATACGATACTCTCTTTTTAAACAGAGTTCGTGAAGTCCTTAAAATACTGAAATGGTCACCCAAAAACTTAAAAAATAAAATATTCATTTTCATTATCTCAAAATATCTGGTCTCAAAATTTTAATTTTAAAGTTAAAGATTACTTCATAGTTACAATATTGATGCGACGGTTCTCTTACTTTTTTAAGAACCACGTGAATCCTGCTAAAATATTAAAATGCATATGTTTACTTTTACGAGCATAAAATCCTTATCAAAATAATGATCAAGACCCAAAAGTAAAACAGCATAATTGATGATAAAAACTTTATTGGCTTCAAAAAATATGAAAAGGGAAATAAAAGTTGACATATTTCGAGCCTTCAAAAATAGGTGCCTATTCTCGAGACTCACCATGCGTGAATGACATCTGACGTTAATTATTGGACGCTGAAAACCTGTCTACTTTTATTATCATCTATTATTTTTTTAAATCAATGAAGTTTTTATCTTTTCGATTACGTTTCTTGGGGTTATTCATTTAGTAACACAGTATATTAAATTACTTCGCGCGATATTGAAATAAGTTTTAAGTAAGATAAAGACATGGGTTCTTAGATTAAAAAAAAAAAAATAATTAATCACTACTTTCTAAAAAAAATCGATGCAGTACATTTTTTTTTACTGCTAGCTTTAGTAATACTTTTTAAGGACGTAAAAAAATTTGGTTTACAATTAAAATTTCAAAAGTCGAATGTGAAAATGGAATGTCCCCTAGCACCTAAAATGGTTACAAGGACAGCCATTTGAAACAAGTTAACGTTTCCGCGCCCTTCTCAAAGTTGTTTGTAAATGTATTTTTTTATTTATCGTTTCCAAAGTTTATTCTCGATATATATTTTAGGGTATACTTTAGGCTAACTTCGATCGAGTTTATTTTTGCACCCTTATTTGCTTTAAATTATTAAATAATTTGCTTAAAATAGACTATTCTATTTGATTTAATGCATTTCTAGTATAATAGTAAACGGGGTATCCATCGCATATCCTTAACCTTGATACCGCTATCATTAAATAAATTAGTAGGATTAGCTAGGATAATTAATAATTGTTAAATATTTTCTCGCTTTAGCTTTCAAACAATAATATGTTTCGTCAGAACAGATTTCAATTCTGGAAATAACGAAATTATTGAGCAGGTTCCTTGGAGCAATCTCATTCTTATCCTCTTATGACGAAATATAGGAAAGATTGGTATTAACAGTTTCTGTAAAAAAGTATAACCTTCTCGCTGCGTTATTTATTTATTTATTTATTTATTTATTTTATCAAAATAAGTTCGAAAATTGAGTATTTTGTATTACATTTTTCAAATCAGATGATGATTCTTAAATTGGCACGACTTCGGAATCTTTTTACAGATTTCAACTTTTAGTATTTGCTGTTTAACAAAATAAGGCATTTTCCTAATAACAAATTATGCTATAATAATATCTTGGGAATAGTTCTAAAATTAAAAAATAATTTCAACAAAAGTAAATTTTTTCAGCATGTTTTTTTTTTGTTGAAAGAATAGCTTTCTTAAAGTTATCGGTGTAATATGTAAGTTTAAATGTTAAAATAAAATTGCGGTTTGAATTTGTTCATTTAGAAAACAAAACAAACAGTTGTGGTTTTTTCAGTTGCACTAATATGTATTTACTTTTCACAAGCCGAACAAATAAGTAAATAAATAAATAATTTGTATGTTCAATCTTTGACAAAAGATGGCACTTATTTTCTATGATCAGTCACAAAAGATGGCACTTATTTACTATGATCAGTCAGACGTTTTGCAAAGAGTAATTTTATCATAGAAAATTTTCTTAAATTCTTATCAGCTAACTGGATATAGTTCTGAGACTCGAAAAAAAACAGCAACAAGTGAGCATTTACTTAAAACGAGTGATAATTTAAAGAAAAACTTTTAAGTACTAATAAAAACAAAATAGTTTAGTATATTATCGGAATTCTACGTTTTAGCATATAGAAAAAGTAAAAAATATAATGAAATAATTAGTTGAATAATTCAGTGAATCACACGTGGCCAGGTAATTAAAAATTTAATTTAAAAATTATGATGTTAGGACGACATACACTGAAGAGCCAAAAAAACTGGTATACCTGCCTAATATCGTGTAGGGCACCCGCGAGCCCGCAGAAGTGCCGCAACACGACGTGGCATGGATTCGATCAATGTGTAAAGTAGTGCTGGAGATAATTGACACCATGAATCCTGCAGGGCTGTCCATAAACCAGTGGGAGTAAGAGGAGGAGGGTATATCTTCTGAACATCACGTTGCAAGGCATTCCAAATATGTTCAATAATGTTCATGTCTGGGGATTTTGGTGGCCAGCGGAAGTGTATAAATTCAGAAGAACGCTCTTGGATCCACTCCCAGACATGAACATTATTGAACATATTTGGGATGCCTTGCAACGTGATGTTCAGAAGATATCCCCACCCCCTCTTACTCCCACTGGTTTATGGACAGCCCTGCAGGATTCATGGTGTCAATTATCTCCAGCACTGCTATACACATTGATCGAATCCATACCACGTCGTGTTGCGGCACTTCTGCGTACTCGCGGGGGCCCTGCACGATATTAGGCAGGTATACCAGTTTTTTTGGCTCTTCAGTGTATGAGATATTTAAAGACGCTTAAAAATTTTGACTACGCATTCGATAGCTCTTTATGTTCAGTATCTTAATACTCCTTGTAGATAATCTATAGTGAAGTCACAAGAAACAATCAAAAAAAGGCAATCAGTAATTTATCTTCATGTTTCGAAAGAAAAAAAAGGATGATTAGTAACATCCTTTAGTCAGCTGTTTTGCATCGAATAATTTTAAACAGCAGAATGTTTTTAATTTCTTAAGAAGATTGAAATATCAGGCAATAACTCCAAGTTTTCTTTTAATAAAAACTTCGCAATAATTTGAAAAGGAATTTTACTTTAAAGGAAAACCTAAATTAAAGTACTAAAAAAATTGATTAGTATATTAATGAAAAAATAAAATACGTGGTGGCGTAAAGAATAAGATTTTTAAAAATTTTAAAATTCCTTTAAATAGTTGGTAAAAATGCTCTGCGATACGCGCGCGGACAGGCAATTAAAATATTTATTTTAAGATTAAGACGATATGTAAGATGTTGAGAAATTTTAAGATGCTTAAAAATATTGACTACGTATTCGTATTGATAATAATAAAATATATATTAAAAAAGTTGATAAATATATAATTCCAAATCTATGCATAATGCATATTGTTGAAATCGTATCAATTATTGAAAAAAATATAATCACATTAAATATAATCACAATCTGATGTATAATCACATTCTATCAGAAACATATATTTATAAAACTCGACATTCGTTGACTAAAATGATTTTTATTCAATAAATTTTTTTATTCAAATTTCATTACCAAATTACGAATAAATTTTTAGACAACGAAACATTGTATTTTATAATTAAATAAAAAAGGGATGAGCAATCGGTTATAAGCGAAAGAAAATATTATTGAAATTTTACGCTACGCGTGTTTAAGTCCAGTTCCTCGTAAGTTAACCGCATTTAAATATTAATCACCCCATTTAAATATTTCTTCACTGTCACCGAATTATTTTTTTAAAAATAATTAATTTTATTTTTTCTCGGCTTCTACTAAATAAAAACAGTTGCAACTTTAGATTTTTCAATAAAAAAATATGTAGATTAATATGGTATAAAAAAAATTTATACCTCATAATTCAAAGTTTTTCATCCTCAATTAAATTAAATAATGAAAAATAATAAATAATTATTAAAACAAAAATTTGCATGAAATTATCGTTCAGTAAACAGGTTTTATAAAGAGTGGATGCTATTTTTTTTTTTTTTTTTGAATTGCTAATTACATTTGAAAATATGGCTACAAACGCAAAAACTGAAATTAACATTAAGGGGTCTGAACTTTGGATTGCTCTCCTGATCAAACTATGGGGACCATATTTCCCCGGTTGCGGCAGCCCCCTATATTTTGAAGGTTAAAAATCCAAATATGTAAAAAAAATATATGTTTATTCATATAAAGTACGTTTTTGTGTCCCATTTCATAACTTAATTAAAAGTTAGCTCTAAATAATTAGCATATATCTGGTCACCTCCGAGAATCATTAAGATTGACACTTAGTACGTAAAAATTTGATCATTAGAAGAAAAGTTATTCAGGGTAATATCTTTTCTTTTCTTTTTTTTACTCAGTCCCAAAAATTCCCATTATAAATAGCTTACATTTTAAACGTTCTTATTTTCACGCTTTAAGATGCATTCTTCATATTTTGAATTTTTATTTTGAGGTTTTCAAATTTTAACAACGAATTTTTTAAACCTCATAACATAAATCTGGTCAATATATTTCCAGTTCTAATAGTTATTATCGTGAGTCCGGTATATAGCTGTGCCCATTGATGCTAATCTATTGGGTTTTTCGTCTTGACTCTTGAACTAAATCTTTTGAGTAGTTGATATCAGTATATGCGGAATAGGGTATAGAGCGTTCGCCTTCTGATGAAATGAACCGGGTTTGAATCCCAGCAATGGGATTCGAATTCCGCATCCGTCTCGCACCGACCACAGTGCCGACGTAAATTATCCTCAGTGGTAGACGGATCATGGGTTACTGTCCCCTTACCGTCAGGCTTCTCTTAACCATGGGAGGTTTTCGTGGCTTTCCTTTCAATGTAACGCAAATGCCGGTTAGTTCCTTCATAAAGCCCTCTACAGCGGCAAATTTCTCCCAATACTTGATCCAAAAGTTCCCTTGTATTCTGAATGGGTTTAAAATGAACAGTGGTAGTCGCAAATCCAAAATTGGGTCCGCTGTTCAACCACGGTTATAAAATAAAATATCTGTACACACAGTTATAAAACTCATCCACCTAAAGATAACTTTATGCAAGAAAAAATAATCATTTTTAAGAAAGAATTAATATTTATCTCATTTATATTTTTAAAAAAAATCCAAATGTTTTAGAATTTCAAACTATCATTAATTTTGTTCTATGTTAAACTATCTATTTTTTATTGAACAAATTCAAATTTAGTTTTATAAATAAATGGATGGTATAGTTCCCCTGCAGTAACCATTTAAATAAACGACTTTTTTAAAAATGATAATCTTTTTTTAGTTGTCATGTTTGAAGAATTAATTACTAGTCTGATTTTTTTTAGATTTTGTCATGTTTAATTACTCACGAAACAAACGTATGTACGTTGTTGCTGTTTCGATCATTATGATAAATAATAATAATATAAGTAATCCATAAGACAAATTGCTATGACATAATAAACGTCATCATACAAATCCTGATAGGCTACCAAATTTGGATCTACACTATACGGTTAGATTGCTATAAATAATAAAAAAGTGAAAGGTGACAGGTGCCCATAAACACTTGTGTCAGTAGTCCATTGTGACCATGGAAGTTGTGGGGAAGTGTTATGATAATGTTAATGTAATGCAGTGTTTCCCAAAGTGTGGTACGCGTACCCCCAGGGGTACGGGAGCAGTTTAGCGGGGGTACGCGTTTTTATGCGAAGTACGAAAATTTCAAAAAATTTTATTTAAAAACAAAGCTAGCCATGAAAATTTACGATTACGTATTTTTCTGATAGCTATTTTTTGCGGAGTTAACAATTAATAATCAGCGGTGTCAACAGCCAGTAGTGACTTTTACCTTTTGTGCAAATTATTTATAGTAAAAAATGCATTAATTTTTTTTATTAGGGGTACACAGAGTAACGAAAAATTTAGAAAGGGTACACAAAAGTCATAAGTTTGGGAAACACTGATGTAATGTAATGATTAAGAAAGTTCTTTATTTTTTTTATTTCGTTCAGTTTCATTGAAAGAAAAGTAAAATTATAAATAAAACAACTAGGTGAGTAAAATCGGAAATAGCAGCTATAGCTATTACCTAGAGTTTCTATTATCTAAACGTAGTTGAGAATGTTGCGAGAAGCAGTTACCATTGATACTATTACCTTTAGGTCTTTTTAAAACCTAGATTCACTTCTTGCAGTTAGGCGCTGGGACAAAGAATATATAAGTGAGTATATTATATCACTTGTATATTCACTGGCTGGGACATGGATATCCCATTAGTCTTTTTGAGTGATTAATAACCCGTGAAAAAAGACTACTAGTACATATACTTCCCAAGTCGTAAAAATAAGGTTGTTTTTATTGTTTCCGTATGATAAACTTTCAGAATCATGCAAATTATGATTCGAAGCAACGTAAAAGGATATAAATAATGCTTTTATTATGACGCTCACTTTTTCTTAGCTCTATTTCATTTATTTTTCTCACAAAAAGATGCATAACTCTTCACAAACATGTGATTTCTTCGAAACTATGCAACCATGACAGTTTTACAAATGCTGTCATGCTCACCACTTTAATAAAAGAAGAGAAGTTCAAAACACTGTAATGTGCAAATCTACTGTTAAAAAAGGACCTGATTATCGCCTAGGCCCAATAGGCACTGGCCTAGGGCCCACACTTTCTGGAGGGCCTCAAAAATTAGTTAAAAAGTCCACAATATTACTTTTTTTTAAAATACAGAAAGAAACAGTTTTTCTCAAAAAAGGCATTTTTTTTATTTCAAATTTTCTTTATATTGTGATAAACCAAACTCGTGTAAACATTGCACTTATCAAATTCGAAAGTACAGCTTAATTTTAACTGGTGCAATTTTTACTCCAACGGCTTAAACAAATGCAACGAGAGTGCATATTCACAAAGTCTCTTATAAATGATTATTGTCAACAAGAACTAAAAGCTTATTCTTAACAAATATGTAAAGCTGTAGATTGAGGGCTACAATCTTTAAAATAATTCAGCTAATCGGTGACTTTAAGCAAAAATCACTGATTTCACATGTTTGTGGTCACCAAACTATTTTTTTTTTCACACATTTTATAATATGCTTTAATATTTAGATGCGTAAACTTAATCTTAAAAAAATAATCTTCAATTGTCTGCTTTCAAAATTTTTTAGAATGTTTTTCTTGAATCATGCAGTTCAATAGATTCTTTTTACTGTTAGGACTACTATTCAGAAATTTAAATTCAAAATATTTTGTTAGGGGCCCGGGAAATTTTGTGGACTTCGGGCCTGAATTTGTCTTGATAGGTCCCTGTGTTAAAATGGTAGCCCAGCAGTCTACTTGGAACGTCTAATGGGATATGTATGTCCCATAAGGTTCGAAAGGGTTAAAAATAGGTAGACAGCAAGAGAAGGATGTACTAGTAAAGTTACAATTTATAATGTTAATCATGAACTGAACTCTTAACTTCACATTATATCGTTTTAATTATAACTTATAAATCGACCGTACTTAAATATGAAACTGAATTTATTAGGTTTGGGCTAGTTGCCGAGAGTGGGCCATTTAAACTAAGATGTAATTATCTTTTTGGAAATTAAACTTCTAAATAATTTAGAAACTTAGAACTAAAAATTCATTATACATAGTCCTTTTTTTTCCTTCTTTTTTTTAAACTTACAGGGCATTTGGATAATTCAAATGAAAGATTTTTGAATTATATGTACTCCTTAGCAATAATGAAATATTGTTTGTCTGTAAACTAAATTCTTTTTTTTTTTATTTATATAATTACTGCTCATTCATGATTAAACGTACTGGAAGGTACAATTATCTTCTAAATTAGTTTAAAGCACACATTTAGCGCAATCGTTTACAATTCAATTTTCTACTTTGTTTATCTTTTTTTATTTTGTTTATTCATTTTTATTTCATTCTCTGTATTGCTTTATTTAAGTATCGACATTTTGAAATTCCTCAATCCTTACATTATGCTTTATATAACTATTGCGTACCCCTTTTTTTTTTTTTTTAACAAAAATTACGTCAGTGTAAATAATCGAAATTGTTATTACAATTTTTAAAATGTGTTAATTCTTTTTGAACTTACAAAAAAGCCCTACAAACCTTTATCATTTGCAAACCTTGGTTTCTTACTAACATTGATTTCTCTCAAAAATTTCGAAAATTCAAATTTCATTTTAAAAAAAATCGTCTGTTAGTACTATTATCTTGTAAGTTTCTTTGTAATATCATTATTTAATGTCAATTATATTTTTGAATTGATGGTAAACTAACGTTCTAAAACTACGTTTTTTTTTTCTTTTAAAAAATAAAAAAAAAGCTTAGAGACATAATTTTTAGCTTGCAATATGTTAGACATAATCACAATGTGAGTATCACGAAATTCATTGATATCAAATAAATGCAATTTTTTATTTATTTTATTTGCTTTAAGTTAAATCTGCACGTTTTTGATATCAAAATTATTGATTTTAAATTTTCAAGAGCGAATCTCTAATGAAACGAAATGATGTGATAAAAATATGAGAGTTAAAATTCGTTTTTCTTTAAATAGTTTGAATTTAAATCTTCGAACCTCTTGTTATTCTAAATTTAACTCCTTATCGGGCTAAATTTGGCTCCACCCATGGTTCACATCATGGTTAAAAAATTATTTATTTAAAAGGGTCGAATTATATATCTAATATATATCTATTAGTTATGTGTCTGAAAATTAGCCCATTAATGGTGGATCACAAAAAATGGTCAATATATGAAAAAGTGGTAATATATATTTGCTTATGCAAGTGGATATTTCTTTCTACCAGCTACCACCTTATGTTAAATAAAGCATTATTGCTTTGACTCTAGATCCAACTAGAAATGTATCGTCAATATTACTATACTACTATACTATAGTATATTGACGTATATAGAATATCAATATGCTATACTATAGTATATTGATATTTTTGTCAATATACTATAGTATAGTATATTGACAAAAATATCTTGTTACGGCAAAATTAATCCCAAAAATAAATCATTTGCGCTACCACTTTTTTTTCTTTTTTAAAAAAAGGAAGCTTTTGCGAACGAAATGTTAAATTTTTTGTACTAGAAACGTTTTTTTTTTTTTTTTTTTTATGTAGCAGCTATACATGACATGTACAATACGGGCGAAGAAAACGGATACCCTTTTGATCTATAGATCGGATTTTCATGTATCTTGATGGTTCACAGAGGTGACCTCAAATAAGCTTATTGAGCCACGGTGGCAGAGAAGATAGAGCCCTCGCCTCCCAATGAGGTACCCAGGTTCGAATTCCAGAGGTGACTGATTTAAATGAATTCTGCTCCCGGCCAACCCCACTAACCACAGTGCTGACATAAAATATCCTCAGTGGTAAACAGATCATGGGTTAGAATCCCGTTGAAGTCAGAATATCCGTGGGAGGTTTTCGTGATTTTCCTATCCATGTAACGCAAATGCAGGTTAGTACTATCATAAAGTTCTCCACAAAGGCTATTTTGTACCACTGCTTTATCCTGAAGTTCTCTTGTTTTCGGGACAAAATAATGATGCCCTATTTAAATTATAAACAAAAGACTACAAAATGTTTTTAGATATTTATTGAAATTATAGTATCACTTCACAATACAATATTTAAAAAAAAAAAAAATTTAAAAAAGGCCTCATTTTATTGGACTAAAAAAAATAGGGTTTGCTTTTTTTGGAACTTTTTCGCATTTTTTGTCAAACAATTAATGAAAGAAAATTACAAGGTGAATAATTTTAGATTGTCTGTATTAAGGTAGGAAATTTACTATTTTATTGTTTATTATTATTATTGCTGTTTAAACTGCTGGAAATCGAATTTAAAAAATAAAAATAAAAATTTAATATCCCACCCTTCTTCCTACCCCTTTGACGGTGAGTTCTGCACTTTTGAGTAGATGCAAGAATGGGGAGAATAATTCTTGCCTTTCATCCTGTCTGCCTCTGGAAATAAAAATAAAGTCGTAAAAATAAGTAATTTTTGCAGAACACTAGCTTTTTATTTATTAGTTTTCTTCTAAAAAAAAGATTATTTCTTACATTTTTTTTAAAAATTTTTGCATTGATTTAAAAATTTATATGCATAAAAATGCTGCAGTTGAAAGGAAAAAAAAAAATTTAAAACAAATAATTTTGAACTAATTCAATCTTACTTTTCGTGTATTTTGAGAAACATGTTAAAAAAAAAATTAGAAAGCTTAAATATTTTTCGTGATTTTTTTGACCGACTATGCAGCCTTTTATTTTAACAAAAAAAAAAAAAAAAAATTGTAGAGTTACTGAAAAGAAAAAAATAATTCTGATTATTGAATTACTCTTTAACTTTTTACCCCTGAATTACTGTATAAACGAAGCTATGATAGCGTAAGAAGAATTTTAATATAGTTATTACGATTAATATTGTTGTTTATATTGGAATAATATTTTTTCGTTAACCAGTAAACAATTTTAAATTATTGCATCCAGATTAAAATCAAATCAGTATTAATTGCAGGAATTATTTTTTTCCCTTTAAGAGTTCAAGAAATGTTTTTATTTTCCCCATTCCTTTCTTGCTTTTATTTATTTATTTTTTTATTAAATATTTTTAAAGGAAAATGGAAACTTTTATATATTTAATATATAAATTTATATCGAAACGAGAAAAACAGTAAGAAAACAATTAAGCTATTTGTTTTCAAATAAAACCGCTAGATGACACTACCAGATGTGATTTTCGACTTATTCGTAGAATCAATGAAAAATTTGTTTCCTAAGAAGGAAATTAATTATTTTTTTTATTAAAATAAGTTTATTTCTACAAATTTTTGTTTTTCAATATGCACTATATCACAGAAATACTGGAAAAGATTTTTAAAAATCAGGATTGCTACATTTTAAAATGCAAACACAGGGAAATAATTTTTCCCCGACTTCAAAAATACGAAACGAAACTATTTATTAAAAATATAGTTCTACACTTTTAATATTTTAAAATGTATTTGATATTTGAAAAACTTCTTGAAGCTTCTATACTTAATTCCGTGTAATGTAACAATTGGAAACGGTCACTGAAATTGCGCAAAATATTCCAATTAAAATTTTGAGAGAGGATGTTTTTTTACCCGGAAGGTTATTAGCAGCCAATCATATGATCTTGCGGAGGAATATTGCCTTCTTTCGGTCGTGATGTGGTTTCATCAGACAACAGAATTATCACGTAGTATGTGTATATATTTCCTCGTTGTGCATATTATTTGTTATGAAAAGTAGCAGCAATAAAATTGATTTAATATTTTTATGAAATGGCCGAAGGCACAACAGTAAATACAGGTAGAATAGTGTGCCCATTTTATTTATATTCTTCTTGCCAAGATGGTGCTAGATGCAAATATACTCACGATGATACTGCCACATGTAGTAATCTTAAAAACGTTGCCTGTCGTTTCTTTTTGAAGGGCATTTGTAAGTATGGTGATAATTGCTGGTTTTTGCATTCAACTGTTAAAGGGGATATTAATTCTAAACCTAAATCGCGTAATGATAAGCTGGCTGCTGGGCCTTCACGTCAACGTTCAGAAAATCATAGCCCATCAACGCCCAAACACGATGTAAACAAAGTCGATACTTTTCCAGCTAAGTGTAATTTACGAAGTTTTAGCTCCATGAGAAAAGATAAAACATCTCCTTGCAGTCCAGATTCACCAAACTGGGTAAACGCACCTGAATTTGTGCCTAAGACTAACAAATCTTATGCCGATACTTTGAAATCAAATGTTTGTGTTATTAGATCAAAGCCTCAAAAATTGGATATGGAGTTGTGCATGCATTTCTTTGAGGGTAAGTGCCCTTATAATGATGAATGTCCATGCATTCATGGAAATTTGTGTGAACTTTGTAGAAAATATTGCTTGAATCCATATGATGAGAGACAACGAAAGCTTCATATTGAATATTGTGAAAAAGAACTTGAACAAGATATGGAATTATCATTTGCTATTCAACGTAGTGTGGATAAAACCTGTGGCATATGTATGGATGTTATAATGGAAAAAGATCCAGTTGCAGAACGTCGTTTTGGAATTCTTGAAAAATGCAATCATGTGTTTTGTTTATCCTGTATCAGAAAGTGGAGAAGAGTCAAGACTTTTGAAAGTGCACAGCATGTTGATCATTTAGTAGATCCCGGTGTTACCCGTGCATGTCCAGAATGTAGAGTGTCTTCTGATTTTATCACACCTAGCCAGTATTGGGTTGACACAGAAGACGAAAAGAAAAAATTAATTGCCGACTATAAAGTAGCACTAAGCAAAAAACCTTGTAAATATTTCAAGCAAGGTAAAGGAACATGTCCATTTGGTGGTGCATGTTTCTATCTCCATGCCAAACCTGATGGCACAAAAGTAGATTTACCATTACCAACAAGAAGACGCCGACAAAATCAAGATGGTGAATTAGATTTCATGGGTAGAATAATCTTATGGGATTACTTGGAAGTAAGAGATCAAAGTGTTTTGATGCATTTGGATCTAGATGAACTTGTTTATGCTATGTCTGATGATACTGATCATGAATCCGAGTCGAGCGAAGAAGACTTCTTTATTAGCGAATCATTTTAATTTCTGTTAACCTCTTTTCTAGAAAATTGCGCTATTTATTTAGATTTACCTTTTCGAAAGCCTTATATTCAACTAAATGCTTATTTCTTGCATACTAATTCAGTTCTTGTTAGGAGTTTTTAATGCAAGTGTGAATTGAACTTTTCAAAATCGTGAGTCATTTGGTTGTTGTTTATTAGTGAACTGAATTATATATAATCTAGTACTGAACATCAATGAACACAGAATCACAAAGTATAGTTGTCTTCTGAAAAAAAATTTCATCCTTTTTCTTTTTTTGAAAAAAAAAATCATTTTGTTGATGTTGGTTTTCAAAGCTCGGTTGCTTTTTTGATGTTAGAAAACTGTTTACTAGTCTTCAATCTTAATATGTTGATTCAGGAATTATGGAACCGGTTTTTCAAATCTGCGAAGATTTCATTATATGTAACAAATATTTTTTTATTGCAAAGCTTTAGATTTTAAATTTTCTCGTTTGATGAAGCTCTTCTATATTTTTTAATGCATTATTTTGCTGATATACTCTAATTTTTTTCATTGTAAAACTTTAGGTTTTAAGATATCTTTATTGATTAAGCAGTCTTATTGTTTTTATAAAAAATAAGATCCACTATTAGCAAATATACTCATATTTTATTTGTAATACTAGACTGCGCTGGTCATTTGTTTTTATTGAAAATTTCTACACTCTTTAGATTTATATTTAATATTATTACAGTCATTAATACAATCATGTCATTAAATGCTTTTTTAATTTCTGTGCTCTATCTGTAATGTGTGTGATAGTCTTGTGATAACTTTACATATAGCTTTTTTACGCGTGTATAAAAATGAATTAAATCTTCTTAATTAATGTATTAAGATTTTTTCAATGTATGTTAAAAATGTTATTAGATTTTGTTAAGTTTTATCTCTGTTAATCATCTGTATTATTTCAATCATCTTCTAACTTGGCTATAAAACATGAAATTGTTTCAGTACTATGAAGTGTATCCTTATCATAAGTGTATAGTATATAAATATATATTATAGTTTTATTTTTATAGCTACATTTTTAAAAACCATTGCAATATTTATTCATATAAGTGGATTAACAAAAAGTTGTGATATATAAATACTCAATAATTGGTTAACTTTTGTTTTAACATGTGCTGTTCTTAAATATTTTTCTTATGTAGATATTTGCATTTTTATGCTGTTATAAATGTACAAAATTAACTTCTACATATCTAGTGTGTTCAACTATTTTGTGATTAATAGATTTTTATTCTGCTATCTGTATCTATCTTAAATTTGAATTTTTTATTCTTTAATGTTTGCAATTCTGGAACGAACTAAATGTCCATCCGAATTGAAAATATTTGTTTTAGAGTTTTGAATCACATTATACAACACTTCATAAGAATTTATTTTAAAATAACTTTATTTTATCATAAATTTATTTTCGTTTTTAAGAAAATTAAAACAAAATCAACAAACTTTTTTTCATATTTTAATGTGGAATGACTTGTATAAGCATTAGTTTTAGTTTCTTATAATTATTTTACTTTTTTTGTACATGTTGAATGAAGCTTAAATTATAAAAACTTTTTAGGTATTATGAAGTGTGCGTTTCTAGAAACTTTTATGTTGTTAAAATTGTGTTGATTATCTTAGTAAATGTTTTCAATGCTATGGAAGTATTGGAAGTGCTATGCAATATTTGAACCTATAATTGTTACAAAAATTAAAATTGAATTTCACAATATTCTGCTATGCAATGTCTATGCAAACTCTGTGCTATATACAATAACTGCTATGTACTCTGACATTTTTTTAAAAAGATTTGTTAAAATTAGATTGTCCGAAGCGTGCCATTTAAAGAAAATTTAACCTGAATATGTAGATCAAGTGAGTCTTTTTGCTGCTAATTTTTACTAGTGATCAAGGCATAATTTGAAATATTTTAGATAAGGTAGATTATTCTTAGAAAAAGTAACTATATAGACGCCTACACTTAAGTCTATTAAATTTTTGACTCGTACTATTGGTTTTTCAGAACTTATTGCAATTTAATTTTTAATATTCTTTAGACTGAAAAATAAATTCATTCAAAGATTCCTCTTTAAGTATTTTAGAAACCTTGTATCTATCTTATTAAATATCATTCCTATAGCTTTGAAAGAATATTTAAATTAAGAATAAAATTGTTTGTAATTTGAAACGTATGTTTTAGATTTTCTTGAAATTAATTGAGCTAATTCATGATGATACTCAGGTATGGAATTTTAAATTCCATTTAGCTCTATAACTTTAAAAAAAAAAAAAAAATCTTATTAGTTTTAAAATCAAGATAGAAGTTAACATACCTCTGACTATACACAGACTAATACTGAAGTACAATCATAAGTTGCTACAGACAAAAAATTCGAAGTGTCGTCTATAAGCTAATAAATAAAATAAAATAGTTTTTCAACTTAGTACAAGGAATTTTCTAAATTCTACATGTAATCTTCCAATCTGATTCTTAATTTCTATTTTATCTCAGCTTTAATAACATAACCTTTTTTTTCTTCTATTTTTTTATAAATATATATGCTTGTTTTACGAGCAAAGTTAACCTTTAAAAAGTAGGCAACTGTATCACCAACTACTTAAAAATAGTTCCTGTTTTTGCATATTGCATGAAACATTTTTAGAACAAATGTTTTATGCAGCAATTGTTTAAGAAATTTTATACAAATATAACTTTAAAAATTAACAAAAAAATCAATTGATATTTTTTCTTTTTAAATGCATGTATTTTTTTTAAGGCAGCAGCTTACTAATAAGGAAAGGATTATTAAAAAAAACTTTTTCAAAATTTTAAGACTTAATTTTTTTAAAAAGAAAAAATCTCTTCATAGGCGAGGAAAAGAGTAGTTGAATACCTCTTTTTTTCTAATTAATTTTAATATTTATTTCTCACCTGGTGCCTATTCTTGCTGCTGATTTATATAAGAAAAATGTATTGTAATATTTTATATTAAGGTCTGTAAATTTCTTTGAAAAATTCAGTCACTATAATATGTCTTGGTAAAGATGTTTTAAAAAAATATTGTGTTCAAGTTTAATATGAATGTTTAATGACAAAAATTTGAAATCAATCTTTGATCACAATTCTCAAACATATCACTTATAGAGATTCTGCATAGAGACTTGAGACAAAATTCTACACCATTAAAATTTTTAAGAAATACCAACTTAAAGACAAATTATTGAACCAAATTATTATTGTAATTGCGCTGTCAAATTCAACCAAACTTAAAAAAATAGATATATTTTTAATGACAAAAGAAGAAATCGAAACTATACATCAAATTATGTACTTTTCCTAATTGTAATGTTTGATCAGTCCTAATTAAGTTATTGACTATTGAAAATAATTCTTTTTCTTGATTTGAAATTCATTGTTTTGTCTTTCAATTGATAGCATAATTATAGAGCAAATGTGAAAGTTTTGTAATTTTTTAATGTTCATTTATTTTGTAAGGTTGGGTGAAAAATTTATCCTCTGATAACTATCACAATCATTTTTTTTTTGTTTCCTTTTTTATATTTTGATTTCTTTTCCTCATCTTTCTCTGCACTTCATTTTTTTTTTTTTTTAAAGAAGCGAAAAATTTGACGTTCTAATTTATTTAGTTTCTCATAGAATTTTTTAATTTTTTAAAAATTTAATTTTTTGTCTCTTTATTTTTACTGTTATGGAATTTTTTAGAGGCATATTTTTCAATCAATCAATTTAAAGCTATTTTCCTGTATTCTTATGTAATATTCGTTTTTGGTTGAAATTTGTACTAAATGAATAGTTTTTCTTTGTTTTACTTTTAATTTGTTTTTAGGACTGTCTTTTTCCTCATGTTATTGTTGATCAATAGAGGTTTCTGCATTGGGGGGGGGGATGAGAAAGATAAATACTAATGCAAGATACAGAAAGTGTGAAGACAAATTTTAAACAATTATGATTATAGCTAAAAGTTCGGTCACTGAAGAATACTAAGTTCAGTCAGTAGAAGAAAAAAGTAAATTCTCCTTCAAATCTAATAAGTTCACTCAAAATTTATCAGATGGACCAATTGTTACAATTAAGTATTTAGTTTTTATTTCAAACAGAGTTGGTATTTTGTCTAGAATAAACCTTTTTCTTCCAGGCCCACTGATAGAAAAATTATGTGTATTTGTATTTTACTAAATATTCTGTTTAAAGATCAATTATCTGAAAAAAAACTATTTTTTAAGAACGAAATAAAAACTAATTTTTCACACTAAAGTTATAATAGTAAATCCTAGGCAAAATATTGTAAAGCATCCAAAATGTGAACCAAAAAAAATGACATTTATCTTTGCAAACTTAAGAGCTTTATTTAGAATAAATAATCTATAATTGAAAATTCATTTGACAGTGTTCGTGAATATTTTAATAGTAATCTGTTATTCAATTATATTTTTTTATGGAAGCATGATCATTTATTATTTGTTGATCTAAATTTATGCTATATCTGACTTATTCGCTCATTTTTCAACAAAAAAAATTTGCATACAAGTTGCATATTATTCAATTTTCAGTAATAGTTTTATCCTGCCCTTAGCAAAGTACTATTTTAAATATGATTTAATTCTATGAATTGTATATCAAGAAGAATCTTGTTTCTTTTATCTTTTGTAAAGATCATTTGACTTTGATTTTTTTTAAAGAAAATTTATCTAGAAATCTCGATTGTAATTCTTGGTTGAACTATTACTGAATCAATTACTATTACTAATCACATTTTTTTTCATAATCATTGAATATTTTCTTTTTACGTATATCTTTATTATGTATATCCTTAGAGATTTATATTTTAAATAGGGACCTGCTTTTAATAAAGGACCCAGATAGTTGGAAGGCCTTGGTCCTAAAGACCTGTTTTAAGTCTAGCAGAATCACTGTACCTATATATTTGATAGTTGTGGAAAATTTTTTATTTTATCCAATGCTGTCTTGATTATTATAAAATTTATTTTTATATTCTTTTTATAGGAAAAAGTGTCCAATTTCCATCCAAAAACTTTAAATATATTTCAAATTGCTGTGAAGCTAAATAATTATAAAATTTAGAAATTCTAAAAATGTAAAAACGTTCATGAAATATTAGTGAGTATTAACTTAAATTTTAAGTAAAGTACAAACATTTTACTTATTTTCATGTTGTATTAGTTTGCCCTTTAATACTGCTACATAACATGATTAAAAACTTTTCCCATTACTAAATGCAAATGGTATTTTACTTAAAATTTAGTTTTGTAAATATTAGTTTGTTTTATTTTAAATATTTTACTTTACATTATTATGTAATTTTCTGTGTCATATATGAATATTTTGAAGTTTTAAAAATGAATTAGATAGAAAGTTATGAACTTTATAATTTTATTTCCTGATCTTTTGTTATTAAACTAGTTATCTAATGGCGTGTTATGCCTAAAACAATTTATTGTAATATATATAAATAGTTCTGCTTATATGAAAATTGTAAAAAGGAAATTAATGCATTAAAAAGTTGCATTTTTCATAATTGTCTTTTTGTTTAATTAAAACTGTATCTACTACTCAATTATTCATTTTTATTGATATCACACTGAACAATTAATGTAAAGATATTGCCGGTTTGTCAATGATACACAGCTCACAAAAACGGTGCGATCACTAGGGCAAAACCAAATGTTGACATTTTATAGTACAATAAATTATTCCAAAATTGCAAATCTTTAATAAAAAACTTTTCTCTATTTAAATTCTTTATTTCTTCATTATTATTTTTCCATCTCTTATTTTATATTCTATTATCTCTTATTATATTATTTCGTTTTTTATATATCTGGGCAAAAAACATTGTTATATAAACTAATAGGGTATTGTTTACTGCATGTTTTTTATTATGTTAAATGAAACTAACCCCAAATACATTGAACGGTTTTTTTAATATTTAAAACCTGTAAAAATTTTGACATTAAAATTCTGACATATATAAATAAAATACCATTTCCTAGGTATTTTTTTTTTTTTTTTTTATGCTGATCAGAATAAAACAGAACTAAGTATTCAAAACATTTTGTGCTAAAAAAGAAAAACTAATTACTAGTCTAACATTGTTGTATAAAAAAGTTTATTCTGCTTAAATCCAATGAAATCAAAATTAAATTAGTAGAACTAATTGTGAAATGGTATAAATTAAAAATATTTATCATAAAGCATTCGTTACTTTGAAACTAGTAATTTTAAATCAGTATTTCTAATAACTTGATTTTGGTTTCAGTTTATAAAAGTATATTCCAAACAAAGCCTCACTTGTCTAGATAACTATTCTAGATGTGTAAATAGGTCAAAGTATGTACGTTTATAACTACTTAACTTTTGATTCTATGTACTTTGTTTTGTTTTCATTCAATTTAGTGTAAAATGTTAAGATCCAAAACATTGCAACACAGCAATGGCAGATGGGTGAATAAATACATAACTACAGTTTACATCTGAAAACTTTTTTATTTAAATTGTTAGTTTTCTATCCCCTACTTTGGTTTCATTCAATACAGCGATGTGACCCCTGTAACTTTTTTTCTACAAAATGCAAAGAAAATAATAAAACTGCTCACTTAATCACTAAGTTTCACATAGGCCTAAATATAACACAAGAAAACACACTTATATTTTTATTTATAAGACACTAGTTTGACGGTAGGGCTCTTCTCAAAATTGGGAAAATAACGTTAGTAATATTTAATTTTGAATTTATTGATATGCATGTTTTATGTTCGAAATATTCATTACTTATGCAATGTACTTTTCTATTTTAATAAAATTAACTCTAATGATTTTTTCATTAAATTTTAGAACATCAGATTATTGTAAACAAATTTATGGCAAAAACTATCAATCTACCATATGTTACATAATTTAGACAATTCTATATTTTGTGTGCCAAAAAATAGCGTTTTGTGGAAATATTTTTTAAAAATAAACTTAAATACTTGAAAAAATATTTTAAGGATTGATGAATAAGTTTTAAGTGCTAATTGAATCTTTCTCCTGTTCGAATAATAACACATTTTGTTTTTTAGACATGCGTCAAACAAATTATTTTTTCTAAAAATCTTTTTCACTGTAAAATATAACTTAACTATTGCTGCTGTTTGTTAAGGATATTATCAAGTAACCAAACTATTTAGATTTTATACCAGGGTTCGTTGATTTAAATCATGATTAAAATCAAATGATTTTTTTAAAAAAATCATTGATTTAAATCATGATTAAAATCAAATGATTTTTTTAAAAAAATCATTGATTTAAATCAACTGATTTTTATATATATATTATATTGATTTTAAAAGTTAAAAAACAGTGCTTTAAGTTATTGATACTTTTATTATTTTCTTTTCTCAGTTTTAAAATTTATTTTAAATAAATTGCTGCATTAATTAATTTTAGTTAACGAAATTACTTTCTTTCTTGGAGTGTGTTAAACACATTTAAAATTACATGTTTAAAAATCTTTTGATTCTTAACATTGAAAGTACAGATTAAAGTAAATATTTAATGCTGTCTTAATATAGACTTGCATAGCTGTAGAAAGTAAATAAACATGCTTTTTTTTCAGAAAGCAAATGTTAATTAAAATTCTACCTTTTGATTAAAAAAGCATGAAATTCAAATCTACATCATAGTTTATTGATGGAAATTTCTATATTTCTAAAGCTTGAGGTTATATTAAAAAGAAATTACCTTAATATGCCAAAAATAGAAAAAAAAAAAAAAAAAAAGCTGAGTTCAGATATTTTTTTTCTGATATAGTGTCATTCTTCCCTATCAAAGTCTATTTGAAGCAGTAGGGTTATTAACTGGTTTTTATTTTTCTTCTCATAATATGTTTACGGTATCTTTGAAATTATCAGATTTTCTTTTGTGAAAAAAAATTCCAATGAGTACATAGATTTTTTTGAAAATGTTTTTTAGCTTAACTTATGTATTTTGATAAAGGATTAAAAATGAATATTTTAACATAAAAATATATAGATTGAATATTTATTTTTTGATGAATAACAACATTTATAAACACAATCTGTTGCATTTATTTTGCCATTTTATAAATCATGAGAAAAAAAAGAGATCACAATTTTAAATTAAAATTATACTGTGCTAGTTGAAACTTTGTGTTATTAGTTAAAGTAGTATTCTTTAAATTATCTATTTTATCTTGTCTTTTAATTTCAATCATGCCTTTGTATCAAAATGGTCACTATGCATTATAATGAAAAATTATTTTAGTAAGTTAGAGCTTCTAAAATATTGTTATAATATAGTTTTAATATTAATTTAATTTTGATTAAACATTTATAAAGTTTTTTTGATCATAAATTAAAGCTCTTATAGTGTATTTAAATAAAAATCAAAAAAATCTGATTTAAATCAAAAAAATCCGATTTAAATCAAAATAATCCGATTTTTTTGATTTTTTTTTAAAAAAATCAAACAAATCTGATTTAAATAAAAAAAATCCGATTTAAATCAAAATAATCCGATTTTTTTTTTTTTAAAAAAATCACGAACCCTGTTTTATACTCTTATTTTTATTTGAAGAAGAAAAAAAATTACATTAACTCATGAATGTCACAAATTAGCCCTTTTGGTTTTTTTTAAAAAAAGTCCTTTTTAATAGTGTAACTTTGCAATATTAATAATTAACATACAAAATATAGCTACACAAAATATAGAATTGTCTAAATTATGTAACATATGGTAGATTGATAGTTTTTGCCATAAATTTGTTTACAATAATCTGATGTTCTAAAATTTAATGAAAAAATCATTAGAGTTAATTTTATTAAAATAGAAAAGTACATTGCATAAGTAATGAATATTTCGAACATAAAACATGCATATCAATAAATTCAAAATTAAATATTACTAACGTTATTTTCCCAATTTTGAGAAGAGCCCTACCGTCAAACTAGTGTCTTATAAATAAAAATATAAGTGTGTTTTCTTGTGTTATATTTAGGCCTATGTGAAACTTAGTGATTAAGTGAGCGGTTTTATTATTTTCTTTGCATTTTGTAGAAAAAAAGTTACAGGGGTCACATCGCTGTATTGAATGAAACCAAAGTAGGGGATAGAAAACTAACAATTTAAATAAAAAAGTTTTCAGATGTAAACTGTAGTTATGTATTTATTCACCCATCTGCCATTGCTGTGTTGCAATGTTTTGGATCTTAACATTTTACACTAAATTGAATGAAAACAAAACAAAGTACATAGAATCAAAAGTTAAGTAGTTATAAACGTACATACTTTGACCTATTTACACATCTAGAATAGTTATCTAGACAAGTGAGGCTTTGTTTGGAATATACTTTTATAAACTGAAACCAAAATCAAGTTATTAGAAATACTGATTTAAAATTACTAGTTTCAAAGTAACGAATGCTTTATGATAAATATTTTTAATTTATACCATTTCACAATTAGTTCTACTAATTTAATTTTGATTTCATTGGATTTAAGCAGAATAAACTTTTTTATACAACAATGTTAGACTAGTAATTAGTTTTTCTTTTTTAGCACAAAATGTTTTGAATACTTAGTTCTTTGAATACTTTGAATACTTAGTCTTTTAAATTTATTTTATGAAAAAAAAATTTTATAACTTTATTTTGTAGCTTTTTATTATGTTACAGATAATAATTGCAGGTTAGGTTCTCAAGATATAGTGGAACCCCACTATAATGAACCGGCAATATAGTGAACACTAGGTTATTGCGAATTTTTTTAGTGCTCCGTTCAAACATAAATTTAAAGAAAGTTTATTTTAAACTTTTGGCACACAACTGAAAAATTTGTGGTTTGTTTATAGTAAACTGCTTTTAATTTCCTCAGTTTTTTTTTTTTTTTTTTTTTATTTCTTCAACTTTAAATTTGCAGGATTTGTGATATCATTCTATCACATTTTTCTACATTGTATCAAATCTTATTATTGCTTGCTGTTTGATTGCAAACAAGTTGTTATGCAGCTCATACCTTTCTTATCCACCCACAACTAACTATATTGAAGAAAAATAAGAATTTTCAGCAATTTTTTTTTTTTTGCTCTAAATGAAATCAGTTTTAAATATTCTGAATTTTTTTCCTGTAGAAATACTGGATTCTTTACTAATTGTTCATATGATAATTGGTGAACTCTACCACTCACTGTTTTCAGTAATACTGTTATCATATGCTAAAAAATCATACTTCACACTAGAGGTGCACAATGGGCTATAGGCGACAGTCTGGGAAACATCCCTGAGGATGATCCGAAGACCTGTTATCGCAATTTTTATTCTCTGTAGAGGGAATTGCTCCTCAGGCGAACTTCGATTTTTGAATGATTTTGGATTGTGAACCACCATTTATAGTGGACTTATTGCTGAGTCCACAAACTGTTCTATAAAGCATGGTTTGACTGTTCTTTAAATTCTCATCCATCTGGAAAACCTATGAAGGAAATGTTACTCCTAGTTGAATAAAATAAATGTTGTGAATATTGATTTATGTTTGACTATAATTTCGTAAAATTATTGTATTTCCATTAAATATATTTAAAATTGTTTTAAACTTAAAAAAGTTTCCAAATTAAGCAATTAAAAACTTTATTTGGCCAAATTATTCGAAAATGGAGAAAACAGCTGTTGTAGCCTTGGTAATGCTAAAAGCTTAACTTTGATTCCATTATAAGTGTTATTAAATAAATTGTTATGAGTTACTCAATGACACTGCTTTCAGAAACAAGAGTGACTTATTTCCAAATTAGAAAACTTATTTTGCTAATGGCTCAAGATATATATATATATATTTTTTAAAAAAAATTAGTTTTAAGGAATTTAATATTTAGCTAGTAAATTAATGTAAAGCTTGGAATGCGTAACACATGGTTTCTGATTTTAGTGTGACATTATGAAATGTAAACAAATGAACTGTAATTACTGTTTTTACTCTATATTTTGTAATTAATCACAGTTTAATGTTATTTTTGTGCAAAAGGAGATGTTATTTTCCTTATAATTTTTTAAAATAAGGGCAACAACTTTCTTATTATTAATGTGAGCGTAATATCTTTCTTTTTTCACTAAAACTTTGCAATTAATTTTTTCTTTTTGGGCTGTACTTTTAATGAAATAGGAAGGTTAACGCTCTATTTCATTTGTATGGATCATGCCTATTTAGAGATAATAAAATGGTTAGGTTTGTGGTGAATATTTTGTAGTCTTAGGTGCTGACAGCAATATTTTTTTAATAATCAAAATTCCACAATTGGCAGTTTTTGCATATTAAGTAGTGTTTTTTTGAAATTATTTTTGCAATGAAACTTATACTTTAATGCAACATATGTATGAGATATAAAGTTCATATTTAAGCTACTTTGCACTCTCTGCTGTTACAATGTTGTTCAATGTAAAACTTTACTGGTTTTCTATATTTCAGGAAATTCTACAGTATTGCCAAAACTTTCAACTCCTAAAGTTGCTGTCTCATCTTTTCTTCGTTTACAGTCCTCTGATACTGCAGCGTATACAGCTACTTATGATTTTGAGACTCTTACTGTTACAGCTCCTGAAGATCATATACTGCATGTTGAACTCAATCGCCCCGAATGCTATAATGCTATGAATAAAATATTTTGGAGGTTAGTGTTTCAAATTCACAATTGGTTCTTAAACAAAATATCGCTGTAAACTAAAATAATATAGCTACTTGATACAATAATTTTTCATGTGGTGACTTAAGCAATTTGTGTTAGTGTTTTTCAAATTGTTTTAAAAGGATTTGAAGGTTATTGATCTATATTATCAGCGTAACTTATTCTGGAGAATCTAATGATTTTCTCAATTAAACATCCATATTTTAAACCAGGGTTGGCAGATTTTTGACATGTGACAGTTTTTGATGGTATTAAACCATGGTATAAACCGTCACGTCAAAAACCTCACTGTCAAAAACCTATATTCATATATGAAATTTAATTAATACATAAAATTTATATATTTTTTATAAGGGATAGTGTTTCTAAATATGTTCTAGAAAAAATAAATTTAAAATTTTGAAGAAACACTTATATTTTGAATAGTAACCAAGATCTTGTACTTTTGAAAACTCACATCTTTTGTAATATTATGTATTCATTTTCATGTGTTATTGAAAATCTGCAGTGATATTAAGAAATTTATTTATAACCAAATTTAGTGTATAGTATAGATTATACTAAAAATTAGACATTATGTATTTAATTATGTATTTAATTAGGATAATTAAAAAATTTCCATAATAATTTGTTTAAATATTTCATGGATCAGTGACTGTAATGTTCTTCTGTTTAGTTTGACTTTTGTGATTGGTTGTTAGTTTTTCAGAAAAATCAGTAATTCTAAATTTTAAATCTTCAATTTTTTTAATTCATAGTTAACATAAGACAATACAAATTTAAGTGCTTTCTGTAAATACACAGAGTAGTTAGTGTCGATTTACAGTATATTCAGCATATTCATTTACTATGCTGAAAATTTACTTTATCCAAATACTTGTGAATTTCATTTTGCTGAATACTATATAGTTTTGTTGAATATCTAAATATTCAACTGTTGAATAATTACTTCTTGCTTTCAAGATATACATTATTTGTATTCTTAATACAAGTGGAGAAAAAAATTAAGAGATAAAAATTATTTTAAAATGATAAGTGTAATAATTATAGATAAATATAATAAACAATATGAATTATATTTATCATTATTCATAAATATAACTACTTTTAAATTCAAATTAACATACTGGATAATAAAGATATTCGGTATAACATTAAAAAAAAAATTATACACTTGTATCAAGTTTGTATTTATACAACATAACTTGTAAATTCCTTATAAATATTAGTTATATGTTCCTTATATGTCAAAAATGCATAGTAATAAACTTTTAATTTTCTTAAATATCAAAAAAAAATTTTTTTTTCAAAATATAAATATTTAAACAATTTTTGCGCAAAATTTTACTGCACATGCATTTGGATATAAATTTCTGAGATTTTAAATCTGTTAGCAAACTTCAGTTTTTTAAGGGTTTTTGATGGTTTAAACCAGTATTATACCCTTGTCATGTCAAAAACCCAACCCTGTTTTAAACATATCACACACAATATATATGAGGACATAACATACACTATTCTTGGAAACATATGTCGAACAGCTTGGTATATAGGTTATGTTTTACATTAGAAACTATTATTGAAATTTAACAAACCACATCTATACTCTTTAATTCTTATTTCCCTTATAAAAATATTAATATGTTTTGATAAAAAAAATTTATTTGAAATTTTAGAGTTTTTTTTTTACTGAAGTTATATTTAAAATTCTTATAAATTACTTTGAAAATTAAGAAATTGATTATTTAAAGACTACAAAACAATACTTTAGTAAATGAAAGATTAAAAAAGCTGTAATGATTTTTAAGAGTTTCAACATTTTTTAGTTTAGACATTATTATTAATTTATTTAAAAAATTTAATTTAAAAAACAATTGGTGTACGTCCCGAATGAAAGTAACTGTTAAATTTGTTGATTTTATTGGCAAAATCAGCCTCCCTGTATTCCCTCCCTATATCAGTGAATTAATACTGTTTTAATTTAGGGAAATGCTGGATTGTTTCCGAAAGATCAGAGATGATAGATATTGCAGAGCAGTAGTAATCTCAGGTTCAGGGCATCTTTTCTCTGCAGGTATGCTGGAAAGTTTCTATCTTTCATGTTTTTATTATTTTTCTGAATTTGAGTTGATTTTTATGCTGAATACAATTTTCTCATTTAAGATCTTCTTAGATAATGAATTTTGTGTATACACTTTTAAGTGTTCAACTACTCCAGAGCATCTTGTTGGTTGGAAACATATATTTCTGATACTAAATACTAAAAAATAATTTTAGATAAATCTATTATAAATGTGCCAATTTTATATAAAGAATTAAGCAGAGCAAAGGAGCTTGATCACACAATATTTGTTTATTAATTTTGATTCCACAGTTATGTGAGGAATTCTGTGCTCCATATATTTTATCAAGAAAAGCACTAGCTTAACAATGAAACTAATAGAGCAATGTGAAAACAGGTATTATGCAATACTATCAAAAAAGCAAAATGCTGGATAAAATTTTTCTTTATACGGAATCATGTATGGAAGACATGTCCAGATTACAAAAAAAAAAAAAAAAATTCAGTTGGTGTGTTTTAATTTTAGACTAATAATTGGTCTGAACTAAAAAAATTCAAAGAAGGGCCACATTGGCATTTTCAGACTGTCTAGGTATACAATGATTTTCAACATTTTCTAGCATTAAATAATTCCATTGTAAATCTTTTTAGATTTTAATTAAGGAAATATTTCAGGGTTGGATTATTCTGATATGCAAGACATTACATCTCAAGTTGCTGGAAAAGGTGATGTAGCAAGAAAAGCCAAGTTTCTTTTGTCTCTAATAGCAAAATATCAAGAATCTTTCAATGCTGTTGAAAATGTGAGTTTCATAATTCTCCTAGTTTTATAAAAATTGTAAGAACTAGAAAAATGTACTAATACATTAAGAAATGAAATGCACACTGTGCTTACCTTGTCAGTCACATCATGATAATGTTTTAGGATACATATTAGAAATAAACAATCATGAATTACTTAAGTATTATCTCTTTCAATTATAAAAGATAGGCAAGAGATGGCACTATATGTAATAAGCTAAATATGTCAGTAGATTTTCTCTTTTTAAGGTTACACTTGGCAGGAAAGCCATTCCTTAATGCCTATCTGAAACAAAATTAAAATTAATCCCTTAATACCCAACAAAGCCAGTATTTAAAATTTTATCTTGGTACTCCACTTCTTTTGACAAACAGAAGCTATGCCACTCTCTTTTTTCATTGGAACTTATGAAGGAGAATTTTTTTCATCAGAATGCCATCTTGTTCTAGACTCGGTCAATCTATGGTCTCCCAATGGCTAACTGCTTAGAATTTGCAAGCCTCCGTTCTGTACTATTCATCTTAGGAAATATAGTAGTTTTAGTAAAAATAGAAATTAGCACTGCTGTATGTTTTGATAATTCTATGTATTACCAACCGCTTGAGGCGACCAGCTGATTGTCCTTCCCAAATTCAACCCAGTAAGGGTTGTTTACTGTTCTTCCCCTACTCTAACTCAATGCTTCTGCTCTCTTCATCAAACACTTAATCCAACTAACTTCATAAAAACATGTTTTTTAGCATTACTTGTCAATTACGCTACTTACACCAATAATTGAAAACCATTTAAATTAAGCTTTTTTAGTATTTTCCTTCATCTGATAAGGAATATACAGTTGAAATTAAATTTGAGACTTCTATGTGAAAAACTTTTATTTAGCATTAACTTTCAATTGGGGTAATTACCCTGATAATTATAAAATATCAAAATGAAACTTTTTGGTTTTTCTATTTATCTCATGGAGAATTTAAGTTCCAAATGTTAGTCTTCTATCTTTATAGAAAGTAAAAGAATTAGTGATGAGTGAGTGAGGGCTTTGCCTTTTATCTATGGAGATGTAGATATTTTTACAAAGAATTGCATGTGCTTTTCTTCCAAAATGCATTACTATGTATTTTGTGTTTTTAGAAGTTGTAATATGTATAATTTTATTTGTTTTTATATGTTGCATTGTTTTATTTAGTTCATAATAAACTATCTTGCTTACTTTACCAGATTATGTGCACACTTTAGTTCATATTCTAAATACATATATGATTTTAAAGTGTCATTTTGTGGAAGAGTCCTTGACTTGTTTACATTGCAAGTGTTCAAGAGTTTTGATATCACATTGCTGCTGTTTTAAGGGAGTACCCTGATTTTAACTTATAAAATGTCTTATATATATCCTTTAAAACTTATTTTTATCCTTAGACTCTGAATTTATATAAGCTACTTAAACTGAAATTAAATTTATGTTTTAGTGTCAAAAGCCTGTTATTGCTGCCATTCATGGGAAATGTAGTGGTGGAGGTGTGGATCTAGTCTGTGCTTGTGATATTCGATATTGCTCTGAGGAAGCATTTTTTGAGATTGAGGTATACTTTTCTTTTTTTTTTATGTATGCTTAATAATATAGCGTTTGAGTTATTCTTCCATTCATGAAATCATATTTATTATGTTAAAATCTCATGAGCAAAGTGATATCTCAATTAAGCTGCTTTTTTTTTCATCATAAGGCAATCCTATATTTAATTTGTAAAAAAAGAAATTTTTTCATTGATTTTTATAACATGTTGTATATTTGAATAGCAGAACATATTCAGGACATTTTATGAATTTCAGAGAATCAACTATGAAGAGTATAGAAGTATTGGGAAGCTTGCTCACAAAATATATCTATACTTTTTTAAGTCATGGTCAAACAAATTTTTTTCTTTTCTTCTGCAGGCCCTTAAACCTAGAAAATTGAATGTTTTTTAAAATTTTATTTTATTTATCTTCCACTAAGATCCTGTATTATAGTCATGAAATTTAAATCTTGTTTATTCTAATGACACTTGTTTTATTTAGTATGAGCAGGGATTCCATGAGCCAGGGAGAACAGGGAAAACTTAGAATAGTTTAGGAATTTTATTTTGATTCTAAAAAGCAAGGAATAGTCAGGAAGAGCTGTATATTTTTACAAAAGCCTGGAAAATGTCATAGAAGCCTATGTCATGCCAGTAAAATGTCCAATCTTAGAATTGTTAGTAACAGTAATCAGTTATTAAGATCAGAGTTAAATAAATCTAACATTCATTGCAAATATTTGTTGTAAAAATTTCACATTTTAGTGAAGCTTATCTACCCTTCCATCATCATTCAATATTTTTTTGCTCACAAAATCGAATATTCGACATTACAAATAAGAAAATCAAAGTTTTCTGATTGCATAGCATAGTATAGAAAATTGCATAATACAGATAAAATATGGTCTGGATTTTTATTAAAATTTTCTTAATATACCTAGAAAAGTCAGGGAATTTTTTTCTGAAATTGAGGGGATCCCTGTATAAATTATATTTAACTATTGAAGTAGTAAGTGATAGATGAAGTTATATTACATATATATATATACATATATATATATAAGTTGAAAATGTAGATAAAACATAGAAAATAATACAGATTAATGAAAAGTGAAGAAGAAAAATTATTAAAAAAAATATTTTAAAAAAATTTTTAAAAAGCCCCAAAACATAATAATGAGAAGGCATAATCTTGTCATCAGCTCACACGATTATATCTGCGAAAAGGATTGCCTTCTAAAAATATATTTATGCAACCAAAGCAAAATATATCACTATCATAGTGTGAGGAGCATTCAAAAAGAAAAAATTTAAGCAAAAATGGAACACATTAAGTAATATATATATATATATATATATATATATATATATATATATATATATATATATATATATATATATATATATATATATATATATATATATATATATATATATACATATACATACTCACTCACATTAACTTTAAAATTGTTTTTCTACATAGCAAATACCTCTTTGAATGCCAGCATATTAATTAAGTGTAACATGCAATAATTGTGCATCTACAGTGATGCTGTTAATATTTTTTGATAGAACAAAGAAGCCTTTATGTCTTTCTAGATTGATATTTCTTTTGTACATTTTTATGAAATGCAAAATGATACCTAATTTATAGGCAATAAAATCCAATAATGAAATTTTTGGCAACTCTTTAATTGCAGAAGTGTGTATTATGCTTTGTATAAGTATTTCTTTTAGATCATTATAAATTCTTTTATTGACTGCAAATAATTTTTAGTTTTAGAAACTTAATGCATTATTTAAGTTTTCCATACAGTTAAATATACATCACTTTGTCTGAAATTATATTTTTAATTTTTAGCAAGTGGATGTTGGAATGGCTGCAGACTTAGGGACATTGCAACGACTTCCTAAAATTGTTGGAAATGATAGTTTGGTTCGAGAATATGCCTATAGTTGTGCGAAAATTGAACCTCAAGAAGCCAAAACTGTAAGAATTATAAATTTTTTTTAAAAATTTTTTGCTAACTTATTTTTTGCATGCAGTGATAATTTGTTTTGTAAGATCTGATAGGAAGATTTGCTGCAGGCATTATACTTACATCCTAGTCTTAAAAATTATAGTTTCCTAATTTTTTGTGACGAAAATAAAGTTTTGATAATGAATATTTTAATATCCTTATTGTTTCATAATAAGTATTATACTGTCTTATATATATTATCAAGTATTTTTTAAATTAAAATACGTTATAATATAAATAGTTATGACTGTATGTATCAAATCATTCAAAAACTGGTTTATCTGAAAATTTTCAAAACTGTTTAAAGAACTAACTCAGAAAAAGCATATTTACTTGTATCCTGGGTGATTATCATTATGTTATGTAGTATTTCACAACTGAAAAATATTTTAGTTACTTCTGATTGAAATTTACAGTTTAATTATGTGCTTAAGATACTCTGAACCATCTAGCATGCAGCATGTGATATAATATTGAAAAATTTAATCTGGAAAAAAGGACCCTTCATCTTCTGTATGCAAAAGGTATTCAATTTATATCACAGCTTTGAAGAAATCACTTTTGTTGAATTGACGATAAGTTCCCAATCTACATACATTGAAATTAATTTAAGTAAAGGGAAAGGATTTATAAAGTAATGATCACTGATTTCTTATTTTAAAGTAAGAGCTACTTTTATTCTTCAGGCTTGTCCAATTTAACTGCATCAAAGTTTGATTTTCTCATATATTTTTTTAAATACTAGTTTTAAATTTGTGTTTAGAAACTGGTACATGTGTACCAACTGAATTCTGTCACTGGACAGAAATAAAATTTGTTTTTAGATAGTGCATGTAATAATATGAAAATATTATGCTTATGAATTTTCTGTTATGTGAATCATTATACTGTTCTGTGAATCATTATTTTCAGTCAAAAAATGTTTTAGCTTTTTGTTGTGAAATATATTGAGCAGTAAAATTCAATTTTGCTACTTTTTATCTAACTAAAGTTATAAGATTTAATGATAAATAAGATAAGATATAAGACTTAATGATAAATAAGATAAGATATAAGACTTAATGATAAATAAGATAAGATATAAGACTTAATGATAAATAAGATAAGATATAAGACTTAATGATAAATAAGATAAGATATAAGACTTAATGATAAATAAGATAATAATAATAATGGTAATAAGATTTAATGAACCAATATTTAAATTTTTTTTTAAAAGAGCATATTTGTTAGCATGCTATGTCCTTATAGATTTAAAATAACTTTTTTTATCTTTTTATTGTGTTTTTTAATAAAGTTAATTTATTATTTCTAGATAGGACTAGTTGGAAAAATATTTCCTACAAAAGAAGCTCTAATGGGTGCAGCTTTTGGCTTGGCTAAAGTTATTGCATCAAAAAGTCCCGTTGCAATTCAAGGAACTAAAGTGGCTTTGAACTTCTCTAGGGATCACAGTGTTCAAGATGGGTTGCAATTCATGGTAAATATATTTCTGTAGATTTATTCTTTAATGTTTATAACATAATCTACATTCCATGCATATGCCTATTAAGAACTTATTATGAAGGTTGCCTATTTGCAGATGACTCCATAGTAAACATATATTTGTATTAATCATTTTACATCTGATATGTTATCTCAAATTTCTTTTTCAAGCTTTTTTAAATATACTTTGAAACATAAAGAAATAAATATGTAATTATTTAGTATGTAATAAATTTACTTAGAAATGTTTATTGTAAAATAGTTGTTGAATGAAATATTATCAGAGTTATGTTTTGCATAAATGCTATAATATCTGGCCAGGTATTAAATCTCATTTTTCCCAGATACCCGTAACTAGTCTGGTAAATAATTAAGTTTTTGCCGACCCTTGGAACCGCTGAACTTTGAGGGTATGATACATCTTTACCCATGATAACGAAGCATTTTTCTAATGGTTTACCGATTTTTGCCAGTTTTAGGAATTTGGATATGCTACCATATTACTTAAACATTTCACAAATGTGAACTTTTATTACTAATCTATATTTTTATAAAAATTTGTAAATATTTTCTTTAGTTATACTACTTTGTTTAACATAAATAAAGGAAATATAAAGCCTTGTTGAAATTTTTTTTTATTGAGAAAATTGGAGATTAAAATATTGATGATACTCAGTTAAATTCCTTACTTAAAACAACATTTGACTTGCTTTCACCTTTAACATGTGAATAGTCATAAGAGTAGGAAGTATATTAGTTTCTGCTTGATTTTGAAACCAGTTTGGAATTATGCCAGAAAGGTACATTGACTCAAACTGCATTGTACATAGTACTTAAAGTAAGCATTGTGGAAATATTTAAATATATTTTTTCAACTTAAAGCTTAAAAGCATTGTAGAAATAGAAAGCATTATAATACATTCACATAAAACTGAGCAGAGGGTAAAGGTAATGTTCTAGACATAAGAAAGGTGTTATCTCTAGATAATTAGTTTGACAAGCATTGGATCACAAATATGCGCACCTTCTCCAGTTAAAATAAATATAACTAATTAATATTTTAGTTATAGTTAGCTAAGGATTATGTTCTTCAGAAATTGTTTAATCCTGATATTTTTTCCATATTCTATATTATTTACATGTTGTTTTTATTTGTAAAAATTCATGTTTAAATATTTAAAATTAAAATTATTTAAGAATCATGAAAAGTAGTGTAATACTTTTTAGAGTGAGAAATCATCATTAGTGTAAACTTAGAAAATGCTTTTCTGTCTCCTCACTTATTTTTAAATTTGAACTTCAATTCCTTTCCTACATTTTTGAAAATCTGATTAATGTTACACTACATTAGTATTTATTTCTTTATTTTTTTTTTAACAGACATATTGGAATATGACCATGTTACAAAGTGAAGATGTGTTAAAGGCTGCTGAAGCTACTATAAACAAATCTGATAAGCCTCCTAAGTATTCAAAGTTGTAATTGAACAGTAGTAATGGATATTTTATTAAGTTTTATATATGTGGGAAGTGTTTTTTTTTCTTGTTTAATTATTATAAAGTTGCTCCTTAAAAGTTAAGAGCCATTTTTCTACATAAAAACTTGTATATTGTTCCAGTTTTTCTGTCAGTTGTTTTTGCTATTAAATGAAGAATACTTTCAACTTACCTAAACTTATTGCTTTGAGCAATTTTTTTATTACTTACAATAAAAGAAAAATATATTGTGTTTTCATAGCTTAACGATGTTTTTGTATTTGGAAGATTTGTATTTTAAATATTTCAAATAAAATTATTTTATGTTAATTATATATTTTTTCTTCTTGGTGACCATTTAGATTTAAGTTTGAAGCATGGATCATTTTTTTACTCTCACCTGAATAGAAAAATGCCATATTTTGATATATATATATCTCATAAATTATTGAAACATATCTGACCAGAATATTTAGAATTATTTCTCGTGCATGTATTTAAAATTTGAACTCTTTCTAATGCAGTCCTTTATTAAAAAAAATTAATATTTTGCTATGCCCTATTTCTATTTTTCATGTAATATATTTTTTAAAAGTATACTCACTAAAAATAAGTTAAAAATCCTTTTAAAAAATTTTGATTTCAATCATGCTATGATGAAATAATTAATTTCTTATTACAACTTCAAAAATTTATTTTAGAATTTCATATTTTTTTTAGCAGTTTAGATTTGCCATCAGTTGCAACAAAAATTTTAAACAAATATTTGTTCTTGATTTCATGAATTTGGTTTATGATGATTTTGAACATCATGAGCTCTTCCTTCAGGTCATCAGGACTTAAGAAGCTGCTCCTCATCTTCTCCATGAATTTCACACCTACAGTAAATCATACAGCATGATCTGTCGTGCTGCAAAAGAGACATATTCGCAGTTAGGGCAGAGGGTGTCGTTTGAAAAATAAGTCAGTCTCCACAAAAACAACTTTGTATTCTACAATGCAATGTAAATGGTCTTAGTAAAACAGCCACAAATATGAAACTAGACCAACTACTGGACTAAGCGAAACCTGTGATGTCTAAACTACCGCTTTACAAGCAACCGAACTTAAAGAGTTCCATTCACTAAAGATCAATGTTACAATATTTTGCATTTGGATAGGAAAACTGGCAAAGCCGGTGGTGGATTAGTCTTCCTCTTCGGGCACCTCCACTATCAAAGTGTGAATGTTCCACTGTTAACAAACAACAAGCTTGAAATCCATGGTATTTCATTTTCCATGGTGCATAGCATTTTTAAAAATGTGCTTAAAGGTGCTTATTTTTGTTTTTTAAAAAAGCCCTCAAAGGTGCATTGGGTGTTTTTAAAAAGTGCTTAATTTTCCCTTTTTAAAAATGAGATTTTTGAAAAGGGAGTGTCGATTTTCACCATGTATTATGTAAAAGTGTGCATCGTCACATTTGATCATTTTAGAATGGCTAATATTAGCAAGAAAAGAGTTCTTTGTCAGAAACTAGTTATTTTATCCTGATCATGTAAAGTCTTTGAAATTTATTTTGTACTTCGTTGATGTATATAGTACTTAAAATATTTTTTTAATGCTTAAAAAGTACTTTAAAGGTACTTATTTTTTGTTGAAAGATTTGGCTACCCACCCTTTTTTCATGGAATAGGAAAAATCTCAGAGTATTTAATTCCTATAATCCCTCTGATTCCTTGAGTTTACTAGACTGCTTGTTCCAGTGGTCTGATGACAATATTTTTTTTCCTGGGGGACTTAAATGCCAAACACTCCATCTGTAGATGTTTGAATTCTTAAAGCCCTAGTGGTGCTCTAGAGTTTAAAGGTGAAAAATTGGATCAAATGGCAGTTTCATGTTTCATCTGTGGCCATTTAAAATGCTTAAATTTCAAATATGGGTGCAAAATCTTCCCAACCTGCAGCAGGTGCAATCTGAAACCAGCTTCCCTTGAACACATCCTTGATTGTCTGGAAATTTCCTTGAAGGACATTCTCTTTGAAACAATTTTGGTGTGTGACTTTGCCAGAGTGTTTGGACTCATGGATTTAACATTTAAACATGCATATAAATGATCTGACAACTATCAGGAAACTTTTTAGGTCTGATGAAAGCAAATTATTTCTTCTGACCATTACTACCTCTTAAAATTTTGTGGGGAGCAAGGTTGGCAATTATGTAAAGGATATATCTAATATTGTTCCTTTAACTGGAACATTTTCAATAGTTAAAAGAAATGAATCATAAAAATTAGGAAAAAAAACATTATGTGCAATTTGCATTTTCTTTTAACTTGATTATTTTAGGAAGTGACAGCTAAAATTAATATCTGTTAAGAATTAGTATTTAGAAATCTTTTTATCAATTGTCATATTCTTAACTTCAGTATTTTTTCAATTAAATTTTAAAAATAGAAATAATTGCAAGTAACATTATTAATTTATACAATTTTAAACACTGTGCATAAAAAAATTTAGAGTTAGTGTTTCAAGAAAATAAAAGAACCATTTGTTTAAATATTGATCCTAAAAGTGTCATGTATTTTTGTTTTCACAGAAATATGCTTTTCAATTAGAAAAATAACAGCAACAATTTTTAGCAAGCATGGCATATGTTTCTTATCAATTTGTGAAACACTTAATAAATAAAAAATATATACATATGTTTGCATTATCTTATGTGTTTCAAACAATTTTTCAAAATGCCCTATACAATAATCTACACTGGTCGACAAAATTAAGAGATGGAAGGCATTTTCCCAAATATCTCAAAAAATACTGAATATAAATAAATGAAATTTGGTATGGATATAGCTTATTCCATGATAATAAAGTATGCAAAACAAAAATGAAAGTGCCATTCACTGGCAAGACCTATTGCCAATAAATCCAATGTAGTCTGAACTTAAGGATAAAAGATGACAATAAAAGTGAGGCTTGTACAGTGTGTGTTGCCTCTAGTATGGTGTATAGTCACCCCTGACAGACAGACAGCATGCACAACGAGTATGCATGCTGTTAAGGAGGACTTGTAGAAAACCCTCCCATTCTTCCACCAGAGCAATTTTTAACTCCAGAATGGTTCTGGGGGGAGGTTGGTGCATCGCAATAGCTCTCCCAAGAGCATCCCGAGCATGTTCAATAGGATTCAGGTCAGGGGATTTGGCTGGCCAATCCATTTGTTGAATATCCTCGCTTTCCAGATACTCATCAGTCATCAACCATGAGACTCCTATGTGGTCGTGCATTGTCGTTCATAAAAATGAACTCGGGGCCAACAGCGCCCCTGAAAAGACGCACATAGGGCTCTCGGACCTCCTGCCTATCCCTCTGGACATTCACGGACCTATTGTCAAACACATGGAGTGGTGTGCGGGTGTCTTGCATGATCTCTGCCCAAACCACGAGTCCTCCACCAGCATAATGGTCCCTATCGATAATGTTATCGGGTTCCAGGTTCCCTCCATATCAATAACTGTCCAGATATAGCGTCATAGAAATGTGCGAAAACGCTTTCCATCTCTTAATTTTGTCCACCAGTGTATGTAAAACTGAACCCCTGTTTTAGTCAAAAATGTGATACTTTTAAGAAACATCTGAAAAAGATTAATTGAAATCCCATTTTTCATTTATGTAGGTAGTATTTGTTTTATTTTAAAAATGACAATTTTTAACAAAATATGGGTAGATTAAAAAAAAAATTCTACAAGACATGATTTATAATGTTTTTCTATCATACCTTGTGCAGAATAATGCAAAACATTGTTTGGAGAAATGAAAGAGATATCTAGTTAGACTATTTCTCTTTTAAATAAAATTAATTATTGTACATTCTATAAATTAAAAAGGACTTGCTGGAAGATAAAATGATCAAGTTTAATTCTGTTTTCATTTACTCCTTTATTAGAAGCCACAAAAAGTGGTCCATATATCAAAAATACCTATGTCAAAAAGTTCTAGAGCATATTTGTAGTTATTCCTTTCTATTACTTACCATTTTAGCTGTAAAAAAAATACTTAAATCCTAGATCCAAATGTGTTTGCATTGTTAATATATATCATGGTAGACAGAACTATCTAGTTCTACAAAACATATGTTTATAGTAAAACACTTATGCGGTCACCATTTTTTTTAATGGGTTAAATTAAATAAAAAAGTTCAAATGGGTTAAATTAAATGGTTAAGTCATAGAATTTTAAATACTAATTTATTTATAATAGTGCCTAAAATAATATGTTTTTAATTTTTATCCGGAAATGTTTTTTTTTTCTTCTTTAATTTAAAATTTCACCATTCCAAGGGTGGTTTATTTAGAATTCAAAAACCAACCAAAACTTTTTTCTTTCACACTTTTTAAAGATATTTTATCTTTGTGTTACATTGTTTGAAATAATTATATAATTTTATTCATTATATAATTTGTAAAATTACACTGTGATGTAAATCTGAATTACCTCCACTAGTTGTCTCCCTCTTACACGTTTTCTCATAGACAGATAAAATATTCAAGGAAAACAGACAAACAAACTCAAAAAATAGCTCGTGTTTGTCAAATGAAGTTTATGAAAGACAAAAATTATAAACGTGAAACAACGATCAATTGCCGTGCAAACCATGATAGTAACAGCCAATCAAGTTATTAAATCTATTCGTGCACCAAGCAGCAGCCTTTTTTTACGATTTCAGAATTTTGAAGTTGTACTTTCATATTGAAGCAAGACAGGTTTTCTATACTGAGGGTGCCATCTAGGGACAAATAAGAGAAATAAAAGTTGATTCGTAATTTATTTTAAAAATGTAATAACTGAAACTTGTTTTTTTTTTATGTGAATAACACAGTGTTAACATAGATTATGAATTTTAATTAGGAAAAATATATATACATTTTTTTTCAATTAGTTGAATTTTTCTATTTGTAATCAAAATCGGCTACAGATGGCGTTTTGCAAAATTCTTTACCTACAAAAACGCTATACTGACTGTGTTCAGTGAGAATTGACAGCGAAAGTAGACCAAGCCACCGCACACTTGGCATTATCTTTGGCTGATTGATATAAAATTTATGATTATCAGTGCTACTCATTGAACACAAATTTGTCTACTAGATGTTTCATTTGCGATATAAAAATCCTCAGTATTTTAAAGTCGGGAAAGGTAAAATTTGAGCAGCTTGATATACTTCCATTTAATTGCTATGATTTTCAATGCTTTTTTTTTCCATATATACTTTACGGAAGTAAGCTTGCAATAATTCATTAAAAGGCAATTCTATATATAGTATTTTTAATTGTATAAATTTATGAAACAAATTTCTGACTATAATTACTATGAAAACAAGCATTTCCAGCCCCATCGGAAACTGAGCATTAAGACCCGGTCAACCGTTGAATACTGAACTCAAACATAGCTGACTGCTGTCAGTGGGGCACAACTTTTATCAGTCTGCAAATGGACTGAGGTTGCGTGGTATCGGTCCTCATTAAACTGCTATAGCGCTCAATTTCATGCACAGACGTCGGTCGACCAAAATGGGGGTGCCGCCCGGTTAACTGTGGGAGGTTTTCCTCGCCACGTAACGCTAATGAGGGTTAGTTCCATCAAAATGTCCTCCACGAAAGCGAATTTCTCTCAATACTTGATCCAGGAGTTCAAGGCCGGATTAACCATTAAGCACGTGCTTAGGGCACCGGAGGATAGGGGGGCACCACAAAGTCTAACTAAATGTTCGCAGTACATAATTTTTTTCTTCGAAACATTACTTATAAATTTATTATTTTGAGCTTCCATTTTAATAGTAGATAACAAGCATTTCTAAGTACGAAATTTTACATAATAACAACAACAAAAAAAAAAAAAAAACTTAAAGATGCTATGTATCAAAAATTTTTGGTCTTATAATGAAATTAGGTAGTGAATTTCTATGCGATAAAAGCTCTATTTATTTATCCATTACAATGATTCTATAAAATACTGCTACGATTCATGTTTACAGAATACTTTTCACAGTTGTAATAAAGTTAATACTTCAGCAATTTGATTTTTTTTGTGTAAAAAAATTTGATTTACAAAATGCTGATGCAATGATTTGATAATGTAAAAAAATGTGATTTTTGATGTGAAAAAAAACTGTGTTATGCATGTTTTTGTTTTTATGTGCTGCACATTTTTTAAAAATATTTGCTTATACTATATTTTCATTGCAACTGGAAAAAGAAGTTATCAAATTACGTAAAGATTGTGTTGCAAAAATTTTTTTCAAAATTTTACGTCAAATATTTTTTTTATTCACTAAATGAAGAAAAAGGAGCTGTGTAAGTATCATTTTTCGAAATTTCTTTGCGGAGGAGAGGTTAGATTTGCGAAAATATGACCACACACTTCACATCACTTATGATTTTTTTTATCTATATATATATCGAATATTGAAATTAGATTTTGAGATTTAAAATATATACTATGTAATATGAATGCAAGTAGCTAGTCTTTTAATAAGGAAAGAATTAGATGTTCCTTAGTCCTTAGAGTCTTGTATAAATACAAATGTTATAAAAGTTGAGCACAAAAGATGCGTAAATTCACAATGTGAACCGGATGTTCGTTGACTGTGAAAAATTCGTTAAAAAGAGTACCCATTGAAACTGATTTAATTTTAAAAGCAAATGCAAGAAAAAAGTAGCAATAAAATCAAATTTTCAATCATTGAATTGGGTTTAGTGCAAGTAAACTATATTTTGTACATCTTATAACGAAATTTGTATAATTATAATTAGGAACTAAGAAAAGTACCGAAAATTTCAAATTAAAAATACATAGCAAATTTAGGAAAGATATTTTTATTAATTGAATTTAAAAATATGTTTAATAACTAATAAAGGAAATCCTTAATGATAATGATTAAAGTTTGAGCCAATCAAAATTATTATTGAGAATATATATATATATATATATATATATATATATATATATATATATATATATATATATATATATATATATATTATATATATATATATATAATATATATATATTTCATCAACTTTTATTAAGATGATAATTCAAAGGCTCCTCAAAAGGACAACCATGATTGTCACCAACATATGTGTTAGAATACAAAGTTAAATTTTCTGAGAAGAACCACTTTAAAGTTAAGACAAGTGCAACCAATTGATTTACCACAGACAGAGAACATCCTTTCATCTCAGATATCTTTAAGCATCCTATAGGTGACTCATTCCCCCTTCCTTTTTTTTTTTATTTAGAGAAAAGGGTCCATATCTCAGAAAATTCAAATTGTCGTCTTTTCGAGGGGGGGAGGGTAGAGATACAAATAAATTGTGACTTAAGATTGAAAAAAGTGGGCTGTCTAGAAAAAGAAAAGTTTCTTGATTGACATAATTTTAAACCAATAACATTATTTAAGCTACAGTCAGTAACTAATTTCCCGTATATACACACAAATTAAACATTTTGGTAAACACTTTATACCTTAGCTTACAGTATTTTGTTTCAACTTGGTTCGTGTTTAGATTATTTTACTTTTTTCGCATTGTTTACTTTTTATTTAACTTTATCGAATATTTTACTATTTGATTTTTAAAAGAAAAGTTTCGGGCAACGGTCATATAAAGAGAAACAAAACTCGTGCAGAAATTTTAGATTTGACGTAAGTAACCATTTATTCTATTTAAATTGGTTCATCCTCCCCAATGTTTATTGAAAATGTTTTTATAAAGAATACTTGAGGAATCTTCCATTTCATTAGGCAAATAATTTTAATTATTAAAATTTGAACAGGTTTTTAAAGGCAGATTAATGAAATATAAGTTTAATTTTGTTCAAACGAAATCACTAATTTGTTTTTAAGAAGAACTAAAGTCAGTTGTTTGATAAATAGCCTTGTTAAAATGGTTAACTTTGATGTACCTCCACTTAGAAAGTATTTATTTTCAAAATTTTTCTTTTATCATTTTTGCCTGTACCGAAATTTTAAATTCAAAAGTTCTTTTTCTTCTTTTTTTGTGTTAAAAATGTGTACTAAGATCTAGTACAAGGTATTTCAAAGTTGGTTATTTTAACATATAATGTATCATTTAATATTTAATGTATCATATGTAAAATAACTAGCAATCTTTTCTTAAAAACTTAAAAGTTTATTTGCAATTCGTAATTAAATTTCATAATTTTAATATTTAAAATAGTTAATATTTCAATTGGCTATTGAAATTATAGTATCGATAATTTTTCCTTATTTTAACAAAGCCATTTCTTGTAAATTAAAATTATAAGGAACAGATAAAACTATTCTTTGTGACTCCAAAAATTATTATGACATTATTATGAAATATGAAAAGAAAAATAAATTTCATGAAAGGGAAAAAAAAAAAAAAAAAAGGGTAAAATCCTACGTGAATGCACAGAAAAAGTTCATTGTACTAAAACATTTTTCTAAATTATTGCTTTTCAAAGCATGCTGTCATAGTGTAAAGCTTATATTGCTTCAGAAAGTAGCTAAACCCTCCAAATAATTTTATCAATAATTATTATTCATCCATCAATATTGATTATGTCAAAATCAATATAAGTGAAGAATTTAATTTTTCTAAAGCATTATTGTATTTTAATAATAAAAAATTTATTGAACTTAAATTGAAAATTAAAATTATGTATTAAAAATTATATAATTTTTTGCACATAATATTTGCATCGAATTGAAAAATTTTTGCACCTAATAATAAAATTCATTTACCTAAAAATAATTCTCTGTCAAAAATAGTTTTTTTAAAAATTATTTATTATTAATAGTCGGAACAATTTTGAATTTAAAAATATACAAATTTTTATATAATTTTAAAGAATATTAATTTAAATGGTAAAATATAAAATTTGAACGAAATCTGTCGAATAGTTCTTGAGAAATTAAATGTTAAATATATAACTTTTTTGAAATTGAATAATTCAATTGTATTTGACTGATTTAGTACACTTTAAATTTTGTATTTTGTCATTTAAAATGACATTTGTTAAATTTTCAATTTAAAGTTCCTTCGACTATTCTCTTAATAAATAAAATATAAAATAATTAATACTTTTTTAAAATTTATTTTGACAAGGAACTATTTTTAGGTAAATAAATTTTATTATTGTGTGCTAAATATTTTAGTTCGTTTAAAAAATTCTCGAGATAGGGCTATTTATTTCGAGAGTCAAGAATTCGAATCAATTGAAAAAAAAGGTATGCTTTTTTTTAGAAAAAGTACGTGTCTCTTTTTCTAATTTAAAGTATTTTGAGTCTTAGTATATAAAAATTCAAGCTTTCGATCATAAGTTATTCAAAGTGTTAGATTTTTGCACATTGTACATATAAAACAGAAGTTATTTTTTTTAATATTAATTGAAAAGTTTTCAATTGATTATATTATTTTAATTTTTTTGTTTTAATTTACTAAATATTTTCTTTTAAAAAAATTTTGATTTTGTATTTTGAATTAACACTTGACTTAATAGTAGATATATTTTTAATTGTTAGAGGGGGGCACCAAAATATTTTCAGTGCTTAGGGCCTCAAGAGGTCTTAATCCGGCCCTGCTCACACTTACGTGATGAGCAACAGCTCTTGAACTTAATTCAGGTCTATCAGCTACAACGTTCAAGATACTTTCTTCCAGGCTTGGACTGCGCACAGCTCGTCGTCGACCAGCTTCATATCTGGTGACGTGGAATGAGCCCGTATCACGACGATGTAACCGTCGAAAATTTACGTGATCCGGCATTTGCAGATCAGGAAACTACGCGTGATACGTTCATAGCGCAGCTCTGCCCTTATCGCTTGCACGCAGTGGCGTAGCGAGGGGTGGGCAAGGGGAGGCATCATGCCCCGGGCGCTACTCACAAAGGGGCGCCAAATGGTCCGCAAAACAAAAAATTGCTGGATAATTTTTTTTAATTATAATTGATTTCTGGAAAATATATTTTAAATTAGTGCCAGGGAAATATAATAAATGTTAATTCATAAATATTATTCATAATATTTAATATCTAATTCATATTAAATATTATATTAAATTCATATTCATATTAAATATATTTCAATATTTAATTCACGTCCTTGTCATCGCGCTCTGCTTAGAATAAAAATGAAATGTTATTAAATATTATATATAAGTTTAATGTCAGCATAAATTATATTGTACATTTCACTATGTTACTACCTTTCAAGTTCAAGGCATTCTTGGTAAGTAATAAATCAAATAAGATTACTTACTACATCTACTCGACGCTTCTATTATTAAGTGAATAGAGTATGAAAAAATTTGTTAACAGAAAAATTTGTTGTTCTCATATTTGTCACCACAGATTCAAAATCAATTCATTCATCTTCTGGCATTTACAGTTCGAAATCAACTAATAAACGATATCAAAAGAAATAAATATTATGGACTTTTGTTTGATTCAACTCCTGATATCTCTCATCGAGAACAAATGTCCCAAGTCGCTAGGTATGTAGATGCTGATTTTATCAATAAAAAAGTTTCCATCAAAGAATCTTTTTTGAGTTTCATTGAAATACATGCTAAAGATGCAGCCTCGATCGAAAATACAATTTTAGAGAAATTAAATTACGATGAAATTTCATTAACAAACTGCAGATCACAATGTTACGATAATGCTGCCGTGATGGCAGGTCACACATCTGAAACGCGATGGAGCGCTAGAATACAAGCAGTTATCGTTATCATCTATGAGCTAGAGAATATAAAAGAACTAATAGAAAAGTTAGCAGAGCACACTACCACTACAAGTGACAACAGAAGTGAAGCTATAATTCTGTTGCAAAATATACTAACCTTTAGTTTTATAACTTTACTTCATTTCTGGTATGAAATCTTAAGAAGGATTGATCGTGTGCAGCTCAGATTACAAGATCCTAGAATGAATTTTAGAGAAGTGTTCCATGATCTTGAATCATTAGCGACTGAACTAGCCGAAATTTGAGACAAGCTCTGCAAAGAGGTAATAGAAAAAGCAGAGTCTCTTTGTGAAAAATGGGATATGGATACAACAATACGTGCCTGGAGAATTGGCTATGGTGGTCTTTCCGCAGAAAGTGAAATTTCTCGCGTTATGAAAAGCACTCTTGATCGTCTCCAAGAAATGTGTACACGATTTACACGATTAAGTGACCTTAATTTCAAATTTGGATTTCTACTAGACGTTGAAAATTTATTAAACAAGGATAATGTTGATAACGACCTTGAAAAAAAATTTTAAAAATCTGGGTGAATTTTATAATACAGATTTCAATGTAATAGAACTTTTTATCAAAATATGTGACAGCAAAATGTTACTCCGCAGTAGAAAAGAAATTAAACCTAAAACTCCATTAGAATTTCTTACTTTTATAATCAATCTCGAATAAAGAAGATGTTTTTCCAAATCTGAGAGCGGCATTTCAAATACTCCTGACTATCTCAGTATCAATTGCTAGCTGCGAACGTTCATTCAGCAAATTAAAATTAATTTTGACAGATCGCCTAAGTGACCTAGCATTTTTGAGAGTGGAAAGAGAAAAATTTTAAATGATCAATTTTGATGATATTATTGATACATTTGCTTCATCAAAAGCACGGAAAATTTAGACATAGTAATAGTTATATTAATGTATTATAATCATATGATTATTAAATATATGTATCTCCTTAGAGATAATAAATATTTACTTTTTTATTGTTTAAAAACTGCGTGTTTTTAAAATATTTCTTTATAAATATGCAAAATAAATAATAGGTATCTTTTGAACTAATTCTAGATGATCATATACATTTCAAAATCTAGTCTTGTTCTCTCAACTACATTTTTTGTCTCAAATTTAAAGCCTAGCTTGAGTCTATGACTTTATTTATTTTACTTTATTTATTTATTAATTTGCTATAATCCAAGTCGCCTATATATAAACCATATATATTTTACATATAATATTATATGGTTTTCGAATGGGGGGGGCGCTAAAAGGGTATTGAGCCCCGGGCGCGAGTTAAGCTCGCTACGCCACTTCTTGCACGGCTGTACATGTAGTACATGTCTGCTTTTTCAGCATACCTAAAGTCTCCCATCGTAGACGTCAGCACAATTGCGAATGGCGCTTTCCCCTACTGAGATGCTTCATGTTGAATGGTAACTAGACATCTATTGCTTTCTGTCGGCAACGCAGCCAACTGATAAATTTATTTCTCCTTTCTTTTAGTTCCCCTGTTTGCGCCTCATCGCTTCACTTGCGCACATACATTCCCATACAATAAATGATTTTTACAATATCCTGTTTCTACCTTTAAAGTTTGTACCATGAATTCGCGACCATCCTGTTTACATTTAAGCAAAATAAGAAAATAGTTATATTTGAATAAATAGCAAACAATAAAACCTTTGAAGGAGTTACCCAGTTTAAATATCTGGGTACGCTTGTTACCAACAAAAATGAGATAAATGTTGAAGTTAGCAACAGACTTTTGATGTCTAATAAGTGCTACTTTGGTCTGAGGAGCCAATTAAAATCGAAATTCCTCTCCATTGGCACAAAAGTAAATCTATACAAAACCATAATCAGACCAATTATTCTATATGGTGGCGAGACCTGGGCAATTAATAAAACAGAGGAAAATAGACTTCTCATTTTTGAAAGAAAGATCCCATGGTTAATTTTTGGAGCAGTTAAGGAAAATAATATTTGGAGTAGTTTATATAATCATGAGATATACATTAAATATAGATTACCCAATATTTTGAGGATTATTAAGGCCTACAGGATCAGATGGCTGGGTACGTTTTTCGGCGTGAAGATTTGGATCTAGTTAAAAAACTTACTTTTTCGAAAATTGAAGGAACTAGAAGAAGAGGGAGACCAGCTACAAGATGGTTGGACTGTGTTGAGAAGGACTTAAAATTGTTGGGAATTAACATTTGGAAGAATCTAGCTCAAAGTCGCCCTGAATGAAGGCAGCTAATTGAGAAAGCCTTGGCCTGCACTAGGCTGTAGTGCTGACGAAGAAGAAGAAAAAGCAAACAATAAAATATGCTGTGAGTAACCTCTATCGGCAACCTCTGTCTGTGAGTAACCTGTTGTAACGATTCAGCAGTAGCGTTATCCTAAACAGCGACGAGAAATATTCCGATTTTTCTCACTGACTACTAAGTTTGCTTAGCAGTGGAGTTATTCATTTATTTTTGACTAATGAATAAAGAAAAATAAATAAAAAATAATGAATAACTTATTCTTTACTCAAAATTTTCAGACTAACGAATAAATCATTGTTCATTATTTAGGACGATTTTGAATGATTATTCATTACTCTTTAATCATTATTCTAAATGACAAACGCCCATCTCTGCCATCTGTGATTTGATTATTTATATTTTTTAAGAAATTTATAAAGAGCATAATCCTCTGCTTTGATTATTTGCTTTTGAATAACTTAGTAAATAAATTTTCAGTGTTATTTATATTTTTAAAAAAATTTATACTTCCATAACAGAGGAATATGGGCAAAAATTATTTTAATTCTTGACCGACTTTATCTCAAAGCTGTGTGAGCGTGAGAGGCAGCGAACAAGAGTTTAAAATTTTGCTTTCAGACTTTTAAAATCAGCGCACAAATATTTCTGAATTATAATATTTTAAGTGCAAAGTTATTTTATTTTTTTCAAATTAAAAAAAAATTACTCAATGTTATTTATAATTTTTAAGAACAAACTGTATTTCCTCTCTATTTTATTATATTTTACTATATTTTCACATGCATTTCAGACTAATATCTAATAAAAATGACCCTCGTTGTTGTTGTGAAAATTAAATCTTTCTACTATTAAATTCGAAAATAAAAAAAAAATCTTTTGTTTGAATCTTATCTTAATCTTATTTTTGTCGTCTTTGTTTAATCTTATTTTTGATTAAAAAAATTCTGTGCACAACTATAAGTTACTTGCGCAGCTCAAAAAAATATTAGACAGTTCGTTGGCGTGTGTTTCTTGGGGTGGTGATTTCTTCTCAGTACGTTAATTACGCTACTCGTTACGTTAAAGATTTTTTGTAATTACCTCCTTCTGTTGAGTTGAAAAAGGTTGAGTATCATTGAGGTAGAATCTCATTATCGTCAGATTCATGGTATTTCTTTGTGCGTTAAGCAAATTCATCCAAAAATTCCTTCTGAAAGACGATTTTACACCGATAAATAATTTAGGAGTAACTATGATTTTTGTGTTTGATCCGAAATTACAAAAATAAGGAGAAGAGCGTTTCATAACATTCACTAAAATTATAGATTGTCAATCAAAAGTGATAAAATAAATTATTATAAAAAAAATATTTTATTACGCTAGTGAACATTTAAAGGGAATTTTATCACCGTTAAGCTATTCGTCGGTTTCATTTGTGTGTAACGCAAAATTGTTTATTTTCATTGATTCAAAAAAATAAATAAATATAATTAAAAAATAAATAAAATAAATCAATAAGTTTTCAATGGCCGTGATTTCACCCCGATACTTAAATTATGAGTTACTTTGGTTTCTGATATGGATTTAAAATTACAAAAATAAGGAAAAGAGCGGTTCATTACATTCAATATGATGATAGGTTGTCAATCAAGGTTGATAAAAATATCATGGATTATGAAAACAATTTGATTGCGATTGCTCAAATCTTGTTTTGGACAAGCTATGCGTGAAATACTTTCGATATTTTTCATTGCATGTAACATAACTTATGATAAATTTAATTCAATTGGCGATCGAAATGGGCTGCAGGTGGCGTAGAGCAGATCTCTTTTCCTATGGCAACACTTCACATGCTTTCCCCATTAGCGTGTGGAAAGTCATAGAGGAAGGAAGTGCGTTAGTTTCTCAATGGATTTTCATATAGATTAAAATCTTTTAACTTGAAAAACTATATGGAACTGAAAACTACATTAAACATAGTTCTAAAGAAAAGTATCATGGAAATTTTAAGAAATATTTTTATTATATAAAAAGGAAAAATATTAAGAAAAGGGAAAATATCGTAGTACATTCCTATACAACTGAAAAAAGGAGGAGAGGGAAGGGAGATGGGCTAAAGGCATGAAACCGGTCTCTCCCCAGATGGCGTATTCGAGTGTTGCGATCATGAATTCTTTTATAAAGGCACAACATTTATTATAAAGGCATAATATTTATATTAATGACATAATATTTATATTAAAAGTATAATATTTATATTAAAAGAATAATATTAATATTTAAATGAATGAATTAACTACTACGAGTCACATGTTGCATTCTTAATTATAATCATTATAAAATGATTATAATAAACTAATAAATTCAAAAGATTTTGTTCCGTTCAATGCTCACTTAAATGCACACATTACATACTTTAATAAGAAAAATGCAAAAATAAAGATTTAATAATTATAGTTACATAATCGTAATAGTATAGACAGATGTTTTTTCGCTTATATAACTAATAAAAGCTATGAAAACCGAAACTTAAACATAGGTTTTCGCGTAATCTGTAAGATATTTGAACTGGATATTGGAAAACGTTCAATTAGCTATTAATATCTCACAAACAATATATAAAATATAGCAATATACAAAATAATAAATTGTTGTTCAAAAATAAAATTAAAAAAAATCTGATTTTAAATTGCAATGCTGGGATTTCAGAGAAAAAAAAATGTTTATGCGTTGAAATCAGAAGTGAAGCAGAGATAACTTCAGTCTTTTGCAATTAGTAGCGCCACGTTACGACGCGTGTCGCTTTTTGAAACCATTTTGGTAGTTGTTTACATTTGGTATTCTTATTACAACAGCGCTCTCACTATCGAAAAAAAGAAAGTTATGGGAAGTCTAAGCTGATTATAATCTTTTTGGTCATTCGGGGCTCGGTCGGGGGCATTCCTGACCGTTATGAGTTATGACGACAGGTATATGCATAACTGTAATACCTTGCTGCGATGTCAACAATCAATCTAAATCGTAATGGCGAGCTGCGATGTAAAAAATCATCATAATTCGCATGGCATCTCACGATATCGAATCAGAAATAGAGATTCACCCGGAAATAAATGAAGTTGTGATAGATGATATTCCTGTAGAAATGCCAGTTGAAACTGTAGAAACCACTGTTGAGTGTGTTGATGGGCATCCTATAATATCATTACAAACATTGGATTCAAATAGCCCAGAAATTATATTACAAACTCAAGAAGAAATAGTAGTTGATGTGGATGATTCCGAAATGCTTGCATCTTACAATAATTTAACAATACCACATGAAGTCCTTTTTGAAACGAATCCAGGAACTTCTAAGCGAACTAAAAAAAATAAAAAAAGTAGCAAAGTGAAAATTGAAAATGAACTTTCCTATGAAATGGAAAGAAGTTCTCGAAAGTGGGAACAAAAACAAGTTCAAATAAAAACTCTTGAAGGTGAATTTTCTGTCACTATGTGGGCGTCGGGAATAGATGAGGGTAAGTTAATAAATTAACAAGCCTATTAATAATTATTCGGGCTCTGTTAACTTATTTACTTCTTAAAAAGACGAAAATATGTCTTCCAATATGTAAAATATTCTAAGATATAGTTGTTATTCTGCTTCAAAACGATGACAGTGCAACGACGTGGTGACGAACTCTTTGTTGTGATTATTGTGGAGTGTCTGTGTTTGTTGACAAATATTGTGCCGCCATCTTTTCATTTTTTCAAAATGGCGTCTCAATGATATGAAGTATATGTAATTTCAGCTATATTAATTCAAATGATTAAAACACACTTGAGCTTAATTTTACTGCAACAGCACTTTGAAATGCCTAGTCATAGACACCTTAGATTTTTCATATTAATTATCCGTTTCAATTATTAAAATGTTAAGTTTTTTTATTAAGGGGGGGGGGAGAGACAAGTTTTATATGCTTAATATTTACTTATGAGAGATTGTGGAATCGAATTCATAATCAAGAGCAATAAAAATATTTGTAATTCTTATATAGTTGAAGGCATACTATTTATGCAAACATATTTATAAAAAAAGAGGAAGAAAATTTTATCTAATAACAGTGATATTTTTCCTTAGTTATTTCTCTCATAACAGAACAAACCAGAAAAAAAGAACTAGGTTGTTAAGAAATAAGTTGTCATTTTTGTTTCATTAAATTTTTATTAAAAGTGTTATAGTAAAATAGAAGGGCAAAAATATTAAAAATTGAACAATTATGATATTTGAGTTCATAGTTGACCACTAACATTTTTCGCCCTTTTTTAGGAATTCATATTACATTACAAACGCGTTAATTTTTATTAAACTATAGTTCAATGCAAGCATGTTAATTTATATAAAATTACTGCATTTTACAAGTATTGTGTTTATTATGTTGAAAAATTGTATCAGTCTATAGTTACTGTTGCTAACACTAGAAAATTGGAGAGAAAATGCTTAAAATAGTATGTGTCCTGTGCGACACAGAAATTTAAATGCTAAATTTATCAAATAAAAATGTTTTTTTTTCTGTTGTCAAAAGTCGCTGTATTCTTTCTATTCGTGGTCATTACCTTCATTATTAATATTTTTTAATATTAATTTTATTTCTAGTTTAAAGATATGATGAAATAGTTATAGAATTTAATTCTATCAAAAGAAGTTTAAACTAATAGTTTATTCATATATTTCAGAGGTTTCTCAGTAATTAATCCGCATTTATTATTTGGCTGAAAGAAAGGCTGACAATGTTTTAAAATTTAATCTCCAAAAATAAATGATATTTTGAAAGAGAAAGGACCAAAGTTAATGTGCATGTGCCATAAAGTAAATATTTGTGTACCTGTTCACACCAGGATTTGCCAAACTAGGCCCATCCTTTTTCTTTTTAGTCTTACTTGTAAAATCCAGTTTTTCTCCAAGGTGGGTTTTTTCAAAATTTACTGTACAAGATCAGTAGGTCTTGTACTTCGAAAGTAAAATAATTAATTGTCATTTTAACAAGGACTTTGAAAATAAACTAACTTGATATATAAATCGAAATCTGTTCTTAAAAAGAACATGTTGAGGATTAAGGCTCCTAAAATATGAATATTTTTCAATTTGTATGAAATTATAATGTTTGATTTTATGAATCAAATTTTCATTACAAATGCTTATTTTTTAATTATTAAATTTGCATTTTTTTTTAAAAAGTATTTAGGCAGAGTGCAGTGATTTACAGTATTAAATAAATTTTCTCCACTTATGAAAAATTATCAGTTTTTATAAAAGTTTTAAAAAATAGAATTTTCTTAAGCAAATTTTAAGAAACATAATTTATAAATTAAGTTTATATATTTTTATTGAACATAAACTACTTTTATTTAATTTCATGATATCTATGAAACTAAGTAGTAACCAATTTTTTTATGATTATATTAAAATTGAATAATGTTTAAGAATTTATTTCTCAGTTGGTAAAGTGAAATGTAGAATTTGAGATTCACAATTTTTTTTAATATTAAAAAAGTGAGGAAAGAAGTTGGAAGGAAAAGAAAAACATTGTAAAATTTAATATTAGAATTCTTTTTTTTAATATTATTGCTAAAGATGCATCAGATATTCAGAGGCTGATCTTGCTAAATATTCCATTAAGTGGAATATTTTTTTAAAATAAAATTATTTATTAGGGTATATTAAAAGAAATGCTAAGAATGTGAATTAGAATTATACATAAGATGTAAAGTGTCATGTTAAATAAAGTCCTATTCCAGGTAATTAAAGCCCTAATATTCAGGTGCTATAATTTCTGCTTTTAATTTTATTTTTTATTTTAGGCTAAGTTAAATACTATAAAAATTTCTTGTGATAAATATTTTTTGAAAAATTTTTATAGGATATAAAGTACAATTTTGCTTAATTACAATAAATTTATATATTTTGAACAAAGATGTTTTACATATTGGCAATTTATAGGTGCAACAAATATCCAGAATATATTATTTCTTATTGTAACACATAAATAATGCATCAGGAATTTGTCTAAAACTGTTTTTTAATGTTGTCAGCGCATTCCTACTGGCTAGAAAATTTTTATGTTTCCTTAATTAACAAATACCTATATTATCATAGCTGCCAACCCTACTGGATTTTGCCAGTTTCTCCTGGTTTAATAAAAATTCTCTTGGTTTTTCAACATTTTAGAATATTCCCTAAAAAAAAATCCCCATTGAAATAGAACGTTTACAAAATTTATTGCTTGCTTGAATATTTAAATAAGTGTTGTTAATACATAATGAACAAAGCCTCATTTATAGTAATAATTTAAAAATTCTTTTTTTGTTTTGAAATTTTCAATGAATTTTTATTGAGAATTCTTTGCAAATAACATTTTTTAGTAGCATGGCAACACTGAAACTAAAATTTCAATGATAAGAATAATATTTTCTGGAAAAACGTCTTCATAAATCAATGCTAAGAAATAAGGCCTATCAGAAATGCTTTTGAAAATGCTGTGCTATAATAAAAACTTAAGATTATATAAAAAGCGAAACAGAGAGAATAAAAATCGATCTTAATTTTCGAAGGAAAATTTTAAAGTTGAACATCTCGGTTTCCCAATTACCAGAAGAAGTCAAGAGCAAAGAATGAAGTCTAATGATCTTAAAAATTGCCACGTTATAATAAAATAGTCTATAAAAAAGTTTTTTTAAGTAAAATAGAAACAAAAACTAAATAGAAAAACTAAATAGAAACAAAAACAAAGAACTTTCTCAATTTTTTAAATGAAAATCTTATGCTGAAAACAAATCTTACACCGTTTAAATTTTTCACATTGCCATACTTTTAGAAGAAGAAAAATTACTAAAAAATAAAGTTTATTAGTAACGTTCATTTAAAAAAAAATGCTGTGTCATAATAAAAATGCCTATAAAAAGAAAAGTTAAAGACTGAAAATCACAGTTTTCTATGTTACTGGTTATTTATATTACTGTACAAGAAAAAAGGGACAACAAATTAATAGTATGAGACGTTCCGTTAAAATTCTGCGTTATAATAAAAACAGCAAGAACGGGGGAAAAAATCCTTCTCAATTCTTAAAATTAAAAGTATCGAAAAAATGAAGAAATTGACTTGTCTGAATAATTTATTTTTATTTTTTAAAAAGCAAAAGTTCAAAAACTTGTGGTTCGGTATAAAGTAATCTAGTTTCAATTCTTCAAATTTCATTTTTCCATTTGTCTTCTAGAGGATGAATTTGCAGGCCATGTGCAGAAACATGGATTTTAAAATTTAAGAAATTTGTGTAAAAACTATTTCTTATAATAAACAGTACTATAATATAGTTAAAAATATGATTCTATATTATTCTTTATCGTATCTATACAAATTCAAAAAAAAGAAAAAGAGCATAGAAAAATAGTTATCTAAAAAATATTCTGCCGAATATTCGTGCTGCTACATGCTGTTTCCTGCATGTCACTATCTAGTTGTTGCAGTTATCGATACAGAATTTTTCACTCTATAAAAAATCTTAAAAGTTAATGTGCCAGAATCAATAAGAAAACTTTTAATTTATGATTAATTATTACCAAGTCTGAAGTGAAATATACACATGTATGGTATTTGCACTTCAAATAAAACTAATTATTAAACTTTTTAAATTTTTTTTCTTTGGTGGGTATATCATTTCAAATTGTGGCTCTTAAGCATCACATATGAATAAAATCAGTTATGAATTAAATTCGAAAATTAATTTAATAACTTATTAGTAAATAATTATTTTACTCTTTAAAATTAAATTTATGATAATTTAATTTAGATTTTATGCAAACTAGCACACAGTCACAGTTAGAGATGTTCTTATATAAATATCTGATATGAAGGATGATTTTAATATAAAAGTAAACAAAAGCAAATATTAGAGATAGATCCTGTCAATTTCTAGAGGAATAGCTACTAAAGATTTAATGTTTATCTCAGGAAGCAGTAGTTTCCAGCATCATATTTTGTTTTTATTAAACAAATGTGTGATCTTAAATTTGCTATTATTCATGAGCAGGGGTGTAGAACTGATTTTTAGGAGTCAATATGTAATGTGAAGGAGAGTAGAATAAACATACTATGCCTTTTTAAAATTGCATGAATACAATTATTATTTTTATTTTAATAATATCCAAAATTAATAAATAAATAATTAAAATTGCTAGAAATAGGTTGGCTTTATGCCATGCGTTGTTAAAAAGAGCAAATGGCACAAGCTGTCTTTTTAAGAAAAACCTATCCACAAAGTCTTTTGTAAATAATTTTTGTATAATTTTAATTTCTGTAAGAAATGTAATTTTATTTGGAATAAATTTTTAATCTTAAATTAAAAAGCTTTGTTAAGAACTCAACAAGAAGTTTATTAGATTGGACTTGTAAGAAATTCTATGTTTATGGCTCTGAAATAAAAATTTATGTTTAAAATATGCATAAGATGGTAGGTACATGTTATTTTGCACTAGTATTTTCAAAGCTGTGAAGAATTAAAAAAATAAATTGCTGGACAATTGTTAGTAATATAATATTAAAGTAATATCATACAAATAGTTCATTCTATAAAAATTTGTGAAGACATTTTCCATTTAATAAAAATTTAAAAATTATTATTTTTGGGAGAGCAAGGAGATTATACTTTTCGCTAGTAGAACTTTTGTGAAATGGCCAATGAAAGGTGGTACAATTGTCCTCGTGTTAGCTCTTGTTAACAAAATTAATTGTGCCATGCATTACAGTTATTTTCACGGTCAGTATAATTATTCTGAATAATGTTTTTTTGCTTCAATATGCTTATTTTAGATGAAGCAACTGTTCCTGAGCCTGATCCAGATTATACGGAATATATGACTGGTAAAAAGATATCAGCTGATGATCTTCCTGGTGTGGATCTCAGTGATCCCAAGCAATTAGCAGAATTTACCAAGTTAGTTTTGTAGTTTAGTCTTGAATACAGATTATTTAACATTGTAGTTAATATAAAATTTATTTTTGTTTTAAAGAATGAAGCCTAGAAAATTATCTGATGATCTGTCCAGAACAATTGCCTGCCCTCATAAGGTAAAATTTCAGTATTTAAAGCTTTTGAATATTCAAACTCTCTTTACTAGCTGTCTTTAACCTTATTTTATTCATTTATTATTATTATATGAACAACTAGAGTGAATTAAGCAAATTTGTAATATCTTAAACTCTTTCTATCAAGAGGGTGGGTTTTTATTACAGAAAAAAGAATTTCTCACCTTTTCCCAAAAATAGAGTGGAATCTATTAGAATAGAGATTTCTAAAAATTATAAAAAAGCCCGAATAAGCTTAAAAGAAATTTATTTCCTTAATTATTATATAATTGCAAGCATTTTCAATATGTTCTATTTTTTAATGCATTAAACATTATTGCCTTCTCATCATAAGGAAATATTTGAAGTCTATTTTTCCTTCTGGTTGCTGTTACTTATTTTATTTATCTAATTTAAAATAAAAATTATGTTAGCATACTATAATCTAATAAAGATAAGTAATATTTAAATAAAGTGAAGGCATGCTACATTAATTACACCTACATTTATCCACTGAGCTCTTCAAATATTTCAAAATAGTATTCCTTTTTTAAAATGTGTAATTAGTACACAATTTTTTGTTACTGTTCTTGTTTGCAAACTTTAAATTCCTCTTATTCTATTAAACTTTATTATATCAGGACCTTCAGTGTGAAAATATTATCCAGATGATTGAAGTATATAAAAGTGGGAAAGGAAAAATAGTTCTATACCAATAATCCAGTTAACATACAAAATATACCCAAATCACTGAACTACAAAATCGGAACAAAAGGAAAAAAAGCAGTTCTTACTTAATAATTTAGTTAATGCAAAATGCATAAAAAAAGTAGCTCTAAACAATTAAATTATTTGGTTAAATTGCAAAATATAGCCGAATCACAGAAAATACTGAAATGAAATAAAAGAAAAACTCTAATTGAATTTGCATTTTAATAATCAATTAAAATGCAAATTACATCCACATTGAAAAAAAAAGCATTTCTAAAGAATTAATTAAATTAAGATTGAAATTACGTATATCCATGTCGCAAAAGTTCGAGGATGGAGAGAAAAAGCACATTTTTCTAATGTAATAATTCACTTGAAATGCAAAATACATCCCAATCACGAAATGTGAAAAAAATAAAAATAAATAAAAGAAACAGTTCTGATGCAAAATTTCTTCAGTTGAAATGCAAAATACATCCGAATGGCAAACGTACGGAAAAAAAAAAAAAAAAAAAACGCATTGTAAAGAAATAAATTAAAATGGAAATTTTTTAAAATCAAATCGCTAAAGTGTAAATGAAGGAGGAAAAAAAACTTTATTCTCTTCAAATAATTCGGTGCAAAATTTATCAAAATTGCTGAAATAAAAAAGTATTTAACTATTGATTCAGTTAAAAAGCAACATGCGTAAAAAGTCTTGAAGTACAGAAACGGAAAAGAAAGGAAGGGGGATTATGTTTCAAAATTAATTAATAAATCAGATGAAGTATAATATATACCAGAAAGCAAAACAGAAATGCAACGACGACTGACGCAAAGAAAAACACAGCGCCAAACTAAGCGACGATCACTTTAGCTGCATTTAATAAAGTAACTGATAAGAATAACGTTAACAAAACCCTTTTTTGCCTCAATGATTTGTGAATTCAGCAAAAGAGGGTTGAATAGAAATTACTGGATATTTTATGGTTTTCTTGATCATGTTCCATTTTCCTGATGGAACCGGATTTCCTCTCATAAAAATAAATATCATTTTCGAAATGCAGCTGTAATACTGATTGTTTCAGCCAAATTTTTATAAACATCTGTCATTTTATCTCAGTTCATTTAATACAGAGAACAAAATTACATGAGAGAAAGAAAGTAATAATTTTGAGATACAAAATTTTAATAAATGATAAATTAAACTTATTACATAGAAATTGTAAATGTATTCTAAAAATACTACATATATTTGTATTTTTATTTTAAATGTATAATTATTTTCAATTTAATGTTGCATATTCATATTTCTTTATTAAAAAGTTTGTCCCATTTGGGTGGGAAGAAACCTATTTCATTCGAGGTAGTTTTCTTTTTACGGTGGAAAAAATTTGCTATGTCAGAAATGTTTGCCTGGTGAGAATTAATTTTGGCCATCAGTTTCTTTCTATTTGATATAGCCTTTATCCTTTAAAACTCTTTATTTCAATATATATTTTTTAAAATTCTCTCCAGGGATTTGAGATATCAAGGTTATACTGTATTGTGTAATTAATTCACAAGTAGTTTGTAGTACTTGTGAAATAACATGATGCAGGTGTCTTTTTAGGTATAATAAGCAGTGTGAAATTTAATGAACCTTTTTTCCTAGGGTTGCATTAAAATGTTTCGTGATAATTCCGCTATGCGGAAACATCTTCATACACATGGACCCAGAGTTCATGTATGTGCTGAATGCGGGAAAGCTTTTGTTGAAAGTTCTAAATTGAAAAGGCATCAATTAGTTCATACTGGTGAAAAGCCTTTTCAAGTAAGTGTTTTGATTTTTTTATGCAATTATATGATGCCGGCAAAGTTTAAAATCTGGCATTCTATAGAATGCCTAGGCATTGTATATAATACCTGAAACTGGCCGACAGTGTGAAACAGTTTATATTTTGCACATTTCTATAGAATGCCAAATGAGAAAGCGGCAAAGTATAAAATATATCTCCGATTCTTTTAGAATATCTCATGGCAAGACACGTGACTTTTAACGCATACCTCAAGCTCAGAATTTATCAGTTGCAATTAGCGGTTTTTATATGAAAATTTTGTTTCCCTTAATAAGAAGGACATAAATTATGCTTTGTACAACTTTCATTTTTCTTTATGCATTTTGAATAAATTTTTTTTAATGGCACTCTTATTATTTTTTCAGAATAAAATTTTTATTTTTGAGAAATGCACATCATATCCATAATAACCTCATCAGGACATTTTTTTCATACTTTGCTTGAATAGCATTTGTTATTCTATAGAATGCCTGGGTATTATTTTCAATGCCTTGGGAAAATATGCAAAACTTCTCATATTTCATACCTTGCCTAAAAATATGCAGCATTATTTACAATGCATAGGCATTTTATAGAATGGTGGTGTTACTTAACATATACAATATTCTTTCATTACTTTAAACCTGGGTTCGTGATTTTTTTGATTTTTTAAAAAAAAAAATCAAAAAAGTCCAATTTTTTTAATTTAAATCAGATTTTTTTGATTTTTATTCAAATACACTGTAAGAACTTTAATTTATGATTACAAAAACTTAGTAAATGTTTAATCAAATTAAATTAATATTAAAACTATATTATGACAATATTTTAGAAGCTCTAACTTACTAAAATAATTTTTCATTATAATATATAGCTTTGAATGCATAGTAACCATTCTGAAATAAATGCATAATTGAAATTTAAAGACTAGATGAAATCGAAAATTTAAAGAATACTTCAGGCGTCTGTCTAGGTTTTTCTGAGAGGTACCTATTTTCTGGAAATTTAGACATAATTTGTGAAAATTGAAAATCATATTAAAAACTCAACACAAGTATGGTAAAAATATGGATTAATCGTTTCTTACGAGACAAAAAAATAAAATTTTAGGAAAAAGTATTTTGTCAAATTATTCTACCGTTTTTCCTAAAGTTGAATTTGTGAAGGTACCGCTAAACGGTAGTAAATTTGGCTTGGATAGACCCCTGTACTATAACTATTAAAACAAAGTTTCAATTAGTGAACCATAATTTTAATTTAAAATTGTGATTTCTTTTCTTTTTTTCTTGATTTTTAAAATGACAAAATAAATATAACAGATTGTGTTTATAAATGTAGTCATTCATCAAAAAATAAATAATTATTTAATCTATATATTTTTATATTAAAATATTCATTTTTAATTCTATATCAAAATCGATAAGTTCAATTTTAATTCTATATCAAAAAGATTTTTAAATTCTATGTACTCATTGGAATTTTTTTTCACAAAATTTCTTTATGGAAAATCAGATAATGTCCAAGATACTGTAAACATAACTCTAGCCATAAGTAAAAGGGTTAATAAAGTCACAAAGAGTCCACTGTAGTTATGTACTGTTAGGTATACCATAAACTAATTTAATAATTACTATGATACAAAAATTGTGTACTCCTGTCATAATTTATTTTATTTAAATAAAAGTTATGTAAAATTTAGAAAACAAAAAATTCAAAACTCTTTATGTATAAGACAGGAAATATAGTTTTATTTTATCCTTATTTTTCTTGCACATTCATTTTTTTTATCATTAAATTGGTCTAACCTTATATTTTTAAGGATGCTGAAGCTGTTATGAAATAAGTGTAATCCAATAGCACTTTTGTATCGATTTATGTAAATAATTTTTATGCTTATGAGGAGTGATTGTATTACGGGCGTACCCCGGAATTCCAGTTTTTTCGTATCATTCTCCCAAATGTAAAAACTAGAAGAGGTGATTTTTCCCGGCAACATTCGCAGAATTTAGTGATCTCAGGACCATGATTTATTAAAAGACGATTTATAATTCGCGGACTTCTTCGAATTAAAAACTTATGTTCCGACGAATTTTTAAAACTTACCCGTTAACAAGGCGTTTACATACAAGTGATTCGACCGTCGATTTGATTTGGCTGATATTTTGGTTGTGTCGGTATCTGCTATTATCGCGATTCGTATTGACGTTTTTGTAATATCAAACAGATTTTCGTATTTACCTGATTTAAGAGTTACGTGTTTCGATTCGTATCCACCCGAACTAAAAATTATGCATCGTGATTCGTATTTACGTGATTTAAAAATTCAATATCGCAGTTTGTTGAGTTTTTAAAATCCTATATCGCGATTCATATTTGCGCGATTTTAACATTTAAAATAGCGATTTAAAAATCCTATATCACAATTCATATTCAAGTTTATTCTTGAATTATTACTATAAAGGTGTGATATTCTTTATTAGTAGGTAATTTAATTATAAATACTAGTTTTAAAATTATGTTAAATAAGAAACATGTTTGTCGTATATAAATTGATTTTGATTTTTTGCTCATGAAACTTTCAGGGTTTTTCACTTAGTGTCACAATCACCCCTGGCTTATTTAGTGTCTCATTTAGACATAATAACCTGTCTTAAATGGATAAAAATAAGCCATACTTATAAGTATTAGTCTGATTATTGGAAAGTTGTTTACATTGTTGACAGGGCAGGCAACTTTCTACTCTTTGTGAAAAAATTTCATCTAGTGACAGCAAATTTTATGCTTTCAGTATATTTGATTTGAATTTATTTTCCAAGCCCATTACATGTGAATGATTAAAAAATTCATGTAGAGAGCTAATTTGTTCTAGTTTCTTCATGGTGTGACTTTTAAAATTATGGCAAAACTAACCAAAATTCTTAAAGGATTAGTTTTTGATTGTCTACCACTTTATAAAATATTTTGCAAAAAGGAGAGTAGTTGACATTTCTGTATCAGTAATATATAAATAAATTTTTACTTAAAATTCTTTGAATGTTTGTTTTCAGATGCGAACATGCAAAAACCAGTAAGAAACTTTAATTTCGGTAATTAACACGTTAAATGCCACTCTAATTTTACACAGCTTGCCCGCCTGGCCAAAATGATTTTCTCAGTATGTATTGCATAAATTTCTTCAAACCATTTTAGTAACGATAAATAATGTAAAAAAATTAAAAGCATAAAAAATTTACTCGAATTATGTGTTTCTAATAATCTTGGTTTCGCCGGTCACCGGTGACCCCCGTGGCGCTACGAACAAACTCAGTTCTGGCATTCAATGTGTTAATAAGTATATATTTTTTCCAACCATTAAGACGCATTTGCTAGTTATAGTTCTCCTTTCTTATATTTTTAAAGATTTTAATCGATTTTTAAATAATTTGCCAAATTTTTCTTGTAAGGCTTAAATAATCATTTTAAACTGCTAAATGTTTGTTAAAAAAAATTAAAATATAGAATTAAAACTCAAGCATGTCTTGAAAGCACCGTTCAGCATATTTTATTTTGAAAATCTTCACCTATTTGTATTTAATCAAAGGATAAGGATAATTATGTTTCGTACAGACAATTTGATAATTTCTACAGAAATGAAATTTCTATTAATATTGAAGTGAAGGTATTTTAATTTCTTAAAATGATATGGCTCATAATTATTATGACTTTTATTCTTTTAAGTTTCGTAAATATTACAATTTCATGAAGTGAGATTATAAAAGATATATATCACTTTCTCATTTATGAAAATCATAATTTATAATTTTCCAAAAGCAGAATTGGCCACAATCTGCTAATATATAATAATCTCATAAGTATAATCTCATAAATATATAAACATAAACTTTTTCCCTGCTGAAATTTCAGGTAATTTTTTCATGAAGCTTTAATCACTCTTTTTACGTGTCTCAATTGTAAAATAGTGTACTTATATTTGTCATTAGTATTTTTGTCTTTTTTTTTTTTTTTTGATAATTTTTTCCTTCATTTTTTTTTACCTTATAATTTTTTTTTTGCAGTGGAACAATTTTTAGATTTGAAAAATTGTTCAAATTTTTTTAAACCTATTTTAGCATTGTTTATAGTTATGTGATTATTTTATTTCGCTTCAAAAAATGTATTTCTCTCGCAGTGTACTTTTGAAGGATGTGGAAAACGTTTTTCCTTAGATTTTAATCTTCGCACACATGTAAGAATTCATACAGGTGATCGTCCTTATGTATGTCCTTTTGATGGTTGTAATAAAAAGTTTGCACAGTCAACTAATCTTAAATCTCACATATTTACTCATTCAAAAGCAAAGTAAGTTGATCTTTTCTCTTGTTGTACATATTATGTTATTCATTAATTCCTACAAATACTTTTGAATTGATTTTTTTCATAGTATTCATTAATTTTTGTATGGATTAAAGGGTAAAGCATACAACAACAATATTATATGGACTTCAGCCATATTAATTCAGTGATTAGATGAATGTTGCCTCCAAATTTTAATCAGCTGCTCTTGTCTAATTTACACTTGCCGCTTTTCTAATTTCATTAGATCACCTCTTAGTAGTAACTTTATTGATCGTTTAGTGTCATAATCAAAGACGTTATCAGTTCTTCAAGCTATATATATCCAGCTCATTGTCATTTTAAGCATTTAATTCTTTTTATGACATAAAAAACTTTTGTTTATTCATATATGTTTAGATAATTTATGTATTAATATTGAAGCATAAATTTTGAAACCACTTTAAATTAAAAAAAGAAAAAAAGTCTAAAAACAGTCATGCATTTTCAGAGCAGTTTTTGAAAATCTCTGAATTTTTTTAAAAATTTAATAACATATTATTAATGAAAAATATACCAAAAAATTAAGAGTAATAACCATTAAAAACATTCAATTTAGTCTTTTTTTTTTTTTTTTACTTTTGTCTTGTTAAACTCTATATTACGTTTAAATAATACTGCCTAATAAATTAAGATAGTACAAGAAATAGAAATTTATTATAATTCACAAAAAAAAAAAAAAATTATTACAACTTGAATGTTGAATAAATATGTCTTTATAATATTATTATACAGTAGAGTGTCAATTATCTGCATTAATCAGTACCAAAGCCAATTCACATAGCAAAAAATCTGCATAACTGGCCAGCTTTAAAAAATGGCCATGAGAATGTTAAGTAACTTTCCTTCACACTTTTTCCAGGTTTAGAATTGGCAGTCCTAGTAGTGCCTATTATAGCATGCTACTGAAGCTTTAATTCTTTAAAATTTTATTAGAAACCTGTTCCCTTGTTAGCAACTACTTGCCACTCACATTAAAACTGGCTGAAAGGAGCGTTAGACTCTTTTCAAGGTCACCGAGAGACAAAGGAAGCAATTTTCGATCTTTTTCAGACATTCTGAAAATAAAAAAGCATTTTTGCGATTTATTTATTTCTTTTTGAAGAAGGTGGAAAAAGCACATGGTCCTTGAGGGATTCAGGTAATTATATCGGTGCTATGCTGTAAATATAGTTGCAATACTTTTATAATTGCAATTTGTTTTGAGTTTCCTATCAGTTTTTTAAACTTAAGAACTAGAAAATAGCTTAAGATCAGTTTCAGTCTATTTAAAGGAAGAAAGGAAAATGCATTATCGCCATTTTTTTTAGCTTATATTAAAATGATAGAAATCAATTAAAGGTTGAAAACAATTTTAAAACCTATTTTATTAATTATGGATTAAAATGTAATCATGGTAAAAAATAAGTTTAATTGAATAAACAGAGTTTAAAATTAAGACTGCATTAAATTTTAAATCTAACACAGATGTGATACAATAACATCACAGATTATGTTCCAGAATTAACAGATTTCTAAAATTTCATTTATTTTTTCTTGTGCCTTTTTATTATAAATTCTACAATTAGGAAATAATGCTGACCTATTTTTATATCTTATAATTGTATTAAGTGACAGGATTTATATGTGATAAGAGTAATATTTTGTTTTGCTTCTTGTATGTGAGAAAGATAAGTTAAAAGGGAATAAATTGTATAAAGTTCTTTATGTTTTATTAAAATTACTAAAATATTTTTTATCGCTTACTAATAAAATTCATAATGTTCAATAGTTTATGTTGCAAAAAATTAATAATTTTTTTAATTTAAATATTAATCTTTATTTGTATTTTGTTATATATCTTTTGAATTATATTTAATTATTAATTTTATCATTGTAATCTTAATCATAGATACGTTTTTTTTCTAATGCTATTTATCAAAATAGTTATTTACTTAAAAATATCTAATTGTTTAGTAACTTTACATATAAAAAAAAAGAAATCTCATTTTGCTAAAAAAGAACTATTTTGATTTTATTTTGAAAAAAAAAAATGATTTTTCTTTGAAATCCTGATTATTAAATGTTTTTTAATTCCTTTTGTTGAATTTTTCAGGTACAGAAAGTGAGAGTGTCCATATTAACCAACATTATCCTCATCAAACACCGTTGTTACATTAAGTCTTCTTGACCAAATGGACTCTCTTAAAAATTATGTATAATGACAAATATAATTTGCCTGCAGTTAAATTTTATGTTGCAGGAATCAATACATAATTTTACATTTTTAAATTTCTATTATGAATTTATATTAAATCACTTACACATTATTTTCAAAACATATGCAGTCACTGATTTTTGCTGTTTTTAGCAAGATGTTCATATTTCATGATTTGCATCTCATTAATTTTGTTCAGTTTTTTGTAACAATCATTAAGTTAAAGGAAATCAATGTGATTGAAAATCTGTTGACTCAATTGAAAATATATTGAATCAACTTGAGGGTCCTTTTGGTTGAACAACTTAAAGTATTGTTCTTGCTTCCACCAGTTATTTATATTTCATCAAGATTCAACACTGGTAGGTAACAGTTACACATCTTATCCTTTAGCCTTTTAACTGTTAACTCAAATTCAGTTTGATGTAGGCTAGCAAATAAGTCCTACATAACAAATAAGTTTTTTTTATCTGCTATTTAGTGGGAAAGCAATGCTTACCATGATCATTTTTTTGCTCATTCTTTCAAAGTGGTTAAGAGTTGAAGGATTAAAGTCACAAATTACTAAACACATTTTATAATTGATTGACTTGGCTTTTTGTTAATAATTTGTGTGAAAAAACCTTTCTGGAATTTAGTTATCTTTAGAATGCGCATTGTGCCATATAATTTTTGATTTTATTAGCTTTGTTTTTTTTTTTTAATGTTTTGCTTTTCTCTATTAAGTTTTCTTGTTTAGTATCATATTTTCTCAACATCAGGCAAGATTTTATTTTTTTTAAATCAGTAGCAATAAAACAATCAATGAATGATAAATATGATATTAAATATTCATGATTGTATGAAAGTTTAAATACTCAATCAAAATAATCGAGATTTAAAAAATGGTGTGGAAATTTCCAGGCCAGAAATAAGACAACTAACTCTAACAACTGCTGAGAAAACAATTAGAAAATGCTGTTATTTATGGTGGTGTAGTTGTGAATTAAGCGCATTAAAAATGCTTTTTGTCAAACTTGAATTTCATGTGTCGTAAAAACATATTAAAAATATCTTTATTTAAGAACACACATTAAAAAAAGAACTGTCAAAATAAAAAATAATTGCAGAGAAAATGGTCGGAAAATGGCGTAGATAAAAGGGGAAATAGTCTTGAATAAAGTAAGTCAAAAAGTGATTGTTTAAATTTGAAATCCGGGTTTTGAAATATCACTTTTAAAAATTAAGAATTTTAAAAAACCTTGTTGAAATGACCCATAAATTGAAAAAAAAATAATCAAAAAACGGCGTGGGTTTGCAAGAGAATCGTCTCAAATTGAGTATATCAAAAATTTATTATTCAAATTTGAAATTCTGTATTAAAAATATTGAAATTTGGACGAATATGTAAAAATATTGCTGAAATAACTACCAAGAAAACGATCCGATAACAATTTAGATTAATGACAAAATAATCGTGTATTGTGCTCATCTAAAAGTTATTACTCAAATTGGCACATCTAGAGTCACAATATTATCTTTGAAAAATAATGTGGAGTTAGCCTAAAAAAAAAAAAGAAGATAAATACTGCTTTTTGACATTTAATATGTCTCAAAATGATTGAAAAATAATACGGATTAATGATGGAATTTCCATTAATGCAGAGTGTCAAGAAGTGATAACTAAAGCTCAAAATTCACATTTCGTAATAACGTCATATTAAAAATATCAGAATTTGAAAAATCATGTGAAAAAATGTTGAAAATCCACACATCAGGCATTATTAGTAATTTTCGCTATTTCGTTTTTCTGTAATTAAGATTTGGGTTCTTTAACAAGCAATTTGCTGCTTGCTAGTGCACAAAATCGCGCCATGTTCAGCATACTTTTTTTTAGATACACTTGCTTCCCTTTTTGTTTTCTATAGATAATATTTAGAGTTGAGGTACATAAATTTTAAAGGGCGTAAAATTTTAAATAGTTAACAATCTTATATCGATGGAAAGAGCTTCATAATTTCTTACGAGGGATGGAACTAAACAATTTGGTGCGATTGGACCATTCAAAGTTTCCACGCATGCTGAGAATTATGGTTTATTGATATGGTTCTCTTTAGTATGTTATCTTGTCAATTTGTTTACCAAAATGAAATTAGGTAATGGGAAACGGTTCAAGTGAAGTTGAGTTAGGTAGTATTTGTATTTCGACTTTATACTCGATTGCAAAAATGTTTAGAAAAAATATAAAAAGACTTGTATTCCATTTTTTTGATTGGAAAGTTCAGTTCTCCTGAACTTTCCGACCAAATAGACTTCTCTTTTGAAATTCATAACAAAAGATATTTTAAAAAATTTTTACAATGAAAGAATATTTATTTTTTTATTTTTGTTCAATTGATGATGAAAGCTAGATTTTTAAAAAAAATTCTGCGAAAGGTATTTTACACTGTAAAAGACACCTTAATTATTGTTCTTTTAGAGGTTAAAAACTGGATTCTATTTTCACCAGTTGGGTGTTAAGCTCACTTTTTTCGCACGTCGCTCACAACTTTTAACCTTCCTGCTTTTCTGTACAACAAATTGATTTGCCTCACAAATTATTCAACATAAAATTATAAATCAAGCAAAGTTAATTAAAATTACTGAATTCTCAAAGAAAGTTTTTTTTTCTTTCAAAATGAATTTTTTTCCCTATGAAGAACTGTGCCAGTTTTGTTCCTAAAGTAGTTATACATGTTTGCTATTAATTATGATACTAAAATTATAGACATTCTGAATGATATAATAAAGTGCTAGTGTGAAATTTAAAGAGATCATTTTCACTATAGCAAAAATTGTCTGTTGGTAAATTATTAAAAATGTATTTATATAATAAAATATATTACATTTAATATTTTTATGTAGTTTAATAATGTATACATTTAAATAATTCTGTTTAAATATATATATTATGTGTAAACATTTAAAATTAAAAATATTTTAGATATAATTTACAACTGAGAAACAATTAAAAAGTTGAGTGGAAGTAGGTATCAAATGATATTCTTAAAAAACGTGAAAGTCATGATCAGTTTAAGTGTAGAATATAATTTTTTTTTGTTTGGTCGGTAAATTAGGCTGTTATGTTGTAGCTATATTTTATCAAGATGTTTAATAGCCACTTTATTAATTTTGGCAATCATTTGTTTTAAGCATATTTTGCTATAAATTATTTTGAGAAGCCATGGATAGTTTTTTTCCCATTCTTTTTTATGTATAAATTTTTTTTTAATGGAATTCCCTATTTTGTGATTTAATAAAACGACAACAAAAGTAAATTAGCTGTTAGTTTTTATGACATATCAGATCTTGAATCAGTAATAATTTAAGTATTACTGTAATGTAATTCTTTTGGAAAAATCTTAATGTTGAAGTAATTTAATATTAAATATTAATTATAAGATAATTTTTAATAAACAAGTTAAAAGTATTAATTATTGAATTGATATATCTGTATCAAAATATTAGTCGTATGTTCTGCTTAACCTTAAGGAAATATTTTTATACATATTCAAGTTATTTCTAGTTTTTTGCTTAAAATTGACTGTCCAATAAATCACAATTTCAATTAAAAAAAATTGTTTCAGTTATTTTGAGGTCAGGTTGCAATAACTGCACATTAGTGTAGCTCTAGAGTGACATTAATAATCAAATCAGTTCTTTTGATCTTTTTCTATTTCTTCTTGTCTTTTTCTATTTCTATTCAACACACTATTATATTTATACATACATAGTAAACTATAGTGCCACATTGTGTACCCTCTAATAAGCCTATAATTATTTCCTCTGGTAGGGTACACTAGTTCCTGATAATATAATATGTGGTCCAATATAAATATTATGGGTCAATATTAAGGTAAGATATTGGGCTATGTGTTGAAACAAAATATTGACTACAAATTTCCTCATTTTAAAGTTAATAAACACACTATTATATATATACTTACATATTAAACTTGATTGTCATATTGTGTACCCCCTAATAAGCCTATAATTATTTCCTCTGGTAGGGTACATTAGTATCCGGTAATACAATACGTGATCCAATATAAATGGGTCAACATTAAGGTACGATATCGGATCATGTGGTAAAACAGAACATTGACTTTGAATTTCCTCATTTTAAAGCTGTTCAACACACTATTATATATATATACATACATAGTAACCTATAGGGACACATTGTAGGCCCCCTAATTGGCCTATAGTTATTTCCTCTTTACCCAGTAATATAATACTGGGTCCTGTTTCTTCAATATAAATTCAAGAAATTCAGCTTGTAAAGCAGAAACTTTTCCTGAACTTTTTCAAAGTTTATTTTTAACCAAATGTAACTTCTCACTAAATTGTTCAGGAAAGCATAACCTAAATTCATTTTCTGATGATACAAGAGGGTCTAGATTAGAAATTATGTGTCAGACTGACCTCATTCTCCCCTTGAAGCTATGAAATTTTCCTGTGTGGGAAAATTCCCCCTGGTTACGTACCTCTGTTATAAAGGAGTTATTAGAGTTAATGTATATATATCTATATATATAACACAATAAAGACGAAAAGGATAATAAAAAAAAAAGAGAGATTAAGGAAGAAAAATAAGTGCTATTTACTGCACATAAGCTGTAAGTATATAGAACTCAAAATAAGTTAAAAATGTAGAGAAATATGGAAAAAGACTTTAAAATTTTTTAAGGAAAAGAAAAAATATAATTTTTTTTCTAAATATTCAAAAATTTAAAAAAACAAACTAGCAAGCAAAATAAAGAAAAATATAATCTCGTCATCAGCTCACACATGGTTAAAAATCTTCTAATATTTGATAAAGATTTTTTAAAATTTATTTGTTAAATATCAATAATTTCTCTAAAATCATTAATATAGAAAAATTTATAATTAAATTCCACCTTATTAATATTAAAGTTTTATAAGTAAAATTCAGCCTTGTTAATTATAAATTTTGAGTTATCCAGTATAATATTATTACCTTGCTCAAATCCAGATTCGGGCCAATCCAAGATAATTGACAAATCACTTTTTTCGGATATAATTGTGTGAGCTGATGAAGTGATGATCTTTTCCTTATTTTGTATTCCATTTTTTAAAAAAAAATGTTTGAATATGTTTAAGAGACTTTTTTAAATCTTTTTTTTTTTTCTCCTTTAAAAAAAATCTTTACACTTTTCCCATGTTTTCTTTATATTTTTAAATTGTTACAAAAAAAAAATTGTGCAGGAATATTAATTATGGAAATTAGCATTTTGCAATTGACATTGTTATTTTGCAAAGGTATATTCTTACTGAACTCTTGCAAAAATCAAACTCATACACATTTTGTTGACAGAATTAGATAATGCATAATATAGTAATATAATTACTTCTAAATTGCAGTCTAAAAAAGAATTTCAAACGTGAATCTGCTAAAATTATATGTTAAAATTTCATGTTAAACTGCCATGACAGTTGATTGTGTAAAATATTTATCATTTATAAAATGACTGGTCTAATTATTTTGCTGTTTACTTTCAGCCTACATTACTGCCCTATTAACAAAAAATCTTTTTTTTAAAATCAATTTATCTTGATAAGTAATATGTATTTAAATTTTGTTTTTTTTTCCTCAGTACAATCTTAATAATTTAGCTCTACAATAATGGCTTCCATGTTATTTATTTTATTCTGAGTTTTTAACCATTTGCAAAATTGTATTTCTTAAATTAGAGAACTGTGCAATGTATAAATCTGTCAGTGTAATTACTAGAGAGTTCTTTTTTTTTTTTTAAATTTAAAATTATTTAAGTTGAGTTGAGCTCATAGTTGTGTTTGATTGTTAAAGTTCCTAAGTTATAATTATGTTGACTCAATGTTGGGTTTTTGACGTCAAAAAGTGGTTTTTGACATGACAAGGGTATAATACTGGTTTAAACCGTCAAAAACCCGTCAAAAACTGAAGTTTGCCAAGAAAATATATAAACTTCAAAACTACCAACAGTTGCCATGCATTATATTGAAATTTAATTATACTATAGGTAATCAGCAGGTTTTAAAATATTTTTTAATTAAAATTAAGGTAAAATAACAGATTTAAAATCTCAAAAATTTATATTCAAATGCATGTGCAGAAAAATTTTGCACAAAAATTGTTTAAATATTTATATTTAAAAAAAAAATTTTTTTTTTGATACTTAAGAAAATTAAAAGTTTATTACTATGCATTTTTGACATATAAGGAACATATAACTAATATTTATAAGGAACTTACAAGTTATGTTGTATAAATACAAACTTGATACAAGTGTATAAAATTTTTTTTTTAATGTTATACCGAATATCTTTATTATCCAGTATGTTAATTTGAATTTAAAAGTAGTTATATTTATGAATAATGATAAATATAATTCATATTGTTTATTATATTTATTTATAATTATTACACTTATCATTTTAAAACAATTTTTATCTCTTAATTTTTTTTTTCTCCACTTGTATTAAGAATACAAATAATGCATATCTTGAATGCAAGAAATAATTATTCAACAGCTGAATATTTAGATATTCAACAAAACTATATCGTATTCAGCAAAATGAAATTCCCCAGTATTTGGATAAACTAAATTTTCAGCATAGTAAATGAATAGGCTGAATATACTGTAAATCGACACTAACTACTCTGTGTATTTAACAGAAAACACTTAAATTTGTATTGTCTTATGTTAAAAAGATTATTAAGAAGATTTAAAAGAATATTAAAAAGATTTTTCTTTAAAAGATGTCTAATGTACAAAACTGCTAATGTTTATCTTTAAAAATGTCTAATTTTTAGTATAATCTATACTATACACTAAATCTGGTTATAAATAAATTTCTTAATAATATCACTGCAGATTTTCAATAACACATGAAAATGAATACATAATATTACAAAAGTACAAGATTTTGGTTACTATTCAAAATATAAGTGTTTCTTCAAAATTTAAAATTTATTTTTTCTAGAACATATTTAGAAACACTATCCTTTATAAAAAATATATAAATTTTATGTATTAATTAAATTTCACATATGAATATAGGTTTTTGACATTTTTGACAGAGAGGTTTTTGACGTGACGGTTTAAACCATGGTTTAAACCGTCAAAAACTGTCTCATGTCAAAAACCTGCCAACCCTGTGTTGACTAAATTAATAGTTACTAACTTTGTTCTTTTGAGTCATATATCTATATATAATTTCACTGGAAATTAAAATAATTCTCTGGTTTCTATACATATTTTAAAGTTATTTGGAAAAATATCCTAAAATATTTTTGTTTATAGTAACCAATATAGTTTTAATTCATGAAATCAAAAAATTCAATTGTTTAAGTGTAAATTTTTAACTACTTCAAATGGAAGAAGTTGGAAAGTATTATATATTGCTAATAGTTATCAGTACCTTTGTGCATCTCTCATATTGTATTTTCTTCATTTTAGGTTTGGAACTTATATGTGATAACATTTTCAGACAAGTCTGAAAAGATGTAATATTTCGTTTTCATGAAGTTTTCATAAATATTTCTTATCATCAGACTCTATTGTTTCTACTTTCTTATAGATTATTGCCTTTTAAAGAGAAAGTTGTATTTTTTCCTTAATAAATTTTTATTTAAACTTGTCTCTTAATACTAATACACTGTAAAAATTGTACAGTCTGTAAATATATTTTAACAAGTATTCTAATTCAATTTAACCATCATTTCTGTTTGAAATTCTTTGTTGAACCTTGATCTATCATTCTTGCATTGTTCATTTTCCCATATATTTGGTCTTGTTTTAATAGTCCTTTTACAAATGCAATTCTTATGTTAATAATACCACTATAGATCATTTTTGGATCTGGCATATTACCACTTGTATTGGGAACACCACATATTCCCAGAAAATTTCCTGATGTTTGAAGAAAAATATTGAATTTTGTTTTGATATGAAAAATTTATTCTATGTCTTGGAATGCACGTGCACATTGAAAGGTGATTAATGACAGGGACACTAGCAACAAAATCAGCAATGAAATGGTAGGGTAGGTGTTAAATGAAAACGAGTTTAACCAAGGTTACTTCTGCATGCTCTAATTATATAAAGCAAGGGTAAAAGTAGTGGGGCCAAAAGAGAAAATAATTTTCAAAAACTGCCACCCTAGGTTATGATTCTATTTAATTTTAGGTTGCGATAATCGTTCTATTCTACGTTTTTATGTATGCAGATTTTTTTCACTTTGAAAGTGCTGTTGATAATAGTATATATCAAAGTTGCTTTCCATCACTTAATTATACCCAAGTCATTAATTTGTGTTGGCACACGTTTGTAGTTTTCACATATGTATCATTTGTAGTCAATGGTTCCTTGAGAAACAATTGATTGAGGTTTTACTGTATATATAGATATTGAATACATATAACTTATTACAATTCTGCATCTTCATGCTTATAATTTTTTTTTTGCATTTTTATTTTTAAATGCATTTCACTTTAATGAGAATGGGAACAGTATCTGATCAAAATTTTAAAATCCTTATGAATTTTGAATATGTGTTTTAAGTTAGTTTGGTGTCACAGAGTTGAAATATTGAAAAAAAAAAGGACAAAATCATTGTTATGAATACGTAAAGGGAGAAATATAATCAGTTAAGAAATAATCATTAATTTTGTTTAGTAATGCATGATTTATTCTATGATATTTCAATAAATTTCTGTATCTTGTATTTAAATCTGTATGTCAGGCAACAATATGCAGAACATATTTTTTTGTTGCTTAAAAACTAAATTATTTCATTTAATCCCTTTCCCAATAAAAAAAAATCATTAATTTTATGGGTAATCTTTATTTATAAACTTGGTGTAAGTGCAGAAGCAGTCTATTTTTAGTGATTTTAATATCTACAGTGCGGGATTAAAAAAAAACAAAGGGACTTGTTTGAACGGAGCTTTAACGTTCTAGGACTCATTCTTAATGGTTCAAGAAGGTGACCTCAAATGTGTTAATTAATGCAGACGATAGTTTAAATAACGAAATTGACCCTTTCATATTAATTTTATTTTTTGCGTATTTCGCTGTATCTGGAGAAATTTTTGAACGAATGGAAAAATTTTTGCACCTAATTATGAAATTTGTTTCTCCAAAGATAATTCCATGCAAAAAATAAATTTTAGTCAATATTTATTATTTTATTTAGTAATAGTGGAGAAATTTTTTAATTGTGATGTATACAGCTTTATACATCATAAATAATGTAATTTTACATGGTAACATTCAATATATGAGCGAAATCGGTTAATAGTTCCCAGTAAATCGAATTTTAAAAAAGTCGTATTTTTAAAATTCTATTTCTCAGCCGATTGACCCATTTCACTCAAATTTTGTATTTTACCGTTTAAAATTACATTCATTAAAGATGTAAAAAATTGTATACCTTAAAATTCAAAATCTTTTTGACCATTATTAAATAATAAATATTTAATAAAAATTATTTTTTGCATGAAATTATCTTTGGAGAAATGAATATTATTATAAATGTGTGCAAACATTTTTCAAATAGCTTAAAAAGTTCTCAAAATGAAGTAAAATTCGTAAAAAAATAAAATTAACAGGGGATAGACCTTGGGCCGCTTCCTGTCCAAACTAATGGAACCATATTTTCCAGACTGGCTACAGCCTATATTGGGCTACAGAAATCCGTATTCGTTGAAAAAAACGTGTGTTTATTCAGAGAAAGTACATTTTTGTGTCTGATTTCATAACTTAAAATATCGCCTGCACAAATTAATTAGCATATTTGAGATCACTCCCTTGAATCATTAAGATTGAGTCCTAGGTCGCGAAAATCCGATAATTAGGGATCGAAAGTTTTTCAGGGTGGGCTTTTTTTTTTTTTTTTTTTTAGCCGCTCTATACATATGCCTAATGCATTTTCCTGGAATTTGGAAGCAGTTGCATGGTCCCTAAAATTTGTCTTTTTTAAAAATGTTTTTATTTTTCACACACTTTTCCTCCAACACATTTTAATGCGTAAGGCTAATAAAAGTAACTTTGGCTATGATTTATAGCAATTAATGGCCAAATCAGGGATTCTTCACTATTTTGGCGAAATTTTTTAGCATCTAAAATTTGCCATTTACATTAATGATTTCTTGATTGTAGTAGGTGTCCCTTGCAGCCATACCCACTTAGCCATTTTTAAAATTTATTGTTTAAAAATTCATTTTTGTGAAGAATTATTTTATTGCAATGAAGCTCCTGATTAGCAGTAATAAAACAGATATATTATTTATCCAATCTGATTCTTCATTGAACTAGTTTGATTTATATTCATTTGTTATGTTCATAATGAGAGTGAAATATGGGCAGTTGGATTATAATTTATTTCGATAAAATTTCTAAAGTTCTATTTTAATGCCTAAAACTATTCTTCTAAAACATAATTGATTAACGCCTTCGAGGTAACTATTCTTTTACTTCTTATCGGTTAACACTTTTTTTTTCCCGCTATACACTCACTGTATATGTGAACAAAAACACTAGAAGAACGAACTAACACCTCAAATTTTATCAATAATATTGAACGCTAGATAGTATATGTATCCTATGCAACGAGATCAAACTTAGTATGTATATGAAAGTTAGCGTTATTTTAGGAATTAAACGGAATAAAGTTGTTTAATTGAGTTAATGTCGTTCTACGTGAGGGTGAAACTCGGGATGATTGAAAACTTTTGAAACTTGAATTTTTTTTTGCACTAACAAGCATAATTTTTACGAAAATACACATCCAAATAATTCGCTCTCAGTATCAAATTCATACAAGTTAGAATTTATTTTTCAGCATAATATATAATTCGTACTCCGTCAAGAATTGCATTAGAACTTGAGAAGGTCATACTTAAGAGTTTTATTTTCTTAATTTTTGAAGGCCCTAAGTCGATTCTTAGTTAATAAACGGGAATGTGGCACGTATTGCTCTTCTGCTACACAATTTTAATTGAGATTTTACTATGTAAGTGTAAGTTGATCAGCGCTCAGAGAGGAAAAAAGAATTGATAGCGAAATTTCTATTAAAACATTCGCAAACATCCCCTTACTTTCCCAGTTATTTAAAAAATATTTCTGTTAACCTTTTGCAGAACGGCAAATTTTAGTGAGGCAACACATTAGCAACTGCGTCCTAAGGCAGATTCTATGAATTCATAGAATCTGCCACATCCATATGATATCTATTTTCCATATGAATTCATAGACCTTAGACATGGTATTTGAGTCCTTTTAAATTTTAATCATTTCTTTAAACAACGACGGTTAATCACAAGATTTTTAGTCTAAATTTTTTTAGTACTTTTCAGGACTAAAAACTACTGTATTTATTTTTATAATCATATTTATTTTTATAATTTAAAAAATATAAATTTAAGCTATTTATAAATAGCTTAAATTTATAAGTAGCTTAACCTTTTGATGCAGGTGGGGCACCCATGTTCCTTATGTATATTTTTTTTCTGACGTAATTACATGTAAAAATATATTTTGGTATTTATTTAATTAAAAAAATCTAATAGATACTAAAAAAACTCTGCCATATTATCGGAATTATAGTTGTACTAAAATCCTAAAAAAGTAGTTTGAAGTTTTTTTGTATTCATGTTCAAAAATTAATTGATCTTGTTGTCTTATGCCACTTATCAATACTAACAAGCCAATTTTTAAGGCAGAGGGGTGCACTTCATCTTGTTTTCCATTGACGCCATCTATGGCAAGGAATTCGACTTGTGACACATTCGCATTTAGCAGATTCACCGTCACAGCCCGTTTTACAGAAAGGTCACATTCACACACCATCCATCCATCCACAGATCGTTATTTAGACCTGAGCCAGAGCGCGATCAATTTCCGATCCAGTACCCCCACAGGTATTGATTTGCTATGGAGAATTGGAGGACTTTGTGACCCCGACAGCTGTAGAATGCACCAGTCGCCATTTTGTACACGGGGATCGAATTCACGACCTCTTGGATACGGGCCCAGCGCCTTACCAACCAGGCTATCTCGGCCAATTGATTTTGTAAATTAAAGAAATTTCCCTTTGAACCTTAAATAAAGGTATAATAATTATAAAAATTATTATTAATTTTAATTGTGTGCCATAAATAAAAATTTAATTGATGGAAATTTATTGAAAATTATTATTAAATAAAGTAGTAATCTACAATTTAAAAAGTATTTAATTAATGAGGTTATATTAAGCAGAATTTTAGTGAAATGAAAAACTAATAAATATATAGCCCCCGCCCCCAAAAAACAAAGAAAGTATAATAGAATTTTTATTTTTGGAAAAGTTAGAGAAGATGCAAGTTAGGACTAAAGTCGAAACAATGATGAAATCACTTGTCGATTAACGAAGCACACCAAATTGTCGATAAATTCTCATCTTAAGTGACTCAAATTTGCTCTGTAAATTATTTTTTAATATTTCTTGAAGGTAAGTAAAATTGATGATTATAAATTTTATTTTCAAAAAGTAACGTATGAGTTTGAGGATGTTTGTTTTAAATGCTTTTTATAAGTCTGATTTCATATTTTTATGGGAGAAATGAAGTAGTTTTGTTTAGTATGTATTTCAGAATTTATTGGCATGTTTTGATTAGTATTTTGGAATTTATTGGAGCAAGAGCCAGAAATAGCAATATTGAGCTACTCACTGTGTTGAAAAGGTTAATTTAGATTAATATATAAATATATTTTTTTAAATTATAGAATATAGTCCTACTGCTTTGATAAACTTCATAAGATTATGATGTATAGGGTCACAAATTAAAGATTTAAGATCTGAACTAAAATTGTCAAAAAGTTTCTTTCTCAAATGTTTGAATCGTCTACAACAGTCTGTAAAAATAAGTTAACGGTGATAACTAGAGCCCGGATTTTGATGCCCTAAAAAATCCCCATTAATGCCCTTAAAAAGAGCGAAAAATGCCCTTAAAAAGTGCGAAAAATGCCCTTAAAAATGCGAAAATTTCGCTAAAAATGCCTTATGACATGACTTAAATAAAGTAAAAATATTGAACTAAAACAATGTTTTACTCTTTAAAATTATGAGCCATTTCAAAAAATATAAAGCAATGCAATACTTGTTCTACGTTCATTAAGGTTTGAAAAATATGTTTTATATCCTAAAATAACAGAAAAAAGGAAAATAGATTGACTCCAAAACATTTTCATTTTGTATAGAAACTTTAATGAATATAACAACTTCCATCTCATAATATTACTAAATATCAGAATTACATTGGATTATTAAATTTTTTTTGATATTTTGAAATGTAAACGAGCGTCTCTTGTCTGAAGGAAAATTTTTATACCTGGAGAAGCTTCTTTCAACGTTTACTGGTGTTATTGGTGCGTACTTGAAAAAGACGGTCTCACTTACTGACAATTCTTCTTCAATTTGAAAAGATGTTGCTTCATCTGTTAATATCCTAGAGATTTTCTTCACTGTTTGGAAGCCAGTGTAATAATAAAAAATGATAAAAAAATAATAAAAATTGGAAAAAACTAACAAAAAATTTAAAAAATGTTTTAAAATGCAAAATAAGCCAACAAATTTAATGAAAAATGCCCTATAAATCTAAAAAAATGCTCTAAAGGACAAAAAATGCAAATGTCATCAAAATCCGGGCCTTAGTTGATAACAATTCGATACAGTGAACAAATAGGTATGGGGTTCGTTTTTTCAATAAATGCATTTGTGTATAACTGGAATCGACAATATGCAGTCTTTTTTTCATTAAAATCTGAGTTTTGCGATTAACGGATACTATTTTATGGTTGTTAACGGGAGGGAAAATTTCATGTCTTTTGTTATCATTTAGTGAATTCCAATGCTTTTCCTAAGCTTGTTGTACTGATGATTTACGAATTTGTTTTAAGTCTTAGAGGCTAAAAGATTCCTGTTTACATTTTGGGTACTTTTTTTCCTCCTTCGTTCCCGTTTTTACCGAAGTTCAACACGGTATTTATATGATTGGAAGAAATAAAATATTATTAGGATAGGGTAAACCAACCAGTGAAGGAACATTTCATATATATTGATTAAAAATAAGAATTTGAAAGTTTTTCTTTAGATTGGTTGGTAACAATAGCTTACTGCCAAACAGGAAGTCATCTAGCAATGTTTTGGATTACCTGGTCAAATAGACTTCTCTGGAAAAAATTTTGAATTTGTTATTATCTCTGCAACACCTTGTTTCTTAGAAAAAATTATAAGGTGATTGTTTGTATTTATATGTTTGAAATGGAATTAATTGCATGTTATAGTTTTATTTTTCTCGCTGTGAAAAAGAGAATTCAAAATATAGTTATTGAAGTTACGTTTTATTTTTTTTAAGCATCATAGCATAATAAAATACTGAGATAAGGGGGTGTTTATTCACTGGATCACCAAACGATGAAAAACCAGTGAAGGAACAAGTGTTCTTTTACTAGGTTTTTTTCTAAGTTAATGAAAATAAACTTTAATTTTCTTGTACCTTTAGTGATATTCCGCATCAAAAGTATGTTAAAAATATGAAAAACAACTTCTAACTAGTGAGGGAACAGGCATGTTCCCTTACTGGGCATAGATTTCCCAGTGAATGAACAGAATGTGTTAATATGTTGACACTTTAATTTTCAATTCATATGATTACAAAAAAAAGTTAACATTTTCCAAGTATTTATATATTATAATTTCAAGAATAGTCTTGTTTTTAAATATTTGTATGGCTTATAAAGTCAAAGAGCATTAAAAAATAACCAAAATTAAGTGTTCCTTTACTGGGTGTTCATTCACTGGTAAGAGCTGTTCCTTCACTCGGTCTTCTTACTACTTGTTATTTGAACCTCCAAAACATTAAAACAATATTATGTAAGTTCTCTACAATTTTTTTTTACATAATTTGCAATTAGTAGCAAATATGTTGACGCTGTCATTTAACTGAAATTACGAATTTTGAAATTAATATGATTTTTTAAAAGGCAAGCGAAGCTTAAATGTTCCTTCACTGGTTAGTTTACCCTATATTCGGAATTCGTTTTCATATGGTATATAAAGTGCTTTACTTTTGCAATATTTAATTTTTAAGCGTAAGTGTAGGTATATAACGATGATATGGTAATATATGTTCAGTCATTTCGAAGCTACGAGCCTACGTTTTAGGAAGTTCAGTGATTCGATAAAAAAAGATATCACATTGAATAACTTTTGATCTAATGATCAGAAGTGATGATCTAAATGGTTCAAAAAGGTTACTTTATCACTTTATAGAAGATAAAATTGGGTTCAAAATTACAAGGGTACGGAGATGAGCATTGGTAGTCGTGAACTCAAAAATATGGTCGGCTGTTCAACGACAGATATGAAAATTTTTAAAAAAATCTTAAAAGTTCAAGAAGATCACTTGAAAAATGCTAACTAATAGTGCTAACTATTAATGAAGTTAAAAAATCAGGCACAAAAATGAACTTTCTCTGACTAAACTACTTAAACGGATTTGGATTTTTGATTCTCAAAATATGGGGGTTAGCTTCAACCTGGAGAATATGGTCCCAATAGTTTTGTTAATAGAGCAATCGAAAGTTTGAACCCCATTATGTTAAATTTACTTTTTGAGTACTTCTGCACATCTCGGGAAATTTTTAAGCGAATCAGAAATACTTAGTATACAATTATGAAATTTAATAATACTATGTAATTTTTTATATTTTTTTATTATCTTCCGAATTAGAGGTAAAACAAATCATTGAATTTTTAGATAAATTTTTTTATGTAATTTTAAACTAAATGTTTTTTTTCTTCAATTGACAGAATTGAAATAAAGTCTGTTGAATAGTTTCTGAACTAAAAAATTTCAAGAAAGTTGTGTTTTTAAATTTATATTCCATTATAGAATTAACTTATCGACGGATTATGATTAATTTTGCATCAGGTCAATTAAAGTTACATAGCTTAAAACAATGTAAAAAATTGTGTCCTAATAATTCAAAAATTCTCGATCATAATTAAATAAATAATAAGTAATTATTAAAATTATTTTTGCATGAAATTATCTTTAGATTATTGGATGTTAAAATTGTGTGTAAAAACGTTTTCAATTCTCTTAAAAATTTCTCGATGTATAGCGAAATACGCAAAAAGTGAACTTGACATTAAATAAGTCCCAATTTTCAATCGCTTTTCGGACTAAACTGTTGGGACAACATTTTTCATATTGTGGCTGCTCTTTTCACAACTTTATAGTATAAGATCCAAGTTTGTTGAAAAAGGTATGTTTATTCAGAGTTAGTACGCTTTTGTAACTGATTTCATAACTTAATAGTTAACATATTGTGGTCAATTTTATGATTTATAAAGATTGGCACATAGTACACTAAAATTGGATGATGTGAACTGCATTACAGAACTTCAGATGACATACAGATTGAAAAACCACAGATCACATAAAGAACTCTGTTAAAACTCTTCTAGAACTAGAAATCTCTTCGAATTTCGAGATGAAAGATTTAAAGAAATATGTTTAGGAACATTTTATTTCAAGTTTACACCAAATTGAATGATCACATGCACTTTAAAGAGAGTAGTTAATCTATAAACACGATAGAGAAATCTTGAACCAAGCTCTTTTGCATATATACTTGTTGCTTCCGAAAACATAAAATTTTGGCATATTTTCGATTTATAACCAGCAACAATCGATTACAAAATGGCGTAAATTTGTTGTTTTCTTTTACGCTGCAATACATCTACACAAAAATTAGACATTGCAAAATGTATATATGCTTTTAGTTGTGTAATAAGGATAATTATATTTTAATTTTTAAACATCTGTCAATTGTATCTGTAATCACGTATCCTAGGTCTGGGGTTTCTAACTTACACGAGGCCGGGGGTAGTAAATAAAAGTACCAGTCAAATGGTGGGCCTCAACTTTATCAAAATTTTATATAGGACTCTTTTATGTTTGAAGGAACATTAAATATTACTGTCAGAATTTTATCAAGTTGTACAAAACAAAAGTATTGAATTACAAATTAAAATAAGAAGTAGATTTTTAAAAATATTTAATTGCATATTAAAAAATTCTGGCTACAATAACTTTAATGTGCTCCTATGTATTAAACAATTAATGTGCAACAGACATCAAATTGTCAAGATATAAAACTTAAAAGTATTTAAAACCCATATAGATTTTTTACTAAAATTGTCCACAAAAAATGACAACTAATATATTTTAGTTCGCGGGCCACAAAAAAGGCCTTGGGCAGCCAGTTGGTAACCACTGTCCTAGATTATCAAAAGAAGGAATTACAGTTTTTTAAGGCCTGTTCTTAAGTCGAAGAAATCTTTTTCTTCCCTTTTTTTTACGAAATAATATATTAAATTCTTCGTTTATGCTATTCATAGGGCCCTTCAAAAGGCTTGCTTCAAAAAAATATTAGTAATTAATTTTTCTTTTAATATTTTTCCACCTTTAATCTTAAAAATAAATAACATTCTTTAAATGAGAATGATTTATAGGTATGTATTTCGAATAATAGATTGTATTCACTCTTAACAGAAGTTTGTATAGATAGAATATATTTTATTTAACGAGAGGAAATAGGTTCTAAAAGGGGGAAAAAAAAGAGACTCGTTTTCCAGATAATTAATTTTTGTGGTTGAACTTGCGAGATGCATTTATTTCTGAGTCAGCTGAAATAGGACCATTAAGAGACTATAAAGTGTGAAAATTGGATTTAAACGCTTTAGAGAATGTTATTTAAAAATCAGTATATATATATATGAAATCAATAAATTCCTTTTCGTCTTTTCATGTGGGTAGTCTACCAGTTTGCTTTTAAAAAAGACTAGGTTTTCAAACCTAAGATGGAAACTCATTTAGATTTCGTATGATTTAACTCGAAATTAATGTTTCAGTTCTTTTTTCTCTCTCCTTTTTCTGGCTAGAAAGTTTTTGTTACATTTGTTTGACGTCCTAAATCTTGGATGTTTAAGCCAATAAATTATTCATTTGATGCTCATGGCGTATTTTACTCATTCTAAAATAAATAAGTTGTTTGAATTTTTAAACAGTTGAGTAAATGGAGTATAATTAGTGTTCATTTTTTTATTTGAATAATTTATTAGCCACTATATCGGAAATAAGTTATTCTGTTACCAGGCAATTCTTTTTATGGCATTGTGCGCCAATAAATATTTTATAATGTAAAGGAACTACAGGTAAGATAGATATGTAAAATAATCTACAGAAATTCTTTTCAGTTAATCCACATTTGAAGATCGATAAGTTCAACACTAAATCATTTATTTATTATTTTTTTTTAATTTATGTAACTTTAGAAATATTCTCCAGTTTTTATCCGATGCTTTTTTAAATCTTTAAATATTCATATATTTTTTTGGAAATTAAAATTAAAATTTATAGTTTTTTTAAAGGTTACTATTTTATTAATTAACATTCAAACTTTATAAAGCTCCTCCGATGCGAACTTTAAAATCAGACTTTTTGAGATTATATCTGTTTTCAGATGAACGGATTAAAATACTTTGGTACCACCGTTTTTTACCACATTCTACACGATGTAAAAAAGTTATCACCCACTTTTTATTACTTTTGATCTATCGATCGTATTTTAACGTACAAGGACTCAATGATTTGTTATTGCAGACGATATTGTTAAGTTACGAAATTCGACACAAAATCGTACTTTCTCTGAATAAACATTCCTTTTTAAATCTAGAAAATATGGTTCCGTATGTTTGGCGGACGAGAGCTTGGCCCTCTTCCTGTTAATTTAACTTTTTGCGTACTTCTTCATCTTAAAGAAATATTTTTTAACTCTAATTTTTTTCAAGAATTATTAAACCTATACTCTTCAAATTCGGGGTTTTATCATTTAAAATTACGTAGATTAAGTTGAAGTAAAAATTTTTTGATTTATAATTTTAAATTTACTAAAAAATAATTAATTTATAACGATATTAAATAATTTTTTCATTTAATTATCTGTAAATCAACAAGCTTTTAAGTTACGTGAATTTTTTTTTGATTCGTTTCATTAGTTCTGGAGATATGGTGAAATTCGAAAAATGTAAAATTAACAGTAAAGGGCACAGACTGTCAAACGTCCTCCTGCCTTAACTATTGGAGCCATTTTTTCCCCTGAATGTGGCTACCCCCCTCCATATTTTAAGGGTCAAGCATGCTTATTCAGAGAAAGCACGTTTTTGTATAGGATTTCGTCATTTAAAATATAGCCTGCACACATTTCTTTGCCTATTTAAGATTAGGCACTCGAATTATAAGGATTGGACCATAAAAAGATAGTAATTTCGCTTTATTTCGCATTGAATGCCATTGTTTGGTTCAATATCATTAAAGCTTATGCAAATTCCACTAAATTTGTCTTTTTGAAAGTAATATTACATTTGATAAAAAATTATAAAATAACAAATGTTTAGCGAGGTTAATCAAAATTTCCCCTTTTTTTAACTTCACTTCCGTTTTAGGAATTTAATTCATTAGTTTTTACAATCTAGATATATTTTTTTTTAGTTTGCAAATATTTTGTGGTAGATTTAAATCCGTGTAACTGCTTCGATTCCACTAAATTTGTCGATGAGTTTTCAATTTTTCCAGGAGCAATCCTTTACTTACAAAAGCGTATTAAATGTCAGAATAAAAATTATGAAATTCGCCATATTTTGCACCAAAATTATTGCGTTTCCGTATCTATGTTTGCAGAAATTCTGCCATCCCAGAAATTAACTTTTTACATACATGTACCTGCTCATTATTCGAGTAGCTGAAAAGTTATCGAATTCAATTGAATATAGAGTTTAATTACACACGTACTATAATCGGCTATTCTGCTCCAAACATAAACGTCGGCGTTACGTAATCTAGATTAGCCGCAATAAATGAAGAATTGCTAGGGAGAAAAGAAGAAATATCGTGTGAATTTTTCGGGGTCGTGGTATGAACATGTAGCTAAAGAATCTAAACCCCATGAAGAGATTAAGATATTTAGTTATTAGATATAAAAATAATGACACCAATCCTTACAAACACGTTTACTAAGAGCTAATAAATTATGCAAAGAACAACTACTATCATCGTATTTAAAACAACAACTACTTTATTCATTTATTAACACTAGTTTGCCTAAAAATGTCATTTTGACTGCTTTTTAATTTCAATTAGAAAAACAATGATGTATATAATGACACAATTTCTTATAGTTTTGTGACTTTTTGTGCAACATATAATTTTTCTTATTGTTAATATTTACTAATAACTTGTTATGTAACTAAAAATAATGTAAAAAATATTGAAAATTAATTTTAAACAAATTTCTTTACACATTAATCATTCTTTCACAATGCAGTCATTTTGACTGCTTTTGGGCGATATAGGTATTTTAGTCTTTCTAGTGGTAAATAACTAGTTCTTTTCTATATAAACAACCAAGTACAAATTCCATTTGCATCGTGTATACAGTTTTTGTAATTTGCAACACTGTTTCAAGAACTTTTTATATCCATAACATTGTTTAAAATCAATAAAAATAAATTAAATCATATTATATTAATTCTTGTTAAATTTTGAAAGTTTCCATTTAAATGAGTTTTGTGTTTTAAATTTGTTGTATCAATTGGGTTTTATAGTGCAAAGCTTCTGCTTAGATCGATCGAGTTTTTTATTATTCATTTATTATTATTGTTATTATTTTAACAAATAGTTAATTTTTAAAAAAAATCTGCATTAAATTTTTTTAAAATACAAACGGAGAATCATTCATTTTTTTGTTACTAGATGGCAGTATCATTTTAAAAAATATTTAAGAGTTACACCGAAATTACTTAGGCTGAAGAAAATAGCTACATGAATTGAAAAATAGTTAAGGAAAAATCTTTAATCCCTTTAACTTTTTAACTCGGATAGAAGAAATAGAAAATGATTTGTTACAGATAGGGATATGTATGGTAAAGAGGGGAAAATGTTACTTCTTTGTAGTTATATTTGTTTCAACTTTAACAAGTTAAAACTTATTTATTAAAAAAAAAAACAAACAATGAATGATATTAATTTATAAAACGTAAAACGGATTCAAAGGAAATTTTTGAAAGAAAAAATCACCTATCCTATATATATTTTGATTAATTAATGATAGGATTTTTGCTGACTAAAAACTGTAATCTTCATGGTAAAAATGGAAAGACTCTTTTAGCGTTTAGGATATGTTAATTGTTTAGATTTAATTATTCAAATACAGATTACATTAGATCTGAAGCCAAAATGTACTTTTTTTGAATAAATAATAAGCATACCTATATCGACTGTTTCGGATTTAGAGCCCTCAAAATACGTGATTAGAATTTTAGTAAAAAAATGCAGTCTTGAGGAAGTAATTTTAACAATCTTTGTAATAATTATGCTAAAACCTAATAAATATGTAACAAGTTTCATAACCCGTTTTATTGAGTATTTTTCGTGAGTAATAAAAGTGGTAGCAAATGCTACGCTTTATTATTTGATTTGTGATATAATAAAGGTTGGTGAAATAAATTAACTTTTCTTCCCATAATTGTTATTACACTACCCCTATAAATATTAAAGGAATCTGCAACTTCCCCATTGGTTACTAGATAAATTAAATATTCTATCTTAGTTCCTACCGTTTCAAGAAAAATTCGATAGTGGTAGCAGAAAGGACAAAATTCGATCATTTTATACATTTTTTACTACCATTATACGTTATTTTCTAAAATTATGTGTAACTGTATGAAAAATGTGCTCCACCGGACACTAAACGTTAAAGTGTTAAAAAGAAAATTCCTGCAAGCATTAACGTAAATTTACTACTACTATATGGTTTGTGGAATCCAGGGATGAAAAAAAGTTTTTTCTTGGTTTGAAGCAGGCTTTTAATAGCTTAAACGGCTTTTATTATTATTTTTTTTAAAAAACAAAATATCAACTAATATTTTAAGCCCTAAACTGAAATTAACTAAACCATTCAAAAGTATATTTCATTCTCCTGTAAGCAGAATTTACAGAGTCAATCAGTAGCACTTTCTTCAAAATATCAAATTTGTTTGTCACTTCAACGCAGTTAGGCGGAGATTATTATTGTAAAAATTAATATTAATGTAGCATATATTTAGCTCAATTTGCAAATACAGGGTGACAATTACTGAACTATATGAAATAAAACAGTCATAACTTTGAACGGTTTGAGTAATGATGTTCAAACTTCGTGGTTGCCGCAGGGCATGATGGGAATCAGCATGCACATGCGCACCGAGCTTGTTGTTTGGCCATTTGATATTCCGGAGGAGCACTTTAGGGATCGCATTCTGGCTTTGGGGTATCCAGAGGCCACTAGAATGGGACTCGCTTGACCGCCATTTTCTCCAGACCTGAACACAAGGGACTCGTTTTTATGGGACTATACTGAAAACAATGTGTCCAGAAATAGCCCCAAAATAATTGCAGAGCTAAAAACTGCCATTCAGGCGGTCATCGATGCTCCGACACTTCGGAGGGTGGTGTAGAATTTTACTATTCGTCTGTGCCACATCATAGCTAATGATGGCAGGCATATCAAACATTTCATAACGAAACACCAAATATCTGTTGTGAGGAGCCGTGGGTGCTCGGGGGATAGAGCGCTCACTTCTCAATGAGGTGACCCGAGTTCGAATCCCAGTGAAGGCTCTGTACGATATCAAGTCTGCACCAGGCTGTCATCGACCACAATTCTGAGATAAAATATCCTTAGAGTTGGACGGATCATAGGTTAGAGTCCCCTTGTCGTCAGGTTAACCGTGGGAGGTTTTATTTTCCATGAAATGCTAAATGCAGGTTAGTTCCACCCAAAAGTCCTCAATAAAGGCAAATTTCTCCCTGTTCTTGTTCCAGGAGTTCTCTTGTTTTCTAGATCGGGTTCAAAATTAGAAGGCTATAGAATTGAACATAAGTAGTTCTAAATTCAAAATTGGGTCGGCTTTCAACTACGGTTATTCAATATCTGTGTTGACGTTTACATGTTGAATTAAGTTTGTGCACTCTGTAGTTTTTAAATAATTTAAGTAAGGTTATACACAATAACTTTTTGTTGTTTGTATTTAATTTAAATTTCATTAAATATAAAAAATGCATTTTGAGAGAAAATTTAAGTAAGGTTATACACAATAACTTTTTGTTGTTTGTATTTAATTTAAATTTCATTAAATATAAAAAATGCATTTTGAGAGAAAATATTGTAAAAATGAATAAAATCATAATTTTACAGAACAAATTTGTTTACACTGATAACAGAAAAAAATCTAGACGTAAATTGAAGTATAAAATTTAGACAAGCACATGATTCCATCATTTTATGCTTTTTGCATATCATTTTATGCTTTTGATTATAACATGTATAATGTGTCTTTACAAGATAATGAAACCATCTTAACTCGATCAATAATTACATTATTTAAGCAAAACTATCATAACATGAATTTGGTGATGCTCTGTTTAATTTGAATCATTTTTAGAGAAGGAGCATTACTTAATCCTAAATTTGCTCGTGGTAATTTATTTTATATAGAGATATTTTCAGGAACTATAGATATTTTGTACTATATAACATTTATCTTAGTTCGATTACTAATTACATTATTGAATAACATGGATTTTGTGATGCGATATTTTATTTTAAGCATTTTTAGAGATATCTGGGGCTTAATCCTTAATTTGCTCATGGCTAATAAAGTTTAAATTTGCACCTGGTAATTTATTTTAAAAAAGATATTTTTGCAGGAATAGATATTTTGCATATATAATTTTTTTTCTTATCTCGATTAATAATTACATTATTTAACTAGTTTTAAAAATTACCGTAACATTTATCTGGTGATGCAATATTTTAAGTATTTTTAGAGACATCAGAACTTAATGCTAATGATAATTTATTTTAAAAAAAGATATTTTTTTGCAAAAATTTTAGGTATTTTGTATTATATAACTTTTCTTATCTTAGCCTGATTAATCTTATTTACTTATTTATTGATTTAATTTAATTAATAATAAATAAATTTTATAAAATTTTATCCCGATTAATCTTATCTTAGCCCTCTTTTACGCTATGTTTTTAATTTTTATACCATTTAAACTTATTGTATCATCAAACTTTAAAGCTTTTGCGTTCATTGAATTAGTATGTTCTCTTACTTCCATAAGATTAGTAAGAACCTTCGTATTCAATTTTATTTTATTTTATTTAATTCAATTTTATTTTATTTTATAACCAGCGTTGAACTGCCAAACCAATTCTGAGCTTACGACAGTCAATGTTGAACTCCGTAACCATGTAATTTTCAGCCCAACTCAGAAGATAAAGAAACTTATGGATCAAGTATTGGGACAAACTAGCCTTCGTGGAGAACTTTTTTGGTGGAACTGGCTCTCATTTGAGGTACATGGGGAGGAATACCCCGAAAATCTCCCACGGTTCGATCAACGGCTAGGGGGCTCTAACCCATGATCCGTCTACCACTGAGGGTATTTTACGCCAGTACTGTGATCGGTGTGAGCCGTGGACAGAATTCGTATCAACTAGCCACAGCTGGGATTGGAACCAGTGGCACCTCATTGGGAAGCGAACGCTCTAATTGCTAAGCCACCGCAGCTCTCATTCTATGATTTTTTTTTATATTTTATATTATAATTTATAACCGGTGTTGAACAGCTGACACAATTCTGAGTCCTGAACTATCAATGTTTAACTTTGTAGACTTGTAATTTTAAACCCAACTTAGAAGACAAGGGAATTCCTGGATCAAGTGTTGGGATGAACTGGCCTTTTATGCATTCATAACTTTTAGATGGAACTAACCAGCATTTGCGTTACATGTAGAGGAATACCACGAAAACCTCCCACGGTTAGCCCTACAGCAAGAGATTCTAACCCCTGATCCGTGAACCCATGACTGAGGATATTTTATGTCAGCACTGTGGTGAGTGAATTCGTGGTCAGTCTATGATTGCTGATTCACTCAGCACAGTGCTGACATAAAATATCCTCACTCGAGGGGTTCACGGATCGTGGGTTAGATCAGTATTGCATTTTATAATAATCTAATAATCGCTAGATAGATAATGAGTGCTTCTTTATCGTTATCGATAATACTTGCGTCATTAGCGTTATCGATTATACTCGCGACATTATCTTATTCGATATTTATTGTTGACGATAATAATCGCAATATTATCAATAGAACACATTCGATATTTATCGTACATCTGATTCCTCCTGAAACTTTATATAATTTTTGTGACTTTTTAAAAAATATCAGCATTTTACAATGTATCGATACATCGCCTAATTCCAGGCAGGAAGTAACCCTCGCTTCTTGGAGCGTATTTTTTTTTAAAATCAAATGTTTTCCGACTGAAACATCTATTCCTAATCTTCCTCCCTGAGAGACTCGTACTAAGAACACATTAAACCAACTTCTCTGAAATCAATCAAAATAATCGTTGACTAAATTAGAGTTCTCACACAACAAAAAAAACACAATTTTCTTTGTTCGGCGACCCTACTAATACTGTTAGAGTTAATGACTCATACTCCCAATGGACCGTTGCTCATAATTTCAATTTTAGAGAATGTCTCCTCTTTCTGAAATTCAGTCGAAAAGTTAGAAATTAGAGACTTCACTGCGAATCAATTCTTAGCTGGCAAAATAACTATGTTGACCGTCAGCCCCGCACTTTTTTTAATCGATTTTAAGTGGTGAGGGGAGTAAATGATGACTTTTCTGAAGCTTCGAAGTTCGATTCAATAGGCTTTTACATTCACTAATGTGACAACGTGATGTTTATGATAAATCTAAATACACATATAAAAAAATATTAGGTCAAATAATAGGTTAGATGCGATGAAATGTGGAGTGCAGGGGTTGTTTTTTTAAGCGATATGGAATATTTGAATGCTCAAAACAATTTATTTTTAATATTTGTAATGGTTTTGGTAAAATAATCTTTCATATGAATAAAGATCAATAACATGCGCACTTTCTTTTGGATAAATAGAGTTAGAAATAAAAAATTCTGCTGATAGTTTCAGGATATTTTTTATATATTAGTATTTCAAATATGCACTGCTTATTGTAAAAATTTTAAAACTTAATTAATTTTATATTTTTGAAACTTAGAAATTCAATTACGATTTCAGCATTCTATGAACATGATTAAGTGTGATTAAATATACATTTATTAATAAATTATGGTTAAAAAATATAGTAATCATATTTGATAATTATATATCATATATGATATTATATGATGTGAATAATTATGATAAAAAGAAATATGCAAATCAATTAAAGTAAATAATCGGTAGCATTTCTTTGTTTCTCATCCTTATTATTTTTTTAAGAGACTATCATATCAACATTTTATTTTTGTCTTTTTAGAGACTATCATATCTTTCTTTGTCTTTTTAGAGACTAATATACCTTTGTTTGTCGTTTTAGAGAATATCGCATCATTACTTTTCTTTTTAGAGCTATCATTTCTTTCATTATCTTTATATGGATCTTCATCTCTTTTTTTCAGAGACTATAATTCCTTTTTTTGTTGAGATTGTCATTCTTTTTGATTTAGAGATCATAATTTCTTCCACTCTTTAAGGCTAGTTTTTCTTTCATTACCTATGTGGAGATCATCATCTCCTTTTTCAGAGACTATACTATTTCTTTCATTATCTTTGTGGAGATTTCCTTTTATGTAAAGACTAAAATTAGTCTCAATACCTTCACACAAATAATTATTTCCTACTCTTATGAGACTACAATATGTCTTAATAATATATAATACTTTGTCTCTTTAAAGACTACAGTTTTGTTCTATGTCTTCTTGGAGAATTTTGTCCCTTTTTTTCTTTTTTTTAAAATCTATTTTGATGTTACCATTTCATTGTCTCATTTAGAGAGAATTATTTCTCTTATTGAATCTTTAGGGTTTTAATTTTTTTCTTTAAAAAATAAAAGTTATAGTTATACAGCTTTGAACTATATATGTACCTTGAGCCATAGTATTGTGCGGAAATAAAGATGAGTTAAAATAAATCCTATTCCTTCTCAAGCTGAATTATAATTTTTTATGCTTAAATTCAAGAAAGATTAATTTCCAGGATAATGTGTTTTATTACAGCAGCGAGCAAATTTCCAGCAAATTTGAATTATATTATGATTCAGAGGATTTCAAAATTTTTAATAGTGTTTCAGATCCGTAATTTTGCGTTTTAAATGCAATTAATTCGTAAAAAATCAACGAAATAATTTTTTAAAATTATATTTCATTAATGATTTGATTAAACCCGACTCCTTCCCAAGTTGAATCAAAGAATCAAAGTATTCTGTATTTAAATTGAAGAAGGATTAACTTGTACGATAATGTGTTTCAACATAGCAGCAAGTAAAGTACATCAAATTTGAACGATATTATGTCTCCAAAATTTTTAATTACGTATTACTTCCGCAATATTCCGCATGAAAAGCAATTAATTCGAAAAAAATCAAAGATATAATTTTTTAAAATTAAATTTCCTTAATATAGTGTTAAATTAAACCAGATTCTTTTCCAGGTTGAATCAAAGAATCAAAGTAAAGTTGAAGAAGGATTAATTCGCACGATAATATATTTCAATATAACAGCGAGCAAATTTCCAGCAAATTTGAATGATATTATGGTTCAAAGGATTTAAAAAAATGTAACTGTGATTTTAGTTTCGCAATATTGCGTTTAAAATGCAATTATTTCGTAAAAAATCAAAGTAATAATTTTTTAAAATTATATTTCATTATTGAGGAGTTCAGTTAAACCCTATTCCATCTCAAGTTGAGTCAAAGTATTCTGTATTTATATTTAAGAAAAATAAATTTGCAAGATAAAGTGTTTCAGCTTAGCATCGAGCAAAAGTTGCAGCAAATTTAAACGACATTGTTTTTCAAAGGATTCCAAAATTTTAAATAGTGTTTTATTTCCGTAATTTTGCGTTTGAAATGCGTTCGAAAAAATCAAAGGAATGAATTTCTCAAAATTTCATTTTCTTAAAGAGGTGTTAAATTGCTCCAGATTCCTTCTTTAGTTAAATCATAAAATTCTGTATATTTCAAGAAGAATTAATTTGTGCGGTAATGAGTTTCAATTTCACAATGAGCAAAGTTCCAGCGAATTTGAACTAATTTGAAAGGTTCAAAATATTTCTGTGTCTCAAAAAAAAAATTTGTTTTATAAAATTATATTTCACACTTATACAAATAAATTTCAGAAGAAACATCTTTTATATTTCTAATTATAAGCAAACTTTTCATAAATTAAAAACATTAATCAATATATGTCAATTACACAGCAATTAAAACTGTTTGAATGGTTTCTCCCTATCTTTAATAGATAAATAAAATGTAGTTTTTTTTAATAATGTTGATCCTCTTAACTATAAAATCTGTTTACCCGAGAAAAGTAGATTTTTGTGAATTGTTTAAGAGAAGTACGAGAGAAAAATAAACGAATAATATGCTTTGATGATTTAGGTTTCAAGATATTTCGTTAATCAAGACAACGCCCTAGTTTTATTTCTTCTCAGAGTTTTCTTAAATCCATGAATCTTAGAAGAGAACTCCACCCATTCTTAGAAGGACAGGTGAACTTCTTTTCTTGTCAAAGAATTCATCTAAAATCACTTTATTTCATCATCATGGTACTCTTGACAATTATTTAAAATAAATTTAACCCTTTTGAGATTTGTCGGTAATTTTAGGGGACTTTTAATATTAAATATGTGTAATATAATACAGTTTTTGATTTTTACTTTTGGAAATATTAAGCGTGAAATTTTTTTTAATTGAGACGTTATTTTTGAAAGTTGACTAAGTCTGTTTTTTTTTCTATATATCGAAAAATTTATCGTGCAATTTTTTTTAATTGAGACGTTATTTTTTAAAGTTGACTAAGTCCGTTTTTTTCCTTCCATATATCGAAATATTTAAGGATTAGTGTTTGAATGAATTTAAAAATGTTTGCAAAATTTAATCAATTAAAGTTACGTTTTTGACAATATAATATAATTAAATATCGCAATGCATTAAAAATCATAAAATCGTAAAAAAAAATTTCTTTTAGCTCTAAATAGATTTATTCCGCTTTCAATAATAACATTTTATAAAAAATAAAAGCGAGAAGAGACTATATCCTAATTTTTAGACACATTGACTTTACTGAAAATGGACTTTTTAATGTAAAAGCTAATAATTAAATGTGGGCATGTAAATACACGAATAATTAATTTTATTAGAATACTGAAAAAAAAATATGGTCAAAATTATTAGAATATGATAAAATTTACTGTGTTTCTAGCTCTATGGGAACACCGAAAAGTTCGGTAATTTTTACTGACGCGCTAAGGTCCTGATTTTTGAAAAATTAAAAAAAAAAAAAATGGTTTTTATAATATAAGATAAAATTTGGTTAATATGGTAAAAGTTTGTAATTTTATCTTAAAGCATGACCAAAAAATCATTTATTTGGTTAAGTTTACTATTCAGTTTTGTATTTTCTGTTAAATATGTGGTAATAAGAACTATAATTTTGAAAACCAGAGTTTTTGGTAAATCGTTACCAAATGAATGGTTTAACTTTCGTATATTTTGGTTCTTATTACCACAATCATGGTTCTTTTTTCTCAAAAATGTCTTTACCGTATATTATAGTAGTTTTACCAGAATTTATTTTTCTCTGTGAAACAATAATTAAGTATACACGGTAAATAAGTGGTACGTAAGGTAGTAAACTCCCCATATTGCTGTGCTTTCCCTTTGCAGTGGCAACATAGTGATCTTGCCGAAATCTTTTGATTTATTATTTTTTGCTTTTACTTTGATTATGATTATAGTATTTGAATAAAACTTTCGCTGCAATTGATTGGTATAGGAAGCACAAGTCAAATTGTTGGACTTGTGAAAGAATACTAAACAAAATCGGGTAAATGTATTGGTTTCGAAACATGAATTGGTGTGAAAGATGTCATACTAGCAAGGTGATAATTCTCAGAGAGTGTTACCTAACCAGCTATTATTTCCAAAACATGCAATTATTTGAAAGTTGTTTTAACTTTGATTATTAGAAATGGAAATAATTCGAGGCGTGGTGGCTCAGGGGATAGAGAATTCGCTGCCCAATTAGGTGTCACAGGTTCGAATCCCAGCTGTGGCTGCTTGGCACGAATTCTGCTTCCGGCTCTCACCGAGCACAGTGCGGGCGTGCAATATCCCCAGTGGTAAACGGATCATGGGTTAGAATCATCTTGCCTGTTAGGCTAATCGTGGAAGGTTTTCCTCACCATGTAGCGCAAATGCGTGCAAATCCTCTCCATAAAATGGGTTAGTTCCATTAAAAAGTCCTAGTTTGCTTGATCCAGGAATTCCCTTGTCTTCTGGGTTTGATTTAAAATTATAAAACTACGAAGTTAAGCATTCATAGTCGTAAATTCAGAATCGGATCAGCTGTTCAATGTCTGTTATAAAATAGAGTGAAATAGACTTATTCGACTTTCAAAAAAGTTTTTTTGCGATTATATTTTAGTTAAAATTCTTTTGATTACTTTAACCACAAGTCGTGCTGCATTGAATGTATGATTATAAATATAAGAGGATATATTTATCTTACTGAAATTACTATTTCACTCATTTTTTCCAATAGGAAACTAATTCCACTTTCAAAAATAACTACTCAATTATCTGCTACTGCCGTAACTTTCAGAGTTATCTTTTTTCAGATATTTCATTTTATGAAATAATTTTATATCATTTTATGTATAATAATATAAATAATTTTACATTCATTTTATGAAATATTTTAAATAATTTATATCTTTAGTATTGCTTGAAGTTTAATGAAAAGAAAAACTGAAACTAAGTGCTATCTCGTGTAATAATTGAGAAGTAAGCACAATTTTTTTTACACTCTTTAAAGAGAAGTAATAGTATAAGTTAATCTAAACAATTATATAATATTATAATAATAAATAAGAAGCAACTTAGAATGTATTTAAACGTTGTAATTAAAATATTTTTCGTTAGTTAATTTAAGTATACGTAATTTATTTAATTATAAAGTTGGAGCAGCTTTGTTCCATTTTATTTTATTTCTGGCGTTGAACAGTCGACTCAGTTCTTAGTTTACGACTGTCAATGTTCAACTCTGTAGACTTGTAATTTTGAACCCAACCCAGAAGACAAGGGAACTCCTGAATCAAGCATTGGGACAAATTAGCCTTCTTGGAGGATTTTTTAATAGAACTAACCCGCATTTACGTTACATAGAGAGGAAACCACGAAAACCTCCCACGGTGAACCTGACGATAAGAGGATTCTAGTCCATGATCTGTCTGCCACTGAGGATATTTTGCGTCAGCACTGTGGTTTGTGTAAGCCGGGAGCAAAATTTGTATCAACCAGCCACCTCTAGGATTTGAACCTGGATCACCTCTTCTGGAGGAGAACGTTCTCTTCCCTGATCCACTGGGGAGCTATTATATGTACTATTCGTGGTTTCATATACTTCGCTGTTAAACATGTTAGTAATTTTTTTATTCGCAGATTAGTGGCTTTGTCTGATGCGAGTTTGTCTTAAAGGTATGTTTCGCGTCTTTCGTTTCGTTTTAAGGATTCAGTGGGGTTTTAAAGTTTCAAAAAATTCATTTTTTAATTCTTTTTAACTGTTATTAAAACGTGTTAATATTTCCCCTAAATTTCTATTCTCTCTCTAAAATACATTTCTAGGAGTGATAGTGTTTGGAAACTCTTGCTATTGAGTGAGATTCGCCGGAGTAAAATTAAAAACTAGCAAATTAATCGATGAACATGACTTCTCAAAAACTAATCAACCGAACTTATTGAAATACACACTTCTTCTAAATAAAATTTACTAGATATTAAAGGAAGGATATTTTTTCCTGTTCAACCTATTTTACAAAGCAATCTATGGTCTAAATTGAATCGGAAAGCGCAAATTTTTCCAGTCTAACTTTACCAGAAATTTAAATTTGATTTTTTCCCCAATCCATTGCACAATATATAGTGGATTTTATTTAAAAGAAGTATGAAAAATTTCAATAAGATTGATGCATTAGATTTTGAGGAATCGTCTCTACCGTGCGGATATTTTTCACTACCAAAATTAGTACTTAACGACTAAATCTTTAATATTTATATGAAAATTCTATAAAGTATAGCTCAATTGTTTGATTACATTTAAAAAAAAACGTTTAAGAAAATTTGTTTATTTTTGTCTTTCAAAATGCTCGTAGTGCCTTAAACAGATAATTTTTTTAATAACAGCAATTTAATATTGTTTGAGTCGAAAACTATACTGAATGAATCTTACTAACAATTAATAATTTTATAATATAATACGATGAGACGAATAATGTAATAAATGTAATTTTATTTATAATTTAAATTACTTGGATTCAAATTTAATTCCCTCTCAAACTTTTAATTTCACATCGCTTGCATTAATTCCCAGAAGAATTACTCCAGATTCCCTTAAGTTGCAATGGAAAAATAAATGGCGTAAGTATGAATACGAAAAAATTGAATTATTTAAAAATTTAGAAAACAATGTTATTGAATAGTTGAATAATTATGTATTGAAAGTGGCATAACAATATCTTTTTTGAACATCGATTAATCTTAAGTTGTGAAAAGCTTCTAAAAAATTCCCAAACAAGACAAAAAGTGTAGAGTGCTTTTGAGAACATCAGACAAGAAAAGAATAAACTGAACTCAATGTGAGGGATTGAAGGGGTGGAGTCAAGTTTTATAGAAAGAAGCTGTGGATCAATATGGATCAATATTTTTCTCTTCATCAGCTTCTAAAAAAGAGTAGATCATCTAGATAAAAAAAGTAGTCTTCTTATTTAAGCTTTTCATTAAATTGTGCGAGAACAAATATTTGATATAAGAAAATCAGGACAGCTTAAAGAATCCGAAAAGAGCAGCTGCATAAGTTACTTTTGAATGCCATCAACTTTAATTGGATTTCGGAGAGATGCCAAAAACTTTATAAGAAGTTTGGTAGACAATTACGGAGGGGGGGGACATGCACCAGAACTTTTATAGGATTCATCATACACAAGGTGAAGCAATTAAGGTTATATTGCATAGGTTTTCAAATTTCAAAAAATCAACTTCTTGAAAAAATTTTATATTATAGTCAACATGTCAAGAATATTTTACCAAAGTTTTAAGCTAATCGGAATAAAACTTTTGAAATTAGATCTTTAGAAAACTATCTTCAATAGGCTCAACCAACGAGTACCAAAAATTGAAAAACAGAATTCTCTCAAAACTCTTATGTTTTAAGTTGGTGTACAATATGTCTCAAAAAAGGATAAGAGGAAAATATGACTAGGATTCATCACACACAAGGTGAAGCAATTAAGGGGTTGCATAGGTTTTAAAATTTCAAAAAAAATTAACTTCTTTAAACATTTCTATGTTATAGTGAACATGTCAAGAATATTTATCCAAAGTTTCAAGCCATAGAGAATGAAATTTCTGGAGAAAGATCCTTAGAAAACTTTCGTCAGTAATAAACTTCGTCAAACTAAAATAGAATTATCTCAAAACTCTATATTTTAAGTTTGTGTACAAGTTGAGATTTCCTTAAAATTTTGCGCATTGACTAGATATTAAACGAACATTTTTAAAATCATATTTTTTTACACAAGGCAATATTATGTAGTCTAAATTTTAACGAAAATCATATTTTTTCTGATTGCAATTTAACCAAAAGTTCAGATTTAAATTTTTTAAATATTTTTTCTCAATATTTGGTCAATTTTGTTTAAAAGAATCGTGCAACATTTCAAAGCGATGGGTGTATTAGTTTTTGAGAAATCTTGTCCATAGGGATGATACTTTTTCTCTTAAGGATCTCCTAAAATCTGTTTTCAATTGTTAAATTTTTAACATTTTATAAAATGTTGTTGAACTGTTGCACTTTTATATGATCGAAGTTTGAATTGAATAAATCTTTCAATAGATTGAAAAAAAATATTAAACACAATACGCTTTTTTTGCTCTTTTAAAACCAATGCAACCCCTTAAAAGCAACAAAAAAAGATACAAATAATTATAAAAAAATTTATTAGTAATTTATGCATTTCTGATGTAGGAAATGCTTTTTGCAAAGTTCTTCACTTCAGATACCATCACATCACAGGCACAAAATTACAAGAATTTTTTAAAAAAACTTTATTTAGAAAAATAAGTAATTTTCGCATTTAAAATACTTCCCTATCTCGTTTGTAACCTTGGAAACATTTTTATAAGTTTGGTCTTTAAAACAGCCACGTGGTATATTTTTTTAAAAATTATAATTATTAATTTATACATTTCGGATATAGGAAATGTTGCTCGCAAAGCTCTTCGCTTCAGATACAATCACATCAAAGGCACAAAACTGCATGAAGCTTTAGAGAGAACTTTATTAATGAAATATATAATTTTTGCATTTAAAATACTTCTCTTTCTCGTTTGTAACCTTGGAAACATCTTTATAAGTTTAGTTTTTTAAATAACCACGTGGTCGAGTCTTAGTAAATTTCTTTTATAAATTTCTTAATAGTAACCGTTTATTTTTAGAACAAAATAGGACATTTTTTTGTCCATTTCAAAAATATTTCAGGCAGAAAAATGCTACAATTTCAAATAAATCGTGTAAATTTTTAAAAAAAGTCATAGTATCTGCAAAGATAAAAAAAAATATTTTGAGAAAATGACTTTTAAATTTTGCACGGCCTTTTTCGCTTTGAGAAAATACTGTAATTAAAAGCTGAAAAATATTGATAACTCACATTTTTTAGCTGAAAGATAAAATTTATAATGCCATAAAATGTATTTATATTGATATATTTCGAACAGAAAACCTTACAGCTAAACATTTAATGTTTAGCTAATGCTAAGTATTACTTGCTCTTATTAGTAATAAATATTTAGAATAGGAAGTAAGATGTGGGATATCACTCTTTACCTCCGAAGTCACTAACTATAAATGACGAAAATATGCTGTTTGTTTGTCGTTTATGCAAATATCACCTCTTACTTTTAGGAAAATGTTATAGAATGAGACCGATTGCTTCGATTTGAAACTGAGTGATTATAAAAAAATTGATTTTAAAGAACTCTCTGAGTTGGAAAAAAAGCACGAATATTTGAAATAATAAAATAGTTCTCACAATTTCTTCTTACATAACATTTATTTTTCGGATGAAATGACAAAAACAGGAAGTGTAAAATAAGGGGAATTAACTGACAATGGGGAGAAAAATCAGATTTCAAGATGAAAAACGCCTTTCAATTTTGGTTTCCAATATCCATTAATCAGTTTTCGATAACCTGAAATTTACTGGAGTCATATTAGGGTTACAAGGAGGAGGGAGAATAGTTCACACAGTTCAAATATTTTCCAAAGAATAACTCGTATTTGGTTTGAAAAATTGCGTAGATTCTACATGAATCCATTAATCTTAAAGTGAATATTCAATGAAAGTTACTCTGAAAACATAAAACTATTTTTGATCAAGGACAAAGAAATATAAAAAATTGCAAAAACGGTAAAAAGTACTGGCACTCTGAGTGCCGGTACTTTTTACCGTAAAATCCATTTTTTCTGCAAAATTTTAAGGAACAAAAAATTTGAAATACCGCAATTTTATAAATTGTCACATTTACTGTAAAATCACTGAATCTCTGTAATTAAATAAATATTACCAAAAAAATTACAGTATAAAATTTTACTGTAAAATGGATTTTACGGATGCTGCACTTAGAGTGTCAATACACTTTACAGTAATTTTAACTGGAATTTTTTATAGTGCGACTCACGGACTGCCAGGAAAAATTGCCCTTTATCTTCTTTTTCTTTTACGTAGTTGTATAAACAATCTGGATGATATAATATGAAGGTTGTTGTTGATCTGTTGGTCAGGCTGTGGTGCGTTGAGGGTTAAACTAGTTTTAATAAGTGGCAGACTAAGTGAGGAGGAAAATAATAAAGTATAATTAATTTAATACACTTGGTCTTGCAATTTTCAGGTGCTGATTTTGAGATTTATAAATAAGAATTTGATTAAAATTAAATTACTTGAGTCATTTAAAAATGATGTAGACTTACGCCTTCTATGACTTTTTATTGTGGTTTTATATCATTAATATTTACAATGGTTTAATATCATTTTTAGAATGGTGACTTGGTTCATTTTTATACTGTTCAGAGTCATTTCGGTAAATATTTATCATGATGGTTGTTAATAGAATCCATTAGAATAGCTCTAGAGTGACGCTAACAACCAAGTCAAATCAATATATACATATTTATTCAATTAAAAAATTGTATAGCTCTAATTCTAAAGTTGAAAAAGTTAAAAATATGGTGTATTTTTATTCATTTAAAAGAGATTAAATTTATATGCTTTTTACAACATTCCATTATTCAACAAAAATTATATATTTTTCACAATAATTTGAAACAGCTGTGTTTCAAATTGGTAACACTTTGTCTTAAAATATAAGTATTACAAAATTACAAATAATTGCAAATATTACTAAAGTTGGGCACTAACACGTTAAAAGGATCTAGAAATGTTTACATATTTTTACTTAGTCCATAAAGCATGTAAAATTTCCTTTTTGCGCAACTACTGTTACAATATTTCTGTTATGTTTTATTATGAGTGTTTGAAATATTTTTATATGTCCAAGACAACAACATGGAAAACTTAAAAAAATAACATACCATTGAAATATTTCATGGGCTGCTGAAATGAAACTTTTGCACGATTACATTTCGAAACATTTCTAAAACAGTGTGGCATTTTTTGGATTTTTCACTTACGTAAAACGTAATTGCGGCATTTTATGCGTCATGAGTACTTTCCATAAATCAGGTAACCATGCAAATTCCATTGATTCAAAATACTTCATATATTTGTCCCAAAAAAGATGCATGTTTATAATAAATACGCTTCAAATATCCCAAAATTGATGGAAGATTCGAACAATGTATTGAAGAAAAACGTATTAAAGAAAAACTGAAGTTTGAAATGTACGATTTGCTTTGTTTTACTTACGAAATTGCGTTATATATTCTCCCCTTCTTTCAAAATTAGTCATGAAATTCGTCAACAAAAAGTGTGGCTGATTAAGAAAAGTTACTGAACAATATTTTTAAAATAACTGTCATTTGCAAGAACAACATGGTGCTGTCTGAAGACAAAATTGCAAATACTTTCAAACGGTGTCTGTATATATTTTCCATTTAAATGGTTTGACAAGCAAAAGATAATTATATTTTCTTCCACTCAGCAGTGCCATCTGTTGAGGAATTTTGCACGAATTTTAAAATTGTATGAGAATTAATATTTTTGTTTCCTTATCAAAGCATAGGAAGCCGCATATTCGATCTCTTTCCGTTTTTTAAAATTTATTTTTGAAATCATCGGTCAATTTTAGCAAACTTTTTTTTACTAATTTCACGATTTGTTTGTGTATTATTCGATTAATTTTTCAGAAATATTGTCAATGCTACATTTTTGTATTGTTCTACACTGTGATCAAGGTTGCATTTTGGTTCCTCCTGTATAAAATAGAAGTTTCTTTAGCACTTCCAAATAACACATTTCTATAATTCTAATGCACAAATAGCTTTTCATAAGAGTTTAAAAATCAGTGTGGAAATTTAATCGTTTAATATCGAATTTATTTATTTATTTATTTATTATTATTTTTTTTTTTGCACTTATGTAGAATTAATTTATTTTCTAGCAGATTGCAGCAAGAATTCTATTTCGAAACAAATACTTGGTTAATCCCATTTAACGCATTTGCATTTGAAATGATTAAAGAATTTTATTGACTTATTTATTGACAATTTATTGAGTCGGAAATCTTCAATGAATTTAATTAGAGAGTTCAACGAGGAAGGAATTAGGGAGAAATCGTGATGAGACAGAAAACTTAGGATTATTAGTGGATTAGACCTTGTTATGTGTATGGGCTTGCTTTAATTAAATTTATCTTGCTTATAGGTAACTAAGCCTATTCTAGTAAAATTATTTGAATGAAACAGATTATCTAACCTATTAAAAGGTTAAAGTAGAGTTAATTAGGAAATAAAAAAAGGTATGTATATATGCTTTATAAATAAATGTAAATGGAAAATATTTACTTTTAAATTGTTATAAGATAATTTTTATTTAAATTGTTATTGTTATAGAATCATCCGAGGAAAATAAAAAAGTAAATAATCAGAAATGTTACCTTATAGTAAGTATAAAACACATAAATCAGTATATAACAACAAATATATAATAATAAGTATAATAAGTAATAATAATAAGAATAAATAATGAGCAAAAATAGAATAACAGGCTATTCATAAATTTTTATCAGTATTATTTTAACAAATCTGCAATTAATACGTAACATAACTTCTGTAGTATTAATTGAATTTTCCTCTTTAAGTCGCAGTTCTTATTTTTTGACTTACCCATTTAAAAAATTTTAATTATAATTTTAAATGTTAATTAGAATACAAAAATTTCGACATGTTTTAAAAATGGATTAATATTTTACCGTTTGAGTTATACAATTCGACAATTCGTTTGTTTTATAACCGTCGTAAAACAACAGACATAATTTTTATGGGTTTACGACTACTAATGTTCAACTCCGTACCATTGTAGTTTTGAACCCAATCCAGAAGAGAAGGGTACTCCTGGATCGAGTATTGGGAGAAATTTACCTTCATGGAGAACTTTTTTGATGGAGCTAACCCGCATTTGCGTTACATGGATAGAAAGACCACGAGAACCTCCCACGGTTAGCCTGACGGAAAGGGGACTCTCCCATGAGCTGTCTACCACTGAGGATATTTCACGTCAGCACTGTGGTCGGTGCAAGCCGGATGCGGAATTCGTATCGACTGGGATTCGAACCCGGTTCGCCTCATTGGAAGGCGAAGGCTCTATCCCCTGAGCTATCGCGGCTCAATTCGTTTGTTTAAAGAAATCATTTCGAGCTCCAAAAAATGTTAAAAACTCTTTTAAAAATTTTTTTTTTGTGGTAAAAGACCCCGGACTGAGATTCGTATTATCATGAAGTATGAGTTCTTACGCGGAACTCTCAAATTCAGGTGAAAAAGTGCGCAATTATTAAGTAAAATAAAACTTAGATATTTATAAACTTATAGCAGTAAGAAATATGTTAAATTCAAGCAAAGGTACAGTAAACTCAATCTTAGACGGATGCTGAATAAAGCGAAATTCCGTCTAAGGAAAATTTTGAAAGTCCCGGTAAACCAACGGCATAATAAATAAAAAAAATGTTAACTTAATTTTTATTTATTTTTTATTTATTTGGAACATTGATGACGAAATTTTTGTTGTACAATTGAATATTTCATCGAGTTCTTTAACTCTCTCACTGTGTATTATTTTTTTTAATATCAAAATTGGTTTAAAAATTGCGCTTTTTTTATTACATATATCAAATCTACATCTACTTTAGAGTGAAAATATACAAAATGTTTTTGTAGAATAGTTTTTTTTTAAATATAAAATTTGATCATAAAAAGGTTGGTGGAAAATTGAAAATCAGCAGAGGAATCCGAAACATTCTCCTGAGTTTCCCTATAACTAATCTTCAATATATTTGAAATCAGAGTCATAATTGTCGGAAATATTGTCAGTAACGCAGGTTATATCACTAACGAAACGTTTCCTACCAGATATCTTTGAGCTTTGAAAAGAGTCCACAAAATACTGCAAAGCATGCTTTTTATTTGGTAGAAATATGGACAACAAACTCCATCTAGTAACTAATATCTGAATAAGCAATTAAACATCACAGAAAGGCCAAAGTGAAACCATGAACAGAAAAAGATCGTGTTGTACAGTTAATTAGACGGATAAGTCCCCAGTGCATCCCTGCGGAAATCAAGGGTTGCTCAAATTTTGTTACTTCTGTGTTGCTCGTGGAAATTGTGAAATACGCAGCGAGATTGTTAAGAAGAAAATATCGAAGAAGACGAAAATATAGAAGGAAAAAAAATGCAGAAGAAAAAGAAAAAGTAGAAGAGGAAGAAAAACAAGAAGAGAACGGGAATAGCTCATATTTTACTCATATTTCAGCTCCAGATTAGGATGACATAGGCGGCAACGAAGGTTAGGTTACATAGACGCTTTAAAAAATATTAGGCGGCTCATTTTTTTAAAAATTTATTATACAGAAAATGTTGAGGTATTGTCTATAATAGTGAACTTGAAATGTGCAACAGAAAATTGTGTTGCAAATAGATGTTTTAAAGAACGTTTTAGTTTTAAAGTATATTATTGGAAGGAATGTTTTCAGAATAACAATAGCATGCGCTGAAAAGCTAGAAAAAATAATTATAATTAAGAAAACAGTAAAAATGTTTCTAAATTGTTCTTAAAAGAACTCTCTATGTTCGTATTTTTTCTAACCAAATCCTCGACATTCCTTCAAAATTTATTACAAAAAATGTAATGAACAATCGAAATATTGCAAATCTTTCAGATTTCGAAAAATTTACCAATAGAAATATTTCGACTACAGAATAAACAAGATGTTTTCAAAAACAATACACTGATTTTATTTAATGTATTGTTTGATAATTTTTTTCTTCTAAAAATTGAATATTATTTGTTAAAAGTATTAACAGTAACTGGTGTCTTTACTGTGGTCATTTAGCATTTTAGATATTTGCTACATAAATGATCAAAAAATATTTTTCCTTTTTCAAATATTTTTACAGATAGTTTTTTAATAATCTTCATTCATATTTACATTCATATAATTTTTTTTTATAAAGTATAATTTTTATTAAAGATAAGTAAGCAAAATAAATTAAACTAAAAAAGATTTTTTTTTTTAAATTTTAATTATTGTAACTAAATTAAATTAAATTAAATCAGATAGCGCAATTATTATTTAAATTTAATTTAATAATAATTACTCTGTTTTTATTACATTAAATTTTATTATTATTATTAATTAAATTATTGTATTTTTATTTATTATTAATTAAATTTAAAGCGTAATTATTACACTATTTATTAAAAATTATTTTAATAAATAGCGTAACAGAAAATTTGCAGATACAGTTTTTGACATTTAAATTAGGAATCTATTGTTAAATAATTAATCACATAATTATGTTGTTGTATTTGGCTAGTATTTCTTTAATTCGTTGTTGTAAGTTTAAATTATCAGCACTATCTATTTGCAGCGTAACTGTAGCAGCTTTGTAGCCTTAATGACTTGACACAGGATATTAAACTTTCAGAAATTATTGATGAATAAGTTTGTTTTTAACAAAATATGGTGGTATAAATTCATTAAAAAATTGAATTTCATAGTACTATCATATTTCAATATAACATGTCCTTACGATGTATTTCTTGTATAGATTTTTTGTTGATCATACAAAAATCAAAAACAAACAAGCGTGAAAACAGATATATTTATTAATAAAACTTTTTCAATGCATTGATCTACTGTGAAGTTAATGAGAATTTCATAAAAGCTCTTTATTATATGTCTGATTAATTTTGATTATCAAACTTTATTTTATTACATTACTTCTTAATTAAAAAAAGTTCAAAAAAGTCAGTAATTAACAACTGTCCCACTGCAGTTTTCCCTTTGTTTTTTTTTTATTGTTGAACCTATACCCTTCATTATTTAGTATGCATTTGTTTTACGTGGTTGAACTGTAATAATTTAAGTAAAAAAGTTATATACCAAGTAGTTTGAGTTATATTTAAGGAATTCGACATCTTTTCTTCAAACATTAATGCAAAAAAAAAAAAACTTGTTTATTTGCTTTATAACGCTTAAAAACTTATAAAACCAGCAATGAAAGTTTCTATAATTTTATTTTTGTTTTTTAAAGGACCATTTTTAGGTAAAAATAAGGCATTTGTTTGCATATACGCTAAACACTGTAAAAACATTTTTATCCCCTAAAACAAAAAATCCTTTGAGGATTTTATTCAGAAGGCTATCAACTACGATTTGAACTATTATCTTAAAAGTAAGTGCACATACTTCTAAGTAAGGGATCAATGTAGTTAAAAAAACAATTTCTCAAAAATTTTCGCACTTGTCTCTGCGAGAAAATATGCATAAAAAATAAATTCTACATTTTTCTCTAAGTCTGTAGATCAAAACATGTTAGTTATAATCATAAACACTCATGGAAAATTGTAGACAATTATTTTAAAAACAACTTAAGATATCGTGTTTAAGCAACACCTCCTAGAAAGAACAGGCCTCAGCACGGGTTACCATAAATATCCCTTAGTAGTCCAAACGTAATGACATATTTTGCATTTTCAACCACTGCGCAGCTTAGTACCACTAACGTTATGACATCTTGCTTATTTTTCGTCTACTGCGCAGTTAACTTCGTCACATCGGACTACTAAATTGATACGTGCTGAGGCCTTTCTACTTCTAGGAGGTGTTGGTTTAAGGTGGTGTAAAATGTGAAAAAAATCTGATTTTGAGATAAACGCAATTAAAGACTTAAAATCACTAGTTTATCCATTGTTATCCACCTTCACAAAAACTGCTACAGCTTTGTAAATAAATGAAGTAAAAACGAAAGTAAAGTACAGGAATTTTGAATTTATAATAAACTCAATTTCAAAAATTTTATCCAGAACCATGTTTTTGCAGATACCTTAGTGCAACTATTTATGAAACATGACATGAAACAGCACCATGAAAAGTTCGTGAGGTATGTTTATATTTATGATTACTATTAAGGATATTTTATACATTATAGTAGGTTAAATACAGTATAAGTATGTTCTAACGACAATTCACAAAAGTGAACAGAATTGTTGTCATAATTTTAAGTAACTTTTTTGATTTAAAATATACTCAACTAGAGCAGGCTGCTTTTGCCTACAAATTGTACGTTGAATTGGAAGATTTTGCACAATGCAAATTAAAAAATGCAATAGCTTTTGACGTCATCGATAACACTGAATACTAATTTCATTGTTAAGGGGAGTCAGTAGGGGATATACCAATAATGCTAAAACTGACATTTTTCGATGTTTCTTTTCTCAGCATCTGAACAAGATATTGCTTCAGTTTTTTTTCACGGAATATTTATGCATATATGTTTACACTGTGATATCTGCTAATACATATCTTTAGAAGAAAATGTTTTAAAAAATTATGAACTGAAAACTTTTAATTTTTTCAAAAAGTTTCCTAAAAATCTTTCATGACTCAAAAAGTTTTTCTGTTAACGCTAAAACATCATCACGGCATACAATTGATATAATCTCAAATATCCCCAAAAAATTTCAAAGCGATATAAGTAGTTTCTTAGAAAAAGTACATCGAAAAAGGTCAGTTTCAGCAGTGCCCTACAGAAAGATTTTTAGTAAAGTTTTAAATCAATGTTAACTTTACGCAACTACTTAAAAACATTTTTATCAAGAGACTAGCAAACCATGCAGTTCTGGAACTGAAACAGAAACCAGAATTCTCCAGCAAAATAAGCATTAGAAGGATATAATTGCACGTGGTCAAATAGTTAATTTATAACAATCGCGTGGTAAATTTATAACACTCAAGTGATTCATTTATAACAATTTTTTGGTAATATCCAGAGCTCTATGCGCCATTTTTCGCATCTCAATCAAGAAAGTGAGATTAAACATCAAATAGTTAATCCATAACAACCGTGCTTAATTTATAAAAACCACGTGATTAATATAAAACAATCGTGTGGTTAATTTATGACAATCACGTGATTTATTTATAACAGTCTTTTGGTAATATCCAGAACTCCATGCACCATTTTTCACACCTCAATAAAAAAAGTGAGATTGAACATAAAATAGTTAATTTATAATAATCACGTGTTTAATTTATAACAACCACGTGGTTAATTTATAACAGTCCCGTGATTTATTTATAACAATCATTCGGAAATATCCAAAATTCCGTGCACCATTTTCCCCATCTCAACCAAAAAAGTGAGATTGAACGTCAAATAGTTAATTTATAACAATCGCGTGTTTAATTTAAGACAATCACGTGGTTAATTTATAACAATCACGTGATTCCTTTATTACTCTATGCTCTATTTCTCACATCTCAGTCAAAAAAGTGAGATTGAACATCAAGCAATCCAGCTCACCACCCTGAAGTAAAAATTTGAGACTATCATTATAACCCCAGTGTAAATTATAGATAAGGAAGCAGAAGGATATCAATCACTCTAAGCTAAGAGTATCGGAAATAAAGAAAGAAGACCCTTTCGCATTCCCATTTTTGGATTTTTCAGTGGAACAACAGACAAGGCTACGATTTAACCATGTTTCTCTTTACTAGTATTTGAATAGAGTCTCATAATAATAATACTGAAAAGAAATTTTGTTAAGTTTTCCTCTCGAAGTTGGTCTCTTTTTATCCCTGCGTTGATACCAGGGAATCTCTTTGGAATTTAGAAGGTTTTTATGGGTTGTAAATGTTTTTTTTTAAACAACTTTTTACTAAAATTTACGTTCGGGAAACAAAAATGTCTTCGAATTATCGAAAAAATCGACTTACTGAACTTTGAGGAACAGAAAACAGATTTTAGTCAAAACTGGAATTTTTGGCGGAGTTTCGGGTGAAATACTTTAAGTTATAGGTATTCGAGTAATAGAAGTTTGACTGTATATTGAATCTTTAGCTAGCCATTATCTTGATATATTGTAAATAACAAGAAGATGGATAACTAAGTTTTTTTCGAACAATAAGTCAAACTAATATTTATTTTTGTCACATTTTTCTATTAGAAATATATTTTATAAACAATTCTGATGCATATTTTATAGATATTAAATTTACATAAAGAATTTTATTAAAAAACTAAATCAAAATGTCAGAAAAATCGCATTTTTTCAAAGCTTTATACATAGCATTTAGATTCTTTATTGTTCTTTTTACAATGTAGGCAGTTAAGATCTGATGATGTCTAAATATGTACTTGTTTTGAACTATTAATGGAATAAATCAATATTTGTGTCACATTTCTCTGGCAAAGTTATCTTAAAATAGCGAGTAATGCTCTAAATCGATATCTATTCATATCAATCTAATTGATTTGTGCATTGGAAACAAGTAGGTTCTTCCCAAATCGGATCTCTTAAAAGCCTAAAAAGTAGTTTTTCATTAAGTATTGGCCTTTAAAATTTCCTTCTAATACCACACAAACTTAAGAATCTATTAAAATTGTTATTAAGAATATTTATTTAGAATCTTTAGAATACTTTGCATTTAAAATAAGCTTAAATTTTTTAAAATACGATTCAACAAAGCAAATTTAAATCACGAGAAAAATATGATTTTCTTGTATAACAAACACGAAGCAGTTTTAGGCAAATTTAATTTATTTTACTGCATCTATGTATTATTTTTAAAATACTTTGAAAATTGATTAAATATTAATGTAGTTGCATAAATTATTTTCCATATACAATATTTTTCAAGCCGTTATAATTCTCAGTTTTTTCCAAAAATATAAAAAACAGTTATCCAATCTCAAATGCCTAAATGATAGATATTTGTTTGGTTACAGTACTTAGTCACAGGTTCTTAAAAATGTCCTCAAGTTGGTTACTTTAAGGAATTGAGTCCTTTTAGGATTTTTATTTTTTATTACTGGAAGGTGACTTAATACCTCAAAATGATAGATATATCCAAAATAAAAGCTACAAGAATATGTTCCCAAATTGTAATTTTTCTCATAATCTAAAACAGTCCAGTGCTGCCTCCAAAAAACTTCAAAAGCATGTTTTTGGAAGCTATGTTTGTCAAGTCGTCTAAATTGCTTTCACAATTTAATTATAAATTTATAATATATATGGCGGGACATAGAAATGAAAAATTTTGAGTTAGCGTAATTTGAACAAATAAACACAGGACAAATATTTTTTACTGACGAAAGTACATGTATATAGATTGCCATTTATGTGTTCATAACAAAGTGCCACAACTATCTACTTTTTAAAGATAGCATTGGAAAGATATGTGTACTGTAGATACTCACATTCTAATGTACTGTAAAAACTGTGGTGTATTATCTCTCCGAATTTGATTTCGAACAACCCAAAAAAATTTGTGAATGAACACTTCTCAAGTTAACACCAAATCGAACTGTAAAAACTGGGGTGTAATACTCCTCTAAGTTATGTGTTGAAAAACACAAAATGTGAATAAATACTTTACTTTAGTTTAACACCAAATCGAGTTCTCATATACACTTTAAGTAGTGTAGTTAATTCTAAACACCAATAGAGAGGGATACCCAACACCGAGATTATGCTCATTAGCACTTTTCGTGGATCATTAGGAATTATTCACCTTGTTTCTCCAAAAACATTAAATTGGCGAAAATTTGAAATAACCCGATGCCAAGTTTACGTTAGATTTTCAAACAAACACGAAAAGGTTTGAGTTAGTCTCGAGTTAAAAAACATCGGTGCTTAAGCAAATATTTTTCATTCAACGTAAGGTATGTATACTTTTATTTGAATTTGTACATATCTCTGTAAATTATATTAAATTATTTTATAGTATTTATTTCTGCTTCTGTTTCTGTTCTGTTGATTCAGTCGAATTAATATTTATCATAATATTCTTTCCGTAATAAGTATACGTTAAAAACTATTTTTATTTTAGGAATTTGTTTGCTTATGCATCCTAACTTAATTACATTGTAAAAATAACTCTTTATATTAGTTCTAGCGTTGTTCCAAAAAGATTAGTTGCTTTTAAATTAACCGTATAATAAAATTGTATTGTTGTAACATGGTTTTATTTTCTTAAGTATATGAACCAATGTCTCAATGTTTCATTTTAATTAAATTTAGTAGATTTAAGATTCATATTAATAAGGCGATAAGCATAAGTTAATAAGCAATCCATGGTATTTTAAAAATGATAAAATATTCTACTCATAATGTTGGTTTATCTGTGCAAAAGAATAAGGTTTTGTTGTAAGTTTTAAACAATAATATATTTTGAAACAAAGTAATAGTCTAAATTCAGTTCAGATTTTTGCTAAATGTCGATCATAATGGCTTAAAGAAATGACCACAAATGAGCTAATTAGTTCATGCTAACTATTAATTAAATTATATAATTAGAATTTTTGAGTATCAAAACATGGGTATTATTCTTAACCTGAAAAATACGGTCCCGAGAATTTAGTCAGGAAGGCAGTCTATAATTTGGATCAATTAATGCTAATTTTATATTTTGCTATATCTCAAGAATCTTTGCCATAAATCGAAAAAATAACTCGAAAATCTTTGCCATAATCGAATTTGCATCAAATTTTAAAATTTGTTTATCCAAAGATAATTCCAAGTAAAAATAATTTTTAATAGTTTTTTATTATATTCATTATATATATGTATACATTATATTTATAATATAAATAAATTTTCTACCTATATATATATATATATATATATATATATATATATATATATATATATATATATATATATATATATATATATATATATATATATATATATATATATATATATATATATATATATATATATATATATATATATATATATATATATATATATATATATATATATATATATAGTGTAATTATCAATAAAAATATTTGTGTTACTGAGTACCACAAATTGTGGCAGCTATTTTACATCAAGTAGTGTAAAGAACATTCTTTGTGTTTCACTACGCCTGTAACTGTCCTTGGTGCTTGCATTACTTTGGAGTAAAGTAGTTGTCACCATTTTTAGTGTTAAGATGCACTACACTTTTTAACAGTATAGTCTCTAATTGAAACTCTGGAATTCTTGGTGTCGTACATCTTTCTAATTTCATCTTTAAGAAGTAAAGACTGCATTTCGATTCAATAATTCAATGGTGTGAATGCACGTAGTTTGGAGTAATCAATCTTCATTATTTGATTATTGGTGTTTAGATTTCGTTATGCCCCATATAATGTGTATAAAAACTGGATTTGATGTTACTTTGAAATAAAGAGTACCCTCACACAATTTTTAATGCTCTTCAATATCTGATTTGGAGAGCTATAACTTCAATTTTTAGAGTATGCAAATTGCATTACTCCAGAATTTTTCTTGTGCCCCCTGCGTATCTTGAATTATACTCTATATGGAAGTATGTAGAATATGTAGAATTGTTTAATTTCGCTGTAGAGTTCCCTTGTTTTAAGCAATTTTCTGGGAATTTCTTGGAGTTTGCTAATTTTCTTTTAAAAACTCGCTATTCTTGCAAAACTAGGCTTATTAGAAAAAGAACTCTTACATACTCATGTAGCGTTGTTAGGATATATTATAATAGTAATAAAAATATTTTTCATCTTAATTTAATAACTGCAGGTGCATTTGGTATAGCCGTACGTCCTTCAAAAAGAAAGGCTGCATCAAAAAAATTTTTTAATAATCAATAAAAAAGAACAGTACAGCCACCATTTTTTTTATCGCTTTAAACGAATTAATTTTAGTAGTTCATTGGTTCCTTGTTAAAGGACTTTTCTTTTAATCAAAAGTTAAGTTTATTCTTTTGTTTTGCCAAAAATTTCCTATTTTTCTTTCTCTGCTAGAGTAGCTTGATCCCCTTAAAATAAATTGCCTCGCATAAAGACATCCAACTTTTCTTACACATTCTGCTAAACAGTTTAGAAGTATAACTTAGTTGGAGAAGGAGTATAGGAAATTTTTTTCACCGACTTAATGTTTTCTTAATATCATAGTCTTAAATATGGAATAAGGACGATGGCATCTGTATAATGATGCAATATTCGGTAACTAATACGTAATTTAATAATTGATTGTTATACAAGAAAATATCTATAAGACATTCTATAATACAATTTAATTCTTGTTCCTAGCAGACATAACAGCCCTTTGCAGGTCCTGGCTATTTCAGTCTCATGTTCCTTCCATTGTCTTCTGTTTGCGGCAATGCCTCTTCATTTTTTAATAGTTAAAATGCCAATGTTCCATTTTCGAAACAAGTCTATGTTTCAAAATGCTTAAGACTGGTAACTCTTATTTTCCATTCTTAGCACTCACAATCGGAAAAATAGAATGTTCCTGAAAACCAAAATTTATTAATTATATGAAATTATATATCTTGTTTTTAGGTTAAACAGTTGTTGCATTTTTTTGCAAAATAGTAGCTAACTGAAAAAAGATTCTCTGTGATTTGTATATGTTACGGTGAAACACCAAAATCTGGAGAATGTCGACATTCACCTGTGAATGTCAATATTCACGTAGTCGCTTGGTGTATGTCCGGAATATTAGCTAAATACCCTTATTTCTGACTCTCACCGGTGAATGTCAACAATCACATAGTCGCTTTGGTGAATGTCCGAAATATTTGTTTCATCCAATTTTATATTAATTTATTCATTAATATTATTATATTTATTTGATATATTTATATTTATTCTATATTTTAATACTTACTGACGATAGATTAGAAGAAACATCAGTGTTTGGAGTATCGGGCAAATATATACCGGACAATGGCACTTGACCTTAAAAAAACATCAGAGTAGGGTATACCGGGCAAATGTATACCGGGCAGTGGCACTTAACCTTAAAAAAACATCAGTGTAGGGTATACCGGGCAGTGGCACTTAACCTTAAAAAAACATCAGTGTAGGGTATACCGGGCAGTGGCACTTAACCTTAAAAAAACATCAGTGTAGGGTATACCGGGCAGTGGCACTTAACCTTAAAAAAACATCAGTGTAGGGTATACCGGGCAGTGGCACTTAACCTTAAAAAAACATCAGTGTAGGGTATACCGGGCAGTGGCACTTAACCTTAAAAAAACATCAGTGTAGGGTTAAAATATCGAATAAATGTAATTATATCCACTAATAAATTCATATTAAATCGAATGTAATAAATATTTCGGACATTCACCAAAGCATATCTGTGATTGTCGACATACACTGGTGAGGGTCCGAATGTACAAGAATGTAATGAAATATTCGATCTTTCACCGACGCATTTGGTGTTTGTCGACATTCACCGGTGAAAGTCAACAACTGCCGATTTCGGTCTTTCGCCGTGACATCTGCTACCACGTTTTTCATAACGGCTCTTTCTCCTTTAGTGCATAAGAGTCCGACAGGTAAAAGGTTAATTTTCAAAGTTTTTACGTCTTTTTTCAATGTCACTAACCTCTTTGTTTGCGGTCTTGTTCTATGTCATTCAGGTTTTTTTAATGTCAAGACTCTTTCTCCAAACATGGCCTAGCCATTTTAATTTCTTACTATGGATAACTTACGTCATTTGTGGTTGCTCATAAATTTTGTACAGTTCAATTAATTTACAATTTAATTAGCTAATTAAAAATACCTACTGTAATGAAAATTTGATGTTTGAATTAAATCTTTTATAGGCTATTAAAAACCTCAAGTTTGAGAAAGAAAAAAAAAATCAAACGAAGATATTTTTTGAAAGTCAGTGTCTCTCCCCATTTCTCATTTTGACGCCATGAAAAAAATGGGAGTAAAACTCCTCTTCCAAGATCACAATAAAGTAGGGAGCAAGATGGGCGGAGGAATGGGAGGATCAGTTCTTCGTCTCCTTCTGCAGTTCATCTGTCATTTTTCAACTACTGTCCATCACAGAAACTGATGCCGTGACATCAAATGAAAATGTTTTCTCACCTAAATGCTTTTAAATATATAGAAAGCTTTTTATTTTTCTCCGATGATTCTAGCAAATGGTTAATTTCATGCGTGACCTACACTACAAACTTTATTATTTTGTGGTTCATACTTTATTTGGTACTTTATCAGATTGATGAAATCTCATATAATTGATATTACCAAACCTAAACTGCTTTTTGTTTTTTGTTCCTGAAATATATATTTTTAAAAATCAAGCTTTCTATTTTCTTTTTAAAAAAATATCTAATTGCTATTATTTTTTAGTATACCAATACTGCTTACACTCGGAACTAATTTTTGTTTACAAAGGTTGTACAGAGCGCAAAATAATAAACGGATCTCCCTGAATAACTTTTCATCGAATGATCGGATCTTCACATTCAAGGAATCATCTTAATGGTTCAAGGGGGTGACCTTAAGTATGCATATTAATTACTGCAGACGATATTTAAAGTTACGAAATAAGACGCAAAAATGTACTTTATCAGAATAAACGTAACTCTTTTTCTCGAAGGATTTGCATTTATGACCCCCAAAATATAGGAGGTAGCTGCAATCTAGGAAGTATGGTCCCGATAGTTTCATCAGAATGGCGATCCAAAGTTTAAACCCCTTAATGTTAATTTTACTTTTTACGTAATTCGCCATATCTCGAGAACTTAAGCGAGCTGAAAAATTTTGCCCACAATTATAAAATTGGTTAGTCAAAAGATAATTCCATGCAAGAAAATAACTCGTATTAAATATTTAGTATTTTTTATTATTTTTCATTATTTTATTTAATAATAGTCGAAAAATTTTGAATTGTAAGGTATACAATTTCGTACATCATTTTAAAGAATGTAATTTTCTACGGCAGAATACAAAATTGGAGTGAAATCTGTCGAATAGTTTCTGAGAAATTGAATTTTAAAAAAAGTTGCACTTTTAAAATCCATTTTCTCGGGAACTATTCATCCGATTCTGCAAAAATTTTGTATATTGCCATGTAAAATTGCATTATTTAAATTGATGTAAAAAATTGCGTATACCTTATAATCCAAAATTTTTTCGACTATTATTAAATTAAATAATAAAAAGAAATATTTGGTAGAAGTTAATTTTTGCGTTATCTTTGTTAAATTATCTTTGGATAAATGAATTTTTTAATTGTGTGCAAAATTTTTTCAATACGTTTAAAAAAGATCTCACGATATGGCGAAATAAGCAAAAAATAAAATTACCATAACGAGGTATGTTTTCGTCTGCGCTAATTAATTAGCATATTTGAGATCACCACCCTGAATCATTGAGATTGAGTCCTATAGCATGAAGCTCCAATCATTAGATCAAAAATTATTCAGGGTGATCAGTTTATTTTTTTGCTGACTGTACATATAATATAATATGAATAGCATACATAATATAATATGAATAGTATATATAATATAATATGAATAGTATATATAATATAATATGAATAGTATATATAATATAATATCAATAGTATATATAATATAATAAGAATAGAGATCTAAAAATCATGCAGAATTTTTTTTTAAAGGAAATGCACGGAAGGATAAGGTAATTTTTGAAAATTATGTGGACAAATCGCGGATTATCTTTAAAGGAACTAAAACACACACAAAAAAAAAAAACTAAATTTGAAAAAAAAAAAACTTTTTATTTTCCTTGTTTTAATTATAATATTTCACTTATTAGAGTAAGGAGTTTTAAGTTGCCTTATATCCATATTTAACATCACGGTGATTATTAAAATTTAGTGAAGAGAAATATGTCAAAATGCTCATTTTGGAGCGTTCCTTCAAACTTTTCCTTAAGTTTCGTAAAAATTTAGCTGTAAACAAGTTATAGCTCCTTCACAGTCTACTGAATTTGGCAGCGTAGAGAGCACTTGCCTTGCTTTTATTGTAAGTTTCGGAAATATCCTGAGGCTACCTCAAATTTTCAGAATTTGATTGAGATCAGTTAGAACTCTCTTGCCCTTATTCTTTTTATGCAAGCAATGTTCGGTAGAATCAAAAATCAAAAGCAAGAAGTTGACCATTGGATGCAAATCATTAACAGAAAAAAAGGTGATAGTTAAGAATAAGTTACAAAAAAACGAAAAAGGTGTAGTTATACGAAAGGTGAAGTTACACAGAACGAAAAAGGTGAAGTTACACAGAACAAAAAATCGCAAAGAAATGTTTATTTGAAACTAAGGACATTTCGCTGAAACATAAAAATTATGCGAATGATTGCAAATTAAGAGTTTTTTTAAAAAAAAAAAAAAAAAAAAACTTAAATGCAAAGTCATGTATGTCTTTCTTTCTATATAGGGTTGAGTGTGGTAAAACCGGGTATCTCGATTCTGGTGAAATTAATTCTGCTTTCTGGCAGGTAAATTCAGGATTACATTTCTAGTCAAGAAGAAGAACCTATCATATTGTGTTGTTGATTAATTCAAGGTGTCTGTGTGAATAAGTTAGTTTCATTATGTCAGGTTTCTAATGATCTCTTGTTTTTAAACTGTCCTCATTTATTATTTTATTTTATTTTATAACCGTCGTTGAACAGCAGACCCAGTTCTTTTGGGTTTACGACTATTAATGTTCAACTCCGTAGCCTTGTAACTTTGGATCTAATCTAGAAGACAAGGGAACTCCTGTATCAAGTATTGGGAGAAATTTGCCTTTGTGGAGGATTTTTTGATGGAACTAACCCTTCATTTGCGTTACATGGAGAGGAAGACCACAAGAACCTCCCAAGGTTTGCCTGACGGCATGGGACCTTAACCCATGATCCGTTTACCACTGATATTTCACGTCAGCACTGTGGTTGGCTCAAGCCGGATGCGGATTCGCATCGACTAGCCATCGGTAGGATTCGAACCCGGTTCACCTCATTGAGAGGCGAACACTCTATCCCCTGAGCTATCACGGCTCGTCCTTATTTATTAGTAATTATAGTCATAACAATTAATTTTAGTGCAGCTTATAATATATTTACTAAAGATTCATACCCTAACAAACAATAGGGATATAGCCCGATAAGTAGTACTGTTCTGTTTTATTTCAATAATTTCTGCTCGCAGGTTCTAACCGAGTACTAACAGTACCAGCTCCTCCCCCTTGATGTGTTTCTATGTTGGGTCCACAAAAGCAGCAGTGTAGCTGAGGAAAACGCTAAATGCATCCAAGGCTGAAAAATGTTTTACGGGTCCCAGGACAAGATTTATAGCGGGCATAATCCTCAAAGTAGAAAAATCCCAATTTTCATATTTGTAGGGTTTTTGAAAACCCTTTATACAAAATTGTAGTTTTTATATTGATAAGGAAATTCTCTGCCATTTCCTTTTGAAAAAACATTAATAAACACTAAATTTTTTGTAAAGAATTTTGGTAGGGCCCTCAGCCGTTCAAGGGCCTCGAGAAAATTGCCTCTCTCTTTCCCACCCTCTTGAGTACGGCCTTGATTACATCACAAGTGCATAATTTTCAGTTACATGCATAATTTTCGTAAACTGTCATATAAAATAGAAATGTCTGCTAATTTTTCACTGAAATTTAGCAGTTCTAAATTTCCCGTAGAATTAACATGTGATTGAGGTAAAACTGGGTGGTTTGACTTCTTTTAAGAAAAAAATAATTTATAAAAAAAAAAGTGAATGATATATTGTATACAACTAAAAAATTAATATCATGGTTAAAACTGACAGTTAAATCCGATTAGAGTTGGTTAAAACCGATCTAAAGATCGGATAGTTTAACAGGCCCTCGAATCTCAGCAGCCTGGTATTACTCCACTAATAATATATTAAAAACACTACCCTACACTAATGGCAGAGACACTTTCGGTTTTAGATATTTTTTTGAATTTCTCAAGAAATATTTAGTGGACTATTTTGTAATGTTAGAAGTGCTTGGTTTATCCAATTTTAAATTTACAATAAAGTTTAAAGCCTTCAGGGGTTTTAGGGACCGACAATATATTAAAAAAGAAAACAACCGACAATATATTGCTCAATTTTTAAATTTTTTTTTTTTAAATTTAAAAACAATAATTTCGTAATTTATTTTAAATTGCTTCAGAAATTTTGTTTCATTTTACTGAATATTTTTAAAGTTTTAGCAAAAAAACACGAGAATATTTTGTTTGTTTGTAAGAATGTTCCTATCTCTATTAATATTTAAGCTATTTAACGAAACTTTACACAGGCATTGCAAATAACAGCCAAAGTAATCGATACATCTTGCAAGTTTATTGCTTGATTTATCTTGCATAGAGTGTTCAATAATAATTCGTAATTTGATGTCTGTCTCTCAAACCTCTGAAAGTTTTAAACTTTATTGCAAAGTGTTTATAATCTCATGGACTAAGTACTTCTCCTAAATTTACAAAAAAGTCCTCTAAGTATTTCTTGAGAAATTCAAAAAAATATCAACAACAGAAAGTATCTTCCATTATTCTAGGGTAGTATATATATATAATTTAGTTCAAAGCAGTTATGTATTTCTAATACTTTTTTTTGGAAAAGTAATGTGATTAAAAATTAAATTATACCCTAAACTGATTTTTTTTAGATTAAGTGCCACTGCCCGGGATACATTTGCCCGATATACCCTACCTTGTTTATTTTTACTATTATTCTCTTTTTTCTAACAATGCATATCTTTCTTTTGTTAGAAAACCATTGTTTGCTTTCTTAGTATCTATAATATTAACTAATTGTAAATTAAAACGCTCAAGCATACCTGGGTTTATTCAATATTTTATAAAATGAGAGGGTAGCTAAGAGACGCCTAGATGCAACGAAATGAGAACTACCACTGAAATCACGTGGTTGTCACGATGTTGATAGAAACCAAGCAATTGCGCAAACTGAAAGAATTTTCGCAAAGTTAAGGACTTTTATCCCATTTTACATTACGAGTTGGGAATTATGCAAACAAACCGGTAAATTTGATAAATTTTCAAAAATTTGTCATATTTATCAAATTTAGGGATCAAATTATATACATATATATATATATATATATATATATATATATATATATATATATATATATATATATTTCAATAAATGCTGTGAAAACACGTTTTGAAATTCATGTTTCTAATGATTCCACTACTGTTATGTTGGGATTGTTGAAAATTAGAGACATATAATAGGTATTCGTTTTTATTATACATTCTTATACTTGAAACCAAAACATCACCCAAGCAAACTGTTATAAGCTTTCAAACTTACACGTGTGTCTAATTACGACTTATATACAGTTTAAAAACTTCCTGTCAAGGAATTCCTCGGGAAAAAATGGGATTAACTTCAACGGATTTTTAAAAAGATGTCTACGACTTATTTTTGTTTCACGTTTATGAGGTGAAATAAAAAGACTTCACCAATCTCGATAAATTGAAAACTTTGCTGAAAGTTTTCTGTAATCTCAGTTTTATTGATTGATCCGAATTTCAGTTCATCTTTTAACCAATCAGAGGAAAGTTTATCTAGTGATATTTCCATGGCTTTTTATTCATTGAATAAAACAAATATCTCTTTAATCTGAAGTTTTAGAGTTAATCCAAATTAAAAATGATGCTTTTCTCAAAATGACAGAAATTTTCATTTTAAATCAGGTCCAGCATTGAGTTAAAATTTTATATCAAATGATTTTTTAACAAGATTTAAGAGCATTTTAAACATTGTTTGAAAAATATACGTTTTAATTAAAACCTATTTATATGGAGTGGAAAAATATCCATTTTATTTTTGCTTTTTTTTCTAAAGTAACCTACAGATATGTACAGATACCATGTAAAGTTTATTTTGAACAAGAAAATGGCTCTTAATTCTTATGGGTTTGTTTTATTTATTATTCATTTGAGCTTAGTGAATTGAACGAAACCATGTAAAAATTTCGGATGAAATTGCGGTAAAAAATATTGGCTCCCTACGGTAAAAAATATTGGCACCTGATGATACTTGGTCATCAACCGTAAAATCCATTTTTTCGTAAAATTTCATACCGTAATTTTTGCAGTAATACTTATTTAGTTACATTATTTCAATATTTTTACAGTAAATATTACTGTAAAAGTTGCGGTAAGTAATATTTATTTTGTTGCGGATTTTACGGTAAAAAGTACTGGTACCCTGAATGTCGGTACATTTTACCGTAATTTCATCCGGAAGAGCACGTAATTATTGGTTCTAAAATACAATTCTAAAATACAATTTGGCTTAAAAGTTATTAATTTTTATATTTGTTTAGCCTAATTTAATATAACTAAATGAAAGAAACATAAATTATTTTATGGATGTTTTTTAATGCTAATACTGCAACATAGCCGCTATAAAGAGATCAAAAATAGTTTTAAAATTTTATTCTCAAAGGGGGTTTATTTCCAAATATTGTGTTAATTTAGAATTTACTTTTAGGAAATCAATCTGAATTACATTTCATTTCTAATTATTATTTGAATGACACATTGAATTATTAATAATTATTTTACTGAATCGCCTTCTTTTACCCATAAAATCTAAATATTGAGCGTATAATATCAGTTTAATCACTTGAAACCTGAGCATTAAAGTAATAGCAGAAAATGCAATTTTTATTGAAATATGTGGCTTAGAAAAAGTAAACTCATAGTTACAACATTAAATATTTGTTGAGAAAGTTCAATTAATAAAACTTAACTATTATTTTTCACTTTTTTTAATTATTGCATAAAAAATTAGTTTAAACTATTAGCTTCTTTTCTACATATTCTAAGATTCTTTAATAGTGTATTTCTTCAGTTTTTCATAAAATAAAATCCATTAAATTCAAATAATAACATATTTCGATGCCAGAATGAAAAAAAAGATTACTCAAATAAAATTTCTTTCCTTTCTGATAATTTTTCATTGTAATACGAAATTCTGACCAGTGGGAGTAAAACCTATTATATTCTTACACAGACAATCGCTTGGTAAAGACTTACAAAAAAATCATAAAATATATAATTTTCTAAGTGATAAAAATTTTACAAATATTGTCCTTCTATTGGACGCTTTGTCTCAATAGGATAGGAATCTTATAAAAACGTATAACATAGAATAATAACACTTTTTTAATCGAGTTTAACTTATTACAAAAAATTAGTTTTAAATAACAATAGAAAAAGAGATGGTTGGTTTATTGTTTCATATTATTATGATCCATTATTATTAACATAATTCATTATCAGTATTATAATGATTTATTATCATTGTTATCATGATTCATTGTGGTTATTATGATTCAGTATGTTTATTAATATGTTTTATCATTATTATTATGTTTCATTATCATTATTATTATGATTAATTATTATTACCTTAATACCTCATCATTATTTTCATGATTCATTATTATTATCATGATACATTATCATCATCATCATTATTATTATGATTCATAATTATTCATGATCATTAAACTAATCTTAATTATTCTCGCCGCACTTGAAACTTTTTTTTCGCATTTTTTTCTTATAAAACCAAATGTAAATAAAACATTTGTTACTGGCTCTTTCGAATCTTTGAACATTTTTCTTATTTGTTTGCCAGAGTTTTATGAATTCATTTTCTTTTATGTATCAGGGGTTGTCTTTTCTCTGTTTTGAAATACAAAACGCAGGCTGTTACAATTCTTCAACATCTTGCATAAAAATACAAGAAAAGAGCACAAAATCGTAAAACTTCTTTTACCCCCATTCTGCACCTAGATCAACTTCTTTACTCTATTAATATGCTTACAGAATTTGCTTGCACGTTAATTTGCTTACGATTATTCACCATACATAATCTATTTGTTTATACACGGATTCTTTATTTTTATAACTTTGTTTTCTTCTCTAAGTCCCCGATAAGATCAACGTAACATACTCTAGATTATTTATACGTGTCAAAATAAAGAACCAACCTTTTAAGAATTTTTAACTTAACTTTAACTTAATTTTTTCTGGTGTAGATTTGTTTGAACTTAATAAGAAGCATAGGTTCTCAATGAAGGCTTTATCACCCTCCAGTGGGCGGGGAAGATTCTTAGGGGACGTTAAAAAAGTTTTCGCGTATTTAAGGGGTGTTAGGTAATTCTACTGACTCGTTAACAAACTGCGGGTGAAATTAGTATTGAATATGAGAACACGCTAAAATTCAGAATTTTTTGGTTTCTATCGACGAATTATTTACATTTCTTACTCAGTATATAATATTTGTTATTAAAATTGTTTGTCTTAAAAAAAGGGTTATTATTGAAATATAATTAACTTTGGACATCATATTCTTTTATTATAAAATATAAGGCTAGTGTGCCAAAGTGAGATGCTCCCTAAACGTGACAATGTTCTGTCACTATACACATGGCATCAATTGAATATTGAGCACACTAGTCAGAAAGCTGTTGGAAATGTGATTGGCGATAAGCGAAAATAGTGTAAATTGTTATGGATTTTAATTTCCATTTGGCAATAATATGTCGATAAATCCTGCTTGCTATAGAGAGAAATAGTTGAAACTTAATTTTTGTCAAGCAGAAAGGCGCAGTTACAATTTAAATTCAGATTTCAGTTATAAATTAGATACCTAAAAAATTGGTTGGAATCTTAAATGACGATAAATTTTAACTCGTAATAATATGACTATAAATTCTGTTTTTTAGCAATAAGAAAGCAATTGAAATTTGTCATATCATCCAGCACAGAGTTTTGACTGAAATTGTTGACTTCTAGATAATTTTAAAGTGATCTTAGTTTGACGATAAGTTCCTGTCGACGATAATATGATACATTCTACGCGTAGTACTCAAAAGATGTTGATAACTTATATAGTCATCTAGAGTGGAGCTCTTTCAGTTGTATTTTAAGTACTCTATCTAGACTTCAAATGTTTGGAATTTTCATTGACGATTAACTCAATATTTCTTTAAAATGAAGATAAATTATATTTTTAACGTTTGGAAAATGATTGAAGCTTGTAATGTTATCAAAGATTAAGAGTTACTATTAAAATTGTAGAATTCTAGCTAATTTTAAACTGATCATGATTTTGAATGGCGTAATAATAGACAAGGTAATGGTGTTTCGTAACAAAAATATTAAATTACATAAAATGGGAAAATATTAAATATTTATTTATTATTCTTATAATTACTGTTCGTTTTCGCAAGGGAAGGCTGAACGTTTCTTGACTTGCAAGGTGGGTGGTGATTAAAAAAAAGTTGGAAACCTACGCTATAAATGTATGCCTCTAAAAAATGTTTTTTCGTTTTAAAAAATAAAATCTGCATACATTTATAATTTAATTGTAGTATTTTTAAGGAAATTTGATAGCATAAAAAATGTAGTGAAGCGGAATAGTTATGCACGTGCTTAGTAAATAAACCATATACATTTAAGTTTAGTTGGATGTTTACTTTTTCAATACTTGCATTAATTTAAAAGAAGTAAAATGATATACGTTCATGCGAAAATAGATATAGTTGCTTGTATATCAATTCAAACGAGATTTAAAACTTTTATCACAACCACGTTCAAGTTATTTGATTTATGTCAACCATTAAAGTAATTTTTAGTTGTCAAAACAACAATAGTGATTTTAAATTTAAAAACTTATAAATAAAGTAATCTAAATGTCCGTAAACAAACATTTCAAATAATTTTCTTAATTATGTTTTTTTATGTCTATTACATACTTACTAAATTTTTTTTAATAATTATGCAAGGTGACTTTAGAAAGGAAAAGAGAAAAACCTTTTGAATGGAAAGTATTATTTTCGTATTAACTTCACACAAAAAGGAAGCCATTATAATTTGCTAGGAAACGGAAATATTTGCAAGAATGGAAAAATTGCGAAAAGAAAAATATTTAAACAGTTTAAGTGTGAAGTGAACCTGTAAGGAATTAAAAACTGCTTTTATTAGGAGAAAAATTAACGTTTTATCGGGGTTGCTATCATCCACTAAAATGTTAAATGTCCTCGAAACTATTTTTAATTAAACATTTCTCTAAAGCACATCATTTTACATTTTAACTGAAGATTAAGCTAAATAATTTTCACAACACTGAACTTACAGTAATTTTCTGTAGATGAGCCAAAACCAATCAGAATTGGGTTCAAATATTAAGCCTGAATCAAACTAATAAAATAGTTTTTTTTGGGAAAAAATGTATCATAGCAAATTGTTAAGATTTGTATTTGGCTAATAACAAATATATACAGAAATTTACAAAAAAATTGCTCGAAGAGCAAAGTAGAATCCTAAAATAAGAGCTTATAGAGAATCAATGATTTTTTATTTGAGAGCGCAACGAAACACAGTTAAAATAAATTTTAAAACTTCTGCAACAAACGTAAATTTTTTTGCGCAACTGTAGAAGTATCATACTACGTAATTCAGCAACTTGGTATTCCTGAAAGTAGAAATAATGGAAGAAAACTGTTTATACATTTATATTTAGCACCCTAGATATTATAGATATTGTTATAATCAGCTTAAAAATCTAATCCACTAAATTATCGTTGGCGTGTATTATCATGAAACTATTTCAAGTCAAATTAAACCCATCAATTCAAATAAATTTGAATTAATTTTAATGCTACGGATTATCACTAAAATTCTTGTAAATCACTGTATATATTCTACAATTACTTGGGGCAAAAATAAAAATAATTCTTAGAGGAAATACCCATTTTATGTTTTTTTTATCTGACTGAAAGAATCTCCCCAAACTGGTGATTATTATTATTTTTGTTTAATATTTAAGATATTTATTCGTCTATAAGTTCAATCAAATCTTTCCTTTGCTTTGAGTATAAGGAATATAAACTGTGGTTCTTTTAAAATTTCCTTGGCGAAAAATCTTCCAAGATCGCATTTAAAAAGGTAAGAGAATCAAGTATACAAATTAACTCTTCTCTGAATAAAAACAAAGCTAATATTTTTGTACTCCATTACTATTTACCATATTCTTAAACTAATTCAATTTTTTTTCCTACATCATTCAGATGAATGAATGAATCCGGATTAAATTGTTCTTTTTTCTGCTGTGCAAACGAAAGAGCGTGCCACAAACATTTGTCAACTTTTTTCCCACATAACCAATCACTGAAATGCCCGTTTATGGAAAATAACGAGCTTGTGAAAGAGGGCGCAGGCCTCCCTCTGACCATGTAATCCCATGCGCATCATTCGAGTTTCTCACTTTCAAACTAGCCACAAGTAAAGGCACAGTTCATATCCCTTTTACTCTGGAAAAACGCCAAACTTTTACCTTTCTATCTTTTTATTCGAATAAATCCCAGAATATAATGTGAGCAAACTCTTCATAATTTTTCGGAAATTTATTGGACAGGAAGAAATGTTCTTTCCAACTATTTTACGAGATCTATCTTAGTAGGTAAGTTAATTATAACATTTTTCTTAATTAAGAAAAGATTTTTTTATTGAAATTATATTTGAAATAAATAATATTTAAAAAGTTTATATAGGAATTAATTCACTGTTTTGAAAATTTAATATAGTTACAAAATAATAATAGAATAAATCACAGAATATATTGTGAACAAACCATTCCTAATTTTTCCTAAATTTATTGGACAGGAAGAAATGTTCTTTCCAACTATTCTGCAATATCTATCTTAGTAAGTTAATTACAACATTTTTCTCAATTAAGAAAATAATTTTTACATTAAATATACATGAAATAAATAATAATACTTGTAAAGTTTATACAGGAATTAATTTGCTGTTTGAAAAATTCAATGCAATTACAAAATAATATTAATTGAATTAATCCAAGAATATAATGTGAGCAAATCATTCATAATTTTTTTGAAATTTATTGAGCGGAAAGATATTTTCCTTCCAACTATTTTTCAGGATCTATCTTAGTAAAATAATTATAATATTTTTCTCAATTACGAAAAGATTTTTTTAAATCTTAAATCTCTATATGAAATAAATAAAAGATTTTGTAAAGTTTAGAGTGAATTAATTGACTCGTTAAACAATTCAACGAAATTACGAAATAACAATAGTCGAATAATTCCCAGAATATAATGTGAACAAACTCTTCATAAGTTTACTGTGGGGGGGGGGGAAGAAATGCTTTTTCCAGCTATTTCACAAGATCTATCTTAATTAAGTAAGTTAATTATAATATTTTTCTCGTTTAAGTATACTATATATGAAATAAATAATAATATTTATATAAAGTTTATACAGGAATTAATTCACTGTTTAGAAAATTCGACATAATTACAAAATAATATTTAACTGTCCAAGGAATTTCTAGCTCGCAAATAATTTACAGAAATTTTATAACATTTTAACGATAGTTAATTAAATAATTGAACATAGTGAATATAAGGAATTATAGGAAAGTATTTATTGTGAAAATATGATTCGCGATTACTTATAAGCTTCTCCTAAAATTAAGAAATTATTTTTATATCAAAACTATAAATAAAATAAATAATGCCATTTATTAAGCTGATACAAAAAGTAATTATCTGTTTACAAGAATCAACATAGTTACAAATGAATTATTAATTAAACGAGGAGTTTATTACCCAAATATAATTTACGAAATTTTATAATATTTTTACTATAATTTAATATAATAAAATAATTATAAGTATGTACACATAATAAAAAATAATTGATTATTGGTTAGTTATAACCATTCATAAATTAAGAAAATACGTTTTCCAATAAAACTATAAAATAAATAATGCTATTTATAAAACTTAAACAGAATAAATTAGGACTTTTTTCCCATGAAGAAATTTTATTTTATTATTATAACTATAAATGAAGGAAATATTATTATTTATCAAATTAATAAAAAAATAATTATTGTTAAATGATTTGGATCTATTTCGGTAAGTAAATAAACTAACCTTTTTTTAATAAAGAAAATAATTTTGTTTATTAAACTATAAATGAAATGAATAATGCTATTTATAAACCTTATACAGAAAATAATTTGAAGTTCAGAAAATTTTATTTAATGACATTTAGCTGAATAAGATGTTAATAACCCGTAAATAATTTATGTAGTTGTACTACACTTTTAATTATACTTAAACGATTATCTTAATAAGAGGCTTGTAAGTTGTAAAATTTTTAAATTTATTGGTTTATTAATATTTTTAAGAAGACGTCAATTTATTTTACATAAAGAATTATCAATACATTTTGCATTATAAAATTTATTGTCTTCGTTTTTTAACGTAATTAATTGTAATGAGTATCAGCATTATTTGAGAAATACAACTTGTTAGTTACGCGCATTTATTGTCAATCGCACGAAACAAATTTGGAAGAGAAACGTCTAATCACTAAGTTTTTATAGTTGTTTAATAAAGCTCAGAACTTGCTTTAAGAGATTTCTTTGAGAAAGTTTCACGAAGAAGCATATGGAAGGAAACGTTCTTTTTCTAGAAGATTACGACTGACAATAAGTAGATCTGCGGAACTTTAACGATCAGCTTTATGTACTCCTTAAGTTATTTTAGATTGCATACTCATTCCCCTTCAAAAAGTGAATTCGTTTCATTCCAATGTGAAAAATATTTTTATAAATTTATTTTAATTTTTTTCAATGTTGATGTGGTAAGGTTATCAATGAAAATTTCATTTTGTAATGTTGTATTGACGTAATTTTTTTTTGTAAGAGAAGTTTATTTAAAAAAAATAAGAAAGTTAAAAAAAATTTTAAATTTCAAACAGATTGGAATTTCTTTTCAGATTTTTAATTTTGAACTTATGAACAGATTACCGCTGCCCTGAACTTGAACTTTTATTGTTTTTTAACACTGCACTATAACTCGAGTAAACGTTAAAGAAGCAATTGAGAAAAATGATTTGCTTCTAAATAGCATTATAGTTATTTTTGTCTAAGTAACTAAGCGTGTTAGTATAAAACAGGATTTCTCAAACAAAAGTCAACGGCTTGATTGACTTCAAAATCAAAGGGCCTTTTTAAAAATTAGGAAAATTGAATATTTTTATTAAAAAAATTAAACCAGTTGGGAATATTTTCGAAGCAAACTTTGGTGCTTCAAGTAAACATTACTGAAAGTAATTATGTACTTACTTTACAAATTATTTTAATTAAATATTAATTATAACAGTTAATTTCGAGTATGTAACAATGAATTTTTGTAGAAAGAAGGGGATACGAAAAGCTTTTTAGACAACCCCCACAAAAAATTTCCAGATTGGTTTCGTAATCTAATTATCTGATTTTAAATTAAGAGAAATTAATATTTAAATTTTCTTTAATTAATTTGAAAAATTTTAAAATCAAACTTCAATGTGTTTCAAATAAACGTAAAATATTCGTGTGTGTGTGTGTGTGTGTGGGGGGGGGGTTAATGTATATGTTTTTAAAAATCATGTTGATTTAATGTTTATAATAATTAATTTTGCTTAAGTAACTGAGTTTTTCTATAAAGAAGGTGCTCACAAACTTTTTTTTAGCCGTAACCTGAAATCAAATACGTGATTGCTTTTGCAATCAAAGAATCTTTTAAACATTAGGAAAATTAAATATTTTTTCAATATTTTTCGAAAACTACTTCAAAGTATTTTAAAATCAATCTTTTATACTTTGTATATACATAAAATAGGTTAAAACAAAAACAGAATAACTTAATGACACTTTATGACTTAATGACTTTAAACTTAAGATCGAAGAAATAAATAAAGCATAATGTAACGTAATGAGTAAAAATCCAAAAGTTCATAGTCTTACTGCTGTTTCGATGTTGAAAACAAACTTCAGTTTTCACAATTTCATAGTTTTCAGACTAAAGAAACTGACACAAAGTTTAAGAATATGCACTAAAACAATTAGAATTTTAATTCAAGAACAGTAAATACTTTATCAAAAATTAATTACTAATTTCTTTTTAAATTACTATTTCAATTTAGCTAGTTAAATAAGACATTTTGATGTCCTCTATTTCATATTTAAGTTACGTTAAAATTTGCAATTAAAATTTCGTGTCTGTTAAACAACGATTTAATAATTTGAAGCAATTAATAAAATATATTGGACATTAAAAGTTGAGTTAAATATCAAATTCTCCCGAGTAAAAAAATTTATTCCTAAAAATGTGTTCCAAAAAGTATATTTTAGGACACACTATTGTTGGAATATTTTAGAACATCTTATTAAGAATGATTCCCTCTTTAAATTTTTTCCAAGATCCTTAATCTTAAGAGCCATTCAAATAACAGATGAAACGTATTCCTTCTTTACAATTAAAAAAATTTTTTTTGTGACTTCACATAAATTTAACAAAATTAATGTACTTAAAATCAATAAATACATAACTGAATTAACCAACTATGAAAAAATCAGCAATTATACGTTGTAATAAATTTTTTAAAATTAAAATGTAACTAGGGGATTGAACACTGTAATTATTATTGAAATTTAGTTCTTTCGGAATTTAAATTAATATATGCGTTTGCTATTTGCAGCCATAAAAGACGTTAAAATAAGTCATTTTTCTGTACTTACGTAAAATTAAGCAAAAGAAAAATCAGCTGAATAGTTAACGAATAACTATACTGTAAACAATACCGGATCAAATTTAAAAATTTCCCGGCACTCAGAATTATAATTATTATCCCCAGGCTAAATAATTATTACTGTAAAATATACGGTATAAAATTTACTGTAAAACTGTACTGCATTATTTTAATTGTATGCTATTGTATTACTAAAAAAATATAGGGTATTTTTTAATGTAAATTCCATTTTTACTAAATATCTGATTTACCGTAATTTTATACTGTAATAATTACCGTAAAATCACTGAGTCATTCTAATTAAATGAGTATCACTGTAAAAATTATGGCATAATTTTTAGGGTAAAAATGTATTTTACTTTAAAATTAATTTTACGGTTAATGCACCCAGGGTGCGGACACTTTTTTGCATAATTTAAACCAGAATTTTTCACAGTGCAAAGTGTAAAATAATAAACGTGAAAGAAAATGGAATGATACGCTTCACAGTATTGTGTTATAAAACAAAATAATTGACCCTGATCATCCAGATAATTATCCGAAAATATATTTATAATAAATATGAAAGAAAAAAAAACTTGAAAAAGTTATCCCATAAGAATGCTTCTAAAAGGTGACAATAATTTAGTAATTTGCGTTTTCTAATTGATTTTTTACACTTATATCTATTAAATGTTTTAAATTTAAATATTATTTTAAAAAAACAGTTATAAAACATTTAATGATAAAGAGCAAATAAATACTTAATCGGTTTTATAAAATTATTTCAAGGAAATCTTGAATTACTTCAAGTTTACTTTTTTAAAAGAGATATTTTTTAAGGTTTCTTTTCATATCTGTTTTTTTTTCAATGAAAAGAGAAATTTATTGACTTACGACTGTAGAAAAATTGGCTATCAGCTGAATGGAAAAGAACCTCAATAAGAAAGTATAAAGCAGTTTTTTTGCTGATCAATGAATTGTATACCATGGTCGGTTTTAGATCAAAAAGATTCAATAATGCATGTTACAATAAAATAAAAATTGGTTTGACGTTTTTACAATTATAAAATATAAGTTTTTATATCAATAGAATCTTCAGAAATTGTCAGAATTTAATATATTTCTTTTGCTCATCTGATAAAATTATAACTATTTCTAAGACATTATATTCTTTTTTAAAAGTAATCTGAAAAATAAAATAAATTTCTGACGTTGACGTTGTCCTCTTTTGGAATTTGTGCAACTAAACCCTACATTCAATTCAATTCTCATTTGTGACGATTCAAAATTTTTTTTGGATGTATTTCGAATGTCATTTCATCCCGAAATTACATAATTCGAAACGCGAACTCTCAATTATTTGACGAAATTACTTCTTTATTCGTGAGTCTTACCTGTTCATTCTGGGAGTTGTATGAAATTTTCATTTGAGTTTAAAACTTTTTCCTTGCATGACGGGATAGTACAGAGGTTAGTACTCTCGCCTTTCAAGTCGGTTTCCCAGGTTTAAATCCTGGTGATGATTGAGAATTCATTCACCTATCCTATCTTTATTTCATGTTGCATTCCCTTAGCAATTGATTATAATCGATACTTAACATTAAGTCTAATGTTTTTGGCGAAATGTGTATCCTTAAGTAAGTGACGATAATTATTTCCTCAAATTGACAAAATGTTTGCTCGGAGCATTTTCCAGGAAGCCGTGTAAATTTTTGTGAATTTTGAGTATCTATTTTTTAAAATGATTGACATATTTTTCAAAAAAAAAAATAAAAACTGAAACTAAAAATAATTAAATAAGTAAATAATAAGAAATTTATAAACTGATTACATTTAAACAGGGGTGAAAGACCATATATATCAAGACGGAAAAGAGTAAAAACTGGTAACAAGTAAATTTCATTTTTAAATTTTTTTTGGGAATAATAAAAATCTATTACTACCAATTGTTTTTAACGGATATAATTTTTATAACGAATTGCTTCTTCGCCGAGAAAAAATTACCTACAGTGAATTGTTTATTGTTAAGACTAGATTAACTCCTCCCGAATATTATCTAATATTGAAATAGTATCCTACCAGTATTTTCTCTTTTCCGTCTCTCTTTCAGGCATTTAAGTGTTACCCCCCCCCCTCAAGAAAAAATAAAACTTAAGCCTGTTATTAATTTTTAGCGTTAATATGTTATAGAATTTGTTTCTAAGAATATGAGTATATTATATTGTATATACGAGTGTATACGAGTATATGTATGATTAATTTAATTATTTTATTGATGTGATGTGTACTATTTAATTTTACTTTTTCAAAATATATCATAGGTTGAATAAATATCGTGGGTGTAGTACAACAATTAGAAATCAATATTTATTGAATTTGAGTTATGAATACATTTCATATGATTAGGTTACCTAGTTATAGGTTTTAACCTTCATAACTCCAGTAATTAAATAGATAAATAAAAACCTCACAAAAAATAAAATTTAAAACTTAAACCTGTAATTAATTTTTAGTGTTTAGAACTTGTTTCTATGAATAGGAGTATACTATATCGTATATACGAGAGTATTATATCATATAATTAATTAATTCAATTATTTTATCAATATATATCATAATACTTGTGATGTATGCTGTTTTATTTTACTTTTTCAAAATATATCATACGTAGAATAAATTTAGAGATGGGAATATATCGTGGGTGTAGTACAATAATTAGATAATTCAATATTTTTTTAAATTTGAGTAGCGAATACATTTCTTGTGATTAGGTAATCTAGCCATAGGTTTTAAATTTTATAACTAAATAACTTTTTTATTATCCGTCTGTAAAATCTAATAGTAGGTGTAGGAGCTGGACAATTTTGCAAATGCGACAAAAAATTGATTTAAGATATTAATTTTTTCACAATCGATGTTTTATTGTTATTTTTTCATAGTACTACACTCACGTTAATAAATCGAAATGTGTACAAATCTTGATTTTGGCTCTTAATTCACAATTTGTGTGATGGTTCACAATTTGTGTGATGGCTCCCAATTTGTGTGATGTTTCACAATTACAATATTCACAATTACAATGCAATATTAATATTATGTAGGCCTTTTGAACACGAAATATATGCTGGCATATTTTCTAAGGTACTAATAATAAATCGAAAATAAAAAAATCATACGTTTATTAGGCGAAAGTATGTTCTTTTACCAAATTTTTTATTTTTTCCTTTAGTACTAATTATTTAGTACTAATTATTTAGCAATATTAATATTATGTGAGAATTTGAACATGAAGCATATGGTAGCATATTTTTGATGTTCTATTTAAGAACCGACAGAAATTGAATGCTTATTCAGTGAAAATGTGCTTTTTTAAAAAATCCCCAATTTTTATTTAGCTTTAATTATTCAATAATATTAGTTTTAAATGAGCCTTAAGAACATGAAGTTCATAATTTAGTAAGTAAATCCCATCCTTAAGCTACAAGTTACTCAGGGTGCCTTTTTACACTGACTATAAATATTGAGGTGACAGGCGTTTCGAATCTTTCGTAATAAGTTAAGTTCAACATCTTACTCGTAAAACAACAACGATCTGCAGAGATTTAGTTTTCCTTAATAATTACCTCACTTTTTTAAACGTCATAAAAATCATTGCATTTTACACCTCATTTATGTGATATCAACGTTTCCTTAAAATTGAAAAAGGATTGCAAATGATTTCAGGTGATTTACAGATAAGACTACAATTTACAGATAAGACTAGAAAAATCAAATTAATTCCAATCTAAGGTTTTAGGAAAATTAATATTGACTTACATTAATTAAAATATTAATTTGTAATAGAATATTTCCCTATTCTAAAAAGAGATTTTGAACTCAATGCAGTTCAGAACCATTATTTATTTGATAAATATTGTTTTTAATTTTTTTATTTTATCAAAAAATTGAAATTTCAACTTTAAATGCCGCAAATTTCTACTAAAGTATTCACAGTATGATTAAGCAAATACACATGGAAGTGTACACCAGTGTTGCGAATTTACGATATCTCACAGAAGAGATTTGACCACTAAATAAAAATGATATTCAAAATGTCTACTTTAGCCCCATGTCCACTCTAGCTCCCTTGACCCATTATCATTCTACTCTTTGCAACAAATATACATGTTTTGAGATAACATTATTTAATACTAGTATAAAAATTTAGAAAAAAATGTAATAGTTTCAGGTGTTTTTATGTGAACACATATTAAGTTGCAAGACACATAGTTACTTATTATCCGAAGAGATAGTATGCTTTTCCGGATATTCTCATTTTTATTAATGTAAACCGTTTATTTTTGATATTACCTTCAAGCTCTTTTCCTTTTTAGGCACCAACTTTCTAATTTTGCTTAAAAATGAATGTATGGCGTTTCAATTTTGAATGCACGGGGTCTTCAAATTCAACTATTAGTATTTGTTTCAGAGCTATATGGACATATTTTAGCTTAATTTTTAAATATCGCTAATCAAATCTGTAGCCAACTTAGTTATTCACATTAAAGGTTATAAAGGTATAAAATGACCATAGGTTATTCATAAAAATTATTAGAATGAGTGATTTTTTTAGCATTATGTCTCCCGAACTATTATGAAGTGAGAGATAAAAGCATTTTTGTGGGACTACAAAATCTTTATTTCATTTAACACACTTGTTTTTTTTAACTCTAATCTACTCCCATGAGTCCAGTGGACCATTGATCTTTAATAACCTCTATTCAATCGAGTTTTTAATGAAAATCTTTTTTGATTATTCTGGACGTTATTCTTGATAAACATGAAAAAATACTATTTCTAACAATATGTTTCAATTAGATAAAAAAAGTATCACAGCATCAATCTGCATTTATTTCTCAAAAAAAAAAATTATTTGTAACGTAAAATAAAATAAAAATTATCTTTCAAAGTTTCAGGTTTAAGCTTTAAGATGAAAAAGTAACACAATGAAGCGTGAAGATTTTTATTTATTTTCACGCTTAAAAGTAAGCTATTTCTTTCATTGTGATTTATTTACCCATGTAATAGAGAGCTTGTAATTTATAAAGAATGAATGAAAAGAAACCAATGGCCTTATTTTCTCTAGATATATATAAAGAAAACAAAGAAAGAAGTAAAAAAGAAAAATATTTTTTTAAAGAGAATAAGAGAAATTATGAAAAAATAAACGAAATTATTAAAATTTTGAAAAAAAGAATTAAAATTTAAAAAAGCAAGAAAGAAAAACAACGAAAAGAAACAATTTTGTCGTCAGCTCACACGCCAACATCCGCAAAATCGTGCTAATATTGCTTTCTAATATTGTATGGCCAAATCAAAATCACTAGAATAGTATGAGGAGCACTACAAAAAAGAAATTGATTCGATAATGAAACAAATCGAGCCAAAAAAAACCAAATATTCCAGAAAAATGTAAAATAAAGCAGAAATAGTAATATATAAAGCGATGAGTGAGAACAGAAGTCCATCATAACTGTTATTAAAAATAATAAGTCTTAAATTCTTATTTTTCCATTTTTCTTCGTAAATTTCTCTTTTTTTTTAAATTCTTTACTGTGTTATATACATAATAAGCATTTGGGCACACTTCCAAATGAGGATATACGCGGTCTTAAGTACATATTTAAGTACAAAAGGTCTTGATATACGTCATACCTTTAGTACTTAAATATCGTGTAGCTCAAAAATCTTAGTAAAAACTGTACTAAATGAACGCAAAAAATCAAAGCTGTCATATTAGTTATAAGCAGAAAGCAAAATGAATAAATAAATAACTTAAAATTCTTATTGAGAAAAAAAAATGGAATTAAGGAGAATTCCTTGAGTTGTTACCACTTGTGAAAGGGTTAAATAGTTATTTCTTGTGAACTACTCAACTGATTCTTAAGATTATTTTGCTTAAGAATGACATAAAAAAGGTAAAAACTCAAATTAAATTTGATCGATTCATTTTATCAGTTATAATTTTCTTTAATATGATGTACTGACAAAGTAGTTGTTCGTTGATTCTGCGATTCTATGATATTTGATAAATTTTATTTCTTTGCATGATCCCTTAAAGTTTATCTAAGAACTTTGGAATCATTTTGTATACTCAACATTAATGTTAATAAATTTAAGGGAGTCTGAAACACATGTTTGAAACTTTTTTAAAAATGCATGCATAGTTTTGAACTATTCATACTGCTGTACTATATCAAAAAAAAAAAATGTTTCTATGAATCATTTTTAAAAAAACTTTTATATTTAAAAAAGCCATGTTTCGAAATTTTTCATACAGCTGAAATATTAAACTGCCATATTAAAGTATTTTGATTTTTTTTTAATAAAAAATGTCCACTCTTAAGTTTATTTTCAGCAAATTTTGCTATGCTTAGAAATTTTCAAACAATTTCTGAAATGGATAGATCATATTTTTCTCTTTTTTAATTTGTTTAAAGCAATTATAAAATCTAAAAAATGATTTTGGGTCAAGTTACGGTAAAAAGTACCGGTACTCAAGGTAACTGTACATTTTGCCGTAAAATTCATTTTTAAAGGAACGCGTTACGGATCAAAAAATCTGATATACTGTAATTTTTACAGTTATAACTACCGTAAAATCACTGAAACACTCTAATTAAATAGATATTATGGTATAATATTTAATAGTTAAAATAGATTTTGCGGATGATGTACCCAGAGTGCCGGTACTTTATACTGTAATTTAATCTAGAATTTTTTGCATTATAGAAACTTTTTTATTAATTTCTCGAAAACAAATTAAAATAAAATAATTAAAAATATGCATTCCAGATTCAATATAGTTACTTCTAATGGGTTTTTAGATGCATTGCTTAAAAGTTGTAAGAGTATTAAAAGTTTCAACATCTTTTAAAGTTCAATATTGAGTAAGAACGAAGCAAAATTTTATCTCTCGTTTTAATTTAGATAAAAACGAAATTTTTTCTCCGGTCAGACGATTAATAACTGCATTTTTTTTATAATTAAAAGAAAAATCATGACATATAACTTTATGTGACTTGGATGCCCTTACGATTTAAATAGTTTAAACTTACTTACAAACTCCACAATTTTTACCGTTACGAATTGAAACTTCTTTTACTGTTGTTAGAAAAGAAGCTTTAAGTACAAAATCCTTCATTTTTCATTCCCTCTTCAATTTTCAACCCCTCATCAGCAATTTCACTTTAGGGCTATTTGTCACTTTCCTCCTCATGCTCATGATAACTCTAGCTTTTGTGCGAATCTCCCGTCATAAATAGTGTATTTATCTACGACCCCAAAAACCTCTTCAAATCAATTGAATTTTACTGAGGTTTGAAATATAAAAGTTTATCTGCCTTTCGCGCTGCTGTAGGTGAGCAGAGTCAGCGCATTGTGCATTATTGCAAATTGTTAATCTATGATATCCTTAATAATATGTTATTGAACGCATGTTCACTAATTACATTTTTATGAACTTATTGAGTGAAATCATTTCAGTATCTTATTTAGTCCTCAACTTATAATAAAAACACTTTTAATGTCACTTATTCTTGTCGATATTAAACAGTGCTATGTATTTATATTTTTTTAGTCGAAATTATACATATATTTAAAAATCACAAGCAATGACTTTAGAAGTTGAGTAGAATGTATTTCTGCTCTGTATAATGTTAATTAGAAAGACTTTTGTATAGAACTTTGCCTTCATAAACCTTTGGAACAATCAAATACCCAGGAAAAAATTACGAATCAAATTACTGTATAAAGTACCGGCACTTCGGGTGCATCATTTGTACAATTTATTTTACTGTGAAATCCATTTTTACCGTAAAATATTATATCGTAATTTTTACAGCAATATTTACTTAATAAGAGTGATTCAGTGATTTTACTGTAATTATTACTGTAAAAATTGTGGTATCATACATATATTTAAAAACTAATTACCAAACAAGCAATGACTTTGGAAGTTTACTTGAATGCATTTCTATTGTTAACCATACAGACTTTTGTACAGAGCTTTGTCTACATAAGCCTTTGTATAAATAATATACATTGTAAAAAACTCCAAATCAAATTACGGTTTAAAGTACCGGCACTTTGGGTACATTTTCTTTATCGTAAAATCCCTTTTTAGTGTAATTCTTACAGTAAAATTTATTTATAGTGATTTAGTGATTTTTACTGTAATTAATACTGTAAAAATTATAAAAATTATGGTATCTGATTTTTTGTTCAGTAACAAGTTCAGGTAAAAATGAATTTTACGGTAAAAAATACCGGCAATGCCGAATTTTTTTTACCGTAATTTCTTGCAGCGTTAAACAACAGGATAAAATTGCCAAATTTAACTACATTTATCAAATTTTATCACGCATGATAAAGTACATTGTTTCCTTAATTTTCTGTTCAGAGCCAAAAATTTTAAAACTGTTTTTGATTTCATGTTTTACACTGATTTCAAATACACAAAGATTTTTCTTCTATGAGCTAGTTTCGGAGATTTACGATAGAAAAGAAAAGAGATTGCGCGTGATACTTTAAATTGTTTTTAACTACTTTAGGTTACTTTTTTCATATATTTAAATTAAATATTTTGATTTATTATTTTAATTAAGTTTCGGCATATCTACGCTGAATCCACTAAAAAATTGCCGAATTTCAGGGAACTACGAATAATCTTAAAATAATAGTCTATATAGAAACAATGTTTTCTTAGTTGAAAGCGCACCACATTTATTGAAAATAATTACTTGACAAGTAGTTACTTTATTTGGATGTCCTCTAGCATATATTCCTGTGTATAATGTAACCATACGAATTTTAAATAGAACTTTGCGTTTATAAAAGATTTATGATAATCATTTTATATCTAGAAAACAATTGCTGGACAAATAATTACTTTGTTTAGATGTTATGTAATATATATTACTACCTATATTATTAAACTATGTTGACATTTTTAAATAAAGATCTGTAATGCCATGTCCTTTGTTTACTGAAAAGCTACTTTCGGTTGCTATATTTTACATAGCTGGTGTTCTTAAATTCCCTAAAATGTAATTCTGCTCGTCGGAGGTAAAGGATACCATGTGACATAAATGTAATTTTTGAGGAGAGCAGATTTTAGTTTTTTTTTCAACTTTATTTTAAGATTTGTTAGGTAAACGTAGAAGGTGCTCTATGACTAGCTTCGCCATTTGTTATGACAGGACATAGTGTTATATACTATAAGATAGAGTGAAAAATCTACAACATGGACATTATATCTACTCAATTTTAGAAAATAATGGGCATGGTGTCCTTTACATTCGACTTACAGAATTGCATTTTAGGGAATTCGAGAGCTTCAGTTATATGAAATATAGCAACAAAAGGAAACTGTTTCAAAACAAAGGATATGACATAAATACATAGCTAATATAATAATAATAATAACCAAATTTAAATTCACACATTAAAAATATAGTCAGGAAATTTAGGACTTTTAGAAATCTATATATATATAATAGTATTTTTTCAGAGAATAGAGTTTTTCTTGGAAATCAATTCTTCAATTCAAAGTTTTTTTAAAATTTTTACTAATTTTCAATTATATTTGCTTATTGGAATGCAATTGAATGTTAGTAATTAATTAATATTTTTGAAAAAGAGATACAACTGTCACATAATGATAACAAGCTTTAAGTACGCTGGAAATTGTTTAAGAAATAAATTCTGTTAATGTTTCTGTTCAGTATCATATTAATATTTTCCAATTAAAGCTGAAGCTTATAAGCTAAGCCCATTTCCCGAAAAGGCTTAAAGTTTAAGCTTCGTGGAGTTTCTCTGACTAACGTGCGATCGCCACTTTTAAGCCTGTTCCAATTATCCCACATTTAAATCTGCTTTTGAAAATAAGATATTATAAGCATGCTAATTATTTAATATGTAGATATATAATTAAAAAACAATTTGTATTCATTATTAATTTAAGTCTTTCAGGTCTAGAAACTGGTAATTGTCATCAAGGATTTTATTCATAACCATCTGTTAAAATCACGCTGACCCAAGAAGCAATTAAAACCCGTTTTTAAACGGATTTTATTTGTTTCTTGGGTTAGTAACATATATAACATATTGTTATTTTATTACGGTTAAAAACCTTTCGTTTTTGTTTGTACCACACACCATTGTATTCATACAACATTAATTGAATTGAATTTAAAGCAATTCTGAGTTTTGAATTTTAAAGGAATGAACACAACTGCTTGAATCTAAAAATCTCCATTTCAATTACTTGAAAATTTAACTATATCAATTTGCTTTTTATTACTCATTCACTTAAATATAGTTCAGCTTCCTCGTAGTATAAGCCTATAGATTAGATATAGTATAGATATATTATAAGCTAATAGATTCTATAAAAAATAGATCATACAAAATTTGTGGATGAAATAAACGAATGAAAAAAATATACTTTATAATAACTCTAAGTTTATTGCAATTCAACTTATTTATTTTATATTTTGAACTTACTAAGCAGTCCCTATTGATGCATAGGTATGACAAAATGAAATTAAGAGACAGAAAAATAGGAAAGAAAAACTTTTTTCTTCCAATTTACGAATCAAAGAATTTGTTATCTTCAAAGATGAAGATAACAAATTTTTTCATCCATACAATTTCACAATTCGTTCTTTATTATCGATTTTTAATTTTGCTTTCGTAGTCAATTTTTTAAATCAAGATAAGAATAAAGTTATTACATTGATAGCTTAGAAAACTTTTAAGGTATCCGACTAGTTTCGACAACTTTTTTTAAAAAATACTAATATAAAATTTCAAAAAAAATACTTATTTGCTTTATTGCGTGAAAAACTTGTAAAACTAGCAAAAAATTATTATTATTTTCTAAATGGCAATATTTAGGTAAAAAATAAGACATTTTTTGCTTATACGTAACATGGTAAAAGATTTCTATCGCCTAAAACAAAAAATCCTTTGAGGATTTTATTTAGACTGCTATCAACTATGTTTTAAACCTTAAAAGTAAGTGTATATACTACTGAGTTAGGGATCAATGTAGTTTAAAAAAGCAAATTTTTAAAATTTTCCGTATTTGTCTTTGTGAAAAAACATACATAAAATGACAAATTCTGCTTTTTTCTCTCAGCTTGTAGTTCAAAATATGCGTGCTATAATCATAGGCACTAAAAAAAATTTTTAGACAATTATTGTAAAAACAACATGATATATCGTGCTTGAATAAATTTGATTTTGAGATAAATGCGATTAATCATTAGTCTATCTACTGTTAATTATTAGTCTATTCCATGGCACAAAAACTGCTATAACTTTGTAAATAATTGTAGTACAAGCAGATGTGAAGTATTTTCAGAAAGTTAAGAGTACAGGGATTCTAAATTGATAATTAACTTATTTTCGGAAGTTTTTCCCAAAATCATATTTTTGCACTAGTCGAGCACCTTAAAAATACGTGGTATTTGAATTATCTATTTTTTCTTTTACGTGTAGCTCACGTACGAAAAATTACAAAAAAATACCAACTCAGACAACTTTTAAAACACTTTAAAAATTCTTTTTTTAAATATATGTTGTGTAAATTGAGAAGTGATCAAGTTATGTTTTTTATAGAGAAATAGTCACAACGAAAGTCTAATCAACTCTTGTTTACGAAATATACATTGCAATTAATTAAGAATCATTGCAATTAATTAAAAATTACAATCCCTAAGAGCTAGTTTATTACGTAACCACTTAAAACTGCTCATTCAATTCTCACGTATTTTTTTTACAAAAATTTCATCAAAAATTACTAGAATTCCTTTTTAGTTATAGTAATTACGGCTAACTAAAATTTTTAGTTCAAAAATAAGCTCGTTCAAATTAATAAAAGAATTTATGGTTCACAATAATAATCCTTCGTGATAATAATTTTTATTTAACTTTAAAATTTTTTAAAAAGCTCTCAATCGGTTGATTTTTCTTATCTTCTAATAACTCTTTATTTTTTTATGGAATAAGATGAGAAAAAGTAATTACTTTAAACTCCTTTTTTGTCTCATGAAAAATCTACATAAATCTGATTACTGATTCTTATTTCTAAATATTTAGTTTTGTTATTCATTGCGAAAAAAATCGTAATAAAAAAAAATAATACATGCGTGTATCTTTTGTAATTTTTTTATCCAAATAATTTTGGCATCATGTTAAATTTTTTTTCTATATTGAATTGTTTTATTATTATAATTATTATTTACAAGAAAACAAGGAAAGAAACAAACAGGAAATATTTCTGTTACCAGGGATCACATGGTTCATAATGGTAACAATAAAAATAAATAATCATAAATGAACACAAAGAAATAAAAGGACAACACATAAAATTGAATATACAAACCTACGATTCACATAACATACTAAAGTATCAAGCAGGTGGCGTTTAATATAAGTAAAAATTTACAGTCACTATACATTTTAAGAAGCATACAATAAGAGAAAAATATAGTCAAAATTACCAGAATATGGTAAAATATACTTTTTCTGGCTCTATGGGAACACCAAAAAATCAGTAATTTTTACCGAAACGCTTTGGTAAAATTGCCAATAATATATAGTTTTCTAATATGTGATGAAATTTGGTAAATGTGGTGAAATTTGATAATTTTATCCCGATGCCTCATAGAATGGCATAAAAACAATTTTTCGTTTAAATTTACTTTTCAGTTATATATTTTTTATTAAATGAGTGGTAATAAGAACTATAATTTTGAAAACTGGAATTTCTGGTATGCCCGTACCATACGAATGGAAAATTATCAAATTTAAAGTTAAATATAATATATTTTGGTTTTATTTACCAGAATTTCTTACCAGAAATGTCATTTCCATAGATTACGGTACTTTTGCCAGTATTTTCTTCTACGTGCATAGGGTGAAAGGTAAAGTAAAAATAAGTTCTCAGTATCAATAACAGTAATTGAACATTTCTTTAATTTCCGTTTAATTGAACCTTTATTAGGAGCATTTTGCAAATCGGTGGGAATATTACCGAAAAATTTGGGAGCTAAATATCGTAAGTTTTGTACGATATATACTTTTATGAGGGTCGGTATTTTACATGTTACGTTAGATCTGGATTGGTTAACATTTTCGTGCTTTTTTACACTCATTTTGGACTCATATATAAATATAGACAGATTTTATAGAAAAGAAGATGATGAATCGGAAGAATGTTTAAAGATTTGAAAAGATTAATATTTATAGAATTATATCTACCAAATGAAATTATTGTAATTTTAATATTTGTATGTCTAGGAGCGGAAATTTTATTTATAGTCGTTGCATGAGAAGCGCTTTAAATATGTGTATTTTTCGTCTTCTAACTCCACAAAAATATGATTAATTTGATTCAGGATTTAACTCAAAGTACTAGCTTGGCCCTGGTAGTGCAAAAATGAGTCTAGAAAGGCTGTCTTTAAAATCAGTTTTAGTTTTTTGTTCTTTATTTTTTATCAATGCTCTCAAGCACTATTTCAATCAAACCTTCTATGTCCACCCTAAGCGTGGGGGAAAATATTGACCCCGAGGTCTATTCTTCTTGCATCACTGGGCATGGGTCTGCGTTTTCTAAAATTTCTTAGAAACGAAAAGCGTTTTACTGACATTTGCTTCTTTAGTGGTATTTTTCCCCATCCATAATAAGACAGTGAATAAGCTGTCATTTTCAAATGGTCATCGATGGATTAATATATATATATATATATATATATATATATATATATATATATATATATATATATATATATATATATATATATATATATATATATATATATATATGGCACTATAAAGACGAAAATGATAATGATAAAAAGAAAAAAGAAAAAACCAACGAAGGAAATCAAAAAAGTTTTATTTCCTGCGCATAAGCTCCAAGTATATAGAACTCATAAAATAAAATTTAAATATCGAGAAAACATGGAAGATAATGAAGATTATTGAGAAGCGAAGAAGAAAAATTATTAAAATAAAATATTTTTAGAAAATATAGCCAGACACTTAACCAGACCTAGTATGACTAGACCTTAGGTAAATGTCCGAAATATATACTAGGTCTAGTGCCACTTTTGCTATAGCGCAAATATTTAAAAAAAATTAAACAAAGCGGTTGAATCAATTTTAAACTGATACCGAAATTATTGCCTTAAAATTAAAAAAAAATAATAAAAACTGCGCCAGATAAGAGTAATTGAAGTAGTTGCTTTATACAGCGCATGTGCGGGAAAAAATTTTAAAAAAATTATCCAGGTGCATCTAAAAGTGGGTGAATATCCCAAGACACCCTGTGGCTGTGTGTGACACAAATTGCCCATTTAACTTTTAGCATTATACACAATGACCGGGCAATGTAATAATTGCAACATTATTTATCATTTTGTCATATCCTTATGGGCACTTTTTAAATTGCCCGGGCATTATAAACGATGCCCAATTATTTACATTGCCCGTGACATATGTATATATAAAATGTGAAATTCATTAATTGTTTTTAATTGCCAAAATTAAAAGGTGGAGAAAGAATTTATTTAAAAGCTTAAGCGTCTAGCAAAGTAAATTGCCGAAACTTGTAGTAAATGATTCATTTTGTAATTTAACACATTTTCCGGTGATTGTGTGGAACCATTTCAAACAGAAAAATTTATGATGTAAATGAAGTGATAATTTGCGTATAATAAATGTCAAATAATGTAAACCAAAGTAAGTTTTTAAAACCAAAATATGTGTCTTTCTGCTGAAAAACTGGCCATTTTTAAAACATAAAACTTTCAGAACTGCTGATTTTTTCAATATTTTGCTGGAATAAGATATTAGAAGCATTAAGACAGCATGCTTTAAAGCATTAAAAAGTAGGCCTTGGCACAGGAAGGAAAGTTATTAAGTTTTTTATTCTTGATTTGGCTAGTTTAATAACTCTCTTTAAAATTGGTATTTCGTTAAGTTTATATTTCATTAAGTTTATTGTAAATATCGGTTTTTAAAGCCTGAAATAAGCAAAACTGTTTAGTACGATTAAATGGCATTAGACTGAGATTTAAATCACAGTTTGAGTAAAATATATTTGAAATTATTTTAATTATGTGACTAAGGCTTTAGAAAAGTGATCAAGGGAAAATAATTTTGCGGAAGTAAACGGAAATAAATTTTACGATATTCTGATAGTTTAAACCATTCATTTTTCTCATCCTTTGCTATGACAAAAGATCACTTTTCTCCTCATTTATTAAAAGACGCAGCATCCACAAAGGAGAAAAAAACATGAAATTTAATTAAAAACTTTATGTGTACAGTCACAGGTGGAAACATAGTAATGCTAAACAAGTTAAAACTTAGCTCTGAATGAAAATGACATTTGACCGCAGGGTTTGGCACGTTTTGTAGCAAAACGCAATTTTTAAACGCTATAAAACGTGGATTTGATTCAGTTTGCCATTGTTTTTTGTATGCAGTTGACGGAAAAGTTTCTGTAGATTTCATAAAATTAAAAAAAAATAGTATTTTTAAGATATTGAGGAAAAGGCTAGTTTTGCAACTGAGTGACACATATAAGATAAATAAAATTACCATTTTTATTTTCTTAGCTCTTAAATCATTCGTTCCTCCATTTTGGATTTTGCTTTCTTTTTTTTCTAACTCTCTCTAAGAACTGACTTGAAACTGATTTCATCGAAAGTCATTAAAAATAAGAATCTACACGATCAAAAAAGAAAAAGGAAGAAAATGGTAAAAATCAAAATGGAAAGCTAAATTTAAGAGTGAAAATCTATTTCTACAGATGTTCCCTAAACTTTTCATTATTTCAAATGCAGCAACTATGTATCTTTTTTTCTGTTTTTGAAAGCTTTATTAAAATGCCTTTAAGCAAAGTACGTAAATTAAAATAGAGAAGTTTTGTAAAAAAACACTAAATGAAGAGAGATGTGAAATCTAAATGATTTCTTGCCATGCGACCTGATACTATGCTCACTTGTTTTTTAAGAAAAAACTAGAAATGTAAAAAAATTGTATTAATTCCGTCATAAAATGAGCAAGTGATAAAGTGATAAGAGTTAAAAAGACAGTTCATACTTTCTTAGTTTTTAGTTTTACTGATTAAAAATGCTCGTTCACAATTTAAATAAAGGAATTTCAAGAGAACTTTCTTTAAAAGAGTTATTTGATTGTGATGCATGGCTAAAAATACAGATTCTGATTCCTATGAACTTTAATCAGAATTCGATAGCTTAAGGGAAAAATAAGGCCAGAATTATGCATTTTTCAATGAAAGTCCATAAGTGTACAATATTGTTTAATTAAAAGTATTTTATCTGCAATTTTTTAAGAATATTATTAAATAAAATGTGTAATAAAGTGTGATTATAAAAAATGAAAAAAGAAGAATTAAAAAGTAATTTTAATTATACATATATTAAATAAATATCATGATTGATTAATTGTAATGTGTTTTTGAAACTTTTTAATGAGACATAACATTTTTAGCATTTAAAAAAATATTTTATTAATAATTATTTAGCAATTCAATATAATAGATCTGAATATTACTATAATATTCGTTTATAGTTTTCAAGCAAAATTTTGAATTTATAAAAAAAGCACTTATTAGATTAAAATTTATCTAAAACTCCTCCCTTCCCCCGTATTGAGCTTCAAGTGATGCTGAAGATTTTAAGGGAATAATTCTTTTCAATCTACATGCAAATGTTTAATATGTTTTCAACATTAAAATGATCAATCTCTAAAACTAAAAAAAAGAAAGAAGCGGCATTAAATTGCACGGAGAAAAAAAACTTCTGATAAAATTACCGCACTATATGGTAATGACATTTCTAGTAAAAAAAAAGCAATTTTGGTTAATAAAACCAAAATCTAGGAATTTAAGCCATTCATTTGGTAATTTTTTTCAGTTCATACTGCAAAGGCTTATTGGAAATTCCGGTTTTTAAAATTATAGTTCTTATTACTACAAAAGTACTCAGTTAAGTATTTAGTAAAAAATACTTCACTGAAAAGTGAATTTAACCGAATAAATGATTTTTATGCCGGACCTTAAGGTATCACGATTAAACAACCAAATTTCACAACATATAATAAATTTTATGACATATTATAAAACCAAATTATATTGTTGATTTTATCAAAATCATTACCAAAACACCTCTGTAAAGTTACTGAGTATTTTAGCGTTCCCATAGAGCCAGAAACACGGTAAATTTTATCAAATTCTGATAGGTTAGACCATATTTCTTTCCTCAGCATTGGAATATATATATATTTTATAATATTTATTTTAATTTTTCTCTAAGAAATCGAAAAATATATTTCAGATTTTGCAACAAATTTTTTTTCAAAAGTGCTGAGAAGAAAAATAGACACTAATGATAAACGACTCAAGAAAATAGTTTAAAGAAGGGAACCAACAGTCGAACCAATCCTTATTTAAAACGGTCGAAATATTTATCTATAATGTGCTATTCCTTAGTGAAGTGTTTAGGTTTGTTGTGACTTATCAAACTAGAGTGCAAAGGACTAGACGAAATAGATAAAATAGATTTTAGATCAGGAATAGAGGATGAACATAAATTGAATATGTCTAGGGAGGGCTGCGGAAAAACTTCCGCTGTCATGTCATAGATTAGATGCCGTAGGCACTGTAAAGTGGGGACAATTTAAATTGGCATGGAGCTGAATATTTTAGAATAAAATTAAATCAAGGCAAAAGTGCAGGAAAGTGATTGCACAAGGAGAAAAAAATTCTAGTAGAAATATCGTACTGTATGGTAATGACATTTCTTATGGAAAAAAGAAAAACAATTCTGGTTAATAAAATCAAAATATAGAGTATTTAAACCATTTGAGCCAGTACCATATGAACGAAAATATTAGGTAATATTTTCGTTCATATGGTATTGGTTTACCGGAAATTCTGCTCTTTAAAATTATAGCTCTTATTCTCATATATTTAGTAAAACATACAAAACTGAAGTTCTTAATAGTTCTTATGCCATGCTGTAAGGTATCAGAGTAAAATTTACCCAGTTTTATCACATATTATAAACCATATTTCATATTTAATTTCACCAAAATCATTACGAAAGCGCTTCGGTAAAAATCACCAAGATTTTTTGTGTTTCAAAAGAGCTAGAAACTCGGTAAATTTTGTTATATTCTGGTAGTTCTGATTATACTCGTTTTCTCAGTGCATAAATAAACTATTTTGAAGTCAATCGAATGATCGTGAAAAAATTAGTTTGGATAAAGATGAATTTTGATGCGGAATAAATCGATGAAAATAATTATAAATTAGAATAAAATACCATCTTGAACGTCAAGTGACAAAAAAAGAAATAAACTTAAAATTGAGAAGAGCTAAAAAAATGTATATTTATATTTTCTAAATACCTTATGTTAGTTATCATAAATATGTGTTACAAATTTTCCTAATATATATTTTTTGTGTGTGCATTGTTACTGTTTAATGTTTTAATAAATTTAGTTATTTAGTGATTTCATCAAGTTCTGGAATTTGGTATTCAGTAGATTTTTGTGAATTAGTGGTTTACAGATAATTTAAGAAATGGAAGCTTAACTTGAATTAAAAGTTTATTTCAGATTTTATTAAGGGACCACAGATGTAGTATATAAATAAATTATATTTTCAATATATTAATGGTGAATTTATTTTACAATACTCTAATCTGTTGCATTTATGAAACTTTATTTCACTATATTACTTTCAAAAAGCAAATTCACAATTTAAATAAGTTACATCAGTCAAAAATTTGCATTTTGTAATTTACGGAGAAAAATTTACAAAACCTTATGTGTTTAAGGGAAAAAATTGTTTCTTTTTCAATATTTTAGTATTGCTTATAATATAACTTAAATGATATTTTAATTTTTATATGAAGGAAATAATAATAAAATATGTGAGTTACAACAAAATGAAAAGCAAGTTTATTTTTTTGTACTTAGTAAATAAGTTTTTAAAAGGGCAAAAATAGTTTAAATTTATCTGTTTATTAATCGTTTGGATAAGATATGGAATGTCGCAGATTTATTAAGTATGGCTGTTCAATATTATGGACTTGAAAGCTTACCTTTCGTAGAAGTCTTTCAATAGAAAATTAATGTTATTTCTTTCTTTCTAATTAATCACATAAGAATAAAATAAAAATTTATTTTTTAAAAAATGCAAAAAGTTATTTTGAACATATTTTTAAACCATATAAAAATATGAAAGAATGGCATTCTTTTGTACGAAGAACAAACAAAAACTTTTTTGACTTTAAGAGGACGGTGTCTTCTTAACTTAAATTTTTCAGTTCAATTGAATAATACCACAATAATCTCATTATAATATCACAATTATTATTCAAAATAAAAATGAAATAAGATACATCTTAAAATGCATTCATTAAATGCAAAGACCAAATTTACCAAATATATTTCATGTAAACATCTAAGCAAATGATAAAAAGTTGCGAAGTTGTAAAACAGCATTTTATTATCTAATAATAGTATGGATATATTATTATTATTATTCAAACTAAAAATGAAGTAGGAAACCTCTAAGAAAACTTTTCAAGGGAATTTATTTTCAAATAGAAAAAAGATTTAAATATATAAAAAAATATTCGGAATTGTTCTAGTCATTTTTTGCAAACATATAAGCAATACAGATCAAAATTTAAAAAAATATAAATCAGCTTTTAATCATCTATTAATATTATTCATTTACTATAATTTTTCAAAATAAAAATAAAGTAGGGAACCTCTCTGAGGCCTTTCCAACTAAATCCATTTTTATTTAAAACATTTTTTTTAAATATTTATTTTTATATTCATATTGTTACATGCAGAAAATCAATATAGATCAAAAGTTGTGAAGCTATAAATTAGCATTTTATCATCGATTAATATTATTGATATACTTTTATTGATATATATTATTGATATACTTATATTGATTTATTGATGCATTTATTGATATACTTTAATGTAGAAAAACCTCTGTAAAATCTTTTCAAGTGAATTGCTTTTCATTTAGAAACAAAATTTCTTAAATATAACAAAAATATTCGCATCGTTCCATTTATTTTCATGCATACATATAAGCAATACAGATCAAAAGTTGTGAAGTTATAAATCAGCATTTTATCAAAGATTGGTGACAGAATTACTTTTTGGGATGCAACCGACATTTGGCTATAAATATCATTTCTATTCCATATCAGAGGAAAACTAGATTTCCCGTTGTTAGAGTGTGAAATTTTTTAGCCGATAGCGATGAAATATTTGATCTACACTGATGCTCAAAGCTTATCCTATCCTTTCTTGTTTATTCAATGCTAGTATACAGTACCCTTCAAACATTTTGACTGAATATTATTCCGAATAAGAAATGAGACCTTCAACTCATACTTTACTTTTTGAATTTTTCCCAAATATACAGTTTGTATAGCATATACAATTTATACTCATCTTGATATGGTGAAGAAATAGAGATTTTTGCTATTTTTGTTGTATGTATCATCACTTTTAGACGTTTTTGTTTTAAATATATTTTAGTTTTTTTTAACACTAAAAAAAGTTTTACATTAAGTTATAATCGAGGAATTATTTCAAAAATCAATTTAAATGTATTATACTCGAATTAATTAAATTAACTATTTTAGATTAATAGAGACATTTAGTATTTTAAAGTATGTCTACACTTTAAATATACTTGAATATAGTTTGATTTTTTTCAATTTACAAAAAATAACTATCTTCAAAAGTATCTAGAATCTTACATTTTTAAAATCATTAAAATATCTTGATACGGTAAAATAATTTAGTTCGAAATAATTAATTTAATATTTCTACATTATAAAATCCAAAAATTTGAATTGACTTTTTTTTAAAAAAATACATAAAATTTGAAAATCAGATTAAAGAAAAAACTAGATTTAAAGTAATTTAAATCAAATACACCTCGAAACTTAAATCTAGAATACTTCTTTACCATGTAGATAGATTAAAATAAATGTACGGTAACGGAATTTAATTTAATGGATTAAGTTATTACAATATCATTACATGGTAAAATCTGGAAATTTAATAGTTTTTTTTAAACATTTGTATACAAATTTATAATTGATTAAAACAATCAACAGGTACCAAAACTAATTTAAATCTAAAACTTTTAAAACTATTAAAACGCCTCTACATGGAGGAAAGTAAATTAATTTAATTGAGTAAATTATTGAAAAATCTTTAAATGGTGAAATCAAAGAATTTAATATATTAATTTTCTTTCAATTTATATAAAAATTGATTATTGACAAAAAAGTTGGAGGACTTGAAATTGTAGAACATTTCGAAAACAGGGCTTCTTCCTTCAGAGATATCGAACCAGTTGATGAGTAAATTTATATGAGTAAACCAGTAATTAATGTGAGTAACCAGTATATGAATAAATTTTTTTGTAATCTGAGAAATTTTTTTTAAGCTATCGTACTGTATGGTAATTGTATTATTAGTTAAAACAAACCGTAATTCTGTTTAATAAAACCAAAATATGGATATTTAAAGCATTCATTTGATAATTTTTCTGTTCATATGGTAACGGTTTATCGGAAATTCTGGTTTTCAAAATTATGCTTCTTATTACCAAACATTTAGGGAAAAATACAAAACTGAAAAATAAATTTAATTGAATAAATCGTTCTAATGCCATGCTCTAAAAAAGTATCATGATAAAATTACAAAATTTTACCATATATTGTCACATTCTAAAAAACCTTATTTTATTGTGAATTTTACCAAAATAATTACCAAACCGCTTCGATAAAAATTACCGAGGTATTTGATGCTCCCATAGAGTCAGAAACACGGTAATTTTTACCATATTCTGGTAATTTTAACCATACTTTTCTCTCAGTGTATGTCAAAATTTTTTACTCATTAGTCCGTTTTAAATTTCTTCAAAAAGAAAATATTCTGCATTCCACCGCCTAGTAATCTCTTAAAAGAAAAAATATGAGTTAATGTTTCCCCTCTAGATACAGTTATTTTATCTTATAATATGGAAAATAAGACTTTCAAGATGCATTACCGTTTAGTGGTATAGGTTCAATACCCTGAATGATTTGCTAAGAATTGCTAATTATAATTTATCCATTTTTAAAATGTTTTACTTTTCCATTTTTTATAGTGTAATTTTTTTCATTCTCACATATAAATTTAAGTGAAATTGAAACAATTTTCAGAAAATTTATCATTAAAATTTTATATGCTATTAACCCTTAAACAATTAGTTTTTTAAAGAATTTGTTCGATTGAAAAACGGGAGAATTTCCTTTGATAAAGAGAAATCGATTTTTGAAACCATACCTTTCTCTGAGTCATTGATGAAAGAAAAATGATGAGACAAACTAGACAGCGAACATTTTGCTTGCGTAGATTGTTAGAATAATTAGTTAAATTACTGTTTTTCTAAAATTAAACTTTTTCAATTTATTTATAAATTTTTATAGTGCGTATAGCTTTATTTTTGAAAATTAATAATATTTCTGAGGATAAAAAAAGTTTGTGAAAATAGATATGGTTATTTCAATTGAATGGAGTGTTTGTTTCTTCCGAATATATATCACATTTTAACATTAAATGAAGTAGCATTTTAATTTAAAAAAAATTACTTTTTTATTAATTTACAAATATGTTTTGTTCTTAAGATAAACTAGACCGAGATATTTTCAGCTGCGAACATTATGCTTACGTAAATCATTAATAATAATTAGTTGAATTACTGTCTTTCTAAAATTAAACTTTTTCAATTTATTTATAAATTTTTAAAGTGCGTATAGCTTTATTTTTAAAAACTAAACTATATTTCTGGGGATAAAAAAGTTTGTGAAAATTGATAGGGTTATTTTATTTGAGTGGAGTGTTTATTGTCTCCTCTGCATATATCGTATTTTAACATTAAAGGGCATAGCATTTTAATTTTAAAAAAATTATGTTATTATAAGCTTGCAAAGGTCTTAAGTTTTTAAAATAACATCGTAGAGATATTTTTGAAAGCATGTAAGAATTAAAATATGTTTCTTGGAGAAATAAAAAGCATTTTCAGATATAAATATAACTTTTTGTTTCATTTGGATGTGTTTATTGTTTATCTAGAATACATCACTCAGTCCTTTCCTTAGTGTCTTTTCGACGAATATGATATTTATAATTTAATCTTTCTTTAGTAAATAACTTAGCTACGATGTATAATTTTATGTAGGGGAAAAACAAGGCAGTAAAAAAACATATAACAGTATACAATAATGCAAAATCCAGTCCGAAGTTATTTTTATGTAAAATATTAGCCGCACGATGTCTTACAAATTTCACTAATAGCTGTTTCACTTTAAAGAAATCTGTACCCTAAACTGAAAGAAAAATATAAATGAATTTCTTGTTTAAAAAGCTTTTTGACTATATACATTAGCATGAGGCTCGTAAACAATTTCTTTATAAAAATAACGTGTGTACTTAATTAGGGATGGCTGTTACTCTTTAGATTTTAGAAATTTTAAAGGGAGTATTTTTGCATTTTGTCAACAAATGTTAAAGTTAAATTTTTTGAAAGCCTTAAAAAAATATGCATGGGCAATTCCATGGGTGAAACTACCAGAATATGTTACATTTTACTGTGTTTCTGGTATCATGGGATCACCAAAAATCTTGGTAATTTTTACCAGAGCTCTTTGATAAAATTTAAAATATAATATGGTTTCATAATTTGTGATAAAATTTGGTAAGTTACTTTTCAGTTTTTTTCTAAACATATGGTAATGAGAACTATAATTTCAAAAACCAGAATTTCCAGTTAGCAGTTGATATTTAAACGGAAAAAATTACCGAATAAATTATTTATATATCGCATATTTTGGTTATATCAATCAGAATTAAGTTTTTTTTAATCAGAAATGTCATTACCATTTTTAATCCCTCCTTTGCTCTTGTTAACATGAAAAGTTTTTGGACAGTGTTTTAATACAACTTCGTTTCGTTACATTTATATTAATTTGCGATCCTTATTTTCCATAATTTTTTTGTGCTTCATTTTCTAAAAGGATACCAAAATTACGTATTAAAGGTGGTCACTGTAGTACATTTTTAATCAAATCTACCAACATCAAAATATTCGTAAAAATTAAATTTACTTAATATTTCAAGTGACAAATTTAAAATAATAACATCGATAATTTTTCCAAATTTAAGTTTTAAAAAATATGTTTATCGGCTGTAAATTTCACAAAGATATTAAAAATATACTTGGATATAAGGTAATTTTACAAGGAAAAATAAAATGTAATACTAAAAATACTTACTAAAATTACCAATTGTTCATTGAGAAAACTATTGATATAATTTATCTATAGCAAAATATCAGTAAAAATTTAACTTACTAAATATTTCTAACGGCAAACTTCAAAGTAATAATATCATAATTTACAACAAGTCTTTAAAAATATGTTTACCAACTACAAATTTTACACGGATACTGAAATATCCTTGGGTATAAGGTACTTTTACAAGGATACGAAAAATACACATTGGTCTTTGCGAATATTCTTTATGGAATTTATCAATATCAAAATATCCGCACAAAATTTGATTTACTAACTTCAAAATAATAATAATATCATAATTTTTGCTAATGTAAATCTTTAAAAATATGTTTACCGCCTGCGAATTCCATGCGTTCAAAAAATAATATCTTATTGTTATAATTTAATTCTCAAATTGTGAATTTTAAGTAACAATTTAGAAACGGAGGATTTATTCTAAAGCAAATCGTAAGCACCCAAAGAAAGTGTGAGAACACAAGAAAGAGGAGAAATCGAATCGAATTGCCGGAGCAGAACACGTGCAAAAACGTCATTTCAAGAAAGAATCATTTGGTACTGCACGACTCAAAAGTGAAATGATGCGATCCAAGAGTTAAAATCACTTGAAGCAGAACGGTGGGAGCAGAAGATAACAGGGTGTCTGAAACAAATCTTTTTTTAAAGTCATTTGAGAATCCCGAACAGTTTTATTTTTGCCAGCGATAGCAAGCTGGTCAGTAATGTTGCTTTTAAGCTTTTCCCATCCGAGAAAATTGTATTTTTAGTGTAGTCTAAGGCATCCCTGAATAAGCTGTTAGAATATTCCTGTCTGATATTCAAAAAGAAAAAAAAACAAATCCATGGCTGAAGAACTGTTTGTCATAGATTTCTGTGTTACATACAGCTAATAGATCTTTTAGTCCGCGAGAGAAAAGTGTGGTCAAAATTACCAGAATATAGTAAAATTTATCGCGTTTCTGGCTCTATGAGAACGCAAGAATGTTCGGTAATTTTTACCAAAGCGCTTTGGTAATGATTTTGGAGAAATAAGCAATCAAATATGAATTTGTAATATATAATGAAAATTGGTAAATGCAGTAAAATTTGTTAATTTAATGCCTTAGAACAGGGGCGTAAATTTTATTTATTCAGTTATATTTACTTTTCAGTTTTGTATTTTTTACTAAATGTCCTATTACTATTGAGTAATAACTATTAATATTGAGTATTGAGTTATATACTATTGTGTAATAACTTTAAGTTCATCCTCCATTTTTTCTCTTAAAGTTATTTTATCTATTTTTTCTGACTTTTTGCACACTAGTTTTATAAGTTATAACAAATATAACATGCTTCTCAAGAATATTACATTATCTATAAATAAATCGACTGTTTTAAATAAGGACTGTTTCGACAGTTTTACCCTTCTTTAAACCGTTTTCTCGGGTCATCAACCCTTAAACGGTTTTCGAATTTTATTCATTATCCAAGGCAACAGTAGAAAAAACATCTATTAACAGAACTGAGTCCCGTTCTCATGCAAGATACTCAAAAAAAAAAATTAACAGTTATATTAACTTTTGGCGGATTAAAAGAAATATCAATTTAATAATTATAGGAAATATGTTGCATGACAGAGTATTTCATTTGTATTTTAATGGTTGCCCCACATGAGTCATGAGAATTTTTAATACTTTTAAAACACACTCTATTACTACTATGTTAAGTAAATAAAAATATTAAATAAACATTAATATATTAAATTTTTCGTTACATAGTGATTGTGAAAAGATACATTCTTCTCCTCAATCCCGAATTAAATCATTTAGAATTAATTATTTATTTTTTACAAAAAATATTTTTCTGATAATTTCTAACCAATAATGATAGATCAAATTTTTTCATTGTGAATTAAATAGTGGTGAAGGTTACTGTCTATAAGGGTTGCAAAAATATCGTATTTAAGAAAATTTACATTCTTCCTCGTTCCCAAATTAAATAATCTAGAATTAATTATATATTTTTCTGGTAAATTTAGAACAAAAGAAATTTTTTTCAATTTATACTCGTTAATGATAGATTAAAAAATGTTATTGTGTAGTGATGAAGGCTAGTAATGTGGATTCATAGGGTGGCGCAGAAAATTTGTTGCAATGCACTATTTAAGAAATTATACATTCTTCTTCTTTCCCAAATTAAATCATCTGGAATTAATTATTACTTTTTCGGTGAATTGAGGAAAAAAAGAATTTTTCTGGCAATTTATACTGGATAATGAAAGATTAAAAAAGTTTTATTGTGGACAAAATAGTGATGAAGGTTGTTGTTTATAGTGGTGCAAAAAGTATTTGAAAAGAAACCGAAAGGATCATTTTATCACTTGAAGTCTTCTACTTTCTGGTATACATACCTACTCTGTCATCAATAATGACGTAACTGATGGTCCTCAGCTATGCTTTCCGAACAATGGATCAAGACCTCATTCATGGGGTTGGCATGGAAACCTTTAGCAATAGATTGGGAAGAATCCCCTGACTCCATCATAGTGTCAGCTGATTGCAATAACACCACGTGGCAAATGGTGTCAAAGGAAAAAAACGCTTATTTGGAGTGATGAGTTATGTTTTTTCGCTGCTGCTGTTAGTAGTTGTTGAGATTTATGCTTAGCACTATGCACAGTTTAAATTTATGATATTAGAATTAAAAAGGTTTCAGTTTTGCAGAAAAACGCGTTTGAAAACTTAAATATATATTTAATGAATTTGAATTTTAAATTCAATCCATATTCTTGGTTTAATAAACTTAGATTATGTAAATTTCTTAAGTTTAAGCTTTTAAGTTTTTAAGGGCTTTAATTTACTAAAACTCTCCAAAAAGAAACCTGCTAAACGTTGAAACATAAATTTTCTGCAGTCTTAATAAAGCATTAAAAGGCATTTTTCAAAAAATAAATAAACAAATAAATAAATAGAAGCGGTGCTGTTAACTGCAGCTAGTTCCGAATTCTAGTGATATTTATGTTACATGCCCTAAATATTAACTACTTAACTATTTAAAAACAATTACACTATAATAACGTTTTTCATCAAATTTTAGGTTATTGTAAACAGTAAATTAGTGCGAAAAACTATTGGTGTTGCGCACGTTACATTTTTTTGAACAATTCTTAATTTCAAGTGTAAGAAAATTTGATTTTGTTTCAGAAATATTTCGCAAAAGTTAACAAAAATACTTAAGTACTTGAACAATTATTTAATTGATGGGTAAATAAGTTAAGAGTACTTTATTTTCCGTTAAAATAGTGAGGTTTCATAGTTACATTTTTTAGATATGCACCAAAAACCAACATTGTTTTTTTATAAAATTATTTCACATAATAATATAATTTATCTATTGCTCCATATGCTAAGGGTATTATCAAATAACGATCCTGTTTAAACTTTGTGTTCTTTTTGTTATTTGTAAACATCTAGACACTGTTTAAAAAATTGGTGTTACATTGATTCAGTTCATGAATGAATATTCAAAATTGGCCCTTTTGGTTGGGCGAAATATTTGTTAAGTTGTTCATAGAAAACTTAAGCAATAATTTATGTTAATTCCTATCACTAGACAGAATAATAAATCACTTCTGAAATTTCGAATGTAAATTAGATCTAAGCTTAAGGAAGTTATCAAGTAGCTATCCCATTTAAACTTGATATTCTTTTTATTATTTGTAAACATCTGGACACCATTTTTTTTAAAAAAAATGGCTTTATATTGACTTATTTAAAATAATAAATGTTAAAAGTCGGTCCTTTTTGTTTTAAAAAAATATTTAAAAAAAATAAAATCATAAGTGGAAAACGATAATTTATGTTAATTCCTGTCACTAGACAGAATTAGAAAATAACTTTAAGTTTCTATTGGGAATTAAAATTTAATTGTTGTCAGAGTTTAAAGTTTAGATCTGTGTTCTGCCTTTCAATCGAAAAAACAACTTAACTGCACCATGACAGATTTCGAGACAAGTGGTTTGACAACTACTTTCTTTCTATTGCTAATACTATTAACACTAAAATCGAATTTAAGAAGACTAATAAAGCAAAATTTATTATTATTATTTTGCAATTTGTAGCTCATCATATCAAAATGCCAAATATATAAGAATCTTAATTTTTTGTCACTTACGTTGATTTTTCGTTTACATGGAAGTGTTAGACTTCCAGGTTTCAAGAACTGCCCTTGAACCACGTTTCTGCTCAAATTCAACCATAGTATTGTTTGATCCAATTAATCAAAAAATAATTTGAACGATTATCTAATTCAACTTGGCAACATATTAAGGTTGATGAAAATTTGCCCCATGTTATGACTCAAAGCGCTACAAAATTTCCAACAGTGTATAAGAGGTAAGTTAAAGTTAGTAGTAAAAGAATAAGAAACGAAATAGTTTTTATTAGAAGCTCGTGCACACCGATCCTCCAAATTTATAAAATTTTAATGCTGAAAAATATAATTAATGAATTATGAATGTAATGAATTATTTCTTCATGTGCTTATAAACTAGTCACTATAGGGAAGCGCCTCTAGCCGCGTACGATTGCATTTTCAAGCATGGATTCGGGCATGCAATTTTAATCCTGATGATGTGCTCTAACTCCTCTAGAAGTTTGTTGCAACATTTTCGCGACTCCCTATAATACATATAACGTTTTTAAACTTGAGCATTTCGACAAAAAATAGACTAAAAATGTCATTTAAAAATCTGCAGCTTTAGGAGCAATATATGTTTAACCCATAGTTTTTCCAAAAAAATGAAAATCATCATAGTATTAACAAGTTTTCTTAGCAATTAAGTTTTTCATTGATAACGTTCAACACAATCAAGAAAAGAGTAGCACTTAACTAACAACCTTGAAGTGGATTTTCTCAGCATTTTAAAAGATCACTTCATTTCTTAGATTTTTTTTTTCATCATTGACATTTTTTTAAAGTTAATCAAAGAATTCCTAAAAAAAACTCCCAATTTTTCTTTAATATTCATATAGAATGTCTGAAAAAAAAGTGTTATGTATTTCTAATAATTTTTAAGGCGGCTTTTTAGGTGCAGAAAAATCTTACGAAGTTAAGAAAAATTTATTTTATTTCCATGTATAACTTAATACTCTTCCTTTCACACTGAAAAAATGTTATCTTTTGAAAAGAGTCTTAGATATCTTCTTCTTAGATAATAAATATTTCTTTCCTAACTTTCTTTTTAAGAAAAAAAAAAGTATTTGCAGTACTCACAATCAAGCAGAAGTTTTCTTTCGTCAATATTGATGATTTGAGGGGGAAACTAATGAAGCAGCTATTGGTGCGATAACTCGACACTTTTCATCACATATTAACGGGAATAAAGTTAAAGAATATTTAGGGAAGGAATGAGGCTTCGAGATATAAAATAGGTCTTATAGAATTTAATTTTGCTTCGCTATTCAATGTTACCTATGTTATCTTTCATTAAAAATAAAGAAAAATCGACATTGAAAATGTAGAATACTTCGTAAATAAATATAAATACAAAACAGCTATATCGACCCTTTTTATCATGAACCTTCCTATGAATTTCCCATAAATTATTCAGTCATAAAAAAGTCAAAATGTGTCGTGTATTTATAAATTATTTCATAATTTTCTTATAAAGTATAAAATATATAAGTTGCGAAATGTCGTTATTTTTTATGCTACATGTTTTTAACATTATAAATATTTTGGAAATCTTCAAACTTATAGAATTTCTTCAAACTTACAGAATTTCATTAAATTTTGCTTCGCTATTAAAAGTGCTAATATTATCTTTCAATGAAAATAAAAGATTTCGAGATTGAAAATGAAGGAATGCGTCGTAAATAAGTATGAATACAAAATAGCTATATCGATCCTTGTTAAATTAAAGAACCTTAATATAAATTTCCCGTAAATAAATCAAACAAAAAAAATAATTAGAATGTGTCGTGAATTAATTAACTATTTCTCAATTTTCTTATGAAGTATTTCAATCGTGAAAATGTGGTTATTTTTTTACTACATGCTTTTAACCGTATAAATATTTCGGAAACTTTCAAACTTGTAGAATTTAATTTTGCTTCGTTATTCAAAAGCTACCTATGCAATCTCTCAATAAAAATAAAAGACATACAGATGGAAAATGAAGAAATACTTTGTTAATAAATATAAATGCAGAAAACAGCTATGTTAGGTGCTAATGTAAATTTTACGAGAAATTTCCTGAAAATTATTCAAACAAAACATAGTCAGAATGTCATTCTCATATTTTTACATTTTTGCTTAATTTCCTATTGAAGTATAAATTATTGAAGTAGTTATATGTGGTTATTTTTTATGTTGCATGTGTTTAACCATATAAATATTTTGGAAATTTTCAAACTTATAGAATTTAATTTTGCTTCGTTATTAAAAAGGTACCCACATAATCTTTCAATAAAAATAAAAGATTTACAGGTGGAAAATGAAGAAATGCTTTGTTAATAAATATAAATACAAAACAGCTATATCAATCTTTGCTAATGTGAACCTCACTATAAATTTCCCATAAATTATCCAAGCAAAAAAATTGACAGAATGTGAGTCGATTATTTATACATTTTTGCTTAATTTCCCAATGAACTATGAATTATCTATGTGGTAATTTTTAATGCTGCATGTGTTTAACTATATAAATATTTTGGAGATTTTCAAATTTAGAGAATTCGTCACTTACCAAAATAATTAAAGAAATATATTTTTAAAATAATTTTTTTAATTATTATTTAACACAGTTTGAAAGAAGTAAAGCATTCCTGTTGTGGATTATTTATCAATTCATACATAGGATTATTTTTATTTTTTGGCATGTTGTTTGAATTTCAATTAACAGAGAAACAATTTTCAAATGGTTTTTTAAAAGGATTAATTTATTCATACGAAATTTCAAATTCTTTATTTTATTTCCCATATTAACTTAGTTATACTCTGAGTATTATTTACAAAATATTCTGAATAAAAATAACTCGTATTTTATTTACAAGGAGTCAAGACTCCTCAATAACTTATAGTCATGGAACTTGAGCGAAAAACCCTCAAGCTCGTCTTAAAAATTATGAAAAAAAAAACATAAATCGAAATACTTACTGCCAAGAGAGATAATATAAAAGAAATTATTCGAATTTCAAAAATTCTGAGATTTATATCATCAACTCCTATTTTCCATTACATTAAAGAGTCTCTTTTCTTTTCTATAATTAAGTTTAAAATCCATTTGCACCCTCCCACAAGATTTTACATTGCTAAGTAAAAAATTGTTAAGGATTCATTTAAATTCTTTATGCATTAGATCAAACTTTTGGAGGGAAATATTAGATAAAAGTATTATTAGTACTTTTGATGAGAGTTTGGATACAAAAATATTGGAAGACATTGAAACTCTTGCTTTTAAAATCACTATCGTAGCAAATGTGACTTTGCCTTTTTTAATAATCGATGCTTTTAGTTTCATCCTATTTTTCTTTTGTTTTTAAGATGGCATTTTCTTTAAAATGGAATACAGAAATTTATTTAATTCTTTCTGGATTGAAAATTGCTCAAGGTGCACGGAATATAACATAAACAATTCACAGTAGCCGATAGTTCATGGTTTGAATTATTTATCCAAAACGATGTAGTACGGGATTTAGTTATTTTGGTTTTGGATACTAAAAATATTTTCAACACGTTATATTTATTTCTAAATAGTTTTAGTTTGCCTTTAAAGTTTCTTTTCATAATTATTAAAAAATATTTTACTAAATAATGCATTCTTCATTTTTCTAATAGTAAAAGAGCTTGAAAAGAACAAAGGCATCTTAGCAAATGTAATAAAATTAACTTGAGAATCAATAAATAAGTTAAGAAGCTTTATTAAGAATATCCCTTTTCATTATAACATTTAAAGACATCTCTTAGGGCCGTGGCAGCCCACTTACTTTACTTATGAACTCATTAAGAATCTTACTCCGGTTCGACGGGTCGAGGTTCGATCCTCGACTCCGCTATGACCCGTCGAGTACATGCGATATACGTGCTCATAAAATCTTTGGAATCGAAAGTCCTGTGGTCGTTCGCTGAACATGGGTGCAGAAAGCTGGAGAAAATCTCTTTCCCCTTCTGAACTATGCCTAAATTGAGAAAGTTGTCTCTCGAATAAGTGATGCTACCATCTATCCGTAATGTTCTGAACTTCTTAACACTTACTTTCATTTTAGTGGTGCTCTCTCGTCAAACGGAAGGTGCACCTTTTCGATTTAATTCAAAAAAGGCCAAGGGAGGGCGAGCTTAGCTTGCCCAAGTGCCATTAGAAACAACAACGTAACTAACTTTAGAAGAAAAAAAGCTAATTTTTACATGCCTAAAAAAATTGGTTCAACGTTAAACTATATTATGGTGTGAAGTTGCTACAACCCTATTAATTGTAAAATTGAACCATGTTTTTGTTCTATTTCAAACATAGTATTGTATGATAAAGTTAATAAAGTACGATAATATATTCTAACTTAGCACTAAATTATTATTGCAGAAAATTTAAACGATTTTAAGGCTCAACGAGCTCTATTATTTCTAACAGAGGAGACAATTATTTTTTTATATTAAATATTGAAAATTTCTTCAACGCTTATAGTTATTTCTAAACAATTTGTGTTTGATTATAAAGCTTAGTTCTTATAATTTAGCTTAAAATATTTTCTTTAAAGTAAAATAGTAGATTCTGCCAGGACTTAATCCTGACAGAATTTACAGAATATGATTTGATGTTCATGTATAAAGAATATGGTTTAACGTAGAAATCGGTTTAACGTTAAACCATAATAGAGTGGGAAATTGCTGCAATCTTATTAAAATGTTTAATTGAACCTTGTTTTTGTTTTACTTCAAACATAGCGTCGTGTAATAAAGTTTAGAAAGTAGGACTTTATCCTGACAGAATGCGCAAAATATGGTTTAATGTTGATATATGGGTGATTCTTTTTAAACATGACAATTCGGATCAAAAAATTTCTTCAAATTTAAAATCTTCAAAATAATCTAAAAATTTTTTGTATACTTCTTTAGTTACATTTATTAATATCTTACAGACAGCAGTGTAGTTTATTGACATTTGCTCGAGAAAAAAAATAAAATAGAAATTCACCAAATCTTGAATGTCAGGAAAATGACATACTAGCTTAGAAGTTCAAAAAACAATCATTTTAAGTTAATGGTAAGTAACTCAACTTAAGCCTTTATGTTAGATGGATCATAAATTGCTTAAATTAATTCTTTTTATCCACTGCAGAAAAAATCAAAAATGTTTTTGTTGCTGACATGTACAGAATAAAATTGTATATAATAATCAATCATTAAATAAATAAGTAACTTTGATTACATCCAACCATATTACAATAATGCATAAACTTGGTATTAGGTTAATATTTGTTTTCCCTCCTTACAGTATTAGCAGTTAAAAAAATTTCTGGTAACACTTCAATGTCTTGGAATTCATAAGCCATGAAAATGACTGCCAGGATAATGACAAATTCGCCCTTTTTTATAGCATATAACTGTACTTTAATTTAATATTTTCGCCTAAGACGTTTACATTCTGCAGAAAACAACTGGATTTCTTAAAATAACTTAGATAAATCTATGTAGTTTATGTTATTAATGATTTCAAGAAGCCAGGAAAATGACAACACGAAAACCTACTCATCTTGAAAAAATTTTTGAAATAGATTTTGAACCAGAAAATTGGTTCTTTATTAATGCAACAAGACTTGTTCATATATGAGGGTATCTAATCAATCTATTAACATAAGATATTGATTGCTTGCTCTATCTATTTTGGTTATAAACCACTAAATAAAAGTAGGTTACACCGGTTGAGATAAAAAAAATTTGATATTGAAAAATTGATGGGAAGTTTTGAAACTAGTTATTATTGGAAACATTGTTTGGGACATGCCAGGAAAATGACATATTGAAGTTCAATTAAATTTTTTAACTATACAAAACAGTCAATGCTAGTGCAAAGTCATTTTAAAATGTTAACAGCAATGCAATTTATTAATTTAAAAAAAAAAGTTTTTTTAGTATTATAGTATTAGATCTAGGAGCAAGGGACAGTGAATTGTCATATTTCGTGAGAATATGCAAAATGTGGTTTAACTTTGAAATCAGTTTAACGTTAAAGCACATTAGGGTGTAAAGTTGCTGCAATCTTATTAAAATCTCAAATTGAAAAACGCTTTTGTCTTTTTTAAGGAATAGTAAATTATGTTTGAATACTAAAAGCCATCATAAATAAGAAAGCAGTATCTTTACAAATGTTAGTTTCGTAATAATTTCGCATTGTTGTTAATGGAGCTGAGTCACCATAAGAAACATTAATGGATTTTTGAATTCTTATGGATTGTTGAAATATCTATAAAAAATGTAATCTTAAAAGTTGATTTCTCAGTAACTATTCTATCAATTTCATTAAAATTTCGTATTTCACCATGTAAAACTATATTATCTAAAATGACGTAAAGAATTTGCATACCTTACAATTCACTATTTTTTCCGATATTATTAAATAAAATAATAAAAAATAATACATATTTACTGAAAGTTATTTTTTGAAAGGAAATATCTGAGGATAAACTAATTTTATAATTGCGCGCAAATTTTTTTAAATTCGCTTAAAAAGTTCTCGAAATATTGCGAAATACGCAAAAAGTAAAATTAACATTAAGGGGTCCAAACTTTGGACAGCACTCCTGACCAAATTCTAGAAACAATATTTCTAAGATTGTGGCTACCTGTACCCTGTATTTTGAGGGCTTGAAATCCGAATCCGTGTGAAAAAAGTTACCGTAAACCGGGGCGAGTCTACCCATCCAGGGGCGAGTCTACCCATTTTAGTTTTATTTAATTTTCACTATTTTAAATTGCAATTAAAAATTTTTTTACCGACGGAGGACTTAGTTCAGACTCTAAGGAAGATGGCGCTGTAGTAGTTTGATCCGTTTTTATTTATTTGGTGTCTTTTTAACCGACCTGCTCAAACGTCTTTTGAGAGATTTGTATTGAAAATCAGCAAACTTTTAGTTGGTGCTCCGTAAGTATATTATTATTATTACTATTTTCACTTTGGTTAAGTGATAAACTTATCTAAGACAAAGATTACATTAATTTTATATGAAAAAAAAAACAAAAAGAATGTAAGTTTTGCTGTTGTAAACAAAAAGCCAGAATTCGTGGGGCGAGTCTACCCATTCGTATTTAGTTGTAATAAGGCATAATAATATAATTTAGAAAATTTTTTGTATATTAAAATTAAGTCATTTTAAATGAATTTGAGTATATAATTTTAATTCTGCATTGATAAATTTATCATTAATAAGAAAATTTATATGTTAAATATAAATATAAAATAAGTTTATTTTACCTATTTTTTCAATTCTTATATTACAAAATTAACTTTTTTTTATTTAATGCAAGTTAAATAAATTATTATTTATAAATTATTATTACCTCCCAAAAGAATGGGAAAAGGATTTTTCATGATTCCCAATGTTTGAATTTCGATTTTGTTAATAATATTTAATTATTATTATTTATTAATTATTTAATTGCAAATTTATATTAATTTTAATTTATTTTTATCAACAATAATCAGAAAGAAATGTTATTTTATAATGTTAATGATTATAAAAACAAAATTGTGATTAAAATGTGATAATCGATCAAATACTCAATTTGTGTTATTTTATGAATAAAAAAATGGAATATATAATAAAGTTATGAATTTTACTTTATAAATATCCTATATAGTAACTAAAATAACAATTTAATAGTAAAATTTGATTATTTACAATGTTAACATTCATTTTAGTAGAATGGGTAGACTCGCCCCATACGAGAGATTTGTCAGCAGTTCTATAAAAATATACAGTAACAACGTAACTGTTAATATTTTCAAAAATCGATTTCACAGCTTTAAAGAAGGATAAATAGCGATTCCGAAACACCTATTAAAAGCCTTTTTTCTTTAATATTTACAAAAGTTTGACCGCTTGAAAGTTGACAAACTGAAAAAATGGGTAGACTCGCCCCGGTTTACGGTATATTAATTTAGAGAAAGTAGTATTTTTTTTGTCTGATTTTGTAACTTAAAATATCGCCTGCATTAATTAATTAGCATATTTCAGGTCACCTTTTTAAGCCATTTACACTGAAGACATGAAGTGGCGTGATTCTAGAACGAGAAGATCCGATCATTAGATCAAAAGTTATTCAGAGTATTCCCTTTATTTGTCGCATTGTAGATATAGTGATATTATTAACATATATTTAATATTTTTTATATATTTTATTTAATATTCCTTATATATTTTTTAGTATTTTTTATATATTTAGTATTTTTATGTATTATTAATAATATTTAATATTTGATTTTGGAAATTAATATTATAGCAATTTGATTTATTTTTATTTATAATAGTTTGACGTATTTATTACAAAATGGAGGTTTTTATAATAAGGTTGGTCATTAGATCAAAAATTATTCAGGGTTATCACCTTTTTTTCAAACGATTTTATTTAATATTCTTATATATTTTTCAATATTTTTTATATATTTAATATTATTATGCATTATAAATAATATTTAATACTTGATTTTAGAAATTAATATTATAACAGTTTGATATTTTATTATTTATAATAGTTTGACGTATTTATTACAAAATTGAGGTTTTTATAATAAGGTAAAATTTCAGAGGTATAATCGCATTCAAATATATCCATTTATTTACAAATAAATAACAAGTTTCTTAAAGGATAATGAAAATGTAAATTAATAATGCCACTAAATTTTCGAATAAAATTTATTTGTTGTTTCGATGAGTTCAGCATTCCTAAAAATCTTTATCCGTTGTTAACAAGCATAACCACTGCGTTAGAAATAATGCCATTATTATGTAAAGACATGTCAACTCTTTTGATGTTAAAATTGAAAATCTATAAAAAAAATTCTTTTTCTCCCCCAACTCTCTTATGATGAGATGACTTCAGCAAAACCCATCCAGAAAAGGACTCATCTAACAAGGAACTTGAAGGGAATTTCCTCTGTGTTTGCGTTGACAGAGCGTGTAATCGAAGATGTTACTGGCAATCTTCGATTACATCGGGTTTTCAGTTCGAGGGGAAAGAATAAGTTTTAAGTTCCCTGAAATGGTCACATTTTCTTTGTCTGCAAGAGATTTTAGAGTGAAACAAAAAAGGTTTGACAAAATTCAGATTTTATATTGATAAAAATCCAGATTTTAAACTGATATAAACTGATATATTCCAGATTTTAAAAAAATCAATTCTAGATTTTAAACCAATATATTCCAGATTTAGAACTGATATATTCCAGATTTCAAAATAATCAGTTCTCGATTTTAAACTAATATATTACAGATTTAGAACTGATATATTCCAGATTTTGACTTAATGCATTTTGGAATTAAATTCATTTATTCCTAATTTTGAATAGGTATATTCTGTATGGTATTTTAAAGATTGATATATTCCAGATTTTAAAAAAATCAATTTTAGATTTTAAACTAATCAATTTCAGATTTTAAACTTATAAATTTCAGATTTTTAAATAATAAAACTCATGTTTTAAACTCATATATTTCAGATTAAGAACTAATATATTCCAGAGATTAAGAATTGATATATTTTCGATTTCAAGTTATTGAATTTCAGATTTCAAGTTATTGAATTTCAGATTTCAAGTTATTGAATTTCAGATTTCAACTCACATTCCAGATTTTGAACAGATTTCCAGATTTTAGATTGGTATATTAGAGATTTTAAAATAATCAATTCCAGATTTTAAACTAATATATTCCAGATTTAGAACTGATATATTCCAGATTTAGAACTGATATATTCCAGATTTTGACTTAATGCGCTTAAGATTTAAATTCACATACTCCTGAATTTGAATAGGTATATTCAGTATGATATTTTAGAGATTGATAGATTCCAGATTTTTAAAAAAATTCATTTTAGATTTTAAACTAATCAATTTCAAATTTTTAAATAATCAAATTCATGTTTTGAACTCATATATTCCAGATTAAGAACTGATATATTCCAGATTAAGAACTGATATATTCTAGATTAAGAACTGATATATTTTAGATTTCAGGTTAATGAATTTCAGATTTTAACTCACATTCCAGATTTTGAACAGATTTCAGATTTTAGATTGGTATATTACAGATTTTAAAATAATCGATTTCCGATTTTGAACTAGAATATTCCAGATTTAAATATGATATATTCCAGCTTTTTAATTAATGAATTTCAGATTTTCAATTTATACACTCCAGATTTTTAACTGATTTTAAACTTACACATTAATGATCTAAAATTAATAATGATCTTAAATTAATCCCTATATTTATAATGAATTGCAGATTGTAATCTGATGTATTACGTGACTTTAAATAATAAATTTAGGATTTTTAAACAATAGTTTTATGCTTTAAACAGATAAATTTCTTGTTTCTCTAATTTCAAAATATTACTACAAGGAGTATACCGACGAACATTTTTTTAAATTAAAATATTCCAACTAACGATGTTTTTGATTTGTAAGTATAAATTTTCTACATTTATCATGAAAATAATTATCATAAAGGGATCTCAAAGTGTCTAACGGCTTTTAAATCAGAATTTAGAGCTGTATTACGAAACAAAAATGTTAAAAAAGAATTTCCTAAAAACATTTTTTTTATTAATAATAATTTCATGAAAGTGTACTTTTCATTACTTTTGACTTCTATATTAATTACTATATAAATGATTTCTAGTATTCTAGTATATACACATATTAATTACTATATTAATAACTTCTAGTAATTAATATATGTATATAATTCATAGTAATTAATAACTAAGTAATATATAATAAGTTATTGGAAACTATATTAAGGAATATAAGTTTATCTATGATAATTTTGAATTGTTTTATAATAAAAACTCTTAAGAAAAAGAGAAGTTACTGTGTGGTGTTAAATAAATATTCTGAAAAGAAATTTTATTTACTTTACTGTGGTTATCATTTATTTATTTTTAATAAAAATATTTTAAACGGCTCTGGTTATCAATTAATTTATTTTTAATAAAAATATCTTAAACGACTCTGGTTATCAATTAATTTTTAATACAAATTTTTGTAAAACTTTTTAAAACGGAACACTAAATTTTCAAATAGCTGTAGATTAAAAATTAAACATGTTATTTTCTAAAGATGCAGTCAGATGTATACAGGATGTACCGTAATCACTACCCTTAATATGAAATTTTTCTTGACTGATTGACTGATACTTGGCTGATTTTTAAGTTATTTCCCTCCTCCCGTCCAAGAAAAATTAGTCTGCCCAATAGAATGAAAAAAGATACAGATATTCTGCTATCTTAGTTCCGCAACTGGAAAGCTTATGAAAAGACCAAAAGTTAAAAATCAAAGAGCGATATAAGACTTTAGCAAGACGTTTTGCTTATTATTTCAAAATTATTCTTTAGTTTTTGCTGTATATTAAATGTTTTATTTAAAATGTTTTTAATGCTTTTAAACTTACATATTTTTTATTCTACATTTTTATTACATCTATTGAATATAATTTCAGATATGTTTATTTATTTTTATGCATATACTTTGACCAATACATATTTGCATATACTTATTGCATATCCTTTTTTTTAATTTTATAATATCTATTTCATGATGCATAAATACGCGTATTACCTACAATATTTGAATTTCTAAAAGGTTTATTTGATCATGTCGTTAAATATTTTTGAAGAAAGCTGGTTAAATGTAAATAGAATAGTTTAACAACAAATTATATTTTCTTATCCAAAACACAGCTTCACTGTAAAAATGGGTTTCTTAAAATTGAGCAAAAATGTCTCAAAATAACTCGGAAGCAAAAATATTCGAAATTTGAAAATCCCATGTACTCAATATTCAATATAGTGACATGCTCAAAAATGAAACAGCTCTGAGAATCAGTCTTCATTTGTATATAAACATGGCGCCTAAGTAAAAAAAATGTTTATTACCGATCTGAAGACATTCTTTAATCGTCAAATAAATTTCAAATAACAGTAAGAGCAGTAGACTTTTACCTAATTAGATTTTCTATTTGAATATTTGATCGTTATAAACTAATAAAGTTTGAACTTTGCCGCATTTGATGCGATGATTTGTCATTTTTGAGACTAAGCATTTTGCCAAAAAGGAGTATATATTGTTACAATGTTGAGCATGTCACTAAACTCAATAATGAGAGCATGAGTTATCAAATTCAACGACATTTGTTTCAGTGCTATTTTAAAAAACATTTGCTTAATTCCAAGAATCCCTTTTTTACAGCTTTGATTTCTTCGTAAATTCTATGTAATGTCATTCGCAAAATAAATTACTCAAATCGAAGTATAATTTCTTCCAGAGGATAACCTCAATTTCCAGTTCTCTTTTGGCAAAATGATTGAGGAAATTCTCATTATTTAAGACATCATTATCAGTTTAGCGAATCAAACAATCAATGGAAATTAGACAATAGAAGAAAAAATTACTAAAATTATTATTAGAAACTGCGACATTAGAAATTGCTTAGATTAGAAACTGCGACAGCTCAAAAACACAATGAGGCTGTTTTTCCCATTGCTCCCTCAGGATATTACGTTGACTACAATCCTTTTTTTCTGTGATGCAATGTAAAACTTTTTTTAAAAATTTATTTTACCTTTCAAATGACCCCAAAATAAATAACATATTCGAATTCAACGCTTTAAGATCTATATACATACATATAAAGGAACACATAATATAATTATAAAAATAATAAATGATAGAAAAACGTCAAGGTTCTCACCAGGACGCATATATATATATATATATATATATATATATATATATATATATATATATATATTTTAAATGGCGGGCACTTGGGATGTATTGTCCCATTGGTCTCTAATGCCTGAACTGCTACTCTCTTCTCGTTACCCAGTGGGCACCTGTGGCGAAGCCACGGCGGTGAAGCAGTGTCGCCCACGTCACACAACCACAAACCCGTGATTGTGTGAAAACTTTGTAATTTTCCCCGAAACAGAAAAGATATATTTTTCAAACAAATTCAATGCTTAAGCTTCTGTTATTAACGACGTTCAATTCTGTAGAAACTATAAAAAATATCATATCTTTATAAGAGCTTAATAGTATCCTCCCAACTAAAAATAAGCTGAATTAAGTGGAATATATTTATTTTCGGCATTACTGAAAACTATATTAAATAGCTTTATGTAACATTACCATATTTAAAAATTGATATAGTGTAACTAATACCGCGATTAAAATATAAAGCGAAAATTAACATGCAACAACGCATTTGCAGTACGCCACATGTTATACTAAATTAGACTCGTTGTTAAAGCTTTATCAATACATAAATATCTGAAATCGATAGTAGTAAACCTGTCGCATCATTTGGTCCTCTAAACACTTCGAAATTTTCTTTCAAGTGTAAACAGTACAACAATGTTATCACTGATTCTAACCAATATACAATGTGTCTTTATCATTCAATGCTTTATTAATGATTTTAGAAGCAAATTAACCTTTCATTTAATGTTGTCAATTAGTCTTCAATAATTAATAAAGGAATAACTTCGGGCTTCTTTCATATTTTTCTTATTTACCAGCAAATTATAGAGTACTTATCTAAGAAACATTTTTTACCACTTTACTTAAACATGTTAAGTTAGAATTTATCTGAGTAAACAGCTATTATGTTTAATTTTTATGTTCTGAGAATATAATATCATTACCAAAACCATAATTTATAATAATTTTCAAATGAGTTTCCATCTGATTTTGCATAGAAAATAATTAACATTTTATAAAGACTTAGATGAAACAGATATTTAAAACAATTATCACCATATCGTCATCTACAGAAACTCATTTATTGCTTTAAAATTAGTTCATTCACCTCATGTCAATTTCCCAAGGCAATTAAGCAGGAAAAAAATGTAAACATATTTTAAAAACTTAATTACTTCAAAAAATTTATTTTCAATATGTAGAATTTTAGAGTTAATCAGCTTGGCAAATTATAACTTTTTGTTTTTTGAAATAAAAGAATGTTATAAACTTAGAGAAAATTTTGTAAGATGAAATGAAATAAGTGTATAAAGATTTGTTGACTTTATTAAAACAATCACTTTAATCTACTGTAGTTTACACTTGAAAATTTGTAAAAATTTTCGTATTTCTTCTTGTTAACAAAACTGAATTAAAGACAATAAATAATTTTATTTTAAAGTTTTAAAACAACCAGACAACCTACTTGGAACTTAAACTATTCGTTTATGTTATTTTGAGCTTTAAACATAGAAAAATGCCTATAAGTACTAATGTCTTTTAAATTAAAATATAAATAGTACTAAATATTGAATTAATAATTAATATTAAAGTAAATAAAAGTAGAAATAAAACATAAAGTACCAAAAAATTCCTTTTTAACCAAACAAAATAAACAAATTCAAAAATTCGAAACTATTAATTTGGTAACTATGCATCACATAAACGTATCATTAGTTTTTAAAATTGGCACTTTGATTAGAGAGAAACGAATTTGTTTCATTTTGAAAGTAAGCTTGATTTTAAATACAGCTCATAATTAAGCGAGTTTTAAGCGAAAGTTTTACAGCTAAATGCATATGACAATAAGTTGCAACTCTAATGAAGTAAGATTAAAGTTTTTCGACGAAATATTTTCACAAGTATATTTAATAAACTCTAAATACATTTATGTACAATTTGAAAATGTAATTAATACTCAGTTCACGTGTCACTGAACGACTCTTTTAAATTAAAAGCGTCTTTTAATCAAATTCGGAAGTGCTCTCGAAATTACTTTAAAATTCTTTTCAATTGGAGTGAACAACACTCTTTCTGTAGAAGAGAAAAAGACTTTATTAAAGTCGAACAACTACTTCAATTAAGCAGAACACTTAATACTTTAAATAAAACCTCATTTGTGCGAAAGCTATGTAATGCTCACTATTTTAATTTTAGATTTTCTATAAATGGAACAGTGAGTCAGAATTTTCATTTTTGTATGTTTTTATGCCATTGATTTATTTTGTTCTTTTTTGCATTTATTTTGTTTTATTTCATTTACTCCTGTATTAATAACTAATTAGTCAGATTATTCTTTGCTTTTTGTTTTTTGCATCATTCATTCATTTTGTTTTATTTCATTTAATCTCTTATTAATAACTTATTTATATCATTATACAAATTGATGAGTTGGTCTATCACTATTTTATGAGAACATAGATCTTAAAAATCATCGATTATTCGTTCTTAAAAATCATTTCGAAAACATATTGTGTGTAAGCCATGTAATCAGCATTTTGATTTTTGATTTTCTAAAAATGAAACAGTGAGTCAGAATTTCTGTTTGTTTTTTATATAATGCATTTTATTGGTTTTTTTTTAACATTTATGTTTTTTTACCTCATTTAATCCTACATAACTTTACATTATATTATTATACAAACTGATGAGTTTATCTGACATTGTTTTATGAAAGCTTAAGAGGACATGGTTCTTCAAAATAATTTTTCAAACTTTTTCAAAAGTGTATTGTGTGTAATCTATGTAATGTTCAGTATTTTAACTTTAGATTTTCTGAAAATAAAATAGTGAGTTTCCTGTTTTTTCTATCATTCATTTATTTTCCCCTTTATTCATTTATTTTATTTTACTTCATTTAATCTCTTGTGAATAACTTTACATTACATCAATATACAAATTGATCAATTCATCTAACATTATTTTATGAAAGCTTAAGAGGACACAGTTTTTAAAAATCAAAAGTTTTTCAAACATATTGTGAAACCATGTAACGTTCAATAATTTAAATTTTCTAAAAATGAAATGGGCAAAAAAATTTCATTTCTGTTTGTTTTTTATATCATTCATTTAATTTGTCCTTTTTTACCTCTTTTACATTTATTTTGTTTTTCTTCATTTAATCTTAGATAACTTTACATTACATCATCATGAAAATTGCTGAGTTATTTTACATTTACCAAAAAGCAAAAACACACTGTCATTTGAAAACGGTATTTTATCAATAACATAGTTTTTTAAAGACATTCTAAAAATTACAGTGACAATTTTGCGTTAATTTGCAATGAAGTGATATTTTTTTGTATTTAAAAAATTTATTTATTTAGTTATTTCTTCATTTATTTTTCTTCTATCATCTCAACTTCTTATTAGCTTCCCTAAAATTTTGATTTAAGCTTTACATTACTAAGGATAGTTTAGTGAAATAATAATAACTATTCACAAAACTTACTGACTTATTGTTGTAACTTGAGAATATTAAGACGCATAATTTTGTAAAAAACATTGTTTGATTTTTTATTTTTCTCGAAAATTGCTATAATTAAAATATGATTTTCTTCCAGTATCCAATTTTATTATGCATCTATTTATTATTTTTTCTCTCTTGATATTTGAGACTGGAGAAATAATTTTTTTTTCATTATTAAGTATTTTTCACAGTTTTTAAGGGTTTATTAATAGAAATTCTTTTAAAATTAAGTTATAAAACTGATCAATTTACTGAGAAATTTCAAATAAATTTAAGCAAGCAAAATTCTAAAATTCGCACTTTAAATATCCAGTGAATGCCTAATTTTCAACTATTTAAAAAGGCAAAAATGTAAGTTTTGTTTTCAAATTTTTGAGTTACGAACCACATATAACAGAAATGATTTTTGATGTAGGCTTACATTTTAGTTTAAACTATTACTTCTGATCATTAAATGTTAGAGGAGTCAGAATTTTTGTTATTAAATTTAAACTATAGAAATAATTTAAATACATGGTATTCACAGCATTTACAGAATAATCCAATATGGTTAAATATGAAACGTCATAATTTGCATGCATTTAATATTTAAGATAAAGCAATGATTATTTCTGGTTGAACATATGTATAAAAGTATCCTTTTAATGCTCCATTTCAGTCGTTTTTGTAAAACACTATAATAGATATTAAATTATATCGTTATCTGATCATTTATATAGCTAAAATGCTCGCTAATATGTATTCTGTTTCCGTTACTCAAAATATAGTTTTCGAAACAGAGTTTCATATAAGCAAAAGTATTTATTTTAACTTATCTAGATTTCTTTTTCAGTTCAAAAGGAATTTTGAACCAATGAAGAGGGAGAAACATTTTACCTTCAATCGTTAAATTTTCGAAAACCAAAGGAATACGCAACTCTTGCAAAGCCAAAAAAGTGCGTTAATACCGTATTATTTAAAGTAGTCGACTACTTACTTGTAGGTTAAAAAAAAAGTAACTCGTGTTTGCAAGCGCTTTCTCGTATTACAATCAGCAGGTGCCATGAATGAGTGTACTATTTCTTAAACTGAAATGTGAGCTTTTTGCTATCTGCATACATTTTTTCGCTTCAAACGTGCGAACTATGCAAAATACTTAAAATAATATTTCGGTATTTACTACCTAATAGGTTTGCTAAGCTAGTAGAGGCTTGTTAGCAAACCTTTTTTTTTATTTTTTAAGACGTAGTAGTAATGTGAAAACTATGCCAAACTGTTCATAAAGTAATATTTTAGCAATGGTTGTTTTCGTACCTTTTTTACTTTAAAATGTAGTAAAATAATGCGTGAGCCTTACCGAATTCTTAGAGTGATATTAAAACGATACTTAACGATTACATACTGAGTTGAGCAGGCTTGTGTGCGTGCCTTTTTCTTTTTAAAGTTTGTAGAAAAATGTGCGAACTATGCCAAATTCTTAAAGGGATGTTCAAACGATATTACTGCTTAATAGGGATGCTAAACTACTGCAGGTTTGTTTGTTTTCTCCATTTTAATTATAAAAAAAAACAATGTGTGCTTTATAGCGAATTCTTAGAGTGATATTGCAACGAAACTTACTGCTTAGACATTAAGTTGAGAAATTTTGTTTACATTTTTCTTTTTAAACATAAGAGAATAATGTGTGAACTATGCAGAACTATCATGGGGATATTTAAGCTTTATTTACTGCTCAATAAGGATGCTAACCTGGAGTAGTTTCGTTCGCGTACTTTTTTCTTCTTCTTTAAAATATTGTAGAATAATGTGTAAACTATGCCGAATTCTTGAACAGCTATTTGAAAGATATTTATTTTTTAATAGGGATGCTAAACTACTGGAGGTTTCCTTGTGAACCTTTTCTCATTTTTCACACCCTCTTTTTAAACATGGTAAAATAATATGGGAATAATGCAGAATTCTTATAGGGATATTTAAGCTATATTTTCTGCTTGATGATGATGCTAAGTGACTGGAGGTTTGTTTCCCTACCTTTTTTTATCTTTAAAATATAACAAAAATTATGAGATAATTGTACAAAAATCTTATACTGAGATTAAAACTATATTACTTTTGGAGATTTAGCAACTGTTTTCAGTACTATGCATCTAAAGCAATAATTCAGAGTAGTATATGCATGAAAAATACATACTATTGAAAGAGGAGAACAGAGCGAATTGGTTATGTTGCCGAATAAAGGGGATATTAATATACAAAGCATTCCATAGTGAGCATTGAAAAAAAATGAAACATTAATGTTTTTGAAGCATAACTATATTCTAAAAATTCTTTATTTTGTTTTTCAGGTTTAGTCGCTGGATTGATACTCTTCAGATTATCTCACTATGCTTCCAATGCATCTTTTTTTAACCTTTTAGTAGCAACTCTTTCTTAACAGAAGCGCAAGTGATCTTATTAATGATCTTAAAATATTAGAAATAGAGCTTTCTTCGATGATTATGTCAAACGCAAAAATTATAAATGTAAAGGTAAGTAATAAATTCAAGTATAGATATTTATTTTTTACACGGAAAAAAAAAGTTCTGGTAAAATTACCGTAATTGTATGGTAATGACATTTCTGGTAAAAAAAAACAACAACATATTTCTGGTAATAAAAGCAAAATATACGGTATTTAAGCACCATTCTATCTGGCAATTTTTCCGCTTGCATGGAAATGGTTAACCGAAAATTCTGATTTTCAAAATTATAGTTTTTGTTATCAACACCATGATGATGAAACCATATTTTATTGTTAATTTTACGCAAAATTATTACCAAAAATTTTGTTCAGTGTTTCCATAGAGTAATTTCCCATATGATACTAGAACATGGTAAATTACCACATTCTAGTAGTTTTGACAATACTTTGTTCTCAGTGTAAGACTCTTGAATACCTAGTATATTAGAATATATTATCATCTCAAAAAAATTTTATAAGTACAAATTTTAATTATGGAACTAATTATTGAATTGCAATTCCACGGTTTCCTTCCCCTCGTGATGCGCGAAGTTAACTGATGCATTTGTCAAAACATAAACATCAATGTAAATGCAAAAAAAATAGAAAGGAATCGCCCTGTAGCTTTAGGATTTATAACGAATCCGTGTTTTTTATACGCAAAAATGTGTATTTTTGCGAGATAAAAAATTTGCTGTTCAAAGCGCAATTTTGCTTTAAATTTTGGTTTCAAATGTTTTATTCAAAGTAAAGATCAGAGTTTTAAGTTAAAATTATATCCCAAAACTCAAGCCACTATTTCCCCCCCCCTTTTTTTGGAAAATAATCTAAAACACTCTACAACATTTTTATAAAGGAGCTCTGGAGTTTGAAAGAAATTTCTTGAAGTGTATTTTGCTTTAATGAGATAGCGTTTTTGATGCGAACAAAAATAATTAAATATTAATTATAAATAAATAGTTAAAGGAAAGAACTAAGTAAAATAATTCCTACAAGTGTTTTGCGAAGGTTTGTTTCATTTTTAGTTTTTAAAAAATTGCTCAACTTAATCAATTTGCAATCTAGTTTCCTTTAGAATTCTATAATCTATAGAAAAATAAAACACTAATGACAAAGCAAAATTTTATGCTTCAAAGCGATGTATATTACATTTCAATAAAAGCTTAAATAGTTTTAATTGATAATTTTTCAATCAATTTTACTTCATTTCCATTTAATAAATAATAACTATTAGAACACTAATAACATAATGAAACCTTACCCGTCAAACTGATTTAATTTAATACTTTTCAAGAACAGCTTAAATTGATCCATTTTCAATAGAATGTTTTTCATTTTTTTAATTATTAAAAATTATTTATCACTAATTACATAATGAAATCTTACACTTCAAAGAGGCTTAATTTTAAATTTCAACAAAAGTTTAAACATCTTTAATTAATTAATTTTGAGTCGAGGTTTCATTTAATTAATAAAAAACAATAAACGCTAATAACATGAGGAAATCTTACATATCAATGAGATGTATTTCAACAAAAGCTTATATTGATTAATTTTAAATCAAATGTTTTCCTCTTCATTCAACTAATTGAAAAACAATAAAATTTAATAACAGACTGAAACTATCAATTACAAAATTGTTTAATTTAATACTTTTTCAACAAAAGTTTTCATCCTTCTTCTCATTACTTCGATCATTTTATTTTCATTGAATTGAGTGAACTCTTTGTGACAAAAAGTGATGAATAATTTAAGATCACGATAAATCACACAGTTTGTAAAATTGCTCTGTAATACATTTGTTAAATATTTAATCATGACACAAATTATCCTCAGATTTCTTCCTTTCACTTGTAGATTTTCTCTTAGCAATCTGAGTTAATGAATCGATAGGGTGTGGTCATTTTGGGAGATAGATTAATTCATCATGAAGTGTCTATTTTTATAATTATTGTCTTTATTTCTATATCAGCATATATTTCTTAGGATGATTTTGAGATATGCAAATTCTTGCACAGAAACTGTTGCATTTTTAAATTTTTCGTTAACTTCTAGTTTTGGTAAATAAAAACTTAAATTATAATTAATTAAATTAAATTTGTTTTCTGCTCAACTGCTTATTATCTAGGCATTTGTCACAATATAGGACGAAATCTAAAAAATATCCAAAAATTAAAATTAATTAAGAAGTTAAATAAAAAATTTCAGGCATCTCAAAAACATTGCGACCACTTCCATTGGATTGTAGAGCACATAAAAAGCTTGAAAATTGCATAGCAACTCATAATCAAAAGATTATTGTACGCCGTTAAGTGATGTTCTTTATCCCATCACCGTAATGCTCCTGTGCACCTTGAAGCATTACGTAGCTGCTGCTAGGTGGCGCTTGCTCTCAGAGATTTTCGACTCTATCTTTAGATAGGTGTCAAAGCTATCACGTATTAAGAGCCATGGAGTCTCAACTGAATTTGGCAAGACTCGGCTGAGCTGCTCTAAAATCATAGATTCTTTGTGCGTTCGCTTTCAATCGTAACCAGGCTTTTTTAACAACTGGTGGTGTGAATTTCGAGCATCTGTTCTATCATTTTGCCAGTACGCCATTTGCACTGTGCTCAAAACGAAGCGGACAATCTGAATAACTTTTGATCTAATGAACGGAATTTCACGAAATAGTGTTGAATCTTAATGGCTCGAAGGTACAGTGGCGTACGCAAGGGAGGGGTTTAGGGGTTTAAACACCCCCCTTGAGCTCAGACAAAATGGCAAAAATAAAAATTTTAGTAGAAATTATGCGAGCTATTATTTTTTAAGACTATATATTTTTATGTGCCTTATGCCTACTTTTTTTTCTCATGGTATTTCTCAGAATACCGAAAAAACATTTACTATAATAGGGTTGTACTTTTGAAACCAAAATCACGTGATATATATATATTTGCTGTTCTTGGATCTTTAGGATGTCAAAAGGTAAGAATTCAACAATTTTTAATTACTTTGAGAAAAAATCACGACCTGAACTTAGTGAGGTGACAGCATCTAATACCAATATAAGCTTTTCTGTTGTACAGAAATGTGATACTTCCGTTGAAGAAAACGTTTCTAGCATAACAAAATCTGATGAATGTGAAAGTGGCCCTCAAAGTGTTACTTCCCACCCATATGACATTGGACTTTTTTCAGAAGATATTACATTATGTTCTTAAACTTAAAACATCAAATCAAAATTTAACTAAACAATGTTGTCTAAATAAAAAGTCAAAATTGTCTAGCTGTCTAAATTAGGGAAATAATAGTGCTTTATTACAGACTCGAATTTCTTTTAGTAGTTTCAGAAAATTATGAACACCCCCCTTGAAAAAATTCTGCGTACGCCACTGCGAAGGTATAATGATTATTAAATATAAAACAATTTACATTATATAAAGTGAGAATGTACTAATTTTGAAGAAAATTTTTGTTTAAATGTTTTAAAGGAATAACAGGTGCAAAAAATTCAGTATTTTTTAAAGTTATTTTTTAAATATTTATTTCTCTGAAACTATTCAACCATTTTTATCTTCAAAATTCATGTTTCTGAATACCTAGCATTATTAAAAATAAAATACTTTCAGCTCAATAGAAAAACTCAATAATTTAAATTCTTTAATAACAGCAATGACTTAAGTATTTTAAAATATTTCCAACTGTTTTTAAAACCATTCAAAAGAAAATCCTATTTCTTAATACTTTATTTTAAAAAATGTGCGTGTTAGTTTTACTTTTCTTTTATTTCATAATTAACTTAATTTAAAAGAATTAACTGAAAAAAAAGTGAAACTTAAAACTGTAGTTATTAAGCCGATTACAAAACAAAACATGCTTATGCAGGCACCTCGATATAGGCTTTAAGCTCTCAATTGTTTTTTGAACATTTTTAAGGGATAATAATTTTAAAACGAGATTTTGTAAGCTTCAATAAATGCATAAACTTAATTAGAATCTTAAACACATTTGCATTTTTTTTAAAGGAAGAAAAAAAGAAATATTATGAATGGGAAAATCAAAATTTACACTCATGCTCATAAATTAAGGATAATGTCAGATCCGGCAAGAAAAGATTCAGAAACAAAACAAATATTACTATTTATAAAGCTCGTTTATTAAACAAAATGTAAAAAAAACAAAAAAGATGGTGCATGTATGATACCATTCATAAAAACTACGATTTTGCTTTCTCCTAAAGCAATTATAGAAAATATCTCCTTTACAAAAACTCAATATTACATAGTTGATATGACAGTTAATACATTGTATGGCTCCTATGCGATGATATACAATTCGTACAACGGCTAGGCATTTTGGGTATCAAATTATCAAGCTGATCTTGGGGAAAACAACTCTCCTCAGCAAGCAATAATCTCCAAAGTTCTGGTACACATGTAGGAGGGGGTTGGTGGGCTGCAACACGTCGACCAAGTATGTTTCACGTATGCTCCATCGGATTCAAGTCAGGTGAGCATGCTAACCACACGAGTGATATCCTCAGATTAAAGGTTTTCGTTTAGGATGTTTTCTCGGTAAAGATATGCGTTGACATTCTTAAACACAAATTGTGAGTCCATGGCACCCCTAAATAAATGTACATGTTGTTTCAGAATGATATACCGATAAATTTGGTTTTTTTCACGGTTCTAGTATGAACCTACATACTTGTTTTGGAGCCCAGTATAATTCCCACCCCCCGAAAAAAAAACAATCCTGCACCACCTTAACGGTGTCATTTACTGATGTTGTCTTGGTTGTAGCTGGTGTCTGGTGTTCCCCGTATGAAAGTCCGATATGAATCAAACTGAGTGAAACATGGACTGGTCGGAACCTGGACTGGTCGGAAAAAATCACACAAGTCCACTGTGACGATTTTCAAATTGCATGTTCTCTACTCTTGGCTAATCACTGGTACGTTGCCGTGAGCGGAACACATCTGACAGGTCTGCGAGCATAAAGTTCAATATTTCCCAAACGTCTGTACACGGTTAGCCTTGATACTGTGGTACCCGTAGCTGCAGATAACTGACGAGACAGTCTGATATTATGCTCCGTCTGCATCTTTTGGCAGTTTCTACTAAATATTACTCTTCATTCACGAGGGCGACCTGGTACTCATTCCATCATTCTCAAGGGTTACTCGTGAACGACCTGTACTGTTGCCCTCAACAGACTTTTACTGACATTTCCATCATCTTGCAATCGTTACTAAGACCAAGAGAGGACATTTTGGGCAAATCCAAGTTCCTCGAATATTTCTATCTGAGAACACCCACATTCCAGACGGCCGATAATTCTACTACGCAAAAATCATCCCCATGCTTCTTCTGTGTTATATATCTATTCGGTTATGGCACTGAGGGACTTCTTTGCACTATTCCTACCCTCTCTTACACTCTCGTCATTGTGACGTACTATAGGCGTCATTTGAAGGCTTCCTGTAATTTGCATAATATTTCTGAAGATGAGTGTGATAATTCTGCAGTGTGATAATTCTACTCTAAAGTAAAATTTTTTCTTTAGAGTTCAATTTCCGAGTAATTCTCTATCTTCCTTAATTTATGGACATGAGTGTATTATTGAAGTAAAACAGCTTCCATGGTTGAAAAAATGATTGTAAAGATTGTTTGTTATTTTATACGTGCGTTCGTACTGAAGTTGTTATTTTAAATTTTTAAGATAGATGTATATTATCCAAAATAAAAAAAAAGAGATACTACTGTGATAACTTTTTATCTGAAAATCTGATTTTCACGGAATAATATGTAATTCTATGGTTCAGAAGTATAAATTTAAAAACGTTAATTAATTTGAATCTATTATATTTTAAATTACGAAACTCTCCTCTCCCTGTAATTGCAAATGCGAGTTAGTTCCATTAAAAGGGTTCAAAATTACAAGGCTGCGGAGTTGAACATTGATAGTGGTAGACTCAGAATTCGGTCAGCTGAGCAACGCCGATTATAAAATTAAAAATAGTTGTAATTTAGGATTTTATTATTTAATTATAGTTGTGGAGATGTCAGTATTCTTGGGCTAAAAAGTTAAGATATCCATAGTTTATAGTAAGACATCATGGTGATTTAATTAGTGTTATATTTCTTTAGACATCGAAAATTTTAAACCGTAAAAATATCCACTTTGCTTGATATTTGACTTGTAAAAAATGGATTTCAACGGTATGATAGAGGTTTTGAGTGGAATATAAGTGACGAAACTTACTGAATAAAAAAATTTTTTGAGAATCCACTGGAAATCATTTTCCAGGAGTTACAATATTGTAAACAATTTAAAACAAAAGTTTCTTTGAAAGTATTACAAGAGGCTTAGTAGTTTTACTGATATGAAGTAAGTAAAACTCTGTGAATTAGTTCCAGACTTGTATTCACTATGCCTTCACCTGCTCTGAAACCACCGGGGTCATTACATTAGCATAGATTCTGATTGCTCAAAGTACAAATTGATCAGACACCCCGCTCTTAGCTTGAGAAATCGAACCTCGACCGAAGCTGTGGTAAGCGAGCACCCTACTCACCATTATCGAGTGAGCGACTCAATACCGAAGAAATGAGTAACAATACATTTAAATATATTAAAGAAAATGTCATTGGAGATATACAAAGGACAAAACCTGTATTTTCCATAACTCTGTTAATATGATAAACTCAGTTATATCCTTTTAAATAGAAAATTACAAAATTTAACAGAGATTTTTTTTTCTTTTTACAGTGGAGAAAGAAAAGTATGAAGATCTTGTTTTTAGAAAGGAATTAAAAATTGACTCCATGCGAAATATTTGTCGAAGTTACTATGGTCAAGCAAAAATAAACTTATCTATAATTTAAGAGTATTTATAAGAAAGCCAGATTCATCATTAAGATGGTTTGTCTTGTTAGAAAAGAATGACTACATTTTTCAAGCATTGGGTGACACTTTTGCGTGTTCAGGTGACACTAAAGATCACGCTGACCCTTTCACGTAGAGGAATTCTTTTCAGAAAAATAAGTAAACGGCTCGCGTGAGAGTGAATCCATCTACTCCCAAAATTGATGTCTGTGTTTCTCTTTAATTTCTTTCTTGTACAATAAGCTTCAAGCAAAAATGGGCTTCCATAGTTCTAGCTAACATAATCGATAACGATTGGGAAAAAATATTTCTACAATCTTTATATCTTTGCTTCATTATTTATTCAAAAAGAACAACGAATTTTGAACAAAAAATATCATAACGTAAAAGAATTCAAAACAGTATTGATCTTGAAAAAGTTTTCACCGGATAAAATGTTATTATTTTCGTCGATTAGTAAGATTAATCATAAATCAAAAATTTCCAAAACCTATTTAATCAGTACACTTTTCCGCATTTTTTATTTTGATATTATTTGTTATTACGTTTCTATTCTCCACTTTTTTGAAATGGGAATTTCGTTGGTTATTTACCAAAGAATATCATTTTGAAGATGGCTATTTTTTTTAAAAAAAAAGTTTAAAGTTAAAGATAAGAGTACCGTTATCTTCGACATCAGAACTTTTTATGCTTAATAAGAGTTTGTAGTATTACTGAAGTTAACATTAAGTACAACAAACTTTTAATAGAGCTGAAAGTAAATAGTACTAGGTAATAAGTAGTGTTCACACCAGTAAATAAAATTTAGCATTCCAAAAGCTTAATATGGTACAAACTTGAGAAAAAATAGAACTTTACAATTTCATAATTCATGTTACGATGCACATCAAAAATTATTACACCCTAAATCTAATAATGCTCATTACTCCATAATGATTGAAGATAAGTATACATTAAAATTAAGTAAAAAATTATAAAATAGCATTAATAAATAGATTCAAGATAGAGATTAAAATGCTGAGATCAAATAAATGAATAGATGAGCATAACAGAGGAAGTAAAAGTTCACAAAATATTATATTAACAATTAAATAAAAATTATGTCTAAAAATTATATAATTTTAAATGAAGCTAATTCATAAAAAAAATTTGTTTCATTGATGAATAATTATATTGTCAGTACATGAATGCAAAGCGCAGCACAACATGTAAATTTGGAATTTAAACTTTTTAATTTAAAAATTTTTTCTACCAGACACTTTCAGTTATTCCATTTGAATACTACACATTCGAATTTCATACCACGCGTATGACAATAAAATTAGTGAAAAAATGTTTTTATAAATGCATGGAATTCGACTCAAAAAACTATTTTCATTACTACTTTGTTAATTCCAAACATATTTCAAGGCGACAAATTTGTCGCCCATGCGTATGATTTTAGCAACATTTGTAAAACATTTGGCGACAATTGTCACCATTTCGCCATACTGGCGTAAACTCTATTCATAAGTAAAGACAAGGTATAATTGGACCGCATTTTTTGTGTTAATAGTCACAAAAATGTTCCAAATGCAAATTAACTTCGTCATGTGATTTCAGATCTTTTGTATTGTATGGTGATGAGCTTGACTTTACGTTGTTCTTACTGACAATACTTATTTTTCTTTAAAAAAAGATTAAATTTATTGAAATGAGACTTCAATTAAATTCGTTAACATGATTTTGTAATTAAATAAAGCTTTTTAGTACACGGGTTTTGAAAAATCTTTATATAATCGAAAACAACTTACATTTTTTAAAAATAATAAATTCAAGGAATTTAAATAGCGTCAATCCCAAATTTTTATTTATTCCTTGACCTTATGTCCTAACTAAAACAAAAAAGTTTTTTTTCTTAAATCATGTCATTAAATTAATGAAAGTTTGACAAATTTTTTTGTCGGGGGAGACTTTGAGTCTGAGTACCACTTACTTGCATGCATTTAGTCATCAAATATTCCGTTCCATGATTAAAACTGAAAAATGACACATGACCTTTCAGTACTTATAGTTGATTTTCCGTTCAAATATTGATGAAATCCATTAAGAATATCATTTTTCATTCTTAAGAACTCTGTCGATGTAGTTCCGAAGTTTGTACAAGGTCTCGCAATATCTTCTTACTTGAAATCTGAAACCACCGAACAAAATAAAGCAATATGATGCATTGTTTGATATGCTATATCTTCTCCCTTCTACTCTAGCAATCGACGAAAAATATCAAGACAAAGAATTACTTACTGGTTCTAGAGGTGTTATATCATATTAAGGTGCATTTATTATTTAAAAGATGTGTCAATCTTAAGGAAAATTTTAACAAAGCTTTTATTAAATTAATTATTCTCATGAAATTCTAGTCAAATCACTTTGGAACAAAAAGATTTAAAACAAAACGTTATTTATTGCCTAAAAAGGGGAAGTATTTCATAAATTAAAGCACTTCCATTTTGGTCTTAGCAGCCAAAAAAAAACATGTTTTTAAATTTAAGCATGATGATTAAAAATTATTATTGGTAGTTTACCACAGTAAGTATTTTGCTGTGATTTCTAGAAATTATTGTAATTATTTTCTTGAATCCTCGAATTTTTCAAAATGCTACGATTTACAAGAAAAGTGTGCATTTCTTTTAAATGCATTAATTGCGATTTAACAGCAATTAGTATTTTTCTGAAGATACAAAATTGTTTGTTTATAATTAGTAAAACGCTCATTTGAAGTTTCAGGAGGACTGAATTATCAAAAGTTTCCTTCGAATACAAATTAATTTTACATAACCTTTTTCTTATTTTATGATAAATTATATTCGCAATCTATTTAATATAATTTCCTCACAGTGATTGCAATTATTTCAGATTTATTTTGCAACGAATTCATTTGTTAATAAGCATAAATTTTATGTTGAATTATTTATTCAAAAACTTAAACTCTAAATTTTATTAGTTAAAAACGTTATACTTAAATTTTACTTAAATCTACTTGGAGTGATTAAGAAATTTTTCTTCATTGAATCCTGTTTTTTTTTCTGTTGAATTCAAATGAATCCTGTAGTCTTTACCATACTTTGAGAAATGCTTCAAAAGATATTTTTTACATTAATAATATCAATAGTTTTTTATCAGTTTAGAATTTTTATTTTTTGAAAAAGTGTACACTATGAAAAAAGCTACTTCTATTCATTGACTGGTAACAAAATTTGCTTATTTTGCTCTATACTTTCTAAATTAAGGATAGTATTCATTGCGATAATGCAACAAGAATATTGAAATGATAACCCCCCTTTTTCAGAAAATATACTGAAATGAAAGAATAAGCATATTTTACACTTGCTATTGTTGAAAAAAGTGCAGAAATGCTATATAAGCAATATTTAATAACTTTCTTATCGATTAGCAAAATCATATATTAGCATGTTTTTAAAGCTGATCCAATTTTATTTCAAATAATAATTAGTAATTTTTTTATTGATCGCATGCATTATAAACGCTAAATTTTCTTTTTAAATTTAATTTCCTTCTTTATTTTTGAAATTTTAATAAGGAACTTAACATCTAACTTAAGTCTAGCACATAACTGTATGTATTTACTTTAAACCATACGCATATTAAACCAATTCCAAGCACCCATATGAAATGATCTTCTGTATTTATAATAGTATCATCTTCTTAAATCAACTAAAGTACATGCATTCTTAGCACTTAACTTCTCCACACACTACAGGAAAATCGTGAAAATTTTATGCTAATTTGACGCAATAAGTCTCCATTCTGGATGGTAAAAATAGATAATAATTAAAAAAAAACTTTTACAGATCCGTTACAATGTTGTGGACGTTTGTTGTGGCGAGATTTGAATTCTTCGGAGTTCTAAAGGAAAACTAATAAAAACTTTTATGTTTTTTTTGATGTTTTATAAGCTGAAAAATAGATTCGCTCTGCAGTAATGACATTTTTGAGAAACATAACTAGTCACAATATAGAGGCATAACTAGCATAAAAAGAAAATTGTATGCTAGTTTGACATAATAAGTCTTTATTCCTGATGTCAAAAAAAATATATATATACTTTTACGGGTCAATTACAATATTGTGGTAGTTTGATGTAGTGAGCTTTAAATTCTTTCGAGTTCTGACGGAAAATTATAAAAACTATGTTTTGGGTGTTTTATGATCGAAAAAATAGATTCGTGCTGTAGTAATTAACATTTCTGAGAGTTATTCAGACTATTTTTTATTATAATACCAGGTCTTTCCCACATTTGTTTGCTTTAATTTATTTTGTAATTTCTTCATATTTTATTACATTATTTCATTAACGTATTAAAATATTTTAACACCATGTAAGAAGTTTTCTTTTATTGCAATTAAGGCCTTTAAAATAATTTCAAATAATTAATTTAAATATTCACTGATAAATAGTGTGGACATAAATTCAATAATTATTTTAATTTAAAAAATTGATAATAATTGAAATACATTATTCGTATATTGTTAATAATATAATTCAGTCCTATTTTAATTTTATATTAGAATATAAACCACTACTTAAATTTTACATTCTTACTAGCCACTATAATCTTCTTCAAAAAATGCTTTTTTCTTCCATATTTTCTTCAAACTAAAGATATGATTTTTCAAATGGTTAAAGTGCTTCTTGTTCTAATATTTTATTTTCATTAAAAAAAACTGGGATGGGTTCCTTTTCAAATTGGTCAAAAATAAGTTCTTCAAAATGCACTTGGAAGCTATAAAAGATCTCTAATGCTATGTAAAAATATTTTTTAGATCTAGATAGATTTGTGAAAAGAAATTCATTCAGCTTATAACATAGATTTAATTCAATTTTTAAGAACAATTTTTGTTGGTAAAAAGCATGGTATTTTTAAAATTTTACCTACCGTCAAGAGCTGGCCCTGAAATTTATATACAAGGTTATGAATAACTGAATAAATTATGTGCTTGTAACTTCAAATAAACTCGTAGCGAAATGATCAATTGAACGAAAGCATAACGCACAAGAAAACTAATTCTCCAGTGTTACGCTCTTTTTTGACCCTATGCTAACCTTTACTGTTACCTACATTTATGTAAACAAAGCCTTTCATTGGTAAGTTTTATGCATTTTCTGAAGCTATCAGCATATGCGGGCACAAGTCATAGGCGAGAAAACCTCATCGCATCGACATTTAAAAATTAATGAAGTTGGAAGTACAATTCCTACTGCCTTATGAAAGTTTAAATTAATTGTAATTGATTTAAAACTAATTTCTGACTGTCCCAAAATTATTTTCTTAATAAGTTGTTTATTTATTATTTTTTTAGAAAGATACTATCCATTTTTTATTCTTAAGTTTTGGAGTTTTTCATTTGCTTTACAAAAGCTGACGTTTACTTAAAGAAAGTTTTCTCATTCTTGAATTTCTAAATAAAAAAGTCACCATAAATTCAAGATATAATGTTGATACTAGTTAATTTAAGAAATAACTCTTATTGTTTAGTATAAAGACACAATCATTCTAACATTTCATTTTTTCATAACTTCATTTTTTTCATTCTAACCTCATCATTTCTATAAAACATCGTTTAAACAAATCTCACGTTCTAGCCTTTTTACATTTATACCAAACATGAAATAAGTTCTAGTCATTTACGTTTAGTTTAGATGCCTAATATTTTGTTTATGCGTTGAAAACTTCTATTATTCGCATTGAAGTCCTACATATATATTCATAGAGTCTTGTTAGTTTTTTCCTGCTCGAAAAATACTACTTTTTAAAAATATATATTTTTTTCGGAGTTAAAAATCGAATTTTAGTTGCAGTCATTCGTCGCATTTACAGTGCGGAGCCATGAAGTTCATTTATTACATATACTCTTTTACATTATTATATACTCCTTTCTTTTCTCTTCTGTTTTTACGTCTGACATAGTTTTGAACACTTTTTTTAATTTATTTTTTATTTGGAGAACATAATATTGTATGACGTATCTTTATTTTGAAAGTGACGTAACATAACTCAATTCAAATCTACCACTTAATAATCATTCTTAATTGCAAATTAAACATTTCTGTTAATAATTCCCCTTCAGGATTTTATCACCATCAGACACTTTTTTTGATTTTGAAATACCTAATGAGTTTTGCTTCTTTCTTCGTTTATTTCCTTGTTCTTTTTTTTTTCTCTTTTGTTTTTGCGTCAGACCTAGTTTCAAGCATTTTTTTATTTATTTTTTTATTTGGAGAACATAGTATTGCATGTTTTTTTTTTTAAATTTGAAAGTGACATAGCATAACTAAATTCAACTCTATCACTTAATAATCATTCTCAATTATAAATAAAGCATTTTTGTTCGTAATCAGACTCGTTTTTGACTTTGAGGTATCTGAATGATTTTTCTTGTTTCTTCCTTTACTTCCTTTTTCCTTTTTTTTTTCCTTTCTTGTTTTTATGTCAGACACAGTTTTGAACACTTTATTTTTTTCATCTTTAATTGAGAGAGCATAATATTGCACGATTTTTCTTTAATTTGAAAGTGACATATGAAAATTAAATTCCACTCTTAGCTTTTTAAACTGTATATTCAATCAGTCAATACTTTTATAAAGCATAGGCGATTGCATAAATTTACAAAAGTGATGGAAAAATAATTTTTTATTTTACACTATAATTATTATTATATTGTATTGTATTATATAATTATATGTTATTGTTAGGTTATTGCATATAATTAGATGTTATTGTAAATAATTATATGTTATTGTTAGGGTTTTTGGAAATAGTGAAATCTAAATATTAGATTTTACGGATTAGATTAAATGTTTACCCATGTACAGAACTATTAAAGGAAATCCACAATTTAATAATTTCAAGTCATTTTTATAAACTTAAAGAATTTTATCAAATTGTTGTTTTCATTGCATATATTAATATAATGAACAAATTTGAGTAAATTACTATTGTAAAACACTATTTGACTTTAACATGAAAACGCAAAACTGTCTATAAAATTTAAATGCCAAATGGATTAGAGTCATATAAAAGTAATATTGAATGTAATTATAAAAAGGCAAAATTGACAAGAACGTAAAAATTCAAGCAACTAAAAATTGACTGTATTAGCAAAACAAAAATACAGATTTGACAGTAAGGAATAGGATTTTCCATTTTGGATCTTTGAATCCTTATTCTAGATACTTTAAAATTTTAAAAATACTATTTATTCCTTTATATTTCTTTAAAGTTTTGCATTAGCGTCACTTAAATGTTTATTGGATGCTGATTAATTATTCTCAAGATTTTGCGCGATAACCCTTTTTGAGTATTAATAAATGCTTGTTGTTATTTAAAGCGTATTAATATTTCATAGCTGTAAGCTGAGTAGTGTTCAGTTTGAAAACGTATTAAACTCCTCTTCCATAAATATACACTCTCAGAAAAATAGACACAAAATTCAACCATAATATTTGTACCTTAAATCATAACACGGGGTGAAATCGCAGTAACCTAATTGAGTTTTAAATTGATCCATATATTATTGTGCAATTGTGTTTAACCCTTTGGTGCAGATGGGACATCGGTGATATTTTTATATATATATTTTTTCTAACTCTCCAATTGCAAGTAAAAATATATTTTGCCATTTTTTAATTAGAAATAAACATTCTAATAGATACTAAAAAAAAAATCCAGTAGATTATCGGAATTATATTTGTACTAAGATATAGAATCCAAGCAAAGTGGTTAGAAATTTTTTTCCATTCATAATACGAAATGTATCAATTATTTATTTTGTAAATTAAAGACGTTTCAATGATGAATGACTTTTTCTCTTAGATCTAAATAGCTGCAAATAAGAGCAAATTTTAAAAATTATTGTTTGGAATTAAGCCGTGAGTTCAGTCTTGCCAATTAACACGTGTGCCCCTATCAGCGCCTATCTATCACTATTTCATAACCATAAATTATTAAATTCTATATACAATATTTTTTACTTATTTTGCCCTAAATTATTGCAAAATAATGAAAAATGTGCTTAATAAAAATTCTGCTTTGTTTTCATTGCATATATTAATATAATGAACAAATTTGAGTAAATTACTATTGTAAAACACTATTTGACATTCACATGAAAACGCAAAACTATCTATAAAATTTAAATGTCAAATGGATTACAGTCATATAAAAGTAATATTGAATGTAATTATAAAAAGGCAAAATTGACAAGAACGTCAAAATTTAAGCAACTAAATATTGACTATAAAATGGTTAAACAATACGATAATATTATATAACCAAACACCATAATAAGGTTGCATTAAATTTGAAAGAAAATATGGTTCAATACACTTAATAATTTATAAAGATTGCCTTCTACTAGTACTATTTCCCGATGATAATTTGAGGAATTCTTTCTCGCACTTATGGTTTAAAGATCAACTATTATTTCAAAAACTAAGCGAACAATATCGGTTCCATAACAGTGTTTAAAAAATTCTATTTGTCACCAAAAAGAAGAAAAAAAAAGAAATACATGAAGTAGTTCACAAAAAAGCGATTTCTGGAGAAATTTTCAAAGATATTCTAATCAAGTTCAGGCATGCATTAAAGATAAGCAACTTTAAGCAGAAAATATTAACGCCCTTCTATCGCTGAGTGTATCATTAGAATATAATTAAGAAATGATAAATGGCACTGTACTCGATGAAGAACTGAGACTCGAAAAAAAGGAAACGCCTATGATGATAATAAGTCTTTAATAACACTCTTACAACTTTACTCTGTGAAACAGATTTTTGAAAGAATTATCACGGTGGATTTGAGGAACTATCTCTGTGTCTGTCTAAAGTAGATGAAAAATAAATTAAAATGCAACTAAATCAATTCCATCGCTAAAGGAAACGTAGTATTATATACAATTGGGTAAACAGTAAATTAGGAATATTTTTTATTATTCAAAAAAGTTGACTGAAAATTAATAGTTGGAAGATGAAAAGTATTCTGGTGTTCGCAATAGCTCAAAATTTAGTTTAAATAAAACAAAAACGGATCTTAAAAAATTGCTTGTGTTTTAAGATTTTTTAATTTATTATCGTTGTCATTTTTTTCTGCTGTCATATAAAGACAATCCAGAAGTTTAAAAACAATTTTTTTTTTAAATAGGTTTAAAATTTAAAGCTTATATATGAATATTTTTAGTTGAATTTAATTTAGTTAGCTAGACTAGTCATTTAAGACATTATTCTTATGTAAAGTTAGAATTTAAACAAATTTAAAATATATTAATAATTGTTGAATTTTCATAAAATAAACTGTTTAAACATTATTTTAAAGCATGCATTAAAATTGGATCCTAAAATCTATAACTGAAATAAATGCTTGCATAAGGTTATTTTTATCTTCAAGAAATCATCAGTAGGGGAGACTGAAAGTAAGATAAAACCGGGTGGAAACAAAACCGGAAAGGGTTTCTCTTTTCTTTTAACCGGACTCTTTACTTTTGACTAAACTATTGCTGCTATTTATCAGATATCCCATGAAACTAATTGCAGTAGACGCCTTGCTATTCGGAAATGAATTAAACATGGAGTAGACGATTTATTTGTAGTTAAGAATTTTTATAATTTTGATTCGAAAATTTATAACTTTTACTCCACTAATTTAACTCTGCAGTTCCTAATTGATTGTAGACTTATTTTAGGAAGTTCAACATCTAATTTAATCTCTTTTTTTAGATACTGCTGCTTTAAATTGTTAAAACAGGTTTTACATTATGTTTAAAATATATTAAAGTTTTTTTTTTTATGGCACTGTCAGCTGAAACCGCAACTTTTTGGATGTCATAATTGAATACCAAAATTTATCTGACTTGAAAACTTGTTATCTGAATTGAAACTGTAGACCAAGAGTAAACAATTATATAATTGTATTACATTAAATAATGAAGCACTTAGATGCTCATTTAACTAAATGCAAATCTGCCTATTCCTTCCAAAAAATTGAAGTAGACAGAAACATTAAAAAAAAAAAATTTGACTACAAGTTACTCTATTTTCATACACTTCATTCGGTCTTTCGAAGTTTCTGCATATCTCAAAATGTCTAAATTAAAAAGAGGCAGAACAAAAGCAGAAAAAAAAACCCTCATCACTCACGAGTAATTTGTTAAAAAGTTGGACATAAATGACACCATGTTAAATACATTTTATAGATTATAGCATGACAGGAATAAAAACAAGAACGGCAGTTCACTTGGAAGTAAAAAAAGAAAAAATAGTAGTAGATGACGTGAAAGACTAAAAAATTAAAAAAGTCGCACTGTTTGCCCACATTCATTTTATTTTATTTTATAACCGTCGCTTAACAGCCGACCCAATTTTGGGTTTACGACTACTAATGTTCATCCTCGTAGTCTTATAATTTTCAGTTCCATCCAAAAGACTGAATCAAGTATTGGGAGAAATTTGCCTTCGTGGAGGAGTTTTTAATGAAACTAATTCTCATTTGCGTTACATAGAGAGGAAAACCAAGGTTTGCCTGCCGGCTAAGGGACTCTAAACCATGATCCGTCTAACACTAAAGATATTTTTACGTCAGCACTATGTTCGGTGCGAACCGGGTGCGGAATTCATATCGATCAGCCATCGCTGGGATTCGAACCCGGTTTACATCATTGGAAGGCGAGCGCTCTATCCCCTAAGCCACCATGACTCGTCTACATTTATTTAAAATTTTTACTTTTGGGTATCTCAAATATTCCAAATCCAAAAGGAAGATCGACGTCACGTGACGAACTCACAATTTTCGAAATTATGGAAAAAAAACACAAAAAGTTTAAGTTATTAAATATATGTTGTACCTTAACATAAAAAAATTAATTAAAATACACATAAAAATATTACTAACTCCATATAATCTCTCTAAATAGATATATCGTATATAGATTCCATAATACAATGAGATTTCTCTTGACTACTAAGCTACCATAAATTTCGCTATACGATACCAAGGTACACACACATACGTGGAGTTGCTTGTTCTTGACTGTATTATTTTTAAATATAAAGTAAATATAAATTTAAAATCTTCATACAAATCACATATCTACTAAGTCAAAAGCAAAAAACTATTTTCAGAATAACTAAATTATATAATATTTAAAATTATCATCGCTTTCAAGCTCAAAGATTTTGTGTCTTTTTTTAAAACTCACTTTTATTTATGTGGAATTCTACCCAAATAACTCACACTTTCTGCATCTCTTGGAATCCCCAGAAAGCTTAAACGTCCACGAATGTTTCAGTGAAGGTATAAAACTATAAATTTTCTTACAGTGTATTTTTAGAAGCTAAGGAGTGAAGGTCTACTTGTGTGAACTGAGGTAATGAAGAGGTTAAGTAACAACATTGTTATAGTAGTTCAGATCATGTAGACGAGTTAGCTGAGTGATTTAAACAATCTAAGTCCTATCCCCAGAATGACCATAACTTTCGCAGACATGATTTTTATTTTTAACTGTCAGGAAGCTAATGAAATTTGTATTGTCTTCCAGCACAAAGCTCCTATCAAAATTTGAGCATTTAAAAGCCGGTAAGTATATAAATTTAGATTAAAGATAATTCTTTGGTCGATAATATTACGATAAATTCTACTTGTAAGAATCTGACAACGATTGAAACTAGTAATGTCATCCAGCTCAGAGATCCAGTTTAAATTTGATTTCTTTAAGAAATGGGAAAATGGTTGGTATTTTGACTGACGATAAATTCACTTTGGCACCAATATCGCAATTAATTCTGCTTGTAATAGTCAAAAACTGAATTTTATATTGCCATAAAACACAAAGATGCTGCCGAAATTTGAGCCGTCTAGCTATTTGGGAAATGGTTGCAATTTCTCTCTTTTGCGATATAATGATTACGATAAATTCGTCTTTAATTGATGAAGAGACGATTAGATCTAATATTGACTTAAAGCACAGAGGCGCAGTTAAAACTTAACCTTCGAGCTATTCGGAAAATAGACAGAATTTTAGTTGAGGACAAATTGTATTCTGCGATTCGGCTATGAAATGCGTCAAATTCTGCTTATTGGGATGAGGACAGGAGACGATTGAAACGTGTGCTTTCTCCGAGGTGTGGTTGAAGACAGGCAGCTTGAAATTTCAATTTCAAGATTCCACTGTCACACACGATAGCGATTTCATGAAAACGTAGTAAAATATGTATAACTTTTGATTGAACTTCTTGTTTAGAGATTCTGAATAATTAGGCTACCTAAATCTTAGCTACATTGGCTATTTCAGATATTCTTGTATATAATCATACCTGTGGACACAGTATAATATCTGTAGACATGAAGTTCACAGAAGCGACGAAACCATGGTTTTCAACATTTTAGACACTAATGCATGTAAGCCAAAAATCTGAAAATTAGTAAGCAAATCTTGAATATTTGAAACTATGAATACATTAATTTATTTAACAAACCTACTTAATTATAAGAATTCTATAATGTTCACAGACATGACATGTGGCCAATGTCATGTCTCTTCACATAAAAAAAAAATAGACTGAAGCTACAAAGTAAGTATAGCAAATCAGTAAGTATGCATTATTCTCTATACCTCCGAATAAAAGGGCTTGTTAAGAAGATCTGTAAAAACAAATCGCTACCATCTGGATAAATTTATTATTGTTATTATTATTATTTTTGATCTGCCCACAGACGTGATATATTTATCCGGAGACTGAAATTTGGTTTGAAATTAGGAGAATATTTAAAAATATAATCGAGATTATTGTTTTGAGTACAGTTTTTTAGTTAATTATGAGACTGAAAAACTGGGAATTAAAGAGGAGTGACATGTAGTATCTGTGGACAAGTTTTGAACCGTAAATTTATTTACATATACGTGTATTAATTTACATACATATATTGTTTAACATTGCTACATTGTTTTCATGTACATGTATTTTATCAAACGGATCAAGGCTTACAACACATTTTTGTTAAAAAAAAAAAATTCATTTATACTCTAAATGCCAGGTGACAGAAATTCTTGCTTTTTCTGAAAGTAACCCAAATGCAATATTAGTTATTAATAAACTGATTCTTACGTAAACTTATTTTGGCTAATATCTAAAAATAAGCCTAAATAAAAATGTTGCACATTTTTGGTTTGTCATTTAGAGCTACGCGTAGTCGTTCCATCATCAATTTGCTTTCATTTCCCTGCTCACATTTCATTAATTTATCTTCGTTATCTATTGTTTCACCTCACATGAGAATCATAAATCAATGCATGGCCACCCGCGAAAGGCAAAATCAAGGTAACGATGGTCATCACTAGTGCGCACTCAAATTTACTTACCCATCTATCAAGTTAATGGCATGAATTTCGAGATATTTTATGCTATTCCATTCGAAAAAAATTAGTACTTTTCTTTTTAAAAAAGAAGTTTCTATGTGACTTTAAATTGCATACAAAGTAAAAACTTAGTGTAAAAATAGTTTAACCCTACAAGAAAACTGCATGGTGCACAAAAAAAAATCACGATGCTTCCCATTATTTAAAATAACATGATAAACAACTTCAGTTTTCATCAGTGTAATTGACTCAAAAATTAAAAATGATATTTTGTTAATTATAATTTCTTTCATCTTAAATAAAAATTGCAACTTAACTTTACCTAAACTGCTTGTTTTTTTAATAAGTACTGCATAAATGCATCGGGAAAACAAAATCTTGTCTTTAGAAAATTATTAATTCAAGTTTTTTCAATTAAAGATTGAAAGAAAAATATTAAGATTTTTTTTTATTTCACCTTTTTTATTAAAAAAAAATAATATATAAGCTAAAACTTCATTGGGGAGAAAATAAAAGTCGAAGCACTCTGAATAACTTTTGATGTAATTATCGGATCTCTAATAAATATCTAATACATTAATGGTTTTAGATATGCGCTAACTAATTAGCCGCAATATTAGTAGTTTGAGTCTTTCTATATTTTTGCTATATAACTCCGAAGGCGAGATCGGTAAATGTGTCGCTCAATGATGGTCGTAAGTTCGATTTCGGCAGTCAACGACAAAACATCCAACTGGCCAGTATATACAGCAAGGTCAACTTTAAATCAATCAGATCTGATAATCTTTTCGATGGTTGTGGTGTGGAAGTTTGGAGTGAGGGTACCAGCTCAGGGGCTGTCCACGTCGTCAGTCCAGGGAAAATTACGTGGCGGTTATAGCTGTTTAGAACCATGGTTGAAAACATGTTTGTTTGTTTTTTTTTGTTCATTTACGTCGCACTAAAGCTGCGCAATGGGCTATTGGCGACGGTCTGGGAAACATCCCTGAGGATGATCCGAAGACATGCCATCACAATTTTGATCCTCTGCGGAGGGGATGGCCCCCCCGCTTCGGTAGCCCGACAACCTGCGCGCGAAATCGAGCACTTTACGGTAGAACAGTTTAACGAGGACCAATACCGCACACCCTCGGTCCCTACGCAGACTGATCCAAGTGGTCACCCACCCGCACACTGACCGCAGCCAGTGATGCTTGACTTCGGTGATCTGCTGGGAACCGTGTCTTAACAATACCTCCTAGAAAAGAGTAGGCCTCTGCACGGGTTACCATAAATATCCTTTAGTAGTCCAAACGTAATGACATATATCGTATTTTCAACCACTGCGCAGCTTAATACCCCGAACGTAATGACATCTTTCTTATTTTTCATCAACTGCGCAGTAACTTCGTCACATCGGACTACTAAATTGATCCGTGCTTAGGCCTTCATACTTCTAGGAGGTGTTGGTCTTAACGATCAGTCCACTGCGGGACTTGAAAACATGGTAAGCTCAAACTTTAACCTACCATGGCTGTTAAAAGATTGTGCCCCAAAAATGGGTGTATGTTCCTTGTCATGGTTGGGCGTTATGCGCTATTTTGCTATATCGCTATATCTCTGGAGTTAGTATCGCTAATAAAGCATGAAACTTTTAACAAAATTGCAAATTTTAATTGATTTTTTTCAAGAATAATTTCATTTAAAGATAATTTTTAGCACTTATTAATCATGCTATATCATTTAAGTTATTAATATAAGCAGATACTTGGAATTGTAAGGCATGCAATTTTTAAATCTTTTTAAACAACCTCATTTTAAATTATATAATTCAAAATTTGAGCAAAATAAGGTGAATAGTTCTTGAAAAATCAAAATTCAAAATTCCTACATTTCATATTGCAAATTATCATATTATTCATATTAAATATATCATAAATAAATTTTTTCTTATTCAATGTACTTCTTAGTTATTTTAAACTTGTATATTATTAAACATATTTGTTTTAATTAGATTTCAAAAGATCAGAAATATTTTATCAAGAAAGCTTAAAAATCATAAGAAGCTCTTTATTTATAAATTTTTGTCGATCATAAAAACATTTACTTTTACATAATATTTGACGATTGTTAAACACTACAAATACACTAACTATTAAAAAACTAAATAAAAATATTTTCTTCAGATTTTGTGATCTTCTGCATAATTGAAGAGCAATTTTACAATTTATATGTCAAAGAAAAATAAAGGAAATAAACTTTGAAGATTGTAAAAATTTTGAAGGTAATATATAATAGAAAAGTTTACGATGAAAAATACCGAGATGCCATGTTATAGAAATTTCGAATTTTTCACCTCAAATGTTCTGACACCCAAATCTTTCAGAAGTACCTTCTTAATAAGGCCCTTTGGGAACGCTTGTTATTTCGTCAAGAAGATAGGTTACTTTCTGACTCAAAAAGCTTGTACTCGAAAAGTTACATTCAAAAAATTGCTGGGAGCACGTTAGTACTTTATTAGATGTCTAAACCTTTATATTTATTTATTTACTAAAAAATATTCTCACGTTTCCTATTAATTTAAGTTCGATAAAAAATAATTTCAATATTCTCCGTTTCTCATCAGCACAATAAATAAACTATGTTAAGAAATAAATGGTCTATATAATTCTAAATTTATTATAATTTAATTATAAATAAGTATTATTATTTTTCAAAGTAATATTGATTGTCTAAACCTCATGGTTTGATGATCGGGACGAATTAAGCAGTTTTTTTATTAATTAATTAATGATGTTAAATTATAATAATAACAGATTTACCTCTGTCCTATAAAACATTTTATAATATATACTTTTGTTTTATAAAATTTATTTAATTAAATTTTATATTAAATATATAAACTGACACTGATATGAAAATCTTAAAAAAACCCAATTAATTTAAATTTTAATTACTTGAAATAAATATGACTTGACCCTAAATATAATATAACTCCAACTTGCATATTTACAGATTTGAAAAAAAATGATCAAATCCAAAATATCATGATCTTTATTATCGATTACTAGTTCAATTTGATTATTTTACGTAATAAAAACTAATACTTTATATTACTATTTTTCTTATATTAATATTAATTATTATAATATTAATATAATTTCTTATATTAATATTATTAATATTATATTTATATTAATAATTTTTCTGAAATTTATTTGTTATAACAATAGTATAATTTAGACATCTCAATAGTGACGTCAATTGAAGTTCTCGGTGTAATATAATGATAAACGTCCCGCTTTTTCCTATGGTCCAATTTTTACATCAAACTCTTCCTTAATATTGCTTCTAAATAGGTATTTAACAATTATTCTGAATTATCACTTGTTGGTAGTACAAAAAGGACAAATATTGTACTGTTTACAAGCAAATTGTGGTATTTTTCACTAATAACGATTTTAAAATATGCTCTTTTGGACTTTGGGAGAGTACCTAGGATAAATGCAAATATTTGTACCACCCAGTGGAGGAATTTTGAATTCAGTAGGCGTAGTTGATACCTACAAAAAACATGTACTATCTGCTGTGTTGGTGACCTTTTCAACTTTTACCGTCATGTGCTAGAGAAATAACATTTTTGATTTGTGGGCTGCTGACTATATTTTCAATCAATTTGATTGGAAAATAAAACACTATTGTATTTTCGTTTGAAAACATAAATAAGGTAGATAAGTGCCTAACTGTTATCTGTGAGGTAAAATACTAATTTTTTTTAATCAAAAATGATTTATATTTTCAACAAAAACTTCTAAAAGAAATAAGAAAGTTTATGTTTTTTATACCTTAGACCAGTTTCGGTATTGTATTTTGAACCGGTTGATAGCACAAATACACCGTGTGGACTAAACCACTCACGATCTTTAAAATTTTTGTTCTTAGTAACGCTATAAGTTCTTGTATTAGTCCAATAAAATCTCTTTGGCCTTACGTTTATAATTATTTAGGTTTATTTTGGCTTATTTAGGCTACGGGAAAAAGTTTTAATTGCCTAAATATCCAAAATCATCCAATTTACAAGTTTAAAAGAAAAGAACTCAAAATGATTGTTATCCCAGAACTGACATTTAATGGTTATATAAAGTGTACAGTATTAGGTGATCCAAGGTACAACACCATTTTGTATTTTGGACCAATTTTCCTGACTTTAAAAAAAAATATAAAGTGTATGACGGAGTTTGCTCACAAAAAATCTTGTTTATAGCCAAACGCACAATGTATTCCTCACAAAATTTCCTCACAAAGTTATTTAAATTATTACCTATTTCTGCTTAAAAATTTAAACAAGTAAAATTGGTTTCATATACAACCCTCTCCGCAATTAGAAAATGTGGTTTACCGTTGTATTGCCCCCAGCCCTTAAATTTATATGTCTTCTATCGTTAAATATTTTTATTTTGTTTTTTAAAAAAGTTGCTGAATACTTCAAACTTAATAGTTAATTTTTTCTTTTAATTTATATATTTTGTATGCTAAAATATTACTTTTATTTTTAGGATATAGCCGGCGTATGACATACTATACAGAATGCCGATTGCCGCCATATCCTTCATACTCACTTTTACATTCATAGCTGTGATATCGGGGAAATGCCCTGAAGAATGCATATGTGGTGCTGATCTTGAAGATCGAAAAAGGGTTATCTGCAATAAAGGTGGGCTAGTAGAAATTCCCACTTTAAAAATGGATCTGGATATACAAGTATTAATAATCACGGCTCCACCTCATAATTCCAATGAATTAACAATAGGTAGAATATTTCTAGATTTCCATGATCTAGAAGAAGTTCGTATTACTTATTCGAAGTTACCTGCCATTGGAGACAGTTCGTTTTGGCCTGGAAAAAATCTTAAAATCCTAGACCTTAGTCATAACAACATAACATTTATTCGTGACAAAGATTTTTATGGCCTACGAAATCTGCGTGTTTTAGATTTAAGCTATAATGGCATATCAGCTTCTCCATCTGCTCCATTCAGATTATTATCAAGTCTAACAACCCTTTCTCTAGCTCGAAATAAGTTTCGAACACTAGTTCCAAGATTTTTTTACATGCTTACCAAATTGGAAAAATTGGATTTAAGTGGAAATCCTCTGAAGGACATAGATCCTGAAAACCTTAAAGATGTTCGTCCACTTCGACGATTTCATTTAGCTAAATGTCAACTAACCAGGCTTCATTCGCTAGTTTATCAGCAACTTCCCAACTTAGAAGAATTAGATTTAAGAGATAACTACTTTACTTATTTTTCGCCAGAAGAATTTAGACATCTGAAACGTTTAAAATATCTTCATTTGGATGGGAATAATCTGACTCTTATTGTTGAGAAAACGTTCGATGGACACAACTTGAGACATCTTGGTTTGTCGCGAAATCGAATATTCAAATTCTCTAAATGTGCATTCTGTAACTTGTCAATACAGCAATTAGATCTTTCGTATAATCAACTCGTAAGTATACATTTTGACGCTTTATCACCCATAGCCCACTCATTAGAAAGTTTAGACGTCAGTTTTAATGAAATAGATTCTGAGGAATTAGAACTCGCTTTAAGTCCTCTTTACAAATTGAAGAAACTATCACTATCAGGAATGAAACTTGATCATCTATCAGATGATGCTTTTATCAACAACATTGAACTAAAAACATTAGACATATCTTACAATTTATTTTCAAACTTATCAGGTCAAACCATCCAACCTCTACATCAAATAGAAGAAATTGATTTATCACACAATCTGTTGGAATATTTAGATCCTTCCTTTTTGGAAAAAATTGACAATATATCAACTTTGCATGTTTTACATTTGCATTCGAATCCATGGTCTTGTCATCGATGCTCCGTCCTCACTCTACTAAGATGGATCCGACAATCTATTCTTTATAGTAGTACTTGTGATGTGAACTACGAAAGTAGTACCTGCATGAGATGTGCTTCGCCACTTTCTCTGGAGGGACGTGCTTTACATTCATTGCGTCGCTTGGATCTTGAACCTTGCAATAGCCTAATGCCTCAATCTAGAGTATTTGTAGCATCATCAAATGTCGTCATTATTGTTGTAATAACAGTTGTTATTCTTTTCATAATTATTTTTACTGTTTCTGTCATAATTTACAAAAAGCAGGGGGCATCGTATTACACGCATGAAGGTGATAGAACCCCAACTTTAGGTGTACTCGGAATACCATCTGATTACGCTGATATCAATGGAAGAACTTTTTCAGAAGAAAGAAGAAGAGCGTATTTTGTAACTTTAGATCGAATAGATGAACTTGCGGGTGAAAAAATTGTGGCAGCTTTTAACTCTAACTAATGATTTTTTAAATTTTTTTATTATGCGTGGCTTCTTTAAAAGTAAAGATACATTACGTTAGGGTGAACAGGAAGTACTTTATTGCATATTTTAGAAACTTGGAATTCAATCGTGACCCTTTGACTTGATGTTGTATTGACTTGAACTACTATACATTGAGTCTGATTCAAGAAAAGCGTATTTTTTTTATATACAAACCGTTAATCAACTTGATCTTAATATAATTGGTTAAATCTAAATAATTCACGCTTATCATACCTTATTCAAAGATCACTGGAAGCTTCTCCGTTCAGTACTTATCTATTTTGAGAAACCAAATGGGATTTAATTTCAATACGTTTTGGCTGTTTAAGTGGAATTTTTATTAATTTTTTATTAGGACAACTTAGACATCAAAAATACGTTCTAATTGAACCAGACTCTCTGTAGGAATGCCAAACAACCACGAGGAGAACGTCAAGTTTTGTAGGTAAAAGCCAGTGTTCTCAAAATTCACGATGAACATTTTAAACTCCTGGCTACTATATATTTATTTTTCATGCAGACTTCATAGATGCGTTTTATTTTCATTCTATATTTAAAGCCAGTTTTCTAACCAAACTTGAGACGATATAATTTAAACGATAATACATAGCAGCATGTTCTAAACCTTCTGGCAACCCTGGTCTAATGAATCTTTTCAAAATTCTCTTCTCTTTTATCAGTAAAAATCATTGTTTATCTACTATATTAATTTTATTAATTTTAAAAGTCTTCTTTCACTATTTTTAATATATTTTAGAATATACAAAGGATCTCGCACAAATATTATAGAAATCAATTCTATGTCAAATTGAATGGAAATTTAATGTGTTGTAGTTCAAAACATTCTGATCCAGAGTTCTCATTGACAAAGTCCAAAAATGGACTGAGATACGGAGCCACAAGCATAAGAGATAGAGGCAACGGTCACTGTAGTGAAGAAAGCGCAGCATTGGCTCGAGTGAATGCCAAGAAGTAAGCCGTTAGCTACTGAATTAGAGACATCTATCGTGCTACTAGTTTTTTCATAACTTAATCAAGTTTTTAATACTTATTTAAAAGTTAATCATTAAGGCTATTTTTGTAGGCTCTGTCGTAATATGAAATGATGCTTTTTTTACGAATAATATGCTATTTTTATAACTGGTGTAAGTTTGCAACTGTTACTCATGACTTTTTGGTCAAGTTTAGCATATCTAAGGCCAGCACAAAACGTCAACATGGAGAAAAGCCACAGTTTTGGGAAAATAAAAAACGTTTATGGTCTTATTTTTTAATATTCAAAAACTTGCTCTATTGCTGCACTATCTAGGCTCATAAAAGTTTGCAAAAGCTGAGAATAAGGCAGTGATTTTGATAATTTTCATCTAGATGGGAAAATGTCATCAAATTGGCGATTTTTAAAAAGTTTTATAACTTTAAAAATATTTATGTTATTTGTCTGTTCTAAAGAGCGGATAATTCTTCACGGTAGGATTATACATATACTAGTTAAAAATCATCGCATTGCGTCAAGTGTAAGACACTTAAACTATGCCTTTTTTTTCCTTGGCAAGAGAGCTTCGAAAAACAGCGTTAATTATTTTTAGAAAATTGAGTATTATTCTATATATTAGAGAATTGAGAATAACTATTTATGGTTGAGGCTTCGTATCTCCGTAACTATCAATTTGTGGACTCAGTGTCAACCAGAATTTTTTATCAGAATGTTTTGAACTACAAGATGTAAAATTTTCCGCTAATTTGACAGAGAAATAATTTCCATAAAATTTATGCGAGGTGTTTCCATGAGCTATTTTTAAAATCTTGATTTACGCTAATTGATGCCGCCATCATCATAAAAAAATGACAGCTGTAGACATGTAACAAATCAGTTCTAAGTTTCCTTTAAAAAATTTCAAAATGATCATTTCGTGTATTTAAAAAACAAAATTTCCTTTTGTTCATTAAAAAGTAAACAATTTATTTTTAAGAAGTATACTGTAATATTTTAAATTAATAGAGTAGCAACAAAGAAGTGGAGCTTTCCCCCAATATTATAATATAATATTAAACTTTATTAAAAATTCATCTGATATAGATTCAAAGTCAGCAGTATATTACTAATTAGACGGTGGTTTACATCACTAGATGAAGCACCAATTTTCCCAGTTTGAGATTTTTTTTTTCCTCTCTTTATAGTATAGTAAAAAGCAATGAACTGATCTGAATAGAAAATATTTTATTTAAATTCTCCTGAGATTTACAGGCCTATTCTATGACCAGGCAGTAAAATATTTAAGTGGTAAATTTTATCGCATTAACGTGACTTCGATTTAACGTTATAAAGTTTAGGCATGTGGTAATATTTTGGCATAACTTATTCCATTTTTTTTATTGGCCTCGTCAGAGAATAGGCCTGCAAGAAAACTAAAAATAGGAACTAGAAGCACCATTTTTATCTTGTCATGGTAGTTCAACATCTCAAAATAAGAAATTAGCGCTTGGTCTTATAATATAAAACACCGTCCAATTTATATCTCACGAGCAGATAAAAAATTTCTTCAGTGATAAAAAGCATCGAAATGACGTAAAACAAAGCAAATAAATAAAAAAGTTTTTTGGATTTGATGATTCCATTTTGACACAACTTATCAATGAAGTTCTTTATTGCCTGGTTTGTAAAATAGGCCTGGAAATCATTGCATGCTTTTCACTTATGTGTATTTCCCTTTTTTTCTCCTTCTCTTTAATAATTATGTTTGAAATTAACTCTGTAAAAAAAATTATCATTACAACACTTAGACTTATCTTGATTGATGAATAAAGTTTTTATTTATAACAATGTGGTGTAACTTCTTTTTTCATATTTATTTCGGTGTTACATTTTTTTTCTATCTTGATAATGTTGAACAGAAACCAATCTTAATTGTCCGGTTTTCAAGTGTTTACAAATTGTATCAAAGAAATCAGGCATCTAACCAGAGTTATATAGAGCAATTAATTTTTTTCCCTCTAAATAATATTCTAACGAATATCGATATATCCTCATGAGATTTACATTCTTCAAGTAAATACAGGTAACACGACCCTGAAGCAACCCAGTGATCTTTTCTTCTTAATTTTCCCCTTTTACATTGCGTCATTCATAGTTTCTTGCAATGTGTTTCTTTTATCCTGAATGCGTAATATAATTTGAGTTTTGCGCAGTACAGCCACTTTTAGTTCCACCTTTAATTAACCAACTCACACATCTATGAAGATACGTCATAGCACAAAATGTCACATCCATGGACATGTATCGAACGATCAAAAATATGACTACTTTGAATTTTTACACCTTTTGAACTTTTCAAATAATCTTACCCGAGTTTTGTTTTTTAGTATACAAAGTTATGTAGTTTTCTAGCAGTAAAAATTATTCATTTGTCAATTCAAAATAATGTAGATCATTAATAAGTAGAATTTTTTTAGAAATTTAAAAATATAAAGCAACTAATAAAAACTGTTTTTTTTTCGCATAAGCAATTTTGAGAAAATGAATTTTACAATTTAATTCAAAAAACTTTCGCTGCACACACTTTTTTGTGAAACTGCAGTCAAAAATGTGAAAAATAAAAATAATATTCATTGAAAGAATCGAACATTCGATCCCTATAATGCCTATTGCGTCTAATTTTGAGAATCGGTATCTATAATAATAGTATAATAATAATAATAACCCGAAATATAAATGCTTTTTCCAGATATTCATATGCAGAACACCTTATTAACCAAATTAAAAAAATATTGAAAATTTGTGAACAAATAAATTAATAAAATTTCATAATTGCACGTAATTAAAAATGGACAGAAAGTATTCTGAAATTGTCCAATTTCAAGCACATTAACAAAAATGACCCTTTAGCTCATCAAATTTTAAATCTGAATTTACATTTTCTGGATTATAGAGAGAATGTTAAGGACTAAAACAAAAACAATCAAAATTACGTATGAAGACTACAATAAAAAAAAAGCCTTTTTTTTCGGCTTTAATACAAGCACGGAAAACATTTTCATTGTTCATTTTTAAGCTCTTCAGTGAACCGATTAATTTTTAGCCAAATACGGGACGAATATCCCGTAATATTTTATGTACTTCTTGTCGGAAAATTGACTATAATTATTAATGATCGAATTCATTTTAACTGAATTTTTTAACCTTGAGAAGTGGTATTTCTCATGCAACGATGTTAATTCCTATTATTTGATTTCTAAATTTTTAATTTGTGAAACTATCTCAAACTTAGAAAATACGTGTTTTGTTGTGAAATCCAAATTTTTTGCTGATAATTGTTATAGACTTAATAAAAATTTTTATAAATGCGAATTTTTATCGTGGAACTCCAGCTAATTGAACTAATTGAATTGTAAATTAAAGAAACTCAACCAAAAAGTAATACGGCGAAGGGGGGAAAGGACACGAATGTTTTCACATTCGCTTAAAATTTAAACAATTAGATATTACGAAATCGATATGCTTTAATACTATCTTGAAAAAAACTATTCCAAATCAGGAACAACTTTTCCAGAATGTTAGTTATTTTTAACGTTGTTATTTTTTAAAAAAACATTATGGAGCTTTATAATTTTGAAAATTTCACCAATTTCTAATGACTACGCCGGTGACTTGTACAATGATCAAAATAAAAAACCGACCACCCTGAATAACTTTTGATTCAGCGAACGAATCTTCATATTTTTGGACACAGTCTTAGCGGTTCAAGGCGATGATTTCGCATTTCGAATATGCTAATTAATTAGCGCAGATGATATTTTAAGTTACGAAATCAAACACAAAAACGTACTTTCTTTGAACAAACATATCTTTTTTCGACGGACTCGGATTTCTGACCTCTACAATGTAAGGGGTAGCCGCAATGTGGAAAATAGGATCCCAGTAGTTTGGTCAGGAGAGCGTTCCAAAATTTGAACCCCTTACTGTTAATTTTACTTTTTGAGTATTTCACCATATCTCAAGAACTTTTTAAGTGAACTAAAAAATTTATGCCATAATTATAAAATTTGTTAATCCAAAGATAATTCCATTCAAAATATAACTTTTAATGAATATTTACGGTTTTTCTAATATTTTATTTAATGATGATTGAAAACTTTTGAATTATAAAGTATACAGTTTTTTTTACATCATTTTTAAAGAATGAAATTTTAAATGGCAAAATACATAATTTCAGCGAAATCAGTCGAATAGTTTCTGAAAAATCAAATTTTGATTTTTTTTTTCTTTTTAAAAATTCGATTTCTCAGGAACTGTTGGAACCAATTTTGCTCACATTTCGTATTTTGTCTCGTAAAAAAAAATTATTCAATATAATGTAACATATTGTATAGCTTACAGTTTAAAATTTTTTTGACTAATGTTAAGTAAAATAATAAAGATAGTAAATACTCGCTAAAATTTATTTCTTGCTTCTTTGGCTAAATGAATTTCATAATTGTGTGCAAAAATTTTACTGTGTTTAATTTATTTTTAAATTTTTATTTCTATCGTATTTGTGTGCAAAGTAAACAAAAAGTAAGATTAACATTAAATTGTCCAAACTTTGAACAGCTCTTCTGACAACACTATGGGGACCATATTTCCAACATTGCGACATTGGGAATCAGAAATCCGAATCCGTCGGAAAAAAGGTATGTTTATTGAGAAAAAGTTCATTTTTGTGTTTGATTTCGTAACTTAAAATATCTTCCGCACTAATTAATTAGCATATTTGAGGACTTCCCCTCGAACCATTTAGTCCTAGAACGTGAAGACCCGCTTATTAGATCAAAAGTAATTCACGGATGATGGTTGGTTTTTGTTTCTCTCTGCGCACTGTACATCAGATATTTTAATAATGAGCATCGTGATATTTATAATGTTTTAATTGTGATTTTAAAAAGAATGCTCCATAATAGCGGCCATTCCTCTTTACTCAGGCTATGGAACACCCTGCATGTGTTTGGGGATAAACTTCACGCAATTTTGGATTCGCAACTTTAAAGATCGAATACACCGCCCAACACCAAGTTAGGCGGAATTCGGAGGAAACTTCAAAGAACTACATAGATAAATAAAAATTAAAAAAAATATCTGATTTAAGGAACTGTTCTCACCGCATTTCCGATCGCTGTCGAGTGAAAAGGAGAACCTAATTGATGAATTTTCACTGAAAAATACATTTCACGAAATAAGTTTCAGTCTTCTTCCTTCGGAGGTGCATAAATCGCACGCAGGGAAATTGATTTTTATGGACGAGTTTTTTGTAGGTAAGTATATTTCCATGATCACTTTCTTGTTTGCAACTCCGAATTCGCATATGAGAATTTTTCGCATGCAGTGTGAATTGGACATTGAGGCCTATGTTAAAGGGTCATTCTCACTAAATGCGATTTAAACGCATCTGGGCTTGGGAAAAGTAGGATCCTGGCTGATAAGGGGCTTTGGTGGGAAAATGTTTTTCACTAATCAGTTTCTCCATCGAAGGTGATTTAAGTGCGTGAACCACATTCAGTGAGAAATGCCGCGAGTTCACAATGCTGTTTGAAAATCGTGCGTGCGTGGAACCAATTATTATCGCATGTGAGCCAAGCATGTTATTCTGCCTCATGCTTGAAATCCTGCCCCTGCTCTGTAGTTATCTTGGTGAAATTCAACCTTTAGTTTCTTGAAAGCCCTAAATTTCGCTGCCGAGCAAACCTAGGCAAACGGAAGCATACTTCTTTACAGCAAAAAATAAATAAAAAGTTTGTAAACAAATCACACGTGTTGTATGTGATTTGCATTTCATTGGTGTTGGTTGTAGAATTTAGATTGAATTTATAAATTTAAAAAAAACTGTTTTAATTGACTATAAAACTGAGTATGAATATTTGTACTATCTATCAGCGTTCTATTAAATATAATACATTGATCTATGAGTTTTAGTAGGATAGTTTAAACCTTGTTTACGATTATGAAATTCACTTAAAATATTTTAGTATAGGGATATAGTGATTGCAGTTTAGACGACATGGATATATCCCTTTTGTAAGACGTGCTGGTTAATAAATTATTAATAAAATCTTACAATATAGTAAATTTTTTAGTAACCACAAAATTACTTTAGAGGCATGTATGCAGTCTGCTATCGATATATAATATTTTATGTCTCATGATATCACATATTTGGATACCTCGCCTTTTTTTCCGCCAAATCTCACTAAAATTTTTCCTCTATCTTTAAATTCAAATAGGATAAAAAAGATTTTTGTTTAAGTCAAATATAATTTTCTATAATTTCAATTAATGTAGTATAACATTTAACCCTCGTACCTTGTCATTTATTTGCTGTTTTTTGGTGGGTAGTAATGGATAATTATTAATCATTAATGCGATGCTGATTGGTGCAAGATAGTATTAGAAAGGAGACAATACAATATAATAAAGTTGTCCTGTTCTATTTATAGAGTATCTAGATACATTACTTTATTATTCATTCCCTAACAAGCATATAATTGGAAGGCTACTCTACTCAAGAAATAAAAAGAATTTCAGTTGTTCTCTCTGTTAAAGCACCTTTGATAATTTTTCTTAGCTTAACAATTGATATTTTGGAAATGACTGAATCAATATTTGAAATGAGTTTTTTTTCCACCTAAATTATTTTGCCAATTGTATTTAATTAAACTTAGTTCTAAACCAAATTACCAAAGATAAGGATTTCTAATTAGAAATAAAGCCAAGCTTTGCCTTATACTTTGAAAGAACATGAGTGTAATAATATAATTGGCTCTTCTTGATAACATGATTGATTCTTCCAAAATTTACAATTATGAATGTAGCTTTTAAAAGAAATGGGAAAAAATTATTACCTGCATTTAAATAGTTATATGGAAAAAAAATTTTTTAACAAAAAGGATATCATGAAAGAACTGTGGTAGTTTTTACATTCTTTACTCTAGAAGTCAGAGTAAATTATTTAACACAATCAAAATCTTTTCAACAAGCTGAAATACTGAAGTAACTTTTAAGTGTATTAGCTACAGTTTATTTTTTGAAACAGCACACTGATAATCTCACACTCTGACTCTCTAAATAATATATCATTTACAATATAGGTAAGACTATTAAACTACTTATCTGAAATAATTAAAAAAAACTATTTGCTTTCAGTGTAATATTATCCATTATATTATCTATTTTAATTAGAATAGCCCATTATTTTGTAGTATATTGAATATTTTTTAAGTTATTGCTTAGTAGAATAATCAGAAACCATTAGGTTATTTGTGAAAATTAAATAAAAATGATTAAAAGCATGTTACACACATTTTTCCACTCTTTTTCGTATCTGTCTAATGGATTAAAGATGAACATTTTGATCGCATTAATGTATAGAATTTTAAATTATTTTTCAAATATCCAAATGTAATTGCAATGAGTCTACTTTTTTATTATTATTTCTTAGCTGCTTACATTTAACCTTTTTCATACATTTATTTTTTTTCCAATGTAAGAATTATTTGAAAAGAGAATTGGAATTTTCTAACATTCTCTTGGGTAGATAGGTACTTTATTTATGTCACTATAGAGCTGCACAATGGGCTATTGGTGACGGTCTGAAAAACATCTCTGAGGATGATCCGAAGACATGCCATCGTGATCCTCTGCAGAGGGGATGGCAATATTCTCTTATTTAGGGAAAATCATGCTTTTTATTTCTACCCCTCTCTCATAGTTCTCTCATAATCTCTTACCCCCTCTCTCATAATTACAACTCTGGGAACAGGAGTTGAAAACAAAACTGAATTCCTCCTTTTCCTTACTTAATAATTTTTATTCCTTCAACACAGAATTTTTATTAAACATATTTCTTATACTTTTTTCATTATTTTGTGTTAATTAAGGTTAAAATGAATGAAAAATATCATATTTAGCATTTTAATAATTTATGGTTAGGAAATACAACATGAAATATTGGCATCCTTTCTGCATTAAAGGTGAAATCTTCCAAACACAGCTCACTTCCAAACAATAATTTGTTTCAAATTTGTTAACAGTTATTTGAAACAGTCATTTATCATTGAAATTTCTTTAATTTACAAAATCAAATATTGATACATTTTTGAATATGATTGAAAAAATTGTTTTTACAAACGTTTGGATTTTATGTTCGAATTTAATTTTGATAATCTAACAGATTTTTTTAGTAACTATTGGACTGTTTTCTTATAGTTAAGAGAAATATTCAAAAATATATTTGTTTGTAATTTGACTATTAGTAAAAAAAATATAAGAGGGACACTGGTGTCATCTGACCTAATTTCCTTTCAAAATTCTTGATTTTCTAGTGCTTTAAAACAAGTTAAAATTTCTTTGCTCACAATATTTAATAAAATGAAAATATTATAATATTTTTAAGTTTATTAATATATAACTACTATCAAAAAGTTAAGAAAAAATTGGATTTTTATATCAAAATAAAAGGAATTGAATTAGTAACGGGACTGAAGCAGAATAAGATTAAAACAGTGGGACCAAAATACCATGAATTTGGAGTTATATAGGAAACAGCCCTTTAAGATAAGGCATATATATCTTTGCTGATGTGTTATAATTTATATGAGTGTAATGTCATAATTCAGTTTTTTTTTTTTTTTTTAAATCTGCTTCCATAAATGAGGTATAAATGTTAAGTGTCTAACAAAAGACTATAAAGGCAAATTGATTAAAAAGATAAAATTTTAAAATAACTCTCCAACTGAACTTATTAGTTGAAGCATAATAAGCTATCATTTCAATCAATTAAAAAAGAATTTCCATATAATGTATACTATATTTGATTATTTGCTGATAATTTTAATTCACACATTTTTTCAGATGTTACGAAGAAAGAAATCAAATGCTGATAGTGTAATTTATGATGAAAGTGAAAATCAAGATGGATTTAAAGCATTATTTATTATTATATTCTGTCAAACGGCAGTTGAGGAAACAATCTTATGGCTTTTAGATCGTTTCACTCGATCCCAGCATGAAGGTGGTGCAGAGTTATTAGTTCGAGTTCATAAAACAAATAATGAGGTGAAATTCATTGTATTTTATCTTATAAAATATTACCAAATTCAAATGAAAGGCACAGAAAAAAAATTTTTTTCTCAAAATTTGCTATGATAAATGATTATAGTTTTCTCATATCAAAAGTTTTATTAGGTGAACAAAAAAAGATATGATTAACAACTTGCAATTATCTAGTAAATAACATAAATTTGTTAAAAGAAAAATATAGGGTTAAGGTTCAAAACAATGCATATTATAGTTTGTCTACGGTAAGAACCCCCATCACCACAACTGTCTGCTTTCAGACCGTCTGCTATGGAGCAGAAGGTCTGGAGCCATCTGCTCCTATGGAAACAAGAATAGCACATTTCAGGGAAGGTTACTTCTCTTGACTCTAGGGCTAACACAGTAGACCAACGAAAAAGATTCCATTTCTCTCTCTGACCTGAGTCAAAACCTGTCCTAAACAATGACCCAAGCCCCTTATTTAAAATAATTATACCTCGTTACCATAGTCACCGCCACAGGTCCAGGTGAATTGCTTGGGGAGTTCTTACTTTAGACAAACTATCGGTGTACAATGGAAACCTAAAATAAAGAGTTATGTGCAGAATTCTTATGCATTTTCTTATATACAGGATCCTTCAAAAGTAACAGTAGGTATTTGGAACTTTAATTTATCAAATTTCATAAGATTTAGTAACCATGCATAAAAGACCATGAAGGTAGTGTAAAAATTTGAGATTTGAATGAGCATAAAAATATGCAAATTCAAAAAAAAAAAAAAAATTATATAGCTAAAAAGATTATTATATATTTCAATACTTAGTACGTAAAAAGCCAATATGTTGATTTATCTTAAATTTCTAAATGCTCTTTTTGCTGCTCGATAAAAAATATTAGTATTTAGTACATTAAAGTTTTACAGAAATTTCTAAATATAAGATCTGATTTTAAATACTTTGAAAATATTTTAATCAATAGTTTTTATTTAGCAAGGAGAACCTTTTTTTGTATGCAGTTTGTTTCATTTCTCTTCTTTTTATGAAAAGAGTTTTATAAAATATGAGCTGTTAATGGTTTTGTTGTGTGCTTAAGATATGCATATTAAAGAATGGAAACTTCAAATTAAATTTTAAAATCTGGTAAATAGAGTTTCTCTGAATAAATGTTAAAATTTATATTACAATTCAGAATTAAATGTTATTTTTTAAAAATGGTTTATTTGCAAAAGAAAAAATGGAGTACTGCCAAAGTATATACAGGGGAAAAAGTCTAGCTTTCATTAACGTAATGTAAACTTGTCTCCCAAGGTTAGGTGTGGTCCCAGTATTTAAAGGAAAAAAGCATTTAGGGGCACGACACCAAAGGTTCTATCAATGGGTTTGCACCCTCCTCTCCTCCTAACCAATACTAGCAGTTGGGGCGAAGAAGAAAAGTTTTCTTTCTTATTTTATCATTGATTTGTTTTGTTACATGATTTCTTTTTAAAAAAACAAACAAAAGTAAAAGCTTTTATGGTGTATAGTTACACAAGACTGATGAAGCAATGAAGATAATAATTTTCAAGTTTCTTAAAAAACCAAATGGAGCTGATTTGTTATGGTCCTGCACCCGATGTTTGGCAATTTTTTATTCTCCAACCACTTTTGGTGTTTTTTTTTTGGTGCTGCTTTTGTCTAGAAAATGGAATAAAATATTACATTTGTATTAAATTCTAAGTTCTCTTGTATTTCAGTCTTTTTTTAACAACACTAAACATACATTTCATGAATGAAAAAAGGCATATCTGTATCAATTAATGCCCTCAAGCATCTGATGTCCCCAAGCAACAGTTTTGTTATCAGTCAGCTGCAAATTTCATAAAATATAGCAATTTACACACAAAAAATAATTATTTTATGACTCTAAGCATGTTTTGTAACAACTCTACTGCAAATTTCATAAAAAAATATATATATAAGTATATACATAAAACTATGAGTTAACAATGCTAAAAACTAAACTCAGCGGCGCGATAGCCCAAAGAGGGCCAAAGCCTACTGTGCCCATCTCAGTTTTCTTGACGGGCTCTGGGGTGCAGGAGCAGATGTTCCGGTCAGGTGGTCAGCTGAATGCGGAACCTCCAGTGTTTAGCCCCCAAGCATGCTTAGTACTCATTTATCAACCCAATGAAGGGATGAAAGGCTGAGTCAACCTTGCCCGGCCCGAGGATTGAACCAGGGACCTGTGGCACGAAGCGCTACCGCTCAGCCACCGGGCGTCGAATTTACAATGCTAAGCAGGTATATTATGAAAAAAGAAACATTAATAAGCACATTGAAGTTACTCATAAAACATGTATCCTGTTTCTTTCAAAATGCCTTAAAATTATAACTTTTAAACATAAATTTAATAGATGCACAGCAATAAAAGATTGACTCTGCAGTCATATTAAATCTTTACACAGGTAACAAATTTACTTAATGCATAATGCTGATAAGTTAACATTACTGGGCTCATTTTTGAAGCAAAGCAGCCTTTAACTAAAAATGATAGTCTCTCACCCACCCACATTCTGAATTAATTTGAATATTTTTAATTTATCTATGCAGTGTGGATGAATTAATAAAAGCATCTGGGCATTCGTATCCTTAAAAAAATAATAAAATAAATCAACAGTGTAGCGGATTTCAGGCAATCGCACTTAAATATTTATAACAAGCATTGATGAAGATTTTGTGCAGCACTTCAAAGTTAATTTTGAAATCCATTACTAATCAAATAACTGGACCTATTTATACTGGGCTATTGCATTTAAACTTTATAAAAAGCAAATAAAAAATATTGAAGGTATTAAGTTGAAACCTTTGCTCCTCTCACTCTCCCATCACGCTTATCTTCACTCACAAGTACAATCCAAACGCCACATTAGCAGTTAAGCTAGTGTTGGCGAAGAAAAAAAAAAAAAAAACATCAGTCATTCAATACAAAGAGTGTTTCTCATTTTAAACGCTTCTTACATACTCTAGTTAATTTTTCAAAACCATTTTTTCATTTCCGTTTGTGTAAGATATCTTACTGTTAAGCTAGGATTGTAATTCTAAAACAATTAAATGAATTTTACAACAACTATAAATAGTAGTGGCTTGATAGAATCTAGTAGTTGTATAGAAATTCATTTTTACAAGAGAGAGCATAGTTATTATCTTGAATTCTAATAAATATGAGAAATTTCTGGATTAATGATGATTCTAATAACACGCTTCATTGCAAAAACAAAAATAAACCTTAAAATTTACTGCAAAGTTAAATATGAAATTGATGGAGTCAAAATGTTTTTTAAGATACTGTACTTTCAAGTAAGATGAAATGGCAAATATATTTTATGCTTTCCTATGGTTAAAAGTTGGAGAATTAAGTGTTAAAACTACTATTAAACAAAAGTATTTTCCTACTTTTCAGGGAACAATTCTTGAAATAGGAGCAACGACTATAAGATTGCTAGAAGCAGCTGAGGCTCTAGAGATTACTAAAGAAGATAAAAATGGCAACATTCGAGAATTTGTTTTTAGCAACATTGATCAATTTTTCAAGCCAGGTAAAATTTTCTTAATGAATTATAAAGTTTTAAATCATTAATTTTTCTTAATAAAATTAAATATTGATCAAATTCTAATCGAATCGGAAATATGTAATTTATTGTTTGCTTACATATATATTAATAAAATGCTTTTTTTTTCTTTCCTAGGTTCATTTTTCGGAGATTAAAAATATAACTGTTTTTTGACACATTCATATAAAATTAATGTTAATGAGGAAATGTCATTATTTTGGAGATTAGTATTCCATTTAATTTCCTTAAATTTTTTTTATTTACCCTTTCAATAAAATTTTATGATTTAGATATTTTTTTAATAATGTTTATCCATAAATTATATTTAAAATTTTAATGCAATAATTCAACAATGTTCTTGTTAAAAATATTTTTAATTGCCATTTTTAACTTGACTCTGTACTAATTCTATAATATTCTTCCATATATGTACAATTTTGATTTTTTTTAAGTAAAATTTTTAAGTTCTAAAATTTATATAATCAGTTAAGCAAATGTTTTTACATTAATATTCTGTAACTGTAGCAAAATGACATAGACTGTTCAATAAACCCTGAGAATAAAAAAGCTGCTTTGAATAAAAACTAGTTTTGAAAATTGTTAATTGAATTGGACAATTTTTTTAACATACTTATATGCATGATAGCACTTATTAATATCTGTTGAGCCATGTAGCAGTTATATCCATTTAAGTGTAGTGATGTTATACCCAGTGTTCAAAATGTAATTGTTTTTTTAAAAAACTACTAAATTGATTTTCAAAAAATTTTGTTTTTATTTTTCTTGTTTTAATGCACTTTCTAACTAACTTGAGTTTTATTTAAAACTTCTGTTGTTGATTTTCTATTAATATTTAAAAGCAATTTTTTGAAGAAAAGAAATCTTGTATTTTTAATTTCAGTTTCAAATGTCAATTTTTCTAAAAATTTGAATAATCTTAAATTATTCCTGAGGAAATGAGGATTCAAACAGCCGTTTCTAAAAATTAAAAATCAGATTTGGTCATTTTAAGTTGGGAAAGGAATATATGACTCTTAAAATAAATTTTTTATACATACACTGAATATACTTTTTTTTACATACATTTTTTTATGCATACCTAGGTGAACAATAAAGTTTCTAATTGAAGTGTGAGAATATCATCCAACATGAATCTATAGACTTACTATTTTTTCTTATGCTGAAAACTGCAAAAGGGGGACTTGTGAAAGTTTTCCCTTTAAAATTTAACTGAGTGTCCTTATATTGTTGCTTTTATATTCATTAGAATATCAGGTTGTTAGTTTCAAAATAATTTAACTTAATTTTGTATATGTGCCCTTTATGAAAGTTTTTTTTTCTTCCTTAGAATAATTCTATGGCTTTGCAACTGCAATTTTTTATAAAATATTTTTTTAGGTGTGACTACACATAACATTTTGAACACTTCAGAAAAGCAAAGGATTGTTTTAGAAGAAATAATGAGCATCAGAGCTCTGGATAAGAAAATGTTGGATGGATACCCCCATATACAGCTCTTTCCAGGACAATCAATAAGTAAAGTTACTGTTCATGTTCATCACATTCGATAACTTTAAATATTCTCTTTTGTCTTTGAAGATGACAGTATTGCCAGTTAGGAAATAAATAATTGCCATCATTCTAGATCAGCAGTCCTCGTGTGGTATTCCAGGGAATATGGAGGTTTGGTGGAAGAGTTATAGGGGTTTCGCGAGTTAGTACTTTTTATAACCAGTCACGAGTTTAGAAACCTCTTATTATATTTATATATAACTTATAAATTATAATTTATAAATTTTGTGGTGGCCATTATGAAATTATTTCAAGTAAAATACCATTGAAATAGAAATGGCATTTTTTAAAAGAAAATATATTATTTTTAATTATAATATACTGAACAAATTATGAAAAGAACAATAATTTATAAAACATTGCATTAGTACTTCCTGTCATGCTTTTCAAATCAAAATAAAATAATTAAATTCCTTACTAAAGAAATATGTTTCCTTAATAAACGTTTTAAGCTTTTATAGCAGTTCTTTATACTTTTCATTTCAAAGTAGATCATAATTCTGCTTATTATATTCATTTTCAGCTTATGTATATACACCAAAGTCAAATTCATAACTAGATTAGATGTAGCACAAGTACTGCAAATTCAACTGTTGGACATAAACCTAATTTAAGGCAATCAAATATGAAACTATGAAAAATCTTCATTCCTCTAATTAAATATTTGAAAAATAATCTTTTGTAGGTTATAATATTCATAATTACCTTAATAAACTTTATTTATAAAGTTGGAATTCCGCCGAAAGAAGGTTGTTTATTTAGCGTTTTGTAACAAAAATAATTGGAAACTGTTGCTCTAGATTATTATTTTTTCCCTGTATTGTAAATTTTTTTCATTTTATTTTGATTTATTTAATAAAGGCTTTTAATTTAAAGAACATGAAAAATATTTTCAAAATCAAAATATTAAACGATCTTCCATCACCATGCATAGTTGGAATCCAAATTAAAGGTTTGAGTTTTCTTTTACTAAAATCATTCACCCCTGCTCTTCATCTACCAAACTTGATTTCTGTAAATCATTCAATATTTTGAATGATTCTCGGAATTTAGTTAATAATCTTTCTAGCATCCCACCCTTCTCCAATATTTAAAAATCTATCCTCATTGCATCTTTGCACCTTGGACTTTCTGGGAAAACCTCTCACCTGTTTTTTATCATTCTTCTTTTTTATTGTCTTGTTCAGACTTGTTCCCCTGTTGCTTAAAACACTTTGTATTTGTCTATCTCTTTACTTTTCTGCTGTCATCTGATGTTTAGACTCGGAGGAAGATTCTTGTTTAAAGAACTAAAACTGTAGTATGCCCATTTCTGTACTTTATTCACATTGTTTTTTGTTTTAGTTCACATAGAACAAAGAGAAGATACCCAATCCTCTTTTTTAAAGAGAAATTTATTTTTGATTATATTTTCTTTCAAAAAAGGGGCTGATTTTTGATATCTTTAATTATTTAGATGATAATACATGCTTTTTAAGTTTTCATGCTTTATAATTATTGTGATTTTTCACAAATAAATTATTTGCAGTACAGGTATGCAGAAATCATGGCATAATTGAACATATGTATCCACTACATGAAAAAACAGAATTAAACCAATTAATAAATAAATGGACCTTTAGATTTTTACCTCTTGGTAAGTTTTTAAATTACTATTATTTCTTGTTAGAATTCAATAACTCACCTGTGATACTTTAACAATATCCTGTTTTTTTTAATATTAGTTGCTCTTTGTTATTTATATGCTAAGTTGTTTACTAGTTAATATATATAGTAATTGTGCTTGATATTCATTGGATAAATAAATATATAAAATATGTTTAATAGGAACTAATTCTCTCGAGAGTCTGCATTTCTCTTGACATTAGAATTTTTTTGGACCAACAAATAAGGTCTAGTCTAATTAGTCTTAAATTCAGTTATTTTAATTCATAATACATTCAAAATAAAATAAAAAGGTGTTCCTATTACATAAAACATTTATATATTAATTTTCTTTTGAATTTATTTTGTGGCATATTAGTAATTAAAAATTCAAATTAACATGTTAATTCTATTTTTTGATTAAATACATAAAACTTTTTTTTCTTATTAAGAATTCAATTCATGAAAATTTTTATTATAATTTTAATTTCCTATTTTCTTCACAGATTTACCTATACTTTTGTTTTTAAATATTTTATTAAAAAATATTTTTTTCTAACTTTGACAAAAAAACCTTCATTGTATGGTGGCCATAATGGCAAACGAACAGAAATAAAGATAAAAGAAAATTAAATAAATAAAGTTGGATATGCTTATACTGCAATGTCCTATAGGAGTCCTCAAAAAATTAACAAATGAAAAATTAACAATTCATTGAACCCCTAAGAAGCGTTGAAATGGAAAAGCAGACTGCTTAGAAGAAGAAAAAAAAACATTAATGAAAGATGTTGACCGCTTTGATGAAAAAGAGGTAAATATAGAGTACAAGATAGAGTACAAGATAGAGAGCATTGCAAAGTAAATAGCACTTGCAAATCTTGACTCCTATTTTCAACTGCCGTTGTCATATGACCAGGAAAGTAGGGATATCTTTCATAGTAGAGGAAATGATTATAGTGCTATGTTTTATCATTATTAAAAACTTTTAAGACTGAATTACATAAACCATAAGGTAGAAACGATTTAGGAATTTTTTACTTTTAAACTTGCAAACACCTCCATAAATGACAGTATTTTGTTCGTCATTTACGTTGTGAATGTCTTTTGTGTATGTCTTCAAAAATAAAAGATTTCAATTAAAGCTAAATGAAAATAGGTTTAATTTTTTTCTATTTCGTTTCTTTATCTTTTTTATTAATTTAAATTTTTACATGCTTTTTTTTCCAGTTTTTGCTTGTAGCATTGTTTTAGGTTAAAGCTACAGCACATTTTTTATAAGTTGTGTTACCATGTTTTTATGGGTTATGCGAAAAGCCAATTACTAATTTAAAAGAAAAAAAGTTTCAATATTCAATTCAATGTTTCCCCTATATTTTAAACATGAGTGTGATAAACATATGAAGAGATTATCCGAGAAAAGCAAAATTCGACATAATAAAATGCAAAATTTTGGGTTTAAAACTATTTTACTGTCAAATGTAGACAGAAAGCATCTCTTTTCTGACAGGTCATTAAAAGAGATTATTTGTAATAGGAGAATGTGTTTTGAAGTTGCTATATTTTAAGTTGATGTTTTTAAATTCATTTGAATGTCATTTAAAACCTTCCATTTATCACTTCATATATAGTTCTTCACCAATCATGTTCACATACTTATTTTTTGGTCTTTAATTTTATTTTTGAAAATATTTCAGAGTGACTTTGGCTTTAATTATCTTTACTTAATTCTATATTGTAGATGATATCAGGAACTACTTTGGTGAATCTGTTGCCTTCTATTTCTCATTTATCAGTTATTATACATGGGCCCTTTTACCTCCCGCTGCAATTGGTTTTTGTCAAACTATTTACTCTTTTGATATTACTCGCTCGCATTTATTTTTTGCAACATTTAAGATGATCTGGCTTACCATATTCCTTGAATTTTGGAAAAGAAGAAGTAATGAACTTGCATATGGTTGGGGAACTCTTAGACTTGTTAATTTACCTAAACTTCACCCAACTTTTCGAGGAAGGTGCATGCAAATTGATTCAGTTACCAAGCAACATGTTCCTGTTTATCCTGCTTATAGACGTCATCTTAAAGTAAGATTTTTCATGTGACACAAAATCATTTTATTCAGTTAAAAAAATTAATCTCCCATTTGTGCTTTTTCTCTGCTTTATAAATATTTTAAGTATTGGTGATATTTTTTAAAATTCCACTTTTCTTAATGAACACAGGCTTTTTTATGAGCCTCATATTTACAGTTTTGTAGGTTTATTAATGTAGTTTGCCATTATATATATATATATATATATATATATATATATATATATATATATATATATATATATATATATATATATATATATATATATATATATACATATATACAGTAAAATAAAACATATATATTATATATAAAACAAAATTCCATGCTACTTTTTTGATACTCAGAAGCTAAATGAATATTTAAACTAGGAATAAAAGAATACTATTCTATGTATGAAAATCCCAATTTGTTTTCATACAATGTAATATATTAAGAAAAAATTAGTTTTATATTAATTTTTTTATTTATTTATTGGAAAAAAAAACTTGGTTACTAGATAGATTAACTTTTTATTTTAAATTAATTTTCTAATGAGTTCTTAAATGATTTATTTTTATTCTTATTATATGTTATTTTTTAATTGTTATTGGGACTTCTCTATTAATTTTGTGTGAAAATCATTTTTTTAAAGAAGCTGCTGTGTATTTAAGTTTAACTAAACAATTTATGTCTTCTTGATTGCTAATTTTAATTGCAAATATTTATTAATTTATTGGTATGAAACTAAAAAAATATCGAATAATAAAAAAAAGTAGATATCAGAATTAAAGGATTTTATCTTTTATACCTTTACTTTTATTTCAGCATAAATATTAAATCATTTCTGTACCTCAAGCAAAAAAATTTTTCTTGCACTTTTTATAAAGCTATTTGTTATAATTTGTATTTAAAAATTATAAATAATCTAATTATCTCTATACTTTTTTACTTTCATTATTTGACAGGTTTAAATTTTTTCTTCAATGACATGTATATTTGTTTAATTTGATGAGTGTATGATATGAGGTATTTATTAAGTTCATTCAATAATTTTGCATTTCTACAAAACTAGGTATACTGCGTATCTTTGCCTCTAGTTTGTCTTTGCTTGGTATTTGCTGTCCTAGTTATGTTCATATATTTTCAAATTGAAGAGACGGCTATGGAATTATATGATGATGGAAGCTATTTAGGATGGCTAATTACTCAATTACCTGGCATTATATATGCTATTCTTGTTATTGCAATGAATATTGTGTATGCATATGTTGCTACTGTACTTACAGAATGGGGTAAATATTTTTTAAATAGTCTTGTGACTACTTATTATTTATCTCACTTATAATATTCTTCCCTATCTTTTTCTTTTCATTTTGTTTTAACCAGAAAATGAGTGTGTAAAAAAATTATTGTTGAATAAATTGCATTGTTAGTTTTAAAACAATGGAGTTCACAATTGTAGCAATCTTTAATTTCATGTAACTTTTTTTTCCCCCTGCTATTTAATGATTTCCACTCTATTTAGAAGAAATTTAAAACAGTTAAAAGTAAAGTATTTGTGTGAAATAATATAATTTTATTTGAGAATGAGACACAAACTTAGAACAAGAATTTTGACCTATAGCAATTAAAATCTGATTTTTTTCACAATTTATAATTTTTTAAAGTTAAAATTGACTTTTTAAAATAAAATAAGTTAAAAGATGTATATTCAAAAGAAAGTTTATTTCTAGTTCAGAAAGTTTATTCATATTTAGAAGCCGATTGCCTGGAGCACTAGGACCCATATTTAATGTTCCCTAAATTTTTGATTTTCTTCTTTTTTAAAATATTGTTTGCTTGAAAAATTTATTTATAGGTTTTTATTTTTTAATTATATATTCTTAGATTAACTTGTCAATGATTGAAAGTTATCTATACAATAGTTTTATTTAAGCATCATGCCAATATTCTCAAAAAATTAATGCATGACAAAAAAAGAGGAAAGATGGCTCTTAGAGAATGACCATATGGATTTAGTCCTAGATTCATGCTTTTCAATTTAGTGTGTTATATCATGTTTCATGAAAATTTGCAAATTTTTTTATTTAAACTTCTCTTAAGAATTTAAGTACGCAATCAGAAATTTTTTTTGTCTAAGTTTTATTTACTTTTTAATCAAAGATTAAAAAAAAAATATATGAATGATTTTTTTTTTAATGCTATGTATCATTCATAACTTTACAATGTTTGGCCTTCTCCATTTATTTTAACAAAAATTCCTGGCTAAACTTAGTCAGAAATTAGATTTTAAAAAAAGTTCCATATTTAAAATTCGATTTCAAAGGAACTATTTTACCAACTTCATATTTTGTGCAAATTTTGTATTTTGCTTTATAAAACTGCATTTTTAAAATAACGTAAAAATAAGTATACCTCACAAGTCAAAATTATTTTGACTGTTATTAAATAAAATTAATAAATAAGTATTAAAAATTTTTTTTGTGTGGAATTATTTTTGGATTAACGAGTTTTATAATTGTGTGCAAAATTGTTTAATTTGCTTCTCAACTATGGCAAAATACGAATTCTCAAACTATGGAAAAATACGCAAAAATTGAAAATAGCATTAAGGAATCCAAGCTTTAGACCGTTCTCCTGACTAAATTAAAACCATATTTCTCAGATTGCCCCTAAAATTTGGGAGTCGAAAAATTATAATCATCATAATTCATCAAAATAAAGGTGTTTATTCAGAGACAATGTAATTTTGTGTTTGATTTTGTTACTTAAAATAATTAAAAACTTATACATTTATTAATTAGCATATTTGAAGTCACCCTTTGTATTCATTGATGTTGAGTTCCAGTTCATTAAATTGCGATAATTAAATCGGAAACTTTTCAAAAAATCTTTTTAGTACACAGTACATGGGAATCTGTGTGTCGATTCTCATTATAATGTGAATTTATTGATATAAATCTTAATATTTTATGTAGAAAATATTCATATTTTGTCCCAAAATGTTATTTTAATTTAAGATTTTCATGCAACATTCAGCAGATTTTTTTAAGGGGGCCTTTTAGAACAAGATGGAAAGATTAGTTTCTAAGATAATTAAATTAACAAGATTTTGGTAAACTTTATATTAATAACAAGAAACATCGATTCATTCTTAAAATATTTTACATATTTTGTTCTTTGATATACAGTGAAATCTCTTAGGAGTGACCTCTGTCTGTTCCATAATAAAATGGCTGTTAATGGAGGTTAGTCATTTTTTAGGGTTTACATGATACGCAAACGATTTTAATTTAAGTTAGTGTAATTTTCTTGGTGAAGAAATGCCACTTGTGTAGGTTTTAAGAAAACTGGATCGATGAATAAAATTTAGCTTCAATAAAAATGACCTCTACTGATATGATCATGTGTAAAAACAAATTTACTTATTATGAATGATAGAACTATTTTAAATAAATAAGAAATTTTGTTTTTAGTTTAAGTTTGCATTTAATTTTATATCATAAAAATTAGTTAGCTTTATAAGATGAGAAGAAGTATGTTTGAGATGCTTAGTTTTTCCTAAAAAAACTTTTTTTTTTTTCAAATTTAACTTTCAATTGAAAAAATAAATCATTGATAGCATTGTCTTTAGTGCACTCTGACTGTAGCATGAAATTGCCAATCTCTTTTCACAGATCATCAAAAGGAACTCTCTTAATAAGAACCTCACTCAAATATTTTAAATACATTTAATCTATTTGTTTGTTTTGTTAATATTTCTTGTTCTGATATTTTTATACGTTTCCTTATTTGACCTTTTCTGCATTTGGTGCAGAGGTTTTCCCGGTTGCTGGAAGTGGTTTTGATGGTCTCCTTTAAAGGTTTTCTTCAATACTATGTCTATGGAAAAAATTCTGTGCCTCCTAAAAGTTGTTGTAAATAGAGATGGTCTTTCCGGGAGGTTTCACTGTATATTTTAAATATTTAATAAGAGATTTTCTAGAAAACAAAAGTAAGACTTCTTATTTTCTACAAATATTTGCTAATAACGGAATCAATAACTTCTTAATTCCTCTAATTTATTTAGGCACATATTATGGTTATAATTTATGTTACACATAGATTTTTATTTATTTTTAAGTAGTTTCATAAACATATATTATTCTGGATAGAGAATATCTAATCTTCTAAAAAAATTACTTGATAGCAATAATTGTTTAATATTTTCCTATTACTACGGCAATCGTTCATTCTTTAGTAATTGTATTTTATATGAGGCAATTTTTAGTTTGTTTTAAAAATAGCGTGCGTTTCACAAACAAGTGGATTAGTGAAAGGTGTATTAACAACGAAGCAGCCATAAATAGCAGTCAATTTGTTGATTGGTGTGTTATTCAATGGCATTTTAGTGAATGGTTGAATCTCTTAAATGCATGAAAATGTTTATAAACCTAATTGTGTTTGGGCAGTCGACTGACAGTCCCCGTATATCCGTAGCAACTGATGAATGATCTTTTAGATAATAAAAAGCTATAGTAACCTATTTAACTAAGTATTGTGTTACGGAAGTCAACAACAACAATTTTTCCTTTTTCAAAATAATTTTTTACAGAAAGGTGTATATTGAATAGAAAATACCTTTAAAATATTATTTAAACAGGTAAAATTATAAGTAAAAAAAAAAAATCAGATAATAATATCTCTAATTGATCTCATAATGTTCATTTATAAGAACAGCTTAAAAGATATTTTTCCAAACTTGTGAATAAGTTTAAGAATTTTGCTAACTGTCCCCTATATCTGTAGCTACTAGTGAATGTTCTTTAAGCGAATAAAAAGCTATTAAATCCTTTTTAAACTCTACAACGACACAAGAGAGACTAAATTCTCTTGCAGTTACTTCTCTCAAAAATGAAACTGCAAACACATTTTTTTGAGTAATCTAAACTGTTTGCGCCCATTGAAGTATGAAAAAATAAATTTTAATTTTCATGCTTATATATTTGTAAGTCATAAAAGATTACATTAAAAATATTACTTACAATTTATGTTTATTCTAGAATACTTGAGTTGATATTCTCATTAATTAAACTTTTTTTTTATCCTTGAAATCATTAATTTCTATTTATCTTCATATTTTTAATCAACATTTAGCATTGACATAAATTTTATAATTTTCTGTTAGAAATATTGTGATTTAAAATATAAAAAACAATTTTATATAGCATTATAACTGCACCAGCTTGACAATTCGAGGGTTTCTTATTCAATTCAAGGGTTCTAGTTCTTATTGTTTTAAGTCAATTTTTTTCAGGGTTGGCTTTTTGCCATGCCAGTGGCAGAAACTGGTTATAACCGGTAAAAACCGGCCAAAACTGGCAGAAACTAAAGATACATCCATATTAGTTCTAGTAATTGCTTAATGACTTTCTGTTTAAGTAAACTGAAAAATGTAACTCCATATAAATGTAACAAACTTTTTAATTCATTGTATAAATATATATTATTTTGTTTATATTAATTATAAAAAGTGCAGTATATCGAAAATTTATATAAAACAAATTGGACCCATTTCCTGAAGCTTATTTTTCCTGTCAAGTTTTGACAACTACCCCAGCTGCTACATAGTGGTTGGTCCAGTTTTAAAAAATATGCAATAGATGAAAATTTCACAAATCTTGCTTGTTCCTTGATGGCAATGCCTGCTAATTCTGCTGGACTTGAGAGAATCTTCTCAAATTTCTTGTTCGTGCATAGGCAAATTGAGAAATTGTTTAGGTTTAGAAACTGCATCAAAACTTGTCTTTTGTTATAGATTACTGCAGAGTGCAAACAATGAAATATTTGATTTTGAATGGTGATAATTTTGTAAATGAATTATACTTTGTTTAACATGTAATTGTTTATTCTATGAATTATCCATTGTATGTCAATCTCAGTTCTTACTTTTATGTCATTTTCTGAATTTCTGCCACAAATGTGGCAGAAAAGGGTTTCTACCAGTGGTTTTAACCACTTTGGCAGAAACTTGCCAACCTTGATTATTTTCCCTTCCAAAATTGAATTAAGGGAATTAATTGAATTATTTTGCCAATCATGTGACATTGTTTGAAGTTAATAAGAAATTTCATTTTTATAGAATGCTATTTTCTTTTCTTTAATTAAAAAAGGGTAACTATCTATCTGATACATTCTTTTGCAATTAATTACTGTCCACCTACAGTCAGAGTTATGAATTCTAGTTAAGAGAGTAGTTAAAATTAAAAGTTGTGCTACTATTTTACTATTTATTTATAGTTTTTTAATAAATAATACTTTTAATTTAGATTTTAAGTCTGATAAATTGTATAAAAACTGTAACATTATAAAAAAAAGGTAATAAATTTTATAAAAACAGTAATAGTTTAATAAAAACAGTAATAGTTTAATAAAAACAGTAATGCGAACTTATTCTTGCAAATAAAAATCAGTAATTATAATTGAATTTTAATTTAATAATATAAATAAAAAATGTATTGTTCAATGTATAGTTTTTATTTTTAAATGTTATGCAATGTTGTTATTGAAGATATGAATATCATGTTATTGACGAAAAATTGTGTTTGTTGTTTTAGAAAATCACAAAACTCAAGATTCATTTGATAATCACAGAATTGTAAAACTTTTGTTGGTGAGTTTATTTCAGCCACATTTTATTACATTATATTTAAAATAAATTTATACTCAGTATATTTTTACTATTTGCTATTAATAACAAATTTTAAAAATCAGTACAATTGATGTTATAGACTGGAATAAATTAAACAATTAACAATTTTTTTTTCTAAAGCAAAATATTTTTCATTTATAATTATCTATTTCCAATAATTCATTTATAATTTTTCATTATAATTTTCATTTATAATATAGCCATAATCTTCTCCATGATTGTGTAAGATGTTTTATAGGATTTAACAGAATACTCATTTCCGTAATAACATTTTATTTTATATTAGCATGATATTTATATTTTAGTGGTGTTAATTTTTATTTTAATTCATCTACAAGGATTGTTATCTACTTCTAGAGAGTGCTAAACTTCTCAGCATTGAAATAGTGCCTTGACCCATAACATTACATACGTTTTGAAATACTCTGTTTAGGAACCTAAAATGTCATATTGTGATAAATTGAGATACCATTTCTTTAGTCACAATATCTTCCAGATAATTTTACTTTTATTTGTTAGAGTTTCAGCATGCTTAGTTTTATCCTTTATATAGTTTTATGCAACCGCTACAATGATCAGTGTGTTCTGAAATTAAATAGGTAAAAGAATACAAAATATTTAATTCTATAATAACAGAACTTTCTTTGAAAGAAACATGCAAAGCAGCAGAAATTTTCAAAAGAAAGAATAATTGAAGCAATAAAAAAAAAGAAAAACAATGGAAAAAAAAATATTGGAAATTAAAATATGGCCACCGAAGCCGACGTCTTTAGGGGAGTTCCGGAAGCCATAGAACAAAACAATTTCTATTCAGAGAGCCAGACAAATGTCAAAATTTGCTCCCTCAGTACCCTGAAGTTTTTTCAAAAGTCCAGGAAAAATACATAAAATCAAATCAGAAGAGGAATTTCAAACAAAATTTCTTTTCTCATTTCATTTTATGTATTTCTTGTATTTTTCCTGGACTTTTGCAAAACGTTCGGGGTACTGAGGGAGCAAATTTTGATATTTGTCTAGCTCTCTCAATAGAAAAGGTTTTGTTCTATGGCTTCTGAAGCTGGTACCCTCTGAAGACGTCCGCTTCGGTGGTCATATTTTTATTTCCATTGTTTTTCTTTATTGCTTCTGAAACTAAATTTTTTTCTTATGAGCAATTCAACATTTAGTGTGATATTTCTAGATTGCATTGTTTAGTTACAGATATCAATTTTAATCAATATCTATTCTTATTTTGGTAACTTCAAAAAGTTTTTTGTTTTCCATGTTCAGAACACTCTCCAACTGTCATAAATAGTTTAACATACTCCTAACCACTTTGTAGTACACATGTCTTTTTGATTTTAAAGTTGATCATATTTTCAAAATTTAAAAGAATATGATCAAAATTAAATGATTTAAAAAATGATGAAATTGTTTTAGAAATGGTGATTCACATGTGCCATGTATTCTCAAGGTTTAAATGTTGAAGATCTATGTACCAGTTGCACTTTTTCTTCAGATCTACTAGTAGTACAATAGAAAATAACTATACGATAATTTTTTTATTGAAGCTTTAATGTGAATCTTTGTCAAACTACTCAAAAAAAATTTTTTTTTTCTTTTGTTACAACTGTATCTTTGAGGCTAATTCCATGATAGACATCATTATTTAGTATAAAATATAAAGAGTTTAACGTAATAATATTTGGAAATTTTTATAAAATTTTATTATTTTTAAAGATTTTTGTTTCTTTTTTGGCATTTAAATATCAACTACAACTAAGTATGTTTGGTAATAAAGAACTTTATACTATAAAGCAATAGAAGTTTTTGATTTTAAAGTACATTTTTCTCCTTTTTGAGATTATTGATTTTATGCTAGATACATAGTTAAAATTATATATAATAAGTTAAACATAAGCAGAGTATCATGCAAATCTGTGCATAATACTCTGAGACAGCATTTCAGTTCCACATTGAAAATAAATTGAATGCTTTGAATTTCCAGTATAGTTTCATGATAGACTTAAAATTACAGCACATATATTTATAAATATTAATCTTTTAGGATTAAATTGAGTAATCACAATTGCATTTTTTTATAAAAATTTAGTAAACATTTTCTATTTCTATGAATGTACCTTTATTTATAAATTTTACTCCAGCTTTATCAGAAATCTTAAATTTATGGATGAAGGTTTTCTCTTCACAAATCTTATTAAAATGTATTTAAAGATTGTGTAGTTTAAACTTTTCTTAAGGTTGGTTTTGGTGAACTGAAAAATTTGCATATAATATGGTGAATATTTTTGCCTTATAGTAAATTCTAATAATCTCCATTAAAAGAATTAGAACCTTTTTGTCTCCTATTAACTGAGATTTTTCGAATAAGTGACATACGAGTATATTTAAGTTGGTTTCGTTAGAAAAAAAATTTCCAATGAAGTAATGATTGCAGTAACTAAAACATATTAATCATGAATGCATCACTTGAATCAGTTATTCACTAACAAATTATGAACGAAATATGATATGATTGAGTTTCTTTTAACTTTTTACAAAAAAATATATACTTACAAACTAGTACTTTTTACTTATTGAAAGAGTGTTACTACGCATATTTTGTTTAATCAAATTGTTAAGTTATTTACTCAATTTAGTGCAAAACTACCTTTGCCAAACAGTATTCCTCCATTTAAAAAGCAGCCAGGTTTTATTTTGAATTGCATTTAGTATAAAATGTTTTTGTAATTTTATGAATTGTATAGTTTAGAATGTATCAAATTTATGATAAATCATGTAACTAAAGTATTTTCTAAACCTCACTTTTCAGTTTGAGTTTGTGAACAATTTCATTGCTATGGGCTATATTGCCTTTTATCAGCAAGATTTTAATATGCTAAAATGGGTAAGCACAAAATTTTTAATTTACACTGTTATTTTACTTCTTTACAAAAAAAATTCTATTCGGTACATTATATATTTTAATAGCATCCTTTTTTTCAACATATACACAACCTACTGCTATAAGGTATCGGTGACTAAAATTTTTTTACTGACTGCCTACTCATTTTTGCTTAAAAATGTTTCATGCTGTTTTCATAATTTATTTTTCATATCTAATGATGAATAAAATATCAGTGGATGCTTGGAATGAATAAGAATTGACAAAAAGTATCTGTATTTGTGTAACAGAAACAATGTAATTTTGTGCAATTTATAAATGTAATTTTTTAACAGCATAGTTTTTTAGCAGAGTTTCTATTAAACTGTTTGCTATAGCCATGCTTTTATCTTTATTGCTGATGTTTTATTTTTTTCTTATGAAAATTCAGTGTAATTTTTTAATGTCGTTTTAGATTGTTCTTAAACATATTTTGAGGGATTTGTTTTTATGATAATAAAATTGATAGATCAATATTTATAAAAGTTTAATGTGTATTAGTGTATTCAATTTGGATCTGTGTGCACTTTCTTAACCGATTATGTATTTTCTTTTTAATTAAGGGCAGGAAAGAAGAAGCTTCAAATTTGAGAAAGTTGATACTTGAAATGATGAAACATATACTTGAGTTGATGAAAGTTGATGCTCATATATCATATATGATGATTTTAGTGGGAGACAAATTATACTGTATTTCCTTTTCAGAAACCTTTAATCACTGAATCATATAATAAATTTTTGTCTGTTAATTTGTAATTAGTAGAAAAATATGAGACAAAATTTAACATTTCTCGGAGCAAAAAAAAAAATGCTGGATTGCTTATTTTTGTTTTGTCCATCAAAAAAACTGAGACTATGTCTCATGTTAGCTTATACGATGCTATTTTATTATGTAGCTTGCATACTATACCATGTTCTGTACAACATAGTGTTTATTAGAAAACATTATCTCATAATTGCCTCCTAACCTTTGGTAGGGTTATTTTGATGAGAAAACTATTTTAAACATATCCCAATATTAAAATACTTAATAATCAGGGACGTAGGTAAGGGGGGTGTTCAAACACCCCCCATTGTACAAAGCAGTTTTTTTTTTTTGTACTATAGATAATTTTTCCTTAATTTTAGAAAATTTGTAGTTATTTTATTTACTAAAAAAAAAATATAGAAAATTCTCATGACATTTTATTTTGAGACTTTTATCAGTCTGTAACATAAATAAAATAGTCACTGCTGCCTCTTTTCTACCCATTCATCAAGAAAGCAACAAACGCTTCTCTTCAGTGATTAAATTAGATAGCATCCCTTTCCTCATTGATTTACCACCCACAAAGTTTCTCCCCTCAGAAAAGTAGCCAGCCCAGCTCATATTACTCTAAGGGAAAATGTTCTTCCAATGGGTTCTATCTTATCTCATCTACTTTTTAAAATATCGGTTATACACAGATCCTATTTACGGTCATAAAATGCATGCTTCACACTAAGAATTCTCTTGGATTTCTAGGACTGCATATATATGTTAACCTTTACAGGACGTAAAACTTCCTTTCCGTCATTCTGTCTGGGAACTTTGTCTTAGACACATCCTAAAAGCTCTTTTTTAAATTTTTCCCTTTGTTTAATGTAGCATTTTATTTAAAATTTCTTTTCTTTTCTTTCTGATTAATTTTTATTTGTTAATCTCGTCCGTTAATTTTTAATTTGTATTGTGTAATTCTTTTCCTGTAAATAAAATGGGATATTTTATTGTCTATAAAAAGAGCTTGAATCAAAAATATTGGAGGTAAGAAAATATTTGTATTAAATCAATCTTTCCGCATATATGTAACATATAAACTGTACAACAAATAGATTTATTTAGTAAATTTGATTATTCATGCATAGTTTTATTTACCTTTTTTGGCTTTTATTTTACAATTATGAAATCAGACTTAAAAATTTTTGAAATTTTAAAATTAAAATTGAAACAACTTTATTATAATTCAGTCAGGATTGAAATATTTATATTACATTTAATTTTATAATAAAACACAAAAATGCTGAGAGTAGTTAATCATTCAAACTATCTTAGTATAGATGTGTAAGTGTAACTTAAAGTTTAACTATTTTTTAGAAAATTAAAAAAACTTTCTATTACTAACTTTCCCTTCTTGGGATCTTATAGCAAGGGAAATTACTTATATTGACAAATTTTTAACGATAATACTTCATTGCATAATCATAAGCAGGGCTTAATCCAGGTTTTCAATCCTAGTACCTATTTTTGTGAAGAAAAAAAATTATTTTTGTAAAAAAAATTTTTTTGTGTGAAAATTTAGTATTGCTAAAAAAAAAAAATATATATATATATATATGTATACAAAAAGTACAACACTATAAAAAACATTCACATATTGCGCAAGGAATTGCTTATAAGGCAGCTTGCAGATTAATTCCATTTATTAACCTTTTAGTTGCGGCTAGTCAGGTGAAAAAATTCTCCTCTCGTTACGGCGCCTTTTTGCAGAAATTCTTCCCCCACTCAGTCAGTGGGTGGTAACTACTTTAACCAGCTATGAATAGGAAACGTTTTGTTGTAATTTGTGTGTTACTTTTCGAGGAGGCAAAAGTAGTAGGGTTGTTATGTATATCGATATCGTAGACGTTTTGGCATAGTTATGCAAACTTTGGCATTTTTTTATTTGTGACGTTTAACACATTATGAGAGTAAATTGAAATATAGCTTTAAATTAATTTTACTTAATAAAGTGATGTTTTTTCTAATGCAAAGAAAGCATTCATTTAAAAATGATTTAAATATGTTGCTAATTTAATATAAAATATGAATTTTTTTTGCACCTGAAAGATTGTTAATAATCTATTATGAACAAATCTCTTTTAATTTTTTAAAAGAGAATACAAAAAAAATATTTTAATAAAATGTGCATGTGCTCTTATAAAACGTGCGTTTTATTGCATCTGAAAGATTGTTAATAATCTGTTATAAACAAATCTCTTTTAATTTTTTCGAATATATAAAGCGTTATTTGAAGTTCTATTCTTATCCTAAAATCTTAAACACACTAATTAGCTTTTATAATTTTGTAAAGCAAATTATTAGAATTTTAAACGATGAACGTTGTATCTCTTATACATTTCCGAAAGTTCTTTTATCTGTGAAAAAGAATAGAAAATGCAGATTTTGTTTTGTTAAACATTTTTTACTCATTTAACTTGTTAGTTTTCCCCTTAGAGTAGCGTCTATAACATTCAAACAAATTTAAAATATAAATATTCTTTGATTAAAAATTTTCCGAGAACGTTTCGCCTTCATTTCTGTTTTGAAAACAGAAATGTTACACGCGTATATTAAATAGAAATTCATTAAGATCTTTCAAGAATATTTTATAGAAACTTTATTAGAAATAAAAAAGATAATTATAAAGACACTGAAAATAAAGAATATGTTTGAAGTAAGTTCAAAGAATAAAAAATCTCCATTGTTAAATCTTTTTACAGCAAAAGTATTGAGCAATAAAAAATTTGCCACGTTTCCATTTACCTTACATTTGACCCACATATTGAAAGAGTAAAGATATTATTCAATTTTGAAATTTTGCAATTATAGATTGATTGGTTTTCTTTATACTTTCCTTATTCCCTTTTTCTAATACAAAAAAAAATATTCCTCTTAATTTCTTATTTATTTTAATCTTTAGTAGGAAAGGTTTTGTTCAAAAAAAGTATCTCCTGAGTTATTTCACTTCGTCATTACTCTGAGAAGTATTTCACGATTTCCATGTCCATATGAAATTTTTAAGTCATCAATTGTTATAAGACACATCTATACAAGTTCTATTGACACAATGATGGTAAGACATGCATTTCCTTTAGTCATGGTGTGGTCTTTCTGCAGGTGCTTGAAATAACTATTGTTAAGAATTTTAAAAATGACAGTAACCAAAATAAATAATAAGAGCCCTCCCAAAACGCATTCTGACCGATAACGCAACAATAAGCAGGAAATGCCACCTCGCCTGTGGAAGAGGCAGGAATGATTTCGTTTTCCTTTATCTTTTAGAGAAGGAGTAACAATTTATTTTGTGCCCAGCAAGTTAAATTATGACAAACTGTAAAACTCTCAATAGAAAAACTTCGTCGGAACTTGAAAGAAAAATTTGTCCTTGAGAACTTCAGCAAGAGGCGAGAAAGATACCTTTTTAAAATAGTTCAGTAGTTTATCACATATAAATGTTTGAAAAGTAGAGATAGTTTCATTGTGACTAAACTTCCTGTTCAAGGTCACGCATTGAAAACCTTTCCATAGATGCTCCCTCATCTTTCTACAAATATTTAATTTTTTTTTCTTTTCGGTTTTTAACAGTATTTTTTCACAATAAATTAATATTATAAATGTTTTTTTTTCTTCCTTTGTTTTAAAAAAGAAAGAAATCTGAAACATTTTCTAAGCGGTTTCAAAAGTTAGATTCCATAAAATTACCAATGATAAAATTTACACATGCATTAATTTTTTTGTGCACGTTAGATTCAGAGTTTCAAACGGTTGATTAGACTTTCCCTTTAACCCTATGAAACAGCATATTACTCATGTAAAAAATATACAATACTTTGTTTTCATAATAATCTTGTGCTATAGACTGGAATACAAAAAATAATTGAACTTCATTTACTCAATCATACTAGGCAAAATTTAATACTTCGTTTAATAATTAATTATCTTTCTTTTATCTTTTTAATAATTATTACTTTCATCTTTTTGTGCACGTTAGATTTAGAGTTTCAAACGGTTGATTAGATTTTCCCTTTAACCCTATGAAACAGCATATTACTCATGTAAAAAATATACAATACTTTGTTTTCATAATAATCTTGTGCTATAGACTGGACTGGAATACAAAAAATAATTGAACTTCATTTACTCAATCATACTAGGCAAAATTTAGTATTTCGTTTAATAATTAATTATCTTTCTTTTATCTTTTTAATAATTATTACTTTCATCTTTTTGTGCACGTTAGATTCAGAGTTTCAAACGGTTAATTAGATTTTCCCTTTAACCCTATGAAACAGCATATTACTCATGTAAAAAAATATACAGTACTTTGTTTTCATAATAATTTTGTGCTATTTTAGTAGACAGAGTTGTTTAGTTTGTGCTATTTTTTAGTTTGTGCTATTTAGACAGGGTAGCTTGAACTATTTTTGGTTTTAAAATTTTTAAAGAATAAAATTGAAATTGTGTATTTATATGTTTTTAATAATGTTACTACATTTTTAAAATAAACGTATAAGATATTAAGAAGTATTGTGATATACATAAAGAATAAAATTGAAATTGTGTATTTATATGTTTTTAATAATGTTACTACATTTTTAAAATAAACGTATAAGATATTAAAAAATATTGTGATACATCAAAATATGGAATTTTTCCAATACTATAAAGTACTTTTTAGCTTACAATACCAAATATTCAACATTACATCCAAAGCCAGGAATTTCTATCCTTTTCAAGATAGGATCTTTAAATATTTTTTTTGCTAATGTTAAGTTCATGCACTACATAATATATTTATAATAGATGACACAATAATGATCAGATAACGTTCAAATTCTTGAACTTGGTCCCTAATTTTTTTCTCGGTAGAATACAATAATAAACACAGTCCGAGTTTTGATGACTTAGAAATGCTCTTAAAAATAGAAAAAAATCTTAAAAATAGCTAATAACTGAACTTTAATAAACAGGATATTTCATTAAACTGGAATACAAAAAATAATTAAACTTCATTTACTCAATCATACTATGCAAAAATTAATATTTCTTTTAACAATTAATTACAAAATATTTCAAAGCTGTAACTTTAAAATACATCAACAACATTTATATTTTTGTCAAATTTTATATTATATGATTTGTGCATAAAAAATAGTAATTGTTACCTTAAAATGCTTTGTAAGAAAATTTGTAACTTTTTTTTGTCTAGTTATGACGTAAATGAAGTTACAGCAGATGAAGTTACACAAATGGACAATGATTACCAGTCTGTTGGTTTTGAACTTGGAAATTGTGAAATTCCTCGAAACAGTTTCTATCGCAACACAAAGCTACATCGCAAGCCTTACAAATTATTGTAGAGCGTCGATGCTCTCCTTTCCGTGAACAGTTTGCACATCTTCGCCTTTTTTTTTCATTCAAAGGCCAGTGTCCAAAGTTTGATGCTCTGGGTCTTTTATGTGTAGATGGAGAAATTGGCTCATATTCATGCTGGCATTTCATCAGTTCTTTAATTAGATTAACTCTAAATGCCCTATGTGTCAGGGTTGACCCTGACACTAAATAAGCATTCAAAACAGATAGATCTAAAAAATGAAAAAACAGTTTTTTTGTCCATTTTAAAGTTCTTCTGCCAAAAGAATAGCTGTTAGCCATTCTGTCACTTTTATCCACGTATCCCATATGTTCGTTGTAGTTGGCTACAATTTTTGGTTTTTCCCCAGACATTTGTGCCTCATTCGGAGAATGGATATTGCTCAACATTAGCACTTCTCTTTTGTCCTTCCAACATAAGGCAACTAAACCGTTAGAGACCTTAGTGATCGTTTCACCTTTTTTCATTTTCCTCTTACTCAGTTCTTTAGGAAAATTTTTTCTGTTTTGTCTAACAGTTCCACAACAGTTTATTTTCTTCTTTTCCAGCAGATCGCAAAATAGTTCCAGTGAACTGAAAAAATTGTCCATGTACAACTTATGCCCCTTATCTTTAACACATTCTGTCATTTTGCTCACTACATTGTAGGCCGCTGATACCGTAGGAGCGTCTTTAAGTTTATCCTTTCCTAAATATACGCTCATGTCATATGTGTAGCCAAGTTTATCCGCAACTTTGTAAATTTTTATTCCCCACTGTTTTCGTTTTTTGGGGATGTACTGTCGGAAAAGAACTCTTCCTTTAAATTTAACAATCACTTCATCGATTGAAAGCTCTTCTGTTGGATGGTACACAGACTTAAATGAATAATTTAAAATCTCAAATATCTCTCTTAATTTCCATAAGCGATCATAGTTTTCATCATTATAGTGTTTTTTTAAACTATTGTCAGAGAAATGCAGAAATTTTAATATTAGCATAAACCTGTCTCTAGGCATGCATTTCCTTACAAGTGGTGTTGACACTAGTTCGTCTGTTGACCAGTAGTGTAGAATATTATCTAAGTCCACATGGCCCATCAGCATAATTATTCCCAGAAATTTCTTAATTTCACCGGGATTCGTTGGCACCCAACTTGCCTGATGCTTTCTTTTGCCTGAGGATTCCGGTCTTGCATCCATTATTTGGTCCGCATATCTGTTTGTTTCATCAGATAATATTTTGAACAATTTATCACTAAAGAAAAGTTCAAAGAATTCGACTTCACTTTTCAAATCTTTATGTTTTTCATTTAATCCAACGTTTCCAGTAAACGGCAAAACATTTACTTTATCGTCAAAAGATGGTTCCTTCCATTGAAATACTCTTTCTACTGCTTTTAAATTGGAAGTTGCAGAATTTGATTGACAATTATCCTTAAATTCATCCTCACTATCAATTTCATCCACTTCATTTTTTTCTTCTTCCTCCTCACACTCAGATTCTGAATCAGCGTATGTTTCATCATCGAAATCATTCATTATCTTATCGATTTCATCTTGAGTGAGTGGTCTCCCTCTACGTGGCATCTTAAAGATGCGAAAAATTCTTTTAATGTAAAAAGAATTAAAAAAAATGCAAAACGAAAGTAACAAATTAAAAAATAAAACGTAAATAAAAATTTAATTAGAACATTAAAGCAAAAGCTTAAAAAAATTAACAAAAACGTAATAAAAAAATAAACGTAACTAACAAAGAAATTAATCGAAAAACAATAAACAAGGATTCGCTAAATGTCGCTGAAAAGATCACGAATAAAATGATACTAAACTTTCAAAGGGAATGAAAGAAATTCTCATAGCTCGAAACTCGCCAACTGATAATAACAGAGAAAAATATTTCAGCCAATTCGAATCGAAAGTGAGCACACGTGAAGTCTTTTTTCAACAATAGGAGCAAATTACAGGGGGTTCTTGAAGAAATGACAGGAGCGATGACGGTCTAGTAGAAAAGGGGGAAGAGAACCACCGGTACAACTGTTGATCCAGCGCCGCAATAAAAGAAGTTTTTTCTACCGGTACATATGCTGTACCAGCCGCAACCAAAGGGTTAATTCAATGTAAATTATACAACAAGCCAGCTTAGAAATTATGGAAGTTACTATACAGATTAATATTAAGGTTAAAAATTAGATTTATATAAAGTTTAAGAATTTTTTTAACTTTCTTACAAATAAAATTTATTGAACTTATTATGATTAAGAAATTATTATTTTGATATTGTGCTTACTTTTACTTCTGAAGTAATGGTTGAAAAAATAATAGAAATACAGAATACATAGATAAAATTATAATAACCGCAAATAATAACCGCTCGGAAAACTATTCAGCACTTTAATTCCTTCGAACTTTTTATTTTCGTGAAGATGCGTTTTTTTTTTTTTTTTCAAAGTTTGTTGAAATACTGATTTTTTTTTTATTTTGTGAAGGTACCGAAAAACGGTACCAAAATCGACCTGGATTAAGCCCTGATAAGTATCGATATATGTAACAGTTTTATAAAGTTAAAACAAATGTCAACAAAACTTTAAATTATCATAAACATTACTGGAATTGTTAATTAAAAAAATAATTCAGTACTTTTCAAGAATGATTTGAATCAGCTCAAATGCTTTTTTTTTTTTTTTTTTGTCTACTTAATTTTATATATATTTATAGCAGAGTTGAGATCCCTTTTTCTTTAGCTATTATTTGCATAGACCTTGTGAAGAAATCTTTACAAAAAATATACGCCAACTGAAATTTAGTAAATAATGAATATTTTATCCTAACGCAACAGATTAACGGGAAACTTTTACATCCACTTATTAAATGATATCAGTTTAAATTACAAAATATCAGAATAGTATCGAAGAGTTTCTAATCTGTAATGAAAAAAATTATTTACCAATAATAAATTTTTCATAATAATAATAAATTTTTCATAATAATAAATTTCTCGTAATAATAAATTCAACGTAATTCATAAATTTTCCGTATAATTAAGATTGTGACAACATGTTCTTAACTAAATAAAAATTATGCATTTAATGTTTATTTTTAGTGATTATACATGCAGTAATATATATTGGGGATTCTTTTTAAACATGATAATTCGGGCCAAAAAAATAGTCTAAAATTTTTTCATTCAGTATTCAAAATAGTCTAAAATTTTTTTTTGTATACTTCCTTTGTTACACTTATTAATATCTTACAGACAGCAATGTAAAAAAAAAAATAGAAATTCACCAAATTTTTAAAGACAGGAAAATGAGATATTAGCTTAGAAGTTTAAAAAACAGTCATTTTAAGTTAATAGTAAGTAACTCAAGTTAAGCCTTTATGTTAGATGAACCATGAATTGCTTAAATTAGTTCTGTTTATCCACTGTAGAAAGAATTTAAAAAAATTTTGTTGCTGATATGTACAGAATAAAATTACGTATAATAATCAATCATTAAATAAATAACTTTGATTACATCCAAGCATTTTACAATCATACATAAACTTGGTATTAGGCTAATATTTGCTCTTCCTCCTTACAGTATTAGCAGTTAAAAAAATTTCTGATAACACTTCAATGTCCTGGAATTCATAAGCCAGGAAAATGACAGCCAGGATAATAACAAATTCGCCATTTTATAGTGTATAACTTTACTTTAATATTTTGGTCTAAGACGTTTATATTCTGCAGAAAACAATAGGATTTCTTAAAATAACTCAGATAAATCTATGTAGTTTATGTTATTAATGATTTCAAGAAGCGAGGAAAATGACAACACAAAAACCATCTCACCTTGAAAAATTGTTTGAAAAAGATTTTGAACCAGAAAATTGGTTCTTTATTCATGCAATAAGACATGTTCATATAGGAGGGCATCTAATCAATGTGAGATATTGATTGCTGGCTCTATCTACTTTGGTTATAAACCACTCAATAAAAGTAGCCAGGAAAATGACAGATTTTCTTGACAAACAAATTATCAACGGAAAAAAATAATTTAAACGAAGTTTTTGTAAATAATACCCTCTGCGTATATTCTAGAAATGCTTACACCGGTTGAGATAAAAAAAATTGATATTGAAAAATTTATGTGAAGTTTTGAAGCTAGCTATTATTGGAAACATTGTTTGTGACATGCCAGAAACACGAAATTAAAGTGAAACATGAAATTAAGTGAAGTAACATGAATTAAGTTCAATTAAATTTTGTAACTATACAAAACAGTCAATGCTAGTGCAAAGTCAGCTAATGTTAGCAAAAATGCTAACAGCAATGCTATTTATTTTATTTTAAATATTCTTTTAGTATTATAGTATTAGATCTTGGAGAAAGGGGCAGTGAATTGTCATATTTTGTGAGAATCACCCATATATATATTATATATCATAACCCTGTTTAACTCTAATATATATATATATATATATATATATATATATATATATATATATGTGTGTGTGTGTGTGTGCGTATAAAACGTTTAAACACATAATGCATTATACTGATTAAGTAACGAAAACTTTTTTTAAAGTCAACAAATTAAAAAGAATTAATTGTTTCTCTGATATTTAAATTTAATTTAGTGTGATAAGTAATTCTTTAAATGTTGAAATGCCCGCGGCCACTCTATCAAAATCCAAATTTGATAATCCGTGACCTTACGAAACACGGATTTTTTCATTCAATATTTTTTTACGAAATATTTTGAGACTTTGTATCTAATTTTTTCTTTCTTACGCAATATATCTTCTGAATTTATTTATAATTTTTTGTTACATTACTAAAGTTTTACACCTTCTATTTAATTAATAATGTAGTTTAACAGGATATTATTGAAAAAAACAAAAAGAAAAATTTGTGAGAAGGTATATTCATTTACCGACTTCTGCGAATGTACTGTATATATATCTACGAGTAATTTTCGTTAAATGCGACAATTTAATGTAACTGCCATTGAAATCTGATATCATAGAATAAAATTAAATTTTTTTTTAAAGTTTATTTAACACCATTATTATTAGCTTTTTGGAATGAATTTACACATTGTCATTTTCCTGCGTTTTCTAAATAATTAATATAAACTATATTATTCAATCTGAGCTGTTTAATAAAGTCTTGTGATTAATAACACAAAGACTAACTAAAAATGAAATGGAACATGGAAATAAAAGCTATAAAATTATAAATTGTAATTTTTCTAGCACTTAAATGCCAAGGAATAATTGCTAAATGCTGGTTAACTATTGTACATTGCTCTCTATATTGTACATTGCTTTCTATATATTAGAGGTACTTTAATAAACGAGTATTTTTTTTAAATATATTATTCCAATCCAAAGGGTTAGAAATTAAAAAAATAATTTCCTATGTGTCGTATTTTCTGAAAATTATCCATATATAAGATCCTTCGTAAAGAATTCATTTTTTTTTTATATATTATTTTAGCTGCTTAAACGCATTATAATTTGATGAACAGATGAATTTTTATTGATATTTTATTCTTAAATTTTTGACAATAACGGTGGTTTGTTCTTTTTATTTGAATTTCGCTTGTCTCCTAATCGAAGGGAAGCGATAACGACGTTTATGGCTTGTCTTTATTTTGATCTTCATTTAGATCACTGGTTTTGATTTTTAGCTTTTAAATGAAGCTTATAGTGAAAACTTCTGTATTAGATCAATTTATCAAAGTCAAAAAGAGTTTACTTGTATGTATGTAACTGGCTTAATTAAATTTCATCTAGATAATAAATTCCTCAATCACAAAACACCCCCCATGAAAAAACCATACCTACGTGCTTGTTAATAATCCTTACTAAATAAAATCATATCAAAATTATTTTCTTAAATTATTATTTTAGTATGTGTTGTACAACAAATGTTTTGAACTTTTTAAACTCTTGTTAAAAAAAATTTATTCAATGTATATTTCTGAAATTTTAAATATATTTATTCTTTATAATTTTAGCTTACTGTATTTTTTATGAAATCTTACAACTTTTATTTTGATATTTCGTCAAATTTTGTTCTGTTTCACATATCTGTTACATTATATTCGAGAAATCATATTCACTGTGCAACTGTATGCAAATAATATAAAGATTTTCTTTTCTTTTATAGCAAATAGCAGTTATGATGATTGTAAATCATCTATTTAACCAATTTCAAGAGGCTATTTTACCATTTTTAATTCAAAAATACAATCAAAAATGGAAAAAGACAACTTTTATCGATGATTCACCTCAAGTAAAAGCTATTCTAGAGCAGCGTGATATGTGGTCATATGAAGTAAGTTTTCTAATATTTGCTTTTTTAAAACTTTGCAAAATTGTTGTTAAATTCAGATTAACCTGACATTCATTAGCAGCCTGAAGACAAAATAAAATTTTAAAAATGCTTAAAAAAATTTTTGTTTGAAATTAGAAAGATAAGTTGAAAAAAGTTGTCAACTGAATTATTTATTTTTATTTTTGTTCAATTGCACTTTTGCTTAAAATAAAACGTTTTATTTTTGTGTTTTTACAGTGTATACATGCTTGTGATAGTTATCATTAACCCTTTGCTTACGGCTGATACAATAAGTGGGCGAGAATGGCTTCAACACGTTAAGCGCCATAAGCAAAAGGTTAACAAAATTAAGTAATAAAAAATTTATATAAGGTGAGTCTGAACAAGACTGCAACTTTTCTATGTGATAAAATCCATCTAATTAAGCAATATTTGTTTGTTTTTTTAATGTCTGGTTGGAACACAAACAATGTGAAGTCACATTTAAAGAATTTATGCAAGAATGAGAAAAAATGTTTCAGAATTTTTTTTTTTTTTTATGGAAAAGGTTGATGTTTATTGCTCAAAATAAAATTGTGTCATTGATGCATTAAGAATTGCTTGAAGAGATGCTCAAAGAAATTGTTTGCTGTTTCACTCCTTCCTAAGTGAAGCCTGCACTGCTGCTGGTATAGCTTTCTATAGCATTGCTTTTCAATCCAAGATTGAAGAATCAAGCAGGCTCAGAGAAAAACTGTGAATTATGAATGAAATATATATTATAAATCGAATGATTTTAAAAATTTCAAAAATATTATGAATTGATATAGCCGCAAATAATGAGTAATGAACTTATCTTCGATATATTTATAAAATAATTAGAAGTTGCTAAGCATTTGAAAGCTATTTATTAGTAAGTAATTAGTAAGTTTTTTTTTTTTGTAACTCTAAATTAGTAGAGTGTTATTTTCTGCTAAGATTAAAAATTTTAAATTTTAACATGGATTCAAACATTGAAAATTTTACTATTTGTTTAAAAAAAATTTATTCTGCTTACCTTATACTGTAATCATATCATAAACCATAATAATTGTATCATAGTTTATTTTCACATTTTTATTTGCTTAACTTTTATTTCTAGGATACTTATGATGATTATTTAGAAGTTTTTACTCAATTTGGATATGTCTTCTTATTCTCGTCTGTTTTTCCTTTTGCTGCTGTATTAGCTGTTCTGAATAATATCTTGGAAATTTGGATGGATGGATTTAAGCTATGTTATTCCTATCAAAGACCTAAAGCAAGACCTGTAAAAGGCATTGGAATTTGGCAGGTTTGTTATCTTTATTAATAATCTTGCATAGACATAGGTGCCAACTCTACTAGATTTTTCCAGTTTCTCCTGGCGTACTGGTTTAATTAAAATTCTCCTGGTTTTTGCATATTTTAGAAAATTCCCTAAAATTGAGTAAGTTTCCTAAAAAATCCCTTTTGAAATGCAAATTTTCTACAGATTATTGCTTGCTTGCTAGAATATTTAAATAAGTATTAATAATACATAATGAAGCAAATCTTATTTATAGAAATCAGTTCAAAACTTTCTTTTTTGTTCTAAAATGCTCAGTTTATTTTTATTCAAAACTTTCTTTTTAAATTAATTTAAAAGATGTTTTAACTATCTTTGATGAATTAAATGCCTATTAATATTCAAAAGTTTGAGTAAACATTATACATAGCATTTCAATTATATTTAATGTCAATCATAACTGGAAAATATTTCAGTTTTTTTATTTTGATGACTATAAAAATCCCTAAAATTTCCTATGTATAAAATATTTAGTACATTATGCAACAAAGATCATTAAATTTATATTATTTCATAAAATATACTGGATTTTTCCCTATCCATGTTGGCAGCTATGCATAGAAAATTAGAGTTACTCAGAAACATTTTATAATGTCATGTTAGTTCCATTTTCTTGTAAAGTATTCACAAATCTTTAATATTTTGGTTTTTGTCATAGTAGCAAATTTTGGGAAATGGAATATAAATAGAATATTCTTAGCAAAATTAAATTAAAAAAAACTTTGAAATTAATCAAGCAAGATGTTTCTTTCTTTTTTCAATTAAATTTTTAGTAATTCATCTTTTTACCTTCCCTATCTGAGCTCTTGCTGAAAAATTAGCTACATTGACTTTTTTTTTAAATATGTAGCTGGGAAGTATTGATTTGAAAAATTGTTCTAATATTACTTTAGATATTTCTGTCCTTTTTTCATTTTTATGGAACTAAATACTTGATATACTGAGAAAATATCAAGTATAAGAGCTTAATTCTTGATATACTTCTGACAGAATGCATATAAAACTGAATGGTTGAATAGTCTACTAACTGAATCGTGACTTTTCAGAAATTAAACTTAATAATTATAATTCTATGTATTTCTCTTTTTATTTTTTAATAAATATTTATGTTAGAAATCATTATAATCTAAATAAAAAAATGCTTTCAAGAAATTAATAAGATTTATAAAAAGGTATTCAGCTCAAAAATATATAAATTTCTCTATCTTTTTCATTTAAAATGAAACATTTGCTAATAACTTAAAGTTATTAATACTCTTAACTCATATTTTATCTTATGCAAAAAAATAAATAAATGAATTAAAAAACATTGACCTAGTTTAAGATTTCTCGTAAATTGAAGAATAATTAAATGGAATGAAAAGAAGAAACATTTAAATGGTTCCATTTATTAAAAGTTTTGTTCTAAATATTTTGATTTAATAAGTTATTGTGTGAAAATTGGGTATTTATAAAAACGGTAGATACATTCTCCCTGTCCGCCAAATTTGTTTTGAATTTCTTTATGTGTCACCTCTTTTCTGTGTACTTTTATGCTCATTGTATAATCATCGTACTTTTATGCTCATCGTTAGCTTTTGTTTTTCTCATTAATTTGCATTCTTAAGAGTCTCATATATTTAATAATTATTTAGGTTGCATTTGAAGTTTTAAGCCTTTTTGCTGTCATGACTAACTGTGCTCTAATTAGTATGTCTCCAATTGTGAGGTCTTATGCCCCTGATATGTCTCTTTCAACATGGCTGTTGATTGCTGTTGTTATTGAAGTAAAATATTTTATTCTTACATTTTGAAACTTTTCATTTCGCTTAATGTAAAGATTATTCTTTTATGATATTAATAATTTCTTTTTCACTGTATGTTCTGATTTCAAATTATAAGAGAGGTATACGAAAATAAGAATTAGAAATAATAATTTTTTAAATAAGTTTTAAAAACAAATTTAGTATTTGATTTTATGAAAAATATTTTATTATAAACTACTTAATCTACGGAAATCAGAGATCCTAATTTTACATACTATGTAATTACATTCAACATATTAACATACATTGTAACATATGTATCAGCTTGTCATAAAATCAGACTGAAAATAAAATCAGAGAATAGTTTGAAGACTGAATTTTTCTGACTAAAGCTATGTTTTAAAATGTGATGAAAACTTTTAAGAAGTTTTAACTATAAATGTAATGTTCAAATAAAAAAGTGATAGTAAATATTTGAGCTAAATCAGAAATCAAAGAGTTAGGGTAGACTAAAGAGCTAAGTAACGCTATACTAAAATTGTTGAAAAACAGCATTTACACATCATTTTTCTAACATATCATTATTGATTTTAAGATTTTTTTTCTTCAGGCATTTGTAATATCCAAGATTTAAAACTTATGTGTTAATAATGTTAAAACAAAATTTTTCTTTTGCTGTACAAATGTACTGTTATAAATGTTTAAACAGTTTAAATAAAATTTATTGTAGCATATAATTATTGCTGTGAAAATGATTCTTTCTTATATCATATCTGATGTCCCAAAGTGGGTACAAGTTGCTATTCAAAAAGGTCAATATGAATCTCTTCAAGCTTTAAAAGCAGAGGTACGTTTTAGAATAATAATTTTTTATTTATTTATTTTTGTCATGAAACAGATTTACTAAAAATTTTATTTTAAGTTCTTTGAAATATTATGCTCATTTTGTCTACATTATATTTAATAGTTATTCCTTTTATTAACTTAATAGTTATGTTTTGTAGATGTTAGAGTATGCAATATTGTTCTAATTAAGTATAGTTTTCTAGTATTTATTATTAGTTTGAAAATTGTGAAATTTTTGAATTTGAGTCTGCTGTTCACAGCAATTTTTTTCTGCAATATGCCATTTCATAATGTGCCATATTGATCGAGTCTAATTATAAAATTCAAAAGCAGTTTGACTGTAGTTACCCTAAAGGCAAAATCTAGAAGAAAAAGCTAGCTCAAACACTGACAATAGTTTAGTGATGGCATTTAAGATGGAAATTATATGTATTTTATTTCTTGGTAAAGCTATTAGTTGAAAAAATAAAACTTTAGTAAAAAATTTGAAATTAATATTATCGATTATTTTCTATTATGGGTGGTAAAATATATTTATATTTTCATTAAAATGGATAGTAATTCTAAATGAAATAATAATAGAATTGAAAATGATTCAAGTATTTACCATCATTTTACACTAAAATTTCAACCATAGTGACTATGTCTGTTTCTTCTTCTGTATTTCTTGTTTGTTACTGCAAGTTATTTTAGTTTCTACAAATACAAACAATAAGACATCCTTACAGCCAATTTATTTTATGTAATAAATTGTAATTATTCTGACAAATGTAAATTGTACATTTGTTAGACTTTTTTCACTGCCAAATTTAAGTTCATGTTTAGCATAGAAAAACAATTAGTGTCCTTATATCATTTAGCCTATTTTACTTACGATTAATTCTGAATAATTTCATGTTTTACCCATGGTAGACTCTGAACAATATGTGATCATTTTTTATTGTCAACAAACAATGAAAGTTGTAGTTCAGATTCTAAGAAATATTCTTTTGCTTAAAAACTAAATTTTATAGTTACAGAAACATAGCATACTTACAACACACTCATTTCTGAATTTATTATAGTATGATAATTGAATATAAGGCTTCACACACCATTTATGAGGCATGCATTGCAATACATAATGTGATTAGCATTCATCACCATTTCTGAATTGCATGTTGAAATTCACATTAAAAGGATTTGTGAATTTCACATCAGGATAACTCTATCTACAAATCTTAACATTGGGATTCTTAATAATCCAATTTGCCAATAACTAATGTGTTTTTAAAATACACATTAAAATTGATTTAATTTATGAGTCACAGAGTGAATAATAGAATGTCAGAATTCCCATATTTATGAACATATTTTAACTTGTGAATAATATACAGGATGTTGTGTTCTATAATCATGGTTCTTTATTTCTATTTTTGAAATTTATGTAAAAAATTAAGTTTATACATTATGGTTCACTTCCTAGGAAAGTGAGTTTAAAACATCAAAACCAGTTTGATTGAGAAATAAAACTTGAAAGTGTTTCTAATAATCGTTGTTCATCTCTCTAAATAGCAATTCCTAGTTTCTAATATCGTTTATAGTAGTTAATTTTTTTAAACTAAAATTTAATGTTAAGATTAGTGATTAGGGAACTCCCTGCATTATGATCTAAGATCACTGTGCTATATTCATTCTATGTTTTTAGAAGTTGCTTAAAAACGTCTATATATTTATTAAGTTATTTATATTTTAATCTAAATTATTATGAATCATGTATGTATTAGATTATTTTGCTTTAAAAAATATAATTTTTGTGTTTTTAGAGGAGACAAAAGACTAGGGATATGTTAAAATATTTGAAGATGAAAGATACTGACAAAACAGATTGAGGGAGACTTTTGGTAAGTACAATTTTTCTTTTTAACTTGAAGCTGACACTCATTGTTAAAATCATATTGCGAAAACTGTAAAGCTTTTGTATAATCAGTAATTTTAACTTTAGAGTTGGATTATTGGTTTTAAAAATTAGGCTCAATATTAGTTACGTTTGGAATTAGCGTTTCATAGAATTATAGACATCCTAAATCAGCAGTTCCTGCTCCAAAATTTACAATCTTGTCTTTAAAAATAAAATCCTGCAATATATAAAGCTATAAAAAATTGTACTATACTAATTAAGAAAATTATTTATGTTTTAGTATTCTTCCTATTAGTTCAATTGTGATTAAAAAATCAAATTATTTTGATTATCAACTACCAATTTTAGATTTTTATAAAAGTGTAAAATCAGCCATTTAAATTCACACAGTCTATTATGTACCATTTCATTAAATTTTTCTTAACCTAGCCTGACCCAACTTCATAAGAATCTACCGAAAAATTAATGAACAATAACTTTTTCAATATTTTAATATGTATCTACAATACTACCCTATCAGACATTGCCTATTATCTATACAATCACATAACAAGAAGGAATTTTATTAATAGTTGAATCTTCTCAGGCTTGTCTTATCTCATTTTCAGCGTTTCATTAAGATGCATTTCTCCATGATTATTGAGATCTGTAATTGTGGTCCTAGTGTAAATGGTACATTTGATAATATAATATTGCACACCTATGAGACTCGTATTATGCATTCAGTTTGTGCCAATTCAGCCACTTGCACTATAATTTTGAAGATTTCATTCATGTTGTACTGCATCTTACATTGTACAGTTTCTTTACAGTCTTTTTCATTTCACATCGTAATGTATGTCTCTGTTACTTTCAAATCATACATTTAAGTTATTACTTTATGGCACTCTTTTTTATTACTATTCATTTTCACTCTATGATTTTTGAAACTCTGATATTTTAATATAAGGGTGATTCAAAAAATAAGGCAACTTCTTTCAGAGAAAAAGCTTATTTACAAAATCAAAGAATGCTGCTTGCAATAGTTAAGACCTTGGTACATATTACTTTTTTACATACTTCAGTCTAAAAAGCATTTGTAAACTAATCTATCGAAGCCTGCATTGAAAAAATGAAGGTCCAGGTCAAAGCCACTGAATCATGAAGACAGAATGTCAACTTCTATTTCATAATGGTACCCTGTCAGGGGATTCATTAACTGCTCAAAGAGATTGAACTCAACACATAGAAATCAATATCTTGAGTTCTTGTGCAATATCCCATACATGAAAACGATCATCAATTTGAAACATGGTGGCGTGATAATGGCACAATTTATTTTTATTTTCACATTATTTCCCATTCTTATCGAGTTAATTGCACCAAAACCACACCTGTGTTAGTCACATTACACTGGCTCCATCAACTTGGAATGACTTTTTTAAAAGCAAAAATTATGTAAAACTTTGCTATTTAATCAAACAAGCCTGTATTTGTCAATGCTTATATTTTCTGGGATTTTAGATTACTTTCTCTCTACCAGCTCCATATACTGTTGATGGCTGTCTCTTCCTTCTAGATGTGGAATTTAATTTGCATAAGGAATTTGTGCACCAGTTAAAGCTCTTGTTACCTTTTTTGAAGCACCCTTGATAATATTATTCTGACTAGTAAATTTTTAACGATCCACTTACATGCAAGTCTTCTGCCAATAAATGGAAATCCATAATTAGATTTTTTTTCGGTTTGGTAAATTTTCATCATTTTGAATATTTCAGACTGCAGCTGAATCCACCAATATTACAATTCTTATTTTAAAATCATACTTCGTGATTCATATTCATGCATTTTTAATAACACATCAATTTTTGTATTTATGTGATTTAAACTTTACACTTTGAGATTCATTATTCATGTGATTTAGAAATCACACATAGGGATATGTCACACGTTTTTAAATTCTAGTATCGCTATTTGTATTCAAGCTTTTTTAAATTTCAAAATTACGTCTCGTATTCATGTGATTTTCAAAATTAAACATTGTGGTTCTTGTTTACGCGATTTATTCCAAAGAGTTTGAAAAACAATTCTATTGATAAAGAGGAAAGTAAATCGAAACTTTCTCGTAAACCAAAACATATTTGTAATATTTAAGTTCTATGTTTTACCCTCCAACATTTGCGATTTGTATGAAACATTTTTTACCAATGCTAGTAATTTTTTCTGAAATAATTTTAAGAATTTTATTTCTGTAAGAAGAAAGAATTTTTTTCCAAAAGTAAAATTCTTTTATTCTATAGTTTTATTTCTATAATAGTGTGGGAACCCTGTATTTGTTGGTTATGGTGTTCTAAACTCAATGTCTAAATGCAACAAAACAATTATAGAGAATATTTATTAGAGACTTTAAAAAGCATTCATTAACTGTAGTTCATGTTTGAAAAAAAATCTTTCCTTGTTTATGTATCTGCACTAGATCCAACAGAAAGATGCAAAGTTACTACCTTAAACTCGAAATTGCCTTCTGTTTTTGCAATTGTTTTGTACAATGAAGAAATTGAAGAACAAATGTGAGGTCAGAAAACCTCGTTGGCAGTATTGCCTCCTTATGCAAGTGCAAATATTAAAAACCCCATGCATTTAGATGAGTGGCAGAGTTTCGTTTTAAAGAGAGAAGAATTTCAACAATTTTCAATTACAGTAAAGACCGTGATTGGGTATTTTCATGACCCAGGTGTAGAAAGTTCTTTTATTAGCATGAACTAGATTATAGATTTGAAATCTGGCTGAAAGGATATAAGTAGTTATTCTGCCATTCAAACTGTAATGTAAGATCAAACTTAAACTCTAAGAACACATGAGCTTTAAAATATTTTTGTAGGAAAAATGTCAATCGCGATCCTAAAAAGGAAATTTGTGTAAAAATCTCTAAACTGCTAATTACAATTATCCTAAAAAAATCAGTAAAAGGTTAAAGTAAAATTTCAAAATCAGCTGGACAATTCTAATTTGAGTAAGTTGAGATACTTGTTGTTACAAAATTACAGTAAAGGAACTGTGCTGGAACATCTGAAAATCTCAAGAAATACTAAAAATTAGATAATTGTGGAAGCAGCATTAATTTAAAAGTTGAATGTTCAGACAATAATATAAAGATAAAAATAAAAAAGAAAGAATTTGTCTTTTCAGGCCCATAAAAAGTGTTAAAATGCATTGTTTTCATTGTAGAGCTAAATTTTTTGAATTTCTATATATTTTGTTTGTTTCAGAGTTATTCTGGGAAATAAATAAGTTAATCTTAATTGAAAGTTGTATGAAATATATTATGAATTATTGACAACTTCCTTTGATAATTCTATGTTTTGTTAAAGATATTTTTACCTAAATTATCATTATTATTACAGTCAATCAAAAATAAACAAAATTAGCAAGAATCAGTAAACTACTTACTGCTCAATGTGTGTATAGTTTGTCTACCTAAAGAACTCATCCCACTGCGGAGTCTGGAGCTATCTGCTGCTATGAAAACAAGACCATATTTTAGAGAGGGGATTTTTGGTTCTTGCCGATCGCCATTGAAACTTGTCCTAAATTTTTACCCCCCAACTCTATATAAAATACTGTAACCTCGTTAGGATAGTCACTCACAAAGCTCCAGGCAGATAGGGTGGAAAGTTTTTTTAGATAGACATATAAAGTATATGATAGGTACAAGATGTATGATGTTTTGTTTTCATTTTCTGCAATAATCTCCATTTATTTTATTTTCTTCTAAAACATTTATCAAGAATTATAACAAAAGTTTACTTAATTAGGAATTAATGAAATTAGTTTAATTGAAAAGTGTGTAACATATGACCCAATGAAAAGTTATGACTAAATTTACAGAAAATTTTCAGCCATTTTTTTGTTTGACCAATCGCATGTTATGAATTTATTTTCACTGCAGTACAAAGTATTAGTATTCAATATGTAACAATCCATCACAAATCAATGTGGTTTGGTCTGTCGCTTTCTCTACAGCTCTGTGTACATTCAAAGTTCATATTTTTGTTAAAACACATGTTTCAAGCCACGCATATGAGTAATCACTTTACATTGCATACCTACACATTCCATTGGACATTCAAATAGTTTTATCAATCTTTCTTGATTTTTCAATGTTGAAAGATCAATCTTTAGCAATTAGTTACATTTGTAATTTAGAAAAATATGAGGCAGCGGAGTTTATCCATGTTTCATTCATTGATAAGCATCCTAATTCTTCAGGTAAAATAAAAACCAATATAGTATCTTGATGCCATTCATTATTAATGTGAACATTTCTGAATTTTAAAATCTCATTTTTCTATTTAATTCAAATTTAACAGTTTTTACTGAAAGTCTTATTGTTACTTATTTACTTGATTCATTTTTAAGAGTTTTATTTATTATATTTAAAAAAATTGAAATTGCCAAATGTATATTTAAAGTATAATTAAATGAAATACAAACTGAAATAACACCGTAGTGCGGTTTGTTCTTCAAATATCCAGTTTTAACAAACTAATATTTTCTGGATAGGCAATATTAGTTTGTTAAAACTGGAATGAATGCTGAGAATATGAGATTCCAGATCAAATAATTGTTATTTTTTACTGCTTGTTGGTTCATACTAAATAACTTTGCTTGTAACCATTATTTTATTTTCAGAAACTTAAAGTCTGACAAAATTAAATGGAGTGTTGAAATAGTATAGGATGGCAGTATGATACAGTGTTGCTGATCTTTTAAAGAAGTTTAATCTTAAATTTCCATTTTACAAAATATTTATAATCTGTGATATTACTATTTAAAAACTTTAATAATTTATTAATTTTCTAGTCATCTATGTTCCTCTAGAGATTTTTTAAGCTACCTGTATACCTTATTTTTTTTAACAATTTATGACTCTTTAAACATTTTGTGCCTAAATCTTCTGCCAAAATCTTTCTCAATACTTTAGTTTTTACCACTTGAGATTTTCCTCTTCACATATTGTTCTGCTTTTATAAATTATGGTCTGTTACAAATGTGCTATATTACTGAAAAATAATAAACTTTTTTAATTAATTTAGAATGGCACCATTTTATTCAATTGTTTAATACTCTTTTGAAATTAGTAGCAATTGTTTTGCAATATCAAAATATAAATATCTGAATATGCAGCATAATGTAGGTCATTGTAAAATGACATAGTATGTTAGGATCACTTCTTAAAACAAAAAATCAAATTTTTCTTCATATTAAATCGTTTAAAAAAAAACAGTGACTAGTGGATATAAGTAGCTAAAAAGGAGAAAGTTAACCCCAATTCCTCTCTATTTTCACCTTGTCAATGTTACCATTTAATGGTATTTTAAAATTTATAAAAATATCTATTTCCATGGTTAAAGTTCATCTCAAACTAGAGTTGCTATGGGCATGTAACCAATATAATAAATGACTCTATGTCAATTGTAGTATTTTATTGTAAAAAATAATTTGATGAAAATTTATTTTCTAATGTTAGTCTGTTGCAGGTAAGAGTTCTTATATTTTAATTGTGCTAACTATTAAATTTTATAAAAATAATATTTCTGAATTCCCATTGAATATAATACATTACTTTATAAGTAATGTGCTTAAATAAAATGGTTTCTAAAAGACAAGTAATTTCCAGTAAATAGGCCACTGCTTATCTGTATTTAAAAGTTAATTTATCCCAATGTGCAGCCCAGGTGTGGCTTATTAGGTGATTTCATTTTCCAATGGGCCAATGCTTTCATTTTTTCAGTGGGTTGATTAAATGAGTACTAAGTATTCTTAGGGATTAAATACTAAGGAAAGGGTTTTATGTTCAACTGACCACCCAACTAGAACATCTGCTCTTGCATCCCAGTGTCCAAGGTCAAGAAAACTGGGATAGGCTTAGTATGCCTTGGGCTGTCACCTCACTAAGTTTAGTTTTAGATTTTAAAAAAATGAATACCCCTTACTAATAAAAGTAAAATAATATATACAATATATAAATAATATGTATAGTTAAGTATTAGGGACAATAATATCAGCAAACTCTTATATTGATGGACTAAAAACGATACCCAAATACGAAAATGATTATATGCAAAAAATTTCGAGAACTAAACCAGACTGTTCTTAATTTTGAAGCTCAAACATCAGCATGACAAAAAGAGGAGAAAAATTCACTTCTGCCTCATGCTCCTTTTTTTTTTTTACTCATTGGAAGCTCTTACACATGAAAATCACATTTAACTGCACATTAAAGTTTCTTTACAATTTCATATTCAATAATAATAAAAATTACTTCTATCAGAAACTACCAAATTTTTGGAGTTGAAAGGGAAATGGAATAGAGTATGAAATGGAGTAGAAATGGAGTAGGAGTAGAATGGAGTATGAAATGGAGTAGGAGATTTATGGAATAGAGTATGAAAAATGAAAACTCAGTGAAAAATGAAATGAACTTTTTTTTTCTTCAGGGATTAGAAAATAAAACACTTTTTCTATAGTTTTTTGACCCAACTTTCTTCATAACTAATTGTTTATAAATAATAAGAATGCTGAAATCTGTACCACAAAAAGAGTTTTCAATGCCAGACCAGTTGGCACATGAAAAAGAGGCAGGTTTTACAACCAGGTTAAATGTTGTGTGAAGTGTAGAAGTCTCTAATTAGACTAAGAAAAAACCATGTGACTTTGTGTACTAAATATGGTATTGATACTTGTAGTTGTTTAGTGATAAACAAAAGAGGAAATAAAATTTAGCGACCATAAAATAGAGGTTTTGAGCTATTTCATTAAAATTATGAACTTATAACTATGTGTAAAGAAAAAAATGTTAATTTAAAAAAAAGAAACAGGAGTTAATTTCATCATGGAGCTTGAATCATCACATTATATTTTATATTCACAGATATAATATTGCTGTAGACCAAACAGTTATAGTTGAATATGACAAAACTTCAATCTATCTTTAATGAAGCACTAATATTTAAAATACAGTTCATAATTAGAGCAAGACTCAAACTATGGGTTGTAATTAAAGTTTTCAAATTTTCAACATCAAAATTTGAATTATTATATGAATAAATACCTTGTTGAATATCTTTCTGACCTTGATTTTACAGATGACTTTTGTTTACTGACCAACACCCTTCAAGACATGCACGCAAACACAAACATATTAAACGGAGAGGCAAAGAAATAAAACTAAAATTTTGTAATAATCCAATGACTATTATTTTGTAATAATCCAATGACTAATGACTATTATTCCAATGATTATGTAATAATCCAATCCATGTAATAATCCAATGACCTATTCTTAGAAAATAAACTGGAGGAGGTAAACAGTTTTACCTATCTTGGGAGTATAATTAACAACAAAGGAAGAAATTATGAAGATATAATAAATAGAATAAACAAATCCTGAAGCAGCTACGCTTTTCTCATTCATAATAAATTCTGGAAAAACAAAAACATAATAAATTCAACAAAAATTTAAATTTTCTATACTAAATCTGTTCAACTCTAAGGATTTGAGACATGACACTGCAATAAAAATATCTTGAAAAAGCTTCAGGTATTTATTAGCATCACTTTAAGAAGAATCTTTCGTATCAAGTGGTTCCATAAAATTTGTAACACAGAAATCCTTAGAAAAGCGGAACAGAAACCAATTGAACTGGAAATTTAAAAACTTAAATGGAAGTGGAGTCTTGAAAGATTACCGTGGAAAAAATCCTAATTTCTAAAAATTTAAAATTGAGATTTAGCCTTCATGTCAAAGGTAAACGTTAATTATTTATATCCTAATGGTTTGTGTGGAAGTTATCACAAAATAATTGTTAATACCCTTAGTTCCTTATTGGAGCAAAATATTGCCATATATAAACTGTTGTCTTTCTTAAAATACCAGATGACCTTCAGTTTATTCCAAAATTTTATTTTCAAAAGAAAAGAAAAAAATCTTATAGTTCCGTATAAAGAATGTATTTTAAAAATTAAATGTCAACTATTCAAGCTTGCCTGATCTTATTCTTACTCTTACGTAAAGTATTTAACACATAAATTACATTTTTTATAGAGTAATGCGTTCTTACTGTTAAAAAAAAATATTAATTCCTAAATCTATGTATATTTAGCATTTAAGCATGTTGGCCCTGTATACATGTCGAACCAAATCCCTATTGCAGTGCGCATGACGTGTATACTCGTCGTGTAACATCAAAAATTACCATTGACTCTCAAAACTCATAATTTCAATGAAATACAATAAAAATATTATTTGGTGGTATGTTTCCTTTATATTCCTAATAGAACTGCTAAGTATTTCACATTGCGAGGTGGTTGGGGCTCGCAGCTCGAAGTCAATTACTTCCGTAAGTAGTTTAGATGAGGAGCACTGATTTGCGAAGAAATACCGTAAGCAATTAGGAGGGCTACTACTTTGCTCTACGAAGTAAATTCTAGATATTCTTGAATCAAATGCAAGAATCCGAAGCATTCTATCCAAGAGTTATAATTTTTCTCGCTTTCGGCCTCGTATTATTCTTATGTTATACAGCGTGCAAAAAAAAAAAAATAATAAACGGACCAACTGAATAACTTTTGATCTAATGATCGGACTTCCGCCTTCTAGGACTCAATCTTAATGGTTCGAGAAGGTGACCTCAACCGCCAATATCTTGCGGATTTCTGATCCCCAAGATATTGGCGGTTGCTGCAATTTGGAAAATCAGGTAAAGAGCGGTTCAAGGTTTTCACCCCATAGCGTTAATTTTACTTTTTGCGTATTTCGCCATTTTTCAAGAACTTTTCAAAGCAAATTGAAAAATTTTTTACACACTTATAAAATTCGTTTTTCCAAAGATAATTCCATGCAAAAATAACTTTTTCATAAATATTTTTTATTTAATAATAGTCGAAAAAATTTTGAATTCTAAGGTATACTATTTTAACATCATTTTAAAGACTGTAATTTTACATAGCGAAATACAAAATTTGGGCGAAATCGGCCAAATAGTTCCTGAGAAATCGAATTTTAAAAATACTACTACTTATTTAAAATTCTGTTTCTCAGAAACTATTCAGCCCATTTTTCTCAAATTTTGTAGTTTGCCATTTAAAATTACGTACTTAAAATGATGTGAAAAAATTGTATACCTTACAATTCAATTTTCTTTGGACTATTAAATGAAATAATAAAAAGAATATTAAATATTTACTAAACGTTATTTTCTGAGTGGAATTATCTTTGGATAAACGAATCTTATAAGTGTGTGAAAAAAAATTTCAGTTCGCTTGAAAAGTTTTCAGGATATGGTGAAATACGCAAAAAGTCGAATTAATTTTAAGGGGTCCCAACTTTTGGACCTATCTCCTACTGACCAAACAACTGGGACCTATTTGCCAGTTGCGGCTCCCCCCAATAATTAAGGAATCCGAATCCGTCAAAAAAGAAAGCTATGTATATTTAGAGAAACTACATTTTCGTGTTTGATCTCGTTACTTAAGATATCGTCTGCATTAATTAATCAGCATATTTGAGGTCACCCTCTCGAACCATTAATATTGAGTCCTGGAAGGTAAAGATCCGATCACTAGATCAAAAGTTATTCAAGGTGGGGTTTTTTTTCGCACTGTTCATTATGTATTTTATTATTTTTTTAAATTTTTTCACAAATTTCTTATAAAAGTAACTTTTTTATGAATAAATTATAAGCTTTTTATTATATAAAGATTTAATGCATTCCTAGTTTCTCGCACTCTGCACTGTTTCTCGCACCTAGTTTCTCGCATTCCGCACTCTGTGGGGAATTTTTTTAAAATTAAATTATTCAAGTATGTATATTTTCGCTAGGCACCAAACCTTTTATTTTGGATATCATGTTAAAACCATATTTCTTTCTGTACTAACAGATTTAAAACTTTTTTTTCATACAGTTTAAAAAAGAAAAAAAAACCTTTTAAATGAGTGGTGTTTTTTGAAAAAATTTAACTGAAAATATCAACAATTTCGTTAAAGTAAAAATTATAAATATGACTTGTAGCAGCTCTATGTATGTAACATTTTTGTTTTTGTAAAATTTAGTTTTGTTGAGTGGCAGTTTGAGTTTGTTGAGAGTTTTGTTTAGTTTCGGTAGTGCCACTCTGCAGTATGTAACTGTTACTACGGTAAATGTTATATTTTTTGTATTTAAAAAAATATATTTATTTATTTTGTAATTCTAAGTCTTTGAATCTAAATATCTAGTCATTCTCGTCATATAATATTATATTAATAATACATCCCATGTATTAATGAGAAAATAAAACACTACTGACTAAAAATAATTTTCTTTTACCCAAAAAATTGAAATAATTTCAAGTTTTGGAAATATTTATAAAGATTTTCCTATGTTAATAATTCAATACCGATATTCAAACGTAACTTCATTTTCAAACGAAGTTGATAAGAAGTATTAAATATGCACTAACGAAAGTTTAGTTTTGAAAATAATGAGAATCAATCTAAATATTTATATCAAATCGATTTTTGTTAAGAACTCGTAATTAAGATTTAAAAAATTCAGTATACACTGAGGATAATTTGTTTGGAAATTGAAAGAAGAAAAAAATGAACGCTTTTACTTTAAGTCTGTTTAATAGGGATTTAGCTCCGTAGTAAACGTAACAAAAATTTTCAAGTTTCTACAGTTAAAATAACAGCGTTTTGCTTTAATAAGTTATAATATAATTTTGTATTCCGTTTCTTTTACGTTTTAATAATTGTGAACGTTTCAAAACTAGATCCTAATTAACATTTTTATGGAGGATTATTATTATGGAGGGTTTCATAGTAGAGGGATGGCATCTACTTATCTGCACCAAACGAAAACATAGCCTACTTAAGGTGCTCTTATCTAACAATGATATCAGCTAAATCAGATTGAAGAAAGTTTTTATTGTAAAGCATTAAAAAATGAAAAAAGTTATATTAATAATTTTATGCTATAGTTAAAAAAAAAGATTAGAAGTCAAAAAGCAATAAATTATGAACAAAAATATCTATAAAACGATAGTTTTACCAATTTTATTATATATGGTTCTAAAACAGTGCGCCTTAGGAAGTTAGCAGACATCTAAAAACTTATACTTTTAAAAGTTATTATCTTAGAAAAATTTTCAAATTTTTTTGGCTCGTTATAATTAGAAACAAAAATATTAAAAAAAGCAAATTTATCTACAGTGGATGAAATCAATAAGAGAAGATGGAAATTGACTGGGCATGTATAAAGAATGCAAAGAGAAAAAATTTATGCATGTTTCGTCTCCTTGCGCTCTTAGAGGCAGAAGAAAAACAGGAAGATTGATATTGACTTGGCAGAGACAAATGCACGCAGATTTCAAGAAAAAATTAAAAGATTAGAGGAAGCTAGGGTCAGTTTGCATGGAGAAATAGGCTGGATGCGTTATGCGCCGAACGGCTTGAAGAACTTAAGTAGTAAACAAGTATACTCAAAGATTTAAAAAAAAATTCAATTTCCGTAATTTTTATCAAAATTACAGCTTGGTAAAAACTACTACTTTTCAGATTTTAAAGTTGTAATTTTATACTTATTTTTGATAAATGAGTGCAGGTACAGTAAGAAACTTATTTCTGGAGACTTTGTGTAATGTAATAAAATATTAGTTCTTAGTAGACAATGCTTAAAAATAAGCTTGTAAATCCTATTATTTTTAAATACTATTTTTTTTTATTGAATATCATTGTGTAGCAAAATTCACTTGCTAAACACTCTTAACTTTTCTATATGATTGGAAAGATTTTTACCTTGCTTATTACCTTGAGACTTTTTTACAAGTGGGGAAAAAACCAACGAGCTATTTTAAATTAATATCTTGAAATTCAAAATATAAAATAATTTTAGCCAAATTGTAGCGATATTCGACAAAATTATACAAAAACTTGAACAGCGATAATAAGTATTGTAGCTGCATGCTGACTTCGTGTTGTAACGCTCGATTTAATGGTGAGAATTTTTGCGGTAATTCTTTAGTTTTGTACCAAACATAGTTCGTTCCTGCTGCATTTAATAGAAACACTTATAATTTTACATGGTTATGGTGCCGACCGGACTGTGCAAGGGTTAGGGAACTGGCCTTGCGCCAGAATGGTTCTGGGTTCGAATCCCCGTCAAGGCATGGATGTTCTTTCACTCTGTGTGCTATCTGACCTTGCTGTGGGGGCAACCTTGGCCCTCCTAATATGGTGCCTCTGAAAAAGTGGACAACAAATCTGTCCTTCAGTTGTCTGTGTTGACGAAAGGTCATTCCCCAGGTGGGCATTTGAAAAAACATGGTTATGGTATAGGTTACATATAGCTTGTTATAGGGATTTAGTGTTTGCTCTTCAAAATTTTGAAATGTATGAAGTTTTATAAAATGTTACAATGGTTTTGTATAAATTCTCTTTCAAAAGAACTAGCGCAAAGTTTGCAATTTACAGCCTTTGAGCGGATCATGAAATCTTGATCAAAAGCTTTGTACACATATTTAAGCAGTGGCATTCGACACCAAAAGCTTTAACTTTTTGAAAACATTTGAATCTGGTGTTTCTGAAAATTAAACCTGATAATTTCTGAACAAACATTTGACAAACCTTTGGGATTTTGTTGCCAAGTTATGAGCAATAAGGGAGTTTTTTTTTTTTTTGCATTATGTAATCTGTTTTTACCCACGACGAGCGTTTTCACAGTATTTTGAACTATTAAATAGAATTATATTTTCCGTGATTTTTCAAACTCTCTAGATCCATGGTACAGTGACATTTCATAGAGGTTGATTTCTTTTATACAGCCTGTCAAAAATTACCGTGCATTATCCTTGCAAATTTAACCCGTCAAGCATAGAGCTGACAAAACTGCACTACAAGAAATTCTTTCCCTGTTGAATAATGTGATGAAAGCAGATTCCTTGATGCAATAAAGCTTGCAGTTTTAAATTTGAATAAAACCAGGTCAAACTATTAAAGTTAAATAAAAATTTGCTATTTCATAAGTTTAAGAAAGATCGCGATAGTAGTTTTAGACATTCGTATTTGCACAAGCAATACCTTTTGGAATAAAAGTTAAAATATTTGTTTATGGAGAACTAATTAATCTCCCGAGACCCAGCGTCCAATATTTGGTAAAATTTTATCACTTAATTTTAAGACTGCTTCTGTATGTAAAAATAAAATGATATATCCTCGTTAGCGTAGAGTTTTTAATTACAACGAAAAATTAGATTTAAGTAACCTTTTGGACAATATATGGCATACAGATATCTTTACTCCATTGAATTTATGAACAAAATTATGGAGAGATAGGCTAAAACATCCTCCATGCCAGAAATGCTACGAACTAAAATTTCGCATTTTATGAAACTATTAAAAATTTTACTTTAAGTTTAATAGAATTTTTCACATACTAGTGTAAGTGGCTCCCTGGATGTATAAGATTTGCACATGCTTGCTATCCTTTACAAAACTATACCACTGTTTTAAAGTAACCTTTAAACGAAATTGCAGGCCTTTTATGTTTCTACTTTAATGAACTTTTCACGTCCTGTCACATTTTTGACAATAAAATATTACGTTTTATTTGCAACTTGTATCTTTAAAAATCTCTTAAATCCATGTATTCTAGAAGAATACTAAATGTAACGTTTTGCAAACAAGAAATAGCTAACAAGATAAAGTTTTTAGTCCAGTCTTTCCATATGGCTATGCAAGGAAGTGTCCTAATGTGAGCAATTTAATATCCCAATTTTTCACCTCCGGGAACTAAGAAAATAAGTTTTTGAAAAGAAATCCATGCAGTTAAACATACGAGAACTAAACTAAAAAATAACAGATAGAATTATCTAGTGAACAATTAGTCTTATGCCAAATCATTGCTGCAAACTTCAAAAACTTAAAAAATTGACCAAAAATATGTGTATAATCTGAAATATGTAAAAATTGTCGAGTTCAAAGAACATTTGCTCCAGATTTTGGCATATTTAGTTAGCATAAGATTAACAAGGGCTTCAATTTGAATGAAATAAGTAATGCTGACCGGATATTGATGGAATGAGCTGGAAGCACGAGGGAGACTAATTTCCATACTCTCTGCACATTATATTCAAAATTATGGGCATTATCCTCCTGTATTGCTCTTGCTTCCCACTGTGTGCAGCCCGCTTTTATTTCATTCAAGTTGGAACTCTTGAAGCCACAAGATCTAGTAGTTATTGCAGACTACATAGATTTCCAAAAGATATCAAACTGACAAGATTCAGATGAAAGTAGCGACACATTAGTGTCAAAATTTTTATTTGACAATCCAGGTTTTAAACCCGTGAAATATAAAATGTATAGTTATAAATCCGCAAGTAGCTTAGTTTTTAACTTTAAATGCTTTTACAAATGTCTTGATTAAACGGTAAGATTTTTGATCGCATGTTGAGTAAGCTTTCCTGCAACCAGACATACCACGTCTTTGTCCCTGGATCATAATTTCTCGGTACTTCCTTGACAAAGCATTTTTTTCCAGAACTCTTAAAGACCTGCAAAAAGAATTAAATTTATGTTTAGAGGAAAATCTTACGCCTTAAACTAAAGATATTTGTATTCTTTATAGAGCAGTGTTTTAAATTATACCGAACTGAATTTGAGTTCAGTAACTTCAAAGCCCAGTAAATTGTTTGATTTTATCAAAGCTATTTTCTACCGCGAATCACTAGTTTTTCCCAGCTTGTTAAAATTAAGGTATTAACGCTTTAGGTTTCATATAAAGCATCTTTGTAGTATCTTATACTATAATTAAGTTTTATTGAACAAGATTCGAAAATTTAACACACTAGTTCATATTTGCAACTCACGGCTTTAAAACCTGGAGTGCCACATGATTAGGGTTAAATACTGCATACTCAAAGTAACAAAGAGTTAGGACCATGTCTAAAGCAAAAGTGATAAGAATGGGTGTAAAAGGAGAAAAACTAACAATTCGGGGTAGTGGCGTCTGTATTTACACGAAAGAAAGCGCTGACCAATTGGGCAATCTAAAATTGCGCAAATCACTTTCTTCAACAATAGAGATTTTGGGTAGAGTTTGTGTTAAATTAAACATAATGCTAACCTTTTTCTTCTAGCGATTTTTAAAGAAATTTTCATAGTGAAAGAAATGGAAGTTAAGTGTACTTGTTAAAAAACTTAACGAAATTTGATTTCGTTAGGTTTGTAGAACAAAAGGTAAATATTTAAAGATAAAATTTGTGAGTAAGTGTAGCTTGAATTTCAAGCTTTAATCATTTCGAAATTTATTACATTTTGTAAAATTACGAAATTCCCAGCAAAACACTCAGTGACTAACAATTAGAGATTTAATACCCACACAATTTAGTCAAAAATAAAGCTATACATTCAGAAAAACTTTAGATTGAAAAAAGAATTTACCAGTATTAAAATAAACTATCGAATCTGAGCAATCTTGCTGTATATAAATCTGTCGTTTACAACGCTAAGAAAAAGCAGAGGGAGACGTCGCATTTAAACTAGCACATTCTTGCATAATGCTTATTACTGATGGTTTATGTAATGTTTATATTACTAGTTTAAAGTAAATTACTTTCACAACTGTTCAGAAACTGCTCTGAATTTTTAGTGTTACTGTAATAGATATGCGCAGTACCAATAGTCAGCTTTAGTTTACATAACACCTTAACTACTGTAAAAAATTCCATTTAAAAAACTTTTTGGCCAGCAGGTACAGAATCGTGAAAGAGATTGAACAGATTAACGTCTATGAAGCTTACACGATGTTTATAGCTAATTAGAAACTAACTCGTTTCATTCTTTTGGAGAAACAAAACAGCGGGATTTTTCTTTTAGAAGGAAATAAATCTGAAGACTAGGAAAATTTTTAACTGGTTTAGTAAATTTTTCTAAACTAATTGCAAGGATTATAGAATACAATATGTATTTAACTTAAAATAATAACTTTTACTTACGTCATAACATCTTTGATGTTGTGCCCAAGGCCTTCAAGTACTTTAGGATCCGACCCAACTTCACACACTAATCTTGATATGCATTTGTTCGCATCAACTTTGTCCAACACTGCGAAAAAGTTTTCTATTTCAGTCGGGGTTGCTGTGCGAATGTTAAATGTCGTAGGAATATTTGGGCCTCTCCTCTTAGAAAACTCTTTGCTACGGGGAGTTAGAGGAAGGGCTCCTAGCCCACCTAATCCAAATCCTCCTAAACCTGGTAGCAAATTGCTTGAACCTTGACTTATAAAAGGAATCTGGCCAACAGTTCCGGTGCCTAACATGTTTAAAAGTCTTCCGCCTACAGCAAACTTGAGTGCAGTTAAACTGTCGGGACCCATCGCTTCTGGAACCCCAAGAGGTGATAGCATAGATGACGGTATTGTCAAAGAAGCTTCATATCCAAAAATGGATAAAGAAACGATGAGAGTCCAGGCAAGTGTTTTAGCGAACATGTTTAACCTAAAACAAAATCGAATCGTTATTTGATAATACACAATTTAAAAAGTTGACAGCCAAATATAAAGCACGCTTAAAATTTAACATAATTTTGTACTATGAGATTAGAAGACTTTATGCAGAAATTAATAAATGCCATTGGTTATCCAGGCAAAGTCAGGTTTAAATTTTCCCTTGCTTATGCTGTAGCTTATTCAATTTCGTAAAACTTTAGTGCTTCGTTACTGATGATTGCTTAAAACTAAATAACTATATGTATACTATTTGTACTCATTGATCACTTAATTTTATGTTCTTCCTTTCGCATGTCCTTACAAAAAGATTATGTTAGGGAAGATAATGTGTTAACCGACGTTAATCTATTTAAATAGAATGAAAAATCTTGAACTTAAAAAATTCGATAGAAGTAACCTTTCGGACAGTTTTATGGCATAAATCTTAAGAGTCATGGATTTTTTTTTATGACCAAAGTTTGAAGAAACGCTAAAAATATCCTACAATAAATGAAAAATATTTTTTTATAATTTAGAATTATTAAATTTAAAGTTTAAAAAACAAAATTGAGTTTCTCTCTTCTAAGATATATATTAAGCAAATTCTCCACTTCCTGACATTGAAGCTCTGGTCTCCAGAGTTATAGATTAGATAAATGCATACTGTATTGAAAATTAGATTTAATGCATGAATAGTTTCGGACCAATCATCTTAGATAAATACATTAAACTTTTGCATGCATAAAGCTTTGTTCAGTTAAATACTCCGAATCCAGAGGTACGTGCTTACCGTTAAGTACTTACATATCCATAATCTTTAAATATATTAAAATCTTTATTATACTTTCGCAAGACTATAGGATTCAAAAGATAAGATTGCTGTCTTTGAGCCCTTCAAAGAAGAAAAGTTTAGTGCTAATATTATCAAAGTTCAAATCTCTTGTATTTAAAGACGAAAAACCATTCGGGCAGTCAGTTCATCGATTGTTAACTTAAAAAATTAGCACCGCAAGTAAATTTAGTTTTACATAGATTTTAGACTGACTTGCAGAACTTAAACTTTTCAAAATAAAGTTCATAAAAAAAATAACCTCTAGCGTTAACGGTTTAAAAACATTAGAAAAAAATTGCAATTATAAAAATAAAATTTACTTTATTAGAATATTTTATCGATTTTAATCCACATAATGCAATGAATATACAAAACGTTGGAAGTTTTAGTTCCATATTTGAAGCCACTTCAAAATTAAAAAGAATTGAAATCTTTCTAGAGACTATTACAAGCTGATAATATATAGAGAGAACATTTTTAAGAGATACACCATGCCTATGTAAGCTATTTGAAAAGGAGATTAAAAATCTTCGATGAGGCTCCTACTAGAGATGAGGGGTCATGCATAGACCAAGAAGTTAAATTCTAAATAGGAATTTTGATCGAAGAGCAAGTTACTGTAAGTTATTAGGCCCCGCAAAAGAGTATACAATTCAAAAAAAGAAAAGTACAGTAAATTCGTAACATATAGTGCAAGAACTAAAAATATATGAATTCGACCATACATATGCTTAGCACAAATTCTATTAAACAGACAATATTGAAAACAAAGTTTTAAAATCTAATTTGAACGGCTGCATGCAACTTTTTCGAAATAATTGGATTTTTTAATTAAGTTTCAACAGAAAAAAAAAAGATACCATAATACTCAAGATTTGTTTAATATTTAATTACTAAAAATAAAGCAAAGAGTTTTGTTTTTCATTTTTATAAGTAAAAAAGTTTCTACTAATATCTTTAAAGATCATAGTTGATTTACAGTTTTAAAAAAAATTTAAAAGACTATCACTTCTTTGGCTAAAAAATACTCACAGATATCAGCTATACTCTCTGCTGCATATGGCGAATCCAAATGTTAGACCTCCCTTCCTACAAAAGCTTTATTGAGCAAAAACTAACTTTTTAATAATCTCCAATTATTTATAGTCTTTACTGATTCCGTAGGATCTTCATCATAAATGCGCATGCGCTGGAGTTAAAGTTGTAGTAAACAATGGATACTTTAGCGAAGAAGTGATATCTTGGCTCATATCTTTGAAGTACAACATCAGAGTAGAAAACTTGGTCCCACGTTACAATAATTGCCTTGTCTGTTATGGTGATAACATTGAAAAATAAAGTAAGACACCGTGATTCTGTAAATAAATTTTCGTTTTGATATTTTTCGTTTTCATTCAGTTAAAACAGAACGTATCTTATTTTTTATATGATTGTTACACACTAAGACATCTATGGCTATGGTGGGAATCGAACCCGCTATTTCCACACCACAATGCGTTTCGCTGAAAGACAATACACCGCAAACACGGTGATTCAACCCCCTTTAATCTTTTTAGCAAATATGTAAACTGTGAAATTTAATTGAGTCCCACAGTGAACTAATCGTTAAGACGCGGTTCCCACCAGATCACCGAAGTCAAATGTCACTGGCTGCGGTCAGTGTGCGGGTGGGTGACCACTTGACCGAGGGTATGCTGTATTGGTCCTCGTTAAACTGTTCTACTGTAAAGTGCTCGACTTCGCGAGTAGGTCGTCGGGGATCCTCAGGGATGTTTCCCAGACCGTCGCCAATGGACTATTGTGCAGCTTTAGTGCGACGTAAATAAACTACAACAACAACAAATTTAATTAAGGCTTCCGCGGCCGAGAGGTATTATCCTTCTACCAAACACTTTCCAACATGGAGGTGTCCTGCAGTGAACTGATCGTAAGGACACGATTCCCAGTAGAACACTGAAGTCAGGCATCAACTGTTTGCTGTCAGTAAGCGGATGACCGCTTTGAGCACACTGCGTAGGGACCAAGGGTGCGCGGTGTCGGTCCTTGTTAAACTGTTTCACCGTAAAGAGCTCGACTTCGCGAGCAGGTCATCGGACTACCAAAGCCGGGGAACCATCCCTCTGCGGAGGATCAAAATTGAGATGTCATGTCTTCTGATCATCCTCAGGGATGTTTCCCAGACTAACGCCAAAAGCCCATTGTGCAGCTCTAGTGCAACGTAAATAAAGTTTCTACCTACCAACATGGAGATAGCAGTTTAAAATTAATTACCTGGATTAATCTTTGTGCTGTCCTCTAATTTGTGCGATTTTTTTTGCAACTTAACAAGGATTTATAAGACTTCCTTTTTATTGCATACATGCAAGCACATGTATGTGTAACAATATGCCAAAAAAAATATATGTTTATTATTTACTTTGTTAAACACTTTTTGATATTTAAATGTTTTTTGGCGAAATTAGAAAAATATTTTTTTAATTTGCTGATAAAAAAGTTTTATGAATGATTTTTCGATCAATTAGTCCTTCCAGTAGGTATGGTGGGTAATGCATCCACCTACAATGATATTGCATTGTCAGGTAAGAATCTCCATAGTAAAGGCTTGGTGTCTGATGGAAATGCAGTTTTTTCCAATGATATATTAGTGGTTTGGAATCAGCTTTAACGGTATGTCTCCGTTAGTTTCAGGAGCAGGAAAAATGTATTCTTGGTGTGAAGGCTGGTTGATAACTACTACCATCTTCTGCTTCGATCTAAATTGTTATAGTGCAGTATGCACATCAGCCAGCATTGTCTTAGAATCACCAATAAGTACAAACGCAAATTCCCTATTAGTCTAGCCTAAGCACGACGTTTACAATTAATTCAAATCAATTATGATCTTTTATGTTATTCACTTGTAAGAACTTCTTAAGCGACATCAGACCACGAACTTAGATTAGCTTGACTATGTAAAAAGTTAACTGTCCCGATTATCAAAACAACTGGTTAGTGACTTAACAAAACATTCCGGAACAAAAAGGAAACTGGTTAGACTCCTGCGGTATCCATTGGATGCATATTTGACTTTGACGCCGAATACATTTGTTCTGCTTCATTTGAGCGCTTACACGCTTTCTTTACTTCTCTTACTTTATTTTACGCTACTTTATTTTAATTTGCTTTTTATTTTACATTACTTAGATGCGCTGAAAAGATGACCATTGTAATCAATTTAAATCGCATGACAGGTACAGATAAATGGGACTTCCATAAAAAGAAGGATCTAAAAGAATTTGAGGCTGTTTGCTATCTTAACGAGAGCTTACTAAAAACTAAATAAGTAAACACAAGGAAATAATTATAAAAGGAAAGAAATCTCACATGCACAAGAGCTGTGGTGGCTCAGGAAATAGAGCACTTGCTTCCCAATAAGGTGACCCGGGTTCGAAACCGAGCGATGGCTGGTCTATACGAATTCCACATCCGACTCCCACGAACCACATTGCTGACGTAAAATATCCTCAGTGGTGAACGAATCATGGGTTAGAGTCCCTTTGCCGTCAGGCTAACCTTGAGAGGTTCTCGTGGTCTTTCTCTTCATGTAACGCAAATGTTGGTTAGTTCCATCAAAAAGTCCTCCACGAAGATAAATGTCTCCCAATACTTGATCCAGGAGTTCTCTTGTCTTTCAGGTTGGGTTCAAACTTACAAGGCTACGGGGCTGAGCATTGATAGTCATAAACTCAGAATTGGGTCGGCTGTTCAACGCCGGACATAAAGTAAAATAAAATCCCATACACAAATATGCTCTCGAATACAAAACCATTAAATATATGGAAAAAAACTACTTATATTTGTATTTTTATCACTTAATAGCGTTTGGAGACTCTTATTTAGTAAGAATTAATACAGTGTCGAAAGGAATAAATCGAGTGAATTCTTAAAAAAATTGATTCAGCGTTGCACGATAATACAGTCACTCGAACGTAGAGACACGGCTCCCAGCAGATCACCGAAGTCAAGCATCACTGGCTGCGGTCAGTGAGCGGGTGGGTGACCACTTGAATCAGTCTGCGTAGGGACCGAGGGTGTGCGGTATTGGTCCTCGTTAAATTGTTCTACCATAAAGTGACTTCGTGTGCAGGTCGTCGGGCCACCAAAGTAGAGGAGCCATCTCCTCTGCAGAGGATCAGAGTTGTGATGTCTTCGGATCATCCTCAGTGATATTTCTCAGACCGTCGCCAATAGCCCATTGAGCAGCTCTAGAACGGCGTAAATAAAGTACCTACCTGATCTTTGTCTTCGCGGTTCGGAATTCAGAGTAGTGAAATATTCCGAGCAGTTTCAAATCCGGCGAAGTTCAAGCCACGCATGGTTGGGGAGCGTGGTGTGGAGACAAATGATCACCACTACCATCCGATTTAAGTTGCAGTAATGTATCGTGTGCATATGCCAGTATTGTCTTCTGATCATCATTAAGCTGTGGTCTGACATAATGCGGTTCGAGTAGCGAAACTATTGTAGTTGTTACTTTTGTTTGTAGTTTGTAGCGTAATGTGCTACTTTTAAAAAAAGTAGTCTTGTGAATAATGCGATACAAAATAAATAAGTCCCGCAGTGGACTGATCGTTAAGACACGGTTCCCAGTAGATCACCGAAGTCAAGCATCACTGGCTGCGGTCAGTGTGCGGGTGGGTGACCACTTGGATTAGTCTGCGTAGGGACCGAGGGTGTGCGGTATTGGACCTCGTTAAACTGTTCTACCGTAAAGTACTCGACTTTGCGCACAAGTTGTCGAGCTATCAAAGTCGAGGAGCCATCTCCTCTCTCAGAGGATCAAAATTGTGATGGCATGTCTTCGGATCATCCTCAGGGATGTTTCCTAGATCGTCGCGAATAGCCCATTGTGCAGCTCTAGTGCGACGTAAATTAACTACAACAACAAAATAAATAAATAAAAAACAGTAGTTTGTAGCAATTTCTGGCAATTACGTTTAACGTTCGTTTAGTAAAAGACAAGGTTCAAACTTCACTAATTTTTTGAATTTGATCCGTACAAATCTAAGCGAGTCCATCAGTGGACTTAATAGGAATGCCTCTGAAGTCGAAAGTTAATAAGAATAACGTAATACCAATATTTAAACTATTTATTGCAAATAATCACTAATTTATCATTTTGATCAAATCTTCAAATGTAAATAAAAACGAAATACATTGAATAAAATTAGATCTAATGATCGGATTCTCACTTATTAAGATTCAATGTTAAGGGTTCGAGCGATTGACCTCAAATATGCAGACATTTTAAGTTACGAAATCAGACGCACAAACATACTTTCTCTGAATAAACATAGCTTTTTTTGAGATAGATTATGATTTCTATCCCTCTAGATATGGGGGTAACCGCAAGCAGGGAAATATGGTTCTAATTGTTTGGTCATGAAAGTGGTCGAAAATTTGAACCCCTTAATGTTAATTTTATATTTTGCGTATTTTGCTGTATCACCAGAACTTTTTAAAGGAAACATTTTTTGCTTACTGTTAAAAGATTTACATTTTATTGTTCATTTAAAACAATTTTGGGTTGCAATGAATACAAGTCTTTAAACTCTTTTAAAGAATGTGATTTTAAATTTCAAAATACAACATTTGATCGAAATCGGTCGAATAGTTCCTGAGAAATCGAATTTAAATATCTGACTTTTTAAAATTCAAGTTATCAGGAACTATTCGACCGATTTCGTACAAAATTTGTATTTTGCTTAATAAAATTAAATTGTATAAATCAGGTAAAATTTGCATGCCTAACAATTTGATTTTTTCTTTACTATCATTTAATAAAATAATACTTATAATTTTTTGTGTGGAATTATCTTGAGATAAACAAATTTTATAATAATAAGCAAAAACTTTTCAATTCGCTTAAATAGTTCTCGGTTTATGGCAAAATATGCAAAAAATGAAAGTAATAATTAACACTGTAAGGGTTAAACGACTGATGATATTCCTTTTTAACCACTATAGTAGTTAGATAATGCATGCAGCTCTTCTTTATCCACTATTTAATGTGCCGTTATTTTTGAAAGTGAAATAAGTCAATTTTTTCCAATATTTAGATATCTAATAGTTTGCGTTTGAATAAATTTTAAAATAATAGCAAAGATTAAATGGCAATGGCAATTCGTTCGTTTTTATCACTGCAATTTGTTTAAATTTTAAAATACCGTAATGAGGTGGTGGTGTTGTTAATTTACGTCGCACTAGAGCTGCACAATGGGCTATTGGCGACGGTCTGGGAAACATACCGGAGGATGATCCGAAGACATGCCATCACAATTTTGATCCTCTGCGGAGGGGATGGCACCCCCGCTTCGGTAGCCCGACGACCTGCGCGCGAAGTCGAGCACTTTACGGTAGCACAGTTTAACGAGGACCAATACCGCACACCCTCGGTCCCTACGCAGACTGATCCAAGTGGTCACCCACCCGCACACTGACCGCGGCCAGTGATTCTTGACTTCGGTGATCTGCTGGGAACCGTGTCTTAACGATCAGTCCACTGCGGGACCCGTAATGAGTATTAAAACCGTAAAAAGAAATAAACGATTTTTATTTCCAAATGGACTTATTCCACTTTCAAAAATAACGGTTAAATTTTCTGTATGTTATTCGCTGGTAAGTTTTGAGGTTCTTCATCAAGTTTTTGAACCTGACGAATCTATGAGATTTGGTAACACCGTGTACCTTAATTTTTAACTCTTATTCCGGAATAGCAGTTTTCTTGCTTCGTGTACGTGGACCTACAGATTTAAGAAATAACTTATACAACTACAATTGTTATAATCAGCCATACACATTTATAAATCCATAAAGACTAGTTGAATAAATTCTCTTTTCACCACTATCTACCTCTATACTTTCCTAAATCAACAGAAGATATAAGTGAGTATGAGTATAGTAAAGTGCGGCGTGCTCTTTGCTTTCGCTTATAGCACTGCGTTTCAATAGGTAAGACTTAATTCAGCCTAATAAGATTTATTTGAGCTCTGAGGCTCTTCATCAAATTCGGCATGCTACCACCCCACGGACCTAGACCCCCGTTCGATAAAGGTGATCATTATTTTATTTCTTTTAATTACTGTTACGCACACATGCAGACTTGTGTGTTCAGTACAAAGAACGGCTTATAAGCCCATATAAATTTGAAAATAGGCAGCTCAATTTAGAGAGTTGTAGTTCATTTACGTCGCAATAGAGCTGCACAATGGGCTATTGGTGACGGTCTGGGAAACATCCCTGAGGATGATCCAAAGACATGCCATTGCAATTTTGATTCTCAGCAGAGGGGATGGCTCCCCTGCTTTGGTAGCCCGAAGACGTGCTCGCGAAGTCGAGCACTTTACGGTAGAACAGTTTAACGAGGACCGATACCGCGCATCCTCAGTCCAGACTGAGCAAAGTGGTCACCCACCCGCTTACTGGTCGCAGCCAGAGATGCTTGACTTCGGTGCTTTACTGGGAACTGTGTCCTTACGATCAATCCACTGCGGGATAGCGCAATTTAGAGAAGGACAGCACGAAGATGCCAGGGTTACTGCGGTATTCGAACCTGCTACCTTCACGTTGCAGAACGTTTGGAGTAAAAGTGATACTGTTAGGCCAGGTAGGTCTCTAAAATAAGGGGACTAGCATCCCCAGGAAAAAAAAAATGGTTGCAAAATTTCTAAACGGGTATTTGTAAATTTGTAGCTTTGAATTTTCAATTGAATATTCTGAGAATAGAAATCCTTCGCAGAAATCCGCTAGCAGAAATATTTTTTTCAAGTGATTGGAATGGTGAAAAGGTGAGTTTTTGAATGCTTTTTTTTCACTTCCTTTAAAGAAAATTTGCAACCAGTTTTTTAGTTTTCTGAGGACGCTGGTCAGCTTATTCGAGAAATGAATAACATACATCTTTTCACTGCTAATAAGTCCCGCAGTGGACTGATCGTTTAGACACGGTTCCCAGCAGATCACCAAAGTCAAGCATCACTGACTGCGGTCAGTGTGCGAGTGGGTGACCACTTGAATGAGTCTGCGTAGGTACTGAGGGTGTGCGGTATTGGTTCTCGTTAAATTGTTCTTCCGTAAAGTGCTCGACTTCGCGTGCAGGGCGTCGGGCTACCGAAGCGGGGGTGCCATCATCTCTGCAGAAAATCAAAATTGCAATGGTATGTCTTTGGATCATCCTCAGGGATGTTTCCCAGACCGTCATCAATAGCGTCATTGTGTAGCTCTAGTGCGACATAAATGAACTACAGCAACAATCACTGTTAATAGAGGGTAAAAGCTTGTAGCATCATCCTCTTTATCATTATCAATGCAACTCAACTCAACTTTTTATCATTACTACCTACAAAACTATATAATTGTGAATTTTTGTGCGAAAGTGATTAAAACTCTGTTTGTGCGGTTTTAATTGGTGCTGGAGCCTTCTTTGCCACTCACAATTCAGTCAAGTTTCAATTGCCGCTACGTCAACTCGTAATGTTATAATTCTGAGTTATATAATCAGAATCGAGTTTGAGAAAGTTTGGCTGGAAATCTTAAGAAAAATCTTGTGAGGAAACTTCTAAATCGAGGTATCGGTATTTGCTATTTTGTTTGGATTTCTATTTTGAATAATTTAAGCAACGTTCTCATTATATTATGATTGTGTACTTAATAAGATATATTTTAAGTTTAAAAAATAAAATATTTAAAGCAGAATCGAATCTAGTTTGAAATAAATATTTTTCTAAGGTTTGAAAATCCACAATGTTTCTTAAAATTTTGAGCCTTTTGTAAAGTATTAAGAATCTAAAGCATTTTCTATAATTCTACATTTGTGTTTTATTTTTTTTTCGGAATTTCCAATAAGACTATGGAATTTTCTTAATCTTGCGCTGTTTGGGAATTTTTGTTTTTAGCATAGTTGAAGCATGCTGCAATTTCCTTGTGCTGAGCTTGTAGAACTATAAAGATATAAACTTAAAGATGTATAAATTTCTCAAATTTTAAATGTACAAGCTGAACCCATTAACGATAAAGCTCAAAAAAGGTAGTCTATAAATTTTTACTGAAACTGATCCAAATAAAGCAAATGTCCAAATTTTTAAAATGTATGAGAATTGAAAGGTCGAATCTTCATGCCGATTACTTTTGTTTGAATCTGGTGCAAATATTATAAGATCTTGCGAAGCTTGTGCAACAAAGTTAACATGTATAAACTGAATTTACCAGAAATTTAAACTTTCTAATATGTTAAAAAAACCTTTTTATTTGCATATGAATAACTGGCAAACTTTTTCCGTTTTTTAGGTCAATATGCAGATAGTAACAGTTGCGACGCTTTTGGCGATATTTTCAGTTACCCAGGCAGCTGTGTTTTCTTGGATGACAGTACCTTTGGTTTTATTAAGTGTAAATAAACAAGTTGAAGGCTTCTTTAGTTTATTTAGAAGGCGTCCAGCTCCTAAAGTACCTATGCGAAAAGAAGTTCCTGAAGGACCCGTGCAACCTGCTATGCCCAACTTTCCACAACAAAACTTAAACCTTTTCAACCCTTTTGGAAGCAGTGGTTTTTCTGCACTTCAAAATATTCCAAGTTTCTCTAATCCATTTCAAGGAAATAGATTCGTAGTAAGTTTATTATTATAAATCTAAAATGCTGATACTTTTCCAGCAATTTAAATCTTAAGTTTTATGTTGTCAAACCTAAAATTAAACTAGCTAAATTTTACTTATTAAAAATAACTCAGTGAGTTAAACTACTCTCCGTTTTAAGACAGTTTGTTTACTTTAAAAAACGTAGTAGTTTTATTTAAGAAATAAATTATACTTTTGAAACTTCTGTAAAATCTTTTTAAAATTTAGCTTAAACTGGTATGTTTCACTGAAATTTTACATACGCAAGACCCAAAAATATTCTGAAATCTGAGTCTTGTGAAGTTCATTTGAGCCTTTAAATTAAATTTTCTGAAAGTGCCGCATTTTTTATGGACTTTAAAATGTTTTTAAAAGTTGCAACCAAGGCAGATATTAATTTTGGATGGGTTAGTAAACAAAGAACTGAACTTCAAAGAAGATATTTCCTTTTGTGAAACTAGATCTTGATTTCTTTTGCACAAATTTTGTAATATTTCAATGATATTTAAGCATGGGAATGATACGATAAGTATGGTATATAGTTGATTGTACGTTTACTGAAAATCTATGTGAAATTGAAAAAATAGCACTATAATTTAACTTCGATCCGCATAAGAAATCTTTGCATTGAAAATGTATAATTTATATTAAAATTAAGTTTAGTATTTGTGTTTGCTTGTCAAGATTATAGACAAGCCAAAGTGTTATTGCTATTAAAAGCAACAGGATTAAGATTTTTGCAAACATTTTAGCCTTTTTAATGAATCTTATTTTCTTATTCCTAAAACAAATTTGTTTTAAAAAGTGCTGCTAATACCAAAGTACATGAACATTACGTTTCAGTTAATAGGACATGTATGTATTTACTTTTTGCCGGTTCTTGATGTTTACGAATGAGTCGTACAAAAGTTTTTCAATATTCACTTTTTAACTAAGATAATTGCAAGTTCATGTGTTTTTAAAATATTTGGAGATTAATATTTTTACTTTAGTAATGCAGTTATAGCTTTCATATTATAACAAAATCACTTCTTCATAGCCACAACAGCCAATGAGACAACCTTGGTTTTCTCAATCTCAGAGTATTCCTTCACAGAATCCAGTTCAACCTGCAAAGCAGAGCTTTGCACCTGCATCTGATTTTTCAGCACAAAACTTTCAACAGAATCCGAACTTTGGATTAGGTCAGTCTTTTGGACAAAGTCAGCAAAGTTTTGAAGCTGCAGAATCTAATTTTGGATCAGATCAATCGTTTGGAAGCGACAGAGATATGAGATTTGATGACACACCACCCCCTATAAATGCTGAAGAGGCTGAAAGTTTCTTCACGCTACTTGCTGAAACAGATGAGAATAAGTGCATCTCCAGGTTAGTTTGTGAAATGGGAGCAGATCCAACCAATGCCGGTGATTTAGGACAAACTGTTACTGAAATAATTGGGTAAGTCATTTCGTTAACTTATTTTTAAAATAATAAAACTAGTTAAGTATAAATTTTGTCTTTCAAATCTTTAATTTTAACGATTTCCCTAATTAAGGTACAAAATGTAAGTTTCCCGATAAAATCTAAAACTAATTTTCAAATTTCACATTAACCATTCAAAGAATTTAGTTTTGATAAGACTCGTATCTAACGATCACCATGTTCTAATCTAACATTTTTCATCACTCTTGTATATGCAAATCAGCTTTTATACTATTACTCTATAATCTATCTTTAGACTATAAAAGGGTCTCGCGAACCTATTTTGGTACCAGACATAATTTTTACACTTTGATTAGATGTTACTAAGCTTTGACACATCATCCGGCTCTTGTACTATAAATCTAATCATTCAGAACCTTGTGTTGCTTAAATAGTGGTAAAATTTCTTACCTGAAATGTGTTACGATGAACCATACTTTGTTAGATTACTTTAAAAGAGAATTATTGGTACGTAATGTCATACAAAACTTAAGTAATTTCGTAAAAGTACATTATGAATTTTATAAGTAATTTTTAGTAACTTAGCCAAAATACAAAATCGCAGTTATGCGAAATTCAAAAATCTAAGTTAAGTTACCTTAGGTTTGGTTGCAGTTTACCCAAATTTCATCAGCCTTTTTCAACTGCAGAATTCTGCTTTAGTTTTTATTTGTAAAGTAAAGCTTAATTTAAAATGAATTAAAAGCTTTAAGTTAAACCTATTTTTTTTCTTCCAAAGGCAGATATTTCTCCTGCATTTCGACTTTTTGAATCTGGTTCGTTGCATCAGAGAAGGAATTTTAATATTAAAGGGAATTTTTATTAACACTTAGTAGTCTAGATTCTAGACTACTAAGTGTTAATAAAAATTCTAGTTTTCTAATCTTTTTTTTAATAAACATGTTCTAGACTCTAGAACATGTTTCTTATTAAAAAAAATTAAGAGCCATTTTTTTAAAATCTGATTTGTAAAACTTCTATTCGAAATCCCGCATGTCTAACGGAGTATTAAAGTAAGCATGTTACGAGTCGTCAGTTGGGATTAATTATTAAATTTAGACTTTGAGTGTAAGTCATTCAGGTGAGCTCTTCTGAGGATAAGATTTCCACGTTAAGTGTTTTAGTGTATTGAGATTATCTAGTGGCAAAAATCTGAAGTATTTAAAATACCGAACTTTAACCTAAAGCCGGTGACTCAGAGCTAAAGCCGGTGGCTCGTAGGATGAAGCACTCGCCTCCCAATTAGTTGAGCCGGGCTCTAATCCCAGCGATGGGTGGTCTCTAAGAATTCCGAATTCGGCTCGTACTGCCACAGTGCTGATGTAAAAATATCCCTAGTCATAGCCTAATCACGGGTTAGTCCCCCGCAGTCTGGCTAACAGTGAGGTTTTCGTGTTTTCTCCTTTCTGTAACGCAATCGCGGGTTAATTACATCAAAAATTCCTCCCCCGTAGGTAAATTTCTCTCAATACTTGATCAGGAAATCCCTTGTGTTCTGGATTGGGTTCAAAATTGTAAAGCTACGGAGTTGAACATTGGTACTCGTAAAGTCAAAATTGGGGCAGCAGTTGAACTATTATAAAACAGAAATTTTTTAATACAGTTTCAAATTTTTAAGTAAAAGTGTCACTTGATTTAAGGAAAGTTATTAAAATGAAAACTTTGAATAAATTAATATTTTCCTATTTGGCAAATGAAGGTAACAAAAAAAATCTAATGTTTATTGAATGATGTAGAGTAAATTAAATTTGCTTTACCACTAAAATGGCTTAACCACTAAAAAGCATTCTGAAATATTATAGATTAGAATAATAGAGTAAATTTTTGAAAAATGTTCGTTCTTTAAATAGCGATAGTTAACAGGAATTTTCTTGTTTATGTGAATTTTGATAAACAGTACCTCGTAGTTTTTGTTGCAAAATTGAAATTTTCAACTCGTTGAAATTTAAAGAATTTAGTAAGCATTCGATATTTCATTGATACTAATACAATAAATTAGTAAATATGTAAATGGGAAGTATCTTAAGAGTTTAACAGAGTTCAAATTAAAATTCCGCTGCAATTCTAATACCGCAGTTTTATATATTCAAATTGCAGATTTTACTAAAAGACACGTGTTGCATTGTAAGTTCTCTTCAATTGAGCATTTTAGATTTAAAAATTATCATATTGGATCTTGTTAGAATACTGGCATAGCCAAATAAACAAGGACAATGTGGGAATTAATAAAGGCGGACCAGTTAATCGCTGTTAGTGTTGAATTCACTCGGTGGCGTTCAAAGATGTAGATTCCCCCGAACACGAGTAGTCAGTAGAGGAGAGTCTTGGTGGATCAGGGGATAGCGTTCGCCTTCCAATAAAATGAACTAGGTTCGAATCCCAGCCATGACTAGTCGATACGAATACCACACCTGGCTATCGCCGACAAGTTCTGACTTAAAATATCCTCAGTTGTAGGCTGATCATGGGTTAGTCCACTTGCTGTTGGGCAAATCGTGAGAGGTTTTCGCTGTTTTCTCACCATGTGACGAAAATGCGGGCTAGTTCCATCGAAGTCCTCCAAGAAGGCAAATTTCTTCCAATACTTGATCCAAGAGTTCCCTTGTCTTCTGTATTAGGTTCAAAAATTACAAGGCTACGGAGTTCAACATTAGTAGTCGTAAACCCGAAAATTGGGTCTGCTGTTCAACGACGGTTATAAAATATTAGTAGAGGGAAAAATCGAACAAAAATACATACAAATTAATTTAAATAAAATTCCATATTTTTAGTTTGTATTATATTTAAATCAGAAATTTTTCTATGGCAAAATATTCCTAGTTTTTTCTTGTGTAAATTTCGTAGGTGATCAGAATTTTAAAACTCCATTAATGTTGTGTTTGGAACTAGTGTTCATAAAATCAAATAAAAATAGCAATTTAAACGTCATTCGATATTGTAGATTAGGTCCCCCTTCAAGGTTTCCTCTGCTTTCCACTAAATGCAGGTAGGTTCGATCAAAACATTAAATTTCAAAATTCTAAATTTCATCTAGTAACAATGTTTACTTTTGTCAAATTTAACTTAAAATTCTAGCAGCGGAGATTGAATTTCTAGTTATATAAAGGAAAATTTAACTTTCTAACATTTGCAAAGAGTAACTTGAATCAAAGTAAATATTCATTTGACATTTTATCGCTTTGACATAATCTCTAAAAATATCACTTTGTTTTAGGTCTCTGACAGATTTTCCTCCTGGTACCAAAGTTTTTGAATATAATGAAATTCTAATGAAAGGACGTTCTCAGGGTGCATCGTCTTGTGTGTCTGAATTTCCATCTTGTGATGAAGAAACTTATGTTGTCATGAAAAGTAATCAACCAGATGAAGCTGAATTAGCAGAGGGAGCAAATTCAATGCCCGATATTGCCTAGTGATGTTTAAAGCTAAAATTAGTATTAATAAATTAGTTTTTATCTCTAGACTTTTCTTTTCTTGGACTTATATTTTCAAAGTTTATTGCTAAACTTTAATATTTTTTTCGCCTAAAAGTTCTAAACAAAATAATTAACATAAGTGACTGTATCTGCGGTTCGGAAATTCGGCTTCGTGTATAATTTTGTCTTGTTTTGAAGCATAGAGAATCTACTTTAACCTATAAATTAGATTTACTGTTTCAGATAAAATGTATTGCTGTTGGGGTTTTAATAAAATTCTGTTGGGTAATTCTCAACATAGTTGGATGTAAGTTAACTCCTTGGAACTGGATGTAAAGAAATAGTGAATTAAATTTTAGATCATACGTTCTTGGTTTAGGTTTAAAAATATTTTAAAACAAATTCGAAAGTCTGGAACTCTTTGAAAGTTTATTTTTAATGTTTACGAAGTTTTTAGTATTTTTAAAATATCTATTTGTCGTTAGTTTGGTTTTTTAATATTTAAATTTCTACTCGTGCTAGTGCTAAATTTACAAAATTTAAAACTATTTGCGGAAAATTGTAAATTTTTCAAGCTGCAACTTTTTAAAATACTGCAAAAACTAAAGCTCATCTAGGATCAACCTCCCCTTTAATTTATAAAGAGCATTAAGAACGCTTTTGTATTAAGCCTTCAGAAATTTAGGAATAATCTTGAGCTGTTTGGCTGTAAGTTCTGAACAAAATTTAAAGTAAAACTTTCTGGGCAATAAATTTGCAAAGAAACTAGCAAGACTTTAAAAAGGATTATACGAATCTCTAATAATGTTAAATTAAAATGCTTCGTCGAAAAAGCACACAATAAAGGAGTAATCAAAAATTTGGATTTATTAATGAACAGTTGAAAAATGAGATTATTATTGGTATTCCATTCAGAATGTATTGTATGCACTATGTATGAATGTATGTATGAATGCACTAATTACAAATACACGGTCTTTTGTGGTCAAAAAGTTTGTTGCAAGACAGTTGAGTGTTTTACGAAGGTTTCACTGTGAGAGCAATGAAGTATGTGGTCAAAAAGCTATTGTTATAAATCACTGCTGGAATATTTTCGTTATTTAAACGAATGTAACATGTACGAATTAATATCAAAGTGAGCTGCTGTTTGGCTGTTTTGTTATAAAAATTAAATAAACAAAATTTATTAAAGTTAACGTTCACATGGAAACTAATAGTAACTCTCTGAAATTAGAAAAAGTGTGTCTTTTTCGTGTAGTAATTGCTAAGTTTAACTTATCTGTAATGTAACTTCGTATATATTAAAGCTACATTTTAAATTTCTTTTTAAATTAGATTTGGGTTTAAAATTACGTCAGATGTTTGAACCAAAAAATATGACTTTATCATTGTACATCAAAACTAATTTCTAATTGCTGTAATAGTCTAGATCAGTGTTTCCCAAAGTGTCGTACGCGTACCTCCAGGGGTAAGGGAACAGTTTAGCGGGGGTACGCGTTCTTATGTAAAATATCGTTCAACAAACTAAAATTTCGAAAAATTTTACTAAACAAAGCTAACTAGGAAAATTTAAGATTACGTTCTTTTCTATTTATTTTCTGCAGAGTTAACAGTTAATAATTAGTGGTGTCAACACCCAGTTGTGATTTTTAACTTTTGTGCAATTTTTTTATAGTAAAAAATATTCATTTTTTTTATTAATGGTACACAGCGTTACGAAAAATTTAGAAAGGGTACACAAAAGTCATAAGTTTGGGAAACACTGGTCTAGATGCTTGTATACTAACATGAACTAAATCAACCTAAAAAAAAAGATATTAAGTAAAATTCCCAAGGGCTCTTAGAGTCAAAGCATTTTATTTGAAGGAAAAGTGTCGATAAGAATATTTTGCAAGTTTATAATAAGACACTTATGTTTACGTAAGCATTTTAATAAATTTAGTCTGAGAATTTCAATATTTTTAACGAAATTGGATTGTGATATCCAAGTTTGAAAATCGCCGCTTGCGTAAACGTTTTGCATAGAACTTTATCTTAAAATTTGAATTTATGGTTCAGCTAAGTGATTAAAAATGTTTTAAAGTTGTTTAGATTTTTATAAGTTTATACGAAGTTCAGTAATTTTAGGAATCTGTCAAAGAAATTTGCAAACATTTAGTAACATAAATATATTCCGCGTACACATATTGTGTACCTTGAAAAATGGAGAGATTTTATTAACTTTTGAATCAAATTATTTCATTCTTTGAAACGCGAACAATACAATTCATGTTCAAAAAACAGTTAAAGAATGTATTTTTAATATGAACCAAAAATGTATTAAGAAATTTTGGAAACTTATGCTGAAGATAATGTTCAAGATCGATATTCCTTAATAATGCAGATTGTTTTCTAGTACTAAAAGGCAATTTAAATTCATTGTACTGAACATTTTGACAAGATTAATTGCTTTTTAAAATTTCATGCTCAATTCACTAAATTATTCAGCTGGACTTTCGAAAAATCAAAAGCTCAAATGTTAACAAGAATTAACCTAACAGAATATGTAACAAATGATTCTGGTTTGCGTGATTTTGCATAATCGTTTTCTTACGAGTGGAAGTAATTTATTTCTTCCACGGTTATTATAGTTTATGCAACTGCAATCAGTTCAACAATAAAAATATGTATAACTTATTAATGTCATCTGCATGAACTTTATGACATACTTAGGTATAGATTACAAATTTATACACTTGAATATTTCATCGATAATTTAGTATTTGCCTCAAACAAAAACGAAATTCTATGAATAATGCAAAGCATAAATAGAACAAAAATGTATAAACTTAAGGCGAATTAAAAATTTAAAGAAAGTTCAGAACTAATGTTTTGGTCAATAACAATTCTGACTCTAAGCAAAAACATTTTGGAGTTTAGTTGTATCATAAGTCAAATGTTATGATTTGGTCTTTTTGAAGATTTTATGAGTGGTATTTTTCTTAAATGTACAGTGAATATCAAAAGTAAGTATGCTGATATTGTACTCTATTAACATAAAAACTAATTTTACAGCTGCTATACTAGAAATTTGATGTAATGGTGGATTCTTCTTAAAATTCAGGATGAAAACTTTATATAGTGATTAAGTTTTGTCAATGCAATACTGGGATTATTATCAAACAGCAAATTTACCAACCAAAATCCAACAGTTATTAAAAATAAACTTCGCAAATTGGTGTTTTTATTAACTCTAGAAACTTAAACTTCGATTAAAAAAAGTAAAAATAAAATTGCTCTAGTCTATGAGATTAATCATTCAGTTTTTGCAATTTCTCAACTTAATTTTTTGTTTAATATGTTCTATTTATTATTAGAAAATGTATTTTTTATTCCTAAATCGTGTCTTTTGTATCTTTTTTAGCCTATTAATGCTGTACAGCAAGTTTTTTCATATTACTATTATATTTATATATCGCTGGTTCACAACTAAAACGACACTTCTGCGCTCACTTCTCATGATATTTGAATGTTTTATTATATAAATAAGAAAAAATTATTAGTCAAATTAGTTGTCGAACGAATAATCTGCTACTCTGACTAATCCTTATAGAGGTCAAATGAAACAATGGCTGAAAAGAGGGTCTTAACAAAACAAACACTTTTTAGTTTCCTTGGACCAATAAATATTTTTTTAAAACTAGCGTAATAATTCCTTTGTTTTGATGAACTTTGATAACTTTTAAGAGTTTGATAACTATAATTTATTTATTTAATACTTTTCTGCAGCCCTTAATGTGAATATTTTTTGTTTTCACATTTTACAGAGATTCTAAAAAAATATGCATTAAGGGAGGTGAATACAGAACACCTTGTATACTAATGGATAGCAAATAATAAGACAAAATATTTATCTTTGGTATCTGAAATATAAGAGAAAGTTTAGGTAAGAAAAAAATAACCGGTAAAGTTATAAATTAAAAGGTTTTCTATTAGATCCACATTACAGCTAAAAACATCTCAATTTTGAAAAGTCGCATTTAATTAAAGTCTATCAAATGTAAAATGTTCTTTAAAATGTTTTAAAAGCTTAACAATTGCTTTTCTATATTTAATTTATAAAACGAACAAGGGAAGGGCATGACTAAGGAAAATTACTTTACGATGAAACTAGGTAGTAGTAAAATACTTTTAGAATGTTTTCACCCCTTAAACTACATTAGATTACCAATTCTAAGAAAAAAGCTTCTTAAAATTAAAGCACAATTTATACATTACTTCATTCTTAAACAGGCGTCGAACGGCCAACCCATTTTTTGAGGTTACTGTTACCAATGATAAACTCCGTAGTCTTGTGATTTTGAACCCAATCCTGAAGGCAAGGGAACTCCTGGATCAAGCGTTGGAGGACTATTTGATAAAACTAAACCGCATTTACGTTTTATAGAGAGGAAGAATATGAAAATTTCCCACAATTATCCCGACGACAAGGGGATTCTTACTCATGATCTATCAGCCACTGAGGATTTTTTTCGCCAGCAATGTGGTCAGTGCGAGTCGGGTGCAAAATTCCAATCGACGAGCCATCGCTGGGATTCGAACTTAGATCATCTCATTGGGAAACGAGTGCTCCATTCCCTGAGTCACTACGCAGTGGTCGGAAGAGAACTCTGAGAGAGCTGCTAAAATTCATTCTTCAATTGTAATTTTTAAAAGTTATCAATATAAGAGTTTCAAGGTCGCTAATTTTAGAGTCTAAGGTTCTAACCTTAGTTAATCTAGGCTCTAACCTAATATCCATATTAGGTTCTAACCTAAGGTAAGGTTATATTAGGTTCTAACCTAATATCAGTTTTTAAAATGGCTGCGTTTAACTGCCAAAAATTGTCTAATTAATCATAAATATTACTTCAAAAAAGTTGTATTTTATTGTGATCCTGTGCATTTAATATCGATAAGAATATGGAACTATCATACTTAAACTCATTATGATGAGTAACAAAAAGAATATAAAAGAAAGTAAGGAAAGAAAGTAAGAAAATCTAAAAAAGAGAAAGAAAAAAAAAGTAATTGATTTATCCTTTTTCCTAATAAAAAGGAAACAAAAATGTAAGTATGAATAGTGCTTTAATTAATGGAATAGAATACTTAGAATAATCAAGAAAAATGAATTAGATGAACAGTTTAAAAGTTTTAATTATATTTTGCGCAACTTATTATTTTAAGGATTGAACAGCTTAAAACAAATTTACTAATACACAGAGTTTCATCCCGAAGTGAACCAATATCAGGTTTATTAAATGCTTCTTCTCCATCATTTTCAGCAGTCTTAAGTACTAGTCTAGTCCTTTTATTTTATGTTATAACCGTTGTTGAACAGCCTACCCAATTTTTGGGTTTACGACTACTATTGTCCAACTCCGTAGCGTTGTAATTTTGAGCCCAATCCAAAAGACAAGGCAACTCCTGGATCAAGTTTTGGGTGAAGTTTGCCTTCGTGGAGGACTTTTTGGTAGAACAAACTCGTATTTGCGTTACACGGAGAGGAAAATTACAAAAACCACCCACGATTAGCCTGCCGGCAAGGAGACTCTAACTCATGATCCGTCTACCACTGAGGATATTATACGTCAGCACTGTGCTCGGCGCGAGCCGGTTGCGGAATTCGAAGCAACTAGCCATTGTCGCGATTCGAACCCGGTTCACCTTATTGGGAGACGAGAGCTTGTCGTTCAACCCTCTTGTGAAGTTTTATATAAATTAAAAATGATTAAAAATTAAATTAAAATAACTTAACTAAAAATGATTACACCTAAATAAGTTGAAATTTCATCTTTTTATATTGAAAGTTCCATTAATTCTTATTCTTATATAATTTAAACAAATTATTTCAATAAAATTGTTAAATTGATAGTATTTCACTATAATATTTTGAAAAGGGTGAGCAAATCCATAAATCAACTGAGCGTAATGTATCATACATCCAGCAAAGGAAAGGGTATATTTGTGTTACGTAGACAAAAGCAAAAGGAATAAAATAAAATAAAATCGAAGTGAATAAAGCACAAGTGAAAGTACATAAATTGACATACAGTTCAGAGTTCTGACACTGACAGAACACTGTCAGTGTCAGTTCTATAAATAAGAACCTTCCTCAGTGTCTGAGCGTCAAATAAAATAGAGAAGTAAAGGGACAAACACGTGCAATGTAAACGGAGAGACAAGTGGTTTACACGCGTTTGGCTCTTTACTTTTCTATTTCATTTGGTGTTAGACACTGAGGAAGGTTCTTGTTTATAGAACTGAAACTATAGTATGCCCATTTATGTGTTTTCATTTGTGTCTTTTTAGCGTTGTTCTTTGACTTTTGATCATACATATATGCCACATTACATATATGTATGATATGATCATACATACATGCCACATATGTGACATATATGTATGATCATATCATACATGTCACAGCGCGTCATGCATCGCGTGCCTCACTCAACATATTATGCTGTAACTTTTACATTTTTACGAAAATCAATTCAATATTTTAGTATAATAATCTTTAAACCATAAACTATTGAAAAATATGATAGTTTTTTTTCCTTCTCATTTTTTGAGAATTTTACTGTGTAGTTCCCCATTATGCTCATACAAAACCAAATAGACATTTTATAATATAAAATTAAAAAGAAAATTATACTTTTCATAGGAAGTTTTAAGTCATGCAAAATAATTATTGGAACCAGAGAGATCATGGAATCAGCACTATTTCTAAAAGTGGAGTATCGGATATGGTAAGTTAAAAACTTTTTTATTGTGAATTCAGTAATATATTTCAAGTTTTTTTCTTCTATTTTAAAAATATAGGACAGCACTCCATCGATATTTTCCGCAAAGAAAATTTTTATAATCATCTTTTTTTCAAATAATAATTAATTCGAAATACTTTAACTCAAAGTGCCTTAAATGTGAGTTTCTAAAACCAGTGTCATTTTTGCGTCAATGCATTTATAAGTAAAAATTTTAAAATCTTTATGGAATTTTAAAAATACAAGCAACAAGCTTTAACGTATGGCAACTACTATAATTGTTTAACCCTTAGCGCAGACGGGATGCCGGTGTCGATTTTATATATTGTTTTTTCTGATGTTCTAATTTCAAGGAAAAATATATTTTGGTATTTTTTAATCCTAGAAAAGTCTAATAGTTACTAAAAAAATCAGTTAGATTATTGGAATTGTATTTGAATTAAAATATGAAATCTAAAAAAAGTTGTTTGAATTTTTTTTTATCCATAGGCCATATTCAAAATTGTATCAATAATTGATTTTGTAAATTATGGAAATAACAATGATAAATAACAGTTTATCCAAACACTGAGACGTGTTTGAAAGATTTTATCTTTAACGTAGAAAAATAAACCGTTATTTCATACCCTATTTCATGACTATAAATTATTAAAATGCTAAATGTAATATTTTTCACTTACTTTGGCCTAAATTAATACAAAATAAAGAAAAAGTATGAAAATATATTTAATTCAAATGCTGAGTTAAAGAATCGACGTTTTTTTAATTCCTTATCTATTTATCTTTTTAAATGTTTGAACTCAAAACTTTTAACTCTGTTTAAACTTAAAAGCATGCACAATTCTGTCACAACCTTTTTATTACAAATATTTGAATTGAAACCACAAAATTTTGGCAGATCCACAGAGATTCATGTACTTCAAACACATCATGTGCATCACAGTAGTAGTAAATCTCATATGAAAGATAAGCAATATAGAAAAAAGGATAAGCAATGTGCTACTATGAATATATGATTGTTTGAGTTTATTTATTTTAAATAATAATAGTCATACTTTAATCTGCCTATAATATACTTAGCTATTAGCATTTTGAAAAGTTACAAAATGGGTTTTTATCATCGTTGATATTTTTTAATGACAATGACAATTTATAAAAAAGGTAAGAAATTAATTTTAATTTTATTTCATTTCAATTTTAATTATTTTAAGATAACTTTATAGCACATAAGTCATTATTTGAGTCTTGTCGCTTTTCATTATGTCTAAAATGTATAGAAATACAATATTAAATCTTCCTGAAATATGTAATAAAGTGCTAAAAATCAATACTTTTAATATTTAAACAGTAACTAAACATAATTAAAAAAATGTAAGTATCTTAATTTTTTTGCTTTAAAGTTTTCAAAATGTATCGTTTGAATGTTGAACAAAATACGAAAAAAATATCACCGAGTAAAGGAAAAAAAAATCAGAGTTTTAATATCTATAGTAATAGAACACGGAGAAAAAATGAAACTAAGTCACGTTTGGATTGAGAAAAAAATTTAACTTTTCACTATTTGCAAAAAATTTTTTAGTATTGGTTGTTATATGATTGTTAACATATTTTGAAAATTTCAGCAAAATCAAAAATCTCAAGTATAAAGCCTTGTCTTATTTGCCCGATTTTTTTTAAAACTGGCAAAAAAACTGGCTCTTAATCAAAATTATAATTTTATCACAAAGGATTACTCCAGGTTTCTTATTGATATTGGCTTAAACAGACCATTATACATAGATGTTTAACATTTTACTTTACTTTTCAATGGCGGATTCTAAAAGATTTCGACTGACGAAGATATACCACATCGTGACACCGAAACGTGAGTACTGCCGTGCAATTGAAAAAAACAACGTAAATGCATCACGATAGATTTTGAAAAAAGTGCTCTGTATTCTTCGATTCTAAGAGATTTCGACTGACGAAGATATACCACATCGTGACGCCGAAACGGGAGTACTGCCGTGCAATTGAAAAAACAACGTAAATGCATCACGATAGATTTTGAAAAAAGTGCTCTGTATTCTTCGATGGCGGATGTTAAGAGGTTTCTACCGATGAAGGTATACCTTCGTGACACCGAAACGTGAGTATTGCCGTGCAATTGAAAAAAAACAACGCAAATGCATCACGATAGATTTTGAGAAAAGTGCTCTGTATTCTTCGATGGCGGATGCTAAAAGGTTTCTACCGATGAAGGTATACTATTGCGACACCGAAACGTGAGTACTGCCGTGCAATTGAAAAAACAACGTAAATGCATCACGATAGATTTTGAAAAAAGTGCTCTGTATTCCTCGATGGCGGATGCTAAGAGGTTTCTACCGATGAAGGTATACCATCGTGACACCGAAACGTGAGTACTGCCGTGCAATTGAAAAAACAATGTAAATGCATCACGATAGATTTTGAAAAAAGAGGCGAGACAATTTTCTTCTCTTGCTAATGCTATCTTACAAAGATAGAATTTCAGAAAACCAATTAAAAAAAATTCATTTTATTTATTTATTCATTTTTTGTAATATGCAGCCAATTGTAAAAAAATTCCAAATATATAAAAATAGTAGTTTTGAATTTTGTTACCGCTTATGCCGATTTTTCAATTGAATGGCAGAATAGATTCTAATAAAGTTTACTGTTTGTGATTTCAAAAGTTTTTTTACTTATACATTAAGATCTTGTATCTGGTTTTCTATTATATTATTTTAGTTATGCATGTGCTTGTATTCGTTAATTTAATGTTATGTAAAAGAATTTAATTGACAGAATTAATTTTTTCACATAACACTAAATTAATAAATATTTGAATATTAAATTGTAACTTTCATATTTTTAGATAAATCAAGTTAAGAAAACGAAAACAAATACAACAAAATACAGCAATTTTCCACTCTATTTAAGAACAATCTTCAAATCCTCTTTAATAACCAGTTTTCCAGAAATTGCTACAGCTAAAACATGGGTGAGAAGAGTCTTAAAAATTCTGGTATTTCTGGGATGCTTGTGCGGCTTTATCTATCAAACATATAATTTTCTTATCTTGTATTTATCCTATCCTACAACTGTAAATGTTCAAATCACCAATCCTTTTGAGATTGTTCAACCTGCACTGACATTCTGCAATAAAAACAGGTAACATTCATTAATAATTATTTTTATCACGCTTCATATCTATTTTAATACTTTGTTGACCGATTACGAGATTGTTCATTTTGTATTCTTAAATTATCAATTCATTCTCTTTATTTCGAAATGGTCAATGGGCCACCTCCTACTCCCACTGGTTTGGTTAAGAAATCTTGAGCTTCAAATATCGCCGGACAAAATCTCGCGCAGTCAATATCTCGTATGCAGATTATTATTAGTTTTGTAACAGGAAATGTTTCAAAAGACACCCCTTTCACTTTTCTCGTTCTTGAGACTGACCTCAGCGTTATTAGTGTTTATTAAGTGTATGTGAAGTTTTTTAGAAGATATACAAAATAGGAAACATATTCATTAAAAATGTAGTCACCATCGAAAATCTATTTTCTAAAGTTCTGCAGGATGAGAAGTGAGTGTATGTTGATAATCACATTTTTTTCTCTTGCCATTCATGTGGTGTTATATCTTCGGTTATCATATTAAGAACGCGATATTTTGTCCGCGTGACATTCATTCCGCGTGACATTCATTCAGTGTGAGATTTAATCCACGCGAGATTTAGTCCACGCAATATTTTGTCTACATGAAATTTCGGCCGCGGCGAGTTCAAAATCATCCGTGGACAAAATATCGCAAGGTCAAAATTTCGCATGGACATAATAACACGTATGCTTATTATTATTAGTTTTGCAACTTAAAATGTTTTACAAAAACACTCCTCTCAATATTCTTGGACTTGGGACTGACTTCGGCGTGATTAGTACTTTTTTTATATTTATTTATTTAAGTTTTTACAAGATATACAATATAAAAAAGATATTCACTCAAAATGTATTTACTTTCGAAATTATATTTCTAAAGATCTGCAGGATGAGAAGCGAGTGTGTGTTCATAATCACATTTTTTCGTGTCATTGGTGTGGTATCTTCCATTATTATATTAACCCCTTAACGATCGGTTAATTTTCAAGAAAACGGTCATAAAAGTGCCTATTTTTTTAATATTACAAATACACGTATTTGATTAGCGCTGACAACTAATTTAAAATAAACTAACTATCTACAATTACCTTAAAAATATCCTGGTACTGCTACCGCTGTGCAAAATGAGAAATAAAATGTTTTCCGGGCAAAAGAAATGAATTAGTTTTATTCTTATCGGCGAGTCTCTACTGAACACTCCAGCCCGTCAATTTCACGGGAACGAGAAATAGAGGGCGAAACCTCACCCCGTCATTTTCACGGGAGCGAGAAGGAAGGGGTTTAAGTATGCGATATTTCGTGAACATGATATTCAGTCCCAGCAAAATACAGTATACGCGAGATTTAATCCACGCGAGATTTAGTCCACGCAATATTTTGTCCACATGAGATTTCGGCTGTGACGAGGTCAAAAACTGGCGCGAACAAAATCTCGCTTGGACAATGTATCACGTATGTTGATTATTATTAGTTTTGAAACATGAAATGTTTCACGAAAACACCCCTCTCACGTTTCTCGGGCTTGGAACCGACCTCGACGCCAGTTTTTTTAATTTTATTTCTTTAAAGTTCTTACAAGATATACAACATAAAGAAGATGTCCATTCAAAATGCCGTTACCTTCGAAATTTTTTATTTTAAAGATCCGCAGGATAAGAAGTGGAAGTGTGTTCATAATCACGTTTTTTTCGTGTTATTAATGTGATATTTTCCTTTATCATATTACGGACGTGATATTTTGTTCACTTTGATATTCAATCCCAGCAAAATTTAGCATATGCGAGATTTAATCCACGCAAGGCTTAGTCCATACGAGATTTTGTCCAACTTAACTTATTTATAATCCAGCCACGATATTTGTATTCCCACACACTTTTTGAATTTTTTAATTCTCAATTTATTTCCTTAACTTCTAAATAGCGAATGGGCAACCCCTTCTTTCAACAAATCCGTTTGTATTCCAGTACCACATTGTTTTACCTCAAGCTTCCACACATCACAATGAATGTGAAGCGGCCTCAGCTGTCCAGCTCTACCGGAACGTTTGTCTTTCTGATTAATGAAGATAATTCGTTTAAAATATTCGTTTGAGACCACCTCTGTGTAGGCTATTACTAATTCACTTCCCATCAAGAACGTACAAATATAAGGTAGTTCTTCGATTTATCGAATGTTTAAGTATTTTTTTTTAATTTAATAATTTAAACGTGGGCTCGTAAAATTGAATTATAGTGATTATTTTTAAATTTCTAAAACACTTGCGTAAGTATCATTTTGAATAAAGATATATAAAATTAATTTTTTGATGAGACATTATAATTTTCACTTTCGAACTCTTCCAAATGGATATCAGTCATCACTTCAATATAGCCCCCTAATTAAGTATATCGACGAAATTTATATCTAAAACAAATGCTTTATGGACCCATTTATTAACCTTTTGACGCAAAATATTTATTAAACATATTCTTCATACTTTTTCTTCCATTATTTTGTATTAATTTATGTAAAAATAAGTGAAAAATATTATATTTAGAGCTTTAATAATTTATTTTTATGAAATACATCATGAAACTTCGGTTTCTTTTTCTGCATTAGAGGTTGAATCTTCCTAACACGGCTCCTATTCGAACAATTCATTCATCGTTGAAATTTCTTTAATTTCCGAAACCAAGTATTGATAAATTTTTGAATATGAATAGAAAAAAAAATTCAAACTACTTTTCTCTAATTTTATATTTTAGCACAAATATAATTGCGATACTCTAACTGATTTGTTTTTAGTAAATATTAGAGTGTTTTCCATAATTGAAAAATACCATAATGTATTTTTGCTTGAATTAGAGCTCCAGAAAAAAATATATAAAAGGGACATCAGCATCCCATCCGCGTCAGAGGGTTAAGGCAAAATTAGGTATACTGTAATTTATTCGTCGTAATTTATTGTGTAGCGCATCGCTCTCCCGTGGCACAGATTCTGAGTTCGATCCTCGAGACGGGCAAGGTTGACTCCGCCTTTCATCCCTTCAGTAGGTTGATAAATGAGTACCAAGCATGCTTGGGAGCTAAACACTGGGGGTTCCACGATCGGAGATGGGCACAGTAGGCCTTGGCCCTCTATGGGCTGTCGCGATACTGAGTTTAGTTTTAGTTTAGTAATTTATTCGATTGCAAAGTAGTCATTGATTTAAGTTTCTACTGTATATCTCTTCCACCTTCCAGCTACCAGACACAAAATCAGCGTCAACTGTCAACGTAATAATTAGTAGATACTTCTAGTCAAAAGCAAATAAATAAAAAATAAATAAAAGAACTTATCCTCACTTCTTAAAATAATTGAATACAATAATATAAAATAAAAATCTCAACAGAATAATATAACATCGAAATGCTTTTGAAAGCATTCTGTTATTAGAACAGTTTCATTTTTGATTTTGAGATTCAGAAATCTTAAATTATTTCTGTTTGCTATACCTGTCTAGGGAAATGGGCTAACTTATATTCCCTTCCTTTACTTAGTTGTCAAATAATCGATTCGCATAAGTTTATAATTGAAAGTGGCAGATTCAAGTTTTTGGCGTGGTGCTATCGATATTACAAAAGAATCTGTTCAGTATTTTAAGAAGATTTCAAAACATGTTAAAAAATGATAGTCTGTTGACTTTTTGACCACCATCAGAATGTTTTTTCCCTTTGAGTTTTTAAAGTTGCACCTGATTTACTTAGTAACTTTAAAGTTTCGCTGATGAGTTGTAGATCATCGGTGACCTTTTTATTCTGAGAACAGCTCGAGATGCGTGTTTAAGAAAATGGACACAGCTCAAAATGTGTGTTTAAGAAAAGGAAAAACGCAATTTAAGAAAATGGACATAATATTTTATTCCTTTCTAAAATTTCTTTTATGAGTATTGTTATTTTTTTTAGAGAACAAACTAATAAATCCAAACAAATATCGTTATGTAATGTTGTCAATTTGCATAAATCCCTTTAATACAATTTATTAAATTAGTCTTTTTTTTTAAAATACCTAAAAAGTCAACAGTAATTACAAGGTTACCACGGGTTTAATAAATTTGTAATAGTGGTAGTAAATGAATATTGTAGGAATTTAGAATTTTTAAACTTGCTCTATCTTCTAGAGTTCTGAATACGAAGACATCGCCAGAAAAGTTATATCTGTAAAATATCCAGCCACCCCACACCGAAATCCAGGACATTGCTCTGCAATGCTATTTCATTACTGGTGCTGAACATCCGACTAGTGTTGGGGTTTACGACTATCAACGTATAACTCAGTATACTTGTAATTTTGAACCCAACCCAGAAGACAAACTAGCTTTCGTGAGGATTTTTTGAAGGAAATAACCTGCATTAATGTTGCGTAGAGAGGAAAACCACGAAAACATACCATGGTTAGCTCGACTGCAAGGATATTTAAAACCTTGATCCTACCACTGAGGATATGACTCATAATGACTATAATTCTTGTTTAAATAAGTAAGAAAAGTAAGACACAAAAGTTCTTATCAATTTGGGTTAAATATTGAAAATGCGCATTTTTTTTTTTTTTTTTTTTTTTTTTTGCTGTGTTCATTTTCTTAAATATGCGTTCTGAGCTGCGTCCAGAATACAAAGCTCACCGATTAGATATAGTTTTAACATTATTTAATAATTTAGTTATAAACACTAAAGACGCATATTCCTCGTTATCTGACAAGGGTATTTCAAGATATCTTCCGTTCTAGTACTTTCTATTTTTCCAGTATATGTTTTTAATTATTAACCTCTGTTTGCTTTCTTTTTACAGGCAAAGACGGTCAGTTATCTGCAAAAAGGTTAAAAATCAATGCACATTTCTACCTGAAAATAGATTTTGCACGCAATATCCAAGGTACTGTCCAGGGGGTAAAAGGAATTTTTTCGGGGTAGGTGACTTAATTTTGTATAAAAATATTCCTCGATACAATTTTAACATTTGAAATACTTAAAAAAAAATGGATTTTACATGTCTTGTAATAATTAAACTCTAAGGTTCTCTTAAAATAAATTCTTAATTACTTTCAATGTATAACACTACAATATTGATGTATATAGTTTATAGATATTTCAGTAGTAATGAATTTATTATTAACATTTCAAATACTTAAAAAGAAATTGGATTTTATATGTCTTGTAATAATTAAACTCTAAGGTTCTCTTAAAATAAATTCTTAATTACTTTCAATGTATAAAACTACAATATTGATGTATATAGTTTATAGATATTTCAGTAGTAATGAATTTATTATTAACATTTCAAATACTTAAAAAAAAATTGGATTTTACAAGTCTTGTAATAATTAAACTCTAAGGTTCTCTTAAAATAAATTCTTAATTACTTTCAATGTATAAAACTACAATATTGATGTATATAGTTTATAGATATTTCAGTAGTAATGAATTTATTATTGATGAATAAATCATTTTCTCTAATAAATAATAACAAATTTGCTTTTTAGGTACCATTCCTAAATTCAATAATGGAAGATAAGCTTTCATGGGAACAAACTAGCAATGAATCTCACACAAAAGACATAATTTCATCCTGCAAAATACATCTCGAAGGAAAAATAAAAGATTGCGTGTATGTATAAAATACTTATTTACAAGAATAATGTAGCAACATTGCTGAAGGTATTACAAAAGAAGCTTCAATATACACTGGTTATCATAAATTAAGGAAAATTCACAAAAATCGCGATAACTCAAGAAATTACACATGGAATTTTATGAAACTTACCCACAATATACAACACATAGTAAGGTATTAAACAACATAAAAAGAAATTATCAGACATTAATAGTAGTATAGAAATTAGCACATGTATAAAATAAACAAATTGGAAGTATCGGTTTGCAATAGAAAAAGTACCTTTAATATGGAATATGATTGCCTCTAGAAGCAATACAGCACAAACAGCGATGTGTGATGCTTTCAATTATGCGGTCTATCAGTTCAATAGGAAGTGAGAGCCATTGCTCTTGTAAAGCAGTTGCAAGCGTGGCAAGGGTCTGAGGGGGCGGATTGATGGCAGATACACGCCTCCCTAGAGCATCCCAAACGTGCTCGATAGGATTCAAGTCCGGGGATCGAGCTGGCCACTCCATGCGAGTAATTGTTTCCTGTTGAAGATAATCATCAACAATGCGAGCTCTGTGTGGTCTTGCATTATCGTCCTGTAACAGGAAGCAATCACCAATTGCCCCGGCATATGGGCGCACATAAGCATCAAGGATGTTGTCTCGATAAACCTGAGCATTCACGGTTCCCCTTGGAAAGACATGGAGGTATGTGCGCCCTCCTAAGGATATGCCTCCCCAAACACAGACACTGCCTCTTCCGTATGCATCTCTTTCACGGATGTTTGATGGATGATAACGGGTCCCAGGTTCTCTCCATATCAAATAACGTCTACTGTCACTTTCTAGACTAAACCTGGACTCATCCGTAAAGAGAACAGGCCTCCATTGATCTGACGTCCAGTGGACATGTTGTCGGGCCCACTGCAAACGGTCTCTCCTATGGCGTGATGTGAGCGGCACGCAAATGGCTGGTCGTCTCGCATACAGACCACCTTCGTGGAGCCTTCTGAGCACAGTTGACGTTGACACCAACCTTCCGGTGGCTGCAGCAAGAGAGGATCTAAGATGTGTCGGAGTAGCGGTTCTATTCCTGCGTGCACTTAATGTCAAATATCGGTCATCGGCACTGGTCGTAACAGTTGGCCGTCCTTGACTGAACCTCCTAGATGCCGAATCTGTGGTTTGAAATTGCCTCCAAAGTCTATGAACCACAGATGGACTCACATTTAGCCATCTGGCCACTTCTGATTGACTCTGCCCTGCCTCTAGTCTCCCGATGGCTCTCCATCGTAGTTCTTCAGGCAAATGATGCCTAGAGGTCATTATTACGAATTGGCTATCTCAGATTTTCAATGTCGCAATCACAGTAAAATTTGTGTGCTTTCTCTCAAACTTGGACTTTTATGCTCCAGGCAGATGACGTAAGCCGAGTGCAGCGCCACTAATTTGCATATTGCAATTTTACTCAGCTACTCTTAGTGGACAACATATGCAAATTTTGCACGGTTTGGCTTACTTTTGAAAGAGTTATCGCTATTTTTGTGATTTTTCCTTAATTTATGATAACCAGTGTAGTTTAAACTAAAATTTTGGGTAAAGAATTATAATGATTTGGGAAACATTTAGCACATAAAGAGTATTTCGTTCATACTGAGCAACAAGTTTTCTAAGATTTTTTAAATAACATACTATTAAGATATTCTAGGAAGTTCTCCGATTCCGATTATCAACTAGAGAGTTTAGTTAAAAAAAAACTCACAAATAAACTGAATATTTAATTACTCGAACACAATTCAATAATTTCAACTGATAACCCCCCCCCCGTCAATTACTGTAATAGATAACTCAATTGATTTTTTTATATTATAGAAAATATTTTGAATAGAGAATATATTTTGAATAGAGAAAATATTTTGAATAGTTTAGCTTCCCTAAATCCTCATTACCAAAACAATTCCGAGATATCTTAGGCTAAAAAATCAAAAGTAATTTTCATTTAATTCAAATGACATTTTTGAAGGCAAGGAAGAATTAAATTTAAGCTCCTTAAATTTTTATATTTAGAAATGCAAGGTTATAATTTTCAGTTTTCTTCTCTCCATAAAATTCACTAAATTCAAAGGTAAACTTCAATAGACTTAAAGTTTTTAATTGAGGTTCAGTTTGTAGAAGAGCATTAAAAGTATTACAAATAGTTCTTTAGCTTTATTTAAAAATTGCCAGTATTATTACTGTTAAAAAAATTTTACACAGACATTTGTAATTTGTCATTATTTCAAAATAAGACCTTTCAGTACAAATTTATTTGAAAGCGTACACCTGGTTTTATAAATACAAATAAACATCACCGTAACCACGAGGGTCATAGAGGAAGTTTCACAATTTTGTGACCAATGGTATGATTATGGCAATGTGGTCAGTATTCCTCACAAGCCGCCTTAACTTCCTACTCAAGCTGGAACTATTATATATATATATATATATATATATATATATATATATATATATATATATATATATATATATATATATATATATATATATAGGGGAGAGTCGGGTAGCCCCGCCCAGCGGTTACCCCCGCCCAGCGGTTACCCCCGCCCACAGTCAATTTCATATGCATAGAATATTTTTTCAAATCAATGGGCCATCGGACATTAATTGTTATATTAAAAAAATATTATTTTCAGAGTTTCAAGTATTTATGCAGCTGTTAACATGGTAAGCAATAGTTTTCAAAATATGCTGAATACAGTGGTCATGAAATTAAGAAAAATTGGTTGAATGTTTCGATTAAACTTCATTTTAATACTAAAAAAATAATATTTTCTATACATACAGCATTAAAGTATGTAGTCTTAAGTTTAATTTGCACGAAGAAAAAAGTTCATATGTGAAAAATTGTTCGAGTAATTACAAATTTACAAAAAAATTAGATTTCGGGTAGCCCCGCTCACATGAATGTCGGGTATCACCGCCCAATTTTATTTCGTCGATAAATGTACGGTTTCAAAGATTATTATTTTATTGCTTCAAACTTTAATGTTATATGCATTTTTAACAACAAATATTGTTGTTATTAAATTATTGTTATTAAATTATAGAATTCACTAAAAGTATATAAATATGTAATAAATAAAATAATTTTGTGATAAAAATGATAAATGAGGTTTATCTATTGTCAATACATTGGTCACTTTCATTTACACCTGAAAAAACAGTCAAAAAACACAATTTTTGTAACTGGGTGGGGCTACCCGACACATTTTGAAAAGCGCTGAAAAACATGTTTTTTTAACTTTCTATTTTTTTAAGTTAAACTATACTTTTTTTGGTTTATTCTTTTTGTATTATTTAATTAGATGGTAAAACTATAGAAACATACCAAAATATTGATTATTACTCAATATTATACTGAAATATAAGCAATACTCCTTAAGTGGGCGGAGCTACCCGACTCTCCCCTATATATATATACAGAATTGACATCTGATCATCCTCAGGGATGTTTCCCAGACTTTCGCCAATAGCCCATTGTGCAATTCAAGTGCGATGTAAATAAAATACTACTAATTCTACTTTTATTAATTACTTTAATAATAATCCTTAATTACCACTAAACAAGCATCTTTTCATAGCTTGCTCTTTGCTTTCCGGTCTCACATTGTAGTGAGGATCGACACCCAATCTCACATTGTTCTAAAAATGCAATAAAATTAATTAGTAACTGTTACTTTAACTCATTGCGGTTTTCTAAACGCACGTTCCTTTTATAATATTTATTAAAAACGCTCCTTTTATAATATTTAAAATGGAATTATTAAAAAAAAAGATATTATTGTTCTGAGTAAATATAAAGATTTAATTAAACGAATATTTAAAGGTAAATATACAGTGTGTTTCGTAGTTACCATTTAAATATATTTTTGGAATTGTTTTCAAAAATAAAGTAGCAAGTATAGACGCGAATCAGCGTCAGAATCACTCACAGCCTGCGTGGATTTAAAAGTATCAAAATGAACTTGAGCATCGGATGAAAATTGAAAGGCAACTATTAGAAATGCTTTACAGAAGAATCAGATAATCAAATAACTTTGAGCCGTGGTGGCCCAGGGGATAGAGAGCTCGCCTCCCAACGAGGTAAAACCGGGTTCGAATCCCAGTGATTGCTGGTCGACACGAATTCCGCACCCAGCTCGCACCGATCACAGCGCTGGCGTAAAATATCCTCAGTGATAGATGGATCATGGGTTAGAGTTCCCTTGCCGTCTGGCAACCCGTGGGAGGCTTTCGTGTTTTCTCTCTCCATGTAAAGCAAATGCGCGTTATTTCCATCAAAAAGTCCTCCAGGAAGGCGAATTTCTCCTAATACTTAATACAGGGGTTCTTTTGTCTTTTGGATTGGGATCAAATTTACAAGGCCACGTAGTTGAAAATTGGTAGTTCTAAACTCAAAATTGGATCGGTCGTTCAACGACGGTGATAAAATCAAATCAAATAACTTTGATACTTTTAATCTTATCTTGTGTCCTGGCCTCGATAATCATTCGTAAAATTTTGATAACATTTATGTTATTTTCTAACATAATTTTTTCTTCAGAACTTTAACTGGTAAGTTTTTAATTTCATTTTTGTCAAAATATCTAAAAATGCAAAATAAATGTGATACGTTAATGACAGTTATTACGAAACACCATTCATATCTGAAATAAAGTGCAATATAAATATGCGAGGGAGTCTATAATTACTAATTAGATTTCGTTGTATATTTCAGTAAGCCTTATCGTAGAGTACCAACTGTAAGTATTGAATCAAAACCTAACTACTGCTATACAATAGAGTCGCAGTGGGAAAAACCAAATTCAACGGATGAAATTCATCCAAATACTTTCTGTAAGTATGTTTTCCAATTTTTTTTATCTTGATTTAATGTATTTTTAGCTTGAATAAGATTTGACTTATAATAAATAAGATGTTCCGTAATGACCACCCTTAATCAATATTTTTAGACACCTTGTCCAAGATGAAGAAAGGTACCGCAAATAAATACCCAAGCAAAGATATACCCTATTAGAAATCTGACGAATCACTGTTAAATTACGATGAAATTGAAACACATCCAAACCAGTTTGAAATCTCGAGGGAAAAAAGAGGACACCTTCAAATTTCATCCGAAGTTTTGATGTTTTCAATTCTGTCTTCCCGCACAGCGATTCGAGAGATGTCTAAGTTTTTTTTTTCTTTTTTTTTTTTTTTTAACGTTGCGTAAATTATTATTTTTGATACCTAAAGACAAGAACTCTATAAAAATATACTGAGGTTGGTTATTAGAAATATATATATATATATATATATATATATATATATATATATATATATATATATATATATATATATATATATATATATATATATATATATATATATATATATATATATATATATATATATATGCATGCTGAATTAATAGTAAGAGTAAGCACAAGAGCTAGAAGAACCGCCAGAGATAAGTAACTTTCAGTGGAACAAGGCATTGCTGGTTTATTTTAGTTATCATAAAGCAGTGTGAAATACTGTTTGCAATCAACAAATCATTTGGTTATTTTCTTTAACTTTGTTATTAACTTTTTCCTAGAAACCACTACCACTTTTTTTGTCAATTTGTTAACTCTTGTAACAAACATATTTAAATACTGTTAGCAATCAACAAAACATTTGATTATTTTTTTTAACTTTGTTTAACTCTTTCTTACAAACCACTAGCTTTTTTTTTGTCTATTTATTAACCCTTGTTTGTTTTTATAATTTGAGACCAAACTTCTTAAATAAAAAATTTGGTTTTGAGACTGGTCATGCTGCATACCTCACAGGGCAGGCGAGAGGGATACATCTCTATCCTACGAGATGATATTCTTGAGCAGCTGATTTATGATTAAATAGTGATAAAAACGAAGGCATAAGCTAATAATTGATGTTAGAGATAATTGCATAATATATTTATAACATTATTTTATTCTGATAAATATGATGTGAATATTCCTTTAAGAAAATAGAATTTTTTTTCTTTCGAAAAATGTTTCATGAAGCTTTCAGAAATTAAAATTATTTTTTTTAAATTTGACTTTGATTTTTAAGATTTAGCTCGACAGTTGCAACACCTGTCGTTGTTACAACTGTTCGAGCTGTACAACTGTCGAACTTTGAAGCAGTTTCTACTTAAATAAATATATATTTATATATATTTTAAGTAGAAACTGCTTCAAACATACCTTAATTTTTTTCTTCCATATTCTAAAATTTTCCAGAATGTAGCAAACCAGGTTCACTCTTGTTCTATCAGTTAGTAGAATGGTGTAATTTATAAATTTGATACTTTTTGTCCTCTTGGCAGAATATAGTTGTTTATTAACAATGAGAGTCAATTGAATGAGCCAAACAGGATAACAATTTTATGAGCCAAAGAATATTCTACAGGTTTTTGAATGCCCCGCAGTTGGGCCACAATTCAAACTCAACGTTTCGTTTTTGGAACATTGGAATTGGAAAGGCTTAAGGTGATAATGAAATTTAAAAAAATAGCTACAGGCCCATTTATAGAAACTTTCTAAACCTATAAAGGCGAGCTACCTTTATTAGGCCAATGACACTTATTTTCATTTTCCAATGTTTACTTAACTTTTCATGTTTATAAAGTTCACGCCCAGGTAACGCAGCGATAATTACATTAACATTATACAAAAGCAATAATTACATTTCACAAAATTATAAAATTGCAGAATTTGATGCCGAAATCAATTACTAAAATTAAGTGGCCCAATGATAGCAACCAAGCCTTATACTATTCTTAAATAATAAACACAACCTTTTGAAATCTTTAGATTATGACATCAATTTAAGAACTCAGCCAGAAGAATACATTGTATATTCAGATCCTGTTCAAATTTATGTTGCTGTTCACGATCGTAGGAGGTTGGTTAATCCCTATACGGAAGGGTATGTTTTGAAAGGGGGAGTCAAGTATCAAGCTTACGTTTCTATGGTAAGTCGCAATTCTATCTTTATGGAATGATTATTATGAGAATTGAAAAAGTCAGTAAAATTTCAAATGTCTGCAAATATCAATACAAGGTCAAAAAATTACAAATGTCAATGTTAGTGAAATGGTTTTTATAATAAACTTCTCATGGGTTCTGTCTTCGTTGGGTAAATACAGTTTCTTTGATACCAAGTAACTCAAGGGATGTTCCCATTCATTTTTATTTCATATCATTTATCAAACAGTTTTATTTCGAAGCCGTAAAAACGTATTATTTGCTTAAGATTGGCACGGAATAGCCAATTCCAACTTTCGTACCATTAAACTCTATCAGTTCAATTCATTCAAAGATAACCTTGTAAAATCTCAAAAGAGCGTTGAAAAAAAGTTTAAATGATTATAATAATTTCAATTAAGGTTAACAAATAGCGTAAAAAAATGCATCGCTCTTTACTAGACAATTGCGGACTGGCATTGGAATATTAAATAAAATTATATATATATATATATATATTCATTCAGAGTGTTCCGAAACTCATGGTACATATGTAAGGGGTGATAGAACAACTAGACAAGCACAAATCACCATACAATCTAGGGTCCGAACACAAGTCGAAACGCGCAACAGGGCTCCTCTCAGCGATACGGTGATTTGTGCTTGTCTAGTTGTGTTTTATCACACTCTAACGTATGTATCGTGAGTTTTGAGACACCCTGTAAATACATATAGTTTAAAAACTCACCCAACAGTTTCTGAAAATAAACCATAAATATTGAAGCCATTAATGCATATAATACCCTGTAACCAGTGAACAATATTATCTACATTAGTTCAAATAGGTGAAAATTCTGTGAAGTTTAAGAGACCATCACCAGACAACTGAATTTCAACCTGATAACTTCGTAGACAACGCGCGCCTGTAAGCAAGCATTCATGTAAATGGACAGTAAAAGAAAAAAAAACCTCTTTGTCGAAATAAAGAGTAGCCATTCATTGAGTAACTACGCGAAACCTCCAAAAGCAAAATCCAAATACAATTAATAAAGGCAAAAATATTTCAGGCATCAAACATAAAAGCATTTTATGGATTTGTAAGAAAAAGTTATATATGCCTCTACATATGTAAAATTCTCTTTATAGACAGAAGAAATAAGCTTGCCATATCCATATAAAACTGATTGTACAGACTACATTCATCTGTGGAGAGAAAATAATGGAACTGGTCCTCTTAATCAGCTGGTAAGACAGTACAATTGTTTACTTTGCAAATTGTTTACAATTGTTAGACAATTGTATACTTGGTAAATTGCTTACAATTGAAAAAAAAACAACTGATTACAACAGAAAAGATTGTTCAGACAATAGTGAAAACGCTTTACTTAAAACTCGAATGCTATAGAAGTCATATTTATTTTTACTATAAATTATTTTTATTTTACAACCGCCGTTGAACAGCCGACCCAATTTTCGGGGTTTATGACTACTAATGTTTAACTACGTAGCCTTGTAATTTCGAACCCAACCCAGAAGACAAGGGAACTCCTGGATCAAGTATTGCGGGAAATTTGCCTTTGTCGAGGACTTTTTTGATGGTACTAACCCGCATTTGCGTTGCATGGAGAGGAAGACCACAACCTCCCACTGTTAGCTTGACGGCAAGGGGACTTTAACCCATGAAGCGTCTACCACTGAGGATATTTCACGTCAGCACTGTCGTCGGTGAAAACCAGATGTGGAATTCGTATTGACTAGCTATCGCTGGAATTCGAACCCGCTTCACCTCATTGGAAGGCGAACGCTGTACCCCCTGAGCCATCGCGGTTCAAGTCATATTTATTGAGTTTTAAAGTTTAAAAAAAATTAGAAGTTGAAAAAATTTCAAAGTAAATTTTTTATTTTACTAAACTATGTACATTAGAATTTAAGCGTAAAAACTTTTACTAGTCATTATCGAGGCCCGTAAAAGCAAAGGAGCGACTGAATTCTATAAATAATCAGTTTGTCTGGAATATAGTTGCTTTTCGTAAGGGATTGTCTTTCATCACCATCTGAATAAATTGCCTAAAAATGATTTATCAGAGTTTTGGAAAGATTTTTTTCCTTTTTTCCCTTGAGAATTAGTTCGCGACTCAAATGAGGACGCATTTTTTAATTCATTTCTTACAAGGATTCCAAAAATATACATTAATGCCTGTCATTTCCGAACACCCTGTTTATTACTTTACAGTTTCAAACTAATAATTTTTATTAAAATTTTTTTAAATTCTAAATACGTAAATCTCATATGAACCAAAAAACGATAATTTAAAATGAAAAAATGTAAACAATGTTTTGGCAAGAAAATAAAAGACCATGAATGACGCAATTTTCAAATCATTTTTTTAAAATTCCAATTTAAAATTTCACTATAAAAACACTTTTTCGATATAGAATTATTTTACAGCAGTAGCATGTATGCTGTGCAAATTTTGAAAACTTATCTCAATATATTCTTACAGAAGATTTTAATGTAGTGTAAATCGATGTGAATCGAACATGCATATTAAAGTCGTTATCCAAACACATATCTAAGAAGAGCAACTCACTTCCTGCTCCATCAGGGCAAGAAAAATCGATTAAATAAAAAAGGAGATAAAAAATTATCCCCATCGAAATATAGCCACCTGATTATAATCAAAATACCCGCCACAATTATAGATAATTTGAAGTATGCGATGTTGCTTACCATTTACCAATATCTGGAGTAAAGCATCAACAATATTATGAAAGGTTTCAATGATCCTAGCCTTCAATTCTACCACACACTGAAATTGCCCCTTTTTGGTACGTAGACCCCTTCTTGAGAATAGCCCCTCACGTTTTCTTGTGAGGAAAGGACATGCTATTTATAATTACCACTCTTTTATCAGAAACCTACCACAGTGAAAATTTTTCGACGTAAATTGAGGTATCATCCTGCTGTAAAATCTGGCATAGGCCACTAATTCTCTCTACGAATGACCATAAATGGGTTTCTAGCATTTTTTTGTGAATCGGTAGCTTATAGACGGCGTGGGGGAGAGGCTAGATTAGGTTGACCACTATAGCAGTAACCTTCCCACACAGTTAACGAGCCTCCACCTTGCAGTATAATAGAGATGAAATCCTCATCTAATCTCACGCCATGCCAATTGCACATAAAACTGCCTGGATCATCCAAATTCGGCTTTTTTTCCTACTCTCCTATGCTTGAGGATAACTTTCAAATTAAGATACTGCTTAGTTCTTTTATATAGCAAATTGTTTGCATGATACATAGAAGGAAACATTAGATGAGAGAAAAAAATAAAATCTTCGCCAATGGACAACAAAGTGGAGGCTCTTTAATGGAGTGGGAAGACTTCGGCTATGGTGTTTAATTTAACTTGTCTTATTCCCCAGGTCGCATGAAGGATACCAATTAGCGAAAAATGCTAGTAACCCATTTATTTCCATTAATAGAAAGAAATGGAGGTTCAAGCTATATTTTCCGGTAGGATAATACCTTGATTTACAATGAAAAATCTTCACAGTGTTTTTTTTTTTGGATAACGGGGTACATGTCATGAATGCCCTGTTCTTTCTCTTAATTTCAATCCCAAAGAAAACGTGGGAGCTATCCTTAAGACTGTATATGCTAAAGAGATGCAGTTTCAGTCTGTAGCAGAAATGAAGGCTATCATCATCATTGAAACTTGGCATAATACTGATGGTACTGTCCTCCAAAGAATGGTAAATGGTAAGCAACAATGCATTTTTCAAGTCATGCATAGATGTGACGGGTATTTTGCCTATAATAAGAAATGGCTTTATTTCGATGAGAGACTTTTTACCTTCCATTTTTACTTATACGATTTTTTCCCTTTCCAGGTGAAGCAGGGAGATAGTTAATCCTTGTAAATATGTGTTTGAATATCGACTTTCTTAATAAACATGTTTGGTTCACATTAGTTTCCTTTGCATCCAACTTTGGCGCAAAATAACAAATCAATTATTTAAGTGGGACACGCTGCGCTATGAAATTTGAAAACAACAATCTTAAAGGGAAATATTAGTGAGAAAAAGCAGCTATTGTATGTTAATTTATGTATCGCATAATAAACAAAAACATGCATATTACGTCAAAATAGTTATTCATGCGAAACTGAACTGCAAAACAGTAGATTCGATAACTCTCAACTTTTAATAAATTTACTTGAAAATTTAAAAGCTTCTATATCAACATAGTCGCTTTCGTAACACATAAGATACTTTCTTTTTCTTCACAAAATGGTGGCATATTGAAGAAAACATCTAATTTTGTGCTTTTGTTTTAATATTACTTCTTTAGATGTGTATCGAGTTTTGCAAATTGAATACTTTAAAACAACAAGGTTCTTGTATTGATGAAAACGTTGCATATCCTCATGAAGAAGTTCTATGTAAAAAAGGTAAGTTACTTGGACATAAACTCAAAATGTGTCTTATTAAGTATGAAGAGATTTTTAAAAATACAAGATTTTCAACAATCGTTGCCCTTTATATATATAAATATATATATATATATAAGCTCACCGGACAAAAAATTAGTCACCCTAGTGCGCAAACACCGATGAATCCTTACGCTTCGTTAGATGACGCAGTGGTCAAGTGACGTGCTCAACTGCATGCACACTGCTTCAACCTGATCAAAGACAAGTAGCTATCAGTGAGATATTTTTGTTTGGAGCGGAAATTGTGTGTAATTATGGGTAAGAGTAAAGATATGACGTGCCAATGGTCTTATGGTGAATAAAGTTGCTGGATTTGTTGGCGCTTCAAAGCTGACTGTTCAACGTGTCTACAAGCAGTGGTGTAATATACGTGGTCACGAAAGACGCCGTCAGAATTGTGGTCGGAAAAAGATCCGGCATGAAAGTGGCCGGAGACGCGTTTCACGACTTTTCAATCAAAATCGCTTCCAAACTGACAGGAATTACTTCAGTTACTAAATGAAGATCCACCCCAGTCTCTTAGTGAGAAAAAATTGCGAATGGAGCTGCATGCAATGAACATATGGAGTCGAACATCTCGTAAGAGGTTACTGCTCGCACTTGCACATAAAGCTGTGCAACTTCAGTGGGATAGAAGTCAACGAACATGGACAGTTGCTGACTGGCGGAATTTAATATGGTCTGAAGAATCACGTTTTTGCATTTATTCAAGAGAAGCACGTCTGCAAGTGCAACACAGACCAGATGAAGCATTTCATCCTGACTGCGTGCAAGCATAGGTTCAAGCCGGAGGTGGGTCTGTCATGACTTGGGGGTGTTTTTCTTATAATGGATTGGACAACTAACTGAAGGGGCCACTAACATGATCCAACATGTTTTTTGAAAGTTCTGGACAAATAGGAGTTGTCTTTCAGTCACCCTCTTCATGTAAAGTGTGTTGTCGATACCCCTATTTTTCAAGATGACAACAGCAAAGTTCATGGGGCTGGAAGTATATATGACTGGTTTTATGAACACTCAGACACTCAATTACATCTTGGCTGGCCAGCAAAATCACCTGACTTGAACCCCATTGAAAATTTGTGCGACATGTTGGAACAAGGGGTAAAACGCCAAATACAGCATTCTCACAATTTGGTGAATTTGCACGATCAAATCCTCAACGAAGGGCTTAAACTGGATTCGACGTACTTGCAAAATCTTGTGAACTCACTTCCTAACCGAATCCAGGCGGTCATCAAATCTAAAGGCGGAGTTACACATTATTAAATGATCTTTTTCATGATTTCTCTAAGGGTGACTAATTTTTTGTCCGGTGAGCTTATATATATATATATATATATATATATATATATATATATATATATATATATATATATATATATATATATATATATATATATATATATCAAGTTCAAAATAAATATAAAAGGAAAATTACAGATACATGAAGGAAAAAAAAAAGGGGGGGGGAAAGAAAAATAATAATAAAAAAATAACTAACAACTGGGGGTAAAAAATAAAAAAAGGATAAAAATTTTTTTTAAAAATCCGGAAAATAAAAGATATAATAAGATAATATATATATATATATATATATATATATACATATATATATATATATATATATATATATATATATATATATTACAACTGTTAAATGAAGTATAAAAATATACACATTATGAGCATAAAATTATTTTTTAGTTGAAAGGGAAAAAACTTCCCCAAAATCTGGAGAATCATTATCGAGATCACACGTAAAGTGCGATTAAAATTAACAAAATCAGTTCCATTGCCAGATAGAGGTGACAGATAATTGTCAGAAACATACAATTTCTTTTGGTAATCATACTGAAATTTTTAATCAAGCCTTGATAATGTCAGGACTGTGACGTCAATACTGATGTTTTTGTTATTTGTCTGAATTAAATATTAATTTCCGACTTCTACAGTTCATGTTTTGTTTTTTTTTGGTCAAATTTTTTATCTATTTAATACTCTTCTGACAAGGAGTCTAAATAATTAAGAGTGGTAAGTATGGGGAACCCAGTTTAGAACTCCATTAAAAGAAATACATACATTCATATGACGTAAACAGTTATTTCGAATATTGCATAACCAAATTTGGCTCGTTATAGATATTCTGTTTTATATTGCCGAAGCTTTTTGGAGTATAGAAAAATTTATATTAATCCCTTCTTCAATTTAAAGTTTAACGCTTTATAGGACCACTTTTTCCAAGTAATGTTAAAATATTTTTAGAATTGATTTATTACTTAAAACTAATTTCATTTTTAAATAATTTAATTTCTTCGTAAGAAAAGTTGTAGAGATTTTTCTAAATTTTACATACAGTAAAAAAATAGCCTGGTTGGTAGGGCACTGCGCCCATGTCTAAGAGATCGTGTGTTCGATCCCCACCGACCGAAGACTCCCCATGTAGTAAATGGTGACTGATGCACGTTAAATCTGTTGAGTCACACAGTCCTCCATGTTCCCATAACAAATCATACCTCTGGGGGTACTGATCCAGGAGTTTTATTGTCTTCTGGATAGGTTCAAAATTACAAGGTTACGGAGTTAAACATTAGAATTCGTAAACCCAAAATTGGGTGGGCTGTTCCACGACGGTTATAAAATAATAAAAAAATGCTCCCACAAATCATAGGTGGAAAATTAGCTCCCCATTGATAGTTAAAAATTTATGAATTTTGGTGGGAAGTATGCTTTCTACAGCCTTAGAAAGGGTTAAACAAAATAAGAAATAAAGGTTCAATTTTAAAAAGCTTCTGGCATTTTTTCAAAGCCAAAGATTTTATTCGACTATATACAAGATAGTGATTTTTTAATCAAAATAAATAAAAAGCAACCTTCATTGAAAGACAACGAAATTTTGTTATCATTTTTTAAAATATATAAATTATTATTTACGGTTCTTTGTTTTTAGGAGTTGTTACAGCCACTAGTAACATAGTTGAAAAATGTACAAAACAATGCCATCCACCTTGCAAGTATGTTCCTTTAATTATTTTTAATTTATGAAACATATTTATCTCAAAATAATTTAATAGGTAAAAGCAATTTGTAAAACATCTAAATTTTAATGAAGCAATACTGCTATGAATCTTATACGAGTTAACTATCTTGGATTGTTGCAATTCTAATTGTGGTTGATCATAATCCTCTTTGAATAAGTTTATTTCCATTTTTAAAGAAGGAGTAATGTTTTATTAGGGAGTAGTTTAATTTATTTTTTAACAAGATTGTGTGTGGATATCATTTTCCTTACTTCAAAAGGTTTTCGATAAGCAGCATTTTCAGTAACAGTTGAAGTCATATGCTCAGTAGCAGAATTTATGCAGTACTATCTTAAAAAATTCAAATTCGTTTCTGACTTTAAACGCAGTCAAACTGTTATTATTGTAAAAAATAAGCTTAACCCCTTAACGATTTTACTATTTTCAAGAAAACGGTCATAAAAGTGCCCTTTTTTATTCAAGAAAATTATATGAAAAAGGTGTATATACAATATATACATTCTTTCTTGATTTTTCAATTTTTTTCAGCTTGGAATTTAAAACACCATGTGTCCATGTAACTCTGATGCCATAATGCCAATATTAAAAATTATTTTATCACAAAACACAAACCACATGTATTCAAAAAGAACATAAGTAGCTGAGCTAAGAGTATAAAATACATAGATTTGGATAGTGCTAACATCCAGTTTAAAATGAACTAATTATCTCCAGTCAAATTAAAAATAGTCAAGTGTGTAAAATAAGAAATAAAAAAAATTCTGGGCACAGGAGAAGGATATATTAAACCTTTTTGGTGCATTACTTCTGAACGTTCTAACCCAGAAATATCATGGGCACGAGAAATAGAAGACAAAAGCACGACTCATGATTTTGATGACAGCGAAAAGGAAGGGGGGTTAATCTAACACATATTAAGAAAAATTAGCAAATATTAAATATAATAAAGTTTCACACAAAATCTGCATGTTTAAATTAAATTTGAATTTTATATAATTATTCTATAGCTTTGTCCAAAAGGAGAAAAACAGATGCTTTTACTCTGCCCAATTAAAAAATGAGAATGAAAGGATGAACTTGCGGACATTAAAATAAAACATTTTCAATTTAAAGGAAAAAATAAACATAGTTGTTATTTATGGTCTACTGATTCAGCCTTATTTAAAGTTACTTCAAATGAAATTTATTGACATACCAACACAGGTACTTCATAGACAAATAAAACAATAAACAAAAAATTTTTATAATTTTTAAAAAAATAGAAAAGTATTCCTTATCTTTCATAACTAAAGAATAAAATAAAAACTTTTTTTTTATTGGTTTATCAAGTTTTTACTGGTTCTTGATCTTTTTTGCTAGCAATTTTTTATCCATTTGTTATTAAATAGAAAGCTTAGGTGGAAAACAGTCTGCAGAAGCTGTGATAATCTGCAGCGTCTACTGCTGCATTGGAGCGTTTCTGCTACGTGAGTCTGGGTATTTTCAATATTAGTTCAGGTATAAAAGTTTATAAGCCGTCTTAGGTATTAAAACGTTACCTAGCCAATAGAAGTTAACTTTAAGTCTTTAAATATCTTAAAAATAACTGAAAATATAAAAATTACATTTTTGCGTTAATCAAGCAAGTTTTATATATAGTCCAAGAAATTCATTAGGAGTTAATTTTTGCATAGATTACAAGGGTTTGATACCAATATACTAATATTTTGTTAAATATTAATATAAAATTAGAGTCCATTTATTTTATCCATTTTTGTTACTGTCTGAAACAGATAAAATTTAATTATGCTGAGATATTCAAAATATTTACAGTAATAAAATAAATGAAAATTACTATTATCATAAACGGGAAGAATACCATTTCAGACTCATTGCCCAGACCTGATATTATTTAACTAAACCTGATATGTTTAACTAAACTATTGATAACATGAAAAATATTTGTAGCTGATATTCTTAAACTATTCTCTAAATGATGATATGTCGAATGTGTGCTTCTTTTTGATTTTGCAGTTTTGTGTCAAACTACAGTAAGTTTAGAGTTTAATTATTTCGGTTAAAAAAACTTACAGATTAATTCCTCCATGTTTTACGTAAAAGCTACTGATTTTGAATTACTAGTAATCATTTAAAATGATTATTCAAATTTTTAAAATCAAACTATAGCTTTAAACAGAATGAGATGATTCAGCAGGATGTCTAAAATACTACCAGTAGGCCATTTATAGCCCGCAAGACATACTGTAAAGTTGTCTACTCTAGTTTTAGTCCTTATAAATAGAATAGGTGTCTCAAGGGTATGCAATTTTTCCACTCCTCACACTTTCCCCCTCTCCGTTATCATGCTTTATGCAAATCTTGCTTTTTCCCACAGCAGTAGCCTTTAGAAAAAAAATTGGAATCCACTTGTGTGGAAAAAAGTAAGATTTGTTGAAATATTAATGGAGAGATTTGTTGAAACATTATGTGTGGAGAGTAAGATTAAACATGCAATCTTGAGACATCTATTTTTTTTATAAAGAGTATAGTATAATTTCTTAAAATTGAAGTTCCATTAGTTAATTCGAAAAAATAACTAAATGATAATTTTTTTTAATTAAATCAGAAGATAATGGATATCTATACCAAGATTTGTAAATATACATAATGGCTCATATGATTACTAAATAATATAAAGACAAAAAATAATAATAATAGCTTTAAAATACTATACTTGCAGTGATCAAAGGTATGAAGTGAGAACCGACGAAGTAACACGTTTTGATCATTTAGTAAGTATTGAATTATGAGATGTTTAAATAATTCTTTATTATTTATTTACTTGATATTTATTTAGGGTCATGACAAATTTAATTTTACAAACACAATAGATAAAAAAATTTTTTTTAAAAAGCGCACATTCGAAAGTAAAAGTTCTCTGTTAATAACTTTTCTAGTTCTCAAATTTAAGCATGAAAGTTATGTTCAATTTTCAAAGTGGTTATAACATTTTTCTATTTTTAGTGAGGGGAAAGGTGATAAATTGGATATTTAATGCATTGAACATTGGTACCTCAAATTCTAATCATACTTTCAATTGTTTTTTTACCTAAAAGTAAATCATAATATCAATTATATTGCATGATACTATAAAAGAATATGTATTTTTGAATAGAATTTTTGAAATATTTTAAAAATCAGTAAAATAAAATGGGTAATAAAGCTTTGAAAAAAAAAATATAAAACCAATGTTCGAATTAATGTAAAATAAAAGGAATATCTATTTAAATTTAGGAAAAAATGAAAGTTAAAATTTTTTTTCATAATTAAAACCCCCTATTTCAAAAAATACTTTCTACACAAAAAGTTCAAAAACCTTCACGGTAATGGTAAAGTTTAAAAATATTTAGTCATGGAAATATTTTGTCTCAAGATGCAAAACTTGAATTTAAAAATTAATTTATGAATAATTTAAATAAAATAAGCCATTATTGAAGCTTGAAGCAAAAAATTCCAGCAAAATTTGATAATCGAAATTATTTAGAAGATTTTTGATCGCATAATATAGATATAGTTAAAGGTTCTCTACAGAAAACTTTGTTTACATATGTACCTAAAAGATTATTAATGGATGTCTAACCTAGTATGGATTCTATTCAGATCACAGAGTTTTCTTTCAATTGAATAACTCTATGAATGCAACCTGTTTGTTAAAGTGCTGTCTTCTAGAGTTATAAATGAAGCTATAGATAGATATTATTTGCAAGTAATAGTATTTTAATGCTCTTTGCATTCATTTCATTTTATAACTGAAAGTTAAGCAATAATAAAACCACTTCAATAATGACAAAAACCATTAAAGAGAGAACTATATGTTATTTAGTAAAATAAGAAACTTTTACCAAATGCAATTCTAGTTGAACATGAAAACATTTGTTTTTATCAAGGTTGGACTCATTTTATTTTGAAAAAATATGACTTTAGAATTCAGGATCCATGATTAATCTAATTTTTTTACAGCTTTTACCTATGTAAATATTTTAATGTAAGATAAAACCACATTTTTGAGTAATTTATATTCTGCAAGAAATAATGTAATTTAGCACAATGTAACTTAATTGGGTAATTTATATTCCGCAAGTGATATGTAAATAAACAATTTTTGTTATGTCTTTTAGGTAATAATTGGTAAATTTAATTTATAAAAAATATGTGAGAAACAAATGTTTTATTTGACAACTACATTTTAATAGTTAATATTTCCTTTCATAAAGAGAAAGATTTTGGTCTACCCATGAATTTACCAAACTTTATGGAATCATTAAAGATTTTTTGAGTTATTTTTACCTTTCACCATCACATTAAGTTTTAATAATTATAAATAACTATTTACTTTTTGCTGAAACTAACATTGTTGTTGTTTTTTTTCAATTAATTATTATATTCTTAAAAATTGATTGAAATAGCTGAAAAAACAAGCTCTTATGATGTGAGATTAGGCACAAGCATATGCAATATTTTAATCTGGAAACAAAAAAAGGGCATCAAGCTTTTCAAATAATAGGAGTTCTCAGAAACTTTTATTTTTATAGTTTGCATACTTCGAAACTTGCAATCTATTAAAAATATTGAAGTACATAAATTTCTGTCAAGTTGAGATGCATATTTTTACATCATATGACGATTTTAAATTTTGCTAGATAATTTTTTTCCAGGGCTGTTTGTACTACAGATTATGTTTGATGTATAACTGATTCCTATAATTAAGACCTAAAATATGGGAATATAAACTTCAAAGTTACATAAAAAAGTAAATAACATATAGGTCATTTTTTAAATTTAAAACAATATTTTAAAACTATATACTAAAAAAGTAAAATTTTTTTAAATCAATATGTGTGTATGAATGTTATATGGATGTACACTTGAATCTATTTTATTCATTCTTTATAGTGACTAAATCTTTCTAAATATTCTGAATGTAATCCAAAATTCTAAAACATTATTTTATTTCTAGTGTCAACAAAGCAATGAGAATTGCAAGTATGTATAAGCACTTTTAAATTTGTATATCATATTTTGATTATTTACTTCCTAATATAAAAGGCTCACATTTGTAAAATCAAAACTAGTAATAGACTTTAGTTCATTATAGCACATTAGAAATAAAAGTAAAAAAGTTATACTTTCTTAAACTATTAAAAAAAATTTCTTACATTTCTTATATAAATGCTACTCACACATGTGAGTTATTTCCCAATTTACTCATTGAGATGACAGTTTCACTGAATCAACTGTAGACAGTTCAACTGCTCTATAGGATTATCCTTTAACAATCATTGTTATCATGGTTACTCGCAAGTCAAATTTATATTTATACAGATCCAGTTTCTTTTCCACATATATATAAAATTTATAACTTGAAATTATAAATAAAATATCTTGACAACAAAATATACTTCCAAAATAGGTGCAATTGAAATAATATTGAAAATGAAACTTAATAGAGTTGAAATTTTTTTGTATCAATTAAAATCAGTTTTAACTACTTTTAAAAATAAAAAATATATTAAAGAGCCTTTTTTCTGTCAGCCTCATTGGATAATTTTGAGTAATCGACAGCAAAATTATAGAATTTAAAAGTCTTATTTTCAATAGTCACAGATGATATTCACTGCATCTGGAATTAATGATTAGAAATCATAAGCAATGTATGGTTGAAAACGTTTTCCTGATGCAGTAGTGATATCACAAATCGCAAGAAAGAAAAGACACTAACAGTCTGAGAAAGATGTGTATATTCTTACAGCAGAAAACAAATGAGGTCAAAAGAAGACGATGATCGTGTCACAGAAAATGATTTAAATTATGATTCTAAGAGAATCTTAAGTCAAGGCTATAATGTATGAATGCCCCATCACGTTGAATGGATGAATGAAACAAATTGAATTTCGGATCATCACTATCATGCTAAGAAAACGTTTTTGATCATGTGTTGTAATGTGATTTTCTATCATCTGTGTAATGTAACTACTGTGTTGTGTCATCCTGTATATTGACATATAATGCCAATTTTATACAATTTCCTTGCCTTTACTCAGTGGCGTGGCAGCCCATAGAGGGCCAAGGCATACTGTGCCCATCTCAGTTTTATTAATCTTGGGTTTTGGAGAGCAAGAGCAGATGTTTAGGTTGGGTGGTCAGCCTAACGCAGAACCCCCAGTGTTAAGTTTCCAAGCATGCTTGGTACTCATTTTATCGACCCACCGAAGGATGAAAGGCTGAGTCAACCTTACCCAGACCGAGGATCAAACCAAGGACTTGTGGCACAACAGCGAGAGGCACTATCCCTTTCCTTGCCTTAACTTAGCTATTTAAGCAACAGAGTACATACTTAATATCTAATATTGTGACCAAATAAGATTTCTTTTTCATTTCAGACATGCAGCTGTCATAGTGGTAGTGTCATTTCAAAGGTTCAGAGTAACCAAATTTATTTATCAACCGAAATTTGAAGTAAGTATTTTATGAAATATAACAGATTTATTATAAGTTACCTCAAATTTAAAAATATATAAGAAAAGGTGAAATTAATTACAAAAAAAATTATGGGAGAAATTCTTAGGAATTTTACCTGCTATACATTATTTTCTCATTTAATGACATGAAGAAAAATGGTATTTTGGTGAAGCCAGTAGCTTTAAGTTAAAAAAAACTGGAAGATACACCCATAAGGTAAACTCTTAAATTTGATCAATAAGTATGTTGTTAAAAATCTATTTATTGCGTTTCTATATTATAGAATAAAAACGTCAAGGCCATTTAATTTAAACTCATAATTATTCATAAAGTTTGCAGATGTGTTAAAGGAATTGCCCTACAAGAGTTAAAATAATAGGTTATGGATCTGTTCCATTTTCATAAAAGTACCCAATGTTTCATTCAGGTTGGTGATGTCTATTCCAAACAACAAATGTTTATTCAAAATCCTTTATGCTTGAAAATACAAAACTTTTCTGACAATTGACATTAATGTTCATAAATATGCAGGTGTAACATGGACAAAGTTGTAATTGTAGCTATAGGGCAGTTACAATAAAAATAAAGACTTAATCTTTTATTTTAGCGAAAAACTAAATGTATCTATTAAATGAATTATGAAAAAAATGTTTCAAGACTTATCGCCGGTAAACATACAACAGGTATAGGTCTTCCATCACAAGTTAGCATATAAAAACGGAGCTTACTGGTAGAGTTTATTCCAGAAATTTAGGGTTTGAAGGCAAAGAAAGTCAAAGGGAAAAAGAAAAAAGGAGTCCGGGGAAAGTAAATAAAGCTTTAACAACTTAAACAATAAAAAAAATTTAAATATAGCATTAATGAAAGTACAGAAATTGACATATTATAATTTTGGTTCTATAAACGAGAACCTTCCTTAGTGTCTAAATACCAAATCATGGCAGAGAATTAAACAGACAAACATATGTAAAGTGGTTTAACCTATAAGGACAGAGGAACAAGTTTGAACATGAAAATAAAAAAGGGAAGATAAAAAACAGGCGTGACCGAATTTGGCAGGGACTCCAGGGTGCAACAGATAAAATTAGAATAGATTTCCAAATATTTGGAAACAGTAGGATACTAGAAAGATCTTTAACTAAATTATTAGAATTTTTCATAACATGAAACGACTCCCAAAAATCAAAGTTCAGTAGATGAAGAACAGTATTGAATGATTTTGCAGGTGAAAACTCAAACCTGTGATTAGAATTCCAATTATGTAGAGCAATGAAAAATCGGTTGATGTCCTGATTTTTAACACATCTTTTTGTGTTCCTTAAGTAGAAGTTTAAGAATATGTTTTAGTTTGTCTAATATACACAAGACTACACCACTGTGAAATTTGATAAATACTGAGTAAAGAAAAGTAAAAACTTGTTATTTTCTTGCTTAAACCTGAATTGTATGCAAGTATGTAAAGAATTCATAATACTGTGAACAAGATCACTGTCAGCATTGTTCATTGATGTGAAAAAATTATCGATGTATTGTCTATAAAAAGGGAACTTTAATAAATCAAAGATTTTCACTTTAAAGTAGTGCATACACAGGTCATTCAAAATGGGGCTAAGCAGATTTCCCATCGCTAAGTTATCAATCATTGGATAAAATTTACCATTGAAAGTGAATGTGGACTGTTCTTAACAAATATGAGTACGATTCACTAATTTGCCAATTTCAACCTCCTTAAAGTGGAATTCTTGTAATATCTCATGTCCAATTGATTCTGTGCAAGTCCAATTGATTCTGTTTAAGAAGAACTTAGAACACTAAATTTGAATTAAATCTGAAAAAAAGCAACTAATTTGGGTATTGAAGGTCAGGTGGGTAGAGTAAAGTTGGTATTAAGTTTAAGTGCATTGAGTTAGTTATTATTTAGCCTAACTGAAGAGAGATTGACAACAGAATTTTGAATAACAGGTGGTAAAAGAAGTTCAAAAATATGGTTTGGTTTGAGCAATTTATCGAATTTCTTCTTAAGGATTAATTTATGTTTAGAGTTGAATAAGTCAGTTCTTAGTCAAAACTGTTTATTAACCAAGTAAAAATTTTAAGTAGAGTTACCGATATTAAATGTAAATCATATAATTCATACTTAGCTGAAGCCAGCTTTTTACAGGTTTCTTAAAAATTAAAATTTACTGTTAGAAATCATTTTAACAGTTGTGTAGTGGGAGTATAAATTACATTTTAAAGCAATTTACTCTCCTTTAAATTAGTCTAAAGCTAAAACATTTTTCTACTAGAATTAATACTTTACAGACATCTTATTTCACATGGTTTATCACTGCCTTTTCACAATTAAACACATACGCGGCTAGGGGTGCTTCTCTAAATTTAACTTTTGATGTCTGTTTCTGAAGAGATTATAATAGGGTAGCACCCCTAGTCATGTACAACAACTTTTCTGGGCATGGGTTGCTATGCAGTTTTAATTCTGATGATGTGTCTCAACTCCCCTAAAAGTTTGCCGCAGCATTTACATGACCTTGTGTTATATATAACATTTTTAAACATAAACAGTAGGATACAAAATAGATGAAAAAGGACATTTATAAAAAAGTCTGTCACTTTAAGAGCAAAACTAATTTCTCATTTAAAATGCTCACTCCCAAATTAAGTAAAATGAAATATTTGTATGAATGCAAAAATTTTTTTTACCAGTGTAAATAATTGCCATTCACTTCAATAATTAATAATCATGATTTAACTATTTCTTAATAGTAATTACACTAGTCAAATGTAATTGCTGATAATTATTGCTAATATTCAAATAGTTGTACATTGGGATATGTTTATTAAAGAAAATAAACTGAATTTCATCAGGGGTATAATCTTGTAATATTATTTTTATACATGCATTTGTAAAAATTAAAATGTTTCAAACCAGTTTTATTAATTGGAATTAATTTCTTTTCTAGACTGTAGAGCTTTTTAGCTACATTGGAGGATATATGGGAATGTGGTTAGGATTATCTCTGGTTTCTCTGTTTGATCTGGCTGAAACACTTGCATACTTATTTTATTATCCTGTTGGCCGAATGAATTTAAAATCAAAAAAGAAGAAAAAAAGAAGAGTAAATCCATTCAGTCAGAATTGGGAGAGAAATATGTCACTATATTAAAATTTTTACAATTTAATAATATTTTTTATTAATTATGACCTGATAATATACCTGAAGGAGCTGATTTTATTGAAATTTAGATTATTGAAAGGAGATTGATAAAGAATAATAAATGTTAAAGAATTTATAGAGTCCTATAATTACTAATATTTAAAAATTAATGAATTCATGTTATTATAATAAAGCCATATAAAGGAATGAAGATTATAAAAAGAAATTCATTTGACTTATCAAAATTTCAACCAATTTTTATTGCTCAGATATAAAGTAAGATTTGTACAAAATACAGAACTTTTTTGCAATATATGATAGTATTTTCAGAAGAGAAATCTATGAAAATATTATCAAATACTGAGATACAGGAGGACTGTACAGGAGATTGCAATTGAAGTGATAGATTAAAAATAAATGTAAAAGAGAGCAACTTCCAACAATTCTCTACTGAAGCAAACACAAAAGCTTGAGAAAGTTTTATACATTCCTATCAACCAGAAAAATAAGGTATTAAACTTCATTACACTCTAAAGAAAAAGAAAAAAATAAAAATAAATTAATTTGCACCTGCATGACAGCCACTTTAAAGCTTGAAGAAGAAAGAATTCCGACCCCACAATGTTTCTCTTTCTCTATAGAAAGGAACATAAACTCATTAGTATATACAATATTGATTTTTTTAGTGAAATCCAAGCTTCATACGAAATTGAAATAGTTTTATCTTGAACTGTTCTGTTTTTGCCTATATTTAGTGCTAAAACTTGAGGAAAAATGTTCTCTTCTTTTAGACATAAATAACTAAACTACCTTAGCTCCTAAAAGTAAATGTGTTAACTTAACTATACATAACTCCCAATTTTCATCTTTGACTCAATTTATTGTTTCAAAAGATTATTTGTCAACAGAATGAAAAAAATAGTTTTATCTTTGAATAATTCAAGAACAATTTTGATACATCTGAGATTTAGATGTTATATCACATTGAAAAACATTGATTTTCTTAAGTCTTTAGTTTAAAAAAGAAGAGCTAAGTTACGATAAATAGAGATTTTTCAAAAAATCTTACCAAATATGATATGATAGTTCAAATTAAATTTCCTTACAAAAACTGTAATAGCCCAATAACACAATTTTGTTCATAAAACATATGGAATTAATTTTTAAAAATTTAAAACTAAGGAAATTTTGTCTAGACAATTTTTAATTGAGGAGAAATTAAATTAAACAAGTCTATTAATTTTCTTCTGTTTTCTGACAATATTTCTTACCCTGTCTTTTATGACTTATAAATTTATAATCAGAAAATTACTGCAATTGAATTATTCTAATTTGAAAGTGTAACATAGCATATAGTGAGTCAAGTAAAACAAATTTCTCCCAAATTTCATCTACATTTAATTATAAGCATTTAGAATCAAGTTTAATGACAGTAAACTTATGATAAAAAATATTCGTCTGAAAATTACTTTTGTAAATGTAACACAAGTATGACTGATTTGCTTATGTTGGTGACAAGGAGATGAAAGTGTTGAATATTCACCAAAACATAATAAAACAATATTTGTAAAGACTTTTCAAGCATTTGTGGATGCTCCAGATCTGATTGGATTTCATCAAAAAATAGATGAGTTGGTTACTTTTTGCAAGAATTGATGCATGTATTAGAATTTTAGAATAAACAATGTAACATATCACCCCTTTTAGAAGTAAAATAATCTTAGATGGGTAGTTTTTCCTTTTAGAAATTAACAAAATGACTCCTTATTTAATATTTGTGTGATTAAGAAAGAAAGTATAGTCCAAGTTTTTATTTAAGGAGTCAATTTTTTAAGTTGATCAACACTACAAAGAAAGAAAGAAAGATACATCGACAGAATGAACACAAAAAAACTTAGCTGTATATAAAAAGTTAGGAAGGAAATGCTTTCAGTAATTATAAAATTTTGCATGGATATCTAAATATCCATCCCAATATTCAGGCCATTAAAAACAAAGGAATTGTGTAGGTTTTAGAGAAATAACTGTTTTGCCAAAAGAACGAAAAAAGGAATAGTATTATATTTAAAAAAAGTACTTATCTGAACAGAATTTTGATGCAATTTAACTTTACATTTTTAAGAAAACATATCACTAGGCATAATAAATCACTGTACATTTCAAATGTTACAAAATTCATGTGAGAACAGGAACAAACAACAGAGTAAGCAATTAATTTAATAATATAATAAAACACTGAGATTTGAAATTAATATACAAATATACACTTATTATCACAACTTGTCGACATACAAAGTAAAATTCTTCATTGACTTTAATTAAAATAGCATCACGAATTCTTTTATTCTCAATTTCAATACTAAGAGATTAAAACTAAATTAAAAAGCCTTAAAAGCATTTATTAACATTACAAAATTACTTACTTCCTAATGCAATATACTAATTCTTCAAACCAAATAATTACAATTGTCCATTCCATCTTTTTTTATAAAAATACTAAATTGAATTAGGCTTGATTTGTTATTCAGTCCTCACAGTTTTCGGCAACTACAGTGAAATGGGTTAACTAGGAGTGCTACTTGAGATCTTTTCTTTAAAACTTTATTTAATACAATTGGTAAAACCAATCATAACTCCATTTTGTAAGGCTTGTTACTTTCAGGAGAGATTTATAAATAGTAATATAATAAAAAAAATTATTACAGTGAGCTTCATACTTCTTTATGCTTCAATTTTTTCATTTAAGCATTTTTATCAGGAAGACAGAATTTCTAAACTTGCTTACTTAAATATTTCGTAGATAATTATTTATACCATTCTCCATTACAAAAACTGCATTCTTCTTTGAAAGACATTCGAGAAGCAACCTTGGGAGAAAAATTTAACACAACTGAATCATATTTATAGTATTTCAATATCTTATGTTATTACAGTAAAATATGTTAAGTTAATCACTCTTGTAAAATGAACTCAATTATTAGGAACAGAATTTATTCTATATAATATGAGGTTGAAAAACCTTTGTAATTTGATCACCTGTCTATCTTGTATGTTGACCACTAAATTGAGTCAAATTTGTCTAACAGTATTATGAAATGGTATTAAAAAATCTTCCTATTTTATCCTATAAAAATCTTTTTTTCAAAAAATATCTATGTCATTCTGAAATGGTCATTAGAATTTTACTAAATTGGGGAGATAGTGTAATAAAGCTAACATGCACATAAAGCTAACCCCTTTGTGAGTTGACCACTTGCTGAAATTATAAAGGCTTATCTCTTCTTCAAACAATTCCATTCATCCTTTTTTTTTACTGATGTTCTTGATGTGCTGATCTTGAATACCTTTTCTTTCATTCATTCTATGAAAACAGAAGTCAGTTGAAAAGTGTTTCTTGGAGTAGCGAATGTTAGAATTTCAATGAATGAATTCTTTGAATATGCTTAGATCTTTTCTTTGAATGAACTTTGGCATTTCAGTAAAGAAATTCTTTAAAATATGCTAAGATCAAAATGGAGGTAGAGAAATTGTAGAGACAGTTTGGGATACATTTTTACATAAAATGGCTTTAAAAAAAAAGAAAACAAGGTGACCTTTTACTTGATAAAAAACAGAAGAGACAAAATAATGAGCAAAAGAGTAAAGAGAAAACCACTGCTGATAAAATTGAGAAATTGTTTAACTCTTTCAGAAGCTTTAGACTGGACTAAAATTCAATATGTAATGCACCTGATAAGCAACATATCTCTAAAAAGGAAATGGATCTGAATGTTCATGTTGAAAACAAATTGGTTGATGAAAATTTAACGCAACAGTAGCAAACAGAAATTAAAGATTGGTTTTGTGACAAAAATATTTTACGTAACAGAATAACTTCAAAAATGTTGTTAAGTTAAAGAATTGCATATCTTTTTGAGTCATGATATTTCAAGAATTACACATAATAAACACTCCATATGCATCATGAACAAAATAAGATTTTTAAACTCTTTAGTTTAATATTAAAATTAAATAAAAATTGAATTTTATTCAGGTAACTCATTTAATTCATCAGATTCTTTCTATTTGCAATGCTAAAAAAGTTTATGTTGCATTTATATTATTTTCATAGGTGGAATAATAGAAATTATTATTTAATAACATGATATAAAGAATGATAAAAAAAAGACTCATCTCCCCTCTAAAAGTTGATCATTAAAACAATGCACCACAAGTGATCAACTTACACAGGTTCCACTGTATTAAAAACCATAAAAATCTGAGAAATACATTTAAAATATTCAATAGTTTCTTAACACATTATTTATATACTACATTAATCATTGATTATCAATGATGGACACTAGCATATCATTCAATTTTCAACCATTATTTGATCTAGATTTATGACTTTAACACATGTTAAAAATATTTTTTAACAGTTGAAATCATCAACCTCAAACACATCTCATGCTAAAATTTGATTGTTTTCTCAAACATCTTTGTAATTTAACAAAGAAATGTTGTTCAAAAAAAAAAAAAAAAGAAAGAAGAAATCAGCTTTTTTAATGAGAAATATAAAAAAATAAAAACTCGAGTACAATCACTATATTTATAATTGAGAATTCCTCAAGATTTAAAATAGTTTAAACATTTGGAATGCAGCATGAGAAAAAAAATGAAGATTTATAAAATAAAATTACAGTTTAAACTAAATATTTAATAGAAATCATAATTTTTTGAAAAAAGAAATACATTTTTAATTTTAAGACAATAGTTATTTGCTTTTTAAATTTTGATTAACTAATTCTACTTTCCCATAAGAAAGCTTTACAGACCACACAAATCATTGATATTATATAAATTTCATTATAAAATATTAAAATTTAGACAGTTGAAAAATAATAATGACATTATTTCAAATTTTAACAACAATGCAAAAGCTAAGAAAAGTTTTTTTTAAAAAAATTTTGAAAAAATTCATACTAAATCATAAATTAATCCATGTATATTTTGTCTCCGGAACAATATCAACAAAAATTGGGAAATAAGATAAATATTTGTTTCTGCAATTTACAATATTGTTTTGGTAGCACACTCTGTAATGTTACTAATCTAAATTGAGACATCATAAAAACACATCATAAAAATAGAAAAAAAAAAGATAAAAAATAAATGAAGTAAGTATTAAATTTTTTAATTATAAGATATCAAGAATAAGAAGGATATAAAGCTGTTATTAAATATTCATCTTCAATGATAAAAATTGTTTCATCAAACTTGGCCTAATTTTTAGTTTAATTACATTTTTCAAATCTACAATGAACTGAAATAATTATATTATATTAATTATCATAATAAATTTACTTTAACTTTTGATCATAAAAATAATTTTTATCTTTAAAGAAATTAATAAACAAAGAGATATTCTTAAAAAAGGAGGTAATAACATTGTTGTTATTTTGAGTATATCATAGGTTAATTGGTAAATCTGGTTCATTACAAATTCCCAAAATCATTTATTAGGCTTATTGCAGTGAGCCTAGTAGCTGTGCATGGCAAAATGACATTGACAGTTCGCAAAGAGCCAGATTTACTGATTAGCTAACAACATATGCACTTTAGTATCCATGACAAATAATTTACAGCTTTTGGAAATACATGAAATTGGAACTACTTTCATTATTGGAACTTTGAACAAGCCCTTAAATTCTTTCATCTATTTAATATATTCAGTCATTAATAAAAATTATAATAAATTATTTGAACATCCCTACGTGAATTTAATAATACATTAAATTTCAGAAAATTAGAATATTGTTAGAATTCTATTTTGCAACTAGATTCTGAACCCTGAAGTTCAATTACATATTAATTATCATTGATTTTATAAAGTGTATTTTAAACCAAGAAGTAACTATTATAGAATAGCAAGACGCAAAGAAATAGTAGATTTTATTGACCAATAAAAACAGAAAAATTTTAACTTATTAAAAACTATTAATATTATAATCATAAAACACAGAACTCAAAGCATTTCTAGTGTCTTAAATCAATTCAAGATTTTGAAAGTAAAGCAACCGTTGCTTTTTTTACTGCATCTTGAGAAAACTTTTTTTCATAACACTGCTTAGAATTGTGCGTTTTAACTACCATCAAACTTTACAGAAATATTATCCACTTCAAGCGAACAAAATTGATTTAGAAGTTCATCAACTGTTGTATATTTAGATTTATTTAGTGATGGAAATAAATTTAAAAAAAAAACTGAACTCTAGATAATCTTCCAGATTCTATTCTGGCCATGTTAGCCACTTTAGCATTAATTATGTTCTATGAGAAATGACATAAATAACATTTCAGCATTAATTACATTTATATTCTGCATTAAAATATTGCCTTTGAATATTTTGCATTAAAAGTTTGGCTATAAGTCTTTTTGTTCTCAGCCATAACTTTTATCATAAGTGAAAAAATATTTAAAATAAACAATTAAAATTAAATTGTAGTATTACTTGCCACTCACGCAATCTAAAAAAAAACAAATATGAAATTGAGTAGCACATACGACATGAACTCATAGACAAGAAATGCTTAAGCCCCTCCTTCATAAACAATAGCGGTATGATGTTTATCTACTGAAGGTTGTTCACACTGGTTTTAGCGTATCAGTTCCCTTCTGTAGAGGCAGTTGCGCAATCTTGAAATCAATTCCGTACACAAGAAACGCACTTGTGGTGCTAAACTAAAAGCGTCATTTCAAAAAGATATATATTCGGTAAAAATAATTTAAACTGCATAAAAAATGGTGTACAAGAGCAGAAATGACTGGAAATGCGCACATTTTATGCATAATGCATAAAAGTTGGTAGGTATTAACTTTTATAGGAAATGATTGAAGGTGACAGGTCGCTTTCCTTCCTTTGTTGCTCCCATCACAATTAAACCCCTTACGTTGAGATAATAGTTGAGGTGGAGGAGAAGGTATTAGTTTTCATAGGAAAACTGGTTCATGGTGGAAAAAAATGAAACATTTACGAAACTTAGACTAAAAGGAGGAAAGTTTCTCATAAAAAATATAAAAAGCTGGAAATTCTGAAGAAGGCGGAAAAATCTCATCCCTGAATATTAGAATAATTAATGAAATTATTTTATGCGAAAATCAAAGCATACAATTCAGATCGGCTTTTAATTCATTTTTTATAGTAAAAACTCTTCAAGTTCTGAGCTTTAAGTTTATTCCTTGTGTGCAATAAGTGTTTATTTTTGAACAAAGTTACAAGAAAGTTTAAAGTTCTTAACTTATAAGATAGAATTTTTTTTTAATGATGAGAAAAGAAATTTAACCATAAAGTAAAAATATATAGTGTTAAGAAAAAGGATTCAATTTAATGCACTTCAAATGGTAATAAAAATATAAAATGATCTGAAATCACAGTTAAAAAAAGGTAGATGCTTTTTCTCCCTGATTCTTATTCATATTGGTATATTCTGGCTTTCCTCTGGCTTCTAGCCTTTCCTCTGAATAACAATTTGTTATACAAATTTAAAGTTCTGTAATTCACTGAGTTATCTACACCCTTACCAAAAAATATTATAACTCAAAAGTCAGAAACCAAAACTCATGGTAAGCTGAATTTCCAATAGGTCAAAGTATTTCTTTGGTCCCATTAGAGCAAATTGACTATACAACACTTTCAAATGAATTTAAACTAAAAATCAATTTAAAGTTTAGTTTTCAGTTATACACATAATAAAACAATTACATAATTGAAGAGGAAACACATTACTCATTAGAATTGCTTTGACATATTACCTGTGTTTAGCTTTTACAAATGAAGGTCAAGTATGAAACATTCTCATAATGATATTTGACATGACAGTCATGTATCTTTCCCAAACTTCTAACATATGTGGATCACTAAAAATATTACGATACTTTAGATTAAAATTACTAAAAATATACTTTATATTAAAATATACAGAAAAAATCAATTGCAACACATATTTATTTCCAGTTTCAGTATTAGCTGCATGTTGATATTTTTAGTTTCAATTTTATGTAATTGTTCTTAATTTTAATTCTACACTGATATATTCAGCTTCATTTCAATTTTTATTTTAAATAGATGCCACCATAGCATACATTAAAAGACGCTTTCTTTGTGACAGGCTTCTATCTATAAAATATGAATACAAATAAAATAATTAAAGTAAAAAGTCATATTTACTCTTATATTCCTTGAAGAACACCCCAGAAGCAGAAAGTGACTAAAACTGTGACGTACGTCGCAGAACAAATCAAGTCCTGCAGAACAATTTGTATTTTGAATAAGTGACAGCGTTATCCTGCGACCTCCCGTCCACCTGCCTCCGAGATAGTTTTGCAGAACAATCCCCAACCCTAATCTCATACATTCTTTTAAGGCAGCTCTTATTTTAATTTTTGGACCTTCATATCATAGGCATTTTATTAATAATTCATCGTCATCGTCATTAGCAAAATTTTGTACTTCAAAAGTGATTGAAAAAGTAACAAATCAAGAATGTTGGTCTTGGTTTAAAAAATAATGTAGTGTATCTGTGCATGATCCTGTATTTTAATAAATGAAAATATAATATTTTAACGTTAAGTTGATTTCTTTTCTCTGTGAAATGCTTACAGAACATTTGTATAAATTAATAAGCCCTGTTGCAGAACATTTGACAATATTCTGCTTATGGGAAGAACACATTACATTGATATTTCGAAATCAAAGAATACATGACACCACTAATTTTAATCAAATCTTTCTTTTATTATTAACAAAATAAACACGATAGTAAATGCTATTTCTGCTTTTAAAAACAAGAGCTAATATTTTGATCTTCATTAGCAGAAAAATTGTCCCTGTTAACTTTAGAATAAATACTGAATAATTAAAAAAAGTTTTACAATAATTGATTGTCCTGAAACTTTAAACTTACCAAAGATAAAACTTCAGTAAACATTTAAAAAAAAAAAAACATTAAAAGTAAACATTTCTAAACAACCACATTTTTCACTTTTTTTTAATTGATTTATTTAAATCAAAACTAGACACAAGAAATTTAAAAAAAATCCCTCTAGCTTTAAGTTCCTATATTTTTAGTTAGTTAATAAAGTTGGAGTCGAAATAATTGAAATTTTCTAGATTAACTATGGACTTTGACATTTGCTGTTTTTTCTAAGCTATTGCCGTTTTACATGACATAATGAAATAAATGTTCATTATTTAACATAATTGAACAAAAAGAATTAGAAGAATGAAAATTTTAATAATGGTTCCGCAGTAAAATGCACCGCATTTTGTGGCCTTTTAAAACCATAAGAAATGAAATGTTTAAATAAAATGTGCCCTCTTCTTTTTTGACTTGTAATATGTTTGAAATGCATCATTGTCTCACAGCTCATCTTTGAGCTACTCATATACTGCTCAGTGGCGCAACAGCGAATAGAGGGCAAAGGCCTACTGAGCCCATCTCAGTTTTCTTGACCTTGGGCTCTGGAGTGCAAGAGCAGATGTTCTGGTTGGGTGATCAGCCGAATGCAGAACCCCAGTGTTTAGTCCCCAAGTATGCTTGGCACTCATTTTATCGACCAACTGAAGGGATGAAAGGCTGACTCAACCTTGCGCAGTCCAAGGATCAAATCAAGGACCTGTTGCACGAAAGTGCAAAATGCTACCACTCACCCCCGGGCATTATATATATATATATATAGTTTCAAAATTATCCATCTAAGATCGCTAAGAGACCCAAGACACTTTGGGACAGTAAGATGTTTAAGATATCAGATAGTAGGAAATGAATTAAGATAAATAATTAAAAAAATTCTTTTGAACACAAGAGGTTATAAGACAAAAAACAAACTTTGCTTTTTTTGGAGAATAAAAGACCTGAGCTATTGCAATTCACCATTCTGTCCCCTTGAATACATTACAGAACCAGAGTAGCAAGTTTTCAAATATTTCTTGGACTATAAAGCACTCATGTAAAACTTTAACTCAAAAGAAATAACTATCTGGGATTACCACTACTTATTAAAAGTTAAAACATACATGCTATTTATTTATAAAAGTAGGTGTATGAAATCTGAAAATAAATAATCGTAGTTACTAATAGTTTACTCTTTCCATAAGAAGGCTAAAAAAGATATTTTCTTTAGTATTTAGCCTTTTTCAAAAATAAGCAGTCATGTAATGAACTTACGTCAATGAGAAGGAGTAATTAACATTAACTTAAAAGGTAATACATATCCAACAACTACAATACCTTTTACATAGGTGTGTAAGTGTGCCAGCTTCTGTATATGTTTCAAGTAGCTTTCTGAGATCTTTTTCAGCCCATCGGCTTTGGCGAAAAGTTTCGATGAACTAGATTTAAATAAGGAGAAAAGTGTTTAGAGAATACAGTAAAAATGGGCATGAGAAAAGATACAAACATTCAGAAGAAAAAGACTTATGTTGTATGATACTTTAATTAGAAAGTTTATTAAAAAATTAAATATTTTTTGACCTGGCATCTTAATTGCCACTGTCAGTAATATATCTGTGGTATTAAAAAAATTACTATATAGTAACCTAGTAAAAAGGCTCTAAATATCTCACATTTCATAACTGCCCAGTAATTTTTTTCAAATTGTTTGACTATACAGACAGAATTTTCACCCAAAGAAATTATTCAACTGAATGATAGTTATGCAATATGAAATGCTTAAATTAATATTACAAAACACATTCTTAGTTAAAGTTTCAGAAATTGAAGGATGTGTATTGTCATTGCATGTATAGCTAAATATAAATAAGGAAAATATATTGGAGACAAAACTGAATGTCCTTATTTAATTTAGTATTTAAAATTCATGGTTTCTACAAAGCTTGCTTATCTGAACATTTTAGTTTTTTGGAAGAAATTTTTATTTTAGTCTTTTTTCTAGAAACTGTTTAATGACAAAATTTTATTGTACAGAACATTATTTTCAGTAAAAGAAGACAAATAAAATTTTTGCTTTATGAGATTAGGAAGAATATACCATAATAAATAAAAGCAATATAAACTATACAAATAGATAATTAATATCGTGCTTCACTGTCAATATATTTCAAAGTTTATACAATTCTAGACAATTGGCATGGGGAGTTCTTAAGTTATACAGCAAGTAAATAGTAAAATTAACTAAAACATGAAAAAAAAATGAGCCTCAGTTTTTAAACGGTTAACAATATTATTCAAAATATACTTAAAAAAGGAAAACCAAATGAATTTCAAGGTAGTCTTTTGGAAATATACAATTTGTATTAAGACAAGAAAATATAAGGATTCCATGTTAGATGCTCTAAAAATATGGCAATAAATAGTAAAGAATTTCAAGGACAAGTCATGAAATGACAGATTATATAATGATGAAGGCAAAAAAGGTAATCAAATGGGAACTTTGTGATAAAATAAACAAAACACAAAATGCCTTTGGAGCTGCAATGGGAATATCTTAATTTTTTTTTAAATAAACAAGTATATTTTTTATTTACATAAAATGAAGCAAAATACTCTTAAAGTCCAGGCTTTTCAGGAATTTTAAGTATGTATCTAAGTAAGTAGCACATAGCAATAAAAACTTAGTACTATTTATCCTTGAAGTGATAAAGAAAAAGTAGGTACAACCCAAATTCCAAGAAAATTAATTATCTTGTTCCTAGTGACCTTTTAATAGGATTTTTTTTTTCAAAAAAAAACAAAAAAAAGTGGTAGCACAAGCATTTTTTTTAATGATTCATTTTGCAGGAACAAGTTAGTTCCACTTATCGTAATATATTATGAATATAAATATTTACAAAAGGAACTGAAGTCAGAACATAGTAATTTTCTAAGGCCAAAGTTATTAGTAAAAGAAAGAAATATCCACATGACATAAATCAATAATTACTACCACTTTTTCACATGGGTTTGATTTTTTTCAAATATGGACACTTCTTTCTGACTGGGCACTAATGGAATAAGAAGTGTTGGGTAAGACAGCTTTTGAAAGATAACCATATAATGATATGAACAAATTTTTTTAAAGCTCTTGGTTCTAATTATCTTATAAATATTTTAATGCAAAATTTTTTTTACACAAGTGTTACAGAAATTTAGGCTATAAAAAATAAGGGTTACTTTCAAAAAAAAAAAAAAAAACTATGATGAAATGTACAAAGATATTTAATTATCAAAGAAACTATTCAATTTAATGACATTTTTCAGTAGATATGAAAAACTAAATGAACCAACGCTTTCCAAGGCAACAATCAACGAAAATGTCCAATTAACGTTCTCCAGTAAATTAAGGAACTTCTCCAAAGGAACAAGTTCCTTAACTTGGGAGACTAGTTCAAACATTAGAGAGGGGAGGAATGTGTTCACGCACCTAAACTTAATATTTCTTTAAATATATACTGTAAAGTATATGTAAATTTAATAATTTCTATGAATAACTTTATAGCAATTTTGTACAAAATGAAATATTTCTTTCAAAAAAAAAATTAAAAATAGCCCTTTGTGGTATAAATTTTGCAAAAAGTATGAAGGGAAGATATCTAAAAAACATTGTCTTGGTTGTTTCTTAAAATTAAAATCAAAGTTAAGAATGTTTGCAGATTATATCGATTTTTTGTAAACCGATTAGGCCTTGCACCCATCCAGCTTTGATAACTGACTCTCTATTGGAATGCTAAATTTATGATCCCAAACAGCAAAAAATTTTAAAAAATATAAAATAAATTGCACAAATGTAAGTGGTGTGATTATTATAATCATTAAAATACATTACAATCAAATTTACCTACTCCTTCAATTGTGTCATTTATTCAGGTCTCTCTCTGTTTAAAACAGACCTGATTTGTATTGATTCCGATAATAGCAGTGCTACTATTGTTACCTCAGAAATATGGTTTGTTATTTTTAAAAATCAATATTATATAAGATTTTAAGTGCTTATTAACAGGATAAAAATAATCAAACCTAATTCTTTTTTGCTAATTGTACATTTTTAAAAATATAAACACAATATTAAAAAAAGTAATTTCATTAACAAATTTATTTGCTGTTAAAAGAAAATGGAGCTTAAAATAATTTTTCACCGTGATTTAGTTACGCATGTAATAAAACATAATTTTTACATAATAGAATGATTGTTTTTTTTAATTAAAAACTTTTTAAAATCTTTTCTAAAGCTCAGCATTATTTCTTGGAAAACATTTCATATAAAAATTTTTGAACAAATAATAAGTTATTTTAAAGGTTCTGAAAAACAATTCCTAATCAGTAAATGAGAATTACATTAATTTTATACACTTGATAAAAATAAAAATGCTCAACACTTAATTAATTTAAAAACATTTAGCAGAGATATCAGTGTAACAATAATTAAATAAACATTGTATACCTTCTCAACAATGTCAACAAAAAGATCTCGAACTTCCTTGCTGTGATTCAAACCTGATCCAATATTCACAAATGTTCGAGTAAGGAACTAAAAAAAAAATATTAAATACTTAAAAAAATCTAAATGTAAAATCTTTCAAATCTAAACTTTGATAAACATGTTAACTTTTAGATAATTTTTCTTCTTCTACTAACCCTAAAATTTTGGTTCAAAATTTGTTTTAATAATATATTTAATATTAAAATAAATGTAATTCTAATAACAGTGTGGTTAAAACTATTAAGACAATCATTAAACATAATATTAAGTAAATATAAAATAAACATCCATTTTGTTGCTAACTTCCACACTTATTGTTACTTGCTGGGTGAAACACAGTATTAATGTTTATATTTTAATAATTGTTTCTTTTGTGTCTATGAATATTTATTTTTGCTGGTTTTCTTCTTCTATCATAAATATTTTTAATGATGCAACTCATATTAAAGATCCTACAAAATATATCAAATAAAAAATACATGAGTTATGATAGTAAGCTTAGTTCTATCGAAAAAGAATATCATAAATATTTTTTGTATTATAATTATATGCATACCTACTTATTTGCTTAATTTTTTATGACCATAACTTACAGAGAAATATATGAGTAATAAAACTACATACCTTAGAAACCATTTATCATTTGTAAAACAACCCATATCACTTAAAAATAATAAAACAACCCACTAAAAATATTTCCTTTTTATAGCATGGCAAGTAATGAGTAAGGCTCTACAAGGCCTTAAATGCCTTGTAGGGCCTTACTCATTTTGAGAAGATTTGGTATGTGCTGGTTTCAAACACAACAGTGAATGGTTAGGAAACCACTAGACATCAAATAATGTTTCAACAAAGAAAACAAAACTAGAGAAAAAAAAAAGGGAGAAATATGTAAACATATTATTTATTTATTATTTATTTATATTTCTTTTTGCTTTTTAAAGCTTGGTTTAATTCTGTTGACATAAATCTGCTGATTAATCATTCCCCCCTCCATAAGACACTTCACAACTGCTTTTTTTACACCCTCTTGATGATTTCTGGTGTATTTAACATGCTATAGTGCATAAGCAAAAAAATTGAGTGTCTATCTCCACTAGCTTTATATTCAAGGATAAGCATAGTTAAATAATAAAATATGTTAACTGATAACTTATAATTCAGCCATGCTCATTCACTAAAAATAGAGCTAATATTGAAAAACCAAAAGAACATATTACAAGTATTTAAATTTTCTTTTCCTACAGTTTAAATAAATATTTTACAACATTATTCACATTGTGAAAAATATATTATAAAAGACAAAATAACTTTAATGATAATAAATGATGCAACTTCATGAAAACCTTAAAATTTGAGTCCAAATCAGTATATAATCTATCAGTGAGCACTGATCTCATTGTGCCTAACACAACTGATTTCAAGTCATCATAAACATCTTTTTCAAGGAATTGTTTAAGGTCACGCAAGTCTTGAAGAAAGTCACGATCCATTTCCATTGCAGTTTCTTCATAAGTACAGTCTAAAAAAATATTAATGCAAATTATATGAATTTTGTTTTGTTGTTGAAATATTGGTTAATATTTAAAAAAAATAATTGAAATATCTTTATAAAATAGGCAAGTTAGGGAAAACAATTATTTTTTTTAAAATTAATCTCTTTATGTATTTTCTTAATATTTTTGTAGCTCAATTTTAAATTGCACTAGTTTTTTTTAATAAAAAATAAGTCTCTAATAAATGGCAATTAATTGTAAATGAAAAGGCATATTCAAGAGTTAGTACAAAAAGATATGAAGCAAAAAAAAAAATGTTTTTTTACCATATATTCTGTTTTGAAAAAAAATCATATTTTTTCTCATTAAACCACGTTCAAATCTATTCCTAAAATTTAAAAACTGGTGAATAGAATTTGGTAGGAGAAAACTAAATCTGTGAAAAGAAAGGATTTTATAAAAAAAAATCCCTCTTTTAATACTTGCAAAAATTAAGGACGAAATGGAAAAACTAGCATAACAACAAAACATGCAGTTATAACAGGGGGGAAGGTCATTGGGAAGAAGAATCATGGTAAGGTAAAGTAGAAAATTTGTATGGAAAAGCTAGCATAACAACAAAACATGCAGTTATAACAGGGGGGAAGGTCATTGGGAAGAAGAATCATGGTAAGGTAAAGTAGAAAATTTGTATGTATGCACCATGAAGTACCGGGGCGTGTTGAGAGAAAATAAAACGAGTTGGCGGTGGAAGCTCACTATTCATGCGAATAGTATTCCACGGTATACATCAGTTTAAACTAAGTAAATTTGTTGTCACGGTGTGATATGGCCAACAGACACCACAGAAGATTACATACGAATGAGTTTATGCAAGGTTGAATCATTGGGAAGTTGGAAGATGGTTGAAGTGTGACCATGTGGCTGCAAAGTTCGGGATCACCCACAGCATCGTTTCATGAGCTTGGAACACATTTAAGAGAACAGCTCTCCAAAGGTTTAGTAGAATTCGTCCTCGCACAACCATGGTAGCGGACGACCAGTATATAGTGCTACAGGTTAGAAAGAACAAACGGCTAACGGCAGGAGAAATCTCTAGGCGCACACACCTAAGTACTGGATGCCTAATATCGTATTTTATTGTGGCCAGGAGACTGAACAAGGTTGGTCTATTTGCATGATGGCCAGTACAGTGTGTTCCATTAACATGAGTTCACTGGAGACATAGTTTAATGTGGTGCTGGGAACACAACTGAATGGGATAGAGTACTCTTTACAGATGAGAGCAGATTTAGTATGACCTGTGTTTCTGGATATATACACATCTGGAGAGAGTGAAGAACACGCAATAACTCCATTACCATTGAAAGAGACCAATTTTTAGGAGGCGGAGTTCTTGTATGGGGCGGTATCATTCTTGGTACCTGTTCTGATCTACACATCATCCAAGGTGGTTCAGACACAGGAGGACGGCGCTTGGCAGCACGTCTCTAGTAACAATTTTGCAGCTGCGATTAGCAATACAACAGGAAAACAGGAATGGGCAGCAAAAGGTAAAGAAGCCTCAAGAGCTGCTTAACAACCTGGTTCTCAACATGGGCAGACAATGTCAATCCTGCACAGCAGCCAGAGGTGATCATATTCCATACTAAAGGCTCGAATTTGTTTGCCAATGTCGTGTAACATTGACATTTTGGTCATTTGTTCAATTGTTTCCTAAGTCCATATTTCAATAAAGCTACTTATTGTTTCTGTGGATTAAATTTTTTTTGTACGTTGTTTAATTCCCTATATTTTTAAATTTTTAGGACCCTATGGTATGATTTTTATCAATTTTCAATACTGCTGTTCAAAATTACATTTGAAAAATCACTTCGTCCTCAATTTTTGCACACCAATGTATTGTGAGTCAATAATGAAAAAAAATGCCTTATCTTGTACGTTCGGAAAGAAAATTACTTTAAGTAAAAATGGAAATAATTGATATGAAAAGCTTCCTAAATTATTCTTAGAAAAATTTTATTATCATTATTTTTTCATGAGATAAAGGTGAAGCCAGTATTAAAAAACTAGAAATAAGATTCAAACTAATTGAGCTTACCTATAAATTCTTTTTAAAAATCATGAAAAATATGTTCTAGAAAATTTACATATTTGACATTAAAAAGTTGTACTTTAGAAACAATTGCATTAGAAATATATACTTTTAATTATTCAAAGTGGAATAAGTAAGAAACAATGTCAATAATACATTTACTATAGATTAATTTTATGACTGCAGTAAAACCCTTGCTGTGCATTCACACACAAAAAAAAAATAAAACTAAGTTTGGATTACAGACAGACGGATTTTCTTTACAGAGAATCAGTTTTTCCGCATGTCATTAAACGGTGATACTGTTATTGGTAGAGAAATTTGTCTATAAAGCTGTTCAATTGGCAGATCAGCTAATATACATAAAAGCATTAAAACATAAAAACTAGAACCTAAAAACCAGTAGCTACATATCTTTTTAAGTACTCTTTTCTAATACTGATCTAAGCAGATTCTCAAATATAAAGTTAAAAGCAAGATTTTCCTATTTTTATGTTAATAAATTTTATTTTTTGCAAAGCTATTATTTCTAATTTTTTTTAAACATTTCCAGAATTTCTTAGCTACAATTTTTTTTAAATTAACAAAGCTTATTCTTAAACCAATAATAATAAAAAAATTTTAGTTGGAAGTTTATTGAATTGTCTGCAATTACTTCAATACTTTTTCAACTCTAAAAATTATAAATGTTTTAACACACAATGGCATGTAATTTTAATAAACAAACATCGAAAATCTTAAAACAGCTGAAAAAGTCAAATGTTTTGTTTAGACAGGAAGAATAACAATAGAAAAAGTTATCAAGTAGCATTGATCTTTGGAATGTGTGTTGTAAAAACATGAAGTAAATTTTAGCACTGATGAAATAACTTCCAGGTACTTAATATCAACATGAAAAGAAACAGGTGCCTTTTATTCATATCAATCATTCAATCATTTGCTATCGCATAAACCCATGCCACTTAAGAATTATTCTTTTTAATGCAACTAATTTTGTAAAGGAAGATATTTAATGGATATATTTTTTTCTAGATAAAGATCAAATAATTCTTTACCCAGTTTAGAACATGACCAATTACACATCATCCAGTTGGCACAAAATAGAAAATCCTCAAAGGTTAAGTATTGGAGCTTCTTTCGGCTTGTTTCACACCTGTTATTAGTTAAATACATAATTCCAGCATATTTCCTTTAAAAAAATTTAATAGAAAAATTAGACAAAATTTTATGACAAGACTATCTTTAATTTCATAAAAATGCTTTTAAGAACAACAAAAGTTTGATTTTTTTTAATTTGCTACAGAAAATAGCATTTAGTTAAATAATAAGTAAATATGACAATGACATTGAAAGTTCAAGTCCCTTAATATTAATTTCAATATTTCTCTATATCTCAAACACTTAAGTTAACTGAAAACTTTTTGCACACAATCATAAAACTAATTTATTCAAAGATAACTTCATGGAAAGAGTAACTTTTTTTAAAAAATTATTTATTACGATTTAACAGAATATTAGGCAGAAGAAAAATGGTCAAAAAATTATCCAATAAAAACTTTGAATCCAAAAATTGGCAAATTTCCTACTTTTATAAATACTGCTTTCATGAGCACACTTGAAGAATTATTGAAAGAACAAGTGTAATAATAGAAAAATAAAACAAACTTTAGAGAGTGAAATAAACTATGAATATTACTGAAACTGAATATTAATATAAGTGTTGGAAAGAAAAAACCAATTCTGTTTTTGGTTTATTTTTATTATTTTTAATTGCCTTAAAAAGGATATCAAATATGAAGTTATAAGTTATCATCAGAATCAGGGATGAGAGTAGTCAGAAAGTAAAAAAGAGGAAATCCAAGAATGAAAGAATATAGGTACGTATATATATATATATATATATATATATATATATATATATATATATATATATACACACACACACAAAAATTTGACGAAAAAAGTGCGACTTTAGCCATGTGATTATAAATCCCGATGATTAATTTTAAAATTGTATGAATATGAAACTCTGCATCGAATTTTAAAAAATGTGAAAATACAAATCATGATGCGTAATTTTTAGATCACGTAAATACGAATCACAATGCATAATTTTTGAATCGCGTGAATACAAATCACAATGTCTAATTTTTAAAGCACGTATAATTACGAAAATCGACGTTTGATATTACAACCGCAATAGCGAATCACGACATTGGATTTTAAGCTCACGTGAATACGAATCGCTACATAGAGTTTTAAAAGCGTATAAATACAAATCGCTATATTGTATTTTTAAATCTCGTAAATAAGAATCGCAATTTACGATATTTAAATCGACTGAATAAGAATAGCAACGTTCAACTTTCAAATCCGGTCAATACGAAAATCGATGTTTGATAATAAAATCTCGATTTTAAAAATGCATAAATACAAAGCGCGATATTGGATTTTAAAATCTCGTAAATAAGAATCATAATGCACGATGTTTAAATAGCGTAAATAAGGATTGCAATGCGCAACTTTTAAATCAGGTAAATACGAAAATCGATGATTGATATTAAAATCGCGTGAATAACAATCGAGATATTTGCAGAGTCTGGACTTGGGATTTCTAAAAGGCTTGTTAGTATTGTTTTTGTTTAGACCTAATAAATAGAAATTTTCAAGATTAATTGAATGAGCACATAAATATTTTCACCGCAAATACACGTCTATATATATATATATATTTTTTCGTTTGCTTTTACGCCAGACAACAGGGTCACGACGTCTGAATTGCGAAAATACGAGCTATACGGCGGACGAATAAAAATACGGAAAATCTTATTTTCTGTGTGTAAAAGAGGAGAAAATAGCTAAAATAAGTAAAAATACGGAAGGGTTAGCAGCTAGGACATAGTTTGAATTTTCCGTTTATCTTTGAAAATCGTAAATAAATATAATTATTTTATTTCAAAGACTGAATTTTCAAAAAAAAAAATTCCTCATAAAATATTTTAACTTGTTCAAAAAACAATTTCCGCGGAAATTAGCGGGAAAAATGGAAAAATCTGACAAAAAGCGGAAATCCGCGAATCCGCAGAAGAATCACATCCCTGCAGAATTTATTTTCCCAAACAAGATTTATTTTTTTTAAACTGGAGCATTTTTTAATGTTATTTTTATCAGAATATCTTCCCTTTAGTTTACTTTTATTTAATTATGATGTGGCAGCACATTAATTCTTAATATAAACAAAGAGAGAAAAGGAAGCATGAAAGGAGAAAGCAGAATTTAAGAAATGTCAAGGAAAGTGGCGATTTTTTTATTCTTTGCTTATTTTTTAAATTACTGTAATGACTTTTTTCAATACTAATTCTATTACAATAAATATTCATAGAATAATTAAATTCCAATTAAGCAATAATAAATGATTAAGGAATAGAAATTGATCTTACTTATTTTTTCTCTATATATAACACATATTTTGGCCTCAGTTTACCTTAAGAAACTTATTATCTGGAAAAATATTTTACAGAAGTCTGGGTGATTTTGGATATGGGATTCTCCACTCTAAAATCGAATAACTAAATATTCCCTCCTCAGGTAATGTGAGGTGTGGTAAGGTCAGGTGAGTATAGCTTTGAATCAAGAAAAAAAAAACATTTGTTTTAAAACTGAGATTTAGCAGAGTTATGTAAAAAAAAAAGATGAAATACTTCATACTTTCAGGGAAATCTAAAACTTTTATAATAATACAAAATAAGTTGTAACTTATGAAAATAATCTTTTGTACAATTATTATTCAATTTTATCAAACAGAAGTGCATAAATTTTTAAAAAAAGATTAGTTTTGAGAAAATTGTGTCTGTTAATTTCAAAAATAGTTCATAGAAAATTATATTTTTCTGTCACTTTGTTAGCAGCTGATGGAGCTAAATAGAAAAAGTTACCAAAGGAGCTCTCTCTCTTAGAGTTCAGAACGTAATTATTAGATAAGAAATTATTAAAAATTTTTTTTTAAATTTCGACACCTATGTAACCTTTTAAAGTAAAGGTCTTCAATGCTTTTCTCCCAGGGTCCCAAGTGACCCATGAATTATATTTTAATGCTCTGTTGAGTCATATCTCATATAACCATAGGTGTAGCGTCAAGGAGGGCACACTTTTTGTGTTTAGAAAACTGTTCGTCTGTTTTAAGTTTTATACATGCATTTATATATAAACATACACATATATAAAATAATAAATAAGCATACATATATCAAACCTAAAATGAATGAACAGTTTTCTAAAAACCAAAGGTGTCTCTCCCGCACACTACGTCTATGCACATCACTGCAAAACAATAGTACTACAAGTTCAAATTTTGTGGATGATGCTCATAAGAAGATTGGTGAATTGATCTATATAGTGTTTTATTATGATGGATATAATAAAACACTAAACAAGTTGATTTGGACAAAGAAGAATAAAATGATAAAAAAAAACCTATTTGACAGATACTTTAAAAATTTTAACTACAAGTATTTCCTATGATATTTATGCTTTAGTTAAAATCAATAATGAACATCACTTTAAATTTGAAATGGTATTCTTTTTTCAATAAAAATATTTTTTGAACACAGTAGTAGTACTATAGATATATTTAATATCTTAGTATAATCATATTTTTTCTGTTTCAGACAACAGCAATTAAATTAATTCAACTTTATACCTATGCTTACTAACCTAAGCAAAACTGTAATTTTTCTCTTTTAAATTAATATTTTTGACTACATCATATTTTTTAGCAGGGCTTAAAAGCTATTTTGAAATGTTTCTGAAAGTTGCCAAATATGAAACATGGGCAGTAACTAAAAGTAATTTAATAATTTTATGAATTACTCAAATCATAAAGTAGGCAAAAGAAATTAATGCCATTTTTGAATTACTTTGACAACAAAAATTATAAAAGAATAGTTATTACTTCATACAAATTTTTCTTTTAATGATTGCTAGGACTCATGTTGTGATGATATTTGCTTTTCTATTTGATGCTCTTTTAAGGGTCTATTCAAAGATTAAGAGATACTTCTTTTATTTAAGGGAATTTGCTATTGGTTTCTTGGGCACTTTTTTACATTTTAAAATATTTTTGACAATGGAACAATATTTTATATGAAATTTTTCAAATATTTTGCCTTTTATAACAAAACTCTTCATATCTCCTATAAGCTTGTTTTTCTTGGGTATTACTTTTTTTCTAAATTTTCATTTATGTCAAATTTTTATACAAACTTCACTTCAATAACTCTTAATATGTACTTTTAATATATATCAATTTAAGAAAGAAGTAATGAATTCAGACTGGAATTCATGTTTAATAAGGGGATTTTTTCGATTTTACTGGCACTATTTGCTTTTTAAACTGATCAAAGTCTGGGTTTTAATGATCACATATATTTTTAACCAATAGAGTTTTTTCTTCAGTTCATTAAAAAATAAGTATAACTTGTGCTTAAAATTTAAAAAAAAAACATTTGAATGAAAAAAGAATTAAATTTAAACATTTCCATTTGTAGGTAAACTGTCTAAATTGTTTCCTTTAATAAGGAACCAGAAGTGCAAATTATGAAGTCCTAGTAGTATGATCATTTTAACTTATGTTAACTATATGATAAAAAGGTCCCAAACATAATTAAAACGAAACAACCATTCAATTATAAATAATTAAAATAAAAAAAAATTGCAAACCTTGCAAGATTTTCAGAAAGTAAGAAAGTTGAGCATATGCAGTTAACTAGATCTGTAGTAGTGTCTTCAACAACTTTATAGACTCGTTTCACGTTATCAAACTAACAGACAATAAAAAAATATAGAATTAAAAATTTATATGTGAATTTGTACGACTCTAGCGCTGTACAAAGTTTAAAGAAAAATTCCCAAAATAAAGGAAATATACAGTTTTATAAGCATCTTAATAATAAATTAATGTTTAAAATAAGTTTTATAGCTTATAAGCTTTCATAGCTTATATATATCTTGTTTAAGTAATTGACTTAAACAAGCATATATAAGCTATGAAATAAATGCTATGAGCTGAAATTTTTTATATTTTTTATAAAGTTTGAAAAATTACTAATTAGAATGATTTCAGTAATTGTTAGAATTAATAAGATAAATAGAATACTCAAAATATTCCACTTTTAGAAAATCCTATTAGTTACTCACAAGTATTTTATGTAATGTTCTGGTATAATATTGTGGATCCAGAAATCATAGATAGAAAAAGATCTTGATTCTGAACAACATTCTTAAAACATTGCACCTAGTTGCAACAGTCAGAGTTGTATCATCCCTGAATACTTTGAAGCACAAATATTGTCAATTTTAAGAATTTAAAATACTCTTATTTCAATGAGATTTAAAGTTGAAAGCACATATTTTTGAATAAAAATAAGGTAAAAGGTAAAGCAAAAATTAATAAACAATTAGAAGAAAAACTATTTCAGATTACATAAAGGTATTCCCAAGAGTAGAAAATTTAAACTATATACAAGTTATGGGATGAATGAAGGCGTGATGCGACTTCTACTCACAGAGAAAACTTAAGTTTGAATCTCAGAATTAAATTCATTCCAAGATTCGCAGGGGATAGAGCGTTCGCCTCCCAATGAGGCGGGATGATACAAGTCCCAGGGCTCAAGTCCCAGTCGATACGAATTCCGCACCGGGCTTGCAACGACCACAGTGCTGACATGACATATCCTCAGTGGTAGATGGATCATGGGTTAGAGTTCCTTTCCGTCAGGCTAACCATGGGAGGTTCTCGTGGTCTTCTCCAATGTTGGTTAGCTCAACCAAAAAGTCCTCCACGAATGCAAATTTCTCCCAATACTCAGGAGTTCTCTTGTCTTCTGGATTGGGTTCAACATTACAAGGTTACGGAGTTGAACATCAGTAGTCGTAAACCCAAAATTGGGTCGGCTGTTCCTCGACGGTTATTAAAAAAAAAAAAATAGTTGACTCAAAGAATCCTTCTTTTACACAAGTATATCATGATAGTAAATAAAAACACCGGATATAGGAAAGTAGCAAAGTTCTCTTTCATCCTCATGTCTTTAATTTAACCATATAATTTTTTGTTAGTTTTGTTTAAAAAATTCATAGTTTTTCAATTCTCCTAATAGGTTTTTTTTAAAAATTATTATGAAACAATCCAAAATTTTATAGCAATCTTTCTTAAATAGCCCCCAAAAAACTATTAATTCAGTAATAGGCACTGCAGATAGAACATAATTCTTAAATGAATGCTCAACAATGCTTTATAGATCAAACGAAGAAGTAAATTCACATTTCTCCTTTATCAATATCAATGTTTGATGTTTTGATATTTAATGATATTAGGATGCATTAATGAAATTGACTTAAAATACTTATGCTTAATAAAATTTTTTAACATTTTTATTTTTTTCATTTTAATTTACAGTACTGTAGTAATATTGCATTTATTGATCTAGATCTCATTATCACAATCAAAAATTAAAAAAAAAATTGTATAAAAGTAGGAGATCTTTAGCATATTATTCTATTCTACACTAAGAATTTTGGCTGAATTAAAGAATTGGTGAAACCTTTACATGGCTTACAAGAAAGCCACATACTTTTTCAGTGTTTTCAAATGGTAATTTTACATCAGGTAAATTACATTGAACAAATTTTATTTGAGAAAATTACCAAGTTCAAAACTGCTTTAATCAGTCATTAATAAACCAGACTATTTTATGTAAGCCTACTTTCAAGATTTGAGGTTCCTGCAAAAATAGTTTTTCCTGTGATAGTAAACTAAAGCAACATCTTTTAAAGCAAATGGAAATTTGATAAAATTCTTATCAAACTTTAGAGCAGCTTTTCTAGTTCACCAGACCTTTTATATAATTGTTTCAATTATTTGTACATAGTGGTGAATTAAGTTCTTTTAATTCTGTTCCCTTAAAACATTAATGTATAACTTTTGCTACAGCTAGAAAAAAATATTTTCTGAAACTACAGAAATTCAGGAGTAGTTGGAGGGTATGTTTAATGAATGTACTGAATAATTTTGACAAAAAGGATGCATTAGCTTAATAGAACAATATTTTGAAATGTTTGTTAGATTATGTGAAAATAAAGTTCCACTAGAAGTCATTTGAAAATTTCAAAATACAATATCAGAATACTTCTTTTTTATATATTTGTTTAGAGTGAAAAATATAAATCTATTAAACATTATGTCAAATTATTTTAATCTCTGATCTTTCACATATAATGTTTTAAATCAATAATTATATTTCAAACAAAATCATATGATTACTAGCAAGACTGAAATCCTTTATTTGTGAGATAAAGACATCAAAACCTTAAAAAGTTAAAAGATGCATACTTGTCTGCGACAGCTTTTAACTTGAATGCCAGTTTTCTCACTAACATCATCTAAATCTTTACGATTGCGAGCAGACAGTTTTTTCCCCAGAAACTCTCGAATGACTGCATCATCGAACTCATAATACCTGAAAATAATATCAAACATTTTAAAATAGATGAGAAGTAAAAATATAAGAAAATAATCTACCTTAAACAAAACACTTATTCCAATTTAAATGAAAGTAAATACATCAATCCACAAAAACATCAAATTAATTCTTAATGAAATTATTTTGCTCATTATCTAGCAAAAGCATTTTCTCCTATCATTGTAATGTTTCATTTATAGAGCAAAAGGAAAAAAAAAAAGAAAATTACAGTGTTTAAATTTTAATATAATAATCATCTTTTTCAGGACCATCTCAAGGGTAAAAGGTTTGCCTAAGGTGTGAGTGATACTCGACTTTTAAACAAATATTTTGTTTATAGTCTTAAATTAAAAATGTTAATTCTTATAAGAAAATATAACTGATAGTATTTACATAAATTTTGAAATAAAAAAAATGTTTCATACTAAGTGGGGGCATTTTATTATTCATATTTTATTTAATCAATTACTTTTAAAAATTAGAAATATAATATAAAATGCCAGTTGAGCATTACTGCTTAAAATCATAAATAGCATTTTTACAGATTTGATATAGACTATTATTTTCGCAAAAAGCAACAAATATTTTAAATAGTTAAAAACATTTCTGATTATTCTTTATATTATGACTAAACATAGAAATCTCAATTACTATCAACATTTGAGACTAAATAGAAATTTGGTATAGACTTTAATAATGATATTAAAAATAAAATCATATGTTTGGAGAAATACAGTAATCCCAAATCATCATAGAGTGACCATAAAACTTATGTTAAAATATAGATTCTAAGAAATCATGGTAAATATTACTAAGCATTTATTAGCAAAAATGTTTTGGAGAATTTTAGAAAGCTATTTCACATAATAATTATCATTTTCAGAATTTTCAATGCAGATTCTGTTAGAACATTGTGTGCATTTCTTAGGATGCAGTATAAAAATTCATATCAATCAATATTTAAAATGGGAAAAGCTTTTTAAGGACTTAAAATTAACAGTGGTTTGTTGCTTTAGGGCTGCTATAATTACCAGTGGTTCGCAAGACTAACAATCAAAGTAAAAGGATGGTATGTTGTTTTGGTTTTATGATATTTAGTTTCATATTTTGGCCTGTTTCACTGTTACAAAATAACATATTTCATCATAATGTTGAATATTACACATTTTTCGAATTACAATCACAGTTAACACAACAGTTAAAACATTACAAATAAACAGTGAAATTTTGTACAGATTAGTAATATCGTTATCACTGGTCCATGGATCATTGATTGAATTGTAATGTCTACCCTTGTTTATATTGGTCACACAGTCAATAATAAATCTTATTTTAGAATTAAGAAAGTGAAGAAATAACACATCTCTTCTTAATGGATCGAGAAATCTAGATTTTTCAACAAATTATTTAATGCCTCCTTTGGTTATAATTAAGATTTTTACCTTGTTTAACATGCCTATGAAATTTTTGTCTCTTCTCATTTTCATAAGGTAAAATTAAGTATAGATTTATGCATCATTTAAAATAGAATTCTCATTTTTACAATAATACATCATATATCATTGATATGCATTAACATGTGAAACAAAATCTTGGTACTCCTAAGGAAATAAGCTTTTATTTCCTTCTTACAGGTTTAAAAAAAAAAAAAAAATTCAAACATTTAAAAAAAAAAAAAAATACAATTGTGGTTCAAAATTATTATTTTTAACAAAGAGTAAAATTTGCACAACATTCTATCTTGCAGCTGAAGAAATATATAAAATTTTTTTTATCCTAATATTTTTTCCATCACTGTATTATATATAGAAGCAAACTATAAAGACTTCTGTATTGCCAAATCATTTTAAATTTTCATATAATCATATTCATTTTATTTTGAAAATACAAGCTACCAAACAATAAAAGAATTAAAAGGCTTACTTTGAGACAATGAGGAGCCACTCTATTTTTTGTTTTTAATTATTATTCAGGCTGGATATTTATTTTAACAGGGGCAATATTATATCAAGTCATTATCTAAAATAAGATTTTAGTCAGTACAACAACATAACAACATAAAACATAAACCCAAAACAGCATAAAAAAGACTGAAATATAAAAACAATGAATATATAATAAGCAAAATACAGTAAGAGTATAGACTAAATTTCATAGATTCTTTACATTAATCTGTTTTTAAAATCCTTCAAAAATTAATTATTTTTGTTTTTCAGTCTGGGACATTGTTTCTGAATAAGCTTTTTGTTTCTGAATAAGCTTTTCATTTATAACACTATAAGAGTTTATTTAAAACATATACAAAAATTCTTTTTTTATCCTTATGTCTGATGCATTTATGAATTTATTTTTAAGTGTTAAAGAGAATGCCATTAACCCCTTACCTGCCGAGTAAAATTTACGGGATTCACTCCCCAGTGCCGCCGTTTTTCGCTCAAGTGTACTTTGTTACGCGGTGTTTTGGTGGGGGAAAAAAAGATGCATCACATTCATTGCACTGATAGCGGGATTCTTGACGAATATACACGGGAAATGAAAGCGAAAGAAGAATAAACCATGCCTTACTCAAATAGAAACACAAAAGCAATAAATATTATGATATAACTTTTCCAACACATCCCTTTCCCATTCCCCCTCCCCCGAAATTTGTAATACATTCATTGCAAACACTTTCAATGACAAACATTGGCAAACACTCTCAAGGTCATTTTACTGCATTCAGAAGGCGGGGGTGTAGTTCTATTTATAGCAGTGCAATGCAAAGCGTATATATACGCCTACGGCAGTTAACGCATCGTCTGGCCGAGACGTAAATATACGCCCGCGTAAGTTAAGAGGTTAAGCTTGTAATACAATTTTTTCTTTAAAAAAAAAATCTGTTTTTAAAAACTTAGAACCAAAAACTACCAGCTACAGTGTTGGCATTTAAAAGTGATGAATCAACTTCGTTTTCATACTAAACAATTTAATATTGTTAAATTCATCAAAAATACTAACAAAATCAATTTACATTATAATAAAAATAATAATTAAATACATACAAACAAAACTAAGCATCATGAAGCTATAAATAAAAAGTCAAGAAATTGCTAAAGAAATAATAATCCCCTAAGATCCTTTGTTTACTATCAAAGAATTATTTGAAATTAAACTTTAAAAACAGTAGAAAATAACAGGTATTAACTATCTCCTGATCAGTTTTCTCGGTGGTGAATCTATGGATTGGATTAAGGGAACAAGATCAATTAGACTATAAAAAAACACATTATATAATAGTATTGAAAACGATGCTAGATGACACACTTAAGTAAATCCAGTTTAAGATTCTTTTAAGGCACTGATGACAAATGATACTTAAACTGAAAGCATAAAGTACATGAACAACAGTCAATAATAAGTTTTGACTCAAAATAAAAGCAAACTGAAAATAAAATAATTTTTATTTTATTTTTATAAACCATATTTTATTGCTTAGTTGGAACTCACTTAAAGACGATCTCAATATCTTTAAAACATCAAAATCACTGACCTTTCAATCAACATTCTTTGAATACTTGGTGCTATTTGAAATATCCATTGTTCGGTTAATCTTTTGGGATAATGAAGCAATCTCTCAAGCATTTGGAAAGTACGATAGTGGTCCAAAACATCACTGAGCAACATACCATAATCGACATCAAAGTTTTTTAAAGATCCATGGATAAGAGAAGTTGCTCCGTCTGATGCTAAAATAGTTAAAATATGTGGCACAAAAATTTTGAAAAAATATACAAGACAAAGGGAGGAAGAAAAAAACAATTTAAAATGTAATGACAACAAGAAAAAATAATTTAAAAATGAGGAAGAATAATGTAAGCATAGCAAAAACAACCAGAGTGAGCCCATAATCAGCACAAGTGGCTAGATATTTGCAATAAATAAAAACACAACTAATAATTAATGATTTTAGGATAAGAAAGAAATGGTAATTAAAATTTATCTGAATTGAAGAAAATTTTCATACATAAACAATAATTGTCGTTAACAAGCTTAAAATTAAACTGTTGCATTTTGAGTATGCTTTATTTTTCATGATCTTTGATTGATTTAACAACACACAAAAAATCAATAAGTGTTAGAAATCAAATAATCAGCAACTCATCCAAATACACCCTCTCACAATGAGCACAGTAAGCTTTCTAAAGGTGGTTTGGTACATCAATCGTCATCCAACACAATGTGAAAATTCTTTTGCTAAAAATAGCTGAGCGAAATCAAGAGTTTGTGTATGCCCGAACAGACAAATTATGCACTTTGTTTACCCATTCACAACCCCTTCTATACACTGTGCTAATAATACAAATTATGATAAAAAATACCTAATTTTGGAATATTCCGAAGATTAGACTATCATTTTATTCCAAAATGATCCTCTTATTATTTTAAAGTTTGATCATTATTTTAAATTTTGATTATTATTTTAAATTTTGATTATTATTTTAAATCTTGATGATTATTTTAAATTTTTTATCATTTTAAACGCTTATTTATTTATTTTTCAGTAGTCAGGAAAATTACAGAAAAAGGAAACTTCTATTGCTTAGATATTTTATTTTAATAACATTAAAGAACATCATCAAACATAAATATTATTTTGCAAAATCCTTTTCCATATTAAAAATTTTCTTCTTAATTATTAAAAAAATTTAGTATAAAGTGAAGTTTACAGAGGAAAGGAGTAGGAATTTTTTGTCATAAAGCAAACTGATAAAAACTTTTCATTCTATACAAAATTTTAACATTAAGTAAAATATATATCTCTGGGAATTTTACATTAAACATGCTACTTAAATCTCTCACTAGTAAAATTTAGTGAAATAAAGTTATACATGTTTGGCTTCAGAAGTTTTCTCAGTCATAGAAACATATAGAATAGCAGTTTTTATTATAATGATTGCACTATACACTTCAAATATATCTTGTTTTAATAGTAATTTAAAACTTTACCTTCTTGACCAGAAAGCCACATTCCGTAAATCTCAGGGTCAAGTAATGTATTATTGCCAACAAATATATCTATGTCAACATCCATGACTATTTCGAAATGATGAGGAACTAACTTGAAGATCACACTATGGTATAGATACTAACTATGATATTGCGCCTTTCAACTAGTAAAGTTAGATCCAGAAAAAAATATTAAAATCCATTTTTTAAATTTTTTTTTTTAGCTAAAGATATCAATGCCAAATGCATACATTCTTAACCTTAAAACGCTAACTCTTACAGGAAAAGAACTCTTTGTTAACTTATTTTAATCCCTCCTATTGTTTCAAAGAAATGCAAAATTTCCGTATACATTTAAAAAATATTACTAAAAAATAAACGAAGAGACAGTCATTAGTCGCTACAACATCTATATATGTAATATTAGAAAAAATTTAAAGTTTTGCTTCTAAAACTTTCTCTGTTTATGGTTACATAATAATTTTGTAACTTCATACCGTAAAAATAACTCAGCTTGCATATCGCATCGACATAATATAATGACGTCATTACTTATTTCGCTAAATATCTAGATGGCGCACTAATGCTGAAGGATAATATGGAGAACTAGTAAGTGCAGTAGAATTTGCTTAAAGGGAACCACGAAAGGGACGGATTTTTTTGGATCAATTTAAAATTATTTGCCACCATTTTTTTCGAAAAATTCTTTTATTAAAAATTCACTTTTTTCACGAAACACATTAGAAAAAATTGTTATTCATATTTTAGGGGTAAAAGATGAAGATATTTCGCACCTGAATAATTTCGTACCAATTTTACAAGATGTTTCATAATCATCACTACTAAAATTATTTAGATTCTTTTGCATGAAATCGGATGGTTTAGAATAAAGCTTAAATGAGAAAAAAATAATAATATTTAAAACTACAGATATAGAGCAAACTAAATATTTTTGGTTTTATATACGTTTTCATAGTTATACTTGTTATTACCCTTCGGATCTGCCTTGTACCCGGGTAAGGATAGGGAATTTGATATAATCTCTAGTTTTTGAAAGAAAAAAAAAATCTTTTGTTTCTTAAGAATGTGAAAATGAAATTTGTATATAGAAACATTTGCAGCTCCTTTAATTAACTATTTAACATTCTTAAAACAAATTTCAAACTGGGAACTTCTTTTAGCCCCATGTTTTCCTAAAACTGCAAAAGAACAGACCTGAGATTCTGGGACTGGATACTTATTTAGAAAAACCTCCCTTCTAAGGCGTGGAAGGAATTTCAAACTCTATTGGTTGGCTTAGCAAACAGTGCTGTAGATTTGTTTGCTTTGTTTAGATGTAGGAAAAGTCTATCACAAAATAAAATCACATTGCTGTACAAATTTGAAAAATATCTTAAAAGAATACTTCGAAACTTAATGACAAAAGCACTTATCTCTTATCTTTGCATTATAAGCTATTTCTTTCTTCTTCTTCTTTTTTTTAAAAACATTTTTCATGCAAATTAGGAAGGAATTTGAGGAGATGCTCCAAATTATTTCCAAAAAACAAACAAAAAAAAGGGATAATATCCCTTGCTTGTGTAAACTAAATAAAATGAATAAATGTGTAGTCACATAAACGGAAGGTTGAAAAGTTTTTTTTATTTATTATTAAAAATAATGCCATTGCATAAACATGGTAATAAATTTCAAAATATTATGTTTTGAGACTAGTTGAAAATGATATGTATCCCAACTTACTATTAAATTAAGCTCCTAGGTATGCCTTAATAAATTAAGTAAATTTGGTATGAAAATTCGTAATGAAAAATCTAACCTTCAACTTGCCTTAAGCTTTTCATTGTGCATTTCCGTGTCAAGTTTGCTTAACTTATTGATGGAGTCTATTTAACGGACACTTTGCTCATTTTTTCTTAAATAATTTTGTTTGCATCACGGGATTCACTTGAAACTGGTTTAATATGAAGAAATTGGCAGCATATTTTTCTAAAAAAAACATATATTTACCTAGAAATAGACATATAAATAATTTTTTAATTTAACATTCTCAATAAAGGCAAAACCATTGAAAATTTAATGCCGAAGACACGCATATATATACATATATATATATATATATATATATATATATATATATATATATATATATATATATATATATATATATATAGAGAGAGAGAGAGAGAGAGAGAGAGAGAGAGAGAGGGGGGGGGGACAAAAAGGATAAAAGAAAAGTGAGATTAACGAAGAAAATTAAGAAAATAATATGTTTTATTTACTGCGCATAAGCTACAAGTTCATAAAATAAGTTTAAAACATAAAGAAAACAATTCAAAAGATATATCCCAAAGGAGAAGATAAAAATAATGAAAAAATGTCCTTAAAAAATATTCATAAACAACTTAAAATTCTAAAAAAAGTGGAAAATAAAGTAAAAGTTGGAAAATATATAATCCCATCATTATATATTTTCCTACTTTTATTTTATTAAGCAAAAATTCGAAATAAAATTAAAAATTGCAAAACAATACTGTCGAACAAAATAATAAAAACTGAAGAAAATATAGAATGAAACTGTAAATGTAACATATAAAGCGAGTAAAGAATTCAAATGTACTTACACTTACAGGCATTTTTCAAAATTGATTTACAATGTTTTCGTCGCCAGATTATTATTGTATATGAAAATAGAAGCGTAAATGGTGGAGGAAAGGAATAAACTAATGGCACGTTCCTACAAATGTACAGAAGCGAGCTTGATTTGATAGTTACCTCGGATTGACCCGAATCAAGATGTGCGTAAGGTAATAATTTTATACTGGATAATTCGAAGTTTATAATTAATAAGGCTAAGTAAAAATATCCTCAGTGATAGACGGATCATGGTTTATAGTCCCCTTGCCATCTGACTAACCGTGGAAGGTTTTCGTGGTTTTCCTCTCCATGTAGCGTAGATACGGGTCAGTTCCGTCAAAAAAGTCCTCCACGAAGGCAAATTTCTTCCCTTGTCTTCTGGATTAGGTTCAAAATTACAAGGCTGCGGAGTTGAACATTAGTAGCCGTAAGCCCTAAATTGGGTTGACTGTTCAACGACGGGTATAAAATAAAATTAAAAAGGTTGACTTTTAATAATAAAATTTTAATATTAATAAGGTAGAATTTAGAGAAATTATTACTATTTAATGAAAAAAAAATTATTCAAAATAATTCTTTTTTCAAAAAATTCGTTATTAAATATTAGAAGATTTTTAGCCTCGGATTTGCTCAAGTTGAATTTGCACATGGCAAAAATATAAATATAGTTAACAAAGAAATATTTATTTATAACATACAATTAACTTAGCTATTTTATAAGGAATTTAATTACATTAGTTGGATATCTATTGTTTTTTATTCAATTTTGGAAAAGTTCGTTTCTTTGTTTTTTCAATAAATAATTATTGCAACAAATACCTTTAATTATATTTATTTGATTTAAAATTGTATTTAAATAAATGTTTAAACAAATATTCGAATTACATGTAACTGGTTTATTTATATTAAAATTAAAATGATTTCCTTTATCGTATAAATCAACAATGTAAATATTTTCTTCTTTTTCAATACCTAAATCCAAGAAATTTAAATTATATTATCATCATGAATACGAAGCAAAATGGATTCCTAGAGGTAAATATTATTTAACAAAATTGTGTAATTTTGAAAAATAAGTAAATTAAGCCATCAATAAATCTAAAAACAAATTCAAAAATAAGAGAATAATTTTTTTCATAATAATGTAAAAATAATTTAGCTAAGAATGATAAATAATTATATCCTTGATATATTCCATCAATTTGAACAAAAATATGTTTTTCATTGTAAAAATAATAATTAAAAATACAAAAATTAATTAGAATTTCCCAATTATCAAATTCACGATTAATGATTTTTATTTAATCATAGTAATAACTCAAAAGAACATCTTATAGAATGGAAAGGGGAATGTTATTAAAGAGATCTTGGAAATAAAAAGTAGCAATAGAAATAATTTCATTTTGTTTAATAAATTCTAATATAGGTTGTTTATTAGTGATAATCCAAGAAAAACCTTCTTTACTAGTTATTGTTACTAGTTTTATTTAAATAGTTAGAGAAAATGGTGCTAGGTTTAATTTGGTAAGAATTAGACCTACAAGTGATTGTTCTAAATTTAATAGGAATTTTATGAAAAATTGAACTGATTATTATAGGTATCGAAATCGCATATTATTAGTTTTAATTTTTAATCTCTTTCATAAAGCTAAAATGTTTTTAATGATAATATTATTATTTAAATTACAAAGTTTAAAATTTTTTACTATTACTTAACTTCTTATTTAAAAGTTCAACATAGAATTTTTTACAGAAGATTGCATACTTATTGTTAGCTTTGTCTATGGGGTAATTGGAAAATATTTTCTTAGTTGCTTAATTGTTTGATCAATTTTTACAAATCTGTTGAAATGTTACTGTTATTTAAATTTTCTTTATTACTAAAAATGAAGTTTTCAAAGTAATAATAAACAGCTCATTTCTATTTTGTGAACATACCCAAAGGTAAAGTGAATCTATTTGCTATCTTTTAACGAAATTTATTGAGATCATTAAGAAAGTACTTCAGAATTTTATTCATTGATATTTGGTAAATGGGCCCCAAATTTTGTGACTTTTAATATTAAACTTCTTAGCTCTAAGCTTTCTAAACTATTTAAATTACCAGCAATAACATGTTTATGATGTTAAAATCTTTTAATGGAAACAAATATTTTAATTTTTCAAAAATATTATGAAATTTAATCTGTTATTATTACTTTAAAGACTTTACTTTAAATAATAAAGAAAATTTAAATAACAGTAACAATTCAACAAATTTTTCCAAAATGGATCTATGAATCAATTAAGCAACTATAAAAATAATTTTTAATTACCCCCATGGACAAAGCTAACAATAATTAGGCTATCTTCTGTAAAAATTTCTTTGTTAAACTTTTAAAAAAGGAATTAAATAACAGTAAAAATTTTAAGTTTTGTAATTTAAATAATAATGTTATCATTAAAAATTTTTAGCTTCATATAAGAGTTCAAAAATTAAAACTAATAATGTACAATTTCCATATCTAATAAACAGTCCGAAATTTCATAAAATTCCTATTAAATTTAGAACAATCACTTGTGGGTCTAATTCTTACTTAACTAAACCTGGCACCATTTTCTCTAACAATTTAAATAAAAGTATTACCAATACTATTAAAGAAGGTTTTTCTTGGATTATGATTTACAATCAACCTATCTTAGAATTTATTAAGCAAAATAAAATTAGTTCAGTTTCCAAATTCTCTTACCTAAGTTCTATTCCAAATTCTATTTACAAGTTCTATTAGCTATTATTTCTATTTGATTTCCAAGATTTCTTTAATAGTATTCCCCTTTCTAAACTAAAAGATGATTTTTTTGTGTTCTTACTATGATTATAAAAACATCCTTAACTGCGATTTTGATTATTGGGAAATTTTAATTAATTTTTGTCTTCTTAATAATTATCTTTACAATGGAAAACTTGTTCAACATGAAAAATTTGTTCAAATTTATAGATTACCATACGGATCTAATTATTCATTAGGGGAGAGTGGGGTCAATTGTAACAGGGTACGATTGTAACAAAGCAAAAATTTCGAGTGTCGGGTTCTAGATTTGGTTCCTAGGTGGCGCACAGAGTTGGCCAAAAATGTAATCGATTACATTTTTTGATTACAGTAATCAATTACTTGTAATCATGATTACAATTTATCATGATTACAATCATTTATCATGATTACAATCATGATTACAATCATGATTACATGTAATTATGATTACATGTAATCTAATTACACGATTACAAGACTATTGTATTCTTATAAATGATTATATTTTACAGTAGATAGTAGAATGTATTTTATAATGATACATTTTGCACGTATTAACATGTACTGCATTTTGTACGTATTTGTATACGTACAAATGAATGTAACTAAAATGTATGTACATATGATTTTATCTAGTGCATATGTTCAGACATTTTAGTTTCACACACATGTACATACACTTATATTGTAGGTATAAAATATATGTACGTATGTATATAGATAATAATTACGTATGTATGTGCAAACAATGTAGACATGTACATTTATACATAATGAATATATGCATTTTATGCAAATATTTGTGTATGTAAAATGTATATCTATGTTCATGTACGCATGTATATACAAGTACTTGTGTTTGTAAGAACATACATACATTGTCTGTACAATGTATGTCCCATGCATGTATGTGCAATTTATTTATGAACAGTACAATATATGTATGCATGTACAATATAGGTATATCCGTAGGACGTACAATATATGTATGTATACATGTACCTGATATGCATGTCCAGTGTATTTATGTACATAATATGTTCATGCTCAATGTAAGTATCCAAATATGCATAATACATTTGTGTACGATTGTACGTACATTGGGCGTATTTATATTTCACATATATTCATACATGCATAACGTACGTACATACACACATTTGAGATGCATATATTGTACAGATATATAAATATAGCGTACAGATGTATATACATATAGCGTACAGATGTATATTCATATAATGTACATATGATGAAATGAACATATAATGTTCATATAATGTACATATGTGTGTACATATACAGTACATATGTGCATAAATATATTGGGCATAATTCTTTCGTACAAATTTTACATGTGTACATGCATGCTATCCCTATCTATGCATATGGTGCAATGTATATATGTCCAATGAATGTATCCACACATGTACAATACACGTATGTTCCATGTATGCATATCCATATGTACTATATATGCACGTACAATACATGAATGTATGTACGTACATTGTACATGCGTACATACATTACATGTATACATATGTACATTACATTTATGTCTAAATATGTGTACAATGCAATAAATAAAATGCATGTAAGTTAACTTTTAATGACTCAAGCAAGTTAAATGACAAAATCAAACGATATTTAAATTCAGTTTTCAGCTTTAATTGTTCTATATCATTTTGAAATTCTCTGAGTAAAAAATTATTTTCAGGTATTTTCATGAAATGTTTGACAATACAGATTTATTTTTTTTATAACATAATGCATGATTCATAGAAATTTTTTAAATGCTAAGAAAAACGGTAAATTTTATGTGTGGAATTAATATTTAGAAATTCCAAATAAAATTATCGTTTGCTTTCTAAAAAATATGAGGTCGAGTTTCATATACCTTAGAATAATTTTAAAACAAATTTTAATAACTTTACTCATATAAATTTTTTTAATGTATGCACAATGTATGTGTATATTGTAATTACATATATTTAAATGTACGCACGTATTTGTACATTACTTGTAATTATGTACATGTATACGTTGTATGCACATGCATACATTGTGCATATAACTATTTTTTTGTACATCCATGCATTACATGCGCATAAGTATTAACAAAGTATGTAGTTATACAAGTACATACGTAAGTTGTACATAAGTACATACTTTGCGTGCACATATATCGATGCGCATATAAATATGCATGTATATATACATGTACGCATTTTATTTACGCAACTATGTGCATATATTGTACCTTTAAATAATATTCTTACATATTGTACGCAAATACGTACAATTTTATATACAAACGTACATTGTATATACGTGCTATTATCGTAAATTTATACAATATATGCACTTAAGTACATAAAAGCATGCAAACGCATGAACATTATTTTCATATACGCTCATACATACATTGTCTATGATTGTCAAAGATACAAAACATTGCCTTTTTGTACAAACTAACATACATGCGTACATGTATCATAAATGCATAATTATATGTACTAAGCATATGCGCATTGCATTAAGTATATTACAATATAATTATGAATATTGTACGTACAAACAACGTTTGTGCATACATTGTATGTATAGGAATCGCAAATTGTACGTTCATGCGAGCGTATATTCTATGTATATAAAAATATGTAAGCACATGAATACTTACATAAAAAATTTGACTATAGTATACAATCGTAATAACTTGTAATCGTATAGTTTGATTACAAGTAATCACAATTACATGTAATCAAATTACATGTAATCATGATTACATGTAATCATATATTTTGATTACTTGTAATCATAATTACTTGTAATCGTTTTTGTTGTGATTACTTGTAATCGCAATTACTTGTAATCATGATTACAAGTAATTGATTACTGTAATCAAAATTGTAATCATGATTACAGCTGTAATCAAAATTTTTTGAAAGTTGTAATCACGATTACAAGTAATTGATTACTGTAATTAAAATTGTAATCATGATTACAGCTGTAATCAAAATTTTTTGAAAGTTGTAATCACGATTACAAGTAATTGATTACTTGTAATCGTGATTACAAGTAATTGATTACATAGCTGTAATTATCTGTAATCAATTACAGTTGTAATCGATTACTGTAATCAACGGCCAACTCTGGTGGCGCACAAGGTGTATTTAATAAATCTACATGTACATTCCTGCTGGCAACCATTTTTATGTACTTTTGAAAGAGTTACATCACAAAAGATATTTTCACGCTACGCAAGTACTTTTTTGGCATTAGAATATTATATTGTAACAAAGTAATTTTGTTTAAACAAATAAAAATTATTAACCGAATATGTAAGTGGACACCTTAATTAACATTTCAATTTAAAAATAATTACTTTTGTTAATTAACTAGCATTGTTTTTAACAAATGAAGCTGAAATGGCGTCTTGGGGACGATTGTAACAATAAGTAAAGGGACGATGGTAACAGCTGAAAATAAATTATCTTATGTTTACAAACCATTACTTAACTCTTTAAGATCCACCAATAGTTTCCTATATCATTTATATTATGTTGCATGTGCATTATTTTATTTGTCACCTTTCACAGCATAAATTAAAATTTTTAACCCCTTAAAGTTAAAAGTTTAACCCTTTAGGTCTCTGCTCATTATTATTTTTACTCCTAAAATATCACTACTATTTTGATCAATAAAATAATATATCACAACTATGATAATATGTATAATTAACTATGTTTTAGTTGAATTTATGAACTGTTACAATTGACCCCGTAAGTGGGGACAATTGTAACAAGTGCACGACTGTCAAAAACTGTTAATAACTAATATAATAGCATTTAAAATAAGGTATTTATTTATTTTTTCTAGTAGAGGATAGTCTACTTTACTCGTCTGTCAATTAATACTAATAATATATTGAGTTTTTTGTTAGTTAAAAATAGTTAAGTAAAAAATGTTACAATTGACCCTACTCTCCCCTACTCTTAGGTAACAAATTTTTACACTATTGTGAAAAAAATTATACTCTTAATTTTAAATTTGTTTTTAGATTTATTAATGATTTAATTATCAATAATTTTCAAAATCATATAATTTTGTGAAATAATATTTACCCCAAGGGTTTAATATTGCTCGTATTTATGACGATAATATTAATTTTAATTTTTTGGATTTAAGTATTAAAAAAGAAAAAAATGCATGCATTGTTGATTTATACTATAAAAGAAATGATTTTAAATTTAATGTAAATAAACTAATGGCATAGAATTCTAATGCTTCTAAAAACATCTATTTAAATTCCATTTGAAATCAAATTAATAGAATCAAAATAACTTGTAATAATCAAATATACGAATTCTTCCAAAGTTTAATAAAAAACAATGGGTATCCAACATATGAATTAAATTCTATATGAAATCGTTGAGTTCATTGTATGTTATGATCAAAAATTTCTTTGTTAACTAAATTTATATTTTTACCTTGTGCAAATCAAATTCGGGCAAATCCGAGGCTAAAAATCTTCTAATATTTAATAAAGAATTTTTTTAAATTAAATTTTTTCATTGAATGTTAATAATTTCTCTACATTCAACCTTATTAATATTAAAATTTCATAATTAAAATTTAATCTCATTAATCTTATTTTATAACCGACGTTGAATAGCCGACCCAATTTTTCGGGTTTACGATTACTAATGTTCAACTCCGTTGCCTTGTAATACTGAACCCAATCCAGAAGACAAGAAAACTCCTGGATCGAGTATTGGGAGAAATTCACCTTCGTGGAGGACTTTTTGATGGAACTATCCCACGTTTGCGTTAAATGGAGAGGAAAACCATGAAAACCTCTCACGGTTAGCCTAACGGCAAGGGAACTCTAATCCATGATACGTTTACCTCTGAGGATATTTTGCGTCAGGACTGTGGTCGGTGCAAGCTGGATGCGGAATTTAAATCGACCAGTCATTACTGGGATTCGAACCCGGGTCACCTCATTGGAAGGCGAACTCTCTATCCCCTGAGTCATCATGGATCCAACCTTATTTATTATATAGCTTGAATTATCCAGAATAATATATACCTTGCGCACATCCAGATTTGGGCCCAATGTAACTAACAAGTCAAACGCTCTTCTGTATATTTGTAAGAAAGCGCTATTACTTGATATCCTTCATTCTCTATTCACGCTTCTATGTTCATATTTCGTAATTTGGCAAGCATGTTACGAAAACATTGTAAATCATTTTTGTAAAATGCCTGTAAGTGTAAGTACATTTGAATTCGCTACTCTTTATCTATAATACATTTTGAGTTTTATTCTATATTTTATTGAATTTGTATGTTCTATTTTTGCTTGATTATTTTGTTTTGCATGTTTCATTTTTAATTTGCAATTTTTGCCTAATGGGTTCTATTTTCGTTTAAATTTTTTTGGTGCTCCTCACGCTTTGCATTGACTGCATTGTCAATATTAATACAATGTTAGAAAGCACTATTTCTTCAGATATAATCGTGTGAGCTGATGGCAAGATTATATCTTTTCCTTCAACAACAAAAATTTTACAATTAGCTTTTTCATAAACAAGCAAAATCATAACCAGAAGGGGCTATAGTCTCTTTCTATAAATTTACATTTTGAAACGTTTGGGAGTTCACGCCAAATTTGAAAGCATGCTTGAGTTTGTAATGCTTCTTGTTGTGATCGGAAATGTCCCATTTTGAGTATGAGGTGCATCGAGGCATTTTTCTTATATCTTAATTTTACGGAAAAATGATTTTATAACGCTGAATGAGATATTTTCGTGCCATTGCAAGCAACTATGTTATATAATGAAAAATTAATTTATTTGTGCAAATTATTTTAAAATTCGCTTTTTCTATCAGAATTTATTTTCATAAAAATGACGCAACGATAGTAATCAGGAACTTGCAGTGTTTATCCAAAATTTTAATACCTTGTAACTACCTGGAGCTGGCCAAAAAACTTTAGAACGAGATCCAATTTATTTTTTACTCTGTAACCACATTAGCCGAACAAAGCCGGAAGATTCAGTGTCAGGTAAAATTGATTCAATAATAATTCTTTCTACTTGAATCATTTTTATTAAATGTAACTGATAAGACTGTGTTGAAAATTTTGTCAGATGAAAGAAACGATACATTAAATTTTTTTGTCAAAAAATATTAAAATTTGTAAAAACAAATAAAAAAAAACTAATTCTGAAATTCAAATGCGAGAAAATGTATTATTTATTATTACACTTAATGCATATTAATCAAGTCGTATCTTAAGACGCTGCAGCAATCTAAATCAGACGCATTAAAAAAAATAATATTTATTGGTTTCATGAGATTTTCGAGCTAAGTAAAGCAAATCTTCTTGCAGGTGGCGGAGAATTACAATGAACTTCTGAAATTGTTTGAAGAAAAACAAATATGATCCCATATTTGAATTGGGCACATTCTCTGTTACATGCGGCATATTATCTACTATAAAATCATATTACGTAACTATATATGCATGCGTTTTGACATTTTACATGCAAATAAGGTCAATTGTTCTCTGTCAGTACCTAAAACCAAGTATGATACAAACGGTAATATGAAATAACGAAAAATTCAATTAAAAAATGATGCTTTTTGGAGTTCTGAGATCTGTAAATATACCTAAATTAAGCAAATATTCTTTCCCGTGAGGTGGTTAGAAAATTATTCTGTTTTTATATAAAATAAGTCCATGGCGTAAACTTGGTATTAAGTTCCTAAAAATTATGCTTTGAAACACGCTGAAAATACTATTTAACTCTCCCTTAGTAGGGTATCTCTGTGGGGCTTGTTATTACTGATTTTCGTGCAGATTTTGCGTAATTTATCAATGGAATAAGTTTATTTTGAGCTATCTGGTAGACACTTTATATAGTTTCCATAATTTTTTGCACAGCAAGATTTATTTGAAATTGGTTTTATAAGAAAAAATGGGAGTCTTATTTTCTCAAAATGTCGACATATTTTTAGAAATATTTATTGAATACTTTTTAAGAAATATGATTTTGTACAAAACACGCGAAATAGTTAAAAATTTCTTGCGGTAGATTTTATGATTTTTTAAGTGAAATTTTTCATTGTGGATTGATTTTAAACAAGTATAAATTAAAGAAATTGGTATTACATTTTCCAAAAATGCCCGAAAAATATCTTTAGAACATATTTTAAAAACAAGAAAATTCATAGTTACACTGTGAAAAATTTCAGAAACTAATTTTGACTCGACAAAAATGTTTCTGAAAATCTCAGAGATCTTCATTTAATAGCATGTTTCCGATCAATTTAAAAACATTTCTTTTATTTTCAAAAGTACGAAACTGAATTGTATTGACGCTGATTCAGTTTCGGAGGTTTTCGAAACATTCAGAAACGGTTTTGAAAAGTACACGTAAAACCATAACTGTCTTATATATTCAGAAACGTTTTGTAATTTTTTCACAGTTCATAGGTGGCGCTATAATCTTCTATAAAACTGTGTTTGTATGCATGTTGATTCGTCATTATAGCAAAGAATATATCACTTATATATTCTTTGATTATAGGGTGAATAAATGAGTGTTATTTTGCTTAAAACTAAACTTGGATAACTTGGTGCTTAAACTTAACATGGATGTGCTGAGTGTTGGCTGAAAGTTTTGCTAACTAACTAAATTTTTAAATTCAAACTGTGTTGTGGGAACTGAACTTTCAAATACTTACTTTAATTGTTGTATTCATCATGGTCTTAAACTTTAACTTCCCCTTAAAACTTTAAATTTAAAGCATTTGAACAAGGTCTAATTAAATTTGATTTCAATTAAGTGTATTTGCTCATAATAAAAGAGAAAAAAAAAAGAGCTGTCGAGAATGTCAAGAAGTGATGGTTAAATATGATTTATACCCTACTTCCATAACTCAGAGTTCAATTAAAAATGTGATTAAAAAATACTTTCAGTAAGAAAAACATAAATAAAATAATTAGTTTTGATTTATTAAATAAAGTATTCAATGTTTGTAAAAACTGGTTTTGATGGTTTCGCCTAAAAAATAAAAAAACTTAACTGTTTAAAATATCGGATCCGATTGACCTATCTATCACAAAACTACTAAGGGCTTTTATCAGTTTTTGGGTCGGAAAAATGCTTGTACATTTGCAATCATAATACATTTGCCTTCAAAACATTTATACATTGGCATTCATAAATATTGAAAGAAATTCAACTGAATCTTTAAAAAGGGTACCAGAAAATTGCTTGAATGAATTGAAAATATTCAAAATATTTTAGAAAACTCTTTCTCAAGATGAAGCTATACGAAGTTATCTTCGAACTCTAAAAGCGTCTCAAACTACAAACGTAATTTTCCTTACACGTAATTTCTATTTAAACTTATAACTTATGTTTATATAGGATGTAGCCCTATAGTGTATGTAAGCTAATTCAAAGCCTCGGCTCTTTGCAAATCGTCATAGCCTTTTAGCAATTAGCTTGGCTAAGATGAAAAAACTTCAGTGCTTTAACATAGAAGCACTTCAGCATTTTGTAGATTTAAAATTTTTTAAGCCCGTTGTAATGATTCCAGATACTTTTAGGTTAACAAGAAAATATAATATTTATTTCTCAATCAGTATGATTTATTTCAGGCAGCTTTCAATGTTTCATATATTGCTTAATTAATCTGATTCACTGCTGTTTTCTACTAAATCATTGGCAAAATACAAGATTTATTCTAATAGGTTTCAGCAAATTTAAGCTTGTTAAGAAAATTTTAGTACATTCTTTAATTAGCTTTAAACCATATAGACTGATTTTAATAATTTGAAGCCCGAAAGATATCAGACTGAATAGAAAATACCGTACTTCTCCAATTAGCCTGGCTCATTGCAAAATGACGGTGATATTTGTAAAGAGTGGGATTTTTCAATTAACCAACAACAAGCTCAACAAAATTATCATGATATTAAATAATTTCAAATGATGTGTACACAACTCCGATAATGATCCCTACAGTCGATTAAAATTCCAGAACCATTTTTAAACTGCGACTAATGCGAAAGTGAGGTAAATGTCAAAACGGATTACAGCATTTCTCCTAGATATCATAATATTATAATTGATCCATAATTTTACTATATTATGATTAATAATATTATAGAGGTTTATATTATCGAGGTTTTAAATACACTAAAAACTTTAAAAAATGTAGATTCAATTCACTGTTTTGATTTCGAAAACCTCTATACTTCCCTTCCAACAAATAAAATTCATGATGACCTTCTTCAAATTCATAGCATGTTTAATCTCAGTGATATTATTAATGAAGATAACTGGAACTTTCTAGTACATATTAACCTTAACAACAATTATATTCTTTTCAATGACCACCTTTTTCAACAAATTAATGGTATTCCCATGGGAAATAATTTCAGTACTAACATCTGCAATATTTTTCTTTTTCTACAAGAATATAGATTTGTAAAATCACATGTTAATCTTCCAATTGATTCTCACTTTCTCAGATTCATTGATGATCTATTAGTTATTAATTTTAATGATTTCAATATTCTAGCAAAACATATTTATCCAAATGAATTAATTCTTAATAAAACAAATAATAGTAATTCTTCAGCAAATTTTTTAGATTTGACTCTTAATATTAATGCAGATAAAAATATTACATTTAAACTTTTTGACAAAAGAAATGAATTTAAATTTCCAGTTAATAAATGCATAGATTTCAACTCTAACTTAGCCAATAAGGTTTTTTCTAATATTATTGCCAATCAAATTCATAGATTTTACAGGAATAATTCTAACTATAACGAGTTTTTATTAGATACTGATATATATAAAAACGATTTAATTAATAGCCATTTTCCGAGTTCATTTCTTAATTTCTATTTTAAAAAAATCTTTAAAAACTTGGTACATTAATTTTTAATTTTTATTTAATTTTTCTGTTTTAAGAATAAGCTCTGATTTTTTCAAGGTAGGAACTAACTATGATAAACTATTCCTAAAGCCACTGGACGGAATAGTTTGGATGTATGACCTTTTATACTGGATTAGTTAAATATTTTTTAGTTACTTTTTAATATTTGTAGCCTCTTAAAATTAATTTAATTTTAATTGTCCAGTATAATAAACAGTTTATTTATTTATTTATTTATTTAATTATTTTTATTTTTGTATAAGTGGAATGGGCTCTGGTTCGTAAAGAACCACCCCAAATGAATGCAGGTGATACGTGTATACTTTAAAATTATATAAGGTTGTTTGAATGAAGAATAAAACCTATAAACGGTTTTCTATTCCTGTATGCAGGCTCTGATTTTTAAATAAGTCACCCTATGAAAGATGGATATGTGTATTCTGTAAAATTATGTTAGATTTTATGAATGAAGGATAAGTCTATAAACGGCTTTCTATCCTGACAGACTGACTTTTAAATTAATTTCCCTATTAATGATTTTTTTTTTTTTTTAAGACTGCTAATTTATTCAATCCGTTAAACATTTTTATTATTATTTCAATTTTATTACCTTTTTACTAATTGTTTCTCATAGATGGCAGCACTAATATTTTACCTAAACATTTTTTCTTCTTCTTCGATCAAATGTTTTTTTAATTTTATTATATTCGATTCAAGCTATAAGCAATATTTTACATCTTCTCGATTTTTGTTAACTGTTTTATTATTGTACTTTTAAACCTAAACCGCGTTTTAATTCACGCCGGTAAGTTTGATTTCCTTTTACATTTTTCTTTTATTTCATGATTTTTTACAACATAAGGTTTTTTGCGATATCGACACATATAAAGAATAATTTTTATCTTAGGATAATTATTCTTTATTCAGAAATATCGCATTATTTATGGCAATTAGATGTGTCTTGACAACGACTATTTGCCTTTACCATTCTTGTTTCTCTACCATTTAGTTTTTTATTTTTATTTTTATTCATGTTTTTCATGTTAATTTGTGTTATATATATATATATATATATATATATATATATATATATATATATATATATATATATATATATATATATATATATATATATATATATATAATAATAATAATAATAATAATAATTAAACACTTAATACGCTGATTCATTAAAACATGATCTAAGAAAATAAAGAATTTCAACTTTAGTAAGTTTAATTTTAATACTTTAAATTTCCTAAGCGTATGTTAAATATTTGTTAGCACAAATTCTGAAACTTATGAAGAATGTTTCTGGGAACATTGAAATGTAAGTCTTTTGTTATGCCATTAAAATTGATAAACTATCAGCTTTATGTTTTTATATGAACATATTTAGTCACGCAAATGGTTTCTTGAACGTTTATTGAAATAATTTGGGAAACTTTTGGGTAAAAAGAAATTAAATATTAGTTAAGCGATATTTTGAAACTTCAATTTTAAAATGAGCTCAATCAATAAAATACTATCTTTGCCACTAAATTCTTCTTAAAATGTCTTTTTGGTTTTAAAAATAATTAAATAATAACAAATTTCAGAAATTTATTATTTATCCAGTTCTTTGCGTCGATGCATTACAGGATTATTTCTTCGAGTTTTTAAATGATTTCAATCAAATACAAACCCTCCTTACTTTTTAAAACATTTAATTTTTGTTTAATAATATAAGTTCAAAATATATTTAAAAATTATTTAATATATTTTTTTCGAAGAAAAATTAACATTTTTAATACAAATTCTTAATTAAAAGTTTATTTTTTTTAAAATTTCTTCTTCTTTTTTGTTACTAATTTAATGAATTATTCCTTACTTAATGTACCATAAGGACATAACTTTGTGCATTTTCAAATTGCATTCTTTTTTCTTAATCTGTAGTGCCCTCTACAACACTAACTGTACTTTTCTATTTCGGTACATCTCATTTCACAACTTACAAAACATCCAAAGTATGGGAATGATTAAATGTTTTGAAAAATATGAACCGGATCAAAATTTTAAAAATATTTGTGCGAAATGCTTTTGATGAATGGAAAACTGAAAGCAAACAATAATAAGATTTCAATTTTAGAACGGATTCTTGAGAACTTCCATTGTATCCCTCCGTTAATGTGATGTTTACGAGACGATGCGTAAACAGGTTTGATATTCTGGACATTTTATTATAAAAATTTGTGTTTGAATTTGCAAGTAATTCTACCATTCATAAAATGTTTCTGTATGATTTCTAAAAATAAGTCAAACATAAATTGATTTAACGAAATTAATATCACGACATAAACAAAATGCCACATTTTGAGTGTTATCTTCGGTTTTTTGTTTTCAACTAAATTTAAATGGATTAACAAATTGAATGGTAAATAGCACAAGTCATAATGAAAACAGTACAACAGTAACGATATAGGAAGGCAAGTTTTTAAAACTTAGGCGTAAAAATAAATCGGAAAATGTATCACTAATTTTAACCGCTTGCAAATACTCAGCTTACCTGGTGTCAAAATGATAATATCTAACTTTAGAAAGATGCAATATAATACTGCCGCGCTAGAAAACTCTAGACTCCTGAATCCTATTTTCTAATATTAGAGCTAATACTATATAAGATTAAATAGTGTTTAATCTAGCATTCGAATTTTTAAAATTATCATCTATTTCATTTTTGGTCTTGCGCCTCTTTTTTGAGAAAGGGTATCCCATATTATTAAGAAATAAATATTTATTTACTAAAGAAAACAATAAATTAAATATTACTTAAAATATAATTTTTAGCCAATGTAATTTTATGCCAGAAAACGCAAGAAAATATTAGTGGAAGTTAATTCTGTTCGTGAACGACATAAAACTGAAATAACTTTTTCAACTTTTCAGTTGTAACTTCCTCACTATTGTTTACATCGCCATATTGTTTGTGGTCGGCAGCTAGAATGAATTGTCTCAACTTTGGTTACATGAAACATTAAAGTATCGCAGGATAGTGTTTCTCCTATAGTTAAAAATCAGCTAGAAATGTAATATAAAGCACGATGTGTTAGAGAGGATGATGTTGTAGAAATATTCAGTGTACTTAATAATCTTGACTGCTTAATCGAAACATTTAGAAATTAACTTAATGATCATCTTATAAAGTCATTATTTAATGTATCTAATAAAGTCAGTAAATATTGTGAATGGTGATCATTATTGACAATGAGTAGTTCGCGCGTAGTACTTGACTTCTCTGTTAAAACGCATTGTCTAGATATAAATGATAAGTACTGTAATTAGTTCAGAATATGCTTGTAAAACAACGTTTGCTTAGTTATTCGTCTGTGACAGAATTTTTTTGCTACAATAAAAAAGATAAAAAATAATTGTCTGTTAAAAATATGCCATGTCAAACCAATTGAAAAATTAATAATCTGCTACTTTCAGCTCAGTTAAAACCATTATATTGAAGAATGTTTGAAGTTTAATACAAGCAATTTTGCTACCGTATTAAAATTTCATGTTAAAATATTGTAAAACAATGAATTATTTATTTAAATTTCTTGAATATGAACTGATCTGTATGATTTTGATGCATCATTAGTTACATTAATTTATAAATATTTAAAAAATAACAATAATATGGTCTATTCAAAATGTTGTTTATGGTGAATGAAGAGCAAAGCTGGTAAGTTGGTACAATTTTTATTAAGGACATTTAAAAAAAAATGCGAAACTTTTCTGTTGGCTTCATGCCAGATTGTGCGATGCATTAAAATTAAAAGCATTGAATTTGATATAGTTTCACATCAAAATATGCCTGAATGCTCACTCTAACTTAAAAGTAGACCTGACAATTTAAATTTTACTAAAATTAAATTTAAACGTACTACAATTGGATGCTGGACAAAGAATCTGGTCTAGTGAGTAAAATTGGGTATAAAGACTTTCTAGAAAAAAAATTATGTCTTGAGTTGTATGTATTATAATGCGTATCAGCAATTAGAACTATATGAAGTCTACCTAAAGTAGCATTCGCTTCCGATTTGCGCATAAACTCTTCGAAATGCTTATAATATTTGAAACCCATGTTCAATCAATTCGGAGGGGACTTCGTATGACTCAGAGAATCAGGTCCGTGAAATCCATTAACTTTAAATGCGAATGCGTGTCTTGTTAGTAAAATTTAAGTCAAGGATTTTAGACAAAACTAAATTTTTAAAATAAAATTTTTTTATCGAAAAATTATTGTTCATTTATTTATTTATTTTTCCAATAAGTTAACATAATCGAAATTAGCCATTTTTTTAAAAAATATTTGTTAAATCTGTGAATGATATTGTTGATTTTAACGAAGTTAAAAGATAATTCTGTGACCAAGACGTTTTTCGAAATCACCAATGGTCTAATTAGGATCTTATATGGGAATGTAATGAACCTTTAAAATAATTTCGAATTTCAACAAACCGTTTGTTCTACTGAACCCAGAAAAAAAAACTCCTTCTCCAAAGAACAAGTTTTACAGGAAATATGTAAAGCACATTTCTACACTTACATCATATAATGGTTAAAGCCAATATAAAATTCAAAATTACTCATCACTGTATCGGATCTGATACGGGTATGTACCAGTTTATTTATTTTTTCAAATAAGAAAGCACAGTCGTTACTAGACAATTTTTTATATTTGTTAAACATGTGAATGATATTGTTGATTTTAACGAAATTAAAAGCAATTCTGAGATTAAGACGTTTTTCGAAATTACCAATGATGTAATTAGGATCTGATACGTGTATGTATCCGTTTATTTATTTCTTCAAGTAAGTAAGAGCAGTCGTTAGTAGGCAATTTTTTATATTTGTTAAACATGCGAATGATATTGTTGATTTTAACGAAATTAAAAGCAATTCTGAGATTAAGACGTTTTTCGAAATTACCAATGATGTAATTAGGATCTGATACGTGTATGTATCCGTTTATTTATTTCTTCAAGTAAGTAAGAGCAGTCGTTAGTAGGCAATTTTTTATATTTGTTAAACATGCGAATGATATTGTTGATTTTAACGAAATTAAAAGCAATTCTGAGATTAAGACGTTTTTCGAAATTACCAATGATGTAATTAGGATCTGATACGTGTATGTATCCGTTTATTTATTTCTTCAAGTAAGTAAGAGCAGTCGTTAGTAGGCAATTTTTTATATTTGTTAAACATGCGAATGATATTGTTGATTTTAACGAAATTAAAAGCAATTCTGAGATTAAGACGTTTTTCGAAATTACCAATGATGTAATTAGGATCTGATACGTGTATGTATCCGTTTATTTATTTCTTCAAGTAAGTAAGAGCAGTCGTTAGTAGGCAATTTTTTATATTTGTTAAACATGCGAATGATATTGTTGATTTTAACGAAATTAAAAGCAATTCTGAGATTAAGACGTTTTTCGAAATTACCAATGATGTCATTAGGATCTGATACGGGTATGTACCCGTTTATTTATTTCTTCAAATAAGTAAGCACAGTCGTTACTAGACAATTTTTTATATTTGTTAAACATGTGAATGATATTGTTGATTTTAACGAAATTAAAAGCAATTCTGAGATTAAGACGTTTTTCGAAATTACCAATGATGTAATTAGGATCTGATACGTGTATGTATCCGTTTATTTATTTCTTCAAGTAAGTAAGAGCAGTCGTTAGTAGGCAATTTTTTATATTTGTTAAACATGCGAATGATATTGTTGATTTTAACGAAATTAAAAGCATCTCTGAGATTAAGACGTTTTTCGAAATTACCAATGATGTAATTAGGATCTGATACGGGTATGTATCCGTTTATTTATTTCTTCAAGTAAGTAAGAGCAGTCGTTAGTAGGCAATTTTTTATATTTGTTAAACATGTGAATGATATTGTTGATTTTAACGAAATTAAAAGTAATTCTGAGATCAAGACGTTTTTCGAAATTACCAATGATGTAATTAGGATCTGATACGGGTATGTACCTGTTTATTTATTTCTTCAAATAAGTAAGCACAGTCGTTACTAGACAATTTTTTATATTTGTTAAACATGTGAATGATATTGTTGATTTTAACGAAATTAAAAGCAATCCTGAGATCAAGACGTTTTTCGAAATTACCAATGATGTAATTAGGATCTGATACGGGTATGTACCTAATGAACCTTTAAAATGATTTCAAATTTCAACAAACCGTTTGTTCTACAGCTCCCGAAAAAAAAAGAACGAGATTAAATAAAAAGTTTTGCGGGAAATATGTAAAGCACACCTACACCTGAATCATATAATGGTTAAGGCCGATACATATTTCAAAATTACTCATTACTGTATCTGATTTAGTGCTTTCTGATGCCATAAAAAGTGGGTTTTTTTCTTTGATCGATTCGAAGATGCTTTAAATAAAGCACATCGAAAAAGTTTGAGTTCAAGCCTTTTATTTTATCAGGATAATCTAGACATTTTAAAGATCTGATTTATGTGAAAAATTTATGTTGGTATTTCTGGCAGCTTTGAAATAAAATCCTCTTAATGTAATAAGAAGGTATGAAATAGTTTGAGTGCATCAGTTTTCTAAGCATTTGCTGAATTAAAAATGTTGTTAAAAAAAGGGAATGTATAAATTTTTACTAAAATTATAATGCATCAAATGAGATTTTCTCAAATGGATGGAATAATAACGTTAAAAACAGCTAATTTTAAATTCTGTTGATATTTATATTATAGACATCAAATATTCGCTATTTATGCAATAAGCGTTTCTATTTAAACAAAATTATCACTATAATAAACATTTTTCGTATATAATTTCAGTTAAGTACATCAAATTGTTGTGAATACTTAACTTATGGAAAAATATATAAGTGTACATTACATGATTTGAACTATCTTGTATTTCAAGTGTAAAAAAATGTTTTGTTGCAGAACATAAAAAAATACTTTATAAGAGTTGAAAAATTATAAAGACGAAAATAAGTAAGTTTAAGTACTTACTTTAAACTATTTTCTTTTAAAACAGTAGAACTGTTTCATACTTTATATTTGAACATCCATGGAAACACTAAATTGTTTTTTATAAAACTCTTTCACACAGTAAAATATACCCATTTCTAATTAAAATTTTGTAAATTTCTAATAAAAATGTAGTCAATATCTAATAAAAATTTAGTAAAATAGTAAGTTTACCTATTTCTGCTGTTTGTTACGAATACTATCAAGCAACCGTACGTTAAATCTTTCTACTTTTATACTAATTCGTAAACATCTAAGCATTATTAAAAAAATTTTTTTTTGGGTGTCACATTTCTTCAGTTGTCATTATTCAACATCACGAATGTCCAAATTTGGTCTTTTTGGAAAGAAAAAACTTCTTAAGTTTTTTATAGAGAACTTTTGCAATAATTTATACTTATTTCTGTTGCTAGAATGAATTATGTATTTAGTCTAATTTTTTTTTTACAGTAAACTATATTTAAACTTAATTGTTTTCGAAGTAAAAAGTTAAGATCTTTGTTAGTCTCTTACCCTTCAAGAACTACCTATATACTACATTCTACTTTAAATAATTTGGTTCCTACTAAGTTTCTACGAAAATATGAGTGATACTGATACCAAATAACCTTCTAAGAACTACGGAAAACAAACTATTATTTTCAACGTAAATCAAAACTCATGGCCTGCAAATCGTTGAAAATAGTCTTCGTTATTTTTCCGTAAAGGCTACATTGTTATGTTTGTTGTTGTTGCCAAAATTACTAAAAATAAACCTTTTCTCCGAATTACCTTCGTTAGAATTGTCAGTGTTTTTTACGAGCGATATAAAGGATAGTCATTTTACTATTATTTTATTTTAATTCTTTTCAAATTCAACTTCAAATTTTGTTTTTTAATTTTACCGTCTGCTATTTTCCTCTAACTAATGTTTCCTTTTTCTTTTTCATCTTAAAAGTTTCTAGTTCCACAATTTGAATCTATTTGTATTGTTTGAATCTATTTACTGGACAGATTTATTCTTCTTATTTGGTTTATATGTTATCTTTGTTTATATTTAGTTTATATGCTATACCTTACTACAACTTATCGTCTCTCTTTTCTTAGTATATTTACGTGCAGTTGTTGGTTTTCTTCCCTGGATTCAATTTTCCACAAATATTTATGATCATTTCCTTAAATTCAATTCTGTGAATATTTCTTCAATTCTTTTTCCTGCGCTATTTTTTCTTTACTCTCAATTTAAAAATTATCTAAGATTAACGGACGCCAAACAAAAATAGTAATACGTAATACTATTTTTGCTCTTGCAATAAATTGTATGAATATTGAATTTTGCACTTTTTCCAATACAATAATTATTTGAGTGGAATTTAATTTTAAATTTCTTTTTTCTCTACAATGTGTGATTATGCTTTTTAGCCTCTGCTCATTTTTAAATTGCCGAATATTTTTCAAATACACCAAAAATGTTTTTTAGTTGGAACAAAGTAAATTTCAAGCAGTTTTTGCTCATGTGCTGAAAATCTCTAAAAGTGTTAAAAAATTTTACAAATTTCATTAAAAAAGCTTTAAAAATGTTGTTTTGAAAATCTCTTATTTCGTTAAAATTTTTCCCTTTTTTCTTTCATTTTTTTAAAAAAAATTTCTGGTAAAATTTCCGAACAAAATTTGGTTTAAGCTAATACAGAAAAAATACAGAGAAAGATAAAATCTCATGAACTTGTTTACAAAGTTTCAATAAAAAACAAATAAGTCTCAGAAACATAATTGCGAGATTTTAGTCATTTTATATGTGAAGGGCTGGGGGCAATATCATAATAAGTCACATCTTCACCTTGTTTAGGAAATTATTTTTGGATAGTTGAGAGCTTTTTTTAAAAAGAAAGTGTAAAGAAATTTTGGTGAGAAATATAACGATTTTTATATATATAATAAAACATTTATGTGCATCGTGTTGTTATCTAAAGAAAATTTCTTAAAATCGTGATATACCTATCTGGAAACAACACAAAAACATTTTGAGGCTAAAATTATACCTTTGGAAAAAATGTAAATTCTTGAAAACTGCGATGTAGAGCTCTTATAATTCTTTTTCTCTTGTTTCGTTAGGAAACTGATTTATTGTTAGTATAATAAATTCAAACACAATTTTCATACAAAACAAGTCATACAGAACACGTAAACTACAACTTTGTTACATTAAAATTAAAAATATTTAATACAAAATAAACTGAAAGTAACCAAATAGGGAATTCAGCAGAATGATGCATTAAAGTTGTGCTATTTTAAAATTACCAAGTATAAAAATTTTAAGAGAAGAATTTGCTCAAAATTACATAAAGAGAACTCTCTACGGTTGTTGCAGGGAGATTAGTTCTCAGACAAATCCATTATCGAGTAATCATGGGAGAACATTTAATATCGACACTAAAATCAAGGAATTTTATCAAACTTTTCTCTGTTGCTAGGTGACTCAGAAAAATTCCATAACATTTACCCAATCAGCGGATTTTTTTGAAAAAATTTCCTCTAAACACCGTAGATTGTTTCTTTGTTAATGTAAACTTGGTATGGTGGTAGATTTTGAAACTCAAAACCGCTTTGGTTTGTTGTAAAGCTCTTTAACTTAATATACTAACCATTAAGCAGTTGTAAATAATTAATTAGTGGTAATATATTATTTCATTAAGAACTTCATTCGCTTCAAAAATATGCAAATTGGAAATAACAGTCGACATGCTTTAAGTGCTCACAAATAGGCGCCTATTTTCAAGACTTGCCAGATATGAACGAAAAGTGATTTTAAAAAACATAAAGTTGTCAACGAAAAACGGAAAAACAAAAGTTATTCCTCACCACTACTCCAAAGCGCGAAGAAATGCATTTCCCCCTGATTTGCCCTTCTCGGCAACTGTGGTTTTTCTTTTTCTGATTTTCCTCTCCATCGACTACTGTAGTTTTTACTGTTGTTTCGTTTTTTTTCTTCCCATTTTTTGTTGCTAACTTTACGCTTTATATTTCATATCACTTTTGTTTCTTCTCCTTCCCGTCTGGAAATTCTTGAAAATGAGCGCCTGTTTTTAAGCTTTTGAAACATGTCGACTGTTACTTATTTTATTATGTTTATTCCAAGTTGTATATTCCTCAAGGAAATGAAGTTTTTAGTACATTAAACAGTTTAATGAAAGTTAAATTGTTGGACTTTAGGCAATATAATGATATGCCACGCTTTTAAATTGACCATAGGAGAGCAGTTATGGTGAAAAGCGCCTCACTTTCCATTAAGGCAAAATGATGCTTTTGTCTATTGTACTGTTGTCTAGTGCAAATTTGTGAAGTACTTGTATGAAAAAAAAATACTATTAAACACCAGTTTGATGAATTAATGTCACTTTAACAAAAAAGGTGATTTATCATCATATTGATCAAAGCCCAACAATTTAGAATCAATGAAATATTGTGTTTGTGATGATATATGAAATGTAAAAGAATGGCTGTAAAAGGACATTCAAGACACTTGATGCGATTTATTCGACTTATAAATATCGAATACAGTGTAAATATATTCTTTACATTTTACATTTTCTCTTAAATATTGTCTGATGATCATAGTCGTTCAATAAATCACAGAAAGTAATATGAGAATTTTGACGAAACTTTTTTAGTGAAAGACCTTATTTTAATGAGTAAGTTTTTATAAGGAAAAACAATATAAGAAAATAGCATCAAAGCCTTTTAAACCCATTCGGTGACCAAATAATTGGTCATTGTGCTGTTTATGTGAAGACATTAATCAAAATTCACATAAATAAGTTAAAATATGATAAAAATGAATTTCTCTTACAAAACAGAAATGCTTTATGAATTATGATTTAATTTATCATTTAGGAATATAGAAGTTTTTGAATTCTAAAAAAATTGTACAGAGTGCTTATGGAATGCTTTGTAAAAATTTTTTACAATGACAAATACATAAAAATCAATGTTTTGTTGTAAATATTGCTCTCGAAAATATATTATAGAATAATAATCTTTTCCTAGATAAATATATTTAATTAATCTTATCTAATTTTAGAAACATCGAAAATTCAAATAAATTTTAATATACTATCCATCAATAGATTTTACTAACCATATCAATAATGAAATTTTCAACTTTTGATAAATAAACCAGTGTCTTGCAAATACACTAAAGTACAATAAAAGGATAAAATACTTGCACATTGATAAGGATTCACATACTTAATTTTTCTTCCTTTGAATGTTATAAAATTATAAAAACATTTGCTGCGAAGTTAAGGCAACTCCAGTATGATATGTTGATTCTTTGGGTAAAGATTATTTTATCTTGGAGTATTGATATGTTGATTTGATTTATTAATTTCTATGATTCAAATGAAACAGAACGTGTTTACCTGATTAAATAAAACAGCAGATTCAAAACAATGATTAAACAAATGTGAGATAGTGCATCAAAATGGAAGGTGACAAGAGTTACAACATTTTTGCTAGTATTTTAAGATTTTAAGACTATGATTTAGAGCAGCTGAGTAAATGCATGCTGTATGGAACTTAAAAATATGCTCTTAATCAGGTTGTGCAAATACTTCCCAAAACCATTTGAGATTCTGAAGCATAATTTTTATGTAATCTCTATTATTTATGTGGTTCATGGTCCTCTAAATTAGTTCTCAATAGAAACATAGCCAAAAGTGATCGTGCGCTGTTTACGCATGCGCTTTAGTTAGTTGAGGTGTACACAACCAAAGTCATGACGTGAAACCTAGAGTGAGTTCAATGCATTGATTTTGAGACCGCTTATTTTCGTGAGAAATTATATTAGGTATGTGTAAGTTTAACAACAATTTAGCCACATCTAAAATCGGTTGTGCGTCCGTTTAACTATACTTACATCGCGTCAAAACACTGAAGATCTTCCCGAAACCTGCAGTCAAATCTTACAATGCAGAATTAGAAATCAAAACATTAAGAAGAGTTTTTAATAACTTAACTTTTAATTCATTGCAGAGAGAAGTTAGGCAACATTCGGAAAAGTAGTAATTACTTTTGTTGTACTAGTCCATGTTGGAACATTAACCAGACAAATGTTGTTTGTTCGTAATTGAGCTCTTGTTACCTTACCTTTTGAATCACATGCGTATTTAAAAATTAAAGCAAGCAGGAATTTAAGCTACACCAGTATTAAGAAACATCATCCGTTTTTTCATTCAACTGCATCCAACATGTCATCTTCAATTGCAATTACTGCAGATTTTTCACCAGACTGCTTTTTCATATTGTCACGTAGTAAATGAAGAAATACAATGTATATAATCATCATTATTAGGATTCCAATAATAAATATATTTAAAGAGACAACAAGATAAATTTTTTTCAGATATATAATATACATTCAAATGGCACTAAAGATATATTTAAACTTTCTTCAGATTAAGATTATTAGAATAATACACAAAGTGTCTATACCTCCCTTGTTCGTTGTGCCTTTATAGAAAGATTTAAAAAATATCCCTCACGAAGAGTAGATACATTTCATTTCTATCAAAGTTTATATCCAAGTATTAAAATAAAATCAGTTACGACACATGCATAAATTCTAATCAAAAAACACTCAATAGTCACACCAAGTAAATGTCTTCTAGCACAAGGAAAAATATTGCCATAAAATTTATATTTAGTTAACGAAGAGCTCATGTATTTTCAAATAGTTCATCTAAGTATATTTTAGCGCTGCATTAATTTTGAACTTTTATACAATTTATCACAATATTTCAATTTTGCATTTCGCTCCTCAGAGAAATTGTGATTTATCACCGAATCGGTTTAAAATTTGTTTTGATTTTGTAAGACAGTAGTGCGACTTATGTAAAGAGAGCGCAACAATACTCTGTTATGAAACACTTAGAACATTAACACCGATTGAAGGGAAATAGAAGAGCATCCTTTCTAGATGCAATAAAGAAAAAGAAAATTAAATAAGAGAGCTTGCACAATCATGCAACCTCAAATGGCACCATGAGTTGACTCAGTGTTCTCACAAGACCACTTAATACAATTGAAATTTATCTTATATCACATATTATAGGTCTCAAAAGAAGGCAAATTCATTATTCTTTCCAACAAATGACAAGAGTTCGATTGAAGTGAAGTATACGACCGAGCGACAAAAACATACCGATTGTCTTTTATGTAAAAACCACAGCTTCTTTTCTAACAAACATATATTTTACAACTTATTCTAACCAATTTGGTTAAAGTTTCAAACGAATTTATATTTGATAATGTCAATCTATTGCAAATATTTTTTTCTAAAAGCGTGCATGTTAGGATATAAGTCCAGCATACACATGCCCGATATTCCCTACACTAACCTTTTTTTTTTTTGAGTTTACGGGACATTGGCTGGTATACACTTGTACTTGTAGTGCTTTCTTGAGCTCAAGCATTATAATTTTCTTATTTATTAAGTTTTCTCAGTTTTTAATCTTTGCTTCAAACTCATATTTTTTGCAATTACGATATGCATTAATATATCATGAAAAATTTCAAGTTAAAAAAACGTCAATGAGTTTTTATATTTTTTGAACAATGGCTCATAAAATTACCTTTTCACGAATAAAATTTAATTGAAAAACTTAAGCAGATAACCAATGGTGTTCAATCGATATGATTTAATATCATTTCAGTAACCGGTATAAGCAAATTTTTATTTGGTATGAATTAGAAGAGTGGGTGAAAAGAATAAGAATTCACCATTAAATAAGAGACCTGGAGTATACAATTTTGCAAGTGAACAAATATTAAAGGACTAATTGCAGAGGAGTGAATAGTAATAAATATAGAATGCCTCCAAAATATTTGTGCGCTAAGCTGTTGGAGGATTCATTTTGATATAATCTTATAAGCTTCGATAAGTATAGAAATGTAAAAATGATTTGGCTTAGGGTATCATGAGGAAAGACACATGAAGACAATTGGAAAAAAAATAATTTTTGTGTGTAAATAAATAAATAATTTTAATCCTACATAATAACTGTATTGACATACTGCAGTAAATGCTTTGAAAACATTCGTTGCAGGAAATAAAATCCAAATTAACTTGACTTTCTTAATAAATCCACAAAATTACTTTCCCTTCAGTCAAAATCTACTTATATGCTTAGCAAATAGAAGTGAGTAAATCTTCAAAAAATTCTGTAAATTGAAACACTGATGCGCTCAATTATACATATGTGTGTTGTGTTTACATTTATTTGCGTGTATGACGTCATATGTATAATTTGGTGTTAACGACTCAAATGGAGGGATTGAGGAGGGAGGATAGTCATAAGTGTCAATCATTTAATCCATAAATCCAGTGCTGACAAGCTTGTCCAGGAAGAACTTTACATCCCCAAGCTCCGAATCACGGATACCAAGAGATTTTAAAAGGCTAAAATCACCAGTCTCAACAGCCATGAAGACATTTCGAAGATGTTCCAAATCAGATCGCATTAGATGTAAGGCCTTTCCAAAATCTTCAAGGGTTTCACTTTCTGGAAAGGAAGATTAAAGGAAATTAGTTCAGTAATGAAAATTTGCTTAAATTTTTAATGCGGTTTCAATATTGTCAACAAGTTGTTTCAAAATTCATGCAAGAAGTAATTATGATTTAAAAAAAACACGCGTGAACTAAAAATAGTGAATTTTTTATTGATTCATAGCAGTATAGGCTATAGCATAGCGAGTGAATATCTTTCATGGTTCCATTGTTGTTGACACATACATATTCTTTTGTCGAAATTCTCAATTACCTTTTTTTTAAAGAAAAAATGTCACTGAGATTCAACGATACACTGTTCAATTTCTTCCTTTAAGGTGTGGAGGGTTGTGGGCTTATTGACGTAAACCTAAGACTATAAAAAATGTCTAACCTTGTTAAATTGAAAGATCAAAGTGGCCATTACCAAAAATAAACTTATTTGACCAGGGAAGGACTCCACATTTCTCAACAACAAAAGCGGGTTTTTCCTTCTTATGGAACTTGAATTTTAATAACGCTGAACTGTCAGTGGCCCTGATGAATTTTTTTTTTTCGTTGGTAACATTCTATCGCACTAATGGATCAAAATCGAAATCTTGGGTGAGTTTTGTGGCATTTTCTTTTAAACCATAATATCGTCTAAGTTTGTAGCAACTTTCATACGGGGCTAAAGCAACCATTATTACGCAAACTAAAAATTCTAAAATTTTATTGTATGACACTATCATTTAACATACTTTACTTAACATATTTTAACACTTAAATATGTGAAGAAATGTAAAGAATATTATGGTTCAAGGTTTCAATAGTATAATTTAAATTTAAACAGTAGCTTCTACACAGCGAACGGGGTCTTAAAAAAATTATGTTTTTCCGATATTGTTAGCTTACTCATATCTGGAATAAATTAGTACATACAATATAAATTTTCATGAATCAAGTATAACATTTAACTAATAGTTTCGTTGTCAATTTATGCACTGTTGCAAATGTGTTGAACATAATACCATAATATCGTCCAATTTTGATGAAATCTCAATACGATGCTGAGTTGAACCATATTAGCAGGCAAATTAATTATTTCTGAACTTAACAACGCGATAAAGAAACATCTGCAATTTATTAAGGTTGCACCATATTTGCACGATATTATGATTCAGTGTTGAACCGGTTTACATATTTCCTATATCTGATTACGACTATAATATACTGCTGAAGATTCTTATACTGCTTTCCTATACCCTTCAATTCCTTGATTCCCTTTATTTATTTTTTTAAACTTTTTAATATAATCATCATTTAACACAAGTTATAGGAATAAAGTTTTCTTTGCTTGGGGGTGGCTTTAAAATTCTCAGATGGGATATTTTAAAGAAAATATCACTGTAGGAGAATAACGGACACTGTAGGAGAATGTTACCAACTTCTGCGTAAGGTATACCGGGCAAGTGTATACCATTAACCATAAAAACATCAGTGTTGGGAATACCGGGCAGTGTGCATCATCATTTTTATCACAACAATTAAAAGGTAGAGTGGTTATTAATAATAATCTTTTATTGAAACCCAGTAGGGATGTGTATGCCTTTACCGGATTTAAAATTGTCCGTTACATTCTACACTGATGCTTTTTTTAAGTTAAAAAGCTATTAGCCGGTATTTCTAGCACTGATAATCCATCTACGTATGAAATTCACAGCCCTTTTCAGGCAAAAAAAAAACTAATATTAGCTACTTTAAAAATAAGCAAATGTATATAATGATAAAAATTAATAATATAATTATTGTTACAGAAAGTGACTGACTTGAATATACTTTTAAATAAATCCTGTGATTAGAAAAGGTTTTATTTTTGATTTCGAAATACGGAAATCGATAATTAAAATTATTTTGAATTTCAGAAATTGAAAATAAATCCATGTACTGTGTCTCTCTCGGAAAAAATGCCGACCCCCATGCATTTTTCTCATTCTCAGACACTCCTTTTCTCACATACAAAAGAAATTGAATAATCTATTCCCATAAGCTTGGAGTTGAAACTCTATTAAATTCTCTTTTCAGGCGCAGAAAATATGCAAACTAGACAAAGTACAGAGACAATCTTAGCTTAAACCGGTAAATCTCAATTTTCATTCTCGTTTAAATTGAAAGAGCGGAGGAAAATATATTTAACCGAAAATTCTTTTCCGATGATTGAATAAAGAGGTGATAAATCGAAAATTACGAAATTATTCATTATTATTAAATAAATATTGGAACAGATCTGCTGTCATATCTAATAAACTAAATAGAAGTTAAACAATGTAAATTTGGAACTATAAATCTTGATTTACATTTTCGCTTTTAACAGATTGAGGAAAGCAGAGAACATCTATTCTCTCTGTTTCGTCTTTGTAACTGTGACTTTTGTCTAAGGGCATTTTCAGGAAATTGATTAAATTATGCTTATCGATAGATACCTCAAGTTTAAATCATATCTTGAGGCATTACCGACCCCAAGGCATTTTTGCAGGCGTGACTATAGCAAGATGACGATAATACTTGTCCGTCTTATTTAATATTACGTCGATCACATTAACCAAATTCTGAACTATGCATAAAATTAGTTACATTTGCCAAACTATTTAAACAGCTAAAAAGAAACAGAAAACTTTTTTTTCAGTATAATGCAGCTTCTCCATTCTAAATCAAATATTAATGAATGTTTCGATTTAAAAAAAACTAATATTAAGGAGATACCATGAGCTTAAAATTAAACTGGCAATTAACTAATTATAATCAGTGTGGTAATTTTATTTACAAACAATTCTCATACTTTAGGATCTTTGGTAAAAACTGTAAGATTGGGACCTATGAAATTTTTTACGCAGGTGCTTAGTTCTTAAAAATTGTGTTCTATTATTTATATCTGCTAACTTTTAGCAAGTACTTAATTTTAGTATAAGTATTATGATAAATAAAAAAGTATACCAGATTTAGTCAATTGCACTTAAAATTGCAACTCATTTATAGGTCACAAGAAATACAGGGAGAAAAGATTCTGGTAAATTTATCGTACTGCTTGGTAATAACATTTCTGGTAAAAAAAACTATAATTCTGGTTTATAAAACCAAACTCTACATCATTTAAACCATTAATTTGGCAATTTTTTCATTCATATGGAAATGGTTATCAAAAATTCTGGTTTTAAAATTCTAATTCTAATTACCACACATTTTGTGGAAAAAAAAAGTAATTTTAATCGAATAAATGGTATGTATGTCCTGTTCTATTATGATAAAATTAACGAATTTTACTCCATTTATCAAATTTTATCACACATTACAAATCTGTTCTTTATTGTTAATTTTACCAAAATCATTACCAAGGAGCTTTGGTAAAAATTATCGAGGTTTTTGATGTTCCCATAGAGCCAAAAACACGTTAAATTTCACGATATTGTGGTAGTTTTGTCCATACTTTTTTTCTCAGCGCAGATTTAAAAATCTAATCATTTTCCAACTTAATAAAATGTCAATTTATCAGAATTTTAAGGAAAAGTATTTTATTCACGCTTTAATGTCTTTCGTAAAAACTTTTTAGATTCGGGTGTAATCAGTAATATTTCACACAAATGTCTATTTATGTCCTAAACATTCTTATAAGATTCTCCTTTCAACTGGATAACTTTAATCAAGTATTTAATATTGCAACAAGCATTATAATACAAAAAAGTATAAAACCAAATTTAATCCATTACGGTTAAACTTTCAACTCATTAATAGTTCTCAGTGAATAGTTTCAAACATAAAATCATTTGCCAAATCATTTTACCAGAATTTCAAAAAATATTTCGCTTTTGAAAGAAAACAAAACAACATACAATTATGTGACTCTTCTAAATAGAATATATAATATGTAAACATCAACAAGCATGTTAGAAAGACTTCTCGTAATTAAAAATGTGTTAGATTCATTCATTATGATATAGAGAACAGAAGATGAGCTAATACCTTAACAAAAGATCCAAGCTATCGAGAGACAAGGATATAAAATAATTTCTCTTTCAAACTAACTCCTCCCTTCCAAAGGATTAACTATAATGATGTTATCTCTAACATTTATTACTTATTCATATATTTTCTTCACGCGAGCGGCAAATGAATAAAATCCACGTTAAAGTAGAATTTTTATATGAAAAGAGTGTAAATTAACTTCAACCACCACGTCAAGTTACTTTTTGTTAGATCGGCGTTCAACTTTATACGTTTTTCTTTTTTTTTTACTTATTTGTGTTTATCCCTATTGGTTAAAAAGAGAAATCGGTAATCAGTTTTTATAGCTGTTTAAATATTTTATATTAAGAACAACAAAAATGTATTCACTAGAGAAAATAGCAATCTCTTTTACATAACAACAGCTTCAAAAGTGATCTTTTTAGACTAGAAACATAATCTTCGATTAATACTTTTCTTTTTCATGAATAATGTAAAAGCCAAAGAAAGAGAGAATAATAAGAAATTACATTAGGATTTATGGTTTTAGTTGATTAAAAATGCTTCTTATAGTAGGTGATACATAAAAGAAAACCAATATTTTCATGCTTTTTTTATTAATTCGTATTGAATAAGGAAAAAATTGAATAACCTTAACACGTTTGAGAATACGTCATTTAAGTTACCAAATCTTTCAAAAGCACAATTGTAAATGATTATTTACATAAGTAATTTTAATCGGATAGAATTTAGATAGTGGATTAAATTTTTTCTTACCAAAAAAACTTTTATTAACTTTATTTGCGAAATTTTTATCATTAATTTATCCGCTGATTTCACATCACAAACAATCTCAAAACCATGAAAAATATTTAACTTTTTTAGCTTATGCTAAATAGAAAAAGGGACTAAAAAAGTTATAGAACCATTTTTATTTAGTTTCTAAAATGTATATATAAATCTGTTGCAATGAAATTTCGATCAAACTCTCGTATTAGCGTTTGTGAAACTAATGAAAAGCATTTCAAAAACACATTAAATGTTTTCATATGTTATGAAGTAATTAATAGCTCGTTTCCATATATTTACTAAAATTTTCTTAAGAGCAAACTATTCTTAGACTCTTTAAAATTTATCAAAAAAATAGTTAAATAAAAATTTATTTAATTGTCTTTTTTTCATGTTCAAACAAACAGTGAAATAACAGTAAATAATATAGTATTCAAACTGTTAACTCTGAGAAAAACCGTTTACTAACTGCTTTCACCAAATACGATACACAACTAGAATTTCATCACACCAACTAGGCCAACCTAATGAAGTCACTTAGTTCATTGCAGCTAGATACATATTATAGCCTAAAAGGCTAATCTGTCAATCTCTTGACTGACAGAACGGGGGTTCGAGTCTAAGCGTGGTGTTGACACCACAATATTTCTTTCATTCCCTTCAACGCATGAGGAGTTTCCAATACTCTACATTCTTCAATTAGTGACGTTGTCTACTAGAATACGAAATTCTCATTCACGCATGGATGGCAGCAACATAAAGTGGCTTAAAACGAAAAAGTATGGTATTTCCCACCTCTTACAATAGGTGAAATAACCAGATAAAGTAATTGAACCACATTTCCAGGTTCATTTGATAAAACACAACTCAACCGCAACCTAAATCAGTGCCTAACAAGAAACCTAGTTAAATTTATCTTTCACGGTTTTGAAACCAAGCTAGTTGCAAATGGTTAAAAACCGTATGTTTTTGAATTCGTGATTTTTTAACCATACTATTTGATAACGGTTACAAAACCATAATGGTGAAAAATGTTTTTTACCGTACACTTTACGATTAATTGGATGTACAGAGTGCTACCGGTTATTTAACCGTAATTTTAGAGTAAAATTTTTAATAGTGTAGAAATAAATGGTTAAGCTAAATTACATAAAATAGTCACAATCCATTATTCCTTAAACCAACTTATTAATTACTAATAAATAGAGGGTGCCTGACAAATCTATTAAAACTTATTGAAAAGAGTTTCTATATTATAATAATCAGACAGGATATTAGTGAAAAGCATACACTTCAATATCTTGAACCAGAATGTGGTATGGCACAAAACTTTGATAATTTGTGCCGATTCATTCACGGAGAAAAAAACATCCTGGTAAAATTACCGTACTGCATGTTAATGACATTTCCGGTAAAAAAAAAAAATAATAATAATAATAAAAAAATTCTGATTAATGAAACCACAATATACGGTATTTTAACTATTCCTTCGAGTAATTTTTCCGTTTATATGGAAACGATTTACCAGTAATTCTGGCTTTCAGAATTACAGGTAAATAATATAAAACTATAATGTAAATTTAGCCAAATTAATGGTTTTTAAGCCAGGCTCAGTAAGATATGATAATATTACCAAATGTTACCACATTTATCAAATTTTATCATATATTGAAAAAAAACATATTTTACTGTTAATTTTATCAAAATCATAACCATTTCGGAAAAAAATTATCGAGCTTTTTGGTGTTCCCATAGAGCCAAAGGCATGGTAAAATTTGCCATATTCCAGAAGTTTTGACCATAGTCTTTTTTTTTCCTTCCAGAGTTTGAATTCATGAGTTTTTTCAAAGCTTCCATGAATTGCTATGAAGATGAAATTGATTTCATAAATAGTACACACATCCTGATTCCATGAATTGATTCCCTGAATGGACCTTTTTTATTTCTGGAGCATATTTTTCTCCCAACCCTCTAGCATTTTCCATGAAGAATCATTAAAATATTTTTTCCAACATTTTTTAATTTTTGTTTTGTTTTGTTGTTTCAACCAAGCAAAACAAAATACAAACTTTTAACCCCTTTGGTTCATTCAACTGAAATAATAAGATTTCTACAGAATGACTGAGCTTTCTTCTTTTCTAACAAACGCTGACACCCTAACTTCTGAATTTGAAATTTTTGTGCAAGATGTGAGAAGTAAAAATGAATAATTCATCATGTCATTTACTCAATACATAAGTTGGAAAAAAATGAAAAAAAAATTAAAGTCAAACAACAAAAAAAGGAACCGTTATTAAATAGCCCAAACAGGTGTTAGGAGAAATTTACACGGAAATTACGGAGAAAATTTGCTTAACATCCATTTCGGCTGAAAGCTTAATTTGAAAAAAAAATTGAGTTTCCATGCTTATTTTAATGATAAAACTATTATGTTACACTTTATAATTTTTCTTAATTTGCCCTTATTCCTTTAAGGAAATATTATTATTTTATAATTATTCAATTTTATTTTAAATAGGCCCAATCTCTTTTATACTTATCAAAATTTACTTGTTTATTTTCTTAAAAAGGAACAACCAAAATTCTGATTAAATAGAAAGCTTTTATTTTTTTTATAATCACTTATGTATATAAAAGTAAACACACGTAAAATGTTCTTTTATGGGCTCGGAGAAACATTTCCATGGTTTTATACCATCGAAGTGTTTTCTAATTAAATTCGTAAAGATTTGATTAAAACAATTTTCCCGAAAAGTCTGACCATACGAACAATAGAGTTAATATGAAAATTAAAAGTACTCATTTCATTACTTTTGAAACTGGAAAGCAATAAAATTTAAATGGTAAAAGTACTTAGTTTCCGTATTTCTTTTGGAATAAATAAAAGAGCAGAGAATACTGAAAACGCTCTATTTAACAAAGGCAAACATATTTTAGTCTTTACTTCCACGTCTGCACTTTCCGTGAATAATTAATATATTTTCCTGAAACAAAGCGATCATCCAACTACTAGTGTTTTTCTACGTGTCTGTCTATTTAATTTATTTTGATAAGATGTGGTTGCTGTTATGGTTTTGTCGAACTTTATTAGCAAAATGCTTATAATAAAAACCCATTTAATATTTTAAAACTATTAAAGTTTGACTAATTGATGCAGTTTTGTGCACAGAAAAAACTAAATAAATTCTTTTACGTCAGCTTATATTTATTTTTAAAAAAATGATCACGCTAAAATTTAACCAGCTTTTTACTTTTTATACCAGTCACTTTAATTGCTTTTAATAGACGCCTTTAATCTCTTTTCAATTTCTTCCAGAAAGCAAAGAGCCTTGAAAGCAATTTATATTGGAATACGGGAGTGTATTCAAGCTATTTTAATATTCATCTTATCAGTTCTTCTGTCATGCTCCAAATTTTTGAGGGGTCTAACGTACTGAAATGTTCACATTTTCCGATTTCATGATATCTACAAAATGTTTAATGCAGTGAATAACTTGAAATTTCGCAATACATAACATGAATATAAAACCGAGAAAAAAAAGATATAATCTTTTCATCAGCCCACACGACTATATCCGCAAAACAGAGTGCTTTCTGATATTGTATCAATAAAGCCAAAGCAAAATATATTAATACAATAGTGTGAGGAGCACTCAAAATTTTTTTTTACAAAAATTAGAACAATTAAAAAAGAGCACAAAAAGTAAAAATAAGTAAAAATAACATGTAAAAACAGAAAATAAAATAAAAGAAAAGAAAAAGAAAAAACTGTATAAAAAATGGACTATAAAGCGAGTAGCAAAATCAGATCTACTTACATGGACGGGAAATTTTTCAAGAATGATTTAAAAATGTTTTCGCAGAAAGATTGCCAGATTACAAAATATGAAAACAAAAGCGCAAATTGAGTGTAACTAGAGGGTTTTAAGGTGCCGTTCTTACTGCACTGTTAAAGTGATTTGTTATTTTGTGCATTGATTTGTTAGTTACCAAGGATGGGTCGAAATGGATGTGCGCAAGGCGCAAGGTAATATTATACTGGATTCTTAACTTTCTTCGTGTTGTTTTCCTGTATTTATTTATTTATAATATATATATATATATATATATATATATATATATATATATATATATATATATATATATATATATATATATATATATATATATATATATATATATATATATATATATATATATATATATATATATATATATATACAAGCTTAAGGGTGACTTCAAATTGATTAAAGAAACTTTTTAATAAAATTGTTCTTATATTTTGGTTTTATTTCAAAATATTTTGAAGCTTTAATTTTCTTTTTTAAAAATTCCGAACAAAAGTTTTTAAAAAGAAAACATATTCTCTGAAGGTAGGAGCTAAATAAAATTCTAAATCGATAAAGGAATATATTCCATGCTTAATTACCAATGATAATGAGTAGAGATTGCATAATTATTTATTATTATTAAATAAACATTTCGTGCACTTTATAAAAAAATAGATTAATTCAAATGAATTCATTTCATTTAAAAATATCCTTGCATTTTAATACGTTAGAAACTTAATACAAAATTTTAAAAAAACTAAAACAATAAAAAAAATTATTTCCTAAAATTGAAACAAAAGTTTATGCATAGGTGTATTTATAAACGACTTCACACGCCATTTGAACAATGTAAAAATTTGTTATACCATTTAGAAAAAAAAGAAAAACAGCTTCTTGAATAAAAAAATACCTTTCCTTGTAATCAGTGGTCATTAGTTTATTTACAAAACTAAGTAAAAAAAGAAAAGGGAGAAAGATGAAAAAAACTAGGAAGCTTTTGCTAGAAACGATATGCTTTAATGAGTTCCACTTAATGAGATCCATTTGCTCTTCTCAAAACTGCTAAGCAAGTTTTTTGTGATAATATGCTCATTACTTTTTATGTTTAATTCTGATATATGTATGCACATTAATATAATGAATCAAACTATGTTTTACAAAGCTTAATCTGTTCAATTTCAAATTTTTAAAATATTAGAAAAAATGAAACATCATAAAATATAAAGCATCAATCTAATTCATACAGTTCTTTTAGAAATGGAATTAAATTAAGTTTTTCACAGAAATAACATGCTGAGGTATTATTTTATTTATTAAAACCCTATAATGTGTCAACAGAACTGTAAAGATTTCTTTTTGAAAATAATTAAAAGTCGGAATTGTCACGTATATCTGAAAAACACTACGCTGAGAAAAAACAGCATGGTCAAAACTACCAAAATATGGTAAAATTTACCGTGTTTTTAGCTCTATGGTAACACCGAAAAGCTCGGTAATTTTTACCAAAGCTCTTTGGCAATGAATTTGGTAAGATTAACAATAAAATACGATTTTATAATCTATTATTTAAAGTTGTCAATGTCGTAAAATTTGATAATTTTATTTTGATACCTACCAGAATATGTATAATTTTCCCTGTTACTGACTCTATAGGAAAACCAAAAAGCTCGGTAATTTTTTACCGAAACGCTATGGTAATAGTTTCAGTAAAAGTAACATTAAAATATAATTTTCTAATGTATGATAAAATTTGGTAAATGTGGCTAAGTTTGAAAGTTTTATCATGATACCTTAGAGCATGGCCTAAAAACCATTAATTTTGAAAAAGTTTCTTTTAAGTTTTGTATTTTTTAATAAATGTGTGGTAATAAGAACCATAGTTTTGAATTAGTTCAGAATTTCCGGTAAACCATAACCACATGAACGGAAAAATTACCCATATGAATGGTTTAAATGTCGTAGATTGTGGCGTTATTTGCTCGAGAAGTACGGTTTTCCTTACTGGAAATATCATCCATATACAGTTCGGTAACTTTACCATAATTTTTTTTCCTATATACTCGTAACAAGCGTTATGTAATTTTCGTCATCTTCAGAACGATGGAACGATATGTAGTTTTACTCCACAATAGAATAGTTCCTATCAATATTGTTTATAATCTTGATAGAAGAGAAGGCAACAAACAAATACAGATTCTATTGATAAGAAAAGTAGAAATTATGAAATTTAAAGCCTATGTTATTAAGCATTTAAACTTTTTTCCCCAAGCGCTTTGCACCAGACGATAAACGAATTAACGATCATTGTTTTATGAATTATGTATTGAATGATGGAGTATACGTCTGAAACGGAAAGTTTTATTTCTCGCAATTTAAAACTTAATAATAAGCCACTTTTCGCCTCTTTCATTTTTAGTTCTTTTTAAAGCTTTACAGAACTCATACTAAATTATATTGCTACATTTTTAATATTTTTATTATTTTCATAATGGATGGTTATGATACCGTATAGTAATTGTAGCTTAAGTTCACAAGCTACGAATAAATACACACTCCTTATTCATCTTGAAAACTAATAAAATGTGCAGCTTCCTGTGAATTGGATGGATAAGTAATGAATATTGATTTATTCATTACTTATTGTATATTCATTACTATTAGTAAAAGTGTTAATGGATAATGGAAGGTTATGATCATTACAATGGATGGTTATGATTATTATAATGGATGATTATGGAACAGTATAGTAATTGTAACTTATGTTTACAAGCTGCTAACTTTATATGCCTCATTGATATTGAAATATGATGTATGCCTGTTATGATACCGTATAGTAATTGTAACTTAAGTTCACAAGCTACGAATAAATACGCACTCCTTATTCATCTTGGAAGCCAATATAATGTGCAGCTTCCTGTGAATTGGCTGGATAAGGAATTAATATTGATTTATATTTGGCTATTAGTAAAAGTGTTTATGGATAATGGAAGGTTATAATCATTACAATGAATGGTTATGATCATTATAATGGATGATTATGGTATCGTATAGTAATTGTAACTTATGTTTACAAGCTGCTAATTTTACACGCCTCATTAATTTTGAAAACATATAAAATGCTTAGCTTTTTGTGAATCGGATATGAAAGTAATGAATATTGATTTATACCTGACTCTTAGTAAAAGTGTCAATGGATGATTTAAGGTTATGATAATCATAATGGATGGTTATTATACCGTATAGTAATTGTAGCTTAAGTTCACAAGCTACTTATAAATATATTCCTCATTCATGTTTAATACCTATTTAATGGTCAACTTCATGTGAAATGGAAATGTAAGTAAGGAATATTGATTTATATTTGACTATTAGTAAAAGTATCATTTTATGATTAACTACATTTAACATGAATTGTTTTTAATTTCAAAAAGTCGCCAAATTTAAAAATCTAAATCTTTATTGGGTAAAACCATAAGAAAAAAATGTAAACAGGCTGTTGCAGCTTTGGTAATACTTAAAAGTTAGCATTAAGTACAGTACCAGTTTCATTCAACAATTCTTTTTACCGCATGTTGATGATTCATCTTTTTAAAGGAAAAGAAATCTAACTTTAAAGGGGATAAAATGTATAGTTCAGTTGCACAAAAACAAGAAATGATTATAGTGCACCAAATTCAAAATCTTAAAACCAAAGGGCGGTAGAAACTACTTCTGATGCAAAAGCATAAAAAGAGAAAAAAATCGTGAAGTCTGTATTTACAGTTGCTTGACAACTTGACGGAGCAACAACTTGAACAGAAAAATATTTCAGAGAACTTAAATATAACAGAGGAATACACTTAGAAAATGAAAAATAAAAGAAAATTATTTATCTTGACATGCAAGTGCAAATACAAGAACATAAGCGAATGGCGAAAGGGGGCAATTGCCTGAGCCTGTACGCGTGGCGGTATAATTAACGAAGTTGCTTGATTTATTGATGTGTTACGACGTTCTGTACAGCATGTTTAGAGAAAAAGATATAATTTGCGTGATCGTGCAACACGAGATCATAATTCTGGTAAAAAAAAAAGAATTAAACCAAGAGGGACTGAAGATGAGTTTCGCAGAATTCTCTACTGTTGCGTTCAAGTCATTTCTTAAGGGCTGATTAAATTTGAAACGAAATATGATAACTTTAATGATTAATTAAATTCCTTTATATAAGTACAAAACAAAACTATAAGATGGCGGTTTTTCGAATTTTACGCACAATAAAATGGTCACCAATGGAGTTTGGTCGCTCCTCCATTGACTTCAAAATGTTATGGAAGGTAAATGATTTTTCGCAGGCAATTTTAATTTTACTAAGTGTCATTTTCTTGGTGTAGAAATGCAACTTTTGTTGGCGTCATGAAAATCGTATCGATGAATAAAATTTAGCGTCAATGAAAATGACCCTTACTGATTCATAATTCGTTAATGTGTAAAAACACATTTACCAATTATGAATGATAGAAGTATTTAAAATAAATAAACAATTATATTTTTCGTTTATGTTTGCGATTAATTTTATTTTAGCAAAACTGGTTAACTTTAAGAAATTAAAAGGCTTGTTAGTTTAAGAGGCTTAGTTTTTATAAAATAACTTCTTTTTTCCAATTTAACTTTTTATTCATAAACTAAATCCTTTATAACACAGTCTTCAGTGCACTCTGACTGTAACACGATTGCTGAAAGAGATTGACAACCTCATGTTATGAGGTTGTCAATCTCTTTCAGCAATCGTCAAAAAGAGCTCTCTAAGTAAGAACCTCTCAGAAATATTTTGAATATATTTGAATCTACTTATTTGTTTTGTTAATATTTTGTAGTTTGATATTTTTTCGTGTTTCTTCCTCGTTTTGATCTATTGCACATTTGGTGCGGAGGTTTTCCCGGTCGCGTGGGGGAGGTTTTGATGGTTTTTCTACTAAAGGTTTTCTTCAACACCAGGTCCATGGAAAAAATTCCGTGCTTCCCAAAAGTGTTACTAGCAGAGGTAGTCTTTCCTGGAAGTTTCACTGTATATATATAGAAAGACAAGAAAAGAAATAGAAATTTTTTTTTAAAAATTAAAAAAAAAAACATTGAAAGTAGTTTTAGTTATTTTTAATAATTTTTCTTCTTCTCTTTTAGAGTGTGCTTTTCGTTTTTATTTCTTTCCTTTTTATGCCGGGTATTTGCCAAAAGAAGGTCGATAATACAGGGTTCCAAAGACGAAAAAAAAATTGAGAACCGCTGTTCTGCATGAATAAAAGACAAGTGGAAATGATAATGCAATGATTAAATTGCTCTTACCAGATAATGCTATGGCCACTTTCTGCATACCTCCTAGAGGAGCAAGAGCATCTCTAGCTTTTTTACCGAATAACTTTTCCAGGTAGTTTGGCCCATGATTCAAAATAAGAGTATGCAAGAAATTCGCTGTTTCTTCTACAGGTGGTCTTTTAGCTAAAAAAGAAAAAGTAATATAAAATTTTTTTCAACGTTTAATAAAAATTTGAAATTTCCAGATTCAAACAGCAATGAACTTCGTAGAATAACCATATTAAAATATAAAAAAATTGCTAATGACATTAAGTTCATGAATTTTTCAATGATTGCAATAATAGATTTGAACAATATTTCATATGAAATATATATATATATATATATATATATATATATATATATATATATATATATATATATATATATATATATATATATATATATATATATATATATATATATATATATATATATATATATATATATATATATATATGTATATATATATATATATATATATATATATATATATATATATATATATAGAGAGAGAGAGAGAGAGAGAGAGTTTTTATTCAAACTCTCTGTCAATAGTACTTTGTTCATGGTTTTAAATATTCACCATTGATGCTGTTTTTACCTCTACGACTCGTGTTAACAAGTCAGAATAAGTAATTTTATGTATGTATTTTACTCAAATCAAAACTTTCAAGCTGTCGTGACTACTTAAACAAAACTATTTACCGGATGAACCCATTTTTTTAAATGAAGGTAATTAAAAATGGCAGTCAAGTAAATTTTTTTTTGCAGTAAAGTATTATATTGTAATTTTTACAGTAATATTTATTTAATTAGAGTGATTCAGTACTTTTATGGTAATTATTACTGTAAAAATTTTAATATATAAAATTTTTTGTTCCGTTACAAGTTCCGGTAAAAATGAATCTTTTGGTAAAAAGTTCCAGCACGTTCGGTGTCAGTTTTGTTGGGAATTTTTTATACTGTAAGCAAATTGAATTTTTTCTTTTAATGAAAATTGACGGGTCTGTACCCTTTCTACCCATTAAGTTTTAGTGAGAAGATCACTGTAAAAAATGGATTTTCAAATGTGATGAAACTTTCTTCGTTTTTGAGAAAACCGTTTCCCAGCATGAATTCATTTATTAAAATGATATTATTCATTATGTTGAATAAATAATATTGCTGCTAATAATGAAATAAAATTTTTAGTAAAGTAAAACTTTTTTTTTAATAAACTTCACTTTTCGAGAAAATTGGAATTTAATATTATTAAGAAATATATCTTTCCACTCGATTAGATAAAATTGAAAATCAAATATTTTAAGAATTGTAACTTGTAAGAAACCTTTTAGCTTATCGTAAAAATATAACATTAAAAATATTGAATATGGTTGAAAAATATTGCAAAACTCGTATTATTGTGTCATTTATCTTAAAAATTAGAGTATAGTCAGTTTAGGCCAGTTACTTAAAGTTTAATGTTAAGCCTCAAGTCTAGCTATAACTATTTCAATTTTAATTTAATGCTTGAAATTTGCAAAGCAAAAATTTCTGTTGTTGCCTTTATCTACTATTATCACTTGTTTCTTAAAATCTATTATACAAAAGATTAAACAATAAAAAAATGTTTAGCCTGGTTGATACATATGGTACAGAAACAGCATAATCAAAAAATTGTGAAAATATCTTGTAATCTTTTTTTTCCTGGGCACGCTTGCTAGGCAAAATTTTTGAAACGTCATATTTGTCATTATAACTTGAGTGTTTTATGTTTCTTGTAGTTCTTCATTCAATACATACTTTGATAAAAATGAAATGCAAAAAATAGAAATCAGATGGCTAAATCCCAAACAACAAGAGATTATCTCCAGTCAAGCCAAAAAAATATTCGAAAAGAAAGTTTGTATGCCTTATTGTAATGTAAAAAATGCCACTTGAAATTTTGAGCATCATTTTAATCATTAAAACGAGTAACTAAATAAAGCAGTTGATTTGTCATAATTAGATCGTATCTTTATGAAGACATACAAAAGCTCTTCTAATTAATGCATTAAAACAAATTCTTTGTAAAAAAAAAATTTCTAAAGAAAGTTCTGTTTAAGAAAGAGTCGAAAAAAAGTATTAAAAGAAAAAAGTGACGAAAATCGAAAAAAAGTATTTAAAAGCATTTTCAACGAAATACTTCCATTTATAATATTTATGAGTAGTCTAGACGAGTTTAACAAAGTCATATAAGGTCTAAAGTTAGATTTTAATCATTAAAATATATTGAATGCTTCTTTGCTTTATAATCAATTTCACAACTTAGAAGAATGGCTTAGAAGAAATACATAATATTTCTGTATCTAATAAATATATCTAGGATAGACTGAGAAAAATGGTTTCTCAAAATTCACGGAACGGTTTCCAGGAAAATGCTCCGAAAACATTTCCTCAAACTGAGCAAATTACTGTCATATTTATTTTAAGATACGAAATTTGTCAAAAGCATTTATACTTAATGCAACAAGATCAGAAGATTTCTTAAGAAAGACAAAATAAAATAAAAGGAATCTGAGTACTCTGCCATTTCCAGAAATTTATCTTGAATTTAACTTTGAATTTGTCTTTTGAATTTAACAATTTCATTTAACTTGAAATAAGCTTAACAAGCAGGAATACTAACCCTTATGCAATCTTTACAAAGGGTTGAATACACTGTTAGAATTTTAATTCTGAAATTACGTTGAAATAACCGGCAACTATCAGTCCATCTAATTAATTGTAAAGTTGGAACATATTTTAACTTTACAGTTTTAAATCCGGTTATAGCTAATGTGGTTAAAAAGAGCTGTGAATTCGCAACTGTAAAGTTTTTTTTAACCATTTACAACCAGCATGGTTTCAAAACCACTGAAAAGAATTTTAACTGGACATTGCAGATAGGATTTTCATTAGGTAATGGGCATTGAATTTAGGTTGTGATTGAGTAGTGTTTTATCAAATGAGCTGTGAAATCTGGTTTAATTAGTTAATTTGGTTGTTTCACCTATCGGAAGAAAGAGGAAATACTAGATTCTTTTTGTTTTAAGCAGTTTTATAATGCTACCATCTATGTGTGAATGAAAATATCGCATTCTAATGTTCCAGGGTCACAAATTTGGGAGTGCAGGACGCTGGAAACTCTTCATGTGTTGTAGGGACTGGAGGAAACTCTGTAGTGTCTATAGTGGGGACTCGAACCCCCGTTTTGTCGGTCATAAGATTGGCAGTTTATAATATGTACGCTGCAAGGGACTGAGTAGCTCCATAGATCTAGGTAAAAATCTAGTTGTTTAACCGGATTAGGTGAAAGCAATTAATGAACGATTTCTCTCACAGTTAACAGTTTGAATACCATCTGATTTATGGTTATTTGCCTGTTTTGTTTGAATATGGTGAAATAGCAATTTAATTGCTATTTAACCATTTTTACCGAGAAATAACTAACAGTGCATCGTCTTGAACTGTAAAAAATAGAGATAATTTTCAAAATGATCGACTGGGGAAGTATTTTCGTCAAATATTTTAGATTTGCGTATCGTAAATCGTCACGTTGTTTCCTGACAAAATTATTTGTTGACTCGTCATCCTCTTGTTTTTGTTAATTCTTTTATTTTTCAAAAATAATAATCAGCTTAGTATTTTTTGGAAACCTTCGAACTTGATTTTCTTTCTATTATATAACCTGTTAGTACAGCGTCAAAAAATTGCCTAAGTTTCAATAAAAGAACTCCCTATATTTTTGAACTTGATCTAGTCTAACAGTGTCTGTACTATCCAACGAAGATTCTTATTATAATATATATCATGTTTCTCTCAAAAACATATTTCTCAAGGTCTGCTGAACCATTAATCAATCTTTCTCGTGAAATATAGTTATTATACTTGTAACTATTGCGTAATGTAATATAATAATAATAACAGTAAAGACGAAAGTGACCTTTTTCCAACAGTTCGTACCATTTTAACAATTACTAAATTCCATAATTAGAACAATACAGAATGAGTACTTTCAATTTGATCTAAAATGGTAATACATTTAAATATGACATCGATTGCATGTTCAAATACAGTTTTTCATCTATTATTTTAACTTTTTTGTATCTTCCTTAAAGGAAACTTATTGAAATCATTCAATCGTATAGCTTTATTAACACAATTTTGGAACAAATTAATTAATTGAATTAAAAGGAAACATTTGAAATGTTTATGAATAGGATGACCATGATTTTATGAAAGCAATTAAACTACCCCAAAACAGATATTCTGTTTAAGAAAAAGTAGGATCTTTCAACTGTTTACTTAAAAGGAAAAATTATAGAAAAAAAAGAAAGATAAAGGAAAAAGAAGCGAAGAAAGGTAAAAGTAAAGGAAATAAAAAAAAGAAACATTCTGTTTAAATATTAAATGTGTTGCAAGTAAATCTTTTAGATTAAATAAATTTTTAAACAAGCACACAAAAAAGAACTTAAAAGGTTCATTAAAAAATGTTTTGAATGTTTCTATTTTTAAATAAGTTAAGAATATTTATAATGAAAACAAACAGGCGGGCAAATGTATTTTTCTTCCCTTTATTATAAATTTAGAGTTCTAATCTTTAAAAAAATACCAATTAGAAAAAAAAAACTCAACTCTTTAAAAATAACTGTTTTTGAAAGAAACAGATTAAATTAAATTATAATTAAACATATTCAAACACTTTCATCATTGTCAAGTAACACTGTTGCTTAATCTCAAGCGAGATTCGGAGTATGACATTTCCAACTAATCATGTGGAAAACAGACATGAAAGAAAATGTTGTCTTTCCTAGAAATATACCACCATTAATCTTGTCAGCCATAATTGAAATATTACTTTTATCAAATGAAGCGCAATGCCATGTGGGTGGGATATCGAGCGTGGTTCTGAACTTCAAGCGAGCAATCAATAGAAACACGTATTCTTTTCTTTTTTTGAAAAAAAATAAATAAATAAAAACGTGGGTAATCTCTTGATGATACATGGGATGGCCTTTAATTTGAAACAAATTTTTCAAAATGGAGTATCTCTAAAACGAAGCCAATTATAATAGCAGGAAAGAATAAGGCTGGATTGTATAAATTTAAAAAAATAACTATATTTGAGTTTTTATTGAGGAATATTATTGCAAGGGAAAATATTGCATTAAACTGTAAAAATATTTTTCAGCAAATTTAATTTCCATTTATAACGAGCAATTATTAGAAACGCTAGTTTACTTTTTTATAGAAAAAAATATAGGGTTAGTCTTGAATAAATAGCCATAATTTTTTAAAATCGAAATAAAAATACAAAGAACAGAGATACAAGAAATGCTTTTGTATATTTTAAATTCTCATACATGTACTCAAAATATTTAGGATCTTAGGTGTAAATTTATTGTCCGCTACCGCCTCTGTTACTCAACACATTTTGAGCAAAGAATATTAATGAAATATTGAAGACAAAACCTGAAAAAAATTGTTTGAAAAAAAATCAATTATAAAAGACAATCGGCCATCTCTCCTTAATGTCGTGGTGAGTTGGTCATTCAATACAGTAAAAGAAACGAGAAGTTAAAATATGAAAAATAGCATATTTCATGCAGGTAATCATGAAAAACTTACGATAAGTTGTAAAGAATTAATTTTATAGTAGAATATTTATTATATAATGGAAAAATATTATATATTATATAGTTGGATATATATTATATAATGGAATATCTATTACATGTTTTCTTCTTCACAACTAATACACTGACATTCAACAAAAACGGAGTCGAGTCAGCAGAAACAAAAAATATGTAGGCTTCTACCGGGTAAGGTTATAGGGTTCTATTGGATAATATGTAAAGTTAGTAGAATCGGAATGTAATATGCAGGAAAAAAACTAAGGATTATAGGAAAATATGGATTTTTTCTTCATTAGCTTTCATTTTAAAATTGCGAAACCAAACTAAAACCATGAACAAAATCAAAAATTTCGTGACTATATTTTTTTAATTGAAATATGAAGCTTGGTGGTAAATACGAATTTACTAAAATACATCTTACTTTCTCACTTTTGTCACAACTTTTCAAATATTTAAGAACTCTACTATTCCTGATATGTCATTGTGTATTAATGAAAAGTGGCCATCACTCCAAAAGTTGAAGACGAGATGGCCACTGAACTTATATCGTGAGTTCATTATTACATTCCTTCGTTTTTTACACAGGAACAAAGATTGGGCTATTTATCACCTTAAGGGTCCAGCTTGTTGAAAAAAATATAACCTACGTATAGGAAAAAAAACTTAATTCACGAAAAAATATTTGATTCCTAAATAAAGTAAAGATAAATTTACCTACATTTTGCTGTTAGGAAACGCAACGATTTTGTCCAAATTGATAAACAAATTAAATTGCTTCCTGTGAAGCTGTAGTTGCTGCTATATATTATAAAATATTGGAGATATTAAAGCTGGCCTTCTCTCCTCTATGTCCATCTAACCTAGACTTACCCTATGTAATCTTTAGACGTCCTAACAACTGCGAAAAAATTTAGAGATATATTATCCCTAAATTAAAGCAAATTGTAAAAGTAGAAATAGGGAGGTATAGTTTATTTAAACTCAAATTATGTGGTAAAATTTCGATGAAGTTTATTGTTGAGAAATACTTTTTTAAAGAACAAATAATTTGACTGTTCTGTACAAATATTTCTAATTATATTGGCTTTTACTGATACCGCGCAATCAATACATATGGTGATACATTTGATGGCGTTTCAGTAAAAGATTTTCTTAAATTGAGGCAGTGGAGTGAGTGGGGTGTTAATGGTGAAAACAAGAATAGGGAGACTTTTTATAAATCAATATGATAAAAAATCTTCCTATTCAGTTTCCCTATAGAAGTCTAAAGTTCATTAACAACTTTTTTTAATATTTCATTGATGTAAAATATCCCCAGACGGATCATTGATTAGAGTCCCTTTACAATCAGACTAACAGTGAGAGGTTCTCGTGGTCTTCCTCTCCGTGAAACGCAAATGCGGGTTAGCTCCATCAAAAAGTCCTCCGCAAAGGCAAATTTCTCGCAATACTCGATCCAGGAGTTCCCTTGTATTCTGAATTGGGTTCAAAATTACAAGGCTACAGAGGTGAATATTAGTAGTCATAAATCCATAAAAAATTGGGTCGATTGTTCAACGACTGTTATAAAAATAAATTCAATTTATATATTGAAAATCTATCTCTGAAAAATTTTTATTAACTTTCTATAATACTTCCCACAACTATATTGACTTCCATTGATAACCAGTAATCATTAAAAACGCACGTTCTCCTTTTTTAAAAGGAACAAACATAAGAGCTTAATTAATCTCTGTTTGATTCCTTTAAAAACCTTTCAGTTAAAACTGATTTTTCAAAATTTTTCAAAATGAACTATCTCTAAAGTGAAGTCAATGAAGAGAAGAATGGGAAGTATTTCTGTAAATAAATTTAAATTATCAATATTTTAAAAAATACCTCTGAAGTTTTTATTAAGGAATATTTTTGTAAGTTAAAATTATGTACTGCTATGTTAAAGTTATTCATTTACTGCTTTGCAAAAATATTTTTTCTTAATATATATTTCTATTGATTACAAGCAATCAAAAAAATGCATAAGGAAAAAAACAACATTAAAACGTGGGTAATCTCTTGTTGATACATTGGTTGACCTTTAAATTGAAAAGAGATTTTTCAAAATAGAATATCCCTAACATGAAACTAATGGTAAAAGCAGGAAGAACGAGGCGTTTTATAAATAAATTCAAATTGTAAATAAATAAGAATTTCTTCGAAGTTTTAGAATAAAAAATATTTTTAAAGAGCAAAAATTATTCCTTCGTAATCTACCTACGCCGACTGTTATTTTATTTAAAAGAAAATGCATGGCTCCATAAAAATATCGTTAAATTGTATTGACTTATTAAATTTAATAGAATTGGGATTCAATTACAATGAATAATATTGTGTAAATATAAATTGAATTATTTCCAATTATTATTAAACTAGAACACAGAAAGATAATAAAGGAAAGATTGTCTTGTCTGTGGGAGTTGGATCGCAGAACGTACCAAAACATTATCCTATGTACCGAGTATTTATAAAATAAATTTGTCAACGTATAATCCCTTGACGAACTGAAAGTTCGGGTAATTAGAATAAAGTTTGATATAAAAATAGTATAAGATTTGTGTTCAAGAATAGCGTTGGAAGAATAGTTAATCAGCTCCTGCGGTTGCGGTAACAGTGCCAGAATTTGCAAATTTTCAAACAGCAACGGCTATTTTTATTCATCGAGACGAAATCACTTGGAATTCAAAGTAGTGTTGGGGCAATGTTTTTAAAGATGTAAAGAGAGTATTTTAAGAACTTTTGACGCGTCAGCTATTTTGTTCAGCTAAATGTGCTCTGTCATCCGCAGGAAATAAAAAGCAAGCACGGTAACTTGTATGCTGCATATTGCTCTTTTCAAGTCAGTCTAGCGTTGTCACTATTTGCTAAATATATCATTCTAAATCTATTTTAAATTTTTTACCAAAAGGGTCACATTTTGGCTACAAAAAAATTAAATTATTGTTATAGCAAAATTTCAAAATTCTATCACTGAAACCACAACTGTGTAAGGAGGATAATCGCTTTAACACTACTATTTGAGCGCATATCTTAGGATATCATTACACAAAATTTAATAACAATATCTCGAATGGTATGCTCGTCATACTATCATGTGTTGAGAAAAGTACTTTATAATCTCTCCGTTTGTCATCTCTAAATTAGAAAAAAAATTATACTTTACTTAATACTAGATAATATTTCAGATTAAATTTTCAAAAGAAAGCAAATATTATTGAGTAACAACATTAAAGAAGAAGCAATTAACTACAAAGAAAAACGAATATTGCAATATAATGGAATTTAAACTTACTATTTCAGATTAAAATTTCAGAGCAAAGTAAATATATAGAGTAACAATGTAAAAAAAGCAAACAACAAGAAAGAGAAACGAATATTGCAATATAATGGAATAATCCAAATTCAATCTCATATGATTCACTAAGTTGAATTGAGAAGTTGACTTTTATGAATTCCCATGAAAAGACATCATCTATCCTTTTCTTTTCTAAAAATACCTGACTAATCACAAAAACCAATTCATCCCCATCTCTGGGGATACAATATTGGTTGACACAGAAAAAAAAACGTATCAAATAACCTGATTAGTTTTTTTTTAGTGTTGTACGTTGCAGGAAATCTTATCATTTATTATTTACCTGCTGTTGTTTATGTTAGCCATAAACAGAAAAAAAGGCTGTCAGGTATTGAGTAACTAATTAATTTGTGAACATTAATGCCAAAGTTAATATGAATGAAAAAAGTTGAAAAATTTCAATTTTAATAATTACTTTGAGTGGAAACTGCTTTCAATAATAATATTTCAAATAAAAAATTGTGAGGCAAAAATAAATTAGAAATTTCACTTACAAAATGGATGGATGTTATATTGAAAAAAAAGAAAGAAATTTCATATTATTTTTACATTAGTTTACAAGCAAAAAACAAATATTCAAAAACAAAACGTCGTTTTTAAATCTTTTATATAATAAATTATGCATGAAAATATTTATTACACGATTTAACTTATTAACTATGTTACTTTAAAGATACCTGTTACTTTGAAAAAATAAAATTTAGTTATATTTTTTGAAGTTTCGACTAAAGAAATATTCCTTTTATATTCATTGTACTTAATAATTTCTTTAATAAAATTAATTTTAAATTACTGGAAATGTGCAAATGAAATAATCCTCGATTTTCATTTTTTATTTATGTCTACTATTATTTCATAAAAAGTGAAATGAAATACGTCAGATTTGGATCAAGTTAAATGTTAAAAAAATTAACTTTAGAAAGATTCTTAAACATGAATTTAAAGGAGGCTGAACTAAAAAAAACTTTTAAATTGCGATTTTTTTCAATACTTAAACGAAGAATGCAATTAAGTTTCTTTGAAATTGTGAAAAAATAATCAATTTTTATCGCAATAAGAAAAATAAAAAATAAAAAAAATTCATTTTTTATGTTTTTTTATTTAATATTTCTTAAAATTTAAATTTTGAGGCTTTTAAATTTACTCATAGAAGTTCAAGTGCATTGTTTGTATACTTTTAAGGTTAAAAAAAAATTCGTAGCAAACCATGAATTTTTGAAACTATTTCCCAGGACACCCTTAAAAATTCATCAATTTATATTTATTTTATTTTGAATAGTTTCTTTTATTTATGCTTTACAATAAGCCTTTTTTTCCACGTTAAAACTGCAACAAAAAATGTTCTAAAATTGAATACTTGATCAGCGTCTCGAAAAAACTGAACTTTTTCTAAAACATAAAATTTTTCATCGAGAAAAAGGTCAAGTTTAAAGCGTAAATTTCGGAGTGAAACGAAAATTCCAGAATGAACAGCCGGAGTTTTTTCCCCCCCCATTTTCTTCCACTGGATTGGTTTTAACTCTGTTATCTACGATACAATTTTATGCGTGCAAGCTCATTTTAAATTTAACCTTTTCAAATTTCATACTAACTCCATAGTACGAACTTAGCAATATTAGATATTCAACATTTCTTGCAAATTATCATAAAAATATGGAGAAGTTATTTAAAGTTGAAGCATACAATGTAAAAGAAATTTTGTGAAAAAATAAATAGTTTTAAATACATAGCTGGTGGGGAATTTTCAGTTTCCTTACGAAATTCAGATTTTTCTTTTCTCATTCCTTCATAAAATGTTTCTAAGAAATCAAGCATAGAATTTTAAAACAAAATCAATTCAACACGTTTTTGTGTTTAAAAAACTTTGTGGGAAAAACGCGAGAATTGAAAAACTTCATTAACTTTTTACTTAAGCTAAAATTAATGCTTTTATTGTAGCATTTTTAACGCAGTGGTGCACCCAGGATAGGGTTGTCAGGGTTTAAACCCCCCTGGAAATAGCAATCAAGGTTTTTGTAAATCATTAATTTGATTATCTGAAATTTATTTATGCAAAAAAAATTATATGAAGCTAACTTTTATTTTAATAAGAAAGTTTAATAATTTTTTTATTGAGAAAAGAATTTCTAAACATAATATATTATCAGAACAATTTGACAGGCTTTTTCTCTTCTTTGAACCCCTTTCATTTTTCAGAAAAAGAATACACTATGTAGGAGGGAGACAAATTATTTTGAAAAGAAAGCAAATATAAAAGAAGGTGAGTTGAGCTGGATTGATACAAGTACCCATTGTCCACACCATTATTCATCAGTTTCTTTCATTAAGCGAAATGCAACTTCGTGCATGATTCAAGTGGTAAAAGATGTCTAAGCTTTTCTTAGATTTTATTCTACAATAGAGTAATATAATTGGAATATATTTCTCTGCAATATAAGTAGAAGAAAAGAATTGAATCACTTTATTTTATTGATCTGCTTTTATAATGATGTCTAATTATAAGGTTACCAAAAAAGGAGAGGGATATTACTGACATAGCATCGTTTTTAACTAGAAAAAAATAACTTTCAAAATGATTGAAAAAACACTGAGAGTCAGATATCACAGCCCGCAACGATATCGCGTGGAAAGACAGTACAGTTCTCAAAAAATTTGGATTTTACCAATAAGGTTTTCCTTTAAGGGGGTGAGGGTGGAAAATGGTTTTAGATTGTATATTGAAACTAAGAAGCAGGTAAAAATTTTAGATTTTTCATAATGGCATTTGAATTTTAAATACGATTTTAAGAAAATGCTTTGATAAATTATGAGAAAGATAATTAAAAATTTAATTTGGAGGACCATTTGAGAAAAATCAAAATTCGTGCACTGGTAAAAATATTTTTTCCAGGCCCATTTATAAAAAGCCATTAAGAACTTTTTTCAAACATCTTATTTATGCCTTAGTTTTCCCCCTTTTACTAGGTATTCAAATCATTGATAAGTTGAAATAAATTTGGCATTCAAATAAATAAGTCACGCACTGACAGACAATGAGAAATAATATTCCTACAAATTTCAAACTAATAACCTTTTTTTGAAATTTTCAAATGATGCCAAAATCACAGAAGTTACTACAGCAAATCTGCATTGATAATGGCTGAAAATAATATCCTTGAAAAGATTTTATGATTTGGATGAAAATATTACACATGAGTTAATTTTGTGGCGCCAATTTTTGGCATCTTGGGTTAAAAAAGGGATATAAGGTCGAAAGTTTGGACTCCTTAATGCTAATTTTACTTTTTGTGCATTTCACTATGTCAAGAACTTTTTAAGTGATTTGAAAAATTTTCGCATACAATTATAAAATTCCCTTATTCAACGATAATTCAATGCAAAAAAATCTAATTTTTAGTAGTTATTTATTATTTTTTATTGTTTAAATTAAGAATAGTAGAAAAAGTTTTGAATTTTAAGGTTTATAAATTTTTTTATCATTTCAAAGAATTTGATTTTATATGGTAAAATTTGCTCAAAATTGGTCTAATAGTTCTTAAGAAAATGAATTTTAAGAAAGTCGTATAGTTAAAATTCGATTTCTCTGGAATCTTTCTTCTCTCAGGACCAAATTGAACAGTAGACACGACAAAGCATCCCGCAGTCGCAATCCTTTATCCTTATAGAAGTGTTCGAAAAGGTCATTCCCTAGTTAAATTCTTCCATTGTTCGCAAAGTTTCTGTCGAATAGTTCATTCAAACGCAGCTTGCCAGCATTCCTTTCTAAAGAATCATTTTTGAAAAGAATTTTCAAAAACGAGCATATTTTATTAACTATATCTTTCCAATGTTTAATTAATAGCAATTTAATTTATCTTTTATTTATATAAGGCTACGTGATTCTCATTTTTAAGTTATCTAAAAAGAAATCAAAAACCACGGTATGAAATAAATGGAACAGAGATAGGAAATAATAAGCTTTCCAAAAGAGAATAACATTATACTGTCGAATATTATTTTTCATTTTTAAAATAAAATTGTTTGATTTGGGGGAAAAGACATGAAATCTGCTACTCATCTCCTGCTATATTTCACTTAAGATTTATTGCCGAGAAAGTTCTGGATATCGTTTAAAAAAGTCCTGTTATTTTAGAGGAGCAATAAATTTATTGCTGCTTTTAACGCCTAATATAATTGAACAAGCTTTTCCTTCTAGAGAACAAGACATTTTAAATCAAACATAAGCCGGATTGTTTTCTTAAGATGAAACTCATGCTTATTTTTCAAAAATCTGATCAACGTGATATATTTGTTTATGGAAACATGAAAGCAGATTTTTCAAACAAAATTAAAATTTATCCAACTTGTTTGCTTCAAATGCTTTGAATAGTCTTTATCATATTAATTTAAAACATTTTCTGAGATGAGGTAAAGAAAGCAGCTGTAAATATTTTTTTAATAAATTCGTAGAATAAAAATCATTATTAATTAATATTGAAATTTTATAATAATGCGTAAGTAATTTTCGAAATATTATGTAAATAATTTGCAAAATAATATGTAAATAACACGTTATAACGCATAAAGATAATATGCAACTCTAGTGAGAAAATTATTCTGATAAAATTACCGTTCTGTATGGTAATAAATAACATTTCTGATAAATTCTCTGGTAGGTAATTTCTCTGTTCATATGGTAATGATTTACAGGCAATTCTGGTTTTCAAAATCATATTTCTTATTACTATACATTTAGTAAGAAATGCAAAACTTAAAAGTAATTTTTACTGCATAAATGGTTTTTATACCGTAACTTAAGATATCATGATAAAATTACAAAATATTAACACATTTACCAAATTTTATCATGTATTATAAAACCTTATTGTATTGTTAATTTACCACAATCATTACTAAAGCACTTTTTAATGTTCTCATAGAGCCAGAATAGCGGTATATTTTACCATATTTTGGTAATTTTGATCATAGTTTTTTTTTTTTTTTCAGTTTGGAATTTGTATACAGGATACTGCCATTAAAATACGTCACATTAAATTAAAATTTAGTAGAGCTGAAATTATCTTACAAATGGACAAAATATTTATGAAATTTAAATATATCTATTGACTATACGGGATATTCCATAATTACCACCTTTAATTTATGCTTTAAAAGTCAAAAAATGAAAAAATATATATCAACAATCGTGGTAGTAAATATTTAAGCGGGAAAGGTTCAACAATCAGATGAATTTTAACGAGGAAGACAGCCAGCACTAAAAATATTAGAATATGTTTGATTGCCTGAAGGAAATAATGATCATTAGGAACACCTTTCATTCAAATATCAATTTTTCATTCTTTTTCTGCAATAATAATTCCTCAGATTTTTATAACATTTTTGTTTGGTACTATTTTATCAACGTCGTTGAACAGCCGGCCCAATTTTAAATTTACGACTACCAATATTCAGCCCCGTAGCCTTGCAATCTTGTACCCGATCCAGAAAACAAGGGAACTCCTGGATCAAGTATTGGGGGAAATTTACATTCGTGGAAGACATTTTGATGGAACTTTCCCGGATTTATGTTAAATGGAGAAGAATACCTCGAAATCCTCCCACGATTAGTTTGACGGCAAAAGAACTTTACCTACCACTGAGGATATTTTGCATCATCATTGTGGTCAGGGCGACCCGGGTGCGGAATTTGTATCGACCAGCCACTGCTGGGATTCGAACACAAGTCACCTCATTAGGATTTGAGCAATCTATTCCATGGGCCACCACCGCCCTTTTGGTACTCATTTAACTTTTTACACCACAAAATTTTTTTGGTTTTATTTGTGACAACAATTCTAAAAATTTACATTCAAGAAAATGATTACTGAATTCCTTGTGTATTTACTTATAAATTAGTCTATTCTAAACCATTTACGACTGATGTTACTTTGTTTTTAAAAGCTATGTGAATAGAAAAAATACAAAACTATTGCTAAAACAGAAAATGTAAAGCTAGAGGTCTTTCAAGTTCAGCTAGATAGCCGTTTAGCAGGACTTCGAAAGAAAATACAATGCTTAATATATTAGTACTTATGAGTGCTCTGTTACTATTTCATACTTTACAATATTGTATTGTAATGTTATACAACGGCAGTCAAATTTGAATTTATTTGTTCAAATACAATGGTTAACTAATGCAATAATAATATTCATTTGTAATGTTCATCATCTAATGTCTTAACTAAATAATAATGTTCATTCCTTGGTCTATATTTTGAAAGTTAAACATTTACATACCAGTGTTCCAAAAATAGAACATGGATTTTGAGTTAGAATTTAATGAATAATTTTGATCCAAATAATATTATTTCTCACATTTTTAAAATTTATATTATGAAGTATTTTTTGTATTTAGTTTGGTTCCGTTTTCATCATAATGAAATTTTTTTATGAATTTTAAAAAATTTTTCAAATTTGTCAATTTTCCAACTGTTTGTAATATAGCGTTCTAAAGATTCAATTTTTTGTAAGATAGCTGCAATATTTTAGAATTCAAATTTTTATTTTGAAATTTCAACGTTAGTTCAAATTATTAGTTTAAAATTATTAATATTGGTTCAAAACCAACTGATGCATTTTTGAAACATTGGAATATTAAGAATTCTATTCTCAGATTTCATATGAGTTGTTGTGTGCATGTCAATCAATTTCTACAATAACATTTATTCAGACAAAATAATGATGTTTGAAAAAATATGATGTTAAAATAGAAAAGGGTGGATAATGTGGGTAGGTTAAACTTCTGTTGAATCCACAGGTGGCTAATAACAGTGGTAGAAGTTATCGCTATCACTAATGTAAGATATGCAATCATGCATTATCAGTATTTTTCTATTTTGTTGAAATTCTTACAATGGAAAAAGAAATTCTTTCTGATAAGATCATGGCTTTCAAAGGGGTGTTATACTTTTTCTTCTGCTATTTGACAAAGATAGAGTTGAAATTTAACCCCAAAGGGTTCTTTTAATGAGTTCTCAGTAAAATAATTGAATAGATTTTTGCTATTGATAGTTTTTCCTTCCTCATTCTTGCGATTTACTTTATTTCCAGGATACATTTGCTGTTACCAAATTAATTAAATTACTGTAGGTGCTATTTATTTATTATTATTATTTACGAAGTTTGCTTGCTCTTAGCACTATGTCTGAGAGATGCATAACAATACAAGACGCTTTCTTAGAAATTTTTCCTGATTCAGAAATGAAGACTTAGAGATTTCTCTGTCAGAGCTCGACGAACCAAAAGATTGGATAAGAAATTAGTTTATAGGAAAAACAGCGAGAAAAGTATTTTAGAACTTGTTATTCCATTCTCTGACTAAAGAGTAGTGAATATCGTTTTTGTAAGTAACGTTAGAGCAAATAAAGTGAAAAGTCCAATTCCAGGAACAAGAATAAATTTAAGAAGAAATGAAAGTCCTATTTTAAAGTCGAATAATAAAGTTAAATTTAATGAGCCAAGAGAAGCGTATAAGCTTGAAACTATTTTGCAAAAATGTATTTAAACTCATGAATTGTGCTCATGTTGACATATTTTAAAAACTAATCCTGAAGAATATGTAAAATTTCTGGTCAATAAATAATTATTTTAACCTTAACTAAAAGATTAAATATTTAATACATTTAATAATTGATATTTAACAATTTTTTAGACTTCTAAGTGGACACCTTTCTATTCTACTCGGAGATACGTATTGGAACAAAGCAATCGTAACCATCAGTAATCATAAAGCAATCGTAACCATCATTAGTAAAAAATGCTACGGCCTAAGGCCAATGTTCCAAAAATGGAACATCATTAAAAACGCACTTAAAAATTTTTTCACTTAATTTCTTTTATTTTATTGATTTTAGATATTCTTCAGTAGTGAACTTATTAAATTTCACGTTATTAGGATAATCCTTTCTTAATTCAATTAAACTGTTATACCTGGCATGATTAAATTCTCATGATTTAATGAATTATTGAAAAATATTTTCTTCGAATGATATTCATTCTTTGAAAGCTGCAGAACTTATTAGCCATTTTTTATACAAGCCATAATTTATTAAAAACAATATTGAGGGAGTGGTGAATCATGTTTTACTTTGGAAATATTAAACTATAAGATTATTTTAGCATGAATTATAAAATTATAGCATCTTACTTGAAAACTGTATAGTGTGACGCTTTTGCTTAAAGAATTTAAGGCCAATTCAAAATTTTAAAGTGTGATGCGGAAATTTAAGCAATGGACATGTAAGAGCATGCTTTTTAGTTGAATTCTTTTCAAATAGTATGCATAAGAAGCAAAAGATCATACTATTTTAAAGAAGGGAAATAGTAATTTGTACCAGAAAAATTCTATTTTAGTGTATAAAATCATTTCTCATTTTGATATAAGAAGCACAATTGCTTTCTGTTGCATCGCAACAGTTTGGGAGTTGGAGATTTGAATTGATAAATGTTAAGCAGAAGAAGGAGCAGCTGGAAATAGTGAAATGAAAGAGGCCATTTTTAGTGATGGCCTACTTATAAACCAACGTGTTCCAAAAGAAAAGAAAAACGTTCTAAATCTTTTTCGAAATAGGTATGAAATCCATCAAAAACGAGAAATAAATTCGTCAAACAACGATGAAAGTTTCGATTCTTATTGAAGGTAAAATCTGAAATGGTGCATACATACTTGCACTCAAAAATGCTTTCAAATTCATATGAATAAATGGTTTGAGTGCAGTTTTGAAAAGAAAATGAAATAGTACCATCTATCCAGTACTTTTTACCGCAAAATCCATTTTTACACCAAAATTTTACGAGCCGAAAAAATCTGATATAAAGTAATTTTGACAGTAATATTTATTATAAAATCACTGAATCACTGTAATTAAATAAATATTACTGTAAAACGTAGCCTATAAAATGTTACGGTAAAAATGAGCTTTACAGTTATATTTATTTTACAAATGCTACTCTCAGGGTGTCAGTACTTTTTACTGTAATTTACTTCGGAATTATTACAGTGTGCGTCACACCTTCTGGTCTAAGATAAATAAAATAGCGCGAATGGGTATTCTATATTAAACAAATTGTCAAAGTAAGCGGCAACGTTTGGGCGAAATTGTTTTTTTTATATATATATATTAAATTAAAAGCATGATTTGGCTTACAACATTTGTCACATTTCATCGCTATGCATAACTGGAGATCAACATGCAGGGCTAATTTCAATAAATCCAGGCACTTTTTCAATAATATTTTTGACGTAAAGTTGACCAGCATGAAGTTATTCTATAGTCATAGTGACGGTATGAAAAATGTATGATGTATCAGTGCACAATACTCACAACCTTATATGAATTAATGTGTGTTGTTATGAAGAAAGTAATAACACTAACACCCACTGCACACAAGTATAGTGTGCGATACGTTATAAACTGCCTACTTCAGAGATTATGAGAAATTTGGAGGATTTATAATTATTTCCATAATTTTTAAGACACAAATATTTTTTCCTGTAAAACACAAAGCAGCATAGATACATTGCAGATAATAATGCTTTCATCAAAAGCACAAATAAAAAATAAAAATAAATAAAAAAATAAATAAAAATAAATAAAAAAAACAATCTAGAAAAAAATATCCCACGTATGTTTTTTATTTTAAGTAAAGTTTTTTTTCCAATCACCTTTTTTTTAATTTCATTTTTCAATTAAAGCAAAATTTTTATTTCAATAACTTTTTATTTTGTTCTTTTTACGTCCTACATTGTTTTAAAAATAATCCCTTAAAATATTTAGTTTTTAATAACAGTAAAAATGTTAATGAAATAAAAAAAATTCTATTCACTTAATCCTCAGAAAATTTGAATTCAGAAAAGTGTTTTTTATACCTTTATTGAATTTAGAAATAATTTTAAAATTAACTTTTTGTTTATTTAGTTGATTAAAAGAAAATTTGCAGATTAAAATTTTTATTCTACTTCGCTTTTATTAAGTTACTAGATAGAATATTAAATTTGAGCCACGTAAATAAAAAATAATATCAATATTTTCTCATTTAATTCTTTTTTAATGATTAAGAATGCATATTTCAGCTGTCGAATAAGTTCACGGTTTTTTAAATAATTATTATTAGGTAATACATAAATAAATTCTGAGTTCAAGTTTAGATAAATTATTGAAAACTTTGACATAAAACTACGAATTTCTAAATTATTTTAGTTTTAACAAAAAATTTATATTTAAAAATATATAATAATTAATACTGATGGATTAAATAAAATAAATTGGCTTATAGGTAAACCTTTTTTACTGTTTCTCCCCCTCTTATTTATGCAGTCAATTTTTATTTGTTTATTTCAGAATCATTGTTTCTGGCAAATGGAGAAAAAACTTTTGGTAAAATTGCCGCACGTATGGTAATGACATTTCTGGTGGAAAAAAAACAACATAATTCTGGTGATAAAACTCAATATAATTTAAACCATTAATTTGTAATTTTTCCGTTCATATGATATCGGTTTACCGGAAATTCTGGTTTTGAACATAACTGAAAGAAATTTTACTGAATAAATGGTTTTTATGCCATGCTCAGGATAAAATTTGATAAACTTAACACATTTTATCACTTATTATAAAACCGTACTTTCAGTTTTACCAAAATCATTACCAAAGTGCTTCAGTAAAAATTAAAGCTTTTTGGTGCTCCCATAGAGCCAGAAACACGGTAAGTTTTGCCGCATTTTTGTGGTTTTGATCATACTTTATTGTCAGTGTAGATTTCTGCATTACTCTGGAGAACTGTAGGATTTAGACTTTTGACTTTTTGAATTTATTCATTAACTCTCTTCGTTGTGTTTTAAAAAATTAGGAAAATTAAGAGTAATTATTTTTAATGTGATCTAAAAATTTCAAAGCGTATTTCAATTATTAATTATATTATTGAAAACAATTTTTAATTAAAGTAGTCGTAAACAGGATCCAAAAGACAAAGACCTATCTGCTTATAAATACAGGGTAACTGTTCCTTTATAAAACGAATGTCTAATGAACCTTATCAAAAGCAGACAAGTGAACAGTCAGGCTGAGGAGTAATGGAAACCAAAAACCTTCAAACATGTAGCAACCGTATTAAAAATTAGAAGCAAGAGTAAAAGTATCCAAGCCACGCCAATCTCATGATATCTCACTTTACTAACTAAATAGTTTGAGAAAATAATTAACTCAGAAAATTCATTAGAGTTAAAATTTATGAATTTAAATTAAAAAACTGAATGAGACTTAAACATTAAGAAATGTTTAAAGTCTACCATGGCAGGGCAATGACTTAAATAGCCAAAAAATATATACTGAGAAGGAAATAAAACTTGTTCTTAGAGCTTTCTTTAAAAAAAAACACTAAATTTTTCCAAAAAAGGAATTTAAGAATATGTAACAGAAAAGGATAGCAAATACATTATTGATTAATAAGCACTACTTTTTTATGAAGGTATGAAGTATTTTATTTGATTTTCATTAAAGCATAAGCTTTTGCAACCACTTAATAATGAATAAACAAATTTTAAGAAATTTGATAATATGCAGTGTTAGAAATTCCTCGGAAAAATAGTAAAATTACAATTTATTTAATCACCATTTTACCATAAAGCAGTCAAATAACCATAAAATTATAGCATTCAAAAAGTTAAATGAGAGAAAAATCGTTTATTGGCTGTTTTCATGACCGTTAAGAGCACGTTCTTTGTAAGCTGGAAGCTAACCCTATGATGAGAATTACGCATTCATATTGTCATTTTCTATCATCGACTTCAGCTCATGCGGTTCCTCTCTTAATTGAAGCTGCTTCTTGCCCATCGCCATGGATCAATCGCAAAATTGCATTGGTGCCTCTGTGAGGCAACTGATGAGTGATGGAGGGACTGTCTATGACTTGCTGATGCGACATGATCTTCTGGACTTGGTCTAGGGCTCTAGACCGGCCACTAGCTTCACTTGGTCTAGGGCTCTAGACCAAGGGATAAGCAACAACATTTTCTATCATCAGGTTCCTAATACAACAGCGGATGCCTAATAATTTTACAGTTATAAGTGTGTGGTGAGCATCTTATGAAGCCACTTAGTTCCTTGCAGCTGAGTACATACTTTAGCTGAGAGGGCTAATCAGTCAATCTCATGACCGGTTAAACGGGAATTCGAATTCCGGTTTGGAAACCACAATACTTCTCCGTTCCTTCAATCCATGAGGGAATTTCAGTGTCCTGCACTCCTCAATTTAATACCAAACTCTGATTCACACATGTTTCAGCACCCCAGAGCTGCTATACGCAATGAATTTTAGTATTCCCCATCTCTCACGATAGATGGCACCACAAGATAAATTATTTATTCCACATTCCATGGTTCGCTTGACAAAACACAACTCCAACACAAATTATCTTCAATGCCTATTACCTAACCAAAAGCCTAACATAACCAATGTCCAATAAAATTTCATTTTTATGATTTTGCTAGGTGTTAATGGTTACGATAATTCTAGTTGTAAATTTGCCATGTTAGGTGTAAATTGGGTCATGCTAGTTGTAAATGCTTATGATCTTGTATTTAATGGTTTGTTACCCTTACGACAAGTAAACAGTATCAAAATCATAAAAGTAATTAATTGTTCTTAACCGTTAACTAGATGGATATTGACAGACTGTTGCTTGTAAATTTACCTCAATTTTAGAATGAAAATTCTAACAGTGTAACAAAAACATCACTAAGCAACATTTCATTTAAATCTGATTTTCATTTCAGTGCAGAGATAAATTTTATATCACTATTTGACTAATAAAAGTTGATTTATTTACCTGCAGTGCAAAGCCTGGGATCTTCGTCGTAACCATCTGAACAGTCTGGCGCTCCATCACATAAGTATTGAATAGAAATACATACTGTTCTGTCTCCTGGACAACGGAATGGTTGTGTTGGGTGACACCTGTCACTATCTGCTGCAAAAGAACAAAACTGATTTAAAAATTGATCAATAAGATTAATACTTTTTAGTTAAGGTCTGTTATTTTGTAAATGAAAGTTTCATACACGCACATTATATATGAGATAATAAATCTCATCCATTATGAATTTTCTAGCACTCATAAAAGAGATTTTGGGTTCTTTAAATATTTATTTACACGAATTTGTTTTTTAAGTCAAATTTGTCATGATATGTTTTGCAACATAAAAATATTGACAGAAAAATGTATCAGACTGAATGAAATCTAATTCTAAAAGAGTCACATTTATTTTTGTATACAATTACTTTCGTATACAATTATTTTCAATAAAATGTGCCTGAATCGACTGCTTTTTTCTTTCAAAAAATTTATATCTGCATAAATAATGGAAAGAATGCATATAGAACTATTTAATTCAATTGTTCACGAAAGATCCGTGGTGGCTCAGGGGATAGAGAGCTCGTTTTCCAGTGAGGTGAACCGGGTTCAAATTTCACCAATGGCTGGTTGAATTGAATTTCGCACCCGTCTTGCATTAACCATAATGTTGACATGAAATATCCTCAGTGGTAGATGAACCATGGGTTAGAGTCCCCTTGCCATCAGGCTAGCCGTAGGAGGTTTTCGTGGCTTTTCCCTCCATGTAACGCAAATGCGGCTTAGTTTTATCAAAAGTCCTCCACGAAGGCAAATTTTCCCCAATTCTTGATCCAGGAGTTCTCTTGAGTTCTGGACTGAGTTCAAAATTACAAGACTACGGAGTGGAGCTTTGGTTTATTCGGAACTTTGACTAATTTTTATATATCTACAATTTAATTTAATTTTTGTTGCCATTATGCTTTCACTGTACCATATTTCGAGGTTAGAAAATATTCTTTTAGTAATTTTCATCGCTTTCTCTTTCAAAGTTTCAGCGTGTTTCGGACCATAAAATTTGAAAATCCACTTATTCTAATCTGGTTTCCTCAAGGCCATTTAAATCCTAGGCATCTCCCCCCTTAAAAATCTGTATTAGTATCTGTGAATTGATTATGCAGCATGAGTAATACTTAAGCATTTTCATGCTCATTTGAAATAATTTAACGAATTGCAATAATACACGGAATAGTGCGTAAGAAGGCTTTATAAAAGCTTTAAAAATCTACCCCTTAAAATTCTACAACAAACCAACTTCCCTCCAGTTTTTTGTCAGTTTTCTGAAAGTTTACAAGTTTTACTTGTAATATTGCTAAAATTAAATAATAGAAGTATTATAAGAAACTAAAGTTTCAAACAGGCTATTTCTGAAAAATACCAAAACATCAAAAAATATGTTAATTTCCTAAACCCTAGCAATAAATATTATATTATTTAATTAATTTTCTTATCATATCAAGCATTGATTTTAAAGTATTCTTTTCGTAATATTTTACACAAAAACTGAACTACATACATTTTTAGAATCAGTATCACTCTGATTACAAATATAAACAATAAATGTGATATATCTCTTATCTATTATAATTCTATTATAACGTAAAATACAATAGTAATATGCTACATCTCCTTACAAAGTTGCCTACATCTAAACGAGAAAAAAAAATTGAGCTTATAGAAAATACAGATAACTTCTCTTTACACTTATTTTGAATAACTTAAACTACATACGTTTTGTAATATACCAATTTCATAAAGGGTAAGTCTAGATAAGATGGACATAGAGGACATATGGTAAGTTGAAATTTCTCCGATATTTTTTTAATATATTGCGCCAGATGCAGTTTCGCAGAAAGCAATTTATCTTGTTTATCAATTTGGACAAAGCATTGTTTTTCGTTACAACAAAAAGCATGTTAAACTTTAATGTTTATTTTATTTAGGGGTAAAATATTTTTCATGAATTAAGTAATCTGTTGTTTTATAATGCGTAGTATTTATTTCTTTAAACTAGCTGGACCTTTAAAGCACATGTATAGTCTAATCTTTGTTCCTGAGTAAAAAGCATAATTATGGTGGAGTGAGACAGCCACCATTGTTGAAGGAAATCGCCATTGTTGAAGGAAAGATGAGTCACATAAAATGGAAGAGAGATGGCCACTCATCATTAATACTTATGTTGCGCTATTTCTAATACCAATATCATCAAGCCTGCTTGGTGAAACCCATCGAATTTAAGGCAGAGGGTGCGTTTTTTTAGTGGCGCCATCTATGACCAAGAATATGACTTCAGCTACACACAAGCCACAGCTCGTTTATAGGGCGGACTCATTCATACATCCATTTATTCATCCACAGATTGTAAGTTTGACCTGAACCAGAGAACAACAAATCTCAAATTCAGTTGCCCCAGAAGTGTTGATTTTTTAATGAGAACATAGAGGACTTTGTGACCCGACAGATTTAACGTGCACCAATCACCCTTTACTACATGGGGAGTCTGTGGTCGGCGGGGATCGAACTCATGACCTCTTAGACATGGGCCTAACGCCCTACTAACCAGGCTATCACGGCCCCATTAATACGTATTGACATATCAAAGGTCACAAGGCCCTTAAAAAATTTAAAAATAGGTAAAAAAATACGATGTATTTTAGTAAATTAGTCTTCACCACCACGCTTAATATCTCCGAATAATCTTTTTTCGTTAATGGCGTTCGTTTGGCTTCGCTTCGTAATTTTAAGATAAAAACTAATTAAAAGAAATCCTTACTTTCTTTATTAAAATATTTAAACCACTCTTGTAAACTTTTTTAGAACTGTATGAGTGCTGACCCGCATATTACCCTTCGATTCTTCAAACCTAATATATTATCCCTTACAACCCTATAACCTACTCGATAGAACCCTACATTATATTCGTTTCTTCAGAATTTGATGAATATCAATGAATACCAGCTGTGGAGAAGAATCGAATACCACAACTAAAAATGTTGATCGGAAAAGATATGGTGCAAGCAATGGCTTCATAATAAATGAACAATATTTTAAAACTTCAACCAAATACGTGGTAAAGTTTTTCCGAAATTGATGGATTAAATCCGTTCATTATACTTTTTACTAAATTGTTTCTACCTATTTTTTATGATAAAATTATTTTTTTACAATTTATCGTAAGTTTTTATGGTTAGCTGAATGAAACGAATTATTTCCATACTCAAACTTCATTTTTTAAATTGGATATAGCTAACTCTCCTCGACATTAAGGAGAGACGGCCACTTGTAAGTCAATTTTCAAACATTTTTTTTTTCAGATTTTATTCTTAATATCTCATTGTTTTTTATTCAAAATATGTTGAGTACATGTCTTAGAGCTTAAAATATGCATAAATATTTCTTATATTTCTATTCCTAATACTTTTACTTCGATTTTACCCATTTTTTATGATAAAATCAATTCTTTTCATCATATCGTAAGTTTTTTAAAGGGTGGATGAGCTATTTCCATATATTAAACTCATTTTTCCTTTTCTAAATGGGATAGTAAGAAGAGATGGTAAATTATAAATCTATTTTCAAAAAAAAAATTTTGGATTTTATTCTAAATGTCTCATTATTTATTTTTCAAAATATGTTGAGTTCATATCTTAGAATTTAAAATATTGATAAATATTTCGTCAATTTCTTTCTTAATATCTTTATTTTGATTTGAAAAAAATAGGACGATCTGTCCTATGCTTAAGCTATATGAAACTGTACATTTCAGTGAATTTCAGGGGAGGTATTAAATATAATTGCAACAAATACCAAGATGCTTATTTTATGATATACATTTATTCACAACTCATTCGAATCGTGAAATTCTTTCATGAATAAAATTATTATTCAGAATCCTGTTAGTACGTAATTATTATTTTATAAACTATTATAATTCAATTATCTTTAAAATATTTTCGATTTACAATAAAATTCTCAAAACAAGGTCTGTTAAGGGAGCAAACTATTCAGTTTATTACTTACCGAGCTTTAACGGGAATTGATTTCATTTAAAATTCAGCATTTTTATAAATGCAGAAAATGAAAAGAAGCTAAAATGACGGTTTAAAATTTTAATGAATAATGAATGTACTTTTACAATGAAATTTTCGTTTATATTGCTCGCTTTAAATTTATTATTGTGACACTTTTCAAAAAATTAAAATTAAAGTATTCAAAATCAAATTTAAAACTGTTCTAGCATTTGAATTTCGGTCAATTTCTTTGTAAAGCATAGATTGATTTAAATTACAATACAATATAAAATTTGCGTGCTTTTATGAAAAGTTCAGTCAAAATACGAGAAATTAGATTTTATGAATAATGTTTAGTGGTTCGATTCATTTTTATAAATTGGAATTCGAAATTTACTGTTCCCATTTGATCATTAAGTTTTTTCCATTTTGTTATATCACTTTGAAGTTTTCCACGGTATTTTTATTCTTTTAATTTTGATAACATAGAAATATTTTTTGCTGCGTGGTATTTTAGTTGAAGTACTTCGCATTTGATTTAATGAATCAACTCTTTCCTTTCCACATTTATTCTTGCAATTTTTTTTTCATAAATATGAATGGCGTGATATTTTGAATGAAATTGCCATCAAAACCATTTATTAACTACAAGAACAAACACATGACGTTACAGAAGGCTAATATTTTTTGCTAATAGTTATTGAAAGAATTTAAAAAATTTCTAATCTTAGAATGTTGCATATTTTTCTATCTTTATTATTTACTAAATTATTATTATAAACTATTATTATGAATTATTATATTATAAATTATTACTTTTTACTATTACCGAAATTATTATAAACTATTATTATAAATTATTATATTATAAATCATTACTTTTTACTATTACCGAAATTATTATGAACTATTATTATAAATTATTATATAATAATCTATTCCTTTTTATTATTTTCTAAATTGTTCTAAATTATTTCTTTATCAAAACTAAAATGACAATTTCAATTTCTGAAAAGCAAATTAAAGTAAAATTTCTAAAATATACATATTTCAAATTTCATGGGTTTTTCTTTTAGTTTTAGAGATAATAGCATTTTAAAGCTGAAAAAAATTGATCTTACAAAATAAAAAGCTACAACATTTCTAAAATCTCAGTAATAAGAAAACACGAAATTAAATTTTATCTCGAGTTCAAAATCAGATACTAGCGTAGTTTTTCGTATTTTTAGGGAGAAAAATCAGAGCATAATTTTTAAAAAACAAAGCAAACCGCAAAACTTTTGTATCTCATACCGCGTAGTTAAAAGCTTTTTTTCTCCTTTGTGAGAAGTTTGAGAGCAATTTTATGCCAGTTTATTGTAGAATGGTGCCAACAGAAAACTAAGTATTAAACTATGAGAAAAATACTCGAATTGAAGCAAATTGTTGTAAAGAAGTCCTTTAAAAACTTAAAGTTGAAAAAGAAAAGCGCTTAATATTCAAAGTTGAGTTAGTAAAATTGTTTGAAACTATCTTAAACACGAAAATTAACCAGATAAGCTCCTGATATATGACTCTCCTCCTCACAATTATCAGGGAATCAATTATTTCTTAAATCAGAAAAAAGAGAGAAAGAAATTATCACAAAGAGAAATCTTTCATTAGCTGAGATTTAGTTGTGGTCGCGTAGAGAGAAAACAAAGATAAAAGAAATGACTGAGATGCAATAAAGAATTTTCGTCTGTTAGCTAATCTTCAATTAGTGTCGTGCAGTAAATACTGTATTCTAAATACTGCTCATAAAACAGTATTCTACTACTGCTCGTGAAATATTGTTTGTAAAAAAGCATGCATTTTAATAATTTTCAGTAAATTATATGGAGATAAAAATTCAGGTAAAATTACTATGCCGTAAGGTAGCAAGCATTTCATGTATTTCCATGCCTTGTCCGATATTTCGAAACCACGAATTTTCCTTCTGTGAGGTCAGCTCCCTGACCGCTACACAGTCCGGTCAGGGGAAAAAAGAAAAAAAAAAAATATATATATATATATATATATATATATATATATATATATATATATATATATATATATATATATATATATATATATATATATATAAATACAAGAAAACACAAAGAAAGTTAAGAAAAACAATAAGTTTCATTTATTGCGCTTAAGCTGCAAGTAAACAGCACTCATTAGATAAGTTCAAAATGAAGAATAAAATAAAGAAAAATTATAGACATATGAAAAAAAGGAGGGTGGGAAATAATAAGTAAAAAAAATAACAAACAACATTTTATTTAAAAGAAAAAAAAGAAAAAAAAACATGAAATGTTAATTAAAAAGCCGGGAAAAAAAAGATCAATATCAGAAAGCACTCTGTTTTGCGGATATAATCGTGTGGGCTGAAGAAAAGATTATATCTTTTTTTTCCGGTTTTTTAATTAACATTTCATTTTTTTTTATTATTAATAAAATGTTGTTTGTTATTTTTTTTACTTATTATTTCCCACCCCCCTTTTTTTCATATGTCTATAATTTTTCTTTATTTTATTCTTCATTTTGAACTTATATATATATATATATATATATATATATATATATATATATATATATATATATATATATATATATTTAGCATTAATTTTTTCAAAATCGTTGACAAAACGAAACGCTTAGGCAAAAATTATCCAGCTTTTCGGTGTTCCCATAAGTAACATAAAGTTCTCACATGGTAAACTTTACCTTAATTTTATATTTTTAATCATACTTTGTTTTCTCAGTGCATCTGGAGAAAAATATTATTTTATTTCAATTATAAAGTTTAAAGGACTCAAATAATTTTTATTGCTACAATTGATGACTGTAGACTTATATGTAATCCAAAAATCGTCTTACTAATTCTGTACAGGAAGCCTTCATTTATAGTTGTTTTTCAAAAAAGTACTTGAAACTTTTCCGCTCTTTAACTGCCTGGCAAATTCAAAAATCTTTTCATTCTTTTTAAAAGTATATAGATTGCGTAAAATGTTTTTGCGCTGATGTACCATTTGCCAAGTATGCAAATTTGTAACTATTTATAGAAAAAAGAAGGTCAAAAACTTTAATGAATCATGTTTAAATTTTTAAAATACTGAAAATATTATGCTAAATATCCTGCTAAATATTAGCAATTTGTCATATTCTTTTATTAAAATTATCCAAACTTTAAATCTACCTTTTAGCACTTAAGTTTTATTTAAAAACATTCTAGAAATTTAAAACTTACGCATATCACTTTTTTTTAAATATTAGAATATTATGAAATTTAAAGAAATTCAATTACAATTCATTTAGTTTGTAACTTTACGTACATTTTGAAAATATAACACATTTTTTTTGTAGAAAATTTAAATTGAGAATTTTTATAGACTTTAAAGATATCCAAGTATTCTATAAATTTCTTGATAAAATTAAATTGAAACTATTTATGCTTTTAAAAATCAAGTTTTAATTAAAGTTTACACATTAATTAAGAAATCGTTTGATGGTAATATGAGTAAGTTAATTTATTTGGAATACTTAAAAGTGACGAAAAGAATTTGTTTATAGTTGAATGCTTTTAAGTAATAGTTGTTTAGAGAAATACTATTAATATAAATTATTATGTTCTCCTTTAAAAAGACAAAATAAACATTTGAGCTTTATAAAATAGATCCCTTTTCAGAATATACGGAAAAGATAATTTGTCAACACTGATTCATTTTGTCAATAATGAATAAGTGTATTTAATTTTATTATGAAAATTCATAATTTGATATAAATAGATCCAAGCATTGTTAGGAAAGATAGAGTAAATCATACAATATAATAAGATATGGAAAGCTTATAAAATATGAAGAAATGAAAATTGTTTGATGCGACGAGTTACTTTTCAACTACGTAATTTAATAATGCATTTCTCATTAAAATGATACAAAAAAAATATTTTTATAAGTTAATGATAGTTTTATTATCATTGGTTTCGATAATTTCTTTTTATTTTTTATAAATATTTCACAGACACGAATATTGCTCCTGATTTTTTAAATAATAATTTCAGACATAGAAATGCTATTTTCAAGCATTTAATTAAGTATGTCTGAATTATAACATTAAATATTTAGCATTGTTAGGACTTAAAATTTAATAAATAAGCCGAAGAATGGTTTAAAATATTTCTGTTATCTATCCATTTTCTCTTAAATATTCATAGGGTTCATTGTAAACAATGCCAAATTAAATAAACCATTCTGAAGTTTTCAACATTTGTTTAAATTTTTCAGACATTGATTTAAAAAACAGTTTCGTCCTAAAATTAGAACTCTATAATTAATATATTACAAGTTGTGCAAAAGTAAAGTGTAATAAAATTTTATTTTCATCCTTTTTCTGCAGATTAAAATCAATTTTTTTTAGGTTTTGTGAATTTCACAAAACATTTCCCACACGGAGAAAAAAATTCTGATAAAATTATAGTACTGTATGGTAATGATATTTTAAGTAAAAAGCCAACATAATTCTAGCTAATAAAACTAAAATGTATGGTATTTAAACCATTCATTTAGTAGTTTTTCCGTTCATATATTAGCAGTTTACGGAAAATTTTAGTTTTTAAATTTATAGCTATTTTTACTGTATATTTAGCAAAAGATACAAAACTGAAAAGTACATTTAACCGAATAAATTGTTCTTATGCAATGTTTTAAGGTATCGTGATAAAATTATCAAACTTTACCACATTTATCAAGTTTAATTACATATTATAATTCCATATCTTATTGTTAATTTAACAAAAATCATTACCAAAGCCCCTCAACAATTAACGAGCATTTGATGTTCCCATAGAGCCAGAAACATGGTAAATTTTACCATGTTCTGGTAGTTTTGAACAATTTTTGACAAAAAAAATCATAATTCAAAATTTTTAACTTTATTACATTTTACAATACTTTCAATCTGAAATATTACTAGCAATTGCTCGTCAGTCGTATATTTCCTGTATTATTTATACAGGGTGTAACAAAGTTAAGAAACGGTCAAATAACTCGAGAAATATACATCTGATCGAAAAGTGAAACTGGACACTTTCAATATGTTTCAAAAGCTATCCAAAGACTCTAAATTCAGTCTTTCAACCCCCCCCCCGAGGGTCGAAAGGGGAGAAACTTTGAAATCTTAATATGAATTCCTAATTTTTATATTCGGATTTTCCAGGAAAAAGTAACCTTATTTGAGATGTAAGCTAATGCATTTTGCTTTAAAGGTGGGAAGATGCTTAATAATAGGGGTTATCGTAATAGGGGTTCATATTTAAGATTTCAAAGTTGCTCCAAAACTACAGGGTTGGGGTGACAGGTCGAATTTGGTATCATTATATAGATATCTTCTAAAAATATTGAAAGTAACTATTTAAAATCTAGTTTATCATTAAGTGTTCATACTAATAAACAATTAGTTTATGAAACGTAAAATCACTCGTTGGCATTCATAACATTTCATGAATTTAACACGTATTAACTAGTTTATAAAGTTTTATCAATTTACCAAAGTAATTAAACAATATAAACTTGATATATTTAAAATCTTTAATTTCTATACAATATGTTAATCGAAATTCAAATCCTGCTTTGCTTATGTTTTCAATATAATTTTATGCATGAACTAACACTTTCCAAAAGTGACTTTTTCTGCATAAAATAAAAAGTAATTTTAATATTAATCAAATTCATATTTTGATCAAAACATTATTGCAAGAATTAATCAATAAATAAGGTTTATCTATCTTTACCTCTTAAGTTTTATTGATTCAATTCTAAGAAATTCTCTCTCATGTTAACTGCTAAAACTTTTTTATCGTACCATTGACGTATAATAATAACTATAAATATTTAATACAGAGAGCAATACGTAATTCCCTAAATAAATCAAAATTCAAAGTTTATTCCGGAAACTGAAACTAGCCATATTTCTAATACTTAGTATAATCATCGTGAATAACTTTGTTCACCGGTTATAGCAATGTCTCTTCAAGCAAGAATCGATATTGGATTTATACGAATTTAATCACTTAAAGCCAAGCTTTGCATAATTATGAAGTCTATTTTCTCAGTCAGAGACGTTTTCATTACTTCTTTTAACTGGATTTTAGGAATTTATTTAATCCTATTAGTGTTATTCAAAATTTTAATTTTCTTGAAGTTTTTCCTGCATAATCTATTTATTTTGGAAAGAGAAAAGAGTTTTTCTTCTCTTTAAAATCGACTGCATTTTGTTAATATTGTTCAGTCGTTACTTTTTAAAATGCTGAGGTTTCATTGTTATATTTCAATATTTTACACTGATCAGAAGCGTGTGGTCAAAACTACCAGAAAATGGTAATATTAACAGTATTTTTCGCTCTATGTGTACACTAAAAATCTCAGTAATTTTTACCGAAGCGCTTTGACAATAATTTTGGTGAAATTAACAATAAAATAGGGCTTTTAAATCTCTGATGAAATTTGGTAAATTAAGTAAAATTTGGTAATCTTATTACAATACCTGAAAAAATGGCATATAAAGCATTTATTCGGTAAAATTTAGTTTTCAGTTTTGTGTTTTTTATTAAATGTGTGGTAATAACAACTATAATTTTGAAAACTAAAACTACCGGTAAACATGAACCGAAAAATTACCAAATGAATAGGGTTTAAATACCGTATATTTTGCTTTTAATAGTGTATAAAATAAATAAGAAAAATTTTAAAGTAATGTAAAAACAGAATAATATATGTTTAAGGGAGCTTTAACAGAAATTTAGCAATTTTTCGTGGGAAGAGAATTTCGATATATTAAAAAAATAGTTTTTTGTAAGTAAAACAAATTCTTTTAGGTAGGATCTTAATATTAGAAAATTGGGGAAATTTAGAGTTTACTAATACTAAAAACAGTCTTCGTGTTCCCTAGTAAACTGTGACAACGTTAAAAACACAAAAAATTTCTAATCAGAAGTAAAATTGTTATTCGAATGTAAACGCGGAATAGTTATATATTAAACATTACTTTTGCATGGTATGGATACATAAAACTTAAAAATCATCCTAAATATTTAAAAAGTACAATAATTAACATTATTCTACAATTCGCAAAATAAAAAACGGGCCACCCTGAATAACTTTTGAACTAATGATCATATTTTCCCGTTCTAGTACTCAATCTTAAAGGTTTGGGGGAGGGGTAGCTTCAAATATACTAATTAATTAGTGCAGACGATATTTTAAGTTACGAAATCCTACACAAAAACGAACTTCCTCTGAATAGACATAGCGTTTTTTCGTCGGATTCAGATTTCTGCCCCCTAAATATAGGGGGTAGCCGCAATCTGGAAAATATGGTCCCCTTTTATTTGGTCACGAGAGCTATCCAAAATTTCTGACCACTTATTGTTAATTTCATTTTTTTCGTATTTCGTCATATCTCGAGAATTTTTTAAGCTAATTAAAAATTTTACACATAATTATGCAATTTGTTTATCCAAAAGTAACTCCGAATGAAATATATTTTTTAGTAAATAGTCATTGTAGTCAATAATCATTGCAATCAATAGTCAACTATTTGGAAAATATTCTTTTCAGCGTCAAATAGAAATTTAGGAATTTTTTTCTTCTGACAATCAGTGAATTTGATTACATTTAAAAAAAAGGTGATTTAAAATAATTATTTACGTATCAGAATATTAATAGAAAGATTTTAACGTTAACATGTTAAATATGAAATTTTTTCAACAATTTTTAAAACGTTGAAGTTATAGGTTACTTGGAACGTATATACTTCAAATTTAAAAAGAAAGAAGGAAAAAAATTACATTTTTGTTGTTTCTTTTGCATCTAAAAATTTTACGAACATTTTATGTTTGAAACTGCCTAATTTTGATTTTTTTTTCTAATAAAGCACTTTTATTTATTCACTAAAAGAATAAGAATTTGAACGAAAACTGCTTAATGGATATAAAACGTGACTTTAATGTAGGAAAAAAATGTAATGTAAGAAAAAATATTTGATGTTGTTACCTAAAATTTGTGGTGCGTTGTAAAATTTGTAAGCAGAAAACTTAACAGTATTTTAACTCACTGTAATCTCTTATCATGCAATATAAAACTGAAATAAAAGCTACTGCTTCAATCCCAAAATTTTAATTAAACGGGAAAAATAAATAAGAAAACAGTAAAATAATTACATTTTACATACAACCATTTTTGCCCAATATTTCTGCATTTCAACAATTAGTGGACAAGAATTTTTTTTGTATTATTATGCTTGAATTTAATGAATTTCAGACACAGTCTTCTATAAATTAAGAAAGTAGAATTTAAGATATATTTAATTTGCATCTGAAAAGCTCAAAAAAATTCCATTAAAGCATTAAACGCTTAAAAAAGTTCTTTTGTTTCATCTTTTAGACATCAATTATTTATATTGTGTCTTATGTTACATAAATAAAAACCGCTTCCCGAAGAAGCTCAAAAACGTTTATTTATTTTGAAATCATTTATTCTTTTCTTTCATTATTTAACTAAAACGATTAAATTTTATTTCGTTTTACTCTTCCGTATTTTGCAATTTTTCTTTTCAGAACACGCGCAATAGCATTAATGATAATTAAAAACTTTAATTTTAATTACAAAATCTTAGTAAGACTGAATTAATCTTTTTTAAAATTATTAAGCTTGAAAATTCAAATAAAATATTTGGCTTAAACACACAAATTAACTTATACAAATTTAAAAGTCAAACATCAATTTGTAAATTAAGTAATGTAATTCTGGAATATCTTACTCCAAAATTATCACAATCAAATAATACATTACAATTATTCACTGTTAGAAATTTGTTGGAAAAAATGGTTAAGTAACACTTTATTTAATTGTTATTCTATCATATTCAAACAAAACAGTCAAATAACCATAAATAAGATGATATTCAAACTCGTAACAGTGAAATAAACCGTTTATTAAATGCTTTCACCCAATACGGTTAAACAAGCAGAATTTTATAGTACCAACTAGGTCCATCTCATGAAGTCACTTAGTTCTTTGCAGTTGGGTACATATTATAGTCGAGAGGCTAATCTGTCAATGCCATGACTGACAGAACGAGCGATCGAGTTCTAGCGCTGGCACCACAATATTTTCCTTCAACACATGAAGAGTTTACAGTGTCCTGAACTCCTTGATTGATGACCCTGAACTATTAGAATACGATACTCTCATTCACGCATAAATAGCAGCAACATGAAATTTCTTAACATAAGAAAGTCTAGTATTTCCCATCTTTTGCAGTGGATGAAACCAGATAAACTAATTAAATCACATGCCACGTTTTATTTTATAAAAAAAAAACTCAACCACAGCCTAACGCCATTGCCCATTACCAAACGAAAAGCCCAGCTTTAGTGCCCAGTTATATTCTTTTTTACGGTTCTGAAACCATACTAGTTGCAAATGGCTATAAAACCTTATAGTTTTGTATTCAAGGTTTGTTTTTTAAGCATACTAGTTGCAAACTGTTTCATAACCGTAGTAGTAAAGAATGTTCTTTACCGTAAACTGTATTGTTAAATGCAGGGTCAGACTGTGCCGGTTATTTTACAGTAATTTTAAAAAAGAAAATTCTTGCAGTGTGGATAACAATTTTAAAGCTCTTTCAACTTAAAATCATTCTTATCTCATCAGACGTTTTTTTAAGTGTCATGCTTATTATTTTAATAAATACATGGTGATAAAATGAGAAAGGAAAAATCATATAGTCTAACAATTAAACTTGTTCAAAACCTTAGATGTAGTCATTAAAAATTCATTAAAAATTATAAGATTAATTAAGTCATCGAATTTATGTGAAACAATTAATTTAATGTTTGTTTACACTTAAATATTATAATATTTTTATTGCTACTTTGAATAGTTAAATTTCATTAAATTAATAAATTTACAACACAATTAGACACATATTAGGTGATTAAACTTGGCATTAAACATAGGAACTATAAACATTTCTCTGTAATTCATTTAAGCATTACGTCAAAAGGTCCCATGACGTCACAAAAGACTCTTGTGATCTCGATTGAACGATGAAGTAGAGTTTTTGTTCCATAAACATCTTCTGTCTATTCTTTCTCTTTCCGGTAAATCTGTGAAAATTGCTCCTTTCTCATCTTAAGAATTGCTAGAAATGATAAAGCTCTTAGCGTGGGAGTTAAGCTTCAATAAAAAATCGTTTCCCCCAAACGTCTAAATCGATAAGCCTCTTCCTAAAAATAAATATTGCTATTCATAATATATTTTGATGAAAATGCTCCGAAATGAAATAAATATCGACAAATAAGAAACTCAAATATGGATAAGAATATTTTAAGGAGGTAAACGTCATATAAATATTTAAAAGCAAATAATCCGTTAAGATAAATATTTATTCGACAGCTATAAATGAAATTTTAATTTCGAAAATATTTGAAATATTTTGCTGTTTCTTTAAATCTTATTGTAATATTTTTAAATTATCTTCTAAATAAAAAATAAGTTAAAAAAGAAAATGCTTGTCAAGAAATATTAAATCCCTTCTTTTTTTGTTTAATAAATACTCCGAATGTGACCTTTTGGATAGTTTTGTTTATTCGAAATGATTCTTTCTTCTCAAAAAGTCGATATTTTGGAAGAATTCTTGGAGCATCTTTTGAAATAGTCATTTCTTTTATTTGATGCATTTATTTGCATTATGCAGTCGATTCTTCATTTATTGGAATACGAAATTCTTCGAATTGAAAATATTACAAATTCTTTCTGATGTTTTTTAAAAAAACTATGGGTCAACATTTCGAAAAATTTTCTACATTTGAAATTTTTGAGCATATTTTTTCAGTATTATAAATCATGAAGAAATTTTTTTTTACTCAGACTTCAATATAAGGTAGACAAAAAATTTAGAGTCATATTAAATTCTTATATGTTCAGCTATTTTTTTATTTATGTTTTTGATTCATATTCTTGATACTAGCAAGACTGTTTTTCTAAGGAAATTTAAAAAATAACGTGATCTACATTGGATGATAATGCAGACTGTTTTTCTTTTGGGAGAAATGCAGTGGAAAAACATGTAGAATGACTGAAAATTTAACAATGACATATTTTAACATTTGAAAGTATTTGTTTATTTAAATGATTCAGATTTCGAAAAAAATAATTGAAAGTTTCTTAATTCTCATTTCTTAACACAGTGTTAAATTTTTATCATCATAAAATCAATTAAAGGGGACCAACGCAGTAGAAACTTGTAAAAAAGAAGGATTTCAGCTATTTATATTGAGAGTACTAACAATAATTTTTCTTACATAATTTAAACAAATTATTTCAGTAAGGTAGCTAAAATAATGGTATTTTACTAAAATGTTTTGATAGGTGAGACATTAATCAACTGAGTGCACAAGTTCACTTAATCATACGTGTCACAGCGCGTCCTGCGTCACGCACTACATTCAACATATTATGCTGTAACTTTTACATTTTTACGAAAATCAATTCAATATTTAGATTCAATTATTCAAAAGGATAAATTGCGGGAAAATGCAAGAATTTCTCTTTCTTCATTTTTTGAAAATCTTTCTGTTAAGTTAATGTTGATCCTTCCTAAATCCTCTTACAATTCGAATTTTGTTTCGTAGAATCTATAACTGCTCTAGAGGTCCATATTTTAGTCAATACGATTTATTATTTTTTGTGCTATTCGGAAAGCCAAAAGCAACGATTCCGTATTTTTTTAAGATATTTTTCCGATATATTTTTCTATATACTCTTTCTAAACGTTTTCATAATCAAAATGGGATATATTTTCTTAAAAGATTTATCATCAAGTGGACCAATGATAATATTCTAAGGTTATTTTACGTCAAGTGAATCAGTGATTACATTGTAAAGTAATTTCACGTCAAATGGACAAGACTTAATATAATAGTCATTTTATGTCCAGTTTACCAGTCGTAATATTAGATGGTTATTTAACATCGAGTAGACTAGGAGTTCTCAATACTGGACATGTCTACCAATTCGCTAAACTGGACCTGCCAAATGAAACTTAACAATGATACATACTGAAAACACCTAATACTGCAGTTGGGAGGCTTAATAGGATACTTTCTTAATGGTTCTTATTGATGCCTAATTATGCGAGCAAGTTATTCTTAAAAAATTTTTTTAAAAATAATGAATGCAACAATGTTTTTCTTCCGATCAACTTACTTTTTCGCTTCAAGGCTTATTTTAAACTATAATCTAACAAATTCGCATGCGATTTAAAAATCAATCCAAGATTTCAATATGAATAATGAAACAACTTTTTTTAACAAATAAGTACATAAAACAAGTATTATTATAAAAATTGGAGATCAAAACAAATATTCTAGTAGTTTCAGTTGTAAAGCTCACAAAGAAAGAAAGGATGGTCAAAAGTACCAGAATATTTTGTAATTTAACATAATTTAACATGTCTCTAGCTCTATGATAACACCAAAAAGATCGGTAATTTTTACAGCAGCGCTTTAGCAATGATTTTCATAAAATTAACAATAATATATGGTTCTATGATGTGTGATCAAATTTGATAAATGTGGTGTAATTTAGTAATTGACTTTTAAAATAAAATAAAAATTAAGATTTCTTTTTAACGGAAATGTCATGGGTATAATGGGGGGGGAAATATGGTAAATACAGTATGACAATTTTGCAAAAACAATTTTCTTTGTGGGTGAACTACTGATTGTAAAAATGCTATTGAATTTTAACATTTAAATTATAGCACCAACATCAAAATCGTTTTATGAAGATGGGTACAAAAAAAAGTAATTCAGATTTATGCTCGAATATATCGCAGTAAAATATTTCCAATTGTAGACATAGAAATAAATGATCCTAGTTAAAAATCATGGAAGACTTTCACATTTTCTATATATCCTACATATCGAATTAAGCTAATTACGTTTAAAAACTCAGTCACAAAAGATTGCTTGTCGAATGTCTAATCAAGGAGTGCCCTTTTCTTTTGATTTCTAACGTGCAAAATACAAGATGAGTTGTAAAATCAGAACAAATAAAATATTCAAATAACTTGTACAATGAAAGAAAAGGAAAGTTTACTTCTTTCTGACTTGTTTCTTTAGTTAACTTTAAGTCTACATAATTTGATAGAAACCTTTATGGTTATTGCGTGATGCCAACGAAAAACTATTCTGGGTAGGACAAGCTCACGCAAAGAAAAACAAAGAATATTACTCAAGATGACTAATAATGAGGAGTTTACCGAATTAGTTTCTTTGTTTTATAACACAAAATTCATCATGTTTTTGCTTTGTTTTTTTTAATTTTGACTTTCGATAAAAGAGTAAAGAATCTTTTTATCCACTTATAATGATTATTGATTCACAAATACATTTTCATAACAATATTTTAAAATTCATTTATTATAAATGAATCTAAATAATGTAGAATTCTTCACTTCAATACTCTTCACACTAAAAATTTGTTTTTTACGTAAAAAACCTCTTATAGAATTGAAAAGTCTGTAGAACTCTTATAGAATTGAAGCACTATAAAGATAGGCAATATTTTTCTAGTTTTTCAGGAAAGTTTTGCGAAAAACACCATGTTATTAAACAATATATATATATATATATATACTCCGAAGAGCAATTACATTATGACCACCCTCCATCTATAACAATGGCCTCGCCCAGGTTTTCATTTTTTCTCGCCCAGGAACAATGCTTTCAAGGGGCACATTAGGACCCATAATCCTCATAGAACAATCCCTGACGTCTGTAAGCTACTTGAACATAGTTGCAGACCAGGTTCACCCATTCATGGCAACAGTTTTTCCCGCGGGGGATGCTGTTTACAAACAGGATAATGCACCATGTCATAAGGGTCGAATCGTTGAGGAACATTCCAGTGACTTTCAAGTCATGTATTGGCCCCCAAATTCACCTGACCTTAATCCAATAGAGCATTTGTGGTCCTACTTGGAAAACCAAATTCATGCTGTCACGCTACCCCCTCGCAATGTGAGGGAATTGCAGGACCAGTTGGTGAGCGCTTGGTACCAGATACCTCAGACTACCTATCAGTACCTTGTGGAATAATATATATATATATATATATATATATATATATATATATATATATATATATATATATATATATATATATATATATATATATATATATATATATATATATATATATATATATATATATATATATATATATATATATATATATATATATATATATATATATATATATATATATATATATATATATATATATATATATATATATATATATATATATAATATATATATATATATATATATATATATATATATATATATATATATATATATATATATATATATATATATATATATATATATATATATATATATATATATATATATATATATATATATATATATATATAAATTGATACTAATTTTTCAACTTTTCAACTATGCAAGATTACAATTATACGTTTATAAACGGTTTACTTTAGGCGGAATAGGAGATATAACTTTTTTAGTTAGTAACTTTGTCAAATTATTGATACGATTGCGTGATAAGAAATAATACTTTTAAAGCGTACGACCATAAAAATAATCAGTAATTAAACCTCAGATCTGAAAAACATTGCTAGATTTCCTTTATTTTAGAAGAAAAAAAGATCAAAGAATATGTCTGGTTTTCACAGTTTACTGCATTCAGAAATAGCAGAAAAACGCAAAGAGAAAATCGATAAGAGTACTTGATTCATTTTTTATTTATCTACCATTTTTTTGTATTTGCACAAGAAAAGCATCCTACGTAAACAATGACCTATATGAAATGCATTTATAATGAGAGATTTATTGTTCTCATGAAAAAATGTTTGTTTTTCTGTCAAATCTATTGTAGCTTCAGGTGGTTCACTTGTGGACAGAATATTTTTCATTTTGGTTTCTGAATAAATAACCATCTTTCAATTATATTTATTTTTTACAGGTTTAGTATTTTCTGTATTCTGACATTTAAGAAGGACACTTTCCGACAAAAAATATACTTCTAACAGAGATAAAATTGAATTAGTTTGAAAAAAAAAATCCAGTTTAATTACAGGAAGATTTCGTCTTTTTTTTTTTCAAACTAAAACTATGTTCAGTCCATTAAACTAATTATTTTCACTTGAAAAAGGATCTATTTTTTTCGTGACCAAAAAAAAAATAATAGAAATTTGGGGTTTCAATTATTTTTCGGTAATTCAAAAAATATTCCTCATATAAAATGAAGTACTTTTATTTTTGAAGAGCAAAAAGAAATGACTTTTTAGAAAATTTATAGTTCCACTCCGAGGAGCGGGGGGGAAACGTATTTTTCTTAACTCGTTCATCAAGTCGTAATGTATTCTATGTGAACAAGATAAACCATTTAATTCCAGAAATTTAAAGATTTAAGAGACGGCATAAATTATGAGTCTTAAGAGTCATTTTTCTTTATTTGCTTAATTTACAATAATTTACTATGAGTTATTAAAATAAAACCAAAGGTTCTGTTTTGGATATAAATAAGTTCTAAAAATATTGTGTTTCCTCTTGTAGAAGTAGAAAAGGAAATTCACTAAGTAAATCAATAAATTTTAACTATAGATATCGCATTGAAGTAAAGTCTTATTTTGCCCCGCGGCTAAGAGCTTAAAAACATTTAAATTACTCACATTTACCTTCATAAATATGCACTTCGTCAGCGCATTTCATGAATAATGTAAGTCTGAAATAAATTTTCAAATTCTAACTTTAAAATATACAGAGTAAACGAGCAAGTAAATATGCAAACCGTGACTTTCTGTCTTTATCACCAAACTGATGATGTTAATGAGATAAAGTTTTTCTCAGATTTTTTGTGGAAATTATTTTAGAAGCGATAACAGTTTTTTCTTCCGTTTATTCTGACAAAAATTATATATACTTCTATAAATATACTCATAGATTCTTTCCTGCTTTGAATTTTATATATGAGGAGCAATTTTATAAATTGAATTATTATTGCTGCCTTAAAATCGGTTTTTTGAACGCCGGTTTCAACAGAGCAAAAAGAATAAAATCTTACTCTGACAAGAAAAGTATGGTCAAAACTACCAGAATAGGGTAAAATTTACCGTGTTTCTGGCTCTATGGGAACCCCAGAGAGAGCGGTAATTTTTCAAGAAAGCGCTTAGGAAATGAATGACTTTTAATAAAATTAACAATAAAACATGGTTTTATTTCTATGTTGTTTAGTAGTAAATGCGGTAAAATTTAGTAATTTTATCATGATACCTTATGGCATGGCATAAAAACCTTTAATTTGGTTACTATTACTTTTCACTATTGTATTTTTACTAAATGTGTGGTAATAAGAACTATAATTTTCAAAACAAGAGTTACGGTAAACCGTATGAAAAGAAAAATTATTAAAGGAATGGTTTAAAGTATTAATTTGCATATTTTGTTATTTACCAGAACAGTGTTTTTTTACCAGAGTTGTCATCAGCATACAAATACAGTAATTTTACCAGACTTCTTATAACAGTTAAACTAACTCTCTCACGCCAAACTGACGATGTTGATAAAATAATTTTTTTCGTGTATTTTTGTGGGAAAAAATTTTATTTCCTTGAAATGCTATGTTTTTTTTTCATTTGTTGCCACAAAAAGCCTATTTTTTTCAATAAATATACTCACAAGTTAAAAGTTCCTTCTTATTTTGAAGATCTATATCTGGGTGGAGAAATTTTATAAATTGAATTATTCTAACTGATTGGGAATTGTTAGTTTGAACGTTAGTTTCAATTCAGCAAAAATAAATTCATAAATAATAAAATTTCATTAAATAATAATTTTTTTTATTAATAATAAAGTTTTAATAAATAACTCAAAGTAAAATGTTGTTAAATATAAATTATTTTTCCAGATTTAGTTTACGAGACTTGAAATAAAATGACGCAGTAAAGATAAATTTTTATTTGCTATAGCCTGAGAAAAATTTTTTAAATGTTGAACTATTATATCGTCACTAGATATAATATATGGTGAATATTTAGTGGTAACTTTAATATGTCGTTAAATTAAACGATGTTTCCGTAATGTTCCTTATTTAACTAACTATGAAGATATATCCGCATCAAACATATCCTTTTTACTATAATATATAAAAGAGGTTTTTTCAGGTAAGGCAATAATTAATTTAAATTTTTGTGGAACGTAAATTTTTGAGCAGATTTTCTTAAAGTAATTGAAAAAGTTCTAGAAACGTCTAATTTAATTTGCATATATATCTAAAAATTGTATTGCTTACAATTAATACATAAATGTAAATTTGTAATCACAACTAAACTAGTTATAATGCTTTCTATGTAAATCTTTAATTAAACCATTAAATAAACGAATAACAGAAAATTTCTTAATTACGAAAAAAATGTACAGTTATTGTTTTTCAGAGAAAAACTAACAATTATTTTCTTTTAAAGAAAATGTATGTAATTAGCATTTCACATATTGAATGATTTTACAAATGAGACTTTCTTATTTCATTGAAGAAAATTACATTTAATCCATTTGAAGTTCTGATAAATGGATTGAAAAACAGAAGAAAAAACCCCTACTTATTGTAATTACTTCACTTCGCTAATTACCGATTTACTTAAAGATACAGAATTTTGTATTCTCAGTTACTTTGTCTAGAGAAAAATGTAATAACTACAATGAACATTTATTTCATTCTTCGTGCATAAATTCAATTGTATTTAAATATTACATTTTATCCTAACACTTTTCATTTATTTTCTAAATGTATCTAACTTAATGTACTGTTTCACCATTTCGTTCGTATAATCAAACCATTATTTTCGAGAAAAGTTGCTTCTTTATGATTGATAAATATTATCACGATAGGAATTGTTTTTTAAGCTAGGAATAGTTATTATTCGGCATTTATTGAACTATTTATAACGTTTCAGTTAAGTAACTGGTAGGTATATATGTTCCAAATAATTTAATTTTTCGAAATAGTTTATCCGTTAACAGAAGAGTACAGCATTAAAAATTAAAGAGATGCATAATAAAGCAGATGACGAATACGGGCACAAAAAAAAATAAAAATAAACATCGACGGACTTAATTTTTCGGACTTAAATTTATTTTCTAATATTTTTTTATAGTAGAAAAATTAAAAAGGGAGAATTAAGGTAATTCTTTTAATGTTTATATAATAAAAATAGCGGAAAACCAAACTGAAAATAATTTATAAAATTTTTTATTGTTCTTTAGGAAAAAAAGTTTAATTAAAAAGAAAAACAAGAATTTCACCTTTTTTATAAATATAAAATAAGCAAAGAACAAATAGTATAAAATACGGATTTTCAACATTAGAAAAATAATAATTGTGAAATATAAAAAAGGTGCAAATCAGTTTTGAAAAAAAAAACGAGAATTTAATTCATGAAGTTCATGCTGTCATTCATGCAGATTTTTGAGAAATTAATTTCCTGTTGAGGCACAGATATTTTTTTGGTTCATCTTTAATTTTAAACTTGGATAATTCAAAAAATTGGATTATTCGAAATATTAAATAACGTATCTATGTTAAATATTACTTTAAAGTTTACAGTATCACCGTCTTTTAAAGAATGAAAGCATGTATTTTTTCAAATTTTTTCACTCATGTTTTCCTTTATAAACTGAAGTAACCTATCAAAAATTTTAATTTTAGATATTTACGAGAAATGAAAACGTAACATATATATTTTTATATTTCACTGTTTGTTTGAATATATAATCGAATATCATTTTGAAAATCTATTTTCTTACTCTAAGGGCAATAAGAAATATATATTTTGGCAAAATTGTTTTGTTTTTTAAATTTTACACATATATCCTTTTTAAACACATGCAAATGATCAATAAATTTTCATTTTAGTTATTCTACTAGAAATACAAAAACTAAAACACAGTCATGTAAGATGAACCATAACAATTCTGTTTAATATTCTTATTTCTCAAACCTCTCATTTTATTTTTTTGACAACACGGTACTCCCTTGAGTGCTCGAAGCAATACTTTTCATAAATAAATAAGTAGCTAATTTTGAAAGTGACCTGCGAAAGCTTTCTTAGGGATTTAAGTTTCGTATCAACATTTCCGTATCAAGCTTATTTTCAAAGAGCTTTTTGATAGTTTTCTAAGTTCTGTATTTTCTGCTCTAATACTTTATTAATTGGATAATACAAATTAAGATTGAATTATTGTGCAGGAGAATAAATAGGGCACTTAAACAGTTTTAAACATTCACGGAGAAAAATATCCTGGTAAAGTAATCGTTCTGTTTGGTTCTTGAAAAAAAACTAATTCTAGCTAATAAAATCAAAATATATGGTATTTAAACCATTCATTTGGTAATTTTTCCGGTCATATGGTAATGATTTACCAGAAATTCTGATTTTCGAAATCATAGTTCTTATTACCACACATTGTATTAAAAAATGCAAAGCTGAAAAGTAAACTTAACCCCATAAATGTTTTAATGCCATGTGAAAGGTATCGTGGTAATATTACCAAATTTTATAACAAATTATTAAACAATATTTTATATTTAATTTTACCAAAATCATTACCAAAGCGCTTCGGTGAACATTACAGAAATTTATGGTGTTCCCATAGAGCCAGAAACACAGTAATTTTCTGTTTTCTGGCAATTATGACCATACTTTTTTTTTCTGTGTTATAACAAAAAAAAACAGAAAAAAATTTGAATAATTTCAATTTCAACAGACCTTATTCTTATGTTTATATTTTAAAACCTACTAATTAAGTTAATCATCTAAACAGCATGAAGACAAAAAAAAAGGATTTTAATTATTGAGTCAAAAATTTTAAAAGTGAAGAAAAAAGTAAGAATTATGAATTAATTTGATATTGTTAATTAGAAAATGGTATTTAATCTTTAGGAAAAAAGAAGAACAAAATTTAAATAAAAAATAATTCGAAAAATTAAATTTTGAAAGCTTTAAACACAGCTCTGAATAATAAGTTTCAAAATATTTTTTATTCAAAATATTTTATAAAAAATTAAAACAGAAAATAAGATTCAAACAGGTTTTTTTGTGGTTCAAAATTAAATGAACCAATCGTTAAACATTAAATGAAGCCTACCTATTAGTCTAAACTAGTTCATGACATAAAAAAAATAATTCTTCCTGTCAAATAAAAACAGTCATTCTTAGGATATATAAATTATTTTCTTTTAAAGAAGATAACTGAGAAATTGCGTGAAGCTGCGAACTAGAACGCAGTTCTTTATTTTGAAAAAGAAAAAAAAAAAGAACGTGGGTGGTGAAGAGAAGCATTTATCGCTTAAAAGAAAATTAGCAACATCTAATTAAAGAAAAAGCTAATTAAGCGCACTTCCCATTCTTTATAAAAAACATAATGAAAGATAAATATTTAGAGCTAATCATTTCTTAAGGAATTTTGGAATATTTGTTACAAAACTAGTATTTAGGTTTATTTACGCATAAATAATTAAAATTTTATCTTAATTTTATTAAAGATTAAAATTTAATTACTTTTGAGAAGATTAAAACAATTTTTGCTAAATATAGTTAACATTCGAAAAACTAATTAAAAACGTTTTTGCTTATTACTTGAAAAACACTTTTTTTAAATATAAATTTTTTTTTCATATTTCTTAGAAGGTAATCATTTCCACGGACTGAAATAAATCAAATATTTTATTTTATTTTATAACCGTCGTTCAACAGCAGACCCAATTTTTGGGTTTACTACTATCAATGTTGTACCAATGTACCAACTCCGTAGCCTTGTAATTTTGAACCCAATTCAGAAGACAAGGAAATTTCTGGATCAAGTATAGTAAGAAATTTGCCTACGTGGAGGACTTTTTGATGGAACTAACCTGCTAACCGTTACTTGAAGTGGAAAACCACGAAAATCTTCCTTGGTCAGTGTGATAGCAAAGGAGACTCTAACCCATCCCCCTTCAACCACTGAGGATATCTTACGTCAGCACTATGGTCGGTGCAAGCCGGGTGCGAAATTGGAATCGATCAGTCATCGCTGGAATTTGAACCTGGGTCACCTCATTAGGAGGCAAGCGTTCAATCCCTTAGCTACCACGGCCCAATGATTTGGCAAATTTTGAATATTTTGTAACAGATTAAGGGTTTATTTGAATAATTGTAACAGAAGAAAGCAATTGTGATTAAAATAAGCAGTGCTTTAGTAATTTCCTATCTAATGAATGTTTATCATTCCCTCAGATAAAAGTGTAGGCTTTAAATATTAACTTTTTTTTTAAACTTAACAGGATAAATTTGCATGCTTATCTAACACATGCTAATTAAATGGTTCATTATACTAAGCAATCACCATAAGTTGCTTGATCTAAAAAAAAATGTAACACTCATCAATCTTGAATTGATAAAAGATTTCTTACATATTTTGTAAAAAATAATATGTGAGAAAAAAATGAATTTTAAATGCTTGAACCCTTTAATCTGTTTAGTTATATTTATGATATTTGTCTTTGAAATATGTTTAAACGTTATCATATAAATGACATTTAAAACTTGATTATTATAGTATGGTAAATAAAACGTATATAAATCTAATTAGGGGTCCAAAAGAATCACAATCTGTCGGGGAAAAAGTACGTTTATGCAGACAAAGTACGTTTTTCGTAACCTAAAATATCTTCTGCACTAACTTATTAGCATATATGAGGTCACACCCCTCGAACCATTTACATTGAGTTCTAGTAGGAGGAAATCCGATAATTACACCAAAAGTTATTCAGGATGATTCTTTTTTTTTTCGCTTTGTAGATTATGGTAAATGAAAAGTACACAAATAAAATTATCAAGTACCGTATTTGTAGTCGTGTCCATAAATAATTTTCCCCTCCGCAGAGGATCAAAATTGTGATGCCATGTCTTCGGATCATCCTCCGGGATGTTTCCCAGACCGTCGCCAATAGCCCATTGTGCAGCTCTAGTGCGACGTAAATTAACAACAACAACCATAAATAATTTATATCAAACCATAGTTAGTTCAATATAAACTATTTATAAACAATTACCATGCTATATTTATCATTGATTTATTGATTCAACAAACATTTTCAGGCTTGTGGGCTCAATTCAGCTTATAAGCCTTTGTCAGGTAGAAGGACTGAAAGCACAATTCACAGTGAGACAGCACGAAGTTACATCCAGGATAATAGCGGGTTTCGAACCCATTACCTCCACGCTACTATATTTATCATTTATCATAAACTATTCAATCTTATGACTAAGTTTAGACGTCTTCGATATTTTTTTGTCCTGGTAATAAAAGAAATTTATAAAGCTTGCCGATTCTAAGATTTTTTTTTTCTGAATAGAAAAGAATGTTGAATACTTATCGAACATATTATATTTTTTTTTCTTCATGATATTCTTCTTTTGAAACAAAAACTGGAAACTCAAAGATATCATGTTGATTTACTTGGCTGGAAATGATTCGCAGGCAATAAAACACGTAAAACTACTAAATGTAACAGGAAAATAAAACTGTAAATCGTATACGTGCAAGCGAAGTACTTTCGGATTCTAGATTAAAATGTTCCTCTGGGCTGCTCCTTGTTTGCCTATCTCATCGATTATAGCCCTCGGATGTTTCTTAAACCGATTTCTGAAGTTCCTTTCTAATCCACTAAAATTTGAACCTGTTGAATTTATGCAAATAGTGTAGTACATTTAAAGTTTCTATTTAAATACTTGCATCCTTAAAAGGTCTTTTTCATTATAAAGACCAATTTCTTTGTTAAACTGTTTTAGACTTTATAGCTAATATTTAGTCAAGAAAAAAATTATTTCTTATCATTTGTAGCATGACTTTTTATTTTAAGTATTAATTTTTATTTACGCTGATTAGCTCTTTAAATTTATTAAAATTTGGTTAATCGTAAGTGTGAGATTTGTCTGAGATTTTAATGAAATAAGTTTTAAATTATAGTATTTCTGCATAAAATTTATCTTGCCATTGTACTGTTAGTGTTTGAGTTTCTGTTATAAGCATTTAGTCCAATTTAAAGCTTTTTGTAAACAATATTTTGAACTATTTGTTACAAATCAAAATATGTCATCCTATATATGTTGCTCCATGGTAGCCCCTTTCTAATATATACTTTTAGAATCTATATTTAAAAAATAAAATAAAAAGAAATATTCACATTAGAGATTGCAAACTAATATTTATTATTACGTTATTGAAATATCTCGAATTACCAGTCAGGAAAACGGGATAAAAAACATCAAACCATTTTAAATGATTGAGGAAGCGCTTAGGTGTTTGAAATAATTTATTTCAATACCCCTCGCTTCACTCCGGCAATCAAGCAGGTCTTAATGGTCTTACTTCTACATTTCTGACAAGTGATTCAATGGATTTCAACACCATTTTTGTTTCTTCCTTGCTTATATATTAAATTGTAACTCCTACTGGAAATACTTTATAAGTTCACTTTTGATGAGCATTTTTAAGAATATATAACGACGGTCAATACAGGACACCCTGTATATAAGAATTTCTTGTATAGAAATTAGTTCTCCCTTATTTTAGATGTTTAGTTCATTTGTGATACATTCATAATGAAAAATGAATGATATTTTTTGCATAAAAAAGGCACTCCCGCAACAGCCAGTTCTGGGCCAGGGGAGTCATGGAGAAAATCTCCACTGTTTTGTGACCAACAGCATGATTGTGGCAGTGTAGTCAGCATTGTGCTCAGGCCACCTTTACTTCCCCAGATAAGATGGTACTGGAAGCTGGATAGGTTTCAAGCAACCATTGAAGATTGAACCCCAGTTCTTCACTAAGACAATTCAATGCCTTAACCACTAATCCCGCTATTTTTATCTATCTCGTTGTTAAAAATTTAGAGCAAACTCCAATTTTCAATATTTTAATAAACTGTTTTCAGGAAAACTACTTTATAAATCTCACTTTTCCATTCTCATAAATGAAACAAAAGTAATTAGGATGAAAATAAAATTATTAGAGAAAAAGAAAAATTATCGTTGAGGAGGGATTCTTTGGCCGAACAATTGGGAGATATTTTTTTACTGTACTAAAACAAAATATTGTGGGGAAATTTTTGATTTAGAAAAAGGGAATTTTGATTAAAAAAGATTGTATGCTTTATTGATTTTATAGTATGTTGTTAGTGGCTGCACAGAAGACATTGGACACAGTGTATCAAGATTTTTAATTCTGTAAACTTTCAACCATGCAATTTAAGCTAGTAAATTAAGTAAATATACATTATCAGAAATTTGTGATACTACACATAATATCCCAAGACGTTTTTCTTCTGTTGGCTGACATGGAAAGCTTTTTTTATAGAACATAGAGCAAAACTTTAGTTTTCGGAGTTACTCTAGCTTGTATTTATAAAACAACTTTAAAAAAAGTAAAGCAACAGCCCGCTGGGTATCAGGGAGGACATGGCTCCACAATTTCGTGACCAACGGCACGATTCAGGTAATGTGATCAACACAAACCGTCTTTACTTCCTAGGCAAACTGATACTCATCGATCTGAAGTTAAATGGGCTTCAAGCCACCACTGGGGACCGAACCTCAGTTCTTCAGATTGCCAGTTTAGTGCCTTAACTACTGAGCCATCGCGGCTCGATAAAGTAATTTATAAAACAACTCTAGTAACAAGTGTATACGTATTGCAAAATAATTACTGTGAACTTTGTCTACGACCTATAAATGAGTCTTAATATTAAAAACAGATCTGAAATTGTGTAACAGTATTATGACATTTAATTTAAAATGTGTATTCTCTAGCAAATGTAGTTTTTTGAATAAATTAAAATTTATCGAAATACAATAATTCATCATAAAATTATTGACAGTTTTACAATCAGGTCAGTTTTATTACAATCATTTCGTTAAAATAACCTTTCTGAAAAGTTCATTCGCCCAATTTATAAAGCAAAATGCATATATAATTTTAGTGAAATCAAATGACTGAGTCAAAGTGGCCTTATTTTAATATAACATTTTAAGACGCTCTTATATTTTAAATGACATTAGATCTTTATTTAAATGACATTAGATTTTTATTTAAATGACATTAGATCTTTATTTAAATGACATTAGATTTTTATTTAAATGACATTAGATCTTTATTTAAATGACATTAGATTTTTATTTAAATGACATTAGATCTTTATTTAAATGACATTAAAAATTTAAAAAGCCATATGCTCATTAGTGAGCGTGGTAACATGTTCAAAATTGAAACAGCATATCGCTCATTTTTAACCAAAATGTTAGTCTCAAAATATACACATAATAACAAAATGACAAATCATCATTAAATACGACAAAGTTCCAACCTCATTAATTGATCACGATAAAATATTCGAGAATAAAATCTAATAAGATAAAAGTGTACAGCTCTTACCTTCTTTCCAAATTTATTTCGCGAATGAAGAAAGTCTTCAAATCGGTAATTAACACAACCTTGCCGCCCTGTTTATTTATGAATGCAGACGGTTGTCAGTGCTGTCTCAATTTTGAGCACGTCATTATACTCAATAATGAGTACATGGGGATTTCAAATTCAAATATATTTATTTCGGGAGAAGGAGCTATTTAAACATATTTTTGCTCAATCTTGAGAAACTCTTTTTACAGTGTAATGTTGTTATGTTAGGAATTATGAATTTTGAAATATTCATATTTACCGACAATACTACATTGATGATATAATTTATTCAAACAAAAATAGAATCATTACTAACATAATCATTACTTTAAAAATAAATGTTTTTTATAAATGAACTTGATAAAAAGTTTAGTAACTGGCACATTTAAATGCATATTATGTTAATAATTTTCTTAATATTTTCAAAATCAGTATTTTCATTAGTTTGTGAAAAGAAGTAGTAACATACTTAAGGGGTTAAATGAAATATTAGCTTTATTTTATTTTGCCTTGTCAGTACGAAATCCTTTTGACGCAGGTACAAAGATAGTTTTTTTTTTTTATTTCCTTTATTCAGTATAAAAAGGTTTGAGCTCAAAGGCAGAAAGAATACTATGACATTTTAGAGAACACGGCTTTTTTTTACTTATTTTTCTTTGAATAAAGAGAAAATATTCGATAAAATTTTGTCGCATGTGATATAGTTTTCTTTATAAAAGTGCATAAATTTTCTCTGAATGCATATTTATAATTTGATTTTAGATGTATGGATATTTTTGTTGTAAATTTTTGCGCATTGGCATTTTTCGTTAAAAAGAGATATAAAAATATTGTTGTTTACGTTTTTTGTTTGTAAACAGTTACTGAAATGTTTCATCAACAAAGTACTTTTACTATGTACGTAAGATTATATTATCTTAATGTAAAATTGTATGAAATCTCAAATCTCAGTGGCCAGATTTTCTATTAGAATTATACTAAAGTGAATTTTTAAATATCACAACCACCTATATATATATATATATATATATATATATATATATATATATATATATATATATATATATATATATATATATATATATATATATATATATATATATATATATATATATATATATATATATATATATATATATATATATATATATATATATATATATATATATATATATATATATATATATATATATATATATATATATATATATATATATATATATATATATACAGTACCGCTCAAAAGTATCAGTACACCTAGAAACTTTAAAAAAAATGGCAAAATTCAAAGTGCCATAACTTCTTTAAAAATGATCAAAAATGCTTCTGCTTTAGCTCATTTTGAAGCTTAAAATCTTTACTTTTATGTACTTTAATTGTTTTTAATTAATATATTTTGCAACTATGTACAATTACACTCTAAACAATCATAGTATTAATTTTTTGTGAAGTTTGACGCGGTGTACGGGCACAAAGAGGTTAGATATTGTAAATTTTTATTATACCATTGAAAAATTTGAACTTTTAGATATCATTTAAAAAAAAAATTCCAAAAAAACATGTTTTTTGGCGAAGTTATTGTCAAATAAAAAAAAAGGTTTTTTTTCAGAATTTAATGATTTTTCAGCAATTATAATGAATTTTAGTGTAATTATAATATGATATAAAAATTTTTTAATTAAAATAAATTAAAATTTAATATTTCTCGAAAATATTATTTCATAACTTATTATAACAATTTTAACTTTTACGAATTTAACGAACCTAAATAGTTCCTGTGCGGAATTCATTATAATTGCTGAAAAATCATTAAATTCTGAAGAAAAAAACTTTTTTTTAATTTGACAATAACTTCGTCAAAAAACATGCTTTTTTGGAATTTTTTTTTTAAATGAAGTATATATATATTGCTCTGTTTTAAGAGTAAAAACTAGGGTGTAATACCTATATGAATTTGGTGGTGAAAGACTAAAAATTGTGTGTGTATTAATACTCTATTTCATGTTAATACTGAATTGAGCGTTTTAATCTACTTCAAAGAGTGTAGTTAAATCTTACACCAGTAACTGATATTGATAATAATGATATTTGTGTTCTCATAAGATTTACATTACTCGGACAATTGCATAAAATAATTTTATAATATTCCACTTCTATTCATTTCGGTTTCATTCGAATTCAAATTAATATTCTGCCTGTGCTGTGGGTATGTTTGCTAACAAACTAATTTTACTTTAGGAAATAATGTATATAAGCATCCTAAACTTATATTCTTTCTTTAGATTGTATCGTAAAAGTAATTTTACTGATGGTGAATCTACTGATTGAATATTCTGAAAGTAATCTTTCTGATGGTGATCATATCTTACTGTAATTATTAATTTTAGTGATACTCAATATCATGTCGGCAACTTTACACCAAGTAGTGTAAAGGAACATTCTAGGTTTTTCTCTTCACTGTAACTATCTAAGGTCTTGGGGTGCTGGAACACTTAGTGAAACACCACTTTGGTGTAGAATGGTTGCCATCGTTTTTGGTGATTAGATGAACGAAAAATTTTTATCGTGCACTAACAGAGACACGCTTTGGTTTACAAACTAGCATGAAATTTCAGTTACAAAGTTTATCAACTGAATACAATTTTAAAAATTATTTAACACAGCACTCATAAAAAATGAAGTGAAAGTTTTCAATTTTTGATGCTACAAAACAACGGCTCAATAACCAGAAAATAATTAACTCTAACCGTAAATTGTACTTTACATTCTAATAGTTATATCATGTAAGCTAAGAGTACTTCACTGAATAAAAGTATTATTTGGAGCTTCTCCTTTACTTACACAAATAGTTAATGAGTAACACTAGTTAAAATTAGTAAAATAATTTTCTATAAAAAAGCATAGAAAACTAAACTTACTTTACGTACTGAATTGAAAAGATTTTTCTACTTTAAAACTAAGTATTAATATATGCATGTTTTCACTTTCAAAACTAAGGAATAAAAATGTTAAAAGAGCAGTATTTCTAAAGAGCCCTATATAATAATTATGCAAGAGTATGACCATATTAAATTATATTTATGTGCTGAATATAAGTAAAAGGGTGATGGAAATATGCAACAATTAGTTTTGTTGTAACTTCCTTAAGGGTGTTATTTTAAAACAGCTGATTCCCTGTATTTAAACTGTTAAAGAGAGTCATTTTAAATAAGCATTTTCTGACGCAATGACCGTAAACATGCATTTGCATTTCCTGAGAAAGAAGTGCTCCCTTTTGAATATTTTAATAAGTGTTTTTTATTAAATTGTAAAAAATTTTTTTAAATATTAGTTTGACACAGTACATTGTATAAAAAGTGGATACTCCAATTTCAAGAAACTTTCCTTGTTTTTGCCGAAACCATTTCTTAGTATGTGCTCCGTGCAAAAAATTCGTCGAAGTGACGAAATAACTATCATCACTTTTTCGAGGAAACAAATTTCGTAAAAATTTAAAAAATTCTCGTTATTCTATTTTCTTCAACAAAAAAAAAATTCCGAGCATTGTATGCATTTAACTTTTCTGATAATCATTTTACCGTGTGTACCATATACGCAGATCAATGTCGCCAAAACAACACAAGAGAGATTGATAGAGCAGCAAAACAAATTACACCCACTCCCGAAGCGGGATGAGAACCCGGGATCTCCACGAGGCCAACTTCTTGAGCACCATATATTTTGGTCGACTTCATCATCATTTTTTTTCTGATCGTCTAGTCTTCATTCTAGTAAATAATCTCCCACAATGCACTACGACGAAGTTCCGTAATTGAGGAAACATTTTCGCCATATATTTGAGAGTACGCGTTTCGTCTCAAATCACGTGATTCCGTGTCAAAATGATTCTCACAATTAGCGAAATACCGATCAAGAATGGCTGAATCGTCAAATTTAAGAGTTTTATTTTTGTGAGTATAAGAGCATTCCAAGAGAAAAAATTAACACGAACAACACAATTAAATTGATAAAAAAAATTTTGAATAAATACTTAGGCAAGAACTTTCATTAAAATAAATTATTGTTGAAGTCATTTTAATGAAAATGCTCCTTTTGTATTGAAATTTTCAGTTTTTGGAAAGCACCGTTAAAGGAAACAGGTAGCAATGTTATCTAGAGACACAAAAATAAATTTTTTTAAATCATAAAAAATACTTTGATTGCAGCTAGAATAAAAATCTTTATAATACTCAAGTTTTATATTTAAATCCAAAAGATTGGCTGCTTGAACGTCTGATTGAACGACATCTTATAAAGTCGGCTAATTGAAAATTTTGTTTTATTTACACACTGAGAATAAAAGTATGATTAATACTACCAGAAAATGGTAAAAGTTACTGTGTTTCTGGCTCTTTGGGAACCACAAGTTACGGAAATTTTTAATCAAAACGCTTTGATAGTGATTTTTGGTAAAATTAATATTTTAATATGGATTTATTACACCTTCGAGTATGACATAAAAACCATTAATTCGGCTTAATTTACTTTGCAGTATTGTGTTTTTACTAAATATGTGGTAATAAGAACTATAATTTTGAAAACTAGAATATCCGGAAACTCGTTACAAAATGAATGCATTAAATAACGTATATTTTTTTTAATCAAAAATGTCATTACCATGCGTGCACGGTAATTTTACCAGAATTTTTTTCTCCGTGCATTTACATGCATATAAATAGGAATTTATTTGAAATATTCCTACCTTTTCCCTTTAAATTCTTGACTTTAGTATTAAATTTAGAAGCATTTTTATCAAATATAGAAAATTTCTACTCTTTCTCCACAGGTAAAAGAAGCAGAGCCAGAGATGTCTGTCCAGAAAATGGGATTAAAAAAAGCCCCAAGAGACTCCGTTTCCATAGCAACAAAATTATCCCACCCAAGACATAATGTATGGAATGCATAACAACGAAATTTGTTTGTACTCAGGTTATCTAGCTTCACCTGTCCAAATGTTTCAAGATATAAACAGCGGGGTAATCGGAGTAATGTTTCTTCCATAAATCTATTGATTATGTCACATCCTTAGATCGAAAACTACAGATCTTGTCAGTCATAACATGCTTGAACTATCGATTAAAGAATTTTACCAAAATATATTCAAGAAAGAGAAAATAAAAGCTATCACAAATAAAACATACATGATTTTCCGATAACTTAATATTATAAAAATATATTTATTTAATACAATAAATGTAATTAAGTTATATATTTTTTTTATTTTGAAATTCAAATTACTGAAAGCTAAAAATAATTAATTAGGGAAAAATTATAATAATAGTTACACAAAGAAAAAATGTGATTAATGTTACCTGAAACAAGTAAAAAACATGTTTGTTTTTCTTTTAAAAAATCATGAAGTAAAAGTTGGTTAAACATGTGAAAAGAAAATAATGTTATTTTAAGTTTTAGGTGTTTCATCAAATTTTGATTCCATTCTTTATGTCAAATGTGAGAGATAAAAGTAGAATTTTTAAGATTCAATTTCTCAGGAAGCATTCCTCCGATTTTGCTTAAACTTTGTACTTTGCCATTTAAAATTGCATTCTTCAAAATGGTATAAAAAATTGTATAACTTACAATTCATAAGTTTTTCGACTATGATTAAGGAATATAATAAAAATAGTGCATATTTACCAAAAGTTATATTTCACATGCAATTATCTTTGGATAAACAAATTTTATAATTGTGTGAAAAAAAAATTCAATTCGCTTAAAAAATACTCGAGAAATGGGCAAATATGCAAGAAGTAAAATTATCATTAAGGTGTCCAAACTTCGGACCACACTTTTGACCATATTTCCCGGATTGTGGCTACCCCCCCCCCCATATTTTGGGGATCAGAAATCTGAATTCGACGAAAAACATTTATATTTATTCAGAGAAAGTGCGTTTTTGTGTCTAATTTCGCAACTAAAAATAGCATATGCACTAATTAATTAGAATATTTAAGATCACTCCTAGAACGTGGAGATCCAATTATTAGATCAAAAGTTATTCAGGGTGGTCTGTTTATTTTTTTACACACTATACATCAGTATTTTTTAATTAGGCAATTATAATTCTCAGAATTAACTTGGTATCGAAAATTTATTTTTATTTTATCATCTTTAGGAGCGTTTATATGGAGATAACATTAAATAATTTCGTTTATATATCAGATTCTGTAAACTAATTTAAATCTTTAAGCAGAAAAAATTAAGCTTTAGTATAGAGCATATTTTAACGTATTATGTTATAGCCACATTTTAGTATTTTAATAATTTCTGATTGTGATAAACCAAGCAATTTCTGAATTATGAAAAATTCAATCCAAATAATAATTTTTATTCAATTACTTTTTTACCATTTTGATGCATGATAAGCCTGAATAGACAATATTTGTTAAAATATGAATCCTAATTTAATTCATAAAGTGATCTATGAAACAATTTAAAAATCATTTAACTGCTTTCATATATTTATGAAATCCTTGAGAAAAACCTTTAAAGATTAAACAATATTTAAAAAAAAAAAAAAACATTTTAAGTATAGAAAATTCTTTACACGTAAATTAGTATTTTTTAAATAAATATACTAAATATAATTAAGACTTAACTAGAGTTATAAAATAAAGTATCAGTAGTGAAATCTTTTAATTAGTTTTGAGAATTAGCGAGAAAAAAAGCATGATCATCGATAGTAATTGCACTAATTAAGTTAGAGTTTGCAGCTATCATTAATTATTACGTAAATCAAGTTTTTCATATGGTACTTCTAAATATGTGGACTTCTTGTAATGGAAGTCATAAATAAAATGCTCGTTAGACATTTTTAAGAACATAATTACTGTCTCATTTAAAAAATAATCTTAATTACTTTTACCTAAATATTATCTACTACACTAACAAATTAACTTTTAAACAGGTCTAAGATGTTTGTTTTTTTTCTAAATTTTGCCGTTAAGATATCTTCTTCTCTAAAACCTGGTAGAAAACTTATTTTGAATTTATAATTATAAATTATCAGTAAAAGTCTTCCATGAATTTATAAATCTGTTAATTCTTTAAATCTTTTTAACGTCTTCCAAACGCATACAAATAGTTTCAAAGAATTTACACTGTCATAAAATCCGTGATAGCGGAGGAAATTTGATTTAATTGCGTTTAAAAATTAAACACAGGAATTTTATCTTTTATGCAAATCATTTTGTTCATTTCTCGTTAATAAATAAAAATTAAACACAGGAATTTTATCTTTTATGCAAATCATTTTGTTCATTTCTCGTTAATAAATAAAAATTAAACACAGGAATTTTATCTTTTATGCAAATCATTTTGTTCATTTCTCGTTAATAAATAAAAATTAAACACAGGAATTTTATCTTTTATGCAAATCATTTTGTTCATTTCTCGTTAATAAATAAAAATTAAACACAGGAATTTTATCTTTTATGCAAATCATTTTGTTCATTTCTCGTTAATAAGTAAAAATTAAACACAGGAATTTTATCTTTTATGCAAATCATTTTGTTCATTTCTCGTTAATAAATAAAAATTAAATGTTATCTCTGAATATGAAGTAATGAAATAAATTATTAAAGAAAATGTATTGATCAATTAATTATTTCAATAAGAACTGTAATACAAAAAATAATTTTAGAAATATCAATTTTTGTTAAATCTCTGAAAGCCCGGTAATGCTTAATTAAAAGAGTAATCAAATAAAGATGCAAAGAATTAAAAAATTGTAGCACATGAGCTCGTTGACTCTTTAATTTTAATCCGGAAATAAGTACGTTACGGTTTGTCAATCAATAAACCGAAAGTATTTCTTAAATATATTTTCACTAAATTAGACTTTTGTGGAGCTTATTTAACACGCTAATGTATTAAATATTTTCATGGATGAACTACTCATAGATTATCTCAGTAATTATTAACCAAAATAAATTAAAGATTATTTTTAATTCATGAAATGATACACCGGGATAGGATAATAATTAGTTTATAAAATCATATAGTTGTGAGGCTTGAAACTATATTTACATTTTAAACTTATTTAACACTCTAATGTATTAAATATTTTCATGGATGAACTGCTCATAGATTATGTCACTAATTATTAACCAAAATAAGTTAAAGATTATTTTTAATTCATGAAATGATGCACCAGGATAAGATAATAATTAGTTTATAAAATCATATAGTTGTGAGGCATGAAAATATATTTACATTTTAAACTTATTTAACACGCTAATGTATTAAATATTTTCATGGATGAACTGCTCATAGACTATCTCATTAATTATTAACCAAAATAAATTAAAGATTATTTTTAATTCATGAAATGATGCACCAGGATAAGATAATAATTAGTTCATAAAATCACATAGTTGTGAGGCATGAAACTATATTTACATTTCAAACTTATTTAACACGCTAATGTGTTAAATATTTTCATGGATGAACTGCTCATAGATTATCTCACTAATTATTAACCAAAATAAATTAAAGATTATTTTTAATTCATGAAATGATGCACCGGGATAAGATAATAATTAGTTTATAAAATCATATAGTTGTGAGGAAGGAAACTATATTTACATTTTAAACTTATTTAACCCGCCAATGTGTTAAATATTTTCATGTATGAAATACTCATAGATTATCTCACCAATTATTAACCAAAATAAATTAAAGATTATTTTTAATTCATGAAATGATACACCGGGATAAGATAATAATTAGTTTATGAAATCATATAGTTGTGAGGCATGAAACTATATTTACATTTTAAACTTATTTAACACGCTAATGTATTAAATATTTTCATGGATGAACTGCTCATAGATTATCTCACTAATTATTAACCAAAATAAATTAAAGATTATTTTAAATTCATGAAATGATTCACCCGAATAAGATAATAATTAGTTTATGAAATCATATAGTTGTGAGGCATGAAACTATATTTACACTTTAAACATTTAATCAGAGGCTTAAGAGCAGAGTTAGTGCTAGGATCAAACAAGTTAATGTCTTAAATTCTCTTCTAGGATCGTGTTACCGCTGACTAAGAATGAATAACTAAATAACCCAGGCGACAGATATTCCGGAGAATTGAATAAATTTAAATAGTTCGGCTTAAAGAAGTTGAGTTAATCGTTCATTTAAGCGTGCATCAATAAAAGTTTGTATTTCTTGTCGGGAAATTTAACTTTCAAGTAGATTTCAAGTTCGACTTAAAGGACAAAGTCTTAACATATTTTACACTATTAAAATGCTCGACTTGGGTTGTCTTTGAATAAAACGAAATTTAATGCTGGCAAATTGTTTTTATGTGCTACTTCGTAAAAAGAAAAAGAGTCAGTAAAGAAGGGTCATTTTGGACAAGATCGTTATTTCGAAACGGGCTGACGAAGAGGAGGGAGCGCTCACCTCTCAATTAGGCGATTAAGGTTCAAATTCCAGCGATGGTTTGTCTCGCACTATTAGAATTTTAATTCTAAAATTATGGTAAAATAACCGGCAGCAGTCTGTCCATCCGATTAACCGTAGAGTATACGGCAAAGAATATTTTTCACTTTTACGGTTTTGAAACCGTTTACATCTAGTATGGTTATAAAATCATGAATTCAAAACTATGCGGTTTTTTAGCCATTTACAACTACCATGGTTTCAGAACCATAAAAAAATTAATTTAACTGGACATAGGAGCTAGACTTTTCATTTGATAATGGATAGTGGAGAGTCCAGGACACTGAAAATTCTTCCTGTGTGTTAAACGGAATGAAGGTGTCAACGTTGGGACTCGAACCCCAGTTCTGTCTGTCGTGAGATTGACAGATTACATCTCTAGGCTATATATGAACGCACTTGCAAGGAAATAAATTGCCTCATTAGGAGGGCTTAGGTGGCGCAGTAAAATTATTGTTATTTAACCGTTTTAGGTAAAAATAGTTAATAAAGGATTTTTCTCACTGTTAATAGTTTCATTACCATCTTATTTATGGTTATTTGACTGTTTTGTTTAAATATGGTAAAATAACAATTAAATAGATTGTTATTTAGCCATTTTTTTCGAGAAATTTCTAGCAGTGCGCATCGCTTAGGGTGATGACGTAAAGTATTCATAATAGTAGACGAATCTTGCTTCAAAATCCTTTTGTCGTCGAACTAAATGCGGGAGATTTTTGCGATTTTTCTTCTCACGTAACAAAACAATACGGGTTAATTTGTCTTAAAAAGTCTTCTAGGAAGTCTGACTCCTTGTCTTCTGGTTTCAATTCGAAATTACAGATCCGGAATGAATTGGCTGCTTAATGAGAAAGATATTATTAAATGGTATAATTATTTCTAAAACTAGGGGGGAATATTTTTGAGAATGTATAATTAATCCTGATACTGACAATCCAAGTTCTAAAAAGGGTTATGACAGGTGAGGTTTTTGTTGTTTTCATCTTTACACACACGGTGCAAATACGGATTTACTTTAAAGACGAGTTTGTTCCATGCATAAGCTCAAAAATGTGTTTGATTTCTGGCTAAGTTTTACAAAAGTTAATTTCCTTAAATCTGCGTTGGATGTAGACAAGTGATAAAATAAAGTAAAAATCTTTATATTGGATGCATAAATTGGATAAATTTGATCCAGGATGCATATTTGGAAGCACCAATTTATTAAGAACATTACCTGCTGCATTAAATTTGTATTACACAGCATCGACATGCACACTGCAATTCAAATCCTTGCACTGATCAAAAATATTGCCAATTTATTGCGAAATTTTTCTCAAAAATGTTGCCTTTAAATTTTAAAACCCTATTGTTAGAAACACTAAAGAGACTTAGTACAATATAAAAAATTCCGGTTCAAATTGAGGGGAAAAAAGTATCTTCACTTTTTACCGTAAAATCCATTTTTACTGAAACTTACGGAAAACAATTTAATAAATCGTAATTTTTTCAGTAAAATCATTGAGTCATTGAAATTAAATAAATATTACTGTAAAAATTTTGGTATAATATTTTACGGTAAAAATGGCTTTTGCTGTAAGCCATGATGCCCCCAAAATGCCAGTACTTTGCATCTAAATTTGGTCCAGAACTTGTGAAAGCGTACGCATTCTTATTATTGTTCCCCGAAATATTTTTAGTCTATGTAGCTTTATCAGAAGAAAATAATCTCTACAAAGGGCAAAGCAAATATATTAAATACAATTAAAATATAATATTAAAATATAATATTAATAAACTGTTTTATAAAATTGCAGTATTTCAGTACAGGAAATTACAGGATTATAAATACCAATATGATAAATATATTTTAAAATAAAAAGAGATCATAAGGATGTAATATTTTTTGAAACAAACTGAGTATGCTAGATCAAAATATATTTAACCATTGTTATGTCCTAATTAATATAAATTTCTTTTCTTCTAATTTAAATATCTATACGATTGAAAAAGGTTTTAAGAGCAAAAGAAAGATAGGGAATAGCGTGATGCAACTATCGTTAGTAAATGTGTTTCTCGCTAATTTAAAGTGAGCGTTACCATATAGTATTTTGATCTAGGAGTGCTGATATTCTAGATTCTGTGAAAGTCTGATATTCTATGAAATTCAGATAATTAATCTATAATTATTATGTGATTCATTAGTTCAATTAAAAAACTCTGATTTAAATGGTGAAGTTAATTATGATTCAAACAACAAATTATTCTCTTAAAGAAGAACTATGTTTTAATAATAATGTTTCAAATGATTAATGCGTGCTTCAATAACAATATCCTAAAATTATCTTAGAATTATTATTTCGACAATTTAAATGCGCCCATCAATGTAATAGCATAAATCAGTTTTGCATTAAAATTCAGCTCCAAAAAATATGCTTCAATCATCTTCCTTAAATCATATCAAAATTTGTCTAAATTTTCAACCTAATGTTTTAGATTAATGTGCTGCCTAAATTTGACATAATGTTTCTAATTTTTTTCAAAAAAAAAGTTGACTGTATAAAATTTTATTTTAAGATAGAATTTTCAATAAAAAGAAAAAAAATTTGTAGAAGACAGCAGAAAAAGGATTTTTTATTTTTTTATTTGAAACTAATTTTGAGATATTGTTAATACTTTTAGAATACATTAATAATAATACAAATATTCAATGAGAAAACGGAATTATACTTTTACTTCAGAAAGGAATAACCTTAAAATGTAAGCGTAACGTATAAATCAGATATAAAAAATAATACTTTTAACAGAATATCAGATGTTATGAAAAAAGCTTATACTTTTATCTTGGAAATAGATAATAAAAAAAAGCAAAATTAACTTTCTGCTTTTAGCGGGACAATAATAAAGAACATTTTAGAAAAAAATAATGTAAAAAAAATTATCTAGTTGTAAAAAGCACTTGAAAAGCACGTTTCTATTCTTCCATAGGATATAAAAATCGATTTATTTGTGCAAGGTATTTTATTATCTTGGTTGCGTTTAGATCGATGAAATACATACTCTTTTGACATAGTTTCTTTTGAAATTTTGTGAAACAAAGAATAATTTCAATTCACTCATTTCATTAATAATTCCGTTTGAAGTAACTTCTGATTCATGCAAATATACTCTTTCAAAATCAAAAACAGAAGCTGACAAAAGCTCTACCCGTTCACTTCCTGGTTGCAAAATATTTTGCTTTAGACATTTTATTTCAAAATTCCTTTCACTATTTTATTTAGAAGAAAATTAATGCAGTTATATTATTCACTAACACTTTATTACATGATTTGATTTATGTAAAAGGCTCTGTTTGAAAACTTCGCAAAGAATTATTTTAAAATTCATGAAATGGAAGCATGGAATAACAAGATACAAAAATCATAGAAAAAATTATAATTTTGTTTGCCTGTAAAAGAAATGTAAATTCATTTAAAAAAATATTTTAAAAAAACTTTACAGCCAAAAAATTCTTAAAAATTGAAAACTTCGATGTCATAAATACCCCAGCCAAGAAATTATTTAAACTTAACCAATAGTTTTATCAGCCTTGTTCTTTTTTTTCTCATTATACTCTTACATTTTCTTTCAAAACAATATGAACAAAATGATTTTCTTAAGAAAATATTAACTAACAAAAAAAATTTATTTCTTACAATATTATAAAAATTTTTAAAACTTCTACAAAATTAAATGAAATTATTTTAAAATAAAACATATTTCAGTTTTCCTCTCATTTTCTTAAATTTATTGAGTTTTGAATAAAAGTGTGCGCAGCAAACAATTTTTTGTCTTTTAGAAATTCTTGTGAAGACTGTTTAGACGTATCCATGCGGAAAAACTCAACACTCACTTTTTATAAGAAATATGTCAAAATTAACTATCAAATTCGCACAATTTACAAACTAATATAGTAAAATATGTTATTGTCACAAAATCGTAAAAATACATGTGATGAAAATAATAATTCTAAATGTTTTATAATTCAAAAGCAGAATTCTGTGTACTGAAAAAGTCATAATTATTGCCCATACCAAAACATTTGGTGAGTAAGCTTACGTCTACTTATCCCGCTATATTGAGCTTTACAAATATATAAAGTTGTTTATTGCTTCTACAATACTGCCAAGATTACTGACGAAATATATCAAGACTATAATTCACAGTATATTAGTTATTGCACGCAAAAACCTTTTAATGTAAATGACCATCGTACACAAATTTAGTTATTATAGGTTATAAAACATCTTGCCTTTTTCATAAGTTCTTAATTTAATCTTGAGCTCTAAAAATTGGAGGATTATACGAAATGGCTTAATAATAAATATACCAAAGTTCCTGTGAAACCTTAACTGGAATCGATTTTTATCATTCGAGTGCAAATGAAAACGTTTTTACAAGTCAATTTAATTAAAAAAAAGATTGACAAAATTTGTTTGCAGTTACTGCTTCTTTTTAAAATCTAGAGTTGAGCTTACAGCAGAAGCAAACATAATTAAAAACTTCTAACTAATTGTTATCAAACAAAAATCAAAAATTAAATAAAAAGCAAACAATTTAAACTCATTTCTTTCCGGAAAAATTCAGAAAGATCAACCATCTTCAATAGGAGAAATAGAATTCAAAATTTGAAATGATATAGTAAGAAAGAACCATTTACACTCTTTCTGCAAATTCAGACGAAATTTTCCAGAAAAATGAAGACATTATACCGTTTGTGTTTTATAAAATCGTCTGTTTGTGAATAATAAATATGCAAATATTCTGCTGCCAAATAAGATATTGTAGCATAATTTTTGTCAAAACATCGTCTGATATTTCTTACTCCAATATCATTGAGATAATTTTCTCAATGAATAAACCTTTCGCAGAAGGAATTTTTTGAATTTTTGCTATATAAGAATAATTCTTGTCTGCTTGCTCATAATTTGTAACTGTAAGTTTATTAACTATTATTTGAATAGCAGAACAATTGAGAATTAATTTTAAATATACTCAGTAACAATGTTTTCTTCTTGATCAACTTTACTAGAAAATTCTAAAATTTCTTTAATATTAATATAGTTATGAAAGTATCAAGAGTTTTTTTTTTTTTTTCAACTTCTATATTGAAAATTATTATGCTAATATATTATGTTAAAAATTATTGTGCATGGTAAGTATGTTTTAGTTAAAAATTCTGCACAATAACTTTTGTATTGCAATTTTATTATTTTAATTTTAACGTTATTATACTAGAAATTTAATTTAATTATGAAATTGATTAAATGCAATATTTTTAAAGCAGTATTATTTATTTAAAGATTTAATGCAGTTTGGTTACTAATTTAGTGAAAATGGATTGCATGATTGATTGTAAAATTAATAGCTTAAACTTTTTTTACAAAACAATAGAGTGTAAAGCTGTGCATTATATCACTGTAAAAAATGAAATAATCGTGAGTGGGTTTGAGTTGAATGGAGATGGAATCTTATACAAAGTAGATATTACTTATTTATTTATTATTACGTAAAAAACTGTTTCAAATAAGATTTAAGACATTATTATGTAATCCCTGAATTGAAATTTGGTTTACATTTTATAAAGTCAAATAAAAAGCAACGGCATTAATACAATTTTGGAAGGACACAGTTTCGACCAGCTCTAAAAAAATTACTAATCTAGTACATGGGTGATCAATAGTTTTTTAAGAATTATGTTAAAGCATCAGTGTTTCCTAAATTTTTGATTAAAGACGAATTAATATAACTTAGCAAATTAAATCCTTACCAAACTTATCTAATTTAGTAAACAGTAAATGAATGCCTTAATAAATGATAAGTATATTATTATTATTACAGAAAGTTTAACACTGACGTGTGCAAGACAGTTTAAATTTATGTAATATACACTAATCCCGAGGAGTTATTTTTTTTTTTCGTATGAACTCATTATCAGAAACTTCAAAAATACAAAGAAAAAGTGTGAATTAAAGTATGTAATAAGTATATTCATTCATAACTCATCGTCTCTTAGTATTAAAAACTATGAATATAGTTTAAAGTGGCCATTGAGAAACAAATTAAGAATTTACTTTTCCCCACAAATAACTTGGTTTTAATTTGCTCCTTAAAAATCAGATGTGTAGACATGCAAATGCATATGAAAGAGTAACACAGTTTTGCGAATCTGCTAAAATTCACTCAGAAATTTAGAATGATAAACAATAGAAATATTCCAGCTGTTCACATTAACTCCATGTCCACACCAATCTTCTTCTTACCTCTATGACTTCCAAAATAAAAAGGATTTGAAACTGGAAGAGAGCATTTATATTTTTAAATACAGTCAATAAACGCATACCACTAAAGCCGTATTTTATATATTACCAGTATTTATTTAGCAATAACCGTCACACAAAATAGACTGAAGCAATAAAATAATATAATCGAATAAAGTTTGTCATCTAGATTCAGAATCAAAGTAGTTTTTTTAGACATGTTTTAAGAATTTATTGCGATTGCGTCTTTAAATTCAATTTTTTTTGGCTTGAATAAAATATTTTCTTTTAAGTTTTGAGTTCTTAGTTAAACTAGTTTGCTCGCAAAGAGATATTCCTTAATTGTCTTTTTCTTACAAACCCAGGAATTTCTTCCAAAACTATGGTAAATTAATTTAATACCAAGAAAAAATATAAAAATAAAATCCTTGAACTAGATAAAGTTTTAAAAAATTATAATCGGACTTTAATTAGCTTTTTGGGTTTCTTGGAATATTCATGGCGGAGGAAATAAAAAAGTTTTCCAAAAAGTAAGAAGATTCTTATTTAAAAAATAAAAGAAATGCACTGGAACTACATTGCTGAAAGAGATTCTAAAAACAATCGATATCGTATGCCATTTAACACAATAAATAAGGCGCATTTATGAGTCAAAATCAGGAGTTGGCCGAATCCCCTCTTTTAATATTTTATTCTATTGGAAGATAATAAAGATTTCTTAGAAATCACGCATTAAATTCGATCGTTAAACAGATTTATAAAGAACAATATAAGCCCTAAATAATTTGCTTTCACTATGAAAAAGCTTTTTTTTATTCAATTATTCAGAAACTAAGTATGGGAATTGTTTTTGGAATTAGATAGATCATAAAGAAAAATTTCCATTATTTTTATTCGTTTAAGCACGCTCGACTGATTAATTTTCATCTTTTGTTTCTTCTATTTATAGATAAACGATACTCAACTTTAAGATAAAAATACACTTGCTTTTAAAATGTTTTTTATCGATTAACCAAACTCCCGGAAGAAAATTATTTTAGATGTTTTTATCTACAGTAATTAAATGATTCGAAATAACTGGTGGGAGTTAATTCAGAAAAAAAATCTAATAAACTTATGAAAAAGATGAACTGACATTAACAAAGCTAATCGTTAAAATCAGGATATTTGGCCGGGTTGATCTTTTATTCGATTGTCGTAATTCATTATAATTATCAAGGCACTCATAAAAGTAATTAATCATGCAACAAAGAATAAAAGTTTTTGTTCATTTTTGAATCAATCATACCTTCTTTTCATTCAAAAAATTCTAATACTAACTATTCGCTATTCTTCTGTAGTGATTGATATGAGAACAATGCAACTTGTTTAAAAAATCTTGTTAGTGAAATACTTCAGTTTGATTTATTAATTTTTTAATCTTCTTTCTTGTGTTACGTGTGACAGTGGTTCCCGAAAATGTTCCGTGGAACTCTAGGGTTCTGTGAAAGGATTGTAGAGGCTCCGGGAGTTAGGTTTTTTTTTACCAGTAATGATTATATTTATATCCAAACAACAATCCTTTGTTAGGTAAAACAACGTTTAAGAGCACAAAAAATATGTAAAATACAGACAGCTGTTTCGAATGCTCAAAGGGCAACCTTCATCAGTGCAACATTATTTAGTTTTTCGTACTGACCCAGGATTTCCATCCTGTTGCACTGATGAAGGTTGCCCTTTGAGCATCCGAAACAGCTGTCTGCATTTTATATATTTTTTGTGCTCTTAAACGTTGTTTTACCTTACTTTGTATTTCAGCACGAAGGTCGCCCTTATGTGCATTCAACAATCCTTTATTTACTTAATTTTGGCTGCTTATATGAAATTATTTACTTAATATGCCAATGAAAAAAACAGCAAAGTTAAAAAAGTATTTTTTTTTCAATAACAATGTATTGAATAAATTATGAAGAGAATAAGTATTTTTAAAAAAATATTAATAAGTATTTATCATCAATCTTTTCAATTCAAACTAAGACATTAATTTAAAAAATATTTCACTGATTACTATTCTCAGTGTTTAAAAGTTTTTTTCTTTTTTTTGAAATTCATTTTCAGCAAACACATACACCATGGTTTCTTCCCTTTTTTATTAGCATAGTCACAGCTGCTAATGAACTTTTTTAATATAATGCCGGGTTTCCCCCCAAAAAACTCGATCATTTAGGATTTCGTAGTCGAAAAAATTGGGAACAGCTGACAAATGATATCAATTTAGCTGTTGCCCGAGGAACATTGATGCAAGCTTGCTCTTCATTCAGGACTTTTAAAAAAAACACGTGCATTTTTAGTATTTCTAAATTTATGGCTCAATCAAAAGTTCACATCTTATTACGCGAAAAGTGCATTCGACAATCAAAAACGGGGAAAAAGTGTCCCATAATTCATAGTGAAAGAAAATGTCCCCTTCAGCTCTTCGTAAGAAAAGAATCTTTGAAACAATATTTAAAACTTGAACAGAAATAGGCTTTTGTTTTTAACGAGCCCTTTATGCCTCAAGCAAGCAAGTAATTCAAGCTCCAGATAGGTTTCTCTATAGGTTTTGGTATCCCTTGTCAAATATTATCATTAAATACTGGGTTCTGTGACTTTACATACTTCCTAAAATGGTTTGATATTCCATACTTAAAAATCGTATCATTTCTCTTTTTTAACTTTTTCTATAGATCAAACAGGTAATGCGTATTCGTTCGCCTATGTTCCATTTTATTTGCCGAGACACGATTTTCAAATAACCGAGGGAAAGCAGATCTTTATGATGCATTATTTTAGATTTACAAAAAGTGAACAAAAGCTAAAGTCACATTTCTTACTGAAACTTTTATGAATTTCACTTTAATTTTTATACACACTATTAAATTCACTTCAGGTCAATTCAAGCTTTTCCGCTTATTAATTCCGCTACAACTATTTTTGAAAGTTAATTCCGTTACTTTTTGCTGCCATTTATAGAGTAATTAAAACCAGCTCTGCATGTGGAAAAAATTCCGGTAAAATTACCATACTGTATAGTAATGACATTTCTGGAAAAAAAACTCTAATCCTGGTTAACAAAACCAAAACATATAGTATATAAACCATTGGTTTGGTAAAATTTTCGTTGATATGGTTACAGTTTACCGGAAATTCTGGTTTTTGAAATTATAGTTCATAATACTAAGCATTTAGTAAACAATACAAAACTGAAACTTGAATTAAGCCAAATAAATATTTTTACGCCATGCTCTTAGGTATCATGATAAAATTATCACATTTTACCACAATTTCCATATTTTTCATTGCCACCATATTTTATTGCTAATTTTATCAAAATCATTACCAAATCGCTTGCTTTTGACGGATATTAATTATTCTAGAAGATGGGTTGTTTAAAAGCACTGATAGTGAACACATCATTGCATCCAATTGTTATCATTAAATCATCTTCAATGTAAATATTCTAAAAATAGTATTATTCTAGACTCTTCTAAAAAATACTATAGACTTATTTGCTTCCTTATAAACATAAATGATCAGTAAAGTTATATAATATTTGAGAAAAAAAAGCAAGAAAACAAGTCACAAGAGTCGAATGACCCTGGAGTTAAATGAAAACAGGATTCACAGGAGCTAAATGAAAACCTATGACCTCTTAGGGAGAGATCCGTTATTTGATGATTTATCAGAAGTCGAGTCAAGTACAATGAAAAAGAATAATCACAATTCAAAATAATTTAATGAAAGATAAAACTTGAAGAACGTTCTAATTTTATGCACGGAGAAAAACCTTCTGGTAAAATTACCGCGCTATATGGTAATGACATTTCGGATTAGAAATAACCTTTATCATCTGATTAAAGAAGCTAAATATGCATTATTTAAATCATTCATTTGGTAAATTTTTTTGTTCACCTAGTAAAGGTTTGCGTAAAATTGTGGTTTTAAAAATTATATTTCGTATTGCCACTCATTTATTGAAAAATACAAACCTGAAAAGTAAATTTAACCAAATAAATGTTTTTTTATGTATCTATGTATTTCAATGGTTCTAAGGTATCATGATAAAATTTCCAAACTTTACCACATTTTATCCCTTTTTCCAAAATCATATCTTACTGTTAATTTTACAAAAATTATTAAAAAGCTCTTTGGTAAAAATTACCGAGATTATTGGTGTTCCCTTAGAACCAGTAACACAGTAAATTTTACCATATTCTGGTAGTTTTGACCATGCTTTTTTTCTCAGTGTAGCAAAACTAGAATGGAATGGAATTTTTATGCTAATGTGCTTGTGAGTTAAAGAAATAATATCAATATATAAAATTTGATTTCCAGGCAAGTGCGTCTGCATGGTGCTTAAGTTAACGCTTATTATTTATAGAGAAAAGAATTAGACGATTAAATATAAATTTGAGATTTAAACAAAAATAAAAAGCTAGGAAATATGTAATGACTTGACAGGCTCATTTTTCAAATCACTACTATAATTCTTTGAGTAACTAAACTATGGTTCAGATTTTTTTTCTTCACAAACCCGTTATTTAAAGCTACGACACCGGAACCAAAAGCCGTTGGAATTGATAAGCCTTAAAACATAGCTAGCTTCAACTTCTTTGATGCGTAATTTCATTGGCTATTTTATAAGCCCCAAGAAACAGTTACTCCAAATTAAGTTGAAACCAGTTGAAAATTATGGTCATGAGCCTCAAGAGAATGTAGATAGAATTGGAAAGATTCGCGAGCATCCATTACTCCCGCGCTGAAGCACTTCCCCGTTGTTCTTATTTCTAGGAATAAGATTTTTAAGTATATGAATGTATGCATTAGTCCATAGCTCTTTTCTTCCTTCCTCCGCGAAGATCGAGATCAGGGAAGTGGCGCTGCATTCACTTCCTTCCGAGTGTATTATAGCTCACCACCCACACTTTTCGTTCCCTCCGTCGGCGAAGTTGGCAGCTTCGTAGCGCAATTTACATAATGTTATCTCTCTGATAAATAAATTTCTATTTTGTTAAGAAGATGTTGTTTTATCTAACGCTGATGTCAAAGATAACGCTGCTTCTTTTATAATATTCTCTTGATTAGGCTATAGGTATTTTTCTATATTAAATTACACAGTTGTAGTACATAAACTGAGAGCATTAAAGCCGATACCACAGTCTCCAATCAGTTAAAATTGATAAAAAGAAATATTTTTCGTTATTTTTTGGGAGGATGGTATGCTTAAAACTGATTTTTATGATCTGAAATTCAATGATCAGAAATATGGTAACTCATACTATTTCTCTTGCGTCAAGTTTAAAGAAAGAAAACTGTTTGCCTTAATATTAAAAAATTAAAATAGCAATCCAATAAAATCCAAGGAAAAAGTATGAGATTCGCGTGAAGATTACATTGCATATAAAGATTACATAAGGTTATGATTAATATGATTAATTGTGTGATTAATCATATTAATTGTGTGACAATGCATCATAACTTCTTTTAATGAGTTAGCTATACCTAAAATACCACCTAAATTATTTAAATTTTGTATTTTGTTTTAAATTTAATATTTATGAGATTCATCTAGTGAAAGCAATTTTTAGTGAAGCCAAAGTTTGCTACCGAGAGTTTATTGTTGGAAAATTTAAAAAAATAGTTTAAAAGTGTATAATAGCCTTCATAAAAACTTATAATGCATCGGACTGATAACGGACGTATTGAAACGAAATTAACACTAAACATACTAATACCTTAAAATACAATACAGCATGCAATAACCAGTCTTTTAACCAGTTATGGTATGAATTTACGTTGAAGACATTAGAAAAAATTAAATGACTAAATTACAAGTAAATTTTCTTAAATGATTTATATATTTTGCATTAAAAAAAATAATAAAATACCTGTTAAACTGTTTTTGTTTTTTGAAAGTTAAAATTTTGTAAAAAAATTATTTTAATTTAAAAGTAACATCTGATACATTGAATAAAATATACTAAATAGTTATTAATCTTCTTAGATCAGAAATCTAAAAATATAAATGAAATGTCTGATCTGAAACTCGAACCCCCGATCACTCAGGAAGAAGGTAACTAGCTTAATCGTTATGCCACGAATCCATCGGATATACAATGTTCAGAACTAAATATTTTTAGAAGTAAACGAACTAAAATTTCTGGAAGCATATTCTACCCCAAAAGCAGCAGTAGAGGCAAAATTTTTACGCATGTTTTCACCAAAGTTTTTATCCTATCCAAAATCTTTAGCCATGCTCTTTAATTTTGGCTTAATTTCGTTTCAATACTAAAGTGAAATATTTTGTTTGGCGTGCATTGAATTCTGATTTATTATTTTTTAGATTATTAAAAATTATTTATCCCTTTTCATAGCTTCGTCAAGTACTTTTATTTTTTGGATTACATTTGTTTTGTTATCATTAATTTGTATTTTTCATTATTATTATTTTAATAAAGCTGAATGATTACAACTAAGGAAAAACAGGCAACTATTATAATTGAGAAATTAGAAAATGATCTATACGATTACCTATTAGAAAATGATCTGATATGTATCTTATTGTGATGATTTTGTCAGAAACATTCGCCGGTCACGCTCAGAATTATACATCGTTATATGCATGCAAGATTTCGTGCGCAAATGAGATACATTGTTAACTCTTTCCTGATCAACAATTTTCGGTTGAAAGCTTCAATCAGACAGCGAGTCAATTAGTAAGTTCGATCTTAGACGATGTATTCTAAGTTAAGCAACATACTTTAGCTCTTTATTCTTTAAAGAAAAGTTGTAGCGAAAAATTGGTGAATTTTCAGAAGCAAATGGATTTACATTTCTAAAGATTTGTAATACTTTTGGAGTGATCAGTGTTTTTAGACTGGACAATCTGCACCAGATAGTGTAAAGTAAAACTATTTTCATTGAGTTCCAAAAAGTAATGTGGTTATTTTAAATGTTTCGTAAGTTTAAAATTGGTCTATTTATAATTTTGATATTTTACTTCAGAGAAATTTGTGCGAAGTTTCTGACTTTCCATATGTAAGATTAACAGGGTAACTGATAAATTGTAAACCCATTTTCATAAAACAAATAAAAACTATTGACAATGTATTTTTATGTGAAAAATAAATGTATATATTTTATTTAGCATGACATTCTTCATTGAAAAATTTCAGTTTTAGATCATAGAATTTGACTAGAATTTGACGAGTAATACTGAAAAGGGGGATAAACTATGAAGATTTTTATAATTCATCAAAAAATAAATCATATTCCAAAAAAATATTTTTTAAACAGATCAGGTATGATATTTGGCAGAATAAGTCAAGAAACATCTATAACATTTTTAGCTTTTGAAGTTTTTGTGTGGTGTGGTAAAACTGGTAATAGTTAGACCTAATATTTGAAGAGCTACTTGGAAAAGACTTGTAAGTTTCCTTTCTAAATTGAAATTTCTCTGATAAAAATATTATTTTACTCATTTCCTTACTTTATAGTAAGATATTAATTTGCTTTGCCAAATTTTTATCTTTTACAGATTACCTTCAATGTAGGTACTAAAAGACTATATGTCAGTGTTTCGGAAAAGAAGAAGGTTCCAAATGCATTTTGCAGCAAGCAATTGATGAGTTACCTTATAAAGCCCTTTTTTAATATAAAATTATACACCTAAAGTTTAAACGTAATATCTCGAACAGCTTAAACGAGTTTCAGCAATTCACAGATTAGGCCAATTGGTAGTTTACTAACAAGCCCGGTAGCGAAATTTACTGAGTGAATCTGCAGCACCATCTTCATACATCCAAATTTATCTGCGACCTCAACACAGTTAGACAGAGATTTTTATAATAAAACTATCAGCATCATCTAACATACATGTAGCCAAATTTGAAAGCATAAGGTCCTTATGTGCAAAAACTTTGTGTTGCTAAATTTTAGCTGAATTTCTTACAATGATATTGAAAAAAGGGAATAAATCCCCAAACAGTTCAGTTAAGCCTATTATCTAGAATTGCAAAAAAATTCTCTTTCACTTTACTTCTTTGAGGGGATCTCTCAATTCAACTTTTTAATTTTTATTAAAAACAAGTTTAGAGATGTTTTGAAAAGGGGTCTCAGCAATTTTGCCCCATTTGCTTTTTTTTTTAAGAAAACAAATCTGCAGATGCTGTATTAATCTGCAGCTCCCGCTGACATGATGGAGTCTTTCTGATACCGGGCTAACAAGAAATGGAGGAGATGTTTATTTTTTTAAATAACTAATCTGCAGATGTATTAATCTGCAGCGCCCGCTGACATGATGGAGTCTTTCTGGTACCGGGCTAACAAGAAATGGAGAAGATGCTTATTTTTTTAAATAACTAATCTGCAGATGCTGTATTAATCTGCAGCGCCCGCTGACATGATGGAGTCTTTCTGATACCGGGCTAACAAGAAATGGAGGAGATGCTTATTTTTTTTAATAACTAATCTGCAGATGCTGTATTAATCTGCAGCTCCCGCTGACATAGTGGAGTCTTTCTGATACCGGGCTAACAAGAAATGGAGGAGATGCTTATTTTTTTAAATAACTAATCTGCAGATGCTGTATTAATCTGCAGCTCCCGCTGACATGGTGGAGTCTTTCTGATACCGGGCTAACAAGAAATGGAGGAGATGCTTATTTTTTTAAATAACTAATCTGCAGATGCTGTATTAATCTGCAGCGCCCGCTGACATGCTGGAATCTTTCTGATACCGGGCTAACAAGAATAGAGGAGATGCTTATTTTTTTTTTTAATTTGTAACTTATTTGCAGATGCTGTATTAATCTGCAGCTCTCGCTGACATGCTGGAGTCCTTCTGATACCGGGCTAACAAGAATAGAGGAGATGCTTTTTTTTTTTTTTAATTTGTAACTTATTTGCAGATGCTGTATTAATCTGCAGCTCTCGCTGACATGCCGGAGTGTTTCTGATACCGTACTAACAAGGAACAGAGGAGATGTGTACTCTTTATTTCTTATTTCCAATGTTTAAATCTGAATGACTGAAATTCACTAAATCGTCTTAGAACCCTCATTTCTTCAACTAATTTCAAATTTAAAAAATTAATCCTCAAATAAAAAAGAAATGAATTTTTGTCCTAATTTTGTTTCTAACTACTACTTTATGATATCATTTATCATTAATTGGTTCATGTTATTAAGTCATCCCAATGATCTAAATAAACAGTATAATCTTACTACGCTTTTTATGGGTTATACTTAAAGGCAAACACTTCCTCAAAAAGAAGCAAACTTATACTAAATACACATTCCAAGTGAAATGCAATTACGAAAAGGGTTGTGGTTATGGTTAAGTTGTTTTTCTTTCCAAGCAAAGACCGAGATCAAGGAGGTGGTGGTTCGGTTGAGTAACTTCGAAGCCCGTAATCGTTCGAATCATTCAACACTCATTCATGCAGCAAGTGGAAAATAGTGCTCCGCCTAGTCGAAAAATGCATTTTATGACGGAGAATTGGGCAATTCAGATTCATGAAGGTACTCACGAGAAATATTTCTTGAACATTGAAAGAGGAAAACTCAAGGCTTTGAATGGACATTATTTATCGACGACAAAATATCGGAAATAATGTTGTATTTATTGCTGCTACTATAGACTTGAAGAAATACAAACAATATGAATACGTATTATTTTACTGTTATTTTGAAGTAAATTTTAAAACAAGTCGAATTATGAAAAACGAATACAAATAAGGCTTGTAAAAATACGGTGAATCTAATCTATTTAAGGGAAGAAAGCACATTAATTTACTATTTCATTATTGATGAAATCCGTATTGATAATTTGATAATTTCATTTATTTAAAAGAGAAGAATAAGAAAATTATTAATTTACTTATTTATTAAATATAAAAAAGAAAATCATCCAATAAATGGTGTAGTTATCTTAAGTTATAAAAAATACTAAATAGGAAAATTGTAAGTGAAAAAAGTACACAAATATACATCACAAGAGTTCATGTATGAAATGAATTTATTTAGAAACTACTGAATTAGAATGAGTTATGCGTTGGTATTAGAGTGTTATACGAACATCTTACAAGATTTATTTTTTCTCCGTTCTATCATGTCTAGGGAAATGTTTCATGTTTATAGAAAATGAAATATATGTAAAACATTAAAATCTTCGAGTTGATATATTTTAGGTAATGTTAAAAAACTTTTTTTTCTTTCCTCCAGACGTGGACACGTACCTAGGTTTGCAAAACCCTTACCCGTATAATCCACGTCTGGCTACCAGTCCAGCTCGCCACAACCCGGCGAGCTAGCCTGATCAGTGGGAATTTTTTTTTTAAAATTTGCATATTACATAATACATATAAAAAATTTACGATAAAAAACAACATTGAAAGTCTTGCAGAAGACAATGAAGTGCAACACATTTGCTTCAGAAAAAACAATGACTGAAACAATAAATGAAGAAAAAAGAACATGAACAATAAAAAAAATAAATTTTGTTACATACATAAAACTTTAAAAAAGAGAAATAAAAAGAAAAAGAATGAAGAAAGTGTTCATAAATATAATGTGTCATGTTAGACAAAAAAAAAATTTTAATATATGAATATATATATTTTTTATTTAGACAAATTTTTTTTATTTTTTTTTTTAGGCAGACCATAATCTTAATGAGGTTAACATTAAAATTTTATTAATTTATCATTAATGGATAAAAATGCATTATGTTTTTAAGTTTAGTATTTAAAGTCTTGTTAGTTAGGAAGTTTTTCTGCCATTTGTCTAGGTTAGATTGATTTGGCGGACGGGTATGCCAAGAGGCAGTGTAAATACATTCAATAAGATAATGCTCTGGAGTGCCCAGTTGGCCTCATGTACATTGATCAGTGTCAGTTATGTTTAGGAATTTGAAATATGTAGGGAAGGGACCATGTCCAGTAAGGAACCATATTTCTTGCTTTGTAGGTATGGATTTAAAGCAGTTTATTTTGGGAATAATGTTATAAAGTCTTCGGCCTTTGTCGATGTTATCCCAATATATTTGCCAGCCTTTATTGATTGAAGTTTTGAGTTGTTTCCTGAGAAAAGAAATAGGATACTGATAGAAATAGTTTTGTTTATTAGTCGTGGATAATTTGGCGAGGGCATCTGCTTGTTCATTACCTTGTCTGTCTTGATGAGCTTTAATCCATGAAAGTTGTATATTAGTGTTAGATAAGAGTGTTTGGATTTTAATCGATAGTTTATTATTAGTACAAGAATTTTTCAATGAGAAAAGAGCCGATTTCGAATCTGACCAAATAGTATACTGTTGAGTATTGTTAAAATCATTTTGTTTTTTAATATGTAGAATGCATTCAAGAATGGCTAGTAATTCAGCTTGGAAGATGGAATTATTTTTGCTAAGAGTGAAATTTTTTGAGAAATTTATGTTGCAAAAAGCAAAGCCTGTACCTGTCTCCATTTTAGAGCCATCTGTAAAGTAATTGTTTATATTTAGATGACTATAGTTATTGTTTTCTTTAAGATTTATTACATTCTTTAAGTAGTTTGAAGGATGAAAGGCGGGGACTGGCTGCTTAGTATCAAAATCATTGTAACAATATGTTATATTATCATGTATTATGTCCTTTTTAAGTTGAGTAAGAGATGCCAGGCTGGAGATCAATTCAATCTGTTTATAAAGAGGGGGGATACCACAAAGAACTTGAAGTGCGGATGTGGAAGTTGAATGGTAGGATCTGGAGATATTTAATAGGAATTTCCGTTGGATTGTTTCAAGTGCTCTCATAATTCTTGGGGACATATTGCTTGCCCAAACACAGGATCCATGAGGGAGGGAAGGGAGTATGACTGTCTTGTATATAAACTTTCTTGCGGTGTGATTGATGCCCCAAGCTTTTGTATTTAGTTTTGCTAAAGAGCTTAAGAGGTTATTGGATTTGTTTTTAAGGATTTCATTATGGGGACCCCAGTTTAGATTTTTATCCAAAATTACGCCGAGATATCTGAAATGGTTTTTTTTTGTGTTATTTTTTGTCCGTTAATTTTAAAGATGGGGCCACTGTTAGATTTCTTGAAGTGTATGAAAACTGACTTTTCTATTGAAAGCGTTAGTTTATTATTAATCAACCAATCATGAATTGTATTAAATGTGCTGTTTGTTGTATTTTCTAGATCTCTCCTCGAGTTCGCGTAGGTAAGAACTATTATATCATCAGCAAATGCCTGTATTATATGACTATTGTTAAGAGAAATAAGAAGATTATTAATAACTAAATTCCAGGCTGTTGGTCCAATGTTAAAGAACTGAAAGATATTATACAGGGTTATTCCTAATTCCCTCCGAAACGCCATTTTTCTTTACTACAACTGGCTTCAGTGGTACATGTTACTGCCATCTACCGGCAACTGCTTAAATTAAAACTTGAATACTTTCAGAATAATTTCATATGTTCTTTTTTGCCATATTCGTCTTCGTTTTTTTACTATAACGCTTCGAAACCCCGGAGGGAATTATGAATAACCCTGTATTAACAGCCAACATAGAGATAATTAAATATTTTAATTTTTTTTTAAATATCAACTAAATCTTTAAACGGGGGCTCAAAAAAATGACAGATTTGTTAGAGTAGCTGCAAAAATCATGTCGGTATTTCTTCATCTCATTAAATCATGTATTGAAATAATAGACAGATCAAAATTGCACCATGAAAGAGCAGATGGATGCAAAAATATTAGATAAAAATTAAATTCTTATTATTCCACCTTTATAATTTAATGGCAAAAAGGGTAAGATTCCGAATATAATGAACAAAGGGGCCAAAAAATACTATCATGATAGGATAGAAAAATACATTTCCATTATCAAAAATAATTTCATTGTGAAAACATACCCAGAACTCATAGAGTCGTAGATAAATTATTTCCAATCTTCAATCCTTAGAAATGTTAAGAATAATGATTTACTATGAATTCTGGAGGCAAAAGGAGCTAAAGAAATATCTTTTCTTAGATTATCCTGTCACACACAGATCGTTGACATTTACATGTCAAGACATTTACAGACTCAATGAAAGCATGTGATAAATTTCGAAAGAAGGCCTTATAAAGACAATAATAGATTCAAGAAAGTGGTTGCTGACATTTAACACACGAGGCAAGATTTTAAGGTGTGCGTTGTATTAGTTTTTTTTTAATTATATTTAAGATTTCAATACCTTAAATAGGTATTATTTTGTTTCTTTTTATGTGTTATATTCTGAATAGAATATAGAATCGAAAAGAATTAAAATAATTATCTTTGTTTAAGTTTTATTTTAATTGCAACGAAAATGTCTAAATTTATCTAAGAAGTAAAATATCTAATGAAATTTTAATTGTTCAGTAATGTAGGCAATAGAAAAAAAGATAAAATGTTAAGGTTTTGACTGTTTTTTTCTTTTTTAAAAAAAAAGAAAGAAAAGCTCAACTAAAATTTTGATTTTTATGTTTGGTTAGTAGAAGCCCCAAAATGATAAATTTAGTTTAAAAATTGATTAAAAAAAATTCCTAAATGAGGGTAAATTTGAGCTTACAAACTAAAAAATTTTCATGCCACGCTAACATTTCTTCAACAAATTCTATTGCACAAATTTCAAAATAATATTTTTTCCAGATGATTATATACGATTATATTTTCTAGGTGATTATTTTTTCCAGTTTAGGAATAATGTGCTTACCTGTTTGTGAGCTAAAATCTTAAAAAACATTAAAAACAACAATGAAATAGAACTAAATACACAGTTTATTATTGAATTTTTGAAGAGAAATTCTGAATATTCTTACTTCAAGCGTGATGAAAATAACAATTCCCGTATAAACCTTAGCTTTTAGTTTAAAACATCGCTAACATCAAACAAAATCAAGCAAAAAAGTTTCAAAGAATTATGCAAAACTTCTGTTTGCACTATGTGTTAGCACAAAGAAATTTTTTTTAAATCAATGTTCTTCAGAAAATGCATCTAAAATGCAAGAAAATTATAACAACAAAACAATTAATTATTCGAAAATTTATTTCCGAAAATGAATTTCATTTGTCTTAAAAATATAATTTATTCAAATAAATAAGAGTTAAAACACTCAAAAGAAGAAGAAAAACATTTTAGCTTTATTCTTAAGGTTTTAGTTTCGTCTGTCAGCATACAAAATAAAACTACTTCATTTCTAAAAATCGGAGATCAAAATGTTAAAGAGTTTTGTAAAGCTGATGAACTAAAATTCAATTATGAACAATAATAAGATTCGTACCGCAAGTAGTTATATTTCTTAAACTACACTCGGAAAATAATTAATGAATATATTCTACAATTTAGTCTATTACGAAATTCCGTAATACTTCCTTCGCATTCTTAATTAATGCGCCTACACATTTCATCTATACGGGAAACAGGACATGGTCTCAGTGACAGTGACACTGTGAAGATGCTATTTATTGCATTCATAATACCTACATCAAGTGACAGAAGCAAAATCTCATCGCACTGAGCACTTAATTTCGGGATGCTAATCGATTGGGAAATATGTAATAATTGTGGAGGAATGTGTGGATTTAATTTGTTGACACAGTTGGGAAACTAATGGTATTTAATGGGTACTAATGGAATTTTCGCATAATACTTGCGTTATAAATATGCTTACGTTAGAACTGATTTATATGCATTTCAAATTTCAATTAACAAATTGATCTTTTAAGCTCATTCTTTTTTGAAAATAATTTTTCTTCCTATTTTCATAGAAAATATTATCATAGATAATATTATATAAATTTTACTGAAACAGAAAATAGCATTAATTTTGTTTCAGTGAAACAGTATTATCTTTTTTCTGTTACTGCCAAATTTAATAAAAGAATGTTTTTGTTCCTCATAAAGTTAAGAGCATTAAATAGGTTTTATGTGTTTAATCATTGATTAAAAGAAGTTTTCAAAAGCAAGAATATTCAATTACTTGTAAGCAATTTAGATTTTTTGTACGTATTTATTTAAAAAACTAAAACTCGAAAAATAATTAAAATGCAACCGAAGTGTAAGAATTTATATATAATAGTAACTGCATTTCATGAAAAAATATAAAACGTTTTAAATATTCTTAGAAAAAAAAATTACTTCAAGCAGTTTTTTTAAAATTTTAAATTAAGCTATGTTATTTACAATACAAATATGAAATAAAGAAATTTGAAAAGAGAATTTATAAAAGAATTAAATAGCAAAAATATCTGTTCAGCACTTTGAAACGATTAAATTTTTGGAATATATTTGCTATGAGAATTTGCTCGTTTTATTTTTGATTGCCGTATTAACGCTAAAGATTTCATTGTCCAACAAAAAGTAGAAAGTTCTTATAAGCTTATAGTTAAAGCTAGCGAAATATTTAAGCTGTAGCTATCATTTTACTTATAAAAAATTGTAGTTTTTGATCAAAACTACTAGCTGCATAATGAGTTTCGGTAGCAATACTACTAATTAACTATCTAAGAGGTTTCGGTAGCTATACAACTTGTTCTAAACATGTATTATTTTGCACATTCTCCTACAGTTCTGTCAAAGACGTTCAGTTCTATTCTAAAAATGCCATTTCAATAAATAAGTGCAAAAAATTCCTTTGCTTATAACTAAAAAAAATTTCTATTTTTGAAAATTTATTTAGACCCCAAGAATCACATAATTCAATGCAAAAAAATCTATTCAGTGCACAGAGTTTTAAAAAATAATAATTAATATCTACTTTGCCTAATACAACTTAAACATTTCAACGCAGTTTTAATATTTCATTATTAAAGAATCAAATAAATGGCCTTAAAGAGTAATAGCACTGAATTAGGATTATATTATTATAATGAAAAGTTTATACTCAACTTTAGTATTAAAATAAGAGTATGATTCCATGAGCACCCGCTGATTAACATGAAAATATAATTAAAAAAAGAATAAATTGTAATTACAAAATATACTGAGTTACCAATAAAAACCATTCCCTAATTTTTAGTCGTAAAACTAAGCACATCAATTGACAATTATTGTGAAGTTGCAAAAATATTATTTATCACTAAGCGTGTGATATTTGAACTTCTCAATGCATTACATACCTGGGTGCATTGTGTTACAAACAAACACCGAAGTGAATTGAGTTATAAAAAAAAAGATCCAATCCGTGTAAATTTAATTACATATTTAGAAACATATCCATCATATCAGGAACCACACTGAGACAAAAAATAGGGTAAAAACCATTAGAATATGGTAAAATTTACAATGTTTCTTCTTTATGGGAACACCAAAAACTAGGTAATTTTTACCGAAGAGTTTTGGTAATAATCTTTGAAAAATTAACAATAAAAAATGATTTTATAATCTGTGATAAATTTTAGTAATAGTGTTAAAATTTAGTAATTTTATCGTGATATTATAAGACATAACCATCATATCAAGAACCACACTGAGACAAAAAATAGGGTGAAAACCATTCGAATATGGTAAAATTTGCAATGTTTCTGCTTTATGGGAACACCAAAAACTAGGTAATTTTTACCGAAGAGTTTTGATAATAATCTTGGAAAAATTAGCAATAAAAAATGATTTTATAATCTGTGATAAATTTTAGTAATAGTGTTAAAATTTAGTAATTTTATCGTGATATCATAAGACATAACCATCATATCAAGAACCACACTGAGACAAAAAATAGGGTGAAAACCATACGAATATGGTAAAATTTGCAATGTTTCTGCTTTATGGGAACACCAAAAACTAGGTAATTTTTACCGAAAAGTTTTGGTAATAATCTTGGAAAAATTAACAATAAAAAATGATTTTATAATCTGTGATAAATTTTAGTAAAAGTGGTAAAATTCAGTAATTTTATCGTGATATCATAAGACCATAGAAGCCATTTTTGTTTGGTTAATTTACTTTTCACTTCTGTATTTTTTACAAAATGTGTGGTAATAAGAGCTTTAATTTTGAAAACCAGAATTTTCTGTATATCTTGTATATCGTTAGCATATGAACGAAAAAACTACCAAATATGGTTTAAATACCTTACATATGAGTTTTTATAACCCAGAAATGTCATTACCATACAGTACGGTAATTTTACCTAAATTTTTCTGAGTATAATTCCTTTTCACTTTTTAAAAAATAAAATCGTTTAAATACAATAAAGAAAACATCGTTGTTTATTTATTCATTTATAGTTTCATTAATGCATTCATTAGTTTATCAGTTTATTTATATACTTGTTTATTATTTTTCCTTCATTAAAAGTGGAACTTTTCATCAAGATTCAAAAATTAATGATTCTATAAAATCCGAAGAATATTTTTGTCAATGTGAAGTTAAATCAGGATATAATAAGCTGATTCGTTAAAAAATATGACTTAAGTGGACATAAAGATAAGAATTAGAAAAAATTGAAAAACTGGCTCAATCAGGACCATTAAAAAGTCATTAGATGCCATTTAAATTGAAGCAAACTAAAAAGTATCAGATTCAATCACGTAATTAAAGTTTGCTTTTTTTTAAAAAATACTCTTTTCACGAAATTTAAAAAGAATTAGCTTCAAAATCAACCACTTCAACTTCTGCAACATTGAATATTGGTTCTGAAATTAATAACCACATTTTTAAATATTTATAAAATATAACATTCTTTTGAATTATCTTTCGCCACTACAAAAATTAAACAAGTGAAAATACAAGAAAAATTTCGAGAAAAGGCAAATAGCTTCTTTTCTGAATATATCGTAAAGATGTTTCCTTAAAAAAGATTTTTTTTTTTTTTCGTTTTTTTTTTTTTAATTTGCATTCGAATGATGTGTTTGAATTAAAAAAATGTGAAATGAGACAGTCACTTGAGGCTCCGAAAGATTTCTTTTAAGTCTACATATTTTTTATTATTTTTCCTCCTTTCTTTTTGCTGTATCTACTGGTTTTTACAAATGCTATAAAGCAATAAAACAAGATGTAAGATGAAAGAAGACAAAATGGTTTAAACTAGTAGGAAGCTTGAGTAAAGAGCAGATGGAAGCGTATAAAATTATTTAATAAGACACTCGGGCAACAAAACAAGTCTCTCAAGAGACAAAGAGGAATGTGAAAGCGTGCCATAAAAATTGCATCTTTCCCGGAAACTTCCTGGAACAGACGTTAAGATGACAATAGGATTACCTATTTTCATCACTTTTGACTGACGAAAAAAAAAAATAACGATGTAATAAAAAATCGAGATGCTTTTAATTAAAATATTGCTTTTATTAAATTAAGAAGCTTTTTGTGAGAGCGGTGCTTTATTTTTTGTCTGTCAATACTGTAGGGAGAGAAGTGAAATTGCTTAAGGAGGGCCTGAAGATTATTGCATGGTGACCAAAACAAAAACCGAAGATAAAAAATTTATTGTTTTACCTCGAGAAATTTTTTAAATCTCAGCAATAAAGTATTTAATAAAAATCATCGACAGTTGTTTTCTTTTAAAATAGGTCTAAAGATATTTAAAATAATACACTGGGAAAAAAAGTATGTTCAAAACTGCCAGAATATGGTAAAATTATTAGCGTTTCCAGCTCTTTGGGAACACCAGTAAGCTCGGTAAGTTTTAACGAATGATTTTGGTAAAACTAACAATTAAATATGGTTTTATAAAATGTGATAAAATTTGGTAAATGTGGTAATTTTATTATGATGTCTTAAAGCATGGCATAAAAACCATTCATTCGGTTGAATTTACTTTTCAGTTTAATATTTTTGTTCTAAATGTCTGATAATAAGAATTATAAATTTGAAAATCAGAATTTCCCGTAAACTGTTACCATATGAACGGAACAATTTCCAAATAAATGGTTTAAATGCTTAAATGCCGTACAATTTGATTCATAATACCAAAATTATGGGGGTTTTTTTACCAGAAATATCATCACCATACAGTACAGTTGTTTTACTACAATTTTATTCTTCGTGCAAACACACTCAGAATTAAAATGAACCAGACAAGCAGGGTTACTTAAATTATATTTACTTTACAAACAAAATATGGAACATATTTTAAGAATTAATACTCAAAAATTTAAAAACAATAGTTTTTTAATTTTATTTATTTTTGAATTGTAACTATTAAACTACAATAAAGCTGGCTATAAAAAACTACTTTACGCATATACTACATATTTTACCACTATTTAACATATTTAGTCTATACAAAAGGTATTGAGGGAGGGGAATTTCGGTTCAGTATGCTATCTGTGCTGTGTGTATATTCAAGTAACTAACTATTTTTAAAATTAGTGAATATATAGATCCTAAAGTAGTGGTTCTTACTTTATATTGTCTTGTAAAAATACATTTACTTACCCGTATGTGTATTATGTCTTACTGTAATTATAAATATTATAAATTTCAGTGTTACCAAATACTAAGAATAATGGCAGCTACTTGAATCCAAAAAGTGCAAAAAGTGTTTTACTCCACTATAAATTATCCTTCGTTCTAGATAGAAAGTATTTTAGTGTAAAGTATTATTTATTATTCCAGTGTAAATTATTTTAGTGTAAAGTAGTTGCCACTATTTTTGGTGTGAATATGCGCTTAATTTTTTGACATTGTACAAGTTAAACTTAACATCATACTTGAGATGAAGTTGGTTTTAAAACAAACTTTTACTTTGCAACACCTTTAAATTTAATAAAACAATTTTTTAAAATTATTACTTCTTAGGTTTCAAACGTATTTTTATAGAAAGTTTAATCTTTATTGGCAAGTGAACTTCCATATTCCTTATTTGTAAAAAAAAGAAAAAAACTTTAGACAGAGTCAAGTCCTTTTTAGGGTGTATCAAAGGAGCTTCCACGAATAATATTACTATAAAGTTATGATAAAATAAATGAAAAAATTTGCCATGTTTCTGACTCTATTGGAACACCAAAAATCTCGGTAATTTTTACCGAAGAGTTTGGTAATAACTTTGGTAAAATTGACAATTAAAAAATTTTCTATAATGCATGATAAAATTTGGTAAATGTGGTAAAATTTAGTAATTTTATCAGGATACCTTAGAACATGGCATGAGAACTTTAGACGGTTAAATATACTATTCAGTTTTGAATTTTTACTAAATGTGTAATAATAAGAACTAAAGAACTGTAATTTCGAAAATCAGAATTTCGGTAAACCATTTCAATACAATCGTAAAAAATTCCAAACGAATGGTTTAAAAACCGTATATTTTTTTAACCAAAATTATGGGGGTTTTTTTATCGGAAGTGCCATAACCATAAAGTACGGTAATTGTACCAGATTTTTTTTGTCTGTGTACTAATACATGCATAATACTTTAAAAAGAAATACTCGATAACTATTTATTGCAAAAATGTTTCTCAAAATATTCCATCACGAATATTATTTAATTATACATGGCTTATTCCATCAAAATAATTCACATCTCTTATATTGATTTTAAGGAAACAAGTTAATTTCGGAGATTAATCATCTTTATCATTACAATTGACCAGTTAATTTATCTTTATACTCTTGAGTATAAGGAATGATTAACTAAGAAAGCTGAGCTAACATAATTTTTCATATGAATGTGTTTATTGTATTTTCTTTTTTATGTTTTAATTCTTTCTCGGGCAATTTTTTTTTAAAATCTAAGAGCACCCCTAAGCGTTTTTATAACTGTTTATTTGGTCTTTCCATTCTTTGTCACGCAAGCCCAAAAGAAATGGGGGTGGGCGCCTACCCAGAAAGTGTAGGCGGGCGCCTATTTTGCATATTTGATGAGTTTGTACTGAATCCACCCAAACAATGTAAAGCTTCAAAGGCCATGATTTCCGGAGGGACGTTAGTTTGGGAATTGCAATTCCTTTTTAATCTTTTTCGTTACCATTGTGACTAGGATAGTAGAATGATTAAGACCTAAACCACTTAATTAAAATAAGTTTGTTGTTAAACGAACGGGGCATATTTCTGATGAGTTTAACTGCCTAAAAGAATTTTTTTAACAAAGATAAATTTATTTGACAATTGAATTGAGCATGTATTACTTCAATCAACTCGGTAATAGGAACTAGTCTTTCTATTATTCTCTAAGTTTTCAATGGATTTCTACTTAATTCAAGTACATAAAAGTACGAAATTTAAATTCAAAACAAAAATTAAATGTTTTTTCTTTAATTTTTAATTTTAGTTCGATAATTAGCCTAACCACTTAATGTCTAACTAAGTGGTTTAGCCTAAGCCACATACACTGAAGAGCCAAAAAAACTGGTACAGGCGTAAGTATGCAAATAGAGGGGGTATGGAGCCAATCAAAGTACAGCGCTGCGATCGGCAACGCTGTACTATATAAGACAACGAGTGTCTAGCACAGTTCTTAGATCGGTTACTGCTGCTACAATGCCAGGTTATACAGATTTAAGTGAGTTTGAACGTGGTGTTATAGTCGGCGGATGGGAGATGGGACATAGCATCTCCGAGATAGCAATGAAATTTGGATTTTCACGTACGACCATTTCACGAGTATACCGTGAGTATCGGAAATCCACCAAAATCCCCAGACATGAACATTATTGAACATATTTGGGATGCCTTGCAACGTGATGTTCAGAAGATATCCCCACTCCCTCTTACTCCCACTGGTTTATGGACAGCCCTGCAGGATTCATGGTGTCAATTATATCCAGCACTACTTCACACATTGATCGAATCCATGCCACGTCGTGTTGCGGCACTTCTGCGTACTCACGGGGGCCCTACACGATATTAGGCAGGTGTACCAGTTTTTTTGGCTCTTCAGTGTAATTAAAATATGTTTGTTGTTAAAGGAATAATACATATTTATGATAAGAGTTTAATGACCAGAAAGACATTTTTTACCAAAGATATATTTATTCGTAAATTCAAGTGAGCATACGAGTATATTACTTCAATCACCTCAGCAATAAATATCAGTCTTCGCATGATTCTCTGTGTTTTCAATAGATTTTTAATTAATTTCACCAAATTCAAAGCAAAAATTAAATGTCTTTTTTATTAAGAAAACGTTTAACTTTTACTTATTAGTACGACATTTAGCCTAACCATTTATTGTCTAAGCATTTAGGCTTGAACAACGTAATTAAAATACGTTTATTGTCAAAGGAATAGTCCATATTTCTAATGAGTTTAACTACCTAAAAGAAATTTTTTCCAAAGTTTAATTTATTTGTCAATTCAGTTAAACATGTATTACTTTAATCAACTCAGGAAAAGGAATCAGCCTTCTGATTAGATTTTGTGTTTTCAATGGATTTTTAATTAAATTTTAGTCCACAATTTAAGTTAAAATACAAACCAAAAATAAAAGTGCTTTTCTGTTAAAAAAAAATTTTTTTAACTTAAATTACTTACCGTTGTGAAAATTTAAGAAAAACTAAGTTCATTTGATTGATCATAGTGTTTAATAGCTTTTTTCATACTGTAATTGATTTTAATATTATTTAAATCAACTTTGAGTAAATGTATGGATCCGAATTTTTAGTTTAAGTTTTCTGTGAAAGTTGGGAAATATATTTGAAGAATAATCTTCTGAATAATCCAATCTTCCGCAGAAGATTATTCTTCAAATATAGGAAATATATTTGAAGAATAATCTTCTGCGATCCTTCTACTTTGAATATTTTCCTTCTGCTTGAATACCAAAGTTTTCTGTTTAACTTCAATTACGTAAGTGAGAATTTGAATTGTTTCGGTCGTTAAACGCAAAGATTAAAAAGTGTTACTTTTAAAAATGCCATTTAATTGGAATTAAGCCAAATACAGTTATCATATAATGAAATGAAAAGTCATTGTGAAAAGTACCCTTTACACTTTGTAATCGAATTTTAAAAAAAATCTGAACAAATACACACGAGCTACTGAATTCGTGGTTTAATTTTTACAACTAATTAACTTATATGCTTAAACGAATAAGAAATTCATTTTGTTATGAAACTTTAATCAAGAAAGAAAATACTTAGCCTACAACATGCCAATTGAAATATGAAAGAAGACACAAAGCATTTACTAAGAGTATTTTAAAAAGCAAACTTTGGTTTAAATCATTTCACTAATCGGACGAGATAGAATAAAAATATTTATTCCACAGCAACAGGTCACGCATAAGATAAATTTTATCATTTTGTCTGAAAAGGCAGCTATTGGTTAATGATACGTGTTTCCCCATTATGGCGTGAAAAAAAATCATTTGTACAAAGTTGAAAAAAGTATAAATATTTAACTATATAAAAAAATTTTATGGTGTACTGAGGTCTAATTTATTAAACACGTATTGCATTATATTTACAAAACTTTTTGTAACATATTTATTTACAATATTTAAGAATCTCTCATAGCATTAAATCTCTTTGAAGCTCGTTCAGTAGTTCAAATAAGCTCTATGAACCACTCTTCACCTTTTTTTAAAAATAAATTCCGCATAGATGCTTGCGCTAAAAAATTTATACCAATACAAGAAAAAATATAATAGCGAAATTTAAAAGTATAAAAAGACCGCAGGGATAAACCTTTTGTGAAATAAACACAAAAAATAAATTGTTATATTTGAGGTGAGTTAACATACTGTAAGAATTCCCAGATCTTTCATTCTTTAAAAAAAAATTTCATTTTTATTTTCTCACAGTAGTTTTCATTTGTCACTGAATCTTAAAATATATTTTTCTTCTCTAGATCTTTTTATTTCTTATGTTTAAACTTATATTTTTTTGTACAATATTTTCTATTCCTTTATTTTTTGGTTTTCTTCACAAGAATTTTTTAGGTGTATGCATACCTTTTAAAAGAGGTTTTTACGTATTTATCTTTATAATTAGAAGAAGGAGTTATTTTAACTTACTTAAGAGAACATAATTTTAAAAACTTAATGCAGAAACTAAAAGATGTTAACTGAGAAAGTTTGTTAAACTTAAATGCAATAGCACATTGCGAATTTCGTGGCAAATTACAAAACTTTGACAGGATAGATAAGAAAAAAATATATAACATTAATTAATACCATAATAAAATAGTGTTATTTGAAGTGATCTGTTCAAATGATGTTGTTTGTACGGATCGTTCTGTTTAATAGGAAAAATAACAGTCTGTGCAAATTCAGTGTTCGTTTTATTAAAATTTATTCAAGACCACCCGAAAAGTAAAATTCCAATACATAATACTTGGCTGAAAAAATAGCTTCCAGTAGAAGCATCTATAAAAAAATTGTGTGAAATACACTGTAAAAAAACTGTTAAATTTACAAGAAAAAAAATCTGTTAGTTGGAGTACCAGTAAGAAACCATTTAATTTACAGAAAAATACTGTTATTTAGAAAAGGAAGTCTGTTTTTTAAACAAATAAACACTGTAATATAACTAAGTCAGTTGTGGGTCATTGCGAACTAAAAGCAGAATTCGCATGACTATTAAACGCCAGGGTTCGAACCCGATAACCTCATTGGGAGGCAAACGCTTTTATTACCGGCAACTCTAGTGTTTGCTTATTTTATGTTATTTTATAACCGTCGTTGAACAGCGGACCCAATTTTATGGGTGTACGTCTAATAATGTTCAACTCCATAGCCTTGTAATTTTTAACCCTACCCCGAAGACAAGGGAACTCCTGGATCGAGTATTGGGAGAAATTTGCCTTCGTGGAGAACTTTTTGATGGAGTTAACTCGCATTTGCGTTACATGGAGAGGAAGACCACGAGAACCTCCCACAGTTAGCCTGACGGCAAGAGAATTCTAACCCATGATCCGTCTACCACTGAGGATATTTCACGTCAGCACTGTGGTCGGTGCGAGCTGGATGCGGAATTCGTATCGACTGGGATTCGAATCCGGTTCGCCTCATTGGAAGGCGAACGCTCTATCCCCTGAGCCATTGCGGCTCTAGTGTTTGCTTATGAAGAAAGACCTTAAAATATCTTTATCTTAAAAATCTTCCTTATTGAAACAATATTCATGTGTAAAAACGCTTAAAACTATTGTCACCCACCCTTATAAGTCTCCGGCAATTTAACTTTACGAATATTATATTAGACAGATTATAATCATTTAGAATGTCAATTTGAGAATGAAGACAAATTGTAAATCTTATTTATACGATGTTCAGAACTATAAAATGGTTTGCGAAAAGTAAAAGGAAGCATAGAAAGTAATCGTAAAAGGATTTGAAAAAAGATTAAGTTATCTTACGGTAAGCAAAAGTGCATAGCACAAAATGAAATTTGAATTGACAGTTTTAATCCGTTAATGATTAGGAAGAAAATCAGGAAAAAAAACCCATCAAATCTGCGGAAAAAGTCTATAAAAAGCTGGAAATTGCGTGGGTTGCTTCCAAAAACAGAAAAAACTGTATTTATTTTTAAACGGTTTTTTCCGTAAATAATATGTTTTTTTTTCTGTAAAATTAACAATATTTTTTGCAGGGTATTTTAGTCTCATTGATTTAGCCACCTTTCTTAAATTTATTCATAAAACAAACATGTAACATTTATAATAAATGCTTGATAAGAAAACACCATAGTAAATGATTATTCCTTACGCAACGAACACAACCTCTTGTCATTTAATTAATAGTATCAAATGGCAATATGTCTACATCTAAACATGATCCAAAATTGCTTTTCTGGAGGATTTCTAGATAAGCCACAGCATTTCTGATGCACGTAGCAAAGGTTTCTAAATTTCTTGCCGTCAGTCAAACGGTATAAAGGATTTAAGCTTCGTAATCCATCTGTAAATATTAAGAAGCTCTTTGCTAACACTAACGCTGCAATGCTTTCAGACACAATCTCAGATAAGGCAAGATCGATCGATGATATATCTCTGGAATTCTAACTGGGGATGAGTAAAATTTCCATATTCTTCCGCCGCAAGGAAGACTTCGAAAAAGATTAAAGTGAGCATCTCTCAAAAATGCGCGCTTCGAAAAATTTGAGCAGAAAATGAGAGACAACGGGATAGAATGAATAGATACAGTAGCGTTTTTAAAAGATAGAAGAATAGTAAGGCTGTGTATTAGATTGTAAGATCGTGAGAAAAAATTAAATCAACGTATATTTTTATTACGCTATACATGCTTGAATAAATTTTGACTTTGCATGTATTTGTAAGCAAGTATAAAATGAGACTCATGAAATTTACTGAAATATTTCATAAAATTGATATGAAAGAATATGAGAATAAAACTAACGTATTTGTGGTGTTCTTCAATTTTATCAAGAATTTGCGAGGAGCAACTTTTATTGCAATTATTGGACTAGATAAGTTAATGAAAAAATTATAACTGTACATTTACAGCAAAAAAAAGTTTCTTTTTCAGTTTTCTTAAAAAATTGTTTTTGAGAAAATAGTTTTCAAAGTAAATGGAATGAATTTTCTGAAGAAAAAAAATTTCCAAAATTAAAATATAGCTTTTAAAAATGCGATAAATATAAACATAATATATATATACAGAATATGTATACATACCTCTTCACATAAATGTATTTATATAGATATTTAATGGCGTGCTATGATTAGAAGATACGAAATTCACAGGGCATTTTGTTCTAATGATGTTCTATGCACATGATGCTTTGCCCACGCGATACTTCTCCCACGCGAAGCTTTGTTTATGCGATTATTATCAGTCTAAACCTACTCTATCCAAATAGTATCTAATGATACTAGTGCAGATATATTATACGAATTTGGCATTCACATGTTTGTTTTAAAAAATAATAACACTGAGGAACAAATTGTTTAGGGGGCATTGTTTTTTGTTTTTTAACATTTTTGTATCATTGATTTCAAATCTGCAATTGGTTTTTCTCTTCAAGCTATAGTTGTTCTTTTTTTTAAATTGCATTTTTAGTCTATTTTTTGTCGAGCTGTCCGAATTTAAAAACGAAGGGGTGGCTTAAATGTTACGACAAACTTCTAGCGGAATTAGTGCACATCGTCAGGATTAAGATTGCATTAGAACCCGTGCTTGTAAATGTCGTCATACGCTGCTACGGTCGCTTCCTTATTAGGAACTACTTCTTTGTGTGCTTCGAAGCAAGTCATAATAGGGAAGCGCCTCTAGCAGCGTACGACACTATTTACGGGCATGCGTTCCTATGCAATTTTAGCACTGATCATCCTGATATCCTCCCTTAGACGTTTGTCGCAGCATTTGTGCCACCTCCTGGGATACATAACGTTTAAACTGGTACATTTCTACAGAAAATAGACTAAAAATGTCATTTAAAAAATCTGTAGCCTTGTGAAGGAAACTGAATTTAGATGAAGTATTTGTATAAATTCAATAAAACATTTGTTTCTTAGTATAATTTATCTGTTTAAGTTCTAGCTACATATTTAACTGTACTTTATCAGATATTTTAAGCTGAAATGAAAAATTGTAAGATGTGAACCCATCACCCTATATTTGAGAAGCCTATATGTAACTATATCCCTCTATGTCTATATGTAAATATATGTGTGTAATTTTATGTGATATAACCCTATATCTCATTACTATACATGAGAAGATGTTGTTAAATTTACATTTATTACTTTCAATGTATATATTTTTAAAAAACTCATAAAATCCTAATGAAATAAGCAGCCTCCGTAAGCATCTAAAAATATTTCCCTTTTGGTTCCTATATCATGAGAGTTAATCGCATCGGAATTAACATAGAGAGTTAATCGCATCGCATAATTTACTGAGGAATGGTACCTGGTCATTCCTCAGTAAATAGGTAGTTTAATAGTCAAGCAAACGTTATTACTTCTCGGCTCATTAATTGCATTTATCTTAAAAATAACAACAATAAAAAAATTTTATTTAACTTTAACTTTAAAATATGCAATCATTCATTTTAAAAGGTATAGTTCCTATAATAAATAGGAGTGAATTCTATATGTCCAATTAAAAGGATTCAAAAAAGCACAAATAGATAGTTATAAAAACTGAACTGGAATAAGGTTAATGTTAATAACGGTATTATACAGATATAATTAAACAGTTTAAAGAGAAATTCTGCATTAAATATTTGAAAGAAAGAAAATTATTATTGCATGTAATTCAAAACTATTCTTTACGATACTTGAAAACATTCTTTAAACTCAAATATTTGACTGAAATCAACGTTATTAAACTTCAAGGTATTTCTCATTCAAAATTTCATTCATTTCCTATTCGCAGACATGATTGCTTCTTTAATTGAGAAGTAAGAAGAAATGGAGTTAAGTGCGAAAACAACATTTTTACAAGAGAAAAAAAAACGATTGCGAGTCATTAAAATAACTGCTAACAGCTCAATCTTTGGAGAAAGTCCGAAACTAAATGACACCAAGCTATATACTTAACTCCTTTGCAAAGTCGTTAGTCTGCTATCAAGGACCTATTTCAATGCAAAAAAGATCGACTATTTTCACTTAGCTCCTTTTTTAAAGTCATTTCCTTAATTTTTAACAGATTTTAATACACTATTCACAGTATTAGTATTACAGCATTGTTTTCACTTAAACGGAAGAGTTTAAAGTGAGTTTATAATTGCTTTTGCTAAACTAAATAATGAAATATAATACTTGCAGCGTTTTTTTGTTTAGTATACCGTTATTACCGTAAGCAAGTTGTAATTTAAAAGAAAAGTCGTCACTATAAAAGAAGCAATATTAACACTGCAGAAGATGTTAAGTTAAGCTGTCGGATACAAATTAAAAGTGTTGGCGTTTTCAAATAACTCTAATAATTCCGAATCACTTGTTCGTGGAAGGGAAAAAACACGAAAGGATTTCAAGAAAAAATTTTAATAGTTATTTTTTAAGCTGTAATGGCTCAAAAGATAGGCGCTCGCTTTCCAATGAAGCGACCGGGTTAGAATCTTAGCGACGGCTGGTTGGTACGAATTCCGCACCCGGCTGGCACTGACCACAGTGCTGAGGAAAAATATCTTCAGGAGTAGACCGATCATGGGTTAGAGTTCCCTTGCCGTAAAGCTAATCGTGAGAAGTTTTCATGGTTTTCTTCTCCCTTTAACGCAAATGCGGGTTAGCTTCCTTTAAAAAGTCCTCCACGAAGGTAAATTTCCTTTAATAATGGATCCAAGAGGTTCCTTGTCTTCTGGATTGCGTTCAAAATTACAAGTCTATGGCTAAGTTAAACAGGTAATCGTAAACTCAAAAAAATTAGGTCGTCTGTTCAACGACGGTTATAAAATATTATAAAATAATCTGAAATAATATAGTTATTTTTTATTAAATTTATTAATGATAGAAAATCATTATGAGTTAAAAAGTATAATTCTTTGTTACATCACGTTAAACTTTGCAAAATTTAATCATCTTAGATCCAAAATTTTAAATTTGAAATAAATTAGTTGATTGGATTATTTGAAGAGAACTTTTAACTAAAATAAAAAGAAATTTAATTTTTTAAATTTTTAAACCTTTATTTTAAAATAATTTGTGTTTAAAACTACCTAATTTAAGACGATGATTACCAAATAAACTTCGTCATTATGAAAGTAAATAATAAAACTTAAAGCAAATTTTATTAAATTATATCTTTCGCGTCTTTGATTGCTCAAAATCGTTATTTTTCCTACCACTTAATAACTTCAACTGTTGAAGTATGGTAAAACACGCAAAAAATTAAAAATACTAAATAAATAACAAAAGAAAATAAATAAATATATAACATTAACATATATATATTTACACTTAGGTTACCCTCTGTATTTTGAGAACAAGGAAGTCTAATACGTTTAAAAAATATGCCTATTCAGAGAAAGTACGTTTTTATGTCGGACTATTTAAAATTTTAATTACAGTTTCATTTATTAATTAGCATATTCAAAGTGCACTGCCTGCTAATTTGATATTTTTCGGTAATTGTTATTTTAAATAAAGATCAATATTATCAATATAAAGATAATTTTATTTTATGGTTTTTCAATATGTAGTGCGTACTATATTTTTAACATAATCATTTTAACAAAGTAACATAGAATTGATATTGAGAAATAAATCTTTAAATTATAGTCGTTTACTTTATATCAAACAAAAGAGTTAAAAAATCTATATTTTTCAGTTTATTTTTTATTCAAATCAGACAACTGTAAACAACCAGTTAAGAAGGGATGTTATAATAACTTATTCTCTGTTAAAATAACTAATCATTCATTACTTCATTCTTATCATGAGTTTATAAATGGATTCTCTCTTTCCAAATTGCTTCTTGAGTTTTTGTTAATTCAAGAAAATTATAGATAATAGCGAGAGTAGAGATTAGTTACTGGAACTATAGATTTAACTACAAGAACTATTCTAGATTTTCCGTTTCTTCGTATACTTTTGAAAAACCCCATTTTAAAAAAAAATTATGAAACTTTGATAAAGAAACATAACTGGTTACTGAATTACTGGAATTATCCATTTTTAATACAGTATATTTTTTGCACTTAGAAAAATAAGTTTGCGAAATCTTTCTTGCGATTCAAATATTGCTCTACATTACCCAAAGTTCGTGTTAGAAGTCATACCTTAGCAGGTTCTGTAATTAAAAATGAATACTACACTGAGAAAAAAATTATGATCAAAACTATCGAAATAAAGTAAAATTTACCCAATTTCTGACTCTATGGGTACCAAAAAAGCTCATAAATTTTTACGGAAGCACTTTGACACTGTCTTTGGTAAAATTAGCAATAAAATATGGTTTTATACTCTATGAAATAATTTGATATAAATGTGGTAAAATGCAATTATTTTATCGTGATACCTTAGAATATGGCCTAAAAACCATTTATTGTATTCATTGTATTTTTTGCTGAATGTATAGTAATAAGAACTATAATTTTGAAAGGCAGATTTTCCAAACCATATGAACAGAAAAATTACCAAAATGAATGTTTTAAATAACGTATATTTTGGTTTTATCAGTCATAGTCATGTTTTTATACCAAAAATGTCATTACCATTACGGTACATTAAATCTACCAAAAACATGTTCTACGTATATTAAAAAGTGATCTTAGCCTTCTCATTTAAACTAAATTTAAACTTATAATATAAACGTTAAAGTTGATATGATTTGACGCTGCATGAAAATCTTATATTACAGAAGTGTATCTCGGCCATCAGTTGAATATTAAAAATTGGTAACTCAAACCAATTCAAAAACTTAAAGTGCCTACTTAACATCAGTTCTTCAAACAAAATGGTTTACAAATTTTTCTGATTTCATTTGGGAGTAACTAATCGACCATAATTATGCCATTCATATCATTTTAAAACAGTTGCTTGATGGATTGTTTCTAAAACTACAAGAAAATATTTTCAAAACTAAACGCAATATTGTAACAGTTTTGTTTTGTTTTTTAATTATCAGGGAAAATAATAAAGTTTTAAGTTCTAATCTCAAAATGAATGAATAGTAATAAAATAAGATGAAATTTAATTGACATAAACATTTTTTAAACAGTCACCTTATGTAATAAACCATAATTAAAGAAAGAATTTTTAGATATTAGTTCAAAAGGTGATACAAATTAATGAACTCTGACTCTACTAAAGATTGCGAATAATGCTAATTACGAATAATGCTTTGATTTATCCTCATACATTTTGTATCAACTTCTCCTACTCACCACTGGTTGCACAATATTTCTGGGGTAAAAAAAATAAAAAAAAACCCTGAAATTTTTCATCACTATCTTTTGAAATAATTTAATAATTTTGACAGATAAAATCTGTTGGGTTTTATTTCAGAAAGAGAAAATGCAATTTCCTTCATTCTAAAAAACCAGTCTGTTTGTATATATATTGCTTCACCATTTTGTGGGGAGTATTTTCTGCAATTTTAATATTGTTTTCCTCCTCAGGGGAGATAAAAGTTGTGCCTCTTAAGAATAAAGCTTCAAAAACATTTTACCTTTATCTATTTTTCAATCTTGCTTAAGAGCTTTTTTTTTTACTTACTATAAAATCTTGACTTTTTTGCACTTAAATTTCAACGTATTCTCATTCATTGTGGTTTATAAGTCTGTCTGATTATAAATAGCAAATTCCTCAAACTGTAATTTTTTAGTTTTAAACAAATTAAAGGTTTATATTCTTTACAAATGTAATGCAAATTCTTAATAACAAACTTAATCAAAAGGGAAAACAAATCAAGTAAAAATAAGTCAATATTTTCATTTGGAGGGCTTGTACTGATAAGTCACATTTTATTCCAAAGGGAACATTTTTATATCTAACTGTTACATGGTATAGTTTCTAGATAGGTTCTTTACAAGTTGCCATAACTTATATCATATAACAGCACCATACACAGAAACATCTTACTGCCTACTTGAAAATTGTAGTATTTTTCACTAAGAGAGTTATCTCTTGATAAATTGGAAATGCGACTTAACATTATATTGGCCAATTTCTTCATACATGAATAGGAAGAAAATATTTACTAAGCAAAAGACAATTTCTCTTTATTTGGAACATAGAATAGTGTATATAGAATTTAAAAATGGCTAACGGACATTTCAGTTTACCAGCTGAATGAAATATTTGTAGGGAAAAAGGTTTTTTCTTGATTAGATATAGAATGTAGACATTAATTTGATTAGATGTTGATTTTCTTGAATATGATATAGAATCCAGAAGAACATGTAAACAAACACTATTTGTGAGACATTTTACAATAAGATAGCATATTTGTTCTAATTAAGTGATCAAATACCATTTTATGGCAAAAAGACAAACCGCAAAATTTGCAATATAATCCTTTTCGGTTGCATGTATCTCCCAAGAACTTCGTCAGACATCTTTTTAAATTCTTTTTCATTAATTTTCAGAAAATATTAATATTTAATCTGCTATAATTTTAATATTTTTAGGTTTTTTTATATTTAAAACGGTGTAAGGAGATTAAACTGCAGCACTTTTTTCTTAATTTCATTTAAGTGATAAGCATTTTAAAATACATTCTTTAAAATGGTTAAAATTCTATTGTAATATTGGATAAAATGAAAATTTTAAATGATTTAAACAATGATGAAAATGTTATCATTTTAATATGTGGTAGGATGTAAATGATTTAATACTTTTCATATTTTCTCTATAACATTTTGATATAATTTTTTATGACAAAGCAATTCTAAAAGACAAAGTAAAATATTAGATTAGTTTTGAAACGTTACATTGCTTTTAATTGGGGTACAAGCAATTTATGACAGATGAATGTGGCGAGATTAATCATGTAATGGAGAAAACAATTTCATCATTTTCAGAATTATTTTATGAAATGCCAGTTCTTGAATTTTAATGGGAAAAAGAAGAAGCAAACTCAACATTTAACTTTTGTCAAATCAAAATAAGCAAAAATATTATACTTTATAACTTTATCAAGACTTCCATCCAAGTTTATGTCACTATGCAAAAACTTATATAAACTTATTACGAGGTTATTGTAGATCAAAATGTAGATGACCACGCCTATGTTAAAGCTACATTTGTTCCCTTAATGAATCAAAACAAAACATGAGAAGCATATTCATTTTTGTGAGAAAATGTATTTATCTAATTAAGTTTGGTCTACCTTTCCCATTAGCTGTACCCGTCTATTTAAACTAATCTGTCTTAGACAAATATTATAATATATAAATAGATTTCAGCAATTACTGACTTCAGTTTCCTTCATAAGTACATATTCGTCTTGTATACTTCTTTTTCAAGAAAAAGAATTCGTCTCTTTCAAGTCTTTTTATTTTCAAAACGGAGAAAAAAATTCTGGTGAAATTTCCATACTGTAAAGTACTAGCTCTTTTACGGTAAAAAAAATTATTCTGGTCAATAAAACCAAAATATACGGTATTTCAACCATTGATTTGATCATTTTTCTTTTCATATAGAAACGGTTTACGCGAAATCTTAGTTTTTAAAATTATAGTTCTTATTACCACACATTTAGTTAAAACAAAATACAAAATAGAAAAGTAAATTTAATAGAATAAATGGTTTGCCATGCTCTAAGGTATTATAATAGTTTTTTCAGCTTTCCCAAATTTTATCACGTAATATAAAACTATATTTTATAGTTAATTTCAGCAAAATTATTACCAAAAATTACCAAGATGTTTGACGTTTCCGCCGAAAAAGTAATAAATAATATCAGACCTGGCTTTTAACCGGAGATTTTTCCCAAATATTTAAATTAATAGCAGAATTTCTGTTTTAACATTTCATTTAAAAAGATTTTAACCGCAGTAATATTTAAGGAATTAAAAGATATATAAAAATGCTGAAAAATCAGGAAGTATTAGCTTTAAGTAATGGCGAAATGCTGTTTTTTTATGTGAGGCTTTAAATAATATGGAGAGCTTGAACTTCAGTGTTGGCAGTTCTGTAATACACTGTAAAACTTTTGTTGCATAGTTGCCACCTTTTTTTGGTGCTGTGGAAAATTAAAATTTCTTACCGTGCAAGTAGTAATATTTTTTATTTACTTCTTCACAGTTATAGTTTTATTTATTAATTTATTCATTTTTGTTTGCTTGTTTACAATTTTTTTGGTTTGCTTGTTTGCACATATTTTCATGCGAATTAGAATCAACTTAAGATTTCACTGCAAAAAAGCTTTGTTTAAAAAAATAACAATATTTCTAATAATATATTTGCACTAATTCTTTCAAAAAAATTGTAATTTTGTCAATTTTACATAAATTTTTGCACTATAACTACAGTTCTGTACTTAAAAATGCATTTAGTTTCCCTCAACATCAAAAAAGGAGGCAACTATTATCAAAGTCTTTTACTGTGTAAAATAATAGTCTGAGATAACAAAAAAAATAGCATAAAAAATTTCGAAATATTTTGAAAAGATTTCTATATTTTTTAAATTAAAAATCTACGATTCGTTGAAATTGCTTCCTTTATCTTTTTATTAGCCACTTTAGTCTTTTTTTATTTTTTTAATTTTTTTGTAACAAAAGATTAATAGAAAGTTTGAAAGATTTTATACAGTTTTCAAAATAAGACCAGTTAAAGAACATTTAGTGGAGGTATTGCAAAAAAAACTTAAAATAAATTAAGAGTTCAACTAGTTTATTTTAGCATGACTTGGATTCTCCGAAACCTAAGAACAGTTGTGTATAGTACCAAAATATGTCTTTTAATACATTATCTACAAATTTAGTTTAAGAAGAAAATTCAAGTAGAGGAGATACTTAAACTAGATATTTTTAAACAGCTAGGAAACACTTCAAAAAAGGAAAAAAAATAGGAAAAGAAGCAGTAAATAAAAGAAAAGAAAAAAAAAGAAAAATTGATTTGAAGTGCGGAACCAAAAATGCTTTTAGTTAAAACTGATTCATAAAAATTGGAAAAATTGCTAGAACTCAAGCTGCAAGTTGTTTAACTCCTAAATCATAAAACTGCAAAATTATAATAAAAATAGTGAATTATGTTTACTCTTTTGTTATAGATACTTCAAGTATCAGTTTTTTTTTCTACTAAAAGTAGTTTTACCCTACATAAAACTTACATATTAAGATTATTTATCTTTTCTTCTCTTGCTTGTAGAATACATATTTTTATACATAACTGATTTTTCTTCTCTTTTTTTTTTAGCCTCATATTAAGGGAAACGCATCACTAATTTTGTTTAACTTTTTACCCTGTTAATGCAACGCTATCAGAGTGAGAAAATTTATGGTTCTTCCTTTAATGTGCCGAAAAGTTGAGAATTGATTTCGATGGGAGTTTTTTTCAAACGATTTGAATAGTTTTGCTAAATTGATATTTTTTTAAACAAAGCATAAAATTTTTGTTTCAAAATAAGGCATTTAAAAAAATTTTTTAACAGAAATGCAAAGAAAACATACTTTATAACGTTTTTGTTAGCTTTATCAAATACCAAATATCAATACAAAATCTATTGTAATCTCTAAGTTAAAAATCTGTTATTTCTGAATCGAATTAGCATTAACTTTAGAAACTTGGAGAGAGTATTTTTTATATAAGGTAAATAGCTATATTTATTTAGATAGCTTTTTTTAGGATTTGCGGAAGACATTTTACCAATTTGTCTTATAAGTCTGCCTCATTTCGAAACTTATTTTAAAATTAACATTTTAGACACGTTTTCCATTTACAAGATCGGAAACTAAAATTTCATTTAATTATTTTCTTATAGATGAATTCTTTTTCGTGTTTATTTTTGAACAACTGTATTTCATTTTTTTTTTAATTTCAGAATATATATAAGGTTGCAATTGAAATTAAAATTATTTAAAGCTTTCCAAAAATTATGTTGACTTTCTACTATTTTGGAGAATCTAAACAACATATTAAGCATTGGATGGAAAAGTACAGAACACTTTGTTCAAACTTGGAGATTTCAAATGAAAAAAATATTCATTTTATTTATTGCAATAGCTCTTATTACTTTACATAAATTAATGCTAAAGTAGACGTAGAATTATAGTTATTAATTATAGAGCATAATGAAGAAAAGTGTTAACAAAATTATTATTTCCTTTCATACCCTAATTATAATAAGAAGGTTTGTGGTATATTTTAAGCCAAACTTATCTTGAAATAATAATTAAGCAAATTAGTTTAATTTTAAATAGTAAACGTTAAATAAATTGTAAAAATGAGTAAGTTTTATTTATTTTTAATACTACTTTTAATTTATCCCTTTTTTTTAATTTCAATTTTCAAAAAAAATTAAGCAACAGTTAACTTTGCATATATTTTAAGTAACAAGCATTTTCAGTTAAAAGTTTAAACATTAACTAACATTTTCATTTAAAAGGTTAAACAAATTGTTAAAGATAAAATTTGATGTTTCAAAAGCAGATATTTCTAACGCAAAGGGGTACTACAAAAAAACTGACATTGAATGATAGTTTTTATAATTCCATAATAAAATTATTTTCTGTTCATTCGTACAGTTTTGAGCCATGGTTGCTAGTAAAATTAAATTTTATTTTAATTCTGAACAAAGCTCAATAACCAACTTTTTTTAATGGGATCAAAACCTAATATATCAAATTTTACTTAATATGTATCTACATAATATATCAAATAAAAACTTCTACCATTGCGCCTTTTCAGTTTCAAGTTGTTTGACAAAGACCGTTTTTAATTGCACAGAAAAGAAAACTATTTTTTTTCACATAAAAAACTACTTAATTTAGTTTTTTAACTTTATTGAAATATTTTAAAAAATTATTTTAAAAGTCCTTTCAACAGTTATAGCAGAATATAATTCTTATCTGCTTAACTATAGCTAAAATATACTTCATGAACTTCTTAATGCAAAAAGAAAAAGAAATTGCTTTTATTCCATCATTTTTTGAGGCCCTCCAAAAACTATAATATTATTGATAAATGTAACTTTTAGAGATAATTAATAAAAGAAAAAAGCCTACCTTCTCGTTTGACATTAGCCAAGTTGTGGTGAAAAACTCTCGAAAAATCGATGAGATATGCTGCTTGTACCAATAAAGCGAAGCTGAAAACCATCAACATTTGCAGGCTGGCTGTTTGTCGAGCTAACATGTTGCTTTAATAAAAACGATTAATTTTTATACCTGTGGGATCGCTAGCACGGGAGGGAGCGTTTTTTGGTGTTCGCTAAGTCACCGAATGAGAGATCCGGAGTTGAGAGCCGGGGCTTTTTAAGGGCGGCCGGGCCTACGCATGTTGAGTGAGAGGCGTGCGAGCATGCGTGTACAGGTGTGCAGGGGCAGACCAATAGCGGCCTTCTCACCTACAAATTTTTATTTCAATGGATGAACGCTGACGTTTTATAGATTCTAATATTTAATTCCGCCGATTTGAGTGATTTGAGAATAGAAAAATTTTGAGAATTTTTGATGTGGAGCAGATAACACTTGTCGATTTTATTATTGAAATTTTGCCATCAATGACAATGAGTCTCTTTGAAAAACTGTACAACTGTTGAACGCACTTTTAGAACAAGTTTTAATCTCATTTTAAAACTGAGATTTTAAGGAAGAAATATCATGAAAATATGAAGTTAAATGTAACTAGTAGAGTTGTTGAGAATAAATTAAAATAGAACTTAAAAATATTTAATACCTATGATAGAAAAAGCTGTTTTATTTTTTTGCGCTTCTATTTTTGCGCTTTCTTAAGCATTTTTTGGTAGCTGACATGATATTCTCAAAACCCTCTCAATAAATAATTACATAATACGCAGACGAAGATTTAAAAAAATAATACCCTCTTACACCACTTTGCACGGAGAAAAAATTCTGGTAAAATTATAGTACTGTATGGTTATAACATCTATGGTAAAAACAATAATAAAAAAACATAATTCTGGTAGTAAGAAACAAAATATACGGTATTCAAACCATTAATTTGGTAATTTTTTCGTTAAAATGGTAAAGATTTATCGGAAATTTCGATTTCAAATTTATAGTTCTTATGATTACACATTTAGTAAAAAATACAAAACTGAAAAGTAAATTTAACCGAATAAATTGTTTGTATGCCATGTCATGATAAAATTACCAAATTTTACGACATTTACCAAATTTTATTACATATTCTAAAACCATATTTAATTATTAATTTTACCAAAATCATTACTAGAGCACTTCGGAAAAAATTACTTTTGGTGTTCCCATAGATCCAAAACCACTGTAAATTTGACCATATTCTGGTTGTTTTGACTATACTTTTTTCTCAGAGTGTAAAGCACTTTATTAGACTTTATCGAATAATTTTGTATTTATTCGCGCGTTGTACGAAGAGGATATAACATGGGTAGCAACTTATGACCCATTAAAAATCACAATAAAAGAGGGAGTTTTAGATTATCAGTAATAATCCTAACTGCAATTTTTTTTAATGAATCAAAATATATGCTATTAATTTACAGCTTAAAATTCGATACAATAAAACTTAAAATTTAAGTTTTTAGAATCATTTGCTTGCAGGCTTACTCCAAACAAAGGAAAAATATTAAATAAAATAAAAGGTCAGCCATTCTTAGGTGTAATCCAAATCTACAGCGGATAACTTAATAAAACAACAGTCAATAATTGCAAATGTCATTCATTGACTTACAACAAGTTGCTTTAGATTGACAATATATATAAGCTTTCTTATAGCCTAAGGATTTTACTACGTACGAAATATAAGAAATAATTGAATGGCTAAGATTTTGCGGCACTGCGTTACGTGTTAACTCTAAGGAAACAGCACTTTCTGTTATTACAGTATCAACTGAGAAGAAAAATTGCAGACATTGAATTTATTAGAGTATTTTTAAAGATGGTGGCTTACTTGGTTTCTGAACTGTTGACAAAGTATTCTAGCAGATACACTGTAAAAAATTCCGGATCAAACTGAGGTGTAAATTATAGGCACTTTTTGTTGCATCTTCCGTAAAATCCATTTCACCGTAATATCCATTTTTACTGTAAAATATTATACCATAATTTTAGCAATAATATTTATTTAATAAGAGTGATTCAATGATTTTACAGTAATTATTACTGTAAAAATTAAGATATATCAGATTTTCGTTCCGTAAAATGTTCGGGTAAAAATGAGTTTTATGGTAAAAAGTACCGGTACTTTTCACCGCAATTTGATCCAGTATTTTTTTAAGTGTAAAATTTTCGAAATAAGTATTTCAAGTCTGATTTTTTTTAATATAAGCACTTTTTAATAAATCCTTTAACTAAAAAAAAACTTAAATTGTAAGAGCGCTTAAAATGAGTTTGTTAAAGTTTTAAAATTAATATTTTTAAAATTACTCTAACTTAAAAATTCAAGATTGCATCATTTTTTTTCACTAAATCTAATTTTATGCTAATATTGTCAGGAAACAAATGGCATAATTTCTGAAGGATTAATTTGAACTTGTTGAAAATGTACAAAAAGTTTTAAAGAGGAGTTGAATCTGTCTCATCGATAATCAACTTTGATTTTCTTTTCTTGGAAAATACTAACTTGATTTTCAAAATCAGTTTTTGTTATATTCTTCTTATTGTAATTCTTATTGTAACTGAGACATAGCTTTAATAAATTTTAGAAATTTCAGCTTTAAAAATTTGAAATTTATTTTCTTTTTAAATTTTAACAATTCATTTAAAAATAAATTAAACAAATTAAAGACTGAAAATTAAATGCAATTATAATACTTACAAATTTTCAAAAATTTGCAACATGACAAAGTAAAATTGAAAATTAATTCAAAGTTTCCCGAAAAAGTGCAAGAACGTAGATAATTTAAATATAAACTAGAGTAAAATATTCCTCCCGCAACATACAAAATTTCACATGTTGTCTGCATTGACATTAAGTACTGTTAATACCATAGAGCTAAACTAGTAATAATAATCCTAAGCTTTTCATTGGAACTGTTTATATATACAACGAAATTAGAATTGATTTTGCGAAAGCTTTTAAGAATAATTTTATAAGCTTTCTAGCGTCGGTTACTGAATTTTAAAATGTAGTGCAAAAGTTAGTTTATATGATGCTTGAAGGATTAATTTTATTATGATTTTAACCATTAATTTATAAACGGAATTTCGATAGAAGAGTAAAAGGGTTAATGGGTTGATAATTTAATGTTTAATTAAGTTAATCTTCATCGCTGAATACTCTGCTTCACTTTTATGGTTCAATTTAGAGTTCTTCCGGATTTTCTGTACATTTTAATAAGTAACTAAATGCTTGTGCTCAAAGATTGCTATTTTGGGCATTCAGAACAATGCTTCTTTTAATATAGAAACATTATTTCAGTGAAACTTTGTGTTCAAACATTTATTTTCATAAAACATTTCCTGAATAGAAGAATTTGCGAATTCTTAATAGAATAATTCATGAATAGCGATAGAATAATTTATTAATAGGAAGGTGGGAAGTATAATGCTTTTAAGTACGACAATTAATCAGAAGAAGTTCTACGTCATTGTGACTTAGCGTTAATTTATTAGCAACAACTTAGCGAATTTCTGATTCCAGATAAAATAGATGTCCTAAAACATTACTTTACACTCTTAAAATGTTTTTTAATTATCTTTATAAATCTGAATATGAATTGAGCAAGATTTTTCAAGCAACTGATTGTACAAAAATAATTGGCTCCAATTAAGTAAATTAATAATAAAAACAGACTTGAAATAAGAGAAAATAATTTTAAAAAATCCATTCCGTATTTCTTTAAGAAAAAACGAAAGAAAAAATTCTGTTAAAATTACCGTTCTGTACAGTAATGGCATTTCTGGTTAAAGAAAATCATAACTCTTATTAATAAAACTAAAGTATAATGTATTTAAACCATTCATTTATTAATTTTTTTGCATTCATTAGAAAAGGTTTGCTAAAATCTTGATTTTCAAAATTGTAGCCCTTGTTACCACACATTTTGTAAAATACAAAATGGATGGTTTATACGCCATGCTGTAAGGTATCATTATGAAATTACTAAATTTTACTACATTTACCAAATTTTATCACAGTTAAAATTACACATTATTGTTAATTTAACCAAACTCACTACCAAAGAGCTTCGGTAAAAATTACTGAGCTTTTCGATGCTCCCATAGAGGGTGTATTTTACCATATTCTGGTAGTTTTGACCACATATTTTTTTTACCATATTTTGGTAGTTTTGACCACAAATTTTTTTTACCATATTCTGGTAGTTTTGACCACAAATTTTTTTTCGGTGAAATAATTGGGTTAAAATACCTAAATTAGTTGTTTTGGGTTAAAATAAATAAACAACCTTTCGTCTTACTTTGATTGATTGTACCTGCAAGAAAAAGTTTTAAAAAAAACTTTTTTAGACAATTTTATTTAATCTTCTATTTTAAAAAGAAATTCTTGCACATCTTCTTTTTAAGTTTTTTTTTTAATGAATATCTTAAAATTTATTTTTAATATGTATTTGCAGACAGAATATATCTCCAAAAATAATCAGACGAATTTAATTCGAACTTCTTTTACTTATGTTCAATTTTAACCTTTTAATCTAAAACAAAAAAAATTATTAATTAAGTCAAATAGTTCCAAAAAGTTCTTTTTTTAAGAAAATATTAGTTTTTTTTATTGCTTATTTTCGAATAAATTATTTTACTAATTTTATTTCAATCCAATAATATCGCTTACAAAATTGAATGACACCAACTGGATATTTCGATTCAGAATCTACTTCTAAACATTGTTTTTTTAGTTTTATCTCCAAAGCCTATAAATAGTTTTTATTTCATTAAGTATGATAACAATAACAAATCGTTTAACTTTTATAATTCGAACATTCAGAAGAAAAGTTAAAGCTAGATTTAAAGAATATAGCATGCGTGATTGAATAGAGCAAATTTATTGTTTCAGAATTTAAAAATATTACAATTAACCATAAAAGAATACGTAAATTTTAAGAGGTTTTGTTTCCTCAATTCAAGAAAAAAAAACATAAAACAAAATAATATATTTATCAAGAGTTTTTGATTTGAGGCATATCTAACGATTCTTTTATGTTTTCGAAACCCTGCAAAACTTTTTCTCCTTTATAGAATAAAGCACGAGGGAAAAATAAGATTGCTTAGATCTTTTATCTGGTGATTGTTTACCGCATAAGAAAAATGAAACTCAAATTTTATATATTTTTACAATGAACATAAAAACATGTTAAAAACGATTATTATTTTAATGAAAGTCTTTAAATTACTAAAAGGTTTTTAATACTTTTTAAGTAGAAAATGGTATTATAAGATTGCTTCAAGCAATAAAAATTTATTATTGAAATAAGAGCACAGCAACATATATGAGCACAAGCATTATCTGCGTCTTATATCGTTTTTGTTTTACTTTATCTGATATCCTCAATAAATACACTTTTAATTTTTTTTATTTCCTGCAATTAATTTAAGCAATAGACGCAGAATACCTTAAATTTTACCATATTCTGTTAGTTTTGAATATACATTTTTCCCAGTGTAGTTCTATCTCTAAAACTTATAAATAGTTCTTGTTTTACAGAACATGATGACAATAAAAAGTCGTTTAATTTAATTAATTCAAACATTCAGAAAAAAAAGCAAGATAACTTTAAAAAAAATATAACATGCGTGATAAAATAATAGCAATACACTGTTTTACGATTTTATAAATATTACGTTTAATCATAAACGAATACGTAAATTTCAAGCGTTTTTGTTAGTAAAATGCAAAGAAATATTACATTAGTTCGAGTTTTTCGAAGCATCTCTAACAATTCTTTTATGTCTTCGAAAAGCTCTAAAACTTTTTCTCCTTTATAGAATAAAGCACGAGGGAAAAATAGAATTGCTTATATCTTTTATCTGGTTATTGTTTACCGCATAAGAAAAATGAAAGTCAAATTTAAAGGAATTTTTACAATGAACTTAAAAATGTGTTAACAATATTATTTAAATGAAAGTCTTCAAATTATTAAAAGATTTTAACTATTTTAAGCAATAAATTTTTAATCTCGCTAAAATAAGTCTGCAGTAAGCAATAAAAATTTATTAATGAAATAAGAACACAGCAACATATATGAGCACAAACATTATGTGTATTTTATACGTCTTTGTTTTACTTTAACGCAATAAATTACTTTTTATTTATTTTTAACTTTTTGCAATCAATTTCAGAAATAACGACGTAGCTTTTGTAGTTATTGTTGAAAAACTAGCTTTAATTTTTGTCTACTTTTTTGAAATCATTATAAGCAATAAAACTAAAGACATATTTTCTATATTTAGTATTGAAAAAATTAACTTTTAAACTGTGTTTACTTTTTTAAAATTAATCTAATCAACATAACTAAAGACTTACTTATAGATATTGTTGAAAGCTTTTCTCAATATATCATTCCATGTTTATCGACAAACAAAATGTTTTTATTATTTTAAAAGAAGTACAACAATTTCTGTATACGAATGGGTAATTATTAAAATATAAAGAAAATTTATTAATGCTGCTGCATTTCTATTGAACAATTTTCTTCTATAATAATTTTTGCTCTTAATAATAATATGCTATCAGTAATACAGTTGCTCAGTTTTGTTATTAATAATAAAATTTCATTTTTGACAAAATTTGACTATTTTTACTCAGTAAAAATTGCTTTTATTACAAAAAAGTTAGACTTTCTGCTGCTATCATAACTGAAATAGATATGATTTCAAGTTTTCAATGGGTTTTTTTCTAAAACAGTAATTGGTATAATTTTCATAGTATATAAATAAAAGTATATATTTACTTTACTTTATAAATTAAAGGAAGCAAAAATAAGAAAAAAATTTTCTATTTGCAGACGTCTAGTTGAGTAAACTAACTAATGAAATTTTTTATTGATTGGCTGTTGATTTAGTATTTAAAAATTATAATATTGAATCCCTTAAGGCCTAGTTACAAAAATAAATTAATATCATATTGTGGATCTTCCATAAAAATTAAAATAAGAAATTTTATAATTGAATGAAGGTCTCACATTATTCCTGACTGATCTGACAAAATTTAAATTTTGGAAAGAGAAGAAAAAAATTGTTTTATTTTATAAAATTATTTATTTATACATAATTTTTGGAAAAGTAACATTATGGATAATATCGGTCAGTGCTTTGGAAAGAGAAGAAAAAAATTGTTTTATTTTATAAAATTATTTATTTATACATAATTTTTGGAAAAGTAACATTATGGATAATATCGGTCAGTGCTTTTTTCAGGTTAAATCGGTCAATAATTTTAGTGTATTAAAAAATATAAGGCAAATAAGAGACATTTTAAAAGAACTGCTAATTTTAAAAATCTTAAAATATTTTGATTTCCTTTCATAAGAAATATATTATACTATTTAAATTTGTATCAGACATTTTCAAGAAATAAAACCAAAAAATTTAGAAATATACTGTAAAAAATTAATGTCAAAAGTCTTATTTTTCAGCACTTCAATAATAAAGTAAGCAAGTAGTCCTAAAATGATTTAATTTCATGAGTACACTGTTAAAATTTCTGAACCGTATTGAATAATAAATAAGGATCAAAACTACCAGAATATGTAAAATTTTCCCTGCTACTGGCTGGCTCTATGGGAAAACCAAATAGCTCAATAATTTTTTTACCGAAGCGCTATGGTAATAATTTCAGTAAAAGTAGCATTAAAATATGGTTTTCTAATGTATGATAAAATTTGGTAAATGAAGCAAAGTTTGGAAATTTTATCATGATACTAGCATGGCATAAAAACTATTTATTCGATTAAAATTACATTTCAGTTTTGTATGTTTTACTAAATCTGTGATAGTAAGAACTATAATTTTGAAACGCGGCATTTTCCGTAAAGCGTTAACGTAAAAATTACCAAGTTAACGAAATATATGCCGTATAGGTTGGTTTCATTAACCATAATTAAGGGGGTTTTTTTCACCAGATATGTCATTACCATTCAGTACGGTAATTTTACCAGAATTCTTCCCCGTGTACTTTCTAAACTTGATTACGCGATAACTAAGGCCTGAATTGAACATAAAATTGGTCACTTTAATTAAAGTTGTAGTTATTAAAGTTGTGGAATTTATTGAACTTGTAAAGTTATTAAAGTTGTAAAAGTTATTGAAGTTGTAAAGTTATTAAAGTTATGGAAAATTTGGATCATATTAAGGTTTAAGTTTGATCAATTTTTCTGACCTTGTACTTTAATTCATTGTAAATCGTAGTAGAAAAAATATATACCTAAAAATAGAAATCACAAGAAACTAATTTTAAACTTTTTCTGTACTCAAAAAGGAAGCTAAACATTCCTGTTTGCTTCATGATTTTTGGTTTATTACTTTCCAATGATCAAAACTTTAGGTATAAACAAAGTAACTGGTTCCAAATTAACTGATTCCAAAGAGAAAAGAAAGATATTTTGTACACTTTTAAGTACTGTCCCTTTGTCATTGCAAGTATATTCAAATCTATATAGGTAAATGGTATAAACTTTTATATTCTTTTAAATTTGCTTTATAATAACATGCTTTGAAACAATATTTATAAGGGAATTTTTTTTAAACTTTACTATTCCTTAGTAATTGAATAGAGAATTTATCATTCGTAATTTTCGTGGAAATTCAAACGAACCCATAAACAGTCACATATGAGATGTTTTTAAGTTTTTAGTGTAAAAATAACTTGTCTGACTTTAGCTCGTTATCAAAGCATATTTCATTTATTTTTAAATTTTTAAATGACTACAATATTTTTGTCTATACACAGTTATATAAACCAAAAGATGGATTGAAGTAATTTCAACTTTAGTTCATATTTATCAATTAGAAAATAACTGAGAAAGTTTACATATTTATTTCATTGGTGTCAACTAACCTGACTTTAATATTCACTAAGAAATAATGTGGTCCATAATCACATTCTATACAAATATTTAATTAAAATTTGCCCAGTATTTTACAAAACTAAATTCAATGAGAACTACAGTGACATAATTTGTTCATTTTTTATCAGTGATTTCTCCTTTCATTTATTATATCACCTTCACAACGATATTTAATTGTAATCAATAATTTGAAACTTTCTTAACTATATTAAAAATATATATATTTATAACTTAAAAAGAATAAATGAAAAAATAAAATAAAATGTGAGGAACAAAGTTAATAGAGGGAAGCAAAAATTATGATAAACAAAATTATGATAAGGATGATATAGGAAAAAAATCAACTATTATCGAGAAAAAACGATAAACATCTTAAATGTATGGAAAATTTTATTGTGTTTAATACTGCAGGATCAAATACATAAATTGTTCATTTTTTATCAGTGATTTCTCCTTTCATTTATTATATCACCTTCACAACGATATTTAATTGTAATCAATAATTTGAAACTTTCTTAACTATATTAAAAAATATATATTTATAACTTAAAAGAATAAATGAAAAAATAAAATAAAATGTGAGAAACAAAGCTATTAGAGGGAAGCAAAAATTATGATAAGCAAAATTATGATAAGGATGATAAAGGAAAAAAATCAACAATTATCGAGAAAAAACGATAAACATTTTAAATGTATGGAAAATTTTATTGTGTTTAATACTGCGGAATCAAATACATAATTTGTTCATTTTTCATCAGTGATTTCTCCTTTCATTTATTATATCACCTTCATAGCGATATTTAATTGTAATCAATAATTTGAAACTTTCTTAACTATATTAAAAAATATATACTTATAACTTAAAAAGAATAAATGAAAAAATAAAATAAAATGTGAGGAACAAAGTTAATAGAGGGAAGCAAAAATTATGATAAACAAAATTATGATAAGGATGATATAGGAAAAAAATCAACAATTATCGAGAAAAAACGATAAACATCTTAAATGTATGGAAAATTTTATTGTGTTTAATACTGCAGGATCAAATACATAAATTGTTCATTTTTTATCAGTGATTTCTCCTTTCATTTATTATATCACCTTCACAACGATATTTAATTGTAATCAATAATTTGAAACTTTCTTAACTATATTAAAAAATATATATTTATAACTTAAAAGAATAAATGAAAAAATAAAATAAAATGTGAGAAACAAAGCTATTAGAGGGAAGCAAAAATTATGATAAGCAAAATTATGATAAGGATGATAAAGGAAAAAAATCAACAATTATCGAGAAAAAACGATAAACATTTTAAATGTATGGAAAATTTTATTGTGTTTAATACTGCGGAATCAAATACATAATTTGTTCATTTTTCATCAGTGATTTCTCCTTTCATTTATTATATCACCTTCATAGCGATATTTAATTGTAATCAATAATTTGAAACTTTCTTAACTATATTAAAAAATATATACTTATAACTTAAAAAGAATAAATGAAAAAATAAAATAAAATGTGAGGAACAAAGTTAATAGAGGGAAGCAAAAATTATGATAAACAAAATTATGATAAGGATGATATAGGAAAAAAATCAACAATTATCGAGAAAAAACGATAAACATCTTAAATGTATGGAAAATTTTATTGTGTTTAATACTGCAGGATCAAATACATAAATTGTTCATTTTTTATCAGTGATTTCTCCTTTCATTTATTATATCACCTTCACAACGATATTTAATTGTAATCAATAATTTGAAACTTTCTTAACTATATTAAAAAATATATATTTATAACTTAAAAAGAATAAATGAAAAAATAAAATAAAATGTGAGAAACAAAGCTATTAGAGGGAAGCAAAAATTATGATAAACAAAATTATGATAAGGATGATATAGGAAAGAAATCAACAATTATCGAGAAAAAACGATAAACATTTTAAATGTATGGAAAATTTTATTGTGTTTAATACTGCGGGATCAAATGAATTTTTGAATGCAAATCCTAAGATGTTATTAATATTATTTTTTCCTACATTTTTTCATGATTAAGACTTTAAGTCAAAGCGCATAAAAAACTCAAAACGCTTAAAAAATTCTGTAAAGATTTGGGTTTTAATTTCTTAATTTAAAACTAGATTTAACATCCCTTAAAACCATCTTAAGGCAACATATTTCCAAAATATTTGTCTCAAACTCGTTTTTAGTTATTTCAGTATAAAAAGTTCATCGAAAAAGATTATTTTTTTTTAAACTTGTTGAATACAATACAAAAAAATGATTACTCGAATTGAAAATCAGGAATATCTTCAAAATGGTCATGTTTTTTTACTATAAATAAACAATTTCAGTTTTTGAAATGAAAAAAAACCTTTACCTTAAAAAAGCATTCCTTTACCAATATGCGATACTGATATACATGGAAAATTTACCATGACCTTCAGATTCTAAGTTATTTTGGGTGAATTCAAAATATGTCAATAAATATTCCGAAAGATTCCTTCCGTATTCTGTGCCACCTTTGACTCCACCCACGGAACAATAGTACCTCAGATAAAAGACATTTGAAAGTCCTTTTGCAATTGACATTCTGACAAAGCAGATATTTAAATGCCTTTGTCACAATAAGATTTTACCCTAACCTTTCTAAACTATTTTTAATATGCGTTTTTATTAGATATTTAAATGCCTTTATCAAAACAGTTTTACCCTTAACCTTAACCTTAACTTTTTCTTAAAGTTATAATTTTTATGCTTTTGATATTTAGCTCTGTTAAGTTCTTTAACTGATTATTTAGATGATCAGTTTATTGTGAAATGTTGATGTTTCACAATAAACTAATCATCTTAACGACCTAGTAAAGAGATTTTTTTTACCCTTTATATATACACTGCTAGAGTTTTCATTCCAAAATTGCGGTAAAGTAACCGGCAACAGTTAACCGTAAAGTTTACGGTAAAAAACATTATTTACCTTTAAGGTTTTGAAACTACAGTAGGGAACCGATTATCCGGAACGATATTCCGATTATTCCGGATAACTGCTTTTCCGGTTTTCTGAATAATCGCTGTAAAAAGCCGTTTTTTTTATTGTTAAACCCAACTAAAAAAAAAATTTTTGGAAATAATCTTAAAAAGAAGAAAAAACGATGAAGTAATACACTAATGATTATTTCCGAAATGATGGTAAGGTAAACATCTTTCAAAAAAAAAATACTAAAATCTTAAGAGGAAAAAAAAAAATTCTTGAAAAAAATGGCGGGAAAATTTATCGAATTTCATTCCGGTTTTTTGGTTTTCCGGCTTTCTGATTTCCGGATAACGGGTTTTGTACTGTATTTACAACTAGAATGGTTAAAAATCCTTAAAAAAGAAACTTAACCGGACAATGGAGCTGGGCTTTTGTTTGGTAAAGAGCATTTAAGTTCAGTTGTATTTTATCAAATGAACTGAGGAATGCTGTTTAATTAGTTTATCTGGTTGTTTCCCATATCGTAAGAGGGGGGAAATGTTAGACTTTTTTTGTGTTAAGCAGCTTTATAGTGTTACCATCTACGCGTGAATCAGAATCCTGAATCAAGTTTTTGGAGAAATTTACTTTCGTGGAGGACTTTTTTATAGAACTAACCAGCATTTGCGATCCATGAAGAGGAAAACCACGAAAACCTCCTACGGTTAGCCAGACGGCAAGGTGACTCTAACCCATGTTCTATCTACCACTGAGGATGTTTTTACGTCAGCACTGTGGTCAGTGCGAGTCGAGTGCGGAATTCGTATTGATCAGCCTTTGCTGATTTTCGAACCCGGTTCCCCTCATTGTAAGGTGAGAGTTTTATCCCCTGAGCCACCACAGCTCTTATTTAAGGTTATTTGACATTTCTATTTGAATATGGTAAAAGAACCGTTAAATAAACTTTTCATTAACCATTTTTCAGAAAAATGTCTAACAGTGCATGTCGTTTAGAATTAAAGTGATAACTTAACAAGAAATTACCCACTATACTCTATCTCTCATTTGTTACCAATTTCTTATCTTGTTTTTGCTTCTCAATTATTATTGTTTTCAACTTATTATTGTCCGACAATAAGACATTCAATTCGAAAAAAAATCTATAAAATAATAAGGAAATTGAATCATAATAAAGTGAAATACCAATAATTTCCAAATGATAATTGTAGGATAAAGTTTTAGAAACTATCATCAATTTTCCTCTAAATGGAGAAAAAAACAGTGAAAAGCAATAATTTTATTCTTTGAACAAATTTATCAGTCAAGTTTGGAAAATGCTGTAATTTTGTTTGAAAAATGATGTAAAGCAGTAATTTAATTTATTGAGCAGATTTATCAGTCAAGTTTAAAAGTTTAAAAAATGTTGCTAAATTTTAACTAATTAGTTTATGAAATATCTTTGCAGTCATAAACTTTTCTTGTCTAAAATCATGCACAACGTCATTAATAATGTCGAATTATGAATGCTACAAATGTTCCTCTTTAGTCAGAGCATTTTGTAATTCATGGGTCACTATTTTTGTAAACTCCTCAAACATTTTGAATTATTTTCCAAATAATAATAATATACGAGTGAAGAAAGATTAGTAGTAGATTATAAAACTTTTTAATTTTTTTTCTCAGAAATAAATTTACCTTATCTGTTAGAAGCAGAATTTTCATTATTTTGTAATAATTATTTTAAATTAATTAATTGTTATTAATTTATATTTAACTTTTTATTAATTTATGTAGTTGTTGTTGTTGTTGTTGTTCATTTCCGTTGTGCTGGAGCTGCACAATGGGCTACTGGTGACGGTCTGGGAAACATCCCTGAGGATGATCCAAAGACATGCCATCACAATTTTGATCCTCTGCAGAGGGGATGGCACCCCCGCTTCGGTAGCCCGACGAACTGAACGCGAAGTCGAGCACTTGACGGTAGAACAGTTTAACGAGGACCAATACCACACACCCTCGGTCCCTACGCAGACTGATCCAAGTGGTCACCCACCCGCACACTGACCGCAGCCAGTGATGCTTGACTTCGGTGATCTGCTGGGATTATTAATTTATAGTTATGTGGTACAGCATGGGACCCTAATGTCGCCTTCTGCGTTAAAGTAAACTCTTCCAAACAATAATTCTTCAAATTCGTACTTACCAGCAGTTACTTGAAATAAATAAAAACACTAATTAATCATTGAATTTTCTTTAATTTACAAATATTGTTGATAATATTTTGAATATAAATGAAAAAAATAATTTCGAACTACTCCTTTTGGATTTTATATTTTAGTACAAATATTAATCCCATAATATAATAAGTTTTAAATGTAACTATTAGAAGATTTTTATAATTAAAAATACAAAAAAATATACTTTCAATTATAGCGTCAGAAAAAAATATAAAAAGTACTCCGGTTTCCTATCTGAGTCAAAGGATTAACACTTTCCGAATATATTTTAAACTCACTCTAAAAAAATTTTTAAGAATACTTTTTTAAATTATTTGATAGAAAAATCTTTATTTCATACCAGAAAAGATAATTCCCGATTTCTCAAACATGAAGCGCTCTCGGTAGACCTGAATAAATTAAAACATTTTCTTAATTTTAAATAAAAAAATATTTAGTGTAAATATATTTCCTTTTTATTGAGTCAATGTAAGAAATTGTAAATCTGTTTTTTTTTTTTTTAATGGTCTGATCAAAAACAAATTTTTTACTCTAATTTCCTTATGTATTATATTTTACAAATGTTTGTTCCTCTTTTTATTTTAAAGTATGATTTAAAAAGACCTTGCATCTTTCTTGTCAAGCAAGTTGTGAAATGGTTTCCAAAAAGTACTTTCGTTTTATAAATAAAACTTTGTTTCCAATCATTATTGAAGAGTTTTTATTGTAGAATACAGTAGTTATATCGATTACACTTTAGTAATTGCTTTATTTATAAAATTCCCATGTTCCCGATTACCCGAAGTATTTAAATGAAGAAGATAATTGAGAACACATAATTGAGTTAATTGCGAGCAGAGTCCCCCAATTGTTCTCAGAATTACCCCCACTTCTCTCTCCTCGAACTTTGTAAACTCATGTTTGTGAAAATTGCAACACCATGAAGGACTTATGCGAGATAGCTGAAATTTTCAGGAAATACAAAGTAGAGCATGTTATGCAAATGATTAGAATTTCAGACCCGTAGCGCATGCGCATGCTGAGCAGCGCCCTCTGAACGGCTGATAGATCCGAATAAATAGACGGCTGTATGGTAATCGGTGGTAATCTGCTTGTGGTAAACGTTAGTTTAGTCGTTACTTATGCCTCTTCGACGAAAGAGTTTTCAGCAACTTACGGACTTTGAACGGGGGAGAACCATCGGCCTTCGGGAAGCTGGATTATCTTATGGTGCAGATGCCGCTCGTGTGCAGCGTAACAGCAGCACAGTGGTGTGTGTTGTGAAGCAGTGGACGAACGAGTGTCAGACAACTTGGAAATCCGGGAGTGGACCCCGAAATGTCACGTCAGCTCGCGACTATAGACACCTGGTCCGAATGGCGCTGACTGACAGTACGGTCCCCACTAGACAACTGGCAGCACAGTGGTCAATAGCTACAGGTGTTTCATTGTGTGCTTCATCAATTCATAGACGTCTGCTGCAGCATGGACTGCGCTCAAGGGACTCCTTTATACAGGATCCCCCTCACGCTAAACCATCGCCGCCTGCGGCTGCAATGGGTCAACCAGCATAGGGACTGGCGTCCTGAATGTTAGCGTGTCGTGATTTCTCACGAATCCCGCTTTAATTTTTAGAACCATGATGGTCGAATTCATGTCAGACGCTCCACCTTCCGGAGTGCGTTATCGAACGCCACAGTGGACGAACACCTGGAGTTATGGTCTGGGGTGCCATAGCATACCATGGACGATCTCAATTGCTACGAATTATGGGTAATGTGAACAGCAACCGGCACATCAGTGAAGTTCTACAGCCCCAAGCTGTTCCCTTCCTTCAAGCCTCGACAGGCGCTGTATTTCAACAGGACAATGCCCGCCCTCATATTGCTAGAACTGTTCAATCCTTCCTTGCATCGCGGCAGGTACAGCTTCTTCCTTGGCCTGCGTATTCCCCGGATATATCGCCGATTGAACATGTGTGGGATTTCGATGGTTGGCGTCTCACTCGTGATCATCGTCCTGTTGCTTCTACAGACGAACTTTGGGTACGCATACAAACAATATGAAGCGCTCTTCCTCAGGCAGACATTCAAAATTTGTTTGACTCCATGCCACGTCGTGTAACAGCACTTATTGCGGCGCGTGGTGGTTACACAAAATACTGATTTTGATCTCTTGTTATTGTTTGTTTGCTTTGAAAATTTTATAATTTATTTGTACTACTACTAGTCAGCTGTGTATTAAATTTCATTTAATTATGACGATTCCCTCATGGTGTTGCAATTTTCACAAACATGAGTTTATAAAATAGACTACTTAATGAATTTTCTTGATTCTGTGAATTTCAAGAAATTGTAAGCCCTCTGTAGCACGTGTTTAGGTTTAATTTATGGCCTTTATTTTTGACATGGAAGCTGCTTATTTTTTCAATTCATGTATGATGTTAGCGTAATTCATAAAGTAAATGATGTCAAATATTTAATTACTTTTGTTAATTTAACATAATTCTTAATTTAAATAAATTTATTAAAATTCTATTCACCATAGTTACATTTTATTTTCAAAAACTTTACGATTTGTCAAAAGGGAAATTGTGAAAGCTCCTCTTTGGTGGTACAATTATGAAAATGGGCAATTTTATCACGACATGAATTTTTCTTTATTAACAAACATTCACTCTTCAAACCGATATTGCTTAGTATTTTCCCTCAATGAAATTCATATTTTCCGCAGAATGGTGGTCATTTAATCAGTCAGTCAGTCTGGGTAATTTTGAATGACAATTAATTCAATTGCTAAAGGCTGGAGAAAAACATTGAATATTTAATAGTCAGCTTGAAAAATGCTCCGTCAAGTGTTCCATTTTCCTCCAAAAGAAAGAAAGGAAGAAAGAATGTATTTTTAAACTCAGTGATTGTAAAATACATTTCCAAGATATCAAATACGTTAATCTTTAAATTACATAAAAAATTAATATTAATGCTCAGCAATTAATATTACACATGAATACTTATTTAAAATTCGGTTTAAAATATCATCATGCCCTTTGCGATGATTATAGTCAAGTAACACTTAGGATTTAAATATAATGAGTTTTATGTCTGAAATTTCAGTTAAGGAATTGTGATTTTAATAGTTTAAATGGAGCCACTCCTTAAATATACAATTAACACTTCCACATGATGATTTCAAATTAGGTATGAAATGCAGACACCACTTACCTCCTAATAAACATGACTTTTGTTTCAGTGATTAAGATTCTAAGTCTCAAAATGGTCACCATTCTGAATATTCGGCCACAAAAAACGAGTATATTTCTTAAGGAATCTAAAGTAATATTATACTAATTTTGAAACTAGTAGCATTTGAAAAATGAGCACTACACCCCACTTTTAGGCTTGAATCCGAATCCGTCGAAAAGAAGGTATATTTGTTCAAAGAAAGCACGTTCTTAAATCTAATTTCCTAACTTAAAATATCGTCTGCACTTATTAATTAGCATATTTAAGATCATCCCCTCGAGCTATTAAGACTGAATTCTAGAACGTGAAAATCTGATCATTAGATTAAAAGTTATTCAGGATGGGTGGTCCGCTGTTTTTGTTCACTGAACAATGCTCAAAATAATCAGTGAGCACCCTGAATAACTTTTGATCTAATAATCGGATTTTTCACATACTTGGAGTCTGAGGCCAGCCTCATACCATTACGTAGACGATATTGCAAATTGCAAAATCAGACACAAAAATATCTATCTATGAATAAATTTACCTCTTTTTTGACCAATTCGGAATTCTGGCCAAATAAAATAACTGAGGAGATGAAATCGGTCAAATAAGACACCAAAAATAACATTTCAAATATACGGCTTTTTAAATTTCAGTAATTTCGAAACTTTTTAACCTATCTCGCTCTAATATTGTATTTTGTCTTTCAAACTACGTAAATATTTATATGTATTAAAATTTAAACATGTTCGACTATTATTATATGAAATAGGTAAAAAAAATAATTATTAAAATTATTTTTTACATGAAATTATCGTCGGGTAAACGAATTTTATAGGCGTTGAACAAATATTTTCGATTCGCTTAAATAGATCTTGAGATCTATGCGCAAAAAGCGAAATTAATATTAAAGGGTTCAAAGTATTGATTACTTTCTGCCTAAATTATTGGAACCACATTTCCCAGATTGCGAAGAAATTTAGGGGATCAGAATTTCGGAAAAGTCGAAAAAGAGGTATGTTTATACAGAAAAAGTAAGTTTTCGTGTCTCATATGGTAACTTAAAATGTCGTCTCCACAAATTAGTTAGCATACTCAAGTTTAAGACTTCAAACCATTAAGATCGTGTTCAAGTGAGAGAAAAACCAATCATTACATCAAAAGTTATTCTGAGAGTTCGTGGGTTTGAACCCTGCCAGCCGAAGACTCCCGTGTAGTAAAGTGACTGATGCACGTTAAATCTGTCGAGTCGCTAAAGTCCTCCATGCTCCCATAACAAATCAAAACCTCTGGGGGTGCTGGATTGGAGATCGATCGTTCTCTTATTCAGATCAAAATTACGATCTGTGGATGAATGAATGGATGTATGAATAGGTCCGCCCTATAAACGGGTGCGACGTATGGTGTGGCAGAAGTCGAATTCTTGGACATAGATGGCGCCACTGAAAAACAAGAAACGCACACTCTGCCTTAAATTTGCTCGGTTTCACCACGTAGGCTTGCCCGTGTGGCAAGTGGCATTAGAAACAACAACAGAGTTATTCTGGGTATTCCTTTTTTTTATTTTGTTTGTTCACTATTCATTTCACAACAGTCTTTAATAAATAAAAAAAAAGAATTATTATTTTCTTAATATTAATTCATTTGTTCAAAGATGCTGCATTGTGCAAAGAAACTCTACCGTGGGACACCTTTAAACAAAGATTTCCAATTTTTAAGAGATTTCCAATTTTTTATTTGCTTAGAAAGTTCTCAGTTGCGCATTCATAAGTTAAGGAAATGTATAAGCATTTACAAATACACTGTTTTCTTTTTATTAAATAAATTTTAAATATGAGAAATATGACTTTTTCAAGAAATCGTACTGAGACACCTTTTTATAAGAATGAGAAAAATCTAATGAATCATTTGCGTCTTCGTTATTTGCAGTAGGTCTCTGAAACCAAATAATTTTATAAATAATATCCTAAAATACATTTAATATAGATTGGCTGATCTGAGCAAAAGCAACTTCATTATTGTTTTGCCATTAAAAATCGTTTTATTTAATGTCTGCTCTTTAAGCTATGGTAACGAAACACATAACCACTTTGAACCACTCTGTTTGAACCATTTGATCAATAGATAAACAGGTTTAATTTTATAATCGTCGTTGAACAGCCTACCGAATTTTTGGGGGTTTACAACTACTAATGTTCAACTCAGTAGCCATTTAATTTTGAACCCAATCCAGAAAACAAGGAAACTCCTGAATTGAGTATCGGGAGAAATTTGCCTTCCTCGGTTTGATGGAACTTATCCGCATTTTCGTTACATGGAGAGGAAAACCACGAAAACCTCCCACGGTTCGGGGATACTCCATGGGACTCTAACCTATGGTCTGTCAACCACTGAGGATATTTTACGGTGCGAGCCGGGTGTGGAATTTAAATCAACCAGCCATCGCTGGGATTCGAACCCGGTCCACCTCATTGGAAGGTGAAAGCTCTATCCCCTGAGCCAACCACACCTCAGACAGATTTAATTGAAGGTTGAAACTTGAAGGGGTATCGTCGTGTAACTTCTCTTCCACAATCAAACCTCTTTTCTTGTTTAGTGCACCTACCATCCTATACTATGATTTGTCCGATTTCGACTATATTTTAGTTTTTTCCTCGTTTTTTGAAAACCCTATGTGTATACACTTCTTGTTTTCTTTTTTGGTGACAATTCTAAATATAAATATTAAGGGTGACTCTTACGTAACACTCTGCATGTTAATTTAATTTATGAATTTGACTTAAATCGATCAAATGAATAGATTTTCAAATGATTAAATTAACGGATTTTTTTCTTCAATATTCCGTATGATTTATTGTTTTGTATTTTCTTTTCTTTAATGAACATAAAAGCTAATCTGAATGTCAAACAGGTCAATGTTCTTTCTGTGCATGGCGTGGTTAAAGAATGTTCAATAGATGAAAATTCTCACTTCAAATTAAATGTTCTGAACCACTTATAATCAATTATCGAAACGAGAAGGGAGCAAATAAACATTAGCGTCTTTGCGGTGCCTATACTCCCTCCACATTTTGTAAAGTATTACGACTACAATTTTATACCTCCCCCCTTTTGAAAAGCTCCAGAATTTCAATCAAATAAATGGAACGATGCTACTCTAAAACGTTCTCTCACGCGTCTCTTAATAACTTCCGAATCCGAAAACAAATACACCCACGCATTCCTTTATTTCCTAGACTAATGCAATTCACCCTGGAACCTATAATCTTTATTGCCGATGCAATTCAGTTAAATCAGAGCATTTAACTTATGAAAAAGATTTAATCATTAGTGATAAAAATAATTAATAGAGGAAAACATTCTTAATAATTCTATACATTTATAGAAAAGTTATTTTAGATGCAATATTTCATTTAAAATAAGCATTCAAACTTTTAAAATGTTTTCCACTAGAAAGATAAGGTATTTGCCGCCCCTTCTGTTATTTGTTAAAAGTGTCTTAAAGGAAAAAAAAGCTTTTATCTTCAATGTATTTTATTGCTACTTGTTTACAAAGAGTTTTAGTAGTAAGTAAGATATTTTTATCAAGTGAAAAGATCTGAAAATGTTCTAGTACTGATAAAATGTTATGTATGTAGTTCGTATACTTAAATTTATATTGCTTAGTATAATATAAAATGAAAATTTCTTTAAAGTAAAAGCTTATTATATTAGTGTAACCACTTTAAGATTTTTTAAAAATTCTTATAAAACTGACTGATTTTGCTATGTGTTCGCAATCAGTAGTTTAACACATATTTAATAAAATCAAACTTTAAAAATTATTTTTTAGTTATTATTATACATTTTAACACATAACACGTAACTAAACTTAACATTTTAAGTTTATGTAATCAATTTATAATACTTCTCAACGAAAAAACGGATTTTAAACCACTCGCAATTCAATTACAGTCATTTTTAAGTACTATTTTATTTTTGCATTAAATACTTTTGGACAATGATTTGCAAAAATTAACCAGAATTCAGGGAGAGAATAACATTTTGTTACGTAAAACTGCAAAAATACTTATTTGAAAATTTTCATTAAGTGAAAAAAAAGTTTTTCACTAAAATGTTTCAGTATAAGTAAATATGATAGTTATTTTAAAGTTAGATAAAAATTATGTATAATAATTTAATTTTGCCCGTCTGTAAGCAAAGCAATGCCTTTTGGGCCGTATGTTATCCCAACAAAGTAACGATAAAAAATAACTGTAAATTCTATAGAATCAAAGTATATTTTTCACTGAAAAACACTGTTTAAAGAAAAAACAAAAATTTCTATCCGTTATCCTCAAACTGTGAAAAAATTCTCCGTTCTTTTAGCAGATTTTATCTATATATTTGACGGTCTAAAGCTGTTTTGTTGAACAACCGGTTTTTCTGTTTTTCATCTTAATCAAAAATGGATTGAAACTGACAGTTCAAATTCTAGTTTTTGCCTTGCTGTTTTTCTTACCGATAACTCTACCTTTTCTCAAGTTCTTTTTACGATTATTTTCTATACTTGCTCTTATTTTTCAGAAATTTTTTTATGGTTCTGAACATCGTATAAGTAAAACTGAGATTCGATTTTATTATCAAATCAATACTCTACCTGATTACGATATTTCTTTAGATATAGTTTTTTGTAAGTTAAATTGCTAGACATTTTTTACAGGTGGGCCCACTATAGTTTCAGAGCTTTTTACTCTTAAATACTTATTCCATAAGTAAGATTTAAGATAAAAACAGTCAAAGAATTTTCTTCATACTGAGACAATCGAGTTGCAGGGGCTCATAGTACTGAACGCTCTAATTCAGAGCGAGTTGACCCAGATTCGAATCCAGATTCTGTTAAAATTACCGTACTTCATGGTAATGACATTTTGGTTAAAAAATAATTTGGTAGTAAAAACCGAAATATACAGTATTTAAACCATTCATTTGGTAATTTCATGTTCATGGGCTAATGGTTTACCGGAAATTCTGGTTTTTAAAATTGTAGTTCTTATTACCACATATTTAGTAAAAAATACAAAACTGAAAAGTAAATTTAACCGAATAAAGGGTTTTCATGTCATGGTCTAAGGCAGAGGTCTCCAAAGTGGTTTATATATACCCCCAGGGGTCTATTTAACGAAAGCGGTGGTCGATCTGAGACAGGGGGGCGAATGGGGGGCAATCCGAATCGGAAGGGTCGATTGTGGGTTTAAAAAAAACAGTTCTCAATACGCAAATCACACATACCTAATTAAGAATGTAAAATTTGTGAATTTTTTTTATAATTGACTCAATATCAGTTTCTTTATAAGACATAAATTAATAAACGTATATTTATTGGGGTTAAACAAGTATTTACGTTCCACCGCGCAGTGGCACGAACTCAGAGCAGTTTATAAGTCATATGCATATGTGCTCTTGTCCAAATGTCACGTGTGACGAGCATTGACGTTGCAAATGCAAATAACATACGCAGTTTCAGCTATCTTTGCAAACTGTGTTGAATACTTGCTGTGTCATTATTAAAACTTTTATAGTTTTGGATAATTAGTTATTGTTTCGATAAAACCATTCGTTTGGTTTAGATATCAATTTTAATTATCAATGCACAAAAAAGAAGGTAAGCTTTAATAATATGGATTAGTACAGCCCGCGACAAAACTATAGCACACTTTGTATTTTTTTACGAAAATTACAAAATTGACCAATTTTTGTAAATTTCAATATTAATATATTTTTCATAAAACTATTGTTACACAATGTACTATTACTTTAATAAATGTTCAAAATCATAAAATAAATGTACAAACACAGTATCTAGTAAAGTTTTATTTTAATTAACAAGAAATTACGTTTGTAGGGGTCGATGGAGATTTCGAAAAATTATACAGGGGTCGATGATCAAAAAAGTTTGGCAACCCCTGGTCTAAGGTATCATGATGAAATGACCAAATTTTACCCCATTTAGCAAATTTTATCAAAAATTATAGAACTATATTTTATTGTTATTTTACCAAAATTATTACCAAAGCGCTTCAGTAAAAATTGCCGAGCATTTTGGTGTTCCCTAGTAAATGTTATACATATTCTTGCAGTTTTGACCATACTTTTTTCCAAATGTAGAATCGTAAATTGGAAAGGAAGAGCTGTGACTTTTAAAAGATTTGTATATAAATTTCACTAATCAGTTCTTTAGTTTTAAGAAGACGCTGGAAAGCTTAAATAAGACGGAGTAGAAAACATTAATGGGTCCATTGAAGTTAAAACCATGCAACTATTTATAGTCATTTTGACCATAATGTACAAGTTCCGACTATTCGATTAGCATTCTTTACAACTTAGCGTAAGAAAACTGAGAGCTGTATTGTTTATTGTTTTTAGTTTCGTCTATTAAAAACATTTTGAGTTCGGGCGTCAATATTACTGGGAAAGTGGTTTTTCAAAAAAGCATCTAACTTAGTCACTCCGGTAATTGCTCTTCCTTTTTTTCTTCAACTAATCAAATTGAAGTTCTAGTACTGGCTTCAAATCAATATAAATTACTGAAGAAGGGTGATATAAATCGTCGAAAAGAAGAGGTATAAGCAACGAAAAAAAGTATAGTAAAATTACCTTACTGTATGATAATGACATTTCTGGTTAAAAAAAATATTTAAAAAAAAAAAACATATTTTTGGTTAATAACAAAAGTAAACGGTATTTAAACCATTCAATTGATAATTTTTCCGTAAATATGGTAACGGGATTATCAGAAATCCTAATTTTTTAAATTATAGTTACATTACACATTTAGTAAAAAATACAACACTGAAAAGTAAATCTAACCAAATAAATGGTTTTTATGCCATGTTAAGTTATCATGATAAAATTACCAAATTGTATCACATATTATAAAACTATTTTTAATTTTTAATTTTACCAAAATGAATACCAAGGAACTTTAGTAAAGATTAGGGAGCTTTTTGTTGTTCCAATCGAGACGGAAACACGGTAAATTTTTCCATATTCTGGTGGCTTTGATATACTATTTTTCTTTGTGTGGGAGGAGAGAGAGAGCATTTTTAAACTGGGGCACCTTCTTACATCTTAAATTTCAATTAGTTTTGACCAGTTTTAGTCAGCTGAAAATCAGTTTGAACCATACTTTTTTTTCTCAGTGCATCACTATGATTTATCAAAACATTATACTAACACTAATATCTGTTAAAATTAGATCTAAATACTTGTTGTTAAAATTTAAATTGTTCTGATTCATCTAATTTGATATTTTGCTATAACAGGGATTATAAACATTTTAGAGTAATTCATTAAGTGATCATTTATTTATAGATAAGTTAAAATCCCCACATATAAATATATCTAGATCAGAAGCACAAAATAATCAAAATATTACATAAGTGTCATAACTTACAAAAGGGGGGAAATATATTAAAGCAATTTCCTCCTAAATTTTTAATTAATACCGAAAAAAATACACTTAGAGCAAATAAAGAAAATTAACCAACCTGGTAATATTTTTTCACGGTAATAAGAACTCTATCACCACGTTCACAGTTACTGAATCACAATCTCTTCGAAACACAACATACCTGTTATTAAATAATTCACAATATGTTCACAAAGCTAAGTTTTAATTAAGCAAATATTTCTTTTTTTTTTATTTACTTGCAAGCTAAGAACGCTTCGATAGAAATTCACTTATTAAATTTGTAGTATTTTCCAGACCAATGTTTTGACAATTTGAACATTTCTCAATTTACCGACAAACTCAGAAATTAGATAACCTTCAGGCAACAAGGATTCATCGAATAATTTATTAAAATCCTTCTCGTTAATTTCAACGTAAAATGAAGCGTAAATGTTAAAATTAGTTTTGAGTTTACGACTATAAAGATATTCCAATTCCACGTATTCCAAAAATTCACTTATTTTAACTTCTGGACTTTGTTCAGATAAGAAAATCGCTTTTTTTCTAGGTATTTATTAATTTTTTAATATCCATTGTTGAACAGCCAACCCAATTTTGAGTTTACGAATACCAATCTTCAACTCTGTAGCTAATATTTTGGACAGAATCCAGAAGACAACGGAACATCTGGATCAAAAATATGAAGAAATTTCATGGAGAATTTTTTTGATGGAACTGACCCGCATTTTCATTACATAGAGACGAAAGCCATGAAGACACGCCATGGTTAGCCTGACATGGTTAGCAAGGGGACTCTAACCCATGATCCGTCAATCAATGAGGATGTTTTACGTCAGCACAGTGGTCGGTGCGAGTCGAGGAGGGAATTCGTATCTACCAGCCATCGCTGGGATTTGAACTCAGGTCACCTCTATGAGAGGCAAGTGCTCTATTCCCTGAGCCACCACGACTCAGATAGTTCATTCAGTTTTTTTTTTTTTTAGGTTCGAGTTCCTGTTAGAAACTAGTTCAGATAATTTACTTATTTATATCTGTGAGAAGGTAGCTTACGAGCTGCCGACGCGTACGATTCAACTACATTTATAAAACATTTTGTTGAAAATACAATTTAATTAAATTCATTATCAACTTTTTTAATATTTCATTGATGTGAAATATCCCCAGTGGTAGACGGATTATTGATTAGAGTCCCTTTACCGCCGGACTCACCGTGGGAGGTTTTCGAGGTTTTCCTCTCCATGTAACGCAAATGCGGGTCAGTTCCGTCAAAAAGTCTTCCACTGAGACTAGTTTGTCATAATAGAATTCCTTTGTCTTCTGGATTGGGTTCAAAATTGCAACCCTACGGAGTTGAGCATTGATAGTCGTAAACTGAGAATTAGGTCGGCTGTTCAACGTCGTTTATTAAATTAAATAAAATAAAGTAAAATAAAATAAGATAAAATAAAATAAGATAAAATAAAATAAGATAAAATAAAATAAGATAAAATAAAATAAGATAAAATAAAATAAAATAAAATAAGATTAAATAAAATAAAATAAAATAAAATAAAATAAAAGGAATTTATGGCGATGGATCATTTATGTAAAAAAATTTATGGAATCCAGATTAACTATTCATGCATTGAAAACCTTTATAAAGATAATTCATTGATTATTTATCAAAACAACTTCGTCAAAAACAACAAACCTGAATTCTTCGTCAAAAGAGTGTGACAGGGCTTTTTGTCTTAGTAATTTCAAATTCTGTTCAGCATAGTATAACTCTATTAAAGAAGTTACATAGGATTGCTTGACTTCTCTTTACTCTCCCAAATCATGTTTGAATTGAATGAATAAGGTTTTAACTCTGTGATTCAGAGTATGGCCAATAGAAGAATAGCCAAAACTACCAGAATAAGGTAAAATAAACCAGATTTCTGGATCTATGGAAACACCAAAAAGCTCGGTAATTTTTACCCAAGCACTTTGGTAAAATTAGCAATCAAATATAATTTCATAACATGTGGTAAAATTTGGTAAATGTGGTGAAATTTGGTAATTTTATAATAATACCTTAGAGCATGGCATAAAAATAATTTATTCGATTAAATTTATTCTTCGGTTTTTTATTTGTTACTAAATGTGTGGTAATAAGAATTATAATTTTGAATACTAGAATGGCTGGTTAACCGTCACCATACGAATAGAAGAATTAGCAAATGAATGGTTTAAGAACAGTATATTTTGATTTTAGTGACCAGAATTTTGATTCTTTAACCAAAAATGTCATTACTATACATTACAATATTTCACCAGGATTTGTCTCTCTATTCTTGATGACTTTTAGTACTTCTTTCAACAAAGGAATATTCACATAGTACAATGTGTATAAATAAGGATAAAGTAGAGCTGTACCTTGACAGAGATAAGGAACAATTTTTTTAAATTTTTTTCTAGATTAATCACATTATTAAACAGCATCACCTAATATCACTTTTGGAAGACTATTTTCTAACAACTTTTTTAAATCTTTCTGAAAAGTTGGAAACACTTAGATACGATGAAATACAAATTTTACCTCAATAGATAGAAAAAGTAAGATTTTTATTTATTTATTTGGTTTTTCTTTTATCTTTAGATTTATTTCATCGTCATCGTCTAATCATATTTGCAGATTATAAAAACGCAACTTAAGTTTTAAACGATGATTGACAAACAACAAAAAAGAATATCTGACAGACATTAAATATGAAATCAAAACCGACACTATAGCTTTGCTTTATACTTGACTTGTAAACTAAAACATTTTTCAGCTAGAAAACAACACAAATAATTAAATAAAGATTCATCGTCTTCCCTGTATGACTCTACCAAAGCACAGGCTGGAAATGAAAGTAAATAGCTGTTTGTGCTTTTCTTTACTGATATTTAAAAACTTTTCTTTAATAATGATATTTAAAAACTTTTTTTTTATACTGATATTTAAAAACTTTTCTTTAATACTGATATTTAAAAACTTTTCTTTATTACTAATATTCAGAAATTCAATATTTATTTTAAGAATAAACTGTTATTAAAAACTGGATGTTAAAGTGTTAACCAAAAATTAAATCATAATCAAAATTTTAAAGATATTTTTTGCACACCAAGTTTATTAAATTTCAAAACTTTTTTCACATAGAAAAAGTGATGTTAAAGAAGCTTATGATAAGAGTACAAACTATGTCATTTGTAGCATTTAAAGCTAGTTTCTGTACGAAAAGGCAAGCCAAAGTAATGTAATAAAACAAAACGAAAAATATAAATTTCATAACAAAACAAACAAACAAAATAAACAAAAAGCATAAATTTCAAATGTTAATTCGATAAAACTCATGTCAAATAAAAAAATAATTTTATAATTGTATTATTGAAACTGTATTCTACGATCTGACATTTTTTTTATATTTATGAAAAATATAAGAGTAACTTAGACTAATAGCAATATTTTGCTAAATCGAATATAATGAACAGTTTAAAATAAAACGTTTCAGTTTTAAATCAGCTTTATCCACTCAAAAAATAAATAAATAAACAAAATAAAAATAATAAAGGAGTTGCGGCGTCTTGAGTCTCTTCCATGGGACTTCGAAAATAGTCATGAGAGCACAAAATTTCATTTCGACAATTTTTATAGCTCTTAACAATTCTGAAAATCCTATTGTTTTTGTGTTATATTGAAAAGTTTTCTTGGTTGTCTGGAAATTTCTAGGGAGGATTATGCTGGTTTTGAAAGTAAATGACAGAAGTAAAATAACATTTTTTTTTTATTTTAAGTTAATTTTAAAAGTGCATTACTAATAATATAATATTTCCAATAATATTTTAACAATCAGTCACAAATGAAGAAAATTATTTAACGGATATAAATATATAGTTATTAACTGTTTCAATCTCGATAATGATGTCTATTCTAGTCAGAATGTATAGTTTGAAATTAAATGACAGAAGTTAAATAAAAAAATTTATTTTAAGTTAATTTTAAAAATACACATATTTCTAATACTATAATCTTTCCAATAATATTTTAAGAGTCAGTCACAAATTAAGAAAGTTGTTTAACGGATACACTCTCAGAAATAAATTACTCACTTTTGACGATTCGGTGATTCCTGAGCGTCAGTTTTGAGAATCATTTCGTCATGAAATCACGTGATTTGTGACGAAACGTGAATTCTCCTCTGAGAAAAAAGATCAACTCGAATCTATTCTAGAATTCTATTCTCGAATCGAATCTATTCAAACTATCTATTCTAGTCAGAATGTAAAGTTTGAAAATAAATGATAGAAGTTAAATAAAAAAATTTATTTTAAGTTAATTTTAAAAATACATATATTTCTAATAATATAATCTTTCCAATAATATTTCAAAAGTCAGTCACAAATGAAGAAAGTTGTTTAATGGATGCACTCTCAGAAATAAATTTCTCACTTTTGACGATTCAGCGATTCTTGAGCGTCAGTTTTGAGAATCATTTCGTCATGAAATCACGTGATTTGTGACGAAACGTGAATTCTCAACTGAGAAAAAATATCAACTCGAAACCTCATTTTAGTGCATTGTGGGATAGTGCTAACTAGAATGACAAAAGTAGGATGAAGACTATACGATCGAAAATAAAGTAACGAAAAAAACTGACCTACGTAAATGGGGTTCAGGGATTTGGCTTCATACCAGGAAGATCCCGGGTTCAAATCCCGCATCGAGCATAGGTGTAAATTATCTCTCTGTTTTATCTGTTCTTCTTATGTTATTAAAGTGACATTGATCCAGCTCTATGATGCATATAAAAAATGGATATTAGAAAGATTTAATACATTAGAGACGGCGATTTTTTTCATTTTCTTTTTTTATTTACAAAAATAGAATGACGAAATTTGTTTCCTTGAAGAGGCGATAGTTATTTCGTCATTTTGACGAAAAATTCACTCAGACCGTATACCACAAAACGATTTCGTCAAAAACAAGGAAAATTTCGTGAAATTTGAGTCTTTATTTTTTCGGTGCATTATTATATAATTATGAGCTCTTTAAATCACTATAATGATATACTATCTTATCCCTATTGGTGTCTATTGTGGGCAGAATGCATCGTAATTGTATAAATGAAACATTAGGACAAATATGATACCAAAACAGGAACTATTGATCATAAAGGTAAACAGAGGCATCGATTTTCAATGAGAGGCTATAATGCTGAAATGTAATAAGCAGCTGTCTATTCCCTAGGAATAGTACAGATCCCTTATGTATACTCCATAACTGATTCACAGTACTAGCACAGGCTAAACACTCAGCAGAGCTAGAAATCAGCTCAGTTTAACAATAGATGATATTCTAAACAGAGAAAAAAAATTCTCGTGAAATTGCCATACTATGCGATAAAAACATTTCTGGTAAAAAAAAAATTTTTAAGAAACTTAATTTTGGTACAAAAAAATATATAGATACGGTATTTAAATCATTCATTTGGTAATTTTGTTTTAGTTTTGCTTTGCTTAGAGGAATAACATTGTTCATAAAGTTGTAAAAAATAAACTAAGTATCTGCAACAGAGAAAATATTTCTGGTGAAATTACCGTACTGTAAGTTAATGACATTTCTGGTAAAAAAAAATTATTCTGGTTAATAAAACTAAAACATACGGTATTTAAACCATTCATTCGGTAACTATTACGTTCGTATGGTAACAGTTTACTGGAATTCTACTTTTCAAGATTCCTTATTACCACACATTTAGTAAAAAGTATAAAACTGAAAAAAAAAATTATACAAATAAATGGTTTTTATGCCATGCTCCAGGTATCATGATAAAATTACCAAATTTAGCCACATTTACCAGATTTTTATCACACATTATAAAATCTTATTTTGTTGTTAGTTTTACCAAAATCATGACAAAAGCGCTTAGATAAAAATTACCGAGCTTTTTGGTGTTCCGATAAGCCAGAAACACGGTAAATTTTATTATGTTTTGATAAGTTTTTACCATGCTTTTTCTCAGTGTACAATTCAAAACTTTCATCAAATGAACTTTTCTGAAGCATTTGCAGCCATAAAAACAACATTTTGAATACATTTTAAACTAATAATTAAATTTATCCAATTATTATTATCCGAATAATTATAATCCATATGATGAACTTTGGTCTTAAGTCAGAATGATAAAAAATTTTGTTTCTTAATAGTATGACCTCTCCTCAATGATTTAGATATGTAATAAAAAAAAACAATTATGCTGTTATTGCTATGTTGTTTAATTAAAATTATTACATTGAAATATAGAAATCACTACATGTAATTCAAAACTTAAGTAATACAGGAAATTATGATGACAAATATGGCAAATATAGCCTTAGCAATGCATTTATGTTTCACTAGTTCTAATTATACCAACAATTATCCATTTTTAAAAACTAAAATTGAATAGAACAAATAGGAAAGTAATAATTTAATTGCAACTGTTTTTTATCAAATCAAGTCTAGGAAATGTAGAATGAAAATAAAGATACATAATGATAAATATATTTCTGTAGCATTAAAAGCGCTGTTGTTGAACTTATTGCTTTAAGTCCATTAATGTTATTCTGAAACAATGTATTTTAAATTGCTTTACTTGCATTTGTCATATTGAGTGTATGTCATAAATATTTACTCTTTTCACAATCTCATGAAAAATTAATTGATAAAATTAATTGATAAAATGCATACAATTATTCAGTTTTGCAAGATATCTGTTTTTCCTTTTATTTACTTTTGTTTTATTAAAACTTTATTTTGAAAAATCAATAAATGTTCATTTCATTTTTAAACATTTACGATAGTCAAAAAATAATCCTTAATTATTATTAATTTTAATAAGGATTTAAAATTACTAGAGCAACGTCTTTTAAAAATTCGCATGCATATATTGTACTACAATTTGATTTCTAAACTATTTATTTATTGGTGGATTTTATCAAAATGACCATTTTTCTTTTTGCACTCTCAAATTCATTGCAAAAGCATAATATTTCAACCATTTCAAACAATATATAATAAACTAGCAAAAGTTTCAAGCTACCGTATAGTTCTCTCACAATAATAGTATTTTTCTTTTAAGATAAAAACTTTTTTAGAGTTTCTGATGCATTGAAGATTTATATTAAGATGTCCTATCTTCCTATTCGCATATCTTTAAGTGATACTTTCATTTTATTTCCGCGTAACTTAATACTTCGTAAAAATCGGAAAATAGCGCATCACAGCCATATCGTATCATAAACAATTTTCTTTTTTTATTTTCTAATATCCGAATGCGTAAAAACTCAAATCAAAATAATTGTTTTAATTAACTACGTCACGAAAAAAGCTTATTAGATGATTTTTTATGCTTAATTATAATATTAATGGCATAATCGAATTACGAAAGTTTCGTAAGTGAAATGCTCATTCTTTTTTCTGACTGTTCGAATTATTAAAGATTGCGGTTTCTTAGCTATTCATCGATTGTTCGTTGAAAAAAGTAAGTAAAGTAATTATTGTTCTTTCCTCCTTATTTTTTTATTATCATTCTTCACAAAACATTTTATATTTGTTTTAATTGAGATGAACACTAACCTGGAACTATTTACTCAGCAAAACTTTCCCTCACATCAACTTCTCTAAAGGAGAAACAGTTTAACAGGGCTTTGGAGAAAAAAATGTTTCTATGCGTTTTAATTCCAATTCGAAGCAAAATTAATTATTTTTTTGAATTGCACAGAAAAAATTTTTAATACGTACATGTTGAATTAAAAATTAATGTGTTTTTGATTTAATTATATAATATTGCCGTTTAATTTGAAATTTTAGAAATCCTACCTCCCAACTCGTCCTCTTCGCGCCAGCTGATACAATAGGACTCAAGTCTCTTTTCCAAGCACCCCTTAAGTCAGTCCTCTTGCCTCCTCAAATTCGTTTAGTTTTTCTTTGCAGAAATCTTGGTGCATGTATCTTTGCTAAGTAAATCGCAGCTTTCTTCTTTTCCGTTTTCCATCGGGAGCCCAAATAAGTGCGATGTTAACAGGGCTTTCCCGTTTTAAACGAAGGTATGCCATCTCCATCTTCTCTTTAAAATTTCCTAAGGAATGGGTTATTATTTTGCCATTTTTAATTGATTTTTATTTGAAATAGTGTTAGACCAGAAGATTTTTCAAATAATTCTTAAGCATTTGTTCGGAAATGCTTTCTATTTCAGCTTTGCGGAGGTTCCAACATTCAGCACCATATAAAAGTAAGAAGCAAACAACAGTTTTAAAAACATTTATTTTTGTGTTGATTTTTACTTTTGTGTTTTATCCAGTTCTCCAAAATTTTTGAAGGCTTCTAAAACAGGTTCAAGCTTTATGGATTTTTTTGGCTTACATCATCGCTGCTGCCCCCTTGTTTATCTACTATTACTTCAAACTATGAGAAAGAATCAACTTCTTCAAAATTTATTTTTATCTTATCACTAGGTTTTCCATTTATTTTCGTGGTTTTGTATTGTTTTTTTTATTTTCTAACACTATCAGAAAAATGGCTGCTTAAATCATAGGTGGCTTCCCATCGTCATTTTAAAAAAAAATTTATGAGGATGTTGGAAGTATAACTATCTTGTCCTAAAAAGAGGGTAAAATATTTAAAATTGAACTACTTATCCATTGTTATTTAAAAATTTTTAAATAAATTATCACCATTATGTTCTTTTCGCAAAACATTTAAACAATCTTAGTTTCTCTTCAAACACGGTTCTCTAAACAGTATTCTCTCAGGATTTCGTTGATTAAAGAAAAAAAAAGAAGTTTTTTTTTAGCTGTCAACAACTCAAAACCGATATAATTAATTTATTAAATTATGCGACTAAAAATTTCAATAACTATTTAATATTTTACGATTATAAACAATATTTTAAAATTTATAAATGATAAATGTAGGAAACAGACTAATACAAAAATTGATGTAGCAAATAATGTCTTTAAAATAATTTCCCTTCCCAACAATATGCAGTGCTTATCAAATTTACTCAGATGAGTCAATTTACATCATTTTCTTTTTATCGTCATTAAAAAAAAACTTTTTTTGAATAATAGGATGTTTATAAATATTATTACAAAACACTGCAGTAATTAAAAATTGTATTCTAATTATATTAAAAATTGCATGCACTGAACATTGATTTTAAAACCTTTTTTTTTAATTTACCTGAAAAAATTCACAAATTTATTTACACGAAAAATTTGCCAACTACTTTAAATTAATTTATGAATTGATATATATGCGATTACAAACTACGTGTGTCTTATTTTTCTATAAAAATAAAACTACTATGACTTTCGTGTATTTTTATATTTCTGTTTCGTTTCGTCTCTATTATATTCTACAATAAAACGTACTGTTAGAATTGTAATGATGTGGCAATAACTGAAATTTGTATGAACCAATAAAAAGCAAACGTTGTTTTTTACGCAGATATAAGAAATACTATCATACAAGACTCGAATGATAATTTTGTTTTATTAAATTAAATCAACAGTACAGGGATCAATGAACAAGATATACTGAAGTCCTTACTCAGAATGAAGTTGTTACTTGGTAAGTTGCCAAAACGACACTACTGTCATCTATCGGTTATGGGGTGAAACACCAGGTTTAACAACGTTTCTCTTAAAAATGGGATGCTTTGTCAGTTTTTATACGTAACTTCAAAATTTTAATTTTTAACTAACGTTATTCTATAAAGGAAATCATAAGCTAGACAATCTTTTCAAGCATTAATTACTTAATATTTTATTAAAAAAAATAATAAATAAATAAATGAAAATTTAAAAAAATAACATTATTCTATGCAGTACAAATTTCCTATTACGATGGAACTGTAACTAAAGAGCTGCAATTTATACACAGAGATAAGAAGCCACACATTGCGGCGAACCATTCATTAAAAAAAGATTTTTTTCTTTTGCATATATAAATAAATAAGAACACAATTAGTCATTAAAGATTACGTGTAGTATTATGTCCCTTTTCAAAGTATTATATAATAGGTAGGAAAAATCTTTCATTACTAAATTGATCCCGATTTTAAGGGGTCTAGATAATTTTTCCTAAAAAAAAAATTTTAATTTTTCGGAGAAAAAAAATATGCATGTTATAACCTGTTTTATTGTGAGCAATTTGGCACCAACTATAAATTTACAAAATTACAGCAAAAATACTAAATCCCACTCATTGAAAACGTTAAACTTACACACCAATTTTCTAAATTGGAATAAATTCTAACTCTAGTATTCTGTTCTAAGTTTTCTTATGCAAAGTTTTGCCCCTAAACTTTTTTTTTTCAATTCACATATTTTTACCTGGCGAGCAAGATTACTCGTTTTCTAATAAATCTAAAAAGTTTAATCTTCCTAATTGGTTTCAGTATAGCATGTTGCTTAAATTAATACTAGTACTTAAATATTTGCAAATATTTTATATTGTTTTTGGTCAAAATGCTTTTTTAAAAAATCTTAAATATTAAGTTTATTCATAATTTTTTAAAGAAAAATTTCCATTACTTTTAGCTAGTACTCAAAAGATCTTATTTGACTGCCTTTTAAAATTTGCTTCAAGTCATTTACATGATTTTTATTACTTCTAACTTGCGCGCAAAATGTCGGAGTATTTTTTTTCTTCAAATTTTAGCTCTGAGGAAAATTAAATTATAAAAGTTCTTTCAGTTATTTCACATAAGTGTTTTTGTTTAAATGATGTCTGTGCTTGTGTTAAACTTTTGCAAAAAGTTCAGAATTCAACGTTAAGTTTTAGATAAGTTGTAGAATGGTAAAAAAAAAAGATCAAAACTGCTAAGATCAAAGGATTAATTACAATAATTTTCAGTCATTTTAATAGATTTCAAAAACGTTATTTTACTTATTTGTTTTGATAAGTCTATCGCGAACTTATGCCGAATTACAAAAGTTACAGTGCGAACTATTTCACAATAGATTGAGAAATCTAAAATTACGATGACCAGTTTTCGAATAAAGCATATTAAAATTTTAACTAAGTTTTAAACTGATGCCCTTTTAAATTTAACAATAAATAATTTCTAGGTATGTTATTTAGCTTTTGTTTTCAAAGGTTTAAAGGTTTTTCTATAAATTATATTGATTACGTTACATTATTTACAATATATACATTGCACGGATAAAAAAAATTCTGGTAAAACACCTTACTGCTTGGTAACGATATTTCTGGAAATAAAAATCATAATTCTGGTTAATAAAACCGAAATATACATTATTAAGACCTTTCATTTGGTAATTTTTCCGTTGATGTGGTAGAGGTTTACTGGAAATTCTGGTTTTCAAACAAATAGTTCTTATTACCACACATTTATTAAAAAATACAAACTTTTAAAGCAAATTTAACCGAATAAATGAATTGTATGCCATGGTCTAACATCGTGATATTTATAAATTTTTCCACATTAACCAAATTTTATTATATGTTATAAACCAATACTTTATCGTTAATTTTAGCAAAATTATTACCAAAGCTCTTTGTTTAAAACTATAGAGCCAGAAACAAGTTTAATTTTACCCGCTTAAATTTTAGTAGTTTTGATCGTACTTCTTTTTTAGTGAGTTACTAGATATAGTTACGCATTGATTTCATTAGTTTTTGATTTAATTCTACTAAATTGTTGTTTGAAGATTGTCAAGTCAAATAGCTAAGGTATTTAATGTTTTAGATGAACAAAAGTATAAAATTCGGCATTGCTAATATTAGAAAAAAAGTTATAAAAGTCAATAACTTAATCTTAGAGAATTTAATTTATCATTTTACTATGTCAGAGAAAATTGTCACTTTTATTTACCAAATTTCAAAATGGATTTAATCCAATTACCTAATTTTCAAAGTTTATTTAGCCATTGCAGATTTAATAATTCAATTAGGAATTCTAAAGCATTTTTGTGATTAAGAAATAGATTCAATATTAAGTCGAGACGAAAAAAGAAGTATTTACAGTCGTGTTAGAGAAAAAAATCAGACAGTAGCAGCAAAATCTCGTAGTTCGTCCAACTGCTTTGCGATTTGCAGCAATATTCAATAACTGATGTGTTGTACTCACCTGTCGAACAACACATTTCTAATAAATAGCATCAGTTTCAAGCCTTTAAGGCGTTTACGATGTATCTATCAATTGCTTCATTATGAGTATACATAATTAAAACCTTAGTTCTGGAACATCAATATTCATTCACAGAATTATCATATATGGAGGTGATCTTAGTATAGGTAACAGTAAAAATAAAATAACGCTCCAAGAAACTTATTGTAAATCATAATAGTTTTTTATGATACAGAGATGACCTATTTGTAGTGAAAGAAAAAGTTAAAATTTAATAAAATAGGAAGAACTAAATTAAGACTGATTATTATACTTATTGATATTTTCGGTATGTAGCATCTATTAAGATATATATATTTTAAGAAGCATGTTTATGTTTCTTATCAAAACAGTAGTTTTTTATGAGAGTAGTTCTTTAAGAGATTATTAATTATATGCAGTAAGAATAAAATTAATTTAAAAGTAAATAATAATAGGTAATTTGTAGGTAGATATTAATATAGGTAGAATTAAATTGCCACTAATTATTATACCTATTGATATTTTTAATATGAAGCATCTACAAAAAAGTTATATTTTACGTAACATTTTCATATTTCTTATTAAAACAGTAATTTTTATAAAAGAGAGGCTACTAATTATTTGTAGTCAGAAGAAAACCAATTTAAAGTTCAATGAAACCGGCAGCATTAAATTGCCACTAATTATTATACCTATTGATATTTTTTATATGAAGCATCTACAAAAAAAAATATTTTATGAAATATTTTTATATTTCTTATCAAAACAGTAATTTTTATGAAAGAGAGGCTACCAATTATTTGTAGTCTGAGTAAAAATAATTTAAAATTCACTGAAACAAATACAATTAATAATCGTTATTTATTATACCTAGTGATATTTTAGGCATGGGTGACTATAAAAACAAAACAACGCTTTAAGAAACTTATTTATAATTCTAATCAATACAGTAATTTTTTTATGAAATAGAAACGATTAATTTATTGTTGGAAAAAAAGTCAACTTAAATTTCAATGAATCAAGGAGAATTAAAGCGCATAAAAAAAGGTTTTATCTGTTTTTTTAAATACATTATATTTAAGTTGTATTATGAAACCATTACTCTTTTTTATTGTTCCACTTTAAACGTAGAACAAATTTAACAGTGACCTGATGTTCCTTTTTTTGCAAAAGTTAGTCTCCTTAATCCATGGGAATGACTTTGAATTATTATAGGTACTATGGGACTTGTAAGTAGATTACTGTGGAGGTTTTTTCTGTTTGAATTCTTTTTCCTTCTAACTACTGTCATTTAGAGGATGAAAGAGAGAAGCAATAAAGGTTAATTTTACCGTCGCATTAGATACTTTTGCCATAAAATTCTCCAAAATATTTAAGTCTTTTCAGATAATGGCTCTGTTTAAGTGTTGTGTGTAAAACTGTTCGGACAATAGAGAATATTGAAAAACATCAACTAAACGTCTTTTTAACTTTGTAAACATCTCTTATTGCTGAATTTCGGATAATATGAGGTCGTTGCACTTAATGCACACCACAATAATGAAACTTTTTAGGAGGAAAATGTATTAAATTTAATTTTTCGTCTGCTAGAACGCAAAATGAAACTTAAACGTCTTTTTTACTTAGTAAACATCTCGTGTTGCTGCAATGTGGAAAATCGAAGGTCGTTGCACTTTTAAAGTTTATCACTTTCTTGATTAATAAAAAAATTTTGAAGCAAAGTGTATTAAAATATACTTTCAATATTTAAGGACAAATTTCAATTCGTTTTTAAATTTAAAAAAATTTAGAATATATTTATGCCATTTATCTTAGATGTAACTTCTAAGACTTAATAGTACCAGAAAATACCCTAAAAACACTCTGGATGTTTTGTAATAATCAACCTGAATATGTATTTTTATACTTCATCTAAAAAAATGAAGGATAAAAACTATACACTATAGGTGTCATAAAATGATATTTATTTATTTTTATTTTTTATTATCATCTCTTTCTTTTAATTTTCAAGTTTTGGAAAATTATTTCAATAGAAAAAACGAAATCATCTCAAATCAGTTTATTTGAGGAGTCGTTTCAGGTGGTTCTTAATGAAAGACGCATTCTGGTTTCAGAAGACAAATATTAATACAAAATTAAAATTTCTTTCAGAAACGAATATTTGCTTCAAAAACGAATGTTTGTTTCAAAACCGAAAACGTACCTAGCTCATTTCTAAAACATCGCATGTTCTCAAACTGAAATCGTTTCACTTGCTCATAACTAATTTCAAATATGGTAAACTAAAATGAGTTTCTTAACAGAAAGAATTAAAAAACACATTTTATCTCTAAAATTAAAAAGTTCCACAGTGGACTGATCGTAAGACACGGTTCCCAGTAGAACACTGAAGTCAAACGTCACTGGCGTGGTCACTGTACGGGAGGTTGACCGATTTGATCAGGCTACGAAGGGACCGAGGTTGCGCGGTATCGGCTCTCGTTAAACTGTTCTACCGTTTTTTTTTTATTTCCAATGAGCTGCACAATCAGTCTTGCCGATGAGCAGACCTAGTGCGTTCTCCAAAGGTGGTATCCACTCTTTCAGAGACCACCACAATGGGTGAGATACCGTTGGTCATGTTAATTTGGACGTCTAGTTTCTGCCACACTAGATGGCAGCACCGAGACTCTATTTGGATGCTAAAGTGCACTAGGAATTTAATTTTGCCGGAAATGCCAAGAGCCAATAAGGCACTACAGGGATCTTTTACATGCCGCATAATCATACGACAGGGTCGCTGAGGATTTTCTGCATCCCGAAAATCCGGTGTCTGGGCCGGGGATCGAACCCGCAGACTTGGGCTCAGAAGGGCGACGACAAACCAACTGCGCCACCCAGCCACAACTGTTCTACCGTAAAGTGCTCGACTTTGCCCGCAGGTAGCTGGGTTACCAAAGCGGGCACCCATCCCCTTCGAAAAGGGTCAATGTGATGGTATGTCTTCGGATCATCCTCAGGGATGTTTCCCAGATCGTCGGCAATAGCCCATTGAACAGCTCTAGTGTGACTTGAATAAATAACTATAACCACCAGAATTTAAGTATGTGACCTTTCATGTAGGTGGATGTAGTGACACTATCAAAAACAACAGATTTTTGAATAATTTTGGAAACCCTTTTTTATAGTATTCCAATAGTTTGGATAGAACAGCTTAGTGCGTATTTCACGATTTGAAAAAGGTCGTATTTTATAATTTTTTATTTTTTTAAGAACTCATCATTATCCTAGTTGGCCAAACAGCCCAATGTGAGCCAATGCCTTCCTCTGAAGATTTCTCCCTGACGACTTTCGATCTATCTTTGATCTCCAATTCTTTTCATTAATTGCAGGAAAGTCAAACTCCACTGAGTCAGCCCATCTCAACCACAGCCTTCCCCGCTTTCTTGTCCAGTTTGTCTGAGAAGCAGTATTTTTTTATTGTATTGCCATCACTCATTCGAATCACGTGGGCCATCCAGTTCATTCTATTTATTTTTATGTATTTAATAATATCAGGTTGTTCGTAAATCTAGTAAAGTTCAAAGTTAAATCTCCTTCTCCAGTTATTGTTTTCATTAAAATCACCAAATATACTCTACAAAGTCTTTCTCTCAAATATAGCGATACAATTTTCCTCCAGTTTTGTCATTGTTCAAGCTTCAGAAGTGTATGTCAAGACTGGCCGAACAAGAGTTTTGTAGATTAAGAACTTTGTTTTTCTAGAAAGAAACCTAGATTTAATAAATCTTCTCAGCCCATAGACAGCCCTATTTGTCAGACAGAGTCGGTTTTTTTATTTCAGGAGTAATTCTGTTGTCAATGGTAATTGATCCTAAGTGGGTAGAACTCCTAACTGTTTCAAATCTATAAGAATTTATTTCAAGATAAGGGTTGGGGACTGTTTCTTGAGAATAGCATATATTTTGTTTTCTCTACTTTTATGACTAAGCCCATTCGCCTTGCAGCCACCTCAAGGGCTTTTTTAAGAACTATTCGGCCTTTTTCCTACAAATTATAAATTTTGTCATCTAAAATTAAGTAAGTTAAAATAGTGAACAAATTTGCATACCTTACGATTCAGACTTTTTCCGATCATTAGTAAATAAAGTAGCAATAAATAATTATTTAAAAAAATTTAAAAAAGAATTAGCATTAGTTGAACAATTTTTATAATTGTGTGCAATAAGTTTCTGATTCACTTATCATTCAAGAGCTATGATGAACTAAGTAAAATTTGAAAATAATCAAGAAGTTCGAACTTTCAACTGCAGTTCTGTTTGAACTACTGGGGCCATATTTTCCAGATTGTAGTCATTAGCATATTTTGTTAGTCAAAAATCAAAATCTATCGGAAAAAAGAATACGTTTATTAAAAGAAAGTATGATTTTTCTGCCTAATTTTGACATTTTTAACATCTGCCCTTATTAATTAATTAACTTATTAATTAATTAAGATTAAACCCTAGATCATTATGATCGTATTATAGTGCGTTGAAAGTTGACCATTATATGAAAAGTAAATAAGGTGTTCTCTAATTTGTTTTACACGCAACATGCACATTGCGCAAAATTATTAAAACGAACAACCCTGAATAACTTTTGATCTAATGATTGGATCTACACGTTCTAAGACTCCTTCTTAAAGGTTCGAGAGATAGACCTCAAATATGTTAATTAAATAATGCAAACGATATTTTAAGTTACGAAATCAGACAGAAAAACGTATTTTCTCTGAATGAATATGCATTTTTTTTCGACGGATTCGCATTTCTGAGCCCTAAGATATAGGGTGCAATCTGGGAAACATGGTCCCAATAGTTTGACCAGAAGAATGGTCAAATGTTTGTACCCCTTAATGTAAATTTTACTTTTTGCACATTTCACCATATTTCGGGAACTTCTTAAGCGAACTATAAAATTCGTTTCTCAAAGATATTCCCAAGCAAAAAATGGCATTTAGTAAATTTTTATAATTTTTTATTATTTTATTTAATGAAAGTCAAAGAGAATTTGAATTATAAGGTATATAATTTTTTACTTCACTTCAAAGAATGCAATTTTACATGGTAAAATACAAAATCCTAATCAGAAGACAATTGAACACGGGAGTCTAGGATCAAGACGCAAATAATAATGTTTAAAGCAGCTTATTTCACTCTAAAAATTAAACATCTCCTTTTAAAAATGAAGACCTAAAACTATCAGTATCCACAAAAAGTTACCGGAACAACAATAGTAAGAAATTAGTATGAAGGCCTTTATAAATACAATTACAAATCAAGATATTTTTTAAAAAAAACTGGCATTTTTCAGGAATTTTTAAATAGAATATTAGTAGGGGAGAGTGGGGTCAATTGTAACATTTTTTTACTTAACTATTTTAAACTAACAAAAATCCAATACATTATTAGTATTAATTGACAGACGAGTAAAGTAGACTATCCTCTACTAGAAAAAAAATAAATTCCTTATTTTAAATGTTATTATATTAGTTATTAACAATTTTTGACAATCGTGCACTTGTTAAAATTGTCCCCACTTACGGGGACAATTTTAACAATGTTCTTTCCGTCCTTTCTCTGTATTGTGTCCTTACTGTGGGGGTAAGTTAGCACATAGAGCCCTCTGAACAACGGTCAACACACTGCACAGTGGTCAATATATGGGTGAGCATTGGGGGCACAGAAAAAGGGATAATACATTTAATTCAAGTTTAGGATTTTTAATTTACATACTGAGAAAAAAAAGTATGGTAAAATTTAAAGTGTTTCTGTCTCCATGGGAACAACCAATAGCTTGGAAATTTTTTCCGAAGCATTTTGGCAATGATTTTGATAAAATTAACAATAATATATAATTTTATAATATGAAATGAAATTCGGTAAATGTAGTAAAATTTGGTCATTTCCTCATGATGGCTGAGAGCATGGCATAAAAACCATTTATTTCGTAAAATTTATTTTTCAGCTTCGTATCTTTTATTAAATGTGTGGTAATAAGTACTATGATTTTGAAAACCGGAATTTCTAGTAAACCGTTACTATATAAACAAAAAATTACCAAATAAATGGTTTTAATGGCATATATTTTCCTTTCTATTATCAGACTTATGTTTGTTTTTTTTACCAGAAATGTCATTACCATGCAGTACCGTAATTTAACCATATTTTTTTTTCTCCGTGTACCATTATATGGTTAAAACTGGTGACGTGTTAAGGAGTTAGATAGATTTTAAAATTTCTAAATAATCAAATTGTTTTAAAAAAAATTTGTAGAATATACAAAAAAAGAAATTTCCCAGAATTTTCAATCAATCTGAAGATAAAACTCTTAAGAGGAAAAACCTTAAGAAACTCTTCTTATTGGGCTCGAATCTCTGGAGCAAAAAAATAAAAAATAAAATTTCCTCAAAACTCTGTTTTCGAAATCGGTGGATGCAATTTCTCAAAAAATAATCCATTGATCTTACAGAAATTTCGCACACTTCTTCTAAACAAAATTGACTAGGTATTGAAAAAAGGGTATTTCATTCTATAAATACAACTTATTTTACAAGGCTATATATGATCTAAAGCTCATCGAATATTGTATATTTCGTATGAAACTCTGCCAACAAATTTTATTTAATTTTTCTTTAAATTCTACGCGTAATATCTTTTCTTTCATTTTAAAAACCAAGTAAAAATAAGTTTTAAAAATAAGTTTTCAAACTGGCATAAATTTCGAGCAACAGAATGTACAGAAATATAGTTTAAATAGTTTTCAAAATTTAGTTTGAACTATAGCAATATACAGTCCCTGGCCAAATTATTAAACGCACTATAAGATTCTATGTAAAATCTTAATTAACAGGCAGGGCTCGAAAAACAGCCCGTCCGCCCGTCTTCGACGGTCAAAAATTCTCCGCGGACAACGAATTTCTCGAATCCGACGTCCGCGCGGACGGCCATTTTCCCGTTAATGATCGTAATACATTTTCAATTTTTGTAACCTTACAAGAGTCTTGTAAGTTACAAGGCAGCAAAATGACCCACAATACAGCAACATACTGCGCATTTATTGATGTTTTCTCTGTCTGAGAGTACTGCAGCGGTTGAAAGGGGCTTTGCAGCAATAAACTTACAAAAAAAAAAAAAACACAATACGTACTGGTCTTAAACAAGAAGCTTTAAAAGCAATTATGAACATCTACCTAAATGGAAAACCCCTTTCAGATTTCTGTTCAGAAACCTCTGTAAATCATAGGCTTGATTGTGTAACTGGCAAACGTCATATTTGATTCATTTAAAAAACGCAGTACCCTCGGATAACTTGACATTCGGATAACTTGACTAGGTTACTATTAGTAACCTAGTATTTCTTTTATTACTGTATAATGTAATCCTAGTAACGACTAATTCATTGTGCAATTTATATAAATGTTCGTAATAAATAGGAGAAAATTATATTTTTATTTATTTAAAAGCGACGGGTTAGTTTCAACGGAGGACGGGTGCATTGTTGGACAAGCCGTCCTCGGGGACGGGTAAAATTTCTGAGTTTTTTCGAGCCCTGTTAACAGGTGATATTATACAGCCTTACTGTTTTTAATCAGCTGAAACTGGTTTGCACTAGTTTACGTTCGTGTATAAATTGGTTAAATTAGACGATATATAATATAAATTCGACGATTGGATAAATTAGACGATAAGTTATATAAATATAGAATATTTATTATATCAAATATTATATTAGTATATTATAATAAATAGGCCAAATTATTAGACGCACTGTAGTTTTTTTAATAATTACATGTTTTGCACGAGTTTATATGCAATACATATTTAAACAAACATGTAATGGGGTTTTACTCAAGAGATTTTTTATATACTTCATATTTGTATTTATTTTTTACGTATTGCATTGCAATGTTAACCAATGGATACACGAACGTAAACAAGTGTAAACCGGTTTCAGCAACGTCAAGACAATAAAGCTTTATAGTATCTCTTGATAATTAAGATTTTACATAGAATCTTATAATGCGTCTAATAATTTGGCCAGAGACTGTATATAATAAAAATAAAAATATTAAAAATATTTCTTCACCTCGCTACGGATTAGAACTTTTCAGCTTTTTTATCAGTTAACAGATTAAAATTCAAAACCTTTCCTAAAATTATCATAATTTAAAAAAAGAAAAATGAGTCAATTCTAGTTTCATCCGTCTTATACGCCTCCAATCATTTTTTGAAAGACAGTATGATGCTAAAAATGTTTCGAAGTGTTGTATATTTTATAAACAAATTTTTACTAAATATATTTTTGAATATGTATTATCTATCATTCTTTAACTGAAAAATATCTATAGTATTTTAAATCGCAGTGTTTTTTTTATCTGAAAAATGTATGAGCTTAAATAAATATTTTTCTTTCCTTAAAACATCAGCTTTTAAAAAACTCGCTTTGCCCCAAAGGGGAATTTCATTGTATTTTTATGCAAGAAGAAGAATCTATATTTTATTAAAAATTTTTTTATCAAAATTTAAACATCAGAAAATTAATATTAATAAATACATACATGATGAATAGAAATACGTATTTAAGCAATGGAAACTAAGCAACTGAAACAGATATTTAAGAAAGTAAATATTTCCGCATCCTTTTATTTCGTAAGGACTTGATTTAAATTTTTAACGTTTTCAATATTAATTCCCAATGTCAGTTAATATTTATGTAAAAAGAATACCTCTTGATATGACAATAAAAAAAAGATACTCAATACACTTTTTTTTATTATACGATTACAAGAACACGAAGGACTTTTTTAAAAATAATAATATTAATGTTAAGCTTTTTGATTGCTTGAGAAACTATACGATAAATTTATTTCGGATTTTGAAAACCAAATACTAAAAAACTATAATTATTGCAAGTTATTTTTGCATTAAACTATCTTTTAGCTTGTTTTTTTTAATTTTGTGAAAAAAAATTCCTCGATTTACGATTCCTCGATTATTATACGATTACAAGAACACGAGGGACTTTTTTAAAAATAATAATATTAATGTTAAGCTTTTTGATTGCTTGAGAAACTATACGATAAATTTATTTCGGATTTTGAAAACCAAATACTAAAAAACTATAATTATTGCAAGTTATTTTTGCATTAAACTATCTTTTAGCTTGTTTTTTTTAATTTTGTGAAAAAAAATTCCTCGATTTACGATTCCTCGATTATTATACGATTACAAGAACACGAGGGACTTTTTTAAAAATAATAATATTAATGTTAAGCTTTTTGATTGCTTGAGAAACTATACGATAAATTTATTTCGGATTTTGAAAACCAAATACTAAAAAACAATAATTATTGCAAGTTATTTTTGCATTAAACTATCTTTTAGCTTGTTTTTTTTAATTTTGTGAAAAAAAAATTCCTCGATTTGCGAAATTATTCTCCATAAAATTAGAAAAAAAGTGTAAGGATAGGATTAGTGATATGATAGGATTACTGTAAAGATAATGTTAAATAGCCTTAGACATTAATTGTTAAAGCCACACACACAGGTTACTTTATAAAGTAACTGAACTACTAAAGGCATATTTCCCAATATGAAACTAACTGCCCACAACTGAGGGTGAATGGTACAAATCTCTTAAATTCTTATAAGACAGATAGGCAAATTACTTTTTGTTCGATTTTGTAACTTATTAATTGAAATATTTCCATTAAAGTACAATTAAAAATTAACTATTTTAGTATTCGATCATTATAGCAAAAGATTTTTTTCTTCATTTCTTTAATTTGAAGATTCTTTATTCTTTACTTTAAGCTTACCTATGTGCAATGCACAAAATAAAAAAAGATAGTAACTTAAATAACTTTTGTTTGAATGATCGGATTTTCACAAACTGAGAAACAATCTTAATGCTTCAAAAGCGTGATTTCAAATATGCTAATTAATTAATACTAACATTCATGTGAGAGAAGCAGGCAAAAAATCATACTTTTTCTGAATGAACATACCAGCTTTAAATTGATAACATGAAAATATGGTCCGAATAGTTTCAGCAGAAGAGGTGTCGAAAGTTTGGGTCCCTTAATGTTGTTTTCACTTTCTACACATTTAGTCATATCTCGAAAAGTTTTTAAGCAAATCAAGCATTTTTGCATGCAATTAGAAAATTATTCTATTAATTGCCAATTCCATGAGAAAAATAATGTTCAATATTGTTTTATTTAATAAAGATCGAAAAAAATACGAGGCATACGAGTTTTTAATGACAACGTTTGAGCAAAACTAACTGAATAGTTCTTGAGCTTTTTAATTTTTATGTATATGGGGAGAATTTTAAATATGTAGCTTTTTTGAAATTTTATAACTCAGAAACTGTTTTACCAATTTCACTCAAATTTATATTTCGTCATTTAAAATTACATAGTTTGTATACTCTACAATTCAAAATTTTCCGAAAAAAACATTAAAAATTATTTTTTACGCGGAATTATCTTCTAATGAAATAAATTTATAATTGTGTGCAGATGTGTTTCGATTCACTTAAAAAATTCTTAAGTTATGGTGAAATACATAAATAGGTAATTAAGCAATAAATACTTTGCACTAATCAGTTATAATGTTTAAGGTCGTCCTATTGAACCATCATGATCAGCACTTAATATGTAAATTAACATTAACACATAAGTAGGTAAATTAACATTAAAAGTTAGAGCCTTTTAATGTTAATTTACCTATTTATGTGAAATACATAAATAGGTCAATTAACATTAAAAGGCTCTCACTTTTGACTGATCTCTTGACTAAACTACTGAGATCATTTTTCCAGATAGCAACCCAAATCCGTTGGGGGAAAAAGATCAAACCCTTTTGAAAAAAAAGGTATGTACATTTAGAAAAAGCACGTTTTTGAGTCTGATTCTGCAACTTAATTAATACTTAACACTTTGCACTAATCAATTATAATGTTTAAAGACGTCCTATTGAACTATCATGATCAGCACTTAATATGTAAAAATCCGAATATTAGAAAAGTTACTCAGGCTGATATAGTGCTTATTTTGCGTTCTGTAAAGACAACAGCTTTCAAGAAACAACAGTTTTGTGTAGAAAAAATTTAAATAACATATAAATGTAATAATATAAAATGTAAATATAAAAATATTATGTAATGAATGAATAAATGAAATATGTAGAAATAATGCAAATTCAAAATTGTGATACCAAAATCTTAATAGTTACCATGTAAAGAAAAAAATCAGAATCATATAGTTTTTCAAATTAATAATCATAGTAAAATATTTATAGAGTAACATCTATATGTATTTAAGACCAAGGTTCACTTAAACACAGAAAACCACCAACAAAAATTAGTTTAAAATTTCGGCATTTTTTTTTTTTTTTTACTAAGCTTCTTTTAGTATTTTTATTAAATTATTTAATATCTGTAATCATATCAAATTTTATGTTCTACACGATATGGAATTTCCGGTACTGAAGTTAAAGAAAAAAAAAACAAGGGAAGAAAAACAAGGAAAAACAAGGGAAAAAAACAAGGGCACTGGGCCCATGTCCGAGAGTTCGTGGGTTCGAACCCCGCCGGCCGAAGTGACTGATGCACGTTAAATCTGTCGAGTCGCAAAAGTCTTCCATGTTCCCATGACAAATCAATACCTCTGAGGGTACTGGATTAGAGATCAATCGTTCTCTGATTCAGGTCAAAATTACGATCTGTGGATGAATGAATGGATGTATGAATGGGTCCGCCCTATAAACGGGTGCGACGTATGGGTATGGCAGAAGTCGAATTCTTGGCCATAGATGGCGCCACTGGAAAACAGGAACAATCGCACCCCCTCTGCCTAAACAGGCATACGTCAACAACAACATAAAATTATAATTATAATTATTTCAAGTTTAAACACAATTTTAGTCGCGTATTAATTGAACTTAGTAAATGTTTTGCAGAAAATGCTTTGTTTTTTAGGATTGTCACGTGTCTAAATTTATAATAGTGATAGTAAATTTACGTTGTAAGAATTTCATTTTTTAAATACCAACTTTATCGTTTAAAGATAAAAGCAGAAATGTCTTTAAAAATTGCATCTGTAACATACACAGCCACCCCGAGCTAGAAATCCGAAGCTTTGCAGCGAAATAATTATACTTAGCGTTTTAAAAAGTAAACCTAATTTCTGATTTAATTGTTAAAATTTGGGTTTAGCATTGAAAATGTGCATTTTAAGCTATATCCTTTTTTTTTTAAAATACGTATTTTGAGCTAAGTCTATTTTCTTAAATAAGCATTTTGAGCTATTCCCATTTTCTTATATACGCATTTGGTGCATGTCCATTTTTAAAACACGCATTTTGAGCTATGTCCATTTTCTTAAATACGCATTTTCAGCTATGTCCATTTTCTTAAATAAGCATTTTGGGTTATGTCTACTTTCTTAAATACGCATTTCGGGCTGTGTCCATGTTGCTAAACTAGTATTTTGAGCTATATTCGGAGTAAAAAACGCACTGATGATATGTTATCTGAAATTTATAAATTATAGGACAGGGGTGGCCAACCTGCGGCTGGCCACCCCTGTCCTATAATACTCGCGGATTATTTGTGGCTTTCGATAAATGTACCCGAGTTCCCTTTTCATTTTTGCGCTATTATATTTGAAAAAATTATTATCGTTCCGTATGTGTTTCAAAATATCTTTTAAATTACTGAGAACAAATATGAAAGACTAAGAATCTGGGAAATTAGAATTAATAGAGATGCAAGAAGATCAGCTCTACAATTAAAATATAAGTCGACGTCGATTACTAAATTTTGGAAATTTGTACCAGAATCGAAGTATCTTGAATTAAAAAAGGCTGCTAGTCGAATTATTTCAATATTCGGAACAACGTACTTAGTGAATCATTTTATTTCACTTTATAATTCATGAAATCCAAACACCGATCAGTATTAACTAACCAGCTTTTCAAAGAATTACTGAGAAGTGCTGTCACCAATTATTCACCAAATTTTAAAGAATTATGAAGAAAAGTAAATTAAATGCGTTTAATTTTTAATATTTAAATTCACTACACATATTTTCTACTATTACTTATATGTTTTCAATAAATATAATTTATGTAAAAGAAAATTTAATACCTTTTTTGCATACCTTTTAAAAATGTATTTAATTGCGCCTCGCAAAAAATTTCAAATTTTGAAAAATGGCTCGACTATCAAGGAGCTTGGCCACCCCTGTTATAGGATGTACTAAACAGAAACGAAATATTTTTCACCCTTTCTTTTCATACTTAAATAAAATAACGCAATACAAAACTTTTTACACAAAAGTCATATTGATCTTTGAAGTTATAAAATGATATAAAAGCTTAAATATCATTACTTCCTGCTCAAAATAAATTTCTGGCATAGGAATTACGGTAACTATAAATGATTAAGCATGAGCAGATATTTTGTGCATATATAGGAGGATAAAGCAATAACTCATGATACGAGGTTATAAAAATGAATTCAACTATTGCTTTGAAAATTGCTTAGAGAGATCTTTATTTGTTTATTTTCAAAATCTGGTGCTCCTCTACAACTTGTTATAAATAATAACAACACCAATCATAAGATAAGAGTATAAATTAACAATAAAATAAATGAAACAGTAATGAAACAGTAAAGAACATCCATACCCCTGAAAATACAATGGAATAGTGATCAAAGCAGATCATTTATTAGTGGTTTGCTTTGGCTTGGTTAATATCACACTAAATAACTCGTTAATATAATTAACGAAATCACTGGTTAATATAATTAACGAAATCACTGGTTAATATAATTAATATCACACTAAAGTTACACGAAAAAGCTATTGATGCCGGTTTGAGATTTATATTTAACCCTTTCCAGTAAAATGATGAGTATAGCTCGTTTTTTGGATATCATACAACCCAATACACTATGACGAGCCATGGAGCCGTGGTGGCTCAGGGGATAAAGTGCTTGCCTCCCAATGACCCGGGTTAGAATCCCAGAGGTAGCTGGTCTACAAGAATTCCGCAGCCGACTCGCACCGACCACAGGACTGAGGAAAGAATTTCCTCAGCGGTAAAAGGATGGTGGGTTAGTCTACCCGTGGGAAGTCTTCGTAGTTTTCTTTTCATGTCAAGCAAATGCCGGTTAGTTCCATCAAAAAGTCCCCCAAAAGGGCAAATTTCTTTCAACGCTTTATCCAGGAGCTCCCTTGTCTTCTGGATTGGGTTCAAAATCACAAGGTTGAACATTGGTAATCGTAAACTCAAAATTGGGTCGGCTGTTCAACTACGGTTACATTATAACTTATCATGCGATTAAGTTACTGTTGAATATAATAATAAATCAGGATTAAAATTTCTAGTGCACTGAAACTAGTGGCACTAGGTTGTTGTTGTTGTTGTTCTTTTTAATAAAAATTAAATGCTTAACATTAAATCTTAGCGGACGGAGTTGGTGATTATTCAAAAACATTACTGGCATATGTTCCCACTAGACTACCATAATTCAGATTGGAAGGCAGATGGCAGTAGTAATCACCCGGCCTTACACCACGCTCCATAACTGCACAAACATGAGCAAATTTTTTCAACTCTGAAAATGTTGGGGACATTATATTAAATTCCATACCACTAAAAACATGATCGGTAATACAGTCCTATCACACAGTATTAACCACGGTCTAGAATACTAATCTTAAGCACTATTGCTTAACTACAGCTTTTAAACTTAAATTCAATTTAAACCAAAATCATCAATTAGGTGAATTTGCTGAGAAAAAATATTCTATATATGGAAATTAAATATTAAAAAAAAAACAATTTTAAGGCAAAAACAATTATTTTATTTCAATTATATCTTAAATGCATAAAAAATTTTATATTGCCATGTTCAACAAGAATTTGTTTAAAGAGTTTGTATATTTTCGATCTAGATTAACCATGCTGTTTAGTAGTAAACATAAACTTGGTAAAATTTTATAATTTTATCAAAAAAGTCATTAATTGTAACAATGCTTGTATAATTAGCGATGCCACAAAAACGTTAATTTTATAACCTCTATCTTATTTAATGTAATACAGTGAACTTATAGTTAAGACATGGATTCCAATAGAACACCGATGTCAAACATCATTGGCATCGGTCAATGAGTGGATGGGTGGCCACTTTGACCACTCTGCGAAGGAACCGAGAGTGCATGGTAACATCCTAGTCAAAATGTTCTACCAAAAACTGTTCGACATAAGCATGTGAATAAATAAATCCCACTACCCCCGTGGAAGATGCATAAAACAGACTCCTTAACGTAAACTATTCGAGTTCAGTGTCTTTAAAATTTGAAAGCATCATTAAGGCCAAATTGCCCCCTGAATTGCGAAATATATTTGAAAAATAAATAATTAACCCCTTCCCTAACTTTAATCATACGTTTAAGTAAGCCGATTGAAACTGTCTATTTAAATAAACCATAGAAATGTCAACAGATTATAAGGTCTATTCCCTTTCTATTTGGTAAAAAGTATAGACCTTAAAAGGTCAAAATTATTAAATAAAAGGTGAAATAAATGATAGCACTAAAAGACAATTTTGTAATTTTTTATATTAGAGTATGATAAGAAAACCATTTATTTGGTTTATATTTTTACTAAATGTCTGGTGATAAGAGCTTCAATTTTGAAAACCGGAATTTCAGGTAAACAGCTACCATAAAGAGCGAAAAAATTACGAAATGGTTTAAATACCGAAATTTTTGGTTTAATAACCAGAATTAAATTTACCCTACAACCCATGTAGCATGATACGTAAATGTTCACGAAATTAGTAAAGTCAATATGCTTCTTAATACGTGAAAAAGCTTTTGTATACATATCGTAATATTAACGGAATGGATTTTACTAACTATCCTTCCATAATATTCCTTTCGTTTACTTTACGGAAGATAGACGAAAAAAAATTTACAATTCAGATTTAGTAAAAATGTTTTTTATGTATTTTACATATTGACAAAGCAAATTCATCATATAAATTTTGGCAAGAAAGCTTTTCATAAAGTTTACGTAATAATGTTGACGTATACTTTACCATTTAGATTTTGGTAAAAAGCTTCCGTCTATTGACGAATATTTTGGTATATTTTACGTAATATTGCAGAAGTGAATTTGCTATTCAGATTTTGATTATACTGTATATTTTACATCTTGACGTACAATTTTTCCGGAATTTTTTCCCCATGTAGATCTTTCGTAACATAACTTTGTTGTTGAAAATACTAATATTTCCTTTTTTTAAAACACATTAAAATAATTAAATAATATAAAATGTCTTATTTAAATGAACATTTAACAACTCTTGATAACCAAATTTTTTTAAAAATGTTTTCTTTTTTTCCTCTGCATGTTTCTTCCAGATTTATACAAGTTAATAAATTAAAAAGTTTTTCATTTCACCTAAAATCTCAGACAAAATTTATTTTTTGCTAAGTGAAAAAGTATGTTTATTAAAAAAATACACCTTCATCAAAACGTTATTTTTAACATAGCTTACAATTAATTTTCAAGATAAATAGAGACATTCAACTTACCTCTCATTTTATAAAACTAAAAAAAGTACTTTATGTAAAGAATGCCATTTTTCATTTGTATCGATTCTTTCAACTTAAGCATAGAATACAGGTGAATAAAAGCGGAATAGCTTTGATTAAGTGATACCTTTTTCATATCATGTGTTCAATCTACCGAAAGAATATTACCTTTCCTAACCTCGTATTATTTTTTTTTATCCGATGAAAAATGCTCAAAATAAAATAAAATGTATCTCAATAAAAGAATGAAAAGGATTTAATAAAACTCCTTTTTATGAGCCGGTGACAAAAAATTTCATTTAATGTTAAAGACTTCAACACTTTTCATTTTTAAAGTGGCATACTTTTAAAAGTTAAAATATATATATATAAGATTGCATTATAAAAGTATACCATAATATCGCTTTAAAGAAATATTTTTGGAATCCTCTCCAAAAATAAAAATAGGTACATATTAGGGATCACAAATTAATATTTAAGTGAAAAAAGAGATAAAAATATTATTAAAAACTGGTGAATTATTATCGATATCAATCAGCGCGGAAACGAGATTAATAGCATCACAAGCAGTTTGGTTGTCAGAAGAAAATTATTAGTGTTTCTAATAATTGTTTTTCACCTTTTAATTTCAATTTACAATCAAATTGTTTTATTGCTTTTAAATTCCACCTCTGTAACGAATCGTCAGATTTTAACAACGTACGTTCCCTTCGATGATTTTCCCCTTCATTAGTACATTAAGAAGGTGTTCTGTAATTATCACTTTAGAGAAATACTTTTAGAATCCATATCAGTTATAAAAATAAGTATACATTTTGTATTACAAAATAAAGTTTAAAAAAGAAAATGATGAAAAAGTTTTAAGAATCTGATGAATTATTAGCGATGTCTATCACCGCGGAGACGAGATTGAAGGCATCACACACAGTTTGAAAGTTTGATAAAATTTAAGAACATTTTGTTTTACTATAATTTCTTAAATTTCTAATTAATTTTTGGATAATTTAAATAATTTATATTGGCGGTTTTTTTCTATTCATCTATGTATAACGTAGTAAAACAACTTTTATTTTGCTGTCAAATAACTTTATGACTCAAAATAAAAGAAAATTTGACCTTCTTAAAATTTTTTAATTAATTTGAAATTATTAAAGTTTAAAATTTTATCGTTTTATACAATTCTAAAATGTTAACAAAAAATAAGGGATTTTTCCATTCTTTGGATAGAACCAAAGCAAAGTATTCTTCTCTAAAAAAAATGATTTTTTGGTTCATTTGATTTAGAGCAGGGTTTCTTAACCTGTGGTTCATGAACCTCTAAGGGGTCCATGAGTTATATTTTGGGGGTCCGCTGACTACTCCTAATTTTTAAAACGTTTGGAAGCCTACCCATTGCTTGTAAAGCGAGCTATGGCAGCTATAATTCCGTTTGTTACAGTGTATCTTTGCAAAGAGGGATTTTCCACACTTGTGACAATAAAAACATAACACCCAAATCGATTGAATGTTGAACATGATATGCACGTTGCTTTGTCGAAAACCATCCCCCAATTCAATTTATTAATTAAGGAAAAGCAGCAGCAACCTTCACATTAAAAATTTTGTATACTATTAAGATAATAAAATTAAATTTCTTCTAATAATTGATGTTTTTTACAATTATTTTTTTCACAGGGGGGTGGTCCGTGACTTCTTAAAAAGTTTTAAAAGGGGTCCATTATATCAAAAAGATTAAGAAACACTGATTTCGAGGGTTGTTGTTGTAGTTCATTTACGTCGCACTAGAGCTGCACAATGGGCTATTGGCGACGGTCTGAGAAACATCCCTGAGGATGACCCGAAGACATGCCATCACAATTTTGATCCTCTGCAGAGGGGATGGCACCCCCGCTTCGGTAGCCCGACGACCTGCCCGCGAAGTCGAGCACTTTACGGTAGAACAGTTTAACGAGGACCAGTACCGCACACCCTCGGTCCCTACGCAGACTGATCCAAGTGGTCACCCACCAGCACACTGACCGCAGCCAGTGATGCTTGACTTCGGTGATCTGCTGGGAACCGTGTCTTAACGATCAGTCCACCGCGGGACTTGATTTAGAGGGATCAATGTTAATATTTATATATACTAATATCGATAATTTTTCGATTCTCCGTCTGACGTTTGATCACGATTTATGTGATGCATGTATGCGATGTCAGAACATCCTTTCCTCATCCTTTCTTTTAATCATATGATATATTCTCAATTTAAAATACTATTTGCGATTTAAATTTTTAATACATGTTTGTTATTTAAAATTTTCATTCTTGTTAAATTTGATAATTTAAATGCATTTAACATATTATAAATTAAACATGCATAATAATTATAAAATTAACGGAGCAAATTGAACTTTTAAAATTTTTCGATTTCTATAATTAGCTTTTCTATTTGAATTATTATTATTTTATATTCCGAACTTACTTAGTTTTTAATTTTATTTTTCTTTAGATTGCTTTTAATAACTTAAAAAAATAATTTAAAGAATAAATGAATTTCAAAAAAAATAAAAATAACGCATTTTGATGTAAATATCTTTTCTTCCCTAAGTATAAGAACATTTTATGAAACAAATGAAAATGATTGCTATCGCAGTCAAAATTTTAAATTAAAAATTTCATAATTTTAAAATGTGGTATCGATAACAAGTCAAAATATTAAATTTTGGAATATGAAATTGAAAACTAAAACACTGATTTGGTGAAAATGAGAATTTTGTATAAAACAAATTCATGCTTTTTAAGCTCTTTTCAACTTAACATAGTTAAACACAAAATAAATATGAAAAATATGAAAATTGTGGGAGTAGCGCATTTTTCTTTCAAATCTTAAAATAAAATATCAACGAAATGACCTACGTCAAAGATTTTCAACCTTTTTAGGATCACCACTGTCTTTGCAAGTCAAAAAAGTTACGCTCCCGAGCGAAAAAAAATAACAACTTTGGTATGTTATAAATGAAAATTATTTTCTTACCCATCCCATTTTTTATCTTACAATATTTTTGTAATGATACACTTCTGTAATCGAGCCTTTATGTAATGGAAAATATACCTATTGACTAATGTCTTTCTTTATATTAGAAACGTTTTTACACTAACTTTATTTTTTTTTAAATCACATGTAAAAAATTTTACATCAAAATGAATTCAACACATTGCTTTGCAGTTTAGATTAAATGTTAAATATTGTTTTTCGTATTTGTAATAAAAAATGTGAAATAAATAATGTGACTTCATGAATGTTATCAGTTCAATCATCATAGTTTCAAGCATAATTAATACTAAGTGAAACTTATTTCAAAATTAAATCAGTGAATTACATAATGTAAGTTAACTAAAGAAAATCTTAAAGTAATTATATTTTGATAATATCCCTTTAAAGTCCATTAGAAGAAAACGCATAAATTATAGAAATAAAGTAACTTAAAAATATATGATGGTCAAAACTTCTTCATAAAACTATTTAAAAGTGAGGGGAAAGTGGACAAACATTGAAATACTTTAAAGCTTTCAAATTATAAATTTCAGAATTTTTCTTAAGTGCATGTTTAATTAAGTTAAAGAATAAATTAGCCTTTTAGGGGAAGCTTGTGGAAGTTGAAGTTTATACAATTTAAATTCAGACTACTTTAAATTCATTTTTGTAAATATTTTAAATTCAGGCAAAGATTATGGTGCCATTCAATCTTCAATACGCTAAGCTAAGTGGTTAATTGAGATTCGAAAAAATAACAAATACAATGTGATGAGCAATATACTAATGTAAGTAATAGTTAAATATTAATAATTAATAAAATTAAATGGTTAAATGGGTATTTTTTTGTGCCTGTTAAAAAAAAAAGAGTTCATTCTTAGATTTCATATTCTTAGAAAAAAAAACAATATTTATAATTTTTAATGCTTTCATTTTTACTTAAAACATATTTTTAAAGAAACAATAAAAAAATTAAATTTTGAAACGAGAGCATTTATTTAAAAATTTATCAAAATATTCTGATTTCTTTTTCAATGTTAATGTTTAACAGTGCCCAATTTATTCCCCCTTTAATGTTTCAAATAATTTCATTTTCTGCTTTTCCTTGAAAATTGCTGAATCAAATTATGAGTTAACAAATATTCTAAAAAATATAAGCTCAACTATACTAATATATTGTAATTCACTAATTTTATAAATAATTTACAGGTACTTCATACTTGATTTCAAAAACAACCTTACAAAATCAACCTCTCAACGTGTACGAAGCTTTATTCATATTTAGAGCAAATCTACTTTAGGGCAACCAGCTTAGCTGTTTTGTGTTAGTTGTTTTTTAGGTGAACAGGTTTTTTTTTCTCTCACTTCAAGCAAATAAGTATATTTCAGGTGTGAATAATTTAATTCGATCACTATTATACTAGCTGAGCTACATGAAGTTGAAATTGTTTATTAATGTATTAATGAGGTTATCTTGGTGCAGAACATAACCTCAGTTCTAAATCAGGTGTTTTTTACATCTGTCAAGCTCAAAAACACCTTATGTATCTATAAAGGTTTATAGCAGGGCTCGAAAAAACTCAAAAATTTTACCCGTCCCCGAGGACGGCTTGTCCAACAATGTACCCGTCCTCCTTTGAAACTAACCCGTCGCTTCTAAACAAATAAAAATATAATTTTCTCTTATTTATTACTAACATTTATATAAATTGCACAATGAATTAGTAGTTACTAGGATTACAAATACTAGGATTGCATTATGCAGTAATAAAAGGAATACTAATAATTACTAATAGGAACCTAGTATTTCTTTTATAAAATAATTTATTTCTTTTATGAAATAATTTGTTTCTTTTATGAAATAATTTAAATGACAAATGTCAAGTTATCTGGAATGTCAATTTATCCGAGGGTACTGCCTTTTTTAAATGAATCAAATATGACGTTTGCCAGTTCCACAATCAAGCTAATGATTTACAGAGGTTTCTGCACAAAAATCTGAAAGGGGTTTTCCATGTAGGTAGATGTTCATAATTGCGTTTAATGCTTCTTGTTTAAGACCAGTACGTAATGTTTTTTTTTGTAAGTCCATTGCTGAAAAGTCCCTTTCAACTGCTGCAGTACGGGAGACAGGGAAAACATCAATTCCACCATGCGCAGTATGTTGCTGTATTTCTAGATTAGAGGGTCATTTTAGAAGTGAGGCGCTAAACTCTTGTAAGATAACAAAAATTGAAAATGTATCACCAACTTTAACGGGAAAATGGGCATCCGCGCGGACGTCGGATTCGAGAAATTCGTTGTCCGCGGGAAATATTTGACCGCCGAGGACGGGCGGACGGGTGGTTTTTCGAGCCCTGGTTTATAGCATATTTATTTACTCTGCTGACTATTGCAGATGATTATTAAACTTCGCTTTAAACCCTCAATACATTGTGTTCGTACCAACAAACAGTGCAAATGCTTTGTTTTAGCCCAGACCTGTAAACTCTACTTCTGAACCTCGCTTCTCCATATTTTTAATCCGGTATTATAACAACTTGTGATTTTCGAATCATGCATTTTAATAATCATTTGTGACTTGATTTATTTCTGACAATTTCATCTTTGTTTTTAAAAAAAAACATTTGCAGCGCCTTTCTACATAGTTAAGAAAATCACGATATTTCTAACACGATCATGATATTTTTCATACGATATTATTTGCAAGTTTTGAACTGCGCATTTTAATCATCAATTTTTTTATCCATTTCATTGCCAATCCAGGTTATTTTTCAGCATTCTTTTTACAGTTATTGCAACGTATTTCCAGTTATTTTTAACTATATTAACACAATATTATAACACGAAAAAAATTCAAACATGGGTATTTAAACTGTTTACTGTTTTTCAACGTATTACTTTTTTTTGCAGCTCAAAAAAAAAAAAAAAGTGTTCAAAATCCATTAAGATTCAGCATTCCTAAAATCTCTTATAATTTACTAATTATAAGTGTCCTAAAAGTCAAAAGTATTCTGAACTGAATCCCAATTAAATGTTGAAACTCATTTTGAGCTATATAAGTTTTTTTTTTAAATCATTTTAGACAACATAATTTTTTTTTAATTTAAAATATTTAATTCGCATTTACATTGTTCAATAAATATTTTCTTGAACATAGTTTATTTTAAAATAAACTTCTGTGTTATGCTATATGATAAAAACATTTCGATAAATGTTTTTTGATAAGGTAGTTTGTTTTTTTTCTTTTAAAAGTATCAGTTTGGTAATCTTCTGTCTTTAATGAATTTTATTATTTAGAAGAATTTAATTTTATACAAGTATATTACTACATTGACCGTGATATTATAATTTTATTTTATAACCATCATTTAGCAGCCGACCCAATTTTTTGGGTTTACGACTACTACTAACATTAACTCTGTAGCCTCACAATTTTAAACCCAATCCAGAAGACAAAGGAACACTTGGATCAAGTAATGGGAGAAATTTGCCTTCAGGGATGACTTTTTGATGAAACTAATTCACAATTGTATTACTTATTGAGGAAAACCACCCACGGTTAGCCTAACGGCAAGGGGCCTGTAACCCGTGATCTATCTACCACTGATGGTAATTTACGTCAGCTCTGAGGTCGGCGCGAGCTGGGTGCGGAAATCATTTCGACCATCCATCGCTTTGATTCCAAACTTGCTCACCACATTAGAAAGTTAAAGGTAATAATAACTGATAGAAAACAAAGGAGAGCAATGCCTAAAACAGAAAAAGGCAATATACATTAAATATAGGCTACAGTGAATTTTCTAACCTGCTTCATATCATATAATCGATTATAGCGACAAGAAAAAAATATTTTTTTTAAAAAATGACTTCTAAATATTCTTTAGCATATGTATGTTTTTAGAAATTTTGACACCTATCTTCGACTTGAAATTCATATCAGCCTCAGTGTCTAAAGCACTGGTTGCTCTCATGATTGGTGTATCACAGCTGCTGTAAACATGTCTAAATACTTGGACATGCGGCCCTTCATGGGTCAACCTGTTGTACAAGTGGCCCTTTATTCAAAAAGGTGGTGCATTGCTAGTTTAAACTAAATTTCTATTGTGTTATATTTATTTCAATCCTGCTGTAAAAAAAGTTGTGCATTACTGGTATCCCAGCACAAAATTATTAATGCTTTTTCGACTAAATACATGAATAGCTAAGACCTGAAATACAAAACTAGAGCAAAGGAAGATTCTTTGTGTAAACAAAAGTAACAAATTGATTTTCTACACTCGCGTATGAGCGAAAAATACTTTTCAAATGAGCGAAAAATACTTTTTTTCTTTATACTGTTAAAGATAAGGTAAGCTTGAAACTTTTAAATTGTCCTTCTCTCCGAAGACTTCAGCTACATAAAAAAGATAGGTTCCTTGATTGACACATTTTCTTTAAAACCAATTACATGATTAGGAGCTACATCAGTTACTAATTTTCAGCGTACACTTGCAAATTGAACATTTATAACTTAAAACAGTTTTAAGAGTGTGATTTGTACTTGACTCAGTGTGTGTTTTATTTATTTCATGTTCAAAAGACTTAGTTTGATTTTTAAAGTATTCGTGTATTTTAAGCTTTAATGATGCAACGAAGCTAGTAAAAGAAGCAAGAATCCCCAAAGATTCTTTGAAGACTTTATGACCAACTTAAAAAGTTATAATTTATTTTTATTAAGTTGTTTAATTTATGTTCCCCCTTCCCATTTATAGATAATTGAAAATGTAATGGGATTCTTATTTATCAAAGAGTAAGTCACTTTAATTTATTGATTTTAAATAGATTATTGCAAATGGCACTTAAGAACACTTGTCAAAGGAAAAATTTCATTAGCTTCAAAATTAAGATGCAAAAATTCTACAAGTTTTATAATGAGTTTAATTTTATTTTAGATTAAATGAATAATTTGTTTTCAAGCGGAGTAAGTTGTTCTATTCCAGCTCATGTTAAAACTTCTACATTTACATATTGAAGGCATAATAAAAAATGAATTCCAAGAATAACTTTTGATCTACTCTAATGATATGATTTTCAAGTTTTCAGTCTCAATTGTTTGAAGACTTAACCTTAAATATGTTAAGTAATGCTGACAATAATTTAACTCTTGAAATCAGACACAAAAATGCACTCTATCAGAATAAATATTTTTTATCAACAGGTTTTAAATTCTGATCCTTAAAATAAGGGGGGGGGAATAGCCGTAATCAAGAAAATATTATTCCAATATTTAATGTGAGATAGCATTTAAAAGTATGGAATCTTTCATGTTAATTTCCCATTTTGCGCGTTTCGCCAGATCTTGAGAACTTGATAAGTGAATCAGAAGTTTTTGCACACAATTATATAATTCATTTATTCGAATATAATTTGTATGCAAAATAATTATTATTCTTTATTTTATCTAACGAAGAGAATTTGAATTGCAAGGTATTAGTTTTTCAGTATATAATTTTAAATCACAAAATTTTAATGTACTTGAGAAATCAATAGTTCTCAAGAAATCAAGTTTTAAATAAACGACTTTTTAAAATCTGTTAACTCAGAAACTATTCAATCAATTTTGTTCAAATTTCGTGCTTTGAGATTAATTTAATAACTTTTATTTTCATAACTTATTAAATTACTTTTGAATTATCTAAATTCATTTTTAATTCTTTTTAATAAAAAGCGTAAGAAACAGTAGGGAAAAAAAAGCTGTAATATTAAAGGAAATTGGTACTAACACCACAGTACAAATAAAATAAAAAAAGATGATGCACACTTAAATATTTCATGAGTTTAATGAGTATTGCACATTTAATGGATGTGGATTATACAATAGAGTAGATGATATCACATAAAGCAACCAGAAAACTCTGCACTACTTTCCACCAGGTGGCCTTCTTGATCTCACTTCTTGTTAGATTTCAGGAGGAGCTTCAGCATTGGGTTGCTCACGGGCCTCTTCTGAAACTTAATACAAAAAAAACTTTTGATTTGTTAAGAAACATAAGAAGTAAACTATAAAAATTTGAAAACCTGTTTTAATTTCATTAATCACTCTTTAGTGGTGTGCATTTGCTCAATAAATCAAGTGACTTTTAGCCAGTTATCGTTCCATTTCCTCATATTTTTCTTAAAAACCTAATATTTAAAATCATTTTAATTGAAATCAATCTTATTTAAAATCATTTTAGATCACTTAAAAATTTTTAATTAAAATATTTAATTTGCATTTAAATTGCAGTTTTTTTTTCATTCGTGAACACAACTGTTAATTTATTTTAAAACAAACTTTTGTGTCATGCAATATGATTTAAAAAAACATCACTTTTGTCTATCTTTATATACATATGTATATTTTTGATAAATCTATTTATGATAAGATTTTTATTTCTTTTTTTAATTATTTTAAAAGCTTCAGTTTGGTATTCTTCAGTTCTTAATTAATTTTATTATTTAGAAGATTTTAATTTATTGCAAATGTGAGATTGGTCAAAAAGCGAGTAAATTTTACGAGTGTGCAATTGTTTAATAATAAATTCCAGACAATTTAAGAAAATAAATATTCAGTTCACACAATTTGACTTTGTAAATTGTGTACTGAATAATTGTAAATTGTGTACTAATTTATTAATATATTAATGATTACATTGATACTTAACATTCAGTAAAAAGTAAAATTTCCAATTGAAAAAATAAAGCTGGAAATTATATTTCTCTTCAGTTCACACAATTATTATTTGAGAAACTAACTAGTTTAGTAAATTAAAACTACTGAGAATATACATTAACATTCCATTTCTTTAATAAATACTATTACATGATTTATAACAAATATATCAGAAACATGACTTTATAAATTATTTAGAAAAGAAAATAAACTTTTACAATTGGAATCACTATGTTCATATTATAATCTAGTCTAGCTAGATCTGTGTGGGACATATCAATAACTGGGAAGTACAAACATATAGTAGCTCCTCAACATACAAAATTTGTTATTTTAGATTGAAAAATTACACAATAATCAGAAACTAGTTACATAATTATTTTTCATTACGTATGAATTTTGCATTTTATAGCACAAATAACAGCAACATTTTTTTTAAATTTTGGTGCTGAATTCATTAAGGTAGTAATAAAAAAACAATGCAAAGTAAAACAAAAATATCAACTTCATAAACTAATAAAAATAATCAGCAAAACTGATTAAACTGTGAAGTTATAAGGTTCAAGAGCTAAATTGCAAATTTAACATCTTTCATGCACTCTGCTCAATTCCATTACTCAACATTTGGCTTTCTATTTGTTTTTCTTTCTTTTTTTTCTTCCCTTTTAGTAAAAAATTACATCTTTCACCTACTTTTTAAGAAATTGCAAGCATTAAAAATTATGAAACATTATTTTTTAAATAGTTTTATTTAAAAGGAAATGGTCGGAAAATAGGCCTATTTTGAACGAGTTCTTATATGAAACAAGAGCATCTCAGACCATAGGGTATACTAAGTGTGCATTTCGTTCTAGTGTTGGTTGGCTTTCGTGTTAGTTGAAGAAGGCGGAATCGCCAAAGCACAGCAAATAATAATTTAAAAACTGATTATGAAGGTTTGGTGATCTAGAGCAGGAGTGATCCATATGATTTAATCAAATCTAGATCAATTGTCATATTAGAATTACTTTTTTTTTTGATGAATCTATTTTTGATAAAATTTTTATTTATTTACTTCATTATTTAAAAAGCATCAGTTTGGTATTCTTCAGTTTTTGATGAATTTTATTATTTAGGAGATTTTAATTTTTTGCAAATATATTACTAAGTTGATGTTTAAACATTAAAAATAAGAAAAATTTCATGAATAGATAAAAAATCTCCATTACCAAGAGAAAAGTTTTTACTAGAAAAATGTAATTTTCTTACATATGTAAAGATTTAAAAAAAGCAACAAAAAAAAGGAAAGAAAAATATATATCAAATTGCAAACTTACCACGATCCTTTATCTTCTCAGTTTTCCCAATGCCCTCTCCAGTTATGGGGTTGCGCATAACTAAAAATTTAAGCAACATGCAATAAAAATTAACAAAACAATGTTAAAGAGAAACAAGAACTAAGCAAACTAATAATTAAAAAAACGGTAGTAATAAAAAAGCAATGCAAAGAAAAACAAAAATGTCAACTTCATAAACTAATAAAAATAATCAGCAAAACTGATTAAACTGTAAAGTTATAAGGCTCAAGAGCTAAATTGCAAATTTAACATCTTTCATGCCCTCTGCTCAATTCCATTACTCAACATTTGGCTTTCTATTTGTTTTTCTTTCTTTTTCTTCTTCCCATTTAGTAAAAAATTACATCTTTCACCTACTTTTTAAGAAATTGCAAGCATTAAAAATTATGAAACATTTTTTTTAAATAGTTTTATTTAAAAGGAAATGGTCGGAAAATAGGCTTAGTTTGAACGAGTTCTTATATGAAATAAGAGCATCTCAGACCATAGGGAATACTAAGTGTGCATTTCGTTCTAGTGTTGGTTAGCTTTCGTGTTAGTTGAAGGCGGAATCGCCAAAACACAGCAAATAATAATTTAAAAACTGATTATGAAGGTTTGGTGATCTAGTGCAGGAGTGATCCATATGATTTAATCAAGTCTAGCTCAATGGTCATATTAGAAATATTTTTTTTTTTTGATAAATCTATTTTTGATAAAATTTTTATTTATTTATTTCATTATTTAAAAAGCATCAGTTTGGGATTCTTCAGTTTTTGATGAATTTTATTATTTAGGAGATTTTAATATTTTGCAAATATATTACTAAGTTGATGTTTAAACATTAAAAATAAGAAAAATTTCATGAATAGATAAAAAATCTCCATTACCAAGAGAAAAGTTTTTACTAGAAAAATGTAATTTTCTTACATATGTAAAGATTTAAAAAAAGCAACAAAAAAAGGAAAGAAAAATATATATCAAATTGCAAACTTACCACGAGCCTTTATCTTCTCAGTTTTCCCAATGCCCTCTCCAGTTATGGGGTTGCGCCTAACTAAAAATTTAAGCAACATGCAATAAAAATTAACAAACCAATGTAAAAGAGAAACAAGAACTAAGCAGACTAATAATAAGAAAAAGGTGGTAACAAAAATGCAATGCAAAGTAAAACAAAAATCTCAACTTCATAAACTAATAAAAATAATCAGCAAAACTGATTAAACTGTAAAACTATAAGGCTCAAGAGCTAAATTGCAAATTTGACATCATCTTTCATCCGCACTGCTCAATTCCATTACTCGACATTGGCTTAATATTTATTTTTATTTCGTTTATTTCTTTTTTCTTTTTTTGTTCTTCCCTTTTATTAAAAAAAATTACATCTTTCACCTACTTTTTTAGAAATTATAAGCATTACAAATTATGAAACACTTAAAGAAAAAGAAAAAAATATATCTATTCAAAAGGGTATGGACGGAAAACAGCCTTATTTTGAACTACGAGTTCTTATATGAAGCAAGAGCATCTCAGGCCATAAGGAATATTAATAGCGAATTTTGTTCTAGTGTTGATTGGTTTTCGTGTTACTTGAAGAAGGCTGAATCACCAAAACAGCAAAATAATTGAAAAAACTGCTTGTGAAGGTTTGGTGCTCTAGTGTAGGTGTGATCCATTATGATTTAATCAAACCTAACTCAATGGTCATAATAGATATAAACTGCAACAGGATAAAATTGTGCACACAAAAAAATAGCCTAGATTGGTCAACAGCTTGTATCTTATTTAATAGCATTGCCAAACCACACCCTGAACTAATGATTATGATAAATCCTCAATGCTCACTAGATTTTCCACTCTCTTTCACATCTTTCTTAATTTTTTGTTACAAAAATAATTATATTCCAAAAATTCTGAAAAACTGGCTATCCAGAAATCTGTTTTAATTTCTCCAAACTTAAATAAGAGTAAAAGAAACACTACATAAAGAAATCTTCAAGTCATTGAAGCACTTAAGATGAACCTTCCTTAATCAGCATTTTTAACATTTATATATAGTTACAACTTAAGGAATATGTATATTCAACTAGGATATTAATTAACGGAATATAATTTCGGAACAAATGTTCACAAATTTTGCAGTTTGTATACAATACTTTTTTAATTCTGTACTGCTTTTATTATTCATTATCTTTAAAACTAATTAAGATTTCTTTTTTAAGAGAATTTTTAATAATGAGTTACAATAATTATTGTAGTAAAATATTATATGTATAGTAGATTAATAATTTGGTATCACTATATTTGAACTGATATAAAGCAAATTTTTATAATTTCCATAAAGCACATTTTTAATGTTACACACTTCTTAGCAGTTTTTTTAATTATTTAGAAAAAGTTTTGTTAATTATTATTTCTTTTAAGACCCAATCTTTCACAAAGATTTTGCTCATTACGAACCAGATTAATAGTAAATCAAATTAAAAGTGCAATTAAAATAAATTGTTTGGTTTTAAGGCGAGGGTGAAATTTAGAAATTTAAGAACACATGATCTCTAAAAATGTAAAATAATTTTAAAAAAATATTAAGAAACCATAATTAGCTACTTATCTTGTCGCGACTTAAGACTAGCAATACTAATAAAAATATTAATGAACAGAAGAGTTGCTTCTTTATCAATTTTGATTTTTTATGCAAAAATCTATACAAATCTTAAATGAAGGTAAAAAATTTCAATTAATATTGTTTGTTAACTAATTTTGTCAAGCACTTCAGAAAAAAGAATTTTTTTCAGAACATTTATTTAGAATTCTTTTGTTCTAAGCTTATTGATGAATTAGGATATTCATCAGTACAGTCATTACGCATGTGCAAACCTGGGCAGTATCCATGGACCCTTGAGAATCTTACTTTTTATAAATTGTATCAAAAAAAAATAAAAACAACATTGTCCTATATATATTTTAAAATAAATATATTCTATTGTATAAAGTGTACATTTTGTATTTCTTCCTACAAATAGTGATTATCATGCAAACACTAATAATTTGTATAGTTTATTACCAGGAAAACTTAAAAAGGCAAGCAATATCTATTTTTCAACGTTCCAATGATGTTTTTAGGTACTCATATCTCACTTACTACTCAATTTGTGCCAGAAAGATTCATACACGCTTGTAAAATAAATTAATGTGAGTAAATTTTATTTTAAGTTATGCCACTAAAAATGCTTGATCAACACCAACTCTGTTTAGCATTTAAAAATGGCTTAAGTAATAATTGAAAGAGTTTAGAATTACAGATCACTATGACACAGCAACCTTTTAAACTGTTATGGCTGATGTGCATTTTAGGATGTCTTAATGACTGCTAAGTTTGACAAAATATTTCATACTATTTCATTTTTTTTCTTGTTTTGTTATACTTTACGTTTTTTTTTAATTTGATTATTTAAATTGGCTTCCATAGATTTGAAAATAATATTAGAGTATTGGCACTAATTAGAATCTCTATTTTTTTTTTCAAAAAATTATGCAGTTTAAAAATGCTTTATTTTATGTTCATCTAGTTTTTGGGGTAATCAAAATTTGTTTAAATTACTGAATATCTTAAAAATTTTATTTCACGTTTGTGAAGTTTTTTAGTTCGATTTCAAACAATGAGACATGTTATGAAGCCCAAAATATTTCAGTGCCCAGGGGCCCTACATGGTATTAAGACAATTAAACTTAGTTTACAAATAGTGTGCACAAACAAAATGAAATGAAATTAATCAGGAATTTAATACTAAATATTTTTTGGAATAGTTTAAAAATTTATAACTTTACTAAGAACATTAAATTTTACATTTTACAAGAGTTTAAGTATGCAGGAAAATATATTTGTGCTAGCTGAACCTATTGCACATACCTTGGACTGGTAAAAGTACAGCACTGAGACCAGTCCAGGATAAAACAGACATACATTTTGATTTCATCAGGCCTAACAAATATAAAATATTTTTTCTTAAAATTTAGTAATTTATCCTCAAGAACATTTAGTACCTATCTATCTTAAGTTCTAATTTACAATAACTTTTTTTTATATTTTATTTTCAAATGAACACAATTGAGGAAAATAATAGCTGTCAACTTTTACAATTTGCGCAAAAGATTTTCCATTGTGATAGTTGAAACACATAGTAAAAAACATTTAAATTATTATCAAAGTTTAATTTTTGTCAGGTTTTTACACACATAACAAATAATTTTCAGGATTCTTATATAGGTATTTAAAAATTTTTATTTTGTGGTGGTAAAAATAACTTTAAATCAAATTTTCAAAGCCAGAGTAATATATTAAATGATAAAATTGGCATATTACTAGAAATTTTTTTGTAAACAGCATAAAAGTTGACAGGCATGAAAAATTAATCAGGAATTACAAGTTCAAAAAGTTCTCTAGCACGTGCTTGGAAAATCTGAAATGGTCATCAACACTTCAAAATAGTTAAGTTATAACTTTCCTTTCTAACCTCACTTATACACATACATATCACAGGATAAACATTGAATGTTACCAAGAATATTTATTAATAAGGAAGCAACATTAAACTAACATAAAATTAGATGAAATGGAAGAACTAAGTGAAATAGCTTTTGAAATCTTTCTAAATAAGATAAAATGATTGAAACTAATTTGAAATTCAATAAATTATAAAGAAGATTAAACTGTTAACAATCAAACAAAAATCTGGTTAATATCAGGGTTTAAATCACGATTTAAATCATGATTTAAATCACGATTTAAATCAAATGATTTAAATCAAATGATTTTTTTTAAAAAATCATTGATTTAAATCAACTGATTGTTTTTAAATATATATTGATTTAAAAAGTTAAAAAACAGTGTTTCAATTATTGATACTTTTATTATTTTCAGTTTTAAAATTCATTTTAAATAAATTACTACATTAATTAATTTTAGTTAACGAAATTACTTTCTTGATGTATGTTAAATTCCAACACATTTGAAATTTTATTTTCAAAAATCTATTGATTCTTGAGATTGAAAGTACGGATTAAAGTAAACATTTAATGCTGTCTTAATATAGACTTGCATAGCTGTAGAAAGTAATTAATAAACATGAATTTTTTTCAAAAAAAAATTTCAAATAATGTTAATTAAAATTCTACCTTTTGATTAAAAAAGCATGGAATTAAAATCTGCATTATATTTTATTGATGTAGGATTGAAAATGAATATTTTAATATAAAAATATATAGAGTAAAGATTTATTTATTTTTTTCATGAACGACTACATTTATAAACACAATCTATTACATTTATTTTGTCATTTTAAAAATCAAGAGGGGAAAAAAGAAGTCACAATTTTAAATTAAAATTATGGTTTGCTAATTGAAACTTTGCTTGAATAGTTTAAGTATAGGGGTCTGTCCAAGCCAAATTTACTACCGTTTAGCGGTACCTTCACAAATTCAACTTTAGGAAAAACTGTAAAATAATTTCACAAAATATTTTTTCTTAAAATTTTATTTCTGTGTCTCGTAAGAAACGATAAATCCATATTTTTAGAATATTTTTGTGTTGATTTTTTAATATAATTTTTTATTTTCACAAATTATGTCTAAATTTTCACAAAATAGGTGCCTCTCAAAAAAACCTAAACAGACCCCTGAAGTACTCTTTAAATTCTCTAATTCATCCAGTCTTTAAATTTCAATCATGCATTTGTTCCAAAATGGTTGCCATGCATTCAAAGTTATGTATTATAACGAAAAATTATTTTAGTAAGTTAGAGCTCCTAAAATATTGTTATAATATAGTTTTATATTATAAACTATATTATAAACTATATTATAACTAAATATATTATTATATATATATATTAAATATATTAATTATTACATATATTTAGTCAAAATTAAATGTTAATTTAATTTTGACTAAACATTTATAAAGTATTTTTATAAATTAAATTTCTTACAGTGCATTTGAATAAAAATCAAAAAAATCTGATTTAATTCAAAAATATCACGAATCCTGGTTAATATGCAGTTACTTTCAACATAATTTATATTATATTATATTATATATATATATACAGTGGAAAGTCGCGTATCCGGAATCGGTGGGACTTCCGAAAGTCCAGATATTAGATTTTTTCGTATAAAAGACCCCCAAGGTAAACAAAGCTTAAAATGATCTAATAAACGATCTGAATTTAAGAAGCAAAAGAAAATAAACATTTTTTTCAGGCAATAATGTTTTAGTATTAGAATGATATATAATCAATCAAAAACAAATTATTACAAAAAAAATAATTATTGCTATTATAAAAAAAAAAAATTTGAAAACGAAAAAAAATTTTAGTTATGAAAATATTAATAAATTGCTCTCTCCACCATTTTGAACTAGAACAATTCAAGCAAGAAGGGGAAATTCTGGTCATTCATTAAGGTAGGTAGGGGGAGAAGAAAAATTCATTTTCTCCGTACTTGTCATTCAAGTTGAGGGCAGAAAAGTGACTAATTCTTATTTTCTCTCCCATCATTGGCTATCAATTAAGCATAAAGGCGTGGCATGCTGATTGGGTTCGCTTTATTTTTTCTTGTTTGACTGAACGTGATTCCCTCTCCACTTTAACATTTGCTGTGTTTACCCTTTTTCACAGTATTTCTTCTTTCCCTAACTGTCTAATAAAAAGGTTCCAGAAAATGCCTCTTTTACTAGCCAGCTGTATAGGCAAAATGGGGGAAGGGGACTCAGTTGTGGATTCCAGCATTCCAGAGGAGGGTCTTCACTAAGGGTAAGGTCTTGGTAGATCTTCTGCTCCCCTTTCTGTTGATTTATGGGCTCAATGCATAAATCACTAGAAGCTAGGAAAGGAAAAAACATGTCAAAAGACCTCTTTTTCTTTCTTTTTTTCTTCTTTTTTTTGAAGAGAGAAGATGAAGAAATTTTTATTTTGATTGTTAAAAAGTGTCCAGGAAATCGATCGTTCCAGAAAAGGGACGTCCGGATATGGGACGTTACACTGTATAATTCTCAATTGGTTAAAATTTTTATGAGTTTTACAAGTTAGTATTGCACCATTTTCTAAATTTTGGTACATTAATCTAGTTGATAATATTAAACAAAAATGTCATTTATCAATAACAAAAGATTAATTGTATAGTATAAAGGGAATCTTTAGTATAAAGGAATTTAAAAAACATACTTACCATAAGTTCTCTCAGGAGTAGCTTTTCCTTCGCCAAAGAGTCTACTTTTTGTAGTAGTAGCTCTTTTAACTTGCTCCTTTACAACTCCAGATCCACCGGCGCCTAAGCCGTAACGGGCTAATCCATAAGTTCCGAGCCCTGGCGATCCTAGTCCAGGTGAACCTAGACCAGAAAACCCCAGTCCCGAGATGTCACTGAATCCTAAATCAGGTGGCTCTAAAACTAAAAAATTTAGAGCAATATATTAATCTTAAATAACTAAAGTTAATCTAGTATTAATTTGTAACTAATTCTACAAATTAAAAACAAGTATACTTTTATATTTTCTTTATTTCAAACAAACTAGCTTAATATAAAAAGGTGTAACAAAATTTAAATTGAAAATAGAAATGTGACGAAAATTCCATTTCAGCAGATGTTAAAAGTGTGCTTTAAATATCTTGGTTGTAGTAGTTGCATACTGAGTTTTGATGAACAGAATAAAAAAAATATTTGGGATATACAGTGGAAAGTCGCGTATCCGGAATAGGCGGGACTTCCCGAAGTCCGTATATTTGATTTTTCCGTATAATTGACCTCCAAGGTAAACAAAGCTTAAAATGATCTGAATCTAAGAAGCAGAAAATAAATAAACATTATTTTTCGGGCAATAATGTTTTAGTATTAGAATGATATCTAATCAATCATAAACAAGATATTAGAAGAAAAATAATTATTGCCATTTTAAAAATAGATATAGAAAACGAAAAAAATTCAAAGTTATGAAAAATATTAATTGCTCTCTCCACCATTTTGAACTAGAAGGAGAACGATTCAAGCAAGAAGGGGAAATTCCTGTCATTCATTAAGGTGGGTAGGTGGAGAAGAAAAATTCATTTCCTCCTTACTTGTCATTCAAGTTGAGGGCGGGGTAGTGACAAATTCCTATTTTCTCTCCCATAATGGGCTATCAATCAAGCATAAAGGCGTGGCATGCTGATTGGGTTCTCTTTATTTTTTTTTGTGTGACTAAAGGGGATTCCTCCTCCACTTTAACATTTGCTGTGTTTACCCTTTTTCACAGTATTTCTTCTTCCCCTGACACTCAAATAAAAGGGTTCCAGGAAATGCCTCCTTTACTAGCCAGCTGCATAGGAAAGAAGGGGGAGGGAGGGGACTTGGTTGTGCTCCTTTGAAAACAAATCCCCCCCCCCGCCTTTTTCCTGCATTCCAGAGGTGGAGAGTCATGGTCTTAGTAGATCTTCTGTTCTCTTTTCTGTTGATTTATGGGTTCAATGCATAGATCTTTAGAAGCTGAAAAGGGGGAAAACCTGTCAAAAGACTTCCTTTTTTTTTTTTTAAAGGAGAGGGGAAGATGAAGAAATGTTTGTTTATTTTGATTGTTAAAAAGTGTCCGGGAAATCGACACTTCCGGAAAAAGGACGTCCGGATATGGGACGTTACACTGTATTAATAAAATGAGGGAAAATGCAAAAATACACACAGCGACTGATTATGGTTTTGACACCAAGTCCTGCATGTTTTAGCCAATCTTTTGACTGATAGGCAATTCCAGAAAATCTAAGAAATTAGCAAGTATTTTAATCAGGGGACTCGATGTTAATATATTGTAAATAAATACAAAGATACTTTTAAAATTTCTCCCTGCAATTCCTTTTTCTTTTCAAAAATGCTTTTAAAGTGAACATCTATGTCCGCAAAATGTTAATTTCTCCATTTGAGAAAAAGAGTTAAGTCCATTGGCCAGGGATGAGATTAGCCAAAACGCAAAAAAGCTGAATTTCCACGATAGTAAATTTTACGCAAGCGCAACCCTTTAATAATAAATTCCAGACAGTTTAAGGTAATAAATAATGTGTTGATATACAATTGTGCACTAATCTATTATTATATAAATGATTGCATTGATACTTAACATTTAGTGAGAAAAAAAATTACCAATTGAAAAAATAAAGCTGGAAATTATATTTTTCCTCAGTTCACAAAAGAGACAATTACTACTTGAAAAACTACCTGGTTTAGTAAATTAAAACTACTGAGAATATAAATTAATATTTCATTTCTTTAAATAAATACTGTAATGTGATTTATAGCAAATATATCAGTAATATTAATCTTTAAATTTTATTGGGAAAAAAACTTAAGCAATGGACCGAATCATTATGTTCATATTATAGTCTAATCTAACTACAGCCCTCTGAAACATATCAATAACAGTGAAGTAGAAATATATATTAACTCCTTAACATACAAAAATTGCTATTTCAGTTTGAAAAATTACATGACAATCAGCAACTGTTTAGATAATTGTTTTTTATTTGATAAGAATTTGGCATTTTATAGCGTAAATAACAGCAATTATAAATAAAATTTTAATAATGAGTTAATAAACTCTTTTTCCCCAAAATTTTTTTTTAATTAAATTCCTTTTTAAGTGATTGCTTTTGTTTGCTATATCTTTTATGTTTGCTATATTTAGTCGTTAGTCCATCTTCAAACATCTTGTGAGAAATCCTATTTTTTCTTCTTTGCAAGCACAGAATGTAAGTTTTGAATATATTCCCTTCCAGTTTCTCTGATGTTGTAACACTTACATATACTAATAATCGTCGTTAGAAAAACAGTCACCTTTATAGTAACTAATTTTTTTTAAAAATTTACTTCTTACAAGAATCACGATAGTTGATCTTAAAATTGTGTGAATATGAAGCACAATTATGGATTTTGAAATCACATGAATATGAAACTAGATATACGATTTTGAAAATGAGAAAATATAAACTGGGATATAGAATTTTTAAAACGCGTAAATACAAATCACGATTCATAATTTTTAGATAGCGTAAATACGAATCATGATGCGTAATTTTTAGATTGCATAAATAAGAATTATGATGCATAACCTTTAGAATGCGTGAATGCGAATCCCAATCCTTATTTTAAAATCGCGTATAAATACAAAAATCAATGGTTGATATTATAAACCGCATGAGCAAATCAACACATTGAATTTTAAACTTGCGTGAATACAAATCGCTACATAGGTTTTTAAAAAGACGTAAATACGAATCACAATATCGGATTTTTAAATCTCGTAAATAAGAATCGCAACGTACAATATTCAAATCGCAAGAATAAGAATCACAACACGAAAATATGAAAAGCTATGTTTGATATTAAAATCGTGTGAATAAGAATCGAGATATTAGCAGATTCCAGACTTGGGACCTCTGAAAGGCTTGTCAGAAGCAGCGTCGTTTGAACTATGAAAATCGGATCTATCTGGAGGGCGGGTAAAAAATTCGGAAAATCTTATCTGCTGCGTGTAAAAGGGGAGAAAATACGTAAAATAAGTAAAAATGAGAAAGGATTGGTAGCTATGTAGTTTGAATTTTCTGCTTCTCTTTGAAAATCGGAGAATTTTCTGAAAAAGCGGAATACTTATAAAAAAAATGAAATTTTTAGAAAATCTGAATTTTTGATAAAAAAAAGCTGAAATTTAAGAGATAAAAGTGAAAATAGCGGAAATCCGCTAAAAAGCGGAAGAATCTCATCCCTAATTGGCTTAAAATATAAAATTCAAACACAATAGCTAAAATTTGTAATTATTTTTCAACTTACAAATTTTAAATTTGCTTTCGAGAAACGAATATTAACTTACAATTTTAAAAAAAATTGCCACATATGGCTGCTCTGCAAAAGATTTCTGTTTCGTCCCTCAGAAGCTTTTTACATATTGACATACGCCTGCAACGAATAACCTTTCACACAGTTAATTAATTATTGTGCACCACATATCAACGCGAAACACTCTTTCCTCTACGATTTAAATTTGCTTTTGCTGTCATAGTTACGAATTTTAAGACACAAAAAATGGACACTAAAAATTAAGAAGTTAGGGGACCAAATTTCGAAAAATAAGAGTTTTTATTTTATTTCTCAGGACTCAGTTGACTGATTTTTCTTAAATTTTGTATTTTAATCACTATATCCCAATTGCAAATGATGAAAAAATTGTATACCTTACATTTCTTAAGTTTCTCGACTTCTCTTAAATAAAGTAATAATAAATGTTTACTAAAAGTTTTATTTTGCATGAAATTATCTTTACAAAAACGAATAGGAATTGATTGATCTGATTGGAATTGTATGCAAAACTTTTTCAATTTGTTAAAAAAAAAATTGGGATATAGTGAAATACGCAAAAACTAAAGTTAACATTAAAGGGTCCTAACTTTCAAGCGCGGTCTTGAAAAAACTATTAAAACAATATTTCCAGATTGAAACTACTATATTTTGGGAGTCAGAAATCTGAATCCTAACTTAAAATATCGTTTGGATTAATTAATTAGTGTATTTGATGTCACCCTCTCGAACCATTAAGAATGAGTCCAAGAACATGAGGATCCGAACTTAAGATTAAAAATTATTCCGGTGGGTCCATTTATTTTTTTGCGCACTGTACATTCATTTAAAGCAGTCATGTCAAAGATACAGCCCGCGGGCCACATCCGGCCCCCGGTTCGTATCAATACGGCCCGCAATTGCGATGTGTCACAGAAAGAAGAATTGTGTTTTTTAGAGCTTTTAGACTTCACTCGATTCCTCTACGGAAGTTTTAAAATGTGCACACTACATTTATAAGTAATTTCGAGAGCAGCGATTGCCTAGACAAGCGAGAGAGACAGTAACGCCATTTCTTAGCAACAGGCGGAATCTTCGCCTGAAATATACTTAGCAGCACAACTTCGGATGGCGCTCCTGCCATGGCTGGCAAACATTCGGGAGTTGTAACTAAATTAAAACAGAAAGCATCAGGGAATTTTGTGGGATTTCCCTGTATAATTCATCAGGAATCATTGGCATCCTAACATTTAAAAATGGATCATGTCATGCAACCTATAATTAAAATAGTAAATTTTATAAGGAGCAGAGGACTAAATCACCGACAGTTCAGGCAATTTTTACAAGATTCGGACGAAAATTTTATTGATGTCCCTTATTTCACCGAAGTTCGTTGGCTCAGTCGAGGAGTAGTTTTAGAAAGATTTTTTCCATTACGTGACTCTATTCAAGCTTTCATGTTAGAAAAAGGTAACCCAATTGATTATGACAATGACTGGTGGATTGATTGTGCCTTTTTGGTAGACATGAGTTAACACTTGACTGATCTGAATGTAAAATCTGATTGTCACTCAAATGTATTCATGTATTCAAGCCTTTGAAACAAAGTTAAGTCTCTGGGAAAATCAAGTAAAAAAATCATATTTTGGATCATTTCCCTCATTTAAAATCATTTGGCACAGTGAACCACAAAGAAATTGGATCAATATTCTCAACTTCTGCAAAATCTTATCAAGGAATTCAACAATCGTTTTGAAGACTTCCACAAAATGAATGAAACGGAATTCCCAATTTTCAACAATCCATTCAATTTTGAAGCTACACAGACACCAGTTCATTTGCAAATGGAGTTGATAAATCTTCAATCGGACAGTATTTTGAAAGAAAAATTTAAAGAGGTTAACACTCCTACATTTTATACACAATATTTCAAGAGTTTGGATAACTACCCAGAATTAAAAAAGCATGCAGCACGCATTTTGTGCATGTTTGATAGCACCTATTTATGGGAGCAGATGTTTTCCGTCATGAAAATAAATAAGAACAAACATCGCGCAAGACTAACGAATAAACATCTCCAATCAATTCTTAAAATAATTATAACAAATATGAAATCGGACGTCAATGAGCTTGTCAAAAACAAGGGAAGTCGGGTATCTGGATCCTCGAGCTCAAAATAATAACCATCTTTTATAACTTTGATATGATTTTTAACAACCGTATATTATAAACTATATAATTAGATAAAGAAAATTTTTTAAAAATTCAGTACATTTTTTTTATTTGCATCTGGCCCGCCTACATATTCTAAATTTAATATATGGCCCTCTGCAAAATTGAGTTTCACACCTCTGATTTAAAGTTTATGTCAATATTGCTGATAATAGCAAAATATTTTTTCATTTTTATGCAGAAAGGTAAATAAGCTGGTGGTTATCCATATATATAACCTTTGATAATTTTAAGGATTATGATTGAAAGAGGAAAATAAGGTGAAATGATGTTCACTTTCAATATTAATATCAGATATAAGTAAATAAAAATGTCTTTCATTTTGTCCTCTTTTGTTAATTTCATAGTAATAGCTTCGAAATAATATATCAATGACAATGATGATAACATCTCAATCTCGTCATATCTCAAGAGCGTTTTGAGTTTCGATTGAATCGAAAAAATTTTCATACAATTGCGAAAATTCGTTTTTTTTAAAGGGAATTGTACATGCAAAAAATATGGTTTTAAAGTTATAAAATATTAAATATTTTTTATATTTTTATTTATAATATGCGTTGGAAAAATTCAGAATCCCGATTTTTGAAATCCCCGTATAGTAAATGGCGATTGATGCACGTTAAATCTGTCTCGACACAAAGTCCTCCAAGTTCCCATATCAAATCAATACCTCTGGAGGTACGTATCCAGGAGTTTCCTTGTCCTCTGGATTGGTTCAAAATTACAAGGCTACAGAGTTGAACATTAGGTCGGTTGTTCAAAGATGGATAAAATAATATAAGAAAGCAAAATATACAAATTTTTATATAATTTTACGGAAGGTAATTTTAAGTTGTAAAATACAAAATTTGAATGAAACCGGTCGAATAATTCGAGATAAATAAAATTTTAAGCAAACTGACTTTTTTAAAATTGGTAACTCAGAAATTAATCAATCGATTGCTCTGAAAGTTTGTATTTTGAGATTAAAAGAATGCAAAAATATGTAGAACATACAATTCAATATATTTTACTATTATTTAATAAACTAATAAAAAAATAACAAATACATAATTGTTTAAAATTATTTTTGCTTAAAAATATTTGTACAAAATGTTTTTTGTAATTTTATGCAAACATTTTTCAATACACTCAAAGAGTTCTTGAGATAATGGGCTATAATCGAAGAGTGAAGTTAAAATTAAAGGACCCAAACTTTCCAACTCTCTCTTTGCCATAACTTCAGACCATACCTTCCAGATTGCGACTGTTTCCTCATTTTGAAAATTAAAAACCTATACACAAACTTGTATGTTTATCCAGAACAGAATTCGCTTTTCTGTTTATTTTCGTAACTTAAAATATGGTATTGACTCTTTGTACGTGAAAATATGATTAAATCAAAAGTTAATCAAGGTGTTCCCTTTTTCCATTTCATACACTGTACATAAAATAAGTCAATGAGAATCTGTTATGTAGATTAATATATATTTTAAGATATTGAATACGAACAGTTTAATTGTTTTTCTGAATCAATCAACAATCTTTCCACTATTAAGAAAATGATAAAAAAATAATAAATTAAAAATATTTTGTTACTGTTTGTTTTCCTTTTTTTCCAACTGCATATTTATTGCGTTGATTAAAATATAAACCTTGAATCCGAATAAGTAAATGATTTTCCTCATTTAAAAGTATTTTTAAAAAAAGGTGGGAAAAAAATTTTTTATTTTTATTTTGCTTGAAAATTTCAAAAAGCAATTATGTGATTCCATAAACCATTGATTAAACACATTACATAAAAAAGAATTTGTGAAGAAGAGGACCTGCATCACTTTCTGTCCCTTAGGCTTTTGTCAGATATTCCCCCAGCAAAGAGGTGTGATTATTAGCAGTTTGAAAGATAAGTCTCCAAGAAAATGAAGATGTGTCTATGGGAAAGGATTTCTAAGAGACTTCAAAAATCTTCAATTTCAACCATGTCTAATCGCATTCGGTCTCTAGTTTAACAATGTATGGGCAAAGTTTAGAAGTAGTGCAGTGAAACTACAATTACATAGAATTTACAATATATTTTACTAATTTTTGTTACTTATTCCTAAAAATAAATAAATAAAAAATCAGCTACAAAAATTTTTATTACGCATTTGTAAGTGAATTTTTGACCTTATTTAGAAAAAAATTTGACCAGACTATTTTCCCGACGAGACTCTAAATTTTCCCGATGGGGGGGGGGCGGTCATGCCAGACAGGGGTGAAATTGCCCCCCCTGACCCCTACTGGAGCCGACCTTGTAATGATTGATCTCAGTCATATTGAAATATTGTGTCATTAATCTATAAATGGAACAGAGCAAGAACTTGGTATGCTTGCTTGTGCCTATTACAAAGACAATGGAGCAGCATGAATTGTTTAGTATAAAGGGAATCTTTAGTATAAAGGACTTTATAAAACATACTTACCATAATTTTTCTCAGGAATAGCTCTTCCTTTGCCAAAGAGTCTTCTTTTGGTAGCAGTTGCTGTTATAACTTGCTCCGTCACAACTTGCTCCGTCACAACTCCAGATGCAGACGAGTCACTTTCGATTGATCCTGTTTCAGAAATGTCACTGATTCCTAAATCAGGTGGCTCTAAAACTAAAAAATTTAGAGTAATATATTAATCCTAAATAACTAAAGTTAATCTAGTATTATTTGTAACTAATTCTACATATTAAAAACAAGTATATTTTTATATTTTCTTCATTTCAAACAAACTAGCTTAATATAAAAAAGTTAACAATATTTCAATTGAAAATAGAAATGTAATAAAAATTTCATTTCAGCAGATTTTAAAAGTGTGCTTTAAATATCTTGGTTGCAGTAGTTGCATACATAGTCATACTGAGTTTCCTTGAACAGAATAAAAAAATATTTGGGATAGATTAATAAAATGGGGGGAAATGCAAAAATACACAGTGACTGATTACGGTTTTGACACCAAGTCCTACATGTTTTAGTCAATCTTTTGACTGATAGATGATTGTAGAAAATCACAGAAAGTAATACTATGCTTATCACCTTTGGATGATTTATTTTACTTCAGGATGCACAGCCAAATTTCTCAACAAAAAAGAAATAAGTACTGATTTCTCATTCTTTGCTTTTGAATTAATTAAGCATGAAATTTTTTTAAAAATTTTAACTCTAAATTTAGATAAAAACTTACAATATTAATTATAAATGTTTACTTCACAAATACATTTACAAGATTATAATTATTATGAACATACTGAAATGATAGTGTGTAGAGAATTACTAATAACCTACTAATTTTTTTTATTTAAGTTTTTAATTTTGTTTAGTAATTCTTTAATGGAATGATTAAACATTTTTCAATAATTTTGAAATGAAATATCTAAATATCTTTTTCGAAAGTAAATTATTATATGATTCATATATCCACTTTATTTAACAAATCTGAGATAGCGGAATTTTTAATTTCAACTTTTTTTTTTTTATTAAATGAATAAGAGATACAATATAATGTCAAATCTTAATCACATAAAATTTCGAAATACGTTTGCAAAATGTTAAAAAAGTCCCCCAATCCACTTTTTTTAAATCTTGGCACTAAAATTTTATGAGTTTTTCTTAAAAAAAATATAACCCAAGAGTGCTGAAAATTTTAATAACAAATTCAGTAAAATAGGACTACAATAAAAATCCTGATATAGTTTATATAATTAATGAACAGTTCCTAAAGCACAAATGCCTGTGCTTAAAAAATCTAAATTCCTATCTTTATTAAATCAAATGATGAATAAACGTGAAAGATGGAGCACTGCTTTGGACCCTCATGAAAATACTTTCTTAATGATAGATCTCAGTCATATTGAAATATTGTGCCACTTATCTATAAATAGAACAGTGCAAGAATATTGTATGCTTGCCTGTGCATGTAACAAAGACAATGGAGCATTATGAGCAAAGAAATTAACAAGAAATAAAAATACATTTTTCATATAGTGGAAAAATTTGGCACAAAGTTTAGTTTCAGTCTCTGACTTGAAGCCTGAAATCTCTCGCTAAATGCATGTGTGATTACAAGAAATTTTTCCACTTAATCCATGCTTTCGGACCAGCAAGTTATTGTTCAAACATATAAAATGATTGGCACTTTCATACCATGTGGAGGGCTACGGTAAGCCAAAATGGAGGATGATTAAATGATTAGTGAAAACTTTGAGCTAAACATTGCGAAATATGGAGACAATCAACATGTTTAAAAAAAAAATCCTATTTTGGAAAATAAGCTCTTTTTACAAATACTCAATGAAAAAAGAACTTTTAAAAAACAAAAATCAAAAATAAGGACCTTTAAAATGCTATGCAGCATATATTAGTTATATTGGTACTGTAGTGAGGTAGTGTGAGGGTACAGAAACATCTTAAATTCTAAAAACTGGCAGGGATCTGTAGTCTATAAGACAAATTATTAGTTTACTTTAAAAATTTATAAAACTAACTAGAGATGCTGCCCTACTCAGCTTGGTGAGGTAGATTTTTTTTTTTTTTTTTTTGTAGTGGTACAAAATTTATGTTACATAGAACTTTAGGTTAGTAAATTTAAAGAATTTTGAATCCCATTAAATGTGTATAACTAATACATACACAAAAAAAAGACCACTACACTAGAATAGTTTCATGGTGATACTTTAACAAAGACTTTAATATTCTAGCATTTAATACTCTGCACTTAATAAAATATGTTGAAATCAGAGAAGTTCACACACTTGCAAAAATATTGACTTCTCAGCAACATGAAGTCGTTTTTACTGTTGCATACTCCAGACAATGTCATTGTTACACTGACTCAGATATGTATTATATACACTAACGTTACGTAGTTTAGCAATATAATACATTTAAATAGTGTTAGTCACTTTAGAACTGATTGTCAGTTGTATTTGGATGAAACTCTGGATCTAAGTATCAAATTTCTGGAATTCCCATCCCGTCTACCATTTTTTAATACAATGCACTTATCTATAATACTATATTCAAGTATGAGTGTTATATAATCAGAACAGTATAGTATCAGTCTGAAGTAGTCCATGACAAGAAAGTGTTTTCATTTTTCGCAGAAAGCGAAACTAAATGCTGAAAGGCCAATTTCCTAACTACCTATTAATATTCAGAAATACACTTACGCATATATGTATATAGAAATCGTTGCTAATATCAGACTTAAAACAAGTCATTATTGTTTAGCAGAACATCTGGATGGCAAATCTGCAGAGCAGTTAATAAAGTGAATTGCCGTACTTAAAAATTAATTATTTTTTATTGAAATTACATACATTTGCTGACTTGTGTGCTCAATATATAGGCTTATATATCATTGTCAAGTAGAAAATACAGATAGAACAATTCAGAGAAAGACATCACAAAGAATACATCCAGGGTTACGGCGGGATTCGAACCCGCTACCTCCACGCTTAACAGAGCGTTTGACCGGCGATACCGCTCGGCCAGGGAGGCCCCTTAAAAATTAAAAGAAAATATGTATACTGCGATGTACCTTTACTACAACTTCGATTTTACTTGATAAAAGATACAGGGTTGCCATACGTATTTATGGTTTAGCAGAACATCTGATCATTATTATTTAGCAGAACATCTGGATGGCAAATCTGCAGAGCAGATAAAGTGAATTGCCATGCTTAAAAAGAAAAAGAAAATATGTATACTGCAATGTACCTTCACTACAACTTCGATTTTACTTGATAAAAGATGCAGGGTTGCCGTACTTATTGTTTAGCAGAACATCTGGTCATTATTGTTTAGCAGAACATCTGGATGGCAAATCTGCAGAGCAGTTAAAGTGAATTGCCATGCTTAAAAATAAAAAGAAAATATGTATACTGCGATGTACCTTTACTACAACTTCGATTTTACTTGATAAAAGATGCAGGGTTGCCGTACGTATTTATTGTTTAGCAGAACATCTGGATGGCAAATCTGCAGAGCAGTTAAAGTGAATTGCCATGCTTAAAAATAAAAAGAAAATATGTATACTGCGATGTACCTTTACTACAACTTCGATTTTACTTGATGAAAGATGCAGGGTTGCCATACGCACTTATCGAGATCGCAACTCTGAGGAGAAAACCGTTGCAATGTTTTGACCCTCCACTCCCTTCAGTTGTATAGGAATATACTACGATATTTTCCCCTAATATGTTTTTTCTATAATTTCCACACTTCTTTCACAACTATGCAAAAGGGAGGCTCCCCTGCTTTGGCAGTCCGACAACCCAGGCGCGAAGTTGAGCACTTCACGATAGAACAATTTAACAAGAATCGATATCGCGCACACTCGGTTCCTACGTAAGCTCGAAAAAAGTGATCACTCACCCGCTTATTCACCGCAGCCAGTGATGCTTGGCATCGGTATTCTACTAGGAACCGTGGGAAAAGGAAAAAAATAATTCTTATTTTGAATTGTAAAAAATTATTTTAATGAATTTTCAGCAATATTTAAAAGTAAAATTCTACTAGTTTATCAAAGACTCATTTTTAAATTTCTCATCAAAAATGAAAAGAATTGAAGTTCTAAAAGTAATTTTTATCGACAGAAAATTACAATACATCTGATACTTTCGATGAGCCCAAACAAATATGAGTTAGTACCAATGATTCTAGATCAGAAAATGATCAAAGTAGTAGTCTCATAAAGAAACGATCCTAGTATTTGAAGTTATATAATTATGATTAAAAAGATTATTTTATGCGTTCGCGATTGTAACGCTTAAATACATCTAAGGAGGAGACCGGTTCCACGTCTTGACCCCCCCCCCATCTTTTTAGTTGGTATGTACTATCAACTGAAAGGGAATGTAATTCTTCCCTTTAATATTTTACGCATTTAACTGTCAAACAATTTTCTCGATGCTTTTTTTTTAAAACTATTGGCGGTCGCAACGCTCGAATACGCCATCTGAGGAGACCGGTTTCATGCCTTTAACCCTTCTCCCTTCCCTCTCCTCTTCAGTTGTATAAGAATGTACCACGATATTTTCCCTTTTTATTCAATATTTTTAAAAATTTCCGTGATGCATTTTAGAATTATGCTTAATGTAGTTTTCCAACTCAAAAGATTTTAATCTATATGAAAATCAAGAGAGAAACTAGCGTACTTCCTTCCTCTATGACTCTACACATGATAATGGGGAGAGCATGTGTAGTGTTGCCATAGGTAGGCGAGTTTTTCCCTACGCCACCTACAGCCCATTTCGATCGCCAATGTTCAATGTAATTTTCAGTTCCATATAGTTTCCTAACTTAGAATTTTTAATATACTGAAAATACAGACAGAAACTTATGTACTTCCTTCTTCTATGACTTGATTGTGAAAAGATGCGATGTGTTGCCTTAGGTAGAGAATTCTATTCTACACACACCAGTAGCCCAATTTCATCGCCAATACGATACAATTGGAAGAAAAAAAAAAGAGGGTATGATATAACTTAACTACAACTTCAATTTTACTGCAACCGCTTTTATTACGTTATTTTGTAAAAACTTGACTACAACTTCAACTTTATAGATGAATTGTTTATGTCTCAAAAGATATGAAACATGTTTCTTAGTATTTTTCTTCCCTCACTCTCATCTTAATTTAATAAACATTAATAATTCGGTTTGTTTCACAAGGTAATATCACTCAAACACTAAATATATACAGAAGATTAGCATAAATTGTATGACCTCTAAATTCTAAAAGAGACTTATAAAGTTTTTTTGATATAGAGCTCCATACAACATAATCAAGTCGCTCAGTACTTGAGCTGAATTTCTATTCAAGTTAATCAGTTATAAGTATTTTAATTGTATTTTTCTAAAATGCTGTGTTAGAATACAGCAGTGTACAGATTGATTAACGCATCATATAATTAATTGTTAAGCAACTTCTCTGCTGTTCAACTTATTACTTTGCTAGCTAACTGTTGTTTAAAGCTTGGATCTACTGTTTTTAAAAAAATTATGCAGTAGCAACTTTAACTGCTAAACAAAGTTTCAAGCCAACTGTAATTCTCCCAAATTGTCAAAAAGTGGCAGTAAACTATTTCTAAACAAAGATTCCCCAATTACAAAATTTTTCAGTGCATGAACGAGGGCAATAATTTAGAAAGAAAGCAGCCTCAACAGCTGTTGTAGTCTGCAACACTTTAGAAAAAAAGTTAAAATTTAGAAATGCCTATCTTAAATTTAGTTGACTTTTTGACAGCAGCAAACTTCATTCTATATGTAAATCAATCTGAAATAATTGAAAATACGAGATTTAATATCCTTATAACCATTATTATTTTTCTCAAAAACAAAAAAAAAGTGATAAGCCTTTTAGTTAGTCACATAGTGATTTAGTTATTGTGATTTAATAGATGTCTCAGTACTTTGTGTTGAAAGTTTCAACCAAATTTCAAAGAACTAAAAAAAAAAAAGATAGTCATAGATCCCAAAAAAAAGCAGTCTTAAACTTATAAAAAAAGTACATGCACAAAGTCTCATTTAAACTTGCCATGTTCCCATAACATTTTATAAGCTTACATTATTAAAATGCTTCAAAAATTTAAAATAACTTCTTATTATGCTATTAAACAATTGTTTTGGATTACACATAGTACCAAGGCCGTCTTAATAGCATGAAGGGCCCCCGGGTACAAAAATATTTTAGACCCCTATAACCCATCATAATGTTTAAAAACAAACTAAACTCACATATATAAAATAAATCCTTTTTAAGATATGATGCAAAAATTTTTACAAATTTAAACACATTTTTATTTCTCCAAAAACTCAACAAAAAAAAAAACATTTTTCAACTTCTTATAATTTTAAAAGAAATTGAGATGCTGCCCAGTTGTAATCCTCAAATAATAAAATAATTTTCAAACTCATGGAAGTTAATTAAAATAAATTAAATAAAACAGAGGTATAACTAATTAAAATAAATTCAAAAGGTATGAATTTTTTTTGTCAAACTAAACAGTTATTAAAACATCTTTCAATGCCCAAGTACCTAAAATTTTCGTTGGAACAAAGAAAAATAGATTTCAGTTGCTTTTAAGTTTTCTTGCTGACAAACTATTCAAATTATTAATGTTTGTATGATAATCAATCACTATTTTATAGAAAAAAAAATGCTCGCTTTATATAATAGAATATATAAATTTTAAAAAATATTTGAGGCAATGTTTATTCTTAGCTTTTTTTAAACGAAATTTATAAAAAGTAATTGAAACTATATTTTCATCAGAAAATTTTGATTCCTTTATTTGTAATGTGAAAAATTAGATTTTTTATGTAAAAATTAGTTAAAGAGGATGGGAACATATTAGTTTGACAAAAATGTTAAATTTTTACCTCAAATAATTGTAATAGATGAAAGAATTATTTATTTTGAATCTCAATAACTGATTACTGTTACTGACAATAATTATAAGACTGGTTATTTTCTAGGTATGACATAGGAATATTTCAGGTTTTTGAAAAAAAATTGCAGCTTTCCCTGACTAATCCCTGATTTTTGGAGTTTAAATAAAATTCCCTGACAATTCCAGGTTTTTTCTGATCCACGAGAACCCGGTATAAATACTAATTGAAAAATTATACTTCATTATTAATTCCATTCTTGGAATCAATGTTCTTGTTTTTAGCTACATTAGAACTAACCATTATTGCCCTTTTTATGAGCATTTCAGATTTGAGCTTATGTTCTTGTGTAGAGTCACAAGAAGCAAACTGAAATTTTCTAAAACAGCAAGAAAAATGCTACAAATTTACGCGGCAGTAAGAGTGCACTAAAACAGATTCTATGATTCATTTTTAGTGCTGAAAGTTAAATTAGGAAAAATAAGTTATTTTAGAAAAAACAAACATACCTCCTCATCTTTTTAAAGCTAATTTTTACAATATAAAATTTAATGCAAACATTAAAAAAAAAACATGATTATTTATATAAAATAGCTCCATCATTCATAAATTTGTTTTTAAACTAATTATATTAGGATTATTTTTATAGAGGCTAAATTTTATTCATAGATCTATCTTTTATGACGCCAACGGAAGTGGCATTTCCACTCCAAGAAAATGACACTGATTAAAATAATTTGAGAAAAAGTATGAAGACCAACTTCCATCAACAACCAATTGACAGTACTTTTTTAAATCTTAACATTTCCACGAAAAACTGATCCTCAATATTGTCTCTAGATAGAATTACAAAAATGTGCTTCTAAGTTCTCTAGAACATTTAAAATTGGAAGAGGCGGAAATTAAAAGTAAACTAATTTATTGCTCAATATAACTTGCTTAGAACCAATCAGATTTTTTAGTGTTGAGTCCACTTTTTATTTACCATCAACTTTTTTATGAGCATTAATTTGTAGATAGTACTATCAGGAGTCTGTCTAGGTCAGGTGGTCAGCCGAACACGGAACCCCCAGTGTTTAGTTCCCAAGCATGCTTGGTACTCATTTATCGACCCACTGAAGGGATGAAAGGCAGAGTCAACCTGGCCCGGTCCGAGGATCGAACCAGGCACCTGTGGCACAACAACGCAATGCGCTACCACTCAGCCACCGGGCGAATTTATTTTGTGAAAAGTTAGACATAATTTGTGAAAAAATTATATAAAAAATCGACACAAAAAGATGGTAAAAATATAGATTTATCGATTCTTAAGGGATACAAAATTAAAATTTTTAGAAAAAGTATTTTGTGAAACTATCGTTTTTCCTAAAATTGAATTTGTGAAGGTACCGCTAAACGGTAGTAAATTCGGCCTGGACAGATCCCTGACTATCCTAAAGTGTTTTTTTAAGGAAGTGTAATAATAATGCAATAAAATTCCAGATTTTTAACAAGAAAAAGTTTTGAACTAAGAAATTAAATTTGCTACAGAATAAATAAACTTAATGTGAAAAACTTAACTATCTGGCTCTCTATTAACTTTTTTTTAAAAATAACTTCATATTTTTTTTGTTTTATTCATTTTAAAGATTACAAATGTTATTTAAGAGTAGATTTAAACAGACTTCTAAAATAAAAACTAGATTTGTAACGTATATTTGAAATTAAAAATAAAAAAAATTTCAGCAGTTTATTTTCAACACACAAAAAAGTTAATTGAAATGACATAGAATTTTATTTTAAAATAATACAGTGGTCAATTGAACAGGAAGTTTCTTTCACATATCCGTAGTAAAATACACTGCAATTAAGGATCATAAATTTAGTGAAACAACTGAAGATATGAAAAAATTTATGTATGAACACAGTATTCAAAAGGTGCTATCATTGCACACTTAAATATTTAATGAGCATTAAGGTAAAAAGCTTTGGTTGCATAATACATTATAAATTGTGACTAGCCAAATGTAAAAGTTTAATAACATTGGTCTTTAGTATTAAAGTACATATATAAAAAGTAAAATCATTGCTTGAGCGATGAAAAACTTTTGAAGATACATCTTACCATCACATTAAATCAGTTCCAGAGAAAAGAATAACAAAAATATCACTGTTGTAAATAACTTACATTAACATCAAACTTGGAAGTATAATTTTATCACATAAGCAAAAAATCACCAAGTTTGAAAATACCTTAGAAGAAAAAAAGATTTAATATAAAGCATTGGTAAATGGAAATGTAGATTAACTTGAACATTTAAAATATTCCTGAAGACTTCCCTCCTGGGGGATTGCGGATACGTATGCTTGTCTGAACTACCTTAGGAGGAGCTTCAGTATTTGGTTGTTCACAGGCCTTTTCTGAAACTTCATACAAAGATTAGATTTGTAAGAAATAAAAGTAAAATATAAAAAGTTTAGAGCCTCTTGGTGCCAAGTTAACAAGTTGAATTTTTGTTACAATGCTAGAAAGTCTCCTAGTTGTGTACACATTCCCTGGCAGGAAAACCAAGCATTTAAACAATCATTAAAACTGAGAAAAATATCAAAAATAAAAAAATTCCATTAGAAAGAATGAAGTTAATAATAGAAAAATTTTATTCTCTTATATATGTAATGATTTAAAATAGGAAATGAAAAGGAAAAAAATTTAAAAAATAAAAACTAGTAGGCACAAACTCTTCAGCCCCTAATTACCAATTAGTCCCAATTATCAAATTACAAACTTACCACTACTATCGATAGTTATCTTTTCTTCATCACTTGGCTTTTGATCATCGATCAGTTCTTCAAATATTTCTTTTTTATCATCCATGTCTACTTCAAAACCTTCCCCGGTTATAGGGTTACGCCTAACTAAAAGTTTTAGGAAAACATGCAATAAAAAATTAACCAAAAAATAAAATTAAAATTAAAACAAGAACTAAGCAAACCAAAAATAAAATACTAACACAAATCAATGCAAAAAATAAACAAAAGTGTCTTCATAAACCAATAAAAATACAAGAAATGGGCATAACTGATCAGTGCTATAAGACTCTAAAACTGGACTACATATTTATACTGCCTTTTAATACTTAATTTCATGAGAGAGCTCTTGTCTTTTCAAAAAGTATTCAAATAAAAATCTGAAATCTTTATGTTTCAATTATTTAAATTTTTATATTATAGAAATGCAAATTAAAGAACCATTTCCTTTTCTGTTTGCAAATTTTAAAATCTAGGCATTACTTAAATGTTGACCATATTTTTTGGATTTAACCATTATTTGACTATATTTAACTAAATTATTTGAAAAGTTTGAAACTACAAATGAACCTGCTTACCTCGAAAACCTCTATATCTCGAAATTTCTAAAATTCACTACATTTACTATCTTAAATCAATGTATTTTCCATGTTTATGTCAAACATTTTTTTTTCAAAACCTCTGTTTCTCGTAATTGAGTACAAATGTCCAAATAACAAAACTTTCTTTATCAGTAGAACTTGCAGACAGAGATGAATTTCGTGAACCCACAGGAAGTAGAGATGAACAGGTTGGGGGCGTTTCTTGGGATTTCGATCACTGTCCCTGCACATCCTTAACTTGAAAAGAATACAATGATTCTGGCAATAAATTAGGGGCTAATGAGTACGACGGATTGACTCAACATGGATAAGAAAGCTAGAAATTCAAAATTGCAACCAATGGATCAAAGGATAACTAGGAGTTTTAAAGTGAACTATAGAAAACAGTTGGTACGCAAACTTGTAGATGCCATCGATGAAAAATTTCTCTTCCAAAAAATGGAAATTCAATAAAATCGGGATTTAATGTTGAAATTAATATTGAATATTTTTACAAGTGGACAACTGCCTGGCAACGGAAATTCAATAAAATCGGGATTTAATGTTGAAATTAATATTGAATATTTTTACAAGTGGACAACTGCCTGGCAACATGCAAATCATAGATAATGTCAATAGAATATCAGATGAAGTTGAAAATCATAACTGATCAAAACTGTAGAACTCTTACTAACTTTTCTAGAATCCTTAGAAATTATTGGCTATGGGGTATTAGCGACTCTCTCTAACATTAAAAGAATCATCGTAACAAAGGTTCGACGTCAAAAATCTGAAAATTACTTTCAGTGTTAAATTTGTTTTTAAAAAAATTGTTAATAGATGTATGTGGTATAATTAATTCACAGAAATGCCCGCTTTTTTCAACTAAAAAAATTAGAGCAGGTTTAATTTCTTAATTAAATTTAATTTTTTAAAGTACCTGCATAACTCAAAACCTCTTTATCTGAATTTTTTGTGTTTCTCGTGGAATTCGAGCTCAACAGGTCCGACTGTAATTTGTTTCAAGATTAAAAACTCTAGAATATCTTTTTTTCAATGTAAAAAGTTATACTAATGATTGTGTTAAAACCTCCAGGCTTACTAGAACTAACCCTTACTCTCTTCCACTTCATTTGAATAAAGTTTATTACAGAAATAAATTTATTCTAAAAATTCTGAAAACAGACCTTCCTGAAACCTGTTGGCTTTGAACCATCAAGGTTTTAGCTTACATGCATGAACAACCTGAGTCTTACCACTATAAAAGTGCAGGGAACATATGGGTGCATACTTAGACGAATGAAACAGTTCCCAAAATCAGTAAACTATCTGCTAACTTTGAATTTTTCTACACATTTCATACTAGGCCAAATATTTTAAGTTACATTGCATTCAAATTAATAAGTTATATAGTATATATATTCTATTATGGTAACATTTAGTGTAGGGGTGCACAATCTGAGGCCTGGTGACAGTTGATGTGCAACCTGGGAGTGCTTTTGAATATAATGTTTGTTTTTTTAAAAAATAAAATTTCAAAAATTTTGAATCTTACACGCTGGTTGTCACTTTCCCATGTGCTCAATTTGCACAGATTCTATTGTAAATCTATGTTGTTTCTTGATCACTTTTTTAATGGTTATTATTTCAAAATTTCACATGGTTTTAAAAATCCAATATTCCAAAAGTGAAATTTAGATTTTTTAATAACAATAATATCTGAGCCCAAACCTTTAACAGCTCTCCTGACTTAACTAGTAAGAACATGTTTTTAAATGAATCATTGGAACCTACTCTATAGTAATTTATGAAATTTAAAGACCGGCTCACAAACTTAAAAGAATTCAAACGAATAAATACACAAATTGACATTTTTTAAAAGAAAGAAAAATTTTGCAAAGCAACATATTTTTTCAGAATTTCTTAGACCAAAGTTTTCCCCAGGGTAGCCTGAATTTAATTCAAAACCTTGTTTGTGTGATGAAACATATTCTGCTCCCCTGCATATTAGTAATAACAAAAATTGAGAATAAAAAAATAAGTTGAGATCAGACTATTATTAGCGACCACTTTAGTTGTACTTAATCTGAAAAATCTGCCTAAATTGTGCCACAGAAGAATTAAAATCAAAATTGAATAGACAATAATTAACTTATAGTAATAACCTGTAATATAAAATGAATAGTTATAAAAAATATATCTTAAGTATCAAGAGTATCAAATAGAAAAGTCAATAGTTTCAATAATATTGTGTTTATTTTATATATGATATATAACATAAAATATGATTATAGTAGTATAATAAAGTATTATGAATGATTCAAACATTAAAATATCACCAATGACAAAAAAGAAACGTGCCCCCGGTTTTTAACACTGACAAGTTTTTGACTAAAATCCAACATTGTGTTAAACCCTATAATTTTTTTTTTAATTAGAATATATAATTTTTTTAACATAATTCATTTTGAATTTCTCAAAAAATGGACTGATGATGTAACTTAATATTGACATTTTTATTAGATTACAGATATGTAAAGACATTCACAGGGGTAGCAGCAAAGATTTTTAAAATTTTAGGGTAATTTTAGGAACTTTTTTCAAGAAGTTTAGGGGTAATATATTATTTTGCTAGGATAAAAATAGATCACACGGTAGTTTATTACATAACAGAAGATTATTATAATTCATCCATACATATCATAAATGATTGCAAGCCATAAAATAAAGCTCTGAAATTTATTAAGTCAAGAATGAAATCTCTAAAGTGTAAAAATGAAATTTCAACTTTACATATTACCGATCAAAAATTAAGTGCACAATTCAGGAACAGGCAAAAGTGAGAATAAATCAAGAGAAAAAATAAATTAACACCCACTTGGAAAAATTAAATATACTTTATTAAATCCAAAACAATTCATAAATTAAAATGCAACATCAAATAAAAAATTAAGGAATATTTGACTAAAACTTAATGAACTTAAAATTATTATAAGCGATATATATATATTTAAAAAATTCACAATTTAATTTCTTTCCTATCCTTATCAGATTAAGTACACAGAAAATGATTTAATCACTTATGAAGTAAAAATATACCATATAAAAACTGTATCAACTTAAATATTAACAAAAATAATACTGTCTTAAATTGTATATACTTTAAACAAATTAAATTCTCATATCTCTGATACTTATATGTACTATTAAAGTACACAGAAAAATTTCCAGAATTTAATATCAGATAAAATTGAAGGAAATCATGACAAAAATATTGCTAACTAAAGTTATATACTGTAAACAATTCCCTTTCTCATCATCTGCAATGTTTATATAAACAATAAAAGTATTTAAAAAAATAGTTCGAAAAATCAGAACAAATAATCTGCATACCTTTAATTAAAATTATTTCCATTAATTAAAATTCTATTTCGACTCTATAGTAATTTTTAAAAAAAAGAACCTTCTTCTCTAAGATAGAATATTTTTTTATTTGATTTTTATTTAATTTTTACCTTCTTAATCAAAACTTTATTATTACCCTTTACCTTACCTTATTAAGAAAAACTATCGTGTGATATTATTAGATTTCAAATCAGCAATTTATAATAGAAGTTAGAGAAAAACAAATTAATTATGATCATTTTGCTAATATATTCTTGATATGATTTGTGAGATTCTTTTACTGCCCTTAATAGTGTTGTGGTGATCTTCAACACTCCGCCATAATTTCGAATGGTATCTTTGATTAGTCTAAGAGACATAATAGTATTCTCATGGTGACTCACATTAAGCATCGCTTTATTTATCAAAAAACCTCTCTCAGGATCAGAATTCCCATGTGGCAAAATTAAAACAGTTTTAATTAATGTAGTTAAATTCTTATATTTTAGATTATTGCTTTTTTATTTATATTTAGCCTATAACTCTAACTTTTTAGGAAAACCAACAAAAGTTTATCAGATTTTTAGGGTTTGCACATAGTTTTAGGAATTTTAGGGGGAATGCGACCCCTGCATTCACTTTCTTTCCCTTTAAAAACATTTTTTTCCCAGGAAATACTAATGTTTGATAATTAATATTTCTTTTAAGCCTTTCAAATGATGTAATATTGAAATTTGCAGATTGAGTATATAATCTTTTTGTTCACTGACTGGCACACCTGGGACCAGGTGTGATTTGTTGAATGGCCAGTGTGGGAATAGACATCTGCACACAACAGTGCCACCACCTCTAATGGCAGAACTGTTTTAATGTTCAGACATAGCAATCATTTTCAAAACTCTTCCCCAAATTTGTTCATTTTTAATATTAAAAGTTTATTATTTACCCAATGTGTACTTTTAATTCCGGCTCAATATACTAAAGGCCAACCTCTACATGCATAGATATATAATCTGTGCATAATGGAAGTTAAATTGTATTTAATCAAGAAACATAAGGACATTTCTGAAAGAATTGAAACCCAATATATTAGCATGGATTAAAGTATGAGAAAAATAAGCACCAAAAAGAATGCAAATCTTAAGAGTGATAATAATTTTTTAAAAAAAATGAACACATAAGGGGCCGTTCAAAAAGTACGTACATCCCGAAGGGGGGAGGGGATTTGCTATTTTGTACGGTTTTGTATGATGGGGAGGTATTATACGAAGTACGTACATACAGTTGGGTGTTATTGTTAAAATGATTTAAATGAGTAAATTATATTAAATAAATATTTAATTTTATTTAAAACATAAATATTTTAATTTTTATGAAAAAGGGGGGTAGACTAATAAAATGTACGTACTCTAAGGGGTAAGACCTTGTGTACGGTAATGTACGAAGGGGGGAGGGGTTTAAAATTTCTCCATTTTTGTGTACGTATTTTTAGAACGGCCCCTAATTAAACCATCCTAAAAAAGAAACTGAGAAATATATTAACAATCCATATTTATATATAATTAAAATTTATCTATATTTATTGAATTCTTTCAAACAGAAAAAAAAACACTAAAAACTAATGCTTTTTATTAAAAGATAAAAATATAAATTAACTATAAAAAATATTTATAATCCTTGGCAATAAAATAAATATATTATTTCGAAATCTGAAACAGAGTTACAAGAAATAAAATACTTAACAACTAAGTCACTTAAAAAAAAATAATTATACAAATAACTTTTTTTAATTATGTCTATAACTAAAACATTTTTAAGAGTAGTAGGGGAAAAAACAGAAGAAAAAAAACCCTTAAAAATTCAATGTTCTATTTTAAAAATATATATTTGTACTAGGTGAACCAGTTGCATATGCCTTGGACTGGTACGAAGTACAATAGTGATACCGGTCCAAAAGATAAAACTGGCATACACTTTGATTTCGTTAGACATGGGGTGCACAACCTTTTTGAGTGAAAGGCCACATGCACAGCAAATTGATCAATGAAGCGCAGCATGCCATAGTATTTAGACAGACATATTAACAGCAATTGTAGGTAGTAATTGATATAAATACATCATTGTTCTAGGCACTAAATTTTTTGTGCCAGTTAACCTTATAATATCTTTGCATAAAATTAAATGTTTAGAAAGAGCAAAACTGATTACTTAAGAAAAAGAAAAACAGAATCCGGAAATCAGAATCAATTTATCAGAATTTTTTTTAGATAAATTGAAATAATTTAAAAACCATGAGAATGTTCTTTTATCATATTACATATCCATTTAAACATAAATTTAAACATTAAAAAATTTGTTCATAGAATTAAATTTAAAAATAAATATTCTAATTATTAAAATCAATGGAAGTTAAATACTTTGTTTTAAAGAAAGTTTATAGGTTTAAAAATGATTAAAATTCAAACAAAACTTCTTCAGCTAAAAATACGATTTTGCATTTAGTAAGGAATATACTTGAACTTAAAAACATTTATTTTAAATTAGTTACAGGGCTGAGAGAGGGAAGAAAAAGAAAGAAAATTTTAATTTTGAAGGAACTATTTTCCTTAATAATAAAAAACTATTAAGATACTTGTTTACAACTTTTTATGACTAATATTTTTTTAACATGACATTTACAATCAATATATTAACAATTAATGAAATTCACATTAATTTACGAAACTTATCTTCATCAAATTTTTTTACATTTAAAATTTAATGACATGCAAATCATTTCCCAGCATATAATTATAAATGATATAAAATGGTCCTAGTATGTGGAAAATGGTTTAAAAATTTTCTTAATGGTTATCCTGCAATTTGCAAAATTTTTAAATATTGTGATAATTTTATCTACTTGATCACATGATAGCTTTTTCAAGCCATTCAATGGAAGTTTAATGATTTTGTTTAAAGACTGCTCTGTAGTTTTAAACAGGGCCAATTCATTCTGGAAAAGTCTTTCGACAGAAGTTGCTGTTGTGTGCAGTATTAAATTAGAGAAAAAAATTATTGCTTGAATACGAATAGCTATATGTGATTTTTAAATTGCATAAATAAAAAACGCTATGGTTTTCTATGGATAAAAATCTAAACAGTTTTCAAATAGCGTGAATATGAATCGAGATGTGTGGTTTTTAAAGTGAGAAAAAGACTACTCACAACGTATGATTTTTAAAATGCGTGAATATGAATCGCGATGTCTGGTCTTTAATTCGCCTGCAGATGCATCGCGGTAGATGATTTTGAATTGCGAAAAGAGTAGAAACATATGATATTTTAAACGGGAGAACATGAATCTTCATATGTGATTTTAAAACTCGTGAATGCAAAAAGCGATGGATGATTTTTAAATTTCATTAATGTTAATACGAAATGCAATATGCAATTTCAAGATCATGTAAATACGAATTACGATGTGTCACTTTTAAATTACAAGAAGAATTAAAACTTATGATTTTTAAAATTCGTAAATACGAATCGTGACACGTGATTTTTTAATCATGTGACAACAAAAACAATAGGTTGGTTGTATGTTGTTTAACTTGCAAGCGTTCATGGGACTAAAGAAATATGGTCATGTTTTGAATTACATTTTTGTAAAAGGGACCGCGTTTAATGTAAATGAACACATCTCGTATTTTTTATTCTCTTCAGGAAGGTGAAGATTTTGCTAAGATACGTAATTACTTTTTAAATTAAAGAAAATTTAAAACAGAATCAAGTTTTACGAGTTGTAATATTGTGTTGAAATATCAGGATAGTCTATATCACAAGTAAAAATGAGGTAATAAAGGGGAAATAAATTAAAAAAACACGTTCAAAAACCTTTTATATTTATGTTAAAATCTGCTTAAATAGAGCATGCATATTTTAATGAGCGATTCAAAACTCTTGTGCTGTCAAATTATATTATTAAGAATATCAGAACTTCTTATAATCTCGGGGAAAAGTGTAATAATAGCTACCAAAAAAACTATCAAAATCATTTTATATTTAGGATGAAATCGGCGTAAATAAAGAGAGTCAAAATTTTATGTACAGTAGAGAACCAATTATCCGGGATGCTCGGGACCATCGCTATCCCGGATGTCTGGATCGCCCAAAAAGTGTCGTTAATTGATGTTTTATCGAACCCGAATTACAAGGAAAAAGTGTAATGCATAAAGTAAGAGAAAAAAGAAAAGTACTCCTAACTTTAAAAAGAAAAAAAAATTGTAGAAAAATAACATTTAAAAGAATAAAAAAAATTTCAAGTTTAGACAAGAAAAACAAGATTAAAAAATACAAAATTCTCGTATTTATTTTACAATTCCTAAATTAACTAATATAAACAAAGCCAATGGTTAAATAACACAATATATTTCATACCTAATTATATGGGAAAACAATAAAATAAAAATTTATTAATCTAAAAAAAAGCTTGAACACTTGAAAATTATCGAACGGAAACGATAGTTAAAAAAAGGCACTAGCATAAATATTGAAACCCGGAACAAGGCAAGATCAACGGAACTTTTTTTAAAAAAACTAATGATAACATTTATTAATAAAAAGAATTAATTTATTGAGTGCGAAATTTATCGTGAAAAGAAAAAAAAAATCAAACGTAGTGGAATCAGAAAAACAAAGCTGCAATCTGCTTCATAAAATAATCCTATGTTTAAATTAATAAACAATTCTCCTTTTATTTATTTTTTTGTTGTTGTTGATAAAAACATGATATTTAATTACAGCAGATGTGATTCCACATCAATAAAAACTTGCAAATGATACCGCACTTGAATTTATTCAGAAGAAAAAGATTTAATTTTTATTAATCGATGTCAAATAGATAAATATATTTTTCTCTTTCATCTTCTGTTCACTGATATGCATGCAATGCATTTTCCCCATCCCCCCTCGTAAATTAAACAGAAAACGAAATCAGCATGCCACACCCTTGAGCCTGATTGACGGCCTAAAGGAGAAAATAAAACATTCCTCCCTTCTAGGTCACAGAGGAAATGACGTTTCTCTGGGTAAACGGGGGGAAAAATTCTCCCCTTCCTTACATTTTCCTCTACTCAACTTCAAGGATGAGTTCATTTCCGCTTTTTTTCATAATCGTTCTAGTTTAAAATGGCGGTAAAACCGATCAAATTTTTTCCCGGTTATCTGGATACCGGATAAATGGTTCTCTACTGTATTTAAACGTGTGATTAGAAATTAAAGTGCCGCAATAGCGTATAAAAAAACATAGAGACTTTCAAAACCTTGTAGAAATGTGTAACAATAATTTCCAAAATAACGATTGAAAAATAATTTGATTTGCAGTAAAATCGGTACAAATAAATCCCGGCAAAAAATGCGTAGGAGTAACTGCCAAAAAAAGGATCAAAAGTCATTTAGATTTTCCAGGAAATTTGACCAAATAGTCTCATAACTTTCAAAAATCCAGATTTCAGAAACTAAGCGAAAAAGGTAGCAATAACTACCGAAAAGTCATCGAATTTACAATGAAATTGGCACACACGAAGAACTTCTAAAGTGATAAGTAAAGGTTGAAATTCGTATATTGTAATAATGATGTACGTAAAATATTGGGATTTTCAAAACTATGCTTAAATGCGTAGCTTTAACCATTGAAAAAAGCAATCGAAAAACTACATTGATTGAGATTGGGTGCATTCAAAATTTAAATGTGTAAATTTCAATTCGTTCAGATTGCGGCCACGGGCCGCCCATCTAGAGTTGTCGGGACGCAGGTTGTGCACTCCTACATTAGGCCTAACAATAATATTTTTCTTAAAACTCTGCAATTTACTTTTGGGAATTTTTTTGCAGGTGAAGACTGCACAAAAACTTCCGGGTTCTTTCAGATCCGTCTTTCTTCCCCCCCCCCCAAGAGAGGTTAACTTGATTTACAAAACATTATTTATGAAGATAAAAAAAATTGTGAATGGTCCAAATAAAAAATATCTTGTAAATGGGGCAGTTTATGAAAAAACTTTTTGTGAAGGGTCTGTTAATGGTCCCAAATTTTTTCTCAACTCATCCACGCTTAACTATAGCAACCTAGTTTAAAATATTAAATAAAAATGTTCATTTATCAATAACGATTGATTGATAATCCTGGCACATTTTAGTATAAAGGAGTTTTAAAAACATACATACCATAAGTTTTCAAAGGAGTAGCTTCCCCTTCACCGAAGAGACGACTTTTAGTAGTAGTTGCTCTTTTACCTTGCTCCCTCACAACTCCAGATCCCGAAGAGCCAACACCAAAAATATCACTGCTTCCTCCGCCAGGTGGCTTCAAAACTCTGGGGGGAAAAAATGGAACGATATATTAACTCTAAATAACTAAACCTAGAGCAGTGTTAATCTGCTTCCTTGTGGCAGAATCAAGGCACCAGAGCGACACTGACGCAGAATTTTTCAAAAGATTGTTTTTATCTGCAGAGCTTACAAAAAAGATGTTTCTGGGAATTATATTTAAAAGATGACTTTCTTGCATATTAGAGGAGAAACATGCATTATTTTTCTTTTTTTTTCAAATCAAAAATGTATGCATTTAAGTTTTTACCTACCCAATCTCAATGTATATTTTGGTATCTAACGCTACTAATTTAAGCATAGCTTTTAATACATCATTATTACGATATACGAATTTTAGAAATCACTTTTGATGCTCTTCGTATGTGTCGATTTCATCATAAATCCATGGCTTTTCGGTAGTTATTGCTATCCTTTTTTTGTGTAGTTTCTAATATCTGATTTTTCAAACATATGAAACGCTTTATTTGTGCAGACTTCATGGGAAATCTAAACTTATGATTCTTTTTTTCGGCAGTTATTGCTACCCATTTCTTCATAGCTTTTAAGACTGATATTCTAGATTAAGACTATGATATTATAACGAATCACAAGTAAAGAATCGCTCATTTAGATAAACATTTTTTTGGCATGGTTAATTTGCAATGATTTTATCGCAAATCAAATTATTTTTCACTAGTTATTTTGGCAATTACTGCTACACATTTCTACAAGATTTTGAAAATCCTAATATTTTTTATATGCTGTTGCGACACTTTAATTTTGAATCCTGCATTTAAAAGACATAAAATTTTGATGCGCTTTATTTAAGACATTTTCATTGTAAATGTATGTTTTCACTGCGATTCAAAAAATTCCGACATTTTTAATACTATAATTTGACAGACAAGTTTTCAATTGCACATTAATGCACTTCATAATGCAAGTTTTCAATTGCACTTTTTATGTGCTCTATTTGTGCCGATTTTAACATGCTTTTTTTCTTTTCCAGTTATTGTTGCATTTTAATTTGAGATTTTGAATGTCCTGATAATTTAACACAATATTACAACTCGTGAAATTTGATTCTGTTTCAAATTTTTTTTTGTAACTCAAAAAATAAATTATGTATCTTAGCAAAATCAGCACCCGCCTGAATAAAAAGAAAAAGAGATGTGCACATTTAAATTAAACACAGTCCCTTTTGCAAAAAAATAATTCAAAACATGTGCATATTTCCTTAGTCCCATGAACATGTGCAAGCTTAACGACACACGCCTAACCTATTCCTTTTGTTGTCACATGATTTAAACATCACATGTAGCAATTCACATTTACAAGTTTTAAAAATCATGCATTTTAATTCCTCTCGTAATTTAAAAGTCAATTCGTATTTACGCATCACAACGCATTTCATAATAACATTAACGAGATTCAAAATTCATCCATTGCAATTTGTATTCACGAGATTTAAAAATCGCATATTCAAATTAGGGTTCTAATGTTTAAAATACAGGGTTGGCAGGTTTTTGACATGTGACAGTTTTTGACGGTTTAAACAATGGTTTAAACTGTCACGTCAAAAACCTCACTGTCGAAAATGTCAAAAACCTATATTCATATGTGAAATTTAATTAATACATAAAATTTATATATTTTTTATAAAGGATAGCGTTTCTAAATATGTTCTAGAAAAAATAAATTTAAAATTTTGAAGAAACACTTATATTTTGAATAGTAACCAAAATCTTGTACTTTTGAAAGCTCACATCTTTTGTAATATTATGTATTCATTTTCATGTGTTATTGAAAATCTGCAGTGATATTATTAAGAAATTTATTTATAACCAAATTTAGTGTATAGTATAGATTATACTAAAAATTAGACATTTTTAAAGATAAACATTAGCAGTTTTGTACATTAGACATCTTTTAAAGAAAAATCTTTTAAATCTTCTTAATAATCTTTTTAACATAAGACAATACAAATTTAAGTGCTTTCTGTTAAATACACAGAGTAGTTAGTGTCGATTTACAGTATATTCAGCCTATTCATTTATTGTGCTGAAAATTTAGTTTATCCAAATACTTGTGAATTTCATTTTGCTGAATACTATATAGTTTTGTTGAATATCTAAATATTCAGCTGTTGAATAATTACTTCTTGCTTTCAAGATATGCATTATTTGTATTCTTAATACAAGTGGGGGAAAAAATTAAGAGGTAAAAATTGTTTTAAAATGATAAGTGTAATAATTATAAGTAAATATAATAAACAATATGAATTATATTTATCATTATTCCCAAATATAACTACTTTTAAATTCAAATTAACATACTGGATAATAAAGATATTCGGTATAACATTCAAAAAAATTTCATACACTTGTATCAAGTTTGTATTTATACAACATAACTTGTAAGTTCCTTATAAATATTAGTTATATGTTCCTTATATGTCAAAAATGCATAGTAATAAACTTTTAATTTTCTCAAGTATCAAAAAAAATTTTTTTTTTCAAAATATAAATATTTAAAAAAAATTTGTGCAAAATTTTTCTGCACATGCATTTGAATATCAATTTCTGAGATTTTAAATCTGTTATTTTACCTTAATTTTAATTAAAAAATATTTTAAAACCTGCTGATTACTTATAATATAATTAAATTTCAATATAATGCATGGCAACTGTTGGTAGTTTTGAAGTTTATATATTTTCTTGGCAAACTTCAGTTTTTGACATTTTTGACGGTTTAAACCAGTATTATACCCTTGTCATGTCAAAAACCACTTTTTGACGTCAAAAACCCAACCCTGTTAAAATATAAGTTGTTACTCTTCTCGTAATTCAAAAATTAAAACAGCTATTCATATTCGTGAAATTTAAAAATCATAAATAGTGATTCATATTCACGCATTTTAAAAATCACGCGATGTGATTAATCTTTTCGCAGTATAAAACCACACATCTAGATTAGGAATATAATTGAAACTCACGCATCATGTTTTTTATTTATTCAATATTTAAAAAAAAAAAATCACACTTAGCAATTTGTATTCAAGCGATTAAAAATTAACACATTGCTACTAGTATTCATGTGTTTTAAAAATCCAGAAAGGAAGAACACAATCTAAAATTCCAAAACTGATTAAGTTATTTGCCTTAAGTTTAATACTACCAGCAACAACAGCTTCTGTCAAAAAAGTTTTTTCCAGAATAAATTTGACTCAGTCAAAATAACAGAGTAGTCTTTAAACAACATTAAATTTTCATTAAATGGCTCAAAAAAGCTACTACATGATCAGGTAGATAAAATTATCACATTTAAAAATTTTGCAAATTACAGGATAGCCATTATGAAATTTTTTCAACGATTTTCTACCTACTTGGACCATTTTATATCATTTATAATTATATGGCGGAAAATGATTTGCATATTATTAAATGTTAACTGTAAAAAAAAAGGAATCAAAATAAGTTTCGTAAAGTATTGTAAATTTTATTGATTGTTAATATCTATGTGTATTAATTGCTAAGGAAAATAGTCCCTTCAAAATTAATGTTTTCTTTCTTTCATAAGTTACCAGTTATTTTGCATGTGGCCCTTCACTCAAACAGGTTGTGCACCTCCCTACTTCATTTTTATGAAAACTGAAATTTGAAAAGTCGCAATACTCTCTTATGTCAGTGACAGCTTCATTAGTTAAAGCTTTAAATGTATCTAATAAGTTGAACAGCATTGCATTGGCTAATACTTCTGATACACTTTTAAGAATAAAGAATTGATAAAAAAAAATACTCAGTTTCAATGGAAGTATATCTTAGCACGAAGCAACTATAAGCAAATAAGATTTGCTGCTAGGTTTGTTTAACTGTCCAAATCATCAAAAATGTCTGAAGAGACTTGGGCTGCTAAGCCATTCCTTAGCCATCTATTATCCCACAAAATTTGAGGTACATCAATTCACTATAACAGACTTCTAAAAGTCTTCTATTTCTCTCAGAAGTGTTCAAACATCAAATGAAGGATTCTCAAAAAAACAATTATATGTGTCTCAATAAATCCTTTTTTGAAGCTGTTATTGACGACATGTACGTCACAACTACCTAATGTATGGTATTTGCTATCAGAATTAACTTCCAAAATGGTACTGAAGTAGGTTAAAGATCTTCCAATTTACACTTCAGGGATGCTATTTAAACAAAAAGGACAAAATTCCCCAGACATATTTAAAAGGTTCTAGTTTAATATCACTGTATGTACTGACAGTGCTGTGGTCGAAATATACAGTGAATCACAAATTAATATTAATAATTTAAACATTATCTTGTACATTTTATTTCAATTATAAAATATAAAACCAGAACACAGAAGAAAAAGAAAAAAATAGCAAAAACGAAAAAAATATATCAAATACAGACAATTTTTGTTTTATATATACAATTTGAAAGTCAAAAAAATGGCTAAAAAGAAACGACGACAGAAAAGAACAATGAATACTAAATTACTTACTTAGAAGAGTTTCGGCCTCCTTCCAAACCGACAGTAAACTCCGTGCTAGACATTGTAGTAGTTAGTAAGAATGTCTTTCGATCTAAAATAAAATAAAACAAATCATTACTGTTAAATTAGAAATCAACAAATAAGAACTAATTCTGTTCTAAACAATAAGAATAATTTCGTTTTAAGGATTGTAAAATAAAATACAATCCTATTCTTTTTTTAATTCAAACTAGTTTCATTAAACAAATTAAAAATCTATAATTACCAGAAATCCAATTCTAATATTTAATTGTAGCGAAGAAACTTAAAATGCAAAAATTTTACCGCACTTTAAAAAGACTAAATCTAGATTTTAAAGTTGGACGGGTGGATTGAAGTGTCAGTCACTTCTTTTAAGAATCAATTCAATTAATTTTTCAATTAAAAGAGAAAGAAGAGGAAGCGTTTGAGAGTTGAACCTGCTACGCTTTAAACTCTTAAACAATTGAAGAAGTAGCATACCACTAATATAAGGCCTTTTTCTGCTGTGGCTGTATCCTTGATTTTCTGTGTGTTTGTTGATCTATTGAGTCAGCTGTCTGCGATGCTGCTAATATACTGACGTTAGTGTGGATTTCGAATTTATTAATAATTAAAAGTAACTTTGTTTATTCCAACTTCCAATGCTTTTACCTGAGTAAGTTTATTTTTGTGATATGGAATTAATAATTTTATAAACATTCGCATTATTTAGTATAACGAAATGAACGTGTGAAGGTTCGTGTGTTTGGTGTCGGTCCCCTTTTTTTCATTTTTGATACAACTTTATTTGAAATAAGTTTGCTAAAAATTTTTTTATTGAAATACGACTTTTATTAATGCAAATTAAAAGCTTAAAATGCTGCCGAATTCTCATTTTTGTGTCATTCTCAGAGTATGAGTTCACTTCTCATGTGTGACACTATAATTTTTAACTATTTGAAAAATTTATACTCGTATAGGTAATTTATTACAATCAAATACAACCAATAATTTAGTAATATGAGTAAAGAAACTAAACAAACATAAGTTACTTGTCATTCTAGATTAATAAAAATTAAATGTTAAATTATGTATTTTGATTTAAAATAAAGGTGACTCAACAATGTAATTAGTTAACATGGGTGCTAACAAGTAAAAAATCGAAAACTCTCTATTTAAATAAATTTTGGTGTATCACTCATTACTAGAGCAATCATCTGATCGTTTTTATTTCAAAATTACTATTTTTATGCATTTCCTTGTACATTTTGTATTTATCCTTTAATATTACATTATATATTTTCCTTATAAATTATTCATTATGGCTGAACAATTCATTATATAAGCAATATTTTTTATTGTGAAAGCTGAATTAAATGTAAATATATGTTAAATCTAACAATAGGTGACATAAAGCATGTTTTTTTTAATTCGATATATTTCTAATACAATCCTTATATATGTATGTGTATATATATATATATATATATATATATATGGTTTCTGAAAAAAATAAATGAGTGGTAGCTAAGATTTTACAAGACTGCTTAAAAATGTGTAAATTAAGCTTTCATTGGAGAATTATGAAATATTTTTCTGAGATATTTTGTATATCCTTATATATTTCCTTTATATTAAAATTTTATCAGCTGCTTAAAACCTATAGATTTATCTCCCTTTTGCTACCACTTTAGAATATTTTTCCAGACCGCGGGAACCTGGTGTATATATATATATGTGTGTGTGTGTAAATACCATTATTATTAATTGTATTTGCATATAACATTAATTGAATAATGCATAACACCGGAACCCTTTTAAACATAAAACCATTCTCATGTCTAAACTTGTATTGCAGTTGTTTTGAGCTGTATAACAGTCCGAAAAGTTTTTTAATGTAATATAGAATTGTTAAGGAGGCTGACCTTCTTTTACTTTTAAATTATTCCTGGAGATAAGTTTATGGAATGCATATTTTATTTTGAATCCTCAATAATAACATTTTTTTAAAGTATTTAAAAACTTTAATTTTCTGATATTTCCTTTTTCAGGAAAAAGACATATTATTAATGTTAAATGTGCTATTCTGTAAATATCTCTTTTTTACTTAGAAAAATACATATATATATATATATCTTTTTGTTGCCTTAACATTTATTTTTGGCATTAAAAAAATTTATCATTTGTGTCAAATTTAAAAATTTTGAGATGAATGAAGTTTTAACATAGCATCATATAATTCTTTAAAAAAATGAATTAAAAAATGAATAAATAAAAAGAACTTTATTAAAGTATTCACTACTTTACTGATTTGAAAATAATATAAAATGAGCCGAAACCTTCGCTAGAATTATTTTTTAAACGAGTCGTCCTTGCTTTTTCTGACCAAAGGTGTTCAATAAGAAAATATTTACTAGAAAAAATATGACTAATTAGTATAATATCATATGTACTAGATATAAATTTTAAAATAGTATGATAAGTTTTAAAAGCATAATATGAATCAGGAAATTTAATAAAGCATGATTAATTCTGTTAAGTTTTTCTAAAAAGGAATGATCTACAGTTTGAACCCCTTCTAAAATGAAATTACTGGTTATGATGATGTTTATCTGGATTATGTGATCTGCCACAGAGATGTTTTGCTATCAAAAAATTTAATCTTTCATCATTTTTCTTTTTTTATTGTTTGACTTTTCTGCACTATCTAAAGCAAACTTGACAACCCATCTATATTTAAAGTTTTGATTTTTTAAGTCTAAAAAAATATTAATTTCTGCCATGAAAAAATTAGTTAATATTTATTAAATATTTGCTCTAAGGCATTAGATTGGAATATATTTTCCAAAGGCTAAACATGCTGACAAATATGCATTTTATAAATAAAAAAAAGTACAGTCCTTATCTATGACAAATGTTTGCCTTTATTCAGGGTTGCAAAAAAGCCAGCCTTTCTGAAAAAGGCTAGCCTGGTTGTTTTTTATTAAAAAGTTATTTAAAAAAGCTGGTCCTGTTCGGTTTACTATTTCATGTTTTATTTTTCAAAATTTACTTGCATGGATTTAAATTTATTTTATTGATGTCTATTAAGTTAAATAATATCAGTAAAATATAATATTTTAATATTTTTACATTCTCTGAAGAGTATTTATTCCATAAATGGATAAAATATTAAATGATATTAATGATGTAACAGCTGCTCCATATTTGCTTTAAAACTCGTCAAATTGTCGAAATTACTCAAAATCTATTTCAATCATGTTCTAATTCATCCTAATTGTGCCTTACCTTCATTCAAATTAATTATTTTAACAAAAAATTTAAGCTCAATCTACCATAAATTAAGCATTTCTATAAAACTGTATATGGTTTGTTTGAACTGTACATGGTTGTATATTTTGCTTAACAAATTGGACAATTGCTAATTATAATTAATTTTATATCATTCATATACTTATGTTGCATTAAAAAAGTTGGTTTCTAAATGTAGTTCTAAGCCATTTATCAGGGATGAGATTTTTCCGCTTTTTAGCGGATTTCCGCTTTTTTCACTTTTATCTCTTGAATTTCAGTTTTTTTTATCAAAAATTCAGATTTTTCTAAAAATTTCCCTTTTTTTTTATAAGTATTCCGCTTTTTCAGAAAAATCCCCGATTTTCAAAAAGAAACAGAAAATTCAAACTACATAGTTACCAATCCTTTCTCAATTTTACTTATTATAGCTATTTTCTCCCTTTTTACTCTCAGCAGATAAGTTTTTCCGAATTTTTTACCCGCCCTCCAAATATATCCGAGTTTTGTAGTTCAAACAACGCTGCTTCTGACAAGCCTTTTAGAGGTCCAAAGCCTGGAATCTGCTAATATCTCGATTCTTATTCACAAGATTTTAATATCAAACATAGCTTTTCATATTTGCGTGTTGCGATTCTTATTCACGCGATTTGAATATTGTATGTTGCGATTATTATTTACGAGTTTTTAAAATACGATATTGTGATTCGTATTTACGTCTTTTTAAAAACCTATGTAGCGATTCGTATTCACGCAAGTTTAAAATTAATGTCTTGATTTGCTCATGCGGTTTATAATATCAAACATTGATTTTCGTATTTATACGTAATTTTAAAATAAGGCATTGGGATTCACATTCACGCATTCTAAAAATTACGCATCATAATTCTTATTTATGCAATCTAAAAATTACCCATCATGATTCGTATTTACGTGATCTAAAAATTATTAATCGTGATTTGTATTTACGCGTTTTAAAAATTCTATATCCCAGTTTGTATTTCCTCATTTTCAAATTGTATATCTAGTTTCATATTCTTGTGATTTCAAAATCCATTATTGTTATTCATATTCACGCAATTTTAAGATCAACTATCGCGATTCTTGTAAGAAGTTTTTTTTTTTATTTTTAAATTAGTTACTTTAAAGGTGACTGTTTTTCTAACGACTTTAATTAACGAGTATTAGTATATGTAAGTGTCATAACATCAGAGAAACTGGAAGGGAATATATTCAAAACTTACATTCTGTGCTTGGAAAGAAGAAAAAATAGGATTTGTCACAAGATGTTTGAAGATGGACTAACGACTAAATATAGCAAACATAAAAGATATAGCCAACAAAAGCAATCACTTAAAAAGGGATTTAATTAAAAAAAAAAATTTTTTTTTTTTTTTTGGAAAAAGAGTTAATTAACTCATCATCAAAATTTTATTTATAATTGCTGTTATTTATGCTATAAAAGGCAAAATTCTTAACAAATTAAAAATAATTCTCTAAACAGTAGCTGATTGTCATGTAATTTTTCAAACTAAAATAGCAATTTTTGTATGTTAAGGAGTTACTATATATTTCTGCTTCACTGTTATTGATATGTTTCAAAGGGCTCTAGTTAGATTAGAACATAATATGAACATAATGATTCGGTCCATTGTTAAAGTTTTTTTTCCCAATATAATTTAAAAAGTAATATTACTGATATATTTGCTATAAATCACATAACAGTATTTATTAAAAGAAATTCCGACCTATTTTCCGACCATTTCCTTTTAAATAAAACTATTTAAAAAATAATGTTTCATAATTTTTAATGCTTGCAATTTCTTAAAAAGTAGATGAAAGATGTAATTTTTTACTAAAAAGGAAGAAAAAAAAGAAAGAAAAACAAATAGAAAGCCAAATGTTGAGTAATGGAATTGAGCAGAGTGCATGAAAGATGTTAAATTTGCAATTTAGCTCTTGAACCTTATAACTTCACAGTTTAATCAGTTTTGCTGATTATTTTTATTAGTTTATGAAGTTGATATTTTTGTTTTACTTTGCATTGCTTTTTTATTACTACCTTAATTAATTCAGCACCAAAATTTAAAAATAATGTTGCTGTTATTTGTGCTATAAAATGCAAAATTCATACCTAATGAAAAATAATTATGTAACTAGTTGCTGATTATTGTGTAATTTTTCAATCTAAAATAACAAATTTTGTATGTTGAGGAGCTACTATATGTTTGTACTTCCCAGTTATTGATATGTCCCCCACAGATCTAGCTAGACTAGATTATAATATGAACATAGTGATTCCAATTGTAAAAGTTTATTTTCTTTTCTAAATAATTTATAAAGTCATGTTTCTGATATATTTGTTATAAATCATGTAATAGTATTTATTAAAGAAATGGAATGTTAATGTATATTCTCAGTAGTTTTAATTTGCTAAACCAGGTAGTTTTTCAAGTAATAATTGTCTCTTATGTGAACTGAGGAAAAATATAATTTCCAGCTTTATTTTTTCAAATGGTAATTTTTATTTTCACTAAATGTTAAGTAGCAATGTAATCATTTATATAATAGATTAGTACACAATTGTATGTCAACACATTATTTATTACCTTAAACTGTCTGGAATTTATAATTAAAGGGTTGCGCTTGCGTAAAATTTACTATCGTGGAAATTCAGCTTTTTTGCCTTTTGGCTAATCTCATCCCTGATTTATAATTATTGTTCTTAATGCTTGTAAGTTTAAAGTTCTTGCTGCAAACGGTTTCGAAAATGCAAAGTTGCTACTCTAAATTATTCCTAACATTCAATCACATTAATGTAGTTAATTAACAATTTTATACCCATTATATATTATTACAGTTTTTGAAAAATATTAGCTCTAATAAAAGCCATCTTTTTTAATGGTTTAAACCAACAAACTTTTTTTAGACTGGCTGAAATCTGGCAACCCTACTTCATTTGATTATGATTTAACTAATATGGAATCAAATCTGAGACAAGTAAACCAATATTGAAGCCTAAAGCAACTTGTAAATATTAAAGAATAAAAATTTTATTATTTAGAAAGAAACAATGCACATAAAATATAAATGCATTGATACTACCTAAAAAAGAACTCCTTGTCAGTTCATATTATGCTTATTTAGCCTGAGGCTTTTATCAAATTCATTAAATATTTTAGCATTGATCCAACTATGTTCAACATTATTCATAACAATTATCAAATATCTTAATTGCACGATCAACTGCATTTAATAACTGAAGTCAGCTGTTTGACACTATCAAAGCTTTGCCAACTGTACTGTAGAATTTAATTCCTACAGTATAAACTTCTTCATATGCCTGTCATTTAAAACAAAATTAAATAATTTGAATTACATTAAGGTTTTTGGAATTGAAATATATGTAAAATATCTTGAAATTCTTTTTTTTTCTTGATTTGTGTTTCTAAACTGACTAAAATGTATATTTAATATCACTGTGCAAGTTGAATTTAACATAATTAATATATTTTTTCTGTTTAAAGCAAGTCTCATTTGTCGCGCACCTGGAAATTCATGGAAAGTCATGAATTTTTGGTACTGAACAAAATTTGTCATGATTTGAACTATTTTTTTAAAAAAATCGTGAAAAGTCATGGATTTAGGTCGCCGAAAAATTTTATTTTTAAAATGGAATTTACCCCCTCCCCCAATTTCATAGTGTTCCAAATATCTGAATTTGTAACGAAATCCCAACTCACAGTCATATTTGATTAAAATATAAAATGTTTTTATCATGTTCTTTAAAAATTATGGTGTTCTTTCAAAAAATGAAAGAAAAAACTTCATTTCTAGATGCAGAGTATAACGGTTTTGGTTATACCTATCATTTCAATGAATGTTTTTATAATGCTTTTTTAAATTTATTGTTGTGTATTTGTCGGAGAAAATAGTAACTTCGTTAAGTCATGAAAAATTATTGGAATTAGTCATGAATTTGGAAATCTAAAATGTAGCAGATACCCTATGTATAGTCTATTTTGATTTGAAAGTAAGAAATATTTATATTGTCAATTAATAATTAATTATTTTTACTTTCGGCACCAGTGCTTTTCTTTCATTTCTTTTAATTTTGAATAAATTCTGATGTTTAAAAATTTTCTGCAAATACATTACTAAGTTACTGTTAAATAAGTGTTAGTTCTCAGAACACTTATGTCTACATAAAAATTACATTTGCCGCCAACATGACTACATGAGTGTGGCCTTTCTTTAGTCAACCTGCTGTGCAAGTGGCCCTTCATTGAAAAGAAATTGTGCATCCCTATAATAGAGTATAATATTTTTCACCTTATAATGGCACAGGCAATGTCAAAATTGCTGTACAGGAATCTTTCTTTTATTCAAAACTTCTTATTGTGGTTTGAATTATTGTTTTCTATAAATATCATGAAATAATGTAAAAATTGTTCTCAATCTATTTATTCTGTTTGATAAAGATTAGATTAACAGAAGTATTGAAAAATTACAATGTATTTCTACAAAAATTTTTGATGGTTTTCATTAATTTATCTATAATTCTTTATCATATTGTTTGCTTTTAATTTAGTAATTTTCACTCAAAAATTTTGCACTAGTCTTAAAATCTAAAATTTTATTAATATAATTTTTTATACTGTTATTTAGCTTTTCTTTTTTTTTTTAATTTCTAGTATTTATGTTTATTTTCTTGTTTTTACCAATATTTAATGTGTTAAGGAATATCTATCTCTTTTTCACTGCTTTCTTAATGAAAGTCAATTATTCTATTTCTTGGCAGCTTCACAAAAAATCTTACTCCCAAAAATTTATATACCTGCACAAAAATATTAATTTAAAAAAAATTATTCTCTTAAAAATTGGAAATTTAGCTTTATAAATTTTACTTTTACAAAGAAATAATTGGATACACTGATAATAACTAGCATATATAATATTTCTTTTTTTTTAAAGAAAATACATTGTAATTTGCAAACATCCTACTTTTTTTTTTTTTAATTTCATATTAAAATTCTATTATAAATAAAAAATTTCTTTTACATAAAAATTTTGATATTTTTGAAAAATATATAGAAAAGCAAATTTTTCATTAACATTGTTTTCAAATGTAAGCATAATTTTGATAGAAATCGCCCTTTATAAAATTCAAAATACTTATTAGCATCATTGATGCAGTTTTTTGGCGGAAGTTTTTAAAACAGATGGTGATGTTCTTTCTGCTCCATAAATATTCAATTTTGCTCATAGAGTAATGGTAATGCTAATAAATACTTGATAATGCTAATAAACTTCATTTTTTCTCTATACCCATAAGCATAATTTTTTGTGTATTTTTTTAATTATAGCTATAATTGCATCTGACTTAATAATTGTTTTACTGATTAGTTCTCATGTTAAAAATATACTAAATGTATTTAGTGGCATACTTTAAATATTTTTAAAGTAATAAATTAGGTAATTTTTATTTTTTTAAGTGTGTTACATTCATTGAATCAATTTTTTTAGCTGATTCAGCTCAATTGTTTGTTTGTTTTTTTAAGTTAATTACTTTTCTCTGATCTATCAGTAAGTTAAATCTTTATTTTACAGAATTTGAACAAACCATAACATGCTAAAGTTGAGAGCTAAATCTTCTTTATAGCAAGTGTATATTAATTTTGAGAATATTAGGATGATAAAATTGTATGCAAAAACTGAAAAATTACTTTTTTTAATTATTACTTTCTTACTACTTTCTTTAAAAATTACTTTCTGCTTAAAAATTAGTAGTGTCTATTCATGTTGTTTCTTCTAATTTTCCTTATGTGCCACTCAAATAAGGAACTCATTCTATTGCATTGCATCTCAATACATATAAGTCTATGCAAGTTTGATTCTTATGAGTATATCCACTAATTGAGGATTTAGCAGCAATATATTATTATTTTTTAACTTGATGCTCTATATTTATAATTTAAAGATCACAATTTTAATTTATAATTTTTAAAAGTGCTTACTCTCTAAACTTAGAGTCGGCTTTAATTAGATGCTCTAACTAAATTTAAGATTTATAAGTCAAATTGTAAATGAGTGAAGAATAAAAGAGAGTGAAAGTGACAGCTTAAATGAATTATTATAATCTGATTTTGTATAAGAGTAAACCAAGGTCACTTGAAAAGTTATTAGAAATTTGAGCTGCAGTCTTGCCACCCAGTCTTAACTTATGCCAGCAGTTGGCATATTAGATTCAAATGATACTGAATTGCATTAAGAACCATGCTATAGTAGGCTTTTGTTTATAATTTTTTTTAGAAATCTAGACTGAAAGTGATCAAAAAATTACAATAATGAGAAATTAGGAAGGGGGAGAAGTGAAGTATCCCGAGCAACTTAAAAAAAAAAATTCTCTAATTTTTAACTAAAATGTTTCTCTATAATAGTGGTTTTTCTTATAGTATTTTGTCATTAAAACACAGTCGACTTTTGATTTATATTTTGTAAAACTGATTTCTAAACATTCATTTAAGCAAAATTTTATTTTTATATTAACGCAATGTTGTTATTTTTCAATACATATTTATTTTTTCTTATTTTCAGGATGATTTGTTCTAACAGCATTATTCTATAACATCATTCTTTCAAACATTTTTTTTACTCCAAATATTGTGCAGAAAAACATGTGTGCTGCTCAAGAATGTTTGTGCTTAGCTTCTAACCAATCTATATCTAAATCAAGCCAGCTATTTAATATGTCTTTAATACATTCATTAAATTGTGCTTCCGACAAATTACCCTGTGAAAGTTCTAATTCAAGACTAAAACTGTTTAAATCTATTCAAGATTGTGGAACAGCAAAAAGTAGAGCATCTGCTATTGAAATCAATAATTCATATGAAAAAGTCCAAAACCCTCAAAGTAATAAGTCTTTATATATTTCAAAAGCTTGTAAATATTCTTTTATAGCTTCTGATTATACTTCTCCTGAAGGCCAAAAGTTGTTAAGTATCAAAGTATATCAAAATCCATCCGAAGTGGATGCTTTTAAGAGTAAAAATTTTTTATCTAAACGATCTATCTCTGAATATTTTTTAAGCAAAAATGGAATAGAAAAAGATATTCATGAGGACAAAAGTAAAGAAAATGGATTATTTAAGTCTTGGCAACGTTCAATTTTTAAGTCACCAGTTTCAACTTCTCATGAAGAAGACCCAAATAACAGTGAAGCTGTTAAGTATCAAGATTCTGCTTTAAACATTGCCAATGATGCCCCAACAAAGAGTAATATTTCATTGCACTATCAAAAGCAAGGACTGCGTACCTTAGAGGCTGAACCAAGTGGATCTGGTGTAGCAGAGAACTTGGATGGAAAAGTACTTTCTGGTCTGTTAGATGAAAAATTCTCGCACAAAGGATATAACATTAATCCTAATGTGAACTTTAAGGTTTTTGATATCGAATCACTTAGTGAAGCTGGTGAACCTTGTGACAGTGTATCTATCGAAAATAATGCACACTTTGGTATTGATGATGCTTGGTTTATACCTAGTGCTAGACATATGTTCAATGCTGCTGACATTTCTGGTTCGGCATCAGCAGCACAACTCAGTATTGCCAGCAGTTTTGGTGACAGTAGTTTACCTACTTGCAAAATTTGCCATACAGCTGCAAAACCTGAAGATCCTTTAATATCTCCTTGCCGCTGTACAGGCACTCTTCGGTATATACATTGTGGGTGTTTGATGGTATGTTTTGCCGGGTTCCAGTTACAATTAATATATGTTAATGTTTCAAAATATAAACTCTTGTTTATTTTTCTTTTACAGAAATGGCTTGAAATATGTAACAAAAGGTCCAGAAAACCTCCAACATGTGAATTATGCAAATATCAGTTTCACTGGCACAAAAAGTTTAAGGTTAGTTTATATTTCCTATATTTAGAATATAAATAATGCAGAAAATTATTTTGACCTCTTAAAATATTTCTTAAATTTATAAAACAACTTGAAGATCTTAATAAAAAAGTATTAATAACCATTAGCATCTAAATAATAAAATGTGGAATAAATTTTCAAAGTAGTGAATTTTATGAAGAAAAAAAAATTAGGAAACATTATGCATTTCAATATAATACAGTTAATCATAATTAGTAAAATTTTATAATGTTATTGTTTCTCGACATTTAATATATTATAGTGATTGGAGTAGAATTGTGACAATAGTAAAATTTGTTCAAACACTTGTTTAACAACAATCTTACTTTTTGAAAAAATTTCACTTAGGATTAACAAAAAATCGAAAAGTACCTAGTACTTGAAATTAACATTTAGTATCATTTGTTTTTTTTTTTTTTTTTTTTTCATTTGTTTTTAGCATGTAAGGAAGTTGTTGTTACTCATCCCCCTGGTGTAAGAAAGCCTACACCTGGTCCAAAAGACCCTGCTGTCTGAGAACGTCAAAAATCTTATCTTTTTCGCAAAGAAATTTTGAAATTGAATATATATTCATTTATTTCAATGTAAAAAAATCCTAATATCATTTATAGCAATTCTACTCATATCACTTAAAAGCAGTACTAACACACAAAAGAACTTGTATTCATCTGTGAACTCTTATCAATATACTGATTCAAATATATTTGAAGATGTATCCAGAACTAGCTCCTTTTTGGTATTCATTCAAGAAATTTGATATTTGAAGAGTGGGTTAATTTTGTTTTTTCACTGACAGTCATAATAAGGAATTTCTACATGATTACGTTTTCCTGTTTTAGTCAAATTGTATTTTAATTTTTATGTCAACTTAAAGAATTGTAGAAGAATTTCCTCAAATACTTATACAGGGTGCGTAGCGTTTGTAAAAAGTGCTTAAAGGTGCTTTTTTGGGGATTTTGTTTAAAAAAACTTTTAAAGGTGCTTTTTTCAGCTGGTGTTTTTAAAAAGTGCTTTTTTTCCACCAAATTTTTTTTTTCTTCAGTGATATCTGGTGGATCCCATGCATTTCACGAAAAATGGGGTGTTTGCTACGTAATCATTCACGCGGACTTCATGTCGTACCCACGTTATGACTTGCGCATGCGCGCACACTTAATACCGAAACCCGAGTGCTCCAATTCGGATTGAGAATATCAGATCCTTATGAAATGTTTTTCTTTTTAATTTAATTTTATTCTTGTTTATTTTATTTTACTTCTAACACTTTTTTGACGTAGGGGGTAAGGGTACTTTTGTTCTGAGTTCAGGGTGAAGTTGAATTCACTCGGTGATGTGGGAAAATACTGATTGTTTTGATTTACGTCCGTTTCTTTTTGGGTTTTTTTTAACGCTAAAACTCTTTATAAAAAGTTTTTGTTTTTCAATAATATCATTGATTGAATATGAATTTTTTGAGTGCTTGAAAATTTTTGTAAAGTGCTTGAAAAGTTTTTAAAAAGTGCTTATTTTTGATTCAAAGATTTGGCTACGCACCCTGTTATAGTAAAACTAATTATATTTGTTTGTAAGAGAAAAATTTCCTTTTACCATAATTTTCTCTTGGACTTTTTCCTAAATATTTTAACAAAAAATATGAACAATTTATGTTTATAAATGTTAAACTATAAAGATGAAAGATTGTTTTCTTTATTTATAGGAATTTTTAGATGCATAAATCATTTTAATTTAATTTCCAAAATATTTTCTCATGAGCAGATTGAAATATTTTAATTCTTTTGAAATCTGGTTAATTTTCAATACATTCGTCCCCACTTAATCGGATAATCGAATAACCCGCTTATACAAATAAAATTTAATGCAACCAACTCATTTTATATGAAGCTAATGTTAAACTTCCCTGTTTAAAAGAATATTTGTTGTTTTTTGTCCTCGCCTAATTGCATAAAATAGAGGTACTGAAATGAGAAAAAAAAAAATTATTTTTGAGAAATGTTTCACTGATTAAAACGGAATTTCTGTTAAGATACAATAGGTGATTACTTCAATAGGGACATTTACTTTTCGCTAATATTGATTTATTTTATTTAACTTTAAATGACATTTATATTTTGTGGTACTAACATATACATTTTTAATTATAATTGTTTATTGATCATAAAACTGGGTTTGTTTAACCAAAACACTATACTATGCATTAAATACCATTAAAAAGTAAAATTTTGCAAAAATATAGAATATAAGATTGAATATTGCACTCCCCTTTTAATCAAATAACCCGCTTAATTGCATAGATTTGGCTGGAACCGATGGTATTCCTTTAACTGTTGACTGTATATCAGTAAGCAAAAAATGGTTTGTTCTATTTTATTATTTTGTTTATTATATAGCTGCAGACATTTTATGGTTTGTAATAGTTATCCTATATGAACCCGTACATATCGTCGAAAGTAACTATGATTAAAGCATGTAAAATTTTATTTTTTATAAATAATTAGTGGTTTTGTATTAGATCTAAATCAACTACAGAAAATTATGATAAAAAACAATGGAATTTTATTTTTAAATTTTTCATTCCCTCGATGAATTAAATTTGAAGTATATCAAATAATAAAATTATCACATTTTTGTAACTGATACTCAGTTGTATCATTATCAGTTTGAAACTAATACCAAAATAATCAGTGCTTTACCATATATACACACATGCATCTTTATTATATATGTACAGTAAGGACTGTATACAGTATTGGGAAAAGTGTTAGACCACCTGTTAATTTTTAAAATTAATTGGAACTATTGTTGTTTTTGAAGTAATGAAGATGTGTTATTAATATAAATTAATTTTTTTTATTTCATTCATCTATAATTTTCAAATACAGACTCATACAAATATCTAGAAAAGTTGGGCATTTATAATGTTGTTCTTTACTTTAAAAATACTACTGAAATACTTTTTAACCATAGTTTTAGTAATATGTCATTTTGTTTTTAATAAACGTTGCAAGGTTTTACAAGTGGAAATAAAAAATTTCTGAAACAACTGTTTGATTACCGATTTTATGTCAGAAATCATCTTATATTGCTTTTTATTAGTTTGTGCATCTTTTAGCTTAAACTCTTTAACTTTTAGCTAGCTATTTTTTATTGAATAAACATGTTTTGATGTTTGTTTGCCTTAAAGACCTATTATGGGGGAAATCTATTTTAGAGACTTGCCGAAGTAGTGACAATTCTGCATATGGGACTTTCCACTGTATTTTTTATATTTCTTCGTTCCTCAATATTTCGTCTGAAAGCATTCTTAAATACTTCAAAAAAGTCCTTTAACAAATTAAGATTCTTTTTTAAGTTGGGTTATTTTAAGTTCTTAAAGTAGGTTCTACTGTTTCCATTGTTTTACAATTTGAACTATATGTTAAAGAGTTATTTTGAGTTATGATTGGTTTTGATATCTCTTCTATGATAATGTTGAAATTTTTTTATGCATGTTTTTTTTAAAACTTGAAGCACCACTGTATTCTAAGAATTACTTTGAGTCTTCGAAATAAATTTTGATTCATCAGAAACTAAATGAGAGGCATTCATTTAATATAAAGATAGGCTAATAGTTTACAAGTCTTACGTTAACACAAGTCTTTTTTATTTCTTCGAAATTGTCAAAAAAGTGTTTGATGGTATACCAAATTCAACTTTAATGCCTGTTTTCTTTTTGTTGCTCTTTTCGACTTCCTCGATGAGTTTAGATTTAACGTAAGCACTTAAACATTTAAGTACTCTGTTTTTTTTGTGTAGTTAAAACTTCAATGCGCTGTTGTTAAAGCTTTAAGAGTGTTACACAGAGCCTGACTAAGGCAGGGGCAATTGCCCTGGGTCCCCACATCAGAAGGGCCGTTCAAATCGATTAGAAAGTTTTTTTTACATTTCCTTCTTTATTGAACTTTTTTTAAACAAAATGTCAGTACAGTATAAAATCCGTCAGTTTTATGTTTGCTTCTTCATTAATCTATCATATGAACACAAAAAATAAAAAATCCATGGCTTCCTAAGGCAGAATTCAGCTAAATGTCTGCAGTTACAATGGGCAAATTTGGCCTATCAAAAGCCTGTGCTTTTACATATCACAAAATGCGATATGTTTACAAAAATATAAGCTTCTAATTGACTTGATTGAGCTATCCTAATTGCGGAAATTTAGCTGAATTCTGCCCTAATATCAGCAAGGATATGAATTTTTTGCATCTGCACTAGCGTGCAAAAGTCTTTGGTCAGTGTGTGAATCGTCTATTAAAAAACAAATTATGCTCATTCATTTCAACAATTTATTACTAATACATTTCTCAACAATATTTTAATACTCTATAAAGAAGTTTTTAGTAAACAACAGATGTACACAACTTCTATTTAGATTTTACTGCCGTCAATATGACGAACTTAAGCACAGTTGACAGCCTTACATAGATTTGGCATTCGAGAGAGTAACTTTTCAAGCGCTTCAGAACTTAGATTTTTCCAGGCATCTTGGAGACATTCCCAGACTATTTATATTAGTTAGGCACATTATGCTTACCCGTCTGTCCAGCTCATCCCTTTGTTTCTCTATAGGATTTATATCTGGTGATTGTGGAGGCAAAGTCATGATTTTAAGCACTTTCTGCTTTTCTTTCGTCTTCAAATAATTTGAATATAATTTAGAAGTGTGCTTAGAGTCATTGTCTTGTTGAAGGACAAACCCTTTACAAATATTATGAATACCAGATGGCACCGCATGATGAACCAAAATACTATGGTACACTTTTTTATCCATTGTTGACTTGAACTAAATCACTAACTTTTCCTTCTCCAAAACCACCCCAAATTATGACTTTACCGCCACCGTGTTTCACTGAATAACTCAAACAATTATCATTCACACGTTGCCTACCAATCGTCAGACATGCTGACATCTTCTGGTGGAAAATAATTCAAACTTTGATTCATCAGTCCAAAATTTTTCTATTGATTCATCAGTACTTTTTTCCATTGATCCAATATCCACTATTTATGATTTCTTGCCCACTTAAACCATTTTTGTTTATTTATACGCCGTAACAAAGGTTTTCCACACGCTATGCGATCATTTAGTCCAACGCTACGTTCTTCACTGTATCAACTGATATTGGAATTTTTCTTTCTTTATTCAATTCTTCTTTAATCATAGTTGCTGGAAGTCATCTATTACATTTGCTTGTAACTAGAATATGTTTATCTTCCATCTTTGTTGTGCATCTTGGTCTTCCTGGGCGTTTTTTAGTCGAGTTCGTCCCTGTTCTGAAAATTGCTAATGTGTATATTACACTTGACTTTGGAATTTTCAGTCTTTTTGCTATTTTACAGGAGTACCCTTCTTCAGAAAAAATTTGAATTTTCGCACGTAACTCAATTTAATATTCTGCTCTTTTTTCTCTTATTTCGACTCATGTTCGCAAAATTCTTACTAAAAAAATTCAATATCAAGTTGTTAGTATGTGTAGAAAATTAAGAATAATATTCAGTAATAGAACTTGTGTTTTAAATAGATATCAGAGCTCATTCTAGGCAGAAAAAAGGGCAGGGTGCAAAAGTTAAAAAAAGGGCATTATTCTAAAAAGGCAATTATTTCTTTCTATGGGCTTTACACGTTTTATTAAAAAACATTGTAAATTAGTAAAAGAATTTTTTTTTTTAGCTTTGCCAATAGTAGCAAAGCAATCATATTAATAACTAATTTTTATTAATAAATTAGCATTTATATTGAGTTAATGAGCTAATTAGCTTAGTAGTAATTCATTTAAAATGCATGTATATATTAATAAAATAATAAATGTTAAAAATAAAATAATAAATTGTTTTTAATTGTCTGTAGTTATGATTTTATAATTAAAATCATTAATAATAGTTATGATTTAATGATACTGGAAGTAACTGCAAACTTTCAAAGACAAGTACAAGGGGATGTGATGGCTATTTTTCCTTTCCCATATAAATCTATGTATTGACAGCAATGACAAACTAAATAAAAAGAGTTAAAAATAACAAAAGTTTAAGAAATCCATTGTAGAGTTTGGAGAAAAAAATAAAGGGTTGAGAAAAGAAAGTACAAAAAGGGTATGGAGTCTATTACATCAGGGCACTAATTTACTTCAGAGGCAACAGGGTGGATTCTTTTGACTAAAAGGACAGCAGGATGCTGCGCCCTTTTTACCCTGCCTAGAATAAGCTCTGTAGATATTATTATTATATATAATGGAATTTACTTCAATACTTAAGAAAACTTTAAATGCTAAACACGAAATATACTATCAACTCAATACGTAGTTACAGTGTGAACTGTTTGTATTTTTGAACAATTTTTTTAAGCTGTTAAGCCATTTCTGTGTTGATAAACATATAAGACCATGTGAAAAATGAGTTTACAGTTGATTTAGCTAAGTTTTAAATGAAAAGGTATAATATTGAGTATGACTAAAGACTTTTGCACGCTAGTGTAGATGACAAAGTTATCAATCAGAAAAATGCATTTCGGAAACTGCCTTCGCATGATGGACATAGAATTGTCAGAAAATTAATAAAATGGACAAAACAATTGGATTGAAGGTGGAGAGAGGACTAAATAGCAATTTTTGGTTTTATCAATTTTCTTGTTATATATCTATAATGTGGTCAAAATTTTAAATACTTTCATAAAGTTCGACTCTTCATTACTGAAGTAGTGAATCAGAGGGGGGCAAAAAAGAAGTTTTTACCCCAATAAGTAAATTTTATAGTTTTTATTAACAAGTTTTATAGGTTTTATTGACAAGTAAATTTTATAATTTTTGTGAATTAAATCAATATTTTGTGCTGTTTAATTTTGTCAAATTGTGTAATTTTTTGCTAAAATTTATGTTCATGATTTTTTCTAGGTTGGACAGTGGCAATTCCCACACTGTTCCTGGCAAGATAAGATATTGCATACTGTCTTTCTTTTATCTGTTTTAATAATGATTGGATGTGCTATTGTGACAGTTCTTTGCTTTAAACAACACAGAGGTGCAAAAGCTGAAATAACCCATTTAGAACTTACTCAGTCTGAAATTATAACTCTTATTTGTGGGGCTTTATTTTTCCTTTCATTTTTTTTAGCAATGTATGTTGAAATCAAAGCTAGGAATACAATCTACAAACTTTTGCTCAAATTTATATATCTCAATCAGCAGTGGTATATTGATGAATATGATAAACGAAAGGAAAGTTCTGCCATTGATGTATAATGCCTATTATGTACAAAGTTGTGAATATTATATAAATATTGTAACTTTTTTCATCTTTTTATTAACTGCATAGTTATTCAAAGCATTTTAAAAATGTTCCTTGACATTTATTGCATAGCTGTTCTTAAATCCATATTAAATATGTTTTTTATTTAATTTTGATATTCTTATGTTTTATTGCTCTAATCTCTAGTGCTAAACTAGTTATTTAAAAACTATTATCAGATTGAAAAATTCAAGATAAAAAATACTCATTAAAAAAAAAAATTTCCAATGTGTATAACATTTCAAAGATTTCTAAAGTGCTTTAAGTTTTTATCAAAATACTAGGTCTCGTAAAGAAAAGTTGCAGAAGTCAATTAAATGAATTTTTATATGCATTACTTCTTTATTGGTAAACACCCTGTGGCTGAATTGTTTTAGCTTTCTGTGTCACATTAATATCTTAAGATTTTTTTTGCTACAATAATCTCATAAAATGTGTAGAAAAAATTTACAAAATGACATATTTTTAATTGAAAAAAAACTAAAGCAAAAGTTTCAAAATACAGTTATTCGTTTTTGTAATATTATAACAAAAAGAAAAGCAATATGCTGGTTAACCATTTTGTTGTTGAGTTGAATAATTAAATAAAATTTTTAAAAAAATATTTTAAATACTTAAACAATCACAAAAGAAGAAAAGCAACACAACAAAACAGTTCTCAAAAGCTTAAAATTACAATATGCATGACAAGTGAAATATAGGGTTGAATAAGTCGTGAAACTATACTTCTAACTCACTAATTATTTAACTTGAAATTTTCATTGAAATGTTCATTTTTTTCACTATTTAATTTAAAAATTGCTATTATAAAAGAAAAAGTTCAGCAATTTTCAATTTAAAGTACAAAAAAGTTTTTCACTCATCATTTGGACGTACAATTAATATGTAGAACTCAATGTATATATCTTTGAATTATCGAAAATTAGCTCTGCTACATTTTCTATTATTCAGAAATATAGCAGAAGTAAAGATGTAGCAACATTTATCTACTTACTACATTTTACTGAATAAAAGTAAATTAATTTCAAAAGAATAGCCGTAACACCCAATAATAAAGTTAATTATAATAATAAAAATTGTCTGTGAAAATTTAGTTGTAAAGGAAGTTATTGTAAGAACTTTTTCACTTGATTTTAAAAAAAATTTTACTTAAAAAACATTTCCACTGAATTTTTTTTTTCATTACACAAGTATGGTTTTTGTTTTATGAGTTTTAGCTGTTTTATATCATTTTTCTGATATAGACATTGCAAAAAAATAGCAATTAAGACACTCCTCTTGACTAAATTACTTTAGATCAACTACTTAATTTATTATGTTATTGTATAAACTTTGCAAATAGAAATGATTGATACAGAAAATTAAATGTCTTTATTGTTACGTGTGTGTCATTCACTCTAATTTTTTTTTAAATATTTCTTTTGTTGAAAATTTCTACAGAATTTTTTAACAGTAAAAGTCTAGGTTATCACTGCAAAAGGTTTTTTGTTTTTGTGTGCAGAAAGGTATGTCATGCTATTACAGCCATGGGGAATAAATTTAAGCCTATATTTTCAAAAATTTTGTGTCATTAATGGGCAAAATAAGTTGATTTATTTTATTTGAGAATATTCTTGTTAGCATATTGCCAATGTCTATGACGATGTGTTCTTTATACCACTTGTTGCCAAAGTATGTTCTGCTGAATTCTAGAGTCCAACAGGACACTATTTTTAAATTGCCCAAAGCTTTTTGATAAAAACAAATTTTTCATATTTTAATTATTAACAAGAAAAGTGAGTTACTTTATAAAGACTGAATAATACCGTAGTAAAATAAATAACATTTTTTGTATTGAATTTTTTTAAATGTGTTTGACTTCTAAATAATTGATTTTTTATCTCTTAAGTGATTCAATATAAAAATAATATGCTTAAATAAATAAATACTAGTTGAACAATAATGACACTAAATTCACCACATTTCAAAAAATTAAATCTTCCTAAAATCGGGAATATTGTTAACACATATTTTGTCTATATTTTCTTCAACAGGAAGTAAATTAAATTAAAGAAGCATTTCTTTTATTGATAGAAACAAAAAAAGTAAATTTTCTTTTTAACTGATGCAACAATATTGTAGGTTAGCTTACTTATTATTTATTTATTTTTTTTTATACTTTGCCGAAATTTGCTTGATTGTTTTTCTCCCAATTGTGTCCCTGACATGTGGATATACATTTCCTGATGTGTCTATATACCTCTTCTAAAACTTTTTTAATAATTTTAACTCTTTACCGGGTCGATAGTTTTAGGGGATGGTTTACAGATGTTTTTTATTATTAATGCTTATGCTTAAACCAGTGCAATGCAGGATAACCTTATGTTTTACCTAGGAGCTCCCACATATATATTTCTGGACATTTTCAATAATAGTCTATTTTTAAAGGGAAATATTAAGTATATATTTGAACTTGCCCACTTGATTAAACAATATAGGTAAATTTTGTATTTGTTTGTTAGCTCAGTTTGTTACCAGAAAATCATAGGAAAGAAATCTCATTCGTGCATTTAAAATTTCAACTACTCACTTTAATTTTTAAGTAAACAATGAACTTTTTGAGAAGCAAAAATGCTTAGGATACAGTCTGTTACATTACATAAACTGCTGTAAAAAGTTTTATTTCTTTCTGAAGTATCTATGTTGTAAATTATGGTTGATGGTGGATATAATGATCTTTGTTGTCCTTAGAAAAACTTTGTTATATCATTAGTACACGAAAAATAGCAGAAATATGTTCTCATAAGTGAAATATACTAGATTTATTTGGGCAAAGCAACGCTATACTTTAATTATAATTTGAAAACTAGCAGAATAATTGAAAATGTAGCAACTTGCTTTTTATGTTAATACATTGAAAAGTATCATTTAAAATGCTATATTTAAGGGGAAATATGCTTCACAGGTCCTTTTAACCTAATGAAATGATCCCTAATTCTCCATGATGCTGCAATTTACACTTTTGATAAACAATGTTTAATAATCCATATTTCACTATCTACTTGATCATAGACTAGTATCAGGTTCTTCCATCACTCAAGGAGAATTCAAGACGTTTCACATTTAATGTGCGATAATATCAAAAGCAAGGTAGATTTTAAGAATTTCTGGGAAAATTTTATTAAACAAAATGACTCGTTGTCATTGTAAGCATTTTGTTTTAAAAATGCCAAAATGGTTGACACTTCTTTATGAAAAGTTTTTCATGGAAATAAAAAAAATGGTACTAAATTTTGGTTACTATATTGAAATGAACAATTTAATGTGGACTAATGGAAGCTAAAAAACACTGTGTCTTATAGAATAGCAAATGGGCATGTATCATTTCTCAATATATCATTTCTTATAAAGGGAGGGTTGCAGAAACAGGGTTCGTAGAAAAATTGAAGACTGATTCAAAAAATTTATACACGCAGATGGATATTTATTGTATGTTAATTTTGCACTGACATTTTATAATCTAAATTATTTAAAAATTTCATCATGTTGTAAATTGTTAAAGCTGATAGAAATTTTCTTTTTTTTTTACCTCAACAGAATTGCAGGGAAAATCATAGAAGTTCTGGTTTAAAAAAATGTTGTACCCTTTTAGGTAAAATGTATTCATTTTGTTTTTTCATGAACTGTGTATTTTATAGTATTGGGATGTTTTATATTTTTTGTGGTCAAAAATTCATTTATTTCAGAACAAAATTAATGAACAGAGTAATCAAACATTGCCCATCGCTAGCTACTACTTTCCCCCACCTCTCAGGCAATTTTCGAATTCCATCTTGAAAAAATGTCTCATCTTTTGAGGCGGCCTAAGTTAGGAGCCAATTTTTGATTTCTGCAAAAGAAGTGAACCGGTGACCTTCCAAATCGTGCTGCATCTGTCGGAACAACCAGTAATCAGAAGGAGCAGTGTCTGTCGAATACGGTGGGTGCAGTAAAATATCCCTCTTGAACATTTCTAAATAATTTTTTGTGACATGAGGCCGATCGTTATCATGCAAAAGAATAAATTTGTCATGTCTTTGCTCGTATTCCGGCCGTTTTTCTTGTAATGCACGGCTCAAGCGCATCAATTGTAGCCAATACCGATTACCTGTAATTGAATTGCCAGTTTGTAGCACCTCATAGTATGCAACACCATTCATCATTCTTGAAACGTCGAAACCATTCCCTCCTTGATTTATCAGTTGGAGCATTATCACCATAAACTTCTACAAGCATTTGATGCGCTTGTGCTGCTTTTTTCTTCCAATTGAAGCAGAAACATAAAACCTCCCTCAAATGCTGCTTAATTACCACAAAATTTGTCATATTCAACAAAGTGAAAAACAGGGTTGAAACTCAAAGCGATATAAACTGAATATTATTGACAGATGTTTAACCTCTCTGAAACCAGCTGTAACTATTAAACATTCATAACAGCCAGAGCCATCTTTTTAAAACAGACCAAACTAATTTGTACTCCCAATAAGTTCAACAACCTGCTACTTCAAAAAACAAAAAAAATGTGTAAACTGTTACTCAAAATGAATTTTCTTTTCAGGAAACTATTAGTGATAAACCTCATAAGTAGTTGTTCAAATTGTACAAAGGTACCATCATTTTCTACTGTGCACCTCTTGTTTGAAATAGCTATACAATAGCTCATTTCTAAAGCCAAAATTAATTTCCCTACTTTTCAGCTTCTACTTGAAGCACAGAAGTCTACCGATTTTACGCAGAATAGTATATTTAACTCTTTGGTGTAACAAAGCGCATTAAAATAAACAATTCACAAACTTGAAACTCGCACAATCTTGTGAAGAGGAATGATTTTCACAGAAATGGAAATGTTTGGGCGCTCTTTTTAATTACATTTTTTTCTTTAATTAATGATTAATTTTATTAGCAGTTTAATCAAGTTAACTATCGAATCTCTTTTCGAATTAAATCACTTAAATTGAAAAACTTGAGAGAAAAAAACATAAGATTGGTTTAATTTTTATCAGTTCAGAACATGTTTTCAATAATTTTACGCGCTTGTTTGCCATTTTTTCCAATTTACTGAAAGGGCTTAATTTCTAAAATTATTATTAACAAATCTATCTAGTTCAATGCATTATCACAGTTTTCATCCAACTCTGAAATAAGCTCGAATAAAAATAACTAATCAACAATTTAGCAATCTCAATTTCTTAAATCATCTAATGATCTGATTATGGTGTTGTGTATCTATCACTACAGTGTCATGTACTAATACACTATAGTGTTCTATACTAATTTACCATTTTCTTCTTTTTGTGTGTGTTTTAATCCTTAGCCCGGTTTAAGTCACTTTGAAATTTTCGGGTCTATTTCTATTTATTTAATTTCAAGATGATTAATTTAAAAAATATGTTCTTTTATTGAGTAATTCAATTACATAAATTACTCTGCCCCACCTGTTTTCTGTTAATCTGTATTTGGAAAATTGAAAACACAACCTGTTAAACCTGATTAGGCTTTTGAAATTATATAATAAAAGCAATAAGCTCATATTTTTAAAGATATGGTTTTTAAAAGAATTATCTGAAGCTCATATTTTTAAAAATATGGTTTTTAAAAGAATTATCTGAAGCTCATATTTTTAAAGATATGGTTTTTAAAAGAATTATCTGAAGAATTTTTTATAAAATTTTTAAGCTTTGCTGTTATTATATTTGCATTTATATCAAGATTTCTTCTGATTGTAAATCTAATTTATTTGCTGAGTGATTTGTTAATTTTAATTTGTTTCTTTTTGTAAGTAGTGCAGGTAGGAAAAGAAATTGAATTAATATCTATATTTATTTATTTGAGCAATTTCATTAATTTTGTCACAAAAGCTATTAGTCTAATATCAATATGCTTATTTTTCAATTCATTTTGCTCAAATTAGTAATTAAGAATTATTTAATGTTATTTTATTATCAATTTATAATTTTGGTTTGAGTTAATACCTACACTATGGTATGTATATTTTCTCGTTTATATTAGATTTCTTAAATTATTTTTATTAATTGCTAAATAATTATATTATCGTTCTTTAAAATATTTTTGGCATTTAAGGTTTAAAGAAATGCTCAAAAATTTTGGAAAAATTGTGAGCTTTATAATTTTATACTCCTGTTAAACCTAGAAGTGTTGAATAAAATACACAAAAGCATTTTAAAATTTGTTTACCGTATATACTTGTCTTTCAAAACTTTTATCCTTATGTATCATTCAGTTTGAAATCTATAAATAGCAAAATATAATTTTTATAGCCTAGGCATTAGTATTTGTTGATTTGCAATAAGGTTAATTGAAGATGAATAATTTAATTTTTTGTTTATAAATTATTTATAAAAATATTTGTTGTTTTAAATTGTTTTTAATAATTTATTTAATATTGTAGATAGAAAAATTCCTTTTTAATGGATTTTATTTATTGAAATGATTTTATTTATATTGTCTTAGATCTATGCATATTTGAAAGGCGCATAATACTAATGTGCATCAAAGGTGTAAGCTAAAATTTCCATTGGATAGAAGTATTGAAAAAAAGTTTGATTTATATGTAATTGATACATTTCTGTAGAACAGAGTTCTATGTTGTGCAAAAAATCTTTTTTAAGACATTAAACTATCCATTTTTTTACTGCATTTTATTCTAATGTTGCCTAATTTGAAATCATTGGGATTTTAATACAAATTAATTTATTTTGCTGATTCTCTTGTGACGCAGTAGTGTAATTTGTTCTAAATTTCAGATAAATTACATACTTTTAAAAATTTCACCTCATATCAAAAGACTATTTACCTATTAACTGCCAAAGCTTGAAAATATAATTAGTTTATGATACAAGTGATTTTACTTACTAGTATTTTAATCCTATAGTGTGTAGTACTAATTTACTGTAGAAAGAAAAAATCTTAGTTTTTTAAATGTGGATTGTTGTGTTTATGCAACAGTGGCAGAAGAGGGATATCTATTCTTAAAGGATTCAACCACAATTATGGATAGTTTCTTAGATATTACAAAAGCTTTTCAAATTCAAAAATTCATTTCACTCTTTACATAAAACTATTTAAATTTGTACTTATAAAGCCAATTAAGATTATCCAGAATGAAATAACTCAATGCATTTTTAAAGATACTTGCTATAACAAAGTTTGCTACACAATCTTTAGTTGCCTAATATTTAATTACATAATGTACATATTTTAAGTTTTAGTAGTTTTCAAAGGTTCTGGACTCTATTTACTTAGTCTTCCAGTAGCTAATCAGTTTCTCTTCAAATTTTCACGTTAAGAAAGATATATCAAAAAATATAAAATAATTTTGTGTCTGAAATCTATAAAAGGCTTTTCATTCCCATCTGTGAAAAGTCCTACGATTGAAGTATTTGTCGTAGAGACAGCAATATTAGTTATTGGCTTACACCTTTTTGTTGAAAATTTTATTTCTGAAATTTGCATTGTTGTAACATAAATCAATCATCTTTTATTTTTCATGTTAAATCACTCAACATAAAGTTTTGCTCTAGAAATTTTTCTGGCATATCCAATCCTGTACATCTTAAATAAAGAAAAAAAATCACATTCAATACCCAAAAAATATGAATGAAATCTACTCGTTTTTACTGATGCTATTTTAGTGCAATAACCGTTTTCTTATCCTAATTTCTAACAAAAATAGCTGATTTATGAAATATTCTGACAAAAAGTGACCTTTTGAACATTCTGAAGTATCTAAAACCTTGACTAACTATGACTAAAATTTACTTCTAAATTTCGAAATTCACTTTTTTATTTATAATTTTTTTATGCAAAAAGTTTATAACATAAAAGTTGGCTTAAAAATGCTTCAGGTTCAGAACATGTAGCAGCAAATAAATAGTGAAGGGACATATTTTTCATTTAAATATATTTAGTGCTGTTCATAATTGAAAAACTGTAATCACTTCAAAAATCTACAGAGTAAATTTTTTCAGTTATATACTTATTTAGATAATTCTTTGTTTCATTCTTTCTTTTTAATAATGGTCTGTTAAATATTGTATAAAATTTAAATTATTTCCTCAAAAATGTCATTTTACAAGCATTGTGCCACTCCAAATATAAAAATTATAAGCACCAATCTGTTTCAGAAACCTAATTAAGTTGCTTCAAAATGGTTATGCTGTTGTTTCATCCCTGATATTTATATAATGGGGTATGTTATGGAGTAAAAAAAACAACTTTTATGTAGTTTAAATAGATTTTTACTGTGTTTTAATAAATTTTGATTTTTTTTTTCCTCTTCCTTTTTTTCATTAATGTTCAGAAATGTTTTGTCAAGGAATACAGATGCGGAGATTATCTAATTGCATGTCATCTTTTTTTTGCGTAGCACAAGCAAAATAATTATAGAAATTGGTACTGTTTATACAATGTAAAAAATACATAGATTGTTTTGTTAATTATTAAATACATTGTTAATCATTATCATTGCTTTTTTCTTTAGTGCATTAGAATGCATAGACTGAACATGATACATTTCAGCTTTAACGCTACAAAAATGTTTTTGGAGCCTGCACATTATTGAATAAAAAGTAACAAAATCGTTTCTTCGTTTTTAAAAAAATTCAAATTAGAATAATTATTTTTTATTTGTAAATAGTATGCGATCGCACATAATTTTAATGCACAAACAATTAACTTTAATTACCTTATGCATAGTATGCATTCATATTCAAGTACAGTACAGAACCCGTTATCCGGAAATCAGAAAACCGGAAAACCAAAAAACCGGAACGAAATTCGATAAATTTTCTCTCCATTTTTAAAAAAAAAATTTTTTTTTTCCTCGTAACATTTTAGGATTTTTCTTTCTTTTTTGAAAGATGTTTACCTTACCATCATTTTTGAAATAATCATTAGTGTATTACTTCATCTTTTTTTCTTCTTTTTAAGATTATTTCCAAAAAAAATTTTTTAGTTGGGTTTAACAATAAAAAAAACGGCTTTTTGTAACGATTCAGAAAACCGGAAAAGTCAGTTATCCGGAATAGCGATGGTCCCGATCGTTCCGGATAATTGGTTCCCTACTGTATAAAAAGACTGATGATTATGGAACAAAAATCTTGTTTTATTTTGCTTCTTATGTTTGATTAAAAACATTGCCGTCGTCAGGTCTGAAAACCAAGTTTCCATACATTAAAAACTTAAACGCCAGTTAATACATTTTATAAACAGCAGACTGAGATTTTTTGAACCCTGGTTATATACACCTGCCATAGCTGTTTTCTTTTTCCCCCTGCCAGAGCTTTTTTTCAAAGCCAGAATTCGACCAAATTCAGACTTTCAAAATAGCAAGACCACACACATTTGGATTTGTTTAAGGGGGTCTCAAGCATAGAGTTGAAATAGTAGGTATTTCAACTCTGTGGTCTCGGGGTTCCGCCATTTAGAAAAGAAAAGTCCACCATATTAGATTCTTCTAATATCAACAAAAATTGCTACTACAGGTGAACTATTAGGCCTAGGACATTCATGTTTTATATCAAAATGTGTATAACCAGTTGCGAAATTTTTTTTTTTTTAAACTGTTTCTTTTTTAGTCGTCTTAAAATGTATTCGTAATTTAATAAAGAAATTTGAATAAAACATTTTATTCAACGAATGCCTACTTTTATAAAAGCATGTTTCTGATAGAATGTGATTATGCATCAACTTTTTTTAATTTTATTTTTTAGTTTGTTTTTCAATAATTGATGCAATTTCAATAATATACATAGGTTTCAAGGTGCATAAGGTCATAGGTGCAATTTCAATAATATACACATGTATAGATTTGGAATAGTGTTTTTATCAATTTCTTCAATGTATACTTTGTAATTATTAATACGAATAGTACATAGTCAAAATTTTTAAGCATCTTAAAATTTCTTAGCATCTTATATATCGTCTTAATCTTGAAATAAATTTTTTAATAACATGTCTGCACTTGTTTCGCAGAACTATTTTACCAATTATTTAATTAAATTTTAATATTTCTCAGAATCTCATTTTTTCCGCTACCTCATGTATTATTTTTTATTGATGTTACTAATCAATTGTTTTAGTACTTTAATTTAGGTTTTCCTTTAAAGTAAAATACCGTTTTAAAGTATTGCCAAGTTTTTATTAAAAGAAAACTTAAAATTATTTGCTAGCTAACTGAGAATTAAATCTTGATTAGAAAGTAAAAACATTCTGCTGTTTAAAATTATTCTATGCAAAACATCTGACTATTTACTAAGCATACTTCTGCTTCTTCTTCATAAGCGCAACAGCCTTTCACAGGCCAAGGCTGACTCGCAGATTTTCCTCCATCTGGCCCTGTCCGGTGCGACGGCCCGCCATTGGTTGACTCCCAATAGCTTGAGGTCCTTTTCAACGTCGTCTATCCATCTTGTAGGTGGTCGTCCCCTACGTCTCCTCCCTTCAATTGTGGAAAAAGTCACTTTTTTGGCAGGGACAGCATCAGAATTTCTGAAGAGGTGACCCAGCCACCTAATGCGTGATGCTTTAATAGTTCTCACAATGTCGGTCCCACCGAATTTGTCATATTTTTTGTAAATTTCGTGGTTGTAAAGAATTCTCCATACGTTATTCTCTTGAAGAGATCCAAAGATTTTCCTCAAAATTTTTCTTTCAAAAATTAGCAGTTTTTCCTCCTCTGTTTTGCTTAGGGTCCAGCACTCACTTCCATACGTAGCTATAGGCCTGATTAAAGTTTTGTAGATGTTTAACTTTGTCTTCACACTGATGAACTTGGATTTCAGTTGGTTTCTGAGGCCGTAGAAACTTCTGTTAGCCATGGAAATTCTGTTATTTATTTCGATTTTCAGGTTGTTGTGGCTAGAGATCAAGGTTCCTAGGTACTTGAACTGGTTAACAGTTTCAAAAGAGTAAGTCATTATCTCCAGAGGAGATCGATCAGGAGTTTTATTTGTTGCGATCAAAAACTTGGTTTTGTCTGCATTTATAACTAGTCCCATCTCCTTCGCCGCACTCTCAAGCGCTACAAAAGCGTCAATGACTGAGCGTTTTGTTCTTCCAACTATGCCGATATCATCAGCAAAAGCGAGTAGTTGGACAGTTCTTTGTAAGATTGTTCCATTTGTGTTGATACCAGAGTCTCTAATGGCCTTTTCCAAAGCTATGTTAAATAGCAGGCAAGAAAGGGAATCACCCTGTCTCAGGCCTTTTTCGGTGAAGAATGGTTCAGAGAGACTTGACGAGATTTTTTATTCTGCACGAAACTCTTTTAAGTGTCATTCTTGTGAGGCTGATTAGCTTCTTTGGGATGTTAAACTCCAACATAGCCTCAAGTAGTTTTCTTCGGTTGATGCTGTCGTAGGCAGCTTTAAAGTCAATAAATAAGTGGTACCTGTCAATGTTATACTCTTTGGTTTTCTCCAAGATCTGCCTGATAGTATGCAATTGGTCAGTCGTTGTTTTTCCTTTCTGGAATCCGCATTGGTAATTTCCAATGATTCCCGAGGTGTAGGTCTCCAATCGCTTGCATAAAATAATGGAGAAGATCTTGTACGCAATATTTAGAAGGGTAATTCCCCTGTAGTTTCCACATTCGAGTTTATCACTTTTCTTGTATATAGGGCAAATAGATCCTTCATCCCACTCAGTGGGCATTTGTTCCTTTGTCCATATACAACAAATCAAGCTATATATAGCTTTGTTTAGCTTCGTTTCGTCAATTTTAAAGAGTTCGGCTTTTAAGCCATCAGGTCCAGCTGATTTATTATTGTTTAGCCTCCTCAACGTTATTTCCACGTCGTAAGGAGTAGGCTAAGCATACTACTTTTTTTAAAAAATGAAGATAAATTATTGAGTATCTTTTTTTATTGTTTCTTATTTATTTGAGTAATGAAAAAAAATGCAACAGATAGCTTTGTTTTTTAAATGAACAAAATATTATGGAGATACTATTTTATTTCGACTTTCAAACTTATTCTCGCCAACTATTGTCAGGAAAATGCTCGATGTGTCTTATTTGTTTAACAGTTTATACTAAAAATAGAAAATTATAAAAAGATTCCAAAACTCTGCTATCTTTAAAATCATCATCATCTCAAAAAATTTTTCTTTTTCTAACTAAGAATTTCCTTAATAATAAAATACGATATATTAAGAGATTTTTGGATAACAAATTATTTTATTACTGTACTTAATATGTTCAGCAAATATTTTACAGTACTTTTTTTAGAAATTATAAATAGAAATTGTTCTTTTATCTAGCCGTAAAAGGACAAAAATGTTAATGTTTCATTTATGCTCAATTGAAACATGACAATAATTTAATTAGCCCCAGAATTGAAATCTGTTTGGACGTAACATTTAATTGCTTGAAACAGTTAGAAATAATTAAAATTATTAGAAATTAAACTTATTCCTTTATTTTGTTAAGAGCGACAGGAAACATGAGGAAAAGTAGTGATAAGCCCTGTTTACCATCAGACTTACTGCTCATACATTTAATCTAATGACTTAAGTAATTCAAGAAATAAAATAAAAGTGTAAAATGTAAACCCTATTGTACGTCCCTTGCTATGCACTATACTATATCTAGAATGAATTTCGGATCGATGAATAAAAAATATATTTTCCAAAAATTTTGAATAGTGCAGAGATGTTAACTCGTTCGAAATAGTAATTGACTTAGTAACTACTTAACTTTTATTCCAGAAAAGAGGTTTCATTCTACTTTTGAAATTTCTATTGTGGATTGAATTGTTGAACATCCTAAAAAATGTTTTTCAGAGCAGCAGTCAAAAAATAAATAAAACAAAATAAAAATGTACTACTTTGAATTTTTTTTAAGTTTTGACGCATTATTATGTTTTTTTTCGATCAAAGCGTAAACTAATTTTAATATCGCATTAAGTATTTTAATTTCATATTCTATGTCACTAAATGAATAATCCCTAAAAACTGAAGCGGGAATTAAGATAAAAATTTCATTATCTTTAAATACAAAAATAAAAATGTTTTGAACTCTCAAAAATTCACGTAGCCCAGCGAATGGTAACGTTTGAAGCAAATGTTGTACGCGCTCAAAAATATTCCCCGGCAGGCGTGAATGAGGAAAACAAAAGTGATTTGAAATAAAAAAATGTATGGTTGCCAGTGAAAAAATCTAGAGAAACCCCTGCAACTTCAGCTCCTTTTGATTACCCGGGAATCTTGTTTTATTCATATGAATGCCGATTCCCACGTTAACGATATTATTTATCACATCATCTCTCCATGGCAATTGGAAATGCATTTTGCCTTTACCGGTTATAGCAGTTTTTCTAATTTTATTTTCGATTTTTTTTTCTCCCTCATTCACGCTTATTTTCTTCATATTTTTTGAAGCCAATGAAGGTTTTACCATCAAGTATAATTTGTCTTTCTTGATCATTATTTTTATCTTATGCTGAAAATAGCAAACATCTGTAAATTATTGTTTCAACAGGATTCGTGCGGTCCTTAAAACATTCAAAGCACCGTGATTTGTCGTTGTTGTTGTTCATTTACGTCGCACTAGAGCTGCACAATGGGCTATTGGCGACGGTCTGGGAAACATCCCTGAAGATGATCCGAAGACATGGCATCACAATTTTGACCCTCTGCAGAGGGGATGGCACCCCCGCTTCGGTAGCCCGACGACCTGCGCGCGAAGTCGAGCACTTTACAGTAGAACAGTTTAACGAGGACCAATACCGCGCACCCTCAGTCCCTATGCTCTTAACGATCAGTCCACTGCGGGACCAAAACACTATGATACCCATGTTGAAATAAAGAAGTTATCTCAACTGTAAAATTAAAATTTCGAAACCTCAGATTTTGTAACCAGATGTTTGACGTTATATATTGAAATTGATTATTTATTGCTTTGGTGAATATAAACATAATAAAATACATTTATCTTAATTTTGCTGGCACTATTACAGTTTCTTAAGGACCTTATGAATTTTGCTTAAAAGGAGACCATCTATCAGATATATGTATGTAATGATGATAAGAATCGTAAAATACGTTTATAATAAAAAGGAATAAAGCAAAGAAATTATGGTAGCAATATATGGTGATCGTAACTGTTGACCATGTTGAGCGACATTTTATGGTGAATTTATGAAAATCCTTTTCAGAATGTATAAGAACATCAGGATGCTATTTGTAAATTATCTTTATATAAAGAAAGCCACGTAAGTCACATATTTGGTAGAATGAAACGATTTCCTAAAAAATGAATCATACAATATTCTTAAGCATACATATTTCAATCTTTTTAAAATGCCTCGTAACATTCACTAATTTCTACAATTATATATATATTAAAAAAAGAAATATCGGGAATTATATAAAACCTTGTGAATGTGCACTATAATCTCTTCCAGATATTTTATATTTTTCACGATCTTTTTCGCGATTTGCCCTACAACTATGTATGTAATTAAAATAATGCAAATTTGGTTTTAGTATAACATTTTCATATTTAAAGAAGTTAAAAACAATTTAAAAAATAGAAATATTGCCTTATGCGTTCGAATTCTAAAATCTAGGGAATTTATAAATCGATTCAAATTTTATTTTTAAATGAGATAAAAACGAAAGCAATCTTTGTTTTTTGGGTTAGAAATCTACTAAAAACAAATCTGTTGCATAGAAACTTAAGATATTTTTATATTATAACTATTTAAAAAAGAAAAGAAAAAAATTCTTTCCGACCCAAGCTAGCACAAAAACGACGATCAGTTTTCATTTCATTCTTTTTTATTTTCTCAGCTTGGTTGGTTGCTTAGCAACGGACTATTTTTCTCTTGTCGATTACGCAGTTAGAGTATGGTTATATTCTTGGCCTCTTTTGGGGACGACGCCAAATATATATAACATCCTAGCACCTCAATTTTTCAGAAATTTTGTCTTTCCTCCTATTTTGAAGGTCAGGAATCCAAATATGTGAAAGAAAGATGTATGTTTATTCAGAAAAAGTGCGTTTTTGTGTCTGATTTCGTTACTTAATTAGTAGAGTTAGCACTAATTATTTAGCATCTTTGAAATCACCCTCAGAAACCATTAGGATTGACACTTAATACGCGAGAATCCGATCTTTAGGACAAAAGTTATTCAGGGTGATATCTTCTTTTTCTGCGCACTGTACATAACCTCTTAAAAGTTCTAAACAATTCGTTTTGAGTTTTCTTTATTTCGATTCAGCTTGAAAAAATACTTTGAAAACAGTACCTCCTTTGTTTAAGTATCAGTATTTAAGTTTCTCCCCCTCTTTTTCCTCCTGCTGCCACAGGATTTCGTAGGATTTTCATGTGCGTCCACCTAAGACTCCCCCAAATGTGAACCTCAAACCCTAATTTGGTTGTTCTATTAGTAATTCTAGCGGGTAAAGTAGTTATTTGTTAATTTGATCATTTTTTTAAATATGTTATAGTTGAGTTTAGAATTATTATTCAGGACAAGAACCTAGAATTTTTTTTAGCACAAATTTTAATTTTGAGAAACTTTTGGTTTTCAGAATTTTCAAACACTTATTTCTGATTATTTTTCAATTTTTTTTTCATTTGGTCCTTACTAAATTTTCAGTAATATGTATAAGTGTTTTTTTATGCAGGTTAAAATCTGATTTGAGCTCTCAATACTACTATCAGTTTCGAAATTTTCATTTTTGACTTTAATTTAATGTTAAACGATAATAAAAACAGTAAAGAAATATTTATTATTTAAACAATGGGAAGAACGAAGTGCCCATAATTATTTAATAAATAACTTAGGTCCCCTTAATTATTTAACAAATAATTATTTAATAATAATTATTTATATATTCCCATAATTATTTAATAATAATTATTTATATATTCCCATAATTATTTAATAATAATTATTTATATATTCCCATAATTATTTAATAATAATAACTCCCCATAATTATTTAATAAAATACTTAATTGTACGGTAGTCGTCTTTAAACAGTTTCAATTTTTTCTTCTACCTCTATCATAAAAATTTCAACTTTGTAATTTTATTTGCAAATATTGAATTAAAAATGGGTGGTTTTTCGACGTTTATACTTTAAAAACTCGCAAATTTATATTTTTTTTTTAGAAAAGAGAAAGTTTCAGAATAATTGAAGGTACTAGGGAAAGTTTAAATTATATATTTTCGTATAAAATAAAGCTTATTTTTTATTCACTTATTTTTTAAGTTGCACCTGAATTTAAAATATCGCAAAACCTGGGTTCCATCGTCGGGCCGGGCAATGTTGACTCAACCTTTTATCCCTTCTATGGATCCATAAAATGAGTTCCAAGTGGGGATTAAGCACTGGGGGTTCCGCGTTCAGATGACCATCCATCCGATACATCTGCTCCTGTACCCCTGAGCTCAAAGTCGAGAAAACTGAGCTGGTCACAGTAGGCCTTGGCCCGCTATGGGCTGTCACGCCACTGGATTTTAAAAGCATTTATTAACAATATTTTTGAAAAATAATTTTTAGAATTTAATTAATTTAAAATTGAGAATTTTAATAGAATTTAAAATTGGAGAGTTTAAAAATAAATTTTTATGCTAAAAAGAAGAATATTCGAGAAGATTTTTGATGTTTATAAAAAAGCTTTAAAAAAAAACATATTACTTTCACAAAGAAAAAAAATTACAAATCTGTTGAAAAAAATTGTTTAAAAGAAAGTTCAAAATAACTGAATCAAGGAAACTGAGGAAACGAATTGTTTTGAATGAACTCTTTGGTCCTTAAACCTACGGTTATGTACTGCCCTTAATGCGTGAAGTTAATATATTAGATTTAAAATAAAAATTATTTTGTATGTTTGCATTTGTATATATATATTATAAAGCAGCAATTTTATAATATCAATTTCTCAGGAGTGTTTAAAATATAAAATGAGAAATTCATAAGCATATTTGTCTTAAGTATTACAAAGCAATTGAGTAAAAATATCTCCAGGTTTACAATTTTAAATTTACAATAAGCGGAAAACAAAAACACATAGTTATTTTTTATTCTTTAAAATCACGAGATTTATATTTCGAATGCTCTTTTTGAACATAACTCGCCCTTTAAATCAATGAATGGTTAAGATTTTTTATATTACAGATATTTTTTTCTAAATAACAAATTTTTTTATTAAGTCAACCATAATAAGTGTTGCAGAAGTTTCTGTTGAGGCTGAAATAAATTATTATAACTACAATAAAAGCATTTGTTCGTATTTCTTTAATTTTCCCATATTTTATTTTAAAAATTCACTAATTTTAAAATACTGCACTCAGCTTGAATGGCAAAATTTGGAAAAGAGCAGAAAGAAAAAAAAAATAATAATAAAAATATCAGGATAAGTAAAAAACATCTGAAAAACAGTCGGAAGATGGCAGCACTATCATATTACTAATGTGTTTTCTTACAGCAGATTTTTTTTCACTCTCTATTGCGCAATACAGAAAAGATTAACAGCCGTCTCACAGCCTGCCAATTTGATATTATTGAACGAATTTAATACTCAATTTAAAATGCTGAGTTCTCGAACCTACTTACCGCTTTTTGTGTAATCCCCTCGTATTGATAAACGAGGATCGACTTTTTTTCAATCGAAAATGGCTCTCCGAAACTTTAGAAGTGTAAAAAACTATTGCTTAATTTATTCATTATTTTTACTTTTTATAGATCTTTAATTTTTATGGGAGATGCACAGTGTGCAAAATAAACAAAATATTCTAAATAACTTTCGCTCAAATGATCAGATTTTCTCGAACAAAGTGCCTATCTTCTGAAAAGGGTTCAAATATGCTAATTAATTAATAATGAAAACAGATACAAAAACATACTTTCTGTGCCTAAACATACCCCCTTTTTTTTAAACGTATTTTGATTTTTTTTAAAACCAAAATTTGAAAGCAGTTGGTGTAGCCGCAATTAGGAACATATGATTCCAATAGTTTAGCCTGAAGAACGTTCGAAAGTTTGTGCTCTTAAATGTAAATTTTGCTTTTTGCATATTTTGCTACATCCGAGGAAGTTTTTAAGTGACTTGAAAATTTTTCCTCAAAATTAAGAAATATGTTTTTCCAAAAAAGAAAATTTTATAAAAAAATAATTTAAATAACTTTTAGTTATTTTTATTTTATTAATGAATTCCGCACTATTATTGAAAATCTGATTTTTTAGAACAATATTTTTTTCATTGTGATGTCGCCCCCCCCCCTTCTTTCACAAACTGGATATGGTCATCACCTCGTCTCTCCAGTGCTCATCATCAAATTTTCGAGGAGCGATTTTGTAATTATTATTTTACACATTTTCTGAAAATATATGAAGAATATGTAGTGAAGTAGTTGCAAGTCCTGAAGAAATTACGAAAGTAACATAGCTAATAAAAACGTTTCGTTGTTATAAAGCAATTATTACTAGGAAAGCTAATTTTCCGAATTACATAACTAATTAAATTCTCTATAGGAGTAGTTTTTTTTTTTCCACATCTCCGGATGTTTGCAAACTTGCAAAATAATGTAAATGTTTCAAAAAATTCAAAAGCTCTGATGTTTTGTTCCCTCCGTTTTTTAAATATTTTAATTGTGTGAAGAATAATTTAATACAGAATAATCTAATTCAGATTCTATGGCCGGAAAGTACTTCTAAAGATTCCAGCGAAACGTTAGCTATTCTTAGAATTTTCATTTTCGATAAAATAAACTCCTGGTTTTCTGTGAAATGGAGTAGCGCAGCTGCGCATCCCCAGATTCGAAGAATAAACCATTAAATCTATGTTTTTTTTTTTTTCTTAAAAAAAAAACTTTTCAAGGGATTTTTAAAAAAATTTTGTCGGCATGGCATCAAAGCGATAGTAACTGGTGAAGATTATTAGATTTTAACCGGCTTTATAAGCCCGTATATTTTCGTGTGTGTGTGGATATATAATATATATATATGAACGGAAGGAATTTTGTCTTTCAGTCAGTTTCTTTTGAATAGCACACATGAAAAGGTATCAATATAGAAAAGTGATGTTACTTCAAATAACGCAGTGGCGTGCATAGGTGCGTGAATGCTCGTGGAAAACTCCTCGATTAAGAACTCTTAAAAAGAAGAGTTAAATATTAAGCATTTTTGTTTGTTTTTTTTCCCTTCATACGACACTTTTTGTACTTTTTATATGGTAATTTTTAATGACTTTTCAATTTTTTCCCCTTTTTAGTCATTTATTTATTTATTTTTTTTTTTTTTTTGATAAATTTTGTGACGCATTTTGCTGTCGTAATTATGCATCCTGATGATAATCTTTACGTTTTTCCATCAATTTTTTTTAATTATGTTTATATTTATTAGAGCATTTTGCTTGTGAAGGATTTTTTTTATTAATAAATTACTGTAAATTTTACATTAAACCCTGCATTTTAAATTTGCCTCAAAATCAAGTGTTGATATTTATCCGAGTTTCTTAAGAACGAGAAACATTGCTTCGATTTTAATATCAAAAAACATTTAATAATGCAATGCATTCTGATGCTCTTAAAGATTGCAACTAAAATTTAATAAATTCTTATTTATCTTTATACCAGGCATCTTTATACCGTTAATTACAAATTTATTTTAATTAATATTTTAATTTTTAATTAAATTTATAAATACAGGTTAGGAATAATAAATATATTTTTAAAAATAAGGCATTGACCATTTAAGGGCATTACTTTTTATTTTAGGGTCATTTTTAGTAGTTTCTAGAGTATCTCTCTCTCTTTCTTTAAGATTTTGTAGTTTATCAGCATCGTTTCCTTAATAATATTAAAATCAGTAGAAAAAAACAAATAAACAATGGAATTGTTCTTAAAAAATTGAAATCCATATTTTAAATTCATTGTTATCTAAGTGCAAGCGAAAATTAATTATATGACACTTCGGTTAAATAATTTATTACTTAAAATAAAATAATCTTGAATTTTCTTAGATGTAAACATTAAATATACATTAATGATTTAAAACTTCATTATAAAATTGGTTTAAAAATCATATTTTTTTCTTCATAAAATATTTTTCTACAGCCAAATATTTTATTATGTCATAAAATAAAAAATAATGCTAATACATTTAAAGTTTTTGTGTCCATGGTCGTTGATTGGATGACCTTTTTAGCTGGGGTCATTGTCCCCTTTGCCCCCTCCTCGCTGCGCTCCTCTGATGATACGCCTCTGAAAATGACCAAATGCAAGTTAAGCAATCGTGGAGTGATATCATCAAGGTAGAGTTTCGAAGAACGAATAATAAGGTGTAAAATTTCCTGATCGTAGCTGATTCCTCGTCGTAAGTTACGATGGGTTTTTTCTACCTGGTCTTACTTCCAAATATTTAAAAAACACTAAAAATCGATCACTGCATAAAGTAGGTTAAGGTGTACAATGCACATGAAAATACCAGAAGTACACTATCAGTGAAATGTATCTTAAAAATTAATGATTCAACAATGTAATCACGCAATGTAAAAAACACCACTATGAAATTAATGAAAAAATTTATTTTTCAGTGAAATTAAAATTTATTAGTAAAAATAATTAGTGAAATTATATTTGTGAGAGAATTTATTTTTAATTATTTGATAACACTAGCGAGCACATATGAAAATATTTTCCTACTTACCAGTATAAAAATTGAAAAAACACGTTCTTTACAAATGTGCCCAGCATTTTTAAATGCTGGGCTTATTGGAAAAGTTCTCACTAATTTCTAATTTTCCTGATATATTTAGCCTAGTAAATTAATTGAAATGTGCGAAATGTTACTCAATAAGAGTGAATTTGCGTACGTTTTTTTGGAATGAACTTCTAATAAGGCTATTTTTAAGTTTTCACTATTCTGGACTTATTGCAAGCTGACTGAAATGATTTGAGTAATTATTTAATTAGCTTTAAAGTATGTGAACTCACTGCAATGAGCCTAAAATATTCAGGCTGACTGAAAAATGCTGGAGATATTTTCACTTAGAGAAATTCGTTTCCAAACTGTTTCCAAAAATCCTGATTTTTTAAATTCTTTTTGTAGTCTGCTGAAAGTTTTCTGTTTCACTCCCGGCTACCACGGTTCCAGTTTTGTTTTCACTTTCATATATTTTTTCATTGGCAAATTTACGTTTTCTGTTTCAAATCTCTTTTGATCTACTCATTCACAATGGCGAATCTTGAGAATGGGTGCCTACCTTTGAGAGCTCGAAACATATCGACGTTTACCACCTTTATATTTGTTTGAAGAAAATGAAATTTTTGCAATATTAATGATTCAAATTCTTGAAATTATTCCTGTAATGCATAAATGTTATTTTTAATTATTAAATTTTGAAACAAATTTGGTAAAAGGTGATCTAGTTATTTCTGGGTCATTCATTTACAAATATCATAAAAAGGAATATTGAAATAAATTTAAATGTTTTTAAATACTGTCCCATCCTGAAATACGCGAGGAGCAAAACAGGCCTTATTGGAGACAAAATCGCGGTGGTATTTATCAAAGAGTGAAGAGTTCATTTACAGAAAGTAAAATCGCTAAGGTAACAAAGAGAGCTTAGAAATTTCGACGCATAACAAAAATTGTCAGTATATTACATGTTTCATCATTAAAAGGTAATAAAGAGAATTGGTTTTAAAGGGTATGAAATACGTTTTTTTAGTTAAAATTTAATAATTAAAAAATAAATTAAGATATCATTAAACTCGTGCATCTTGCTTTTCTTTTGAGACTCTTAAATTGCTTAGGAATATTGCACACCGGGAAATTTATGACTAAATATTTCTGGAATTAAGACTTCTGGAATTAACTACATTTGGCTGAATTATAGAGAGAATCGACAAAACAAATTGTACTACTACAAGCATAGCATTTAATAAGTATTTTTAATTAATCATCGAATTTTAATTTTATGTGATTCGTTTTCTAAATTTATAGAAAGGCAAATCAAAGTTTCATTGTTAGCAAAATACGATTCCTCAAAAAATATTTTAAAAAATATAATAATTTATACCTTTACATTTCCCATCATAAATTCGTTAATTTAGTAACAATTTTTTTAGATTAATCTAACCGATTACTAAATTTTTAAACTTGTCTTAATCGTTAATTTTTTAAAAAATATTTTATAATTTTTTTAAAAAGAAAACGAGTTTTTTCTACATATTATAGATTATCATATAATAACATTACATTAAATGACATCTTCATGGTTTTTTGTGTTTGAACCAATTTCAAACCCATTTCATTAATGTCAGTCAGTTACTTAAAAATAAGAAATTTTTTCTTCTTCTTAATCAGCACTACAGCCGAGTGCGGTCCAATGCTTTCTCAGTCTGCCTCTTCTAAACACTTCGACTTGTAGCTAAATTTTATCTCTTCATTCCCAAAACTTTCACATTGTCCAACTACCTTGTTGTCGGTCTTCCTTCAATCTTTGAAAATGTTAGTTTTTTTAGCTGAATCAGAGTCTTCACGACGAAAAACATGTCCCAGCCATCTGATCCTGTATGACTTAATAACTCTCAAAATGTTCGGTTGCTTATATTTATTAAACACTTCATAGTTATACAAACTTCTCCATGCATTATTTTCTGTCACTGTTCCAGAATCACACCGAATGATTCTTCTTTCAAAAACGAGTCATCTATTTTCTTCTGCTTTATTGAGCTCCCAAGACTCGCTGCGATACAAAATTAGCGGTCTAATAAGTGTTTTATATAAACTTACTTATGAAGATGAATTTAGATTTTAATTAGTTCTTCAGTTCAAAGTACCATCTATTAACCATCAAAATTCAGTTTCCAATTTCTACTTTTAACTCATTTTTATTTGTAATATTAACCATCAAAATTCGGCTTCCAATTTCTACTTTTAATTCATTTTTATTTGTAATATTAACCATCAAAATTCGATTTCCAATTTCTACTTTTAACTCATTTTTATTTGTAATATTAACCATCAAAATTCGGTTTCCAATTTCTACTTTTAACTCATTTTTATTTATAATATTAACCATCAAAATTCGGTTTCCAATTTCTACTTTTAACTCATTTTTATTTATAATATTAACCATCAAAATTCGGTTTCCAATTTCTACTTTTAACTCATTTTTATTTATAATATTAACCATCAAAATTCGGTTTCCAATTTCTACTTTTAACTCATTTTTATTTATAATATTAACCATCAAAATTCGGTTTCCAATTTCTACTTTTAACTCATTTTTATTTGTAATAAGTGTACCCAGGTACTTAAACTGGGTCTCTCCACTAAAGGTATAAATGCCAACCTTGAGTGATTGTACATCTTCTACTCTGTTGCTAACCACCATAAATTTAGTTTTCACTTCGCTTTCGCTTAATGTTAAGCCCAGAATTTTGGTAGCATCTTCAAGGGACATAAAAATCTCTGCCACATCCCGTTTCATTCGGTCATTATGTGGATGTCATCTGCATAAGCCAATAATTTTAGCCAAATAGTGGTAACAATATTGAACATAAAATATGTCCTAAAAACCAGAGTTTAGAATTTAATTAATCAAAAACTACTAAGTTAATCACAAAGAAGTATTTTAATTGAAACTACATTATACTTTTAGTAAATATAATACTGCCGTGCAATTTAAAAAGCAACAAAAGTGCTTCTAATGCTAAATTAAAATTTCAGAACACCGATAAAAAGAAATTTTTTGGATTTTTTTTTCTATATTTATTTATTTATTAATTATTATTATCATTATTATTATTGCAATATTTAATTTTGAGCCGCGATGACTCAGGGGATTGAGCGTTCGCCTTCCAATGAGAAGAACCGGGTTCGATGACTGGTCGATACACATTCCGCATCCGGCTTGCACCGACCACAGTGCTGACGTGAAATATCCTCATGGTAATAAAATAAATTATTTCATTTTATAAATGTCGTTGAACAGCCGACTCAATTTTGAGTTACCAATATTCAACTCCGTAGCCTTGTAATTTTAAACCCAATTCAGAAGATAACGAAATTACTGGATCAAGTATTGGGAGAAATTTGCCTTGGTGGAGGACTATCTGTTGGAACTAATCCGCATTTGCGTTATATGAAGAGGAAAACCACGAAAGTATCCCATGATTAGCCTGACGGCAGAAGGATTCTAACCCATGATCCGTCTACCTATGAGGATATTTTTACTTCAGCACTGTGATCATTGCGAGCCGGGAGCGGAATTCGTATTAAACAGCCATCGTTGGGATTCGAACCCGGGTTACCTTATTGGGAGGCGAGTGCTCTATCCAGTAATCATCATACAAAAAATGACAAATTTCTCAATTTGCAATTTTTTATCGCTTTCACTTATTTTCTTTGTATTTCACGGCCGAATAAGCGTCTCAAGGTTACGCGATATTTTCCGATTCCCCAAAGAAATCGCACATCATGTTTTGAACTCAAAATTTATATTATAATTTTTAGCTTGTTTTGATGGAATAGCTATGTCTATGTATGTACTGATTTTCTTAATTTTATTTATTCATTTATTTTGAGAATATAAAAACATCAAAAATGTGACTTGCCATTGCGCTTCGAATAAACAAATGCGCTTCGAACTATCTAACTATCTTCGAACTACTAAACTATATATTACACTATCCGTCCTTTTCACCTAGCGAAGTTTTTAATTATTCACTTTTTGTTTTAGGCAGAAAATGTCTCTTACATTTAAAGACATTTCTAATATCTTTTTTCTATGGATATCTTTTATTGTATTTTGATTTTTAAAAGTAAATAATTAAATAAATTGCATACATCGCATAAAATGCATGGTAATGTTTTGAGCCTCTATCATGGCAACATTTGGGGCAACGTCTAACCTATGGATCGTAACCAAGGATTTAGATTTGGTTTTTATTAGTTGAATAGTCTATAGAAGAGCTGCAAGAGTCTCTTCCGTTTTCATAACTCAGGAAATCCTGGCTTCTCCCCTAGCCTTGAGCCCCCCTGCACCGGAGGAAAGTCTGTTCTTCATAGGATATGTTTTCGAAAGGTGGGAGCATCACGGATCTAAACTTTAAATTCTGACAACAATTAAATTTATATTTACTTTAAATTAAATTTTTTTAAAGTAGATGTGACTAAAATTAACATGAAGTTCTACCAAAATTCAAGACAAATGCCTTAGCAGATTTTTTTTCTAACCCATGATTTTAAATGACACTATGTAACACAAAGAAACAAATTTTCTTTTTAAAACTTTTACAAATAGAAATGTCCTTAAAACATAGCTCTGGATAGATGAAAGATTTTCAAAAAAAAAGTAATCTAGTGTTTTAATACTTGAAGCAAAGTTATTATTTTAACAAAATATAGATTAAAGTAAGTACGTTAAAGTTAAAATCCAACATTAAAGTAATTTTTCTTCTGTTTTAAAGTTTTTCTTTTATTTATATTTAATATTTTTGCAACAAAAAGCCATTTTCTTCACACATGTTCTTTATACATGCGAATGATCCGAATCACGTAACGCAGATAATATTTTTTTTTTTTTTTTGATTTATTGTTTAAAATAATCTGATAACTTAAAATTTTATGAAAAAAGTTTTACAGCAATAATTTTTATTTATTTCGAAAAGCAAAAGTTATTTTGCAACGTAAGTGGTGAATATTTACTGAAGTCTTGATCGAATTCAAAATCGTCTGCAAGTAACATAACTGTTCTCTCCTTTTAAAAAGTAAATATAAATATATATAAATATATTACTTTTGTGTGTATTTTCTTCCAAAATCACGTCATCGAAATTCAAGTTGAAATTATTTTAGATGGATGATGTTATTTCAAAAATTTTTTAACTTAATATATTTTATTTACAATAAATTTAATTTTCATTAAGTTTATTCACGCGTTTATATGCCGGATTCTAATTTTTCTTTTAATAATTAGTTTTTAATTGTAATATAGCATTCCATGATAATTCGATATTCAATTTTTCATATATAAATACGGTAAATATTGCCCGAAATTCTTATACAGTTGTATATTACACGTGTTTTGGATGTTATTTTTAAGATGTCAGCATGCGAGTTAAAACGGAAACGGAAGCTCATTTCTCGAAAACGGCGCCAAACGGACGGAAGGATCCTGCATTCAATCACTGACCTAGAACAAAAATGAAAATATTTTTTAAAAAAGGGATGTGATTATCCATTGAAATAACAAGAATAATTGAAAATGTTTGATTTTTCAATTATTCTTGTTGCTTCACTTTTAACTTTTTGTTAGGGAGAGGGAGAAGGTCGTAATTTTGAGATAAAATTATACTGGAGGATTTGATCGAAATGATTTCTGAGAAATATATTACAAATAATTGTATGCGTAGGTGTGTTGAATGCCCGGGGGACGACTCCTTGATTAGATGACCTTGAAACGAAGAATTTAACCAAGGTAGAGGGCATGGGCAAAAGATGTCAGCTTAATTGAAAATAAAAACTCCTACAATTTAAACCCACATTTTAAATTAATTTTTTATGTAAATATAAGCTGAAATTATTCGATGGTTTAAAAGTTAATTATTACAAACAAATATTCTTAAATTTTTAATTTAGGAATATTTAAATTTTAATAATCGAAAAATTCATCTTTAAATATGATTCAAAACCATATTCTATTCTGCATAAAATATTTTGTTCGAGCCAATTATTTAATAGTTAAAAATTTAACAGGCAGGATTTTAGGAGCCCTTGCCTCCCCCCCCCCTTCATTAAACCACTCCCAATCACATATGTCGAATGGTACAAGCCATAAATGGCCTCGATTATAATTTTTTTTTTTTTCATTTCTTGTGAACCAAGATGTATTACGAAGTTTTAACTAAATTCTCACTTTGTGTATAAGTTTTTGCGCTAAAATCTTGAAGGAAAAAAATCGTTCAGCAATTCCTAATAAAAAAAATAAATTAAAAAAAAACAATTAAAAAATATTAATTAAAAAGTAGCAGTTTTAAGAAAGTTTCAATATTTTTTTTCCTTGAATTGGTATTTATCGAGAATTCTTTAATTCGACCCCATTTTCGTCAAAGATTATTTGCAGAATAAAATTATTTTTTGCGAGAAGTTTCATATAAAGGCAAGTTAATTATTGTTCTTTACGTAAACCAAACAATTAACTGCGAAAGTTAAGAGTTTTTTCTTCCTTTTTTTTTTTTAACCCAGACTACCTGTTAATTTTAAAGAATATAATCATTTATTCTTTCCTATATCATTATAAGTTTTTCCTAAATACTAAGATTACTTTTAAATGAAATAAAAGTTTTATCGCAATCCGATAAAAAAGAAGATATTATATAATTTAAATATGTCACTAAACTCGTTTTAAGAAAACTTCAAAATAAGTTAGTGAAACGACAACCCTCATTCTGCTACGGCTCGGCGGCGACTGAATTGGATCTGACTGTATACCGGAAGTTCGCCATCAATTGCTCCGCCTCTTTCCTCCCTCTTGTAACCTTTGTGACCTGTGTGCGGAAATCATTCTCATTACTCTTGGCACAAGCCCTTGAATGCAGAAACTGCGTTGTGCCTTCTTTAAAAACTTCATTTGAGCGACAAACTTCCCGTCTTGCTAATTAAAGGATGAGCATTTCACGAAAAGCATTCAAAGAGTTAACCGAACAAACCAGATGGACTCATGAATTATATGTTTTTACGAAAATAAATAACGAAAGAATTATTTTTTATGTACCTTTAACTGCCTGTATATGTAAAAAAGTAATGGTGAAATTACTAAACTGAAAAAGACCCCCAAAAATTATTAAACTGATTAATTATTAGTGTAAATATAGTTAAGATTATTAATTCAATTATTAGTTAATTATACTTTTGAATTCATACCACAGTTTACCTTTAGAGTTTAATGGATTATATTACAAATATAAAAACCAGTAGACACAAAATATTAAAAATTAATTTATTTAAATTTCATTTTCTTTTGCCCGCCGCGAAAAGACATAAAATGAATTATATTAAATGAATATAGATGGTTATTCTCTTAAATGTTTATTGAGATTTTTTTCTTGAAATTGATCATATATAATAATTAGATTATATTGATCTGAATATTTTCTATTTTTTATACTTTGGGTTGTATTTGAGGTCCATTTTTTTCTTCAAACACCCATGTTTTTTCTTATGTCTGCGACACGAAATAAACGGGGAAGTTAACTTGGCGGTCCAAAGATCTATTTAAAAATTAATGCTTATTATTAAATATTTATTATTACGTATAAGGCAACGAAATTTTCGGTTTTAGAACTGAGAAAAATCAATAAAGAAATTAAAGTGAAGTGCATGTAAAATAACATATAAACAAGGAGATAACAATAACATGCAAATCCTGCAAATATTAGGATTGTTAAGCTATGTAATAACGAGGATTGATAAATGAAATAATAATAAGAAATAATTAACTAAATAATAATGTTGATAAATGAAGTAAATAATAATGATTATTAATAAACTAAATAATAAACAAGGATTGATAAACTAAATAAAAATAAAAATTAATTAACTAAATAATAATGAGGACTGATAAACTAAATAAATATGAAGTAACACCAGCATAAAATTATAATTTATGACTGTCCTTTCACCTTTCAAAGATTTAAAATAAAATTAAAAAAAAAAACTACAAACGTTGAAAATCTGGTTGCCTGGTTTCAGTCTGCAAATATCATCTGAAATCAATTGAATGGTTATTTTCTAATAAATTAGCTTTCAGGAGTTAATACTATCCCATTTTCTTATTTATTTATTTATTTTTATTCTTAACAAATTTGAAGCTACTCCAAAGTTGACTAATAGGGTGTTCGAGCTCTTCCAGAAATTTCTCAAGGGTGGGGGGGGGGCTAATCTTAACTTAAATTTTACTATGAATCACAAGCAAGTCAAAATCCGACTGAAATCTGATAAAAATTGGGGCCTGCAGGAAACAAACGTAGTTTAGAATAAATAAAAAATGTTTTTTTCCCAATATTTATCACAAAGTTAATATATCTTTAGCTTTTAGATTTAAATATAAAATAATAATAATTAACTGGTGTAATGTTATGCACATGAATAAGGAATATTATAAAAATTCCTTTCGAATGTAATATACATATATACTTTTTTTGAAGCATAAATTAATTTATATTTTTACTTGAGAAAATATTTATTTCGGTACTATATTTTTTCGTAGTGGCGTAACTAAGGGTAGAGTTCGTAGTTTCCGGACCCCTTTCAAATTGAGGAGAAAAATAACAAAAAATGCAGAAGGGGATTTTTTATTTATTTATTTACTTGCTTTTAACAATTGTGCTTAGGTTTCAATTTAAAGTCCTTGCTATATATATGATATTGTTATTTTGTTTCAAAAACATAACTTAGCCTTTTTATGAAATCTGAGGAAGGATATTTTTAAAACTGTATCTGAAAAGTATAAGTGTAAGGATTCAATTGCTATCCTATATTGATCTACATGCTTAGGATAAATCATAATTTTTTTCACTAAATCGAATCTTTGAGTAATACTTAAGTTATGAGTTGAATATACTTAAGAATTAAACTTTGAATAATAATTAATAATTAAGTTAGTGCGTTAACGATGAAAGGTTTTAATTCTGCTTTAAAAAATTTATTTTTACTATAATTATTAAATTACTATTTTATATTGATCTAAATGCAAACCGTAATAGTGAGTTTTAATATGTTGGTTAATTTTAGATTTAAGTGGAATTTACTTTATTACAAATTCAAGCTCTTCAAGTAATTTTTATAATAAAACAGAAATTCTTTAGAGGATAAAAATATAAAACTAAACCAAATCTAAGGTTTTTTCCCCCTAGAAATTTTTCTGTTTTATTTACTTCAGTTTTTGAACACTTTTTAATTTGATGTTAGAAGTATATGAGATTTTTGATTTGAGATTTATTTGAGATATGAGATTTTTAATTTGATATTAAATCAACAAATATTCACGATTTGTTAAAGTGACAGAAACAGATGTTTTGAGAAAGTTAATTAGTATAACCAGTTTAAATAATTGCCGTAATGTTTTTTTTTTTTTTTTTTTTTTTTTTATTGGAAAAAATGAGTGAATCTGGGATCTAGGAACTTACACTTCTTTAATATTTATTGTACATAAATTCAGATTCCTTCAATGTGATTTAAAACAAAATAAAATTTGTTTGAAATAATTATAAGAATCAAAACCTAAAAAACTTAAATCTAGAGCATGAGTATCTATTGAACTTAAGTGCTAAGGACAATATAATAGTAAGGCACATTTCAAATTCGTTCAGGAAAGCTTCTCACAAGTCCATTCTGATTAAAACTAGTTTACAATTTCCATGTAGGTAGCAAAATGCTTCTGTTTATCACGATGTTATCACGTGAAAATTCCTAAAACATTAAAACTATCTATCTGGAAACAAAAGTAAGAAAAAGTTTGATGCAAAAATGTCACAGTTGGAAAAGTGTGCCTTATTACTGAATCGCCCCAAGTCCTTTAATTATTTATATTTGTATATTGTTCGAGATGTTGTTAACAATAGTTATTAATCATTATTTTAAAATAACAAAGAATGAAAAATCCGAAATACCTCTGAAAGATAATCCCCGAAGCAACTTTTAATCAAAAGTTTTTTATGCCTCTTCAGTAACGGTTATAAAATATAAAATAGAATTAGCGTGCTTTAGATTTTTCTAAATATTAACTATAGTTATTAATTATTATTTTAAAATAACAAAGAATAAAAAAATTCGATTAGGGCGTGTAGGAAATGGTGTAGGAAATGGTGACTGATAGGAAATGGTGACCCGTGTAGGAAATGGTGACTGATGCACGTTAAATCTGTCGAGTCGCAAAGTCCTCCATATTCTCATAACAAATCAATACCTCTGGGGGTACTGATCCAGGAGTTTCCTTGTCTTCTGGATTGGTTCAAAAGCTTCTGAGTTGAACATTAGTAATCGTAAACCCAAAAATTGGGTCGGCTGTTCATCAACGGATATAATACAAAACAAAAATGATAATTCCCTGTGTAACTTTTAGACAAAAATTTTTTATGATAACTAAAAGAATCTTAAAAAATATTAGTACATTTTTTATTTCATCTATTTATGTTCCAATTAGAGCTCGAAGATTTTTCTGAGTCAAGAGAATAAGAAAAATGTGATATTTTAAAAAAGAAAAAATTTGCCTTAAAAAATGCACCAATTTTCTATTTTCTCCTCAAATCATTGAGAAATGGTAACTTGAATATTGAATTAAAATGCACTAATTTTCTATTTTCTCCTCAAATCATTGAGAATAGTAACTTGAATATTGAATCAAAATGCACTAATGTTCTATTTTCTCCTCAAATCATTGAGAAATGGTAACTTGAATATTGAATCAAAATGCACTAATTTTCTATTTTCTCCTCAAATCATTGAGAAATAGTAACTTGAATATTGAATCGATGTTTGTCCTGCCTTCCTAAGTAAGTATTTAGCTTTGTAGGTCAGACAGTGACACCAATTGAAATATCTTGTGGATAAAATTGTCTTACATTTCCTTTAGGAAAGGATATGAAGAGTCATAGTTGATGTGGAGGTGTTAGTTTTTTGATCGTTATTGCAAGAAAATTAAAAGTTCTTACTCGGCCATATTAGGTAATCATATCGTGCGTCTTACAGCTACAAAAATACATTTTTATAATTAAGGTGTATTTAGGAAATATCTCTTAACAAGTAAAAGTTTGGGGAAAAACGAAGGAGAGGAAACATTGATTATATAAAATAAAATATTTGGACAAATTAAGTGTTTCATTTTTATGGTTAGAATTTTACCAGCTGTAACCTTTTAAGAACAAAATAATTTGAAAATTTAATATATATATATATATATATATATATATATATATATATATATATATATATATATATATATATATATATATATATATATATATATATATATAACTTCGAACTTTCTAATAACGAAATAATTTTAAAATTTCTCGGCAGTTTTTCTAAAACAATTATAATATTCAGCAATTATCTATCTACTTTAGGAGCTCGCACTTTCTTTTCTGTAAACAAAATAATTGAAAATTTTTATGACAGTTCTTTTCAAAAAAATTATGATTTTTGACAATTATATATCAATTTTAGCAACTTCAACTTTCTTTTAACAAAATAGTTTTAAAATTTTACGGCTGGTTTTTTCCAAACAAATATATATTTTTTTTAAGAAATATCACTGATTTTTAAAAGTTAACACTTTTTTTCCTTCAACAAAAAACAAATTCGAAACTTTCTTAATATTGTACAAAATGATTGATAATTAGCAATAAAATTAAAAACTTCACAGCAGTTTGCTCAAGACAGTTATAATATTTTACAATCATCTATCAATTTTAGGAGGCATTACTTTACGTAAAAAAGATAATTTTAAAATTTCATGGCAGTTTTTTTCAAAAAAATTTAAATATTTAACAATTATATATCAATTTCAGCTGCTTTAACTTTCTATAATCAAAATAATTTTAAAATTTCACGACAGTCTTTTCAGAAAATTGTAATATTCTTTTTTAAAAAATTTCAATGATTTTACAAAAAAAAATATAAACTTACATATTTTACTGATTTTTTTCAAAAATACACTCTATTTATCCGTGATTTTCTTAACAGGAAGCAATTCTAAAATTCCCTAATATTGTACAATATGGTTGATAAAAGATATTTGATTAAGTTAAATCCTGCAATTTTTTTTTTCTTTAGCAATGAAACGTTTTGTGTATTTACTCATAATCTAAATAATCTCGAAACTTTTATCTTTACACCAAGCAAGCTTCAAGCACCAAAGAAAAAGCATATTTTCTTTTTCATTTTTTTTTTTTTTTTGTTTCTTTTCTTACTTTTTTTTCTCCACTTCTCCTTTTTCCTTTTTTTTTTCTAGATTTGTAGTATTAGAGCCAAGTCGCTTACATAGGGTTTAACGTGCGAATATCTGTTTAAAAAAAATCTACTAATTTGCTTTATACATACATTCATATTAATAAACAACAATCATAACAACAAACCGTAAGGGGCCCGGAAAATGAAATAGGCCTTGGGTCCTTATTTGTCTTAATCGGTCTCTGCTTTTACACCACCCCGTATAATGATAGTGCACACGCTAGTACACATAAATTAGCTTTGCATGCTAATTTATGTATAGTAAACAACTCTGATATATACCCTTTTTTTTTCTTTTTTTTTTGTAATATGCATTAAAATCGAGAGAACCTTCTTATTGTATGGACTTATGTCAGGAAATATGCTGAACTTAGAATAGGATTAAGAAAATTATCAGAGGTAATTAATATTTTTTTTCTAAAACTATGTTGAGAAACGGTAAGCATTATGGAATAGCACAAATTTTATGTTTCTACTCACATGATAATGTAAGCTAATTAAAATTTTAATGTAAATTTTTTAAATATTGCTTGATAAATAAAAACCAAAATTTGTGATCCTTCGTATAAATATGTTTCAGTTTATAATTTCAATTTTGGGAAATAAAATTACTTCGATTTCTTTTTCTTTTTTAAAGTCATCTTATGGCCACTTATAGGAAATAATAGCGTTGAACTATTTCGCCGTCGATTACTATGATTAAGCACTAAGTGCAGTGTTTTATGTGTAAATGCAAGTTTTTTTTTTCTTTTTTTTCATATTAACATTACTTTCTGCCAAATCCCATGTAAAAACAAAGCTATAGATTTCGTTAATTTTTATTTTTTATACATGAAATTTAAAGAACTATTGATAAGCATTTTTTGCATCACCCTTTAACCCTTTGACGCAGATGGGCAACGATGTCCCTTTTACGTATTTTTTTCTGAAGCTCTAATCACCAAAAAAAAAAAAAAAATGTTTTTACATTTCTTTATTATATAAAACAGTCTAATAGTTACTAAAAAATCTGTTTAATTATCGGAATTATATTTGTACTAAATTATAAAATATAAATAAAGTAATTACAAATTTTTTCCATCCATATTAAAAAGAATTTATCAATAATTGACTTTGTAAATTAAAGAAATTTCAGTGATGAATAACGTTTTTCTCTTAGACCTAAATAACTGCAAATAGGTGCAAATATGAAAAATTATTGTACGGAAGAGGCCGTGTTAGGAAAATTTTACCTCTAACGCAGAAAAAGACACAAGTGTTTCGTGATGTATTTCATATAAAATTTTAAAATGCTAAATAAAATATTTTTCCCTTATTTTGACCTAAATTAATACAAAATAATGAAAAAAGTATGGAAAATAAGCTTAAAAATTCTGCGTCAAACGGTTAAAAATGGACGCTTATGATGACCATGCAAAACACTCTCATAATTTCACTAAACTAAATCATTCAGCATTTTTTTGTAAATTTTAAGAAAACTAAACTTTTATTGAAAAATAACGATAAACTTACAAATTTTTCCCTGAGAAAATTTACCTTTTGCCTATTCACAGCTAATTAAATGAATTTTAAGCAAATTTCAGAAAATAAATTAAAAATTTTGAGATTAAAGAGTTATTTATACGGTATGGAAAAAAAGTATCCCGCTATAAATTTTTTATGACGCATGAAAAAACAAACAGATATCGTTATTGAATATTTATACGGCGTGAAAAAAAGTGTGTAAAGTTATTACGTTTTAAAAATTAATGAAATTTAAATATTACCTTATATTTAAAGAAGCGTTTCAATTTATTCAAATTGCAGTTTCGATCTAATTATTTTTAAATAAAATTAATTAGCAATAAATAAAATTATTGTAAAAAATAAGGGGAGTATAAGCACTTTCTGCATTCACATAAGTTTAAGCAACCCTGGGGCAGTTGCTCAATTTATCCCCCCCCTCAAAAATATTGTCCTGTCAACGACCTAATTTTCAAGTTCATTTATTTTTTTCTTCCTCTTTCCGCAATACATCCTAACTTAAAATCAAAATGTTATTTTACTATTTCCTCAAAACAGAAGGAACTTTCAATCAAAATCAACAAACCGATTAGAAAAAAAAAATTCAGGGTAATTTATTTTACTTTAAACAGTCTTCTGTCTCAACAAAATATAAAATAAAAGCAAAGTGAAATGATACGTAATAGTAACTATCAAACAAAGCCAAATCAACCAAAAGAAAAATTGTAATTTAACAATCGTGTGGGGATTAGTTTGGGAATATTTTCCTTGAGAATACTTGTTGAATTTATTCATTCTTTTTTTTTTTTTTTTTTTTTTCCTTTTCTTTTTTCTTTTACGGTTTCTGAGTTTCATTCAATGCCATTCCATTCATAAAAACGTCAGCGAGCGCGGGAGCTTCCTGTTGGTTGATTCACTCGAAAGCTGTAGGGGCGCTGTTGTAAGCAGTCATTTGAGTTTAGTGTGAGTATCATTGTAGTTATCGTACTACGCAATGCTGTCCTAATGGATAGTAAAATTTTGGGTGGTTAAAAATGACCGTTCAAAGATTTTAGGAATTAAATGGACAGTGCGTTGATTGAAAGAAAGCCATGTAAAACAACAAGGATTGGTTCGCGAAGGCGATTTTTATCGTTGTTTCGTTGGCTACATGGAACAAGATGGCGGAGAAACTGACAATAATGTGGCCGGTCATAGTGATTTCATAACTCTTGCGCAACCAAGGTCTGGAGTGGTTCGCATTCTGAATGAATATATTGATACTCCTTTACCTAAACCTACTCGTTTGAAAGAGGTGAACCGGCCCCCCGTCTCCGCTCAGCCGACAGTAAAGCAGCTGCATGGAGATACAATTATTTGCCGGCAATGCAGACGTTGTAAATGTGAGGCATGTCGGAATCCACGGCATTTGCCTCAAAAATGGATTTGTAACAACAAGTGTTTATGTTCCGCTTCTAATATTGTGGATTATTGTTCGTGTATGTGTTGTGTTAAGGGGCTATTCTATCATTGGGCGAAAGACTACGAGATGGATACCGATGTCTCTTGTGCCGACAAACCATGCTCATGCTCCCCTCATCATCGATGGTTGAGGTGGGGTTGTCTTGGATGTCTGGCGCTGCCCCTGCCCTGTTTATGCTGTTACTGGCCCCTCAAAGGGCTCTTAAACACGTTCGAGGGCTGCTACGCCAAGTGTACGGGACACGGTTGTACGTGCGCCCCATCGCACAAGACAGAACCGCCTGAGAAACGACTTTTATCAGACAGTTGATGAGCTTCTTTTATATCTTTATTTTACATCAGCTTGGTACCAAAGAGTTCTGCCTCGCAATTATCATTTGTAAAATTAAAACCACTCTAAGAAAAACTGTTTATGTCACTAAGCAAAACGCATGCAATATTTTCCTTTAACTGTAACATTTTATCCATCATATAAATAATTCGAGTTTCATTATCTTAGTCAGTTATGAAATCTTATACATCAGACACATCGTTTCAATTTCCGTCAAAAGTATGTTGAATAGTGTGAGTAGTTTGATTAAGATAATTTTTTTAATTCTAGAAATATTTAGTGCTGTGTATTTTTAATCTTAAATGCATTAACATGAAGCTGAAATTTTTTTTTAAAAAAAGAAAGGTATTTTTAAAAGCCCCTGTGCAAAATTTACTATTTTAAGAATTAACTGTTATCCAAATTTTACATTTCGTATAGAGTATTTTTTAACTCAAATTATTTTGAATGAACTATTATAAACTATATAAAAATAATTTAAAACTGTATACAGCAAGAATTGCTCCTGTGATATATAAACTTGTAAAAATCTACAATAACAATCGGTCCTGTGATATATGAACTTGTAAAAAACATCTGTATTGTAAGTGTTGCTGGTTTTTTTGAAAGTTCAAATAATTATATTTATTAGTGTGGTATAATTGCTGACAGCTATGATTTTCAGATAGTATTGTTTTATTATTGTAGATTTAATAAACTGATTAAATTTATTATAAATCTATCAAACAGACATGAAAAATCGCATTGTTTTTATAACAATTAAAAGTCAATATATTAAACAAGTTAAAAAGTAAAAGATATATTTTCAAGTGAGGATTGGATTTTGTATACTTTTATAAATCAGAACTGATTGAGATGCTTGGGGATTATTCCAAGTGAAATTAAATAATGACAATTATTATTTAAAACTTTATAACACTGGATTTGTACATAAAATATCTATATTGGTATTTATTATTAATAATGTTAGAAGGGTTTCAAAAGTTACTGACTATTAATCATTTGTCAAAGTGTTTCATTTTAGTCATTTAAATGTCATACTAGAGTATTTTAACATTCTTTTTTCTTAAGTTTTTTCTTTATTTTGCATAACACGGGCCTAATTGTCATTTACCATACAAGATAAATTTACATTTACGAAAGATTTTATGGTGAGTCATTGTCAAAAAAATTTTTTTTCTTTAGTTTTATGGTAAAATATTTGATTTTTTTAAAGAAAATGATGAAGTGAATAAAAAGATAATCAGTATAGACAAATAACTAATTTTGATGAAAATAAATAAGATTTTTTTTTTTCTGTGAAAAAGAAAAATTTGCTGAACAAATACTTTTTGAAAATTTTTTTACAGCGTGAATAAATGAAGTGAAATAACTCAAAAATGTGATTTGATTTTTTATTTTTATGATAACAAACCAGAAAACTATTTTATAGATGAGTCTTTGTAGTATAATTAAAGAATATTTATTTAAATGATTATAATTTTATGATGTTAATTATAATTTAAAAATGGTATAATTAGAACATCTAATAGCAGGTGAGTTTTATTGATAAAACTCTGAAATTCAGTTAATCCTTCCTGTATTCCTTGTATTTTTTATTCATAGATTATTTATCATCCATTATTTGAAATTATAACATACATTTAATTTAATCTAAGATCACTAAATTCACTTATTCCTAAAATCACCATAGATAAGAGTTGTATTATTCTGAATTTGTGAAATTAAGAAGGAAAAGTCTTAAAATTTTTATGGCAGTTAAGATTATAATACAATTTCTTTAAATTTTTTATATTTCATTAATGAATTATTTTCCGATGAAGTGTATCCATGTATTTATAGAAATATGGGAGCATTACTTATTCACCAACATTACTTTTTTTTAATTGAGAATATGTGTGTGGTGGTCTAATGGTTTAACTGCATTATGATAGATTTTTAGTTGTGCCAGTGGGAATTACTTATAACTAGAAATTATTAAATCCAACCTTTGTCCAATTTTTTTTTTTTTTAATCCCAATGCCGGGGAATTTTGTTTTGTATCTTAATTCATAATTTTACTTTGAAATTTATTTTAAAGACATTTTATTTATGAATAAGAATTGTTAAAACTTATTTTCCCACAAGTTTGACATTAATAATTATGCTAACCATTTGAATTTCAAAATACTTAAACCATCATTTCCAGAGTATAATTTGTGGCATTTTGGGGCAAAAAATGGTGCACATAATCTTTAACTTAGTTTTAATAATTGTTTAATTTAAATAATGGATATCAAATTATATATATAAAAAAAATAAATTATGCAGAAATGTGCATTTTGTGAAGCTCAGCCCATAAAATTGTTATTTAATTCAAAAATGGTTGTAGCTATTCAGTATTCTGGTTTGCCATAGTAAAAAACATCAGATCTATTTACAATGTTGATCAATTTAATTAATTTTTTTTAATTTGCTTAAATCTATTTAATCAACATTCAGTTTGTTTAAAAAGTTGGCCTAAAAAAGTTTCTAAATGAAGTAAATCTAAAATCACAAGTTGGTGTTTGAGATATTAATCTAGTTTTTGTAAATTTTTTTATTTATTAAAACACACCCACATTTAAATATATATATATATATATATATCTATATAGGCAGTTCTGAGGCCTAATTTTTGAGAAGGACTAAACTGAATTACACAGGCACAATAGTTTTCTAAATTTCACAAATAAGAAAATAGTGCTACATATGCACAAAAAGATTTTTATCTATTTCTTGAAAGAATTTAAATCTGTGATAATTCATGAGCATTTTCCCCAATTGTCAAAAAAACCTCCTAATAATTAGACATTTCTAATTATTTGGAGAAGATTGTCAATGTTGCATATGCACATAAATGTCAGACTTCGTCAAAGTAGGCATTATTCATAGAAGCCTACTTAAGCATTTTTTTTTTTTTACCCTTTCAAGATTTACTGTGCTAAATTCGTAACTATAATTTATGATTGTCATATGAACAACTATTAAGCTACTGAAATGAAAATTAATTTGATCAATAAGGCCTTTGATTCATACAAATTCAAATACGGATAGCTTATTTCGATAAATAAATAGGCGGTTATTAATTAAAAGTAAACTAATTTCTTACAGGATGGGGGGGGGGGGGAGAAGAAATTCAGAATCACCACGGAAATGTGTTTAATATTTTGTTTACATAGTCTTTTGAAAGTTGATCCTAGTTTCTTAGTAAAATGAATTTTACTTTTAAAAATCTTAACATTTCAGCGAAATTTTCAAATTTTATTTTTGGAAATAGAAATAATATTAAACTATCCAATTCAACCTTTACTATAATGAGATATTTTTTGAACTAAAGCAAAATATCAATATTTTGTCAGAGTTAAAGTAAAAAAAATATATTCTGTTAATAATCTCACTTTTCATATAAGTGATATTGTTTAACATTAATTCAGAATTTTTAAGCACTAAATGGAAATATCTCTTGTGATTTAGTAACATAAAGTAATAGGTTAAAATACTTTTTTTTTATCATCTTAAGTGTAAAGTCTTAAGTGTCAATATAATCAAAATATAGTTTATTAGAGTATAAAGTGAAAAAAAGAAAGAAAAGTGACAAATATATAACTTGATTCGTAAATTTAAATAGGCAGAAACAATCTTAATTCGAATGATCTTAATAAAAACGATAAGATGAATAAATGTTTAATTTTATCAAAAAAAATTTTTTTTTTTTCACATTCATTTAATAATAACACAAAAGCCTTTAGGGCTCTAATAATTTTTTAATTTGGTTCTGATTTTGTATTTTTTAATATTTACTACTTGTTTCATTTGTAAAAATATAAATAATTCTTTTTTTAATTCTTTTAAGCGGAGAGCCGAACCATCATTTTCTAAAGTAGAGTCAATCTTTTCTTTTTTTTATTGTAAAATAACATAGAATTGTTATAGAAACTTTTACTTCTAACCACATTTGATTTCAAGCTCTACAAATTATAATCATTTTAATGCAAGTTTTTTTCTTAATTTAAGCTCTTTTATTGCTCAATTCAAAGAAAGCTTAGACAAATTACAAACACCATACACATGTACTAATTTTTATTCTATTTAAATTTTAAAAATATGTTGAGGAAAATTGACGTGATCATTAATGATGTTGATGTTTCCAGTAGAATTTGCTCTTGTTCTCATATCATTTGCTAAATATTGTTTTTAAAACCTTGTCCTTTGATATGATTCTGCTTTCCATTTTTTTGAGTTTTCCCGAGAAATGAAATTGACATATTTGAAAGTCTAATTTGACAATAAGTAAAATTTTGCTATTGATTTGAAAAACCAGTGGGTTCGCTATTCTGTCGCCAACTCCCTCCACTACATCCTGACGTGTACTTATTATTTTAAAGGGGATATTTTTGTATAGGTAGCTATTTGTGTTAACCACTAATGCCAAAAGAATATTAAACTTTTGAAAATTTAAAATATATATATTTATTGAAGTTAGTCCTGGGGTGGCTATAGTTATGTTTTTTTTTTTTTTTTTTTAGTTTCTCTTGGGCCATTGCCTGAATATGCCAAGCGTTGGCAATTATTTTGGTGCCTTACCAATGCGGAAATTTTCCACTTTAAGAGAAAACTGAAATTATTAATTTATAGTGTATGTTTTTAAAAATATGAATTAATTAAATTTTTAACAAATGAAGTGCATAATTTTTAGTAAGCAACCTAAGAATGGAAACCAAAATTTATTGCCCACAAAAGCCTTTTGTGTATTTATAATTAGGTATAGAAATTTAACTCTAAATTATTATTTCATAGATTTAGTACAAACTTCTATCTTTTTATTTTAGTATTTTTATATTAATTGTATTGTTACTAAATTACAAAAGAATTGTGATAGTTTTTTATGATTTGTTTTATCACGTTCTTCATTTCATAACCTGTGTTTTTCATTTCACAAACTGTGTTCTTCATTTATGTTTAGCTCTGGTTGGTGTTAGAAATTAGGAAGGGATTTAATCTTTAAAGCTAGTGATAATTTTTGAGGCAATTATAAATGTGTTAAAGCAACTTAATTCTTTTTAGTTTTGTAGCACTGTTTGACACTTCAATATATGCTTATTTGCAAGCTTTACCTAGAGGTAGAAATTATGTTAGATAATTTATATTCATAAAACTAATTTAAATTCTAACTACTTGAGTTACATAATATCATGCAACTTATGAAATTAAATACTTAATAAGTTGTCCATTTTGTCAAAAATGAATTATGTGTGTTTCAAAATTGTTATGTTTTTGATACTGTTATTCAAAATTTCAGTCTCTTGAATTGTTTATTAGCAGAGAACTTATTTTAATTTTAATATGAAATTGGAGTGGTTTTAAAACTAAAAGAAAAAGAGAAACTAGAATAAAAGTTTATTTGAAGGTTTTTGATAACTGTCTGTGAATTGCTTTCCCACTGGAGTGGAGTCACTTCAGAGTCAAACCTGAGATAAAAATAATCGTTTCTCTTTCAATAAATTAGATGTTATTCTTTAATTTTTATAATTGGTGATCGTAAAAGACTACAAGTGGTGCAGTGTAGAACTCTACCTATGGCAACACTTTGCATGCTTTCACCATTTCATTTGGGTAGTCATAGGAGAATGAAGTATGTTAGTTTCTGTTCTAAAAATAATTTCTATCAGACAGATTAAAAATTTTTAAGTTAAAGCAGTATAAGGAACTCAAAATTGCACTAAACATAGTTCTTGAAGAAAGCGTTTTGGAAATTTAAGAAGATATTTTTGCAAATTAAATGCAAATTATATTATGGCAAGAAAAATTTTTCTAGAACATTTCCATTCAACTGAGCAGAAAAGGAGAAGGAAGGAGGGGGAGACATGGAAATCAATCTTCTCCTCAGATAGCATATTTGAGTGTTGCTACAGCGAATTATATTCTTACTTTTTTAAAGTTTAATTTATTTTCCATATTTTTATAAGATACGGTTTAAAATCAGACAATGTATAACAGTCTTTTTTTTTTTTATCAGTAACCCTGAGCTCAGTTCAGTTAATTTTTCTGTGTTCTGAACATTTCTAATACATATATGTATATATTTATTAGAAAGAAAATATTACATATAAATTTGCCTCAGTAGCTCAAGGGTTAAAAGGTTGAAATAAGATTTAGTAAAATTATTTTCAAATATGGGTTATAGCAATTTTATTTTTTTTATTCTAAAGATATGGATTTGCAATATTTTTCTTCATACTAAATTAAGTATAATTTTTTAATATCTTTATCCTGGAAATTCTTTTGTAGGCCTTGTTTAAATTTTATGTCTAAATTCATAAAATGTTTTTTCTCCCTCTTTAACTTCAAATCGGAAAATTGTATATCCTTATTAGAAAAATTTTAGGCATGAATGCTGGTGGCTGAATAGGTTAATAGATTTATTTATGTTAATTTTCACATTTTCTCTTAATTTTTTTTTCTGTTTCGGCAATTTGCTTAGTATTTTTATAAATTATTTCAGCGTGATGATGGCAAATTTAATTAACTTTATAAGAATTTGTGCTTATGTAATTAGTATGCATTTCTTTTACTAGGTATTATTTGCGATTCTCGTTTTTAAAATTTATTTTAAATCATTTACTGTTGTTTCATTAAATGCTTATTTTTATGTAGAATTTTTACTTTTAAATTAATCTGAGTTATGAGTTATTAATTATGAGTCAACATGTTTTTATATTAGTTATAAATATTTTATCTTGAATTGAATCTGTTTTTACTTGTTTCTATGTATCCTATTTTGGATACATTGAAAGCATTTATTGCATTTTATTATTAAAGCATTTATTACATTAAATACTTTTATTCTTAACTAATGTAAATTAAAATTAAATCATCAAATATAGGTTGTTCATTACCTATCTGATACTTACTCTTAAGAAATCCCATTTATTTTAGAGCTAAAAAATTAGTTTAAAATTAAATTTCTTTTCTTTGGTGTAATAAAAAATTTTGAATTATAATAATACTAGATGAATTGAACTTAAAGAGATACTAAGATTTTTTTAAAAAAAATACATAGCTATATATATACATATATTTTAATCAAATGTGTTTTGATAAGTATTGGTTTTTCTTCAAAAATATATTGTAAATATTCATTCTATGCGACATAATGTTTAAATATGACTATGTTTAAATTAGGTATTTGCGACTTAAGTCTATATATGTATATACTAGGCTGCTTTTTAAATTTTATTTAGGTTTGACCTTGGAAAGTTGAGGGGAAAAAATTTACGTAATTGCATTACTATTACGTTATTATTTTTAATTTATTTATTGAAACCATACTTGTGATAAAATATTTTTTCTTTTTTGATAAAATATTGATGAAATTGTGCTGCTTCAAGTTTTTTTAAATTTTTTTAACTATTATTATATACAGTGTGTATAACTTAAACTATGAATATTTTTGCTTTTATTATTTTTAGGGAGTTGGCAGTTTTTTTTAATCATTTCATATTTTCACCCGAAATAAAAGCATTAAATTTGAACTGATTTATGCTACTACTATAACAGTTAATTGTATTTAAAAGTAAATTTTTTTTTAGCATAAGGAGAAATAGTAATCAATGTTTATGATTTGTTAATTTATAATTTACTTAAATTGGTTGATACTTTTATGTGCATGTGAGATACAGAGAACTAACCTACTTAAATTATTTAATGCTGTTAAACTACTTCATTTGTCCAGTTTTAAGTCTGTACTTAAATGATTTGTTTTAAAAAATTTTGTAATTAAAATTTATTCTTCTATTTGACATTTAAATTGGCACCCAACACAACATATAAATTTATTTAAAAAAGTAACTTTTTGGACCTTGACTTATTTTATTATCTATTATCTTCTAAACATTGTAGAACATGGTCATGTACTTCTAAGGTTTTATAGGCACATTGCTCTTGTTTCAAACATCTTTTTCAATTTGAGTAAAGATATTCTTTATTTATAGCAATTTTTCCCCCCATCAAAATTAGAGGCAATGTGAATCGGCTTATAATGACATGATTATGTTCCTTATGTTTGAAGGGTAAGTCATCATTACAATTCTGCTGCTGTGTAGCCATTATATTTGAAATTATTGCTCGGTATTTTATGTATAGTACTAAAACTAATCCAAACTGGAAGGTTGGTAATTATTTTAATTAATTGGGTAACAGGGACCTAGAGCTGAAAATTTTTTGGAGATTCGGCTCCACTCCTACATAAGCTGAAGCTTTAGCTCTGCAAATTTTACTATATATTTATGCACTTTTCAGTTTCAGATTTTGAAATTTTTATTTTAAAACGGACAATATAAAAGTAACAAAACAGCTCACATAAGAAATATAAATTTTGTTTAATTCACCGTTAAGTTATTTGTTCATTCTTAAGACTAGTATTAAATCTAATAAATCCGCCTTCATATTTAATCATAAATCATTATAAATGTATTTTAATGCAGAGAATAGTCTACAGCAACTTGATTAATGGGCAATGTCGTTACAATGCGGCAGGCTTTTTAATGGTCTGTAGGATACAATGAAATAGCCAGAACCCTGGTGCGTGAGAAAATTTAGACCTCTAGCTCCAGGTCCCTGTTGGATAATTTAGCTTGGAATAATCCTATCCTTTTAAAACTGTACATTGTTTAAATATTGTGTGACTGTAGCTACATTCACTCTTATTCAGGGTGTCTATAAAATATTTGTCTTACTATGTCTATGTTTTATTGTATGAAAGATGTTTGCATTTAAACTTGTAAAAAGGTGTTTATATTTTTTTTTGAAAAAAGTCTTAAATTAAAAAATTATAACTGTGTGCGTTTTATGTGTTGATAGGTTATGTCAAACAATCAAAATCTTTCTTTTTAAAGAATTTTTCTTTCGAGATTTTATTTTCTAAACTAGTTTTTCCCCCAGTAAAGAAGTACTAGTATATAAATTATTTTATTTTGAAAGAATGTTTTGTTTCTTACTGTATAGTTATTATTTGTGCTTAAAGAAAAACATTTTTTTTATGTATGTAGCAAAGTGAAAAAGTGTTGAAGCCGGATAAGTATAAATTTTTACCGTATTCCTATGCATCAATTCTAATATTAAAAAAAATTCCTTTTCAATTGCATGTTAAAAAACCTAACACTGCTTTTTTAGGGTGTGTAAATTAGTCCTAATCTAAATGAAAATTGAAATTTTTATAATGTTAATGACTTCTTTTTCGACAAATTAAAATTATATAAAATATGATAAATTCATTGGAGACGGCAACTATTTTCAAACTTTATGGTCTGTTAATGATGAAATTCATTGCAACTGTTAAATAATTTTTGACTTAAAAAATGTTTTCTGCAGCTTCTATTGTTTTTATTTGACTGCCATGGATGGCCTATTTTATTTGTTCAACCCTTTGATTTGTTCTTTCCTTTGAATTTTAATCAGACTAGAATAGGAAGTGCCAAAAAACATGGTTTCCTTTGATTTTTACAACAGAATGGATGATACAGTGGAATACGGTACTTTTACTATATTTTGCATCTTTTATGGAATTTTTACATTTGTCAATTGCGAATTTTTATCATCTTATCATCATTAGTTTATAATTTATTTTATTTTATTTTTCATATTAGCTATGTCAAATAGTATGCGAAGATTGTTAGGACTTTTTTTTAATCTTGTTTCTTTTGAATACTCTGAATATTAATCTTTAACTAATTTTAAAATGTTTCTTCTAATGACATAATTGAGGAAGAAATGGATTTTATTAATATTGTTATTCTACCTCTTATAACAATAACAGGTTGAGAAACATAGTTTAAATATGTTATATGAACCTTTTTATATTATATAAATAATAGCTGTCTTTTTTTTTAGTATTAATGTTTCACTGTGTTATTGTATTTTCATTGGCTGCAGCTTTCTATACAAGTTCAGCTTTTTTTTTCTTTTTTTTTTTTTAATCAAACCCTTATTTCTTCATTTTGGCTCTGAAATAAAAAAAAAGTTTTAAACAAGTTAATATATTTGATCAAGGTGCTATCTGCTGTGTTACGAGACAGCTAAAAAGAATTTATTTATTAATAAAGTAAATTGATGGTTTTCATAATAACTACTAATATGTTAATGAGTGAAATTATTTTTAGGCAGGTTACTCAATATATATTTATTATAAGATTGTAGATATAAATTATTGTAAATTTAATGTAAAATGCATAATTTGTACCATATGTTATGTATCTTTATCAAAAATTCACTTAATATATATTATTCATGGAACCAAGATATTTTGTTCTACTTCCTTGCTCTTTGCAAAAAAAATTATTATAAAAGTTTCAGTTAAAATGATGAGTTTTATCTTCTAAAAAAATATGTGACTTTATTGTCGACAGATTACCACTTGAATCCGATATTATTGCCAATAGTCTTTAGTGTAGCCCTAATGTAATGCAAATAATCAAATCAAATAAGAAAATTAATGATAATTGAAGTGATTTTTATTTATTTATTTATTCTCCTCAATATCATATGTTTTAATTATCTCTGGTAGTAAACTTATATTTTTAAAAAAATCCAGTGTTTAAAAAGTACTAAAATAAATAATATATTATCGGTATTGCAATAATAAATTAATATTTAATGAAATTCTGTATTTAGAAAAATACTATTCTTTTGAATATTAACCATTTCAACTAAGTTCTTATGCTAAAAAGACACTGAATTTTTTTAAAATTTTGCTACTAATTCATAGTTTTTGGCAATGTGTTTTGTTATTATAATATTTTTTAATTTTTCACCCTACATGTTATTAATCACTTTAAACAATGTTCTAAAATTAAGCATAATTGAATTTAAACTTTAATCCTAATTCATTGTTTTCTTTTGTATATATAAATGTAGGATTTTTGGCCTAAATTGTCTGAGAGGGTATTAACTTCAAAGTACATGTTTTGCTTGATATAAGTGATTATATTAATGTTATGTCTACCGATGATTTGCAAGATTACATAATTATGTTGACTAAATAAATGTAAATTTATAACTAAAATGTTGGTGAGATTTTATGTTAATACTGTACTTAAATATTGACATGGTTTTTACATTTCCAGAAAACTTCTTGACAGGATTTGTGGAAAAAAACAAAAAAAAAAAAACAGAACTAAGTATTTGGTCAAAAACCAAAACCTTTATCAGGTTTTTGAAAAAAAGTCCTATTTCTGTTTTTTTTTCAGAAATTTTTATAAATTTTTATTCTTGGGTATTTAATGAAATTGCAGGATTTGCTGCTAACTTAAAAATTAAATAGTATTTAGTAACTATAACTTGTTTTTATTGCAATGTAAAAAATTTTCAGGAAGCTTTACGCTATTATTTTTTAACGACAAACAGATTGTTACATAAAAAATTATAATTACTCAATCAAAGGTTTATAAAAAAATTTATTGCATTAACACAAACTTGAACTAGTTCTAGTAGTCTATTGGATTAAACTTAATCATTAAAACTTAATATACTGATTTTTTTTAAAAATTTCTCTTCAATTTTTGATTACTGAAGAATAAGTTAAAGGTTTTTTGCCAGATTGTTCAATAATATTGTGTAAAGTTAATTTATAATAATTTTTGTATTCCTTGTATGTTGTTTAATATTGCAAAATGGTTAAATTGCATATTACAGGAGTGCTTTATAACAAACAAACAAAAAAAGCTTTTAGTTTTAAACCATTAATTTGGAACATTAAAAATCAAATCACATTTAAGTAAGAAAGGATGATCAATAAATATTACAAGTAAATACTTTTAAATAAAGAATAAATAAATAATTTATAGTTAAAAAGCACTTGTATATTTTTAGTTTATTTTCTGCTGAGGACTACTGAAGAAATCAAGATATTTGTTAATTAAGGAACCATATCATTAAGTTTTTTGGCCGATAGGAATATTCTGATAACATTAAAAAATTGTTTTTGTGTGTTACATTGAGAAAGAAAACATTTTGGATATTTACTGCAATTATAAGTTGCAAATGTATGAAACTTCTTGGTTCAAAAATTATAAATTTTCTTTAGCATAATTTCATTTCTTAAACTATAAAAATATTCATCACAATGAATCACAATTTAATAGGATTAAATCAAGCCGAATTAAGAAGAAAAAAAAAAAAAAAACGGAACGATTTATAATGCCTGAAGATTAGCATGGCCTGTATTTTCCTGAAATAGGATTTGATTTAACATGACATATTATTTGATTTAACATGACATATTACATAGTTAATCAAACTATCATTCATAGTTCCAATTCAACTTTTTAGCATTAATTCTTTTAATAAACCCATTTAAATGAACCATTTTATTAATAGAAAACAAGAAAATAATGAGGCCTAACTGAATATTTTGCAAGGTTGGCCCACAACGGCATATTTGCATCCTTAGTAGTAAAATTCAAAAACTTGTTCTAATAAACTTGTCAATGTAATTTTCCTCCCTGACTTTCTTCACAATTTTAAATATCAAAAAATTGTGAATCTCAATATTTGCATTTAACTTTACAAATTCTAAAAATCTAATAAATTTATAAATTTCAATACAGTGGTAAAATATTCATTACTAATTAGTTTCATAAATATGTATATTTTAAAGTTTTATGTTTTCTAATAAGTTTCTGAAAAGGAAGATCCATAGTGGATCAAATCTACATCCTTCGACAAACTTAGGAGAAATGTAGAAATTTGCATAGAAAGACACATATTTTAGACAGCCCTTGATAGTATAGATAGAATTGAATTGCTGATAGTGTTGCTAGAGTTTAATGTGTCTACAAAATTAGTGAAGTTTATTGGTTACTGAAACTGTCTCTAAGGTACAAATTCTAGGTGAACTATCAAAATCCCTTGAAATCGGTGTTAGACAGATTAACTTAAATGCTTTCTTTTAAATGTAGCCTTAAGAAAAGTAATTAGAGATACAGGGGCATTATTTAATAAGGGTATTATAATGCAAGGGGTATTATTTTTAGTTGAACTATTCAGGTTTTGGTATATGCAGATACAGATTTAAGTGCAAGATCAGAAAAAGTACTAAAGGTATCCTTCATAGCACTGGAACCTGCCACTAAGAAAACTAATTTAAAAATCAATGAAGATAATACAAAATACATGTATTGTGGTAAAGACACTAACTCTAATGATTTTTTTAAAATTGGAAACCGTAAATTTGAATCTTAAAAACATTCATCTATTTGGGATCTGAAATTGTCAAAATGAAGTAATGTGGAAATAAGGAAGAGAATTTTGGTAGCTAATCAATGTTTTTATTAGACTCAGAAGTCTATGTCCTACTTTTAATTAAGAGAAAACTTAAGTATTGCTTAAAGTTTTTTCTTTATAAAGATTTATAAAATCAGTTTTAACACGTGCTCCGAAACATGGACCCTCACAACAAAAGAAAAAAATATTCTCTTTATATTTGAAAGAAGAGTCCCCAGACTGGCTTTGGTGGAATTTATGACAATGGTGTATAGAGGAAAAGATGCAAGTTATCTAAAAATGATGACATCATAAAATCAGACTAAATAGAATGAGGTGAACTGGGCATCTGCTAAGAATGGATTTGAGTAGAACTGCCTTACAAGTTTTCAATTCCACTCCCGATAATAAAAGGCCTAAGAGGCAGATCAAAAAAGCGATGAACAGACTATTTTGTTAAGAACTGGAGGTCAGTTGCCAGCAAAAGAGTGGTCTGTAAAAATCTAAAAAAGGCCAATGCCCACCCAAGGCTGTTGGACCACCAATGATTATGTTTATTGTTTAATGATGTTACATAATTTTTTTTTCACTAAAAAAATAAAAAATTATATCTTAGAGTTAGCTGAAAAAAATTCAATAACTTTTTCAAGCTGCTTAAATAATTTTATAAAACCAGTAATTTTTCGTACTCAAATTTATTTAATTATAGTTTAAATCATTGAAATCTGCCTAGATATAAAAAAATTTTAAATTAATTAATCAAAATTAACCCTTTTAAGGATAATTTTATTAATAAACATTAATAATAATTTTATTAATAAACATAATAATTTCATAAAAATTAAAAACAATGCCCAAAGTTCTAAGTGTCCGAATCATAGGTGCAGACGCTTCATTTTTCCATCCTAACTAAACGCACATTATGTATACTCAAGAAACAAGTTGAATCAATTTATATATATGTATATATCAAGTTAATTCATCTTTTATTGTTTGGAAGTCTTAGTTTAAATGACAATTTACAACTTTGTTGCAAGTATTCATCTGGTACAGCAAATTTTGAAGAAAATAAAATCACACCTAATTAATAATTGGGTTTTCCCATTTAAAAAAGAACTCGGGTGGATTTTTTTAAAATAATTTTTTTAGTTATATATTAGCCACTTATAAAATAATCATGCGTAATTTAAACTCAGGCGTGTTTATATCCAGTATTAGACATTAAAATTAATTAAAAAGACTAAATTTTATCTTAATGAGTGGTACTATCATTTATTTTTCTTCCCTCATCAGTACTATTTTTTATAAATAAGTAATTTATAATGTTTTTTTTCCATCACTTAATTAACTATGCATTATTTAAATTGAAATTAAAAGTTTTTTTTAAAACAATAAGATAATTGTAAAAATTTTAAAATAATCTTGAACTTGCGATAAAAAATTAATAACAAATACAATAAATAAGGATTATAAATTTTATATATTTGATGTTTTAATGTATAAATGTTTTGCTTATTCAATTTGGTTTAATAAGGAAATTTTAGGTGCGAAAAAATAAACTAAGATGGAGGAATTAAACAATTATATTTCTAAAACAGTTTCCTGAATTTATCATTAATTGTTAATTCATATCAATACATATGAGATTTTTAATGATTATACAATTAGAGACCAGCTAATATAAATAATTTGAATCTAAAATCCCTCATTCTATCACTGAATTTGTTTTTGTCTGGGTAGTGACCACCCTGCTTTTCTAATTCTTTACAAAATTTATCAGTAGTAAAGAAAAATTCAAATTCTAAGCTCTTACATTAATAATTTCATAAATATCTATTTCTTATTTTTCTTTTTTTTAGAAAAAAAAAAAAAGATTTAGGAAGTCTTATAGGCAGATGTATAATCAAATTTTTTCTTTGTTTTTTAAGATTTTTTGATTTAAAAAAAATTCTTCATTAAAGAATGCCTAACGCCAAGGTGGAAAAATATAAACCAAAGTTTAAGATGAAGTACTTGCAAGTTACGAGACAGTTACGAATAATATGTTAAGATTACTCGAAATTAAGTTAGCTTTTCTTTTAAATGTAACTTTATTACAAATGTAGTTATCAACTTTTTACTCGCTCATAATTTTTTAAAAAGTTTTTGAATTTTTTTCTTAACCAGACAAACGTCAAAAGAAGTTGCAAGAAATCACTACAAATTAATGTTTTTCTTCCCAATTCCATATAAACCATAAGATGTTTCTGTGTATTGTGCTGTCATCTAAGGAAAATTCCCTGACACAGAACTGTTTCCATGGAATGGTTTGGTCCATGGTTTTTCAAAAATTTATAATTAACCCATTTCATATGAATCGGAATGGAGTATTTATGACCATACTTCATATTAACTTAATGTTGCATTGTTCTGTTGCGAAAAAATGCCCCGAACATAAGAAAAAATTAAACCTCTTACTTTTTGAAAGACCAGCTAGAAGCTGTTGCGGTGGTCATAGTGAGGAAACAGCAGAAAGCTAAAGGGAAATATGATATGCAAAATCAGTTATCCTGTTTAACTGCATTCAAGAGCTTTAAAAACTTCCCAAATTCCGACTTTTCCACTGGGTCGGGGAAACAAGGAACAATCACAGAATTTGATTTTTGGGAATGATGTATTTATTACCTAAACCTCGGAAGTAACTAATCTTAAAATTCAAGTTAACAGTATGAAGACAATGTGGTTCAAAGTAATTATGTCTAACACCTGTATTCTTATTTCTGATGTAAAAAAATATTTATCGGCTACAACATTATTAAATTTTCTTCTATTTTTTTAAAATCAGAATAATAATTGGTAGATTATAATAATTTAGATTTTTCTGTTCTTGTACAAAATATTGCATCTATCTATCGTGTTTATATACTCGTGTAATATTAACCTTACATGTGGAACCGTCCGTCGCCTGTTAAAATTTGTTTTTTTTTTTTATCAAAAAGAAATTTCATTGAATTAGAAAACAGGTTGCTTAGCGTTTTTAAAAAGTGCTTATTTTCGTTTTTTAAAAGCCCTTAAAGGTGCTTTTTTCATTGGGTGTTTTTAAAAAGTGCTTAATTTTCCCTTTTTCAAACTGAGATTTTTTCCTTTACTATGTTGATTTTCGCTATGAATTAAAAAAAAAACTGTTCACATTGTTCTATTCAACGTTTTCACAATTAATTCAACCCCAATCTATTTTGGCTTATTGTATTGTCAGTCCTTAGCGTATGAAAACGCCATTCGTTTTACATGATTCAAAATTTCATGATTTTTGACAATTGTCAAAAACAATGCCAAAAGTTGTTTTAACCGTCATGTCAAAAGAAAAGATAAAACCGTCAATTGTCAAAAACTTTCCAACCTTGCCTAATGATCTTTTTTCAACGTGCTTAAAAATATTTTTTGAGTGCTTGAAAAGTGCTTAAAAGGTGGTTATTTTTTGTTGAATGATTTGACTAAGCACCCTGGAAAATATTTCCATTGAAATATTGCTGTTTGAGGCTAAAATGTCGTCTATAATTTTGTAGACATTTTCCTGGAAAAATTTGAAAATTTAATTTCTGAAATTGAGTGGGTAATAGTACTTTATTTACAACGCACTAGAGCGAAACAATGGACTATCAGCTACGGAAAAGTCATCCTTGAAGAATGATCCGAAGACATACATTCATAATTTGATTCTTTCCCCGCTTTAGTAACTAGACTCAGGGCCTGGTTTATCATAAGGCTCGAGAGGTCTGGCCTAGGGCCCCAACATGTCTGGGGGTTGCAAATATTTTTTTTCTGTGTTTTCTTGAGAATTATGAGTCGACAATAATTTAAATAAGTAAAAACAATTTTTTTATTATTTGTGTTACTTTACTCAGGTTATTAAATGTGTACAGTAAACATGTGTTATTAACGTGTAAATGTGAAGACCATCTGCCCCCGACAATTCCATGCCTAGGGCCTCCGGATTTCTAAATCAGACCCAGACCGACGACCTATAGGTGAGGTAAAGTACTTTACGGTAGAACAGTTTAATGAGGACCGATACCGCGTCGTTCCTTTCGCAGGCTTATTAAAGTGGTAACCCACCCGCTCACGGTCCGCTGCCAGTGTTGCTTGACTTGTCTTACGTTCAATCCACTGTGGGGTGAAATTTAGTGGGAAGCCTGAAAAGATTGTAATTTAATAAGACTTTTGATCATAGCAGAAGTGCTAACTATTATGATCTATCCGTAATTATTAAGATTTCATAATCCTACGGTAGAGTAATGAAAATTACGTCTTTTAAGAATTTTACGTAATTTGTTTAAAATACATATTTTACACTTAACGATCAAGAATAAGAAATTTTGTTTGCAGCTTATCTATAATAATTTTTTTATTTTTTATCTACTTTTTGTACAATTCTAAAAGCGAGAAATAAAGAATAAAAATGCTTCGTTAGAAGCAAAGGAAAAGAACACTATCTCATATTTCTTTTCTGTTTCTAGCTATTTTTAAAAAAAGACAATTGGGTCTAATTTAAAATTTAACCAAAAACTAGAATGATTCCAAGTAAACAATTTATCCTTTTATGATGAAGTTAAAAAGTAAATTAAAAAATTTCAGGCATTTTTTAATTTGGTACCTATGCTTGAGTGCTACTCTTTATTTAATAGTGAAATTCATGCATAATTCTGTTAAATATTTTCTATCTGTTGAATTAATCTAAACACCTTTAAATTGCGATAATGCTAACTTCTTTTAACTATATTTCTGAGTTGTTTTTCTGATTGCTGATAACTTGTTTGGAAAGTTGGCACATTTATATTAGAGAGTTTAAGGCTTTTGCAGAGATTTGAAGAAATTTTTAAAGCAGGATTATTTACCCGCAAGAAAGATTGTAAATATGAATAACAATTAGTATCATTGCTACCAAGGAAAGTTTGATAAAGAGTGTTCCACATATCTTATCGTGGCAAGTATTTGTATAGCAAAGGTCACATCTATTGACAAGTGGTACATGAATATTTTTGTTATTATCTTTTTACTTTTATGCCATTATTGTAACTAAATATCCTTTGGCGAGTATAATGCTTATAAGAAATGAGAAAAGAACTCGGATACAGTTTTTTATTTTTTTAACAATTAAATATATTTTGTGGAAGACTTAATCTTGTATATAAAAAAGTATATAGCTGTTACTGGAGATGACATCAGTTGCCTTGGTGACCCTGAAAATAAATGTTATTGTAATTGTTATAGATTTTATGAATTAGAAATAATACATATCTATATTATTGTTGTTGTTAATTTACGTCACACTAGAGCTGCACAATGGGCTATTGGCGACGGTCTGGGAAACATCCCGGAGGATGATCCGAAGACATGCCATCACAATTTTGATCCTCTGCGGAGGGGATGGCACCCCCGCTTCGGTAGCCCGACGACCTGCGCGCGAAGTCTAGCACTTTACTGTAGCACAGTTTAACGAGGACCAATACCGCACACCCTCGGTCCCTACGCAGACTGATCAAGTGGTCACCCACCCGCACACTGACCGCAGCCAGTAATGCTTGACTTCATATCTATATTAAATAGAGCAATTCTTTCTTAAATTTTTTTTTTTTATGTCTGTCGCTGAACAGCCGACCCAGTTTTGGGTTTACGACTACTAATGTTCAACTCCATAACCTTGTAATTTTGAACCAATCCTGAAGACTAGGAAACTCCTGGATCAGTACACTCAGAGGTATTGATTTGTTATGGGAACCTGGCGGGCTTAGCGACTCGACACGTTTAACGTGAATCAGTCACCATTTACTACACGGGGCGGCGGGGATCGAACTCATGGACATGAGCCCAGTGCCCTACCAACCAGGCTATCCCGACCTTAAAATATTCTTTTTATAGCAGTCGTTGAACAGCTGACCCAATTTCATGGGTTTAAGACTACTAATGTTCAACTCCGTAGCCCTTTAATTTTGAACCCAATCCAGAAGACAAGGGAACTCCTGAATCGAGTATTGGGAGAAATTTGCCTTCGTAGAGGACTTTTTGATGGAGCTAACCCGCATTTGCGTTACATGGAGAGGAAGACCACGAGAACCTCTCACGATTAGCCTGGCGGCAAGGGGACTCTAACCCATGATCCGTCTACCACTGAGGATATTTCATGTCAGCACTGTGGTCGGTGCAAGCCCGGATGCGGAATTCGTATTGACTGGGATTCGGACCCGGTCGCCTCATTGGAAGGCAAACGTTCTATCCCCTGAACCATCGCGGCTCTTAGAGAAGTTTTATCGGAAATTAAGAAAAAAGTGGTAATAACTTTAAAGGGTTAGAATCTTTTTCAAAATAGAAGTAAAAAAAATGCGCATTAAGGGTAAGAAAGTAATGTTTATAAGAGGAAAGAAACCCTATCAAGATCTAACAATCACAACTGAGGAAGGCAAGACCTTAATTGTGAGAGGAAACAGGGAAATTGAAACATGGGGACATTCTTAAACTTCACCTGACAAGCAAAATGATTGTCAGTGATAGGATAAATTTTGATAATGATCTTGTTTCTTCTACACTTAAATATAAACTTACGACCACTAATGTGACTATTCACTTCATTTTTGATAGGTTTTAAAAATACATAATTACGGAACACCCCGTATATTCATAAGTTTATATATTTGGAAACTAAAACTATTTTTCATGCTTCCTTAATAAAACCATCGAAAGGGTTAGGCGTAGTTGGTCTACTTTTTGAGCAGACTACCTATGCTGCCGTGCAATTGAAAAATCAACAAAAGCGACAAGAAATTCAAAATTGAAATTTTTATATATTTGGCATCTTTATATGGTAAGCTACATATTGCAAAAAAAAAAAAAATTTTTTTTGAAAAATAAATTTTGCTTTATCTGTTTTTTGAAATTTTATTTTAGCGTTCATAGATAGCATTAGCAATGTAAGGAGAAAAGTTGTCAAGACACTTTTCTCGGAATCAATCGTGAAGCACTTACGTTGTTTTTTCAATTGTACGGCAGCATATGAAACCGTGTACTTCTTTTTGTTTCATAAGGTGATGAATAGGAATTTGAATTTGGCGGTAGAATGTTGCCTTTAATCGCTTTCGAACCAGCGTTCAATAATATATTGAGCAACATTTGTTGCCGTTTTATCCTTAAAAAAAAAAAAAAAAAAAAAAATACAAACTTTCTTTCTTCTGGTATATACCTTAACAACGCGATTGCCTGTGTAAAAATATAACTGAGTTACCCTTGTTAGTTGGAGCATTTAATTTCAATGCAAACTCATAAGAAATTCTATTAAAATAATCTTTTGGATAATTTTATGGCATATAACTACCTTAATCTATTAGCTGAGTGTAAAGAAATACATTAAAGGAATTTTACATTTTGCTAAAAATTAAAATTTATAATTTTCTGCGTATTATTTAAAAATGACTAAAAATGTTAAGTTTAATTAATAGATTTTTTTTAAAGAATATTTTATTGCATTAATGACCTTTCTTCTAAGTGAAAATTGAATTTCCCCCCCTTATTTAAAGCACGGATCTTTGGAAGATATGATTGACTTTGTCTTATATGCCACGAATTCATTTCAGTATATTGATAAAAAAGTTATTCTAAACTTGTTTATTATTATTTTTTAATTATTCATATTAAGTCAGTGCGTTTCGTAATCGTGTAAAAATTCTTTTTTGAATTCTCTTCATAATTTTGCAAGGAAAAGACAAACGCTATCAAATCTGACGAATCACTGTTGAGGAAGATGAGATTAAAAGCATCAAAACCTGCTTGATTGCTTGAGTAAATAGTAAGTGAAATGCTATTTTTAGAAGTAACTTCAGGTTTCATTAAGCAATCACAGTTTATTCACTAAGCACTTGGTTTATATTTAGTGGTTTCGATTTTATTGCACATTTTAAACTATAGTGATTCATTAGATTTCGTTAATTTTTTCCTTCGTTTAACACGTTGAATAACATGGGGGTCACCGGTGACCGGCGAAGAAGAAACACATAATTCGAATAAATTTTTAATGCTTTTAATTTTTTTATATTATTATCGTTACTAAAATGGTTTGAAGAAATTAATGCAATATAGAACACACAAAAATAGTTTTATTTATATACACAGCGTTGCCAACTTGCTCCTGACAGCGACTAATTATTTTCAAGTGGTAGTTTATTAATTGTGATTATTGGTTTCATAAATTCAATTTAATAAAATTTTTATCCACCACTGTTTCTAAACAATTCGTAGGCTTATATAATTCACCACGTTTTTTCAGATATGTCTTGCTAAACCTTATAAAAAACTAGCAAAATCTGTCTAATATTTGCAAATTTAGTTTGTAGTTATTTACCGTTTGGCCAGACGGGCAAACCACGTAAAATTAGCGTGGCATTCAACGTGTTAAATATTGATTTGCGACCTCTGTTTCAATTTTGCTTCTTTTTTTGACAAGCATTTTAAAGTGTATATATTATGGGCGGTTTTTACAGAACACCCAGTATACAATGCACCATTACAAAAGTCTAGTTTTTTTTTTCTGTAACTGAGGCACTAGTTTTACGATTAAGAATGCAAGTATTATAAAATCTTACCTTGAATCGTTAAACTCGTACCATAGTTTTGTTTTAGGATCTTTACACTTTGCAATATAATGGCCAGAATGATTTGTTCCAATATGATCAATGACGCCGTATAAAGAATAGGAATCTGTAGAATAATGAATAACAATCAAAGTTTGCAAATATATATATATTTTTTTAATCGGATTTTTTTTAAAACCAAATTTTTATCAATCATCTTTTGATAAAATTTATTAATACTATTTAAAAAAAAGCAATCTAATTAAAGCACTTAATATATCTAGCTTAAAATCTCGTTAAAGTTATTAGTTAATGAAAAAAAAACTTATCTCTGAATAAATAAAACCTTAGTTGTTTTTATTCAAGCTCTACATCTTCTTGAATTCGACACAATTTTTCAGCTATATGTTAAATTAAGATTAAATTATTGTGATAAAAATCATTTTAAATTACTCTTAGCAGTTCAAGACTTCCATTATTATGTATTTTAATAAAACGTAAATCTAAATAGGTGTAATTGATATATGTTTATTAAACAAATTATTTTACATACAGCTAATTGAGAAATATAATTTTAAAGTTACACGTCAATTTATCACGTTTTTTTTTTTTTTTTACTTATTTTAACCATCAAATAATAATTTTTATACTTAGCCGCATCTCATTATTTATCCTGAAAAATTCTTCAGCATCAATGAAATCAAATTGAAAAAAAAAAAAAAATTCACAACCATAAGAATGTATTTATAAATAGTTTTGTATAAAAATATTTTTGAATTAAATCAATTTTATGTTTTAAAAGAACTCAGATGATTCAAATCAATGATCTTTTTCAAAAAATAAGGTCATTTAAATTGTGATTTAAATCATACCAATCCTGATTATGTGTTGAGTTTCGTGATTCTGTATAAAATACACTTTTTCTTGTTCGAAAAAAAAATATATATAGGGATGGTAGAAAATACAAAACTGTGCTCTTATAATTTCTTAACACACAGTAGAAAGTTTGATATTAGCATTTTTATTTTTTCTATTGTTATTTTATAAGAACATTTTTTACTATAAAATGAAAAAAAAAGAAAGAAAATTGCTAACTTATTCCTGTCTAAAAAATTTCCGACCTCTGTTACTCGCGGTACTTGAAAGAAAATTAGAGGGAACGTGTTCGTACACACATGAGTAGCAATCTTTTTTGTAAGCTAGCAACAAAAACTAGAAAGTAATACTTTGGGGACAGCATGACGTAAAGCCGCAATCGTAAAAATGCAAGGTGAAATTAAATTCTACATTCGAAAGCAACAAGTATGACACGTGCACATATATTATAGAAATAAATTAAAATACATGGAATGTGAGAATTTGAATGGATGCATTATTTAATTATTTTTAATGAAATTCTAACAAATATTGGCGCAAGGTCACAAAGCAATTTATTCCGGCGCATTTAAAGATTATAAAGAGAAAAGAAATCAGAAAATTAAAAAAAAGAAAAAATTCTTCTTTGAAGGTAGCATTTAGAAACCAAAAAAAAGAACGCTTTTTAAAGGTAATAACAGTATCAGATCAATGCCTCGATCGTAATTCGATTTTTGAGACTATAATTTCTTTTATCAAAATTTAGATTCGGAAGTTTCCTTTATTCTTTTACCATTTTATTTAAACAAATTTGTGAGAAAATACATTTCACCGCGCTTACACGAAGATAAACATAGCTGGCAAAACTAAATACTTATAATTAAATTCAGGCTTGCTAGCGAAAATAAGTAAACCAGAGAATAGGACGATCAAATTTAAAAAAAAAAAATTTAATTTCTATTAAACATAAACTTGAGTGCCGACAAATAATATGCCGCCTATGTCTCATCTTCTTTCCAAGGATGGATTTCGCTTTCTCTACACTTTCTTTTTTAATTTTTTTTTTAAAAATTAGATTTAAGATTGTCAGATGCCAAATCGTAAACGTAGGTAGCCATTTTTGGCCCACGGACCGCTGATTGTGCATCTCTTGGGTATATAGATTGTCCCAACTAAATAAAACCACTTTGATTTTTGTCGCAATTAGACGCAAAAAAGCCCAATAAAAACCAAACTTATACACTTAGTCTGTACCTAAATATATGTTCACAAAGAATAACTCACCTCTTGCACTTGAAAAGGAAGAAAAAAGTAATAATAATAAGTAATTAAAAAAGGAGGGGTAAAAATGTCACATCGAAATAAAGTCACTTCTGATTATAGCTACTATATTCGTCATACGACTTGAATTGTATGATATTGTGTACCATTTACTAAACCCAGGAGGACATCAGCATCAATACTGTACCTAGTTTCAATTATAGCAGCTTGTAATTCTGCCACAAACTGAAACTGCTACTTTTCGTTACATGCAATCGTTCTGAGGATAGCCCTCACGTTTTCTTAGGGATATAGGTCACGTAAAAGAACAGGCCATTCATGGCATTTACCCTATTACCCAAAAAACTAACCCTGTGAAGATTTTGCAACGTAAATAGAGGCATCTTCCTGCTAGAAAATCCGCCTTGGGCCACCTATTATTTTGCTAATAGCAATAAATGGCTGCAAAATCTTCAGTCTGTTGCAGAATTGAATACTGCCATTTAATATTTATGCTATTGTCCTCCTGGGATTGGTAAATGGTATGCACCACATATTCAGAGATGATTGTACTCCGGAAAAAATCCGGATTTTTCGCTAACAGCCATCCGGAAATCCAAGGTACAGAAGTTTCGGGAAATTATCGATCACATTTATGTATTAAAATTCTTGTATAATTTATTTAAAAAATATTAGAACTAAGAATTTATACTTGACATCTATTTCATTTGTAAATATTTTTTTCTGGTAGAATAATAAATGTGATTAGAGATAGAAGTAAACTTATACATAATTATTAATTTACATTACGTTGCATATAATTTATTTAGAATTTTATGTAGTGAAAATATCAATGATTTAAATTTATAAAGACATAAATTATTTGAAATGCGTCATTAAAGATTTTACTCAAAAAATTTTCAGGATTTTTTAATTGGGCTCACAATCACCTCAGCATATTTTAAGTCGGATAAAAAATTTGATGGATATTTTGGGTATAATCAAAAGTGACTTTATTTCAATGAGACACTTTTTTTCCCCCTTCTCTTTTACTTATTCGAAGTTTTTTTTTTCATGTCCAGCAAATGGTTCATGTCCGTAGAAAGTTGATTAATTCTTGTAAATATGTGTTTAGATATATATGTTTGGTCCTTACTGGTTTTCTTTGAGTTCAGTTATGGCAAAAAATCAAGGTGACTTTATTTAGTCTGGACACTTTGTATTGAAAATTCTTGTTGAGCCCTAAGGAAACATCATGCGTCTAAGTGTTGCTAGTTGTTCTTATAAATAATAATGAATTGTTGTCTTTATTTTATGAAAATAATAATGAATTGTTGTCTTTATTTTATGAAAATAATAATGAATTGTCTTTATTTTATGAAAATAATAATAAAAATTATCTTACTGTAGTAGCTGCGAGAGGAAAATTCGGAAAGATTTCGCAATGCTAGAGGGCAGTCCACCATTATGTTTAGTTTTCTAAGGAAAGAAGAAGCTGAAAAACGCTTTAAATCTTTTATTTTATTAAGGAATTTACTTGTATATCAAATTCAAATGCGAATTTACTAATAAACTGTAATTTTTAATTTTAATGTAGGGGATAATCTAAATAAGAATGTTTAAATTTGTTACCGTTTTTAATTTCATAAATTTTTTTAGTGATATTCTATCTTGAGTAACACTTTATCTTGGGGCAATATGACACACTTCTAAAAAAAGCAACACTAAATTTTTTTAGCATCTGACTGAAACTTAGTATTGTTTCAGTATCCAGGAATAGTACAATATACAGAAATCGTGTTTTAAATTTTTTTTCTCTACCAGAAACTTTTTTAAAAGCGCTCTCCTGAACGAATATTTCAAAATGTGGCTTGTCATTATGTTACCCATGCCTTTAAATTGCTAAACTTTCTACCATACACCCATCCTCTTTTTCCTTCCTTTTTTTCATTTTTCAGAAACAAATTCAGCAGTTTTTAGATACTCAAACCGAGACTAAATAAATTTTTTAAATGCAATTACGCAAAAAATAAACTAAGGTTTAAAATCTCTTCTCATTTTATTTATTTAATATTATTATTAACATTGGACAGCTGATGTTCGTAATAAAATATAGCTATTTATTTTCTACTTTTAAATTTTAAAACAAACAGAGTGCGAGGAATCTGATATAAATATCCTGATGAAGTTTAACTTAGTTTTCGTAACAGGGCAAGCATAATTTTCTCGTACAGCTTTGTCCGACGGCAAAAAAAAAAGAAAAAAAGAAAAGCAGCTCAAAATTAGATTGTTTCTGATCTGTTGTTGTTTCTAATATATTTGGCAAGTCTGCTTGGAGAAACCAATTTTTAAGAGAGACGGAGTGTTTCTTGTTTTTCAAACACACGTCACAGCCCGTTTTAAAGGGCTGACCCATTCATTCAGCTACAGATCATAATTTTGACCTAAACCATAGAACAATCAATCTCTAATTCAGTACCCCAGAGGTATTTATTATTTTATTTTATAACCGTCGTTGAACAGCCGACCCAATCGTTTGAGTTTAAGACTATTAATGTTCAACTCCGTGGCCTTGTAATTTTGAACCCAATCCAGAAGACAAAGGAACTCCTGGATCGAGTATTGGGAGAAATTTGCCTTCGTGGAGGACTTTTTGATAGAGCTGACCCGCATTTGCGTTACATGGAGAGGAAGACCACGAGAACCTCCCACGGTTAGCCTGACGGCAAGGGGACTAACCCGTGATCCGTTTACCACTGAGGATATTTTATGTCAGCATTGTGGTCGGTGAAAGCCGGATTCGGAATTAGTTTCGACCAGCCATCGCTAGGATTCGAACCCGGTTCACCTGATTGGAAGGTGAACGCTCTATCCACTGAGCCATCACGCCCCCCCCCCTCAGAGGTATTGATTTGTTGTGGGAACTTGGATGGCTTTGTGACACGACAGATTTAACGCGCACCAGTCACCATTTACTACACGGAGAGTCTTCGGCAGGTGGGGATCGAACTCACGACCTCTTGGACATGGGCCTAATGTCTAGCCAACCAGGCTATCCCGAACCGTTTCTGATTTGGTCAAATAATACAACATGCAATATAATTATAAAAATAGGAAATAATACATTAAATATAAATGTGAGGAAAACATATATCATAAAAAATTCTTAACTGTTTAGTATGGAAATTTGTTGAAAGTGTTTAAAACTATAATTGTTGTTAATTTACGTCGCACTAGAGCTGCACAATGGGCTATTGGCGACGGTCTGGGAAACATCCCGGAGGATGATCCGAAGACATGCCATCACAATTTTGATCCTCTGCGGAGGGGATGGCACCCCCGCTTCGGTAGCCCGACGACCTGCGCGCGAAGTCGAGCACTTTACGGTAGCACAGTTTAACGAGGATCAATACCGCACACCCTCGGTCCCTACGCTGACTGATCCAAGTGGTCACCCACCCGCACACTGACCGTAGCCAGTGATGCTTGACTTCAATGATCTGCTGGGAACCGTGTTAAAACTATAAAAGGTGTCAAATAAGATATGTTTTAAACGTTATGTTCATTTTTATGGTTCTCTACGCTGGCCCCCACAGCATTAAACATTCGTCTAAAATGTGTAAATTTAAATTAATTAGCTCTTATTATAAATACCATTTGAGTTTATAACATTTTCTTGGTGAGAAAATGAGTCTACTATAATCCTTATAGTACGAAAAGTACTTAAAATATGGAATTTAATAATTCTCAATATACTTTTTAAATGTATAGTAATAAATTCAATCTCTAGTAATAAATTCAAAAAATCCACTTTTTAAATCTCTAGTATTTAATTCAAACAAAAATTTAAAAAAATACTAATCATATATTTTCCATGATCCTAAATAATAATAAATTTCTAAATTTTTTTTAATTAATTTAATTAATTAAATAAATTTCTAAAAAATTTTAAATTTTTAAATTAATTATCTTTATTTTATGGTATAACAATTTAAATGTTTTACAGTAAAATATTTAAAATTAAACGGTTTGAAATAATGTTGAATGAAATGATTGTCAAAACTAGAAATCAAGTGAGATGAAAAGGTCTTCCTAAATACCCTCATCCTCTTCACTTTGAGGAAATAGATAATTATGTATTCCTCTTCCCATTTAACAACGTGCAATAATTATATTGTCACCACTATGTTAATATTAAAAGAAAAATTTTGTGATTAATGTAGGAAGCCGGTGCAAATCAATTATCTGATATTTTAGGATATGGTTTTAGGAGTTGCAGAAAATTTAGTTTTTCATTATAATCTAAGATATTTTGTATATAATTCCACTGAAAACAATAAATTATTACGAAGTATTTTTCGTTTAAAAATTATATTGCAACATAATGAAGCTGTTGCAAAAGGAATTATCCGATATTTTAGGATATGGTTTTAGGAGTTGCAGAAAATTATGAATTTTCTTACAAGAAATTTTTCGTTATAATCTAAGATATTTTGTGTATAATTTCCCTGAAAACAATAAATGATTACAAAGTATTTTTAATTTAAAAATTATAATGCAACATAATGAAGCTAGTATAATGATTGTAAATTTGCTATCTTAGCATTAAAAGTTTTGTGAGGGGAATTTTTCTATGTTCTCCATATAATATGGGCAGAAAGTGTTTGTTGGATATGGATTGGAACTGATTGTTTTAGGATATGATTATAGGAGTTAATTAAATTGCGTAAAATTATGAGTTTTCTTGCAAGAAGTGTTTCGTTAGAATCTAATTCCCCTGAAAACAATAAATGATTACAAAGTATTTCTAATTTAAAAATTATAATGCAACATAATGAAGTTGGTATAATGATTGTAAATTTGTTATTACCCTCTTAGCAATAAAGGTTCTGTGAAGTTTGTGTGGAATTTTCCCTACTTTCTCCATAATACGGACAGAAACTGTTTGTTAAAAAAGAAAGTTACGAAAATAAATGGTCTGAGAATGTTGAAAATATGAAACTTAAATTACCGAAGATATTGAAATAGATAAACGAGACTAAATGAAAAAAGTTTTTTTTTTCCAACGTGAGCTTTTGAGCTCAAACTTTCAGCCATCTAAAGTGGTTTGTTTTCCTGTAATTACAAACCGCTCTTTCGCAAACTTATTCATTTAACTTTATTTTATAACTCATATTGAATTTTGGATTTTACGACTGTCATGTTCAAGTTCATAGCCTTGTAATTTTAAACCCACCTCAGAAGACAAGAGAACTCCTGGATCAAACATTGGGACAAACTAGCCTTCGTGGAGGACTCTTTGATGGAACTATCTCGCACTTGAGTAACACAGAGAGGAAATCCCGAAAGCTTCTCGCGGTTAGCCCCATTGGCTAAATAAGTTATAAAAATATTTTATTTCAGCGAAAATTAAATTAAAAATCAGATTTAGCGTTACACGAAGAGGAAAACCACAAAAATATTTTTCAGATTGCTTGACTCCAGCTAAATGTTTATTATTGCTATGAAAATAATATTTATAATCAATCCTATAGGCAGCCTATCATCCTACTAATATAACGAAACGCATTTCTCATTTTTGTAATTTTTAACTCTACTCAAAAATCAAAGCAACTTACAATCTAACTTTCGGAGTATAATCATATTTATAAAAGTTATTTAAGTAACTTATTTTATGTAAATTAAAATTATCAGATTTTGAGTTACAAGCAAAGGAAAGCCACAAAAATATTTTTCAGATTGCTTAGCGGTAATAGAATTCCAGCTAAATGTTCATTATCGCAATGAAATTATTTTTTTATCATCTTTGATAGACAGTTTTTTTTATCTTCGTGAATGTTGTGAAGCGCTCTTCTTATTTGTGTACTTTTTACCACAACCCAAATATCAAAGTAACTTGTACAGAGTATGTAATTTAAAATACAGGAGTAAAATCATCTTTAGAAAGAATTTTTGAATGAAAATAATTAGAATTTATGTTACGCACAAATGAAAACCACGAAAATTTTTCAATAACAGCCTAATTGAACGATAACAGAATATAAAGAGATTCTATTTCAGTGATCCTTAACATTTTTCGATTTATTGTGCTTTATATGAAATTTAATGTTTTGAATAGCTTACTTACAAAAATGTTCCTTATTTTAATTTTCTTCGGTTTTTTTTTTAATTATCCAAATTGTGTTTTTTCTTTTAATTTCAAGTATTCAATTTCAGGATGATATAAAAAATTAGTTTTTAAAGAATGTAATAGTTTTTTTTTTTATAAATTTTAAAATTTACAAATTATGAATCTTTAAAAAATTGAAAAAAATTTTGTTTTACATCTGTGAAATTAGCGAATTTTAGATTTTTCTGGCTCAGAGAAAAAGGTACTGTTATTAATAATTATTAATCATTTTAATTTATAAAAACCGCCGACCAGTCTGTGTAGGGGGCAGGGAACTGTCCTTGCATCAGAAAGGTTCTGGGTTCGAATCCCGGGCAAGGCATGGATGTTTCTTTCCCTCTATCTGTGTTCTATGTCCTTTCTCCTTTGTGTGTGAATGTGACCCGCCCTATAAACGGGTTGTGGTAGTGTGACGTGGGCGATGCTGTTCCACCGCCGTGGCTTCGCCACAGGTGCCCACTGGGTAACGAAAAGAGAATTAGCAGTTCTGGCACTTTCTGTGGCCAATGGACAATAACTCCAAGTGCCCGCCATTAAAAAAAAATTATAAAAACCAAATGAATTAATGCAACTACTAAAACAAGAAACAATGATTTTCAATAAAGTTGAAAATACTTTTAATACATTAAAAAATTTAAAAAAATCATAATTTTTATGCATCTGAGATACTGAAGCATAAAAAGTTATAGTTTCAAAGAATTAATGTTCATACATCTTATATACAAAAAGGAGAAAAACATCAATTAAAATATATACTAATAAGTTTTTATTGCTAAAAATCTATAAAATTCAGATTTTCTTGGCAGAAATTCGACTTATTATCGTTGGTAATTAAATAATACATTTTGAATGTTGTTTTAATGGAACAAGTAGTTAGCGATACGGACATTTTCTAATACTAGTATAAAATGTTTTCACCCGTCAAAGCAAACTGATCGCTAGAGGGCGTGAATTTAGATAGAGATTAATGACAAATCCAGCGATGTCTTAGTTTATCGTTACGTCCGTTTGATCGAATGATTGATCTTATTGCAAGAGCATTTAAAATTTAGATCTACTGTCAGTTTCCCCTCTGTTACCTTTTTCCAATTCGTTACCCATCACTTATTAAGCTCTATTTTCGTATAGAATTTAACAAAAAAAAAAAAAAAAAAAAAAAAAACGCAGTTTTAGTGATTTGCACTGTAAATTTGACTAAAGTGTAAATTGTTTACTGTTTCAGGGGATTTAATTTTTTATTTAAAAGTGTTTGAAAATTGGTAACACAGGGTCATAATGTAGATTCAAATAAATATTTTATTTTTTTTAATTTCATATTCTCAATCAAAAATCGCACTGCTGTTTTATGGGCAAGAAACATTCCAATTGCAGGTAAAAGTTTTATAAATTAAATTTTTTAAGAAAAAAATTTTCAAAATGCCTCTCCATTTTGAAAATGATCCTTCAAAATTTCCATGAAACTTTTTTTTTTCTCTCTCTTCTACTTTTCAAGCTTTTAGGCCGATTACAAAGGATACGAATCACAAGTACTTTAGGAAATTTGTTCACTTCCATTTTTTTGCTGCATCTGTTTTTCTGGCGACACCATTCGCAGAACTAAAAAAAAATGAGATTGTGTATGTAATAAAAATTTGATTAAAAAGTGAAAAAATAGCAAAATACTATAAATATCATTTTATTTACAAAATTTAGTATGAAAAAAATATTTTTTAATACTTTGAATTGTCTCATTTATGTAGATTACATTAAATAACTTTTTTTCTTTCATTGTTGACAGTTAGTTTTTTTGTTCTTGTCGATTTGATCTTGTTAATTTTGTGTTAGTTAAAAATTGGCATAAAGCTTCTGCTTTTTAAATATCTGCTTTTTTATCGTTCCGTTCTACATTTAGAGGGTCTTCTAGGTATTATAGAAAAATCCGGCAAATTTAATTTAATTTTTTATTTATTTTTGTGATAGTTTTGTAGGAAGGAATACCACAGTGATCTTTCAAAGAAATGATAGTTTTGTAGGAAGGAATACCACAGCGATCTTTCAAAGAAATGATAGTTTTGTAGGAAGGAATACCACAGTGATCTTTCAAAGAAATGATAGTTTTGTAGGAAGGAATACCACAGTGATCTTTCAAAGAAATGATAGTTTTGTAGGAAGGAATATCACAGTGATTTTTCAAAGAAGTGATAGTTTTGTAGGAAGGAATACCACAGTGATTTTTCAAAGAAGCGAGAGTTTTGCAGGAAGGAATACCACAGTGATCTTTCAGAGAAATTTTAGCCGTCAGGCTAACAGTGGGAGGTTTTCGTTTTTTTCCTCTCCATGTAACTCAAATGCGGGCCAATTCCATCAAAAGGCCTCCAAGACGGCAAATTTCTCCCAGTACCTTATCCAGGAGGTCCCTTGTCTTCTGGATTGGGTTCAAAATTACAAGCCTACGGTGTTAAACATTGGTAATTGTAAACCCTAAATTGGGTCGGCTGTTCAACGACGGTGATAAAATGAAATAAAATCAAGGTCGAGTCTTTTTTATTCTTTGGTGGAATAATGTCTAAAGTTTTTACAGTAAAATCTCATTTTTAGATCGATACAAATCAAGGAATTTACATCGAAACTTACAAGTTTCGGTTATAAATATATTCTACGAATGTCTATCTTTAAAATGGCACCCTTTACTTTGATTCCCAAATGTGTCTTTATAAAAAAAAAAGAAGAAGAAAAAAAAAACTCAGTTTTTAAAGAGTTTTTTATTTCGTGAAAATAGTCAACGTAACAATGGATATTTTAGGTAAATCTTTTACAAATTTTCTCTCCACGGAATCTATATTTTTAGAACATAAATATTTTCTATTTGTAGCTATCTTCAAAATTGATTAAATTATTTTGATTTGAATTCAATTTGTAATTTTCTTTCAAAAATTGTTGTAAAACTCAATATAGAAAGTTAATTATAATTTTTTTAAATGGAAAATTAACTAAAATTTTAAAAATACAAAGTGCACATAAGAAATTTCGCATTGGAAAACCTATAATATTGAGGCTTAAATCTTATATGTGACTGTCAGTTTTTAAAATGCAAAATGGTGTCTTAAATTTTGCATTCGAGATGCAACTTTTTTTAAAAAGTGACTCTCACGAATTGTGCTTTTATTTAAATAATTTTAATCGTAACGTGTCTTAACTTCGAACCATATAAATTTAAAATATAAACATTTTCCATGCGTATCGTTCTGGCGTTATTCACTCTAGATTCGATCAGTCACTGTTTCCAGTATTGCAAATCGAATATTAAGATTTTTTTCATGAAATAGTAACTAAAATTGAAACAATTCAAGCAACCAAAAATACAGTTTTTTCTTTTTTATAAAAGCGCGTCTTTAACTTTTTATTTTGGAAATTAATTCCACGAGTACGCAGCAAGAAATCTTTGTGTTCAGGACAAAAATATTTTCAACGAATGTCCATATTTAAAATGGTGCTATATACTTTGTTTTGAAGGTTAAAGTTTTTTCAATAATGACAGCCCTAAATCAATTAATCAAATGTTCAATAATCAATTATTCAAGTGTTTATTATTAATTATGGAAATTTGTGAAACTTTTAGTAAGATGATATATTTTACTATGGTAATAATTATATTAAACAGAAAAAAACAATCATTTTTTTTTCATAATTTAAGGGAAAATTATAAAAAAATCTTTCTTTTTCCTACTGTTCAATTTTTAGAAATTTTTCCCTTTCCATTCTTTCATAAAAAAATTAACGGTTAAAATAATCCTTCTTCCTAAGTTTGAATCCTTCTTCCAAAGTTATTATAATCCTTATTCCTGAGTTTAAATAATCTTTCTAATCTTCAAATGATAAATTACGTAGCGACTGCATGGAAATTGCGACAGTGGTAAATTACGCAGCAACTGCTTGGGAATTGTGACAATGGTGAAATAACGTAGCGAGTACATGGTAATTACGACAAATCGCGGCAATCGTAAATTACGCACTGATTGCTTGGTAATAGCGACAATGGTAAGTGACGCAGTGACTACATGGTAATTACGACAAAGGTAAATTACGCAGCGACTACATGGAAATCGCGGCAATGATAAATTACGCAGCGATTGCTTAGTAATTGCGACAATGGTAAGTAACGTAGCGAATACATGGTAATTATGACTAGGGTAAATTACGCAGAGAACTACTGAGCGGCTCTTTTGGAACATCCCGCCTCTTATGTTTATCACTTTTCAATAATTTTATAGCCTTTAGGGGCAGTGGTGAACTGCGCTGAATAATGAATTCAATTATTACCCCAACTCCCAACAATATGCAAATTGCGCTTCTAGATGATGTGTGAAAATTTAGCATAAGGTTCAATTTACAAAGGATAAAACCACATCTCGTTTCTTATCAACATCTGAGGATGCAGTTTATGACAAACAAGCACTATCTTGACTATAAGCTTCAACCTGTCCAAGAATCGAAACATGTTATGCCAATTTGAAATATTGAAGTCAGGATTAGATTTACAGAAAGGATGTAATATATTTACTGGTAGTACTGCATTTGCGTATCATGTCTAGCACTTAACATTAAAAAATCAGAATTGTACATACCGGGCAAACGGAACAGTGGCCCTTACCATTTAAAAAAAAAAAAAAAAAAAAAAAAAAAAAACAGTGTAGGGTATATAGAGCATATGTATACCGGACAGTGGCACTTGCTTATGCATAAAATTTATCATCCAAATTAGACATGAATTGGATCTTACCACCTTGAAAAGAAAAAAAAATTTGAAAACCATAAACGCAATCCGCTACTAAAGTTACAGAAAACGGTCGGTGGTGTTGTGTATAATAAAATTATATATTCAGATTCATGTGTTCAATTTACATAAGAATCAACAAGAGTGGTGTTTGAGTTCTTTCACATACAGTACATTTTTGTTATAAAGAGCTTCTTTGTTTTGTATACTAGCCTTCCTCAAAAGTGATTCGTCAAATTTTGAGAGCGTTTTTTTTTTAAAAATTTTTAAGCGTAAATATTTTTCTCCCAGTGTGTATATTTTTTCACCGTTTTTCACAAGGATTTTGAAACTACATATTAAGGGCTGTTATTACAAAAATAAACTGTAAAAATTTTTTTAAAAAAATTAAGAGATATCAGTTCATCCATAATTCTGTATCAAAAACATAATACTTACGGCTTTATTTTGCCCGTCTAGAATTTCAGGATAAGAAAATAAGTTAAAAAGTTGATTCAAAGAAGAACTTGATGATTCCTAAAAAGTAAAATAGAGCATATTTTTAAAATAAATTTCATTATAAATAAGGAAGAAATAAAAATTTATAAATTTATTTTTTAAAATTGCGTATTGTAGTGGAAAATAGTGATATCCTTAATAGATTTAAGAAAGAAAACTACCGAAATGTTAAAAAAAAAAATTTCATTTCATTTTATTCAATTATTTAATATTTCATTTTTACATAATTCAACAACATTTTACTGATTCCTAAAAGTGATATATAATTAAAAAAAGTAAGGAAATTATAGCATGCTTTGCATATAAGAAAAAAAAATAGAATAAATTAGAATTTTGTTAAAAATAGATTATTTAAAAACGTTCTATGCTTTCTAAAACTGCATTAATATAATGAATGCTGTTAAATTCTTTGAAATTAGGTTTAGTGTTTTGAAGCCGTAGGGTATTTAAATGTCTTAATTTATTTTGTTGCGTGGCTTCTAGCTGAACAAGAAAGTTGCGTGTATTTTATTTTATTTTGTCTTTTCCCAGTGGTAGCAGCACCCTAGTAAAAATAAAATAGTGGTAGGAGAATTATAAATTTTTTTCCGTCTAATTTTGAATGAAACGAATGCTGGTTTGTCCCAATACTTGATTCAGGAGCTCCCCTGTCTTTTTAATTTGTATCAAAATTGCAAGGCTACGGAGTTGAGCATTGATAGTCGAAAACTCAGAATTGGGTAGTTTGTTCAACACCAGTTATAACATATAACTACTTCTTATTAAGTTATTCCTAACCTTTTTTTTTTTTTTTTTTTGTTTCTAGTTATATCTGCCCAATAAACTATGCTAATCTAAAACTTTCTATCATGCCATGTTATGTTATCTTAATTTGATCCATAAAACGATTTTTGCAAAAATGTTTTTTCGTATTTTATTTAATACCGATTGAGAAATTTCAGAATTGTTCATTGCGCGAAATAAAAATTAAATAATAATAGAAATTAAGTTCATGAAAATAATAAATAAATTTTGATCACGTGATCGAAATCTCACGAATTGAGTTGCAAGTATAATAATTGTTCGAGGGTCTAAAATTTAATTTATTAATTAATTTGAACAAACAATATTTTAAGTTACGAAACAAGGACAACAAAGTGCTTTCTCTAATTAAACTTAAATTTTTTTTCCCGACAGATTTCGATTTTTGACTCTCATTACAGGGATAGGGCGCTGGAGTTTGGAAAATATATTCCCAATACGTAAGGTGAGAAAGCGGATAAAATTTTGAGCCCCTTTTTAATCTCCCCCCTTTTTTTGCTCAGAATAATTTAAAAAAGTGTATTTTTAAATTTTCGTTTCTCAAGAACTATTTGACCGATTCCGTTCAAATTTTCATTACGTTATTTAAAAGTACTTATTCAAAATAATGTGAAAACTTGTATACACCATTTAACTCACCATTAAATTGAATACAGTGAAACCCCGATTTTACGTTTCTCAGGGGACTGGGTAAAAAAAACGTAAAATCCGAGAAAACGTAAAATACGGGAAATACTTAGATAGCAAAAAATCATATAATAATAATGGGAAAATAAAACAAACTAAGGTAGTAAAGATGACTCTTTCAAAAGGTACTATTAAAATTTATATTTTACGAAAAGAATATTAGTATCTAAAGAAAAAAACATACCAGTTCAAAATCACTTTTACAATTTTTGTTAAGAATCATGTAATTTAGGTGCAAAATAGTGCGTAATAGTAGATTGTTTTTTAGACATTGAGTTCAAAGTAAATGCCTCATCTTCCAGGATTGAAATCTTTTGCAAATTTTTTTCCTGGTCTTTGTATGATAGAAAATAGTCTTTCACTATTAGCAAACTTCTCAATGCTGTGTTGAAAGAAGGAACGGGCTGTGCTTCTGTTTCTTCTTGTTCATCTTCATCGGCGGATGAAAAGTCCATAACATCGTCCACGGATGGAGCAGTAGTTCTCTCAGCTTCGCATGTTGCTAAGTTTTCTCGGATGTACTCGTCGAAGTCATAGCTAACTGTTTCATTGTCATTATCCGAGTCTAGATTATCTAATCCTGCATCTGTTAACGGTTCATTAGAAGCTACGATTCCGCTTTCTTCAAAACAGTGGGAAATGCACTTTTGTGTAACGCTTCTCCAAGCAGCAGAAATAAAATGCATAGCCTCCAGAACACTTAACTTTAGTTTGCAGGCGTCATTTAGGTTTCCGTTCTCTAGTTCAGCTACAGCTTTCCGGACAAGTTGCTTTCTGTAAAAAACCTTAAATGATCGAATAATGCCGAGATCACAAGGCTGTAATTTGCTTGTACAGTTTGCAGGAAAAAACTCAACACGCACATTAGATAGCTGCAAATCCGGATGTGCACTGCATTGATCGATAAACAAAATTATTTTGCGGTTCTGAAATTTCATCTTTTTATTCAGTTTCTGCAAAAAGTCTTCGAAAAGGGCTTTTGTTATCCACGCTTTTTTGTTTGCTTCATAATTTGTTGGGAAACTTCTCACGTTTTTAAAGCATCGTGGTTTGCGTGATTTTCCAACAACGAGTGGAGTCACCTTCTCACTTCCATCAGAATTACAGCATAGTAAAACAGTAAGACGCAATTTTGACATCTTCCCTCCGTGGCAGGAATCTCCCTTAGAAACGTAACTTTTATCCGGTAGAAGGTTAAAGAAAAGTCCGGTCTCGTCCGCATTGAATACGTCCTTTGGCTTGTATCCTTTGGTCAAATTTGGTAAATTTTTCTTCCATTCTTCTATTGTAGCTTCATCCACGCTTGATGATTCTCCGGAGAGCGATCTATACACAAGATTATGTCTTTTTTTCATCCGGTCAATCCAGCCATTGGAAGCTGTAAAGTCTTTTAAACCAAGTCTATCGGCGATTTCTACAGCTTTTTCTCTTAATATGGTGCCATTTACAGGAACATTAGCGTCACGAGCCTCTTTAAACCATTTTACTAAATTCCCTTCCATCTCGTCGTACGGGGATTTTTCATTGTTCTCCGTTTCTTGGCATTTTTTTCACCGACTTTTTCAAAGTTTTTATCAATGCATTCTTTTTTCTGTAGTATGGATTGCAGGGTTGTTACGGGAATTCCTTGCAATTGAGCGAATGCTACTTTTGTTCCATGAAATTCATTAAACTGCTTAACAATTTCGGCTTTCTCAGCAACAGAAAAGTTTTTGCGTTTTTTGCTCACCATTTTCGTACGAAAGGGTTTGAAATGCGACCACTTTGTGCTAAACAACAACAGAGTCTGAAAAGCTGTAGAAACGTAAAGATCCCCTTTGCTTTCCAAGGAAGAAAATAAGTCACTACATCTGATTGGTAACTAGAGTGTCTCTTCTCCTATCTGTCTCATTCCTGCACCAATGAAATGTGTTGTTTCTGTACTTTGTTTCTTCGCCCGCTGCCTTGTCCGAGACAGGCAGCAGGTGTTCAGCAAAGGATGGGGGTGAGAGGACTAAAGTTCTAGAAAACAGTAGTCTGTGGAATGCGTTTCTGCTTTCATAGATTTACTTTCAACAACGTGGATGAGCTTTAAAAAAGCAAACGTAGAAAAAATATTGCTTATTAAAACATTTTTTTATTTTTTTCTTTCTACAAAAAACGTAAAATGCGGGAAATTCCGTAAATTAAAAACTTACAATCCGGGTAAAATTAACATTGGAGGTATACGGAAAAACTGGGTCCTGATGAAAAAAACGTAAAATGCGGGAAAAACGTAAATTCGGGGGACGTAAAATCGAGGTTTCACTGTATTTATAAATTCTCTTTGAATAAACAAGTTTTATAATTTAGTGCAAAAATTATTATTGTCTTAAAAAGTTCCAGAGATATGCTGAAATGCGCAAAAAGGGAAATTTACGAAGTTGAAATTTCAACCGCTTTTATGCCTTAATTGTCTAGATAGCAGCTCATACTTTGAGCATCAAGAATCCGAATTATTCGAAAAAAATAATTTTTATTCAGACAAAATACGCTCCAATTTCGTTATTAAAAATATCTACATAAATATTTTAGCATATTTAATGTTAATTCCTTCGAATCATTAATATTGCGTCTTAGTACGTAAAAAGACAATCATTAGATCAAAAATTATTAAGGTGTTTATTTTTTTATTTTATTTAGCGTGCTGTACATTGTATATAATAGACACTCTCTCATTTTTAGCTTAACTTGTAAAGTAATAACACTAAACTTCTTTTGTAGAAGTTAATAAAGTAGTAGTACAGTTCTTTTGCAAAAGTGGACTCTAGCACTGTTTAGTGATAACAGTGAATATGTATTATTTTAAACGAATATTTATCTCTTAAAGATTTAAACTAATATAAAATAATAAACTCTGCATGATGATTATGAACTCCTGCACTAGTATGTAATGATGGTAAATATACATCGTATTTACATTGTTGTATATGAATTATTTTGTTAAATATTTCTGAAAGATTTTAATTCAAATAAAATAATAAACTCAGATAATCAAACTGCTACCTCGTACATGTTACTCGTGATTATTTTAAACGAATATTCTTAAAGATTTAAATTAAAGTAATATATTTTAGAGAAAAAGAAAACTAAAATTTACCTCTGGTATGGGTAAAGATATATCCCAAAATGGATCATGCATAACTGAGTCTTTATTGCAACTTGTGCATTTTAAAGTACTTTTAAGTTGACCAGCAAATATATCTACAAAGAAAAAAGATGAATATTTGTCTTCGAGTTACAAAAAAACTGAGAGTTGAATACTTTTAAAAAAATGGGTGATAAACAATGCATCATTAATGTTACAAACATTACAACAATGAAACTTTATTATGCAGAGCACAATGCTCGGAAATATCTGAGTTTGTTGCGTTTTTCACCAAAACTCCTTTCCTGAACAATTTGAAAATGTGGCTTATCATTATTTTGCCCCAAGCGCTTCAACGATAGCTTTTCTAAAGAAGACATAAAAATTAACACTTTCTTTCTTTTGTAGTATTACCCGAAGTGCAAAAGATATCTAGAATTATTCTGAGAATTTAACATTCGAGAATTTTTTGCATGCATGGTAGAAATAATTTGAAAGAAATCCTAATACTTAAGATTTAGTGATCTTTACAGAGAGATTAAATATTTATATACAGGGTGTTCTGTAATCACCAAACTTAATGTACATTTTCAGCATCCCTGTCGGAAATCAAGAAAAAAAATACACATTCGGTGCAAGTTAAATGTATGTGACACAAAAATGTATTAAAATTAGACGAATAATTATTGAGATAAATCATAATAAAGGCGGTATGAATAGTATTAAAGGTAGCTTTATTGTCAGAGGAAATTAAACTGCTGTAAAATCATTATAACAAATTTTGTTTCATTATTTTGTAGAATAAATTCAGATTCGAGATAAAAATAAAAATATATAAATAAAAATATAAAAATAGCTTATAGCAATCAAATTAAGTTTTGTTTAACATGAATTTATTATTTAAGAATTTTTTCAAAATAAACTTTTAACGAAATTAATGTTTTATTACATATTATCACATTTTATATAATAAAGTTGTTTAAAGATTGCTTACTACCATTGAGTGTCAATGACTAGCGTTAACATGAAGACAAATTTAGTTTTAAATAACAAATTTAGTTTCGTTAGTTTCGTTTTTGAAAATTTACCTATTATATTTTAATAATTAGAAAATCGTTGGTGTGAAAACTAATATTAGATAGTTAATAAGGAATCGCTTTTTTTATGTTTATTTCAATCAACTAATTACATTTTAAAAATTTTGCTTACATTCATAACTGTACTTATTCAATTGTAGTATATATAATGGTAAATATGATGTTAGTAACAATTTTCTTACTTTTTATGAAAAGTATATAGTTTGTATTTTGAAAATCAGTTTTGAACTTTTTGAAGAAAAGAAACGATTTTTTATAAAGTAATAATTTAAATGATATTTTAATTACACATTAATTGTATTAATTTAAAAAAAATTCTAAAGTATGTCAACTTCTTTAAGATGAATTTAAATTCTTTGTTTTAATGCATTTGTTAGTTATAGTTTCTGTAATTAAAAGCTTAAAAATTTGTTTTTGGCTATTTTTTGTAACTTTTTTTTTTTTTTTTTGGATAATAATATTTGTGCAGTAAATACTGAAAACTAATATCTCCGCTAGGGAATTTAGCCCTCAGTGCTTCTTTAGGAATCAAATGTATTACAATTTTTAAGAGTTGCGATTTGGGGTACTTTCTTCGATTTCTAGGTAAAAATCTCATTTTTTTAAAAATATTATTTCTGAAGTTTGTGTCTCAGTACTTTTTAGTTTAATCATAATGAACCCAATTTACAAAAACAAAAAAGAGACAAAGAAGTAAATTAGCAATTAAAGCATTAAATCAAAATGATAAAGCGCCTAAGGCAGCTAAAACCAAATTTGCTTTATTTTAATTTAGATATTCAAACAAACATTAAAGCAGGAAAAGAGATAAAATAGAAAATATGTGTGTTTGTAGGACAGCACTTCTTCAGGGGACACACTGCCCACAAACACACAGGAGCCTTTCTGTTGTCAGTGGAAAAACCAAAACTGACAGAGAAGTGCTGTCTTACAAACACGCATATTTTCTATTTTATTTCTTTTTCCTGCTTTAATGTTTGTTTGAATACCTAAATTACATTTTAGTTAAGTCTTATCAAATCACTAACATACTTGATAATAAAAATATTTTACCTCCTATGAAGCTGTCATTAGACTCTTGGTACCTTTTCTGTCTATGGAAAAAAAATGTAGGATGTAGCTTTAAACACAGTGTATAATAATAATATATGTAATATTAAAAGTGTTGAATATGTATTAATAGTAAATATACACTAATATTAACACCGGGAAAATGTAACTGAATGTCTCAAAATTCATTCACGAAATAATTTTGCTGGAAACTTAGGTTTTTAATTAAAAAAGTGTAATATATTTAATAGGTTCATAATAGGCCGGGGTAGCCTAGTTGGTAAGGCACAAGATCCATGTCCAAGAGGTCATGGGTTCGATCCCCGACGGCTAAAGACTCCCCGTGTAGTAAAATGGTGACTGATGCACGTTAAATCTGTCGAATCACAAGGTCCTCCATGTTCCCATAACAAAACATACCGGGTACTGATCCAGGAGTTTCCTTGTCTTCTGGATTGGTTCAGAATTACAAGCCTACGGAGTTGAACATTAGAAGGCGTAAAGCCAAAATTGGGTCGGCTGTTCAACGAGACAGTTATAAAACAAAATAAAATAGGTTCATAATAGCCACGATGGCTCAGGAGATAGAGCGTTCGCCTTCCAATAAGATGAACCGGGTTCGAATCCTAGCAATGACTGGTCGATACGCATTCCGCATACAGCTTGCATCGACCAGAGTGCTGGCGTGAAATATCCTTAGTGATAGGCGGAAATATCCTTGCCGTCAGGCTAACCGTGTCAGGTGGTTTTCCTCTCCATGTGGCGCAAATGCTGGTTAGTTCCATCAGAAAGTCCTCCATTAGGGCAAATTTCTCTCAATACTTGATACAGGAGTCTTCTGGATTGGGTTCAAAATTACAAGGCTACGTAGTTGAACATTAGTGCTCGTAAACCCAAAAATTGAGTGAACTGTTCAACGACGGTTATAATATAAAATAAAAAATCTGTTCATGAAGAATACAGTTTTGTTTTGTCTAAATTAGCCTATCGGATAAATGGCCTCCAAGGTTTGTTGGCACCTAAGGATTTTTTGTCTTAATTTTCAACGACCGTTTTGTTGTTGTTGTTGTTAATTTACGTCGCACTAGAGCTGCACAGTGGGCTATTGGCGACGGTCTGGGAAACATCCCGGAGGATACGACCGTTTTGCAAAAATGTGGCTAAAGTTTCTTAATACAGCTCTCGCCTTTAAGGCCTGAATGGTTTTAAGCATGCTGACATATATCTTAATTTTCAAAAAAAGAAAAAATAAATAAAGTAGAAGAAAGAGGCCTAGCAATGTTAAATCTTATGATCTGGACAATCGGTCCCGACCTTCTGAACCGGAAATTATAAGGATTGATTCCGTAATTTTCAAAATATTGTTCAACTATAAAAACTAGTTTTTATTTCGTGTTGTGTTATTTTTTATAACCCTGCACTATGAGCTGCCCTATCACCATTTATTTATTCATAGGCAACATTTTGCTGCACGAATGCGAAAAATTCAAATCTTGTGTGAACATCCTTTAGAATAATTAGCTTCAATCATGTTTGTTAAGGTTGAAATCGCTAAAATTTTTGCATTCTTCTTCTGAAGGTGATTTTCCAAAAGAAATCTATAAACACCGCCTTTGGAGAGAGGAGCATTGCCTCAAGATTATTACCCATAGGCCTGAGAAAATAAATATTTTAGTCCCATACTGCTCTTTGGCCCTCCAATCCTTTTAAACCCCACACCTTAAAATTAATATAACTTAGACATTTACTTATTTTATTTCTTTAATTTGCATTGTATTGTCTGTAAATATTAATGCTGTTCTTAGACAAAAAATTTTTTTGGAGAGCAAACTACACAGCTTGTTCTGACACGGTAATGGCATTTAAAAAAATATTAATGTGTTTGCCAATGCTCTCGTAAGAACGCCAATTGCTCAATGTTTTTTTTTTCTTTGAAATTATAAATTTTTCCCTACATTCTGTTCTAATAAACTACCCATTCTGACTTCAGCTATTTTTTGTAGCATATAAGAACAATGCTATAGCATTTTATTCTTCCATCATATTAATGTGTACATGTTGTTTAATTCTGTAAATTGGACTTTTTTTTACAAAAAATTAATTCAATTTTACATCTTTAAGTGCTTAAAAAATTTATTTTAAAAATTACGGCTGCTTTTTGGGGAATGTCAAACTTGTTTTACTAAGCAAGGTTATCAATCAAGGTTATGTTTTACAAGGTTATCAATCATTAAGCTAGATATTAGCTTGTTGCTTAAATTTCGAAAATGATTGACGATAATAAATTTCTGTGAAGTAAAAGTTTTTGCAATAAATATATAAGCGTAAAATTTCTTTAAAGAAAAAGTAACAATATGTTAATTACATAATTTAGCATAATTGTTCATTTAATTTGACAGTGGCAAATTTTTAAAAAAAAAAAAGTTAGCACAATTGTTATACAGTTACAATTGTTATACAGATTGTACAATTATATACAGCACAATTACAATATACAGCACAATTGTTATGCAGATTGAAAAGCTGAATGGTGAAGATTCTTAGTGACATTTCAGTAAAATTTAGTAAATTAGCTTTAATGTCATCATACGCCGCTAGAGGCTCTTCCTTAATATGGACAGCTGACCTTGCTTTTTTCGCGCATTTGGAACGGTACTTCATTTATCAAATTAGCTTATTCAATGTCTTTTTTTTTAATTCTATTTTCACAGGTTATATAGTAAATTACAACAAAACAGTTAAATTTGAGCCTATTGGAATGCAATTTTCGAGAATAATTAAAAGAAAATTTGAAATTAGCATAATATAGATAGTTTAAACAAATAACAGAACCGGTTTAAATGTTCATGTTCGGCCAGTTCTTTATGGGAAAGTGCTCCTAAGAGCGTACGATGACCATGATTTCAGGTAATGGATGCAGTTCTCAATTCTTATGACTCCTAGTTTATAAGCGCTGTTACGAATCGTTCATGTTGGCAATATGAAATGAAGATAATGCTTTGCTTTTTTTTCGGGTCAATACGCTTCCAACTTGTGATATCTAAAAAAGCCCTAACACTTATTTAACTGTTCACGTTCCTGATGGAATCATTCCTGTAATGATCCAAAAGGCAGGAGATCCTATCATCCCTGTGTTAACCAGAATTTACAGAGCCAGTCTGGCACTGGGACATATTCCAAAGCTATGGCAAAAGACCAGGATTGTTTACATTCCTAAACCTGGCAAAAGTAACTATGACCAGGCTAAGTCTTTCAGACCAATTAGCTTATCTTCATTCTTTCTTAAAATTATGGAGAAAATTATTGATAGGCATATTAGGGATTACCTGGGTAGCAATAACCCCTTGCATAATCTACAGTTTGCCTACCAACCTGGTAAATCTACAGAGACAGCCTTACACAAGCTAGTATCTAAGATTGAAGACACCCTGGAGAGAAAGGAAATTGCATTGGCCACCTTCCTAGATATTCAGGGTGCTTTTGATAATACCTCTCACCCATCCATCCTTAATACCTTAAGGGAAACAGGGATAGACCAAACTTTATGTTTATGGATTAAGTCCCTACTTATGGATAGAGCCATTCAAATGAATATCTTCAACGAGACATTAGAAAAGAAAACAACCAGAGGCTGTCCACAAGGAGGTGTACTATCACCATTACTTTGGAATCTGGTTGTAAATAGCCTAATCAAACATCTAAATAATACAGGCTACTATACCCAGGGATATGCGGATGACATTGTCATACTCATCCTTGGCAAAGATTTTCACATAACTTGCCAACTTATGCAAAACGCTCTAAGTTATGTAAGCAAATGGTGCAGGGAGAGGAATCTGGACATAAATCCACAGAAGACCAATCTAGTACCATTCACTCGTAAAATAAAAAGGGAAGGCTTTTTTATCCCAAAACTTTTTAACGTTGAAATCAATATTGCCTCTGAGGTGAAATTTTTAGGCTTAATTCTTGACCAAAAACTCACCTGGAATAAACATGTTGATTACAAAATCAATCAAGCAAAAAAATGCATAATGATGTGCAGACGCATGCTTGGTAAAAACTGGGGATTACAACCAAAAATGATGTTTTGGATGTACACAGCAATTGTCAGGCCTGCTTTCACATATGCTTCAGTGATATGGTGGTGTAAAGTGGAACAGAAAACTGTGAAGGATAAGCTGGGAAGTCTGCAAAGACTAGCCTGCTTGTGTATCACAGGTGCAATGTCCACGGCCCCTACCAGAGCACTTGAGGCAATTCTGGACCTGACTCCTTTAGATATCTTCATGTGCAGCTCTGCCAGAATGACTGCATATAGAATGAAATTGCAATATCAATGGTATGACAAACCCTCTTCTGGAGGTCATACCAGTATTACTAAGAAAATTTACCATCCAACTCTCCTTATGCCTTCTGACTGCATGGAGAGAAGGTACGTGTTTGAAAGACCATTTGAAGTAGTTTTTCCTACCAGAGAAGAATGGGATAACAACACGATCGATACAAAAAATGATGATCTAATCTGGTATACCGATGGATCAAAGAAAGGTAACCTCTCAGGACTGGGTGTCTGTGGCTTGTCACCAAGATTCAACCTTTTTGAAGGTCTTGGGGAGTATGCTACTGTCTTTCAGGCGGAGGTACTTGCTATTGTAAACTGTCTGCAGATAAATATTAAGAAAGGCTACCATGGTAAGCGGATTCTTATTTTCAGCGACAGTCAAGCAGCCTTGATGGCTCTTTACTCATTTCAAGTAAAATCAAAAATTGTTCTGGAATGCAAGAATCTCCTAATAGAACTGGCAAAAAGGAATAAAATCATTCTTATTTGGGTACCAGGGCATATGGGAATTGATGGTAATGAAAGAGCTGATGAACTCGCAAAACAGGGATCCTCTTTCAATCCAATAGGAACGGAACCCTTCTGTGGAATCAATATGAAGACTACAAAGAAGGCTGTCCTAAAATGGGAAAAACAGGAGATGAACAAAGTTTGGCGCAATTCTCCTGGACAAAAACATGCTAAAAGCATGATCAGCAGCCCTTCTGCAAAAATTGCTTCTGAAATTCTTAGGCTCCTAAGATTGAAGATTCAAACAATTGTAGGCTTCATCACTGGGCATTATCATTTCAGGAAACATCTACATAGATTGGGACTTTTCGAACAAGAACCAATATGTCGGAAATGCCGTGAAGAGGTAGAATCAGCACATCACATCCTATACGAATGTGATGCCCTCGCCCTTACGCGCCTCACTACCTTAGGCAATCCATATCCTAAAGAGCTTCACCTTAATTCCATTAAGGGACTGTCAGACTATATTAATAAAGTAGGCGACCCGAGACAATGGAACTAGGAAAAATTGGGCTTGGAGTATGGTACAAAATGCAACATGTGCAGAGGTGCCACATATCTGACAAGCTCAAGCAAGAAGAAGAAGAAGAAGAAGAAGAAGAACTGTTCACGTCATAGCGTTTGCCGCACTTATGGCGCTTTAATTTGCTGCTGAGAGGCATATTTTCTATGGTTTCTAATCAACTTCTTGCAGCCAAATGCACTTTAAACCTTCTTCCACTTCAGAAAATTCAAATATTGTCATTTAGAGCCTTTTTCTTCTGAGATCTATGAAATTTAATGACGTATTTAATGTTTATAGTTAATTCAGTAATTATAAACATTAACAGTTTTTTTTAAATAAATTAATGTTCTACAGTTAAGTAAGATTAAAATAAAATCTTTTTCTGAGAAATCTCAACTTAGAACCTTCATCCACTAAGCTCCTCAAATAGCGTGATTTATTTTTACAATTCATGCTTATGTTAAGTGAGATAAGATTTTACTGGCTCACCCACTTATTGAAAAGTTGTATTTTGCTCTGCTGATATCTTCATGAAGACCTTGTAAAAGATATCGTAAAAATTCATGAGCATCATTCTGCCTAGGAAGAAAAATATATGTAAAATCTAACTATTAACTTAACAATCAACTTATTTATCATTCTCTACCTACATTATTTTGGTCATTTTTAATAATTAAAACAATTCGTCAACGCTCTTGTTTCGAAAATTATTTATACTAACTACTAGATTTTTTTTTGTATTAAAAATATCGTGTACTTTTCAAACACGATATTTTTTTAAATTAAAGTTATGTAAATAATTTTTTGGATTATTTATACTTACTATCTGAATTGGCAACCAATAATTAATTTTTTTAAATTAAAAAGATATTCAGTTTTTTTTTTAAAAAAAACTTTAATGAAAACTATAATATATTAACATTTTTATCCATTTTTTTTTTACTTTCGAACATATTTCAAAAATATTTTGCTTAACAGTAACAATGTAACAGTAACAATATCACTACAAACTTGTACAAAATATTGTTAAATATCAATTAGACCGATAATTATGTTAATGATGTAGAAGACCAAGAAAAACAAATTCTAAATTATTGGCCAGACAGGTTAAACATGCTGTAAAAATTTTAATAATTTCTAAAACAAATATTCAATGCATAGTTTTTTTTTAAGTTTATCATGCTTATAGTACAAATTTAATTTAAAGTTCTATCTTCAATAGAAAAAAAAATCTTATTAAGGGATTCATATAGTATGTAAACACAAAAAAATAATCAAAGATTTTTAAAGTTTCACGTCAAACTTTTGTTTTGTAAAAATAGTAACCGCTAAGACCAATGTTTTTTTATCTACGTCCACATCAAAACTTTCGAAGTAATATAGATAGAACTGTGAAAATTTTTTTTCAGAGTGTTATGTTTTATTTCATAACCAGCGTTGAACAGTCCACCCAATTCTGAGTTTATGACTACCAATGTTCAACTCCGTAAACTTGTAATTTTGAACCCAAACCAGAAGACAAGGGAACTTCTGGATCAAGCAAACTAGTGTTCGTGGAAGACTTTTTTATGGAACTAACTCGCACTTACGTTTCATGGAGAGGAAAACCACGAAAACCTTTTACGGTTAATGATGACTATATGCTTAGCTCTTTAATTACGAACTGACATTTTTTTTAGATTTTAATGCTTACATGAATAAAAATCGATCAGAGAATTTATTTCCAGCGATTTTTTTTTTCGTTTTCGTCCGTGTTTTTAACAATCATTGGAGACAAAAACCTATTTTTTCTTATATTCGTACTATCACGCATTTCTTAAATTTTTGATTCTGCATTTTGTTATAATATTGTGTTAAAAAAAAGTAGGATTTATAAAATCATGTAGAAGTCCATAAAAATAACTGAGGAATTGCGATCGAAGACCTTGGATTAACGGTGAAATCGATGCAAAATCGAACGCTCACTTCAAAGTTATTATTCAAATGCGCAATTTATAAAAAAAGAAAAATAATTAATTTATCTTCAAAAATAAAGTTTTTTCACATTAATTATTATTTATTTTCAAAACTCAAGGGCTATTTTAACATTGAAATAAAAATTTAAGCAATTTCATTAACATAGCTTCTGATGAAACAAGGAAAAACTTTATGGAACCTGTTTCTCCAATTTTGCTATTTCGTCACGGTGTATTTTTAAATTAATTCAACTAATAATTATTCTAAAATATTTTGTTACCTTCCACCGGCAAACCTGGGTGCATATCTTTGGGCTTCTAACTGAAGTTTAGATGGGCTAATGGCTGTCTTGGATTCTTGTGAATTCTTAACCAGTTCAGCAAATTCTAAAAACAAAGTTTTTTTCAAAGTGTCTCGTAAAATGTTACTATTTTTACAAAAATTAACTTGCATTTCATTATCACGCTAAGATCATCTCACGTTAAGATCATTGTAGTTTGCAGTTCTGGTTCTATTAAGCGAATTTCCTACTAGTGATTATAATAATTATAATAATAACTAATTATAATTATTATTATAATAATTATTATATTTATTATAATTATAATAATAACTTATTATAGTAATAATTATAATAACAACTAATTGCAATAATTATTATAATAATTATTATTATAATAACTATTACAATAACAATTATTATAATAATAATTATTATAATAATTGTAATAATACTAATTATAATAAGAATAATTATTATAATAACTAATTATAGTAATAATTGCTATTATAACTAATTATAGTAATTTACATTATTATTGGTTAAACTCCGTAATAATTTTAAACTGGTGCGTAAAAGACAGGGTTGCCACTGGCAACTAAAAGTGCTGACTAATAAAATTCAAAATTTGATCTACAGAAATTAAAATTAGAAAACTTTTTATAGCATATTTCTTTTGAGAAACAATTGTAATTAATGTTTCTTTTTTAAATGTGAATAATTTGAAATGTAAATCATTGTGGTAGCTACGATTGAATGATTAAATAGATAATAAATAACTAAAAGTGAATTGATTTTTACCACTTACCATCCCTGGTAAGAAAACTGGTGCTTATAAAGCTGGATCTAATTTTAGTTAGCATAAGGGCATGCGCATTACTTCAATTTATCATATTTTATCAGATATTCAGCGCATTCTCTTAACAATTACAAAATAATCTTTTGCTTTTCTTTAATTCCTTAAAATGTGATCTTAAAAAAAATGCTATGAAAAATTAATTTATAAAAGTTTTAGTCTGATATTTTTTGTTATAGGATGATCAAAAATGCATAGTTTTTTTTAGCAAATTTTGTATTAGTCCTACAAACTTTTCTGTGACATTTATTTAATACTTGCATAATCTTATAATAATTAAAAATAACAGAAAAATACGGAAGTAGTTTTCAAAAAAATTGAAAACACACTGAAAATGCCCCTAACATTTTGTCCATATAGCTTACATAGTTCTTGACATTGATTTTGCTTACATAGTTCTTGATTACAAAAATACTAAACGCTGACTTTGGAGCATTTTCCGTTCGTAATATGCCATAATTTTATTATTTATTTTTTAAAAAGACGCTCCGCGCAAAGCAAACTGCAACAATAATATTCGATCGCGTCATTTCATTTTTAAGTAAACAGTCTAAAAATTGATGATAACGAATCTGACATTGAATAATTCTTTCAGATAAGAAAAAAAGGTCATATCAGGCCATTCATGGCGTTTGGTTTCATATTTTTTTTATTAACTGTTTTAGATATTATTAAAATGATAACAGGATGTGCCGTAATGACCGCCTTTTATCTATACTTATAGAATCTTAATAAAAATTAATTCAGAAATGTATACGCATAAGGTATATCAAATTGATATTTAAGCGAGGAAAAAAACAAAAATTTTATCGAAATCTATCGAATAGTTTGTGAGCGGTTCGAAAACAATATGATTGCTTGTTCCTGCAATCAAACAGGTTTTGATTCAGTAGCACTTCGTTAAATTTTGATAGCGTTTTTGTTTCTTCCTCATTTAAATATTAATTTTCAACCTCTGGTGTGTATACTATTCTAATTTAATTTTTGACAAGGAATTTCAAAATACATATTAAGGACAATGCATCCTGTATATAACAAGGCACAACTAATTTTAAATGTTTTTATTTTACGTACAAATCACAGATAAATTTTTGAAAAAGAAGTTTTTTTCCCCTCTCAAAGCCATATTTTTTGAACTAAGCAAAAGTTTGTAAAGTATTCCATAAAATCTACACTGGAACCTCTTAAGGGTTATAATAAAGCAAAGATAGAAAGAAAAAAATTACCTTTAAATAAATTGCCTCTGGATGGACTTGAATAATTGAGATCTCTTTGATAAGAACTGCGGACACAATAATCGATAAGAGGTTGCGTATGGCAGAGACATTGCAGGACAGCATTCATGAAGCACTGAAAAAACACATAAATTTCATTCTTCCTACTGTAAGAAAATTAATTCTTCATAAATGTTATCCGTTTTCAAAATTGACAACATATTAAGAAACGTTCTTTATATTGAGTACTCAAGTCTGCAACGTAGTAAAAGTAATAATTAAATAATGTGACTTTAATTCGTTTATTTATTTACATACATACGCGGACTTGAATAATTGAGATCTCTTTAATAAGGACTGCGGACACAGTAATCAATAAAAGGTTGCATATTTCAGAGACATTGCAGGACAGCATTCATGAAGCACTGAAATAATACATAAATTTCACTCTTCCTAGTGTCAGAAAATTAATTCTTCATAAATGTTATCCATTTTTAAAATAGGCAACATATTAAGAAACGTTCTTTTTATTGAGTATTTATGCCTGCAACGTAGTAAATGTAATAATTAAATAATGTGACTTTAATTCGTTTATTTATTTACATACATTTGTGGGCTTAGTGGGATATCCAAGCATATCTTTATTTCAACATAATAAGAATTGGGTGTTTATAAGCTGTTAAATATACCTCTCAATCACAATCAGATTAAATTAAGCACTCGTGTGGTACTTGTAAGAACTGAGGTTCTTTAATAATTTCAGTAGTAGTTCGGAATACATTTTAATGTAATAGTCCGGTGATTTCAGAGAGGAAAGTCTACGCATTTTAGGGCGGTTGGAGAGCGTGGTACGGAGGCCGGACGGTTTTTTTATCACCATCTGCCCTCTCATTTAAACTGTGTTACTACAGTGGGCAAATGTACTAGTATTGTTTTCGTGTATCAATAAAGGATAAATGTAAGACCGTCGGCAACAGTTCATTGTTGTTGCTCTAGTGCAGTGTTTCCCAAAGTGTGGTATGCGTACCCCCAGGGGTACTGGAGCAGTTTAGAGGGGGTACGTGTTCTTATGCGTAATATCTTGCAACAAACGAAAAGTTTAAAAAATTTCATTCAAAAACAAAGCTGGCCATGAAAATTAACGATTACGTATTTTTCTATTGACTATTTTTTGCAGAGTTAACAGTTAATATTTAGTGGTGTCAACAGCCAGTTGTGATTTTTAACTGTTGTGCAATTTTTTTATAGTAAAAAATACATTCATTTTTTTTATCAGTGGTACACAGCGTTACGAAAAATTTAGAAGGGGTACACAAAAGTTATAAGTTTGGGAAACACTGCTCTAGTGCAACCGAACCAAATTGGCAACTTGCAACTCTCTATGTAGGGATGGGATTTTTGGGTATCGGTCAAAATACTAATTTTGTTTTGCAAAATTCGGAAGAAATATATTAATAGTCATAAATCAAAATAAAAAATAAATCAAAATTTTTTTTTTCCATTAACAAAGAAGATTACTCCTTACCTGCCCTTTGGTGTGGACGTGTGGCTGGATCATTTTTGTCATCGAATTCAGGGTAAATTTAAGACCGTCGCTAATAGCCTATTAGTGTACGACTCCAGGGCTGAAGGATCTTTCGCCTAGCTCTCTGAAACGTTGAAGTAGCGTGTTTGATTCCCACCGTACTTTTATTCTTTTTTTGTAATGCTTTTATGTAATTTGTTCTATTTGTCCTTTCATTTGGCACACAGTATAGCTTTACGTATTATTGAATATAGATAAAGGCTGTAAGCGTACTACTCGTCGTACTCCAAATTCTTTATACCCCGCAGTGGACTGATTGTTAAAACACGGTTCCCAGCAGATCACCGAAGCCAAGCATCACTGTCTGCGGTCAGTGTGCGGGTGGGTGACCACTTGGATCAGTCTGCGTAGGGACCGAGGGTGTGCGGTATTGGTCCTCGTTAAACTGTGCTACCGTAAAGTGCTCGACTTCGCGTGCAGGTCGTCGGGCTACCGAAGCGGGGGTGCCATCCCCTCCTCTGAGGATCAAAATTGTGATGGCATGTCTTCGGATCATCCTCCGGGATGTTTCCCAGACCGTCGCCAATAGCCCATTGTGCAGCTCTAGTGCGACGTAAATTAACAGCAACAACCCAGACCGCCGCCAATAGCCTATTCTGCAGCTCTAGTGCGACGTAAATAAAGTACAGAACAGTACAGTTGTTTAATTCTACAGTCCACAGATGGCGCTTTGCGCATCCTAATTAATTATTCATTGAGCTTGAGAAAATAAATAGTGTATGTGTATCGATTCGTGTGTGTGTGGAGTGCTTCAATGTTTTCGAGGTATAATTCAATATTCTAAGTTCATCTCCGATTCCATTAAATTGCGGCAAATTCTACTGATTTGTGAGATGCCTAAACGTTCCACCTTTAATTTATTAGTTCCAAGTCCATGCAACAACTAAAATTTCTGAAACACATTTTTCCCGCTATTTGGTAAACCAACAGTTAACCAATAAAAACAATAACAATGTTCTATTGTAATGTTAGTAAAAATGTAATTTAATTAAACTCGTAATTGATATGTTGCTCAGCACTTTAACTAGAAGCTAAAGTACGAAGCTTCGTACTTTAGCTTTCATTCCGAAAAATTTCAATAGGAGTCTAAAAGGATTTTTGTGTACCATTAAACGTAAGTTTATTTCGCTTTCAATTTATTTCAAGACCTAAAATTTACATCTCAGATGCATGGCTCTCGAAATAGTTTTTTAAATATAGAATACTAAATCGTGAGATTTTGTTTTGAATGGTTTGTAACTGTTCTCGAATATAGTAGAGCATATTTATTAGAGTTAAGAACTATTTGAAATGAACGAAATCAAAACTTGTTCGTTAAATATATTTTCAGACCTGACTCATTTAAAAATCTTGCCGTATAAATTAAGCCATATGTACCTAGATTCCTTTCAAAAGAACAGTTTATTTTCCAAAAAACGAAAAAAGTGGTAACACATATGTTTTGTGATTAGGATTAATTTTCCAGAAACAAGCTGGAAGTGTTTACCATTAATATTTGTGATTATATCTGAAGTCTAAAGACAGAGCTTTTAAAAGCTGAAGTGTTGGTTAAGAGAAAGGAACATCCATTTGGAAAAACCATTTGGAAGAAACAAATATGTATTTCCGCTTTTCTTATGTTTGCGTTTTAAATTTACAGAATTATTCCTGAGTTATTATAGTGAGAGGGCATTTATGGGTCAACTTTAAACTACACAATAATCCATTCGTGCACCAGTATCCATTTTCTCTTAATTTTCCATGTAAAAATAAGTTATTGATTTTAAACTTCGACCTTTTTTTTAAAAACTATTTTTATAAAAAATATTTAAAAAAAAATTCTTGCCGTTTTTTTTTCTTTTTAATCAATTCTAAATAATATCTCAAAAAACACACTGATTTCATATGAAAATTCATGTTGTACAAAATTAATCTGCTGCACTTAAAGATAAAACTCGATTAGAAAATGAGAGTTTCGAAATGCGACTTTATTTCTACCAGTAAGCTCTATAATTAAAAGTCTTGCAGAAATATTATAATAAGTCTCATTTTTAAATTGTTTACGAGGGCATTTTTTGGAGAATTTCCATGATGAATTTCCGTTAAGGTGATAAGATTATTCTTAAGAATGTTACTACGAATGCTTTTATAAATACATTTTAAAATTTTGAGAGTGTAATTCTTTAAAGGTTTACACAGACTTATGAATTATTCGTAATTAAAATAAATTATTTTCCAAACAGCTATCTAAACTCAATAATTACAAACAATTATGCCGACGTAACATTGTAGTAATTGATGTTTTAATGTTATTAGAACGCTTTATAGCTCATATATTTTCAAGGTAACCACATACCAGAAATATTCCAGAGAAAACAAATCTTTTTAATTAAATACTATCAATCAAAAATATGTATAAATTAAATATCTCTGTTACAACGGCCCAGAAATATGTATAAATTAAATATCTCTGTTACAACGGCCCGACTGAATTCTAAAAATTGTCGTGGAAAAAAAGATTATAAAATTGACAATTTCTTCATGAAGCGTATGTCACAACATTTTTAATTTTTTCAGAGTGTTTCCCTGAGTTTTGATTTCGAGAAAAACTCAGGGTGGCTACACTCTGAAAATGTAAAAGCTTTTTTTTAAAAATAGAATATGTTTTATTACTTTTGTTATAACTCATTGCACATATTGACGTTGATAAGAAAGTGTGTATCACGTTTTAAAAAAAATGCAGAATTGACCACTTTAACCAGAGGAAATTTTATAACGTGTAAAACAGTACGGCGTATCGTATCTATACAATAAACGATAGCTGAGATTGAGATAACACTTGCGGCATACTACACAGGCGTACCTTACAAAATCTCGTTTTGTTAAAAGTTAAAAAAAAAAAAAAAAAAAAAAAAAAAAAAAAAAAAGCGTATGGTACGTATTTGGTGTGATCTTTGATATATTGACTTAATGGAACCGTGGTGGTTCAGGGGATAGAGTGTTCGCCTCCTAATGAGGTGAACCGGGTTCGAATCCCAGCGGTTGCTGGTCGATAGCCGGGCACAGTGCTGACGAAAAATATTTTCAGTCGTAGACGAATCATGGGTTAGAGTTTCCTTTCCGGCAGGCTAACCATGGGAGGCATTCGTGGTTTTCTTCTCCATGTAACGCAAATGCGGGTTATTTCCCTCAAAAAGTCCTCCACGAAGGCAAATTTCTCCCAATACTTGATTCAGTAGTTCCCTTGTCTTCTGGATTGGGTTCAAAATTACAAGGCTATGGATTTGAATATTGGTAGTAATAATCTCAAAATTGTGTCGACTGTTCAACGACGGTTATAAAATAAAATTAAATATTGACTTAATAGAACTGTCTTCTAGCTTTCTGCGAATGTAAGTAAAACAATGATCAAACGCTTCTCACCAAATCTCGATTGGTTAAAAGTAGAAAAAAAAAGAAAAAGAAATACGCCTCTTCAATTTGTCAGCAAAGAGGCATATTACAAAAATAGTGCGTTAATTTTGAATTTTAAGATACTTACGGTATTTCCTAAATTATTAAATCCAGCTCGTTGTTTTTCGTCTTCTTTATTCGACAAAGATGCATTATGATCGGAATTCTAAAGAGAAAATAAAAATGAATAAAATAAAACAAAGCAAATAAAAAATTTTTTTATAGTTTCAGCTTGCTTTTTTCCCCAGATTGTCTAAGTTTATTTATTTACATTAAAATTTTTTTTTACAGCGCAACAAAAAATAATTACAACACTAATTATTATAAAGCAAGACACTACAGTTTTTGCCACTTGTTTAAAACCATGGACGGGAAAAATGAAAAGTGTGGCCTCACAGAAACTTGAATGTTCATTTTGCTTGAACTGAGCACTTTACCATCTTTTTTATTAGTATATAAATATTGTTATCACCTCGCCAAAATCAAGAATCTACGAATTCAGCAGTTTCGCTTAGGTGCATTTTGATTTATCTCTTAAACCACTGTACTATGCCAAAGTTAGAAATGTGACTATCACACCTAAGTAGTCCAGATTCATGGGCTCCATTTACGGGGGGGGGGGAGCGTTGTATGACCCCTTCAATAATTAGAAATCTCGAAAAGTTCCCCTCATTATTTCAGACAAAGAAAATTTTCGTGAAGTCATGGTTAATAATTGATGGAACTTTATGGTTAATAATTCACGAAAATTTTCTTTGTCTGAAATACTGGGGGGAACTTTTCGAGATTAAAAAGGTGAAAATTCTTAAAGTTGAAATTTTCATTTTGTTAATTGAAGTTAATTGAATAATTAATAAGTCTTAATTGATTGAAATTAATTGAATAATTAATAATTCTTAATTGATTGAAATTAATTGAATAATTAATAATTCTTAATTGATTGAAATTAATTGAATAATTAAAAATTCTTAATTGATTGAAATTAATTCAATAATTAAAAATTCTTAATTGATTGAAATTAATTGAATAATTACAAATTCTTAATTGATTGAAATTAATTGAATAATTAAAAATTATTAAATTTATTGAATATTTAATAATTCTGAAATTAATTGAATAATTAATAATTCTGAATAATTAATAGCTCTAAATTGAAATTAAAGTTGAAGGAATTCTAATTTAAATTCCTTAAAGTTGAAAATAAGAAAGAAGAAAATAAATTTTTTGCAAACATTTAAGAATATTTTTTTCTTATGTGTGAAATTTAGAAAACTATTCTGCCGTGCAATAGAAAAATAACGTAAGAGATAAAAAATTCAAAATTTAGATTTTTATATTTGGCATTTTTGTATAATAAGCTATTCACACACAAAAAAAAAATTTTTTTTTAATATGCATTTTGCTTTAACAGTTTTTTAAAATTTAATTTTAGAGCTCATAGCACTGCAAAAAGGTGTAAGCCACCTTTCTCGAATTCTAAATCGTGAGGCACCTACATTGTTTTTTCATGTGCACAGCAGTTATTCTGTAACTTAATTTCGTCCTCCTCAAAAATTGGGTCCTGCGACGCACAGGTTTAGAATCGTGCAAATTCTTTTATTTCGTACAAAGAATAGTAAATAGAATAATAAACCTTTTAATACTTTTATACGTTTAGTTCAAAAATAGCTTTTTGTTCATTCATAATTTTGGCTGGCGATATACACTGGTGTTCAAAATTAAGAAAATATTCAGATGTGGTTGATTATCAAGAAGTCAGATGCGATGGAAATTTGGTATAAACATAGGTTGATATAATACAAATAAAGTAACCATTCAATAGATATAATAAAAATATATGATCGTAAGTAAGTACTCACCGGAAACGGAAAGTATGAAACAGTGTTTTCAGAATTGAGAAAAAAAAAAAATAAATAAAAACGGATTAATAGGAGGCAAGACCCCTTTTACGGTATACAAGATTACGCGATAATTTCATACTGAAAATGAAACGTTTCCGAAGTTCCTGTTAGCGAGCACACACAGAATGGTAATACAAAAAAAAAGAAAAAAAATCATGCACAATTAAGCATTAAACTTGCATAAGAAAGGATTTACCGCTCACAGTGACCACAGAATTGAATAAATAAATATAAAATAAATTTTAGGTATTGTCCTTTCTCTAACATTTATACAGGCTAACACTGTCATTTCATGCTGGAAATAGACAACTAGTCAACTTTTCATTTTTCGACTTAGATAGGTTAACTGTTAACCGAGCTTAAAGCCAAAATGTAAATATTTGCCTCATAGCGGCCTCATCTTTGCTCTGAAAATAAACAAAAACCATGTAAGAAGCTTGCGCAGAGGTTTTCGCCTACCTGCTCAAAGTAAAGCTCGTTACGCAATAGAAACAGTTGAATCTCTTATCTTGCTTTTTCTATCTAAATGTTTGCCTCAACTAAGGTTCGTATTCGAAGTCAAGAAAGATCTAACCGGTTCTGTTAAGTGATGAGTCCGGCTTGTTTCTTTATGAGAGATGTTGAAGCAATCTTCATATTAAATTATACACAAATTTAATTGATCACATTTGAACGTTTTTGAGTTAAATATTTATTGGTTTGATTGAATTTTTATATTAATAAATAGGTTACTAATGTGTCGTTTTTTTATTCATAAGCTTACAAACTAACTTTGTTTATTTAAGATTAAAAATTTAATTAAAACGATGTGCAAATCAGTATAATGTTTGTAAAAGCTTCCTAGTTCATGAATATTCACTAAACATCCTCGTTGTAATTTAAGATGTTTATATCTGTGCATGTGTGTGACATATTAATTTCTTATCTAATAAAGAGTTTGCACATTTTCAATGTATTTTGTACAATTATATTATTTTAAAATTTATTTCTTCAATTTTGAAAATTGTAATTAAGTACATTCAACTTCACCTGTTTAAACGGTAGATTTTCTTTTGATATTTAAAGTGAGTGTAAGGCCAAGATGGGCTGGTCGGTAGGGTTCTGGTCCCATGTCCGATAGTTCGTGGGTTCGAACCCTGCCGGCCGAAGACTCCCCGTGTAGCAAATGGTGACTGATGCACGTTAAATCTGTCTAATCGCAAAGTCCCCCATGTTCCCATAACAAATCAATACCTCAGGGGGTACTGAATTGGAGATTGATCGTTCTCTGATTCAGGTCAAAATTACGATCTGTGGATGAATGAATGGATGTATAAATGGGTCCACCCAATAAACGGGCGTGACGTATGGGTGTAGTAGAAGTCGAATTCTTGGCCATAGATCGCACCCTTCTGCCTTAACAGGCATACGTCAACAGCAAGTGATAATAAATTTTATGATGTACAAGTTTATTTTTGATTTAATAAATTTGATTTACAATGATTTTAACCACCACTATACGAAATAAGTTTTATCATCAAAGCGAATCAAATAATGAGAATAATAAAAGATGAAGCTAATTAACCTTGATAATTATCATAAATTTCAACACCAGTGTATAATAAGCATGCGTACAGTATCATTTAGTTTTGATTTAATTTAAAGAAATATATATATAGTGAAGCTGAAAATTCAAAACCAATGAAATTCAACTGGTATTTTTTCCAACATAAAAATAATTCATAAAAATAATAATGATAGAATGGAAAAACCATAAATAGTCTAAAAAATAATACTTACATTAGAACTTCTATCGTTACGATATCCGAAATTGATTTTTGTCAGTTCAGTTTTTAAGAATGCGACTGGGCATTTTTTTCGAGAATAAGTATTAATCACATCCAATGGAAGATTGTTCCACATTTTGATATCCCAGACAAATTTACTTTATCCTTTAAAAGCTTGTAATATAGATATTTTGTGATGAAATCATTAAAATTTCAACTTTATAAAAAGTTAAAATCTTCATTTTTCCATCAGAACATTGTGGGATACTCCTATGAATGTCGTTCGCCTGATGAAACTGAAGACTTTGATAAATTTAATTATTTAGCAATCAGAATTGCAAAAGATTTCATCAAATATAATTTTTTTAAAAGAAAGCTGCAAATTAAATACATATGTACATAAAATAACGAGATAAATGTTTTCTACATAATTAATCATTTATAGAGAGGTATGCGGACAATGGGCAATGTCTTGCAGACATTAATCTTGTTTTATTTATGAACTATAGCGGCGTGTCAAACAAGATATATTTTCTTTTTGAATAGGATTGTTTAAGTGATGTAACGTATAATACTTCTACATTAAGGTACATTTTTATTGAATAAAATGTAAGCATTAAACTCTTTCAGTCATATGAGGAAATAGAATGTGTAAAATATAATCTTGATATCGAGCGAAACTTTTTCTAAAATTGATTTTTAGGAGCTATATTAAATATATTAATTTATACTTAGATCACGTGTATAGTGTCTAATTAATTTTTTCAAAACAAATTATTGCAAACAACATAATTGAGTAAAAAAAATTAGCGAGCAATACATGTTAACAAAAAACTTTTGACAACCCAAATCTGACAGATATTTATTTATTTTTTTTTTTAATTTTTTGAAAAATTCAATAAAATTTTTTTTTCTGTTTATGCACTTTTAGAATATTAGCTAAATACAGGTTCACGACTTAAAAGTGTCCTTTAATGTTATTTGTTTCACTTTCTGCTTTTTATTTTTCTGGTTATTTTTTAATTATTTGTCAGAGTTTCTAGGATGATTTACTTTTGTTACTTTGCGTGTGTATTGCCGAACCATATTTACGAATCATATTTATGTTTTTTTACAATTTTTTCTTCAGGGGGGGGGGGGCGAGGATGCTTACAAAAGTTTTCGTAATGTTTCAATGTTTTTTTTTTAAAAAACAAATCTGATTCTTTTTATTTACTATAATATGTTTTTTTTTTTTTTTTTTTTGAACAGCGATGGGCTTAGGGCAGTGTTTCCCGAACTTATGACTTTTGTGTACCCTTTCTAAATTTTTCGTAACGCTCTGTACCACCAATAAAAAAATTAATGTTATTTTTACTATAAAAAATTGCACGGAAGTAATAAATCACAACTGGCTGTTGACACCACTCATTATTAACTGTTACTCTGCAAACAATAGCCAATAGAAAAATACGTAATCGTAAATTTTCATGGCTAGCTTTGTTTTTAAATAAAACTTTTTGAAATTTTCGTTTGTTGCAAGATATTTCACATAAGAACACGTACCCCCGCCAAACTGTTCCCGTACCCCTGGGGGTACGCGTACCACATTTTGAGAAACACTGGCTTAGGGGATAGAGCGTTCGCCTTCCAATGAGGCGAACCGGGTTCGAATCCCAGTCGATACGAATTCCGCATCCACAATGCTGACGTAAGATATCCTCAGTGGTAGACTGATCATGGGTTAGAGTCCCCTTGTTGTCAGGCTAACCGTGGGAGGTTCTCGTGGTCTTCCTCTCCATGTAACGCAAATCCGAGTTAGCTCCATCAAAAAATCCTCCACGAAAGCAAATTTCTCCCAATACTCGATTCAGGAGTTCCCTTGTCTTCTGGATCGGGTTCAAAATTACAAGGCTACGGAGTAGAACATTAGTAGTCGTAAACCCATAAAATTGGGTCGGCTGTTCAACGACGGTTGTAAAATAAAATAAAAATATTTTTTGAAGGAAAATAAATATAAGTGGAATTTTGAAATATCTAAAAATGACATAGTTGAGGAAAACGAGAAAAAAAAATTTCGGTCCTGCTTAGGTTTTGAACATTCAGAGCACTACACACACATCTTTTTTTTTTTTTTTTTTTTTTTTTTTTTTTTTTTTTTTTTGTACCGGAACTGTTATAATCTTCCTCATTTTGGGGAAGATTTTATTTTTAATGTTTTATTTCTACATTCATACTGGGTTCTTGTTTTAACAAAGTTAGTCTAAAATGGGTTTTGACTTCCACTGCATTTAAATAGTTTAAACAAAGCAGCTCTGCTAGTTATCATATTGTGTTGTAAGTAAGGGAAAGTGGGGTAATACCAGGTAGCAGAGATTTGAAAGCCTGTTGTAGTTAAATTGTTCGACCTATAAACTGTCAGATTTAATCGAGATATTCATTGTTTAGTTGCGTAAAAATATATCATTCCTGAAAAATCATTCTATTCCTTTGCTTATAAATTATTTTTTTTCTAGAAAAGACAAATCCCCCGGTTTTACCCCACTAGTGAGGTAAAACTTGGTACACTATGGGAATTTTTATTTTATTTATTCTGTTTTGTTAATTGAAATTATTTTTTTTAGAAAATAAATGTTTTAGTTAATTCTTTTCTCTTTCTTTTCATGATTACTGGCTAATGAGTGTTAAATGTTTCGAGAAGAAAATTCTGGTAATGAACACTTCGTAATTTTAAAAGAAAATTTTGTTACGTAATTCCCTCCCACGAAAGACTTTCATCAAATACTTCTTCGTTGTTAGGTAGCTGAGAAGAATTTAATTAAATATTTTGATTTTTTCCATTCGATACAAGATTCTTTCCCATGTTGCTAAGTTGCAAACTTGTTTGAGAGAAATGTTCGTATAACATTGAAATTTTTTTTATACGCGTACTCTGTTCCGAAGGGAGTTTGCTGAAGAAGTTGTGATTAAGAGATAGCTCTTTTGTATAAATAAAACTAAATTACCTGCATTTTTATACAAAAAAATGTTCAAGGCAAATATTTCTATAAACATGGAAAATGAAGTAAAAAATTTTCCCATTACCGTCCTCCTATACTAGAAAGTTTAATTTAAACACTAAATCTTGTAAGTTGACCATCTGCCTACGTTTACTTCTCTATTATCAAGAACAGATAAATAAATAAAATTAAACTACTATCAAGCACCGAATTTATCCTTTTTAATAAAAGAAAGCCAGACTTTTACCTGACCAACTGGCTTATCTCGTATGTTGACAGTTGAAGTTAGTCAACTTTGTCTTGAAATATTACAAGCGTAAAAGTTTTGTAAAAACGCAGCTGCCAGCTAAATTTTAGAAATTTTTAGCTGCTTTCAAAAAAGTTAATCATCAGTTATTTTTTTCTTCCTGATCATAGCCATCCAAATAATAAGCGGAGTTATCGCATTAACAACAAGCTGAAATCTGTTATGAAAAACCGTATTTATCCTTTATAATAAAAAGCCAAATTTTTACCTGACCAATTGTCTATCTCGTATGTAAACAGCTGAAGTAAGTCAACTTTGTCTAGAAGTATTTAAAAACGTCCTGCAGTGGACTGATCGTTAAGACACGGTTCCCAGCAGATCACCGAAGTCAAGCATCACTGGCTGCGGTCAGTGTGCGGGTGGGTGACCACTTGGATCAGTCTGCGTAGGGACCGAGAGCGTGCGGTATTGGTCCTCGTTAAACTGTTCTACCGTAAAGTGCTCGGCTTCATGTGCAGGTTGTCGGGCTACCGAAGCGGGGGTGCCATCCCCTCTGCGGAGGATCAAAATTATGATGGCATGTCTTCGGATCATCCTCAGGGATGTTTCCCAGACCGTCGCCAATAGCCCATTGTGCAGCTCTAGTGCGACGTAAATGAACTACAACAACAAGTATTAAAAACATAGTAATTTTGTAAAAACATAACTGATTGTTAAATTTAGGAAATTTTCAGCGGCTTTCAGAAATGTAAAACCTCGCCCCCCCCCCTCTCTTGTTCGTAGTATTCTGCTTAAGCAATAAGCTAAAAAAGGTGAAATTAAAGAAGAAATTTTTTTTTTCTTCCCTGAACATATAAACGGTAAAAAGATTGAGTTAGCAGCTTTTGTTACAAATAAATTATGCTTTTAGTCATGTTACACATCTTCATCTGCTTTATCTTTTCAACTGATAAAGAGCTTTTGACTTATGGGGAGTTTTTGTTTGCAGTTGTTGACTTAAAATGCTCAAGTGTCTGCTACTCTGTGTAACTTTCATGTAAATGTTTATTTTCAATTGAAGATATTATATTGAAAAGTATTCTCACATTACATATCTTGTTTACCACCTTAATCTATATTCAGGGGTCAGTGGACCCTGTAGTTTGAATGGGCCCCATCTAACCGGGTTTAGAGTGAAAAATAATATTTGATCCTTGTCATGAAAACGGTAGGTGCTTGTCTTGGCGAATATAGAAGAAAAGTAATTTTTCTTTTGATAAATAAAAGGTACTGCAAAGAAAAATGTTTTTATTTTGAAGGAAAAAAAAACAATTATTAAAAAAAAGAAATGGGTTTAAAACAAAAACTACTAAAGCAAAATTCAAGCTTTTAAAATAGCCTGAAATTAGAACATCAAAGCATAAACTTTCTCAAACAACGTTTCTCTGCTATAATTTTAATAAAATGTTATATATATATATTTATTTTTTAATTTTTTTTGTCAAAAATTCAATATTTTAATTTCTTAACATTTTAAACTATGATAAATAAAATTATTTCTTAAATTGTACATTCTCTTTCAAAATATATTTCCATATTGAATTTAAAGTAATACTATCGCAGCATTTTTATGTATAAATCAGCTAAAGTTGTTTTGAGTAGATCTGAAGAATTACTTTTAAACTTCATGATAACTTAGTTTTAAACACACCTTTTTGAAACCAGCGTTAAAACTTATCACTTTTTTCTGAGTCAGGTCACGTTTTATTAAATTTCATATGAGGTGAACCGAGTTCGTAATCCAAGCGATGGCTGGTCGATGCGAATTCGACTTCCGGTTTGCACCGACCACAGTGCTGACGTGAAATATCCTCAGTGGTAGACGGATCATGGGTTAGAGTCCCCTTGCCGTCAGGCTAACCGTGGGAGGTTCTCGTGGTCTTCCTCTCCATGCAACGCAAATGAGGGTTAGTTCCATCAGAAAGTCCTCCCCGAAGGCAAACTTTTCCCAATACTTGATCTAGGAGTTCCCTCGTCTTCTGGATTGGGTTCAAAATTAAAAGGCTACACAGTTGAACATTGGTAGTCGTAAAGCCGAAAATTGGGTAGGCTGTTCAACGACGGTTATAAAATAAAATATTTATGGGAACCTCTGTTATATATAACGGTTTTAAACTTGTTCATTTCGACAAATGTGATTAAAAAACCTGTAGCTTGGCGAGAGAAACCGATCGCGGTTTTTAAATTAGCAACGAGGAATTATTCAAAATCCGTTAAATAAATAAAAAACTCATGCAAAAAAAATTAATTTGTTCCCCAGTGTAATCTATATTTAAAATAATTGTTACAAATTCATTTAAGTCATATTATATCAACATAAATGCTTCTCTAAATAATTTTTATAAGGATAAAAATATCTCTTTTAAATCTATCGGACATAACTTTTAACTAACCAGAGTCGAAGTCTAGTAAATCTTTTCGACGACTCTGATTCCTGCAAAAATCTCCAACTTCGCAGACTTCTGTTTATTCACACAAACTTTATTAAAATTTATATTTAAAGTGATACTCATATTTCATAAGGAATTAAAGTAATATTCCTATTTAAATTCATATTTAAAATTTTAAACACGATCGATATCGTAGTGCTTTCTTTCTAAACAGCAAGTATATCAAGAGTTGCAAAGGCTGGAAAAACCCCGGTTTGTGCCGAGAAATAAGCCGTTTTTTTTATTTATTAATTTTTTTTAAAGGAAATTTTAAAAATTCCTTGCTCAATCCCTATAGTTTAAATTAACTAATAGATGCCTTTATTACAGTGTAAGAAGCAGGAGCCTTTCGAAAGAAACTCAGCTATAGGCCGAAAATACAGAAACACCGATCATGGTGGATCAGTTGTTGTTGTTACTTTACGTCGCACTAGAGCTGCACAATGGGCTATTGGCGACGGTCTAGGAAACATCCCGAAGGATGATCCGAAGACATGCCATCACAATTTTGATCCTCTGCGAAAGGTGATCAGTGGATTATTTTTTTGTAATTATGATTAATGTTCACACCATCAATGAAAATGTAGTGGTCTGATTGGGCCATCTAGGTATTCATTAAATGGTTCAAAAACTTAATATGATAGACAAACTTGAGAAAAAAAATCGAACTTTGCAATTAGAAAATTCATGTTATGGTATACATCAAGGATTAATTGCCATAAAACTAATAAGATTCATTACCCCATAATGATTGAAGATTAGAATTTATTAAAATTAAGTGAAAAAAAGCTAAAATAATGCTAGTAAATAGATTCAACCAAATAAGTAAATAAATGAGGAAAACAGCGAAAGTAAGAGCAAACAAAATATTAAATTAACTATTAATTGTCTACAAATTATAAAATTTTATATAATGTCAATTCTAATAGAACAAAAAATATTACTTTATTAATAAGCAATAATATTGTCTGTACATGAATGCAAAGCACAGCACAACATGTATGTTTTAATTTTTTTGTTCCAGACACTTTTAATTATTCCATTTAAATACCACGCGTAGAACAATAAAATTAGTATTTAATGCATGGAATTCGATGCAAAAAAAGCTATTTTTCGTTACTATTTTGTAAATTGTTAATATATTTCAAGGCAACAAATTTGTCGCCCATGTGTATGATTTTAACTACATTTCTAGAACATTTGGCGAAAATTGTCGCCATACTAGCATGAAACGATGTTCTAAAGCATTTGCAAAAAGCTTAAATTTAGTAGGTTTTGAAATACGAAAACATGTTTAGTTATTTTTTTAAGATATCTTAATTCAACAATTTATTAAAATGTGAAATTTTAAAAACAGTTCCATGCTTCTTTTTTTAATATTATGATCTATTTTTAGCTGATATTTTTTTAAAAAATTATTTTAAAAAAAATGATTTTCAGTAATTTTTTAAAGAAGAAATTTCTTAAATAAAAAAATATTCAATTTAAAATTGACTTTTAATGAAGTATTTTATGTTTATTTTCGTTAAATATTCAGAAAAGTAAAAAATTGAAAATAATTTTAATTAATGTTACGCTGATTAAGCTGTTTATAGCTGTGTTGCTTATTTACGTTGCGTCTGTTATATTTCTTATATCAATTATGTTAATTCGAATCCCTTAATTTACAATGGAAAATTGCCGGCTTTCTTTAATTTTTAAAGTTCCCAGTATCCCCCAAATTCCGGGTTTCTTCCCCAAAATTTCCAGGTTTTCAAAAGCGGTAGATTTTTGCATCACTAAGTATATAGATCTTTATGTAATATAACGCAACATGTGACAGGGGGGTGGAGGGTATGATAATGTGTGACACTTTGCCAGAGAGGATAGTAGGACAAATGGAAAGAAGTGTGTTATATATGAAGGGCCCCTAAAATAGCACGTTAAAAAAGTAAAAAAAAATATCTACAAACACGAATTAGAATTTAAAGAAAAAAAATTATCCATTACGAAAGCTTCCAATTAATACTAAGGTTTTTGGTAAAAAATATCCGTTTTACCTTGTGTCTAAATTCCGCAATCGTGGCTGCCAAAAATGCCGACTGCTAATAAATGACTTAAAATGCTCTCATTTAACTAAAATTAGTTTAAAAAATGTAGATGTATTCAGAAATATTTTTAAAGAAATGATTCTATTAAAAGTATTGCATTATTTTATCTATGTTATTCAAAAAAAAAAAGAACTAATTTTATCATTAAATATTTAATGATAAAATCAAATCTTTTTGAATAACATGGATAAAATAATGCAATATTTTCAATAGAATCATTTCGTTCAGCGGAATCTAGACACAAGGTAAAACTAATTATATTTACCAAAAGCCCTAATGATTATTATAGTATTAATTGGGAGCATTCGATTTGGATCCTTTTTCCAAATTTTACTTCGTGTTTGTAAAATTTTTTATTTTTTTTAAAACTTTCTTAAAGTGCTATTTTAGGGACCGTTCATATATGATAACACACTTTTTTCCATTCTTCTGGTGTCTTACCTGACAAAGTGTTACACTTTATCACATCCTCTACTCCCTTGTACACTAATTTATTTTATATGCAAATTATATATTTATTACTATTTAATATACTATTCTTTTTCATAACATTTATGCAAAATAATTATCCTCATTCTATTTGAATAATATGCACCCCATTGAATTTAGGTTTTTAATGTTTTGTCTATTTCAACTATCTGATTTTAACTTATTTATTTTATATAACAATTATTATAACAATTTGTTGAGTTAAAGGTGCATTTTGAATCTTTTAACTTTATGTACTTTCAGTACATATTAATTTCAGATATCTAAATATATATGCTTACATGTAAAATCTCAAATCATCATGTGTAAAATTTTTTGGTTTTTCAGCAAATGCTACGGGGGGGAGGGGGGTTCACCGAGCACCTCGATTTGGCATGTACTTGATAGAACCTGCATCTCCTCTCCTGAGGGATTTCTTTCGGCGACGATACCTAAACTTGTACCGGAATATCCTATTTTAGAGTAGGACTGGGAAATTATATCTTATATACCCCATTGTTCATATTTTATATCAATATTATTAATTTCTTTAAATATCATTTATATTTTAAGATATGAATACGAACTTCAAATGCTTTTAAAAATTTAACTTAATTCAAATTTTAATGATCTTTTTATTATATTTAAAAAATAAGGTTTTCTTTGCCAATACTTACTGACAGAAATTTTACAGCGAATTAAACCATAAGATCCAATAAATTTGCTGAAACCTTAAAAAGGTGCTAAGTGGAACTATATTGTGGTTCTTGAACTCGATCGAAAGATACTAGGGTACTATTTAAGAGGTACCGTGGTCAAAATAACACCTTATTATGGTTGAAGTGAATTTACACTGTATTATGGTTCAACGCTGAACCAATTTTTGCGAGTGTAGTGCTTTTTCTATTTTATTAAAAGATACCAGTTTGAAAGTAAAATGCTATAATTTTAATTTTTAAAGGGACAAAAAACTATATTTATGTGCCAATTTAGAGTTGCTACAAACTATCAAAGAAGCTTTCTTGTACTAAATTCTTCGTAAGTAAAATTGATCAGCAGAGCCCTCCATTGTTTAAAAAACAATGGAGGGCTCAGCTGATCAATATACCAATATATTCTAAAATTTAACTATGTTCTGAATCAAGTGACAGCTATATTGGATGAGCTCTAAACATATGCTTTTGAGACGAAAAATCTGCAGATGAGAAATGTTGATAAAAGAAATATTAATAATATAGGAATTCTCAATATATGTAAATAAGGAAGATGTATAAGAAATATATGTTTTACATATGTGTATGTCTTCGTAAGTATACCAATATATTCCAAAATTTAATTATGTTCTGAATCAAGTGACAACTATTTTGGATTAGCTCTAAATATATGTCTGTTGATACTTCTGAGACGAATAATCTGCAGATGAAAAAGAAAGTATGTTGATAGAAGAAATAATAATATAAGAATTCTCACAACATGTCAATAAGGAAGAGGCATAAGAAGCATGTTTTACATATAACTCTGTATCTTATTTAACATTAGAACATTTGTTTACACTTACCGATGTCACACTTGAAACTCTTGGGCTGGTAACTGAACTACTGGAATATGGAATTCGGGATGGCACATATCCTGAAGAATAATTTCCTGGAGAATAATTTCCTGATGAATAAGTTCCCGACGAATAATTTCCAGACGAATAATTTCCCGAAGAATAATTTCTAGATGAATAATTTCCGGTTCTTGACGAATAAGAACGCACATTCATTTTGGAAAATTGTATTTTAAAAGAAAATATTGATGGATACTAACAACAAACTATTCACGTCATTTCTGGAAGGCATTACTTGTATTCTGTTGTTGGTAAAACTAGGGCCCGGCAGATATGATTATAAGAGTATAAATTCAAAATGCAAGGAGTCATCATTAAAATTTTTGAGATTCAAACTCATAAACTAGTAATTTTATAGAGAAATATTTTCAAGCATTATCGGGAAATCCGTATGAATTGTTTCTCTCAACGCAGCAAAAGGTAGAGAGGTTATTTTGGAAACTTTCTTCAAGGATTTCTAAAAATAAATGCTCTGCTTTTCGACATCGAATGAAAATTATCAAAGCTCTTTTAAGGCCACTCTGTCTGTGCGACTCACTTCAATCGTAATAGTGCTCTTAAATCTATCATTTTTTCTTTTCTTCTTCTTTTCATCGTAATTCAAATCGATAATTTTATAACCTCCACTTAGTTTGCGTAACTTCGCATTAACCCTTTGAGGTAGAATTTTTTGCTAAACATGTTTTTTATGGTTGTATGCATTGAAGTCAAGATACTTGAAAAATATTATATCTAGCATTGTAGTAATGTATGGTTGTAAAATGCAGCAAGAAACACCGGTGTCTTTTTCTGCGTTAAATGCAAAATCTTCGAAACACGGTTTACCTCCAAACAAAAATTTATCAAATTTGCAGTTATATTTAGAACTAAGAGAAACAGTTATACATCATTGAAATTTCTTTAATTTACAAAATCAATTATTGATAAATTTTTAAATATCAATGAACAATATTTTTTTCAAACTACTTTTTTTTGGATTCTCAATATTTTAGTACAAGTATAGGTCTTTTAATCTAGCAGATTTTTTTAGTTACTATTAGACTGTTTTTTATAAATAAAAAAATCCAAAATATATTTTTGTTTATAATGAGAGAGTCGGGAAAAAGATATATAAAAGGAACACTGCTGTCCAAACTCCGTCAAAGCGTGAAAAAGACTTTCGTCTTGAAACAGAATTTCGCTGAAACAAAAAGCTGCTATTTTTTTTTATTTACTTTTAATTAGTTTTATTTAATTTTGTACCAGCAGTCTGAAAAAAATATTTACTATTTACTCTAATCGATAATTTTCTTCTTCTTTGACGCATGCAAAATATAAGAACAAAATAAGAATTTTTATCGCCCAATAAAAATTAGAAATAAAATGCAATAGCTATCTATCTATACTATTTGCAATTTAATATTAAATGATTTTTTCAGCTTCGGAAAAATGTCTTTATGTTTTGTTTTAGTTTAGTGATATTTGAAACATCTGAAAACTAGCTTTCGTCAATAAAAAAAAAAAAACAAAACAGAATCTAGGATAAAAATAGATAAAATTTAAATAAATAAAAGACATGATGCCAGGATTAACTGATGAATTAACTACCAGGCGTTTAATAAGGCAGAAAGTAGTGCTTCTCTAATCCCACTTAACAGTTTTCCGATATCAATTTAAATATTTTGAGCTAAAGATTTGAAGGCATTCAACTGGGTGAAAATCGATACACAAAAATCCTTTTATAAGTAATGTAGAAAGATATCAATTAACATTTTAAACTATATATATAATAATTTTTTAATTAAAATTTTTTTTCAAGAATTTGTTAATTAATTATTTCTGTATACACCAGGAATTATTTTTAAATTGTAAATAAATTGTCTAAAGTAGTTTTTACGTAAATACGCTATATTTATGATATGGATATATATATATACACATACATACTAAATATTATAAAAGATTGCCGCATAAAAAGAGTATACATTTTAAAAACATTAGTTACGAAATAAGAAAAAGCCTTTTTTTTACTATAAAAAAACATTGAAAATTCTGAGTAATAATGCTTTTATGTTCCTTGAAAAAAAAAGGTCAAATTGGTCTTGTTGTAAATCAATTTCTAGCTAAAGGTAAAGCGTGATTTACCCTAGATATTTATCATGAAAAAATGAACTCAAATTTAGAATTTAAAAGGTAACTAAAACGAGAAACGATCTTCTAAACTTAATAAAAAAGTTTTGCAATTTTTTCGAAGGGTGAAGAGCTGTAGGTTATGGTTTCCTCAATGAGCACTAAACTAAGCATCTCCTCTCTCTTTTACATTAGCTAAGAATGACGTTTTTTTCATTAATTTAACACTACATTTCAAATACAAATACAATTCATACAAATATCAAGTGTGTGATTTTGTTGTTTAAATATTTTGAAAAATTAATTTTGTTCAACTGTTTTGCAAAAAAGTAGATTTTATTTATTTAAGAAAATCCTTTCTTCTCTCAAGGCATTGTTACTATACAAGGTATTCTGTAATTGCCATTCTTAATATATATTTTGAGACTTCTTGTCATAAAAGAAATTAAAAACCATACGCATTATTTGACTCAAATTAACACTTAAGCAAGGAAAAAAAGAAAGACATCAAGATTTGTTGAATCACTTGTGAGATGGAGGATTGAAAATTATCAAAGCCAGTTTGATTGCCTGATGAAAGTAGGAAGTGTTTCTAATAATCAACTTTCAACATCTCTATTTTTGTAGCAAACATATTCTTATGAAGTTCAGTTTTTTTACAGGGATGAGAGTAGTCAGAACGTAAAAAAGAGGAAATCCTAGAATATATATATATATATATATATATATATATACGAAAATTTGACAAAAAAGTGCGATTTTCAAACTTGCAAACCATGTGATTATAAATCCCGATGTGAGGCTTTTAAATCACGTGAATATGAAACTCTACGAAATACGAAAATCGATGTTTGATAATTAAATCGAGATTTCAAAAATACATAAATACAAAACACGATATTGGATTTTTAAATCTCGTAAATACAAGTCATAATGTACGATATTTAAAAGCGTAAATGTCCCGCAGTGGACTGATCGTTAAGACACGGTTCCCAGCAGATCACCGAAGTCAAGCATCACTGGCTGCGGTCAGTGTGCGGGTGGGTGACCACTTGGATCAGTCTGCGTAGGAACCGAGGGTGTGCGGTATTGGTCCTCGTTAAACTGTGCTACCGTAAAGTGCTCGACTTCGCGCGCAGGTCGTCGGGCTACCGAAGCGGGGGAGCCATCCCCTCCGCAGAGGATCAGAATTGTGATGGCATGTCTTCGGATCATCCTCCGGGATGTTTCCCAGACCGTCGCCAATAGCCCATTGTGCAGCTCTAGTGCGACGTAAATTAACAACAACAACAAAAGCGTAAATAAGAATTGTAATGCGCAACTTTTAAATCAGGTAAATACGAAAATCGATGATTGATATTAAAATCGCGTGAATAAAAATCGAAATATTTGCAGAGTCTGAACATAGGATTTCTAAAAGGCTTGTTTGTATTGTTTTTTGTTTAGACTTAATAAATAAAAATTTACAAGATTAATTGAATGAGCAAATAAATATTTTCACCGCAAATCCACCTCTACTTTTTTTTCTCTTTTTTTGTTTGCTTTCACTCCAGAATACAAGAAGCAGCGACGTCTGAATTACGAAAATACGAGTTATCCCGCCAACGGATAAAAAATACGGAAAATCTTATTTTCTGTGCGTGAAATCCGAGAAAATAGCTAATATAAGTAAAAATGCGGAAGGGTTAGCAGCTAGGACGTAGTTTGAATTTTCTGTTTTTCTTTGAAAATCGTAAATAAATATAATTATTTTACTTCAACGACTGAATTTCAAAAAAGCGGGATATTTATTTTAAAAAAAAGAAACGAAACTCTTAGAGAATCGGAATTTTTGATAAAAAGGCTGAAATTCGAGAGACAAAAGGGAAAAAAAATCTCATTCCTGTAAAAAGGTCAACCTGTTTTATCCCAAGGAATTGATTTTTAGAGAAACTTCAGAGGGAGGAATGAGAACTTCAATAATTTCGATCCGCGGAAAATTAAATTAATCATAAAATATTTAAACTTGTGCAAAAAAAAAAAAAAAAAAAATTCTGCGGAAATTAGCGGGAAAAATGGAAAAATCTGAAAAAAAGCGGAAATCCGCGAATCCGCTGAAGAATCTCATCCCTGATTTTAGTTCGTCCGATTTCAGTTACGTTTTTGTTCTTTATTCACTTAAATATTAATTTGTGCCTCTAATGTGCATGCTTCTTTTGACAAGTATTCTAAAACCATATAATAAGGGAATTAATTAAGTGACTCCGTCAAAAATTAAAAAAAAAAAAGTCTGAAAGCAAAATTTAAAATAAGATTGTTTTGATATGAAGCTATTTGAAATTCAAGCATTTTTTTTATCCTTAATGATTCTAAATTTAATACACTACTTGCAATTATAGTCTTTTAGATTTAAGCATCATTTATTTTACTCTTTCATATTATACAAAAACGAAAATATGGAACAATATATACATATAATAGTGTGTCAGAGTTCCATTGAAATAAAATTAGAGCTCCCTGGATAAATGAACATAGAGATTCAAGACTTAATTCATACACCGAAAACTATTCCTTCTCGAAGCTTTGAAGGGATGTTAAGTTATGTAAAAATAAGTCCAAATCTTCAAACATTCGCTGCCATAATGATCTTTTTCTAGAATAGAGGGTAGGTAGGGGATTCCTGGTTTTCACCAACATCGTATGAAACCATTTAAATTAGGGTCCTTATGCCTGTCTTTCTATATCTGAGAAATCGACTCTTAAGGTTTTTTGAGCAGGCTATGTTTTTGAGAGTGGCACTTTGACTGGTTTAATGTGTAGAAATAAAATTTGTAGTCTGATTTCATTTTAAAAGATGACAACGGACGGCTACATGGTGTTCATCTGGTCTACGAGTTTCTGCAAGGTGAACATATTAGCTGTATGGATTGGTCAGTCATGTCTCCAGACCTCAACTTTAAAGAATATGTCTCAGACGCTCTGGGGAGGGCATTGAAACATGCAGTCCTTCTCCAAAAACTATTTAGGGCCAGAAAACAGCTGAGCGAGTGGGAACAACTGTTGCAGGAACTTTTTATCTGCCTTATTTCCAGTATGAAATAACGTAATGAAACAGGCACTGACACATTTTTTTTTGTTCTATTATATGACTACTGTTTTATACTTCCAGACTCTGATGAAAATTACGCATGATTATGCGTGTATATTACAACTGTTTAAGGATTATTTTAATTGTATTTTATCAACATATGTTCATACCAAATTTTATTAAAATTTGCCCAGTAGCTCCTAAAATAATTAAGAAAATCTGATAATTTACATTTATTTCCAGAATCCTTATCATAAATGAAGTAATAAAGGATCAAGGTACTACAGGGGATGCAAAATAATATTTAAGGGAAGAAAAACAAAAATGTTTTCAAAATCTTGCGAATCACTATTAAGGTAGGTGGTATTAAAATACTAAAACTAATATAATTGCTGTTGGTAGCTTGAATTATCACCTTTTAATTTCTCTGTTTTCTTGTTTTAAATTCACCATCTTCATTAATGATTCAGCATGCTTGAATAATGTTTGTTTTGCTTAAATATTTATTCCAACTCCAAATGTGTGTACAGTCCGCAAAAAAAAAAGATATCACCCTGAATAACTTTCGTTCTAATGATCGGATTTTCACGAACTAAGTGTCAATCTTAATGGTTCCGGGGGGTGACCTCAAATATGCTAATTAATTAGTGCTAACTATTAATTAAGTTACGATATCAGACACAAAAACGTACTTTCTTTGAATAAACACATAATTTTTTTGCATATTTGGATTCCTCATCTTCAAAATATACGGGGTAGCCGCAATCTGGGAAATGTGGTCCCCATAGTTTGGTCAGGAGAGCGATTCAAAGTTTGGACCCCTTAATGTTAATTTCGTTTTTTACGTTTTCAGTCATATTTTAAAAACTAATGAAGCAATTCAAAAAAAATTGCACCCACTCACAAAACTCATTTACCCAAAGACAATTTCCTGAAAAAAATAATTTTTAATAATTATTTATTATTTTTTATTATTTAATTAAAGTGAGGATGAAAAAATTTTGAATTATGAGGTAGGGATTTTTTTATACCATTTTAATCTACATATTTTTCAATTGAAAAATCTAAAGTTTCTATTGTTTTTATTTATTAGAAGATGAGAAAAATTAAAATTAATTATTTAAAAATAAATAATTTGGCGACATGAAGAAATGATTTAATGGGGCGATTAATATTAAAATGTGATAAACTTACAAGGAACTTGACTTAGCGCGAGTGGCGTAAAATTTCATTCATATTTTTTTCGCTTATAATCGTTTGAATATATTTTTTATAAATATTAATAAAAATACATAGTCAACATTTTTAAGCATCTCTCATATCATTTCAAATTTCTCAACATCTTATATATCGTCTTAATCTTAAAAGTAATTTTTTAATCACCTGTCTGTGAATGACCGAATGTTTCCTGTCTGTGATCACCTGTCTGTGAATGACCGAAATCTGGAGAATGTCGACTTTCACCGGTGAATGTCAACAATCACATAGTCGCTTTGGTGATTGTCTGAAATATTTTTTACAACCGATTTGATATTAATTTATTCGCTGATATAACTACATTTATTCAATATTTTAATACTTACTGACGATAGATTAGAAGAAATATCATTGTAGGGTATACCGGGCAAATGCATACCAGGGAGTGGCACTTGACCTTAGAAAAACATCAGTGTAGGATATACCGGGCAAATGTATACCGGGCTGTGGCACTTAACTAGACCTAGTATATATTTCGGACATTTTACCAAAGGTCTAGTCATACTAGTTCTAGTTAATTGCCAATGCCCGGTATAGATTTGCCTGGTATACCAGACACTGATGCTTTTTTAAGGTCAAGTGCCACTGCCCGGTATATCCTACACCGATAATTTTTTAAGGTTCAGTGCCATTGCCCGATATATATTAGCCTGATACTCCAAGCACTGATGTTTCTTCTAATCAATCGTCAGTAAGTATTAAAATATCGAATAAATGTAATTATATCCACGAATAAATTAATATAAAATCGGATGTAATAAATATTTCGGACGTTCACCAAAGCGACTATGTGATTGTCAACATTCACCGGTAAAAGTCAACAACCACCGATTTCGATCATTCACAGTAACATGCACATCATTAATATAACATAATGACCTCATCAGCATGTTTTTTTTCATATTTTGCCTAAATAACATTTGTCATTCTATAGAATGCCTAGGGAAAGTATGTAATACCTCTCATATTTCATACTTTGCCTAAAAACATCCGGCATTGTATAGAATGCCGAGACATTCTATTCAATACCGGCATTTCATACTTTACCGGTAACATATATAAGAAAACAAAAATAATCATAGTAGCAGTAGTATATGCAGCATAGTAGAATATGCTGTGCGACATTTTATGGTGAATTTGCGAATGTAACTTTCAGAATGTATCGAAAGATGAGAATGGTATTTGGTAAGCATCTTTATCCAAAGAAAGCCTTGTAACCTAAATATCTAGCAAAATGAAGCGATTTTTTAAACAATGAATCTTACAATATGCAACATATTATTTCAATATCTTATTCTTAAGCATAATTTATTTCAGCGTTTTTAAAATACTACTAAACATTCAGCAATTCCTTGAGTTATAGAAAAAAGAAATATCGTAAATTATAGAAAACCTTGCGAATGCGCATTAGAATTACTATACAATATACATTTTATTTTTCAAGCTCATTTTTTTCTTCAAACTTTCTTGCCTAGAACACTCGATTAAAGCTGTAAAAATGATTATCCCTAAAATTTTGTATATAGCCATAATAAGTTAGGTTAATTTGATTTTGGTATGAAATCCTCGAATTTTTATAACAAAAACAACATAATCCAAATAATATCAGGTAAAAAGTTCATGTATTTAAATTCTAAAAACTTAGAAAATCATAAATAATTTATAAATCGATTCAAATTTTCTTTTCAAAGGAGATTAAAATAAAAAAAATTTTGCTTTTTGGACAGAAATTAGCTTAAAAATTGTCTATATCCTAGAAACTTTGAGATATTTTCTCTTAACTTTGAGATATTTCTATTAGACCTCTCCGAGCAATCACAGAGCATTATTTAAATTTTTTTTTTACAGTCAGAAATTGGTTGCTTAGCAACCTAGTGAAATAAGTCTTCTTTTGAATTAGTCAATGGGTTACCTTAAAATATTAATTTGCTTTGGCGACTTTTTCTGGCGGTTTTCTGAACTATCGCCAAATATATAAACCTTTATTGTGACCCAATTTTTTCAAAATTTTGTCTACCCCCCCTAATTCAAGTGTCTGGATTCCAAATTTGTAAAAAAAAAATACATGTTTATTCAGAGAAAGTACGTTTTTGTGTCTGATTTCGTAACATAATTAATAATTAGCATATTTGAGGTCACCCCCCGGAACCATTAAGATTGACATTTAGTTCGTGAAAATCCGATCATTAGAACGAAAGTTATTCAGGGTGATATCTTTTTTTTGTTGCGGACTGTACATATTTATGACTTAAACAAGTATTCAAAAGCAATGAATAAGAGTGGTGATTATCAAGCATAGTATAAATTGAATTATTTCCAATTTTAAAAAACAATAATTTAGGGCAGAATTTTAAATCTTAGTGATCCTTATTAATGGTTTCCATAACTCTAATCATATTTCAATAGCTCACTGTGTAAAATCTTGCATAACTTTTTCTTTATGATAGGTATTTTGATATGCTGTATTTTTCTTAGAACCAAGACTAGGCACTTGGGACCAACCAACATGCATCACATAAATAATAGTGCCTTAAAAATGTTACTTTATTTCTATACCATAATTAATAATTGATAGTTTTTTTTTTTGTCCATTTAAGAATAGGCTTACTAAAATTAAATCAGGTAGAACTGACATACAATCAAAATTTGTATTCACAATGATATAACAATAAGTATCTCAAAAGCAGATAGTTCATTTTGAGGTACTTTGATAAGCTGAGTTTTCATGTTTAAAATTGACATCGACCCGAATTTTATTGTGTACTGTGAAAAAGGTTATTTTTTTTCCAGAAATTTTTTCCCTTTTCCTGATTGCATTTTCAATTTTATTTCTTTGTAATAATGTTTTTAAAGTCATTTTTTTATTAATATTCAATAATGGAATGATTGAGAGAAATTTGAAAAAAAAAAAAAAAAACTTGACAAATGTTCAGTAAAGTAAATATACAGGATTGCCACTCCACAGAGAGAACAGGGAAAACCTCAAAAATACAGGGAATTTAAAAATCACCTAAAATAACAGGGAATTTTGATTTTTTCTTTACAAACTGGGAAAGTACAGGGAATTTTGTTTCCTACTTTTGTCTTTTAAAAAATTGTGACCACTCAAAGCGTAATTCTATTGGATATTTCAGCTATACTATACTTTTACATATTAAATTACATACTTTAAAATGATAGAAATATTTGTATATCCCAGAATTCAAAAGTTTTTCTACTATTAGTAAATAAAATATTATAAATATTTACTAAATGTTTTTTTTTTTACATGGATAAACGAAATTTTTTACTGAGTGCGGAAATTTTTCGATTAGCTTACGACTTACTTTTCGATTAGCAGCTGTTTTTCATGACTTTCTGACTATTCATGAATTTTTTTAAAAAAATAGTTAAAATCATGACAAATTTTGCTCAATAACGAAAATCATGACTTTCCAGGTGCGCGGATACCCTGGAAATGTCTTGTTTATTTTATTTTATTCTAAAATAAAAAGATATTCTAAAAATCCCTTACTTACAGATTAGTTTTCTCAAATAAATAAATAAGAATTTATAATTCTTCTATAAATAAAAATGAATTCTTTTGTAATTAATACTAACAAATAAAATAGCAATAACGCATTCATCATTTCACTTTCAAGAAATTTTAAATAAAGCAGGGTGTTTTTTTTAAACACTTTTGTGGTTATAAAATGTTGCACAGCAACAGTGTGCGAGTTGGACAAAGTTTAAAAGATTAATCTACAATATTTCTTGAAGATATGAATACAGTTTTTTGATACATTATTTGACAACAGTTTTAAGTATTCAGACTGTATTAATTTGGAACTCAATGTTGAAAATTGTGCACTGGGAACTGAATTTCGAGAAAGCATTATAAAAATGTTTACACAATGTGGCTGTTTTCAGTAATTCAGAAGACAAAACTTTTTCTCTGATATTTTTATTTTCTTTCTTTATCAAAAAAGGTTTAAGTAACAATGTTTTTCTTTTCAAAATAGCAAATTAGAAAACAAAACAGTTTAATCAAATAAATATAAGGCATCATTTGCAAATCAAAAAATCATGCAAAATTAAAAAGAAAAAAAAATTACAGAGGACACCATTGTATAATATATTCCAATAACAGAGAAAACAATATAAATAAAAACTATGTATAATTATGAAGAAATAAATTGATTGAGGTAAAATGATTAAAATTAAATGAAAATTGTTTGTTGCCAAGTCAATTTAGATCCATAATTTATACAAGTAATATAAAACAAAATGCGAGTAACAACTTAAAACTGTACTATTAGAAAAGTGATTTAGTACAAGATAAAATATAACACAAATATAAAGATATAGTATCATTAAATACTTTTTTAATCTATGCATTAACAGATTAATGTATTAGAAGAAGAAAAAATTTAATGATTCCCAAATGATATAAATGGATGAAAATGAGTGGCATCAAAATGTAGTTAACGATAAGAAATTGTATATCACATTCGGTTAATAAATTATAGATGTATTATCACTTTTTAAATTTCTTTTTTGTTTTAGCTCCACCGTTTACATTGGAGTCAGTGTTACCTAACATAGTGTCAGATGTAGCATTCTGAGAATTATGGAAAGCTGAGAGACTTGGTGCACTAGGTGGTCTACAGTTAGTATTTTGTAAAATAAGATCATGTAATTGGACATATTTTTCTTCAATAGCATGCTTTTGCTGCAACAGATGGTTTTGCTTGGATTTCAATTTCATCCTTTCATCTTGTAGGTAATCAAGGTCTTGTTGCAAGTTATTAATTTGATCCATCTTACGTTTTCTACAGTTCTGTGCTGCAACCTAAAAAATATTTAAATATTCAGTAATATTTCTTGTATTTCAAATATGAAGACACTATATTTTTCAAAACAAATTTTATAATGAAGAAAACAAAAATTAGCAGTATAGATAAAATTTCCTTTTTTGTTTAAAATTAACCTCTTTTTGCTTAAATTTAGTTTACATAAAAGCCAAAATCGAACTAGGCTATTTGAGCATTTTAATGAACATCATTTATGCATTTCTATTAACATAGGGTAAATGAGATTTTTTTCACTTTTAGTGATATTTATGTTTGTTTCCTGTACTGTGCAAAAACATACTTTCTTCCAATAAGCGTAACTCCAAGATACAAAGGGTAGCAGCAATTTTGAAAATAAGTTCTCTGTTATTAAGTCAGAATATTAGCTCTGGTCTCTTTAAGTTTTAACTTGTTTATTTCAACGTAATTTTGGTAAAAAAAAATTGTGCTTACCAGAAAATCTTTTCAGCTTATATATCTTATATAATTAGTTCAATGAGAAATAACTGCATATAAGGAACTTTTTAATGAATTTCTAGTATAAAATATTTTACATTATCTGAAATTATTCATTGTAAAAATCTAAACTTTAAGCAGAATAAGTTCAATATTTTTACTTCAGTTTTATTAAATTTGCATAATTTTAAAAAATGTCAAAATATTTATACTTTGCAATTCAATATATTTATATTAATAAATTATTTATAGATAAACTAATCTTATTAATAAGTGCAAAACATTTTGAATTCAAACAAGTTACTCCTGAATTTATGATGATTAATTTAAAGGGATCTCTAGCACACTACTAGATAAGTGCAAAACACCATTGTTGGAACTGATTCCTAAAGCACTAAAGGACACCCTATTTAATAATCCAATGATTAGAGCAGTGAGGAGAATTTTGAGAAGTACAGGTTAAACCAAGAACATGTCATTTTTATTAAGGATACATCAAGAACAGAGTCTGTAATGAAACAGAAGTTACAAATGGTTGGTTTATTGAGAGGTGTTTTTTAAGGCTATGAAAATTGGATTCAGCCATGGGTTTTGAATGGTCCTTGCCCAGTTAAGTTCCATTACTCCTTAATATATCACTATGACTTCAGTACTTAGTTTGATACATAGTGAACTTTGGAAAAAAAAATAACAGCCAAACCAAAATTTTCAAGATTGGGGGGGGGGGGATGTTTAGGTATCTTGTATTTGATTTCGTAATTCAAAATATGGTTGACACAAATTAATTAGCATATTTGAAATTGCCATTGAAACTATTAAGGTTACACAGAACTCAAATTAAAAACTAGACCTTAAATGAAATATGATCTAATGTTTGGATTTTGACGTAACAACATCTAATTGTAATGGTTCCAGATATTAAATATAGTTATTAATCACCATAGATGACATTTAAATTATAAAATTGCAAAAAATGTAATTAATGTTTTTTTAATAAATTAAAATTTTTTCTAACAACCTTGGATTTTGAACATTAAGAACAAGAGATAGAATTTATTCAGGAGAGTTATCGAAAGATTTACCAACAAGAGTAAATTTTATTTTTGGGAATTTTCACCACTTCTATAATCTCTAAATGAGAAATACATAAAAATTAAAGGGCTGAAACTTCTAACAAATCTCTAGACTAAATTATTGGAATATTTTCTGGATTGTGGCTGTCTCTCATAATCTGAGGGGCAAGATTAAGCAAATGGAAGGAGTTTTATTTCAGGCATAAGCCTAAAAGAATTATTGTAATTGTGTATTTTAATTTCAACTCTATCAAAATTTGAACACCTGAGATAGATGATTAAGTTAAGGGATTCAAAAGGCTTATAAGTGGGACTGTGAAAATTATTTACTACCCATTTTGTTTTTTTTTTTAAGTCATTTTTGTAACAATTTAAATCTTATCTTCTTAAATAAAGTGTTTGAGGATAACTCACAAGTGAAATATCAAGCTTTCTGTGTCAAACTTATTAGAAATTTTGATGAAATTTAGTCCACAGATACTTATACTAGTAAAATTGAGTTTCACATTTAGCGTAAATAAATAAAAACTGCACTATTCATAAAGAAAGCACTTTAAGTCAATAACTTACTACTCTGCCAAAACTATATATAAAAATTTGGCCTCTGATGAAATGAGAAACTATTTTAAACACATATTTTGTACTTTTATTTATACAAACGGTTTTGCATCATTTGACATATGTAATGTAAAATACAAAGCTATCATTCAATTAAAATTTTAGACATTTTTATCTAAAATTTCATTTGGGCACAGTATTTTAAATTCTCTATTCACTTTTTCTTTCAAAACAATCAACAGTTTTTGAAAGATATTTAAATAAATAGTCGCCTGCTTTTAGATTGATAAATATTTTTGTTTTTATGCAATTAAAAATAAAGGAATTTTTCAGCGTCATTCAAGTCAGTCCTCAGTTTAAACTGTAATGAAAGGAAATTTTAAAAAAAAATCTAAAAAGTGAACTGAGAAACATATAGTTTTTGATAACTTACTAAAAACCCCAAGTCTTATTTTATTACCTTAAAAGTTTTGAAGAAAAATTTATAGAAGTTCTATTTCTCTAAATCTAATGAGGCGATCCCTTTATTTTCTACCTTTTGTTAAAGATATTGTCCTGTCTAATAATACTATATCATCTGAAGTGTGTTAAGTACAAAACTATCGGAAAAAAAACATGGATTAAAAATTTAACCAAGATAAGATTAATTTTCTAAGATGATATTTTCCATAGATAAATTTTCCAAGATGGCAAGGGTAAAGGTCTCTTAATAGACCTGGGGTATTGCTTAAGAAAAAGTGATACCTAATTACTTGAAAATTGTTATAAGATTTAGGAAGTAGCACTTTGATAAATTAGATAACCGGAATTATATTCAACATATTCTCCACAAAAGAATTTCTGAAAATTAATAATTCAGAATTCAAATTGTTAATATTTAGGGCAAAAGGCTTTTCCATAGGAAAAGTGATACATTAATATTTTATGTGAAGTTTACCACTACATTAAAGACCAGATAATCAATTGCAAATTGACCCAGGTAATGTATACATTATACATATTTAATAAAAACAACATAGCAAAAAATCTATAAATGAAAAAATACTAATAAACAAACCTTATTTTTTCCTCGCCGGCGAATATCTCTTATGAGAGTAATTTGAGCCTCTGTCAATTCATATTTTGAAAGTCTCTCATTGTATTCTTCAATGGCTAAATTAATTATATCAGAAATACTGATAGGGAGTTTGAGTTCCTTTGCCCTTTTTTCATCCTTGTTGCTAGAATCATCATCAGAATATGATCTTTGCTTATCTCTTGTAATTGGTTTGTGACATAGATCATCATTGTTGAAGGGTATGTGGTAAGTATGATTATGCTGCAAGAAATTTGAACAGTTGTATCCATTTGCCTTAGGAACAGAGTAATCAAACTTTTTGTTGAAGTTCATTACACTACAAGAGATGGCACAAGCAGAGTTTTCAGATGGATCAGAATAGTACGACTTTAGAGTGAAATATTGTTGGTCATTGCAATTTCCTGCTTGCAATGAATTCATGCAGCTTCCATTTTGCTAAAACAAGGAAACATTTTTAAAGGTAAAACGTCAAGCAACTAATTTCAAACATTTGCATAAAGTAAAAAATATGTATTTTTATATACCATAATTTAAAATAAATTAAACTTGTATGAAATAATCTTTCCTTATTTATGCAGTCTATGCTCTTTAGTAAGTTTCCCTCATTTTAAGACAACCCATGTTTTAAGTCCCCTTAGCTGTTTCACAGATGCAATGTCATTTAAACATTCATAAAAATGTCAGAACTAAGCCACTCATTTCAATATAGTGACAGTTTCATTTTTATATTTCTGTGAAATATCACTTCAACCAATTTTAAGTAGTTTTGCACATCCATGGACAAAACCAGGGCTCGAAAAACCGCCCGTCCTCGGCAGTCAAAAATTCCCCGCGGACCATGAACTTCTCGAATCCTACGTCCGTGCGGACAGCCATTTTCCCGTTAATGTTCGAGATATATTTTCAATTTTTGTTATTAGAATTGATGTTTTCTCTGTCTGGGAGTACAGTTGAAAGGGGCTTTTCAGCAATGAACTTACAAAAAAACATATTACGTACTGGTCTTGAACACAAAGCGTTAAACGCAATTATGAACATCTACCTAAACGAAAAACCCCTTTCAGATTTTGGTGTGGAAACCTCTGTAAATCATTGGCTTGATTGTGGAACTGGCAAACATCAGATTTGATTCATTTAAAAAACGCAGTACCCTCGGATAAATTGATATTCCAGATAACTTGACCTTTGTCATTTAAATTATTTCATAAAAGAAATAAATTATTTCATAAAATTTAATATTTTTTATTTAAAAATTAAATATTTTTTATTTAGAAGCTACGGGTTAGTTTCAAAGTAGGACGGGTGCATTGCTGGACGGGTAAAATTTCTGAGTTTTTTCGAGCCCTGGACAAAACAAAATTTTCCTATTAACAGTCACCAAAAATAAAACTTACAAATAAATTTTCTTTTGATATCTCACATACAACAAGACACAACTTGAATGAATTTTGAATAGAGAAAGAGTGACAAGATCCCCATAATTCCTATTTTAGGTAGTCATGGTCTATGGATCAAAAGTTAGTGTAGCATAAATTTATTTATAAAATTGAAGAAATAGAATATTACACCATCATACAAAAACTGGCACACTGTACTGTATACATTATGCTGATTAAAAGCTTGCATTCCCAAACTTTAGAGAAAAAAAAGTTTTAACAATTGTAATAAACATAATTACAATATCTACTTTTGTGAATGTCTAATTGGTGATTTACTACTACTGTCTACTTGGGTGATTTATATTTAAGTTAAAACATGCAGTATTCACAATCCTTTTTCTTTACTTGTTTTTACAGTTCTCAGGGCATATGCTATTGAACCAAAATAGTAACTCCCAGTACATGATGTTTAAAGTGGGGCATTATAATAAATTACTCTTTTAGCTTCCTATTATTTTTGTTTAAGTAATACAAGGTTTTTTGAAATTAGTGTAGTCTTGGATAGTTATGAAACATGTAAGTTATTTCTCTACACTCACAAAATAGTGACCCAATTTTTGCTTGGATAGCTGGAGTCCTTATACATAATAAAAAGTGAACAGTATACATTAAGTTTTGTTTAACATGCAAAGCAAATTAAGAGTAAAATATAAATACTACACAAAATTTGACAAAATAAATATTATGTATAAAACTTACATGTCTACTTGATTGCCGGAATTTCTTGGGTGATGCAGATGCTTGAGATGGATCACTATTCTGAGATGGACTAAGATAACCAATTTGAGAATGAGGCATAAGCAAATCACATCTAGTTTGATCTTCCTCATTATGCATTGATGATTCAGAGCATGAATCAATCCAATCACGCTGAAAAAAAAGTACAATTGCAAGATGTATTGAAAGAGAAAAAACTCAAATGCTCAAAATTTTCTCAAAAATATAAAATAATTATAAAAATAATAAGTGGTAACTTAAGAGCTCTCTAACCACATAATTTTAAATTTTTTTTATTGACAGGTGCCCTTTCTTATTGTACAAGACAAATTTTAAGCGATATTTATACAACAGAGCAACAATTTTGAAAAATAAATATTTCACACTGATAGAAGGAGAAATAACAAACCATGAAACTATGGAACTTTTATAAATTTTGTTCATATTCATTAAATTCATTTAATACAAACTAAGCAAAAACAGATTTACACTTCACAAGATTATACAAATTAAAAGATTTAGAACATTAAATTAGTTATCTGGAAATGATAATAGCCACTCTATGGAAGAAAAAAAATTAAACTCCAGTATATCTTCTATTTAGATAGAACAATTTTCTAACCAATATTGCTGGAGGATATAAATTTCAGTAAATAATATTTTTGTGAAAATTATAAGAATGATTAGAAGCATTAAAAAAAAAATTCCCTTTATTTCACATCTTTTTTTATTGTTGAGATCCATTATGAATAGCATAAATTTTTAAATCAGAAGAAAATTCTAACTTTGTTTTAAAAAGTTTCTACTAGAATACAAACTTTTTTCTGGTTTTAATTGCAATATCTTTATTTCTAATAATCCATATTATATACTTGATTAGTTCTCATCAACTTATTAATAATTACAGTTTTTTTTTAAAAAATTGTTAACTTACATTTTAAATTTTTTATAAGGGTGGATTTCAAATTTGAAGCATATTTGATGCAAAAGAGTATTTTTTATTTTGTAATTTAATAGTCTGTTGGATTAGATGTTTGTGTTTTCCAAAAATGCATATGATTAAAAGTTATGTATAATATTTTAAGAATTTGTTTCATGCGTTATTTTGCATAAAATTTTAACAATTAGCAATCCAAAAAAAACGGCTTTCAAGCGACAAAGTTCAATTTCTTATCAGAAAATGAAACTAATTTACAAATACAGAAAAAGACAAAAAGGTAAAATAATTATTAAAACATTAAATCAAAATGGAAAAGTGCCTAAAGCAGCTAAAACCAAATTTGTTTAATTTTAATTAAGATATTAAAACAAACAATTAATGCAGGAAAAAGTAATAAAATAAAAGATATGTGTGTTGGCAAGACAGCACTTCCTCATGCGACACACTGCCTACCAATGCACAGGAGCCTTTCTGTTGTCAACAGAAAGGCTCCTGCATATTGGTAGGCAGAAGTGCTGTCTTGGCAACACACATATCTTTTATTTTATTGCTTTTTCTTGCTTTAATTGTTTGTTTGAATATCTAAGTTCAATTTCTTTTTTATATTTAATCAATTTGCAATCTGTAAAATAACTTTAAAACACTTACTTATTTTAAAAAATTTGTTTTATAATAAACTTAGAAAATATCTTTGAATTTTTATTCATTCATTTTTTTGTTGAAAATTTCTGATACAAAATAAATGTTTCTTGTTGCTCAAGAAAAGTGTCCCGTCTGTTACAGCAGGTCTGTTAATCTGTTACCAAATATAATCATTTTATAAATTACTTAGTAGATTAATACTACCACTTTTTAATATTGCTTTCATGATTCAGTATGTAGGAATAATCATTTACAAATACAATCTCGAGATAAAAGATTATTTTTGAGAACTTTTAGATATTCAAAAAGTATTTTATGTTGTTCGGTCTGTTAACAAATCTTCAAAGTTAATGAGTGAAGCTTTAACATCTGCTTGTTCATTCTTTTGTACCTAAGTACCTCAAAGTAAGTCTATAAATCATATTTGAGCCATGATATACTAAGCCTAAAAAGTTCACAAGCAGTAGTAAAAAAATTATATAAGTAAACATGTTCTGTCTGTTAAAATTAACAGACATAACATAATTTTAAATAATTATAAAATCTAAGAAATGCATAAAGAAATTATTTTAAAATGCCACATGTATTATCAACTTAAAACTGACAGTGATAGTGAAGGATAGCTCAGTGTAACTTTGGCAAAGTTGAAAATCTGACATTGTATACAAGTCGAATATCAAAGTCTGAATTGATTAAACATTCCACGTATTGCTCAGGTATTGTGTATAATGCCAAATGACAAACCAGCAAAGTAGAAAATATGAATTTAATTACTATGATTTATTAATATTAGTTGAAAGTGATATCTTGGGTGCAACAAAGAGGTTCATATTTTATTTTGTTTCTTTTAATAAGAAATATACAGATATTTAGTTATATTAATAATATCCTAGCAAGGAAGTGTGAGAGAGTGTCTGATATACACTTACCCGATATTTTCTACACTAGTGATTTTTCAAGGTAAAGGGCCATCCGGAATCTCCTAAACTAATATTTTTAAGGTAATTTTAGACTAAGTACCTAAAAGGTTGGCTTATTAGCTCAAAAAATTGTGATTTCAGATAAACATTTCAAACTTTTATCTGGTAACATACTCTACATTTTTTTAACATCATAATATCTGTTAAGTTCCCATCAGGTCTAAATTTTAATTCAATCTTGATGCTAACTATTAAAACATGTATAAAACAATCAATGTTTATCACAAACAATGTTAATCTAATTTTTTAAACCATATCAGTTTTAAAAATGCCACAAATTTGTAAAATCACCACATGAGTAATTTTATGATTTTAAAAATTAATAGGATAGAGCAGAATTCTGCTAAAAATTTCATTTCTTCACAAAACAATTACAATTTCTTTCCAAGAATTTGAACTTCTGGTGTAATGAATAAAAAAGTAACTTCTTTTTGAGGCCCAGATAATAAATAATCCAAAATAATGTCAACATCATTCACTTTTTTTAAAACTTTATATAATAAAAAAAATACAAGTTAGAGACATTAGCAAAAGTATTGAAAAAGCATACTTACACAATCAGGTACTGAGGGAAAATTGCTACTTGAAACAGAATCATTGCTTGTATCCATCTGATCTTCCCTTGCCTTTTCAGAATTATCTGTAAAATTTTTAAACAAATGTGAGAAATTTGTCATTGTCTGCAAAATTTTTTAAACAAATGTAGGAACTCTTGAGCACTGTCTACAAATTTTTTTATTAATCAGTTGTTCGCCATGTTGTGTGTTATTTAGCAAAATAACATTGATAGAATAGCCTATATTTTATTAAAATATTTTACGCAAAACTTAATAGTCAATTTAAAATTAAATAATCATTAAATTGTTTACGTCTCTTTAAATATTTTTGTTTTTGTTAGAAAAAGCATAGAATAAAACAATGCAACAAGTAAATAAAAATAATTAAAATACATTCAACATTTCAGTGCTATAAGCAAGCAGCATTACCAGTGCTAAGACAAAAAAAGTAAATAAAAAAAATAATAAATAAAGAGAAAAATCTCTACATAGGCTGACCAACTACTACTTATTCTAAGATTCATCCATAAAAATATGATTTAAATGACATTGTTTATACAGAAATTAACACTTAATAATAAAACTAATAGTAAATTAATGTAATAAAATTACTATGTGTTACCATTGGCTGGTAAAGGCATCAAATTTATATCATCTAAGAATAACTCTGATATAAGATCATTATGTGGCACTGTTATAGTATGGTTTGCATAAAGAAGCTCAGGTAGATCTTCACCATATGCATTATTAACAATACTACTAACAGGAGTGGGATCACTGTCATTTGTCAAAGTTGCAATTGATTCTGCAACAGCATATCCTATACTTGAAGAACCTAAATTGTAAACAAAAAAAAAAAAATTACTTTTTAGTTTTGTGGTGACAAAAAACTCAGTACATAAAATTTGTGTTAAATTTGCAAGAAGAAACAAACAAACAAAGAATTTGAAACTCAATATGAAAAGAGAAATGCAACCATTTATTCCTTTTTAGCAATTTTTATCTATATCAGAAGTGCAAATTTAAGAATGGAACAAAGATACAAAATGTGGCGGCCTATGCTTTGAAGTTACATAAAACTTCCCTGTTTACAAACATAGAACCATTAAAAGAAAAAAACCAAACAAATTAATGTGAGTTTAAAATTAAAATATCGAGACTATTATGATACATTAAAATACACTAGTCATTGATTTAAAAAAAAATAAAAAATCATAAAATATGTATTCAAAAATTTTTATATAAAAATCCTTGAATTTAGAAGCTTTTGAAGATCATTATTATTGGATAATCAAAATTCAAAATAACATATCTACTGATGAGCCAAAAATTATTTTAAATAAATAAGTAAAAATAAACATGTTTGTAAACAGTCAAAATTAACAGTAAAAAATAACTTATTTTATAACTTCAAATTTTTCATACTAGAATTTTAATAGATTATAAACAAGAATAAAAAGTAAAATTTATCTAGTATTTATTACACATACCCATTGAAGGAGAGACTGCCTGAAAATCTGCATCAGATGTTAAAATAGAAGTTTGTGCCTCACTTGAAGCCCTTGCAGGCGAACTTAAAGTAGTGCTTTGATTGGGGGTGAGCGAACTTGGGTATGATGTACCTACAGCAAATAATGGCATCATACTGGTCGCATCTGGCCAACAGTTTTCAATGTTTGGATACATCTCACCTCGCTAAAAAAGAAAGAATTTTCATAAAATTAAAATAAAAAACTCACAGAAAAAACTTACAAAAGAATGGAGTTATATTTTTTTGAAACATTCCTACTTTATTCTTGTACAAAACTCAATAATGAATGTAGTTAACACAAAAAAATTATGTTATATTAGAGAATATAAAACTACTTCAGACTTTTTTTTAACAACTAAAACCAACTTTATACCCCACTAATAACTCCTTGACAAGTGTATAAAACTTTAAGCTGATAAAATTTGAATTTCATCATCCCCACAGCAGAAAACTACTGCTAACATGGGGGGGGGGGCGGGGGGGGGGAGAGAAAGTAATTTTTTACAAAACACACTTCAAGTTTAACAAATATTGTGACCTTGATGGGTAAAAATCACTTCAGTGACTAGCATCACTCAAAATTAAATAAGTTTGTTCTTATTGTTATTGTGTATGCTTGTTAAGGCAGAGGGGTGCGATTGTTCTTGTTTTCCAGTGGCGCCATCTATGGCCAAGAATTCGACTTCTGCCACACCCATACGTCACTCCCGTTTATAGGGAAGCTTGTTCTTAATTACAATTAATCTAGATGATATATTGAATTAAAATAAATTAATTAAAAATAATGATAATCGTAAATTATGACACAAACTTAATTTGACACCCATATTGAAAAAGTTAGTTAGAGCAGATAACTAGAATTGTGTCAGTTAATACCAATTAAAGTTCAGTTTTAGCTATGTATTTTTGATAAATTTGATAACCTTTCAACGATATGACAATAGTAATTTTGCCATGGAAGGGAGGCACAATCTAGTTCTTCTCTTGACAGTTTAAATTTTCTTTAATATCATACAAATGTTTTAAGACCTCGGTAATTATGAAACAATTATAACTATAGAAACGGATACTATTTTCTATCATAAATGTCTGTTTCTAATATGTTCTTTAAAACAAATTTTTTTAAAAAAAATATCGCATTGTCTCATTATTTCAAAGTTCATATCTAAGTTGTACAGTAGAAGATCACACGAAATTTTATTTTAGAATTACAAACTGTTTTCAAACTGAAATAGTAAGAGCACAATTTAAATCTAATTTCAAAAGCGACTTAATCGTATCACAAAAAAATTAAAATCTTCAAATTAACGATGATAGGTTGGTAGGTAGGTCTATTTTGTCAGAGCTGCACAATGGGCTATTGGCGACGATCTGGGAAACATCACTGAGGATGATCCGAAGACATGGAATCGTAATTTTGATGGTCTGCAAAGGGTATGGCTCCCCTGCTTTGGTAGCCTGACGACTTGAGCGCGAAGTCGAGCACTTTACGGTAGAACAGTTTAATGAGGACCAATACCGCGCACCCTCGGTCCTTACGCAGGCTGATCAATGTGGTCACCCACCCGCTTACTGTCCGCAGCCAGTGACGTTTGACTTCGGTCTTTACGATCAGTCCACTGCGGGACAAATTAACGATGATAAATTATTAAAAAAAATCTGCTTCATTTTACCCGAAAATTGGTTTAAAAATCACTTAATGCTAAAAGAATTCATTAAATGATGTTTTGAAATTATGAACAAAAGGTTAAGGATAAAATAAAAAAATAAACATACTAATATAGTTTTCAAAAAAAAAGCATGCATTTATTTAAAAACTATTATCCTACCCTTTCAACCATTTAATAAAGACTAAATGAAAATTTCTATTTTCGACGTGATGTTTAATAAAGAATAAATGTCAATTTTACAACATCTTTAGAGAAATTCATCGACTGCAACATTTGTACAGTTAGAAAATATTAGTACAGTTAGAATCTAACTTCCGTTTTATTCAATTTCTACACAAAAAGAAATCCCACATTACTTTAGAGAAGAAATATTTATATGAAAATGAAACTAACAACAATGAGTCTAAAGAAGTCAAAATACACAGGAAGTAGTTTTTAGTAATTAGCTCTGAAACTTGAGTAATTTTTTTCAAACATGAATTTCCGTTTTAAGGATTCCTGAATTATCTTTAAAATAAGCAAAATAAAAGAAACGGATTCCCATAATATCTTTTGACTAAATGATAAGATTTCTACGTAATGAGGGATAGACGTTAAATATGCAAATTAATTAATGCATACAATATTTGAATATACGAAATAGGTACAAAAGCGCGCTTTATCTGAATAAACGTAATTTTTTTGACGTAATCTTATTCACTAACCCTAAAAATATGAGGTAGCCGCAATCAGGGCTGAGCCGCAATCGCTTCCTTAATGTTAATTTTATTATTATTATTTATTTAGTTATTTTTTTTTAGTCTTTTGTTCACCCTCAAATTTTTTTAGGTGATTAAAAAAATTGTTAAACAGAACTATAAAACTCGTTTATTCAAAGATAATTCCGTGAAAAAAATCTATATTTATTTAATGTTTTTAATAGTTTAATTTAAAATTGATCCGAACATTTTTCAATTGTTAAGTGAACAGCTTTTTGCATCATTTTAAACAACGTAATTTTAAATTACAAAATATTGAAAACGTTACCTTTTCACGATTTTGATTTCCAGAGAAATATTCGACTGAATCTGTACATATTTCAGATTTTGTCATTGTCACAAATTATTAAAATTTCACATTTTTAAGCTTTTAATTCTTGAGATTCAATCGATTCTGTGCAAATGTTAGATGATTTTGTTATTTAAAATGACATAAAATTGCGCTTACAATGTTTCGAACACATAAAAGTGCCCTAATTTGAGGATACATTTATCGAACTATTTAAAATAAAAATTAAAAAAAGTTTATTTCAACCGATTACATCAAATTTTGTTATCTACCACAAACGAATTAGTAGCGACTATCCCACCATAATTTGAAGGTCAAAAATACAACATACATTTCGTTAGAAAAAGTGTGGTATTCTAGAAAGTAACAACAATGAATGTGTAGTGCGACACATCAACAATACTGGTAAATGACAAGATTCAAGGGTACTTCTTAAAATATGAAGATAACCCTCCGTAATTTGAAGGTCAAAAATATGAAACATAAAAAAATTACCAAATGTAATACGAGTTTCTTTAAAAAAAAGATCGGTATCGTGGTATGTAACAATACTCTGTAGTGTGGCACTGCAACAATAAAGTATATGACAAAGATTCAACAGCAATTTTTAAAATATAAAGATAAGTCTTTTATAATTTAAAATCGAACCATAAGATCAAGAATTACTAATACTGCTCCGTTTTAAATGTTACTGACTGTACATTTTAAATGTTACTGACTGCACAAAGAGAAAAAAAAATCTAAAAACATTATTAATTTAAGTACACATATTCTACTCATAGGGAGATCAATGTCATAAAAAAAAATAATAATCCGAATTTGTGCTTTGGCCGATTCCACTGTTGGCCCGCATATGGCGCTGGAAACTAACTAATATATTTCTCGAAAAAACATTTTGTAAATATGCATCTAAGTCTTAAATATCTCAATAATGAATAAGAATACATAAAAATAATTGTATTCGTATTCATAAAGTAACCTGTACAAAATTGTAATGTATAATTGTCCCTTTGCCATGGAATTGCTTTCATCGCGGCAAAGACGCGCCTTTGTCCCATCTTTGCGCTTAAAGTCCCCCCCCCCCCATCACTAAAATTGAAACAAAACGCTAATTTCTTTAAACTTGCTTATTTTACTTAAAAAAATAATAATGAATTGCAATTAATTACCATATTCACTAATACAACAACAGAGCATAGCGAATATTCCAGGAAGACGAGTTAAGTAGACTTTAGAATGCGTTTTTAAAAATTTATTCGTTCCCTAACTAATAAAGGGAAAGGTTGTATGAATTGATCTCTCTATATTATAGGGATTTCAATTTCACTACGTACAGGAACTTAATTTTTGGAGTACTCAGGGTGGCAAAAAATAAATTCTCTGAGATTTCCAAAGTAAAAGTAGAAAATTTACACTAATTTTTAAGAAGTAAACCCAACCATTTTTGGATCACTGCTCATTTCGTCAGCCAAAATATTTTCAACGCCCCTTAACGGAACTTGGAACAATATTGATAAATATATGATAAATAAAAATACATGTCCCACATAATATTTTTGATATAATACGTTTCCATAACCATACTTTTAAGTTATTGAAAGTATTATTAATGATCGAATGTATTTATTTGCTTACATAAATTTTTTTTTTAAATTAGCAATATTTTATACCACTTTTGATGAAAATAACTCATGTAAGACAAGGCTCCGTTTAATGCTTAAATTATGGAGTTGAGGGTGGGGGGTTATTTTCTTGTGCCTGTTAAAAAACACTTCTTTTAAAGATCAACGAACAAATATGATACGCTGAGTTTGAAATCATAAGTTCCAAACTAAAAAAAAGTTATGTATTTTAATATGTACTTTAATACAAACTTTCTCTACAGTTAACTACCCATTAGAAATTAGTATCCCCTCAAACACCAATAATTTTGCTTGCGCCCCATTGAAAGTCTTTAGCGCCCTCTCGGTGGCTGTAGCTCACACTTTGGGAAACTATGATCTAAATTAACATTATTTTAATTCTCATTTAAAAATGTAATTATATATTTGTACGCATTAAGAATTTTTATAAAAAGTAGAAAGCTTTAAAAAAAAATTTTTTTTTTTTCTAGTTCAAATTTTTCAATATTTCATGTTTAAAATTTTCACGATATTAAACAAAAACAACATTTTTTTAAAAATAATTTCTATTAGAAATTGGTTTTTAAAAATTAAACTATTTTCTAATCTCGTATAAATAACCGAGTGCAACAATATATGGTGGGTTTATGAAGATTCCATTTGCACAAGGGCCAGAAAAGTGGCTATACTGTACCAAATACAAATGTTAATATGTACTCAATGTAATGAAACAAAAAAGTGTTAGAAAGTTTGGCCCAAACAATTAGATAATAAAATGGAGGGAAATTCATGTCTTGAGATAGATGGACACGTATTTATCTGAAAAAGATAAACCCCTGAGAAAGCTCTACTCTATGACAACATCCAGGATATACACTGAGTTCCCTTATTGCAAGTCTTGATTTATTGAGATTCCGTTAAAAGTCGCTATGCAAACAAACCATCGAATAGATTCTACCTTTTGCTGTGCCGTTTTCATTTATTTTAGTACAAATAAAACATAATAGTAATTTTTTTTTAAAAATATTTTCTAGTTCATTTTTATACATTATGGATTTATATTTGATAAATTCGACTTGTGTTAAATGAGCTAATTGTTTCAGTTGTTATAATTGAGTACAATGCATTTTTTTTCCGAATGGGAATTTGGACAAGTGACTCTGAAAACAAAACTACTTTAATTTTTACCCTACTTCGGTCCAAGTGTAAGCACTTAATAAAAAAACGCAATATAAACTATATTTTATTTAAGTGCATATTACTGCAGTTCTTTTTAAAAAATTTAAATATATTAGAATGCATAATTTAAAAGATAGATTTGCAATCAAGCATTACAAGTTAACTAATTTCGGTATTAAGTTTATTTAATTTGGAGTTTCTGTAACCTATAGTGTTATTCCCCTAACGATTACGCTCTCAATAAGTAAAATGTTATAAAAGGTTTTATTCGTCAACGTGTGAAAATTGGCAATGAAGAAATGAATAAATACATCGTGAAATAATCAAACGTATAGAGCAACAAAAAAAAAAGGAACGTAGATTTATGGAATCACTTCCGGATGGAATCATGCAGATGCGGAGTGTTAAGAAAGAAAATAAATTCCCAAGTACACTCATGCAATTGTTTTCCCAGGTGCTTTATATTTTTCAAGTGTGTTGTAACTACTGATTTATACATATGGGTTAAGGAATTCCACAAATTTTTTGACTTATTTCTTATAATTACATTAATCTCTTGTTGACGACACGGCAACAGAAAAAAAAAAGTTTTTTATTACTACATTCTGATCTAGACTTAATTATGAGTACTGTAATTAATAATTTTTCTTAAAAAAAAAGTACTGATAACCACTCGCAAAAAATTCTACAACATGTCTTTTATGTAAAAATGTCTTTTTAGTGCAACATACGTTAAAAAAAAATTATAACAGATGCTTAATGTAGTTGAGTCTTGAAGTTTTTTCTTTTTCTCCTCATAAGAAACTTTGAGAATAAAAATGATAAAATAGTTCTTTAGCTCTAAAACTAATGTATTTTTTTCAATGGCAGGGAATATAAACAAATACAACAAAAAAAGAGTAACAAACATCAAAACACAAGAAAGACCGAATTCATCGCTCCAGAAGCTCTCTCACACGCCAATATCTCGGTGTTTTCGATTCCTAAGTTCTTTAAAGTCACATAGGAGACAAACAGGAAGGTTACAGACACGTAAACAATACAAGTGGCAGTCATGGCTTGTTAGGAGACAGAAAAAAGCTAGTGCATTCCAGCGAGGCTCATCTGGTATTTGCTTCTCTCTCTGCCTCATTCCAACTCATATTCTCAGTGCCACATTTATCATTAAGCCCGAGAGGCCCAGGCCTAGAGCCCCCCCCCCCTCACATTTCTGAGGGTCCCCTAAATGTTACAAATAATTCCTTTTCGTGTTTTTCCTTAAGAATTGTCTATTAGAGTTATAAGTATACAAAAATTGAAACAAATACAGCTCAAATTTACTAATATATCGTAATTTACTAGTATTATAAATAATTAAAAAAAAACTGTATAATTAAACAACATGTAAATTTAGTTTAAAGTAACGACCAGGGGTCACACATGTCTAGATTAGGTCTTGCTTATTCCTTATATTTTCTCGCAGCCAAGAGCAATTTGGTTGTAGTAGTTGAGTACCCATTCGAGCAAAGAAATCAGCATGCTTGAAACCGTATATAAGTTTGGTTAGGTATCCTCTGGGAGATTACAATTTTGTTCTTCTGTTCTTAAAGTCTTATGAGCTCCCGGCACTAGAGTATTTCATCCGAAAAGGTGTTTCCTAGTGAGCTAATCGCTTGCATTGCAGCATGAGAATTTAACAGTAAAACAACTTTTTCAAACTTATATTGAATAGACAATAGTTGCTTCAATGTAATATGTAAGACAAGTACCTTATCTTAAACAATGATGTACTCATTTGGGCAGAAATGATATTGAAAACTTGAAACAAGTGTAATGTAATGTAACATCGTATGCAGAAGGTTTAACTCCCTTTTTATACATCTGCAAATTTAGAATTTTATTCATCATTGAAATTAACATTGTGCTGTGAAGAGGGCTAAAGCTCAGCTCTAGATATCTCAAGCAATTTGTTTGCTACGATGCAACGAAGGCAAAAACATCACCCTCGAAGACTGATCTGTGTTTCTCGCCAGATGAATAGAACGATAACGAGTCGGGAAAAAACTCCAGAATCTATGGTAATTATTCAATGCAAAAACCGTATATTTTGGAGGGTATTTCGTATATTTCCGTAACCGTATATTTCCATCCGACCTGGTCGGATAAAACCTGGCATATATAGAAATAAATTAATATTACTACTCTCTTATAACGAGGAGAAACATATGAGGGTTTAAAAAAAATCTAGGAACACTAAGGAATATATTAGTAAGGAATATATATTTAAGTAAAATGGATTTTCGGTGATTATTCAAACCTTGATCTCAGGAATGTATGCATATTTTATCCCTAGATATATAAGAATTCATCAAATCGATTCCGGAGTTTTTCCAGGATGCTATCGTAACGTTTGAACATTTTCAAAGACTGCAAAATTTTATTTTTAATCTCTTATCTGCATTTAATAAAAATTTACAAAGGCATAACAAAGCTCAGTTGTTTGACACAACTAAAAGAAATTTAAAAATCTGCATGCGTTTAATTCGTAGTTTATAAGTCGACTGCTTAGATACAGAGTAACATTGATTTTATTTATCTAGTGTTAAATTAAAAGCCATAAAAGAAGTTGCATAATCAATCGAAGAATAGCAGTACGTGCATATGAAAAATTTGAAAACAAAAACTAAAAAGTTGTTCTAGTGTAACAAGTAATTAACTTATCAATTTCGCACATTTTAAGGCAAATATAGAAGGCAATGAAAGTTGAAATTAAATCTCTAAAAATTTGGATGATTAGAACAAAAAAATATTCCGGACGATTCATTACTTAGTTTCCAAATGCTTGTTCACGTTGCTATGCCCTGAAACAAGATTCAAGTAGTTGCGTCAGGATTCTTTTTAAAAACTAAATATTATTCATGCCCACGTTTGAGGTGGTTTCTCATACCAACCCACTTTCAAAGATAAGAAACAGGAAGAACAGAGTAAAACAGTGGCGTGCAAAGGGGCAACGGCCCCAAGCATACAGTCAAAGGGGGCATCCATATGACGAATAACGTAAAATTTCATTCTGAGAAATTTGAAAGAATTTACTAATTGTAAATTTGACTTATTTTCTTCAAACAGCAAAGGCGTAAACAAAAATAATTCCAAATATATATCAACTGCATTAGAAAAAGAAACGGATTCCTTTATGATGCATAATTGTTCAGCAATGATTTCCCCTAACAATTATGAGAAGAAAGCGTATTCTCTTTATTAAAAATTAAGAAGTCATCTCCCAGTATAAAATTCCTAATTAAAATTTATATATTTAAAAGTAATAAAGCCCCAAATTAAGAGAAACTTCAAAAACTAAAATAATAAAAATTTCATATACAGTAAGCAGGGCAGTCGCAGCTCCAAATCTATAATTCATAAATAAAAACTTTGAATTTATTGTTATTATATTTAATATGAAATTAAACTTTTCAACAGGTAAAATTATGGCTCAAGAAAAATATTTTATGAAGAATATAATATTAATTTAAAACAAATTTAACAATAGAGAAATAAGGCGTTATTGAAATAGTTTTTTACGATAGATTAATTTCGGCTTGAATTTACATAAAAAATTAATTTTTATTATTATTAGTATATATCTTCCTAATATGTGTTTTAATAATTTAACTAAAATTTAATTTGCAACTTTCAGTGATTACACCCTCGTTTCAGAGGGCATCTGACCAAGGAGTTTGCCCCAAGCATAACTGAACTTCTTTACACCACTAGGGTAACAGATTTCAGTAAGATCAAAAATCGCTTCACGCTAAATACACAAGTGGGCGACCTTAGTGCTAAAATGTAAAACTAAGGCAAACAACGTTAAAGAGCACAAAAATATTTATAAAATACAGACAGCTGTTTCGGATGCTCAAAGGGCAACCTTCATCAGTGCAACAGGTTGACGCTTGACGCTGTTTTTCGCAGCTTTGTCGCCAAGGGAAATAAAAAAGTCATAGCTTAAGAGCCTTACATTTCAAGCAATGCAACTATATACATAATCTTGCTTTGAAGAAATATCTGGGCTTTAGAATAGACAAATAACTTAAATATTTTATAAGTTATTAAACTTTTTTATACATCGCCAATTTGGCGACATTTTCCCACCTACATGAAAATTCTCAAAATCACTGCCTTATTCACAGTTTTTGCAAATTTTTAAGAGCCCAGGTATTGCAGTAGGTTTTTAAATATTAAAAAATTAGACCACAAATGCTTTTCATTTTCGCAAAACTGTGGATTTTCTCCATATTGACGTTTTGTGCCATTTTCAAAATAAGCGTCCGCAGGCAGCGCTGACTTTAGATAGGCTAAACTTGACCTAAGAGCCATGAGTAACAGTTGCAAACTCAGATCGGTTATAAAAATAGCATATTATTCGCAAAAAAGCATCATTTTATATTATGACGGAGCCTTCAAAAAACAGCTTTAAATTGCACGTTTACATTATAACATTCCTAGTCTACACGTATTACTTACGTTTGCCTAAATATCGTCCCATAATTTATATCATATGAGGATAAAAATTTTAAACAATGTGAAGAATTTTTAATTTATCTGCTTTCTCAAAGGATTCTCTCTTCTTTGAAATAAGATATTTCTTTTAATTGAAAAATTAGATTCTTCATAAGTTGAAATTAGACGATGCATGCATAGTGTACGTCATACTTTTATTTTATTATTCTAATCGAAACACTTTCTCACCCTTTTAAATTCACATCCTGTCCTTAAATCTATTTCTGGCTGAAGTATGCATTAATTAAGACATTTATTATTAGTAAGGACATTTTCCCCTTTACTCTTTGTAAGAATCGCTCGACCTATTTAATAAACCAATTTTATTATTCTAATCGAAACACTTTCTCACCCTTTTAAATTCACATCCTGTCCTTAAATCTATTTCTGGCTGAAGTATGCATTAATTAAGACATTTATTATTAGTAAGGACATTTTCCCCTTTACTCTTTGTAAGAATCGCTCGACCTATTTAATAAACCAATTTTATTATTCTAATCGAAACACTTTCTCACCCTTTTAAATTCACATCCTGTCCTTAAATCTATTTCTGGCTGAAGTATGCATTAATTAAGACATTTATTATTAGTAAGGACATTTTCCCCTTTACTCTTTGTAAGAATCGCTCGACCTATTTAATAAACCAATTGTAATAATTAAGATTTCCCTTTTTCCCTAAAATATAATAAAATAGAGGAAAATTCCTCTGCTATTTTCCCTAGGATAAAACTTAAAGCACACAGTTGTGGAGTACGAATTTGAGCTCCGCCATTGATAGAAAATGTTTTGAATATACCATGTTAAGCTAAATAAAATATTTTTGCCTTCCAACTGCTGTCTGCGTGGCTCAACAACACTCAACCATGACTGCCACCCTTTCATATTCATATATTTCTTTATTCTTTGCACACCTTTTAATTTACAATCAGACATAAAAAACGATTAAAAGTTGTGTTATGAATAATCTTAATATCCATTTAAATACGTTTCCTTCCACTTTTTATATTTGATAATAAAAATTGAATTCCAATACTTACAAAATGAATGTATACGACAGAAAAAAAGTCATCCTGAATTATAGTCGAAATTTTAACGAAAAAGTACTCGATTAAAATAATATAGGATATTCACAGAAAAATTCAGACGCTCCTAACACTAGCGAGGGGCCTACGGCGACAACTCCGATCACCTTAGCCTCGGGCCGGCCTGATTACTCAGGATTACGTAGTAGGGAAGTAATCCTGCAATAATTTGTATTTCGATACTTTGAAATCATTTCTTCATTTTAAACTTTCTTGATTTAAACAGAATTGGATGCGATTTTTTTTTTTTTTTTTTTGTCGTCGAAGTCGGAATGAATACTTTATCAGCTATAAATAATTTTTATTTCATTAGGTAAGAATTAAAACATAATTTAATATTTAACTAATTAATATAGCTTTTTTTGCAATTATAGTTTGCTAAACAAAAAAATGGCACTAATTTAACTAAAGAGATATGCTTATTTTGACGATAACCGCAAAGTATTTTTAATTATCAAATGTTGCCGAACATAATATATATTTCAAAGCAGTACCTTAAAGTACTATAGGTAGGTAAAGGGTTAATGTGGAGCGATTGATAATAAAAGAGAAAATCGAGGAAAAGATATAAAACTTCTGGCAGGAAGATATAATAAAACTATAAAATTAGGTAATCAGCCTGATGCTATTTAATTTAATATGATGGAATAAAATATTTTATGATTTTTATGATTTTAAAAAGAGTTAATGTTTTCTAAAAGTTATTAGTTAGTGAAATATTAAATAGTATAAAAAATCACTCCCTTTAAACAAATCCTAAAGAAAAGTCATATAAAGAAATATATTCATTCAAAGAAAAACGGCTATTACGTTATTAAGACTTTCTTACAATTTTAGTTTTTTTAGAGGAGGGGGGGGGGTTATTACCCTGACCATTAAAAATAAGACTATTTAAAATATGACTATTAAAAATACGAAAAATAATTTTTTGAGCAAATTATTTTATAAATTCCGCTTATTTCATAAATGAAATAAGACGTATTTAAATATAATAAATCACTCTCAGGGTAGAAAATTATTCTACAGATATTATGAAACATTATAAAATTTCAACATGATAAATAAATAAATAAAGTTGCAAAGTTTTGCCACATTTTTCCCATTTGGGTTTAAAAATCTGTAACAATTTTATGCGAAAATTTCGACTTCCTCCTATCAAAATTAACGAAAAAATACGAGTTAACAATGTATAGATTATTAATGCATTATGGCACTGATAAAGGTTTAAACTAGTTTATCTTATTTTTTTTTTATAAATAAAGCGACTTTATACTTTTTATTTCGAATGTGAAAATGAAAAGTCATAGAAGAGATCATTTTGAGACAAGGGGATGAGTTATCGTAAAACCAACCTCGGAAAGTGCGAAAAGCCTGCCGAGTGGAGCAGAAATGTTTCGCGGCAAAATATCAAAATATTGAAGTAGATGAAAATTCATTTTTTGAATAATATTTTTACGATAAACAGTCGATGGAATATGATGATGATCTACCTTTTCAGATTTATAGTATAAAAATGTTTTCAAAATTGACAATGCATATTTGATTACTTTTTGTCTGGTGTTTAAGTTGAAAATTCTAGAAATCTTTCACATATTGTATTGAGGACTGCATGCCTGAAATAAGCCTAAAAAAACTTTAAATAATAATTTTTAACAGTATAAACAACTTATAAATGAACATTTAAATGTTTTAATGACATATTTAGCAGCTGACTTGAAAAGAAGTATTTAAATTTTGAAAACTAGAAAGAAAATCGATACTTAATTATCGATAATCAAAAATCGAACGATTAACTATTGAGCTGAATGTGCGCTTTTATTTACTAACCAGATTTGAACTAGTTGGAATCTATGCGTATAACGAAGCAATAGTGGTAGGGGATAAAAGAAAACACACACAATCAAATAACCACATCATGATCTGAAAATGATTAATTTATAATAGAAGTCTACATAATCTGTAACTTAGAGGATCTATAAAGTCAAAAAATAGAAAAAAAAATTAACAATAATGGATACAGAACTAAGTTTTTAAAATTATTTTAGAACATTCATAGCCAAAAAGATAGTTTAAGAGGACCTGCGTTGTTCCCGATTGGCCCAAACTTGCTAAATTCAATATTATGTTAAAGCACAACCATGGCGTTATAGTAAAGAATACAAGTTATATCTATATTTGCATGTGCTGCTTTTGTTACCTGCATATTTTTACTTAGGTGACCATTTTCTGATCATCACAACACCGTTTAAACAAAATCTTTACGACGAGTCAGAGTACACCAGCCTTTTCTAATTTAAATTTTTTATTTAAAAGATTTTTTATTTGAATGTGATTAGCGTGTTTCATATTACAATATTTGTGATTAGCGTGCTTCATATTATTATTTAGCAATAGTGAACAGTTTGCGCCCATTTTATAATATCAGACGTACGCAATAACTATAACACTGGCTTTAAAAATGGAAAAGTTTAATTACTTGAGGAAGATGAGACACTTATATGTATTTTTTTTTCTGACGCTTGAACTAGAAGTTTTGAAATTCATAATTATAAAAATTAGTCTAATAGTTACTAAAAAAATCTGGTAGATTATCGGAATTATATTTGTGGTAAAACATAAAATCCAAAAAAGTAGTATTTTCTTTATTCATCATAGTCAAAAATTTATCAATAATTGATTTCGTAATTTAAAGAAATTTCAACGATGAATAAATGTTTATCTTAGATCTAAATAATAGCAAATGTGAAAAATTATAGCTTGAAAGTGAGCCGTGTGTGGAAGATTTTATCTTTAACGCAAAAAAAAAAAGACACCGGTGTTTCATGCTGTATTTCATAACCATAAAATGCTAAAAATAATGTTTTTCACTTATTTTGATTTAAATTAATTCAAATTAATGAAAAAATATGAAAAATATGTTTAATAAAAAATCTACGACAAAGAGTTATTCACGGATAACACTGATAGCATCTGTAATGATGGCACTATTATGTAGCGAAAAATCAAACAGTCAATTTAATATTTCTGGCTACTTTGTAAGTATTTTTTTACACGTTTTTAAAAAAATTTTTTTTTTAAAAAACAAGATTTTTTGGGACAACAACGAAGATATTTCTTGTTATTTTTCAAACAGAATTCAATACAGCTTCATAGTAAGATAAAAAATTAAAATCAGTTATTACGACTTTTCACTTTCAACATTTTCTTGCACTTAAAAGGCTTCCATGAACCACATTTTTATTAATGAGTTTAATTTTTATTTTTAAAAATTCAAGTACGATTGTATTGAATGAAGAGTGTAGCAATTTTTCAACATACAATTAAAATAGCAGTGGAAAATTACTTAAAAAATAAAATTTTGCCTGAATACTTTTTGTTTTATTGGAAAGAGTTTTCGTTTGCTCTTTTTTGAGTTTTATTTATTGAAAATCAGTAAAATTTTGTAAGTTAAGAGCAATAAAATCGTAAAAATTCAAAATTATGAGACATTTCATAAAAATAAATCATCTTACGATTGTATTTATTTATATATTTTATTCGAATATTTATATTGAAACAAAAAATGATAAAAATATAGCAAGACAATTAAAACTAATTTTTGCGATTTTTAAATTACAAGTTCCAGATAACATACTCTCATAAATAACAAAGCTTAATGAATTTTGCACTACATAGCTGCAAATACTTTATTAATCTAAAATACATAAAGCGTAACAAAAGCATAAAAAAAAAATTTTTGGGAGGCAAAAATAGTTTTATTCTGTCGCAAAAATAATCCTCGACTTTTATGTAAGAAATACGTATAAGAAAAATTGAACATTTTAATAGTAGAATTTTTTAAATGAAAATTTTGTTGCAAAAGTTTAAGTTTTATTTCATTCAGGCGATAATATACTTAGTCATATGAGCACTGATAATTTGAAAATTGATTTCCGATTATAATATTATGTCTTTTACATATAACGCGTATGTTAAGAAATACATTAAAATAAAAATAAGCAATTTAAAAAAAAAATGAATTTTAATTTATAATTTTTACTGAAAACTTATTTTTTACGGTAAAATAATCCTGTAGATAGTTGTAAACAAACCCGGTCAAGGTTTCATATTTTTTAGCTCTTTAAGTATTTTTTTTAAATTTAAAATAGTTCTAAATACTCGCGAGACTAAATTTTCTTTAAAAAAAATTACTTGATATTTCTTGATACTTGATTATGATATTTCTTGATACTTGATTATGATATTTCTTGATACTTGATTATAAAAAATTTTTTAAAAAAAATTTCATAAAATTTATAAAAGACATTTTAAACCATTAAAATAATTAATGTGAATCAATAAGAATTGTTAATTACAATTAAAGTAAAAATTAATATCTTACCGGTGATTTGTAAAAAGAGTAATAGGATGGTGGGGCGTACATGGTATGAACTGAAAAGAGGAAGTTAAGAATGTTTAGATTGGAGGTGTGGCTGTGAAATACAGACTAGCAGAGCGTGAGACTCAGCCAACAAGGAAAGAGTTTTCAAAGGGGGTGGCTCTGATGGAATCCACCTCAATGATGTAAAGTTTTCTTCATGTAACTGATTTACCGATGTCAAAGTAACACTTATCTAATGTAACTCAATGTTCCAATAGAAACGTCATTTTATGGAGGAACCTCAAATGCCAGTTACTTGATGGCCGGTTTTTCCGTTTTAGTTTTAGAAATTTTGTTTCATAAATGAATTTAGTTAATAAATAATCATATATTAATGATTTAATGTCACAGCAACATATATGTTGATATACCTAAAGTAACTCACTGTTCTAACATAAACTTAATTTTCGGATGAGCTCCTTTAAAGCCAAACATGCCCGAGTTGCTAGATGTCCAGGTTTATTCGGAACATGCTACATACCGAATTTTGATGTTCCCATTTTTTGGATGGGTATAGTTAATAAATCATAATGACGTTATGTCCCAGTATCACTTATGCTTGGATTTCTAATGTAAACTTAATGTTCGAGTTTAAACATAATTTATGGAGGAACTCTAGTGAAACATCAGATGCAAGAGTCGGGTTTTCTCCGGCACATGTTATGTTCAGGAATACATAACAAATATTGTTTATGTTAGCATTTTTTGAACGGGTATAGTTATTAATAAATCATATTGGAGTCAAGCCACAGCATTACTTATGCTGGTATATCAAATGTAAAGCTCGGTGTTAAACAGAATTTATGGAGGGGCACTTATAAAACCTCTCATGCAAGAGTTGCTTGATGTCCGGGTTTCTTCTGTTTATTCTATGATTTAGGAATACACAGCAAATTTTGCTTTATGTCCACGTCTTCTGGATAGATATAGTTAATAAATCATAATACATTAATGACGTAATTGAAGTTTTTATATTTTTACTAGTCTGAGCGACAAAACGCAACAGGACTTGGAACTTCTTGAAAACTTTTTAGAGCGATTGGTTAAATAAGTAGCATGGATAGATGGCTTCCACTTTATGATTATAACTAGAATCTTATTGTATAATTCCCATCACCCCCAAATTTTGGAAAGGCGTCAAATTTGTAGGCCTACAGGAACTTTTCTTTTAGAAATATCCACAGATATACAGAATTTAACAAAATCAAAACGCACAGTGAGGCTTGACTATATTCCTTTGATTTTCTTTTATTTGGCTTCTGTTTACATCTAATTTATTTTCAAAACAATTTTTGACTCATTAAATATCAAGGAATGGGTGCGATATTTCAGGGGCCCCCATCAGGGGGAAGGTGGGCGCACGATGCGCCCACTTAAAGCTTGGGGGAGGGGGAATTTAGAATTTGCCCAAGAGCTTGGGGGGGGGAAGGGGGCCACTGCGATATTTTGAGGTGCGGGCGTGATAATTTGATGAGCCATAGGTATGTGAAACACGTAGCTGAGTATGTGAAACACGTCTTACTCGATTTATTCGGTATTTCTGACGTGATTTACTTGGAAGACCACATGTTTAAACATGTTGCTACTACAATAATTTGCAAACATCAGTCTAAGTCATGTTCAGTGCTATGTAAGAGAGATATCTTATCAATAATACTCTAAAATTTTCCCTTTTCGAATGTAATCCCTTTATTAATGTTCTATTTCAAATGTAACTCGCATTCTTTACTAAAGAAAAAAATGTTCTTTTTACATATAACTTACATAATATGAACATACATTTTGCTAGCAACTAATAAACAGCATTTTTACATTGTCATTGCTGAGAATGCTCCCCGTGTAGTAAATGGCAACTGATGTACGTTAAATCTGTCGAGTCGCAAAGTCCTCCATGTTCCCATAACAAATCAATACCTCTGGGGGTACTTATCCAGGAACTTCCTTGTCTTCTGGATTGGTTCAAAATTACAAGGCTACGGAGCTGAACATTAAAAGTCGTAAACCCAAAATTGGGTCGGCTGTTCAACGATGGATATAAAAATAAAAGAAGTTTTTGCTGCTCGTTAACAGTATCAGTGAGATTTCAGTGAAGCAATGTAAGTAGTATAAAGCAGAATAGCAATAAATTTTATTTCACCCAAGTTGCACAAAATTCAAATATAATCCACTTTAGGAGGAGTGTAACTTTACCAAACATTGATTTTCCATTTTAGAATTTTTTAATTGTTAAAGCAATTAAGCAAATGCGTGAATCACAAGTGGTTTGTGAGATTTAAGAATGTAACTAAGATTGAAGGTTAAAAAGCGAGTTTCAAAATAATTTTTACAAGTGGCAGACCAGTTGGAAATGGAAGAAATAATAATTAACTCGGTGAAACAAAAATGTCTTAAAAACAAAAATGGCTGCCACACGTCTGATAGTATATTCTTTGTGAATAGCTTTACATTATATTCTTTAGAATTATGAAATATAGTTGACGGGATAATAAAGAATTTTAATAAATCATAATTAATGTCCAAGCATTTATACTAGTTACTATCAATTAAAAAAATTTTAAAACTCTTACATTTTAACTTTCACAAATATGGTTCAATAGCAGTGCAAAAGAAGCAAAAACAAAATTAACCTTAGTTAAATAAATACAAAAAATTTCAGAAAAATTGGATTCGCTTTTAAAAAAATAAAATCTAAGTAAAATTTTTTTTAATCATTAATGAAAATTACACTTAAAAAGTAATAAATATTTTGGCGAGTAGTAAAATAAAATCAAATTGTCAAAAGCGCGATTTTCTACTTCGTATATAAAATTGCGAACATTAATGAATCGCAATCTATTTATAAAATAAATAGATTGAGATATAATTTTTACCTTATTGTTGGTATAAAACAACTTACAGTTATAAATTTTCAAAACATCCTGATTGCAGTTATAATTTAAGAAGTAAGAGTATTATGGAGAAATTTTGTATCACTATTACAACATAAAATATACAAAACTAGCTATACAGAGTCACACGTTAGAGTTGGTATTTTCCAATAGCAAATATCATAAAGTTACTCCTATGAAAAAAAATCAAATATTTGCAAGAAAGTTATAACTGTTTTAGTTAAAAGAGAGACCGTTTTTGACGTCTTTTTCTACTGAGGACAAGTTTCAACTTATTTTTTTTGTAAATGAGAGTTACCAGTCTGCAGAAGGAGAAGAACAATAATCGAGAGTTGGTTTCCTCCATCCCTTGTTTTCTAATTATTATTGTTGTTTTGTTTCAACATTTACAATATTTGCTTGTTTTGGCGAAGTAATTTTTTTTTCTTCTCTTTGTTGCTTCTTGTGCGCAGTAGAAAAAGAACTTTTTTTTTTTTTTAAAACTTCTATTTTGTTACGTAGGACATGAGTGTGCCTGAAATTCCATATGAAGATTTATGAGTCGTAAAAGTTTGTTAGAGCGATTTTTTAAAAGATTAGTATTCTTCTCTAGGAAACGAAAAAATAGCACCAATAATATCATCTGTTCAAAACAAAAGGAGTTTAATTCTAATTTTGTTGAAGTAAGTTGTTACGATTGGTTTATTTATTCATTTTTTTGTAAGACCTTTAAAATTTTGTTTTACTTTTTTTATTATTTAATAAATTTTCTTCAGTTCTCACTTTTATAAGGTGACTTCAATACTGCATTCCAAAAATGTGAAGTTCACTCGACTTCAACACATTTTCACAAACATAAAAAAAAGTCAAGATTTCAAAATTTTTGATTTACAAATTTGGTTTTAAATCCGTCTATTTCAGAACTAAAATAATATACAAGGAAAAGTGCTAAATGCAACTTTTAGATAAATAGTGATAAGCATAGTTTTTCCTAAAATCAAGGACTTTAAAGCAGTTGCACATCATAGCCCCACGAAATACAATGAATAAATAAATAAATAAAAAAAAAACGCATGTTAACTTTCAGAAACTATTCGATTGACTTAATTTAAATTCATTAGTAATTAAAATTACACATGATGTTAAATTCATTAGATTTATCTATCAAAAAAATAATAATACTAGAAGCCATATGCAATGTAGAAACAAATATAACCCGGAGCATCAACAACCTCCTGGGGCATATAAAAAAGCCTTGCACCCTCCAGTGGATCCCTACATATGTGGGCATTGAGGGAAATGAGTGCGCAGACGCCTGAAACGTAGATTAGACCCCACCGTCACCTCTGACGACGCAAATGCAGTTGCCAAGCGCTAACTTTCAAAAAACTATCCATTCCAGATCTCAATTGTCCTAGAAACCTCTCATCCGATGTAGCAAGACTCCGTAAGGATTATTTCATGGACATAAAGATTTCTTCAGATAAGACCAGATTATACCCCCATATGCAGACATTGCCCCCAAACCCAATTAACGGAAAAAATTTTCAACTGTCAGGAGCATTCTGGCTTCACTTTTTGAACTCAGCTAAAAACCAGAGGGCATCTTATGCAGCCAGTCTGGAATTCGCCAAACTCATTCTCCAAACTTTTGAAAATATTTAGCACTGCCATAGACTGAACAACAACATCAAAAAGAAAAGAAAAAAATCTATTTAATTCGATTCGATTTTTCGATGTAATATTTTTCCTTCCTTTAGGTAAAAAAGTGTCAAGAAAACATTTAAAAGCAAAAACTTGATGAACAACGAAATTAATTCTAAAAAAATGGAGAAAAACATAAAAACAAAATTAAGAGGTCCACATTTTTAACCATTCTCCTGACAAAACTCTTGAAGCAACATTTTCCACATTATGGCCAACTTAACCCTTATCAAGAATTCTGCTCATAGAAGAAATGTGTTTTTTTTAGAAAAAGTTAATTTGTGTGCCTGATTCCTTTATTTATTTAAAAAAAAAGCACAAATAATAATTAATAACCATTCGTAACATTAAGAATGCATCTTACTACGGGGAAACCCGATCAATCGGAACTTATTGAGGGTGTTCTGTATTACAACCTGCAATGCACTTTTCAAACAAATTTTAACAAATAATGGCTACAGTTACTTTTTTTAATATCGCGGTATAAAATCAAACTTTTTCGATACTTGAAATCTTATGAGTTATTGCAGAACGCGCCACCCATTATGCTAGTTTATCAGATTTCCAATTAAGCAAGTCATCCCTATTTTTTTCATATTGAGTACTTTTGAAATATCGACAAAAGAATCATTTTCTTTCTTTTTAAACTTAATTATTTTAGGAAGTTTTTATCAGATCCATATAAAATACTTGCAATTCAAATACTCAGATATAAAATTTACGTAACAAGCATTTGATACTATTTTATTTATAGACAGAGCAAATATTTAACGAATTGAAATAACACAAATAGCTATTGGCAACAATTCCAAAACAAGGACAAATACTTTAACCCTTTAACGCAGGCTTTTTATTAAACATAGTTTTCATAATTGTTGTCATTTTTTTTGTATAAATTTAGGTTAAAACAAGTGAAAAATATTATATTTAGCGTTTTAATATTTTATATTTATGAAATACAGCATAAAACACTTTTTTTTTTCTGCGTTAAATAAAGGTAAAATATTTCAAACACGGCTCACCTCCAAACAAAAATGTTTCAAAATTGCACTTAATTGCAGTTATTCAGATCTAAGAGAAACAGTAATTTATCATTGAAATTTCTTTAATTTACAAAATGATTGATAAATTTTTGAATATGAAAGGGAAAAAAAATTTAAATTACTTTTTTTGGATTTTATATTTTAGTACAAATATAATTCCGATAATCTATCTGATTTGTTTTAATCACTATGAGACTGCTTTTTATAATTAAAAAATACCAAAATATAATTTTATTTGTAATTAGAGCGTAGAAAAAAATTTATAAAAGGGACACCATTGTCCCATCCGTGTCAAAGGGTTAAAGTGAGTTGTTTAGGAATTTACAATAAATATATCTCTCAAAAATGGCACTATAGTGGTGCCATGACTAAGTTTTTACTTGAGATGATAAAAAAACGCAATTTTAATTTAGAAAAGCATATACGTAAGACCGCTGTATGGGTCCTAGTCTTAAATGAGAGTTCATACTCCTCTCCTAAATGACGTTACTATGGTAACGATTGCTCACTCAATTTTTAATTGCTTATTAATTTTAATTGTATTTTTATAGCTGTTTTAATTATATTTGTTACAACAGTATATATAAGTGGAATTTTACAACTGTTTAATTAAATTTCTTCCTGTATGACAGACAGGGGCAATAATTTCTTTAGTTCATGCTACTAGATAAAGACTACTTTTCTGCAATGGTCTACTTTAGTTGATTGTTCGGAGTAGAATAAAGTGTAAGAATAAAGCACGAGAAAATGTTTGTTTGTGAAACAAACTGTCAAAAAAGCAAAAAAATAAGAAGTCTTGGAGTTAATCAGCTGCAACGGAAATGTTGGTTAGTTCCATTAAAAAGTCCTTCATTAACCCCTTGGGGACGGGTGATTCATAAAAGCATTCGTACAGAATCAGAATGTAATGTAGGAGTTGCTAATTTTGACAGACTTACTTTGCTTTTACTTTCATTATTGTTAGTTTTATCACATATATAATAAATTTTAGTTCAAAGTATAACTAAATAATTTTATTTTGAACTAAGTAATGGTGAATTAAATAAATCAGACAATTATGAGCCCGCCCACAAATAAACTGCTAAAGAACTACTTTGGTTACAAGTTTTACATTTTTTCCCTGATTGATACGGTTTTATGCTGGCACGTATTTGTGACAGTCGGCGAGAAAGGGTTAAGGCTAATTTGCTCTAATGCACGATCCAGGAGTTCCCGTGTTTTCTGGATTAGAATCAAAATTACAAGGAAACAGAATTGACATTGACAGTCGTAAACTCAGAATTGAGTTTATGACGCTGGTTGTAAAATATAAAATAAAATAAGTGATGTAGAGCCGCAGTGGCTCAAGGGGATAGTGTTTGCCTCCCAATGAGGTGATTCAGGCTCAAATCCCGACTGCGGTTGGTTGATACGAATATTGCTCCCAGTTCGCACCGATGTAAAATATTCAGTCGGCAGTTCAACGTCGGTTATTTATGTATTAACAAAATAATAATGAATGATGTACTTTTACGCCATAGATACCTCACTCGTCGGCTACAACCAAAATGAAAATTTGAGTTTTGTTTTAAAACAGCAGTATGTTAGTATAATGGGATGATTAGTAGGGAAATGAGTCAAAATACTTAAAATGTCTTACCAGACAAGAAGACCAAAAGTTAATGACTTAAATAGTTTAAATAGTATGAAAAATGAGCCAGTTTTCTTCAATTTCTTAAACTGGGAAGGTGACTCTTTTCCCTAATGCCTTTGCTGATAAGGTTTTGGCCTTTTGGACTTGGACTCCAAGCGTTTGGAGACCCTTGGATTAAACCGTCTTCTATTAGAGCAACCGAAACCAAATAACGAAACATATCATCTTAATTCTTGCTGGCTATTGTATAGTAAAATGTTAGTTTCTAAGTCAAGCAAAAGGATCAAAGCTGCCAACAAAATTGGTGGCCCTTTATCGATTTTGGACGAAAGAAGAAACCATATTCCAGTGAATTTCTCCCCTTTAGCCTATTTATAAATCAAAATATATTGGAGATAACAATTTTAGTTCAAAACACACAAATTTTCAAAGACAAATTCAATTAAATCATACAAAAATATACAGTTAAAGTCTCAACAGACAAAAAGTGATATAGTTGCCTTTATTTTGTATCAAACAAAGACTTTCACTTAAGTTCCTATTTTTATTTTTTTGTTTAGAAATCTTGAGAAAAAAAGTCTTTTAGAAAGGAAGAATACACATGGTTTTCATTAAAAATATGACGACATCCTTTGAGAAATGAAAGCGCAAATTAGATGAGAGTAAAATGCGAAGAACAATAAGACATCAAGTTTCCTGACTCAGCAATTCTAATGCCACCCTTACCTTATGACCTCCATAGAAAATATTTATCTAAAAATCAGTAATGCGATAGATTTAGAAATGAAGATAGGACTCTTTTTTGGATATTTCCAGTATTACTGCAAAATACGTAATATTTAGGTAATTAATGCAGACATCAACGACTACATTAGTCGAAAACTAAAGATTTCGCTGAGAAATAAATCAGAAAATGGTAGTTCCATTTGTAAATGTGTTAATGATAGCTAAACATATAGTTTTTATTGTGAATATTTATGAACTTAAGCTATTCTTAATCATGTAGATAAATTTTGTGTACGAATTTTATGACAGACAACTGTAGGAAATGGATACTCAAAGATCACGAAACTTAGTTCATTTTTGACGAAACCGTTTCCTTGTGTATGGTAATAGTAAAATTTTGTCAAAATGACGACATAATTATCGTCATTTATGCAAGAAAACGAATTTAGTCAAAATTAAAAAAATATTTCGTTAATCTATTTTTTTCAAAAAAAATAAATAAATAAATAAAAATTGTAATGTATCTAAAATTTTAAATAAACACTTTATTATGGGTACCTAAAAGGTGTATCAATGTCACCCCAACAACACAAGGACAGATAGAACAAAGTTATAAACTACACCTAGGGCCGAATTAGTATTTGAAGCCGGGGATCTTCCTGGTACGAGGTACATACAGTCAGCTCAGCTTAGTTCGTCCCTTTATTTTCGATCTTGTAATCTTCATTTTAGTTTTTTATTCTAGTTTATCTCCCACAATGCATTCCGATGTAATTTCGAGTTAAGGAAACATTTTCTTCATATTTTTTTTAGTTCGCGTTTAGTCACAAATCGTGCGATTTCGTGACAAAATTAACGAAATACAGCTCAAGGATTGCTGAATCGTCTAAAGTGAATGTTTTTTTTCAGAGAGAAAAATCAAGAGTCAATAATAAACCCATGTAATTTAGGCCTAAAAAAATTATTTGACTTAAGATTTAGAGCTTGCTCCCCGATTTTAAAATATTATAACTGTATCGTATAACTTTATCATTTAGGCCAATATCAGTACATTCATCCAAGGTTAGGCGTCATGAAAAATAAGTATTTTGTGAGATTTTTTTTAGTGAGATAATGGAATAAATCAAAATTCTGAAAAGAAGTCCTATATTTTCCCTTAACTGTAAAAAATATCATTCACAAATCGATACAGAGCAATTTTTCTCCCGATGAAGTAGTTTTTTTACCTTAGTAGTTAGTTGAAGTAGTTTTAGTAGTTCATGTACGACCAATAAACCAGCATACATGTAAAGCGATTTTTTCTCGGTAATACACGTGATTAGCTACCGAAGTACATAGAGGGTCTACCAATTTTTTCTATTACGTTTGATATTACGTACTTCTATAAAGAATAGATTTAAAGTCAGTCGACATATATTTGTTTAAGTTTTGAGTTCAGTCATCTTCGAGTAAAAAACTTCTAAATTTTTCAGAATACACGTAGAGAACTGTGATTGGCTACACAAAAATTCAAAATTTAAGTATTTAGATATTATTCCTATGCTTAAATATATAGGCACATGATATTAAAGTATTAAAGCACCTTTTAAGGAGAATAATAATAACATTTTCAATCGATAAAGATTTGTTCCAGTTATAAGGTCGGCCGACTTGAAAAATAAAGATTCGAAAAAACACTTTAGAATCACCGGTGGATTGTGATTGACTTAGCAAAAATTAAAAATTCAAGGACTTAAAAATTATTCCTACGCTTAAATATTCAAGTAATCATTTAAAAGTATTTAAGTACTTTGAAAGCCAAAACAAAGTAAGTAAATAAAGTAATTAGAAATTTTTTTTCCTTAATGTCTAAGAGTGGCTCAACTACTTAAGCATAATATTTGGTTATCATAAAACAAAGAAATAGATAAATACCTATATTAGCGAAAACTCAGTTGGCGAAAATTGCAATTGGCGTTGAAGGATCACTAAACACCTGTGCCCTCATGTTTTTGTTTTGCTTTCAGTATAGTATCATTTATCAAGTTTAATATGGATGCGACACTTCATAGTTTTAAAGAAGTGGATCTTCCTAAAAATTTCACGAATATCATGGTATAAAATAAAATATTTGACACGTAAAAAACCATAACTAAATGATAAGTTTGGTGTAGTATTCAAAATGAATAAGATTTTCAAATTAATTATTTTTTGCTACTAACGAATTTTGTATTTTGATTATTAATTATTTAAAAAAAATCCTCCTTGTTATAGTGGTGACATAATCGTTTGACTCTGTTAACTACATCGTGTTTATATGAATTTCGTTTTGCTTATAAAAATGTTCAGAATGTATTTTAAAATCTTAAAAAGGTAGTGATGAAACTAAGATGAAAAATTATATTTTATTACATCCATAACCACTACAATATATTCGTAACTCTAATTAAATGTACCTAGAGTAGTAAACTTCTCTTCCAACTCGCTTCGCTCACCCACTCAATTAAAATGGTTTTTAATAATTTCACAATAACTTTTAATCTTTAAAAATGAACCGATTATTACATTAAAAATAATTGTTCATTTAAAAGATTTCAAAAATTTTTATAGAGTAGCAGACTTTTATTCTGATTAATTAAACTTAATAATTTTGTTTGACTACCATCGCAATATCAATTCTTTTTTTAAATTTTTATTTAATTTTCGTTTATTATAAAATTCCTTGAATATTTTTCGACAAAGAGATTAACTAGCAAGAATAAGAAAAGTTAATACTTTTTAATGCGTTAGAGCAGTTATTTTGTACTAATTATTTTAGTTGCATATGTTCATTATACACAGTTATATAATAATGTTCATAAAATTGATTGAACAATTGAGTATTACTTGTTAAAATGCAAGTAGAATTTTTTGCTATTCAGTAATTGTAAAAAGATAGATAAAAAAACTCCGTCATAAAATTTTGCATAATAAGATAATATTATGCGATAAAGAAAGAACAACAATTTCAGTTTTAAACTTCGTGTAGAAAAGGAGAAAAAAAACGAATAAAAATTGTTGCCTGTCACTGGTGTTTGAAATTGGAGAGTTTAAAGCAAAAACTTTTAAATTCTTAATCAAACTTAATGCGAAGGAAAAAAAAAACACCTTGAAAATAAATTTCGATCAAATGATCGGAGGTTTACGTTCTGGAACTCAATCTCAATAGTTCGAGAGAGTGACCTCAAATGCGCTAATTAATTATAGCAGACGATATTTTAAGTTACGAAATCAGACACTAAAACGCACTTAATCTAAATAAGCATACCTTTTTTTCAACGGATTCAGATTAATGATCCCCAGTATATAGGGGGTAGCCGTAATCTGGGATATATTATCCCAATAGTTTGGCCAGATGAGCGATCCAATGTTTGGACCCGACTCCTTAATGTTAATTTTACTTTTTGTGTATTTCGCCACATTTCAAGTTTTTAACTTGATTCTTGTTGTTTTCAAGATTTCAACTTTTTAGTGAGAACTTTTTGCACACAATGTTTTAATATTGCTCGAATCTTTAATTTTGAATTTCTTCAATTCCTTACAACTATCTTAAGAGATTTACTTTTCCCCTAATTTATAAAATTAGAAAGATTAGAATTCCTAACGAATTCTTTATAAAAATATTCATTCCAAGTGGTTGTGTTTTATTTAAATCTTATTTAAAAAATATATTAATTTCTTTTTATTAAAAGTTTTTTTTTACATTTAAGGTTTTTATTTATTTATTTTTTAGTTATCGATACTAATTGAAACATAAAATCATATTCTTTGATTCACATACAAATAAAAATCATAATAGCTCTGCTTTGTATATTTTAAAAATCATTCCAAAACAAAAGTAATTTAAGATTAAACAATAAAAACTTATCTTAATAAATCAAAAAATCACTGTATTTATTTATTAGAAAAGAATCTAATTATGTTATGATAACTCATTTCTACTGACCGCTTACCAGTGGAATAAAAAGTAATCAAACTGAAATGGAATTGAATTTAGCCATGTTCAATTAGGTCTAAAAATTTAGTTCATTTATACTTCAAGTAGCAAATGACGATTTCTTAAGATTAACAGATTGTAGTCTTAAAAAATAATAACTGTAAAAGCTCTTCTGTTCGCTAATTTAATCACCAAGTTTTTAAAGAGTTAATAACTGTCAATAAAATTAAACAAAATTTTTGGAACAATTTTTAATAAATAACAAAATTATCGTTTTGAAATTTGAAGAAAAAAAAGAAGCTATTTTTCAAAGAATGTTGACACATGAGAACTTCTTTTTTTAAAAATAATATACTATTTTCATGATTGTTGAGAGTTTATTCGTGACTTTTAGATGGAGTCAATCTTTAGTCAGCGCCCTCTATGCTAATTCTGTGAATGGCGCAAAACGTCAACATAAAGAAAAACCACAGTTTCGTGAAAATGAAAAGCGTTTGTGATCTAATTTTTCAGTATTTAAAATATTACTTCAACGATGTTTTATTCTGGCTAATAAAATATTTAAAAAATCATTTAAAGAATTTTTCATTGATTTTGATAATTTTCATCTGGGTGGCAAAATTTCTCCAAATTGGAGGTAGAAAAAAAGTTTGAAAACATTAAAAATATTTAAGTTTTTTGTACGCTCAGATAATTCTTTACAGTAAGATGGGAACTGTAATTTAAAATTATAGCTTTCCATCAAATTGGCACTTAAATTGCGGAGTGGCTTTTTTAATTTCCTTTAACAGAAGTTTTGAAAACACTGTTAACGTCGATCTCAGTCGTGGGTTTAGTTTATAATAGGAATTTCGCCAAATTGGCGAAATTGGCGTTATTTTTTATTTTCTTCGGCGAAAAGTTTCGATTAACACTATTAACACCAATCTTCCTCCTAGACTGTCGTGAGTTTAGTATAATAGTAAAATATTTATTAAAATTAAATAAACTACAGATTTATTTAGTTTCTGGGGAAAAGAAAAAGTTTAGAATCTTAAAAATCAAATTAAAAATAACAACAAATTTACAGAACAAATGTTTTCGTGTAACTCGTAATCAATGTTGATATTACTTACATAAATATTAATAAAAAAATATGAACAATTGTATTTATTTGGGCTCATCAACTAAGTTACATAGTGGCTATTCAAGCGAACACAAGAAGACATCATTAAGACAAGTTGAACGATGAAACGGTCCATTTCCGGGTCCCCGAACTCTAATCATTCTCAATTAGAACATTATGAAAATTATTTTATATTTTTTAACCGACCGTATTAACAACACTCCTACACTTAATTTTAACTTTTCTTTTCCTTTGATAATGTTTACTTTTTAGTAATATTTTAATAATAAAATGAGAAGGAGTAGATAACTAAAAGAGACGCATTGGATTTTTTTAAAGAAATAACCTTTTTAGTGTTTTTAATGAAATTTTTTTTTTATGATTATGAATAATAAAATATTATAAATAATAATGATGAATATTAGCGATTATAAATCACTATTATTCATTTAATAATCATCAAAAAATTTCCTACTTAAATGTATAAACGGCTTCTCAAAAATAATAAAAAAATAAATAATAATAATAAAAAATAAAAAACTTTTTATACCAAAAGTCAAAGTTATCAAATTCTTCAAAAATGCAGAAATAGTGAAAATAATTAATTTCTATATTTTATAATTAAAAATTAATTTTTTTTTCAGTAATGAACAATTTTGATGAATATCAGCTCCTATTGCACTATTTTCTTGAAGTATACAGTTAGAAGGTTAACGTACGCCGTGCATTGATGGTGTAGAACTAATAAACGAATTAAAAATTTGCAAATCAAAGATTGCAAAAGAATATGCTAAAACTCAACTAAAATTAAAAGTATGCACAATAAAGCTGACAATTCTAATTTAAAATTTTCAACAAATATTTGATAATTTTAGATGGGCATTGCAGTTTATAAGTATTTATTTAAAAAATACAGGAGGACGGGGAGATCAATTCACAGTTTTTTTCTCCCTTTATTCATGTGATTCTACATAAATTTTGATTATTGAGTTTTACAGAAAAAGAGTCCCGCAGTGGACTGATCGTTAAGACACGGTTCCCAGCTGATCACCGAAATCAAGTATCACTGGCTGCGGTCAGTGCGCGGGTGGGTGACCACTTGGATCAGTCTGCGTAGGGACCGAGGGTGTGCGCTGGTAGTCCTCGTTAAATTGTTCTACCGTAAAGTGCTCGACTTCGAGCGCAGGTCGTCGGGCTACCGAAGCAGCGGTGTCATCCCCTCTGCAGAGGATCAAAATTGTGATGGCATGTCTTCGGATCATCCTCAAGGATGTTTCCCAGACCGTCGCCAATAGCCCATTGTACAGCTCTAGTGCGACGTAAATGAACTACAACAACAGAAAAAGAATTAAAATCAGCAAAACTGCAAAAAAAAAAATTGTTTTGGGTTGTTACGGCAATACAGATGAAAAGAACAAAGCAAGTGCTTCACGTTGAATTTCGTGAAAAGTGGCTTGACAATTTTTTTTATTTCCCTTGCTAATAAAATGAAATAGTATTGTAGAATTTCAGAAAACGATTTGCGAGTTTTAAAAGTCAACAGTCGAGTTTGTTTTGAACACAAAAGATTCTTAAAGAATATTTTACTCAAAGTTTTATAACATAAATTAAAACTTTAGCTCTGTTCATTGCAAAGTTTCATTATTTCATTTGAATTTAATCTTAAAGCTAGATTACTACAGTAATAATGTTAAAGTAAATACCAAGGGGGTGCAATTTTCTTACATCAACATTAAAAAAGTTTGTGGGAGTTGAAAAAAAAAAAAAAAAAAAAAATTATACAAAGTATTTGAATTGTCCACGTGTCAAAAATTTTTTGAATTGTAAAGTATGCACATTTTTGTATCATTTCAAAGAATTTAATTTTAAATAGAAAAGCATCATACAGATCGTTAACGACCTGCTTGAGATCGTTTTTGATAAAATGAGCCCCATTTTACTATACAAATGCTAAAAACAGAAGATTGTTTTCCTAATTTCCCGCATCATTTCCGATTTTTTGCACTTTCTTTGTTTTAAACTAAGACTGGCATACACACAAAAATTAAAATAACGTGAAAAATATAAAAAATAGCTTAATAATTCTTCAAAGAGATTTAATGACCTCGCATTTAAATTACATTTATTGCAGTTCACTTTTTGCGTTGCACTGGTTGTTTCACATAACGTCTACCATGAGTTTTATAGCACACACCAAAAATATAGGCATATATTTTTAACTTCTCATCTAATTGGAGAGGAAAGGAAATAGATATGATAGATATTTTACAAAAGTAAATTAATTTTAAAATAACAAGTCATCTTTTTTTCTCAATATAAGATTTTTACACTCCGAATAATTTTCAGATGTTTTGCAAGCACATCTTAAACTCATCCTTTCTCTTAGTTAACAAAAATACGGAAAAATTAAATCCTGCCCTTGGCATTTCATTCCCTAATTTTAACAGCTTTTTAGAACATAAAAAAAGTTTTGAAGGAAATTACTTTTAGTGTTTTTTCCAGTTGATTGCACAAAATTTGATATAACTGTACAATATGTTAAATATTTTTCACAGTGATGAAAAATGGATATAAAAGGAGTTAAATTGCTTGAAATTTTTTTAAAACATCAGTGAAATATACATACACCCCTTGCCATAAAAATTAGCGCTTCAAGAAAGAGAGTTGTCAGAATGAAATAAAATTTTACAAACACTAAGTACATCGTAGATATAAGTATAGGTTTAAAAAATCAAATCAAAATGTTTATAGCCGAAAAAAAAAACAAATGGAAGGAGGTTTTATTACCCTCTTGGCCAACCTCTAATGTGAATGAAAGATGCAATATGGTCGGGCTTTGAGGCATAACATGGCTTGTGGTATCTCGTTCTACAGTTGCTGTAAAAACACCAATAAATCGTCTTAACTCGGTTATCCAACTTGCCATCTCAAGTAATCCTAGATATGCTCGTTCAGTGACAAATCTAGAGATCGAGCAGGCCTGGGAAGGGTGGTAATGAGGCAGAGGTATTCCTGCGACACCCTTGTTGTGCGTGGCCTAGCATTGCTTGCTGAAAAATGGCTCCTGAGATCCCTGGCCACGAGTGGCAACTAATACGGCTGAAGGATGTCACGGAAGTATGGCTGGGGTGTTATGGCGCCGTGGATCTATGAATGGGGAGATTGTTTGTCGTATTCAATCGTATGTCGTAGCACTTCGCACCATCACATTAGTTGCAGAAGCGGTGAGCTGCTGTATAGTGCAGGCAGAATTGAGGCGTTAATCACTGAACCTCCACGCTTTTAAACAATGGACATCACATTAAACACATTATTTTCAAATGAGGATTTTGAAAATAATTCTTTCTAGTGGTAGCGAACCAAAGTAGAAATTTTTAAAGCAAATGGATCTCTCATAAAACTTTTATCAGAACTTAAGAATCTAACCATATGGCCTGCACTTTTATAAGTAATAGTGGACAAGTTACGCTAAAATTATTTTTTTTTAAATATTAAGACATTAATTTTGCTACCGTCTGAAAAGAAGATTTCTGAAATTACGGAAATTCCGTAGCAGTTGGAGGGTATGCATCACTATCCAAATTAAATCTTGAGTCATCACTGAAGACGACCTGGTTCCATTCGATTGCAGTTCAATCCGGTCGAGAGCTACACCGTTCCGAACGGAGACAATGTGGGTGCCAATACTGCCTATGCTGTACAACAGCAACCATTTTTACAGCTAGTGTGACAGTTTAAGGTACCATCACATACCCTTAACAATGCTCAACAGCAGCATGACACTCCTGAGGAATGTTTGTGGCATCTTTCAGCCACATGTGTAACCATTCACGGTGGGGCTCCCGTAAACCATTTTTTCAACAAGCAATACTCAAAGAAAAAACAAGGGTGTCCCAGGAATGTCTCCGTCACATACGCTTGCCCCCTCGCTTTAGCACTGAACGAGCATATCTCGAACCACTTAAGACGACAAGTTTAACAGCTCCCAAGCGTAGACGATTTTGTGGGGATTTTTACAGCAATTGTAGAATGAGATGTCGCAAGCCATCATAAGGGACTCATATGCCTAAATGTCTGAACTTATCACACCCTGCATATGCACTAGAAGAGGCTTAAGAGTGTAATAAAACCTCAATTTTTTCCCTGCAATAAATCATCATTTTGTTTTGACTTTTTAATCATTTACTGAAATCAACGTTGTATGTAAAATTTTGACATAATTTTACATAAAAATTTCCTTCTGACAACTCTCTCTCTCTCTCTCTGTGTATATATATAAAAATTTAAAAGATTTCTATATTATTAACGAATTCATTAGACATATCTGATGACTTGCAATGGAACGAATTACAGATACAGCTGCGAAAAAACAAGATATTGGAATGGATTTCTATTTATTCCTTGTGCAAATTTAAAACCAGGTAAATTGGAAATCTTTCAATTTTAGCTGCTCAAGTAGTTTGAAGTTTAAATTTCAGCCATTTTTTTTCCTTCAATATATCATAAAAACGATTGGTAACTTGATTACAACATGTGATGTGAACTGATCCACAAATGGCTGAAAATGTAAGAATTTATTTTAACTAATTTCACATTTAATTTTAATAACAGTTTTAATCAACAAAACGAACTTCTCAGAAGAGAAGAAATTAGCATTTTGCCAAAAATGCAAAGTCAAGGAAGAACGTATGGACGAAAGGATAAACATCCCTCTAAATCAATTTACATAAACATTCATATCATATTTTCTAATTAAAATAATCCTACAAATTTGTTTAAATGAAGGTATGTAGCCATGTAATCTTATTAAAAAAAAAGCAAAAACTTTTGTTAATCTTTGGAGCTTATACAAATAAATATCTTTAAAATAAAGGTGGAAAAAAAACTTTCAACATTAATAAATCCAAAACTATTTTGAAATTTTAAAAAAGGGTGAAGTTTTGCAATCTTGCATATCTTTAGACGCTCAATTTTTAGATTGACTACAAAAAAAAAAAAAAAAAAAAAAAAAAAAAAAAAAAACATAATATTAATATTAATAGTTTATCTAATATCTATAGTCTTTGAGGCGGTACAAAGCATTCTTCATTTTTCTCATAAAATGAATCAAAAACTATTGTCCACATCAAAACATTTTCATATCAGAATGCTCCTTTAATTTCTCTAAAAATGCACAAAATTTCATCTGATAGTTTTAACACCTTTTTCATTCATTTCAAAATAATTTAATTATTTTCATTCATTTTCTTAATTTATAAATGAATTTCATTAAACTTTCTAGCTCTATATATATTGTTGGCCCACAAACCCACTATTTTTGTATGTCACAAATGACTTTCAGTAAATTTTCTAGATCTACAGATAGTGTCCCGAACCCACTAACCTTGTATGCAACAAATGTGAAGACTTTAAATTTGAAAAACCTTAGCCTAGAAATTTATTTGACTTGTATTAGTAAGGGTGCTCAGAGGTATTATTTCTCAAATTATAAGATTTAAATGTATTTGCAGCAGTAAATCAACTTTGAGTTAAAAAGTTGATGTTTTTAAAACAAATATCTAGTAAATTTGCAAGTAATTGTATTAGTCATTTGTTAGCTCAATTAAAATTCTTTTTATATTTCAAGTTTCCATTTGCATCATTAGGATTTCCACAATTCACAATGTCTAAACTATAACCAGCTATTGATGGTGCTGATGGCTGTTAATATAATAGTCTATTTGTTCAGTGATCTTTGAGTGGAAAGTGAACCCGGATTAATCATTTTGTGTGTTTTTACTAAGAAACGATTTCTTTTTAGAATTTTTATTTTGTTTTTTTCAGTTAAAAGTGTAAGGTACAGCAATTTGCAACATGGCCTACAATTTTTGCTGTTTGTCATGTTGTAAAACTGATATTCGTCAACTACTTTAAAGTACATATTAATTAGATAAAGTAAATTAAATAACATATATTTATACAGAATGCATTTCTTCTAAAATTTAATAAACTTGCTTAATTTTTAATACTGAAAACTATGAAATTTAGAGTTCATTGAAATAACACTAATAGCTAATTTTACTGATCTAGAGTAAAAAGTATTTAATTAAAAAAAAAAAAACTATTTTAGACTGGGTGAGTTTCGATATGCAATGTCAAAAAAATTTAAGCAATATCACAGATATTTTTCTTAACCTGGCATGTACCTTTAGGCAGGTATTTTGTATCCTACTTTTGACACTTAATTTTGAATAAATAATTTTTAGCAACAAATTCTTACATATATTATTATTTAGTTAGGTCTGGCACTTAATTTTTTTTAAAAATTAAATTCAGAAACTTTTCATGTAAATAAGATGTTTAAGTTTACTTTGATGATTCACTTTTATCTGAAAAATATAGATAAAATTATGATGAACCAGATGTCAAGAAAAGAAAATTTTTGCATTTTCCTCACAGTTATGTTAGTTATACAAAAATAATACTTTTGAAGATAATGTCAAAAGATCAAAGTGTTATTTTCAATAATTGGTTTTTTCTAAATCCAAGTTATTTAGAAATAATTATCTTTATGCTTAATAAGTATTTGCCAGGTTTCAATCTGTCTTCGGCAGCAGGTAATACAAAAATAAATCTTTAATATTGATTGGATGTTTAATTTTTACAGGATATTGTAAACTGAATAGCTAAGAAATACATTCGTAAACTTTAAATAACATCGATATACATTTCTTTCCTTTTACTCTTCTTTTTCAGGTAAGCACTTTTTAATCACTCAAAATATATTTTTAAGCACTCAAAAAAACACAATTACGATAAGCACACTAAAAAATTTTTTTCTTCCTATTGTTGAAAGTTCTCCATATATATATATATATATATATATATATATATATATATATATATATATATATATATATATATATATATATATATATATATATATATAGTAAAATAATAATGCAAGGAAAAAAGTAATATGTTAAAAAAATAATACGTAAGAAAAGTAATAAAGTACAATAAAGGTTTATAAAAAGGTTATGCAATTGGTCAACAGTTCCCCCAAGTAAAAATTCTTACAATTAAAAATCTCAATTAATTCTTATCTTTATTAAATTAAATGAAGGGAGATGAAAATTTTGAAGAGATGAAGCTTGATGAGTTTCCTCTGCTCTGGGGACATACATGAAAATACGTATAAGTGAATGATCCCCATGTTAAGTTCAAGGATTATGGTATTGATCTATGAATAGAAGAGCGCAAGGCCATTAGTTTTTCAGTGACGAAGACAATGGTCCTTCACCAACGATGAAATTAAAAAGAGAAAGAAAATTTTTTTTGGCTATTAGGGAAAAAAAAATTGGCTTTGTTTAGTTGGTCCCCATGATCAGCAACAATTTTTTATTTGTCAAATGCCAGTTACATCAGCCGTTATGTCATTAAACTTCTTGCTTGCCAATAACGTTGAAATATACAAGAAAAATCTGTCAGTGCTTCACACTCGTTCAAATGTTCTGCCGTCATAGGTTGTCCACTATCACATATAACACACAAAGGTGAATCGGCTAGTCCAATGCGAAATAAATGATTCTGTAGACAGTCATGCCCTGTTAATAGACTAAAAGCTGCAGCCGCAACTGATCGCGGGTGGTCAGGAATAAAAGCTGAGTTTGTTAAAAGAACACTCCAAGACTTGCCATTGCAAGCCAGAGTGGCAAAATTTCTAAAAGTCTTTTGATATATGTGTGATGTCAGCAGTTCAATGGAATGGAGGCTTGCTTCAGTTTTGGGCTTTTGGAGAACCGCAGCTCCTCTTTTGGCAAGCATATCTGCCATCTCATTTCTATAAATACTGCAATGTGAGGGTACCCATTGAATGATTTCTGTTCTTTCATGAATGTTCTTTTCCTGGCACTGCCTGACTAACATGTTCTTACTCTTGATAAGATGAGATGACCTGCATTGCTGAAGTTGAATCTGAAAGGTTAGCTGCTTTCTTGAAAGGGTTCTGTGTCAAATATAGTTGTTGAAGAGCCACCTGAATGGCTTTCAGTTCTCCATCAAAATGCGTGGAGTAAGCTCCTACGGATAAGTAGAAACTGAAAAGCTTGCTAAAAACTCCAGCCCCCTGCTCCCTAACGGTCAGAGAACCATCCCTGTATGTATGTATCCATTCCTCAGCCGGAAATTAATGCTCAATTTTTTCCAACGCAATAGCTTTTATTTGCTCTGGACTCATTTCTTTCTTATCTACTTTTATATTCAGGTCCAACCGCACATCAAGGAAGCTATAGTCCAACGGGTTTGTCAAAAACAGCAGTGCCGGTTGCAGTGCTCTTATGTCATTGTATTGTTCAAGGCGGGAGACACACTGTAGGAAACCATTTTGCGTCTTCAGATTTCTTTGTCTAGCATTATCATAATTTCTCCAATAAGAATTACTTGGCAACCGAATATAGCAGCAACAATTTGAGAGATATTTCAGAAGGCAGAAAATGAAGCCTGAAATTGAGAATCTCTTGCAATTGAGTTGCACATAAATTGTGCAAGAATCCTTCCCAATGAACCCAGCTCAGTATACGCACATGTAGACATGCAAATATTTCATCAAATATTTAAAATAATTGCCGCTTTCATACGCTATGGACCAACGGCACAACAGAATGGATTGTGGTTGAATGCATTGTAAAAACATTGAATAGAAAAATTTGAAGACCACGCTTTTTGTATAAATTCGTGGTGAAAATCGACAAGGTAAAAAAAAAATCTTATGTTGGAAAAGGGAAAACAAGGCACTTTTTAAATACACCCAATGAAAAAAAGCACCTTTAAGGGCTTTAAAAAATGAAAATAAGCACATGTAAGCACTTTTTAAAAACGATATGCACCCTGTTTTCTTTCTATTGTATCCTTCAAAAATTAGAGTAAAGAACTAATATTAAAGTTACGTAAAGTTATGTTAGTTACGTTAAAAGTTAAAATTTTCAACAGAGACATTAAAGGTCAAAAATCAGAAAATAACTCACGATTGCTATAAAAAAAATCATGAAAATCTCATAACTTTTGCAAGAGCTTTACATCTTGTTTGAATAAACCTTGCCTCCACTTGAAGAATACATAGAGCAATATAAAGCAATTTTTATCAATATGAATATAAAGGCAGTAGGTATCCCTGCTTTTTACATGCATTACAAAATTCAATTCAGTATTTTCTTTCAGATTAGAAATAGAGCCCTAATTCAAATATAGGAAAGAGAAAATCGAAAAAAAAGTAATAAATGAAATAAAATCGAATTTATCGAAGCAATTTTCTTTGTATAAAAGTGTGTTAAAACATTTTTATTTGGTTTTTCCAGACTTCTTTCCATATCATTATGTTCAGCAAATAAATTTTTTTACAACATTTAAACATTTCTAATAAATAAAAATGTTAAATAATAATTTTAATCTTAAAAACATCATTTCAATGCCTCTTTCTCCTGAATTCTTCCAGATGTATTGCATGTACTTTCCTATTGTTACACCCATTTTTCAGTTGATTTTAAACATTATTAATTGAAGACAAAAATTCTTGCATTTAAAGGTTAAATAAAAGTAGAAGAAAGCAAGGAAAGTTATTTTTCATGCACTCTTATACCACTAACAAAATAATTCATTTTAGAAAACAAAATACAACTTTAAGAACTTAAACATTTATCCAAATATCTTTTGAAACTTTAAAAGCTGTACATATGAACACACATATTTCCTTCAAAATTAAAAGAAAAAATTTACTCACATCTGCATCATCAATATTTTCCTCATTTAGAATTCCAAACTGTTCAAATTCTTTTTCCACGTCTACTATTTGAGGTAGAGAATAATTAGGATTTGAAGCTAGGTCATCAGGTATTAAATCACTTAATTCATCCAATGGAAACAATTCAGTTAAATCACAGAAATCATTGTCTTCAAAAGGTAGAAATGCGTCTAAGTCAAAAGAATTCAAGGAATCGACTTCTTTGGCTAATAACTCAGATTCAAAAGGTTTACTCTTTTCATCATGGAATGATTCATTTTTTTGAAAGTGATGAAGAGAAACATTGTTATCAAAAGAGCTAGAGAAGTCATCAATCACATATTCACCTAAAAACAAAATAAGATATTTGTTGTATATCAAAATAATAATGTTTATAAATTTGTTTTTTAATGATTCTGGTAACATCTAAACATATAATAAATATAATAACAAAATAACTAACCGGTTTCTGAATCAATTGTATAATTTAATCCAGCCAAAGGATCAGGAACAATCACAGGTTCTTCAGGCACTTTCAAATCTTTCTGGTCAAGCAAATCCTAAATAAATAGAAATTTAAAATTACACAGTGATAGATACAGTCTTCAAATTCATTATAACTTGTAATTATTACTTAAGTGTTTCTGGCAACATAGCAATTGGGAAAATATTGCAAGAATAAAATACTGTTGAAGACCAATAAAGGTATAAAGGAAGTAGAAAGACATAGATAAAACATCTTTTATGCAGCATAAGACCAAAAAAAAAAAAAAAGGATCTTGTTCATGTTATATTATCTGAAAAAGATTTATTCAGTTAATTTTAAACCTTAAAATTTCTCTAAATTTTTGACTAGTTAAAACCACATTAAACTGAAATGGCCTTTAAAGACAGAAGTTAAATATTGAAATAAATAATCTTAGGAAAGAATTTGAAGTCAAGAAGGGAAAAAAATTCAATTCTTTTACGTTACATTAAGGGAGTTTGTATGGGAAAGTGATTTTAATTGAGCCAACCAATATTCCAGATGTCAAACTATAACAAAATTGACTAAAACAAGTAAATGTGAACTCAGTATATAATATTACTAATAGATTTTAAAAAAGTAATCAGATTGTTGTTTGCACTATTGTTTATTATTTTTCTACCTTTCAAATTTTAGTTCATTATGAATAGAAATGACATAAAATATAGTATAACCTTATCAATCCATGGAACTGGGTTTTTGAACCCAGTTGAAAAACCCAACAAAACAGTCAACAAAACAATGAGAAAATTCATTGCTTGTTTCAATAAGATTAGATTTTAAAAAATCTAAAAACTATAAGATGTTAAAATTCATAGAAGTTCTAAAAACTAAGTTATGCTATTTCTCCTAATCTAATAAAACCACTCCTTCATTTTCAACCTTTTTTCAAACATATTGTGCTGTTAAACTTTTTCATTCGATTTGGTTAAAAGTTTAGCATATTATTACTTATGTAGGTCATTGTTACAATTAGAATTTTTAGGATTTTGATAAATTGAATAGTAAGACTAATTCTTCATTCAATGTGTCATCCTTTTTATTAAAAAACATATAAATAAGACCAGCATGAAGTAAAAACCACAATTATTATAGACATCATGTTTAATATTTAGATAAATTGTATAACAAATTAGAGACTTAATTGACCTGTAATTAACAAATAAAATAGGTAACATTTATAAAGTTGTCTTTTTTTCAAAAATTTATTTTTAAATATGTTATTTAAATTTAGCGCCCCTCAGAAGCTGTGTCTGGGTAATGGTGTCTCCTCTTGCTCCCCTCTAGCTATGCCACTTATCACCTGATTTGCTTCCATATGAAAAAAAATTAAAATCATGGAAATAAGGAAAATGATACAGAAATTTTTTTTTATTCCAAATGTCTTTTTTAATATTAGGCATTACAACTGGGCTATAAATCGATGTATCGCGATATATCGATTTAGAACATATATCAGCAAGTAGATGCAGCATTTTTCGTTTCAGGCGATGCATCAGAAATCTGACTTAAGCTGTAGATTAAAGACGACGAGTGCAAAACAATGTATCGATATAGGACATGCAAGGATCTTCTTGCAACTGATACCGACTTGCACTGTGGAAGACGATGTTCATTTTGTTATGTTGCAATGGCCTTGATTGATGAGTGGTAGAATCAGAACCATAGTTTTGAGAATATATATCGTGATCTCGCATGTTCGTTTTCGCGCCTCATAGTTTTTCTCTTTTTCTTTGTCGTGACTTGATATCGTTTCTTGTAGATTATTTTCAGTGGGACTGACTTTGTGATCGCCGTCATTACCTTGTTCTGAACGTAATCTATTATGGAAAAGAATATATAAAGAAGCGTTTCTTAATTAATTAGGTAAATTTTTCTAAAAACAAAATTTTTTTTATTTATTTTGAAATGTGAAAATTAATTTTGATATTATATGTTTAAGTAATTTTTTACATTATTGAATTTATTACAATTGGAAATCTAATTTAAGGTGCCCGTAAAGAATTAAATTACAAAGCAAATTTGTTAGGCTATTTTTTACTTTATTTTAATTTATTAAAAACTTTTTGGATAAAACTTCTAATACTTTAATGGGTTTTTATTACTGATTTTAAATTTATAAATCTTTAGTTGCTTTTATTTTTATAAATAAAATTGTAACAAAACTTAGTTTTCCTCTTTTGGATTTGGACATAAGTCAATCAACTTTGTTTATTCAAAAAAAATTAGTAAGGTTTGCAACTTCTTTTTTTAAATTTATTTTTAATCATTTAGCACTTCGTTTTATTAAAGAGTATAACCATGTTTTTTCATTTTCTTTCAATATTATCAGTTAAATATATTATCGAATATCATAATTCTTTTGTTTTTATTTTTAAGAAATTAAACCTTACTTTGTTTTTTCGTTCAGAATTCGGTAATAATTCAATTTAACTTATTTATGTGAAATAATGATAAAAAATAGTGTTGCTTCAAAAGCGTTTTTTTGTTTTTATTTATTTAGCACTTTGTTTTAAGCATACAGATAATTTTGAATGAACTTATTTTTTAAATTTTCTTTCTATATTGTTAGGTAAATATATTGATAAATTTCAATTTTTTTAAATTTTTTTTATTATTTATTTCTAAACTAAGAAATCTTTCGTTATTTGCGCAATCATTTTTAGAAAATATAACATTAATATCTTTCTTAAGCAAAACCTATATATCTTCAAATTCATAAATTGATTTAAATCAATCTGAGTATGAAGTTTTGATAGAAATGCGACTTTCTGTACCTTACAAGTAAATGAAATTCAAAAATACCAAGCCGCATTACATCACTATATCGCGATGCAAAACTGACGATGCATCAGGATATAAAATTTCTTATATCGTCCAGTCCTATTAGGCATATGCATAAATATTCTACACAAAAACAATTTAACTTAATTTAAAGACAAGCAATTACTATGAATTTGAAACAAAAGTAATATGACTCCTCAGTTTACAATTTAACTCAGCTCACAATCACAAAGAAATTTGGGGAGAAAGATGGAATCGGCATCTATTTGGAATATTTAATTTTTGAATAAAAGTGCTCGGTCAGTAGATAAAAATTAATGTTTACATATATGGGTCATGCAATCAAAATTGAAATATTAGCAACATACATTTAATATATTTTTATTTTGCGATCCTCAAATTTTATATGTCACAAACTGCAATTAAAATTTTAAATTCCTACATTCTTAATACTCATATAGAATTTTATATTATGGCACCCATCTAATGGATGTGTGATTCCTAATGTTTAGTTTAGAGTTTTGAACCCAACCCAGAAGACAAGGTACCTTTCGGGTCAAACAATTGACCAACTCTTTTTCACACAATTTTTTTTAGGAAACACAAAAGTCCTTAATAGTTATTTCAACGGCAAGGTAGTTGAACAGCAAGATCTGATTATCACTAAGGACAATTTGCATCACACAAAGATGCATAATCATTAATTAAATTTTTAAGAAGAAAAAAAGTTACCTTTTCTTTAAGGAATTCAACATCTTTCAACTTATCAGTTTCCCCAGGTTGGCGAGAATCATATGCATCTCTGGTAACTCCTAAATCAATGTCTTGTTTCCATAGTATTTCAATAAGGTCCATTTCCTAAAATGATGCAATAATATGTCAGAAAGGAAGTACAGGCTTATAATGTAAAATAGCAATATGAATTTGAAAACTAAGTAAAGAATAAGAATTTACAGATAAAACAATTTTTTAAAAAATATTAAATAATGCCACAAATGATAAACTATGTATGTGAATGTAATACCAATAAGCACAATTTTTAATTATTATAGAATAAACAATTTTTTATTTATTTTAATAAATTAAAACTATCAATAAAATTAGTTGTATTTAAATTTTTCAGTCATTATTTGGAACAGAATAATTTGTAAGTAATTTAAATATGTAAATTTGATTGTTCTGCTTTACCTATACAAAATTATGTAATTGGTTTCTTTCTATTTTTCATTTTTACCTGAGCTGTAAAATCACATAGTAATTTAGTTGAATCACACGTTACGTGCATTTTATAATTAAAATTAACTTGTGCCCAATCAAATTTTGTTATTTTTCTAATAGTAATAATAATAATAAAAAATAATAATAATTTGCTCAACGAAATCAACTTCACGGAAGATTAGAAAGAAATAGACTGTAGCATAAAAAATGTGTGATAGTTGAAGAGATGATATCTCTTTATGACAGAAAAATATGATAAGAAATGTGTGGTTCTAAGTTCACATTTTATCAGCTATAAAACAAAAACTTTATTCTAAATTAATTCTTGAAATTTACAATAGAGGGCACCACCACAAAAAGTTTTGATCACAAATTATTCACATGAGAAAGAAAAATTAGTTTTGGAATGAAAAAAGCTGAAAATATTCGATATGTTTTTCTCTAATTACTTAACAATTTCTTTGTATTTCTATTTAAAAATGAAAATAAATAATTCTTTACTTGTTTCAATTAATTAGTTCTAAAAGTAAAAACTCGATTTTTAAACATTTTTTTTCCACATCGATCTTACGTCGAGGTTGCTTCTTAGATTCATGTTAGACAAAATAATAAATTATCTTGTCCTAACATGAATGCTTATCTGAAAATACACACAGTTGCAACCAAAAATTGACACCAAAATAATTTCTTCACCCAGACTACTATTTCATTTAAAGTTGATTTTTTAAAAAATATTTGTTTAATTTTATTATAACTATTAGACTTAAAAGGTTATTTCTGAATTACAATGAGCTAATTTTAAATTTAAATTAAATGAATTTACGGTATATATTAGTTTCATTTGCTACTGATAGATGGCAGCACCAAACATTAAAATAGAATGACGAAATCTTTACGTAATTTGTTTTGATTGCACCTCACACTGTAACCCCAGTAGCAATCCACGTGGAATCCTTTTTTAAAACGCAGTGATAATGAACGGCAAACACTTAAACTGTAAATAAATAGGCAAAAACCAAAATAAGTTTATTTAGTAGTGGTTGAGGAAATGTTGATACTTTTTATAATAAGCTTGATTTTAATGACAAGCAATCACATCTTGTAAAAGTTAATCAATTGTTTTTTAACTCTGAAGTAACATATTTATATCGATATAGAAAGCACAGATGTTTATTTCCATTGCAACCATTTCTCGCTAATAGGGAGTTTTTTTAGACATAGTTTACAATTACTACACAAAACTCTTTAATTTGGATAAATTTGAAGTATTTTAAGAAACTTAACGTTAACACAATTTCATCCTTTATGGGTAATACGTATTAAAAAAATTACGTATTACGAAATTTAAAAAAATATGATTCAAGCATAATAATAATCTTCCATGCACTAAATATCTGCAAAATGGTTATTTTTTCTTAACTTGTTTTAAACTTAGATTTATATTGCTGGTGATTTATAATTTTTTCTTCATTTATCTAAATTTTGGAAGGACATATAGAGATTTTTAACCATTGAGGGGGACAAATATTTAGAGTCCTCCCCACCAAGAGCTGTCTTAAGGATGGGGACAAGCGAAACCAAAGCCCCATTCCCGTGATATTCGTTCCCCCTCTTTCCTTTTTCTTAATAATTATAAAGTGTTCATTTTTTAAAAATTAATTATGTATATAAATATACAGTCGGACCTCTATTTAACGAACTCCCCTTTAACGAATTTCTCTAATTTGCGAATTTTTTCGAGAAACCAAGAACATTTTGTAAATTTTTTCGTAAAATAACTTCCAAACAACGAAGTGAATTTTCTATTTAACGAACTTTTCCTTGAGATCCATTTTCCCTATTTCCGTAAAATTTCAGAATATTTTAAACTTGCTAACGCATTTTATGGGGGAAGTGCCCTTGAATTGATTTTAGAAGCCACTTAACTTTTAGAGAAAGCAATAAAATCCCTTTCCCTTTTTTTTTTCTTCTTGCATTTCAAACGAAAAACTCAAACAAAATTAACGGATTTTATCAGTAGCAATTAAACTTAAGAACGCATGTGGTAATGCATGTTTAACATTACTTTTATAATAAACACAGATATAATTTTATACATAAATTTAGCTTTTCTTAGTTGAAAATATATGTAGCATGTATTGGATAATGTTTTGCTCTATTCTTGCGTTCCATGCAGATTTCTTTTATGGTTAAGATTTTTAAAATAAATAGTAGATACTACTTTGCAAGATAAAGATGTATTAATTGCTATGTTAATTATGTCTAGTGTTCATGAATTTAAAACCTGTTTTGTGTCGTTTAAGTATTTCAAAAGATGACTTTCTATTTAGCGAATTTTCTATGTAACGAACTTATTATCGGGATTTAGAGACTTCGTTAAATAGAGGTCCGACTTATATATATATCAGGATAGATCAATAATTTTTTGTGCTAAAACGCCATTTTATTCAACTTGGTTGGATAAAGCCGCATATATAAAGATATAATGAACAAAATACTTTTTTTTTCCTACTGAAAATTTATCTATAACAAGAAATTAATATTATAATGCTCCTAGATTGAGATATATACAGGTGTTTAAAAATCAAGGCACGTAAAGAATATAATTTGGAATTTATCGCAAATTAAATAAGTTGATTTAAGAATAGAAATCACACAACAAAAAAAACTTTGTTCTTTTGCAATGCTTCAGGCTTCATGCATCCATCGTTTAGTAGTAGTAGTACTTGATTTACGTCGTAGTAGAGTTGCATATTGGGCTATTGGTGACAGTTTGGGAAACATCCCTGAGGATGGTTCAAAGACATGCCATCACAATTTTTATCCTCTGCTTCTCCGCTTTGGTAGCCCGACTACCTTGCGCAGGAAGTCAAGCAGTTTACGGTAGAACAATTGAAAGAGGACTACCCTCGATCCCTTCGCAAGCTGATGAAATGGGTCACCCACCTGCTCAATGACTGCTGACAGGGATGCTCGACTTCGGTGTTCTACAGGTAACCATGCCTCTACGATCAGTCCTCTGTGGGACGTGCCTATCGTTTAGAGTTGCGACTCATTGTCCAATCATTTGTCATACCCGACTGAAAAAGTTCAAATTTAATCTGGCAACGCCATTTAACAAAAGATTTAGTATATTTTAACCGTGATGTAAAATCGAAAACAATAGCTAAAAAGAGGTGTAATCAGTTGTTGAAATCGCCTAAAATAAAACTTTAAGTAGCATGGCGATTGTCTGTAACTAGTTTTATGTGATTTCTGATAAATGACAAGTGTAATTTAGTCAATAATGCCGGGTCTCGGGTTTGTCCAACTCTCTCTTAAATGATTACTTAAGCAAGATCCTTAGACGCAGAATTCCTCACTTTTAACTAAAAGCAATTTATTTCGTGTTTATAAAATATAAAAATAAAACGATAGCAAGGAAATTTGGAAGCGGGATTATAAATATTAAAAAAAAATTTTTTCTTCTTCAAAATGCTAATATTAAAAATTACTAATATATATAAAAAAATAATAATTACTAATATATATTAAAAATTAATAATATATAATAATATTAAAAATTAATAATATATAATAATATTAAAAATTAATAATATATAATATTAAAAATTAATATTTTACCAAAAAAATTATTTTATTTATATAAAAAAAAAAAGTGAAAATCTGAGGCCACGAACGATTTAGTTTTCTGGGGGCTAGCAAAAAGAGAACATATAAAGGGCCACGTAAATTTTGGCAACCGACTTTTAACAAACTAGAACTACATGCAGAGCTGAAATTCTAAATTAATGACGAAAATTTTATATTCTTAATAAGGAAAAGAATTATGAATGAACATTAATACAGCGACGAAAAGAAATAGCTAATATGGTGGGTGAATTTCTTAGATTAGAAGTAGAGAAATTTTCAATCTTTTATCAGTTATCTCACAAATATCAGCGTTTGAAATGCTACCTTTAGTCAACTAGCGTTTTTTTTTTTTTTTTTTTTTTTTTTTTAAAGAATTGTCGTGATAGTGGAAGAGCGGGGGCATTTGGCCAGAGCATCACATTTTAAGGATTCCAATTCTGGTGATATTAGGTGCTGATTATTGAAAAAATTACTTTTTTTTTTTAAAAAACATCAATTTTAGTATCGAAAATCTTTTATTGCATAGATGATATTGAAAAGAATACCTCATTCTCCACATTCCATGATAGCTTATAAAATTTATAGTATTTGATAACAAGATTTATTGAAAAATTTTTTGATTATTTTTCAGGTTGCTTCACTCACTTCTAAGGGCTACTAATGTTGTGTATATAAAAATCAACTCACAGTCTAATATATAAAGGGGGAAAAAATTTAAAAAAATGTCATGCAGTTCATATTCAGGAGAGTAATTCAAAAAGGGGAAATATGTTTATTTCAATATTTAAAAAAAAAAAAAAAAACTAGATTCCTATAAAGAACACCAATTAGTAAACTAAAAATAAAATTTCAAACGCTGAATATATTTTTTCTCAAAATTACAAACCGCAAATAAGTTATTGCAGGATCAAAGTGAGGAAGTAATCCTGTAATAATTTATTTTTCATAATAGGAAAACATTTTATGAACGATACAATCTTCATGGTTCACTCTATACCTAAGCTCACTCTTTTTATGCTTTAAAATTTCAAATATTACATACTATTTTAGACAGGGAGACATACTATTTTAGACAGGGAGGGGGGGATTACATACTATTTTAGACAGGGAGACAGGGATACTATTTTAGACAGGGGACAGAACAGTTTTCGAAATGCATTAAACAAAATAATAATAATAATCATTTTTTTTAAACAAACAAACAAACTATTTTCGACGCAATAGTTATTGCAAATTCCTCGACTCATTTGATGATGAAAGGAAGCAACTAAAAAAAGTGTATTAGTGACATAAATGAGAAGAAAATATTTGAAAATAGGTTCATCAGTTAGCCTAATTTTCACGTTAGTTGAAGTTATTTCCAGCTTATTTTAAAACTAGTATACTTCCAGCTTACTTCGGCTGCCAAACCGAGGTCACCACAAATCAGACAAGATAGGAATAAACAATACACTCATTAGATTTAAAAGCTCTGTATCTCATATGAACAAAGGTGGATTTTAACCACTATTCATATAAGGCCTTCGTGTGATACACACTCAGAAAGCTAGTTTTGTTCCAAGACAAACAAGATTAACAAAGTTATTATTCCAGATGCTTGCTAGAAATTTATAACCAACCAGATTTATATGTAAGGGCTTCTACATTTAAGATTATCAAATGGAAATCATCCTAATGGGTAAAAAATGAATTCTATTTAAGACATAACCAATCAAACGCTGCTAAACTTAGTTCCATACGATTGAAATATATATTTGTAACGGGCATAAAAATGTCGAATGATTTTTAAAGTTCAATGAGGATGCAGAAAAGGAATTTCAAGGTTGTGCTATTGTATATTTCATAAATTTAAAACATATCCTAACATTTTTGAGTGTCGAAAAGGGGTTTCTTGAAGGCACCGTAAGACTTATTTACTTTACTTAGCTCAAGTATTTTGTATAGATTTTAAATAAGTCAGGCAAAAACGATGCTACACTCGTTGTATGACATAGATATATCTATCTGTCTCTTTCTATATATATACATTTATTACACCTGTGTCATACAAAGTAGTGGCATCTTTGCCCCTGACATATTTAATAATCTGCCTGAGTAAATATGCAACACTCGTTGTATAACATAGATATATCCATCTGTCTTTTTCTATATATATACATATATTACACCTGTGTCATACAAAGTAGTGGCATCTTTGCCCCTGACATATTTAATAATCTGCCTGAGTAAATATGCAACACTCGTTGTATAACATAGATATATCCATCTGTCTTTTTCTATATATATACATATATTACACCTGTGCCATACAAAGTAGTGGCATCTTTGCCCCTGACATATTCAATAATCTGTCTGAGTAAATATGCAGCACTCGTTGAATAACATAGATATATCCATCTGTCTTTTTCTATATATATACATATATTACACCTGTGTCATACAAAGTAGTGGCATCTTTGCCCCTGACATATTTAAAAATTTGCCTGAGTAAATATGCAACATTTTTTTCATAAATCCCAATTTGTCTGCAACCTCAACTCATATAATTTATCGACATTGTAAAAGTTTATAAAATATTACCATCATTTATAAAATATTTTACTTTAAAAAAAAAACCTTCGATAATTTAAAACGGTCAATGAAACTGGACACAAAAATAAAAGCGAAGAACCAAATGAAAAATGAGAGATCACTATAGGACTTGGAACCCATATTTATCTAGAAAAGATAAAAACATTGAGGCGTATATATATATTTTTTTTAAATAAAAAATCCAGTTTTCCTTACAAATGTAGAGTATTATTACCTTACAACTTACTGACGCAAAATAATAAAAACAACTTACCTCAGGTGTAAGTTCCAAATTCTCAGGAGAGCTTGGTAACTCATTAATAGCAGCACCATTAATATCAGATACATCTTGATTTCCAATAGCAACACTTCCTTCAGAAGTATTAGCCTCATCAGAAGTAGAAGATGATTGTTGTTCAGGAAAATTCACAATACATGTAATCCAATTTTCTCGTCGAACGCTATTTACATAATTGAGTCTACTGAACAATATAGCTGCTTCATCAAGCTCATTCTGTTCGATGCTTTTTGGGTGAGGATATCGCAAATAGGATTCTGAGTGGGATATTTGGGTATAGGCTGATGTTGAACCTAAACGAACAGACTGACTTGCTGGTTCTCGGATAGAAGCATGATATCTAAAATTTCTAGAATCAAGCTCTACGCGAAGGACGAGCAATATAAGTAATAACAAATCGTAATTTGCTTTTTTAGCAAAAAACATGTTTTGTTTCTTTTATATCACAGTGCTTCCAAGTTTAGATCGTTGTTAGTTTGTAAAAAAAAAAAAAAAAAAAAATTAAAAAAATTAAAAATTAAAGTATACTGCGATAATATTTTTTATTTTTTCTCTACTTTAACTTTCCTTATTGAACCTACTCCATAAAATCAAGATGAATTGCACTAACTAACATTGCTGCATTAAAAAAAGAAAAAAAAAGAAGAAAAAAAAAGAAAGAAGTAGAGCTTTATAACAAATATATTTAGATAGGAGGTTTGATTGCACTCAATAAATATCGAACACGCAGAAGCTTTTCAATTTAGTGATTGTTCCATTTAGAAGCTGAATTGTTGACTTTAAAGACTATATCCTTTAACAACAGATATTTCCTAAAACAACCTGCAAAAAATATACAGCAATAATTAGAAATAACATATAAAATGTACTTACAAATATTATCTAAAACAAAATGTTGCGGAAATAGATATGATAAGAGTAACGTGATGCCATTTTTTAAAAAAATTCTAAATTTAAATGAACAGTAAGTTGAATAGCATCGAGTTTGAACAGCACTGTGAAAACAAGAAGAATGCATACAATTTACCAGTGTAACAGTTGCTATAAAATGAATTGTACAGCACACAAAACAAATAAACAAAAATACAATGAAACCAAAAAAAATATTAATTAATGGAAAACGATACACAATGAAAAATTTCTGCTATTCGCGATCGCAACGCTCGAGTACGCCGTCTAGCGGGAGCCTGTAAATATCGGACATTAATTTATCACGTTTTCATTTAGTTCCATCGAAATCATTGACTGAATCAGACGCCATTTTTTAGCAGCAAATAAGAAACAAAATTTCCCTAAGGAAAAGGCCGAAGAACTTGAAAAAAATCTCCAGAATATTAGTAAATCTTTCAGGAACAGAACACGCCAAACATTTGAAGAAAAATTCCGCAATAATTTTTAATTTCTATTATCAACAAACTTGCAACTGATGACTTCAGATTTCGGATACTGTTACAGATGTGTGTATTAAGGTAAAATGCATTTCTTCTGTCTTCAATTCATTACGAATTAAAGTGAAGTCAACATTGCTTTCGTCATTCCAGTGAATAAATATGAATTCAGAACATACAGAATTGTAATAGTTATAGAATAGTATATATTTCTGTATCCATATAATTCGGAAAACAACAATAAAAAATTATCCAAGTTACTTGAAATAGTGCCATTTCTGCTGATTCTTAATTAATTTAAATCGTTTTCTTGGTAAGTTTTTTTTAATTTTGAAAGAATAAGTTCAACTAGAATTCAGCTATTCTGTTTTTAGCTACATATTCAAATTCATATCAATTATAAAATTTTGCTGTGTAGTATGTTATCTAAAAGTAATGAAGGTATAAACTATGTATCTATTATTTGAGAATAAAGTTTTCAAACAAGGAACTTATCATTTTGGAATTCTCCGGGAATCATAAATCAGGTAAGTGCAATGATTTTTACAATAAAAAATTTGCTTGTAAATATTTTTTTTTCGTTTGATGATGGTTCTCTACACTACAGAATGGGTTTTTACGTCTGATTAAGAACTATAAGAATAATAAAAAAAGAAACAATATGAAAGTTTTTATTTCAATGTAAAGAATTCTTAAAATCGTTTTTTTATCCTAAGAATTCTTTATTTTCCGTTTTTTAGTTTATAATTTTTTGATAAAAATTGTTCTCAAAATACTTTTTTTGAAAAATTAAATGGTATAACATTATGTGTTTATGTATACTTCTTGTATATTCCAATGTGTGAAGTAATATGATTCAGAAAAGTATGGAATAAAAATTCGGTACTAACGTATTAACGCCACCGCCACTACAGATTTGGCGGTTTTTAAGAGCCGCTAATCTACACTTAAAATTTTTGCGACAATTCATAAAATAAAACACTTTATTTAAAATCAAAATAGTTAATCGGATTTCGGTGGAAAATGAGCCGATATAGAGTTTAGCATAGATTCAAAACAATCATATCGCCATATGAACTCTGATGAATAAGATTCCAAATGAAATAACATTTCCAAAACGTACGTTTACCAAGATAAAGTTTTATGTTGTGGGAATTGGTACATTTTCGTTTTTTTAAAATATTTCCCTCCTGAAAAAATAAAATTGCATCTTGTTTTGTTTTTGGCAAATCCCGAAGACGAATATTCGTAGCACTAAAAATGGCGACAAAAAAGAATTGTCTTTTTTTTTGTTTTTGTTTTTGTTTCGTCAGCATTCTTTATTTTACGTTTCTTAGTTTCTAAATAATGATTTTTATTGAAACTTGAAATTTTTTGATAAAAATTGTTGTCAAAAAACGTTGTTTACAAAATTAAATTTCATAAAATTATGAGGCTTATGTATACTTTTTGTTCATTTTAATTTTTGAACTAATATGATTCTTAAAACTATAGAATGTAAAGTTTAAATGGGCCTTTCATGTTATATCATTAAATTTAGTAATACTATTTCTCGGGCATTAGGTTTTAACTCTTATAAGAATATACATATTTTTTTCTGTTAATGTACAAATATTTTTCCGATGTGTTTTGGATGTTCCTTCTCTAATAAAAAGAGATACCATTTTGTTTTCGGTTGTATAAGAAAGAAGATCAAGCATTTTTCTTTTTTAAATTTAATAAGCCACATTAAAGAAGGAACGTTGCAATGCTACACGCTACATTAACGACGTCTCCAGAGTAACTGAATGACGGTTCATATAGAAATCGCAGGTAAGCGTCTCATACAACAACGCCCCCTATAGTTCGTTGCGATCGCGAATTGAAAATCGGATATTTGTGCAATAAGAGATTCTTTTTCGTTTGAGAGATCAACCAAAAGCAGGCGATAATTTAAGTCACAAAAATAAACACAAAAACGTCCTTCTAACAACTGAATAAACAGATCTTTTTTCCCCCTCCCAAACAAGATCTAGATCTCAGGGGTCGTTCTTTTTTTTTTTTTTTTTTTTAAAAGCTGCGTTTGGACGGCAAAACTCATTTTTTTATTTTAATCATTCTTATTGTTGTCATATTTGAAATAATTTAATTATAATTATATAGTTAATATTATAATTGCTTATTTTATATAATGATTTCTAATATACTAATTTCTAATATACTAATAAGTTTGTATGAAATATATATCGCTCATCGGCTGCAATAGTGGCACAACTCAAAAAACACGCGTTTTGGACTAAGAACAGGTGTAAATATGAAAATACACATTCTTTTCAGCAGCAATGCTAGCACAACTCATAATTCAACTTGAAGGTCTTCGTTTAAGCAAACTAAAGCATTTCTTATGCATTTTCCTTAGCAATGAAAACCTCAAAACATGATTTTTTGAGTTGTGCCGCTATTGCAGTCCATGAGCGATATACTTTTATGTTATTTTAAACCTTTTACATAGCCCGTCTTCCATAACTGTAGAATTAATAATCTAATAAATCAAATTAATTAATAATCGAATTAAATAATCTTTGCACTTGTATACATGTTTTTAAGACTAGAATGCTTACAAATTATTCAACACCAAATGATTATTAAATAAAAAAAAATTTCCTTTTTTTTAAATAACAAAATTGTTAAATAAAAATAATTACTAATTAATTGACACACCTTAACTGTGCCTTTCAACACATGAAGATTACATGTTAGTAAAAATCCGATCATTAGATCAGTAAATATTATTCAATGTAACATTTTATTATTATTACTTAACGTATTAAGAAATCACCGTATTTGATGTATATTTTCTGAAAAATATTTTTAAAAAGTACTTCAGAAAAAAAAAGCATTTTATCATTAAAAAAAATCAATAGAAGAAAGAAGAAAAAAAAAGGAAGTTCTTTCGGTGTCATTCACTATAAAGGAGGAATTAAAACTTTCATTACCAGTTTATTTTTGAGAGGATAGCGATAGGTGGCGATTATAATTAATATTTATTAGGAAAATTATCTAGCGTAGGAAAACAATTGACGCGAATTAGTTAAAAAATTAAATGACAAATTTAATTCTTGCATTTTAATTTCTATATTCCCCCTTAATTATTCATCTTGCAACTTCTTCTATGTAGGTTATAATTTAATCAATTACAGTAAGGCAATTATGTATAATATATGGCAAGAGAGGTCTTTATAGAAAACTCAGCATATCTGGATATCATTATATACTGGGCAATTCCATATGTGACGGAATGACATTTTGATTTGCAAAATAACAATTAATTGAAGTTTCTATGTATCTAATTTCAAATAAAAATTTTTTTTTTCTCATGCATATCATTATTATTGGCATAATGCGCTTCATAAACTAAAAATACAGGATTTTCTATCTTTTTTACTTTTAATTTTACGAACTTTTTATTTGCGTGACGGAATGACATTTTGGCAACCAAGCTTTTGGCATGCCGCTTAGAACTGGTAGTTTCTGCGAATTTTGCAGCTATTATTTTTCTGAACTATTTTATACTTTTAGTATAATGTGTAAGCAATGTAAAATGTGAATTTGGAAAATTAACCTCAAGTTGGCTAGCAGTTATTAACATCTATTTGCTGTGACGGAATGACAAAAAGTTTAGTAGAAGAAAGCCTTCATTTAAAAAATGTTTTATTAATATGTAAATGATAAACAGAATGTAACAGATAAACAGGATTAATATTTATGTAAGAATTAGTAAAAATTTCAACAGTTTGAAAATTAGGCTGTCTCTGAAGAGGTTTTATATCTAACTTGCCAATGTCACATTTTATCTTTGTTCACAGGAAATTTATGCATTATTAAGACATGTGACGGAATGAGGTAAAAGAAGTTACTTTTATTTTATATATTAAACTTAAAATGCTTACATTTTGTTCTATATGCATATTTTTATCAAAATATTGCAAAAGAAAGATACATTTCTTTTATTTTATAAGTATTTTTCAAGAAAACAATTTGAGCACAAATGTGAACAATTCATGCACAATTCACTTGATTACTTTAAAATTCAAAAAATTTGAAATTGTCAAAAATGAAACGGCAATATGTAGACTTTGGCTATTTTTGAACATATTTTTAAAATTAAAATATGCAATTCACAAAAAAAAAAAAAAAATTCACTTAAAAGTTGACACTTCCGTGGAATTGCCCTACTCTATATATAGTATAATATGCGTAAAATGGAAATAATCATACGTTAAATAACGGAATATCAATTTCCATTAGGCTAAAATCTGTTAGATGTGAAAAAAGTAGAATATTTTGTCGGTTAGCTTTCAATTCAGGACAAAATTCGAAATTTGTATTTGAGAAAATGGACAACTAAAGATGCGCCTTTTTAATAATCAATCAAAATTTAATAACTAAACGACGAATTTCATACTTACTTTTTTAAACAATAAGTATAACACAGGGCAATATTTTTTAATGATATATATAATTATTTTTCATAATAACTTTCATTATATATTTTTTAACGGGTTGCTAAGCAGTTTTTATCTTCTGATAACGTGTCCTCTAGAAGTTTGTCACAACATTTATGCGACCCCCTGTTACATTTATAAAGTTTTTAAATTTGTACTATTTGCCAGAAAATCGACGAAAAATGTCATTAAAAAAAATCTTTAGCTTTAGAAGCAAAATTAGTTTTAGATTTGAAATTCCCACACCCGAATTAGTCAAGATCAAATATTTGTATAAATGCAACAAAAAATTTGTTCTACAGTGTTATCATTTAGGGGGCAAAGAATACAGATGTAATTTTTCAGGCATCTCTTCGTATTCAGAACATTAAGCGATTAAGTAGTTTTAAAAAATCTTAATTCATGCAGCATCAATTGAATACCACTATTATAAACTTATAAGAACCACTCACAAAAAGAACTGTTGACTTTTAATATCCTTTCAAAAAAGACTAATTTTTAAAAAAAAAGTTACTAAGTAGTTCTAGCAAATGAACAACATTACGAATTTTTTTGGAACTGTTAGTTTATTCTTTCTTTTTTAAAAAAAAGAACAATTTTCATGAAAAAAGTTTAAATATGAATCGAAATCCAATTTCTTAAATAGCTATGTCTATTTTCTTAAACACGCATTACGAGCTTTGTAATAACGATTTGCGTTTCCTTTTTCAATAATGAATACTTCGTGCATGCTTTTATAACAGTATAATATAACAAATAAAATAATTTTTACTTTTTATGCTACGAGATTAATAACATGTGACAATTTCTTCCTCAATAGAAAAAAAGAAGTAAAATTTAGTATTGGAAAATCTTGCCGTTATGGTCTTTAACATGTGAGTGATGACTTCAATTATGCATTTTAAAATTCCAGTCATCAGTTGGATCGTAGCAAGTGAAATGAGGATAACGAGTTTGAAAAATAACTTAAGTGCTTTTAGAAGCTCTTCGCTAAGGAAAATAAAAAGCCACAGTTTAAGTGCCTTAAATTTGCAGCAAAGCTATAATTTTAGACTATCTATATTATCTTGCGGTAAAGAATTATCTGGGATTTAAAACGGACAATTAAATATCTGAAAAAATTATCCGTCTGCTATAAATCGGCAATTTCGATTCTTTTTTTTTTTTTTTTTTTACTATCCATATTCAAACTTTAGTTCATTAAGCTTTCCAAAACCATTTTAATTTTTGATTTCTGATTTTTAGAATTCTTAATTTTTGATATCTAGCCTTTAAACCAGTGCTTCCCAACGTGGAGCCCACGCCCCACAGGGGGGCAATTTGATTGTTAAAGGGGGCAATTCGAAAATGAACTCGACACGAGTTTAATCCTTTCGCTCCAGGCCATTTAAATGCAATGCTGGATTTCGGTGCCAAAATTGAAAGAAAAAAGCAAATTCTTAAATAATTGCTGCCAATAAACGTTATGTGACTTAGTGATTTTTTAAGCGACAAACCTGAAATGAAGTATTTGTTAACAGTCGATGATAAAGCATTAGTGAGTTATTTAGCCGATATGTTGGAAAAACTAAATATATTAAATAAGCAACTTCAAGGAACAAATAAAACTCTTGTTGATGCAAAAGAGAAGATATTTGGTCTCATTACCCTTATTGAGTTATGTCAGAAATATATTAACAACAAAAACTTTTAACAGTTTCATTGGCTCCAAAAATGTGAAATAAATGATACCGTTTTACTTGTTATTATCGATCATTTGAAAATTCTATCGGCTGATTTAAAAGAAAGATTTTCTGATTTAAAACAAAATTGATTTTCCAACATGGACGATGCAGCCAATGTTAGTGGATTTGTCTGATATATCAAACATACAGTATCAAGAAGAACTTGCAGAAATGCAAAATGATGAGTCAGTTAAAGCTTTATTTAATATAAAAGGAGTGATGGCATGGCTTTGTGAGGAAACAGAAATCAAATGCCCAAATTCAACCAAACATGCAAGAAAACTATTGTTACAATTTCCATCTTTTTATTTAGCTGAATGCGGATTTAGTGCTGTAAATGATTTGCTGGTAAAAAAAAGCAATCGTCTGGATATAACCAATCGTCTGGATATAACCATAGAGTTATAACCAACGGGGAGACTTGAAACTGAAGTTAACCAAATTGGAACCTAGCATAAAATCTCTTTGCAACAAACATCAAGTGCGAGGATCTCACTAAATTAAAATATTAAATTATTTCAGAAAAATCTTTATTAAAATTATTTCGAATTTGAATTTTAGTTTTTCATTATGTGTTTTGAAAATTTACTTACTGTGTTTCGTTAACAATTTCCTAGTGATTTCTTCCTAAAACCTATCATTTAAGTTTCTTAAGTGAACAATTCAATTTTTTAATATTAAAAATTATGTATACGTTATACAGGGGGCATACGAATTTTAGAAAGGCTTAGGTGGGGCATGGCATAAAAAAGGTTGGGAAACACTGCTTTAAACAGTTAAGATTGCATGGTCAGTACTTGAAAATTCGGGCAATTGTTCAAAAGTTATTAAAAAGTTCAATTTTTTTTTATTTTGCTCACTTCATGCAGTTTTGGGGTAAAATGTTGATTTTAGAGAGATTTTGCATCTCCTTACCTCTATTTAAGATTCACAGCTCAAGCGCGAAAATTTCCATACAAATCGCAGTATCACTAAGAGGAAGAAAAAAAAAAGTTAGCGTTACGGATCATGTAAGACAAACACTATGTGAAATCACTCTTTTTAATGTACTCTGTTTACACAATTTACAAGGAAATAATGTTGATTCTCTCAAAGTAAAATGTTGATTTTAGAGAGATTTTGCATCTCACTAACTCTATTTAAGATTCATAGCTCAAGCGCAAAAATTTCCATACAAATCGCAGTATCGCTACGAGGTAAACAACGTACGCATTAAACAACGATGTTGTCAAACCAGCAAAATATTTCAGAACAAACTCGTAGTTTCGAAAATCATAAGAGAGGGAGGGGGCAATTAATATAAATAAAATATAGGCACGGGGAGAGAATATATATCCCTCCATATGTAGTGATGAGAAGTCTTTTTGGAAGAGAAAGTCAAAGAAACTAGAAAATATTAGGCTGGCGGCCTACACAAGTTCCGTAAAGCCGCAATCGTAAAAATAAGAGAAATAAACAGATAATTGTAAGTAGCACGTACGATTTAAACAGACATAACTAATTTCTGCACTCACGTGCAAGCAATAAAAATATTTAAAGCAAACAACTAAACAAATAAAGGTATAGGATTACAAGGTAATTTATTAAGAACAAAAGTTGACTTTTATTATTGAGAAAACAAAATTCGTTAACCAATATAGTATAAGATTAGTGTGAATGGATTTTTGAAATAACAATTTTTAAAAATTTATGTTCAATTTAGGATATTTTCTTTCTTGTTTTTCGTATTATTTGTACGAATTCTTAAGAAATTACATTTTACGACAAACACTAGGCAACAAACAAAACTTACAACGAAATGATTATAATGCAAGTACTATCAGAAAGGCTGAACTAGGTCAGTAATTTGCTGCTACTAAACATAACTAGCATTAAAAGAAGGGGAAAAAAATGAAAAAGAAAAAAAACAGGCTGATTTTCTGTACTTCGTAATTTATTCGTAGTAATCGTACTTACAAATGATGACATACTTCGTAAATTAGTATTTATATTTCTGTTCAGAGCAAAAAGGGGGCAAAAAATGTCGGTTACATTACGTTTATTTGAAATAAATAAACATAAATTATTAATATAGACTGTTTAGGACCAAATCGGAAGACTTGGTAGGCAACTTTAGGTTCAAATAGTGCACCTTCGTTAAAAGGGAAGATAATATTAAGAAAAGAAATCTCATAAAAATTTTTTATTATTGATAGCCTATTAAAAGTAGCAATTTTTTATTTATTTATTGAAACAAATGATAAAAAAAGAGAAAAATAGAAAAGATCTGAATATATTTTGCACAGTAAAGAACCTTCAACTAATCGTACAAATTCATAGCTCTGTATACCAACACTTTTACAACGTACATAAAAGAAAGCAGTAAATAAAATAAAATAAAATAAAGAAATAGAAATAAGGAGGAGAGCAGAATATAAGTGAAGCTAATATGAACTAAAAAGATATAATTTCATACTAATTTTTATTTCATTTATTGGTAGATCATTCAAAGCAGCGATTCTATTTATTCGTTAAAAAAAACGGCAATTAAAAATAAGCGAAACAGAAAAGTTCGGAATACATTTTGTACAGTATTAAAGCGTACAGTTATTTACATAAATCAGTAGCTCCGCGTAACAACTCTTCTACAATGAACATAAATAAAAAAATAAACAAAGGAGAGAGGGAAAATATAAGGTAAAGATAATATAAACAAAAATATCAATACCGATTTTTATCTAACATGTTGATAGTTTATTCAAAGATGTATCTTCATTTATTGTAAGTGATAATTAAATACTTGAAACAGCAAAGATCGGAATATATTTAGTAGATTAAAGAGCCTACAGCTATTCACATAAAAATCTGAGCCACAAGAGCTTACCTTTCAATCTCTTTTCACGAGTGAAGAGAACTTGCCAATGAATAGCGAGCCAGGTAGGAAAAAAAAGGGGATTATGTGTGACCTTGAAAGTTTAGCGACTCGAACATAAAAATAAATATTTCAAAATACAGTCCAGGCGCTTCAGCGACGTATCTAGGAGCTACTTGTTTTTTCCAAGTATTCCATGTAACACACACAAAAGAATTAAATAAAAAGCAAAAAGTTTTCTTTTTCTTTACTCCCACTGTGTTGTAGACAAAATAAATGTTTACTTGGAAAAGTAGAACAAAAAAGTTTAAAGCATTAGTAAGTAAACATAAATAAAGAATAAGATGCTAATATTTAGTGTCCCACTTAGTTAAGAATTTTTAGATGCAAAAATATTGTTATAATTTTTTTTATTAAATATACAAATTATAATCATAAAAGACTTTTATCTTTGACTTTTTTTTCTCTGAAAAAAAAAATAAAATAGATTTTGAAAATTACTACTTTTTTCTAAATAACAAGTATTTTTTTAAAACAAAAACGGTGCGTAAACGCACCATTTCAAAAAAAAAATTTTTTTTAGGAACACTGCGACGCATATATTTCACGAATCTTATTTTCCTGTTTTTCTCAAGGGTTCTTAAGACATTTATAAAATATTAATGGATCCCAATTGAAGTAAACAATTTCTGATTTTCTTTTACTTGAAACGGTTATTGAAAAATTTGACTTTTTGAAAATGCATTATTCCATTAACGATTCAACACATATTTTTTATGATGGGATAAGTTTGCAAGTTCTGTAAATAAAATAAAATGTCATAAAAAAACTAATGTTCAACTAAATGATTTGGCTAATGGTGCATAATGCACTATTTTATTTCTCAAATAAAATATTCTTCATGCACGAAACTCTTTTTGAGCCATGTAATTAATGTAATTTAAACATATTTCAATGAAAATATCACATTTTATAAAATGTCTATGCTTGACATAAAATTGATAGTTAAGGCGCTTTAAGTCGAAAACAGTTATCGACTTAAAGCGCCTTAACTATCAATGAATGAGTTTTCGGAAAACTCATTCCTTCCATAATTTATGATTACTCAACTTTCTCAATATATAATTCCCGTGATGTTTTCTTTAATCTAAACGAGAGTATAGTTTTTATTATTTTTTTTATGATTTGAAAAATTTATTTCCTATACAATAAGACTTAGCATTAACCATCAAAATGGTACGAAAGAAAATACATTAATTTAAGAATGTAACAAAATCTAAGCTTTTTACCAGTTCATAGTATATTTGCTATAACGCATTAAAAACAACGCAAAATGAGAAGGGGGAAAATCGAATTATTAATTGCACGTCATAATGAATTTAAACTATTTCTTTACAGAAATTATCAGAATAATGGAGACAATAGCGAATTGCTTTGGGATGCCAGTAACTGAGCTTTTTCTTTATTGTATTCTTCACTTGAATTATTATTCATTTTGTTGCTTTTTATTCGTTCTATTTTGATTTCTTTAGAATTGTCTAAATTGCATGGATGAAATTTCAAAACAAAGCTATATGCAATAACATAATAAAATTTTAACAGGAAGAAACTTAAGATGGAAATTTTATCAGAAAGAACAGTGGGAAAGTTCACGGAAATAAATTCATTTAATTTTATTACATTGATTCATTTTTTTTTCAGGCAATTGTTAGAGAAACTATTAAATAGCTAGTATGTATCCGAATCAGTAATAATAAAATTATAAATGGTCAGAATGTGATGTAATGCTATCTTAACCCTTGACCTATAATGAAAAACATAAAACAGCCTACAGTTTTTTCCCCCTTCAAAGTTAAAACTACTGCAGCAACAACATGTATGAAAACTGCTAACCATTTTAACATTCGAATTACCGCTTTTGCGGTTTTTTTCTACTTGAGTTAGTTTAACAAATAGGCTACATAAGAAATAGCCATAGCTTAAAACCCCAATATTATTTAATTTGAATAATTGGTGGTTTGTCACAGTAATTCTTCAAAAACTACAGAAGCAATTTATTTGAATAATTGGTGGTTTATCACAGTAATTCTTCAAAAACTACAGAATCAATTTATTTGAATAATTGGTGGTTAGCAAATGTTGCTCTTTAAAAATTACAGTGGCAATTATGTATATTTGACGTTGATATTAATTTCAGGTAATACTTAATCGAAAAAGTTACCGAACGTAAATACCGACGAAATGTGCAAAAATAAAAAGAAAATTTATCAATTTTTCGAAAATTCCCCAGTTGCTCTCTTAAGGGTTCCACTCTAAAAAAAATGTGAAGAATGAATTTTGCATGAGTAACGCCCACATATTATATCGATGACTTATTTTTTCTAAAATAAAATATTTATTTTTCCTTATTTTATGTCTATTTTTAACAGCAAACACAACAAATATAACAGCTAACTTAGTATATCTTTTTACTGAAACAGCTGAATAAATGCATATTGACATCTCTTGTTTTTCACTTGATAATCATTAGTTTTTTGTCATAGCTGTATATAGTTCATTAAAAAAAAATTATCCCAACATACCCCAGCATTCCAAAACATCGGGAGGTACAGCAAAAATTATGAAAAACAACGTTTTCATTAAAAAGTAGTTATTTTTAACATTACATTTTTTAAGGAAAAACGAAAAAAAATGTTTGTTTTTTTTTGAAAAGTTAATTTAAAAAACAAATCGGAAATAGATGTTAACTGGAGGACTGAATTCAGAACACTGACTTTTTCTCAATAATGATTTCAATTCTCAAGACTGAAGAGCGGCACTTTTGCTTATGTCAAACATACATCTATAAAATGAGGGTGTTCTACAGAAATGATTAATTATTATCGAATTATAAGTTAGCAGAGGGCAAATCAGGATTTCTTGTCAGGATTCTGTTTTAAGAATCTTGAGAAAAAATAAAGAACAAAAAATTAGACCACTGCTTTTTCTCAGGAATAAAGCGCCGCATCCATGATTGAAGAGTTGCATCCATGATTGAAGCGCAGCATCCATATTAAGTCAAAAATGCGTTCATAAAATGAAGGGGTTCTATAGAAATGATAAATTATTATCGAATTATATATTAGCAGAGGCCTAATCAGGTTTTCTTGTCAGGGTCCTGATTTTAAAATCTTGTGAAAAAATAGTTAGGAATTTTGTAACAAAGAATAAAAAATCAAATCACTGACTTTTTCTAAATACTGATTTTAATCCTGAAGAATGACGATAGACACCCATGCGTAAGTCAAAGAAGTGTTCATAAAATGAGTGGTTTTCACAGAAATGATTAATTATTATCGAATAATATATTAGCAGAGGTTTTCTTGTCAGGGTCCTGATTTTAAAATCTTGTGAAAAAATAGTTAGGAATTTTGTAACAAAGAATAAAAAATCAAATCACTGACTTTTTCTAAATACTGATTTTAATCCTGAAAAATGACGATAGACACCCATGCGTAAGTCAAAGAAGTGTTCATAAAATGAGTGGTTTTCACAGAAATGATTAATTATTATCGAATAATATATTAGCAGAGTTCAAATCAGGTTTTCTTCTCAGGGTCCTGATTTTAAAATCTTGTGAAAAAAATAGTTAGGAATTTTGTAACAAAGAATAAAAAATCAAATCACTGACTTTTTCTAAATACTGATTTTAATCCTGAAGAATGACGATAGACACCCATGCGTAAGTCAAAGAAGTGTTCATAAAATGCGTGGTTTTCACAGAAATGATTAATTATTATCGAATAATATATTAGCAGAGTTCAAATCAGGTTTTCTTGTCAGGGTCCTGATTTTAAAATCTTGTGAAAAAATAGTTAGGAATTTTGTAAAGTATTAACAAGGAATAAAAAATCTAATCACTGACTTTTTCTAAATACTGATTTCAATCCTCAAGAATGAAGAGTGACACCCATGCGTAAGTCAAAGATGCGTTCATAAAATGAGTGGCTTCCACAGAAATGATAAATTATTATCGAATTATATATAAGAGGCTAAATCAGGTTTTCTTGTCTGAGTCCTGTTTTTAGAGTCTTGTGAAAAAATAGTTAGGAATTTTTTGTTTTATCAAAGAAAAAAAAAAGGGGGGGGGGAGACTAAATGTTGATAAGAATAGAGGTTAACTTTTTAATAATAATTTTGAATAAGTTGTATAAAATATAATTTCATTTATACCAATTTAGTTATAGTATATCTAATTAAATAAAGAAGATCTCCTTCAGTCAAGGATTATTAAGACTTTTTATTTAAATATTTACTCATCTAAATTTATTCTCTAATTCATATCTAACTGATAAATTGGCTTTCTGGTATTACAATTCAAGAGTGCTGCGCTCGAAAAAAAAAATAGGTATGTTTTTATTTAAGCAGGGAATAGTTTGTAATAACTAAAAAATACCTACAATTTTAGAAGTATTAAATACTTTATTCTCAATATTGCTGTTAAATAATATTATGTATTATTAATAAATTTATTTAGAGATTTTATCGGCAAACGAAAAAAAAAATTTTTTGAAGTAATTTAAATGATAAAAAAATTTGAAATTTTTAATTTTTTTTAAAATTAATTTTTGCCAATCTTGAAAATCAATAAATATCGGGGGGACACCTGGGATGCGCAGTCAGAGGGTTAAAAATAAGCAAAAGCAATTTTTACTTTAAAAATAGGGGAGAAAAGAACACCTTGGGATAGATCCCACCTTGCGATTAATTTTTTTCTTTTTTTTCTGGAGCTGTAATGTCAAGGTAAGTCGACAGTAGGTCAGTCAACTACTTCTAGAATCCTGGAACTTAAATTGCGAAATGAATCCAATTTATACCTTTCTCTTTACTCGTAAGTAAAGTAGGAGTGCATTATCTTTTTTGGAAGAAAGCCGCGAATTTTTTTTTTTTTTTTTTTGTCTTTCGAGGCCACATTCAGTTGCTATATCAATCAAGTTTCAATATTAATCAAATTTCTATATCAATTTCCATTAAATTATTTATTCCTCAGGTTAATAGGAAATTATCAATTAGTTTTGAAGATCAAAAGACTAAGCACATACATGTTTTTGAATAATTCAATGAAAAGAAAATACGTTTTTAATTTTTAAACCCATGCTTGCATTCTGAATTAAGAAAAAAAAAAATCGAATTTTTTAAGATTTATGTCTTTTGATAACCTTGAATTAGTACCTCTAAATTTTAATGTTATAATTTCATAGTTTTTTTTTCCAAAAATTATTGAAATTAGTTTAAAATATATTTTATGAAATTGCATTTTGCTAGTTTTTTTTCTCCGAAAACTGCAGAAACTAGTAGAAAGGTGTGACGCAGTGCCTGGCCAATGAGGTCACCTCCATAATGATGTGGTGTCTAGTACCTGAAGAGATGAGGCAACGATGAAGTTAAAGAAATATTGTAATAGACGCAAGATGATGAAATAAAAATATCATCACTATGAGCTCAATATTTTTAATTATAAAATCACATTAAACATTTAACAATAAAGAGTAAAAAAAACATAACATTAACTAACAAAAAAACTAGAAAGTTTTTACTCAAAGTGAGTAGGAAAAGGGGAACCATGCCGTAGCGAGCTTAACTCGCGCCCGGGGCACAGTACCTTTTTAGCGCCCCCCCCCCATTCGAAAACCATCTAATATTATAAGTAAAATATACTCACAAAGTAATAAATAAATAAAGTAAAATAAATAAAGTCATAGGCTCAAGCTAGGCATTAAATTTGAGACAAAAAATGTAGTTGAGAAAACAAGACTAGATTTTGAAATGTATATGATCATCTAGAATTAGTTCAAAAGATACGTATTATTTATTTTACATATTTATAAAGAAATATTTTAAAAACACGCACTTTTAAAACAATAAAAAAGTAAATATTTTCTATCTCTAAGGAGATGCATAGATTTAATAATATGATTATAATACATTAATAAAACTAATTACTATGTATAAATTTTCCGCTTTTGATGAAGCAAATTTATCAATAATATCATCAAAGTTGATCATTTCAAATTTTTTCATACCCTATTCACTGAATAATAGAATCGTCGAGTAGATGTAGTAAGTAATCTTATTTGTTTTATTACTAACCAAGAATGCCTTGAACTTGAAAGGTAGCAACACAGTGAAATTTACACTATAATTTATGCTAACATTAAACTTATAACATTTAATAACATTTCATTTTTATTCTAAGCAGAGCGCGATGACAATGACGCAAAACTGAAAACCAAGGCACAAAATAAATTAAACGTTAATATTTCGGGTATTTACCTAACTTGTAGCGGAATTCCACAACCTGTCGCAAGTGTCACGGATATGTACAGTCACGGAAAAAAGTATCCGGAAAGTAACAAATAAAGAATTATTTATTTTTTGAAACAGATAATTCTCAGGTACACAACAAATACGGAGTTTGTGTCCCTTCCTACAAACAGCAAAACGCTGTATTTGTTGTGTGTCTGAGAAGTATCTATATTAAAAAATAGACAATCTTTTACGAACTAAGGTAGACAACGTTAAAGAGCACAAAAATATTATTAAAAGCAGACAGCTGTTTCGGATGCTCAAAGGGCAACCTTCATCAGTGCAACAATCTTTTAGTTGTTATTTCCGGGATACTTTTTTCCGTGATTGTACATATAAGTACATTAGAGTGCTATTGTTATCGTTTTAAAATAACAAGCGTAAGCTACATTGCGTTTATAGAAACAAAAATAAATAGTGTTCTGAAAGAAAGAATGTTTGTACTTTGTACAAACACTTTGTACACTGATGTTTGTTCTTTGTACACTGCAAATATTTGGAGATAATATATGTAACCACACAGCGTAGATGCCATAAGGAAGTGCTGACAGACACAGGTCGAGTCAGCCCAGTGGAAAAGACGTGTCATTTCTATAATGAATATATTATTACAGTTTGATTAGTGTTCCTTTTTATTTACGAATTAACATTTATTATATTTCACCGGCACTAAATTTAAAATATATTTTCCAGAAATAAATTATAATAAAAATAAAAATTATCCAACAATTTTTTTTGTTTTGCTGACCTTTTGGCGCCCCTTTGTGTGTAGCGCCCGGGGCATGATGCCCCCCCTTGCTACGCCACTGGGAACCAGGATGGTTCATAGAGCTCGTCCTGCATCGTTTATTTAGTTAGAAAAAAAAAGTTATCGTTTTTGGGATATGGAGGTAGCGCCATCTCGTGCTACAAATAAACTACTCGTTACAATATGAAGTAAAAATTCTCCATATGCTGGATATCCGGAGATAATCAGCTAAGAATCTAGGTTTCTTCCGATATTTAGTTGAAAGGCATTGACTATTAAAGGGTAGCAGGTTGTACACTTCTAAACGAAAAGTAATAATTCAAGTGAAAAATATAACAGAACACAAAATAGAAGCACTGAAACAAACACAAATTTTTTTTTTGCAGGTCTTCGAATGCGATTTTTTAATTTGGGGAGAAAAAAACTGAGTTTTTCGCAGTTGTTTTGGGAGGTGGGGTGGGTTTTATAGAGTTTCTTTTATTTAAACAGAAGACAAATCATGTAACTTCTGGTCGTGGGGGTCACTTCGTGTGACGTCACAGTCGCGACACTCACAATTCGGCGGTGGATGTAGCATTATAAAGTGTTTATAGACTAAAACTATTTCTAAAACTTTTATGTTTAGGGAATAGATTGCTGCGTTAATCGATAAGTGATAACTACAATAAAAGAAAAGCGACATTACAGGAGAAATAAAGGTTTTTATTAATTGTTTTAGCTAAAATTCGCTAATTGTTGTTTCCACAATTAACTACAGGATGCAAATTAAAATAAAGACTTCTAATTCATTAATTGATTTAACGAGTGATTCACATATTTTCATTGTTACGATTTTTGAGCGAAAGACAATAATTATCAGCCACTAACTAATTATCGAAATCGAAACAAGGATTCTACTATAAATGAATTTATTAATACTTGATCAGCATATGTTTCACACAGATTTTTTTTTCTTTTATATTCTTTAACGTATAAGATACCTAAAACACCCCTAATGAATGAACCCTAATTAAATTAGCATTTCATTTAGTATAATATATTTAAAATCAATGTTATTTTCTTATGTAACTTACATTTTTGAAAAAACAAATGAGATAATCGAAACAAAATATTCTGAAAGTTCTAATATTAAAAAATAATACATTAAAAAATTTAACTTGTAAAGAGAAATGTATCAATTATATAATAATAAATTACTAATCAATGACATAAATGTTTTATGCAAATTGTTTGAAATTTTTTTAATTGTTTGTTAGCCACAAAAATACAACTTAATGAAAAGTTTATTAATTTCTAAAAATTTTGCATTTTGTTGCATGTGGGGGAGTTTAAAACTCATTTTTGCCAAGACCTAGCTACTGTTGCAAAACAAATAAACTTACTTTTTTAAATTAGAGTCAAAATATTAGAGGAAAGAAGAAAAAAAATTTGAACAAATTTTTTTTTTTTCTTCTCTAAATGCATTGGAATAGTTTTGTGCTTTTTACCAAGTTTAATTCCAATTTACTTGACTTAAAGGCACAAGTGTTTAGACTGCAGACAGAAATGAATAGATCAGAATCGTTTCTCAAATCAATTTTCCAAGTTTTGTTATATTTGTATTTTTTCAAGCATCATAAAACACTAAAGATGTGGCTTGCAATTATTTTACAACGAGGATTTAATGATGTAAAAATGATTTATGTAAAAATGGATTTGTTACCCACAGGTAAAGAATTTTTTGCGTGTTATAAGTAGTAATAATTTTTTATCTCTATTATTATAATGAATTATTTCTGAAAGAAAAATGCTTGCCCTCATTCTTATTTAGTCAGATATCTAGACAAAAGTAAGAACTGGAAGCAAATAGAAAATATTTTATTGAAATCATTAACAAGTTATACTTAATTAAACTTGTAAAATTGTAGTATTTGGTCAAATCAACTTAATTCAGACACAGAAATAAATTTTTAAACTAAGTACAAATACATTTACAAAGCAACTCCTTTAAAACTAAATACAAAATTCATTGAAATATCAGTGCAGTAATTTGTACTCTTATAAATAGCGTAAATACCAGATTTTGAGCTTGAAATCTTACTAATATTCAATTACATTTTGAAATTAAAACAAAATAAATAACAATTTGTAACATAATTTCGACATAAAACATAGAAATTTTTCAGGTAGGTAACATGCAGTTTGTTTACAAAAAGTAACGGCTAATAAAAGAAAGAATAATTGAGAATGAGGGAAAACAAGTTCATTGCTTTTTTTTTTTCTCTTCCTTTTTATACGATCATGCATATAAAGCACGGTTATAGTACAAATCAAAGGTATTGAATAATAAAATGAGATGGGAGGTTAATTTCATTTCAAGTACTACTCCATCAAGGATTTTTTTAAAAAAATATCAGTATGGCTATTATGAATAAGTTAGATCTGGGTTACCATGCTATTTTTGGAAATGATACATGTATAATAAATTTCCAATAAGGATGCACTAAATAAAAATTTAACTTGAACATTAAATAAAAGGTAAAATGAAGACGCAACATTGAAAATTTAGTCATAACTGATTAACATAAATCTCAAAAAATACTAACTTAAAAATTTCTAATAATAAAGTTTATCATAAACATACATCTATTTATCGTATAAAAATTTCATTAAGTAATCTAGATAAATATTTTATTAAGTAGTAAAGTCTAGTTAAAAATTTAATTAAGTAGAGCTTGTTTAACTTATCTTCTTTTGCTTAAATAACTATTCACAAGTCATTAGAAATAGTAAAAAGTTCAGTTTCATACTGTTTCTAATATATTTCAATATTTGTAAATAAGGTAGCCAATTTTGACCAACCTCTTTTTTTTTTTTTTTACATAATTTTAAACAACTAAATTTAAGTTAACAGTAAGCTTGAAAAAATTATTATATTTTAATGCAGAACTGCAAACCTCAGAAATACAAAAAGACAGACTTCTTGTGACCATGACATAACATAAAAAATAAATTCACCCATTCTTTAGATTAAATTTATTTAAGCATTTTTACCCTTAAAACTTTCAAATACTTAATTAATCCATTGTTTTAAAACAAACTGAGTGACTGATTTAGAATAGTTTAAAAACTTTTTACAAAGGATTTTCTGAACACACAACTTTTTTTGGTTTCTAAATGTTCTTTCAAAAGTCACACTGCTAGGAAAAATGGAATTAAGGTTAACCAGAGAACTGTATGTACTTTTTCTTATTGCTGATTTTACAACATTTTGTATTGATCCTATCAAAAGAATGAAAAATTTCTAGAGTGCCTTAGCACACTAAAACACAAGACAATTTGTAGATTATCAAAAAACAAGTATGTCACCTTTTCCTTGATCTAGCCGAAAAAAATTATTTTTGACCTATAGATCTATATTAAATAATACATGTAGATCTATATTAAATAATCTAATCGAAAAAAATACCTCTTTCAACTGAATACATCTTTTGGTGACCCTTAATGTTCCAAAATATTTTTGGCCAGCAAAAATGTTTTTTTTCCCCTCCTTGTTACTTAAGAATTTAAAACACTTTATTGAACTCTTAATTTTTAACAGATTTAGTGTACCATCTTAGTTTAGAAAATGAACTACAAGCGTTTCCTCTTTCAAAGAAGCAAACACTGTTTTTAGAGCTACTAATTCTTATACAGAATATTAGTATGATAGGAACAAGTTTGTTCATTCCCTTTTGGTCTGATTTATAGGTAGAGAAATGTCCATTCGTGGCGCTTTTGCACAAGATTATAGGACCAGACCATGGCTGTTAATAATGCTGTATGGGTTAAAGATGTTTCTTGAATAATTTAATGAATCATTTGAGATCCTTATGAGTAAGAAATTTCCATCTATGAAATGAAACTGGTTGAATCATTTATTCCTAAACAGACACATAAGATAAGTGAGAATAAATGAGAATATCTGCCCATATGATTGGAAAGAACTTGCTAATTTAATGAATCTAAAAGAAACTAATATTTATGAAAAAATAATTACTGCTGACAAGAATGTTACCCTTTGAAGTTTGTGGAAAGAATCAGAAATACTTAAGGAGTTTACAGCATGAGGAGATGTATCAGAAGAGAATGACAAAACAGTAAAATTTCAAATAAGTACAAAATCTAATAAAGAGAAGATATTGTTATTGTTGGAAATAACTGTTATTAGAAGTAAATACAACTTAAAAGATAGTGGCACAATAACAATCATTTTGACAAAATTGTTAAAAAACATTATATTTTTAATGACTGATTTCACAAAATTTTTATTATCTCCCTTCAAGAATGTAATATTGAGGTTAGACTGTACCAGAATATTAAATAAATTCTTTAGTTCTTAAAAACACTATTTCCTTTTATTAAGTAGAATGCTTTTTTTCACAGGTAGCCAAGATAAAGAACATCGCACTTATGAACCACTAAGAACCAGTTTTTTATTATGAGATTTACTGGGAGGGCTGCAAATAACGACAGTTATGCATCATTAGAGATAAGAAATCTATCAAGGTGAACTAGATCAGTTTACTGTCACCAGCTCATCAAACGGTGTCCCAGCTCCTAATAGCATTAATGCATTTTCCAGATTTATTCTTGTTGCCTTTAAATTGAAAGTAAGATATCTTGAAATGACACAATCTTGGATATTTCTGTTATCAGTATTGCTGATAGCAATATTTATTAATAAAGTGGATTACAATATTGTTATAATGTTCCACTCTAATGAGTAATTAACAATAATATTGATCATGTGTATTAAGGGCAGGGTAAAATAAATAAATTGAATACATATAGCGACATTATGATTCTAATACAATGTGAAACTAATCCCACAATGAGTGAAACTAATCCCACATGACATAAAATGAATCACTGTGTATACTTTGTAAGTTAGGAAGTTAAGTTAAAATGAAATCATTTAATATCATATTAATTTAATTGCACATACGGATTTCTAACTCTGCACCATTTGTTTTTATTGAGGGCCAAGATTATTATTATGCAAGATTATTAAGCTGTTATCAAAAAAATGCAGGTCTTATTTATATTATATTTGAAAGTGATATGAATAACTTGCAAATCCATAGCTATTATCATTTAATTAATAAAAATAATATTAATAAAACCAAATATCGCCACAACAATAAAAACAAATTATAATGAAAAATCTATCAACATATAAAAGAAAAAATACATCAGAAAATTAAAATTTTCATTTAGTTTATAGCATAAATTTAATTCAGACCAAAATTTCTAATGAGTATCAGATTAATGAGATGGCTGAAGAATTTTGAAATTGTAATTTTTCTGTCATTTAAGTTTTGATTTTGACTTTTTGATTTTGGAAATTACCCAATTTATTTGTATAAATTTGTAAGTAATCACATTACAGTAAAACACTAATCCATTGCCATAAAGAAAACCTGGAAATATCTTAAATCCAAACAGCAAAGAAATCCTCATAGCAAAATGCTTACAAATTCTCTAAAGAAGGCTATGTAACTAGATTAGTAATATATTTTATCAAACACAGAAGAGAAAAAATGCTTTAGCTACTTTTTTCTTACATATTTTTACCAATATTTAAGATACTTCAAGGGCCAAGTTAAGAGACACTTATAGTTGGAAGGTTATAAGTAGCACATCCTGCTTTTTTTTAATTTTTATAGAGCACTTTTCAAAAGGTGGAAACAGTAATGTTAACTACAGCTAATTTTGAATTCTATTGATACATTTTTTATATGCCTAAAAATATTCATGACTTAAAATGCCAAAATATTGCTCTATTTAGTAAAAATTAAAACTTTTTATAATTGAATTTTAGGTTATCAGATTATCTTAGGCAATAAATTTGTCAGAAAAGTTATTCGTGTTGCAATCATTACAGGGTATGCACCGATAATTATTTCATGGTTAAAAAAATTGGCATTCTGTGGCAAAAATATTTAACCCTCTGGCGGTTAAGCAAATGGGTAAATTTGGTAGAATGTTTCTCCCCTATACACTATTCAACTATCTATTAACACGGAAAAACCGGTTTTGCTATGCAGAGAAGACTGCAGGTTAAAATGCGACTTTTTACATGCAGAACCATCAGAGGGTTAATAAAAACATAACAAATATAAAATACATCAAAAATTATTTTTTAGATTAATAAATTTAAAGCACTTAATTGATTTTCAATTAAAATAATAGCGCTATTTTGATTACTTTGTTTGAGTATGCAGCAAAACTAAATACTAGATTATATTTTCCATTATATATGTTACGGGCGGGGAGTGTCGATGAAGCTTCAAAGCAGTTTAGGGTTGCGTTTTGAAGTTTTTATTATGACAAAAAACACTTAAATGGCAATACAAAATAATTAGAGCTGGAACATCTTAATGAGCTCTCTCCCCGTAGCCGTTCCGTGAGTGAATGTAGAGGGAGTCTGCTTAACTACAGGTGGCGCTGCATGGCGTATGCAACATATATTCCAAAGATCTTTTACTTAGTAAAATATAACTTATCTAGTGCTGCCATTTATTAAGGAAATTGTTGAGTAATCAACTAATTGAGTGGTAGTAGTCAGGGCTAAAGAGAATAGAAGGGCTAGCTCACTCCGCTCTTAGAGCTGAAGCTACGATTTCCCTCCTCATGACGTCACTGTGTCCACAGATCTCGGAGATTGCAAGCAAAGATATGATAACTTTGCATCTTTCTCTTTGTAAAAATAAGTTACTTTTTCTGGTTATTAGCTTTCAAACTTTACGTAATTAACACATTATTTCCGTTCATAAACTTAGTTCAAAAAAACTTTCTTAGTTATTATATTAAAAAAAAAAAACATTTTAAACTTATAAAAATGTTTTACTAGTTGGTGAAAATGACACTATAAATACTTTATTTTAAAAAGTTCAGTTCTAACTTTAATTATTAAGAAAAATGAAAGCATATATCGACACTTTTTTTTATCTACATATTCTTTTATAACAATAAGTTGAGTTAAATTTAGAATCCCTGATTTTAAAATATGTCATTAATAGCAATTTGCTCATACTTAATCATTAGGAAACAACCTTAAATGCTAATTACTGAAACAAAATAATAACTTAGGTTCATAATGACATTAGAAATTTTACAATTGTTTATAGACATTTAATTTATAATGATATAATTTATAGATATTTAAATTGAAGAGAATATAATTTAAAAAAAAAAAACAAATATTTAGAATAACTACATTAAAAAATATGTTATGAAATTAGGAGAATTTCAACTATATACTATATATTTTATTTATACTTTTTATTTACATTTTAATTTTCCTTGACTTTATTCATTTTTTAATTCTTTTCACTTGCCTTTCTTTTTGAAGTAACGAGGCGGTATCTATTCAGATAATGAATTTTTGTAAAAGTTCTTAACGACAGAATAAACGTATTGCTGTTTTATATTAAGTGTGTCATTTCGGAATCCATTCTTTACATAGTTGTTCATTTACTTTAGGGAACACACGGAAAATTATATTTTTTCCTTTTGTTTTTGTATTAGAATTTTTGCAAGTTGCAATCGCGTAAACTGGCATTTCGATAATAGTTTTAAATTCTTGTAAATTCACTGCAAAAACTGAGGAAAGTCATTATAGAAAATAACAAATGTCTTAGAATATCTCGCAAAATGAAATGATCCAATATTAGTTAGAGCTAGTAAGGTCGAACGCTTCGTTCTTGAAGTAAAAGTGCGAGCTTTGCGCCAAAGTGACGTCACTAGAGAAAATCGGAGGATTGGAGCGGCGAGAGTTACTTCAAAGGAGTGAACCAGCCCTTCTATTCTCTTTAGCCCTGGGTAGTAGTACTGATGGTTTGGGAAATATTTCCGAGGATCATTTGAAAGCATGCCACAATTTCAATCCTCTGCAGAAGGGATGACTCCAATGCTTTGGTAAATAAATTTGCTTAATATATATAAAAAACTTTTACAATAATTTATTTTAACTTCTGTCACTAGACAATTATAAATTTAGCTTCACAATTTCACTATGATTTAAATTAAGTCCTAATTGATGTCAGAGCTTTAAGTTTAGATCGGTCACAAGTTATATCAGAGCTATGGTCCCACCTTTTGAGAACTGCTATCTTGTAAAACCTTTTAGCTGCTAACAAATGAAATATAATGAGAGGTTACTGTACTAATTCATTTTCAACTAATTAATTTTACTCACAGTTTGCATTAATGCATTCGGAAAAATTACTTAAAATACCTCTAATTATTCCATATATCTCTGATCCTGCGGCTGCTGGATAACTAGGGATTTTTTATGAATTATACTGTATCTATGCTGTTGCTTTGATTCTATTTTGTAACAATAAATGTTGTAACAATAATCTTCCAAAATACTTTCTGCTACCTCAAAATGGTTCAGCAGACTTTAACAAAATTTTAGAAACATGAAATTTTATTTGTTTTGAGCACTCATTTACATAGTAAATAGAGTAAAACTTTTCCGAGTAAAACTCAGAGAGAAAGTTTGTAAGTATTTTGCATAGCTAACGAGTACAACAAAGAAATAAAAGTCAACTTTAACTCTAGATTCAAAAACATTTGTTTTACAGACCTTGTAAAATACATAAATACTTGTAACTTTTAAAGTGAAAGAAATAGAAAAATGAACTTCTGAGTACCTTCCTATATCATTAGGTGAATGTTTATCAACAGTGTCTCTTACATGTTCATGAATCTAGGATTAAAGATGTTGGTACCAAAAGTTGTAAATAATTTCGAAGAAAATTCATCCCAGAAATTTATAACCAAAGTTTGAGAGTAGACACTCAAGACACTTTAAATCAATATTATCCTTAAAAAGATATTCAGATACAGCTAAAAATTTGCTAAATGAAAATAAATAACTTGATAAATAAGAAAAGAATTTTGAATTTGAATAATTTTCACATATTTTTACCTTAAGCTGACTTAACTGCAGACAATTTTTATTTTTTACGCTATTTTTAATCCTGGCCACCTCTGTTTTACTAAAATCAGAATCGACAGATGATATAACAGGAATTTGGAGACAAATATAATTAATAAATACTTATTTTCTAAAATAATAAAAACACACAATATTTCAATAAATACAATTGAAGAATAAGATTAGTAAATGATGTAAGTGGCACAAAAAGGAAAAAACTGTTTTCATGTAAAAAAATATCATGCACAGGCATAGGTTCAGACAAATTAATCAAGTTCCGTCTGTACTAATACAAGAGGCAATCAAAACGAAGTGATGTTTTGCTCCCAAATTATCAGGAATTTGTTTAGACAAATATCACAAGGTTTAGTGTTGCCACTTTAAAAAAGTAACATTTCTCAATGTCATTTTGATATCTGTTGAATAAATTTTGATTATCAAAATACTATATTTTCTTGTAAGAATTAATGGTACTTCATTATAAACATTTTAACAATAACATTATACAACCACAGTTACATGTTGTAAATTATAACTTGAATGTTTGACCCAAAATTTTTTAATAATAATTTCAGTTTTTATTTCTTGTAAAAGGTAATTGCCAGTGCCTGATATAAGTTTTGTTTAAATACCTAATGTTTCACATTATGATTGATACATAATTTTTGTTTTCTTTTTTGTAATTTCCCACTGTTTTTTGTACTTACTACATTTAGTAATCTTTTAGTTTTCAATCATTAACTATATATGTACTACTTTATAATTTCAAAATAACACAAGAATATTTAATTTACAATTAGACTGTTATTTTTCGAAGCAGGGATGGCAAATTCTTTCCACAGTAGAAAGAACCACTCTGGAATAAATAGGGTTCTTCCAATCCAAGTGGAAGAAACTCTTTTTTAAAAAGAAATATCAAATATTAAAAGAAAAATATATATATTTAATTGGTTCAAAATTGCAATCTAGTTTAAATAACAGTATTAATTTGCAAGCTATTTAATATATCATTTTTAAATGTATGAAAACTAAAAATCTACAATTGGGAAGAAAAATTTATTGAATTTCTTAAGAAGATTTTACATTAATAAGTATAATCTAACCTTATATTATGAATATGAAATGAAATCTTAAAATATAATTTTTTTTTATCAATGCTACCAAATAAAGAAATCACATACTAAAAAATATACACTAGTACATACAAATCATATATTAAATTCACGACTAGTAATAGCATAATTTTTATAATCAAATATTTATAAATATTAATACTCGAATCAGCTCTTAAATAATCTGATATAAAGATTTTAAAATTCTGTATAAAACAAATAGAGAAATAGTTATTTTTTTAAAAGAGTTTAAGTAAAAAACTTTTAACTTCTTGGCACTATAATAAAAGTAATTTATTTAAATTTAAGCTATTCCTATAATACTCGTTGCTAAAAATTGTAGGTCACTTTTAATCTTTTTTTATTTTGTACAGTTATTTCAATTTTGTGCAGTTCCTTCATGTCTTGGAAGAAATTGGTTTCTTCCAAACAAAATGCAACCCTGCTTTTAAGGAACTTAATACAAAATATAGTAGAACCTCAATCGAACGCTTCTCATGTGACTATTCATTATGAACGATAGATACAAGAAAATGAAGAACGTGGGCCAACATAAAATAATGACTTGAAAATATATAAAAAGTAGTTAAGTAATGAGCTTAAAAATTAATAAATTTGCAATAAATCTACAACAATTATGCATTTACTGCAAAAATATTTATAGAGATGAATAAACTCATTTATTTAAAATATAGTAGAACCTAAATTAACTGACACTTTCCGGACGAGGGCTATGTTGGAAAATAAAAATCATTGGATAATAGGGAGATCGTTATCTGACTCAAGGTTCTAGTACATAAATTTTGAACTATGATAGAAATTATTCAAAATAAAAGAAGATAATCTGAATCTTAAAAGTTTTTTCAAAAAATACACTTTTATTTTATTTATCTATCACAACCATATTTCGGATTAATCCTCACAACAGTAATTTGGTAACACAGGCTGTAATTATGATAAAATATGCGTTGGAACGCTTTGTATAACCAAAGTGTCGAATGAGCAGACATCAGGTAATAGGGGTCTTACAGTATTTGGAAACTATTTCGGTTTAACACAATTTTTTTCTCCTTAGCACAAACAATTAATTTTCCAAATTTGTAACAGATTGTTATTCATTTTCTGTAAGTTCGTATGAGTACAGGAAGTTCCTCGTTGCTTCAAAGACTTTAACCTTGGCACTGGTTATGGTTCTATTTTCCTATTTTCAATGCATTTTGCACCTCTTCAGTTTCTAAAATCATTTCTTGAACCAAAAAGACTAGAAGTTTCAACATTTTCATCAACTAACACAGATACATCAAACATGATAATTGAGGCATTATCTCATACAGTAACAAATCCTTATTTTGTTCATCATCATCATTAGAAGTAACTGCTTTACTTCTCAAATTAAAAATAATCTAAATTTTTTTAATGTTGGTATAATTTCTAAACAATAGATGCAAGATTTGAAAACGTCTGAAATGGACATGGTGTTATATTTTAAAAATAGCATTGGTGAAGGGGCTGTAAAAACAAGATGGTAAATAAAAGGTGAAAGATGTAGGAACGATTGATCAAGGTTCTACTGTTACAGTAACAAAGAACACAGATTTTCAAATAACTAAAATATAACAAATATATATTTTTGTGCCACACTTTGGTTAAGTAATAGTAGTAGCGTTGCAAGTAATACACAAAAGATAAATCTTTCACAAATCATAAAAAACTAATTTTATATCAATGATTAATTATTATTTCTTAAATGTATTTAACAAGAAATAAGAAAATTTTTATTAAAAAATATATATACAGATATATATATATATCACTCAAACTTTTAGTTTCAAAGTATTATTTTTTTTTAAATTTTTGTCAAACAGAAAAAAAAGTCTCTTCTTTTTATTTATATATATATATATATATATATATATATATATATATATATATTTAGAATTAAATTTCAAGGTAATTATTAAAAAATTTGTCATCACAAATAAACCACCACTTATTTCTTAATTTTCTGAGGCCTGTATATTTATCAATATAATTTTAACTTCACCGGGCAAGCAAGAGACAAAATTTTCAGTTGCTAAAACACACAATACTAACATACCTAAAAATATATAACAAAAAAAAAAAAAAACATTTCAAATGATTTTTGCAATTGACTAGTAAACTAAAAAAATTATTCAATAAAAAATTAAAACATAAGTAAAGCATAGCACACACCACTTATGATGATAAATTCCATAAGTGGCCTAATTTATCACATTTTCTTATAAATTTATGACAAAATGATGTTTTAATTAAGAGAATCTTGAACTGATAGGTTCTGTTCAAAAATTACCCAATGTTGACTTGCATGATTATCACATGAAAAAGCAATAAGTCCTTGAGTTTGATGGCTTCGACTATCTAAACATAAATTGTATGTTTTATGTTTTACAGTTTGGTTGTTACTAAGTAATATCCACTTTTGTTGAATACTTCCTTTAGTACATTTTTTTAAAGTCACGGACATGCCCACTTTTGGTCTGTTGAGAGTTAAACATAAATTATCATGTTGAATTTGATGATTTTGTGTATAAGTCCATTCTTGATTTCCCCCACTTCCATGACAAGCATATAAACCAACATTTTCACCAATGGCATGGCCAAGAGTATCAACACAAAGAAGACCCTGACGAATTGTACCTTTAGGAGAAACATCTTTCATAGGAACTTGAAGCTCGGGATAAACATTTTTTAAAAACCAACTGAAAGGTTTACAGTTAAGTTCTTTTCGTAACGATATACGGTTTTTAATATCACCTACAGGAACATTTCTGGCAACAGGTACAGCAGCATAATAAAAATTCTTATAATTATCCATCCAAACTTCTGCTACTCTTTTTGTATTGTGAGCAAAAACATTACCACTTCCACCAGGAAAAGAATATGGATGTTGCTTACGAAAAACATGACCTACTCTGCTGCATGGTATAATTTCTAAACTTCCCCCACACTGCCATATTCGAAAAGAAAGTTCTAAATTTTCTCCACCCCAAATATTCATCTCTTCATCATATTTTCCCATTTTTTTAAAGTAATCACTATTTATAGAAAACAAGCCTCCAGCAATCATAGGAGTTTTAATTGCAGTTGTTGGATCAATTGAACGTTGTTGTCTTTCTTGAGGAGACAGGAATTCCCATTTAAATACTAAATTCCACTCAAAACCACCTCTTAAATCAGATGAGGCAGCATAGTACTTAAAATCATCCATATTAATAACATCAATAACAGGACATACAACTCTAGTTGGATCTTCTACTATTCGTTCTAGCAGAGGTTCCAACCAGTGCACATTACATTCACAGTGACTATCTAGGAAAGTTAATATGGTTCCCTTCGCAGCTTCAGCACCTTTAATCCGTGACCTGATTAATCCCTCTCGTTTATCATTTCTCAGAAGAATAACTTTCTGAATGCTGGCAAGCAAAAGTCCATAATTAGGATCATCGCTAAAGTCATCAACTAATATAATTTCTTTTATTAAATGTTCTGGACTTCTGTTTAAAACACTAACAATAGTGCGCAATAAAGTTGAACGAGCTTCATTATGAAAAGTAATAATAACACTAGTAGAAGGAAGATCTTTACGCTTAGTTTTGGATGAGCATTTGTCATGTCTCGTGTCAGGTATATCTCGATTACTAGGAAGTTTGTCACTAGCAGCTTGGTTAAATTTATTGCGAGAATAGTAGTTTTCGCCAGGTGCAAGTATAGTTTCACTAACATATTTTTTTTCTTCGAAGTACTGCCATTCAATTTGTAAAGCATTATCATTTCTAACATTGCTGACAAAGTTTTTGTCATCATGAGAGGTTTTCAAACGGAGGGCTTTGTTAGCTGGCTTCGAAGATGGTAGTAAGACAATGAAAATAGCAGTTAAGATTGCAACACATAGAAGCAAAATCAAATACCTCTTTCTGACTCGAAGCATAGCACACCTCATATTTCACACTTCTTCTTGACAGAGGACTTTTCAGATAAATGAATCTTCAACAATCCACATTCATGACTTCCGTTACATTGCATGAAACTGTGGAAAAGAGTACCTCAGTATTCTTAGGGAAAGTTTTGATTTCAACAAAACAGAATTTTATAAAATAAGTTAACAAAAATCACAGTTCAAAATTCATGTTCAAATACAGTTCCTTAAAAAAAAATTACTAATTTAAACTACCACAATCATAAAAAACTAATTTGTTAAATAAATATATTGCAAATATAATCACCGAAAAACGTTTTTGGAATTTGTGTTAGGATTGAACACAGAACCAAACTATCACAAGTATTCTCTTTTTTTATTGTTAGTAAATTCAATCCACACCGTGCAGTTTAAAAATCAGTACGATATTAGATTTCTATTTATTTCTTCAAAAAAAAAAAAAAAAAAAGAATGCCAGGCCATTGATGTAAAAAAAAGATCTAAAAAATTCAAAAAAAAAAAAAAAAAAGATCTAATGTTAACATTAATTTAAAAATATAAATGTTTAAAAAAATTAAAAATTAAAAAAAAAAAAGATTAATAAAGAATGTTTATATTAAATGCTGGCTTTAGTGTTATATAACTTCTTGGTAATGTGTTGTTCAGAAACATCAAAATTGCAGAAACACTTGGTTCATTCAAACACATTTAGAACAATTTAACTGTGATATTTCGGTATACAAAACTCTGCATCTTAATGTACAACAGGTTTTGCAAATTATATTACCTAAAAAATTCTGATAAGGATTATTATTTTTTACCCTTGCATGCCTTGTCAGGTGCATAAACATTTTATCAGAAAGACCATAAAATATCAATTAAGCGTCACTTTAAATTTAACGGAAATCGCAAATATGCTGGATGTGGTTAGGACTATTCTTACCATAAAGATTTTATAAACTTTTCATAGAAAATAATTTTACATTTTCATTTAAAAAATCAACAAAGTAATAGAATTAAACCTTGATCCATCATTTCAGCATATTACATTCTCCTCTATATATTATTTTGTTTTAACAGTTCCATCACAGACGCTATTCTTATAATGTAATTAAAATAGTCCCGAAATCCTGCATCTATCATTCAGATCTTGAAATTCTAACTTCTGATGCTAATGATGAAAAAAATAAGGATTTATTACAGTTTGGGAAAAACACTTTAAACAACATGTTTGATAATTATTCATCAGTTGATAAAAACGTTGGAACTTGTGGTGTTTTCGGTACAAGAAATGGCTGCAGACGCTGAAGTACAAAGTCAAGAAATTTCTGCTTTTAAAGGAACATACGAAAAATAAACTGCAATCTTTAACAAAAGTCGAAAAGAAAAACGCTGAGAAGAAAAGAGTGAGTTCAAATCAAAGTTTCCAAAGATTTTAAAAAAATAACATGTTCATTAAACTATCTTTTGCATCGTAAATATTTTTGTAGAAAGTACATAAATTTTCCTCAATTAAAATCTTCTATACTTATTATAAACTTATCACTTTTAAATTTAATTACTTCCTCATTACTTTTATTAAGTTTCAATTTATTATTTGATACTTTAGGTTTACTCCTATTCATCATTTTCCTGAATCTATTGTTCGCAATAAATGTTCCCACTAGAAACCATCGATTGAGGTTCTACTGTAAACGATAATTACGAGCATGATCTCATGTCAAGGAGTTTTATCTACTCTTCTTTCAAGAAATTTTCAGAATTATATGATATTTTAAGTTACAAAATCAGACAGATTTAAATTCTTGACATTTAAATTATGAAAGTAGTTGCAATCTGACCCAATAGTTTGGTTTGGAGAGCAGTCAATATAATAATTATATATTAATCAAAATTAGTCATTTATTAATTTGTAAGCTTTTTTCACATGGCTTTTCAAATCTGGCTATTTTTAATTAGATGTACCTACGCGGTTAAAATTTGTACAATCACTTTTTGATACTTTTGATTTTTGAAAATTACATCATAATTTGATGTAGTAGATAGTTTTTTCGATTGCTAAACATCATTTCTGTGGCCTTTTCACATGGTTTTTCAAATTCTGATATTTTTAATTAAGTATTATAATGACATTTGAATTTGAGTTAACACTAACATATTTAATTCGTGGTGATTCCATTGTAACTTCAATTTGATGATGAAATTAATAAAAGAAATAAAATTTGATTTCGCTGTCAAGGAAAAAAATTTGACAATGGTCCGTATAACCAAAAAAATACGAGAAATTTTTCATTTTGATTTCAAAGGGCAAAAAATAAAGCCTGTATTTGAGAATCTCTTGCAAAATGCAGTAGAGTTGCACACAAGAGTACAATAATCGTTCCAATCGAACTCAGCTCAGTGTTAGCGCTTGCGGATCTGCAAGAATTTCATCAAAGATGTAAAATTCTTGGAGCTTTCATACAGTATGCCAAAACGGATTGTGAAAGCGTTGAAAGGAACAATGAAACAATATAAAACCGTGCTTTTTGCGTAATTTGTGACGAAAATCGACATGGTAACGAAAACAAAAATCACATTTTGGGAAAAGGGAAATTAGGCAAAAACACCCAATGAAAAAAGCGCCTATAAGGACTTTTAAAAGACTAAAAATGAAAATAAGCACCCTAAAGCAATTTTTAAAAATACTATGCACCCTGTATAAGTAATATAGTTTCATTTCTACAAAATAATATAGTTTTATGCAGGCAAATTATAACAATGAACTTAGGTTTCAAACTTTTTTTCACAGCCAACATTTTTTCTTGGTATTATAACAAATAAGTAGTACAGTAGGGAACCGATTATCCGGAACGATCGGGACCATCGCTATTCCGGATAACTGATTTTTCCGGTTTTCGGAATCGCTACAAAAAGACGTTTTTTTATTGTTAAACCCAACTAAAAAAAAAAAAAAAATTGGAAATAATCTTAAAAAGAAGAAAAAACGATGAAGTAATACACTAATGATTATTTCCAAAATGATAGTAAGGTGAACATCTTTCAAAAAAGAAAGAAAAATCCTAAAATCTAATGAGTAAAAAAAAAAAAATTTTTTTTTAAATGGCGGGAAAATTTGTCGAATTTCGTTCCGGTTTTTTGGTTTTCCGGTTTTCTGATTTCCGGATAACGGGTTCTGTACTGTATAATACTTCATAAGTAGTATAATTCATAAGTAGTATAATACTTATAATAGATGTGGAATAATAGATGTGGTAAAGTTGCTGTTATTGACAAATGCAAAGCTTTGACTATCATATCATTAGCTTTAGAGTTCTTTAATACTTTTTAGGCAGATTATTAAAATTTCTGAATGCTTTGCTCTTGTCCAGGCAATAAACATGGAAAACTTGTCCAGAGTCACATAAACAACATAGGGGAGAGTCTATAAATTTAAAACAAAACAAATTGGCACACAAAATTTGCAACTGCTGCAGTTCTTGGATCAGATCATCTGCATGAAGTATAGTACATTTCTTGTTCTCAGCACCACACGTAAAGTCATATATTTTAGAATTTCTGATGGTTGCTCCTTTCTTTGCTAGAAAAACAGCCTTTTTGTTTCCCTGGGATTCCAGAGTAAGAGGAAATTCACTGCAAAGCAACAACATTGGCCAGTTCATTCAGAATATTTCTACAGTTGATGATAGGAAAGTTATCAGTTGTACTATTATTTGCTGAAAACTGGGGAACAAATTTAGAATAAGAGAGAATAACAGCTCGATTGAATGAATTTCTCTTTTTCTTTTCTTTTGTAATTAGTAATTGCTGCAAGGCCCATAAGCAGAATATTTTCAAATGTTCTGCAACAGGACTCATTAATTTATATAAATGTTCTGCAAGCATTTCACTGCGAAAAAAAGTCAACTTTAAGTTAAAATACTATATTTTCACTTATTAAAATACAGGATCATACACAGATACACTACATTATTTTTTAAACCAAGGCAAACATTCTAGATTTGTTACTTTTTCAATCACTTTTGAAGTACAAATTTTGTTAATGACGACGATGATGAATTATTAATAAAATGCCTATGATATGAAGGTCCGAACATTAAAATAAGGGCTGCCTTAAAAATCTTTCGAAGGGACAAGTGCCCAAATGGTGCACCATTTGCAAACACAAACATTCGCTGGCTGTTGTTCCAACAACTTCTTCATCTCCATCAAAAGCATTTGGTCTTTCAGAAACAATTCTGTCAATCGTGGATCCCCACGATTCACAAATTGCTTCTGAAATGGGAATGGAAAATATAAAAGTCATAAACTTTATGAAATTGGAAATCTCGGAATTTAAATCTTTTACGGCTTGATTTAGAAGCTTTCTTGATAAAATAGGTGATCGATTTCTCCTGCTGTCTGCTAAACACTGATACGCCCATTTTATAAAAATGTTATAGCCAAAAGCTTGTTCTTTAATTTCCTCCTCAGAATGGCAAAGGTATGGGAGAGGGAGAATACTGATAAATGTTCTTTTAAAGCAACATCACTCCAGGGAAACAGCAAGTGGTCAAAGCTAAAGAGAATTCTATTCAAGATACAAATTGTTCTGCAGGATTTCGTTTGTTCTGCGACGTATGTCACAGTTTTAGGCACTTTCTGCTTCTGGGCTGCAAGGCAATATAAATAGTTTCAATCTCACTTTCAAAATATAAGAGGTGAGAGGGATATAAAAGAAAAAAATATCACTGTTAACTGAAGTGTCTGCTCCCTCCTTACTATTCAGAGAACTGTCATTATGCACATATATCCAAATTTCTGATGGATATTGGTTCTGATTAGCTGATACAGAGATTGTCCTAATCTGAAATGAGGTTTCTTACAGGAAAGTCAAGGTATAAATGGACATCCAACTCCAGCAATTCGGGCTGGGCAGAAAACTAAGACAAGAATTTTAGCTTCCCCCATTAAGTCCAGAGTTTCACCGAGAAAACATGTCTATGTTTTAAAGTTTCTACAGTTTCCTATACTGTAATCTCTCCAAAATGCATTCCTTGGTAATCTTAATAACTTATAGTAGAGAATAGCAGCATTCTCTTCAATGCTTTTAGAGATAGAATCAACATTAGTTAATTGACATATGGCTTGATCAGTTGTGGTTTTACTGCTCCAATGATCCTGATTTAGGATGGTGTGCAATTAGTATATGATGGTACCAGTGGCTGTGATTATAATTTCCTTGCAGTACAAAAGAATAGGTTTTATAAGCATTTTATAAGTGGTAAGCATGGTAGAACAACTAATGTCTTATTTTGCTTCTAGCCAGTCTCTTTAAGAGAGAAAATTTTCTTAAGGGTCCTAGATCCTACATACTCTTTCCAGGTAAGACGAGAGTCGAAAACACGCCCTAGATATGTAGTAAAATTAACTCATCGTATTTTATAACCATTGTAAACTGAATCAGCAAAAACTTTTTGGTATAACAAAAATAATTGATAGGTTGTCGAATATATATTTACAACCAAGCTGTTACCATCAATTTACAAAGCTAAACAGTCAAAAGCTCATGTGTCAGTCATGCTTAATTGTTTCCTATAAGCAGCAGAACTAACATAGTCAAGTTATTTGCATATAAAGCTGTTTCGAGATTTAAGATTAAGAGATTTAAATTCAACAAAAAAAAAAAAAAAAAAAAAAAAAAAACAGATTTCTTTTGTCAAGTTTGTCTTCAATGGCTATGAAATTCAATCTGCTAGACAGTTTAGTGTAATTTTCTAAAGCTAGCTTGATGTCTGCCAAGAATGTTATTCTCCTCAAAATATCAAACATTTGTTTCTTTATTTATACTACTAATTAACACTGATAAATACTATGTGTGATTAAGTCTGATTTGACTACCACTGCCCTACATGGCTATTTTAGGCAGTCGGAAAATTACCATATTCATTTTTGCTCAATTATGCAATATACTTAAAATTTAAAAATAATTTAAATATACATCTTGTATACAGACAAAATGTTACAAAAATGCGATCATTCAAAGCGCCCAATTAAAAATTTTTAATATTCTTGATGTGCCCATGTCATCATTTTAAGAACTATTTCAAAAATTTTAATATACAATATAATATTATGACAAAAAAGTGCTTGCTTAATAACACCAATAGAAAATAGCTATAAGTACAATGAAATTTAAAAAAATTAATTAGATAATATACGGATATTTCCATTGACAAAATTTATAAGAACTAAGCAGTCACATGAATAAAAAACTGAACTAATAGAAAAAAAAAAGAGAGAACAGATTGAACTGTAAAATATATAACCACTTCCCAAAAACCAACTTTTCAGGTTTTTTTCTCATTAATTGTAATTACAAGAAACTAACAGTATCATTTTGTTGTATTACAGTATCACTTGGCTATTGCAGTCAGTGTGATCAGGATCTGATAATTGAATGATGCCAAAAGTACTTCAAAGAATTAGTTAGAATATAAAATAAAAATAATACTTATGGTATTCACCTTAACTTTCACAACATTTGAGGAACTAAAACATGCTATCTGTTTTGTAGTATCTGTTCTTGAATCAATATCCAAGTGGCTTGACTACTTGTTCAAGTTGGCATTCAGCAATTTTATTTATATAATTAAGAGGAGTTTCAGAAAAATTAAAAGAACAACAAAACCATTTTTTCTGTGAAAGTTAACAGAAAAACATAAAATGTAATTTTCAGTGCTTACTTTTTTATTCACAACTATTATAACACACAGGAAATGCCTTAAACAAACCTACGTATTTTTCTGAAATGTGAAAAATAATGGGAACTTTTTTTTTTAAGTATAGGATAATAAATCCTTTTAAGGACCATTATTACAGCAACTCAAACAAGTGGGATACTTATGTATCAGTCGCTACTTATGGCAACTACAATCACCAATGGATTTTAAACTTACAAATATACATTTTTTTCAAAAAAAATTGTGAGATTTGCTAATAGTTATACCCTTAAGGTTGGTTTCTTTCTGCTATAATTATTTTAAAGTTTTTTGGGTTCTGTTATAAATTTTTCTGATGACTTGCACGTCGCTAAACAGAAGTCACCAAAGCTTGGTGATTATTTTGGCTTAGATACCTTTAACAAATATTCTCAATCTCTTCTAAGGAACCATTATTACAAATCTCTTCTAAGGAACCATTATTACAACCGGATCGGTCAATGTGTAATCATTGTACTGCTTAAGGTCTCTTTTCCTTTCACTTAATCCTCAAGAAAAATTTTACTGGTACAATGCTTTCACATTGGCTGAGCCTGATGTAATAAATTGAAATTTATTATAAGTTTTTTTTTTGTAATACTTTTAAAGATAGATTATTTGTCTGTAGATGGCACCACTACGGTAAAGTTTAAATTCAATCATAATGATATTTTCTTTAGAAATTTTGAATTAGTCTTTTAAAAAGGGATTTTTTTGGGTAAAATCTATGTAACTAAATTTATTAATATTTATTGAAGATGGTATTATAACTTGTATAGGGTATTAGTGGATTCATCACGGTTTTTCTCAGGGATCTTTTTTTTTGGTTCTGACGTCCGCCGGATGCGGGATGACTCTGGACGTGGTAAACAGGTCAGTCTAGATTCTTTCGCCTTGTTGACGGGAGGATAAAAGAGAAGCGATGAATGTGGCTAGTAGCAGTTGCAGTACCAGTAGTAAGCAGTTAATCAGAGCAGTATCCTGGGGATACGGAGTTTGTCCGCTGAAGGAGTGGTTCGTGACAGTATCTCGGAGATGGTGGATCGTAACCTTAGGGAAAGCTAAACTGAAGTCTCTAGCGGGAAGGACTACCGGGATTAGCCAAAAGCCGATATCTTTGAGACGATGGGCCAAGTCCGAAGGAATCTATGCTGGACGTCCGGTGTCCCCCTTCTACATGCCTAAGTCGCTTGAAATTAGAATAGCTGGAGAAATTTCGAGATCCTAGCCGAGGAGTTTGTCCATGAGTTCATCTACCTTTCCGGTGGGCGGTTCCAGAGTGAAAGCAGTAAATTCCGTAGGGTACTTATAAAACTTTAAATTTTATTTCGTTAACATTTTAGAGGAATCATTTACCGAAAATTCTGAACTGTTATGTTGTGTTTTTTTTTTGTGTAGGAGAACAATCAGCATTTAAGTGTAATTTATAGATATCATAAACCAAGTCTGGGTTTTTAGAAAGGTTAAATGAAGTTTTTATTTTATAAATGTCTTTTTTTGAACTGTAGAAATGGAAGGTTATGCTTGAGTGTTTTAAGGTTGCATTTTTGTTTTAATTAATGTATAAATGTTTATTCCCATGTTGGCATTTGGAAATGTGTGAAATTATGTTTTTGAAGATTTAGAGGTGCAATAAAAATGAGTTTTAAATGTTAAAAGTTTTCTGTAATTCATTAGATATTTGTCTACTAAATAACCTGGGTAACCGTTACTAAATTTAAATTTTGAGATCACAGCCAAAGGGGTAACGGTACAAATTGGTGCCGTGACCAGGATAGGCAAATTTAATAGAGAGGGCCTAAATTGGTGCTGCAATCTTTTGCATTTCCAGGTGCTAACATTTGACTTTTTATGTGTTTTAAAGTTGTATCATATTTGAGTGTATTCATGTATTCCCAGTTTTTGAAATAGACGTAAACAAGTTAAGATTTACTCAATTAATAGTGTGCTTGTGAAATTTGAATTGTAATCGAATATGTGTCCTAAGGATAAGCTTTCGCCACAGGATGGTCAAACGGGTGTATTTATACCTGGTAATTTTTCCCTTTTAACATTGCAAGTACTCCGGCACTGTTAACATATGGTAGGGAATTAACTTTACAGCTGGAATTTCGTAGGAACCATGAACCTTTCTCTTACGCGAGTGCTGAGGACTGTGCCAAAGATTTACTTGGTAAATTGCATAGTACTTATGCATCAGCGAGGGAACATCTAGAATATTCTGCAGAAAATAGAAAAGCTCGTAGAGACAAAAACGTCAAACAATATAATTTCCAAACAGGGGATGAGGTATACTGGTTCAATCCTGTGTTAAAGAAAAACCAGTGCAAGAAATTTGCTAAATTTAATGAGGGCCCTTTCAGGGTGGTTGAAGTCTTATCTCCGGTCACTTTGAAAATCCAACATACAAAAAATTTTGGCTATACTAGGGTTGTTCATGTGGAGAATGTGGCAAAGGCGGAGCAAAGATTGGAAGTTTTGCGATCCAGAGATAGTGGGTTCGGTGACCAAATCAGTGGCAGTATAGATAGGGAAAGAGTAGAAACACCTGCTCCAGAAAATCTACTGTATGAGACAGGTAAATTCGTGCCTTTTCCGCAACCTCGTTATAACTTAAGACAACGAGTAAATGGACGGGTCATAAGAAATTAGAATTTGTAAGAGGGGGGTGCAACTAAATTTTTCTTGTTTTAAATTGGGTTATAAATGTTTTGGGGTGGAATGTCAAATGTTCTCCAAATATGGAGGAGGAGTTTATATCTGGCGGTGCATATTTTGGTTACATAAGCCGGAATGTAGTAGGTCGGTGGAGACTGTTTTTTGTTTTCAGGTGGACCACGGTCCTTTTATGTACATAAGTGTGAAGTGTAGGTCTCCACCGGCAATTGTAATGATGTATGTAATCAGTCAAAACTGGGTTTGTCCCATTTTTTTTAATGTTATTTTGAAAATGCAGATTATGAATCTTTAGATGTTTAAAATTTGAAAGCTGAAGATTGATAACGTTGCTGTACAATCTTTTCCTGACCCCCTATGGGCCGCTGGAAAAGGTATTGCTAAGTGTAAATCTGAGTTATAATGTTTTTTAAAGTTAAGTGTAGTTTAAACTACTTTGGCGCATATTTGATTCCTCTTTTCTGTTTCCTTGCAAGGTGCACATTGTTAGGGTCAGATTTGATTTTAGTGATAAAGATCTAAAAGTAGGTTTAAAGCCGCGTGGTGCTTTTAGAGATTTTGAACTTTAAGTAGGAATTATTTATGAACAGCTTAGAGAAAAGGAAAAAACGGAATTTTTTGTGTGAAACCAGTAATTTAGTTTTCTTGATTTCTTGATAGTGTTCCAGGTCATTTTAACATAGTGCTATAGTGTTTCAAAAAATTAAAAGTATTTTAATTTTTTTTCGGTGAGGCGATGGTATTGTAATAAATTGAAATTTATTATAAGTTTTTTTTTTGTAATACTTTTAAAGATAGATTATTTGTCTGTAGATGGCACCACTACGGTAAAGTTTAAATTCAATCATAATGATATTTTCTTTAGAAATTTTGAATTAGTCTTTTAAAAAGGGATTTTTTTGGGTAAAATCTATGTAACTAAATTTATTAATATTTATTGAAGATGGTATTATAACTTGTATAGGGTATTAGTGGATTCATCACGGTTTTTCTCAGGGATCTTTTTTTTTGGTTCTGACGTCCGCCGGATGCGGGATGACTCTGGACGTGGTAAACAGGTCAGTCTAGATTCTTTCGCCTTGTTGACGGGAGGATAAAAGAGAAGCGATGAATGTGGCTAGTAGCAGTTGCAGTACCAGTAGTAAGCAGTTAATCAGAGCAGTATCCTGGGGATACGGAGTTTGTCCGCTGAAGGAGTGGTTCGTGACAGTATCTCGGAGATGGTGGATCGTAACCTTAGGGAAAGCTAAACTGAAGTCTCTAGCGGGAAGGACTACCGGGATTAGCCAAAAGCCGATATCTTTGAGACGATGGGCCAAGTCCGAAGGAATCTATGCTGGACGTCCGGTGTCCCCCTTCTACATGCCTAAGTCGCTTGAAATTAGAATAGCTGGAGAAATTTCGAGATCCTAGCCGAGGAGTTTGTCCATGAGTTCATCTACCTTTCCGGTGGGCGGTTCCAGAGTGAAAGCAGTAAATTCCGTAGGGTACTTATAAAACTTTAAATTTTATTTCGTTAACATTTTAGAGGAATCATTTACCGAAAATTCTGAACTGTTATGTTGTGTTTTTTTTTTTGTGTAGGAGAACAATCAGCATTTAAGTGTAATTTATAGATATCATAAACCAAGTCTGGGTTTTTAGAAAGGTTAAATGAAGTTTTTATTTTATAAATGTCTTTTTTTGAACTGTAGAAATGGAAGGTTATGCTTGAGTGTTTTAAGGTTGCATTTTTGTTTTAATTAATGTATAAATGTTTATTCCCATGTTGGCATTTGGAAATGTGTGAAATTATGTTTTTGAAGATTTAGAGGTGCAATAAAAATGAGTTTTAAATGTTAAAAGTTTTCTGTAATTCATTAGATATTTGTCTACTAAATAACCTGGGTAACCGTTACTAAATTTAAATTTTGAGATCACAGCCAAAGGGGTAACGGTACACTGATCCAGTAAGAAGAATTCCTAACCACTGTAAATGTATTCAACATCAGAATTGGGAATATTTCTGTAACACGATCTGTCACACAAATGACATTCAAATTTTAAACATGCAGTTTTTCTTAAGAAAAAACAGATGCATAGGTTTAGGAACCTGAGTTATACCTTTAAATTTGGTCTCATTCTGAAATCTCTTTTTTTTTTCTTTTTTAAGTTTCTAATGAAGCATTGCCCAGACGTCACCAAGATTTGGCAATTATTTTGCCGCAAGTCATGATATGGAAATCTCACCTCAGAATTAATGGTCTAGAACTGGAATAAAGGGGAGATTTTTGTATTGTGATCTGTGGCAGAATAATGACCAAGTCTAGGCAACTTCCGGGCAGTGACCCACATGATACTAAAGAAAACCATCACAGAAAAGGATCAACTTGAAAGGTATAAAATGTAACTACCCTCGGACGAACATCTTCATTTTTTTTATTTTTTTTTATTGTAACTTTAAAATCCGTTTTGGCACCTTGGCGATTGTGGTTGGCCGACAGATCACGATACAGAAATATCGCCGGACTAGCAAACTTCATCAGAGAAAAATAAACTTCAATTGATAAAATTATAAAAAAAAAAAACATACAATAAAAAAACAACAATCCCTGTTATGACGATCTTGGGACAAGTCTAAAACAAAACTAAAGCAATGAACCACAAAGTATACCCAACACAGTAATATTTCTTCATATTGCGTATTTAATCTTAGAACAAGAGCGGCCCTCTTTCCTTAAGTTTCCAAAGCAACAATTACTAGGAAATGATTGTTACAGATTAAAAAAAATATATTAACAAGATTAATTTATCTAGCGGCTATAAAATGACACGAAAAAATGCTTAATAAGAAGATAAAATTTAAAACACTCAAGTCCATTTCCTTTAAGACAAACGTATTGTCAGGATAAGCCAGACGACATAGAAAATGTATTCATGTGCAAACGACTCAGATTTATTATGAATGACGGTATGTTTAACTAAGTAATATTTAATATTACTCAATTAAGAAGAAACAAATTGTATAAGGAAACAGAACAACTTTGAAGAAAATTATAGCGCTTTGTTTACATAAGTGTAACTCAACAATTACTATTTAAATTATTCTATAACAATAGTGGTTCTTAAAAATGAATAGAAAAACTTACCATTCAAATTACAGGACAACTAGATTCATAATTATTAATATAAAAGGAAATAGTTAAAACATTTTAAAGATGCTTTAGTGTTTCACTTATTATGAGATCAGAACAATAGTAATGCTAAATTCGCTTGTAATCTCTTCTAACATAAAAAAAAAAAGAAGAAATTTTTTTTTAAAAAAACTAAAAAGAAGAATAAAATGTTAAATCTGATTGGACATTCTTAGTTTCGGTATTTAATGGACCAATAAGGGATGGCTCATTAAAAAAAGCCTTAGTAAAAATTTGCGGTTTCCTTTTTTTTCGTTTTTTTTTAAATAACTTTTGACACTGCAGAGCTGTTCTCACTGAATACAATTTTTTCCGCACGCAAAAAAACGACAGGCCAATAAGAGCCTGATATTAGCGATCGAAATAGGCTGCAGGTAGCGTAAAGCAGAAGTCTCTACCTATGGCAACACTTCACATGCTTTCACAATTAGCGCGTGAAGAGTTATAGAAGAAGAAAGTAGTTAGTTTCCGTCTTGATTTTCAAATAGATTAAAATTATTTACGTTAAGAAACTATATGGGACTGATAACTACATTAAACATAGTTCTAAAAGAAAGCGTCATGATAATTTAAAGAAATATTTTAAACAACTAAATGTAAAAAATATTACTAACAGGTAAGATATCATAGTACATGCCTATACAACTGAAAAGAGGAAGAGAGAGAAGGGCGAAAGGCATGGAACCGGTCTTCTCCCCAGATGGAGTATTCGAGGGTTGTGATCGCCGATATTTTTACCTGCAAAAAGCTCGATGATCAACTCACATGCGGTCTGGGAAACATTCCTAAGGATGATCTGAAGACATACCATCTCAATTTTGAACGTCTGCAGAGGAGATATCTGCCCCAATCTAGTAGCCCGACAACCTACAAGAGGGATCGAGCACTTTAAGGTAGAACAATTTAGCATGGACAGATACCATGCACCTTCGGTCCCTACTCAGGCTCATCAAAATCAAAGTGGTCACCCATTCGCTTACTGACCGCAGCCAGTGTTGTATGACTTTGGTGTTTTACTGTGAACCATATCCTTACGACATTTTGCACACGAAGAAATCGACGCGATATCATTTTATCTACCAGTACAAAATGGATGGTGTTTTCAATAGAAATGTAAACAATAACAATCTCGAGCTCGGCACCTACTCTAGTTCCGGTTAAAAAGTTTGCAGCTGCTTACTACATGTTATTCTGATAGGCGATGTTTTCAAACGGATAATTTTGTTTTCAATAAGAGAAATAAATTAGATAATTTCTGAGCTCAAATCTGAGGTATTTCATAAGATATTAATGTTATAAAGTAATTCTGGGGAGTTTGGATTGAAAATTTGCTTTAGTTAGTCTGTTATTTATTATTAAAAAAGGTGACATGGTTGCTAGATTTTGAATAACTCGCTTTTTTGGCAGTCTTGATTTGGCCTCTTTCCATTTGTTTATTACTGTCTGTTCGTGTTGCAAGCTGTGCACCATCTTACGTTAGTGTTAACGCTTTTAGTGTTGTAAACACAAGTATTGTTAGCTTTGTAAACATAAGTAATAAGTAATCAAATACATTGTTTGCATTGATTTGGCAAAGCACAATGATGCCAAATGGCTTTAAAATACAATTGAAACAGTAACCCGGAAATTTAGGCAGTCCCGAGCTGGCAGCGTTCCCTAGTGTAGAAAACACCATCCATTGGAGAAAAATTTTTCGTTGTCAACAGTTATTCACGATCGCAACACTCGAATACGTCATCTGGGAAGAAAACCAGTTCCATGTTCCATGTCTAAGGCCTCCCTCCCATTCCCTCTCCTTCTTTGCTCAGACGTATGGAAAAGATTTAAGATGTTTATCCCCTTTTTCTTTATTTTCCTTTTAGGTTGTCAGAAATTCATTTTAAAATTTTCACGATCCTTATCTTAAGTTTCGTGTTTAAGGAAGTCTCGAGTTTCATATAGATTCTAATTTAAATTTTTTTTAATCGGTTTTCAAATCAAGACAACAGTTAACATATTTTCCATTCCTTTGACTGTTCACACGTTAATGGTAAAACTTGCCTAGTGTTGCCATAAAGTAAAGAGTTCTGCCAAGCACCATCTGTAGCCTATTTCAATCGCCAATAGAAAAAAATTCATATAAAAGTATTTCAATGCATCATATTTACAAATTTTATAACGTTTTTATTTAATATTATTTTAGATTAAAATATGCATTTATTATTTAGTAGTTGGTTCAATTTTTCAGTTTTTTTCTCTCTTATTTAACAAAAGATTAACGAAAATATTAGTGAAAGGAAATTTCGTGTTGATTCTTGTATTGCTCAGTGACCAGGACTTTCGATTCCTCTGATTTTACTAGCACGTATACGATTTTGTGAAGAATTTTAGTATTTTATAGAAATATACTTTTATAGAAATATACTTTTGATTTTAGAACAAAAAATTTTCCAACGCCACACCGATAATATTTTTCACTCTCTTTCATTAAAACAAAATTCATATAAAGTATAAATTAAGAAATTTAGAATTTGATTGGTTAGTAGGAATGTACTCCAAGTTTGGAAAAATCGCGAATTTTATTTTGTATTTCTTAAGGTTTTAACTTTTTTATTGGCTTAATTTTGTGAAAGAACAAAAATTATATGAATTGAATTAATCAAAAAACTAACAGTTGAACGATTAACGAGCGTTAAACGATAAACTTATTAAAAGTTGAAGAAATTTGTCGGAGGCTAAAAAGCTCCGCGTCGTGAAACATACTCTATGGTTCTGACTGGTATCTGATTTTCTAACAAACACAAGCTAATTTGCCTCCGATTTGCGCATAGGGGCCGTTCGCACGTTACATGTGATACTCCTCACTATGCTGATGCAAGTGAAAGACGGATTAGTGGAATACAGACTCTGACTGGCATCTCCAATTTTGCATCCGCATTTTTTACATATGCAGTGAAAATGACCATTATAAACACCCATCTGTAGTTTCGCACTTGCGTGTTGGGGAATTGCACGTATTTAGATTAGCTCTAAGGAACCATTCGCATCGCTTAAAGAATCGCAGGCGTATGAGATTCTGATTGGTAAAAAGAATGAGGATTCAAGCATTCAGCAACTAAGTAATCATTATTGTGCGAATTTTTGGCATGCAGTAGGAATGATTCCTAAGAGTTTCTGCTGCCATTGCACACCAACAGATATACGATGCGTTTATGTATGATTTAGATTCTTTGAAGGGCTATTCTCACTACATGCGATTTAGCACCGGCAACCACTGTAGAGAGGGAACGAGAATCTGATTGGGAAAAATATATTCTTCCGTAATAAACTCACCAATTAGGTTTTCCCATATTTTAGACGGTGATAGACTGCGCATGAATTACATAAAGTGTGAAAGCTCCCTGAGCAGTGCTGTATCACCAGACTAGTTGCTGCGCCTCTCAAGCTGTTTGAGCAAGCACGAATCGTTCATTTAAACTCCTCAAACAAAATTTCATGTTGTATTTGGACTCCCAACAGTGATGAAAGTGATGCAGGAGCATTTCAATTTATGAAGTTTCCCCATATATATTGGGTTTGTACAAACACGAGAAAAACAGAGGGAATGAAAGCAGTAAGGAGCCGTTTTTACTCTACGTGATTCACGCACCTCCGACTACCGCCGACTGAAAAGACGAACTTGATTGGTGAATTACTTCGCGTGAGAATATTGCTGTATTTTTCATTTACGGAGCAATAGAACTGCACAATGGGCTATTGGCAACGGTCTGGGAAACATCCCTGAGGATGCTTTTAAGACATGCCATCACAATTTTCAACCTCTGCAGAGGAGATATCTCCCCCAATCTAGTAGCCCGACAACCTGCGAGAGAGGTCGAGCATTCACGTTAGAGCAGTTTAATGGGGATCATTATCACGCACCCTCAGTCTTTACGCAGGCTGATCCAAGTGGTCACTCACCCGCACACTGACCGCAGCCAGTGATGCTTGACTTTGGTGATGTGCTGGAAACCGTGTCTTAATGATCAGTCCACTGCGGGACAACATGAGAACATATTTCGAGAATCAAGTTTTCCAATCACCAGTCAGTAAGAAAGACTTGCCTTTAAAGAGCCATTCTCACTTTGCAGTTCTCGAATCTTCAAAGTTCACGCATCTTCTATTTTCTCCTAGGAAATATAAGAATCTGAATGGTGATATATACATTTCTGTACCCAATCAGGTGCCGACCGGCCTGTGTAGGGGGCAGGGAACTGTCCTTGCATCAGAAAGGTTCTCGGTTCGAATCCCGGGCAAGGGATGGATGTTTTTCTCTCTCTGTGTGCTCTATGTCCTTTCTCCTTTGTGTGTGTGAATGTGCGTGAATGGGACCCGCCATATAAACGGGTTTGCGGTTGTGTGAATAGTGTGGCAGAATTCGAATTCTTGGCTATAGATGGCGCCACTGAAAGACAAGTACAATCGCACCCTCTCTGCCTAAACAGGCATACGACAAAAAAAAGAAAAAAAAGAAGAAAAAAAGAGAAGAAACCCAATCAGGTTCTTTTTTCCTCTTGACGGCGATCAATGGTGTGGTAATCGCGTGTAGCAAGATCCCTAACTTGGTTGATATTGACATTATTATTTTGTCCCGCAGTGGACTGATCGTTAAGACACTGTTCTCAGCAGATTAACCGAAGTCAAGCATCACTGGCTACGGTCAGTGTGCGGGTGGGTGACCACTTGGATCAGTCTGCGTAGGGACCGAGGGTGTGGGGTATTGGTCCTCGTTAAACTGTTCTACCGTAAAGTGCTCGACTTCGCGCGCAAGTCGTCGGGCTACCGAAGCAGGGGTGCCATCCCCTCCGCAGAGGATCAAAATTATGATGGCATGTCTTCGGATCATCCTCCGGGATGTTTCCCAGACCGTCGCCAATAGCCCATTGTGCAGCTCTATTGCGACGTAAATTAACAACAACAACGACATTATTATTTATTGTTAGCATCCATTTAGGAAGCAATAAGATGATGTAATGTTATTAATTATGTACTGAAATTGTAGGATTATTATTCTGCAATTAATTCAATAAATCTTGCAGCAATCTCAATTTTTTTTGATGTGGATGGTGGACCTTTTAAAACTAAGCACAGATGGCGCTCAGGGATAAAATTCGTCCTAAGATTTCCGGGTTACTACTTCTGATTGATTTTTACGCCTAAACTGGAAAAAGCATTTCAGGCAATATTATTATACTTGTTAAGTTTACCATTAACACGTTCTTTCAATTTAACTTTCAACGAAATAAGACATAAATGAATTCGGAAGACTGCGCAAGCATGCTATGATGCTACTTCCAAAAATAACAAATGGCAATATTTTACACAAATTTTGCCAAATGAGAGAAAATACATAAAACATGGCAAACCTTAAACTTTTTTCATTCACTGTATAGATTTTCTTTAATTTGTTTTAGGCCCACCACATGTTAGAATTTATGAATTATAGAAAATTCTTATTAATGCCAAAAATTTTACGTTAGCTTGAATATTAAGCATGTTTACACATCGCTTCGTAAGCATAACATAAGCGGAGGATTAGTCCGGAAGTTTTCGAAATTTATTCCAGTTTTAAGAAGCTTGTTATTGTTTACATTTATTCAGTCATCCTTTCGGGACATGATGCCATCTATGATAGGTTTTATTAATGAATTACATCATAACTTGAAAACTATTTTAATAATAACTGCATTATATGACTGTTTTTATACCAACAAACAGAAATCATCTATAATATAAAAGTTATTCGATTTTCACGTTCTTTTTTTATGCAAATCAAAGTGACATTTTAAATTTTTCACAGTGGGATAATTAAGATAAATGACGGATTTGTCAATATCGCCTTTTTTGCAATCTTTATCAATTATCAAAATATTTCTTATTGATATTTATTATCAATTAAAAAATATAGTGCTTGATTATAAAAAGGGTTAAAAAAATAATTAGTTTAATTTTGAAATAATTTATTTAGAATTAATTAAAAAAAATTCCAATAGATAAATAAATATATGAGTTAAAAAAGTGAAATATTTTATTGATACAAAGTTTGTAAGTCCTGTAATTTACTTTAATTATGCATATTTAAATAATATTAATGTTGTTAATTTCAACATGTACTTATATTTTACTTTATTCTAGACACATAAAAAAAAAATATCAAAGTACATTATCAACATTACGAAAGAAAATCACTTATTGCTTTGGTTGGATTATGAAAATAATAGAAATAAAAACGCCATAGTTTCTGAGGAAGTTGTTACGAAAATTATCGTTCTGCTTCTTAAAAAAAAAAAAAAAAAAAACAGACAAGGTACACCATAATAAATACTATTAAATGTTACAAATCTACTATTTTTATTTGCACATAACATACAGACCTTTAGTGAGATTTTAGATGAGAGACAACATTGAGATTAATTTATTAAAATTTGTGAACATATCTTCATCGTAAACGTCCCAATACAGTTGACTATCAAATTGCGGAATAATAATTTTTTTAAAATTATTAACTATTTCTCTTGACACACATTTAAAGCATTTTATTGCAAATTCGACAAAATATCTTCGGATCGTTGACAAAATACTTTGCAATTTCCATAAATAACTTATGTTGTAATAATAAAGAAAAAATCTGCTACATAATTTAAAACCAATTATCTTTTTATGCATTAGTTTAGGAAACCGAATGTACACAAGTGTTCGAATGTGTCACATAGTGAATAAAAAAATCTAATCGAATAAAAAGTTTTGTAGAGCTTTTTATCGCATAGTGTTTTTTTTCTTCTTTCTGTCATATGCTTAAACCATTTTAACCCACCCTACTGAGTGCATAAACTTTTATTAATAGGAATTATAACATATCGATGTCTTTATTTCAACAATATTTGATGCTACAATACAACCCATTCAATATTTCTTTTGAAATTTGAAGGTAGCATAATAATAGACTATTAGGGACAACAATTTGTATTCTTCCTTATGTATGAATTGAGGATAAAAATGGCACATGCCTACTATTTTAATTTAGATCAGAGAAGTAGATGGTTGTTGTAATCGTTTTGCCTTCGCATCACACTTCTGAATCGCCTAAACGTGTTTGAGTTTTTTTTTCTTTATCGAACATAAATATCTGGGTACATTACATTAGATTGGGTTCTGAATCACTCAGGAAAACACTCTATCGTGTTTATTTGAAATTTTTCGCAAAGCAATTCCGCTGCTTAGCAACCATAGGGAAAAATTTGGTTTTAGCGGAAAAAATCAAAGAAGTTAATCATTCTTCTTAGTTGCCAAGCAATGATCTGTTATCAGTTATTTGATTAGTGGATTTTTACAAAATATTAATTTACATGTTCTAAAGTGTATATATTTTTGTTCTTCCATTTGTGAAAATATAAACAAGGGATTTTAAAAACGCACTTTCGTTTCTGACTTTCGTTTAACTTACAATGTTTTAAGATTACATAATGATAAAGTTAAAATTTTCGTTGAAAAGGGTATAATCACCCAATTATGTAAGAGTGAAAAATTCTCTGCAGAATTAGAGGAAAATATCAAAGATCATATTGCTTTTCTTAAGTAAAGAAAAAAAAAGCAATGTAAAGTTTCATAAATTTTAGTACCATTTTTTCACTTTTTATTGTTACATGATAATGAAAAGATAAAAATTTGCTGTAATGTTTTGATTTTAACAATATGTCAATCATTTTTTGGTAAGAAATTGTTAAATGTATCCTCCAACTTCATTACCCTTAATCCTAAATCTATATTTTCAGAATCTTTGATTGGATTATGTTTCGTCAGAGTTCGATAATGTTTTTGTCTCTTTTTGCATTAAATATAAATTTGGTACCCGTATTGTGAGTATTTTTTTTCACTTCATTTTTAAAAGTTTCTAAAAATATATATTAAAAGTAAAAGAAAAAAAAATATTATTCTATTATTTGAAAAAATATTTATCTCAGAAAATCTAGTGCAAAAAAAAAAAAAAAAAATGATTGGATTTTTTAAGCCATGGTTTTGTGCTTGCATTCTGAATATAAAATTAGTTTCCGATGAAAAATAATATTAATTTTATGATTAATTGCTTAAGCGATATAATTTTTTAAACACCTTACTAATATGTAGTTCACAATATTCAATTGGTCATTATTTTGTAATCTCTTGTATCAATTTTATAATTATTGAATTTTTGATAAAGTGTAATTTTGACTTGTCTAACCCTCAATTTCCTTTAAATAGTACAAGCATATTAAGGAATTAAAATTAACAAACAATCAAACGATAATTGAGAATTTTATTAGTTCAATTAAAAATTATAAATTCCTCGTATAACCAGTAATTTAGATGATAAGGTAAGAAATGCTAAAAAGCAAGTTGAAAAAAATTAATAATAATTAATAATAATTAATAATAATAAATAATAATAATCAATAATAATAATCAATAATAATAATCAATAATAATAATTAATAATAATAATTATAATTAATAATAATAATTATTAATAATAATTCTTACTTTACCACATGCTCTAGCATTAGAATGGAAACTCTTCAATACTTTTTCACGGATAAGAAAATACTTGTTAAATTTAAAGGAGTAAATATTATTGACGCAAATTAAAAGCTTTCTATTAAATCATAATTATATTGTGAGTTTTACAGAAAAAGAAAAGATACATTGAAAAATAAAACCGATAAATTAAAGTCTATAAAATGATGATAAAATGAGGCGGAAAATTATTTGATTGTCTGGAAAATGAGATACATTTATCGTTTGCTCCGCTCGAGTCAGAACTAATCATCAATATTTTTTTATGAATTTGACCGATCTAAAGCTATCTGCTAATTAAAAACAAAATAAAACAAAAAGAAAATTATTATATAGCTTTTGCATCGAATAGAAAAAATATTAAAAGTCATTTTTTTGTGAAGCGTGTTTTATTTTCCTTACTTTTTTTCTTATGTTGGTATTCTTTACGCTAAAAATACATCTGTACGCTAATACTTAAATAAATTATTTGTATAAATAATTTGTTCGCTAATACATAAAATACATTGGTACGCTAAAAATACATTTTGTGAATTTCGGAATTATTTTACGTGCTTTATATGTCTTATATCATAAGACATACCTCAATTAGAAATAATAATGAGGGTTTTATAAAACTTTAATTGAAATAAACGTAAATCTATCTTAATACATTTTTTTTTTTTAAAGTTATATTCTTCTTTGTCAACTACGGAAACTTTTCAATCGTTTGACAGTAGAACAGAATAGGGTAAATCTTTCATTCTCAGCATTATGTCTGACAGATAGTAATGCCATTGCTTGTTTGCCAAGATGACAGGTGTTTACAGAATAAAATAATACTTATTTTACCCTAAAAGTAGGTCAAATTTTATTTTTCTGATGTTAAGTTTAATAGATGACGAAGAATGTAGGTTAATTTTAATAACATCTACATGCAAATCTTTACAGTTTACTTGCATGACTTGTACTATTTGTTTTAGGAAACAAATAGTTGAAGAGAAATATTTAGAAATCATGAAATATTTTTATATCTATTTTACGTAAAATAAATATTCGATCTGTAAGCGTAAGCATTGCAAGTAAAAAACTGAGCAAAAATTTTCTAAAAAAAAAAGGAGAACGAATTATTCCTAATAGATTTTGAATACCTGATCACAAACCCTAAATATTTTAAATTAATTGATGCATATGGATATAGTTGGATATAGATGATAATTTCAGAGTCAACAAGCACATCTTCGAAAAAAAGAAAGCTATGTAGCCGAATTCTTTTTTATTTATTTTTTTTTGCTTGCAAAAATTAAGTAGAGTACCTCCGATACCGAAAAAAAAAAAAAAAAAGTTTATTCTTTATTTTAGCACCATTTCTTCACTTTTTTTTTACTCTTACCTGATTATGAGAAAAATAAAAAAATTGTGTAATGTTTTGATTTTGATTACATTTGAATCTTTTTTTTTTTGGTAAGAAATTGTTTTATGTATCATTCAACTTCATAACTATAATCCTAAATATAGTTTTTCAAAACCTTTGCTTCGATTATGATTGGTGAAAGTTCCTTAACGCTGTCTTTCTTTTCGTCAAAGATTAATTTGCAACCTGTATTGTGAATATTTTTTTACTTAATTTTGTTACAAAAATTTGAAAAATATATATTAAAAATAGAAGAAAAAATGTATATTATTCAATTATTTATTGCGGAAAACCTAGTACATTAAAAATAGATTCGATTTTCAAGCCTTGGTTTTGTACTTTAGGGTTTAAACCATTCTGAATATAAAAATTAATTTTCGAATGAAAAGTAATATTATTTTGATGATTTAATGCGTTAGCGATAAAATTTTTTATAAACACATTATTAATATGTGGTTCACAATATTCAAATGGTCATTTTATGATGTTAATTTGTGATCTTTTAAATCAGTTTCAATTATTTAATTTTTTATGGAATAATATATTTTTGACTTCTCTAACTTTCAACATCCTTTCAAAAGTGCAAGTATATTATCGAATTAAAAGAAACACAATTACACAATTTAAAAAAAAACATCGACCTGTTTAGTCTTATTTCTTAAAATGTGTTTTCTCAGTATTTTCTTTATTTTTATATATGATATCTTAAAATGAAACAATTCTATTCACTCATTTACTTGAATCTATTCCATTTATTTATTAATCAGTGGTCAGTAACCTATGATTTGCTGGTCAACTTATTGGAAATATTGGAAAATGCAAATTGGATTATCCCATTTGTATAATGTTTTCATTTTCTGTATTCTAAGATAATGCGTAACCTAAAATTGAAGTGATGTAAAAGAATATAGAATAAAATAGCCCCTATGTATATTTTTCGGTGATGTAACCCACCAGCAAAAAGTTTTGTACAAAAAGAGAAATTATATATTTTGAAAAAAAAAAAAAAAAAAAATTGAAAAATGATCACTTAAAAAAAAAAAGAAAAGAAATGTTTCCGACTTGATGTATGTCTTGGAAATGACTTCAAACTTCAATTTTATACATTAAAGCAAAATTAAAATAGTAATTGTATTGGCATTTTGCCAACTGCTTTATGATATTCTGTGCAGTGTATCTACCACTACAAAAAATGTAATTCCAATTCACTAGTATATAAGACATGTTAACTTGATTCTATGGTGGGGTTGGTATGGTGTACCTTTTCACAGATGACGGTTGACATAGTCGATATCTACTCTCCCCACATTGGTGACCCGGACGTGATGTGAATATGCCTACCTCGACAGAAACGTCCACTTCGATATGAACACGCCTATCTTGACAGTATCTCCCACTTCGATCTGAACACGCCTACTTCGATGGATGGTCCACATTGAACAGTTGTTTTGCTACTTGTGACTGCGACATTGTCCTTCTCTTTTTGCTGCTTCTCAGTCTCGATCACAGACAACGTATACACTCGACTGCTAAAGGCAACACAGGAGCGACCACGACTGTGAACTTAATACAGCTCTCACGATCAGCACTAAAAAAAAAGTACGGTGATCTTAATACAGCTCTCCCGGCTTCTCACAAACCAGCAATGAATCAACTAAGGGTATCCGTTCATCGAATTCTATCATAGATATTATTCTGGTGGGGGAGTACTGTAGTGTATTTAACACTACAAAAGATGTAATTTCAATTCTATAGTAATTAAGACATGCTAACTCGATTCTATGGTGGGTACCTTTTCATAGATGAAGGTTGACGCTGTCGATATCTACTCACCCCACAATCTGTATTGCATATGCCATATCTCTTCTATTCTATATTCTATTCTATTCTATATATAGTTTATTATTGCCGAACCAACAGAGAACAAAATAAACAATAATAATAATTAACAATAATTTTATGAGCTTAAAAAGGAGCGCTTAACGACTTTGGCTCCTTTCCTACTTTCTCCTAAGTTTTTATTTTTAAAACTCTAGAGCATTTTTTCATGTTTTAGTAGGTACATACATAAATTAAAAGTACGAATTTCGAACTTTGCTAATTTTCTTGAAAACGCCTTTCGAGTTATATCCATTTTTTAAGCCTCGTATCTCAAGCCATATTCATTGAATACGCATTATGAACTCTGTTAATTTTTCTTAGCATTTTCAACTGAGTGTAAAAGAAAAAACATCACAACGATATTATTTTAATTTTACATTTGTTTCTTAGACATTTTTGTGACGATTATTTTATTTTATGCAAATGTTAATAAATGTAATGTGAAACTAAAGCTAAACAACGTCAATAAAGTACAAATAAATTCACAAAACAGATATACTATAGTTTCGGTTCTATAATTGAAGAATCTTCTTCAATAGTAAGACAAAATAAGAGAATTTCCAGATATCACAAAATTTTTTTTCACTTTTAAGTGAAAGAATTTTTCTTTTTTTAATTTGGTGTTATGACACTGAGGAAGGTTTTTGATTATAGAACCGAAACTTGGTTATAGAACCGAAACTGCCGTACATCCGTTTTGGTCTCTTTATTTGTACTTTATTCAAGTTGATTCATAGCGATGTGTAATCAAGTTTAAGAACATTATGAAAATGTGGCTTAATTTAGCACCATATTGAAATTGCAGAAAATTTGAAAGACACTATGGTTCAAAACATTAAAAAATGTCTAACTGTGTGTGTAATATGTAGCAGTTTCTTTCAAAATATTTATCCAAATAAGAAACATTTTGCATTTTAAATTTAACTAAATTAGACATGTTGAAAATTTATGGATAAAATTGCAAAATTTTAGACTTATTGCAGTACATAAAATCAATTTTAATGAGTGTAGTTTGACGCTTTTGGTTTAAATATGCATGGCGTAAGTAGATACGGCTGTGCAAATGCAAAACTCGTTAAATTTTATCTACTGCTTCTATAATCGGAAAGTTTACGCCAATGTCATTTATATTATTCATTAATTTATTCTTATATCAAGGAGTCGAACGTTTTAAATGGGTTATACATCCAACTTCTCAGACTAAATGATTAATTGCAAAATTAGACTGTGTTGTTCTTTAAAAATATTTTGTGAGGAATTGTGTGGTATGTCGATGTATGTAAAATATCGATTTATTTAACATCGGGATTACGATAGCTTAAAATTTAGTGCAAACGTACCCGATGTCTTAATATAAAAATCTAAAGTACGATAATTATTGGCAATGTTAATAACACTTTTACCGATAATTATGATTACCAAACCATCACGAATATTAACTACAATGTTAATTCTTGAATTAGATATTTTTAATGTGAGATTGATATTTAATCACGATGTACCACGATATTAATATTCCTATAACTTTTGCGCTAATATTTAATTAAAAATAGACAGTTAAGTGACTAGTTGCAGATTTTATATAGTTTAGCCAGTATTATATTATTATTACAGTATGATATTTATTAAAAACAATTATAAAAATTATTGCTTTTTATTGATGAATGATAATAATAAAATACGAATTTTTATTACTAGTTTTAACTCATATTTTTCCTAAAAAGATTTGGCTGTGAAAACAATAAATTAAAAAACATAAGAAGAAAAATTCTCTACCCTTTTTCATAAATGGTTTTGTCATTAAACTCGAAACATACCCACTTTCTAAAACATATAAAGGTTGTGAACAAAATAATGGAAACACTTCTATACTAATACATTTTTTCATATTTCTTAAGAAATACTTAAAGAGTAATTTTATAACTTCAGAACTGTTTAGATCATGAGATTTTTTACACTTATCAATGAAGTTTAAAGCTTTTAAAGGTTTGAGGTACCTCTAAGAAATTACAAATGGTAAATAGTGTTTTTGATCACCCATAGTCAAAAAATGTAGCAATATATTTGCAGCTTGTAGCAATTCTTTTAGTTATTGCATACAATAACAGCACAAAATTTTGTAATTCTAGCTTAAATATTTATTTATTTATGGACATTTTAATAAAAAAGTAATTCTTTTGCCTCACGTTTTCTTGCTAATAAAAATGTTCAATAAAATTAAACAAAATTTTTAAAATCATTGCTTTAAAATTTGAGAAAAATTTCTTTAAAATTGTTCAAGATATGAGTAATTAAAGTAGTTCTTTTCTACTGCACATGCGAGTGAAAAATTAAAAACTTTTTCTTCCTAATTTTGTAGATAATCTTATTTAGAGACTAATAAAAATTTCTGATTTGAAAATTTTGAAAATTTAAAAAGTTTTAAACAAATTTCTAAGTAGTTTTTCGCATTGCACTTTTTGTTTATTTTACCATACATCGAAACTTTTTTTAAGGGAATCCAAAAAATTGTACACACTATTATAAAATTCATTTATTTAAAGACAATTCCAAGTAAAAAAATAATTTTTAATTATTGTTATTTTTATTACTTTATTTATTAATAGTCAAAAAATTTTGAGTTATTTGTATTGCATTTTTACATCATTTTAAAGAATGTAATTTCAAATAACAAATTTCATAACTGGAATGAAATCGGCTAAGTAGCTCTCGAGACTTTTTTCTACGACTTTTTTAAATTTCATTTCTTAGGTAACATTCGAACGATTCCATTCAAAATTTATACTTTTAAGTCCTTTTGAACGTTAAAATCAACACTCTTGGCCCAATATTAATTCCTATGATTGGTATTTTGAACCGCAATACCATCCGACTTCGGTTCAATCTTAATAAGATGTTGCATTGAACGGTGTTTTCATTTCAAGTTGAATCATATTAGCGTGTAATCAAGTATAAAAAAGGTTAACTTGGTTCAATCTGGCACCATATTAAGGTTGCAGCAAATTTGACTAATATTATGGTTCGACTTAGTCCAAAATTTTTAACAGAGTAGATGAAAACTATGAAATTTCATTTCCTATCCCCCAGTCGCATATTTTTCCTATCCTATCCCCCCCCCCCTATTTTGCCTTTAATATTAAAATTCTTCAACATTTTTTATTAAATTTAAACCTAAATGTGTTCATAAAAATCACTTTCAACGACTTAAAGATTGTTATATTGTATATTCTAAGCCCTTGGGCTATGTTCTCATTCAACTTAATAGCATGTATTTAAAAAATTAGAACATTTTTAATTTGGGTAGTAAATGTAAAAAGGTATTTATAGTGTTCGACAAGGGTTATGCCTTACTATTTGAGATAAGAATCTAGTTAGAGTTACAACAATAAACTGACAGTAAAAGTTAAAATTTCTAAATATTTGAAACATATGGTGCAGCAGTAAGATTATTAATAATAGGATTTTTTGTTTTCAATGATTTGGAAACTCTCAGAGAAATCTAGAAAATTTGTGATTCTTGGATCATTTGAAACATATGGTGCAGCAGTAAGATTATTAATAATAGGATTTTTTGTTTTCAATGATTTGGAAACTCTCAGAGAAATCTAGAAAATTTGTGATTCTTGGATCATTTTTAGTCCTTGTTTTGGTGATTGGTCAGATGATATTCGAGTGCTCGGTCAGTTTGCCCTATGTACAAAAGTCCAAATTCACATGAAATACTGTAAATTTCTCAACTTTAAAGCCTTCAATAGGTTGTTTTAGGTTCGAGAGAGCAATTTTGTATTTGGGATAAAGGATAATTTGAAATTTTTGTCTTGAAAGAATTTTTGATAATTGGAAGCTAATTTTTTGAAAAAAAAAAAAAAAAAAAAAAAAAACGGAAGGGTAACGTACAAGAATGTATAAAAATGGACGGTTTTGCCAATTCTTTCTTTGAACTGCATGGTTCTATTGAATTTAAAATATTAACAGTTTCAATTAATTTCTGCTTGATTTTCATGAAATTTTATCTACGTGACTCTAAAACACGTTTAAATTTTTAAATAAGTTGTACTATTTGTGATTTTAATTGTCTTTTTTTCTCAATTTCAATTTTATCACAAAGAATTAATCTCATTACATAATAAATTTGTTATTTATTTTAAACTTGGTACGCTTCCAGCTGCCTAAGAGAGAGTACTAAGAATCAGACAAGATAGAAAAAAAACTATGCATTTTTTGCTTATGAGACATTAAGGCTCTGTATTTCGAAATGAGTCAAAATGGAGTTGTACCATTACTCTAATGAGATATTCAGATGTACCGTGCAAAAAAAGTAAGCCAATATTCGAGTTCTTAAAATTGTGAGTTTGCTTTCATAATAGCAATCTTTTTTTTGATTGGAAATGTTAAAAACTTTTTATTAATGATTTATTTTTGTGATTTCGAGTATATAAATATTTTGTATTTATTTTTGATATTCCAAAATTATCACAAAACACATTAAAATTATTCCCATATATTTGTATCTGAAGCAAGAACAATAAAGCTATATTGAAATTCATTTTATAACTAAAAATTTTAATATCTAAATTTTTTTATTATGTTATGGAAAACATACTTTTAAACACAAAGCTAGTCTAGCTATTATTTTATTTTATTTTGCAACCGTTGCTGAACAGCAGACTCAATTCTTTAAGTCTACCAATGTTCAACTCCGTAGTCTTTGTAATTTTGAGCCCAATCCAGAATACAAGGGAACTCCTGGATCAGGAATTGGGAGAAATTTTTTGATTGAACTATCCCGCTTTGCGTTTCATGATGAGAAAAACACAAAAACCCTCCAGGGTTTGCCTAACCACAAGTGGACTCTAACCCAGGATCCGTTTACCAATGAGGATATTTTTTTTACGTCAGCACTGTGATTGGTGCAAGCCGGGTGCTGAATTCGTACCAACCAGCCATTTCTGGGAATCGAACCCGGATCAACTTTTGAGAGGCAAGCGCTCTATCTCCTGAGCAACTTTCTAGCTGTTATTATGAAATAGCTTTTACTTGAATATGTACGCACATTATTAACGCAATAAAATTAATTAAATAAAATTGCAATACGAGAACAATAAAGCTGAATTAAAATTTATTTTTCTAATGAAAAATGTGAACACTTAAGATTTTGTTAACATTATGTTATGGAAAAACAACTTATTAACGCAGAACTAGTCTAGCTGTTATCATGCAATGTCATTTGCTTGAATATGCAAGCACAAACTTAACATGTTAAAATTGATTAAATAAAAGCACAAACAAAAGAGCTAAGTGGGTTTTAAAAAGCAGTGCTACCGTGAAAAATAAAAGAATTTCTGCATAATAAAAAATAGGAATAAATAAAAAAGTTTCTCTTCAAATGAAAAATCTATTGATCGGAGAGTAACGACCTCATTATCTTAAGCCGAAAGTTTGTATTTTTTATCAATTCTTTCTCAAAATGGTTTCGAAGATAAATTAATTAATCAATAAAAAATTATTTTAATGGATAAAACACAGTTTAATATAATATTCGCTACTAAATAAATGATTAAATTAGCTCTTATCGTGTTACGATTAAATATTTCTTTTGATGCGAGAAAGTTTCTTTATTAGTCGATTATTACTCTATTTTTTCGAATCTTTGATATTTTGCCTTGGATTCATACGAGTTTCGGAAGTTCATTGTAGCGCGATCAGACTAAGTGTAATACTATGAAATGTGAAAAAAGTCTGTTTAAAGTGGTTTGCTCGGAATTTTTTTTTTAAATAAATATGTTATAAAATAAAATTTAAACCATTAAATCAATCATCAAAATAAAGGAATCATTAAGTGATCAAAATATAGGAATCATTTAATAAATCATTAAAATAATTGTCATTAAAATAAAATTCAACTAGGAAAAAAGTTATTATTGCTATTCCTTTTTTCTCATTTTATCTTTGCCGTGGATGTAGAGTATACGTAAAATTATTAATGCAAAACCTCATGTATTGCCTACTTTTTAATACATTTTGTTCCTCCGAAATTTAATTATTTTTAATCATTCATGAAAACATTATCAATTTTCAAAAGAATAAGGAATTTAAAAAAAAAATTAATTTCTTAAACTCCTCTGTAACTACATCTTCATCAAAAATGTGAGTCTTACACCAGATAATGTGAAAACCTCATTAGCTTTAAAAACTATAAAGGTAAAAAAAGTTGACGGGTTTCAAGCATTTAAAAATCGACGCTCATCGACTCGGTAGACGTGAAAGAGAAAAACAAAACAGAATCGAAACAGAAAACGTTAAGTTATCAAAGAAAAAAAAAGAAATATAAGAAAGGGGAAAAACAAAACTAGAAAAACAGTGGCAGCCGAGAAAGGCAAATCAGTGCAGGTTGTATTTCTTAAGAAATTGTATGACCCTTCCACTGTTTTTTCAGAAATTAGAAAGAAAATGAGTTCAAGAACCCAAAGTGTCTGGTGACTTTCGTCTATGTAGTGGATGTACAGGTTTAGTCTTTTAGGATATTAAGTTTAAAGGCCTCAGTTTTTTCACGCTTTATTCGAAATGATCGAATAGAGCGCAAAGAAAAACAAAGCAAGCACTTAAATAACTTTTGACTTAATTTTCACGTACTAGGAGTCATTCTTAATGGTTCGAAGGCCTAACTTAACTATATTTTAAGTAAGCAAACGATATTTTAAGTTCCCAAATCAGAAATAAAATCATACTTTCTCTGAATAAACGTTTCATTTTCCCAACGGATTTAGTTTCTTAACTCTTACAAATATGGGAAACGCCACTTAAAAATATGAAAATATGGGAAATATGGTCTCAATAGTTTACGAAGTAGAGCAGTTGGACACCTTAATGTTAATTTCTTTTTCGTGTTATTTGCCATTTATCCGGAATTTAAGATGCAAATGAAAATTTTTTGAGCGTAATTAATTAAAAAGTGGTTACTCTAAAGATGACTCCACGCAAAAATATTGTTTATTATGTTTAATTATTTCATTTACTAATAATCGAAAACTAAACAGTAAGGTATACAAATTTTCCCACCAATGTAATCTATCTCATTTTAAATGACACAATTCTATAGTTGGAGGGAATTGGTTAAATAGTTCTAGAGAAATAAAAATTATAAAATACGACTTTTTTGAGATAGCAAAATACGTGAAAATTGAAAATAATATTAATGGGCTCAAACTTTCGACTTCTCTCCAGCTGAAACTATAGACCATATTTTCGAGATTGAAGCGATATCCTATACTTTGAAGGTAAAGAATGCAAATCCGTTGAGCACGTGCTTATCCAAAAGAAAAAAAAGAAAAAAAAATTGCTAATTTAAAGAAAGTACATTTTTGTGTCTGATTTCGTAACTTAAAATATCGTTGACTTCAATTAATTAGCCTATTACGGTTAGGTCCTCGAACCATTAAGACCGAGTACTAGTACGTGATAAATTATTAAGGTTTTCGCCTTGTTTTAGAATTGTACATTTATATCTTTTAAGATCCGAAATTTTTTTATTAACTGTTTTGTACCTAATTTGCATTTTTTCAATTATATTTTACATAGCAATAATAAATGACGCAAAAATCGACAGAAAAATAATAAAAAAATTTTGCTTTCTGTAAGCAAGTTGTTTTATTTTTAATTTTTTTTAAAAGACAAATTTGTACTATTTAGAGACGCAATCTGAAAATGACAGTCTGGAATTATTTGAAATTCCAAGAAAAAATAACTTTCTTTCGTTTGTATTGACTAAAATATTTACTGAACGCATGCAAACAGATTAAGAAATATGTAAGAAAATAACAATTGTTCTTCGAATAATTACACATCACTATTATCGAATCGAACTTGTAAAAAGACTACAGTTGATAAGAGCTGTTTTGTTTAAATTTAAAATCAAATACATTTTTAAAATTTAATTTTAATTAAAAAAATAATTCAGAGGGCTTTCAACACATTTTTATAGATTTATCGTTACATTAATGGGTTATGATATTTCTGAATATTCATACTTTTTTCTCATCCCATGCATTCCATATTCAATAAACCCTTTACAAGACTGTAGGAAGTATACTTCCCACCAAATTTATAAAATTTCGATGGGAAGCTATTTTCCCTCCTATGATTTGTGCTGCCATCTGTAGCTAACTTCAGAAAACAAGAAAATAACACTATAAAGAACTTGTTTACATATGTGAGGTTAACAGTAAAGGTTTGTGAAGGGTCAAGAAGAGAGGCTAATACGGGAGAGCTGTTTCGTTTTGTGAGTTTGGAGTTTATTTGCATTGATAAACACAGAATTTATAAATTCGATTACATAGAAGTTTCAGTTTATGACCAGTTCTTTATAATAGGTAAAATTTAAAAAAATTCTTGTCCACTTTCTCACAAAAAAAGTTTTAAAACAAATAATTAGTTTTAAATTATAAGAAAAATATTATTTTAATTTTATTTTATAAATTAATCTTAGTCCCGAAATATTTTAACCTTACATGAAAAGTGGCCCGATAAAGGGTTAAACCAACGTTGTTAATTAATCTTTGCTAAAATTACGTCGAACTTAATCTTCATTCCAGATTTGTCATATGAATGAATGCTGTTAAGTATTATGAGAACTCATTGCAAGCGAATCACGCTAATGGTTCATATCTTACTCTCAAAAGTCATAAATAAGCATTACAATTAAAAATTCTTAAAATAATTGATTAAGGTTCTGCCGTCGAAAGCTGCATAATATTGTTTTGTAAATGCCTTATAGTTTCTGTCGTTAAAATAATTGACCAGGTCTTATATTTTATTCCTTTCAAAGCTTACGAAATTGATTTATGGACATTAAATTTTCTTCAGTAGTTTGTTCATTCCAAATTTAGAACAGTTTAGTTGAGAGTTTAAACAAGATAACAATAAGGTGTATTTTTTTCAATACAATACTATATTACATTGTTAAGTTCATTGACTTAATTTAAGATAGTGAAATTTTTTCGTGATTGTAATTGATAAAGGAGCTTGACATCGCAAGCATTCAAATCTTTGAGAATGGCGGAATTACAAAACACAATGCTATGTTTTGCTAGTTTTCATACAAAAGTAATAATTTTTTATTCCATCTGCTTAATATTTTTCAAAATGATGAATTATTCTTATTTCTTAACTTGTTTTGAACTAAATTGAATTTAAATCGATGATGATTCGTATAAATTTTCTTTTATTCACCTGAAACTGTGGTGAGGGGAATTATAAAGATTTTTACTAATTTAAGGAGCTTATACCTACCATCCTCCTGCCAACGATGCCTATTTTATTATGGTTTTTCGAAGCTTTTTCGCCAAGGATAATAAAAAAGCCACAATTTAAATGTCTTACACTTGAAGCAAAGTTGTATTTTTAAACTATACATATCATCTTAACGTGAAGAATTATTTTGGCTTTAGATCGGACAAATAACTTAAATATTTTAAAAGTTATATAAAATTTTTAAAAATCACCAATCTGGCGACATTTTCCCACCTAAATAAAAATTATCAAAATCACTGCCTTATTCTCGATCTTTGCAAATTTTTATGAGCCCAGATAATACAGCATTGCAGTAAGTTTTAAATATTAAACATTTATACCACATACGATTATCCTTTTTGATTTCTCCTATACGATTATTTCCATATTGACGTTTTCCGCCATTTTCAGAATAAACGTAGAGAATACTGGCTTATAAATAGTCTAAACGTGACCTAATATTCATGAGTAACTGTTGCAAAATTACGGCAATTACGAAAGTAGCGTATTTTTCGCAAAAAAGCATCATTTCATATGAAGAGCCTAATAGTGGTACAGTATAGCGTTAAGAAATAAAAATAAGAATAAAAATATCCATACCTAATACTAATTATACATTGCTAATGTAATGGGAAACTAATAGCTTACTCAAACAACTTTTGAAATAATAGTCGAATTTGTTTCATACTTAAATGCAATGTTTATGGTTAGAGAAGACTTACAATTTAACTTTTTGCATTCTAAGCCATAAACATGCATACAAAGATCTTCTAATGATATTTAAAGTGTGCATAGTGTAAAACCAGGGAGCGAGCTACAGGTCAGGGGTACCCCCCTAAATTCCAAAAACTAAATGCTGTTTCAGAAAACAAGGAAAATATCCCTAAAATATTTTTTTAAATTTAAATTACAATTCTAGCTATTTATGGCGGCAAATCTTTTAATTATTTCATAGCTAGGAATATTTTGTGAAACATTGTTTTTCAAAGACAAAAATAATATTGTGAAAAAATAATGCTTTTCTAGCGTGTAATAATGTCTAGCGTGGCATAATGCTTTTTTTTTATTAAGTGGAATAATATGACATACGGGAAAAAGTATCTTACTACAAAAAGATTTTAAAAATGCGTATATCCCATTTAAAAAAAAAGAAAAGAGATTAAAAAAAAAAGAACAGTTCCCGTCCTTTAACTCTTAGGCGCATAATTTATATTAAATATATTTGCATTACTTTTTTCATTATTTTGTACTAATTTAGATCAAAATGAGTGAAACATATTATATTTAGTAGTTTAAGATTTCATGGTTATGAAATACAGCATAAAACACCTGTGTTAATTCTGTGTTGAAGGTAAAATCTTCCAAACACGGCTCTCTTCCAAGCAATAATTTTTCAAATTTGAAGTTATTTAAATCTAAGAGAAGCAGCTATTTATCATTGAAATTTCTTTTCTTTACAAAATCAATTATTGATAAATTTTTGAATATAAATGAAAAAAAATTCCAACTACTTATTTTTTGGATTTTTTATTTTAGCACTAAATATAATTCCGATATTCTAACTGATTTTTTTAGTAACTATTGGCCTTTTTTTTGTAATAAAAATTATATAAATATAATTTTGCTATTAATATCGTCAGAAAAAAAAACATACAAGGTATCTGTGTCAAAGTGTAAAAGTACTGAATAGATAAGCGATTTTCTTATTTGTCATTTTATGTTTATGAGGAAGTTAATTGATGATATAATAACTTAGCTAAAGAAATATCTACCGCCATAAAAGTTTTTAGAAACATATAGCCCAAAGAGTTAAAAAAAAAATTTCAATTTTTTTTAAAAAATTCTAAAAATTCTTTAAATATCCAAAATTAATTCCCAAAACTATTTTCCAATTATGATACTTCAAAAAGTATTTAAAGTATTCAAAAAAGTGCCCCTTTCCTAAAGGGGCTTTGTCGACTTACCTCCTAGATACCCCCTATGGGTATCCCTTCTATAGGAGAAATTAAAAATAAAACTGTTTACCATCAATCTTATGTGAAAGCTTAAGATTGATGGCAAACAGTCTTATTTTTAATGACACATTCTTTTATTTATATCATACAATCCCATCTCCAAAAATATGTGAAAAGTTTTCCTATATCGATTAGCTTAATCGTTATCAATTGGTTATTCTAAGGGCAATTACAAAAATTTATAGTATATTAAAAAAACGGATTGTATTGAAACTATTAGAAAACAGCCAAAAAGTCAAGTAAAAATGAAGAACATCTTATATTATGGCCCTATTGTTTGCGGAAGCAATAATCTCTACTCTTTGTTAAGTTCTGTGCGTGTCCTAGCATCATCGGGAATGTTGCCAAAGTGCGATGTCTTAATGTCTGATGAACTTTACGTGGGAAGAAATAAAGAAAATTGTCAAAGAAAAAATAAAGAAGTCAATTCCAACTCTCTCTGAAGCTAAATTTAACAAGAGCATTATAAAACGGGAAGAAGAAAAAAGAAGTACCTTCTTCAAATTTAATTATAGTTTTATTTGAAGATTCTTTTATTCTTGTGTTTCTTCAACTTCATCTTATCAACTTCAGTGTAAGAAAGAAATAAACTGTTTCCAAACGATTTGAATAAAGTGTTCTAATTGGAGTTTTATAGAAGAAGGTTTCATACTAAGCGCTTTGAAGCAATTTGAAATAGCACTTTCTTTTGATGATTTCCGAATTGAAGTATACTAAAAACGTGTTTTATATTTTGCTAAAGCAATTGAAATGCTATAAAAGATTGTCATAGAGTTTGATAAGTTATTTTGAAGATGATAAAATTGTAGTTAAGGGGGGACAGTATGATGCGTAACATCAACCAACAGATTTCAGGGTTTTTTGTAATGAATTAAGAATGCAAACCCAAACTACTTTTCAATTTTTTAACGTGCTATAATACCTAATAAAAACATGAAACATATTATAATTATTTTTTTTTGCTTGTAGGATTGCATATGTTTTGGCGACAAGTTAAATTTTTAATAAAGGGTCATTCCTCCATTTACGAATATCTAATTAAAATATTTCATAAAATTATAACTCAGTTAAAAAATTCGAACAGTTCTAATAATTTTTGTGAAAACAGGTTTTGGCATCATTTGCACTTACTCCAATTATTAGAAACTTTTTGAAACTTTAAACTTTTCTAAACAAATTAATTAGCTTGTAAAGTCTTTTCATTCATAAATTGTTTTGATTTTGTATAGTAGCTGACTAACTAAAATTTTGACAATAAATAATATTATAGCATTGATTTGATGTTATTGACTTGTTCTTATAGATTTCTTCAATCATAAGAAATCTTATCCAGAGATTTTGACATCTAAAGCGTTTTCTGTAGTTTTTCTGTTAGTGATTCATGTCTTGTTAGCTATCACGTAATATATTTTTTTTGCAAAAGGTTTAGCTTGCTTTGTTTTTTGCAACATTAATAGATTTCAACGAAAAAAATTATCTTCTTCGTTTTGTTACGTATTTCATTTACAACAAATTATATTTTTTAGTGCAGACATTAGGCATGTTAAAATAGAAATTTTATTGAATTCAAGAATTTTTCACTGCTAGAAATTTCGGAGCATTTTGAGCAATTACATTGCTCAAACTTGTTTCAACATTAACAAGGTGCTAGTTTGAACCATATTATGGTATTTTTGAATTTGATTACACTATGCTAAGATTTAACTTAAACCTTAATAAGGTTGAAGCAAATTTTACCCGTATTATGAATTAAGGTATTGATATTATGTCAAAGCGTTGAACCAGGCCTAAAATGGATAACTTAAGGTACGTTAAAACTTTTTAATAATCATGATTTGTTTGTTTATGCTTACATTATTAAAGAAACTAAATAACAGCAAAAGATAATGGAACCTGTAAGTTCTAATTCATTCTACTCGTTCATTTTGGAATTTGAGTTTTCATTCTGATTCGAGTCGTGTCAGGGGATAAATTGCTCGCCTTTCAACGAGGTGACCCGGGTTTGAATCTCAGCGATGGTTGGACAATGCGAATATCGCACCCGGCTCACACCGATCACAGTGCTGAAATAAAATATCCTCATTGGTAGACCGATTATGTAATTCCCCATACCATCTTGCTAAGGTTTTCGTGGTTTTCCATCAAAAAATCCTCCACAAAGGCTAGTTTGACCAAATGCTTGATCAAGAAACTCCCTTCATTTTTGGCAAGATTTCTAAAAAAATTCTAAAATGTGGTAATCACGATCAACCTCAAAAATGTAAGTAAAACGAACACATTAGGTGATCCGAATTAATATTAAGTTGAAGAAACATAGATGTTATCGAAAAACTTATCACTACAGTGGAAAGTGAGTTGGGAGACAATGAAAGCCTGTTTGATTATCAGAAAAAACAGGAGGAGTAAAAATTCTGATTTTTTAGAAGCACTCTAAAGTTACCTCAGATAACAAAATTCCTCCCTCCTTCCTTATTAGTGTTTCGACATGTATTTAGATAGTAATTTTGTTTCTTTGTCGCTTTAATATTAATTTGGGCTTCAATATTATTTTGTCGTTTTAATATATTTATTTCTAAAAAACGTCAAGCTTTACTAAATTGTATCTTAAAAAATTGTACTAAAAGAAATAAAGCTTTTTAAAAAATATTATATAAAATTCCTATAAAAAAAGTTTATTCGAAATTATCTTTTTTGAAAGATGTAATTTTTATATCATGTTTTAGTAAATGTAATTCAGTACGAATATTTATCGTAGGTGTCTACTGGTAAAAAAAACGAGATTGCAACTTAAAAGAAAATTTCATGAAAAAAAAAAATGTACAAATGACCCTAAGAAAATCCACACATGTTTGTAATGTATTTTTCTAATATGTCGAAATAATCAAGAGAGTAAACAATAAATAAATTGTAGATGTTTTATTTATTTGAAAGAAAATGTTTCATCTAACATATTATCTTTAGAATGAACCATTTTGCAATTGAACTAACGTTAAATATTGTTATAAAATAAGAAAAATAATATTAAACATTATTTGTTTGAGTAGATAAACATTTTCAAAATTGCATCTGACTCAGTCGCGCAGTTCGTTTTAGAATTGTTTCATTCGAGATTTGATGTTTACTCAAAGCATAAATTTGATAGTAAAGAGATATAAATATGGTAGCCGTATATTGCTTACAGTATAAGTTCTATCCATAATTTATTATCCTTTAATGTTTTTTAAGCATAAAAGTTGATAAATTAGAACTTTGTGTGGGAATCTAATCATCTGAAGTTTGGAAGAGTGTTTGCGATCAATTTCATATCATTTATATCAACTTAAAAAAAAAAAAAAAAAAAAACTAATTAAATATAAAAATGACAGCTCTTTAAAATTAAAATTGAAGGGAATTTAAACAATGGCGTTTTTTTTTATAACGAAATGGTTTAAGATTTAAATTCAAAATTTAGCAGTCGAAATAACACTAAATAATTTTTAATAAAATTTATCAGATAATTATGCTTAAATTTTCAAAGTATGAAACAAATGTTATGTAGTAAATAAAAAAAGGGATTTCACTATTTTCACTATTTTTTTCATCTTTGAAAGTTTGAATAATGTTGGTGACTGACAGCTCTGATAAATAGGTTTGTGGTTTGTAGCATGTCCAGTGACAGATCGATGAGTAGCTGCTTGTTAGGTAAGTAAAGGCGGCTGGTGCGCTGTATAAACCAAATTTGCACTATCATGCTGTTGGTCTCAAAATTAAAGAGCTTTAACCCTCCATGAACCTCCATGAATAGAAAGTAAATTTCACAGGAGATATTTACTTTAGTCAATCCAAGTATGAATACAGGGTTTCCTATAATGACCGCCTACAGTATATAACTTTAGTATCCTTTAAAAAAACAAGTAAAAGAACTGTGCTTTCAATTTATTACCAGCTATTACTAAAGTCAATAAGTTAAAGTAATCTAAGTTAAATAATATAGAATAAAGTAATCAAAAGTAAAAATATTTTAAACTAAAATTAGCTGAAATATAATATTCTCCAAAAGTTAAAATAATCTGAAAGTTAAAATAATCAGAAACCAGTTCATTTGAGGAGAAGGCTTTAAGGTGCTTGCTAGCGAAAGGCAAATATATGAATTCTAAGGTCACTGGATTATTAGGCTTGTTTTTGATGATTTTAATGCAGACGTTGCTCCTTGCGAAAGAAGCTGGAACTAGCTGGTTTCTGAATAAAAAAATATTTTTACACGGAAATAGGACTCTTATTTCTTGTTTGGTTTTACATCATCATTATTTTAAAAATTTTAATTAAAAAAAATTTTTTTTTTAATATGAACTTCAAAAATTTTACGAACTGTCTCCCCCATAGTTTATCTAAAAACTACGTAGTTTACCTTAAAACTGTTATATAATGCGATTTTGAAATAAAATATTGCGCCTTAGTTTACAAAAGAAAATAAGGAAATTCGTTATAAATCGATAAGAGGCTAGAAGGAATATTTACTGAAATCCTATGTTTTCCTCTCAAGAATAAGGTTAATCTTTCCTATATAGAAAGCTTATTATAGGCGTTATCCACATTATCATTACAAACAATGAGCAAGCACATTTTAATACTTTATTTCTATGCATTTTGCAATATGAAAAATTAGAGATTTAGGCTATCAGATTTATTCAATGACGTGGAAAAATTTTAACGAGGCTTCAAGCTTATCGCTGAAAATGTGCAATAAGCCTAAACGATGTTTTTAAAATATTAATCTTATTGAATAGTCTTGCTCTTTATAATTTTCCTATTATAATGTTGTTATATTATATCTGCTTAAAATTTTTGAAATATTGGATAATGTACTAAAGTAAAAAAACATAAGTGTTACTCTTAATTTATAAATTGTATATTGTGATCTACACTGTCAGCAATTTTAGTATACCTCCGCACCAAAAATGGTGGCAATTACTTGACATCTAAGAGTTGTAGTGAAACTGTTCTTTTACAATACTTGGTGTAAAGCAGCCTCCACCGTTTTTGTTATTCAGTTACACTAAAATTTATAATTACAATAATATAAGATACACATAAGAGTCAATAAAGTTAATTTTACAATACAATATAAAGTAAGAATTATTAATTTAAAATACATATATACACTAATTCTTGAAATAAAATTAGTAAATAAATCAAATATACACGTAGCATAAATAGAATTTTAAGTCGAATTTGATCTAGGCTTATCAATTACAGTAAGAGAAGATACACATAAAAGTCAATTAAGTTAACTTTACAATACAATATAGCGTGCGAATCATTAATTTAGAATACATATACACACTAATTCTCAAAATAAAATTAGTTAGTCAATCAAATTTACGCGTAACACAGAGAGAATATTAAGTCGAATTCGACCTAGGCTTACCAAATACAGTAAGATAAGATTTACATAAGAGTCCACCGGGATAGCCTGGTCAGTAAGGTGCTGGGCCCATGTCCGAGAGTTCGTGAGTTCGAACCCCGCCGGCCGAAGACTCCCCGTGTACTAAAGTGACTGATGCACGTTAAATCTGTCGAGTCGCAAAAGTCCTCCATGTTCCCATAACAAATCAATACCTCTGGGGGTACTGGATTGGAGATCGATCGTTCTCTGATTCAGGTCAAAATTACGATCTGTAGATGAATAAATGGATGTATGAATGGGTTCGCCCGATAAACGGTGGCAGAAGTCGAATTCCTGGCATAGATGGTGCCACTGAAAAACAAGAAACGAACTCTCAGCCTTAAATTTGCTCAGTATCACCAAGCAGGCTTGCCCGTGTGGCAAGTGGCATTAGAAACAACAACAGCATACATAAGAGTCAATAAAGTTAATTTTACAATACAATGTAGAGTAAGAATTATTGATTTAGAATACATATATACACAAATTCTCAAAGTAAAATTAGTTAGTAAATCAAATATGCACCCAGTATAGAGAGGATATTAAGTCGAATTTGATCTAGGCTTAACAGAACGGAAGCGGATGGAAATTATAGATTATAAAATCATTCAGTACAGTTCTCAAAATTACAAATTAAAGTGTAAGTAGCATAATTGCACAACGAAAAACATACAAGCACATTTAACTGCAAATTTTTGTTTTTGTTGATGAATATCAGGGTTAAAAGCAAAAGCAAATTCTCGCCAGCCCATTCCACATTGTGAACGAACTACTGCCGATATTTTACTAAGCGTTTCTTGAACTTTTAATACTGCCAACATTGGTGTTTTCGGAAGTGAAAATAATTCTCGTATAGTATAAAAGGGTGAAGTCTGAGAGTAGGATTATTCAATTTTAAGGGTTTAGATTTAAATTCCATCCTTTAAATCCATCCTTCTGGTGTTAATCCAGATTACACCACTCTCGATTTGGTGTTAATCCAGAATAAAGTGTTCCTTCACACCATTTTTTGGGTTATTAAAAATTCTTTTCTAACTAGCAGTTTTTACAGTGTATACAGTAAAAAAGTTTGGAGCATTTTGAAGCATATTACTGTTTATTTTCGGTGGAAGATGAATACGGTGGCAAGTTAAACCCCATTATCGAGTTCATTAAAAGTTTTCGTGAACTTAATATTCGATACCGTTGTTCATTTCAAAAGCAAACTTGACATAGTTCAATTCAGTATCATATTCAGGTTTCAGCAAATTTTTACGGTAATATGGCTCAAAGAGCCCATACTATGGTTCAACACTGAGCCAATTTCTAAGAAAGTGTAGGCTTCTTGATTGTCATTTAAATGATTTTTAGTTTCAAAATTGTTATAAACCAAGTTTCTGTGCTCATAAAATTGATTATTGAAAAAATGAAATGAAGCGTGATAATGTGGCATCGGTGTTACTGTTTGGAAACTTTTTTAGCACATCATGTTAGAAAGCTTTGAAAGCATCTTTCTTTTTTTTAATTGTTAACTGGGCATTTTCTTCTCCATGAAAAGAAAACGTTATCAGCCTAAAAAAACGAAATTTCTGAAATTCATATAATGGCCATAACAGAAAATTTTGCCTGGTGGAAGACTTTTAATAACTTTTGATCGATGTTGATTCGATTTCCATTTTCAATAAACTGCCTTCCTATTTCAAAAAGAACTATTGAATGTTGCCATTTATGTTGTTGCTTTCACGCATCTAAATGTTTTTCCACATAAATTTCAAACTCGTTCACGTAAAGATAATTACATAAAAACATTTCAACAACACAAACAAGATAATTGCATTTTTGTTTTCATAAGATTTACAAAATTTTACATTTTGTTAAGACAAGTTATTCTTTGCATTATAATTTGAATAGTTTCAAATTATTTTCGTTTTAAAATATTCTCGATGTGGACAAGTTTATTTTAAAGGGTGACTCGTTATCGCCGCTTTTAACATATTTTCTTAGAAATCTTGTCAAATATTCAGTTCAAAAAGTAAACACAGCAAGGATTACAAATTGATATTTTAGCTATCAAAGAGTCTTCAAAAGGGAAACACCCGATGAAAAATATCAAAACCCAGTTTGATTGCTTCATAAAATTCATAGAAGCTTCTAGTAATAATCTTACAACCTTTCTCAGTCTCTTGCAGCAATTAAACAGGTTTTGATGGTTTAAAGTCTCGTCCTCCTCATTTGCGATTCCTTTTTCGTTGTTTCCTCTTTTAAACTTCGTTCTTTATTTTTCATCTACTGCGCAGTTAACTTCGGCACATCGGACTACTACATTGATCCGTGCTGAGGCCTTCCTTCTTCTAGGAGGTGTTGATGGCACCCCCGCTTCAGATAATTCACCCCCGCTTTAAAATATTTGTTAAGAACTTTGTATGTATATTACAGCAGCAGCAGCAGCGGTTTCCATTTTGTTTCTGCAATGGAACCCAAAACTATCAAGATTTTTTTAGCAGAACCTTGATATGATAAATAAAGTTCATTAGCAACTGTGAATATACTAACTAAAAATATATGTGTATAATCAAATACGCATATATATTTTTGGTACACATATATATAATCAAATACACATATATTTTCGTTCAATGTGAATAATAAAATTTTTTTTAATATTTTAATAATAACAGTTTCAGAATATGGTTACATATCAGGCAGTTGAATACGCAGGCCTGGTGTGGATTCTAGTTCTGAAATTAGTTTTTGGCGTCTGCATAAGTTGAAATTGAATAGAATAAGCTGAATTATGGTTATTGAAAAAGAACTGCGAGAACGCTTATTATTTATTCCTTAATTTTAGTTATTTTGAATTAAAAAAATTGATGAGAGATACATAAATTGTAAATACTTTTCGTAATTTATTTAATATGTTGTTATAGAAAAGTATAAATTTTTTTATTAAAATTTTGCTATATTTTTTATGGGCATTTCGCATAAATAGTTTCATAAAAATAACCGAAAAATAAAATGTTATTCATTTTATCCTAATATAGTAACAGGCTTCAAAAATGCTAAAAAGACTAGTTAAATGAAAGTCCGAACTCTCGGAACCTGTTACCTTTCACTGAACCCTAGTGTTCCACGGAGCACGTTTTGGGAACTATTGCAATACAGAATGATCTGTAAACAATTATGACCAGTTATTCATTTGAAGTGATACTTTTTTTTAACCAGAAAGTAAAAATTATTTCCCATATTTATTGTATATTACGCAACTTTTATTGAAAAAGTTCAAGTAATGTATAACTATTTTTAATGATTTCAACTTAATTAAAATTCAGGTTTTCATTGTTTAAATAAAAGGCATTTCTAATTACATAAAATGTCTTTGATTCATGATAAATGTAGTTGATTTGCATTTTTCTTTCCATTCAGCTGTTCGTTTAAAGATTTATTTTAATCATTTTCTATTCTAAAGACCAGCAAGTAAGCATAAAACAAAAGAATTTTGAACATCGGTAAAGAGTGGTTATTTTTAACGGAACACATCAAGGATAGCACTTCAAAAAATTCAACGCTATCCTGGCTTGCTATTTGAATATCATCTTTTTACAGAATGTCTCCTTCCTTTCATGCTATTACTGGAATCTTACATTTTTAGTTGCTCTTATTCTCTTTACAAACTTGTTATTAACTATTTTAAAATATGATATCGTAATTACTCAATTTTTTCTCAGACATCTAAAGTCTCATTTGCAGAATTTAGTCTGCACTTGTATTGGAAGTTTAGAATTGATTAACTTAGGTTTACACATGTGTATTAGAAGTTTAGAATTGATCAATTTACGTTTTCACGCGTATTAGTTTAGAGTTGGTTAACTAGGCCTACACATGCATTCGAAGTTTAGAATTGATTAACTTAGGTTTAAACATGTATTAGAAGTTTATAATTGATTAATTTAGGTTTTAACGTGTATTAGAAGTTTAGAATTCATTAACTTAGGTTTATATATGTATTAGAAGTTAAGATTTGATTAACTTAGGTTTCCATATGTGTATTAAAAGCGTAGAATTGATTAATTTAGGTTCGTGTAAATTAATATTTGAGACTTTTTTACAAGTTGAAAAAAAGCTGATTGAGGAACTAATTAAGGGAAAGCTAGATTTTTTTAATTGTTGGTTTCGGTCTAATTTGAATGTTTGAAGTGAGTTAACTGTCTAGACGAGTGAAGTAATTCTTCAACGCTGAATCAAACAAGATTAAAAAATGTTGACAAAACTAATAGTATCGAAAGTATTAATGTTTTATTCGTATTTAAGTAAAAGAACGCTTCGCCGACTCAATCACTTCACGTACAGCATGTAAATCACTTCACGTACATGTTAAATTTAAATCTCGTGCTTACTTTTAGAACATGGCAACTTATGAATACATTTTTAAAATGCAAAAATGTGAATCTAATTATAATTTTGATATTGGCATTGTTATAATCAATACTTAAACTTTTATGTAGAGATTTGAATAATTATTAAACACATGCTATGAGCCGTGGTGGCGAGATAGAGTGTTCGCTTCCCAATGAGACGACTCGGGTTCGAATTCCAACTGTTTCTGGTTGATACGAATTTGGCTCCCGGTTCGCACCGACCACAGTGCTAACGTAAAATATTCTCAGTTGCAGACGGATTATGGATTAGAATCTTCTTGCCATCAGGCTAACCGCGGGAGTTTTAGCGATTTTCCTCTCTTAGTAACGCAGATATGGGCTGGCTCCCTCAAAAAGTTTTCTGTGAAGGCAATTTTATCCCAATGCTTGATCCAGGAGATCCTTTGTCTTTTGGATTGAGTTCAAAATTTCAAGGTTATGGAGTTGAACGTTGATAGTCATATACTCAGAATATGATCGGCTTTTCAACGATGGTTATATAAAAAAATGAATCTTCGGGCGAACCTATTGTTGAGATTACAATTTGTTAGAAAAACAAATAAGAACAACTATAACTATTCTACAATAAACAGCTTTTTCGATACATTTAACAAACATCATTGTTATCGTTACAACCAAGGGAAAGAATAAAAGAAGAACAAATAAAATTATTCATCCGTTCTACAAATTCGTTAATAATATTCGTAACTAATAATTTAACACTAGATTACCCAAGGAAGTCATTTTGACTGATTTTTAATTTCAATTAGGAAAACAATGATATATATAATGACACAATTTCTTAGAATTTTGTGACTTTTATAATTATTTTTATTGTTCATATTTACTAATAACTTGTTATATAACTGAAAATAATATCAAAAATATTAAAAATTAATTTTAAACAAATTTTTTTATAACTTAGTTATTCTTTCACAATGCAGTCATTTTGACTGCTTTTGGGCTATATAGGTACTTCAGTCTTTCTAGTGTTAAAGTCAAATATTTATATCTATATTGTAATAAAAATATTACTATCAATATGCAATGAGAATCAAGTTACGCACATACCGGGTGGCTGTGATCATTTTTATACAGAGGTTTCTCTAATCACCACCCTTGATATGGAAAATTTAGAATCCGTGTCAAAAAATGATAATAAACCTATACACTAGGGGCACCAACTGTTGAAAAAAAGACTATATTTAAACCTGGTGAGTCAGCGTCATACAGAAATTACAGTTATCGAAAACCGTTTAACAAAATAATCGAACATCAATTTATTTATAATATGAAACTGAAAGCTGAAACGTAAAGCAAACAATGATTCAGTTCTGATAAGAGTACTAAAATACGTATTTAAAACGGTAACTGCTGAATACCACGTACTGGCGAAGTAGTTTGAATTATTATTTTTACACAATAATGTATTTTAAGAAAACGGATATCTTATTATCAATTTATATCTCAGAAATCTTTGACAGAAACTTTTAATAGTTGATACCATTCTCAATACAAACTGACATTTTGTATGTTAAGCTGTTTGAAATGATTTAATGTACGAGTATTGCAGCAAGTTTTCTTAGCTTTTGTTTCTTTTTATGATATTGTTTGTATCAGCTATTGATTTAATAACATTGAAGTAACTTTTTCATCTTATCAAAGATTTCATTTTATAGCTGTTCAAACAAATAACTCTGAATGAAAATTGTATTATTTGTTTGCATCTTACGCTATTTAACCTAGTTGTCTACAGTTACAACTATATAAACGTTACAGATGATTTTAAATGTTTCTTATGAGTGTTCCCAAGGATTTTATAAATTGATAAAGTTAATTTTTTATTAAAAAAAATTCAGAAAACACAAACATCTATGGCAGCCAACTTTTAAGAAAAACGTCTCATCACTTCATTATGCACCTCATGATTTTGAAAATTGGACATGCCGCAACTTTTTATTTGTCTAAATTGCGAGAATTCGTGGCATGGTTAATTATATTGCCATGAAAAATCATATTATTAAATATTTCATACACCCGTCTTTAACGTAGATTCTAAAAATATTTTTTTTAAAAAGAAATCAGTGGAAACTTGGATTAGGTTAACTAAACTAAAAATTGTTATGTTCACTTCACCAAATAAAATGAATAAACTGATAAATAATACTGCAGCTGTTTATTTGGATAAATTTAACCCGATACAAGTACTTTTTAAGTATGCCCCTAATAAATCTTTGAAAGCGTTTAGTTGCTTAATTTAAATAGATTCATAAGACCTTTTTTGTTTTATGAAATATTTAGATTGTGTTAAAATTATATAAAAGAAAAATGTTAAATCCTATCCGACATTTGCCAATTCATTCCGTAAGAAAAATTTATGTTTCCTGGTAAAAAAAAAAACCTCTCCGAAACTTATTTTGCGTGTTTTTCAACAGAAATAGCCTAGAAAAAAGATTTTAATTTATTTTGTCTATTTTCTTTCTATTGTTTTGTAGCGAGTAAGGAAAAAAAACATACCCATATCAATTACTACTCCATTTACATTGAAAATGAAAGTTACTTGAATATATGTATGTATTAGTGTCAAAAAGTAAGTTTTAAAAAAAATATGAAGTCTTAAAAAAATAATTCTATTCAATTACTATAGAATTGTGATATTGATAGTATTTTTATTTTTGTCTTATTACAAAAAAAAACAAAAAAAAAACAGAGTGGTGAAATAATGAATTAAATATTTGAATCGTAATTTCGTTAGTTCTCAGATAAATTGTTTCCGTATAAATAACATTTCTTTGTTTTCCAAAGCAAGCACAAGTGACAGTGCAGCAGCTTCCAATAGGTGTTCCGCGGAACCCTAGGGTTCCGTGGCTCCCAAAGTTCAGAGATTTTTGTAACCAGTAATGATATTTGATACCTATAATTATATTTATATCCGTCCAATCAACCATAATTTATTTAATATATCGAGCACTTTTATGAATTTATTAAAAAAAGAAAAAAAGAATCTGGATCCTTTAGGGTTCCATTGCCGAAACAAATTGGGAACTGTTGTGTTATAGTACTGATCAAATTATTTTTATTATGAGTTGATTTTTTCCATTAATTTTACACTATAAAGCAAACGCCAGAATTCATTATCTTGAATCATGCTTCATTGACATTTCTGTTCTTAAACGGAAATTTCAGTAATTAATAGGATACCTTTTTACCTTGATTGATGCTTTTGTTTGCTGTTGATCGGTATGTTGTAATTTATGCAGTTCTTATTTTTATTTATGCAGTCCTTGTTTTGTATATAACTTAAAATTAGTGCAAGGGAATAATCTCTACCATTGATTACTATTATCCTCTATCATTACTTTTACTAGGCATTTATTGCTAATCCCCGTCCCGCCCCTAAAGGAGGCATCCGGGTATCAATAAAGACAAACAACAAGATTTTAACAGTAAAGACAAACCGGAAAACAATAAAGACACCCGGGAAACAATAAAGACAAATAATCACATATTAACAGTTTGCAAGGGTAAGTGCGATCTAAAACAGATGAAAAGAAGAACTTCACTACAAAATATTACAATTTAGAAAGTTCGTAAGTAGTTAGTCAAAAGGGGTCCCCAGAATAACAAAACCTTTATAAAGATGGTGTGCAAATAAACTACACAACTTTTAAAAGAACAGCTACACAAGTATATATGTACACAGCATGTACATGAATTAAAATGATGAGTTGTATAACAATGAAACTGAAAAGTGAAAGTGATGTCTGCGTGAAAATATTAACAGATGCATAGATGATATCAGTTACAGTAAGTCTTGTTAAACAGCTGTACATACATCCCAGTACGAATCGAAAGAACAAGTGTGAATATATAGTATTCTAACCATACTGATGAAAATAATATACAGTAACAATGTAAAGTTACAGATGAAAAGATGATCCACATAACAAAATTTTAAAGATGTCAGTGCACATTAAAGACAAACAATCAAAAATTTACTTTTACTAGGCATTACTATCATTATTTTACCTCTTATTACTTTACACTATTATACTTATATTACTTTACTCTTCTATCATTACTTCTATCTTTTGCTCGCTATTGCTTACGGACCCCGAAACTACTGACACAGTTCCTTTCAGATTGCTTCCATCGGTCTTTTCTCCTTTGTCTTGTTTAATATCTCATTTACTACATAAGTTAGACCTTATACTACACAAGTTAAATCTTATACCACATAAGTTAAACCTTATACTACAAAAGTTAAACCTTAATGTCTTCTGTAGATAATTTTAAACACATTAGAGGTTATGCTCTCTGCTAGTAATCACATGCCGATCCTCGAAACTACTTATGCGTTTCTTTTCAGATTTCTTAGCTTGCTTTTTGTACCTTCCCAGCTCGCTATTTTACAATCCAGCTGCTTTTAACGACTCTTTTTTGGAGATTTTTCCCTTGATTGTAGTTGGTCGCAATTTAGAAATTCGGGAGATTAGCAAGATTTTATTTCCTTTAAAATTTGTTACCTAAAAAATAAGAAGTCAGGAATCGAGTTTTTTTAATAATTTATCTAAGAAAATGCCAAACAGTTGACATGTCGTTAAACGCCGCTGAATTGGGAAATAGAGCCCAGTTCCCTACGGGACCGTGTCCCGCAGTGGACTGATCGTAAATGCACGGTCCCCATCAGATCACCGAAGTCAAGCATCACTGTCTGCGGTCAGACTGCGGGTGGGTGACCACTTGGATTAGTCTGTGTAGGGACAGTGGATGTGCGGTATTGGTCCTCGTTAAACTGTTAACAGGTCGGCGGCCTACTGAAGCGGGGGTGCCATCAACACCTCCTAGAAGAAGGAAGGCCTCAGCACGGATCAATTTAGTAGTCCGATGTGCCGAAGTTAACTGCGCAGTAGATGAAAAATAAGAAAGATATCATTACGTTCGGGGTACTAAGCTGCGCAGTGGTTGAAAATACGAAATATGTCATTACGTTCGGACTACTAAAGAATATTTATGGTAATCCGTGCTGAGGCCTGCTGTTTTCTAGGAGGTGTTGGTGCCATCTCCTTTGCAAAGGATCAAAATTGCGATGGCATGTCTTCGGATCATCCTCAGGGATGTTTCCCAGACCGTCACCAATAGCACATTGTGCAGCTCTAGTGCGACGTAAATGAACTACAATTATAACAACAACCCTACGGAACCGTTTACTGATAAAAGAGGAAACAGATCAAGATGTTAGAGTGAATTGATATTTCGTTAGAATAAATGTTCAGTTAACAGAAGTAATTTTCATTGTTCAGAATTTTTTTTTTTGCCTATTTATGCACTAAAATTTACATTTCACCATTTCAATCACATCAGATATGCTTCTCTACATTTAAAATAAAAATTAGATTTTTAATTCACCGTAATTAATAAGTTCCTTTGAATTTATTATAAATCATCGATTCTATCTAGGAAAAAACTGCCAACTCAACCTTGCAAAATCTTTTTATGTGTTTTACAAGCTTCTGTTACATCTGAATTGTAAAAATGAAATACTTGAATATATTTCACGTAGTTTTCTTTTAAACAATATCATATTTCAGCAATTTTTCTTAGACAATATCCATTTAAAGGAAGTCTAATGAGTAATTTGCAAGAATAATATTATTTACTTCCAAATTGAAGTCTTATTTCCTGTTGATCCACATGATATACTCCTTGTAACAAAATTGTTTGTTCCCTTATTAAAGTAATCAAGGGCGTATTTCACTTGACACGCTTCACAGAATTGATTTTGTCAAAGACATAAATGCTTCAAGCATACTAATTACTCTCATCAACCATATAGCGATACTCCAGGATAAGATTTTTATATTTCAACAAGGAAACCAGAACTTTTAACGGGGACAGTTTTTCATATTTTCCCAAAAAAGTCCCGTTTTGATGTGAATTTATGGATTGTAAAATAATTTAAAACATAACTATATGTATTTACATTATTTAATAGTTTTAAAGCTTATTTCAAATAGTAAATAAAATGAATTACTTTATATTAAATATGCGTTTTTACATGTAGGTATTTTCTTTGGTAACAAATTAGACATATGCATCTAACCATAATTAAAAATTTTGACCAAGGGATCAGACTACTAACTATGGAACGAAAATGTCAATTTTTTAATTTCATTGTTCTAAAGATGTTCTTAAAATACGCCAAGGAAAAAAAAAAAGACCACAGTATGAGAGGCTAAATCTCGAAGAAAAAGCTTTAGTTTTAAACGATATACAGCACATTGCTGAAGAGAATAGTCTGGACTTAAAAATGGACAAATAGCTTAAATATTTTAAAAGTTGATGGCATTTGAAAAAAAAATTAAGTTGGTGAGATTTTTTTACCAATTTTCTAACATTAACACTTTTTTCTGAAGCTCTTTCGCCAAGAAAAATAAAAAAGAAACAGTTTAAGTGCCTTACGTGGGAATCAAAAATTATGTATGACATCTTGGCGTAAAGAATTATCTGGGCATGGAACGGTTATGTAAATTAAAAATTTAATTTTTTTTTAAAATATCTAATTTGGTGAGATTTTTTTGGCCAATTCTCAACTTGCAAATATGAATAGTTCTTAGTTTTGCAGAATGAATAATTCTCAATATTACTAAGTTTTATAAGCTCAAATGTTAAGGCAACGTTTTAAATACCATTTCACATTGAAATATGTTTGGAATTTACAATATAGTAAAAAAATCGCTTTTTTTGCATTAAATTCCATGCATTTAAAAAAAAACGTTGTACTAGTTTTATTGCTCTACGCGTAGAATGAAATTCAATTGCGCGGTATTCAAATGAAAAAAAAATTAAATTTAAATGCTGAAAACTCAAATTTACATGTTCTGTTGTGCTTCTCATTCAAGTACTGACAGTATAACTGTTCATCAATAAAAAAATAATTTTTGCTCCTTTAGAATTGACTTTATTTGAAATTTCATAATTATTAGATAATTAATTTTTTAAATAATATTTTGCTAGTTCCTACTTTTTCTTTTTTCCTCATTTATTTATTTATTTGGTCTCATTATTTTAAAATCTTGTTGAATTTATTTACTAATATTATTATAGCCTTTTTTCACTTAATTTTAATAAATATTAATCTTAAATTATTATGGGGTAATGAACCTAATTAGTTTTAAGGTGTTATAGATGACAAGACAATTATAATTTTTGATGTGTGTACCACAACATGATTTATGTAATCGCGAATTTCGATTTATTTTCTCAAGTTTGTCTACCATATTAAATATTTGGACCATTAAATGAATACCTCGGTAGTCCTATTGGACCATTAAATTTTATTGTTGGTGCGAACCCTAACAAATGCGTTGGCTAAAAATAGGCTTAGCTAGACCTAACAATCATGATTATTCGTCACAAAATCACAACAGTAATGAAAATAGCATAGCATAAACATTCGCAACCAGCTATGGCTGGTCGATATGAATTCCGCACCCGGCTCGCATTGACCACAGTGCTTAAGTAAAATATTAAAAGTGTATAATATGTATTAATAGTAAATATACACTAATATTAACACTGGTCAAATATAACAGGAAGTCTCAAAATTCATTCAGGAAACAATTTGCTGGAAGTTCTTAATTAAAAAAAGTGTATTATATTTAATCGGTTCTTAAGAGCAGCGATGACTCAGGGGATAGAGCATTCGTCTTCCAATAAGATGAACTGGGTTCGAATCCTAGTGATGGATGGTTGATACGAATTCCGCATCCGGCTTGCACCAACCTTAGTGCTTATGTAAAATATCATCAGTGGTCAACGGATCATGGGTTAGAGTCCCCTTGCTGTCAGACTAACCTGGGGAGGGTTTCGTGATTTTCCTCTCCGTTTAACGCAAAAGTTGGTTAGTTCCTTCAAAAAGTCCTCCATGAAGACAAATTTCTCCTAATACTTGATCTAGGAGTTCCCTTGTCTTCTTGATTGGGTTCAAAACTACAGGACTGCGAAGTTAAGCATTAGTAGTCATAAACCCAAAATCTGGTCGGCTGTTTAACGAGGGTTATAAAGTAAAATATTCGCTAAAAAGTGTTATTTCATATAAGAACAGAGTCTTCGAAAAATAGCCTCAAAATCAAAGAATAATTCTGACTTTTTGAATATTTAAAAAAAACCAAACAACGCTGCTTTCGAGTAGTTTTATAAATATTAAAAAAATTAAATTACAAATGATTTCATTTTTACAAATATCTAGCTCTACTTCATAATGACATTTTGATTTTTCGCCATTTTAATTATTAACCCTGACTGTAGATGGACAAAACCTAACCTTTCAGTCCCAATTAAGTGACTCCCAACAGTTATGAAATTGCATGTTATTTTATGTTATTAAACGTGTTAAGAATTGCATGTTATTAAACGTGTTATTTTATGCAAGAGCCTCCGAATAACATCCCTATTTGTTTGAAGAAAAGAAAGAAAAAACTTTAAATCTTTTAAAACTTCATTATGCTACAACATGATATATTTTTGTACCTTGTCCAAAAAATATTTTGTTTTTAATAAGGCTATGTCATCAGCATTTTGTAAAAGACAAATACAAAAGGAAAACTGAAAATGGTAAGTTATCTTAAAATTCAAAATAGCGAAGACAGCGCTGTGAGCTAGGGGAAAAATATTTCCCTCTTCAGTGTATTTCCTTTACCTGTTACTTTTTCACCGAAGATCATGTCCTTAAAATCGGATTATCTAGAATAGTTGTTTTGGTTTCGTATACCAACCCATAATTTATGGTCTACAATTCTTAAACGATAGTATCTGTCAGGTGTGCTTAATTTAAAATATATAGAAAGATCGTTAATGATGGAATTTATATAGTGGACGTGAACTTATTAAGAACATAAATTGCTAGTTTTTAAGCTTAATGTCATTTTAAAATAGATCAATGTTCCAGCTTTATCCTTATTTTAATTGTTTTTAACTATTAGCTACCTTTCTTATCTTGACATCTAATCATAGAATGTTATTGACACTATTCATCAATAATTAAAAGTCTTTGGATTTAGGACTTCAAAGGAAAATATCTAGATTGTTTATCTTTTTGAAGAAAACCACAAATACTTTCATAGGGGTTATAAAATAATGAACGTTTGATAAAAGTTACTAAATTCAGACCTCAAATCGTGAAACTTTTCTTACATATGTTATAATTAATTGAATTATTTCAATTTTAGAACTTATTTAATTTATTTTCCACTTACAAGAGGGAATATTTAGTTGCAGTTTGCTTAAAACTGTCATAAAAAACAACAATGAATTTAGCATTACCTTGGTCAACTTATCATGACAAGAAAACTTTTAACATTTATATTCGAACGAAACAAAAATCTAATTTCAATTTTTTTCCTTTAATTGAAATACGAAATGTTCATAAATTTTTTAATGGTTTTCAGGGGAATATTTATTTAATAATTTTACATTACAGCCAAAGATAAAATTTAATTAAATCTATTAAAAGTTAAAAGTAAGATTTAATTTGAGTGTTTTTCAAGAAAAAATCCAGTGAAGGAATCACTTCATCAAACACTAGGGGGTTTAAATCATTTTAAAATTAATATAAACAGTCTTGAATTAGTACAGATTAGTAATCACTAGAATTTGTAATACTAGAATTAGTAATACTAGAATTAGTAATTCTAGTACTAGAATTAGTAAGATCAAAACAAATTACTCCGATTGTAGTCTAACCTAAAAGAAACACCACGGAATAAAACAGCTTTAATTTTTAAAAGTATAAAAACAACTATTAATCTGACACAGGAGTACTAAATAACTTTCTTGAGGAGATAAAAATTGGCATGATTCCTAGTTCTTGAAGAGATTTTGTAAGTGAAATTGTGTTATGTCAAGACAATTAATAAAGCATTAAATGTCATTAAATTACGTAACATAAAATTGTATTAACAAATCATTAATAATGATTTTTATTTAAATTTTTTTATGTTTTACTAATTTGACAACATTGAGTGAGATAAATGTACTGTAAATTAGTATTTCTTTTTTATAAGAGAATAAATTTTTTAAAAAATGAAGCTGATACATTATAATGTACTACTCTCAAACTGGCAAAAAAAGTTCCACAAATTTTCAACACGTAGTAAAACAGTTCTTATTATAAATGCTTTAAGAGATTTTTTTAAAAATGTGTGTAATATTTTTAGTGTTTTAGGTCGATTCAGTGTAAGCTAGTTTTCTCATGGAAATGCATATGCAGGAAACTGTACTTAATATTTCAAACATTATTAATTTTAAAGCCTAATATCAATTTTAATTATTGTTAAGGGTGCGTTGAGCAACAGCAAGTGCAATATTCAGATATTTTTTTCAATTTTTAAAGTGTAATTTTATAATAAAAATCAGAGTATCATTCGGTTATTATATTTTAGACATTTGGTGCGATATGCTATATGAGAGAAAACATTTCTGAAGGCTAAGACATTTGTGAAAGAAAAACTTTGAAAAGTAAGCAGAAAATATCTTGAAGAGAGTCTTTCCTCATACGTATGAGATGACCGACACACAATGTAGCTGTCAAACTCTCAAACGGGTGAGCACACAAAACTCAACGACATAAGTGACCAAAAACACTTTTTTCTTTGTCTGCTTGCTTGCCTTTAGAGCTAAGTAAGTTTTGCACATGCGCAGCAAAGTTAAAGTCTCTGAGAAAAATGGTGTTACCATTTTTTTTTAAAGGAACAAGAAAAAGGCGAAAATTTGATTTTTAAAAAAAATGATTCAAATGAGGGTAGTATTAGGGGGACCGGAAAGCAATGTCGTTTCGGCGCATTAAATATTCGTTAGTCTTAAAAACCAATTCATTTTTTTCACCCATTTCGATTCATTTTTGATCAGGCATTGAAAAGTTGTTGCTAGCGAGGGTGAATACATTATTGATTAGAAATAAGATCTCGATAACAAATATCAAATGAACCGAAATGACATTATTTTCCGGTACCCCTAATATATACTTAACGCTATGTATGAAAAAAGTAAAACAGCGAAAATAAAGCACAAATAATGTTACAAAAATGGACATACTATAGATTCGACTCGCATAAACAATCTTCCTCAGTGTCTTTTTTGCGTAGACACTAATGAAAGCTCTTGTTAATAGAACCGAATCTATAATATGTCCATTTCTATATTATTATCTTTGCTTTATCCTCGTCGTTTTGCTTTATTCACTACAATTATTCATACATTCTACGATATTAAATTGCATATTTCAATATTAAATAGAACCGAAACTATGATATGTCTATTTCTATATTATTATCTGTGCTTTATCCTCGTCGTTTTGCTTTATTCAATACAATTATTCATACATTCTACGACATTAAATTGCATATTTAAATATTAAATAGAACCGAAACTATAATATGTCCATTTCTATATTATTATCTGTGCTTTATCCTCGTCGTTCTGCTTTATTCACTACAATTATTCATACATTCTACGGCATTAAATTGCATATTTAAATATTAAATAGAACCGAAACTAGAATATGTCCATTTCTATACTATTATCTGTGCTTTATTCTCGTCGTTTTGCTTTATTCACTACAATTATTTATACATTTTACGACATTAAATTGCATATTTAAATATTAAATAGAACCGAAACTATAATATGTCCATTTCTATATTATTATCTGCGCTTTATCCACGTCGTTTTGCTTTATTCACAACAATTATTCATACATTCTACGACTGTAAATTGCATATTTAAATAGTTTCTTTACATGCTATCCAGCTTTCACCTCATTCCCCTCTCCAGCGTTATTTAAAAAAAAAATATTCGAATAAATTATCAGAACTGCCAATTATCAATCAGTTTTTAAAGATCAAAGTGATCTAATCATGACATTAATAATAAAATATCTGAACTCAGTCATTTTCCTGAAGCATCATTTCCGTGGTCAACTACGCGTGAAATGTTTCTTCATTGATACCATTGTAAGATTCAGCATTTGCAAGACTCTACTGATAAGATGATAAGGGATAATTTATTTATTTCTAGACGACAATGATGAGTTTCGAAAATTTAGAAGTTGCTGCAATATATGGCAGAATGATGTTTTAATTTTTCTGTTTTAAAAGAAACTCAAGAAAATATTTCAAGACAGAGAGACAAATTAGACGTTGCCAAAATGAATGTTAATCCAGGTATTCGCGTTGATAAATGAACAATAGAACAATTTAATATTATTATTTCTTTGTAAATGGAAGAAAGAAGCTTAAAATAGTGAGATTGTATTCATTTTATTGGTTAACCATTAAATTCACGTTAATATCGTATGAACTAAAAAAAAATTTGTTCATAGACGTGATTGCATCGAAATAAAATTTAAAAAAAAGAAAGATTATTATTTGGGGGTACTAAGGTAAATTTAATTTACGAGGATTTTAAAGAATTTTGACTTAACATTTCAACACTATAATTATTCAGATAATGTTTGAAAATATTATTTATTTTTATTTTTTAAAAACATTTCATAAGTTGAGAGCCCTTGGTGATTTTTAATTCATCCAAAACATCAGTTAAATGTTTTATTAGTTCATAGCCCTTTAACGTAGATAAGACATCGGTATCTCTTTTATGTATTTTTTCTAACGCTCTAATTACAAGCAAAAATATATTTCGGTATTTTTCAATTATAAAAAAACTGTCTAATAGAAACTAAAATCTGTTAGATTATCGGAATTATATTTTGTTTCAAAATATAAAATCCCCCCCCCCAAAAAAATTACATTTTTTTAAAATTCATATTTAAATATTTATCTATAATTGATAGTAAATTAAGGAAATTTCAATGATAAATAACTGTTTCTTTTTGATCAAAATAACTATAAATGAGTGTAAATTTGAAATAATATTGTTTAGAAGTGAGCAGTAATTAGAAAATATCACCTTTAAAAATACGTAGGTGTTTCATGTTGTATTTTATGACCATAAATCAATAAAATGCTAAATATAATATTTTTTACTTATTTTGACGTAAATTAATACAAAACAATGAAAAATATGTTTAATAAAAATTCTGTTTTAAGGTAGATAGATGGATTGCTCTAAAACTAGTGACATTAGATATATTAGTTTCGATGTTAGACATTAGTAGTTAAGAAATTAATTCTTTAAGTAGGAATCAATGTGGTTTTTGTCACCTTTTTAATTCCGTCGAGAAGCAATTTTTATTCACGTGATGACGTTTTTAATGCGGTCATAAATAATCCATCTAATATTACCATAATAATATATAATATTGCAGAGAAACTAAATATTACTCGAAATAAAGTTTATGTTGAAAAAAAAGTACACATTAGACACGTGTTATAAATATCTTATTTTAACGACGCGTAATTAGTTCTTTTCTATAACGCACTTATCAGTTTGCACCGCGAGGGGCATATTTAAATATGATATACTTCATTCACTACCGCGTAATATCTAAGGGGATAAAATTATGAATTAAAAAAAAAATACTCATTTTTTTGCAGCTGTCATTTCGATAAAGGTTTGAGAGGAACAACCGGAAATGAGGTCTTTTTCAGACGTTTTTGCCCCCTACCAAATAGGAACACACGTTGTTTTTTCTTAGCACAGCCTTTGTTGCCTAATTTCCTTTTTTTAATACTGCTTCAGTAATGAGATTAATATCATTTTTGTTCATATCATTACAATTATTGTTTCAGTATTTGAATATCGAGGCAACATTATCATACTAATTACTGGGTAATAATGTACAGGGTTCAAAAATTCTGTCGGGTTCGAGTACCCGATGAAAATAGATTTTTTCTAACCGGCCGGTTCCGAGTACCCGCAAAACTTTTTTTTGGTACTCGACCGGTTCCGGTTACCCGGTAAAATTTGCATTTATTACCTAGTTGGTTCCGGTATTATTTTATTTTACAACCTGGGTTGAACAGCCGACCCTATTCTCAGTTTAAGACGATCAATGTTCAACTCCGTAGCTTCTTAATTTTGAACCCAACCCAGAAGACAAGAGAGCTCCTGAATCAAGCACTGGAACAAACTAGCCTTTGTGGAGGACTTTTTGATGGAACTAACCAGCATTTGCGTTACGTTTAGAAGTAAACGACGATACCCTCCCATGGTTAGCCCGACGGTAAAGGTTTTCTAAACCATGATTCATCTACTACTGAAGATGTTTAACGTCAGTACGATGGTCGGTGCGAGCGAGGAGTAGAACTCGTCCAATCAGCCACAGTTGGGATTCGAACCTGGGCTCGTCTCAGAGGGAGGCAATCGCTCTATCCCCTGAGTCAACACTGCCCAAGGCAGCATTATCACACTAATTAGCGATGTAAAGGGTCCAAAAATTGAATCCTTTACTCGGTTCCGGGTATCCGGCAAAAATGTTTTTGCTACCCGATAAAATTTAATTATTATTATTTTATAATATATATCTATATATTATAAAATTTATTTTTAATTTATACCATTAAAATATGTATGCAAAACAATAATAAAATATATTTTTAATAGACTTGAGCTTCTATTTTTTAGCGAACATATTTCCCTTTTCTAAAGGTGTCCATTTTACCAAGATTTTTGATTTCTAAGAGGGAGTGAATCAAATTTTTGTAATCATTTTGTGTGAATTATTTGTATGGATTAAATTATTGTTCTCGATTCCCCACTCTTCGAAATATCCATTCAACATTGAACCATCCTGTCGGTGCTTTGAACTATGATAGGGTGCCAATTTTCTACTAATTTAACAACGTGTCAAATTGAATCAAATGTCAAGCATCATGTAAACAAATTTAAATCGTAGTAGATAATACGGTTCAACATGACAACAAATTTAGATTGCAGCAAATTAGTAGAATAGTGTTCAATACCCTTCAAAACTTTTAATAATGTACCGAATTTCCTTTTGCATACTTATAATATGAAAGAAATATGTATTTATTATGTATTTATTTTGCACTGTTCTTAAACAGTTTTTTTTTTATTTATATTTACAGCCTGACTCGAGGCTTTTTTTATTACTCAAAAACACCTATGAGAAAATTTGAAAACGTTACTTTTTTTTTTCTTTTATAAAAAAGAAGTTTCGTCACAAACAATATATTAAATATCGAAATAAATGAACCTAAAAAACACGCGGAAAGAAGCTTTTTCAATGGTAAGATTTTATCAGTTTTGAAAATTAAATTGGAAAGAGTTGACATGTTTCGAGCACTCAAAAAAGACGCCCATTATCCAGATTGATCAATGTGATAGATGAAAATAAAGCAAATTTTAAAATGAAAAAGGAAAAAAACTGTGCCAACGAAAGAGTAGAAAAATAGAAAAGAAGTTATATTTCTCATCATTAATATTTTCCATTTTTCTCGCTAAAAGAATTTAAGTTTTGAATCACCATGTTACAGCTGTACATAATTGGAATATGTCTACTATCCGAAGAAGGTTCGGTCCCAGTTACTTCGGATAATCAATGCTATATTTCTACTCTTAACAATTTCATTATATTGCATTTAAATTTTTCAGGAAGTTTTACAAAATTTTTCTAAGACGCACATCTTTGAAAAAGTTTCAGTTTATCTTATACATTTACATATCCCGTTTAAAAATTTTGTTTTACATCAATTATAAACTTGACAAATGAAAAAAAAAATCACTAAAGACTTTATACGTTAGAAAAAACTATAAATAAATATTTCAAAATAAAACAAACCTTCAATTCTTAGAAATGTAATTTCATTTAAAAAAAACTACATTTAGAGGTCAAATTTATTAGTTTAGTTGTAATATTAATTTTTTGTATATTTCAGTCTAGAAAAAAAACTAGTCATTTCAGTTTATATTTTCCAAATTATAGCTACTTCCTTATCCTATTAAGATATTCAATTATAGTTTATGAAAATCTATAAATTCAATTAAGTATATCAAGAGACAGGTTATTTTAGAAAGGCTATTGCCCGAAAAACTCCCCTTCCCCCATATCGAAAGAAAAACATAATATTCCTATTAAATAAAATACGTATTACTCCAAGAAATTTATGTGCATCGGTTTCCATGGTAACGCTCTATGCTTCTCTTTAGCACTTTTTTTTAAATGTATATTCATTTTTTCTTCTCTTGAAAGCGGTCAAAACTATCATTAATGTCTGTTGAAAGTTAATTTTACTTTTTCAGTGAACTGATTCTAATGAATATGTTAGTTAATGATATGAAATGAAACTATTTCTTTGGTATTTATTTTTAAAATACAGTCAACGCTAGATGAAACGACCTTCATGGTCTGGGAAAAAATGAACGCTATAACTTAAGGTTGTTATATCATGAGAGTACGAAAATACCGTAAATGTTTACTTGTGAGCTGCGATGGCTCAGGGGATAGAGCGTTCGCCTTCCAATGCGGTGAACCGGGTTCGAATCCCAGTCGATACGAATTCCGCATCCGGCTTACACCGACCACAATGCTGATGTGAAATATTCTCAGTGGTAAACGGATCATGGGTTAGAGTCCCCTTGCCGTCAGGCTAACCGTGGGAGGTTCCCGTGGTCTTCCTCTCCACGTAACGCAAATGCGGGTTAGCTCCATCAAAACGTCCTCCACGAAGGCAAAATTTCTCTCAATACTCGATCCAGGAGTTCCCTTGTCTTCTGGATTGGGTTCAAAATGACAAGGCAAAGGAGTTGAACGTTGGCAGTCGTAAACCCATAAAATTGGGTCGACTGCTCAGCAACGGTTATAAAATATAAAATAAAATGTTTACTCTTAGCTAAAATAATGCAAAGATAAAGTTAAGTAAGGATTAACCTTAAAAAAGAATTTGGTAAATGACAGAAAAAGTGATAATAATGCAACTTTTTTACTATATTTAGATATGTATAAGAGCATCCTTAAAAATAATACTTAATAAGTGAAAAATTCATTAATGATAATATATTGATTAGGATCTGCCATTTTTCGATAAATAACTTGTGTCAAGATAACAGCGAAGACCACATTTTATTTTTTTTATTTTTTTAATATCTACCTGGAGAATGAACTTCCGTCATATAGGCATCTAAAAGGCAGATTTGTTGGTCGCTCTTTTTTTTTTTCTTTTTAAATTTTTTTTTTTTTTTTTTTTTTTTTTTTTTTTTTTTTTTTAATGACGGGCACTTGGGACATTGACCCAGTGGCCTCAGGAATGCCAGAACTGCTACTCTCTTCTCGTTACCCAGTGGGCACCTGTGGCGAAGTCACGGCAGTGGAGCAGCGTCGCCCACGTCACACAACCACAAACCCGTTTATAGGGAGGGTCACATTCACACACACAGAGGAGAAAGGACATAGAACACACAGAGAGAGAAAGAAGCATCCATGCTCTGAGCGGGATTTGAACCCGCAACCATCGGCTCCGCAGTCAGGCACGCTAACCACTCGGTCACCTGGTCGGCTAGTCACTCTTTCAGGGGCACCATATTAGGTGAGTCAACATTGCTCCCACAGTAAGGACAGATAGTACAGAGAAGGGAAGAATATCCATGCCTTGCAAGGAATTCGAACCCAGAACCTTTCTGATATAAGTTTAGTTACCTAACCCCTACACAGGCCAGTCGGCGAAGATCATATGTTTTGACTCGAAAATAAACCACATAAAGGGACCGACATTTTACAGAAAGCGTGAATACAATTTTTAAACAAGAAAAGTATGACTGATAAATTTATTGCATCCTGAATGATCATAAATTTTAATCACCTAAAACTTATGAACAAAAAAAATTCATGTTAATCTTCCTTCATTTAAAGAGGATTCAAGAATTTAACATTTATTGAGTGGTTAAATAATAAAATTATATAAAAAATTAAAATTAAATTAAATTAAATTAAGCAAATAAATAAATAAAAAATTCTTTAAACCTTTTTCTAAATCAAATGACTAAATTTCAATCGCTATATTAGAATGAGCGGTTCAGTGTGGACGTTCTAAAGAACATTAAAATAACATTACGCCAATGCAATAGCAAATGAGACTTTAAGCTTCGGTCGTTATAATGGAAGGATTACTGAAATAGGGGGTCGTACAAAGCATAAACTGTAATTTTAAAATTATTTTTCATGAGTGTCTGAAAATATCAATAATTCGTACAATGTATCTTTTCTCTAGTAATTTCATGTATATATGCATTAAAAAACCAACTAATCAAATGAAAGATAAAGCGAATAAAATTAAATCTAAGAGTTTATTAAATAGGATAGGTATAATATTTTTTAGATTTTTCTGAAATAAAGATGAATTGCGTTTTTAATTTTGCTGATATAAATATTAGTTGCATATTAGTGAGATACATAAAAAGTCTAAAAACATTGTACAATCAAAGCTAAAGCTTATAATTAATTATTTTTTGTACAATTGATTAGTAAGTTAGGTTATATTAATAAGTTAGTTATTAGAAAAAGTAAATGCCTCTTAACACGTAACTATGCAAATCTATTTACCAATTAATAAAAATATTAATCTAAGCCTTTTTTGTGCCATATTCTTTACAGTCAAAGCTGAAGACATCTGTTTAAAACATCTGCTTTTTTTTAAGGAAAAAAAAAACATTTTTTAAACAGAGAGAGGACAATTTTTTTCAACCATCAGAACCAGTTATTCGCAGCGATTAATTTCTTGATCGACCGGGCAATTGAGCAATCGTAAGACATTCGAATCCATTTTTCTAGGATATCAATCAGTCAAGTTTACAGATTTTAAAATGCTACCGTGACATAAAAGTGCTACGTAAATTCATAATAACCCTATTTAATTTCATAATAATAATAATAATAATATTAATAATTAACAGTATGGAGTGAAAGCAAGTCTATTACGTAAAATTTACACTCTGTTTTTACTCACGTATTTATTAGCTACTGATGTTGTCTAACTTAATAGTGTATTTAGCTTCGTTTTTTTTTTAAAAAAAAGTGTCGTAAGAGTGTCTTCTGTGGGGACGATGTCTCATAATTTACAGATGTCTTCTAAACAAAGGGACTTTTGACAAACCAAAAATAAAGCTCCTCAGGGAATGCATTGATGAGCAGTTATTTAAAGCTTCAGTTTGGCTCCTTTACAATGTCCTCTTTCAGCATTTTTACACCTAATAATTTCAGACTTTCAAACAAAAATATTGATTAGACATTAAAATGAGTTCACTCAATTAATTATAGGGATAAAGAAAAATATTACATTTCGCATTCAAAATTCCTGTGTTATATTTTCTAGATATCATGATATTCGTGCTCTTAATAGCATAAACTTATTGCTATCACGTGTAATAAAATGCAAATTATATGGATTTTTTTTGTATTCATGCTCTGAACAAAATTAACGGATTGCTTCTACAATGCTATTTTCTGTAATTTTCTTAACCCTTTGACTCAGATGGGACACCGGTGTCCCTGTTATATATTTTTTCTGACGCTCTAATTACAAATAAAATGTATTTTGACTTTTTTTAAATATATTTTGATACAAATTAAATATATTTTGATTTTCAGATGGGACACCGGTGTCCCTTTTATATATTTTTTCTGACGCTCTAATTACAAATAAAATGTATTTTGATTTTTTTTAAATATATTTTGATTCAAATTAAATATATTTTGATTTTTAGATGGGACACCGGTGTCCCTTTTATATATTTTTTCTGATGCTCTAATTACAAATAAAATGTATTTTGATTTTTTTAAAATATATTTTGATACAAATTAAATATATTTTGATTTTCAGATTGGACACCGGTGTCCCTTTTATATATTTTTTCTGACGCTCTAATTACAAATAAAATATATTTTGATTTTTTTAATTATAAAAAACAGTTTAATAGTTACGAAAAAGACCTGTTAGATTATCAGAATTATATCTGTACTAAAATATGAAATCCATAAAAAGTAGCTTGAAAAATATTTGCTTTCATTCATACTAAAATATTATCAATAATTGATTTTGTAATTTAAAGAAATTTCAACGATGAATATCTGTTTCTCTTAAATCAAAATAAAGGCAAATAAGTGCAAATTTGGAAAATTATTAATGAAAGTAAGGCGTGTGTTAAGAAGATTTTACTTTAAACGCAGAGAAAGACATCGGTTTTTCTTGCTGTATTTCATAATCATAAGTTATTAAAATGCTAAATATATTATTTTTCACCCATTTTGACTTAAATTAATACAAAATAATGAAAAAAGTATGAATAATATATATACCAAATATTCTGCGTCAAGGAGTTAATAATTTATTGGTTACAATGAAGTTTATATCTTAGCATTTCCTTTGCAAATATCAGGCCCGGTAACAGAATTGACGGAGTGAATTAGCAGCATTATCCTCATAAATCCAAATTTGTTTGCAAGTGAAAAATGGTGTAAGACGATTAAAAACGGTGTTATTACCAACCAAATTTAGCTTATCTAACAAATATGTAGCAAAATGATGCATAAAAACTTTTTTAACAATACAATGGCACTAAAAACGTTCAAATCAATCCTTAGACAAGTTAAGTCTGTAATCAAGCAGCAGAAAAAAAATCTTTAATTTTTGTTCTTTACGATGTTCTCAAATTTCAACTTTTCAATTTTGATTAGAAACTAATTTAAGCATGGCTTAGAAATGAGTCTTAGCAATTTCCCCCTATTTGTTTATTTGTTATTTGCTTTTAAAAAATAAAAAGAAAGATAAATGAAAAATGATCTGCAGATACCGTAATAATGTGAAACAACCACTATCGTGCTAACACAGGTATAAAGAAAATAACTGGGAAAATAACTTCCGTATTTATATTTTCCTGTTCAATACAAAAACCATTCTTTTAAATTCATTTCTTTATTCTCTAAACGCCATTTAATATCAGGAAACGTATGTAGTACAAAATCATTTCATTTTACGATACAAAATTAAAATTTCTCACTGTTTTAAAAATCCTACAATAATTTTTCAAATCTGATATACAATGGAAAATGGGTTTTTTTCCAGTGCTAATATTTTCTATTTCTTGATATTTTTCAGTCCAATACAAGAATTGTTCTCTTAAAGGCAATTAAATTTAGACAAAGAGAAAAGTTGATGTTGAAAAAAGAAAGAAAGAATAAGAACTTAAAACACCTGCCTTACATTTACCCCCGTGCACTAACGGAGAATTATTCTTCTTTTATATGTATTAAAAGGGAAAAACATCTGTCCCAAAATGTCACAATATAAGTTATAATGACCTTTTCCTCATCACATCAAACCAGGTTTGATAGGAATTTTTGCTTCTTTCTCATATTATGATATCAATTTTATTCCATTGTTAAAATATGGCTTCTGACTTCGCATGTTCGAGTTTTTTTTATTTTGATATTCACATAATTTTACTCCTTTTGCCTAAATCGAATTTTTAAAAATGATAATGACTGTTTCATTGTAACCAAAAGAAAAATTAGAAACGGAAATACTTCTGGTATACATTTTTGGAAATCAATTTTATACTTATCTGTGTAAATATGTTTAGAAACGTCTGTTTTTTAAATAATTTTAAGAGTTCACTTCATGAAAAGGCAAAATAAAAGCATAAACTGATCAAAGTAATAAATTAGATCTGCATAAAAAATAATAAAGGCAAATGGTATTAAAATAGCTGTTTGTTCTGACATCAAGATTTTAAAAAATGTAAAGTTGTTTGTAAGAAAATTAATTCGAAAAATTCAAATGGAATGTCGTAATAATTCACTTAATGATGTCATCGTGATGTTTCTTTTTATTTTATTATTCAGGTTACTTTACTTCCGTTGACAAAATCGCATTTTTAAAAATGATGACTGTTTTGTTTTAACAAAAACAAAAATTAGAAGTGCAAATACTTTTAGTATATATTTTTGGACGCAATTTTATTGTTATTTTTGAAAATATATTTAGGAATACCTGTTTTTAAAATATTTGTAAGAGTTTTCTTCATGAGAAAGCAAAATAAAAGTCTAGACTAATCAGAGTTCTAAAATTAGATCGGTATAAAAAATGATAAAAGCAAATGGTATTAAAATAGCTTTTTGTTGTGACATCAAGAATTTAAAAGATGTAAAGTTGTTTGCAAATCTTAAGAAAATTTATTCACGAAGTTCAAATTTCGTGATAATTCACTTAATGATGTCAATTGTAATGATTTAGATCGTGATATTTCTTTTTATTTTATTATTCACGTAATTTTACCCTTATTGACTAAATCACATTTTTAAAAATGATAATGATCGTTTCGTTTTAACCAAAACAAAAATTAGACACGAAAAATACTTTTGGTCAGCAATTTCATCAACAATTAACAATTTTTGGACACAATATTTTTTCCTTATCTATATAAAATTTTTTAGAAATACCTGTTTTTAAAATATTTTTGGAGTTTACTGCATGAAAAAGCAAAATAAAAGCATACACTGATCTAAGTATTAAAATTAGATCTATTTTAAAAATAATGAAGTCAAATTGTACAAGAATAGCTTTTTGTCCTGACATCAAAGTTTTAAAAAAATGTAAAGTTGTCTGTAAATCGTAAGAAAATTTATTCGCAAGGTTCAAATGTCGTGATAATTCACTTAATGATGTCATCGTGATTTAGATAAACGACTCTTTGTTCTTTCAAGCAACAAACAACAAAATTCATTTTATTTTTTACCCTAAAAATAGCTATATACAAAAAACGCCAACAGTAAAAAAAGCCTTTTTTTTTATCCCACAAAAAAACTGTCTGATATTAACTATTCAAAAAGAAGAAAGAAAAGAAGTAAGCAAGACGCGACATATTAAATTTTAATTACATAATTGAATTCATATTTGTTTTTTGTTTTTTATCGATATAGTTCCTACATGTCTGCGCATTTAAGTCTTCAATCTTTCTGATTGAAATAGAATCATTTGTTATTTTCTAATGATTCAGTTCCTTCCTCATTGAAAGCCTTCAAACCTTATGAATAAGAAATAAACAACAATTTCTTCCTTGCTTACGTCCTGATTAGTGACTACATTATTTCATATGCTGTATCCTCCCATTTCTAAAAGGAAAAAATTCGCCCTAAGAAATGGAGCTCTCATTAAACCATGTTTTTGAGAGGTGGGACACTTTTTCTTAGACGATCATTTCTTGATTATAAATATTGCTTTTGGTAGTTGATCGAACTTGTTGCTTAGTTGCAACGCAAAAAGAAAACTGACAATATGGAATTATGGCGTTGGAAACTAAAATTGTCAATTAGTAAAATTTTATTATTTAATCAACATAAGTACAAAATGAATTCAGGATGAAAACAATGCGGATTAAAATAAAATTTAGAGAAGCGTTATTCTTTTTTCACTTTGTGAGGATATCTGTAAAAAAGAAGTTTAAAAACAAAACAAATAAATAAAATTAGTAATTTACAGAGTTCATATTATCTGTACCTCACAAAATGTCAATCAAGAATTTTTACTTACAGTTTCAACTTCATGCTTCAAATTGTTTTTCGAATCATGATTCGAATTGGATTTATGACTTGAAAACGGTATTATGAAACAGTATTTGCAAGATTTCAAATTTTGTCACAACACTAAAATAAGGAATTAGTATTTCTGTAACCTCTTCAAATTGTATGCTTTATTTTTTTACTTTACAAAGATAAATTTATTTAAGTAAAAATGTATTAATACATTCCAAAAAAGAAATATTTTATAGAAATATGTAAACCAATGTTTTAAATTTTTAAAAGATAAAATGTTTAAAATTCGTGTGTACTTAAAAAAAATCAAAATATAATACTATAAATATCATAGTTTAATATTGGTAGTTAAATTTCATACAGTATTTAGTTACCCTCAGCAAGAAATCGAAAGCAGGCGCTGCCATAGCAAACAGCTTGAATCAAGAGTGCTTGTTTTGCAAAATAAAACTTCACAACACCACGAAATTATCCATCTATTGGTTAAATTCGCATCTGAGAGAAAAAGATGAGATAGAGTCAGCCTAAACCCGACGCGGATTCGGGCTCGTTTACAGAAAAAAGATTTCAAATGGGATCGAACTCATGATAAAATATTCATAAACTTTTTTACTAATCGTAAACAAACATTTGGTTTAGTTCTTGAGTAAAAAAATTTAAATTTCATTAAGTATTAATAATTACATAGATCTGTTAACACTAATTGTCAAATGACTTTTATTTAGCTTATGATTTTGATTTTCTTTTTTAATTTTTGTTACAGTCACCCTGAATTTTCCATCGGATTTCTTTTCACTTTTTACTTAACAGGTTAGTGATAAAAAGGTTGACCCATTTCTTTGTTTATACTTCAAAGGTTTGATATATTGAAAAATTAAAATATCAAGCTTTAGACTATTCAAGATAGAAGAGTTTTGCATTAAGTTGTCACTGGCACAGTTCGTTGCCGCACTATTTTCCAAAGCACAACAGCACAATAGTACAATTCTTCAACGCTACAATTCGTAACCAGATTCCTAGTGAAATTACATTAAACCAGAAAACCATTTTTGTTTAAATGGGCTTTAAAAGTTTTAGAGTTTTCAGACTTTTTTTTTTACAATTTTATTTTTTATGAAAACTTGAAAAAAAAAACGCGTTGGTTTGCTACTACAACAAGTTGTATTCTCGACATATAGTATCTTCAATTATTTTTGTTTGAGAGAAATTGACAAAAACAAACTGTGCGCGACGAGTGGTCCTGTTTAGAGTGCCTAGAGTAAAATACAGGCACTCTAGTCCTGTTTCCAACGAGTTGCGCATGACAAATTGACCTACGGCAAACTGTGAGCCCCAACAAGTTTTACTGTCCCTTGTTTTACCTAATTTTATGTAAAAAAGTATTCAACAATTACACATTCATTAAAAAAATATTTATGAAAATTCTTTTATCAATTCATGACATCAGAATTTTTGTCATATACAATGAACGTAACTGTTATATAAAACTTATTACTAGTATATATACTTATTCTTTTTTCATATTATCCTTTCCACATTTATATTTTCTAACCGTATACTTAGATTAAAAATAATATAATATTTGTATCAACTAGTTTGCATTAAAATGAAAGCAATATAATGATAACTTTGAAAATTCCCTCTATCAACAACGATTCATTGTGAAATTATATTATACCGGAAAACTATTTTTATTTTAAAAAGTTTTTAAAGGTTCTTTTATAGTTCCCAGACATTGTTTTTATAGTTTTAAATCTTATACAGAGTGAGAAAAAGCGCGTTGATGCTACTACAACAAATTGTGTCTACGACATATAGCATCCTCAATTATTTTTGTATACGAGAAATTGTCATCAAGACAAACTGTGCTCAACGAGTTGTCTTGTTTCCAACGAGTTGCGCATGACAAATTGACCTACAGCAAACTGAAAACTCTAACAAGTTTTAGTGTCCCTTGTTTTACTAAAGACGTATTACGCATTCAAAGAAAAAATATTTATGAAAATTCTTTTATCAATTCATGATATCAAAGTTTTTATCATATAAATCGGCTACAACGAACATAACAGTTATATAATACTTATTACGTTTTTACATTACACCAATACATATACTTGTTCTTTTTTCATGTTATCTTTTCTACATTTATATTCTCTAACCGTATACTTAGATTAAAAATTTAAAAGAAAAGATTTGTATCAACTAGTAAGCATTAAAACGAAAGCTATATAATGTTAACCTTGAAAATGCACTCTAACGACAACTACTAAAAGGCAGAAAAAATTAGATGCTACTACGCACGTTTGAAGATTATTTTCATCAGCCTTCATTCAAGAATAGAATACATGTGTTGAGAAAATCACGTTTCGTTTCAAGTATAAACTATATTTAAAAAGTAACAACTTTTTTGATTTACATTAATGTTGTTCAACCTCGTCATATATTAATTCCCAAGAATAAACATTATAAACGGGGTTTTGTTTTGAAGTTAAGTCGATTAATATTAATGAAAATTCTTTTCTAACTTTTTAAAAATAGTTTATTTAAATTAATTACTTATATTTTCAGTTTAGTTTGCTATAATTTGAGAACGGGATCTTTTAGCAATTATAAACAGTTTTTAGGTACTGAAGTGTTACCTATCACTCAAACTAAAATTTTATACAGTAGAATCGGTCTATAACAGGGAACTCGGGAAACAGAGAAATGCTCGTTTAATCCAGTCGCTTGTTATATCCGAATTCAAGGTTTGTTTAAAAAAATAATAAAAAATAAAAAAATAACTTTCCGATTTATATTGATGGTGGTCAACCTCATCAAATATTGATTCCCAACCGTAAACATTATAAACGAGGCTTTGTTTTGAAAAGTTATGTCGAATAATTTCAATAAAAATTCTTTTCTAACTTTTAAAAAATAGTTTATTTAAATTAATTACTTATATTTTCAGTTTAGTTTGCTATAATTTAAGAACGGGATCTTTTAGCAGTTATGAACAGTTTTTAGGTAGTGAAGTGTTACCTGTTACTCAAACTGAAATTTTATACAGTAGAACCCGTCTATAACAGGGAACTCGGGAAACAGAGAAATGCTCGTTTAATCCGGTCACTCGTTATATCTGAATTCAAGGTTTGTAAAAAAAAAAAAAAAAAAAAATATAATAATAATAATAACTTTTTGATTTATATTGATGATGGTCAACCTCATCAAATATTGATTACCAACCGTAAACATTATAAACGAGGTTTTGAAAAGTTATGTCGAATGATTTCAATAAAAAAATTTCTAATTTTTAAAATAATTTGTTGAAATTAATTGCAGATATTTTCAGTTTAGTTTGCTATATTTTAAGAACGTAATCTTTTCGCAATTTTAAACAGTCTTTAGAGGTAAGGTAGGGAAGTGTCATGTGTCATTCAAACTGAAATTTTAGACTTTAGAGCCAGTCTATAACTAGGAATTTGGGAAACAGAAAAAATGCTCGTTAAATCCGGTCGCTCGCTGTATCCGAATTCTAAGCTTGTTTAAAAAATAATAAATAAACGTGATAAACATTTTACGTGAATTGCTTTATTTTAATTAATTTTAATAACATATTGTGATATTTCTTATTCATCTAAAAGTTTGATAACTTCATGTTTTTTTTATTGTTTTTTTCCTTGCTTACTGATAGAACTTTTTTTTTCAACGTTTGAAACAACTGAATAAAAAGCACGTTTTCAAGATAAGGTAAGGGCCCGGAATTAGCTTTTCTTACAAGTGACTCTTAAACTGGAAATGATTCTGAAACTAAACTTGAAAATAATCACTCGCCACGTGGAGAGGCTACAAAAAAATGTGGCGACTTATAAGCAACCGGGGTTACTTTTTCCCATCGTTTTATTTGTTTTGAAAATCGTTTAATGATAAAAGCTTATCAATGGAGAAAAACTCTGAAAAACAGAATTTTCTTTGAAATGTTTAATGTCTCCATTGAAAATTTTGACCCTTCAGAATCCTCCAACTTGTAATGGAAAAAGTCATGTAGAAGGAGATTTCTTTAACAATTCACATATTTCAAAGTTGTAATGTTTACAGTAAATGCATTTTGCTTCACCAAATATTTTTAAATAAAATTTTTGAAAGTCAGTATGTTTAACTTAATTTTTTCACAACCCAACTGAAAATTTAAATTTTCAGGTTTATCTGAAACCCCTTAGGTTATTCTCTGATGATAATTAAATTTCTTCCAATTCCCCCCCCCCTTCTAGTCTGGAAATGAGGCAATGGGCAGTGTCCAGTGAGGGAGGCATTCCCGTTTTCTCTCTTTTTTAATTTTTCATCATTTTTGTTACTCTTTGTTGCTTCCAAAATTATTTTCCTCGTTAAATTTGAGAAAAGTGAAAAAATTGCTCTCTTATCTAGTACATTTAACAAAACATTAAATTTCGCTCGTTAAATCCGAAATCTCGCTAAAAGTGGGCTCGTTGTAAGTGGATTCTCCTTATATCGGGAGGAAAAAAAAGTTTTGTCGTTTTCAAAGTAGTTATAAAATTATAGATTATTGAAATTTCCTATTTTTTATTGAAATTTTATCTAAAATAAACCCTTAATTACTACTTATCATGAAGTGCAGAAAAGTAACTAGGCAAAGTAGCATTTATTTCAAGCAAAATGGAGTTCTATTATAACCCTGTAGTGTTCTAAATAATTCAGGTAGTTTGAAAACAACTAGATTCCAAATTTTAGCTTCCTAATTGCCAATAATTGTTACGAAAATTATTTTTAATATAGAAAGTGTCCTTATGTGTTTTATTTATATCAACATTTTATAAATATTTATATTTGAAAGTCAGGAAAATGTTTTTAGGCTCCTTTTCGAAACTTGTTAATAACTTTCGCAATAAATTCCTTTCTAAAAATGACTTTGGATATTAAAATGTATGCACTTATTCGCCTTCGGTAACCAATTTTCTGCATTCTTTTCGTAATTATTTCGTATTATCCAGCTTCGTAATTATTTTTCTTTTTTAGGCATAGCTCAAATTTCTTGGTTATCTTCTTCAGACTTGCCTCTTTGTGGCTTCCATTTAATTATTCTCAATTTGTAGATTTAAAAAAAAGAAGAAAAAAATTGAAACTGCGCATTTAATTTGACATAATCCTAAAAACAGCGACAAAAAAGTCTACTAAATAATGAAAACAATGCAAAACGAAAATGGTGAAACTCGTACCCGGACTCGCCCTTTTGTGACTCCCTATTGATTCTCCTGTAAAAATAATAGGCAAAAATAGGAAGAATGCCATCAATCACGCTTCTTAAAGGCCGAGAATGCAATTGAAAATGGAATGGGGAAATGCTTTTCTGCAGCAGTGGTTTATGAGTTAAAAGTAGTTCATGAGTCATCTTGGAAAATATGAGTACACACTTTTTATGTATTTTACATTAAGGAAAAGCAATCTTAATGGTTACATTGCGAATTTATGTACAACGAAAACGTATATGAACAGATAGCGAAAAATGGAAGAAAACTTTTATCTATCTCGCCGACCATCTATATTTATACACGAAATTATTCTAAATTATCAAACAAGATCGCATTTTGTTTATTTTAAATAAGTATTCTGACTCAGTTTATCAATTTATGGGGCGTTTAACTAAATTTTATATGAGATTTACGTTATGGAGATTTTTATTACATATTATTGAAATAAAGTTAAAATTATGATATTTATACAATTCTTTATTATATGTAACGCATATTTGCTGTTTCAATGCTATCATAAAATATTCTGACGTAATATTGTTGTTTAAGGAATGTTTTAGCTAAATTTTATTTAAGATATACGTTAAGGTTGTTATAGTAATAGGCTTAATATATTTAGTAAATGCCATTTTAAAAAAATTCTATTTATTTGCCAAATAACAAATGGCAATTTTATTTACTAGAAATTGATAAAAATTACCATATTTTATTTTACAAATAAATAGTTTTTTTTTTATTAAGGCATTTATTGTACACACTACCTTACAATAATGGAAGGTACAATTTGGTTTTTGATATTTTTTTGAATTTCTCAAGAAATACTTAAAGTACTATTTTATAATTTTAGAAGTATTTGGGTCATGCGATTTCTCATATTTCGCAAAAAAGCTTAAAGCTTTCAAGGGTTTTAAGGACCGACAGTAAATTACAAAAAAAAATTATTTTTGAGCACCCTATGCCAAAAAAATCAGGCAATAAGCGTGTAACTTGTTTTGATTACTTTGGTTGTTATTTGCAAGAACTGCATTAAATTCCGTAAATCTAGCCTAAATATTTATGGAGACATGAATATTCTAATAAAAAACTAATTTTTTTGTCGAATGGTTTTTTTGTTACAATTATAAAAATATTCAATAAAATCAAACAAAATTTTCGGAGCTATAATACAAAATTATTGTTCCAAAATTTGAATAAAAAAGTTAAAAAATTCGAAAGATATGAGTATTTAAAGTAGTTCTTTTGTACTGCGCATGCGAAGATAAAATTTAAAATTATATTTTTATTTTATGGTGAATAAAGTTTTTTATAGTGATTATCTAAAAAACGCAAAAAGTTTCAAACTGAATATCTCATACCTAATGCTTTAATTGTCTTTCTTTCAAGTTTTTGAATAAAATTTTAAATTACGATATATATAAAGCTGTTGACTACTTTGTGGCTTCCATAAACTGGTAACTAGAATTTTATCCAAAACTTTCCTAAAATATTCTAAAGCAATATAATTATTTGTGGGTGTTTTAGCTAAATTGCATTTAAGATTTACTTTAAGGTTGTTGTTTTTTATGTCTTATTATGTATGCAATTAAATGTCAAACTTATGATATGTATGTATATAAAATTGTAGACTATTTGTAGCCATATATTGGAAACTAGAATTTTTTTGAATTGTTACATTTGAATTGTTATAAAAGGAAATATTGCATGTATATTTTGACGTCTGGATCAATGTTAACATTTCATTCTTTAACAAGTCCAATAAGCTATTTGAGCAAATAAGGAAGCAAAATTAAAATAGAATAGGTCGGGGGGGGGATATTTTTTTGAATGAATGAATAATTTGAACTGCGTATCAGACATAGATCTTTTTTATTTTCGATAAAATAAACAACTATGTTTTCATATGGCAAACGTCAATGCAATACTCCTTTTTCTTCATTCAATATCTACTAAGACAAGTCAAGAATTAGATTTGACATTTTGCTTTTTATTTTTTATCTATTTTATTTTTCTTATATCATTTCAATGCCATTTCCTTTTTATTGATCAGTTCATCTTAAGACGAAACATCGAATAGAATATTGCTTTTATTTTATCCGTATCATTCGTCCCCGCTTCTTTATGTGCCAACACTGTAAAAAATTGGATGCTTAAATTTCACGAAACTTTCTTTGCTTTTGACGAAACCGTTTCCTGGTATATGCATCGAGCAAAACTTTCGTCAAAGTATCAAAATAACTATCGTCATTTCTTCGGTAAAACGAATTTCATCAAAATTAAAGAAGTTTTTCGTCATTCGACTTTAAAAAAAAATAATAAATAAATAAAACGCAATAAAAAATTCACATAAGTGGATTAATGTCGCTTAAACAACACAAGAGGGCCAGATAGAACAGAACGAAAAATTACGTGAATGCCCGAAACGGAATTCGAGCCCGGGATCTTCCTAGTACGAGACCAACTTCCTTGACCACCAAACAGGCCGGTCAGCTGGTTTTGTCACTCTAGTTTCGACAGTCTAGTCTTTATTCTCGTCAGTCATTTCCGTCATTCCAGTCTCCCGCAATGCACTGCAATGAGGTTCCGAGATAAGATAACATTTTCGTCATATATTTGTGAGTTCGCGTTTAGTCGCAAATAACGTGATTCCCTGAAGAAATGATTCGAAAAAATTAACGGATTACAGTTCAAAGATTGCTGAATCATCAAAAGTGAGAGTTTTATTTCTTAGAGTGAATTTGGGGCAGTGTATTAATGTAAACAAAATAAAAAAAATGAAAATTCATCATAATTTTTATCAAACAATATTAATCCAATCACGTCATTTGTTGAGTGAGAATTGTCACGCATTCATTTCAAATAAATTAAAAGTGGTAGTCAAATATTCTGTTCTAATGACAGGTACTAAAGTCTTACGTCTTACAACTGGCCGGAAGTGTTGCTCATTTTACGTTATCCAGTGGGCACCTGTGAACCTAAGTTACGGAGGTGAGTAACATTACCCACACCACACTGTCACAGATACCCGTTCACATATCACACACAACAGAGGACAACACATAGAGAGAAACATCTATGCCCAGAGCGGGAAGCTTAAGAAATTTGGAGCGGGCTCTTAAAGCTTCGTGTCGTAGAACAGACCTATTATTCTGACCAAAGTTTTAACATACCCAACCTAATTAATATCTTGCGTAAAGAACGATCAAAAGACGCAAAGTAACACACTTCCTCGTCTAAATAATTTATAATTTTAACTGTCTATTTCTTGAGTATTCTCAATTAAAGTAGCAGCCGGAAGTGATATTCACAGCATTCAGAAATATCTTTTGCGTATAAAATACGCGCAATCAACAGAATAGCTGCTATATCAGAAAACTTTACTCATCAATGTAACTATAAAGTAATGGTTTTTATTACATAATTTTTCTGTACCTCTTTTTAATCTAAAATTAAGTTGTTAAATTCGGTTCTTAAAGATGATATTCATCAAGTTCAAGCTATGATTTTCAATTAAAAATATTTTAAAAAATTATTATTTAATAATAATATTATTAATATTATTAAAATATTATTATTATTAAAAATAATATTAATAATATTTTCAATTAAATAATATTATTATTAAAAACATTATTATATTATTTGCAATTTTAGTAATAATATTTTTAATTGAAAAATATTATTATTAAAATTGCACTATGAAACCGATTTGTTGTAATTTGTACATTTTAGCGTTAAAAAATTACGTAGATGAAGGTAAAAACATTCATGTTTAATAATGTAAGACGTTTTTGTCATTTTAAATTTAAATGCTAAAAGGAATAAGTAATTTTTAAAATATTTTCCATAAAAATATCTTGGGACACACAGATTTTACAATTGTTTAATTCCAAACAGCATTATTTCTATAAAATCATATTTTCCCAAGGGAGAAACAAAACAATATTTTATTTGCCCTAATTCGAATTATCTACATTTTAATAGAGATAAATGCAAAAATGAAAAATGTTTGTCTTATTATACTACTTTTTATAACTTTTACCTACTAATCATAAAGAATGCGAAACGAAAAACGCGTTCTAGTTATTCCGAAACAAGTTTTCAAATTTTATTTCCGTACACCGTCTTTTTGAGAATAATATTTCATACGGAAAACTCAAATTCGAAGACTTTTGACAGTTCCAGTGAAAAGAAACAAAGCGCAAGTTTAGAATTTTCAGTGATCCATGTTTCATAACTTTGCGAAACAAATTCAAAACTTTTCTATCTAAGCACAAAAAGTAATTTAATTTCAAGTTTAGCGTGATTAATTCTAATTTATTTCCTCATTCAAGTTGCATCTCCGTTAACTATCTTCTCAAAATAACACTTGAGTTGAATAGAAAACTCACATTCAAAGATTTCTTAGAGTCCCAATGAAAGGAAACAGACAACACACGTATTTTTCCGTGTCAGATAGATTTTTAGAGACACTTTTGATTAATGTTTTATGGCTTTGACAAATTAATTAAAAGTTATCCCTTCAAAACTATTTTATTCAATAGATTTCGAAAAAAACAATTTTTAATAATAAAGACATTCATTTTGGTTTAATCTCCGTAAACTCCTTTTTAGTAGCAATATTTATTTCTCCAGGAAAACTCAAATTCATAGACTTTTGACAATCCCTATGAAAACAAACAAACATGTTTACATGGATAGTTTTCTTTAACGATTTTTTTTTGACGAACATTTTATTACTTAGACGAATTAATTGATTCAAAATTATCCCGCAAAAGTTATTTTAACAGATAGCACGAAAACCAATTTAATTCCAAAATACTCATCAGTAAGCTCTTGAAAACAAAATATCTGGTCCATACGGAAAACACCAATTCGAGGTCTTCTCAGTCTCAAACAAGATAAACAATCAAACCTCAACGTAAGTTTTGACCTTGTCAGCTAGTTTTTAAAACGTCTAACATTCGAAATTTTAATGTAGTTGCCATTAAACGTTTGACCTCGAACTTTCAATAATTTACGTAATCAGTTTTTAAGTGAGCTAATAAAACTACTTTGCCACCTAAAAGTTTTTTTTGAGGGGGATTCTCCAATTTATCTAAACATTTATGATAAAGAATTCTGAGCTAGAATGACCTCGTTACTAACATAGAAAAGGGTTCGCTTATGATTGTCAACCGGGAAGAATATAAATTTTCTGATTCGACAGAACAATGGTTGAGTTCGACAGTGATTTTCCTCACAGATAATAAAGGGAAGAGAGTGTTTCGACTAAAATAAAGGACATTTCTTCATCGCTTTGCCTTTTCACTGCCCATTTGAAGATTCGGGAAGCGAAAATATTATATCGTTGAATTTATTTGAATTATTCTTGATTTATTTTTATTTAAAAGCCACAAATTATTTTCTGCTATTTTAGAATTCTTTCCATTCCTTTAATGTTACTTTCAGATTTTGGAAACGCGTTCACATTGTCGTTTTCTGAGCATCTTTTCAATATTTTCAAAATCGCAGAACGCAGTGTTATATAAATTATTATTTTTTGGAACACTATGACAAATTAAAACAGTCTATAATTTTTATCGTTATTGAATTAGTTTAATAAATTTTTATAGTGATTTTATAATTTTTCACTCATTTAGGTGATGCTCGATATAACGACCTTCGTAGGCCGGGTGAAAACAGACGTTATAACGTTTGGTCGTTATATCAGGAGTGCACAAAAATATCGTAAATATTAACTAATAGTTAAAAAAAATGCCTTATACTAATAATAAATATGGGATCTAGCAGAAAAATTGGTAATAACGCTACCTTTTCAATAGCAATATATGCATAAAAGTGCCCTTTAAAATAATACTTCATAGGTGAAAAATGCATTAATTATAATTTGCTGGGATAAATAATATGCTTCCAGAAAATGCGAAAACCACACATTTTCACTCTAAAATAAACTGCAAGAAGGGGACAGATATTTCACGAAAAGAGTGAATACAATTAAATAGCATGACTTTAAGCCAAGGAAAATACCTTTTTATATTCTTTGTTTAAGCATCGAACGATATAGTAAAAGAGTCGCTGGCATGGAGGTCGTACTAGAGAGCATAATCTGTATAATAATTTCAATGAAATGTAATGTTTTGAGCGCCATAACTCGTGGATTTAGAAATATATATCTATTTGTTGATCTGCAGATAACAAAAATCAATTTAATATAAAATTTGGTCCCAGTTTATTAAGCATTAAGGGACTCGCTTCACGCAACTGAATCTTAAGCTCGTATTGTTAAAAAGCTTTATTTTTTGGAACGTTTTTAAAAACTGAAAACACGCAAAGCTTGATATGTTTTCTAACGATAAGTAAACGATAAGTGACTAATTTATGAACGCTCTTTTAAAAAGTTTGATCAAAATTGATTAGAAAATTTTTTAAAGATTTAACTTAGGTAAATCATGAAAAATTTGCTTAATAACAAATAAAAAAATAAATAAGACTTTTTCTTCTGCTGCTTAGAGTTTTTGAATTGTTATTGACTATATTTGATTGGCTGCTTTCAAGGAAGAAAATACTTTTTAAGTTTTGATTTTAGAGATCGAGTTTAAATAAATTATAGGACACATTCAGAACCAATTTCGCATTAAACCAAGCTCACAAAAATAAAAATTAGTTACACATAAATATGTATTTTACGCAGTATTTTCCTCAAAGTATTCTTGACATTTTAAAATGAAAGAATTTCCCGATTATTTCAAAACTTTTAGGCCAGGTTTGATATGCAATCGTCATTTTATTATTCAACTAATTCAGCAGGTATGCTGCGCTTTTATCAGAAAAATGGCTTTCATATTTGAAACTAGTTCGCTAAATAGAAATGAAACTAAACTGAACTCAGTGGCGCGACAGTCTATGGAGAGCCAAGGCCTTCTGTGTCCATCTCAGTTTTCTTGACCTTGGGTTCTGAGATGCAGGAGCAGATGTTCCGGTTAGGCGGTCAGCCGAAAGCGGAAACCCCAGTGTTTAGTTCCCAAGCATGCTTGGTACTCATTTATCGACCCACTGAAGGGATGAAAGGCTGGAAACGAAACCAGTTTAAATATTTCAAGCAAAAGCAATTCTCTTAATCCATAAAATTAAATACTTCCCAGTTATGTCCAAAAGGCAATGTTCTATAAAAATACACCCAAGTATGACAAAAACAATAATATCCTAATAGTAATGGCACAAATCGAAGTTGATATACATGTTCAAACTTGATGAGCATCACAGTAAGATAGTCCAAAAATGATGTAGCAAAACTACACTTGATCAGGGTTAAAACGGTTCTGAAACTGAACAGATTCAACCCCTCTAGCGACATAAAGGGTCTCATAACGAATTTTTACACTGTTCATGAGGTTGACAAATGTTCGGGGTTAATAAATCCCACTCTTTTATTAAGATCATTTTTAATCCTACAATATTGCTGAGAAGAGGTGGCAAGGTGAAATTGCTCTGTCAAAAGTAATCCAGACATGATCGATGGGATTTAAGCCTGGAGAACTGACTGGCCTGTCTAATCTCCAAATATCATCAGTTTTAGTGAATTCTTTGAAGAGCCAAACTCTGTGTAAACGCATGTTGTTATTAGTAAGATTATACTAGAGGAAAACAGCGCCTTTGAATAATCTGATATGGGGCTTTAATATGACAGCTTTAAACCTCAAAAAGTTTAGGATATCTCCTGGTCACTTCAGACCACAATAGAACCCACATGAATTTTCTCAGGTAGCCTCAACATGGACACAGGCGCAATGAACCCATGTTCTTTTAACTGGCGATCCCTGATTCAATTTGAACAATGATACTCGACATGCTCTTACTTTGGGTTAGAGAACCAAGGATCAGGTATCACCCTTCATCATGGAAGTGGTCCACTTTGTATTTCGAGGTGGTATGGTGTTTCTTTGAGGTCTAAATTTTTGAGCCATTAAGTAAGATTGTGCAGAGGGGCGCCGTTGGTCATCTAGTTCAGTTTTATGAATGAAAACAAGAATCCACGTAGTGTTGGACTGATCAAAGATTACCCCTAGCAACTTCATGTGATTAAAAACTGTCCTAATAAGGGAGTGGAATATACTTTTTTCCCAAAACATTAGATTCATTGTCCATTAAACAGCACAAGAATTCGTTGTGAGATCTTATTTCTGTCAGAAGGGAAGGTCATGCCACATATAAAACTTATCGCAAGTGTTATTTTGTTAAATCGTTTTTGAACTAATTTGCTGATAAATACATACCAATGCTCATCAATTAATGATCGTTTAAGCTATTGTCTTTTTTCTGTCATCGTTTCGGTTATACTTTATTTTCGTATAAAATTTCACGTGTTCACATCTCTTGAGTCATTCGAAAAAATTTATTTGTTCGTAAACTTATGGACATGAGTGTAGTTACATTGAACATCCATAAAAGCAAGAAGATTCAGTTGCAGTTTTAATATCCCTAAGTGTTTAAAAATCATTTTTTATTCCACCAATGCCGTGACCGATTATACTTATTAATACTTAAATATGACTGGTAGTGTATACCTCCTCTTTATAATAGCGACGTTCTGAGAAAGTAACCCTTTTACTTGTCTTCGTTATTATTTATCAAAATGGGAGACTCCGCACCCTCCTCACTATCACTCGCCAATAAAAATTTAAATTCACTATCATTATAAAGAAGAAAGCAAAAAAAAATCTATCTATGTTTATTTACATAAATATTAAATCGAAAAATAAAAGACTAATTGCAAGTAGACTGTTGGGGTAAGTTTAAAAAAAGATATTTAAATTTTTTATCAATCTTTCAGGATGACGTAAAGAAATTTCATTGAAAAAAGTCCGAAAACAAACCTTAAAATTTAATATATCAAAAACTGACTCTAATATTAGAAAATTACAATATCATTTTATCTTCAGATAAAATAGTACGTGATTGCAAAAAAATATAGTGTGTTTTTCAATGGGGACCGTTAAAAAACAAAAACTATTTAATTACTCTAAAATTAATTGAACCTTATGAAACAAAGTGCTCATCTTCAGACATAAGAGTACATGGTTGCAAAAAGAGAACAAGCTGCTCTTGTTAATTTTTTTCGCTAAACTGAAATACGCGAAGCACAAAAAAAAAAAAAAAAAAACGAAATTGAAATTTAACTTATAATTACTCAAAAATTAATGTCCGCATCAATAACTTATAATTACTCAAAATTTAATGTCCGCATCAATAACATTTTGATAAGTATCAGAATCTTTTTTAAATCATTTTTCTAAAAATGTAGAGCATTTTATATTTTTTCATTGTTTAGTTTTTGCATTGTTATAGTAGGAAGCATACTCGGCGAAGATTTTCCAAAACTGCAAATTTACCGCTAGTATTTTATTTTTTTAACACAGAGAGATAATTTGTCACTTTCCAGCAAAAAAACTTTTGATGGCTTTTTTCAACAGTAATATTTGTCGGCAGAAGCGTACCATTCAATTGGAACTGTTATAAGGATGATAAAAGCTAGATTCTAATTTATGACCATTTCAATTGTGTTTAGAATTTAATAATTTTATTTTTTGTACTCAGTTGAAATGCATTTATAGTGCTTAAAAAGCTTTCCTTGCAACACTATTTACGTTAGAAAAAAATTTAATTTCAAACAATAATTGAATGAAAAAGAAAACACGTTTTCAAGGCTTTTGAATATTAGAAACATATCACCTGTTTAAGATTTTAAATTAATTTTATTTTTGGCTCAGGATTTTTTTTTGTACCAGAACCTAAACTCTGTTTGTAATTTTTTAATTCAAAACTGTTTTTATAAAAACGACTAGGTTTTTTTTTATAATGAAGTTTTAGATTTTGTAAACAATACATGATTTGTTTTGATAAATTAAGTTGTTACGCTTATGCATTATAAGTCATACGTAAACAAGTGAATGCTGAATATGTGTGTAAAAAGCATTTATTTTTCTAAAAACATTATAAAAATTTCAGCAATGCAGTAATTTTTTTGAAACTTTCTATAAGAACAACAATTTAATAAATGTTTGACGTAAAAATACTCTGAAACATGTAAAAAATTATATTATTATTTATGAATAATTCTCATGAGCAGAATGCAAATAAAATAAAACATCTAAATCACTATTTCAAAATTATAAAGACTACCAACTAATTTTTTTCTCATCAGAAATGGAAACTAATTCACCTTGACTCGCAGTTACTTTGTCTTTGAGTGTAAATTAAATTAAATAATTGGTTTGACAACTTACTAAGTATAAGACTTTTATTAACTATAAATGCGGTTCCAAGTTCGTGGCGGGGTGAATTCCACGAATTCATAATTTGTTTTCTAAAATCAGTTAATTTTTCAAAATTTCTAAAGCTTTTGTGTTGAAAAATGTGATAAAATCCTGGCTGGAAAATATTAAGAGAACGATAAACATAAATGAAAATAATTTAGCAACGTGCGATATCGAACCAAAGTACTGTTCATTTGTATAAAATTAGTAATATTGCAAAAAATTGAAAGAAATATTCTTTCATGTCTTTTATATTTCTCTTTTATAGCTTGCATGATGTGATACCTGTGAATACAATGTATATTTTTTTTGACTTTGTGTTCCCACAAAATGCTTTAAATTTTTTACGAATTTTTCCTGCGACAAACTAGGAAACCTAACTATGATTCCCACACGATGTATGTAAGAAAAGGTACAAGAAATAAGTCACTCCTAAACAAATTACGAATAGCATCCTTTAATACCCTGTAACCCTGCCTCTGGATTTGATAACAGCCTTTATATAGCCAGGAAGTGAGTCCACAAAGTTTTGCAAGTATATGCATCGCATCTAGTTTAAGCTACTATAGATTTTGACCGAGAAAATCCATCGACTTACAGGGATTCTGTTTTCGGCGTTTTACCCATTGTTCCAAGATGCCTCACGAGTTTTCTATGGGGTTCAAGTCAGTTAACTTTGAAGGCCAATCGGGATGCAGCATAGCGTTCAAAATACCTGCCATGTATTTTCTCAGCTCAATGGATATTGATGTTGTCATTTTGAAAAATAGGGATATTAACAGTACATGTTGAAGATGTTGGTGTTGAATATGAAGATTTTGACTGAACGGCTACACTTAATGATACAGAATGCTAAAATAAACGAGCTGGTTCATCCAAATGAGGATAAGGTATGCTTTGTGCTACGTTAAATAAAGCAAACCAACGTGAATAAAGTCCAAATAAAAATGCAGAAATGGACATACTAGGTTTTCGGTTCCATAAACAAGAACGTTCCCCCACGTCTAAATACAAAGCTTAGGGTGGGCTTAGATTTTGTGTTTAGAGACTGAGGAAAGTTCTTTAATAATAGAACCAAAAATGTAGTATGTCTATTTCTGTACTTTTATTTGTGTTATTTACCTTGTTTTTCTTTATTATGGGCTATGTTATTGATCCCCTCAGTGAGCAAACCCCATCTATAATCAGAAAACATGCTCAAAATACCACCCCAATCTCTATTAGAGCATGTTTTTTTACAATTTAAATTTGAAATGTAGTATCATACGTACTGCTAAGTAATGACTTTACTTATTTCAAAATTTACATTATATCATTATAACATTATTCAGTTAATATTTTTATTGACAAAAAAAGGTTATTCAATATTCTCAAGTCAAAATAAATATATTATATTGAAGGGAAAATTTTTAATTTTCTAGACTTTTTTACAATTTTTATGTAAATCAAATTATTTATTCGTAACATTTTGAATTAATACTGTTATGTAAATTTTATAAATCCACGCTCCTTTGTAAATGAAAAATAATCATAGTTAAAATCAATATTTGTAAATTTTATAGCTGCTTGTAAATCTTTGATTTGTAAAGATACTACTATATAACAATTGTATACTTCAATATGTATCAAAGATATTCCTATGCAATATTTGTATCTATGTAAATAAAATATACACCCATGAAGCATTTGTATAAAATGAAGATTATCCTATGTATTATTTTATCTCCTATGTAAATAAAAAATGAGCCTGTGTAGCATTTGTTTAAAGCGAAGATACTCCTATGTTACAGTTATATACTTTAATATTATTCAAAGCTTCTAGTATGTGGCATTTCAAAATTATTACTATTAGGAAAATAAAAGGTAAAGATGTAACTCGCTAATCAAAAAAAAATATCGCTTGGGCTTCCTAGCGGAATTTTTTCAAGTAATAATAGTAAAAAAATAACGAAAATTTAAGTAAGCTAAATTTGTTAAGAGTATTTTAAAGCTGGAATCAATAATGAAATTCAAAATTTAAAAAAAAAATCCTTGAAAATTGTATGCAAGTGAAAATTACTCTTTTTTAGCAAAGAACTTTAGAGCTTTAAAAACAATTTACAATATCAGCAAATAAAAAGAACACTTTGTGTAAATATACATATTACACTTAAAATTGTTTAGTTTAAAGTAGTTAAAACTGTTCTTCGAAATGATATTCAATCATTATAATTCCGAATGATACTTTACGCACTTTTAAAACCGATAACGGATAAAAATAACAACCAATTTCTCTTTTCAAGAGTGACCTTCGAGTTTATTGATAGTTAATAAATAGAAAAGAATTTTTCTAAACCGGATCACTTTCATTTCCCTCAAAAAATTCCGTATGATTTTTAATATAAGAGAAAACAAATATTTGATTGAATGACATTTTCTTTCGTTTGCAAGAATATATAGTCACACATTATTGATATATTTAATAGAGATGCATTGTTTTTTTTTTATATTTAGTTGGTGGCAAATAATAAGGATGTGTCGATATGCGTTTGAATTGTTGTGCCAATAATAATCTTTCCGGAGGGGGTTGTTATCTGTTGGGCGCAGAATTTGTTGTGCGGGGATATTCTAAGAACTCTATTTGTAGTGGCATCCACAAATCTTCTAAGGTTACCGGATGAACCTCTAATAAGTGTTTATTTATTTTCTCATCTTTACCAGGAAGTTCTATAGCTTCAAAAAGAAAACTAAATTACTAGGTGAACATTTTGACATATCTACAAGGCTATCTTCTTTATGATAGTCTCCGAAAATGAATCATTTTACCTTATTTAGTTTGTCTGCGTATTATGAAACACTCTCGGTTAAATCAGTTTAAAATTGAATCACAATATTGTCTCTTTAAGCCAAAATACCTTTAGACTTGCAGCAACTTTAGCCCTTTGGTGCAGATGAGACTTCGGAGTTCCTTATATATTTTTTTTTTCAGACGCTCTAATTACAAGAAAAAATATATTCTGGTATTTTTTAATCATATAAACAGTCTGATAGTTTCTAAAAAAATTATTACATTATCGGAATTATATTTAAACTAAAGTATAAAATCCAAAAAAAAAAATTTAAGTTTCAACTCTTTTTAAATTCACATTCAAAAATTTATCAATAATCGAATTTCTAAATTAAAGAATTTCTAATGATGAATAACTGTTTTTCTTATGTCTTGCTTCATGCTGTATTTCATTACAATAAATCATTAAAATGTTAAATTATTTAAATGTTAAATTTCATTATCAAAATGCTAAATTATTACTTATTAAAAAATAATATACTTCACTTATTTTTACATAAATTGGTACAAAATAAAAAAAAAGGAAAATAATATGAAAAATCTGTTTAATAAAAATTCTGTGCCAAAGGTGTTAAAATATGGTGTTAAAATAAATAGTATTTTCTTTTGCTTTGAACCATAAAATCGCGTAATAAAGTTTAAGACGGATTAATTTTCATGATACTTTATCAATTTATATCTTATAAAAAATTCTTCTCAAAAGGTACATTTTTGACACTGTTGCTGTCAACTCTGCCAATGTAACAAAAAAATATTGAGCGATTACTTGATAACATTATAAACAAATGGCGTCATTCGATTTAATTGACTATCGGATCTTTACGTTCTAGGACTCAATCTTAATGGTTCGAGAGGGTGACCTCAAATATGCTAATTAATTAATGCAGACGATATTTGAAGTTATTATGTTTGATTTCGTAACTTAAAATATTGTCTGCACTATTTAATTAACATATTTAAGGTCACCCCTTCGAACCATTAAGATTGAGTCCCAGAACGTGAAGATCCGATCATTGGGTCAAGAGTTATCAGGGAGGACCGTTTCTTTTATTTTGCGCATGCATATGTATAATCTGCATAACAAAAAAAATTAAGCTTAAATTAAAAAGTATGGTCGAAAGCCTTAGATACAATAAAAATTTGCATTTAATGCTGCCCTTGGTATAAAGTATGCACCCTTTAAGTTTTTATTCATTTACTAATAAAATAATAAAACTTTCATTTACTCAATTTACAAAATTCATTTATTAATAAAATAATAAAACTGTATTTCCCGCGATTCGTGGCGTAACGCTTTTAACATCTATCCGCTTTCTAACTGACTTTCTAACTAATTAATAATTATTAAGTGTGTTTTATTTAAAATATTTTTTTTAAAATTTAAATTAGTTTTTTTGCAAAATCTAAACTTTTGAAAGCAAAAAATTCATGGATATTTTATCATTTTTTAATTAAAATATATGAGTTATTTAAAAATTGTAATTTAGTAATTTAACTATTTTAATGTTTTAACTAAATTTCCTTTACTTTGTAAAAAAATAATTAAAGTTTTGTTAAGTTTATTTTGGAAAATATAAACAAGACTACATTATAATTTTTCTTAAATTCGATAGATAGTAGGGATTAAGTGAAAAGATGTATTTATTACTAAAAAGTAAATTATGTCATTGAAAATACTGGATTTTTTGGTAATACGTATATATTTTTTAGCAAGAATTATAATGTAATTTTATTTACATTTTCATAATTAAATTTAATAAAAACTTTGAATATTTTTCACAAAATAAAAAAAGACAATTACTTAAATTAAAATTTTTTAAATTGCATGTTCTTCTTAAATATTTAAAAAGAACATGTAATTTAAAAATTGTAATTGATTTTAATCAAAAAATATAAATACAGCATCTACCAATTTTTTGTTTTGTTTTTAAAAGTTTAAATTCTGTAAAAAAATTAATTTAAATTAAAAAAAAACTATATAGTCATATCTATATAGTTACCAATCATATTAAATCAAAAATATAAATCAAATATCGCAGATGGGATTTAAAGCACCGTTCTCTCAGCTAGAGAGTGGATAGCAAACCGAATTCACGGGAATTAAAAAGTTTTATTACTTTATAAGTTAATGAACTAATTCATTACCCCAGAAGCAGCAATATCTAACGTTTACAGCCATGCTCTTTAATTTAAGCCTAATTTCGTTTCAATACAAATTTTACAAAAGTTCAGTGAGGAAGAAGCCATCTTTAATAACTTTTCATCCTAATGATCGGACCTTCACATTCCAGGACTCGATCTTAATAGTTCGAGAGAGAAATTTAAATATGCCAATTAATTAGAAGAAACGATAATGTCTGATGTCTTATGTCTGATTTCGTAACAGTGAAGTTACGAAATCAGACATAAGAACGTTATTTTTTTGAAGAAACATACCTTTTTTTTCTAAAGACTTGGATTTCTGATCCTCAAAATATAGAGGATAGCCAATAAAAATATGGTCCAAATACACTAGTATTGTTAAAATTACCGAATGTTTCTACATGTACGACCAATTAACAAAGTGATAAAACCATGTCTTATGGTTAGTCATTTTTTAAAAGTCATAGCAAAAGAGCTTCAGTAAAAATTATCGTACGTTTTAATGTTCCCTAGGAGCCAGAAACTATGTAAATTTTACCATATTTTGGTAGTTTTGACCATACTTTTTTTTTCACAGATTGATCGAGATATATAAATTATGAGCTTGATAAGAGAAAGTAGCAAGTGATATTCTAAGAAACCGAAAAACTTTGACTTTAAAAACATGTTTTTAAAGCCAAAAACATATTTTAAAACATGTACATGGCTTAAACCATACATATATGGAAAAAGGTAACGATTAAAAGCAACGACCATAATAACTAATTTAACAAAACATTTATTAAACAAATACAAGACAGAACAATTAATACAAATGAAGCCATTTGTCTCGTAAGCCTCATAGCGTTAAAAACGTGTTTTTAAAAGCTATATGTATGGAACTAAATCTTTTCTCCTATCAGGTCGTGGTTTTTAATGAGAAAATGTATTTAAATATCTTTCTGCTGATGATATATTTTCTAAAATTGATGTACTTGAATCCCCTAAAATGAAATGAATAGAACTGTCTACACTGTAAACTTTGAAGCATTCTCAACCATAATAACAATCAGGTTTGCTGCAACCTTAATATGGTGCTAAGTTAAGCGTACGTCTTAAACTTGATAACAGAATACTGTGGTGCAACTTGAACAGAAATCAAATTAACACCTTATTAAGGGTGCAGCAAATTTGCACCATTCAAGATATCGGTTCAACGTTGAACTGATTTTCCTAAAAGTGTAGACAATGTTATCAATGGATAAGCAAAATGGCAAAACATTAAATATCCAATTGAACAAATATTGAATTCAAGATATTTGTATCAAAAATTAAAAAATAGAAATAATGACGTACTCCTTTTCTTATTTTAGAGTCACGTTGCTGCTTAAAACTGTTTATTTATTTATATATATATATATATATATATATATATATATATTTTAAATTTAAAGTTTTCATGAATTTGCACCATAATATGGTTCAAGATATCAGTTCAACGTTGAACTGATTTTCCTAAAAGTGCAGACAATGTTATCAATGGATAAGCAAAATGGCAAAACATTAAATATCTAATTGAACTCAAGATGTTTGTATCAAAAATTAAAAAAATAGAAATAATAATGTACTCCTTTTTTATTTTAGAGTCACGTTGCTGCTTAAAATTGTTCATTTATATATATATATATATATATATATATATATATATATATATATATATATATATATATATATATATATATATATATATATATATATATATATATATATATATATATATATATATATATATATATATATATATATATATATATATATATATATATATATATATATATATATATATATATATATATATATATATATATATATATATATATATATATATATATATATATATTTAAAATTTAAATTTTTCATGAAGACCTACATTGTATTTTTATGCTACACGACAGGCTTCGTTTCTTCAACTGATCATACTTTTGAAAACTCGAGACAAGATGGAATTACAGCCTTGTCAACCACATTTAAATAGAACTCCGGTTGATCACCTGTTCGCATCGTGATATCAGCTATAATATTCAATGAGAAAAGAATGAATATTCAATGAAAGACATGAATTGAATAACACACACCTCAGAGAAATCGTCTCAATAGTGAACGTTATCTTGAACTATAAAATCTCGCAAATTTTCACAGCTACAATAAGGGGTTGCATTAAACCGTGTTTTTGAAGACGTTCAACCGAAATATCGATTTTTACTATAGCCAAAAAAAAAAATTTTATTTTATATTATATTCGACGTTGAACAGCCGACCCAATTCTTAATTTACGACTATTACTGTTCAACTCCGATTTGATTAAATTTCGAACCCTACCCAGAAGGCTAGAGGACTCCTGGATCAAGCATTGGAACAAACTTGAACTCTTTTTAATGGAACTAAGTCGCAACCGCATTAATTGGAAGAGAACGGAAACCACACATGGTTAGAGCGACGGCAAAGGGTTTCTAACCTATGATCCGTCTATCGCTGAGGATATTTTATGTCAGCACTGTGGTCCATACGAGACGCAAGCAGAATTCGCTTCAACCAGCCATCCCTGGGATTCGAATCTGAATCACCTCATTTGGTGGCGACCACTCTATACCCTAAGCCACCGAGGCTCAATATTAAGAATTATTAATTTGCATGATAATGTAATTTTTATCAATCTTTTATCAAGATTGTTTGAAATATGCATGGAAGTTTGAAATATATATGATCTAAAATTTTCCGCATTGAAGGATTTCGCACATTGTTAAGTCACAGCTTTAATTTGTGTTCCTTGATAATCATTTTTTATTTGAAAAATGTTCTTCTTTCGAAGGGTTAAGAGAATTTAACAGTGAAAATAACATTGATTTAATTACAAAGGTACTCTAAAGGCAAATTTCTAAAAAAAGGCATTTTCCTCAATATTTTCATGCATATTTCAATAACATTTTTTTGTTATACTTCAATTCAAAGATCGTTTCTTTAACAGACCATTCTTTCGAAGAGTCGGGACAAGGTGGAATTATAGCCTTGTCAACCACATTTAAATAGTAGAAGAACTTCGGCTGATCACCTGTTCGTTTCGTGATATCAGCTGTGTAAATGCAATTTATAGCAAATAAATGGAAGGTCTATCGTGCCTTTCCTTAAAGAAGAAAATATTTTTTCTGAAGAGCTCATAAATTTAACTTAACTGTTAAGAAATATAGTATAATCACTATTTTGCGCTTCGTGAAACATTTGTTTGGTACAAAAGATAAATTTTGCAAGCGATAATTTAGCTACTTTTTTTTAAAATTAAAAATACGTTTCGAATATAATACTTTTGTGAATTGCTTTTCTTCAAAAGAATTAACTTTCAGTTAGTTCACTAACTGATTCATCTTAAGGCATGCGACTTCCTAAATATTATTATTTATTTTTTTCTGTGTTTTTCCTTAAGAGGCCTTTTTTTCTCCACCCAACTCAACAGTCGAAGGGGTGGAGACGGAGGAGGAAAATTCTAAATATGTTTTTAATTCTCTTTCGTAAATTTTCACAAATAAACTAATGGTGAATATTTGCGTCATTCGGCAGTATCTTTCAATACATGTAAAATACGAGGCCATTTACCCAATCAAAATTTGAGATGTAATGCGTGCAGTACTTTGGACAAAGTTATTTCGATACAATTCTGCAATCGACAGTTATGAAAACATGTATAGTATGCAACAGTCTGTTTATAGAATTTTATAAATATATTTGTTTTTGAGCAATAAATGTTAAAAGAATTATTAACATCGTCCAAATCGGTTTTGATTAGTTTAAACTGTAATAAAATTAAATTTTTAAAAATCTAAAAACTGACAAATGTGTAGTTTTAAAATACTCAAAACCACAAATCGCATGGATTTTCTAAGAATTATTATACGCTATTTCTCCAAATCTAATAAAGTATCCCCTTTATTTTCGACCATTTTTAAAAAGGGCTGTGCAGTCAAATAATAGTATATCATCACAAGTTTGTTAAATACAAAAAAGGACATAAATAAAACGCAAATCAAATAAAAACTTAATCTGAAATCTAAGATGGCGTGGGAAAGGACCTCCTAAAAATTTCGAGCTTGTAATTAGTTTCGAATTAGATTCACAAGTTAACAAAAAATGGAATAAATATAAACTAAAATTTAATAATCTATAATAATTGACTTACGGTATAGACAATTAAAAAGCATTTTTTACGTAAACAACATGTAAATTAAGCTTAAAATTATGATCCTCAGACAGTTTTTTGTCTTCAGCCCACAGCAGATATTCAAATTATTTTTAACATCATACTTGCGCTATATTTTTTAACCGTGTTCTAAAATAAAAAGTTAATGAAGAGATTACTAACGAATAATCAATTCAGATATCCAAAATTTGAAGAAAAAATAAATAATGCTTAATCTCCTAATTAAAGTTAGGTTTAGGCCAATTAACTCTTCTGACAGCAATTTTGTTTCCCCTTCTTTAATTATCTTGTAAATAGAATTTATTAGGCAATTCTTTTTGCTTCATACGACCAATGAAATGGGCTTTACGCTTTTAATTACTTCTTTATAAAGAAATTTTCAACCCGAATAAACATTCATTTAACATTAATAATTAAAGGTTTGTTAGTCACACTTTTTTTCTTACTTTAATGATTTACGACTCCAAATGTGTATATCCTAGCAATTTTATTTCTGATAATTATTCGAAAAACATACAGCGTTGTTCCCCAATCATCGCTCTTGATGTATATTGTTAGACTATTTTTCAAAAAGTGTGCACATTAGGAAATTAATATTTAAGTAAACTCTACTAAAAGACGAAATAAAAAAAAACTTCAAAACCTGTTTGATTGCTGATAAAAGAAAAACTACTAGGTGATTATTAAAAACTATTTTCTTTTTCATTTCAACAATAATTAATCACAACTACTGAAAACAGCATAAATAAAACTCTCAGAAAAATCATTTCAAAGTTGGACCATATTATTGCCATCTTAAACTATAATATCGCGCATATTTTCTGCTACCTTTTTAAATTGAACCATAGTTTCTCATAATGAGGTTTAAGAATTGTTTATTTGCATAATAGCGTAGTTCAAAGGGGCACCATATCCAGGTTACAGCAAATTTGAACGATATTATGGTTTAACAGGGCAGTGTTAAATATATTCTTAGCTTACAGCTTTAATTTTTGTTCTCAGAAAATAATTTAGTTTGAAAAATGTAGTTTCCACATTTAGAAGGTTAACAAAGTGTAAAGCAGTGAAAATAAAATTTTGACCATGATGATACTACAAGTTAAAAACTTGTAAGAGTAAAAAAAAAAAAAAAAGAAAGATAAAAGCTAATTTTCTAGCAATGTATTGCTGAGACCACTCTTCCCATTTAATTTAATTATGACAAAGTAATCATTGGAACTATATTTTAGACAGAAGGAAGAAGTATTTGTGACTTCCGTATGGTTAAGGTAGTTGAAGGAAATTAGTATTTCTTTGGTGGTCCAAAATCAAATTCTGACTGATACTTCGTTGGTCGCAATGATAACTAAAATATATCATTTATTGCAATGACTCCTTTGTTGAAATCATCACGCCTCTCAAAAAGTAGGTACAATGTTCAACTATATTATGAATACCAAAATACAGTTCAAATTTGCTGCAGCTTTATTAAGTTATCAAACTAAACCATGTTTCAGTTCAAATTGAACCATGATATAGTGTAGTTATTTTTAAGAAGGATTAATTTGCAGAATAATATGGTTCAACTTGTCACTATATAAAGGATGCAGAAGCACGCACCTAATCCAAAATCTGTAACAGTGTACAGCAAATGTTGAGAAATATTTGCAGCGTAGATTATTTTTGGAAGGAGAAAATAATATTAGTAAACAATATCTTAATCTAACTTTTAATGACGCTTAGACGCTAATCAGTAGATGGTCCAAAATATCTAACAGTGCACAGTAATTGTTCAGAAATGTTTGCAAAGCAGTTTTTTTTTTATCGGGAGAAAATAATGTTAATAAACAATAACCCAATCTAATTTACAATGACGTTTAGAGCTAAACCCTTAATTTACTTGAAAATGAATAATTAAAATGGAAAAATTATGTTTTATTAAAGTCTCGAGAATCGAAAATATATTCAGGTACCTGTAACCAAAAATCTACAAAAATATAAAAAAGTTAAAAGCCATCTTGTTATGAAATGGAAAAATAGAAGAAGAGCTTGTATTTATCTTACATTTTACTAAATTATTGAACATCAGTTACAATTTTTAGTCGCCATAACGGCGGGGTTTGTAGATCCCTGCCTGCAACAAATGATTTAATCAATAGCCTTTTATCTCGGTTTGATACTGTTAAATTTTCATCCGCAGATAAGAATCATTCTGAAAAAAGAAGGAAAAAGAAAGAACTTCGAATTGCTGCTCTTGTTAATGCTCTGGGTGTGTGAGGAAGGAGAGGTTTTTTCTCCTTGTGTAGAGACACCTAGACTACGTAAGCGTGATAACGTCGCGTAACACCCTTAAACGCACTTATTCGTCACTAAATATTACATGTTAGCTTCTACAAGTTTTCCGCTAGATACAATGCGTCCCCACTTAATAAACCTTGTTGTCGTGCCATAATTTTACACAACGAAATCCAATTAGAACCAAAAATATATATTATGTAAGCCTATATCTAAACGTATATTTACAAGGAGTAACTCACTTCCTGTTCCATCTAAACAGGAAAAAAAATCGAATAGATAAAAAAGGAGGGGGGAAAGTGCTCCATCGAAATAAAGGTTCCTCTAATTATAGCTAAAATACCCACTGTATTTATATCTGACATAATAAATGTGATTTTACATACTATTTTACCAATCCCAAGAAAACAATAGCATCAATAATATATATCCGTAGTTGAACAGCCGACCCTACTTCGGGTTTACGACTACTTATGTTCCACTATGTAGCCTTGTAATTTTGAACCAATCCAGAAGACAAGGAAACTCCTGAATCAGTACCCCGAGAGGTATTGATTTGTTATGGGAACATGGAGGACTTTGCGACTCGACAGATTTAACGAGCATCAGTCACCATTTACTATACGGGGAGTCTTCGGCCGGCAGGGATCGAACCCACGAACTCTTGAACATGGGCCCAGTGTCCTACCAACCAAGCTATGTCAAGTTTCATTGATGGCATTCTTCAATTTTACCGCAGACTGAAACTGCTACTTTGTTGTATTTATAGTCTTACCAAAGACGCCTCTTCACTTTTTCCTGGAATTTGAGGTCATGAAAAAGGGTAGGTCGTTTATGACATGCACCCTATTATTCAAAAACCACCTGTTCCTCGTTCTTATTTCCAGATAGGTTCTTTTCAAATTTCAGATACCTCCGCTAGATAACAGGATAATAAGTAAAAATATATCTTATTGTCTACGTCCACCGTGATGGTTTTCACCATGTAAAAAGTGCTCTACTGAACAATTTCAAAATGTGGCTTATCATTATATTGCCCAAGTTCTTAAATTAAATTAGTCATTTTAGCGAGAAATCATTTCTACAGTAAAAAATTCAGGGGATGATATATTTTAAAAATCCTGTGTACAATTATGATCTAGAATTATACATGCAAAGAAATCAATTTTTAATATGAAATTGAGTATTTTAAGTAATTTATAAAAAATAAATCATTAATGAAAAGCATGGAGCAAAATTTTACTGAAGTTTTAAGTTCAAAAATATCTGAAGCTGACTCAGGGTGAAATTTTTGTATCATGTCTACCTTATGTGTTTCCATGTGTGTATTTGAAGCATTTCTTAGCACAGCTTCTGAACCAAGTTTCCAAAAATTTAGAAAAGCAGCGAAGAAAGAAAAGTCATTAAGAAAAATGACTAAGTTTTTCCTCGTCGCTAAGAGAAAAGGAGTCAATATCACTTATTCGTTTCCAGGAAGTGGGAAAATTTATTCCATCTGTAATGTTTCTTCCCGATAGTAATAGTTTTATGCAACTTCACCCTCACGTGATCTAGGAGTATAAAATATAAATACACTAATTAATTATTGTATTTGGCAGTGAAACCAAATTTTTACCAAATTTTTTTAACATTAATTTTAAAACAGATTTTAAGAACTAAATTAGTTAACTTCCGGATTAAGTTTATATATATATATATATATATATATATATATATATATATATATATATATATATATATATATATATATATATAAATTTATAAATTTGCAATGAAAGTAAAGAAAGTTACTAATGTTTATAAACTGCACATAAGCTGCAAGTACATCGAACCCATATAATAAGTTAGGTAAGTAGGTACTTAATTTACGTCGCCCTATAGCTGCATAATGGGCTACTGACACCGGTCTGGAGAACATATCTTAGTTTCCCAGACAAACATGTCATATAATAAGATAAAAATACAAAGGAAACTAGTAAAGAAGTAAGAGGAAAAACATTTTTTATGGAGAAGAAGAAAATCTACTAAAAATAACAAAATTACTTCGAAAATTATTTCAAAAATTTAAAAAGAAATTAAACGGCCAGAAAAATTACAAAGAGATAAATATTTTTTAAAACATTAAAAAGTCAGAATACAAAATAACAAAAAAATGTAATCTCGTTGTCAGCTTACACTATTATATCCGTAAATTAGAGTGCTTTCTAATATTGTATCAATATAACCAAAGCAAAATATATCAATACATTATATTAATTATATTGATACAGTAAATAAATACTCACACTATTGTATTAATTAATTTTGTTTTGACTATGCTGATATAGAAAGCATTCTAATTTGTGAATATAATCGTGTGAGCTGACGACGAGATAATATCTTTTTGTTGTTTTGTTTTCTAACTTTGTCATTCTTTTTTGAAAATTTCTCTCTAACTTTATTCTTATATATCTACAGTCGAACCTCTATTTAACGAAGTCGCTAAATCCCGATAATAAGTTCGTTATTTGGAAGATTCGTTAATTAGAAAATCACCTTTTGAAATACTTCAACAACACAAAACAGGTTTTAAATTCATAAACATTAGACACAATTAAAATAGCAATTGATGCACCTTAAACTAGTATCTACTATTTATTTTAAACATCTTAAGCATAGAAATCTGCATGAAAAGCAAGAATAGAGCAAAACATTATCCACTGTTACATTATCATGCTACATACCTTTTCAACTAAAAAAAGTTAAATTTATGTATAAAACTACAGCTGCATTTATTATAAAACTATTTATAAGCATACATTACCACATGCTTTCTTAAGTTTAATTGCTACTTATAAAATCCGTAAATTTTGTCTGAATTTTTCGTTTGAAATGCAAACAAAAAGGGAAAGGGATTTTACTGCTTTCTTTAAAAGTTAAGTGGCTTCGAAAATCAATTTAAGGTCATTTCCCCCATTTATTGCGTCAACAAGTTTGAAATGTTCTGAAATATTTTGGGAAATAGGGAAAGTGGATCTCAAAGAAAAGTTCGTTAAATAGAAAGTCGACTGTATATATATATATATATATATATATATATATATATATATATATATATATATATATATATATATATATATATATATATATATATATATATATATATATATATATATATATATATATATATATATATATATATATATATATATATACATGTAGATTAGAGAAATCGCTTATCTATTTTTTAAGCAAATGATATAAATGGAATGATATAAATTATTTAATTAACTGATCATCACCTTGTCGTCATGTTAGCCATACGAAGTTTTCGTGGTTTTTCTCTCTGTGTTACGTAAACACGGGTTAGTTCCATCAAAAAATCCTCCACCAAAGCAAATTTCTCCCTATAATTTATCCAAGTTCCTTGTCTTCTGGAATGAGTTCGAAATTACGAAGCTACAAGGTTGAACATTAGTTGTCGTAAACTCAAAATTGAGTCCGCTGTTTAACGACGCTTACAAAATAAAATATGAAATGTGCTAAACCGTGTTTAGTTTGTGCTATTTTTAATATACCTTCGCGTACATCACACGTGAAATGATATTTTAAATACTTTTTTTTTTCTAATACTCGCAAAAACGCGATTGTTTGTGCTCAGAAAAAAAAATGATAGACCATGAATTAATTTTTAACTAATGATCAGAATATGACGTGCTGTAATTCAATCTTCATAGTTCGGAGAATATACTTTATGCAAATTAATTAGTGCAAAAGATATTTTAGTCATGAAATCAAACAAAGAAAGGTACTTTGCCTGAATAAACATACCCCTTTTATGATTATTATGATTGCTTTTTTTATTTCATTTCCTGACGGACTCGGAATTTTGACTCTTTAGAAATGTAGGTAGTCACAATCTGTGAAATATGGTTTCAATAGTTTAAACGGGAGTTAGTCAGGAACCCATTTCACTGAAACTATTTTCGCAAATAAAAAAATTTACACACAACTAAAAAAATTCACTTACTTACAGATAATTCAGTGCAAAAAAATATTTATTATTAATTTATTTTAGTTTTATTAATAATAATGAAAAATCTATGGTATAAAACTTTTTCAATATATTCGAACAATATAATTTTCAAAGACAAAATTCAAAGGGATTCGAGTACTTGCTAACTCTTCTGCTTTTTTGTATAAAGATACGTAGTAATACAACTTTAAAATATGTTTAACTAATCGAAATTAAAATGTTTATGTTATTAAAATTCTAAATTTATAATGTTTTTCAAAATTTCAGAAGTTTAAGAAATAATTTGCAATCATTTTGCTCAATTATGTTTAGTACTAATATTTGACACAGAATTTTTAACAGATTTTTCGCAGAGCATATTTAACGCAGAAATATATTTCTCATACTTTTCTCATTATTTTGCATTAATTCAGATGAAATTAATTAAAAAATATTATATTTATCATTTTAATAATTTATGGTCATGAAACATCAGTGTCTTTTTCTGCTTTCTTTCAAACGCGGTTCACTTTTAAACACTAATTTTTCAAATTTGCTCTTATTTGCAGTTGTTTAGATCTAAAAGACATAGTTATTCATTATTGAAATTATTGAAATTTCTTTAATTTTCAAAATCAATTATTGATAAATTTTTGAATATGGTTGAAAAAAATTCTTTATATTTTATATTTTAGTACTAATATATTTCCGATAATCTAGCAGAGGATTTTTAGAAACTATTAGACTGTTTTTTTATAATTAAAAAATACTGAAATAGATTTTTACTTGTAACTAGAGAGCCAGAAAAAGATATATAAAAGGGACACCGGTATCTCATCTGCGTCAAAAGGTGAACATTTTCCAACAAAAAATAAAATTTTATTTAAAAAAAATTTTCTAAGTGGTAAAGTAATTTTTTTTTTGCCTTTAGGCATACGTTAAAAAAACTAATGTTTTTATAAAACATGGCTTTTTTTAGTTAAAAAATACCTTTTATTTTTTGGCATTATTTTTACTTAATTTATTGAAATAACTAGAGAAAAGAGAAGCAACAAAAATCAGAAAACCGTAAATAAATATGAAATTTATTCTTTAAATAAAGCAAAAATTTGCTCAAAATGTTTAAATATACACTGTTTAGTTCACTAAATATATGAAGGTATTAATAATTAGGGTTTTAAATTTTTTTCACAGCGTAACTTATATTTAGATTTAATAATAATTTCAAGTTCTAAAAATACTTAAAATTTTGTTTTTACCTCCTATAAATTAATGCTAATTCTATTTACAAGAATTGTCAGTTGATTTTTTTAAAATAATGTTTATTAATTATCTTTATCTAAATGAAATAAGTGACGAATTTAAAAATTTTTTATGAAGTAAGTAAGTTAGTTAGGTAAGACAATTATTAGGTAAGAGTATTTGTAACAAGTTTTCAAACAAATTTTAACTACATAAATTAGTTAATTATTGAAAAACAATTGTCTTATATTTAAATCGAAGATTTATTTGAGCCAAAATAATTAAGAACTCAAATAAACTTCGTGCAAAAAAATGTCTTTCACTTTTTTAACTGATTATTAAGCTAGACCAGACAATAGCTGAGCGTAAAAATAACAAAATGATTGGCATGACAACAAGACGAAAAACCGCCAAAAATAAAGTTTCCAGAATTGCATGAGACACGCAAATAATTTAGAACAAACTATCATATTTGTTTGGATAAAAAAAAAATAAAAAATAATTAAGACAGCATCCAAATAGATAATTTACACATATATTAAAATAAGATTTTTTTACAAATATATTTTATTTTTGGCTCTTGTAGAGATTTCTTTTCCGTTCTTGTAGGAATGAAATCACCAGCAATGAAAAGAATCAACTGAATCTTTGGGTCTAAATTTACAGCAATCGCTTATTTACTTATTTTTTTTAATTTATTTTAGTTTCCTTTATTTTAATTTTCTAAAATAAAAAAAAACATCAGTATCTAAATTAATGAAAAGTGAAAAAAAAGTTATTTTTAAAATTGCTATTACAAGAGTACATATCTTCTTTATATCTTCTATATATACAAGAGCATATATTCTCTATGCAAAAAAAAACTGTATTTGAATCCCAGTCTTAAAAATAAAAGAAAGACTACATTCTCAACCGAACGTCTAATGTGGGTTACCATTGATAATTTGCTTTTCAAAAAATAAAATAATAAAAAAATTATTAAATTAAATTCCGATATTCGTCATGGGAGCCTTAGAAAGCCATTCAAGGATCCTTGGTTCTGATTCCAGCGATGACTAACAGATACGAATTCTGTTCCCGATTCGCACCGACCACAATGTTAACACGAAATATACTCAATAGTAGACGGATCAAGGGTTAGAATCCATTAGCCGCCGGACTAACCGTGGAAGGTTTTGTGATTTTTCCTTCCATGTAACGCAAAGGCAGATTGATTTCATCAAAAAGACCTCCACGAAGGCTACTTTGTCTAAATTTTTGATCCGGAACTTTAGTTGTCTTTTCGATTTGATACAAAATTACAAGGCCTCGAAGTTAAACATTGATATTCGTAAACTCAGAATTGAGTCGGCTGATCAACACCGGTTATAATACAATAAAAAATAGTTTAAATATGGTATAATTAATATTAAAACGACATGCAAAATGGACACTTTATGATTGGTGATTTTTATTGCAACTTTTCAGTAAGCGAATATTATTAGCTTGGTAAACTATTCATCCAGCAAATATGGAATATTTGATCAAGTCAAACAAATAACTAAACTAAAATTTATACTCTGGAAAATTCCTCAGGATTTAAAGATAAATCTCATAATTTCAAAGACCTTAATCTACTATCTAAATAAGTTCAAATCCAATTTCAGTTTTATCGAAATTAAGATTAAAATTTAAAAAAAAATTATATCAAATAAAATTCGAAAAATTATTTCAAAAGCTTATACATTTAAAATGCATACCAAAAAAAATTTTTTAGTCAATAAAAAAAACACTCTTTATTTTGCTTCAAGTTTATTTATTTACACAGGATGCATTTGTTAAAAAAATTTTTTGTTTTGTCTATAAAATTTGCAGGCAACCACTTAATTAAAATAAGGTATGTCTTTAAAAGAATTAGTCGTCTCCCGCCTCTTTTAAGAGAGTAATTAGGTTTTTTAATTCCGCAATTTACGCCTACGGGTAAATAAATAAATCAACCTGAGTAAAAAGGAGCTTTAATCAATACCAGCGAAAATAATACACAGTGAGGCATTTTTATCTTTATTAAGTAATACGCTAAGTAATCTTTACACAAAAAAGTAAATAATAACTCTTTATCAACAGTATGTCAAGGACTGCTTGCCGAAATGACACTCTAAATGTTTTTTAATCATAGCCACTGAACTCTTCAAATACAAAAATTAACAACTAAAATATGTAACACACATTTAATTGCTTTCCGAAATGGAATAGATGGCAAAAATTCACTATTTTTTTAAAAATTTGATTTCTCAGAAACTAGTGAACCAATTTCGCTCAAATTTGTATTTAAGTTTTTTTTCTTCTTTTTTTGTCCTTTAATTCTGTATAAAAATTACTTTCTTCAAAATGATGTAAAAAATTGCGTACCTTACAAAGCAAAATTTTTTCGACCATTATTAAATATAATCATAAAAAATATATATTTACTAATAGTCATTTTTTTTGCATGGAATTCTTCGGATAAATGAATTTCATAACTGTGCACAAAAATGTTTTCATTTTCGAGACACAGCGAAATACGCAAAAATTAAAATTAACATTAAGCAGTCAAAATTTTAAATATTGCCTGCATTAATTAATTAGCATATTTGAGGTCATCCCTTTGAACCATTAAGTCTTAGAATGTGAGGATACGATTATTAAATTAAAAGTTATTCAGTGTGGTCCTTTTATCTATTGCGCACTGTACATACTTTCAAAAAACCGGTTCAACTTAAGACCACAATACCGATTATTTTAACCATAATATGGCGTAAATTTGCTGCAACATTAAATTGTTAAATTGAACCATGCAGATGTCAAAGTTGAACAAAACTACCATGAAAAAAAGTTTATGACGTGCAATAATAAGGTTCAATATAGCACCATATTAACGTTGAAAATTATAGCACTAATTATTATTTAATTAAAGTCAACCACTTAAATCAAATCAGATACGCGAAAAAGGAACAAAATATTTAAATGAAGTATTACCACACAGTCAAATAAATACTGATTATTTAGGTTTGATTACAGCGTGTTACTATTTAGCTTGCTTACAGTGTGTTGACGTCTTTGCTAGAATGAAAGTGGGTTGACTGTCTTTCTCGACAAACAGATTGTATAGCTGTGTGTTAACTATCTTGTTTGATTACAGTGTGCTGAAAGTTCTGCAAAGTGGTAAAAAAAACTTATGCGGTTATGTTTAATAGCCATTTATCAGTTTAAACAAAATAAAACTTTTACTGTTTGCGTAATTATAATCTATTTATCCAATATTTTAAACGCATTGACATGCTTGTATTCAAATTTTAATCCCTAGAAAATAAATTTAGCAACACAAACCTCATTGCTGTAAAACAGGGTGATTGTTTGATCGTACTGGATTCAACCTTACGATTTCCGTTACAAATTGGATGTGATTTTGTTTTTAAAAAAAGTGGAAAAAATACAAAAGAATAAACAGATAGACATTGAAAATAAATTATTTTTTATTAGCTTGCCTGATATCTCTGATCTAAACTTACAATCATAATAACTTCTAAAGTGAATAAATACAACGCCAAATATCTTGATCCAATTTTTTCATTACTTTTTTTTATTTATTAATAAACTTTTCATCACAACACACTTAATTTGTGAATCGTTTAAAAATGGTGAAAATGATTGTATCAAAGGTCATATATCCTTTTTATAGTATCCTTTAGGTGATGTGTAAAGCAAGAAATCAAATTAAACCGATTCTCATTCATTGTTTGCATATTTAAAATATATTAATTTACTATTTTAAATATTTTGATATGTTTATATTCGTATTTTAATCACTACAAAGCAAATTTAACAATATTAGCCTCATTGTTTAAAACGGTGTGATTGTTAGAGGTTAAGTACAGATGCCTACGGTTGCATCCACGCTGGATTCAGCCTTACGATCTTCGTTACAAATTAAATATGATTTTATGTGAAAAAAAGCAAAACAAAAGACAAAAAGCTAAAGAGAAAATATAAATTGAAAATAAATTATTGTTTTTATTAATTGGCTGATATCTGATCTAAACATACAACTTCTGAAACGAAGAAGCGCCAAATATCTTGATCCGAATTTTTCATTTTTTCTTTCTATTTGTTGATAAATTTTTTGTCACAACGCAATTAATTTGTGAATTAATTAAAAATTGTAAAAATGATGATATCAAAAGTCATATTGTGGTACCGATTGTAGTATTTAGGTATCCTTTAGGTGATGTGTGAAGCAAAGGCATCAAATTAAACCGATTCCCATTCATTGCCAGCATATTTAAAATATATTAGTTCACTAATTTAAATATTTTGATATGTTTATATTCATATTTTAATTGCTATAAATTTTTTTTTACAATACAAGCCTGTAAACGGTGAGTTGTAAAACAGTATGAAAGTATGAGGCTAAGCATGGGTACCCAAGGTTGTATCCATGGTGGATTCTAACTTACGATCTCCGTTACAAACTGGGTATGATTTTATGCGGAAAAAAAGCGACAAGAAATACAAAAGGCTAAACTGAAAATACAAATTGAAAATATTTTTTTTATTAGTTAGCTAATATCTGATATAAACTTACAATCTTATTAAAGCGAATGCAGCGCCAAATATCTTGCTCAGAATTTTTCATTTCTTCTATTATTTGTTGATAAACTTTCTGTCACAACACGCTTAATTTGTAAATTATTTAAAAGTGGTGAAATTTATTGTATCAAAGGTCATATTGTGGTACTTAAGTATCCTTTAGGTGATGTGTGAAACAAAGGCTTCGAATTAGACCAATTCCCTTTCATTTCTGATAACTACAATGTTAAAGAATGAAAACAAATGCTTTAACAGTTTATACAAATAAAGACTACGCAGAGATAACCCAAATACTACGAGGTTATCTAATATAAATTGAAGCAGGTTCTCAATTTCTCATTCGTCTTCTTATCACGGAGTCCTTGGTTCCTATTATCTTTTCAATGAGAAGAAGAGTAAATCACGTGATTGATAAGTTGTAATTACGCCTTTCCTTTTTATGACTTCAACTAAATTAAATTCAAAAACTGTGTAGACTTTTTTTTTTTAGGATTATTACTTTTATTTAAGCAGATTTGCAAATACAAACCTTAGTTCTCCATAAGTAAATCACTCTGATTTTTCTTCCTTGTCTGAAGTAGTTTATCTTAACTTGTTTTTAACCCTTTCTAGCTAGAAATATTTTGGTGATGGTGGAAAAAAACATTAAATTTTTCTTATTGGTTTGTATAAAAATTGAGAAAAAAAGTTTTCAATAAAACAGCCTAAAAATAAGCGCTAAATTTTAATTTCAAAGTACCTCATTTAGTTTTTCTTTTCCACTTCATTCCACTTTCTATTCCATTTTTTATGAAGTAACGAATTCCATTTCCTTCTAGAACGATTTTTTTAGATATTTAAAAGAAAAATTACCGTAGCACATTTTGTAAATGCCCTATCTTCTACCTAAGCAACCACAACAGTTACTAGAACAAAAAGGCTTCATTAGTTAAATTTAGTTCAGTTAAAAGTCTTAAAAGTTTAAATTATTTAAACATTTCTCATCCGAATTATTTTCGTGATTGAGAAAATCTTTTTCCTCTTTTTTTGCGAAAAGAAAATACAAATTTTAAATCTAAAATCAAGGCTTTTAAATTAAATTCTGTCTTTTCCTTCATTCCATTTTTTTATAACCGGCACAAAACGGTCGACCCAATTCTAAGTTAACAATTATCAATGTTCAACTCTGTAGCCTTGTAATTTTGAACCCAATCCAGAAGATAAGGAATTCCTGGTAGCATTGGTGCAAAATAGCCTTCATGGAGGACTTTTTTGATGGAACTAATCTGCATTGGCGTTACACGAGGAGGAAAACAACGAAAATCTTCCATGGTTAGCCCGATGACAAGGGATTCTAACCCATAATTCGTCAACCACAGAGGATATTTTACATCACCACTATGGTTGATGCGAGCCGGGAGTAGAATTTGTATCGATCAGCCTTCGCTGGGATTCGAGCCTGGTAGCTCTATTCCATTTTTTAATAATAAAAAAAATTCCTTTTTTTGCTGAAATGATTTTTTTTCTGAAATACTTTTAAAAATATCGCGTTATATGTTTTTTTTAATATCTTATCTTCTACCATTAACCAACCCTAAAACAACCAGGAAAAAATAGGTTTAATTTATTAGCAAATGAACACAAATACAAATCTCTTAAGTATTGCGAGACGCGGTGGTTCAGGGGATAGAGCGTTCGTCTCCCTGTGAGATGACCCAGGTTCGAATTCCGGTGGTATCTGATTGATACGAATTCTGTTTCCGACTCGCACCAACTACAGTGCTGACGTAAAATATCCTCAGTGGTAGACGGGTCGTGGATTAGAATCCTCTTACCTTCGAGCTAACCATGGGAGGTTTTTGGAATTTTCCTCTCTATATCCATTGGGTTCAAAAATACAAGGCTACAGAGTTGAAGATTGACAGATGTTTACTCAGAATTGGGTCGGCTATTCAACACCAGTTATAAAAAAAGAAGAAAAAAAATGCAATAAAAAACTGAAACTCACACTTGGCATACGTATGGATAATATCTTATTTAAAGAATTTCCATTATGCAAATAATGTTCATTCGACAAGAAAAATAACTACATGAAAAGAAAACTATTATTAATTTCAGAAATTGTTTGGTTACAAGCTCAGGCTACAAAATTCTTTTTTTTTTTTTTTTTTTTTTTCTTTTGAGTTATTGAGTTCGTTACGCTAGATTTGTTTAAAACAATGTGTTTAAAACGAAAAAGGAGGGAAAACATTAAAAACAATTAGTTCTAAAATTAATATATTTCCTAAGTACTTTCAAATATTTTTTTATGTGAAACAGTATTATTATTTCAAATTTAGTTTCATTCTTTTGATAATGAATCTTAAAATAGACAAACACGATAAAATAGAGAAAAGAATTGAAGAAAGAAAAAGTAGCTTCCGATTATTTTTCCTTCCTTTCTATTTCATTTTATTAATTATTGGGCAATAGAGGCAATTTTGAAAAAAAGTATCGATTGTAATTGTGTTTTAAAAGTCGATGGAATTAAAATTTAAGAACAATTCATCTTTTGATTACTATCTAACATCACAATAGGGGGCTTTATGATGATGGTTTTGATGGAGAGCAAAATTTTTATGTGAGTGAAAATAAATAACTAAAACACTCTGCATAACTTTTGATGGAATGGTCAAATTTTCACGTAATAGCAATTAAACTTACTGATTCACGAGGGTGACCTCATATAAGCTAATTAATTTCTGCAGATGATATTTTAAGTTGCGAAATCAGACACAAAACGTACTTTCTCTGAATCGATATAGCTTTCTAGAATCCTTACCCTCAAAATGTAGCAGCAATCTGAAAAATATTGAATGTCTTTTCAAGTCTGTCAAGTTCATGATGCTCATTAGAATTTTTATTCAAAAAGAAAATGTTTAAGAATCAATATATTTTTCTTTTTCTGTTAATTTAACATCTAATATTTATTTCAGTTTTTAATGAAAGCAGAACATGTATAGCTTTAATATTCTCATATGAATAAAAAATTTAAAAAGGAAAGCATTGTTTTCGTTTAATATTTTTACTTAAATAAAGGGCATTCTCAGTATTTTTATTGCATTTACAGGGATTTTTTCTTTTATCAAACTCCGGTCTCTAGCTATCAAGATTATTTTCTAGACATGTTGGAATAATAAATTCAAATAAATTGTTTGTTTTATTAATGCCTTTAGATTTTTTTTCTTATTGAAAATTTCGGCCTCGCAATGTTAAAGTATAGAATATTTTCTGTGCGAATTAACAATGATTATAATTGAAAATGTAGTTGTAATCAGCAACTTTTACAGAAAAAAAAATTCTTATCAGAGCTTTCAATTCTTAGAACTGCATAAAAAAAATTATGGTTTTCGGCAACAGCGATAGCTCATTTGGGATCCATCAATTTATTTTTTGGAAAAAGAACGATTTGAGTTGAAGTCAAATATAAAATCTGGTTTGTATCGATTTTTTTTATTTCCCTTATAAATCAAAAAGACACCTTGTCATTATGCTTTAGATGCATTTTTGGCACAGTAAATGAAAGTGATAAATAAATGTTTTCTGATTGATCGGAAATGATAAATAAAAGTTTTCTGATTCTTGCAGAGATTATTGGGGACGGACCAATGTCATATATATATATATATATATATATATATATATATATATATATATATATATATATATATATATATATATATATATATATATATATATATATATATATATATATATATATATGTTGCTACGTATTAGAACCACTTGAACGTCTTTTTTTTTTTTTTTTTTTTTTGAGGAAATCAGGAAATTACCTATGAGGCAAACATTAACATTCAAACCTAAACAGTTAAGAGGTTCCGTCTTATTCGCGCTGTGAATTAGATGGGTAGCTATTGAAGATTAAAATTAAGTAATGTTGTTAACCCTTTAACTTGTGCGCTCGAGTTAATTCGAGCGTGCTAAGCGGGCCAAACTGTGCACACTCGAGATAATTCGAGCGGCGTTGCATTTTATGCTGCTATAATTTTTCACACTCGAATATAATCGAGAATAGAAAATAACAACGTGAAAACTGAGAATGATTTTTTATAAGAATGATTAAAAAAAATTTTGTTCGGTTTTTTTTCCAATAAGGGGTTAATATAAGTTACGTTAAGGCAGTGCTCCTTAACCTTTTAGATATAATGGACCCCTTTTAAAATTTTTTAAGAAGTCATGGACCACCCCCCTGTGAAAAAAATAATAGCGAAAAACGTCAATTACTAGAAAACATTTAATTTTATTATTTTAATAGTATACAAAATTTTTAAAATTGAAATTTTTAAAGTGTGAAGGTTGCTGCTGCTTTTCCTTACTTAACAAATTGAATTGGGGGAAGGTTTTCAACAAAGCAAACAGGCATATCATGTTCAACATTCAATCGATTTCGATGTTATGTTTTTATTGTCACAATTGTGGAAAATACCGCTTCGCAAAGATACACTGTAGCAAACGGAATTATACCTGCCATAACTCGCTTTACAAGCAATGGGTAGGCTTCCAAACGTTTTAAAAATTAGGAGTAGTCAGCGGATCCCCAAAATATAACTCATGGACCCCTTAGGGGTTCATGAACCACAGGTTAAGTAACCCTGCGTTAAGGGGTTAATATACATACAGATAAAAAAAAATTCCGCAATTTTCTTTCTGCTAGATTTCAGTTTTATAGAGATGAATTACATCTTCATTCGAAATCAACATATGGTTATTCGAAATTAACTGTTATTGTGTTTTCAATGTTTTGAGATAGCATTATTTTGGAGAAAGTTTTCAAAAACTTTCATTTTTTCTTTTTGTCATTCAAGTTTAATTAATAAAAGGAAAAAAAATAATGCTAAATTGATTGTACTATCAAATCTAACAATCTTGAAGATAGCTTTCAGTGATATTTCCGGTATTTCAAAAGAGATTAAAGTATTTCATGAAAGATTTTATTTTAGATTATCAAAGTTTACTAATAATATCAATTTTCAAATTGGCGGAAACACTTCATTCGTAAGGTACTTTTCAATAGGCTATCTATCGCTATCACATCGTAAAAAACTTAGTGTAATTGTAGTAAGAACATTCATATTTTTAAATTATTTTTTAACAATTTCAAAAAACAAGTTTAAACTATTTTTTTTAAATAATGGATACATAATATGGATAGGATAATTAGATAAATTGTAAAAATAAATCATTAAATTGTGAAAAAGAATACATAATATGGATAGGATGTTCCGTGGAACCACGCTTAATACATATTTTTAAATTCTTTATCAAAAATGAAAACAAAAGTATGCGCATCATTGAGGGTTGCAAATTAATACTTTAACGAAGAAAAAAAAACTATCTAAATCTGACCAAATACAGTAGAGAATGGCGAATGTAATAAACATCAAAACAGATTTCAACTGGAGGTTGAAGCTTGATTTAATTTCAACTCTTCATGATTCCTCCTGCAATCAAACCTGCTTTGTTTTTCCTGTACCGTGATTTGTCAGATTTAGAAAGTGTTTTTGTTTTTCCTTGATCAAATATTAATTTGCACCACGGAGTATGTAATTTTTTTGATTTTCATTCCTAATAAAAATACTAAAAACACAAATTAATATGGTCTATAATATATGACATCCTGTAAATGTATAGATAAAACTTTCGTAAAATTTAATGGAAGCAAATTTTATTTAAGTCAGAAAGCTAAAAAAAATTATTTCGTTTGCTAAAACTTAAGTGCATCAGATTAAAGGTTAAAGGGGAGGTTAGAGTATTAAGAGGGTACTCTACTAAAAAGATTTCCTTTAATCAATTGACTTCCGAATCTTTTTTATTTATTTATATTTATTCTCCACTTTAAGACTGTAGTTTTTATCTTATAATATAGTTCATTATATATAAGAGCTTGTGGCAGTATAAAGATAAATCAAATTCAAAACGAATAAACATTCTCTTAAACTTTATGTAAACTGTTCAAGAGGACGTTTATGATTTAAGAAAAAAAAAACTTAAATTTTGTTAAATAATAATATTTTTTCTAGTTGGGAACTTGTAAGTACCTATCCAGAAACAATCCTAAGAACAGTTTGTTGTAAAAATGTTACATTTAAAGAACGTGCTGAATATCACTATATTTCCTCAAACCTTTTATATTGATGTTTTCTGTATGATGCATTACCATCAAAGGGATGGAGAGATAAAACGTAATTACAAAGTTGAAACGTGACTTCTCTTTTACAGTCCCTTTTCCGCCTCACTGGGTAAACTAGGTTTGTTATAAAAACAGTTTAACATTGTTTTCTACTGATAAAGTTAGCCAACTGTTCTGAAGTTGGGATGTATCAACGGGACCCAAGTTTGAATCCCAGTGATGGCTGGTTGATGCGTATCCTACTCCTGGCTCACACCGAACGCAGTGCTCTAACAAAAAATATAAAGAGTGGTTGGTAGATCATATATTGAGTCCCCTTGCTATCCTATTTTATAATCGGCGTTGTATAGCCGATTCGATACTGAGTTTACGACTATCAATGTTCATCTCCGTAGCTTTGTAATTTTGAACCCAACCCAAAAGACAAGGTAACTTCTTAATCAAGTATTGAGATAAACTAGCCTTTTTGGAGGACTTTCTGATGGAACTAGCTTGCATTTGTATTTGCGTTGCATAGAGAGGAAAACCTCCCACGGTTAGCATGACGGCAACGGGATTTAAACCCATGATCCGTCCACCACTGAGGATATTTCAAGTCAGCACTGTAATCGGTACGAGCAGGGAGCAAAATTTGTATCAACCAGCAACCACTGGAATTCGAACCTGGGTTACCACATCGGGGGACGAACGCTCTATCTTCGGAGTCACCGCAACTCTCCCTTTGCGGTTTGGCTTATTGGGAAAAGTTTCGTGGCTTTCCTCTCCATGAAATACAAATGCTGGTTAGCCCAACTTAAAATTCCTCACCAAAGGTGAGCTTGTTCCAATGATCAATTCAGAAGTTTCATTGTTTTTTGAGTAGGGTTCAAAATTAGAGTTGAAAATTGTTATATCCGTAAATCTGACATGGATCCGCTGTTGTTTTTTATAATAAAATAAAAAGCGGTATTAACATAATTTAAGATTATTAAGTTAAATGCCGCGTTATTTTTAGTTGATGAATACAAATCAAAATTAAATGAAATATTGACATATTTCAACCGAAATACTCAAATAGAATTTTTTCATTGTTTCTAATATTTGTTTTTAGAAGTCTCAAATTTTGAAAAAGGCATTTTGTGCAACCCCTCGAATTATTTATAATTTTTACAGTACAACTCGTGCATTTAATAAATAACAAAGATGATTTATAATGATGATTAATCATATAAAGTGTTAAAATAAATAAGAATCAATACCAGCTTCATCAAATCAAGCAAAAAATAAAAACTTATTATCATTATTTTAGTATTCTTTTATAGAAATCTAAGCTTTCCTTAATATTTTTATTGTTAACACAGCTGACTTACTAGTTCATACTTTCATCTTTATTGAGAATATTAAAAAAAGAGTAAACTTTGAAATCATTATTTTTTGCTCCTCAACTCAACGGTTATTATTTACTTTTGTCTCTGTCACTTTTCTGAGCAATGTTTATTTTCGAAATGATATTTTTGATAATACTTCCTCAATACTAAAGTATTAAAATATTATTTCTTAATAAATAACTGTACAAAATTTTAAAAAATATATATGTGATTTTCAATTAACAATGGAATTCACGGATAATTATGAAATAATTAAGAAAGTAACTGTAACTGCAACGTTTCAAAACTATTTTCCCCTCTCGCATCTTGGATATAAAACCAATTTTAAGATTTTCCTTTTTTATGCTTTTTAGGTGAAGTATGTGATGTTAGATACACAAAAAAGATGTTTGTCTTATGATGTTTGTCTTATACACAAAAAAGGAGACATTCTTGAATGTTCAAACTACCGGGGTATCAGCATGCTCTGCACTGCATATAAAGTCTTTTCAAAAATTCTATTCAACAGACTTAGCCCCTATGTAGAAAACATCATTGGTGAATACCAGTGCGGCTTTAGGAGGGGCAGGTCTACAACTGACCAAATATTTTGCATAAGACAGATTCTGGAAAAGACCAGGGAATTTGGAATTGGTACCCACCACCTATTTGTGGATTTCAAAACTGCTTACGACAGTGTAAACCGGAAGCGACTCATTGAAGCTATGCGAGAATTCAATATCCCGGACAAGCTTGTACGACTCACCACACTTACACTGTGTAAGACCATGCAGAAAGTTAAAATCCAAAATGACTTCTCGGAACCAATGGAGGTAAAAAATGGTGTAAGGCAAGGCGATGCTTTGGCATGCCTACTCTTCAATTTGGCATTAGAAAAAATTATCAGAGATTCAGGAATCAATACCAGAGGACATATCTTTCATAAGTCTGTCCAAATTTTCGCTTTTGCCGATGACATTGACATCATAGCTCGAACACAATCTGACTTAAAGCAAGCCTTTCTATCCATGGAAAAAGAGGCAGAAAAAATGCATCTCACTATTAACCAGGAGAAAACCAAGTACATGCAATGCACCAAAATAACTGATTCTACAACTCACTTGCAAATTGGTGAATACAAGTTTGAAAAAGTAAACAGTTTTGTTTATCTTGGTTCTGAAGTCAACGTTAATGGCAATATCGCACCCGAAATACAAAGAAGAATCAATAGTGCAAGTAAATGTTTCTATGGATTAAAAAAATATTTAAACTCAAACCTACTAAAAAGAGATACTAAACTGTTAATTTATAAATGCTTGATCAGACCTATCCTAACATATGCCTCAGAAACTTGGACAACAACACAGAAAGATGAGAATTCCTTGGGAATCTTCGAACGTCGGATCCTAAGATCCATTTTTGGGGGCAAACAAGTTGATGGTACTTGGTACAGACGTTCAAACTCACAACTCTATCGGGCCCTTAGAGAGCCTGAAGTTGTCAAGTACGTAAAAATTCAAAGAATTAAATGGGCTGGTCACATCATTCGGATGAACAGAGAGCGTCCGACAAACATAATCTTTTCGGCTCGGCCCATCGGATCAAGGCCCAGAGGTCGACCAAAGCTGAGATGGGCCGACTGCGTGGAAAGAGACTTTTCAGTCTTAAAAGTCTCAAACTGGAAGACAACTGCCAGGCAGAGACAGGCCTGGAGGAAGTTGATTGAGAAGGCCAGGGCCCACCTGAGGCTGTCGTGCCATTGAGGAAGGAAGGAAGGATGTGATGTTAGATTTGGAACTTTGCTTTGTTAGATTTGGAACTTAAAAAGCTTTTAAAAACTTTAGAACTCCCACAGATCTTATGACAAAAATTAAAACTGAAAAATTATGTGTTTATTAGTAATTTTAAATACGTAATTCAGTATTAAAAACTTTAGAACTTTTTTTCAGCATTAAAAACTTTATTTTAAAAACTTTAGAGCTCCCACAGACCTTATCACAAAAATTAAAACTAAAAAATTATGTGTTTATTAGTAATTTTAAATACGTAATTCAGTATTAAAAACTTTAGAACTTTTTTTCAGCATTAAAAACTTTATTTTAAAAACTTTAGAACTCCCACAGATCTTATCACAAAAATTAAAACTAAAAAATTATGTGTTTATTAGTAATTTTAAATACGTAATTCAGTATTAAAAACTTTAGAACTTTTTTTCAGCATTAAAAACTTTAGAGCTCCTACAGATCTTATCACAAAAATTAAAACTAAAAAATTATGTGTTTATCGGTAATTTTAAATACGTAATTCAGTATTGTTAATTTGTCTATAATTTTATGGATTTAGATTTTTAAAAATTTAAATTTACTTCTGTTTAAAATGAGGTAAACCGATTTGGATGGCACTAAAAAATCATTTTAACTTCATTTTTATAATTTTTATAAATTTTATTCAAGAAAATGTTTATAAATTTTATCAAGTAGTACAAATGTAGAAATATAACCATATTTTAATGAAATCTAAAAACGGGAAAAAGCAAAATACGAAACTAGCTTTTTAAAAATGCAGATTGCATCGGTATAATTTTGACAGAAAAAATTCATGTTAATTAAAATACACCACGTGCTATACTTCTCCGATTCTGATTTGGCGACGACTTGGCATTTTATGTTTGGAAAGATATCTGAGTCTGTAAAATAAATAAATAACGTTCACTTTCTTAACTTTCAGTAATATTTGATATTATACAATTGTCTGAGTCTAGATTCATAACAAAATTACTTTCATTTCTTTTTAAAATAATGAAAACTGATTTGGATAAAGCTGGAAAATTCCTTTAACATAAATTGCATAATAATAAAGATATTTTTATAATATTTAAATACAAGCAAAAAGGAGGGAGATAGCCTAGTTGATAGGACGTTGGGTCTATGCTCAAGAGGCCGTGAGTTCGATTCCAGCCGGCCGAAGACAATCCATGTGGTGACTGGTGCACATTAAATCTGTCGGATTAAAAAGTCCTCCATGTTTCCATTACAAATCAATAACTCTGGGAAGGGGCGTAGTGGCTCAGGGGATAGAGCCAATGAAGTAAACCGGACTTGTATCCCAGATATTCGAATTCCGCTTGCACTGACTACAGTGCTGACGCAAAATATCCACAGTGGTAGACGGATCATGAGTTAGAGTCCCCTTGCCACCAGGCTAACCGTGGGAGATTTTCGTGATTTTCCTCTCCTTGTAACGCAAATGCGGGTTAGTTCCATTAAAAGTCCTCCACGAAAGCAAATTTCTTCCAACACTTGATCCAGGAGTTCCTTTGTCGTCTGGATTGGGTTCAAAATTACAAGGCTTACGCAGCTGAACATTAGTAGTCGTAAACCCGAAATTGGGTCAGTTGTTCAACGACGGTTATAAATAACTCTGGCGGTACTGAATAGGAAATTGATTGTTTCTGATTCAATTCAAAATTACAATCTGTTAATGAATGAATGAAGTATGAATGAGTTCTCCCTGGAAAACGGGATGTGATGTGTGTGTGTGTGACTAAAGTCGTATTCTTGGCCATAGTTGGAGCCACTATAAAACCAGAAGCGCACCGTCTGCCTTAAATTCGCTTGGTTTCACCTAGCAGGCTTGCTGGTATTGGCAAGTGGCATTAGAAACAACAGAAACAACAACACAGACGAAAGTAAAAGACTAAACTATATTTTTAAATATGCTGAATTGCATCGGTATTATTCTGTCAAAAAAAATCCATTCAAAATCAAATATATTGCGCTTTCTATTTCTTCGATTTTAGCTTGGAAGACGACATTGCGTTTTACATGTTTCGAAAGATAACTCAGTCGACTAAAGTAAATATCAGTTTTAACCGCTCTTTATTATGTTTCAGATACTCACCTTTTCCTCTCCTTTGTTTTTCTTACTGTTTAAAAAACTTTTCTGACAAAACGCATCATAACATTGTAAGTTTAAAAAAAATGTCTTAAGAATTCTCATTGGTCAAATAACACTTAAAAACAGTTTCATTTAACATTATAATCAGGAGTTTTCTTATACAAAACTTCAAATAATCCCTAAAAGACACTATTTTACTTGAGAGATATTGACAATTTCTTGAAAAAGGCCTATAGATACCTGAGATACCATGCAAGATCCCGATCAAGGAACATACTGAACCTACTGAACTTAAATCAGTGTTACTGTGTAACTATTAGTTAGGCTCATAGACCACTATTTAAAAATAAGTTAATGTTTTCTATATTTATAAAGAACAAATCAGCGTAGCTCAGAGAAAATACCGTACTGTTATTAAAATAAAAAAAATGATAAAATTTAAAGTCTGCAAACTTTGAAATTGTAAAAAGTTATATTTTCATACAGACTTCCCAATACTGGCTTATATCGGTAGTCTATAAAATGAATGTTTAGTTATCTATGGTTATATCACATATACATTGTCGCGAATACAATAACAGAAATATTGAAATACCCTTAATATTTTACAAATAAATAAAATTAAAATTAAAAAACAGAAGTGCAAGGATTAAAAAAGAAATTAAACTACTTTTTCCTATTCTACAATGAAATAAAGATAACTACGTATTTTCTTCGAAACAAACATTCTTTAAGAACTGTCAAATTGTCCTAAAACATAAAATAAGAATTTATTCTACCCTAAGGCCTTGAAATATATGATAGAAAATGAAGTAAGATCAGTGCAATCTAATCAAAAGCAGGCGAATGACTGACATTGAAACGGAAAAAAAAATAGTTGAAACAGCTACTTGCCTATTACTTCTGCTTTTTACTAAAATTCAAAACAAGATATGTATGTATACATTGGTCAGCAAAACAAGGATATCGAATCAGAAAGGATTAAGAAATTACGGAAGTTAGCGTGCTTAATTTTTTTTTTTTTTTAATTTGAGTCAAATAAATTTTAAGTATCATCTTTAAAATAGCTAGAATAAATATCAATAAAAATTGTTAGTAGTAAAAAATTTAATGTTTTATTGAAATTCCGCAACTATTTCAGTATTTACAAAACAGTTCAGTTACTAAGTAGTTGAATACGAAAATAATAAAGGATAAGTTAAGAATTGTTTTAAAATTCTTAATTCTTAATTCTTCAGTTTAGAATTTTTTAGACTTTGATATGTAAAATTTAAACTTTAAAATAGAATATTTAAGCTTTTTGTCCACTATTAAAAATTAATGTTATTAAAAAAACAATAATTGAACTTTTTTATGAAAAATCGTTGAAATATGGCGAGGTTCTTCCACTTTAAAAATTATTAACAATGTTTTTGGAAGCTTTTTCAAAAGAAGAAAAGAAAATTGAATGTAAGTTTCCTTACACTTGAGACAAAACTATAATTTTTGACTAGAAATACTATCTTGTTTTAAAGAATAATCTAGGTTTAAGAATGGGCAAATAACTTAAATATTATATTATTAAAACTATTTTAAAAATCTCTAATTCCGCGAGAGATGTTTCCACTTGAATGAAAATTATCAAAATTAATAATAATCCTCAATTTTTCCAGATTTTTACGAGCCCAGATAACGCAGCTTCGAAACTACTTTTTAAATATTAAAAAATAGATCACAAAAGTTTTTATTTTCACAAATCTGTGAATTTTCTTTGACTTGACGTTTTGTGTCATTTTCAGAACTAGCATAGTGGGCGTTGCCTAAGATTAGCTAAATTGAACCAACAATCAAGAATAACAACCTTCGAAAAACAGCCTATATACCTTATAAATATTTAAAAAACAATTGGATTATTAACGCTTTTCTTTTTTCACATAACTATGGTTTCTCTTTAGTTTGACATTTTACGTCATTTTCATAATTACCATAAAAAGCTCCGACTAAAGGAATGGCAAAACTTAGACATACAGTCATGAATAACAAACAACTGATTAACTCCCAATAGTCATCAAAATAGCATAATATTCGCTAAAAAGTGTTATTTCATATGCAAGAACGTAACTGAGGAACGTAACAGTTCGAAAATTATTTTACGTTTTTATGATTTAACAGAAAACGTTATTTTAGTTTCAAATCATTCAACTGCAATTGAAATGAAATACAATCGTAATTTCCTTCGCTTCTTCCACTGATTTCTGAACAATCACACGGGCTTCGAAAAGATTGATATCAAAAATTTCCTTTTCCACTTCTATGTTTTTCATTGGTCATTGGTAAAAAAAATTTTGATAAATTTGTCTTAAGCTTTTTATAAAACCTTTACAATATGAAGTTTTTATGTCATGTTGGATAGAAAAAAGGCAAGCTAGATGGATTGCAAATTTTAAATCATTTTAGAATGGTCGGACAATTGTTAATGAATAACAAAAAAAAAATATTTTTTTAAGCTGAAATTTGTGGCCAATTGTTGATAGGCCTTCTTCAAGAACTGTACTCGTTATCCATGCCTTTTTGGTTACTTTTTTTTATTTATTTATTTATTTATTTTTTAATTTGAGACAAAGATTAAACGATAGAAAAACATATCGGCTTCATCGATTTTCTTTCTACGGTCATGTTATTTCCAACGGTAACAATTATTCTTTTCTTACTCATTTTTCCCTATGACATCTTTCTTCTTTCATCTTTACGGATAAGCATCTGAAAAAAATACAATTTTTTGTCTGTGTTAATAATATCAAGAGGATTGTAGCTCGCTAGTAAGGAAGGTAGTATATTGCGAATGTAATATTCTCCAACTTCGGATATACTGGCATTTTCACGGGACATGACTCTCTGTACAATTACATTTCGTAATTTAAATTTGTCAAGATATCCGGTACTTCCTTGAAATGATTTATTCCCAATTCTTTTTAAAAAATTCTACAGCTTGTTTTTGTACGAGACCAGCTTGAAGAGGAACTTTTCTATCTCGCATTTGTTTTACCCATTTAAATACGCCATTCTTGTTTGGGAAAACTCGGTTGTTTCAAACATTTTCTATCAGATGACTAGACACGGCTCTTCAACAGATTTTCTTATTCTTTTTCACTGTTAAAAGATAATTAGGGAGGAATTTCGATTTCAGTGGTGATTCTTTTTTTATTTCTATAGCCATTTAACTTCTTTAGTTAGTCTCGGTTTCTCCCGGACGCCTAAGGTTTTAAGAATTCTTTTTTCTCCTGTTTTTAAGCTTCAATACAGTTTTGAATCACTGCTTAATTTATACCACTTCTCAAAACCCCTTATCAAAAGACTGGCAAACCAAACAACTGTGAAACTACGAGCAGAAACCAGAATTTTCCAACAAAATATGCTTTAGAATGACATTGCACGTGATCAAATGTTATTTATAACAATCTTTTAATATCCAGAACTATGTGCACCACTTCTCACATCTCAAACTAATTCAAATTTCTACCCAGAAATAAAAATTTGAAACTATCATTATAACCCCAGGGTACCTGCCTGGAGAGAATCATAGATAAGGAAGTAAAATGGAATCAATCTCACAAAGCTATACCATGAATAAGCACAATACCATGAATAAAAAAAACTAAGTCCTTTTGCATTCTTAATTTTCAAAACTTTTCAAATTTTTTTTCTGTTTTTTTTCCAATGGCCTCCTGGGAAATGACCTACGTCATACAGGCACCTGAAGGACAGATTTGTTGGCCACTTTTCCAGGAGCACCATATTAGGTGGGCCAACGTTGCTTCCACAGAAGGGACAGATAGTACAGAGAATGAAAGAACATCCATGCCTTGATGGGATTCGAACCCAAAACCTTTCTGATGTAAGGTCAGTTACCTGACCCCTACACAGGCCGGTCGGCACTTTTCAGCGTAATAATAAACAAAACTGCAATTTAACCATATGCTCTTATTTACAGTTTTTTTAAAATAGAGATATCAAGCCAGAGGCTGAAATATATTTGACTATTATCTTTCATTCAATTACAGTAAAATTTAAAAAAAAAAATAAAAACAAGAGACCTTACTTTTGAGATAGCCCTCATAATCTATTGTAAGACCAAAACAATTATGTCATAATATAAAATGGGTAGTCCTTAATGTAAAGTATTGATAGCAAACAAGCCTTAGTTTTAATAATTAAAGTTTTTTTCCTTCTTTTTTTTTAAATATTTCTCTGTCATTTTAACACTGAAACATGTATATGATTTAGAATATTCTGAAATTTAAGTTAGTAGTTTTAAAGAATAAAATTTGTAACGAGTTTAATTTTAATCGCACAATGAAAAAAAATAGTTTAAAAGGATTTGATAATTTGATTATAGATTTATAAATTTCCATATGACCGTATACATTATTTTTAATGCTTCAACTCATGAGCTAATTTTCAGAACTTTTTCTATAATATATTACCCTCCTAATTTATTGCAGATGATGAAAGAGCTTTTGATTTACTGCTAATCTGATGAAATTGAGAATTTTTTTTTATTTTTCATGGCCAACTCGTGATAAGAAAGTGTTTATTTACTTGCTACATTGTTTACTGTGAGGAATGTATTGAAATAGCATGAGATATAATTCATACAAATAAAAATGTTATATTTTAGACGACAACATATAATTAGCACTTTATTGCTGCATTTTTAAAATAAATACATTCTTAAAATACAGCATACAGCAGTCATATGTGGTCCAAAATTAAATACTTTTCACTTAATTGTCTTAAAAAACTATTAATGTATTTTAAAATTTAACTTATGGTTCAGTTAAAAGCATATTTGGTTTGTTTTATCCCACTATGTTAATGAAATTATTTACTAATTGTGAAAATCATTCATGATAAAATTTACATAAAAGTATTTGTATTATGAAGCAGTCATTTTTTTTAAAGGTTGAGCTGTTGTAACAATGGATCTTCATGTTTTAGGACTCAATCTTATTGGTTCAATCTCAGGGCTACCTCAAATATGCTAATTAATTAGTGCAGACGATATTTTAAGTTACGAAATCAGACACAAAAGCGTAATTTTTCTGAATAAACATACCTTTTTTTCGACGAATTTAGATTTCTAACCCCAAAATATAGGAGTATCCGTGATTTGGTCCAAATAGTTTGATCAGGAGAGTGGTCCAAAGTTTTAACCCCTTAATGTCAATTTTACTTTTTGTGTATTTCGCCATATCTGGAAAATTTGCTTGTCCAAAGATAATTCCATGAAGAAAAAAATTTTAGTAAATATTTCGCATTTTTTATTATTTTATTTAATAAAAGTCGAAAAACTTTTGTAACTCAATCCAGTATTTCAAGATATATTAGATAATCAATAATTTTAAATGGACTTAAATGACATAGGAGACATGATTGGCAATGCTGCTCTAAACTTGAATGGTATTACATGCTCAAAATAGTGAAACTAACGGTACTTTTAAACGGTATACTACACCAACATATAAAATGCATGAAGCAATAATAATAAAGAATGGCCGGGATAGTCCTGTTGATAGGACGTTGGGTTCGTGTGCGTGAGAAAGTGAGTTTGAATTCCACCGGTCGAAGACTCTCCGTGTATTAAATGTAGACTGGTAAACGTTTAACCTGTCGGGATCACAAAGTCCTCCAAGTTCCCAAAACAATTCAATACATCTAGGGGTATTGATCGTTCTCTGATTCTGTTCAAAATTACGATCTGTGAATCAATGGAGTATGACTAGGTTTTCCCTGTTAAACGGGCTGTGACGTCTGTATGGCTGAGGTCTTATTCTTGGCTAGATGGCTCCATTGAAAAACAAGAAACGCACCCTCAGCCTTAAATATTCGCCTCATTTCAAACAGGATTGCTGGTATTGGCAATTGGTATAAGTAACAACAACAGAGCCGCGTAGCTAAGGTGAAAGAACGTTCGCCTTCCAATGAGGTGAACTGGGTTCGATCTTGGCTGTGGATGGTAGATGCAAATTCCGCCTTCTGCTTGCACCGACCACAGTGCTGACGTGAAATAACCTCAGTGGTAGACTGATCATAAATTAAAATCCCTTTGCCGTCATGCTAACCGTGGCAGGTTTTCATGGTCTTCCTCTCCATGTAAAGCAAATGCTGGTTAGTTCCATTAAAAAGTCCTCCACAAAGGTAAATTTCTAACAATACTTGATCCAATAGTCTCCTTGTCTTCTGGATTAGGTTCAAAATTACAAGGCAAGTCGTAAACCCAAAAATTGGGTCGGCTGTTCAACAACGGTAATAAATTAAAATTTAAAAAAAGTAACAGCAACAAAGTAATAGAAATTATTATTCGTTTATCGTTTGCTACGAGACATTTGTGGAAAAAAAAGTGTTAACATATAAATTCAAAAAATTTATTATCGAATATTTATGAGTTAAATACCAAACAGTAATAAAATTTTCCACAGATTTCAAATATGTAGATATTTATACTAAATCTTTAAAGAATAGGGTGGTAGAAATGTAAACAGGACAAATAAATGATGCAGAAATAATAATGAAGTATTACAACAAATATGTACATAAATATCACATGCCGAAAAGTGAGTCAAGCTGGTTTTTCTTTTTCGTTTTACCATCACGCATTTAACTTTTTTCAAAAAGAATATTAATTTTAAAGAATTTTATGCTCGCTCAGTTCTTCTTCATTACTGATATTCTTGAATCTGTAGTTGATTCTACCCTCCTCCTTTAGCAAAAATATAAACAAAATTAATGCAATCAATTCCATAGCAGTGGAATATTGCACATCGTATCGTAATATATTCAATGCTTAAAGGTTAGGCTTGCCGTGAATATACTAATTGCAAATTTATGAAGCAAACTGCTTACACAATTATGACGTTATCATAAAATAAAGTAAGCATGATCTTCTTTCTATTTTAGTTAACGACTGAGAGAAATTGAAATTATTAAAGGGGAAAACTAGGTTATTGTTACTAAGTAATTATTATTAAACTAGATTGAGATGTATTTATTAATACATCTAGAACTAATTTTGAGAAACTCAGCAAATTTTAAAAACTTTCAAAAAAAAGGGAAAAGAAAGAATAATACAGCATGATATAAATGCTCTTTTATGTTTACTTTATACATATATATATATATATATATATATATATATATATATATATATATATTGTATTTGTATACTCAATCAGTGTAACTATACTATACTATAGTTTAGATTAAGAAAACATTTTCTGTAACGTGTTATGTAACGTAAGAAGTGCAATTTTTTAGTAAAAATTATTTTTAAGTTACTGTCTTCTTTAATTTTTTCGTTAATATTTTGAAATTATAGGTAGAAATCATACTTACAATCAGATTTGTACCCTTGGTGGTTCCCCACGAGTAATACACCTTTATTGTAAGGCTAAAAGAAGAAGAAAGATTTAAATTCCGAAAACCTTTAATTTTCTTAATACTTTAAATGTTGTTAAAGTGAAAAATTGATTTTAAATGTTGATGAGATTTTAAATGCTTCTCTAAGTTTTTCACTTTAAGCCAGCGTTTTCCAAACTGGGAGGCGCGCCTCCCTAGGGAGGCGCGGACTAGCCTAAAGGGAGCCGCGAAAATTAGTCGCAGTGAACAATTTTCCAAATTACTGCTAAAGTTTTCTATGTAAAAAATGAGAGAATAAATGAAAAAATGCCATCGTACTTTATCGCGCATAGTTCAACTAAACATTTCGTAACTTAGCATCCATATACCTAGACGTCCTAGACCCCGGCAAATCTTTTGAACTAAGGCCGTCGTTAATTTGGCGACACTAGCTCCACTCGACCAACACAACTTAGCAAAAGCCAGATGCGCGCGCACTAACGCCACTAGATGCCACACATCCAGAAAAGATCGACAACGTTTAGCTCACCAATTTGTTTCGTGTCACAGCTAATATTTAATTGGTTCAGCAGTGTTGGGTTGTGTTTCTATTGTTATTGACGTGATTGCCCACTAATAATAGTAATAATAGTAAGTAATTTAATAGTTTTAATTTTTTCGAATAATATAATATTATTCCGAATATTTCCATACAAATGGATAAGTTTTTGATAGGATGTAAGCGAAAATCCACTAATAATGAAGATTCTGATGTTGGCACAAGTAGTTGTCCTGATGTTGGAATACAAGCCACAAGGAACAGGAAGGAAGAACTCCCAAGACAAGGAAATACGACTTATCCTATTTATCGTTCGGATTTACTAATATTATTAACGATAATGTGGAAAAACCAATGTGTTTGTTGTGTTCAAAAGTTTTAGCTGCTGATAGTATGAGACCCGGCAAATTGAAACGGCACCTTGAAACTATTCATTCTGAATACGTTGGTAAGCCTCAAGAATTCTTTCAAAGAACATTGGATGAGTTATCTAAAAACAAGCAAAATTTCAAAAAAATTGTTCATATTCCATCAAATGCATTACTAGCATCATTATACCTAGTGTCGTACAGAATCGCGCAATGTAAAAAATCCCACACAATAGCAAAAACCTTAGTTTTGCCAGCAGCTATTGATATGGTCAAAACAATGTTTGGCCAATCTTATGCGAATCAGCTGCGACAAATACCGCTTGCTGATAATACAATTGATAGAAGAATTGATGATATATCTGAAGATCTTTGTGACCAATTAGTTTCTCGAATGCGTACTTCAAAATTCGCCATACAAGTAGATGAAGCTACTGATGTAGCTAAAGACGCATTTTTAATTGCATATGTTCGATATGTTGACGATACTAATATGATTGAAGATATCTTATTTTGCAAACCAATTCCTGACAGAGCCACATCCAATGAAATTTTCAAAATAATAGACAGATTTTTGAATGAGAACGGCATAATGTGGAATAATTGCATTGGGCTCTGTGCTGACGGTGCACAATCAATGGCGGGACACAAAACTGGTCTTCAAACACTAGTTGAAATGAAAACACTTGAGGTTCTCTGGAAGCACTGCATGCTCGACAGAGCAGCTCTCGTATCAAAAACTATAAGCGAGGAACTTAACAATGTTTTTGCAAAAGTAACGAAAGTTATAAATTACATAAAAAACAGTCATTTAAAAGCAAGGTTGTTCGTCGTTGTTGTTGTTGTTAATTTACGTCGCACTAGAGCTGCACAATGGGCTATTGGCGACGGTCTGGGAAACATCTCGGAGGATGATCCGAGGACATGCCATCACAATTTTGATCCTCTGCGGAGGGGATGGCACCCCCGCTTCGGTAGCCCGACGACCTGCGCGCGAAGTCGAGCACTTTACGGTAGCACAGTTTAACGAGGACCAATACCGCACACCCTCGGTCCCTACGCAGACTGATCCAAGTGGTCACCCACCCGCACACTGACCGTATTCAGTGATGCTTGACTTCGGTGATCTGCTGGGAACCGTGTCTTAACGATCAGTCCACTGCGGGACCAAGGTTGCTCGCAAAACTGTGTGAAGATATGCGAGCTAATTACACGTCACTTCTGTACTATTGTGAAATGCGTTGGCTATCTCGTGCAAAAGTGATTCAAAGTGCAGTTGAACTCAAAGAAGAAATTGCTATGTTTCTCGAGGAAAATCATAAAGAAGACGGCAATATGTTTAGGGATGATAATTATATCGTTAAACTTACATATTTGGTTGACATTTTTGAAAAATTGAGTGTTCTTAATAAATCAATGCAAGGACCTCAAATGCATTTGCTTATACAAAAAGACAAAGTGAAAGCATTTATTAAAAAAGCGGAGCTATGGAAATCAAATTTGCAAAAAAATAAGATTGACATGTTTCCACGTTTAAATTTATGCACCCGAGATAACATAGAAGCACACAAAAATCTCTTTGTGGAACACTTGAATGGTTTGTTGCTTCAATTTTCGAATTATTTTGGTGATCTTGATTTTGCAAAGTTTGCGTGGATACAGAATCCATTTATTGACAAAGAAGATGATGAATTTGGATTGACAAGTATTGAAAATTTTTTTTTATTGAATTATCTTGTGATTCTACATTAAAACATAAATTTCAGACTGTATCTCTGGTTCAATTCTGGTTGAATCTTCATACAGAATATAACACTTTGTCAAACGAAGCTTTGAAAGTACTGCTGCCGTTCGCAATATCATATTTATGCGAAACGGGTTTTTCAGCCTTGGCTGCAATGAAATCCAAATATCGAGCTCGTTTAGTTGCAGAAAAAGAGCTACGGGTAGCTATATCGACACAAACACCAAGATTTGATAAACTTTGATAATAGACAAGCACATCCATCTCATTAAAAACAATAATAAAATATCGTTTTCCATTAGTTTGTATGAATAAGTTTTATAAGAGTAAAAACGTTTGTGTTTTTATCTTATGAAATCTTCAGGGGGGGCGCCAAATTATTAAAAATTTTTAAGGGAGGCGTAGTAACATCAAGTTTGGAAACCACTGCTTTAAGCTATCATACATTTTTTGTAATTGTAAATATGAAAGAGAAAGACATGCTGTAACACTTTAGCATAACACTTTGAAACACATGAAGGCATAACATTTTCAAGACTTACCACTTTTTTTTTACTGTAAAAAAACATAAAAGTAATGACAAATGTAGGAGAAATAATTAAAAAGTAGAGTACAAACATTGCTATATAAAAAATTATATTATATTAAACGTAAAAAAATAATGCTTAAAAATAAACCATTGCGACTTCATTGTTGCTAATTTATTTATTTCAAATAATAAATTTTTTTTCAACAGATAATTCAATTAGAGTTTATTCTAATTCAATCCGCAAGAGCATAAAGTTAGCAACGAAAACACCGTTTCCAAGTAGAAAAATTACTCCAACAATACAACGCGAGAAAAATAAATGTTATATTCAGGATTTTTTAAAAACTGATATATTTATTTCGGATTTAGTTAACAAAACAAATATTTTTACATTTGTATTTTAACTGGGGAGTAACTAAGGAAGATATCCGAAATATTGAAAAATTGAAATACAGAAGAGAGGGAGAAACATTTTGCAGATTAACGACTTATTTAACAAAAAAAAGAGGAAAATAAAAAGAGAGATTGTGTTGAGGATTTTGTGGAACTCTTGTAACTTTATTATTAGCCATTTATACCATCTGAATAATTTTTCTTTAATTAGAGATTTCTTCAAAAAGCTATTTTTTATTTGTTCATACTCCATTCATATATACAAATGTACTCTCACTAATTAACCATTTCCTTAAACTGTATACCAATTTTACTTAACGGTCTTAATAAAGTTTGCTCAAGATCAATATACTAAGCTCTAAAAGAAGAGTTTGTGTAGTAAGGTGAACAAAGAGCAAAGGAAATTTAGGGAAAACATTAAGTTTTATGATGGGTTGTTTGAATTAGCTAAGGAGAGCATTGATATTGTAGAGAGATTAACATCACAACGAGAGAAATTCTAAAAACACATACCTACATTTTCCTTTTTATAATAATATACGAAATAGTTTGATATAAAAATTATTTAAGAATATTTCTACGCAAGCGTGGAAAAAAAAGCTAAATACGGAAGTAATTTTTCAAAATAAAAAGAAAGCTAGATATTGTTTTAAAATTTTTTATTTATGTCCAATATTGATGTCAAAAGCTTGTCACTCCTCTAATTTAATTACTATTTTGAATTCCCTGAGAGGTATAGATAGCAATGTCAAGTGAGTAAATAGATAAATTGAAAATTGTACTGCTTTTGCATAAAATTTAACAACTTCTAACTCCTTAGTTTTATTGAATTAAGTTCAGTTTCCTTTATCCTACTTATTTGGAGAGCAATGTTTAAGTTTCCTCCCTTTTGACCTGTTCAGTAAATTCAAGACAAGATGGCGCTTTAATTCCCCGGAAGTAAGGGAGCAAACTTCAGCTATCCATATTGAGCATAAATCGTAACTTTCAAAATTATTTTCTGCCTTCTCCCAATTATTTTCATATTCAGCATTTATTGAAATGCTCTTACTTTATTGCGAGAAAATGATAAAAGTAATTAGATTTAATTTTTTTAAATTAAATGTTCTTTTATGAAAGACTATTCGATAAACATTTCTCGGAGTAATTCCAATCTTACGAAAAAATAAACATCTTTATCCATTTATATTCAAGAGCAATGAAGCTCTCGAATATTTGAAATTGTTTCGATTAGAGATAATAAAGTTAAAAATTAAACAACAAAGAGGCATCACCAATCAAACTTTCACTATCTTAAGTTTCAACATAATTTCCTTTATGATATAAATTTCGAAAGACTCACGCAGTAACTACAATCAAAATAACCCAAAGCGATTTTGATAGTGTCTTTCATATCCTTTGTCCTTCAATTTTTGATTCGTGACGAGATTCCTAACAGCTCATCATAAAATTTCAGTGGCATTCTAACAAATTTTATTCTATCGAATGCAACTTTTTCTGAAGGTTTTCAGAAGGTAACTTATTTATCCCCTCACAAATATTTATCGAATGCGTTATCAGAAGTGCTTTAAGAATTGAAATGAAACCCTCAAGTTTGAAACCATGTTTTTTTTTACGCTTTTTTTATGATAATTTTGTTACATTATAAGAAAAATTGGCTCTGTGTAGGATAGTGATAAGTTGTTTAATTTAACAATGTTTTTGTTCAAATTGAAACATAATAATGATTAATAAAGTTCAAAAAAGTGACAATCTGCATAGATGCTATATTTTGCATACATGATAATTTGCATGATAATGTTCATATATGAGTTAATTTGTGTAATAATGTGCATGTTTATATTTATTCCCTGACAAATATCAATCGGATGCGTTATCAGAAGTATCTCAAGAATTGAAATTAAACCCTTCAGTTTAGAACCATGTTTTTTGCACTTGTTTTGATGGCTCATGGTTCTTGAAATACGGTCACCCGATTGCCATTGGCGACTAATAAATTTAAAGCGGCGACTATATTTTTAGCTTTTTAGTTACGATCTGATTTTTTTATTTTTAAATATTTATTTAAAAAAAATAGGTCTGAAAATTGAGCTCAAATGATATCCCCTACACATTAATACACCCCGACACTAAAAATTATATTTTTCCTTATCTTTTCACCTTTTTCCTTATCTTTTAAACTCAATATAATTCGAAACGAGGTGAGTATAGCTAATATTTTTACTGGCTACTAGAAATATTTGATGGTTACCATTATTTTTCGAATTCTAGAGACCTGTTTATGGAACATTATCAGGAAAATTAGCTCGACGCAGAATCATAATAAGGAGTCTAATTTAACCATGTTTCTGTGTCAAATTGAACGGTAACATCGATTAATAAGGATCAAAAAAACCTAATTTGGATAATAGTATGGTTTAACTGTTTACCAGTCAATGTTCCAAAATGGTATTTGGACTCAATCTTAATTCTAAGAGTCTTAACTCAAACTCAAAATAATATTATTTTTGCCTAAATCTAAACTTCACATTAAAGTATTTTTTGCGTTAAGTTTGTATTTATCTCCCTAATTTTTTTTTCCTATTAATTTTTGAAGTTCGCTATAATTTGTGAATTTTGCTCCCACTTGTACTTTAATTTACCGAAAAGCTAATTTTTATTAGAAAATTACAGTACTTACGAGTTTTTTAAAAGAGCAATATACTCTACAGGTCAGTATCTAGTAATCATAATTTTAAAATTTGAAATTTGAAACATTTATTCAAAAACAAAAGCTTCATTTTTTTTTCATCACCGGCATTCCAAGAGTTCGATTTCATCTAACGTATTGTGCTATGTTATGTGCATTTCAAGAGTTCTATTTATTAGACTTCATTTAACTCGTTGAGTTATGTTATACACTTAAAAAAATTCCGGATGAAACTACGGTATAAGGCACTGGCACTATGGTTGCATCATCAGTAAATTCCATTTTTACCATGAAATACTATATCATATTTTTAAATGAATTCAGTGATTTTACTGTAATTTTTACTGTAAAAATTACTGTATATCAGATTGTTTGTTCCGTGACATGTTCCGGTAAAAATGGATTTTACCACAAAAAGTAACGGCATCCTGAGTGTCGGCAACTTTTACCATAGTTTGATTCGGAATTTTTTACAGTATGTACATTTCAAGAGTTCTATTTATTAGAGTTCATATTCCGCATTGAGCTATGTTGAGTACATTTCATTCATTTGTTGTTATGACACTCATTCAAGAAATATAATGATATTAAAAAGAGATAGAGTTTTACTTTTTGAAGGTCAGGAAGTAAAATGAATTTACAGGTGACAAAATAAAATTGAAAAGAGTTATCGCAATGCTTAGAAAGTCAAAATATGTACTTATTCATTTTCAAGGAATTTTTCGCTTTCGTAAAATTCTGACAACAAAGTCTGAAATTCTTTTAGGGGTGTTACACTTTTCCTAGTGTTATTTGACAAGGACAGAGTTTGACAACAACTTCGTTTTTTTAATGTGTTTGTCACACAAATTGAATAGATACTCTTGCTAAGCATAGTTTTTCCTAACTTTTTTGTGAATTATGATATTTTCAGGATAAACTTGATGATGAATCTCATAACAATGCGACTTCTGCGACATTCCATTATCTTATAGTGATCTTATAGTACTGTGATCGGTGCGAAGCGGGATCGAATTTGTATCAACTCGCAACGGCTGGGGTTTGAACGTTGGTTACCTCATAAGGAGGCGAAGGCTCTATACCCTGAGCCACCGTGACTCTGATAAGACTTTTTCACATTTGATACGTACTTTTTTATAAAAACTAGCGTTGATGCTAAAAAAATTGATTTCCTTGTTTAACATCGAAAAGACACATTTTGAGCTATATCTAATCTTATTGGCGCGCATTTTGAGTTTAATGCAAGCGCGCTTTTCAAACAATATTTCTTTCTAAAACACGTCTTTTGTGCTATATCCAAAATAAAATTTTCGCCTATGATATACTAAAAGAAATGCACCAGGACACAAATACATTGAATTCAAATTCTACCTTAATTTGTGAAGAGAACATCTTAATCAGGGCCCGAGCTAAGCATTCGCCACTTCGTCAAATGCGATAAAATCGTCAATTTGGCGAATAAAACTGTGCTTTGGCGAAAGTATTGACGAATGATTTTTTCCACTGGAAAGAAGAAAAAATAAATTTAAGTAAATAAAAAATTTTAAGATTTGCATTTGGCGAAGACTTTCGAAAATTGGCGATTACTTACGATATTTGGCTAATTTACTGGCTAATAATTTGAAATCCTTAGCACGGGCCCCGTTTAATCTATATTCTATATGATTTGTGAGATCAAGGGCAAATTTTTATTTGGTAAAGAAAAGAAAGAAAAATCACCTTCAAGTATAATGTGCAACAAATTTATGAAACATACCCCATTTAATTATTCAACTTAATTACAGATAAAATTTAAATTGTCTTAATTTTATAATCAATTTTGAAAGAATTAAAAATGAGCTTACATCTAATTTTTTTAAGTTAGACTGTTGCCGGAAAAGTTTGGAAAAGAAAAAAATTAACTCTCCAATAGTGAGTTTCAGGAAAAGCTTTTAATTCGACAGCAGTTTTTGAAAAAAAAAATAATAGGTTATTCCGTAATCTTGCTTATAAACATTTTGATTATTTTTAAATTTTTAAAACTGTCAAACGCAAAGCGTTAAGTATTAAAATTTTTAGAATAGTGTTTATCTTTAACGCTAGAAAACATTTTGACTCTCACATTCATTCTTAAAACTCTCACACACAAAGCCTTTAGCATTGAAATTCGTAGAGTATTGCTACTACTTAATGCTTAAAAACATTTGAAATATTTTTTAAACCTTAAAACTGTCATACACAAAACTTTTTGTATTGAAATTTGTTGAGTACTGTTACTACCTAATGCTTAAAAGCATATTGATTATTTTTAAATTCTTAACAGACCAAATCCCATTTGAGATCAGATAACGAACTTTTTATTTCGTCCTTCGTTCGTGAGATTTTCGTTTCACCAATTAATTTTTTTCTACGCTTAAAAGCACGTGTTTTTATTCCCTATGAAACGCTTCACGTTTTATACCTGATCGGGAAGTGGTGATTAGTGTTTATGACGAATCAAAATTTGGTTATAACAATATATGACAGTGTCTTATTTATCTAAATTTGTCATCACCTACTTGTTCAGGAATCAGAGAAAAACATTTATAGACATTTTAGAAGAAAAAATATACGCTTTGATGCTGTTTTTAATATCTTGATTATTAGCTTAACATTTATTCTAAAACATTATTGTACTTCAAATTGAGCTAATTTTGCTTCAGGATTCAATTAATCTTCCTTCAAAAAATCGGCTCAATGTTAAACCATATATCTATACTTCTAACCATAATATCCTTAAGATTTAATTCAACCTAATTAAAGTATTAATTTGAATTAAAATATCATATTTCAGAGAAAAAGAGTTGAATTTTTTCCGATATTTCGGATTAACGTGTGTTAAGATTTTTAAAATAATATATTTTTTTGCTTTTTTAAGAGGTCGTTCAAATATTACGTAAGCACCAAATGGGGGTGGGGATTGGCTTTTGCTTATTTTTACTGATAAGGTGGGAGGAGAGGTAAGAGCAATTAGTTTGAACGACATTAAAATCTCATTACTTTTATTTTTTTAATGTTAAAAAAATTTAACAAAAAATTTGGGAAAAAGTTACACTTCGATAAATTTTTAATTTGTAACAAAAGTTAAGTTTGCTGAAAGAATGTCATGCCTAAAAAATTTTGACATATCAGGAGAAAACTTGAGGTTCCGCTTTCATCGCCTGTTTCAAATGTTAAAACAAGAGCTATAAAATCTTTGAAAACTTCCTTGTTCAGATTATTAGATTATTTTGAAATAAAGCAATTTTTTAGTTTTTTTTTGTTGCTATTTTAGTGTTGTAGATTTTAAACTACGATGGATTATGACAAATTTCCAAATAATAGCCGTTATATGAGATAATATTTATCTTTAAAAAACTGTTGTTCAACTATGTATTAAACCCTTTGATGCAGATGGGGCACCGATGTCTCTTTTATATATAGTTTTTTTTCTACTACTCTAATTACAAATAAAAATATATTTGGTATTTTTTAATTGTAAAAAATAATTACTAAATAAATCTGTTGAATCCTTTGAATTATATTTGAACTGAAATGCAGAATCCAAATACAAAATACAAATACGCAATACAAAATGTTTCAATTAGGAAAATTACTAAACATGAAGTTATTAAAATACTAAATATAATATTTTTATTTATTTTAACCTAAATTAATACAAAATAGTGAGAAAAGTATGAAAAATATATCCAATGAAAGTTCTGTGTCAAAGGGTTAACCATAGTGTCAGCTTTTTATAAAAATTAATGCAAGTTGTATAATGTATCTATATCATTCATGATGTGATTTTTCTTTCCACAAATACCATTCTTAAAAATCTTTGACATTTTGCCTATTTTTTGCAACACCAACATGCTAAAAGATGCTTGAGAAGAACAAAAATGCTCAAAATTTTTGTGATCTAAAATAGATCTTCCAAAAAATCTCTAAAAAAAGATAACGAGTTGTTAAAAGTCGCTGGATTGTAAATTAGCAACCTGGACCACGTATCAAAGAATGGAAGATGGACTAAATTTTTTGAGACCATTCATGCTAATTTGACCTGACCTAGTCTGGCTTAGGCAAAACTATTCATACGAAACTATACTCTTTATTTCTTTTTCTTTTTTTTAAAAAAAATAGGGAGAGAGAGATTCAGTAAAACCGTCATCAGATCTATTGTAATAGTGTGTTGCAGCTTTTTTTTTTAAAGATCCAAGTCAGTGATTCAGTGGCGCTGCAGCCACACAAAAAAAATCAGCCATTTACTTGCATAATAACATTCGCTAAAAAAGTTTAAATTTTTTTTTTATATTTTAGAATTGCAATCGCGTCTAAAGTATAAAAAATAATATATCTTAAAGCATAAAAAAAGAAAAAGCAAACATTTGATGAACATAATTTGTACTAAGAAAGATAAAATGTTATCAATGAGAAACTTTCTCTGCTAAATTCGAGTTTAATTGTTAAACTCTTTCGTCTGTTTTACATTGAGGAAAATCTGTAGTTGTTTACATAAGCAATGTGACTATCTTGTCTGTTGTGTTAGAGATAAGCTTCGGTACCAAGTTCATTGAGAATATTTTTATCAGTAATAGCCACATAAATAGGAGAGGATTAGATTAGATTCATAATTTCCTTGGCGCTTTGACAGTCAGTTGACCTTTTTATGTTTTGACAATTATTTCTGTCAAAGTCTTACATGGAAGATTAAGGATGATCGTTTTTCTTATGCAATACAGCTTTCCCTTTCTTTATACATAAATAATTTTTTCGTTTCGTTTATTCGCATGTTTTTTCTTCTTTTTATATATTAACATATTTTAGATACATGTTTTCACTTATCTCTCCAGATGTATTTTCATACAAAATAATTTTTTCGTTTCATAGATTCAAATTTTCTCTTATTTATGTTTTCATGTATCTTTTCAGAAGAGTTTATTTGCGTAAATAATTTTTTCGTTTCATATATTCACGTATTTTTGATACATGTTTTCATGAATATTTTCATACGTGTTTTTATATATGAGTAGCATAGATTCAAATCCTGCTAACTGCATTTTAGAATATTAACGATTGAAATAGACCATCATTTAAATTTTATCTCAGCTTCGTTATAGACAAATTCTTCTTTTTATTATTATTTTTATTTTTTGGGTTTAAATTCTTTTTTAACTAAAACGCTAATTAGCAAGTTTAGTAGTAAAAGCGGTTATCCTATTTTCTTTATTTCCCATGTTTCATCGAAAATGCTGTTTGAGTCTGAGCTAAAAATTTAGCTTTTTCGAAAAATACTCTAAAATATGGTTTGACTAAAGAGAAATGGGATGTTGTGCCATATAAAAATTGTGATAGCTACAGTAATTAAAAACTTGAGTAGAAATTAGAATAAATTCAATCTTCTAATTCTGTTAATGTTTCAATCAAATAGATTACTTAAAAGATTGATCATAAATGTATTATTTTTGTAGTTATCACTGTACGTATTTTGCATTAGTGTTTTGGGGTAAATTAATCCCAATTTTCGTTCAATATGCTGCTATTCTGTTAAAATTTTTGAATACGTTTTAAATAAATGAATCTACATCAATTTAACTTTATTAAAAACTGATGAAAATTAAAAAGGTTATCAAGTATACTCCTTTCATACGTCTCCAAAAAGGAGAATAGTTTCATATAATCTCCTTGATCATAGTACGTATTTCTGAAAACGTTTCAAATAAATGAATCTCCATCAATTAAGCACATGCTGCTAAAATTTTAGGAAAATTTAAAATGTTATCGAGTATACTCCCTTCATATGTCTTCAGAAAAGAGAACAATTTCATATAATCTCCTTGATCATAACACGCATTTCTGAAAACGTTTCAAATAAATGAGTCTCCATCAATTAAACACATGCTGTTAAAATTTTAGGAAAATTGAAGATGTTATCGAGTATACTCCCTTCATATGTCTTCAGAAAGGAGAATAGTTTAATATAATCTCCTTGATCATAGCACGCATTTCTGAAAACGTTTCAAATAAATGAATCTCCATCAATTAAACACATGCTGTTAAAATTTTAGGAAAATTGAAAATGCTATCGAGTATACTCCCTTCATATGTCTTCAGAAAGGAGAATGGTTTCATATTATCTCCTTGATCATAGCACGCATTTAGTTTCCCAGCATTTCAGTTATTAAATATTTTAAATTAATAATTTTGTGCAACATAATAATAAGTCACATTTTCAAACTGCTCCAAAGAGCATTTTAAAAAGCCTTTTCAGTTAAAAGCACCGCAGTTTTTATGTAGGAAATAAGATGTTTCAATGAAAACTATATTTCTATATTCTTTGGTGTTATCTAAGCAAAATTCTGAAAAATTTCGAAGTATCTACTTGGAAACAACACAAAAATACCGTAATTTTGCTGTGAAAAATTGTGGTTTACGTCTTTAATACCAAAAGTGCTATAAATTCAGTTCAATACAAATAGAGGAACCGTAATATTATACGAAGGATATTTTTCTATTTTTTATACATAGAACAAATTTATTTTAAAAAACAAGTCATTTCTAAGGTCATCGCCACATTGTTTCCTTTGAAAAAAAACCTTCTTAAGGCAGGAGGGAAAAGGGAAATAATAATATTAGAAAATGAGCGTTATTTATTTATTTATATTTGCAATGCAGTGTTATTTGAATTGTCCTCATCGCTTCAGCAACATTGGAGTGAAAAAGAAGAAAATAGCGGTTTTAAAGAGTGGAAGTATATTTAGGTTGCCATCACTGCCAAGAGAGTCGTTGAAATGTCAAAACGACATGTGACATTTGTTGTTAACTCTTATATAATTCTTTTTTTAACTTTAACATTTCACAAATGGCATCGAATATTGTTTGTTATAGCATCCATTGGTAAAGATATTTATGTCCTCTTTGTCGGCATCAGTCTTACTCGTAATCAAGGAATTATAATAAGACGATCTATTTCAGCAGCAAAAAAATCTGCATTATTATTAAACAAATTATTATTTATAACGTTATAAATATCCAATGTGTTTCTTATTCATCGCCTTTCATGCAGATTTTAAGAATCGCTGTCAAAAATGAAGACATTTGCGTATATGGGATCGCAAATTATTGGGCTGTTCTGAAAATAATTTCGTTTTTCTTTTTAATGAGAATAAAAGGCAATTTTCATCGTGATTAAATATTTTATTGAATCACACTTTCAGATCCAATACCTTTTGCTATCTCTCTGACAGTAGTAGGACTTCACGTGCATCAAACTTTTGTTCTTTGCCGACAAAAAACTGATCCAAGTGATTTTTGACATCCTTATTTACTTTACTGTCTAAAATTTTGCAGAGATAGGAGCATTTCTGGACTGTTCAACGACGGTTATTAAAAATAACTCTATAACTTTGGGAGGCTTTGGGCAAAAAATTTTTATGTGGCCTTAAATGAATCTCTTACCTTAGATTTTCTCTGATTTATTGAGATACATTGTGTTTTTTTTTTTTTTTTTTCTTCTTCTTCCTGAATTCTTTTTTACGTATGAACAATTTTAACTTTTTTTTTTCTCTATTATAGTTTTTTTTCTTCAAGTTTTTCGTTATCATTGAATGATATATCAGGTGTCTTTATAAAAAAAAATCCCCACTATATCAAACACAGGAGCGGGGCTTTCGATGACGCCGGGCCTATAGCTACAGCCTCGGGCCGGCTCTGGTTGTATAAGAAATCGTGTTACGCGAGAAAAATATATCACGTGTCTATATAAAATGAGGAGAAAAAAGACTTAATTGAATAGATTGCATACTGAAAATTCGGAACCAAAAAATTTTTTTTCCAAACTAATGTTTGATAAGTTTTAATTTCATATAAATTATATAAAAAAATATTTATATATAATTTTCTTGAATAAAATTATTCTAAATGACTGTTTTTTTTTTTTTTTTGTTTTTTGTTTTCTTTTTTTGCGAAGTTACGCGATGAAGTTGAACTTTATTTAAATGAAGTGAAAAAATAATACATGTTTCTTAATAAAATTATTCTAAAAAGTAGTTTCAGCTTTAAATTTATGAAGCATACTACTAATGCTCAATTCCGTAGCCTTGTAATTTTGAACCCAATGCAGAAGACAAGGAAACTCCTGGATTGGGAGAAATTTGCCATCGTGTATGATTTTTTTTATGAAACTTACCCGCATTTGCGTTACATGGAGAGGAAAACCACGAAGAATCCTACGGTTAGCCTGACGGCAAGGAGACTCTAACACATGATCCGTCTACCACTGAGGATATTTATGTCAGCTCTGTGGTCGGTGCGAGTCGGGTGCAGAGTTCGTATCGCTCAGAAGATTTCTCAGAAGATTAAAAGTTATAAAAAATATCTAAAATCTTATTTGAATTTTTTTTCAAAATTTAATTCACTGGGTGTTTTATCAATTTAATCGTTAAAAGGTGAAATTTTGAAAATATTATCAATGAATGTGCCTAAAAACATGCATAGCAAGAAGGTATTTTAGTATATAGAAATAACCCGTCATCCATTCAAAAAATAACTAAGAATTTCATTTTTCTTCGAATGTAATAGCGTCTTGGGCCATGTTTTTACTTTCACGTGTTTAATTTGGTCAAAAAACTTGAATAACATATTAAAATTTAATTTAATGTGCTTTACTAACAGCAAAAACTGTTTTTTTTTCTTCCTTTTTTAATTTTTGTTCATTTTAAATTATTAGTTTCCTTACTCTTCAGGATGGCTTTCTTCTGTCACCTATATTCATTTTTTTAGAAATTGAAGTTCAATATTTTTTTTATCAAGTATAAAAATTGACGAAGACATATTTAATTAGATGTTAGGAAGAACTGTTCATAACACCTTTTCATTGATCTGTTGTGTTGTTAAAGTTATAAATTGAAAAATGTGCAAAAATACAAAATAATAGTTTCTAATTATTCTCTTTTTTGTGTTTCTCAAACGATTGTGTGTGTGTATGTGTATATATATATATATATATATATATATATATATATATATATATATATATATATATATATATATATATATATATATATATATATATATATATATATATATATATATTATTATTATTATTGTTAAAATAGGGCACTTTTTCTTCTACAAGACATACTAATTTAATTTTCTCAGTTAAATATAATACACAAGGTGATTTTTTTTTAATAATTTAAAAAATTCAAGAATTTAATCAAATAATATGAACTGTCATCGGTCCTACTACTCCAAAAGTGTATTTTAGATCAAGATCTGAAGTGCCAGAATAATGAGCCATTCCGTCAAAATGTGCTCGTAAAACGAACGAAACTTGACAAACAGAAAAACTAATTGGGCTGTGAAAATAGTACTGTCAGAAACTTTTTTACCCAAAACATTACACGTAGTACAACGTTGGCTGATCACGTGATATAACGTTTCTATGGCAACGGTGAATGCTTGCGATCAACTTAGTATACAGGAAAAAGATGCTACTTTGGAGAAAGTTTGTTCTCCATACACCTTTAATCTGGAAACGGCGCTGTGACATTTCGTCACTTACAGGCAACCAATAAGAGAAAGTGTGCCTTCAGTGCCATCTATGATCGAGCAGATAGTGACTATTCAGCAGATGAGAGAAGTAGGATCTCTGCACATTGTGACCTTTGTGGCTGTTCTAAGAGTCTGCGACCTTGTTGAAGATTTCCGTGTTTTTAAGATGTATAGTTGTGTCCGTTAGCGTGTATGCGCTCAAAACTGACAGTATTTTTTAAACGTTAAAAACTGTGGATTACTTTTGTGAATTAGATAGTAGAAACATCTTATAAGGATAACATTACCGGTACGTCCAATTTTTTTTCTTCTTTTCTTTAAAATTAAAATGTTATGTAACAAGACTCACTAAGTATCATTTGTTTTGATTTCCTAATTTTAAGAAACAAGTGAAAAATTTCTTTTTATTTGTTTCATAAAATAGCCTCCCATTTTTAGATTTTAAAAATAATTAAATTGAATGTTTTGTTTGTTTTTTTAATTTGAGAAGCGCTGCGTTTAATTGTGGAAAAGAATATTTGACAGATGGAATAAGGCTTTGCGCCTTATGTTTTATTAAACCGAAAAGAACATTAATGAACGTTGAAAATTTGTTCATTTCTTAATATGTGTTTATACATTGATTTTTTTTTTATTAATTTCGATCAAATGTTTTGAAAATCTTAAAAAAAAAATCTTATGCTCCTGTCATGCATTGGGCCTGTCATTTGTCAAACGAGAGATGGATTCAGATATTTTTTTCGTTTCTTTTGAGTGATTGTTTTTCAGTATTATATCGATTTTCTTTACTAAGAAATACTTTCCAATTTAAAATTATTGATTTCATTTTATGTATTTTTAATTTTAAAAAAAAAGGCTAACTTAGGTAATTCTTTGAAGGAAGAAATTTATTGTTACTATTATCATGAAACTCAAGAACAATTTTAAAAGATAATAATCCTTATTAAAGAGTATTTTCTAAAATTTTTTTGCTCTTAAAATAGTATTTTGATAAAGCATATTGTATTTTATTAACATCTTCATTAAAATACAATTTTTTGAAAATAGAGATTTGTTTTGTAATTAGTAGATTTTTTTTTCTGAAATTAGTAATTATTTTTGGAATTAGTAAAATATTTTTATTTCTCGAATAGAAAAATCTCTTTAGGATTAGAATCAGCAGTATTTCTTTGATTATAATATTTCCTTCTAACTTTTTTTTTTGTTTTTGATTTACCGAGAACATATTTTTTACTTTTAAACATTTTTATTACCAAAAGCTAAAAATCAAATAAAATATTAATTTATTAAATAAAATTTAATGTGCCTTCTAAATTTAGCACAATTTACGTTACTATATACTAATAAATAAATTTAGCGTAATAATCGTTACTATATAAATTACATATAATCATAAATTATTAATGAGATAACATTTTTCTTTTTTGCTTAGAAATAGAAATTCCAGCTCAACAAAGGTAAACAAAATTATAAAATCATCTGCGAAACATATTTCATTATTTTTTCATACCTAAATAGTATAATATATAATAATAAAAATAGTATAATAAATAAAATATTTAGTTATTTTCTATTCATATATTTAGTTATTATACTATTATCATTATACCTTCTCTTATACATTTTTTTAAATAATTTTTATGTTAAAAATTAACATTTCTGAAAACGTCGATTATATTCAATTCTTATATGCGTTACATATACTTTAGGTTTCTTTTTATTAAAAAAAATAATTTTGGATCTTTTTATTAAAAAAATAATAATAAAATAAATTAATCTAAAAAATAAATGTTTTAGATTAATTTGTGGTATTTCGAGAATATTTTTAAACACAATTCCATCTCCAGTCTCACATGGCAATTGGAGATGAACGATGCGGCGAAACTGTATTCCCTGCATTCCACATGGGAAACCTGATGACGTTTCACTATGTTTATGAAAGAGTAATTCAATAATTTAGGAGCTATTCTTTCCGTTAAAAAAAAAACCGGAAAGATTTGTGATTGTTAAATTGATTATTATCTTTTCCTTTGACCTTTTCATTATTCGTTTTATTTACAAATGATGTTTATTGCAATTGAAAATATTAAGTAGCATCAAACGCACCATTGAATGGTACATAAGGGGGAGGGGGCATAAATAATATACACTCATGTCACAAAAATCGTTTTTAATCGTTTAATTAAAAAACAACGTACACGCATTTTTATGTTTTTCCTTTAGATTTTTTTTTTTTTTTTTTTTTTTTTTTTTTAATAATTGATTTTAAAAAAACGAAGCACGTGGAATTGTTTCTGTGAGTTTTTATTGTGTTATCTTACAAGACAATCTTAATGCGCGTTTTTTTAAGGGTTTTAAAATTGTAATATTATGTTTCTTGTAATTGAAAATATTAAGTAGCATCAAACGCACCATTGAATGGTACATATGGGGGGAGGCATAAATAATATACACTCATGTCACAAAAATCGTTTTTAATTTTTTAATTAAAAAACAACGTACACGCATTTCTATGTCTTTCCTTTAGATTTATTTTTTTAAACAATTAATTTTAGAAAAACGAAGCACGTGGAATTGTTTTTATTGTGTTATCTTACATGACAATTTTAATGCGCGTGTTTTTAAGGGTTTTAAAAAATTCAAATATGATACAATAAATACAAATATGATACAATTCAAACGCGATACAATGAAGCGCAATGTTATTGCAATTGACACGGTGACGCAACTCAGTTCACTTTTTTTTAAACTAATTTCAATCATATCGCACAATTTTGAGATCAGCATCATTGTTGAATATAGTGTAGAATTATAAAAAAGTACCAAAAAAATTATTATATGTAGTTTTAATGAAATTGCTTTTCATTATAAGACAACACCACGAAAGTTATTTATTTTTATTTCAAATGCCAGGCGTTTAGCAACTAAGCCATTGGCCTTCTAGCTTCCCAGTATTTTTGTACAACAGAGTTAAAAGAATAAAATGCAGTGCATGTGTCTAAATGTTCCCAGTTCATAGTTTGTCTAGAGTTACATAAAATACGATTAGGATAATTGCTTAGTCCAACTTTAAACAAGTGAGCAAAAAGACAGTCATGTTCAGTTAAAAGACGAAACATCGTAACAGCAGAGGCTCGAGGAAAATCCAGAATAATGGAAGCCAGACACTCCCAGATTTTATCCTTTGCATAATTATTAAGTAGTAGTTTATGTCGTTTGTTAAATTCCAGTTTTATCATTCGTTTTGCTGAATGAAAAGTCAGCAGAGCCTTTGACCTCTTGAGAGTGGTGGTACCTTTTCTAGCTAGGAAGTCAGCCTTCCACTCCATTGCGAGAGGGAGCCCACTGCAAAACTATAGTCCACTACAGAAAATTTAGAGGTGATCGACAGGCATGGACACGTTTCGAGTTGCACGTTTCATTACTGGAAATAGTAGAGCAGCTTTAGAATCGGAAAGGACAATAATTTTATTAAAAATATGTCCTTTGGCAACAATCTGTTCCAGAGCCATGCAAATGTCCTCTACCTCTCCATCGAAGCTAGTGGTAATACTACTGACAGCTCTGTAAGAAGAAAAATGATCACAAAAAATACCAGCTCCCGCACCAACATCCTCATTCATCAAGGAACCACCAATGTACACATGATCCCACTGGCCATTTGGATTTCTATAATTAATACGCAACGAAAGTTGAGTATTTTGAAATATAAATTTTCACAGCGTCTCTGATATGCAGATTTGATTAAAAATAAATTCCCAAAATTACATGTCCATTGGAGACAAAGAATCATAAAAAGAATATTCATCATTTCTGCAACATTGATATACATTCATTCGTGGAATGTTCTTGCTGTTTGGTTTATTCATGCCTGCGTCATTTTCAGAGGAATTTCAAGTTCTTTAAAATCTATTATTTCAATTTTCACTCTTATGTTTACTTAAATTTTTCCGTTATTTTACAATTTATTACAGAGATTTTAATTTTTCGTACGCGTATCTCCGCAAATTTTGATATCTGAATAAAAAATAATTTTATGCACTCTTATAATATTTAACTGACCATAATAATTTTTTTTTGTGCTTCAAGAAGATAGTGTGAAAAAAATTAAATTGTAAATTTTTGTTCTGCATGATAAATTTCATCGCAAGTATACGCCTTAACATAAGAACTAATATTAGATTGGATCAAGTAAATGAGCATGATTAGTCAATTTATTTGTTTAGAATAGTTTAAATAAATATAAACGAAAATAATACATTAAAACATTGAAATTGAGTTGTCTTAAATCTATATTTTATACGATAAGAACTATGCAGTTAATAATTTGAATTTTACAAACAATATCGTTATAGAATATCAGAGTGATATCTTTGCAAAGCAAAATTTATTCTTTTTATTGATTTATTTACTTATTTATTTTCAATGTGGTACCTACAATCAAGGTTTAATGGAGAATAAGACATTCTCACTCAATTCTTATTTGATTAAAAGAAATATCGATATAAAATCCTTAAAGGTAATTTTAAGTTATCGTCTTCATTTTATTTTTTAAACTTTAAAATCAGGCTCTCTCATTGATGCAAAATAAAGTTCACAACCAATTACCTAAGGAAGAAACAAAGATTGACCATGCACGGAGAAAAAAATTCTGGTAAAATTACTGTACCGTATGGTAATAACAATTTCTGGTTGAAAAAAGTAATTCTGTTTAATAAAATTAAAATATACATTATTTAGATATGGTAACGATTTTCCAGAAATTCTTGTTTTCAAAATTAAAGTTCTTATTACCGCACATTTAGTAAAATATGCGTTACTGGAAAATGTATTTAGCCGAATAAATGGTTTTCATGATATGTTCTATGATGCCATAAAAAATTACCAAATTTTATAAAAATTTTTCTCAAATTAACTCTATATTACAGTTAATTTTACAAAAATTAGTACCGTAATATTTATGTTAAAATTACGAGTTTTTTGTATTCCCATAGAGCCAGAAATACGGTAGTTTTAACCATACTTTTCTATCTGAATATTGATTTTTAAAAATTTCAAAAGAAATTTGAGATCGCACAACTTTGCATATGTAAGAGCTACAACTAAAATCATAAGAGATTTAATTCCAAACAGTTAAAGGTTACATTACCATACAAATAATTTTTAATTTTCAAAATTATAGTAACTATTAGAAAATCAACAAATGCAGTAAAAAAACTATCCGAAACATTTATTTAAATTTCTCATAAGCCTTCCTCTTAGACGTTAACATATAAAATTTAATAAACATATAAAATTTATTTTGAATTTTTTTTGAAAAAGACAATCTTTTACCTTCTTTCAGAGTGTTACAAAGTACCATTTATCAATCATGGGGATTTTTTTTCTTTGTATATGATAATTTTTTGCATACATTGCGAGAAATTTTTTTGTCTTATTTTCTTAGTGTTATGATGTATTTCAAATGAAAGTGCTTGGTGACAGTCTTTAACTTTAGTAAAAATTGGCGAAATGTTCACCTGGTTATTTCATTTTTAAAATCGACTTGACTTCTTCAATGGTTTATTCCGTTAAGTTAATTTTCGTTTTCCGGCATTACTTAAACCTATTCTAAACCAATGAAAAATCTCCTACCTTCTGCTCGTTCAACAAAGCAGGTTTCTTGAATGCAGCAATAAGGAAAAACTGACTTTAGTACTCCTGGTAACGGACGTAACGCTAAAAGAGTCAAAAATTTGTGCGTTTTCAGTTTGTGCGCTTGCCTGTTTTTCCATTAAAAAAATATTTAAAAAAATCGAGTAAGCTTAAAACAACTATTGTGCTTTTACTTCGCGTAAAATTAAATTTGGTGGCATTTCAAAACAAAAAGGTAATATTGCATCGTACATATTAAGTACAAATCAAAATAAAGTTCAAAATGCAATTATATACAAATTGCAAAATTCAATACTACCAGCGATTGACATTTCATATAGCTTCCGTGTACACTGTAAAAAATTCCGAATCAAATTACAGTATAAAATACCGCCACTTTGTATGCAGCTTCCGTAAAATCCATTTTTACTATAAAATCCATTTTTATCGTAAAATATTCTACCATAATTTTTACTGAGATATTTATTTAATTAGAATGATGCAGTTACTTTAGGGTAATTATTGCTGTAAAAATTACGGTATATCAGATCATTTTGTTCCGCTACATGTTTTGGTAAAAATGGATCTTAGGTTAAAAGTGCCGGCACTGTTAGTGCCGGTATTTTTTATCGCAATTTGATTCGGAATTTTTCACAGGGTAAAACAAAATTGCTAATATATGGCAATTTTAAAAATGTTATTCTTAAGCAATATTACAAATTATACTACCTGGAAATATTATAAATTGCTAAGATATATTACAAATTATATTACTACTACTGCTATTAAGATATTGAAATAAAATATCTGTTCGCGTTGGTTGTAAAATGTCCACGTCTGCACAATACATTTAAAAGATTTGTTACTTGAAGCTAGTTCTTACATTTATGACTAGTGATATACAAGAAAATCTAAGCAAAATATAGCTCATTCTTTTGAAAATTCTAATGTATGACAAAAAAAAGCTGTTGAAATATTTTTGTTTGATACTCGCGATGACATTTATGGCTGATAACGCTGGTTTGTGATAACCTACGTCATTATAAGGAAACGAGCAAAACTGAGAGAAATACGGCACCACATTCTTAACTTTAACAAAGAAACTGTGCGAAAAACATATTAATGTAGTGATAAAGGTACGAAAATGGTCTTCGTAAAGTAAGCATATTTTAAAAAAAGATAATTGTGTCTTCCTGCATGGTGCCTTACCTGTTAAATGGGAAAAATATAAAATAAGGATTTTTAAATATAAATATTTCTTCGCAATTTTTAAGAGTATTTTTTTCGATTTTTACGAATGATTTATGATATATTTGTGAACACGTTTTTTTTTTTCAATATAGCTCAAATGATTGTTATTACAACATTTTTATACATTATTTATTTATTTTTTTGTGGTAATATTCATGTGGAAAAGTTTGTAGTTTTACCCTTTCAATTTTAAAGTTTTCAATTTTGTTTCAGAGATATCATGTTACATTAATAATTTTTACATTAATAAAGAGAATATGGAAAAAATTATCAAAAAATTTTTTTTTCTTAAAAAAGGCTAAAGCTTATATTATTTAATAATATACAATCAAAACCAGGCACAGATTTAAGGAACGGCATTCGGGACATGTGCCAAGTACTCCCAACTTGTAAGGGGCCCCACCCCAAACTATATATATATATATATATATATATATATATATATATATATATATATATATATATATATATATATATATATATATATATATATATATATATATATATATATATATATATATATATATATATATATATATATATATGAATTTTTTTTTAACTAGTTCGGCTTTTAATTTGTAAGGGCCTCCAAATTTTTTTAGTACTGTTTCCTTCATAATTTGCATCATTCTCACCAACGATTCTTTTAATTTTAGTAGTTCTTCATGGTTTAGGCAAAGAAAATATTGAATTCTGAATGATATGCTGCATGTTGTTTGCAATGCTGCATGTTGTTTGCAATGCTGCATGTTGTTTACAATTTGCTGAAGTGTAAAAAATTATCTTTTAATTCTATAATTTAAAACTATGCATGTTAATTGTAACTTGTCGATTCTTTCAGCGAGCCTCCAATTGGCTTTGTGCCCAAGGCCCCGGGCCCTTGTCGAAACTCAAACTACACAGTAACAACAACAGGAAAAAGAAAATAAATGCAACACTTCAAAATCTCTAGGAAACTGGATTCATAAGCTTTTCAGTAAATATGCAGCTTTTTTTTAAAAAAAAATTTAAGTGATTTAGTCTAAATCACTCAAATCTAGGAGATAGTTATTCATAAAATCGTTAGAAGTGATTTTCCTAGTGATTCCTAGTGATTTTCTAGCTGCACTGCAGGTTTTTTTTTACTGTGCAACATGCAAATATTTAGTTGCATAATTTATTAACGTTGCGTTTATTAATAGTTGAAGAATTTCTTGAAAACAAGTGCTAGGTGAAGTTTTATTGAATTAAAGAATTTTAATTTTACAAAATATAACAAAAGTCAGTTGGAAGCTCATTATTACAATATATGTTATATTATATACTATATAATTACATACTATATGTTTTTAAAATAAAAATTGAGTTATTTAAGAACTAAAAAATAATAATAGCGTTTTGCAGTGTACATCTTTTTTCTAATAAGATAATAACGTGGTGAACAGCAGTTTCGATCAGTTTTAGAATGTCATTTAGCATCTTATCCCCCAAAACTTATTATAATGAATATTAAATGTTCAAACATAAAGTTTTACAATAAGTGTTTATTTATCACTCTTCTGTATTGTGTTTTTTTAGCACAATTTTATCCGCTACTTCTTTTTTTTATCCGACTGTTTACCATCTATGTTTCTTTGGTTTCCATGATATTTTTTGAAAACTGATTAAGAAAAATACTAACTAATTAATGTAACATTAACGAAATATTTATATATTCTTCAAACTAACCATAAATGGAAAATAGATGAATCTAATAAATAATATTTTTTAAAAAATGAAATGTATATAAATTCACCAAATCATCAAGTTTTTATTATTAATATTTTAAAATCGCACCTGTCAATAGTTTTAGCACTTTAAGAGTCATGAAATCAAAATAAAGTATATTTGTAGTTTCGATTGACAATCACCTTTTTGTTAGACATACAAAAGGTGAATTGGTTGAGTAGTTTTACAGTAGACAGTTACATAATCAAATGATTCAGCTTCATCGACTCTTAAATAGTCTGCTCTGAACGTAGTTTGCCTTTACGTGATTCTCTTATTATGTCAGTCACATAAAAAGTTCATAAAACTATTTTAATTAAGGGTGTTGTCTTCTATTGTTAATCTATACGTAAGCTAGATTCATACTGCTTTTTTTTTTAATATAAGCTAAAAATAACTTTTAGACTTAACGCACAATACAGAATTTTTTTTAAAGTTTTTTTTTTATCTAAAATGTATCTAAATGTATCTCCTTTTATTTAGAAGCAAAGTTTTAAAATTTTAAATTAATATACGGTTTTAAAAACGTGCCATATATAGCATCAATTGTTCAACAAATATCTTTTTTTTTTCTCTCCTTAATTTGTTGTCTTTAAACCCTTTGACGTAGATGGGACATAGGTGTCCATTTTATATATTTTTTTCTGACACTAATTACAACTAAAAATATTTTTTGATATTTTTAAGTATAAAAAATAATCTATTAGTTACTAAAAATTTTTTTAGAATATCGGAATCATATTTGAACTAAAATATAAAATCCAAAAAAAAAAAATTAAGTTCTTTTTTTCATTTATATATATAGATTTATCAATGATTGATTTTGTAAATTCGAGAAATTTCTAAGATGAAAAACTGTTTCTCTTAGAACTTCAAATAGTGCAAATGTGGAAAATAATTGTTTGGAAGATTTTATCTTTAACGCAAAAAAGATACCTATGTTTCGTGTTGTATTTCATAACCATAAAATATTAAAATGTTAAATATAATATTTTTCTCCTATCTTGACCTAAATTAATAAAATATAATGAAAAAAATATGTTTAATAAAACTTTTACTTCAGAGGTTCAAAATAAGCCATATCATAACACTTTTGGACGTAAAAAATTATTTTACAGCAATAATTTTCAATCATAAATTTAATTGCCTAATATGTTCAAATTCATACAAATGTATTCTAATATGAAAAAAAAAGATTAAGAGAGCGATTTTATAAATAACCGTTTTTGATATAGATTTAAAATTTTTTGTTCTTAAAAAAATATAATCTATTATTGAGATCTTTTTTGGATAACATATACTTACCGCCCTTACCGTATATAACAATATATAACACAGTATAAAACGACAACGTATAATAACAATTGCTTAGTGTAGATACCAATAAACGGTAAGATATTCAAAACTTATGTTACTATATTTATTCGAAAAATTATAATTTTCCTCTTTAATATCAGATGCTTCTAATATAGTTTTACAACACATACTACAATTTATTAATTTTTGAAAAACGCGTGTTTAAAAATGCTCAAAAGACAGCTGCCAGTTTATAAGGAAGTGAGGAGAAATGTTTCAAAATCAAATATGAAACGATACTAGATTATTTTCTTTGGAAATTCGTGTCACACACCTTGTTTGTATGTAAATAGTAAAGTACTCAACTAATCCAAACGACTTTTTTTTCTGCACTAGTTTTATCATCTATTTATTTAATCTATTTCCTGTTAGGTTTTATCTTTTTTTTATTGTTATTATTTTACAATTTCTGTCAAGTTAACCGAAACTGCATAATTTACAAATTTAAAAAACCGTGCAATGATTTCTTTTTTAGCACTGAAGTTTTTTGACAATATTGTCATTTAAGAAATAATTTTACTTTTAGTTTTTTTTTTTTTTAACTTTGTATGTTTACTTTTTTTTTCTTTTTTTTTTTTTTTTTTTTGGCAAGGTTGAAAATAATTCGTAAGATGACACAGCTATTGTTAGTTTTAAATAAGGTTAAAGCAAATGCTGTTTTAGGAAAAAAACTATTAAGATTTTTTAAACAAATAATTAACTAAAGCATTGCATACCAGAACTAAAAACCAACTATTCTCTTAAAATACACCACGTCCCATCGGAACTTTATTAAGACTAAAAAGAGGCACAATGGAATGACAAGAATTTTTTTAATAATAGAAACACAAATTCAAAATAAAAGTTAGCAATTATTTGAAAGCAATATTTATTTTTTTCTGAAAGAGGAATTGTTATAAATAATAAGAAATCTTCCTTCATATAACTTTGACTTACCTTCTTTTATTTATCTATTTTTTTTAATATTTAATTTATAGAACATAGATTTCTTTTTTCAGCTCAATTCTGTATATAAAAGTAAAATTTATTAAACTGGTATTTTTTTTGAAAAAGCATTTATAAATTTATATACACCTATTATTTTATTTTTGTAAAATTAATTAAGTTGGCTTAAATGTTGACAATTACTTGGGTTCCTTACTAATTCTTCCGTTTTTTTCAAATCCGTTTGTCAAATATAATGACAAATTTCTGAAATCAATTTTATAATCAATTAAATATTACTTACTACTATATTTGGTAAATGTGCGGGCCAGGTTGCCGAGCGGTTAGCGTGCCTGCGGTTCAAATAGGCTGCGGGTTCGAATCCCGCTCTGGGCATGGATATTTCTCTCTCTCTCTTTGTGCTGTCCTCTGTTGTGTGTGTATGATGTGTGAATGTGACCCACCATATAAACGGGTTTGTGGCAGTGTGGCGTGGGCAATGTTGCTCGCCTCCGTGACTTTGGTTCACAGGTGCCCACTGGGTAACGCGAAATGAGCAACAATTCTGGCATAGTATAGGCAAAGATTCAAATTCAGTGCCTGCCATTGGGGAAAAAAATATTTAGTAAATGTAACTTCGCTAGAAGTGGTTTCATAAAAATAATTGCAAGATATTAATGAATGCAGAGCCTATTCTATAAAATAATATTATTAAGATTACGCGAGAACTTCTTTCCATATATATCTTTTCATACAATTACATTAATATTAATAGATTTTTTTAAGTTTTTAAGTTAATTTTTATCACGTGCCAAAAAAAAATTAGATTGTTTGTTCAGTTTGTTCATATTCACTGCGTAAAATTGCAATCGATTTTATTTTGATAATTTTGTAATCGGGGAAAAAAAAACCAAGAGAAGAAATTATATTTAAGGGAAATTTAAACAAAGTTTTTACAGTCTGATATTTTTGTTAGCGTGCAAAAAATATTTAGAGACATTTAATAAAATTATTTCAAAATATGTAACACTTAAAGAAAAATTGAAATGCATCAATTTTTTTACTAATTAAAAGCAATTTTTTCTCACTTGATTGGATCGACATTTAAGAGTTAAACATATTTCTACCGTGAGCTGAGTCTCACGGCAGAAAAAACCACCTCATGGGTATATTTTTAAAATCCTTATCAAAAACAAAAATTAATCTTTCCCATATGCGATCGTATATTATTTAAGAACAAACAAAGACGATATCGAAAAATGTTGAAATACGAGTGAGAAAAAGCGAAAGGAAAAACATTTGAACCAGTTTGATTGCATGATGAAACAATCCTTTCAACTCCTCTGTACTTCCCCCGGCAATGACACATGTTAGAATGTTTTTTGTCCTTCTTTCCAGAGTGGTGATTCGCTGGATGTATAACGGTCCCCCCATTTTTTGAGTTTATGACTACCAATAACTCCGTAGCCTTGTAATTTTGAACCCAATCCAGGAGACAAGGGAACTCCTGCAACAAGTTTTGGGGAAAATTTACCTTCTTAGAGGACTTTTTGATAGAACTAACCCGCATTTGCGTTACATGGAGAGGAAAACCAAGTAAACCTCCCACGGTTAGCCTAACGGCAAGAGGACTCTAACCCATGATCCGTTTACCACTGAGGATATTTTTCGTCAGCACTGTGGTTGTTCCACTCGAGCTGGGTACAGAATTCTTATCGACCTGTCATCGCTGGGATTCGAACCCACGGCACCTCATTGGGAGGTGAACGTTCTATCACCTGAGCCCCGACGGCTCTCATTCGCTAGATTGTGACTTAGTTTTTTTCCCCTCGCTGATTGTTGATTAAGAAGCATCCTTTGCATATGCAACTCTCAAAATTAAAATCTGCTTAAGCACATGGCAGTTTTTTTTATTTTAAAAAATTGGAAATAATTTTTAATTAAGAATAACAACGAAACATGCTTAGTGAAATCCAGTATAAAAGCGATAAGTACAAAAGCGATAACTAGGTAATTTACAAAACCAGTGTTACTCAGAAGTAATTTCGTTTAAATATAATAATTAAAGTGAGTTATAGTTAGATGATGCTTGCCAACTCATTTAGAGTAAATTGTCACACAAGCGTTGTTCGATGAACTTAAAGCAATGGCGAAATCTTTTACATTGTCAGGATTTGGATTCGTGTCAACAAAATGTTAGCTATAATAAACTCACTCCGCTTTGGAACTCATGTCTTGGATGCATATCGACATATTTTTAATATGCGTCAGACATTCTCCTAGTTTTATACTTGAAGATAAAGTTAATTAAAAGTAATAATGCTATTTTAGATAATTGCAGATTTTAACTATTCGATACTATTTATAATTTACAGATGATGATAGAAAGTTTTTAAACACAATTTTACATTGTATGGGAATTTTCATGCCTTTAACTTGTGGGACAGTTATATCTTATTGAAAAACTTGGAGCAATATAATTATAAGCCACATTTTTAAGTCTTAAGGAAGATGTTTTTATGATGTCCATGTAGGCAAACGTGTAAAGTATCTACCTTTAAGCAATACTAAGGAACAATCGGATGGAGAAGTGTACATTTTTAAATTTATAATTCACACTATATTTTCTTAATCTCTTCAATTGCACTGTCATTTATTAAAATTCAGAAAGTTAACAAAATATAAGAAATAATATCTAATTTTTATACTTATGCTTTACATAATCCTACTTATGATGGCTTCTAATTTATGTATTTATTTATAATTTAAAACCAGCGTTGAACGGCTGACCCAATTCTGAGTTGACGACTATCAATGTTCAACTCCATAGCCTTGGAATTTTGAACCCAATCCAGAAGACAAGGGCACTCCTGGATCAAGTATTGGAGCAAACGAGCCTTCGTGGAGGACTTTTTGATGAAACTAACCCTCATTTGCCTTACAGGGAGAGGAGACCCAGGAAAAAACCCCACGGTTAGCCTGAAGGCAAGGGGATACTAACCCATGATCCGCCTACCACTAAGGATATTTTATGTCAACACTGTGGTCAGTACAAGCCGGGAGCAAAATTCGTATCCACAAGTGGACTTTGGGATTTGAACCGGGTCACCTTATTGGGAAGTAAGCGCTCTATCCCCTGAGCCACCACGTGTCCGGCGGTTTCTCATTATAACGAGTCCGCTAACCAATATACTGTTTGTTTGTGTTGGAAATATTTTTACTTAACAAGAAAAAATTTTCATGTCAAAACCGCCGAATTATTACCGCCTTTGGCTTAAATAACACAGAAAAACAAATTTTTTGTTGCATTTATGCAGATACTTGATATTGCCTAATTCGGATGTGGGGATTTCATATATATAATTAGTTTTGTTCTTATAGCAACACATTTTTTAAAATGACATTTTTGGTCTATTTTTATCTCTATGTACAAATTTAAAAACTTTACATTCGATAGGGGGTCAGGTAAATGTTGCCATAACCTACAAGAGGAGTTAAGGCACATAATCAGGATTAAAATTTCATAGAAATCCATATCCAGAAATGTCATCGTACGCGGCTGGGAGCGCTCCATATTATAACCTATTCAGAAGCACTCGATGAAATAGTTTATAAGAGAGAAGCGCCCCTAGCGACCGTATGACATTTCCGGGTATGGGTTCCTGAGCAATTTTAATCCTGATTATGTCCCCTAGAAGTTTGACGCAATATTTATATGACCCCCTGTTATATATAATGTTTCTAAACTTATACATTTCGATAAAAAATTTACTTTAAAAGTAATTTTTAAAAAACCTGTAGCGTGGCGAAAGTAACCGATTACAGATGTAAAATCAGCGACAGGAAAATATCTTAGATCTGTTAAAAAATCTCAAGCAAAAAAAAGAATATATATATATATATATATATATATATATATATATATATATATATATATATATATATATATATATATATATATATATATATATATATATATATATATATATATATTGTTCACTAGTGCAATCAATGCTTATGGTTACATGGTTACGTACAGTTGTTAAATTATAAGGACAGGTGAATAAATACTGAAATTAAAAATTAAACTTATAATTATGGACCATTAATATTTTAAGAACAGACTAATAATTAATAAATGAATATTATAAATATAATGATAAAAATCTTTTCTATCATAAAAGAAAAAAAAAATTTTCAAAAATTCATTGACTTTCCCTAAAGATATTGCGCGTAATTAATTACTTTTGAAAAATACGCAAAATGTGAAGGCTATTACTTGTAATTAATCCTGAATGTAATCAAACATTTTTAATATAATAGTTTCCATGATGCTTATTTTTTTTTCAGTATTTGAATTTTTGTTGTTGTGGCAGAAATTTCTTTTTCTAAAGAATGAAAAAGCTTAATTTAAAATTTTCCATATATGGGAAAAATTTTTGGCCAATTTCTTGCCTAGAATTGACTACTCGTGTTATGTTATTTACACTTTAATTTATGTTCTTATATTGTGGAAAATGTTTTTCATTTTGAAAGTATATACATATTAGCAATACGAAAACTGTCATCTTGTTTTTTTTTATAAATTGATATTAAGATTAATATTAAAAATTTTACACTACTTACAAACTTTTAATCAAGAATATTTTTTACCAAAAATACATGGTATTGTTGAATAAGTTGCGTCGCATTTTCAAAATCCTAAATGTGAAAACGATTCCAAGAATTTCCATTAATAGAATCGTCTGCTCCTTAAATGTCGTTCTTTTTATCATTTTTAAGTGTTATTAGATACTACTACATTTATTGCACAAAGTTCATGGTGTTCCGTTGCTTTGAATTGCTTCAATTAGTAGTTGTTACTTGGATAAAGGTAAGTTGAGCTTAATTGGCGACTAGTGTGGTCTATTTCACTCTAGCAAGTGCGCAATATTTTTGAAAGGTAAGTCAGAATCCTTTCTTGTTCTTAGTCATTTTCTGTTGGATGAATTTTTTGTCAAATATTTTCAGATAAGTATGAATTTAATTGGTGCCACTAGAATTACTCATTATGAACAAATGCTTTATTTTATTGTAAGAATACTTATATTTTAATGTTAAAGGTTTAGATGAGACAACGAAAAGGCTACTAATGACACATTTCTACGTTTAAATAGGCAGCTACATATACTGTTATATGTACGTTATGTATATTGTTGTTAAAATCAGAGGAAAAAAAGGTAAACAATAACATAGTTCTGAGGATATATATAAGCATCTAATTTTAATATAGTAGTTGCGAGATGTTTTTTTTTTTTTTTTTTCACTTTTAAAGCTAAGAACATCGAAGTGCAGTTAAACTTATTTTATTTTTAATTCCAGTATAATTATTAATTATAAACTAAATAAATTTAAATTATTATGTATTTTGATTGAATTATTTATTTATCGAAAGTGAACTTTTTTAGAATTGCAAAATAATTACGAAATTACTCCTAAAAATCACAACATGTAAATTGTTAGCAAAATTATCCAGAGTTTGACCAATAATTGGAAATGACAAGTTTCATTTGCGTTTGAGAAATATTTTTACTCTTTAAAAATATAATTTATGCTTTCAAAATTGTTTCTGTGATATTTTGGGTGTGTAACTAAACTAAATGTATTTTACAAGTCATTGTAAACTTTTTTTGAATGTGTGGAAAGTAATTTAAAAGTTTCAATAGTTATTGAAGAAAGATAAAATAGTGCGATGCTTTTAAGATGTTTAGAATTTAAACTTTTCTTGACATTTTTTGAAACAATGTAATAGTTTTAAAATCTTTTTCGATGGGTTTAAAATAAATACTTTTAGCATGGTATCATTTGTTTTTAAAGCATTCTCTGGGGTCTTCAGCGAATCTAACAAGTGTGTTTTCGATAAACAGTTTAATGCATGCTTTAAATTTTTAAGAAGTAATTGCGTTGTGCATGCTTGCATGGTAAGACCAAAAACCTTTAATCAATCTACGATGCTACCTAACAGCCAATATTTGTGGTAACATTTTTAAAAGAAATTCCACCATTTTTTTTTCTTTTATTCAAACTACTTGTTTTCATCACAATTAAAAAGAGGGAAAAAATTTTTTAATGAATTTCCTATTCGCTCTGTTTATAAATTTTTATTTTATTTTTTTTTATATTATATTATTTTGTAACCGTCGTTGAACAGCCGATTTTTGGGTTTATGACTTCTAATGTTCAACTCCGTAGCCTTGTAATTTTGAACCCAATTCAGAAGACAAGGAAACTCCTGGATCAAGTACTGGGAGAAATTTGTCTTTGTGGCGGACATAAATTTTTATTTATACTCTTCAGAGGTTGAAATTTGTGCTTAACAAAATATTTTGTAGTAAAATCCATCCTCAGATCTGTAAAAATCATAAAAATTGTACTATTTTTCCCTTTCTTTAAATGGCTGCTTCATAAAGTTTTATTTTTTATTTTCAAAAGTGGAATCGATGGCATTTTAATTCGTAATTTTGAAACTATATTTCTTTGTGTAGTCCGTGGATCGAGATTCAGACAGAAAGTAAAAGTTTATTAACAAAAAGCAAACAAACACATACAAATTTAAAAAGAACGCCATCTGGCGGTATTAAAAGAAAAAGACTTCGTAGCTATCCTTCCCAGGGAATGACAACAATCTCCCCCTGCGAGAAGGATTTTACTTTTTAACACATATAACAATATACATATAAAAAATATTAATTCTCTTAACATAAATTTCAAATTAAACTTATTTTTTCCAAAGAAAAAATTAACTTCTCAAAAGTTACAGCTTTAGTTAAAAAATCAGAAATATTATCATTAGTATTCTTATAAACAGTTTTTAAAATTTTATCTTCTATCATATCTCTTACAAAATGAAATTTAAGGTTTACATGCCTGGTTTTGTTAGAAGATTTACCATTATTCAACCAGTCAATAGCTGCTTGGCTATCAGAAAACATAGTAACAGGAGCATCAATAAATTTTTTACAGTTCAGTTCATTTAACATATTTATTATCCAAGTAAGTTCTCCAGCTGTGTCAGCTGCAGCAAATAATTCAGCTTCACATGTTGAAAGTCCTACACATCTTTGTTTTCTACTTTTCCATGTTATAAGAGAATTACCTATCATAATTACACAACCTGAAAAAGATTTTCCTCCTTCTGCATTGCCCCAACTTGCATCCGCACTACAGCTTAAAAAACCAAATTCTTTACTATAAAACAAGACTCTATCTTTTGAACCGTTCAAATATTTCAAAACTCTTTTGGCCAAAACATAATGCCTTTTTTCAGGACGTTTATTAAATTGTGATAAATAACTAGTTACAAAAGCAATATCTGGTCGGGTTCTATTTGCTAAATATAAAAGTTCACCGACGATTTCCTGATAATCAGTTTGATCTACTAAATCATCAGTAGGATTAAAACATCTATCTTCACCTTTAATTATGGGAATATTTGTTTTCTTGCAATTTTCCAAACCATATTTTTTCATTAAAGTTTCAATGTAATCAGTTTGAGATAAACCAATTCCGTTTTCTTTTTGTGAAATCTCAATGCCTAAAAATTTTGAATCATTAGTTGTTTCTTTTAATTCAAATGTTTGATTAAGTTTTGAAATAATTTCCTTGTATAATTTCGAATTATTAGAAAATATTGCCAAATCATCTACGTAAACACAAATTGCGAAAAAATCATTATCATTAATTTTAGTAAATACGCAATTGTCAGATGCAAGTTGAGTGAGACCAATCTTTCTAAGTTCATTTTTTAACTTTATATGCCAATTTCTACCAGATTGAGGTAGACCATAAATACTTTTATTTAATTTACACACTTTATTTTTACCATATTTATCTTCAAAGCCTGGAGGTATTTCCATATACAGAGTTTCATCAATATCACCATATAAATAAGCAGTTTTAATATCAAAAAATTTAACAAATAAATCCAATTTTGCTGATAAAGCAATTAATAACCTGAATGATTCAATATTTACCACAGGTGAATATGATTCAGAATAATCAACATTTTTAATTTGATTAAATCCAGCTGCAACCAGTCGCGCTTTGTAAATTTTGTTATTATTGTCATTTTTAATTGTATACACCCATTTACTTTTTATTATTTTATCCTTCTTAGGCCTCTCAATTAATTCGAAAACCTTATGTTTCTCCATCGAAAGAAGTTCGTTTTCCATTGCGGTTTTCCACTCGGAATATTTATTACTATTTATCGCCTGGTCATAATTTTGAGGAATAGATGATCCTTTCAAGGCAAAGTTCGCGTTTGCGGATATTTTATTTTTAATTCTTTCAGAACGTCTTAATGCAGGAGTATTTTGATTATTTTCATTTTGTGAATCAGCACTTTCTTGAGAAGATTTATGAGAAAAAGAATGTTCACTGCTTGATTCAGTTGGAGGGGAGTTTTGGGTTTCAGTTTCGATCTGTGGTAGAGTTATATTAAACTGGGTCAAATCCTCAATGTTCCATATGCTACATTCATTTTTGTTTGTTAGAAATTTACTTCCACTTAATGATTCGTTAAATTTAACAGATCGCTCTTCAATTACAATATTTTTATCAACATCATATATTCTATAAGCGCGCCTTTCTCTAGAATAACCGACGAAAATCCCACGTTTTCCCGGAACATCAAATTTATTTCGGAATTGTTTAGGTATATGAAAATAAACAACGCATCCAAATACCTTTAAGTAGTTAAGTTTAGGTTCTTTTCCTGACCATATTTCAATCGGAAGATTCTGTTTATTTTTACGCGGTGTAAGATTAGAAATGTGTGTGCTAAAATTTATCGCCTCAGCCCAAAATTTTAATGGTAATTCACTTTCATATAATAATGTCCTAGCCCTTTCTACTAATACTCTTATGGCTCGCTCAGCACGCCCATTTGACGAAGGATTATACGGTACTGTTTTTTCATGTATGATCCCATATTTTTCTAAAAAACTATCAATCTCGTTATTAACAAATTCTAAACCGTTATCTGTTCTGAATCTTTTGATTTTCTTATTCATTAAATTTTCATATCTTTCTTTAAACATACAAAACATTTCAAATACATCATTTTTATGCTTCAAAAAATAAGAAAAGTACATCCCAGAAAAATCATCCACTAGAACTAAAAAATATTTTGAATTTCCTAATGAATCACAATTTATAGGGCCTGCAAGGTCCGCATGAATTAACTCTAATACAGAATTACTTTGTGCAATATTAACTGATGGATGACTCTTATGAGTTACTTTACTTATATCACAAGATTCACAATGATAATTTTCAAAATCTTTAAAATTTATGCCAATAACATTTTGCATTTTAACCATGTATTGTGGATTTAAATGACATAGTCTTTTATGCCAAATATTATAAGTATCCAAATTACTTACTTCATTACATTGTAACTCATAATTATTTACATCGTTAAAATCAAATGTTTTAGGTGAAATGTTACTACACGGTTCCATTAAAATTTCAAAACGATTGTTTACTTTTACGGCTTTTAAAACACTGCGATTATCATTAGTTAAAACCAAAATATTATTACCATTAGATTCAATTTTATAACCTTTATCAATTAATTTAGATACTGAAATTAAATTGTTTCGTAAATCTGGTACATATATTACATCATATATTGTTAGATTTTTACTGCAATTATCAACTGTTGTTGTAGCTTTTACAATGCCAATTCCTTTAGAAATTAAATTTGATTTCTTACCTGCTAATTGTATTATCCCATTAACATGATTAATGTTTTCAAAAAAGTTTAAATCTTTTACCATGTGTGAAGTAGCACCAGAATCCAAAATGAAAACAGATTTGTTTTTATCAGTAGCACTAGAATTTATTTGGTGTTGTTCTTGTTCTGCCGTAAGTGCAAAATTTTCACTAGAATGTTTATCTTGATTTTCAAATGCACAATAAGCGTTATTATTTTTGATTTTGTTCATACCCGATTTATAGTTCGAAAATGTTCTTTTTTCTTGAGATGTTTGGTTTTGATTTCCCTCGGTCTTGTTTCGGAAGTAGCAGTCTTTAGCTAGGTGATTCGTTTTATGGCAGATGAAACATTTCTTCCTGATTCTATTTTCATTTTTATGTTTTACTCCGAATGCTTCTGTTCGTCTAGGAATTTCATTTTTTAATTTTGATAAGATGTTTTCATCTTCACGCAGTATTTCTAAAATTTCATCCATTTGTTTTTCGCGTTGGGTTTTCAAGATCTCTCTTATTTTTGCAAATTTTCCTCTTAATCCTCTAACAGTATAATAAACAAGTTCTCTTTCAGAAATTTGCAGTCCAAGTGATGAACATTTCGTTTTAAGTCCTCGTGATCTTGCAATATAGTCTGACACATTTTCATTTTCCTTCATTTCAAGATTTTTTACTTCGTTACTTGCATCGATTTTTCGATCTTCGGTTTTACCAGTAAATGTGCTTTGAATTTTTTCCCATAGAATTTTAGCGTTAGTTTCGTTTGCGAACTGAAGACTTTGGTCATCAGAAAGCGATAGTTGTATGTATGCAACTGCGTCATCATTGTTTAATGTCCATTGTTCCCGCAATTTTGGATCAACGGGGGCTTCTTCAGTTAGCACATTAGCTATTTTCTTAAGTGTCAGTAAAGCCTTGACTTTAATACTCCACTGATAGAAGTTATCACTGTTCAGCAGTGGGATACTCGGCAGATCCCTGTTCATTTTGATTTTGGAATCCAAACGATGTAAATCACGGCGAAACTAAGTGAAACTTTTTACTGCGTCATAATTTTCAAAACCACAGCCGTGCTGCCAACTGTAGTCCGTGGATCGAGATTCAGACAGAAAGTAAAAGTTTATTAACAAAAAGCAAACAAACACATACAAATTTAAAAAGAACGCCATCTGGCGGTATTAAAAGAAAAAGACTTCGTAGCTATCCTTCCCAGGGAATGACAACACTTTGAATATCCTGTTTTTACCCCAAAACATGGAATCGATTAGCAATAATTATATCAGCAACATAACATATCAAAAACTCAGAAAATCTGCAGAAAAGTGTCAATTCTATGATAATTTTAAATTCAGAAAATTCTGAGCATTTTTTTGACAAATTCACAAAAACAGAACCTTTCAGAGACCACTGGTTTTTGCAAATTTCCACAAAAACAGAACGCTATTTTCACATTCACAAAATTATAAGTTGAGTTTTTACAATTTCTAAAAGACAGCACCTTCAGAAAAAGGCAAGAAAAGTCTCTGATATTTTAAAATGATGACAGAGGTTAGAATAAAAAAGTTTTGTTATTCTTCGGAGATTATTTAACGGTTTTTCCATTAAATATTGAACTCTGGTGTAAACTTATTTTATGCAACTGGTTCTGGTTTTAAGACAAGTAACCAAATAAAGTATCTAGTATTAATAATATTAAAGGAGCTAAATTTCTGTGGAATTCTTTTAAAATTTAGTCTGACATAGTACAGAAGTACGGGTTTTGCAAACCAAGGATCTATTATGAAATTAACGTCATTTCTTAAATATTCATTATTACGCAAAATTGATAGGATTCAAATTTTCTAAATGAGAAAAACCAAGGAATAAAAAATTATTAAGTCTGAAGATTATTTTTATAATAGAACTACACAAATAATGAGCTTCATCTATGGTAAAATATCTATAATTTTTATGTATTATTCATTGAATTGATAAGCTAAATAAAGAATTAGATTAATAAATAAAATCTTCATTGCTACATCCCTGTGTTACTACACGTTTTACAAGGAAATATTCAAGGTTTAAAATTAAAAGATAAATTAAATGTTTTTATTCAAAAATCTCCAACCCGATCCTTGTGCTCCCAACCGAAATGTGTCATAAACTAAAGAGATCAAAGTCCATAGGTTAGGTATCCCTGCACAGAACATGTCCACATAATTAAAAATCTAAATCAACAAAAGTGTTCAAAAAGCAGTTTTTTTAAGATAGTTCGTCAGTATTTATAAATTTTGACTTTTGAGTCGATATCGTTTAAATAATTATCACTTTTGGTCATTTTGAATAGTGAAACTTAGGGATATCTTTATATCATACTAAATTTTTATTGAATTCTCCCAGAATTCTCTTTTTATAACGAGATCCTTAAATCTGTTTACTTAACTGCAACTGATAAGCATAGGCGAGGCAATTTCTTAGAGCTATCTAAATACGTTAAAAATCTTCCATTATTGACTTTTACTTGATAAGTGTTGTTATCAAAATAAATTGGAAACAATGAAATAAATGTAAAGAAGATATTTGTATTTATATATATAAAAAAAATTAGGATTATGAATCTCTGTATAAAGCGTTTTAATTACATTTTAGGTTCTTTTACTTTTAGCACTTAAAACGGGTGTCTATAGCTTAATTGTTTCTCGAAAGTTAGTGCATTCAACTGAAAGTACTGTAACTTTTATCAGCAATGGCAATCCAACTGACACTTTGCATAATTGGTGTGATAATCGTCTTCCTTAAACAATACAATGTCATAAAGATAATAATTTTTTAGGAAATTTAAATACTTACATACATTGTATACATAGTTCTTGCATTAAGCCAGAAATTTATTAAAACTGTTTAAAATGTTTATGTTGCTTAATTCGGGAGAGAGAATTTCATATCTGAAATTAGTTTAGCTTCCATAGCTAAGAGTTTTTAAATGACATTTTTAGTCTATTTTTGTAGAAATACGCATATTTAAGAACGTCATATATAACAGGAGGTCGCATAAATGCTTCGACAAACTTCTTGGGAAGTTAAGGCACATCATCAGGATTAAAATTGTACGGAAGCGCTTGGCCGGAAATGTCGTTGCATGCGAGTAGGGACGCTTCCCTATTATAACCTGTTCAGAAGTACACTAGGAAACAATTCATAATAAGGGAAGCCCCCCTAGAGGCGTATAATGGCATTTTTCAGGCATGGGTTTCCATGCAATATTAATCCGGATGATGTGCAATAACTCACAGCATATATGCGACCAAATGCTATATTTAACGTTTTTAAACTTGTAAACTTCGGCAAAGGAACAAACTAAAAATATCATTAAAAAATGGGGCTTGAAGAGAGAAACAGATTGCAGATTTAAAATTAGCGATACAAAGGTATCTAAGATCTGTTAAAAATCGAATACAACAAAAAAAAAAAAAAAAAAAAAAAAAAAGTTTCATATATGACAAAAATTAATTAAATAAAACCAACTGTTGTAATTGAGAATCCGTTTGATTTCTTTTCGGAATTATTATTCAATACTTTAATCAAACAATTGTTTAAAATATACACAATGTGAATAAAAAATCTCCCATTCATATTTTCTTTTTTCACAGTAAAAGGAAATGCTACATTTGTAGCTGTAGTTCCATTCAATTGATTTGTTTATGTTAGGAAATAAATTTATTTCTTATGAATGAAGAAGACATGATATTTGTGATCTCATTCAGAAACTGTAACACAGGAAACACACTGTAAGGAATCTGATGAGTGATCGACTCATGGATGAATGACATTTACTTCCTTAGATCTTAATTTAATATGTTCATTCAACAATAAAATATATTAATATGTTTTTCGAATAATTATTGTTACAACATTACGTGTTACATAATTTTACAAACATGAAAAATGACGTAACGATAATAATTTAACAACGTTTCCGTATGCTATCACAATTTCATGTAATGTACACTGAGAAAAAAAGCATGGTCGAAACTACCAGATTATGGTAAAATTCGCGGCTTTATGGAAATACCAAAAATTAATTTTTGCGAAGCGCTTTAGTAATTTTTTTTTGGTAAAATTAACAATAAAATATGGTTTTATAATATATGACAAAACTTGGTAAATAGGGTAAAATTTGGGAATTTTAAAATAATGCCTCAGAGTAGTGCAACCCAAAATGTGGTACGCGTACCCCCAAGGGTACGGGATAGTGGGGGTACGCGTTCCTATGTGAAATATGAACAAACGAAAATTTCAAAAAATTTTATTTAAAAATAAAGCTAGTCATGAAAATTACGATTATGTATTTTTCTATTGGCTATTTTTTGCAGAGTTAACAGTTAATAATTAGTGGTGTCAACAGCCAGTTGTGATTTTTATCTTTTGTGCAATTTCTTATAGTAAAAAATACATTATTTTTTTCCTATTGGTGGTAGACAGCGTTACGAAAAATTTAGAAAGGGTACACAGAAGTCATAAGTTTGGGAAACACTGCCTTAGAGGATGGCATAAAAATTATTCGTTCGGATAAATTTACTTTTTAGTTTCGTATTTTTTACTAATTGTGTGGTAATAAAAATTACAATTTTAAAAACCAGAATTTCTGGTAAAACGTCACCATATATTACGGAAAAATTACCAAATTAATGGTTTAAATATCATATATTTTGGTTTTATTAAGCAGAATATTGTTTGTTTGTTTGTTTTTAATTTTAACTATAATTTCCATACAGTATGGTAATTTTACCAGATTTTTTTTCTCCGTGTAAAAACAGGTATGTTGAGAACACAAACCCTCACGAGGACCAAAAAAATTTTGAGAAGAAAAAAAGGAAGGGCTCAATAGCTAAAATAAAAATCAATTGTTAATATTTTTAATTCAATAAGATTATTTATTCAGCTTTAAAAACGCTTTTAATGAAATCTTTTAAATCTGCATACATATTGATTCTTTAAAAAAAATTGCTTACAATTATTTTTGTATAAGCGAATACGTTTAAACCATTTAAGATAAATCATTTCTGAGCAGTTGAAACTTATCTTAAATTCAATACTAGAACTTAAAATCGGGAATAAATTTCTGATTTTTTTTAACATATAATTTCAGAAATTTTTTAAGTAATTTTTATCTGATAATCCCTTACAATAAATATATATATAGGCTTAGACAGTAAAAATGGTCATACAAAGTGGTCCCAGTTCCCCCTTTTAAGAATTTTGCCACTTCTTACTGTTCTTTATATTATTTAATTGTTTTTTTACATGTCAGATTTTATGAAAACTAGGCACATTGTTGTATATGTTGTTCCGTAATGACCACCCTTAATATATATTTTTAGAATTCTTTCTAAAGAGGTTTACACGTTAGGGTTCGAAAATTAATGCTGTAGGAAGGTAAAGAACAAAATTTTATTAACTAATGAAGTGGATAGCACTTGTCATTCAAAATACAATCATTAAGAATAATCAAACAGGTTTAGGTGTTAGCAGCCCAGTCGAAATAAATAGTGATTTGTTAGTTTCCTATAGTGTTTTTATTTCCACTTGCTTAAATATTAATTCATGGCCCCTGATGCAAATATTTTCTTATTATTTCATGTTTGAAAGATTCTAAATATATTGTATATTGCGGATTATGAATATTGAACACTCTATATATAGCCAGATAGTGTTAAAATTAGTTGTTGTTGCGCTGTTTCATCACTGTACTATAGCATTTCATTTTATAAATGTTCAAAAGCCTGAAATGATGTAGATTAAAAGATAGCAGTTTTTGCAATTCCGTCAATTCGTGCAAATATTGTTGAAATCTTAAATTGAACAATGATTCTAATCGAGTTAAAGAAATATTAGTTTTCACTGTAATATGGCTTAATTCAGCTATGGATTAAGATTTCTCAACAAATTCGAACCATATTCAGACTAAAATACCTGTTTTAAATGTGAAAAGTGGATACCAGTTGCAATATCAGGCATAATGAATTTGTCCTTTGTCTAATCGTTAGAAGACTCGATATATTGGTAATAAATCCTCATTTACTTTATTATGTAAAGATTACTTTCTGTTCAGATTTAAGTCATGTCTCTTAAACTAATAATGAAAATTGAAAAACTATTTAAAAAAAAAGAAGAAAATTAATTGGGATGCTATTTTTAGTGAATTAAGCGAATAATTTTTAGCGCATTGTTATTGTTATTGTGCATTCATGGTTGTCGAAAAGTTTCGTAATTTTAGCTGTTTTCGTTACATTTTGGCTGTTAGATTATATAATGAGCATATCTAATGCAAAGGGAAATAATGAAAATTTAGTGGGGAACATTTAGGAAAATGACTTTAACAAGGATCTCTCTTCCTTTCATCTTTTAAATGAACGATTATATTGATCTTATTTCCCGAATCCTTCAAGATGTTGCGTGATGGATTTAGATAGATTTTCTTAAGTCCTTTCTTAGGTTTTCTTAAGTTTTTTCTCTCTGTTTTTTTTCACCACACAAATTGAACCTAGCTATCGACTTTTCCCTAAATCGTGAAATATATTTGATGGTAAAAACATACTTTTGGAAAGACTATTTTTGGGTTTGCATGAAGCGTTGGTTAGAAGTTCTTCTGTTTATCAAAAAAAAACTTGTTCTTTTGAACATAATTCAAAGCAGCTTTAATTAAAACTTAATTATCTTTCAAACATCAGGGATCTATTTACGATAACCAAAATAAATAAATTAAAGTAGAAATCTTTGAAAACCACGTTTTAAAAAAGAGACATATATATATATATATATATATATATATATATATATATATATATATATATATATATATATATATATATATATATATATTAGTGACATTTTTAACTGTTACGAAATATTTTATTCAAAATTTTGTAACATGAATTGAAGCATGAATTTTGTTTTAGCAAAATTACATCGTTTATTTGATTTAATCGTGAAATTAGATTGCTACAAGTAAAAATCCCAGTTAAAGTAAAAGGGAAAGGATGAGGTTTGTGATTTGCTTATTTTTGCCGACAAAGAAGTCCAAAACTATTAAAACATGCTTGCGTCATGTTTGAACGACCCCCCCCCCCACCTAAAAGTACCCCACGTTCTTCGTTTGATGTGTGAAAAAAAATACAATTATTTCTTCCTTTTTTAGTAAACTTGAAATCTTCAGTTTTTAATTTATTTTTTTTAATTTTATAACTTAGATAAACAACTAGACGTCTTACGTAATTGTAAGCAAATAAAAGCGAGTATCTTGTTAGTTTTATATTTAGTCCACAAACAAATATTTCTTTTTAGAAACTTTTCTTTTCTTTTGTTTACCTCGTTTTTTTCCGCTTAAGTTTAATTATTAATAGTTTATTTCCCTTAATGAAAACTAATTCGTTCTGGAACAATGACTACACATCAACCACATGCTTCTAGCATAATTATTTTTGGAAATCTTTTGTTTTGATCAATTCAAAAAATTATTTTATAAAAGTTTAAGCAGATTTAAGTTATTTTATAAAATCAAAGTCTTACAATTTTTTCATAATGTAACAATGAAACATTCTACTGTAACGAGAAAAAAAACAATTTGTGAAAGAGTATTTCTTTGTTTTTCTCAATAAATAAATATAAATTCATAATACGCAATCAATATTGCGTATTATGAAATTTCAATATAATAGTGGCATTTTAAAAAATTTATTAATCATCTGGTTTCCATTACAACATTAATATCTTTAGTTGATTTATTTCACATTTTTCGACTGAGCAACTTAACTTTTTATTAACAATGCTATATGTGCCAAAAAGGACTATGCTAATGATATTGTTTCATGATCTTGAAGTCATGCTGTCACGGAGTTTAAAACAATAGACTTGAATAAAGCATTTCCTTTTCCTAAGCATAAGAAAGCATAATTCTTCATACGTTAAACAGAGGCTAGATAAGCTCCTTCCTATTTGACTATTTTGCGATAAAAAAAATTTAAGCTACTCCTTCATTGTAACATTTTTATCATAACATATCGTCCCCATTTAATTGTATACGGAACAAAATTATGTTGTATGAAACCAATGTTAAACCACTTCACTACCATCAGTTATAATGTGGTAATATAAAAATTAGAAATTTAACGCGTCTGAATATTCTTCAATTAGAGATTTCTTTGGAAGGAAAAAATAGTATTATCGCACACATATTATGCCTTTGATTTGCATTGATCTATTTTTAAATCTAAATGTCACTTATATTTATTCATGCAAATATTAACAGTTCTAATTATAATTGTTTATTAATCATTAAATATCAAATAGTTAACACTGATTCTTCAAAATACTATACTAATATAAATGTATTACATACTATTTAAAATTAAAATTTCATAAAAATTACAGCATTTAAGAATGCACTCCCCCCCCCCTTTGTAACTGAATAATCCACAACGTAAAAAATTCCGGTGAATTCAAATTACAGTAAAAAATACTGGTACCCAGGGTGCATCTTCCGAAAGAATAATTTTACCGTAAAATTTTATGCCGTACATTTCAAAGTATTATTTAAATTTAATATAGTGATTCAGTGATTTTACAATAAATATTGCTGTAAAAATTACGGTGTATCAGATTTTTTGTACCGTAAAATTGCACGGTAAAAAGAATAGGCACCCTGGGTGCTGGTATATTTTAACTTAATTTGTTCCGGAATTTTTTACATTGCGCTTTATTAAATAATATGAAATAAGTATAAATTATTTCATATTATATTAGTGGTACTTCTTTGAGTGGGCTGATTGTATTCGTTTCATAATATTAAACTCAACAAGTTAAAATTTTGCAACCCAATTCAGATAAACGGGTAACTCTCAAGTTAAATGGGACTAACTCCTGTAAAATGATTAAATAAAATCAGTTTTGTTTTTGCATAGATAGGAAGTCAAACAAAACAGGTCATAATAATGATATCTAAAATCTAAAGTTATTCCACATTCATAACAAACGAACCTCTATCATATTTCTAATAAAAGTCCTTTTGTATATCAAGTCAAAGTGCTCAATAAATATCGAATATTTGATCTTAATCGTAAGCGATGCACTTCATTAAGAAATGAATCAACTACAATATATAAATATATATATATATATATATCTTATAGAACATAACTTTATAACAAATTTAGAACTAAATCACTCGAATGGCTATCCAGAAATTGAATTTTAATTACAATAGTTGAGGTTTTCCTTTCAAACCGTTAAGATTCCATTCTAGTTCGTGAAAATCCAAACGTTAGAACAAAAGTTATTTTGAGAGATTCGTTTTTTTTTTTTTTTCTACCACACTGTACTACCTTTTTTTCATATATAAACAACTTTTTGTCGCCGAAAATTAGTGGATTAATGTATAAAAAGTTACAGGCATCATTTTCATTATTTTTTTTTATCTAGCAATATTTTTAGCTTAATTATATTTGATTAAAATAGCAAAGAAAAATTATAAATAAATAAAAATCAAGAAATAGAAATTAATATCATTTCAAAGATATCTAACCTAATGTATATAATTCTAATATAACTCTATGTGTTTCAAGTATCTTTTATATAATTTTCAATATGAATGTAAAAAAAATTTCAGTATGTCGTATTATTATTAATGCACTATCTCTTAACTCTTTTCTTCTTGAATTTTTTCCCATATTAACTCCTTTTTTCCCCTAACTTCGGCTTACTTTTTTGTAAAACATTCACTCAGTCTAATAATTTTGGTATTAACTTTTTCGTCAGATTGTTCTTGATTTATTGGTGGTGAAAAAATATTAATGGTATAAAAATGATGCGAGCGTTACTTTCAACAACTATCAATTTAGATGGAAAAATTGCTGGGCTTGACCCCATTCCTTTTCAGAACCAAAAGGTAATCAATTTTGAATCATCAATTTTTCATGCTCTTGTTCATTCGTGGAACTCGAACCTTCATTTGAATCTAATTTTTAGAAAGTCTAATTTTTTTTCGGAATTCTTAAGAAGAAAAAAGAAACGATGTCGAAAATGTATAAATTGTATGTTGACTAAAACTAATAAATAAAAACTAGTGAAATTTCAACTATCACATTTAAATCTTTACTCCAGTAAAATGAATATTTTAACTTAATATTTAAATCCTTTGGCATTTCTGTTCATTGTGTGTAGCTTTATTCAAAATAGAAAATATCAGAATTTAAAAAGAGCAAGGCATGAAATATCATTGAAATCAAAATTTGTTGTATTTTGATTAATAAAACTCGAATTCAATTTTAACAAATTTTGCAATAAATCAAAATTTAACAGACTACGATTACCTTTAATTTCCTCTTAAGTTGAAACCATTAAGATATTTCTTTCACCATAAGTTTTAAACTTAATGTATTTCAAGTTATTTTTATGGCGATAATTTTTTCATAAAGATAACTCTTCAAACCACTGTTTCTCGCAAAAGTTTCAGGTACGTTAATTCTAATAAAATTCATGTATAAATTTTAATTACATCACTTCATTTATTTTGGAAAAAAATTTCGTATAAATACACGGCTGTGACATTTTGAAAATTCTCAAATATCCAGCTTAAAAGTTCTGTCTAGCTATGAGTGCATTGTGGCTACCCCCTATAAATTCAATAACTGTAAATTCTACAGAAAAAAAGAGAAAAAAACATTTTTCACTGGAAGAAACTGTTTAAAGAAAAATACAATTTTTTTCTGTCTTTAACCCCTTGGGGACGGGTGATTCAGAAAAGCATTCGTACAAAATCAGGATCAGGACGTAATTAAATAAAAAACGGTAACTTAAATGTAGTCGTTTCTAATTTGACAGACTTACTTTGCTTTTACTTTAATTATTGTTAGTTTAATCATATATATAATCAATGTTAATTCAAAGTATAACTAAATAGTTTTATTTTGAACAAAGTAATGGTGAATTAAATAAATCCAGTTTTATCTTTTTACCCTGGTTGATACGGTTTTATGCTGGCACGTATTTGTGACAGTTGGCTCGAAAGGGTTAACTGTTATTCGCGAAGTGTATAACATTTCCGTTTTTTTACGGACTTTCTCCTTATATTTGCTTAAAGCTGTTCTGTTGACAATACGGTTTTTTACTGTTTTTCATCTTAATCATAAACGGATTAAAACCGTTATTTCAAATTCCTGTTTTTGGCTTTCAGTTTTGTTTACCATACAATAAGTTTACCTTTTTTCGAATCATTTTACGATTATTTTCTATACTTGCTCTTACTTTTCAGAAACTACTTTATGGTTTTGTATAAATAAAACTGCTATTCGACTTTAGAATCAAAATGATTCGCTATCGCATTATGTTTCTTTAGGAATAAGTTTTTGGTAAGTTAAGTTGCCAGGCAATTTTATAAGGGTGAGTCACGATAATTTCATGTGCTTTTACACTTAAATATGAGTTCAATAAGACAGTTTAAGAGTTTTCTTCATAATCAAAACTAGAGCTTTGGCAGCACAGAGGACTGAGTACTCGTCTCCAGTGAGGTGACCGAGGTCCGAATCCCTGCGTTGATTGGTCTTGCGTAGCTTTGCTTGTGGCTCTCATCCACCTCAATGCTGAAATAATTAGTTTATTAAGTTTTTTTCTTCTGTTAAAATAGCAGCACTTATCTGCTTAAAAGATAGGTGTTAGTTTTTAAATAACAGTATTTCTCTATGAAATAAGCAGTTTTATACTGGCACACCAGCTGACAGGTTTTTACCCCGCGTATTTAACAGATTCATTTATTCTGCTAAATACAAGGTGCCCCAGAGTATGATTAAAACTGTTGGCGACGCTTAATATTTTAATCTGACAGCTTTCAATGGGGGGAAAATATTGTAAACAACTTCTTGGTGTCTCTTTATATTCTAAAGCTCTTTTGTCTTTGAATTCTTGTTTAACTTGTTCTTCTGATACTCTTTAATTTATTTACATTATCAATATAAAATATAAGTACTTTAAATTGATGATTTTACTAAAAGAAATTCTTGTAACGAGAAACAGTTTAAATGCTAAATAGCGTTCGATTTGAGGAAAACTAAAGTAGGAAACAGTTCTTAGATTCAATTATTTAAAAGAACTTAATGGATTTGAAATATTCACTAACTACATTTTGCATTAAACAATACGAGTTAAGAAATCATTTTAGAAGAACTTAAGGTCCGTTAATGGACTCTCTAAAGATTATCTTATCTTTAAAAACAGAACCCTTCACAAAACATATTGTCTTAAAAACGGATCATTTACTATATTTTTGATTCAAAAAAAAGATCCTTCATTAAATTCTTCTTTTGGAAAACGGAGTCGAAGGAATCTTTAGATCATTATTTTAAAACAGCTCCAAGGAAAAGATGCATTTTGTGCTTTTCTTCCAGAGAAACAGAACATTGTAATTTTAGGTTCTGACTATGATAAGTTTGTTCACAAATTCACAAAAGCCTCTGGAGACTGTTAGTTTTTGTGCTCTTTCACAAACATGATATTTCCCAAAATAACTCCTGATTTTTAATATAACTAAAATTTCAAAAATTCAAGTCTTAGATTTGGATCACTTTCAAAGACTCGTTTGCATTCGAAAAAATTCATGACTTAAATTTCACATTAAAAGTACAAAAAATCATTAATTTTAAGGAAGTCGTATATTTAAAATTCGATTCTTGAAAATCTTAAACTCAAACATTTCACACAAGTTCTCACAATTCAAACTTTTTCGATTTTTACTAAACAAAATAAAACATAGTAAATTTTAAAAAAATTTGCACGAAATTTTCTTTAGATAAGCTAATTTCATAATTGTGTGTAGAAAATTTTTGATTCACTTAAAATATACTCAAAATATAAGGCAATATTTGAAAATTAAAATTGAAATTACCTTTCGACAGCTCTTCTGATTGGGATCCGATTGGGACCATATTTTCCAGATTTTAAGGGTCAGAAATCTGAAACCGCCGAATATAAGGTATGTTTATTCAGAGAAAGTACGTTTTTGTGCCGGATTTCGCAACCTAAAATATCGTCGGAGTTAATTAATTAGCATGTTTGAGGTCACACCAATAAAATTGAATCTCAGTACATAAAAATCCGATAATTCGATTAAAAATTGTTCAAGGTGTTCCATTTATTTATTTTTCATGCACAGTACATCATTCTAAGCAATTTGCCAATTTAAAACACTCACTAATTACTTTTCACACTGAACATTCAGCTAGTTAAGTACAAAAAACTAAAATATGTTATCTTCGGTATGGTTCGCTTGAAGAATTTCGTATTTAATCTATTTAACTGTGTTAGACTTTTATAATTATAATAAATCGTTCATAAAATATTTAAAATCACCATAAATTATTAACAAAATGAATTAAGCTTTTTTCCTTAAGTATTTTTTATCGGGATTGCGTAAACACTGAGAAATGTCAGTTTAATAGGGCTTCAAACTTTCAACAAAACAAGCAATATAAAAGAAACCTTAAAGTATAGTTTGTAATTAGAAAGAATCAAATCGAGAAGTCTAACATTTTGTAAAAAGCCTTTAAAAGTATTTAGTTTCTTTCGTATTTTCTTTAACAGATCTTAAGCATCTCTTACAATAAATCTTAACCATCTATAACTCTAAAGATAAAGCATCAGTTATTCAAATAATTTCTGTTTCAGGCTAACCTGAGTATTTGCCAGAAACTTCAAAAATTTGTTCTTATTTTCCTGTTTTAAACCTTGTAATATATTTAAATATTTAGATTAGTATTTTTAGTACCTTGCCTTCCAACAATTTTCTGATATATATACAAATTTAAAAAATAATAATTTAAGGTCTAGATTAGCAAACATTACATAGATAAAAATTTTCTAAAATGGTAAATTATTCTGCTTTTAAAAAAATACTATAATCAGGTTCATTTTTTTTCTTAAGCGAACGTAAATACTTTTAGTATAATCGTTAAATGAAAGCTAAAAGTTTTACGTATATTTTTGCCTAATTTGAATGAGGAAATATGTTTTTATGATATCATTTTTAAATATTAAATCAATATTCTGTTTTATAACGCAGTGTAATTGAAGAATTGCAGCGTTTTTCATAATAAACGAAAATATTTTTGCTAAGTAAGCAAACAAATTTTATTTGATCTGAAATAAATTCATAAAAATATGTATTTGATGTATTATATAATCTTCAATACGCATTTGATAGACGAGCATTAAATATTTCTGAAGAATATTTTTTTAATATTAATCTTCGAATTGAAATGAAATGATAAAATAAATTGTTATTGGTTCAACCAAAATGCCGACAGTATTTTTTCATCAGCGGTATAATTTTGTTAAAAAACAAAGTTGCATACATGATTTTCAATTTGTTTTTCTTATAAAAACCTGTCTAATAGTTTGTGCGTAAAATTTTATCTAAATTTTTATATTAAAATTTAATCAGATAAAGGTAAAAAATTAAGTATACTATAAATTTTAATTATTGATCGATATTCATTGTTATAAAAAGAAATAATTGGCATTTGATTTGCAAACATCGCAACTCTTTTTGAAAAACAATCTTTTTTTTTTTTCAAAATTCAAGAGCTTTTAAATAATTATTGTCAATAATATTTTGTTTGACAACAAATAAAACAATAAAAACAATAGCAAAAAATTAAAAGCAAAAAAAAAACTTTATTAATGACTCTTTATCCCTGTTGACATTTGAATTAATGAGGCTAATTGTTTACAATTCTTTTTGGCTTCTGACAAATGTTATTGTAATTATTTTTAAAAAAATGTAGAGCATAATGAACAATATTTTAAGCAAATCATATTTTTTAAATAGTTATTTGAATTATAAATCTGTTATATACGAGATGTTAAAGAAATGTTTTAATGAATGATAAAAAAAAAGTCGATAGCTTTTGTTACAACAAAAGTGTTATATAGAATAAATAAGGTTTTAAATTTTATACGAATCCAAAAATAATAATAATAATAATTTTTTATATTATATTTACGCTCCCACCATATTAGGAAAATTATTACATATATTAGTCATAAAATATAATTGTCTATATAAAAGTTTTAAAATATTTGTAGTTTGACAAAAGGATCGTTTTCCTTTTTTTTTTCTTTTTTTAAACTAAAATACATATTTCTTTCGAAAAAATAAATAATCATATCTCAATGCAAATATTAATCCTTCAAACGTTGACTATGATGTAAACTGTACAATGATAGGGTTCAATATAATCTAAAGTATCTTTAAGCTGAACAACTTATTAAGTTTTCTGCTATTACATATTTTAACGATTTTTCTTAGAGTGTAATAAATTGTTTCTTAAAGCCGTGCTTGCTAGAACTTTTATTCAGAATAATGAGAACAGTACATCCGAACATTTTTGTTTCATGCATAAAGTAGTGGGTTCTTATTTTATTTTACATATTATTTTATTATATATATATATATATATATATATATATATATATATATATATATATATATATATATATATATATATATATATATATATATATATATATATATATATATATATATCGGTTAGATTAAGCAAATACTATGCCATGTCTAGTATTGTCATACTACTACGCGCTCAGACTATTGATGCTTGATAAGAATATTTTATTATTTTATTAAATACAACAATGACTTTTTTCTATAAGGATAAAAACAAGACATCTTCTTCTAAGCGCCTGTATCTCGAATCGGAATTATCTCTATTGGTTAGATTGATCATCAATAAGAAATTCACTAATAAAAGATTGAGCAACTTTTAAAAAATTAAGGGGAAAAGTACCCCAAATATCAGTCGCCAATAGAAAAGTAATCTACTTTATACTATTCTTTACTTTCCAGCTTTGCTCAACTTACAAACTACTCTTAAGTTATAATTTCATAGAAAGAAAAACATTTTGTCTGTGCAGTATTCTAGTTTGTTATTATAAAAAAATATTAGATCTATTTATTACTATATGTGTTTTATACGTATTTATATCCTCATTATAATGAGTTCTTATAATTAGAATTCTATGTTAATTCATTTAATTGAATTTAATTTGTCTCAATCAGTACTCCATCAATTCTTAATTTAATCCTAAAAATTGCAAGACCCAGATTTAAAATGGTGCGTGTTCTTTTAAATGCGCTTAATCTTACAAAAATAGCGAGCTCTGTGATCTATCTTTCAAATTTTTGTATCGGCATAAATCATTCTGAAGTATAAAACAATTGGGGAAAATCAAAGATATTAAAGAAAGTCCAACTCTTCGACAAAATAGGCATTGATATTAAAGTATTTTAGTCGCAATTTCAATATCAATGCTTTGCTTATTTACTGAAGCCGTGAATCACACTGGCAATATGATGAATTTCTTCGAAGTCACGAAGGTCTTTTACAATCCTCCGCTTTGCAAGTATTTTTGTCCGAAAAGACCCCTTCATTTTTGAGAAAAAGTTGTAATTCACTAAATGCAAGCTAAAATTTCAAAAAAGGAACCGTCGAAAATATCACGCTACTCTTCCTTCATCCTTTTTTAAGTTTGCGCTCTCTGTTTTCTAAGAATTAGAGCTGGAATTTAGAATGAGTGTTTCATATGTAAACAAGATCTTGTTTCTATCAACAATGCAAGTCAAAAGAACGAAATATGCGAAGCAAAGCAGTCACGATTTTTCCAGGTTCTCCAATTTTAATCAGTACTCCTTTCTGTAAGTAAAATGTAAAATTCGTAAAAATTACCTTTAAATACCATAAAAGTTTTGTCCAACGTTTTATATCTTTATGTCTATTTAATTTACTGCAATAATGATTTGTTTTAGAACATCTAATATAAAATATTCTTTCAAACTTCTGATTTCTGAAAGGAATATTCGAGCTATAATTTAGAAGTTCATTATTCAAAAGCTTCTAAAAAATTTTTTAAATAAAGGTGAGAATTCTTTATTATAATTTAATGAAAGATACTTCACATTTTTATTTTCTATCAAGTGCATAAAACAAATTCTTCTAAACAAGGCATTTGGTGCACATTTAGACATTTTGTTAATAATTTCTTGGTACTTTTTTCATATGAACTCTTCTGCATTCTTCAAACTTACAGTTTTTTTTTATTTTTCAGAAAATGATCTACCAGAGATGATATTCAGCTCACTTTGACTCAGTCGTCTATTTTAGTGATCGAGTAAAAGATACGCCTATTTTTCTCGTCAAATCTGGTAGGTATAAATTCCCCTATCGTTTCCATACATATAAATGTATTATTCTATTCTCACTCTAATCTGTTTAAAGTGTTTTACAAAAATATTGAAATCATAAAATTTAAATATACTCTCTTTACACCGAAAAATTATTTTAAGAGCTAAGAAGAAAATAAACATCAGTCCAAGTGAGGTAGTTTTAATGCTAACGCCGTTTTAAATTTATTTGATATCAAATTGTGGTAAAACGGTTAAATAAAATTAAAAATCAGATAAATGAAGAGCAAAAAATGGTTCTTAATCAATTTAATTACAAAGAAAGGCTCCAAACGTTTCATTGCTACAAAATTGATTTTTTTTTCTTACGGAAAACTTATGTGGATTAAAGTTTGTATGGGGTTTATTAATCGCTCTTAATTAAGGGAAATTTTCAATGTTCACTTGCCGAGTGAAATAGAAAAGCCACAATTTAAGCCTTGAAAACTGAAATAAATTTTTTTATTTAAAAAGTATGTTAAAAGTAAGTTCCATGGCGAAGGTACAATTAGAGCTATTAATTTTGCACAGTTTTTTTTATAAATATATAAAATTTTTATATTTTTATAATACATACAAATTTGGAAAATATTTTTTGACAAATAAATAAATATGCGTCACGTTTGGGATAAAAACGTGGTATCGAATCTAGTTAAAAAGAATTGACTGTACTTTATAATGTACAAATACGTTAAATATAGCTCCAATATTGCTTGATTTCTCTTAATAGATGAAAATCATTAAAATCAAGAAGTAATTCTTAATTTTGCACATTTTATGAGCCCAAATACTGCAGTGTTGAAGTACCTGAAAGTACCTACAATGTAATAGTTCCTGAAGTACCTAAATCCGGTACGTTTTTTATTTTTCGAAAACTGAGACTTTTCTTGATATTGACATTATGAGCCATCTTTTTTATTAGCATTTGGAACACAGGCTTAAGATAGCATATTTAACCTAACAGCTGTGACTAACTATTACAATTATAAATACAACATCATTGATTAAAAAGCATTTTTTTCATACGAAAGTCTTAACATTATGTTGATCCGGGTTAGAATCCTGTGATATCCTTGTTGATTCATATGTTGCTATCGGTTCTTATTGATCACAGTCAAGATATTTCCAGATATCAACGGATTACGGTTTAAAGACCCTTTTTAATCAGGCTAACCGTGAAAGGTTTTCTTCACCATGTAACATATATATCGACCATTTTCCTTCAATAAGTTTTTTGCGAAGAATTAGTCGCAATTATCTCCAAAGACGACTTTGTTTAGTTAGTTTAATATAGTTTTCTTAGTTAGTAGTTAATAAGTAATATATAATAGTTTTTTTGTCTTATGGGTTGGGTTCAGAATCACTAGGATATGAATTTGAACAAAGAGAGACGCACAGCTATATGAATCGGCTACCGGATTATTATTAAAGTATGGATTGAGTATTCAACGTTAGTGAACAGTTTCATTTTAAGAATTGTTGAGCTGAAAGTGATTTCTCTTTGTACTTACCATTAAGTATTAATAGTAGTGTTGTCTTAACTGTCATTTATAATTAATGGAAAAATTAAGATTACTTATACTTGAGCTAACTTTAATCAATAAATAAAGATAACTTAATTAACATAGAATTATAGTCGAATTTGTAAGTATAAGTTGTTTTGTAGTCATTAAATTTATGTTGCCTTTGTTTGTATTTTTGATGCAATTTCTTTAAAAATGAAATAAAACGCGATATTGCAATTTTACTGCACTATTACAGTGGCAAAATATAATGAAAAGTGAAACGGTTGAGTATTTTCGGAAAAATCCAAAGCAATATTGATTAAATGAAATTCATTAAATGTTTGGACGATAACATAGTTTCAAATAATATTTTTTTTTATTACTTTGAACATTTTTTGTTTACTCTTCAACTGATGCTCTGTATTTGATAACAAACTTAGTGAGACAAAATAAATTATCCGGAAATATTTTTGATCTCAAACATTCTTATCATGGAAACTTCTATGATATTCATGTAAACTCTTCAATCAACAAGACTAATACTCGATTTAAAAAAATTATGCCTTAAGATAGGAGGAACATTTTTTTTTCATTGTTTACTTATTTATTTTTTACCCTTGAAATAAATTATTCGATATGGATCTTTCTAGGATCTTTAACTGCTTATTTTTAAAACCGTATGCCTTATTTTGAATTAAAATTTATTTCAAACTATATGTGCTTAGTTAACAGTGAACACACTCTCAAAAAGTTAATTATTTTAGCTTAAAAAATGTTTCCATAAATACATTTTTGATAAATTATAAACTGTGATACGATGAAGCTCAAAACTACAAAAAATTATTACTGTTATAATTATTATCTGACTCCTATTACATTATATTTATATTGCTAAATATACTATTATATTGATAACTACACAGTTCAGTCACATTAAGGTGACTACTTGTCAAAAGTCAGAATAACCGCCGTTCACAGAAGGACCACTGCAAGACGTGTAGAAAGAGAGTCAATTGAATACTTAAAGATGTTTACTAGAATGTTGAGCCATGTCGACTCCAGTATCATGATCAGCTGGGTTAGGTTACGTGACAGATGATTCATGGAGCGACTAACCCAATCAAGATGGTCTCATCGATTCTCGATCGTTTTAAGTCCGAGTAGTAGTTTGTGGCCCATTCTGTTGCTCTTCGAGCCTCGCACGAAAACTGTGAGCTGTATGACACGTCACATTGATATGCTGGTAGATGCGAATTGTTTTTCATCAGGATTATGGCATGTAAGGCTGGGCATAGTGCACCTGGAAAATGCCACCGAATCATTCCTCAGACTACAATGCTCCCTTCTTCAGATTGAATCCTTTCGGCCCTTTTTGCAAGATGTTAGATTTCAGACGTTTCACGTCGTACACGCCAACAATCATCTATCCGATAGAGCATAAAACGTGATTCATCGGAAAAAGTCATTTGTCACCACTCTGTGGAGATCTAGTTGGGGTACTGGCATGCAAATCCCTGCCTTCGTCGCCGATAAACAGCAGTCAGTATAAGTGTATTAACCAGGCCTTCGCTGAACCGTCACATAGGAGACACTGTTGGTAGCCTATTGATTCATCTAAGCTGTCAGTTCTTCAACAGTTACGTGTTTATTCGCCCGAATACATCTCCGCAGCCGTAGTTAATTTCTGTCATCCATGGTCCGTGGTGAATCACATTTGCCCCGAAGTTGATTTTGGATAGTGGCATTTTGTTTCAATGCACGATGCGGATGGTGTTTTTAATATAAATGTAAACAATACCAATCTCGAGTTCTCGAGAAATGACAGGTCTTGAAATGGCGATTCTCGTAACGATTTTCTTCTTTAAAATACAAATAATAAATCTGGCAACAAATATACGTATACAAAAAATGCAACTCAAGAGAGTCTCAAAATACAATGATCACGTTGTGAGCCAAATGGGTTCAAAATACATCGGAAGCAGTAACCCGGATGTATAGGCAGTAAAGAGCTTGCAGTGCACCATAGCTTAGAAAACTCCATCCATATTTTTGGCATGTTGGCAGGCAAACAGTTTAAGAAATTGGCCGTTTCAGAAATGCTTCCCCCCTTGATCCGAAAGGCAATCATCATGCCTTTTTGGTCATCAAATAAATCGTTCTATTTTTGAATCACACCACTGATTTGAATGTTTACCGATTCACTCGGACACCCTTTATATACGCCGCTCCACTGCAATGTGCTGCCATCTGTCATTTGTTATTTCACGTTGACGTCATAAGTAGGTAGTGGTCACATTAATGTAACTGAACTGTGTATTTATATTGGCAGATCCTAGTCAATTTTTACTAGTCTTACTAATAAAAAAAATTTTATCCTATAGTTTCTTCTAAAAAATAAAGCAAGATCATTATAGCAAATTTTGAATATCGTTAGAATTAATATATTGAATCTTGGTTTAAATTAATGCGTAAATGTAAGATTTAAACAGTTACGGACTATTCTATTAACACTAGATAATTTTATTCTACTAATTTTTTTCTTTCAAAATCTCACTTCTGAACTAAACTGTGACTTTTTTCTTAGAGGTAAATTAGTAACTCTTTCCATTTTTTTTTTTTTTTTTTTTTTTTTTTTGCATTTGAGCTTACTTATTTTTATCCTTTAATGTACTTTATTTGATAACTTAGCGTAAGCAATTATACCATACGCTAAATCACCCTATGCCGCACTGCATCATTTTTTCCCTCCACCACAACTCCTAAACTTATATTTCTAATCAATAAACTTTATTCGCAAAATAAGGAATTTGATCCAATAGTATTTTTGCTGAAAATGATTAATTTATGATTAATCATGAATTTCAAAAATCCATACAATTATTATAGTTTTTAATCATAAGTATTGATAAATTTATATTTTTTGTTTTCATTGACAATCTTTGAAATATATTTATTCCTAACATAAAATCTTTACATCATTTTTACATTATATTAAAATTCTTTTATATTTAAAGAATAAGAACTAATTATTCTTGCCAAATAGTACAATTTTGTTTTAAAATGTAGTCTTAATCATGCACTTTAAAGAAGTTTCATCCCAGGTATATCATCCGTAAAAACCATTTTTAGGGAAGATTTTATACCGTATTTTTTACAGTAATATTTATTTAATTGCAGTGATATTACAGTAAATATTACTGTAAAAACTACAGTATATCAGAGTTTTTTGTTCCGTAAACGGTAAAATGGATTTCACGATTTAAAAAAAAATGCTGGCACTCTGAGTGCCGGTACTTAACCTTAATTTGATGCGGAATTTTTAACAGTGAATATTTTACAGTGCCTTATAAATTTTTTGGCGATCGACTGGGACTTCTGTTCCAACTTTGTACCCTAATTTCTTTAAAATCTAACTTTCAAAATCTTTGAAGTCTGAACTATTTTATTCTTAAAAAAATTTTAAGAGCGTCTTCCTTCGCCATTTTGGATTTAGCTTAAATTCTTAATTTTTGTTTTCTTGATATTTTTGTGCGTATCCAACTTTTGATGATGTAGTATAATTCTGCAGTACAATAAAAGTCGAAAATAATGAGGTTGCTTAGTTATAGATTAGGATAAATAGCGCTTAATAATTTTTAGAACTATAAATTTTTCCTCAAAACTTTAGAGCAATAAAATGATGCAATTTGCGGTTTTGAGTAAGTTATTTAAAACTACACGTTTCTCAGTGTTTAGATTTTTTTTTAAATCTAATTTTAATACAGTTTATACTGCTAAAAGCAAATTTGGATGACAAAATTCTTGTAACATTAATTGCATAAAAACAAAGATACTTATCAAATATCTAAAAACAGGCAACTGTATACTATATAACTCCTTATTAAACTGTTGATTGCAGAATCGCATTGGCAAAATTTTGCCAGAAAAATTAATGCAGAATCAAAAATACCGCAAGATTCTCCAATTTGATTGAGAAGCGGCCTTGTATTTTACAAGTTTCGAAAGATATTGCCAAATAGAGTAAATATCCATCATCAGGTTATTTGCAAAAATTTAATAAGAATTAAAATAATATTTAGAATTTTCCCTCCCCGTCTCCACCCCTTCGACAATTAAGTTCGGTTGAGAGGGAAAAGCTTCTTAAGTGTTGAATTTAATATCGTTATCAATCATTGCAATATACTTTCCTATAAACTTTTAATGTCTCAGTTAAGAAAAATATTATATTACTTAATAAATCGATACTATTCTCACAGTGACCTTGCACCTCAAGCGTTTAAAATTTGTTCAATCAGCGACTTCCCATGACCCCTTTATCGCCATTAGTAAAATGATCAGGTCTAACCATTATCGTTAATTTCCCTTACAGCAACTTAAAGAAAAATCTGATGCGTTGACCATTTTTAAGAATCAGATTTTGCGTCATTCAATTTATTTTAGTTTTAAAAGGCAAAATTGTTGAAAAGAACATCTTGTGAATGAAATGTTTAAAAAGGTGCGATTGGAAGTTGTCAAAAGTTTTTACAAAAAAAAAAAATCACTACACCAGAGATTCTCAAATTGTACTCTGCGGAGCACTCAGTACTCCTTAAAACAATTCTCAGTGCTCCTGAAGCAAAATATATGTAACAATGAATAAACAATTTATTTTAGTTTTAAAAGGCAAAATTGTTGAAAAGAATATCTTGTAAATGTAATGTTTAAAAGGTGCGAGTGGAAGTTGTCAAAGGCTTTTAAAAAAAAAATCACTACTCCAGAGAGTTTTAAATTGTACTCTGCGGAGCACTCAGTACTCCTCAAAACATTTCCTAGTCTTCCTTGAGGCAATATATATGTTTAGAATTAAAAATAGTAGTTTCTTTAGGAAAAAAATTGGAAAAAATCTTTGGGTATATTCTACTAGGAAATTTTGGATTTCGTCGTGCTTGCTGTATTTAAAATGAAAAAAATAAGTCGAGTATCAATTGTTTATTACTGATCAGGGAAACATAGATTATATGTAAAGAAAGTCAGCATTTAATGTGCCAGTTTCTCGTCAACAAAGAATAAAAAATCTCGCTAAAAGGCAACACTCGACAACGCTATTCGATCGCCAACCAAATATAAACCCATAGCCAAACAACCTCATTAAATTTGAGTTTCACGAAAGTAAAAATATAATAATGCCAAAACAATAAAGTAAGAAATTGTAAATCTGCAAACTTTGCCGAAAATTAAATTTTTTTTTTTTTGTATGTTAATTCAAATGCAAAAAATCCATTTAAATGGTGAAATATAGTGTTTGTCAGCTTTACTCCACGAAATCATCATTAACGCTAATTTTGTTATTAAATTTGCTGGATATAGTCCATAACTAAGATATAAATATGTAGCGCTCACGTTGAATTTTCAATTTCAAAAGTTGTTCGTGACTGAAAAGTTTGAAAACCTTTGCACTATACTTTAAGACTTGATCTATAACTAAATTATTAATCAGAATGTGTAATAGCGTTTTCTGAAAAATATGACTATTAGTAATGGTGATAACATCATAACTAAATTCGTATTTTTCAGAAAAAACGTATTTTAAATCAAAGACAGTCGGTTTCTGGGGTACCAGGGTTCAAATTCTGCAATAAAATAACGTCATGAGTGTTATGCTAGTATATTCATCATTTTACTAATAAATAATAAACTGAATTTTATTAAGGGAGAAAAAAAAATTTCAGTTTTTGCTTTCTGCATTAGTTTGATATATTTATGACAGCTGAATACGATATGAACCATTGAAAGATTTTCAAAATGTATTTAACAACGGCTTTTTTATTTCTTTTATTAAATTTATCATTTAATCGAAGTGTCCATTAACACGTGTCTCATTACTTTCTAAAGGGTAGCTTTTATCGTCCCACGGATAATTAATCATTCGAATAGTTTAAATTTCTTATTCCGACTGAATCACAAAATTCATTTCATAGGTTTCATGTTTAAATTTGATTAGAACACTGTCTTTGAATTAATACTTAAATTTTATGTTTTGTAAATTTAAGTATCAATGAATAACGTGTGTTTTTTCTTTCAACAGACCAACAGTCTCCCGATGCACTTATCTGACGACGCAATGCCTTATCCTCGACCTGAGTCCCGTTTAGCAGGGGAATCAAGCCGTAAAAGACGTGGCAATCTTCCCAAAGAATCTGTTCGTATTTTACGCATGTGGCTGTATGAGCATAGATATAGTGCTTATCCATCAGAAAAAGAAAAAGTGAAATTAGCCGAGGATGCCAAATTAACGACTCTCCAAGTTTGCAACTGGTTCATTAACGCCAGACGGCGTATTTTGCCAGACATTATTCGAAGAGAAGGCCACGACCCCCTGCAGTACACAATTACGAGAAGAAATGGTGTTCCAAGATCCGTGCCAACATCATCTTCTAATAACCGATCCAATAATTACAGTCGTTCACTTGTGTCCAATAGTAATTCGATGACAGACGATAGTGTTACTGACATTGATGCAGATAGTGAGGATTCTGATAACAGTTCGACATCTACATCATCTTCACAAATTTCGCAAGAAGGTTGTCATTTGAAACTCACTAAACGATGGCGGAGGACGCATGAGCAAGAGTTGCTTGTTCAACCTGATCCTACTGAATCATCTGTTGATGGAGAAACCTCAAGCCAACCTAGTTCTCGAAACTCAATTCCAGAAGCATGGCCATCATCCACAACACCCGATAACTCATTGCATTACCTTTATATTCTTGTGGACGTTGCTTGTGAGCTTCGTGATCAACAATTGCGTCAGAAAAGTTTAGATTTATGAACTTTGAGTGCCTTAAAGGAGAAGAAAATCTTTCATAATATCATTCTTGTCGTTTTTATTTTTAAAACTTGTTTTTTAACTCGATTTCAAATATTTAATCATTATTACATTGAATCTTTAAAGATATAAATGTGGTTTGGTATTTTAAAGAGAAATTAGCAATTGCAGCATATTATACCTTGAAGAAAAAGCGAAATGATTAGATACTGTCAAATGTGATACTTTCAAGACTCAGAACAATGTCTTCGTTTATTGATAATTGATCATTTCTTTGACTTAAAATGACTTCTAAAAGACAAAGTTTGTCTAGAAATATTATTTCAAACAAAAATCACTGCCGTTGATGAATAAATATTTTAAGTTTCTGTTTTAATGCTCATTGAACTGAAAGTTTGAATGTTGGAATAATTCTTCATAGTTATGCAAAAGAAGAAAGATTGGTTTTAAATCCTACTGTTAAATGAGAACTAAAGCTTCAAGACTCTTCTAACGTAGCAGTTTCTTTTTTTTTTTTCTTTTTTTTTCTTGTATTGTGGAAAGTAGTGAGTATCGAAAAGAGTTCAAATTTAATGAGGTTCTTATTGAAATAATTTTATAATTACTTTACAATTTAGTTATGAGTATTTTAGATTTATAATGAAGATTTTATGCTAGAGAGACATGTTTTTATATTTATTTTCTATTTATCAAGAAACTATAAAAAATCATAAACTCTTTTTTCTTAAAAAAAATAATTTTTCTTGATATGATCATATTTTTTATTTAAATATTTTTTACTTCTTTACTTTTTATACACATATAATGGGCAACTTATTTCTCTGAATGAAACTCTTAAAAAGACATTCAATTAATAGTCAACGTAAAGGATAATAATCCTGGGTGTAACTTTTTTTTATGATAAATTAACTATTCAGGTTTTGTTTTAAATTACGTTTTTTCTTATTAGAAATTCATTTCACCAAAAATTAAGTTTATTTATTTTCGTTGGAATGGTCAAGATATAACACAACTTGAGACTGGTGACGTCATTTATTATTCAAGCTATAAATATGAAGCACGGCAATTACTTCAAAAAATGTATTGGGTAATTTTATGATAGAAATAACAAAATGTCTATAGACAAGCATGAATTCAATTTGTACTAAACAGAAATATGTTCTAAATATACTACAAAAATTCATAAAATTCCCTTTGAAGAAATCACTTCTATCCCTCAAAATAAGCTTGCATGTCTCATTTTGTATTAAATTTTAAATTCATGAATGTGGCTAGATTTTACAACTTGCAGACAATTCGTATATTCAATATTAATTTTGAAAAAATTCAAAATGTAAGCAATTTTTTTCTTCCTTTTTTTACAAATATTATAAAAAGTTACCTTATGGTCTGTTACCGGTATTTATTGTGCATGTTTTAGAAATTATATATAAAATTATTACTTTTTTCCCCTCAAAGATAGCGAAACATGGGAACAAAATTAAGTAAAGTGTGTAAAGTAGGCGACAAAATTCTGCATTTAATAACTAAACTAAAGCAACAATTTTTGAATCAATTACCTATTGAAGTATGTAGGCAAATTTTCTTTCCTGAATGTATCCTTGAAAGTTAAAATTTGGAAAATTATTAGGTGATAAATTATATAAAATTATTGAAAAAAGACTATCAATTACGTATAAAAGTGGTAACGTACTTGAATAAAAAGTGTATCTCAAAGTAATATACAATTCTTGAATGCTCCCTATTTTTGTCCAATCTGAAAAACACGATTTCGTGCTATGAATACTGCCGTGCAATCGGAAAAACAAAGTGACTGCTTCATGCATTTCGAAAAAAGCACCGTGAGAACTATATTCTTTCCTTTATTAATACTATCAAAGGTAAAATATAATTTCAGAAAATTGATTTAAAAAAGTTTGCAATGCGTAGTTTATCGTGAGAACTATATTCTTTCCCTTATTAATACTATCAAAGTTAAAATATAATAATTTCAGGAAATTTATTTAAAAAGTTTCGCAATCTTCGTACAAAACTGCCAAATATATAGAAATCTCAATTTTTTATTTTTTGTCGGTTACTCTGATCTTTTTATTACCCGGCGAAATACAGCGTAAATGTTTCTCCCAAGTGCAAAACTTTTTTTCTGTTTTCTATGAAAACCTTAATGAATTAGAGATATTTTTTTTGTAAAATTTTAAAAAATACTATTAATTTCTGCTCAGTCTTCCCCACTATTACTTTTGACCAAAATGAGCTATATAACACAAAAATCTGGGTGCTACAAAACCCGGGCTCCCGGACGTCAGGCAGCTTTAAATAATGTCGTATATGGCATCCAATAATATATTATAATTTAATCCTTAAAAAAATCTGAATATTTTTGGACTAGCTTTTATAACTTAATTCTGGCTCAAAAGAAAAAATTTTAACTTTTATAGATTAACTCTAGAAAAAAAAAATTTTTTTTTCTCTAAATTCCATCGAAACCATTATCCTTATTATATTAGACTTTATTTTCAAACTTTTAATTTGTCTTTACGAGCTACAATCCTCACGTGGCGAAAGCTTTTTTCTATTGTTTGTCTTGAAAAAGCTTTCCAATGGTAAATTACGGTAAAATATTCTAGCATTGAAATGACTAGTCGAATAATCACGCGGATGACATGATTACCGTTACCATCCAACTTATAGTCGCACTACTTCAAAATCAGTTTTTTTTTACTATCTCTTACTCCTAACCTGTTCCAATTCCTTTAAGCGGTGTTCCAAACTGCTCCAAAATAAATAAATTTCATGCAACTTAGCAAATCAACTCAAACATATTTTTTCACAAAATTTTTCTAGGCTTTTCCTAGAAATTATTTTTTTATGTGCGCAAGTGGGAAATAAAAGAATTTTAATCATCATTGTATCATTAATCAAATTATTTAAAGCGTTATAAACAGCTTGATTAAAGTATAATTATTACTTTTAAAAAATTGCTGCTCCAAGCTAATACCCTAGCAGAAATTTAAGGTAATTTTGAGGTTGTTTTGAGGTGTCAAGGTTTATTTGAGGTTCATTCGAGGTTGATTTTGAAAACAACCTAAAAGATTTACCTTCCAAGGTATATAATCAAGGTGTATGAAGTTGTTTTATTCGCACTTGAGGTTGTTTTGAGTTATATATGAGGTTGATTTTGTTAGGTTGAATAATGAGGTTATTTTTGGAAATAAACAACCTTAAAAGCACCTTATTTTTATTTTTTTTTTTTTTTTTTTTTTTGTAAGGATAGACCATCTTCACATCACTGATCATCATAATCAATTTAAAACAAACAAACTAGCATTTATTTTTTTCAAGTACCCACGTTATATGAATATGATAATGAATTTAAAAAATTTTAATAAACAGGATAAAAATGATTATGTAAATGATTAAAAAATGACTTTATAAATATGATAAAAAATGATAATATAAATATGATGCCAACTGATAATACCAAGATTATACAACTTTAATGTTATTCATTATATAATTAAACATTGGAAGACAAATCCGATAGCCAATCAATAAATTAAAGAATTAAAGAAAAGAAATGAGAATCGAATCGTAGCCTTCATATGATATTTCAAAATTTAGCATTAACGACGAGATTAAGTTTCTACATAGATTCATTTTTCACCACAACAATTGTTAGATATGTAAATAAAACACAGCTATTATTTAATGTTTTATCAAACACAATTTCATTTCGCCTTTTTTTTAAACCGTCATTTTCGATAGTTAGTCGAAACCAATACTACGATAATTTTTGTTAGTCAACTTTAAACAAACGGTGGCTTAGTCTATATATATGATGTGGTGTAACAACAAGCAAACTTTCTCTTTTGAATGTAATTTAATTTCGAAGTTCCTATTTCGGAATTTCTTGAATTTTATTTTTACCACACATATTATATAATAGTATTATTATAAAACTATCCATGAAAAGGAAATTTTTCTTTTCTTATCAATTGAAAAATTATGAAGAGAAAAAAACTGTGTAAAGATTTTGCTAATGATCATATCGTGTCATTCTAAGTCCAAAGCAATCAAAAACTAAAAGAAAAGTGTTTTTAAAATATTATTAGCATTTTTTTATTTCATCTAAACGCTGATTTCATTCTTGTCTTCCATTTTTGACAAAATAGTTTATTAAATAGCTGTTAAACTGCAATAGAGCAACAGTTTGGCGTAGTATCCTAAAAAAAAACACTATCACTTAGTTATTTAAAATCTAAAACTCTATTCGAATTATCATCAAATTGATCATTGCATAGAATCCCACAAAATTTGTTTCTCAAAGCAGGTTATGCCATTTAATTATCTAAGTTTATGGAATCTGGCATTAACTACTTTTTATTCTTCTCAGTATGTCTAGCAATTTTAAAGTCAACCGCTATGCCAGTATGTCTAGAAATTCTGTCAGCCTCTAAACTTTAGAAAGTGCTATTATAAGTTTAATTTTTTTAATAATTGACTCACCATGTCATGAAATCATCTAATACTCCTCCGACAGATTCAAAAAGCTTCACCTAAAGAAGACATTGATTAATATAGTATTTAATAAGTTAATTTTTATATTGAAACATTAAATTTTTCTTTTATTTCATCGGTAATAAATTACCGTATGTCGTGTGACTTAACATTTAGTCGGTTAACTTATAATTTTGAACCTAACAAACTTTCATAAACAGAAAAAATTTCCCGCGTATGCGAGGAAAACCTAAGCAAACATGTTCCCAGTTTGAGCGATACTAGTAGGAAGTGGGTACTAGAAATTTGTTTTACCAACGATGTGGTGAAGTCAAAACTGAGGTTTGAACTTGGGACTTTTGTATAAGCAAAGACTTTATACCAATAACTTGTCTCACATATAGTTTGTCTAAAGTAAGAACTCCTCTAGCCATTCGTCTGGACCCGTGGTGGTGACTATGGAAACGAGGTATAACTATTTCAAGTAGGGGTGTGGGGTTACTGTTTAGGACAGGTTTTGGCTCTGGTGGGCCGGAGAAAGGGAATCTTTTTCAACGGTCTATTGTGTTTGCCCTAGAGTGAAGAAAAGCTACCCTCCCTGAAATGCGCTATTCTTGTTCCCATAGCAACAAATGGCCTCAGACTTTGCGGCAGGGGGAGCTTTTACCGTAGACAAATTATATTTCTCTTACTCTTAATCGTGAATTTATTTTTGTTGTGTATTATGATTTAAAATGAAGCACTTAACAGCTAAAATTCCCAGTAAATGAGAACCGGTGATGGCTATAATGAGACCGCAAAATGTTTACATATAAGGGACTTTATTCTTTTTATGAGCCAAAAAAATTTTATTTTTATCTCACTGGCTGTATTTAGAACCTTTTATCTCGTATTTATGTATGCATTATTGCACAGATGATTTGTCAAATGTATATATAATTTTTAAATATTTAATTATAATTTTTAAAAAATCATATCAAGAGGAAAATTTTTCATTGTAAAAAAATGCAGCATTTAATGAATGTTAATGATCATACTTAGGATGTCAATGTATGAACAACTATTTTACTGTGTATTAAATATTTATTCCTATGTTTGCTTTTTGTTAAATTAACGTATAGCAAAGTTAAAACATTTTAAAAAAACCGCCAACAGAACAGAAAAATCGAATATACACTACGAAATTATCTATAGTGTTTTTTACCTGACTGGTAAAAGATCCTTTAACTTTTAAAATTGCTAATCATATTCTTCAGCATTTCTTCATGCATAAATTTTGAAATTTAATGAATTTAGAATATAGACGTTTGTTGTATAATAATGAAGTTTATACTGGAGAAAAAGTTTCCTCTTGGTTTTGTAAAATGTAATAGTGGTAAAAATCCTCGATCGTATAATATATTTGTGGCCACCACAATATGTCATTTTGTAAAATGAATACACCTGTATGAAAACTAAGTCGTACAAGCCCTGCAGACATTAAGATGGTATTTTAAAAAAGGAAATTCTTATAAACATTAACGTTGATTTTCTACCACTATTTCATTTTACTAAGCTATATGGGAATGGGGAAAATTATTATACAATTTTCGAATGAGAATCAAAATTAGATTGCTGAATGTATGATTATCTCTGTTGATACAGTGTTAAAATACAGTCAACCTCTTTTATATTATTATTATTGCAATTGTATATAATAATTTTACAGTTTATGGATGCTTTTTTAGAAATATCAATATTTGAATTTCTTATAATTAAAACTTTAGCTTGTTATTTTTTAGTGAAAAGCAAGTATTTAGTTTGAAATGTTTGCTTTCTAACAAAAACGACACTATAATACGCTTAAATTGATTTATTTTTCATGTTTTAGATAAAAAGTAGGCAATGACATCGCATGGATTGTTGAATACTGCAAGACGTGCAAGGTTTTAAAACCGCTACGGTCATTATTTTATAGAATTAAAAATGACAACAACAAAAATATTTTTCCTTAAAAATGTATGTTGAAAATCCCCTTTTAATAGTTTATTAGCGAAAAAGTAATTTTATTTCAACCGTAAATAGTGAACAGGGACCGTTCAAATATATGCAAATGTCTAAGGGTCAAGGGGAGTTAGTTTTCTTGTTTTTGTTAACACTGAAAGAAACCGTTTGAGCAAAGCTTACGTAAGGCACTAAATACTAAATTCCTTTTTTTCTGGTCAAATTGTTTTTTTACAAATTGCAAAAATATCAAATTTAGAAAGAATTAACACTCTAAAAAAATTGGGGGAAAAACTTTTTAAAAATATTCTTCTGAAGAAAATTAATGAAAAGTAAATTTTGCTGGTACAAATTCAAAATTAGACTATTATTGCTAAAATTTAAAATCTTAGGTAAGAATATGTGAGATTACGTAAGAAATTAATCATACTTTTAACAAGAGGTGAGGAGCTAAAATAGTATTTAAACTCCCCCTTTAATATAAAAGAGATAATATAAAATTGTTTGTACACCTTATTTATCATATGAAACAAAACTATTTCCTCTCGATTATTGATGTAAGTCTTATCATTACGTCCAGCTTTCCACGTCCCACAAATGTAGAATTAGTATTGTGATATTTTATAATTCAATTCAATTTTATTACATGTGCCTTTTTCAGCATTTTGTTTTGTAGAAAAATTTTGAAAGCCTTTTTCATGCTGTGTTATATGAGCAAAGAAAATTTTTTTCGCAGAAGGTTTTAGCTTTTTTTTTACTCAAAATTATCGTAAATGATTTTAGCCACAATTTATGCATACTTTTTCCCTCCTTGAATGGGAAAAAATAAAAAAAAATTCAAACTACGTCAAAAAAGCTTGATTTAAAAATATTGCATAAATTTCATTTTTTCCTCTTAAAAATTTTAGCAAAAATGCTCATTATTTCTCTAGCATGACGCAGTATAGCGCACTCGTATTCAAAAATCTTAGAATTTTCTTATCGGATTAGATAAATTGATATAGGTTTAATTTCACATATAGGTTGATATAGGTTTGACACTACAAAGAATTTCTCGTCAAATTCGACGATATATTTTGTATTAAGGTTATTACAATACGCTAAATATGTTCTCTGGCAATTTTAGTAAAAGTTTTTCTGTTTTTTTTTAAGAAAATATATATTTATACATAATGTCCACTTCCCCTATAGGAATTAAACATTAATAGAATTGACCATAAAAGGACCATTATAGGAAATGACCACAGAACTGGCCATTTTTTATTGACCATAGGTAGCTCGAAGCTCTATTTCTCGTTATGTTACACTCTCAGAAAAATCAGTTCAATAGTGAACCGTAATACGGTGTATATTTGCAGCAACCTTAATAAAATTTAAAATTGAACCATATTTACGATCAAGTTGTACCATAGTATCGTGCATTCAAGTTTACGACAATTATTTGGTTCAACTTTTAGGAGCAAATTTGAAAAATATTTTGATTTAGAACGCCAAAAAAATTTTCATTGTGTAGCAAACAATACTTTTATATCAATTATAACTTTCTTAATCCTTTTAAATAAATATCTGTTCTGTTTATAAACATTTTCTTATCATTTACTAGTTCCACCGCTATTTTGAAAAACTATTTTCTCTCACCCCCTATAAAAAAAAAACATTGTAGTATCGAATTCTGTTTTAAATAATCAATCAATCAATTAGACAACTGCTTGTAATTGATGTTAAAATTTACACTCTTAAGTCTTTTGTTTCCTTGTCTTTGTTATTAAATACAACAAGTACGTATTTGTTATCTGAGTACTCTGAATTTGCTCATAAAAAGTATGTATAGAATATAGATTATCCATTGTTGAAAAAGTTCTATATTATGTTAAAATATTTAAAATGTATTTTAGTGTGTATGAAATCCAAAACTTCTGTGTTAATGTCTAATTTGTGATTCCATTTGAATTAGAATGGTTGAAATGTTAATAGCCACTCAATTCTGTTTCTTTGTAGTCATATGATATTAAATTTACATTTGTTTTTATTTTATTTTCTTAGTTTTGTATAGATAACTATGTTATAGTTTTAGAAAAACCAAATTGCCTTATAAAGAAATTGCTACCACAAACTGTGTGCAACCGTAAGTACTTCGTATAACGTTTAAGTGTGATTGATGAAGTGCTGCTTAATTAAAAGTAGTTCATCAGTTGATGAAATTTGTTGGTGCTATAGCTAATTAAAAATGAGTCTTTCAGTATAGATGGTGGGCTATTTAGATCGAAGTACTTATTGCTCTTAGCGGATAAAGCTTTATAATATTGTTTTCACTGAAAGTATAAATAGTATATTGGTTGTTCCTTTCCCATAGGTAATATGGAGATGTTTTTTGGGTAGGGTGCCTTATATGACAAAGTGTGTTCCTAGAAAAGTGTGTAGCCTTTTTTATCGAAAAATTTTTTATATTTAGAGCTTGTTGTTTTTAGCTTTTTTTTTTTTAGAAGTCATGCTACATATCTGCCGAAAATTGTGCCTAGTCAGGACCTCAGTATAACATCCCTGTACATTCCACATCTCATATGATCGGCAGGTGGAATGTATTTCTTTGTACGTTTCTACCACTTGGTGTAATAATAGTGTGCAAAATAAAGTATCATTATTAAATCTTTGTCATTTTTACTCTAGCAAAATCACTCGCCAACCGTAAGCAATATTTCCCAGTTGGGAAAGTCTCCACACCTTGTTATGTCAGGAATTGGAGTCGTGTTGCTGGAGGCAAAGCAAATTTTGTAGGATTTGGAGTAGGAAAATATTTGCTCGACTCAGACCCCGGGTAGATAAAAGTTAGATGTAAACAAAAATATTATCGAATAAATTTTATGATAATTATTTGAATTATTCCTTAAAGGTAGTTTAATAAATCACATTTGAACGCTTTTATGACCATGTATAACCGAACAATTGAAAAAGAACGCGGATAATCATTAAAACTATTAAATTACTTAAACTAAAAAATCGATATTAATAAATGAATAATTAATCTGTTGTCACTTAAATTTATAAATTCAAAAACCAAATTTATTTAGCTAAATTACTAAGTTACTTTAAAAATGTATGTGAAAATGATTTTAATGAAACTCGCTAATAGTTTTGCAGTTCATGAATATTCACTAAACAATATGCTTGCCATAAGATTTTTATGCATGCGCTTATGATATGTTAATGTATTTAGTTCTTTTTTTATAATAGTTTCGCACAATTTCTTTCTTTTTTTTTCTTTTTTTTTAAAAAATTTCATTTTAAAATTTATTTCCTCAACTGTTATGCTGTAATACAAAATTTAATTTTAAATAATATGTTTTTATTTTAATTGTACGAAAAAAAATAGAAATATATCATTTGAAATTAACTACCACTTAGTATTTATTATTTTCCAGAGATTCGATGAACATTTTAATTGAATATAAGTCGGAGCTCTGCAGAAATTCTGAATTCGAAGTTCAATGCTGCTCAGATTACTTAAAAAGTAAACTGATTTGCACATTATTCAACAATTATCAGAAAGCGTGTAAGGACAAGAAAAATTAAAGCGATAAGAAATATACATCTTAAAATCTGCTTCATTGGAGATTAATTTTTTTTTTATTTTCCTTTGCAATCTTGTCGTAATAAATCAGATCTATAAATATTGAGATTAGACATTTTTCTTCGATGAATTTTAAGAAAAGATTGACTTATGCGCAAATTCATTTACATTTTAAATAGTCTGAACAGCTTGGTTAACATATTTTTCATACTTTTCATTATTTTGTATAAATTTAGGTCAAAATAAGTAAAAAATATTATAGTTAGCATTTTAATAATTTATGGTTAGGAAATACAACATTGAAACATCGGTATTTCTTTTGCGTTAGAGGTAAAATCTTCCAAACAAGGCTCACTTCCAAACAATTTTTTTTTAATTTGCAGTTATTTAGTTCTAAAAGAAATTACAATTACGTTTTATTACAAAGTCAATTATTGATAAATTTTTAAACATGAATGAAAAAAAAAATTTAACTTCTTTTTCTGGATTTTATATTTTAGCTAGTACAAATATAATTCCGATGATCTGACATATTTTTTTTAGAATCTATTACATTGTTTTTTACAATTAAAAAAATACCAAAATATATTTCAGCTTGTAATTAGAGAGTCAGAAATAATGTATATAAAAGGGACGCCAATGTCCCATCTGCGTCCAATGGTTCAATGGCGAAGTCACTTTTTTTTTAAATCAAAAATTACGCTTCTTTTTCGAAATAAAGTTTAGATTTTACAAATCCTAAAATAATTTTCTGTCTTATTGTAGCTTCATTAGAAGTATTTTTATATATTTTATGAACTCTTGGATAACATTGCTACCCGTTCTTTTGGTATCTTCCATCCCACAAAACTACAAATTTCCATACAGATATATTATATATTTTCTTCAAACATACTGCTACTACAAACCTGAAATTTGATATATATATATATATATATATATATATATATATATATATATATATATATATATATATATATATATATATATATATATATATATATATATATATAATTTAAATTATTTTAATGATAGCTCTTACCTAAATAGGAAAAAAAATCAATATAATCCCGATACTGTTAAGGTGATTTTTCAGAACAGCTCCTTCCATACTAGGCAAATATTTCCAAATAAAGATTTTAATAAAAATATTCTAACAGTTCTCTTTAAATAAATCAAAAGTTTAGAGTTATTTTTTTAAATATGAATTTGTGTGTATTGTCAATTTTTAGAAAATATTCCTTAAAAATGATACTTTTTAGTATTACAGGTATATAAATTCAATAGATTTAATAACATAAAGATTACAGCACACTTTTCAAACGAGAGGAATATTTTCAAAACAATGTTTTATTAATTAATTTTTATTTATTCATCAAATCTCTTTAAAGCACAAAAGTTTAGAGTTATTTATTATTTAAAAAAATATCTAATTTGTGTGTATTGTCATATTTAAAAAAATATTCCTTAAAAATAATGCTCTTTAGTATTACAGGTATATAAGTTCAATTCTTTTATTTACCCTCTAAAGATTAAAACACATTTTTCAAACGAGAAAAATATTCTCAAAACAATGTTTTATTAAATACTTTTTATTTATTCAACAAAGCTGTAATTAATTTTCAATTTTTCCAAACAAATCTATTGTAATAAATAAGTCACAAGCGAATATTAGATATCAAGGTATCCAAAACAAAAATTATTTTACTTGACCTTCCGTTTTACTTAAGGACGTGTTTTGTCCTATAATGCTAGAAAATCGATTGAGTTTTTCATTATTTGAAACCCACAAAGAAGGAAGTTAAAAACAGCTGAAAATCATGCTACAAATGATGTTATAAAAGCATTATAAATTACTAATCTGTGATTTAATGAAACAATAAACAATGTCAATGTATTTATCTAAAGGTTATGTAATTATCTAAAAAAATCATAACTTTCATTTAAGGAAACGACAAAGTTCATCTTATAAGAATGAACCGAAAATTTCACACAAATATTTTCTTATTCATACGAAAATACTTATGTTTTTCATTTTATTTTTACTTTATAAAATTTAAAATTTAATTTCAAACATTCTGAAATGAATGTTCTTGCATTTATGCATATACTCTTTGATAAATCAACTCAATGTTGTAACAGAATACGGTTTGCTGCTGTAACCTTATTAAGATGTTAAATTGAACCATATCATCAAGTTGACAGTATGATAATTTTCTTAAACTTATCACCATATTAATGTTGTTGATATTACAGATGAAGAGACTTCTTTATGTTTTCATATATTTTTTCCTTTAGAAAATTAAAATTTAAGTTTCGAACATTCTGAAACGATTGTTATTGCATGTATCCACACATTCTCAGATAAATCGGCTCATTGTTGTAACAGAACACGGTTCACAATTTGCTATAACCATAATAAGATGTTAAATTGAACCGTAGTTTAAAAAGTACGATAATTTGCTTAAGCATAGCACCATATTAAAGTTTTAAGGTTGCTGACATTCTAGATGATTAGACTTGTTTATGTAATCCTATTTTTTCCCTTTTATACAATTAAAGTTTAAGTTTCCAGCACTAAGACGTTTGTTCTTGAGTTTATGTATGCACTCTTTAAAAATCAGTTCAAAGATGAACTATAATACGTTTCACAATTTTCTGCAATATTAATAATATTTTAAAATCCACCATATCAAGCAAACAAGTCTAAAAAGTACGATAATTTGCTTAAAGAACCATATCAAGGTTGCTTACATTCTAAATAAAAAGACTTCTGTGCTATGGTGGCTCAGGGGATAGAGCGCTCACCTAACAATGTGGTGAGCTGGATTCGAATCCCAGCTATTGTTGGTTCATACAAATTTCGCACCCGGCTCGCGCCGTCCGCAATGCTGAAAGGAAATGTCCTCAGTGGTAGACGGATCATGTGTTGGAGTCCCCTTGCAGTCGGGCTAACAGTGGAAGGTTTTCGTGTTTTTCTTCTTCATGTACCACAAAAACGGGTTAGTTCCATCAAAATTTCCCTCCTCGAAGTCAAATTTCTTCCAATACTTGATCCAGGAGTTCCCTTGTCTTCTGGATTGGGTTTGAAATTACAAGGCTACAGAGGTAAACATTGATAGTCGTAAACCCAAAATTAGGTCGAATGTTCAACGACGGTTATAAAATAAAATAAAAAGATTTGCTTATGTTTTCCAATTTTTTCCATTATAAAATGCAAGTTTAAGTTTCGAACTTTCTGAAACTGTTTTTCTTGCACTTATGCATGCACTCTTAAAAAAATCGGTTTAACGTTGAATCATAATACGGTTTATAATTAGCTGCAACCTTAATATGTTAAATTTAACTATATTATCGAATAAGCAAACTTAAAAAGAACGATAATTTGCTTAAACTTTGCACCGTATTAAGGTTACTGATATTTCAGAGGAAAACACTTGTTTATGTTTTCCTATTTTTCTTTTCTTTATGAAATCCTTTTTCATGCAATCTTAGAAAAATCAATTTAAAGTTCAACTAAAACACTATTTACAATTCATTGAAACCTTAGTAAGGTGCTAAATTGAACCGTATTGTCGAATAAATAAATTTAAAAAGTACGATAATTTGGTTAAACTTAGCACCGTATTAAGGTTACTGATATTTCAGAGGAAAACACTTGTTTATATTTTCCTTTTTTTTTTTTTTGTATATATATAAAATCCTTTTTCATGCAATCTTAGAAAAATCAATTTAACGTTGAACTAAAACACTATTTACAATTTATTGAAACCTTATTAAGGTGCTAAATTGAACCGTATTGTCGAATAAATAAATTTAAAAAGTACGATAATTTGGTTAAACTTAGCACCATAACTCGACATTTTAGACGGAGTAAAATTTTCTGTCCAGAAATGAAAAATTCTTTTTAATTTAATGTTCAAGATCTCATATTTTCACCATTTATAATTTACAAATGCCTAGAGATCTGGGAGCATATTTCCTTCGTGGAAATTCTCTGAATTCTACTGGAATATCGTTGAGCCTCAAATTCTTATCGATGCCGCTAATTTTTTATTTTCTTGTCCATAAATTTTCCTATTTCAACGATCAATACCTTTTCAAAAGTACTTCCTCCATCTTTTTACTCCCGCTTTTTCGTGCTTTAAGAATTGCTGGAAAATTTCAGTTCATTTAGAAAAGGAATTTTTCCCTTTTTTACAGCAGATTAAACATTAAATGCCCAGTTTTTAATGCTAGGGAATTTTACTTAAAAACTCAAAACTAATTTAAAAATTACGAAAAATCTTATTAACTCTATAAGATTTGTTTAAGAAGTTTTATTTCAAATTATTAGCTTTTAAATCAAAAAATAAGTCCTATTGATTCTACTAATAGCTAAGAAATAAGTTTAAAATAACCTTAGGGAAAAAATTTAGTTGCTTTTTATTAAACTGCTTTTAGTAATAATCAATTTGCTTTTAATAAATAAAACGAAAACTAAATTTTGAAAATTACAGCGTAAAAATGTAATGGTTAAATTAAAAGTCTCAGAAGGTGGAAAGTTTCAGCATTATGTATGTCTAAGAATTGGTTTAAAAAATTTCTACAATTTAGGGTCATTAACCTGCAGCTGCTGTGGGATAGAGCGCTTGCCTACCAATAAGGTGACTCGGGTTCTATTCCCAGCTATGGCTAGTCGATGCAAATCCCGCACTGACCACAGCGCTGGCGTATAACATCCTCAGTGGTAGACGGATCATGGGCTAGAGTCCCCTTGTCATCGAGCTAACCGTAGGAGGTTTTAAACTCCATTTAAAAAATCCTCCACGAAGGCAAATTTCTCACAATACTTGATCCAGGAGTTTCCTTGTCTTCTGGATTAGGTTCAAAATTACAGGGCTACGGAATTGAACATTAGTAGTCGTAAACTCGAAAATTGGGTCGGCTGTTCAACAACGGTTATAAAATAAAATTTAAAAAAAGTAACAACAAAGTAATAGAAATTATTATTCGTTTATCGTTTGCTAGGAGACATATGTGAAAGAAAAAAAAGTGTTAACATATAAATTCGACAAATTAATTATTCAATATTTATGAGTTAAATACCAAACAGTAATAAAATTTTCCATAGATTTCAAATATCCAGGAGCTCCTCTGTCTTCTGGATTGGGTTCAAAATTACAAGGCTATGGAGTTGACATTGGTAGGTGCAAACTCAATTTTGGGTCAGCTGTACAACAACGGTTATTAAATAATAACTATACTTTTGACACAGAAATCCCTTGAAACTGTTAAACTATTAATCGTATCAACTTTTTTTACGCTTCAGAGAGTGCAACGTACAAAATAATACCTTATTTTTATAGATAGTGAAATTTACTAAACTTTACCTCTTCCTTTCTGTTGACCTCCTCCTTTCGCGCTCAGTAAACTCAAGATTGCGACTAAAGCTTTCTTCGGAGCAAGTAGTTAACTTCAGATATGAAGCCTAAAGCAAAACTTTTTAAAGGATTTCCAGCTTCCCCCTAATTATTTCAGCTTGAGGCCGGGATAGCGTGGTAGGTAGGGCACTGGGCTCATGTCCAAGTGTTCGTGGGTTCCATCCCAGCTCGCCGAAGACTCCCCGTGTAGTAAATGGTGACTGATGCAAGTTAAATCTGTCGAGTCACAAAGTCCTCCATGTTCCTATAATGAATCAATACCTCTGGGGGTACTGATCCAGGAGCTCCCTTGTCTTCTGGTTTGGTTCAAAATTACAAGGCTACGGAGTTGAACATTAGTAGTCGTAAACCCAAAATTGGGTCGGCTGTTCAAAGACGATTATAAAATTAAAATTAAAATATTTCAGTTTAACCTTTTTTTTTTTCTTTATGATTACTGGCGCTGGAACTAGCCTATAAAAATTGAAGTAATCGAACGTTTTAATATGAAAAATGCAGATTTAATTGGAGAAAATACTTGATGAATTTACAATAGCAATCCTCTTTTGCCTCAAATGCAAGTATAGAAAAGTATTACACAGAGATAAACGTTAGTAAAAGTAGTTTTTTTTCTTTATGATTACTGACATGGGAACTAGCCTATAAAAATTGAAGTAATCGAACGTTTTAATATGAAAAATGCAGATTCAATTGGAGAAAATACTTGATGAATTTGCAATAGCAATCCTCTTTTGCCTCAAATGCAAGTATAGAAAAGTATTACACAGAGATAAACGTTAGTAAAAGTAGTTTTTTTTCTTTATGATTACTGACATGGGAACTAGCCTATAAAAATTGAAGTAATCGAACGTTTTAATATGAAAAATGCAGATTTAATTGGAGAAAATACTTGATGAATTTGCAATAGTAATCCTCTTTTGCCTCAAATACAAGTGTAGAAAAGTATTACACAGAGATAAACGTTAGAAAAAATTCCAAAAATAATTTTTCCTATTAGTATTAGTAAATTAATTTCCTTTAACAAACAAATTCAAAATTATGATTAAACTTTATTTTCCCCATCTATTTTGAATGATTGAGTCAAACTATTCGCTGAGTCTAACTGTTCAGAAAAGTGTTTATATATTACTTAAACGATGTTATCAAAAGAATTTTACTACTCCAACAATGGCCTGAAACACAGAAAACGTGAGCATTTTTTCATTTTTTTTTTTCCTTTTCCAAGGATAGCAAAACTGCGTTCATGAATAACACAAATAACACACGAGGCTTTTTATTTTTAAATTTCTTCGCTACGTCTATTCCTTTTTTACGACTTAAGAAATATCTCTTATTTCATTTCGAAATTTTTACCCTGGCATCCCTCTGTGTTTCCTAAGCGAAAAAATAGATCATTCAGATTTTTTTTCCCGCGTTTCCTAGACGACTAAAAAAAAGTTTTTATTTTTTACTTAATTTATTAATAAGTAAAATATTTTACTTCATTTATTGATAAGTAAAATATTTTACTTCATTTATTGATAAGTAAAATATTTTACTTCATTTATTGATAAGTAAAATATTTTACTTCATTTATTGATAAATAATTTGAAAATTTGCTCTTAATTTTAAACGAAATCCAAATTTTATAAACGGAAGTGTGAAGATTTGAAATCATGAACAAATAGTTGTCATAAATCATGACATCAGGCTAAAGCAATTCATATTCAAATTTTTAATTATAGAATGATCTTATTTCCCCTGTGATGTCTATTGTATTCTATACTGAAGAACGTGAACTGGAAATCTGGGTAAAAATTATTATTTTTTTAAAGGGTTAGGACACTCTATGAGACAAAAATAAATAAATAAATAATAATAATAAGCATAAATGAGATTTTTTTTTTCCTGCGAGATTGTGGAATAAATCAAATTTTTTAAAAACAGTCCTGTATTAGAGAGGTAGCGAACTGGAAAAATTAATTTTTTCAAGGCAATGCAAAACAATTGGTTAAGAAAAAGGTCATATTTGGTAGAATTTTTGATTGACCTCGGTCTTTTGTGCCAAATATTCAATTGAATATCCTAATATTTGTAAATGCCGTGGTTAACTTAAGGCACAAAAAAGGTGAAACTAGTGTGTTTTTTTAAAAAAAAAATAGACCAGCTCAGGGGATAGAGCGTTCGCCTTTCAATGAGGTGAACAGAGTTCGAATCACAACGATGGCTGATCGATATGAATCCCGCACCCAGCTCCCACCGACCACAGTGCTGACGTAAAATATCATCAGTGGTAGACGGATCATGCGTTAGAATTCCCTTGCCGTCAGGCTAACTGTGGGAGATTTTAGTGATTTTCCTCCCCAAGTAACGCAAATGCGGGTTAGTTCCATCAAGAAACTCTCCACGAAGGCAAATTTCTCCAAATATTTGATACAGGAGTTCCCTTGTCTTCTGGATTGGGTTCAAAATTACAAGGCTACGGAGTTGAACATTAGTAGTCGTAAACCCTAAAATTGTGTCTGCTGTTTAACGACGGTTATAAAATGTAAATTAAAATTCCAGCTTAAACAGTTCAGACCCCTCCAAAAAAAAATTTTAGAATAAGCATTATTTGTTTACTTATTTTGTAAAAATAATTAAAAAATGCGTGTTTATTACGATTTTACTTAAAGAAAATGTCAGCAATATCAGTAATTTTTTTTAAAAAGAACTGACTCTAGCTCTATTTATGATTCGGTTTTAATTATTCTAATACACATTCATTTTTCAAAATAATTTGTTTTCTACTTATCAGGAAGCTATTAGCAGACTAGTAAGTAATAAACTAAGGTAATTGGAGGCATAAACTAGAAATCCAATTTTCGTGAAAGTTCGGAATTATAACATTTTTAATGTGTAACAAAGCAACTCAGAGTCTAATTTTAAAAAAGCGATATTTAACTTCATTGAATAACATCTTACTCGTGCCTATTTTCACTTCACTTTTTTGAGACTACAAGTTTTTTAACAAAACAAATATTTTATTTTTATTCAATTCATTTTCTTCAGGTATTTTGAATTTAAAAAAATCTTCCATCCTGGTTGTGTGAATTAAATTGTTTTTTAAGTATCCCATGATATTTTTAATCTTAATTTGTTTTCGATTTTGCTGGTTTGTTTTTTTAAAAAAAGCTAACTTCTCACTTCTAGTATTTTAATAAACCGCTTTGTGCGAAAGCTATGTGTTTACAAGCTCTGAGATTCTACACTGACTCCAGGGCTCGAACTTAAAACCCTTCCTTTCGCATTCAGAAGTCATGGTCAAGAATTTTTCAGATCTTATCGTTAACTTTTACTTGTCTTTATTTTCCAATTGTGAATAGCCGCTTGTGAATAGGGGATTTGTGAATAGGTTAATTATAAATAGATGGTTGCAACTTTTTTCTTCCGATCTTCAATTTTTTTATTTAAAATTTTCCAATTTTATATTGTAATATATTACAATTAAATTTTATCGAAGCTTTCCAACTCTGATTTGTGCTGTACGTATATCGGTACTTTGGAGCATTATTTTTATTAAACATATTTTTCAGACATTATTCATTATTTTGTATTAATTTAGGTCAAAATAAGTGAAAGATATTGTATTCAGCATTTTAATATATTATGGTTACGAAATACAAAATGAAACACCGGTGTGTTTTTCATCGTTAAGGATAATATCTTCGATACATGGCTCCCTTCCAAACAATAATTTCTCAAATTAGCTTTTATTTGCAATTATTCATCATTGAAATTTTCTCAATTTACAAAATCAATTATTGATAAATTTTTAAACATGAATGAAAAAAAAATTCAAACTACTTTTTTTTGGATTCCATATTTTAGTACAAATATAATTCCGATAATCTAACAGATTTTTTTAGTAACTATTAGAACGTTTTTAATAATTAAAAAATAGCAAAATATATTTTTGCTTCTAATTAGAGTAGGGGTGCACAACCTTTTTGAGTGAAGGGTCACTTGCACAGCAGGCTGGCTAACGAAGGGCCGCAGATCTATTTAGACATGTTAATGACAAATGTAATAATGTTTATTTAAACATTAGAGTTCCATTTTTTTTATCAATAAACTTAGCAATATTTACTTATAGTAATATAGTAATATTAATATTAGTAATAATTAGTAATATTAATATTAATATATTAATATTATAATATAATAATAATAATATAATATAATTAATATAATAATATAATTAATATAATAATAATAATAATAATATTAATATTAATTAGTAATATAAATATTAACTTACTAGTGTTCCACTATTAGAATTCATTCAAAAATAAAGAAAAACTTATACTTTTTTTTTAACAAAAAAAAAACTTGCTATTTTTATCATATGAACAATAGATTTATCAAAATAATTAAACATTGAAGAAAAGAAATGTTTTTTTTCTTTTATCATATCGTGCAATACGAAAATTCATTTTAGAATTAAATTCTAATAAATAAAAAAAAACTGCAATGCCCACAGAATGAAAGTAGGAAAAAGTTTAGTCATAATTGAGTAATATAAATTCAAATTAAATATTTTAATTGAAGAAAATTTATAGGTTTTAAACAAAAGCCTAAAATAAAAACAAAACTGTGATAGTTCAAAATAAAATTCAATGCTTATTTTGTAATGTGCTTTATTATTTTATTTTATTAATTATTAGATTTTTTTTTATATCGTTAACAGTTTCCTTTTTTTTATCGAAAAAGATCACTTAAGCAACAAAAAATTGAAATCTAAACTACAAACAGTGAGCAGTTCAAAAATTCACGATTTCCGTCATTTTATGAATTTCTTAAGTTGCAATAACATTGCATTTAAATTAGGGAGGGATGTAACGAGTATTTGGCCCTTCTGTGAAAAATTCAGTTGGTTGAATGATCAGTCAAATATTCGGCAGAATATTTTTTAGAAATGTATTTTTCCAAGTTTTTTTAATTTTTGAATTTTTATAGATATTACTTCTTTTTTTTAAAATTATAATCAGACATTTAATTTCATTTTTTCAATACTTTGAGAATTGAGCTTATTATCACTCTTTCCCTGTACTGTAATATAAATAACCAGTAACATAGAAAAGTTTGATAATCAGTATTAAAGTTTTGTTTCAGGAACTAAGAAAAATTTGCTTTTTCTGTTTTTCTATTTTAAGGCATTTTTATTATGACTCAGCATTTTTTTTTTTAAATAAAGTTACTAATAAAATTTATTTTATAGCAATTTTTTTCTGCTAAAATTATGGCAATGAGAAAAATTTGAATTGAGATTTTCGGCATAAGATTTCCATTTGAAAAATTAAGAAAGCTTTTTTTCTATCTTTTTATTTTCTTTAAATTAAAAAAACCTTTTTTAAGACGTTTTCATTATAACGTAGTAATTTTTAATAGCATTTCTATCTTAATTCTTTTTTCTCGGCTTTTTCTGGTAATTGAAAAACTGAGATGTTCAGCTTTAAAAATTTTTCTCAAAAATTAAGATTGATTTTTATGTTCTCTGTTTCGCTTTTCGGCATTTTCAAAAACGTTCTTGATTGGCCTTATTTTTTAGAGTTAATTTATGAATACGTTTTTCCAGGAAATATTATTCTGAGCATTGGAATTTTAGTTTCAATGTTGCTATGCTGCTAAAAGATTTTTCTATTTGGCCCCAAGTGTTCGGCGTTCAGTCGATTTTTTCTTCTTTTTTTTACCGAATATTTGATTTTTGATCAAATCACAATTCATTACCACATTCGACCAAATCATATTCGTTGCGGAAGTAAAAACGGAGGAAAAATAACTAAGATTTAAAATAAAACTGTACCGAAATACCGTATCAAAAATGGATTATTTAATTGCGCGATTAACAATCACGTGTCGTAATAACATCATAGTTAAATAACGGGATCGTCAAAATAATGTGGAAAAGCATAGAAATAAAAAATATATTTATGCTGCACTCAGCACGAATAAAGCGTTTCAAATGCATGATTTAAAATTTGTATGTCGTAATAGAACAATTGGAATTTTTTATAATACGTGGGAACGCATAGCAATAACTGCCGAAAAAAATTTTTGAAAAAAAAGAAAGAATTGTAAAAAAAAGATAAAAAATCACTTAGATTTAAGATGAAATCGTCACAAATAAAGTGCACAAAAAGTGATTATTTAAATTTGCGATCTGAAACTCGCGTCGTAATAAAAATTCGGGGTTTTCGAAATCACGTAGAAAAGGGGAAATAACTGTTTAAAAAAATCATTTATATTTACGATAAAATCGGCTTAAAGAAAGTGCGTTAAACGTACATTTACTAAAGAATCTGTTAAAATTGATTGAGTCAAAACGTGATGACTTAAAAATTGCCATTTTTCAAAAAATTTTTATTGTGTTTAGAAGCTCTCGCGGGCCGCACTTCAGTAGTCGAAGGGCCGCATTTGGCCTGCGGGCCGCAGGTTGTGCACCCCTAAACTAGAGATACACAATGGGCTATTGGCGACGGTCTAAGAAACATCCCTTAGGATGACCCGATGACATACCGTCGCAATTTTGATTCTCTGCAGAGGGGATGGCACCCCCGCTTCAGCAGCACGACAACCTACGCGCGAAGTCGAGCACTTTACGGTTGAACAGTTTAACGAGGACCAATACCGCACACCCTCGGTCCCTTCGTAGACTGATCCAAGTGGTCACCCACCCGCACACTGACCGCAGAAAGTGGTGCTTGACTTCGGTGTTCTACTCGGAACAGTGTCTTAACGATCAGTCCACTGCGGGACAATTTTTACGATGAAAATTTTGTCCCGCAGTGGACTGATCGTTAAGACACGGTTCCCAGCAGATCACCGAAGTCAAGCATCACTGACTGCGATCAGCCCTCGTTAAACAGTTCTACTGTAAAGTTCTCGACTTCGCGTGCGTCCCGCAGGGGACTGATCGATAAGATCAGCAGATCACCGAAGTCAAGCATCACTGACTGCGATCAGCCCTCGTTAAACAGTTCTACTGTAAAGTTCTCGACTTCGCGTGCGTCCCGCAGGGGACTGATCGATAAGATACGGTTCCCAGCAGATCACCGAAGTCAAGCATCACTGGCTGCGGTCAGTGTGCGGGTGGGTGACCACTTGGATCAGTCTGCGTAGGGACCGAGGGTGTGCGGTATTGGTCCTCGTTAAACTGTGCTACCGTAAAGTGCTCGACTTCGCGCGCAGGTCGTCGGGCTACCGAAGCGGGGGTGCCATCCCCTCCGCAGAGGATCAAAATTGTGATGGCATGTCTTCGGATCATCCTCCGGAATGTTTCCCAGACCGTCGCCAATAGCCAATTGTGCAGCTCTAGTGCGACGTAAATTAACAATAACATCGACTTCGCGTGCAGGTCGTCGGGCTACCGAAGCGGGGGTGCCATCCCCTCCGCAGAGGATCAAAATTGTGATGGCATGTCTTCGGATCATCCTCAGGGATGTTTCACAGACCGTCACCAATAGCTCATTGTGCAGCTCTAGTGCGACGTAAATGAACTTCAACAACAACGTCGTACTACAGCTGCATTAGGCGACGGTCAGTCAGGGAAACATCTCTAAGGATGATCCAAAGACACGCCATCAGAATTTTGATCCTTTGCAGTGAGAATGGCTCCTCCAATTTGGTAGTCCAGTGACTTACGCGCGAAGTCGAGCACTTAAAGCAGAACAGTTTAACCAGAACCGATACCACGCACCGTCGGTCCCTTCGTAAGATGACCGAAGTGGTTCACTGACCGCTGGCAGTAATGCTTGACTTCGGTGATTTACTGGGAATCGTGTCTTAATTGTAGCTGATTATCAGGTCTTGTATATTTGTTAAAATTGTTTGTACACAGTGGTTAGTATAGTGATAGTGCAGTAGTACTTACCAAAACTAATATTCTAATATATAACTTCTGAATATTATTGCCACATTTTTATTCTATTTATGATGGATGGTATTTTACTGATAGTAATTGTAGTTGATTATCAGGTCTTGCATATTTATAACAATTGTTGGTACACATTGGTGGTCAAATTCCTTCTAAATCAAATTTACTAAATCAAAAATAAAATGGCAAAGCCTAAAATTTTCTTAAAGTTAAAATTTTTTTAAACTGGATAACACAAACTTGTATTCATGAGCAGGTTTTTCCTTAATCACTCGATATGGGCAAAATGGGAAATTTTGATAACTTTTAAATATCCTGACAGCGATATATGAGAATAAATTCTCTTAATATATTATAAACTCTGTGTTTTAAAATAAATATTGAGTGAGAATAAATAAAGATAATTATCAACAATAATACCGCACTTATTATCAATGATGATAAATACCGCATTATGTACTATTGTGATCACACATTACAATATTTATCAAAAATAATGTCTGATTTAATTATTTTCGATAATTACCTATATAACATCACTATTACTATCGGCAATCATTCTATCCTTGGTGTAGAGTCTTACTCGACAATTTATATAGTTATTTAGTTACTCATTCATTATTATTATTTTCTTATTTTTGGTTCGTAAAAATGTTTTAAGTGTCCAGCAAAAATATAGAATTTAAACTAATGTTCATCAGATAAATGCTAAAAAATATTGTCAAACATTGATATTATAACGGAATACCGCACAGCACTATTCCTTAAGTGATTCAACTGTACCCTGGTTATCATAAATTAAGAAAAAATTCCAAAAATAGCTATAACTCTCCCAAAAATAAGACAATCACAAAGAAAGGATCTTAGTTGAATTTGATGTCAACTAAGATTTGCTAAGTAAAACTGCAATATGTTAATTGGTGATGGTGCAATAGAATGACATCATCTGCAATTAGCATAAAATTGTATGTTTGATCGCAAGCCTGCGAATTTCGCTGTTACTGAAATTAGAAATTTGAGAGTCAATTTGTAACGACCTCCAGGCATCAATGGAAGACAAGAGGCACGACAAAGTCAGAAAAGGCCAGATGGCTAAATGCGATTCCCTCTGTGACATAGCAGTCATAGACTTGAGCATTCCTCATAATCTTTAGCAACAATTTCAAACCACAGGTTCAGCCAAGGACGGCCAAATGCTATGAGCACCGAAGACGGATATTCATCTTTATGTGCACAAAGAAATAAAATCGCAACTCTGAGTCAGTCAGCTTCTTAATGCAGCCATCAGAAGATTGGTGGTCAATGTATACTGTGTGTAAGAACGTGGTTCATTCTCTAAACGACCAGCCATTTGCATGCCACTCGTCACACTACGGAAAGGAACGTTTGAGATGAGTGTTCACTGGACACTAAACCAATGAAGGGCTGTTCTCTTCACAGACGAGACCAGGTTTAGCCTTTAAAACAATAGTGGCCTAGTTTGATTTACAGAAGACCTGGCACCCAAGATCAATGAAACCGCTGTGAAAGAGATGCATACGATATGCAGCCTTATGCTGGTGCAATAGGTGACGATTTCGTACTACAGGATAATACAACACTGCACAGGACTATATATATGTATAACGCAAATGCAATTCCATTAGTGTCACCTCAAATCAAAAGAAAGTGTATCATGCCTTAAAGAATAATAATAATCAAAATAAAACATAACAAAAGTCTTTATTTTTCTAAAAAAAAGAAAACACTCTTTTTTTTTTTCAAGGAACAATAGTTTGACAGGAAATGAAAAGAATTTATTAAAGTGTAAGGATTCTTGTTAAATTATTCAAACAATGATAAAGTCCCATAGGAAATTAAATAACACATTATTCACACTATAATTATAACTTCAGAATAACACTATATATTTAATAAAAAACAAAATTATAGGTTTTTTTGAGAAAAATAATTTAACCAAGAAATAATTTAACATAACTAAAGTGCATTCCATTCTGTCTTCCATAATCCATACTGCCTTCTGTTAAGTTAATGACCTATTCGTTAAAATATTTTTGCTATTTCACTTTTTATCACATATCAAAATTCATTTCTGCAGGAATTCTTTTTTTCAATTGCAATAATTCATTTGTCATCTCAAATTGACTTACATTTGTATAAAACAGATCAAATTAAATCAATAGATAAAAGAAATTTAATAAATCAAATAGAGGTTGTTCCACTTCTCCAAAATTTGCTTTAAAAAACTATATTTTTCTCTTTTTTTCTAAGATAATTAAAACACACAGAAATAAAGCAAACTTTCATATCATCATTCAGAAAGTGATTCACCCATCTGTGTGTTTGTGGCCCTAAAGAGTAAATACACTCAAATATAAAACAGAGAGGTAGTTTTAAATTAAAATTATAAAAGATGTAGAATGTCAAAAAGTATTGTTATCTCTTAATTATTCATTAAAGGCAAAATAACAGAGAATGCAAACTTGAAGAGTAAACTGTCAAAGATAGAAATAAAAGTTTTAAATAAAAATTTAATTTACAGAATTAAGTTATACGGAAACAATGTCAAAATATCAAGCGCTGACTGAGTGTATACATAAATTCACTTTAATATTTTTACATATGTATATTAAAATCTTGAATCATACATTGAAAATGCATCATGAAAATTTAAATAAAAATTTCCAACTATTCATCTTTAATATTTCAACATTCAAAAGAAAAATAATGGAGTTCCAAAGAAATTTTAAGAGAATAAAATGGTATATAAACTCATATATGGGAAATTCCAGCTTTCTCATCATAAAATAATATTTCATGTAGCCAGTAAAAAAATATATATATATATTCTTAAAAGTGCCAATTCTTATAAATTTGAAATTATTAAAAGATAGTTGTAGCAAATTTATATTAACAGATGTATTTTGGCACACTTATTTCTTGTATCATAGAAAGTACAAAAAGATCATGAATCCCTTACAAACAATTTTAGTTTCATATATATATATGTCTTAGGCGAATCTCTGAATTAAAATGAGCAACTTTAGCACTTAACAAAAAAATTAAAACAAATTTAAAAGCCAAGTCCTCTAAAAATTAGGAATTAAAAAAAAAACAGAACTAACTTCATAACTTTTAAGCACAAGTACCACAATTGATAAAAAAAAGAACAATTATTAGAAAAACCAGTACCTGATATTAACATTTTCAAATGCATACTGAATTCTGATGATTACATATCACTTTAATGTGTGCACAGCATACATCAACCAGAAATAAATAACTGCTACAATGCATAAGGCATTTGAAATAACCTAAATGTCCATCATTTTTAAAATTGTGTAAGTTCCATAAAAGTGGCAGGATGAATATATGGTTTCATTTAAATATGAAAGACCTTTCTTGTTTTACACCTCATTAAAGTAATAAAGTAGTTAATGATCACGACGAACTTTCTTTTTCTTCTTTTCCTTTGCTTCTGGATAAAGTCCTAAAAAGAAAAAGATATTACTGATACATACTTTTTCCTAAAAAAGATAAGTAGTTTGGAATTTCTTACAGTTATAAAAACAAAATCTTGAGACATAAATTAATTCAACATTAGGCTAAACTGAAAAACGTTTTTTTTTAATAAACATCAACATTATATGACTATATAGTTATTTCAAGAGCACTGAAACAAAATTTTGCCTGAGGTTTTGAAAGTTCATACTACTGCATTCATTCATTTTTATCTTCATCATGAAAAAAAATAGTAACTAAGGAATACATTTAATGAATTCATGATGCCCTCTTCGACTGCTTCTTTCTTTGCTATTATAATCCTCATTTATCAATCATTCATTAAAGATCTCCCGCTTCCCAAGACTAAGGACACAATTTGGTGAGAAGATAATAAAATGCCAATTAGCCCACCTTTTTTCTTTCGCACAAAGTATAAGTAAACTCTTTTACATTCAACTTTTTTATGCTGCAAAGAGGAGAAAAATGTTGTAGTAAAAAATGGTAGCATATTAATTTTTAAATAAAGTTAGCTGATACAGATAAGTTTTAAAAAAATATAATTCCATTACAGATTTAAATTAGATACACAGAATTACTAATATATTTCAATAGATATGTATAGTTTGCAAAAGCAAAGCTAATAAGATAATAATTCACTTTCTTCTGGAACTATTATTTTGGAAATTATTTTATGAAATGAACTATTCTTTATTAAAAAAAAAATACTACATTCAAACGATGGTGCCGGGCTCTAACGGTTCAATAGGGTTAATGTAGCTGTAGTAAATGTTGGAGGAATATAGTAAATAGGAATATAGGAAATTGAGTTGTTGAAAAAGTTGGAGGAATATAGGAAATAGGAGTAAATGTTGCTGATATCCAAAAGAAAAAATAAATATTTAACTACAAAATTAATAAATTACAAAAACTTAATAAAAAATATCCAAATACAGTCAGAACGCCTCATTTGACACACTGACTTATCTGTTTGCTGAGATTTGTTTGGAAATTTTAAGCCTAAGAAAACTCGATGGTTTGACTTAACTACATCATAATGCACGAAAACTGAATGTAGTATTAAGAAAACTGTATCTAAATACAGTTCAATGAAGGTTTATACTTAAATTAAAAAATTCAATAAACTAAATACAAAATGAAATTCAAACACAAGTGAGCTAATTCATCAAAACAGAACTTTTTTTAAGCATTTTCAGTTATCTTATAAATTATTTTAAAATGTTTACCTGCTAATTCATCAAAGACAACATTGGTTTTTGAGTCCTCAGGCGTACTAACTGGCTTATTATCTGAAAAATAGTAAGCACATCACAAAATGAATTTATGAGGTAAAGTTAAATGTAAAAAAAAATATAAATAAATGGGCTACTCTGAGACAACATTACAATTTTTTTGATATTTTAATTTTATATATAAATTTTATATTATAATATTTAAACAATATTTCAATTTTATATTATAAAAACATATCTATGAAATGCTGGGTGGCTGCCTAACTTCCACATGAAAATTCATTTTCAATTGTGAAATATACTAAAAACCAGGTTATAAGTTTGTTTTCTCAGAAATTAGTTTATTACAGGTAATAATTCTCTTTTCTTAAATTTTAACTGTGGCAGTCACTGAACTTGCCTAAGTGGCAGAAATTGAAAAAATTATATTTCGAAATTCGTATTAAATAAAATACATTATATTTAAAATAAAATAAGCATTATCTAATACGTAATATGGTTAAATATAAAAGTATCTAAAAGTAGAATAATTTTTGCTAATCATTTATAACAGTATCTTTTTAAACATTATTTCCACAATTTTTTTATATAAATCTGTACGTCAAAGGTAAAGGACACCATATCACAAAAATATAATTTTCTAGGGGAATATATTTTAGATTTTTTCTTTTTCAACTTAATTCATGGAAGCTGTTCTACGACTAACTTTGCCATTTATTATGACAAGACAGTGTTCTGTCCCATACTACAACAGAGAGTGAAAAATCTACAACATGGACATGGTATCAACTCAATTTTAGAACAAATGGGTATGGTGTTCTTTACCTCCAAAATACAGAAATTACAATTACATATGTATTGCTTCTCAAGTGACATATTGAACGTAACCAGGCTTGAATTAATTTTTGTATTTACTTTAAATTAAGTACTGCCATCTTTTTCTTCTGTAACTGTAAACAATAACCCACCAGAACGAGTAAAATAACTTCAATAGATAGCATGATTTAGGTCTTAGGGTGTGAGGAAACTTATCTCTCAGAAAAAATATGATTTGAATAAAAAAAAATCCTTTAAAATAATATTAAATTTAAACACTTAATTATCGAATGAGACAAGACTTAATCATTTAATGAGCCTGTTTAGAGGAATCTTGTAGTACCAAAATGCATTCAATTAAATTGTTCAATTTATTATGTTAAAACTCTGTAATTAAATTAAGTTTTCCATTTTTAATTTCATTTAAATCATTAGATGAAACCTTACCAAATAAAATTTACAATACAAAAATTACAGTTTCGAACCTTTTTCTAACAAAGAAAAAGTATTATTAAAATAATGATTTCATTAATGGAAAATTTTTAATTAATGCTTTTCAACTTTTTAAAAAAAGATGTTTTTAACAATTAGTCCTGGTCTCCAGGTCTATATAGTTTTAAAAGTTCTCTTCAAATCCAGTAAAAAGCAACTGGAAGTAATTTATGACTCAATCTAATATTATTCTAATTTATCTCAAATTATATCATTAATATACATAAATAATGAAACATCCAATAATCTGCAAAGAAAAAAAATGAATTTTTTGTGAAGAATAAGTGCTGTGCAACAAAAAATTCAAGATTGAGATTTCTATAAATTTAGCATTTTTATCTGATAAGTTACATACAGCAAAATATTTATTTTAAAAAAAATTTAGTTTACTTAAATTCTACTTTAGCGTTGATAGCAGCTTTTCTCAAAATCTACAGTGAAGCATTTACATTTTCTCAATTACATAGCAGAGTAGAGATCTGTTTTTATATACTAAGATGTAATCTGGATGCTCTGAGTAGATCAATTAAGCTAAGGTAATTTATAAATATCAACAACTGATTACACATTAACAGTAAAACTTTCTTTACATCATACACTTAGTAGATTGATACTAATATTTTAAAAACTAGAAGAGTTCCTTAAATTAAGAAAAGCTGGTGAAGTTTAAGTAAAGAGAACATAATCAATAAAACAATACAATAATATAAAGCTATATTTATTACTTTATATCCATTATTTTATATTCAAAAATGATAAAAATATTTAAATATCTAAGATAAAAAATTATTTTATTAATAAAGAGTTTTTATACCAAAAACTAAACTTTGGCCAAAAAATTTCATAGTTTCAACAGTTATGTATATTTTACATTAATCTACATGTTTTCTAGAAAATTAGCTGAAATAAAATGCTTATACAGCCATCAACTTTCTTTCAGAGATATCAGGAAACTAGGCACGATAACTCTATACATTTTTATATTATTTGTTTCAAAATTTAATATCTTAAAAAATATTAGTATAATTTCTGTTTTATATACGATTTTTTTTTTTTTAAATTGATTTTGAAGAAATGGTAAACCATAACCCAATACCACCCCCCCCCAAACCACACCAAAACCAATATACCCCCCCCTCTCAAATGTTAATATATAAGTTCAGGTTTAATGTTCATGTAATCAAAAATTATAAATATAACTTTCAAACTATGTGTAACAAAAAGTACATTAATTATACACATGCTGGGAAACTTTTAGTGAATCAAATGAAAATTATAGAAGTTATGTCTGCAAGGAAGGAAATTGCTGATTTGAGAAAAATTTAAAATTTCATAAAGCTGATTTCATCCAAATATGTGTTAATGCAAAAAACATACCTTTCTTATCTGCACAAGTTTTAACTTAAAATTTTCAGAAAATTTTCTCCCTTGCTTATGGTAAAATTATGCAAAAATAAAAAATTCTTGAAAATTTTATAACTGTGCAGGATTACAGATTTCTGAAATAGCTAATCTCATTCAAAATTGGGATTTTAATATTAAAATTACATAGTTTGAAAAGGGGTATCACACTCAACAATGTCTCTTGAGTTAATATTTTTCAAACAAATTGTAAAAATATCACTGATTTATTCAATAGTTACTTAAATTTTTGATAAAAAAATTCCTATATCCCCCACGTAATTTTTTTTTAAAAATCGCAAATTTGAACTAAACTGGAACAATAGTTCTTAGGGGGGAGAACAAAAATAAAAATTACATTTCAGACCTCATTAACTAAACTCATTTTTTCCAAAATCCATTTATCATTAAAAATTAAATTAAAGATTATTCATTATTTATTTCATACTTTAAAATTGAAAAGTAAAAAATGCAAAAATGTTTAGAGCTTACCGTTTAAAAATGCTATTTGAATTTAAAAATGACTGCAAGGACACTTTTTAATTTTGAATTTGTTAATTATCACAATCCTTTTTTCAAATTGAGGCATCTTCCCTCACTATACTTAGTCAAAAATTTATCTAAAAAAGGTAAATTTATTATGAAAAGTTTCTTTATGTGCCGATTTTGTGACTGAATTTAAGGACAGCACAAATTAGTATAAAGTAAGCCTTTTGAATCATTCAGATTACAGTTTAGTATCTTAAAAATGCTTTTTCGTGACTGAACTCATTAACAGTATAAATTAATTTGTATTTAAAATGTGCCTTTTGAATCATAAAGATAACAGTTTTGTAAAGAAAAACCAAAGAGTTAGTTGGATCTAAAGTTATTGAGGGTGATATTTATTTTTTGTCGAACTGCAAAAGACTCACCAACAACAGGCTCAGATGACTTTGGAGGAGCCAGAGGTGCCTCAGCAATTTTGGATACTGGTTCAATCTCTACGGGTGGTGATGCAATAATGGAACTAGCTTCCACGGCAACAGATGCAGCTCCTTGTTTTTTCTTTTTCTTTTTAGATTTGCCAGTATCTTCAGAAGCTGTTGGAATGTTAGTAGAGGGTTTCAAGTCATGTTCTAAATTTTCATCAGGTTTTACTTCCACAGTACTGTCTAATTTAGCAGGTTTTTCTGGACTTGCAGGTGCTTCCTTTTTACTTACGGGTGCCTCTTTTTTAGTTACGGGTGCCTCTTTCTTAGTTACGGGTGCCTCTTTCTTAGTTACGGGTGCCTCTTTCTTAGTTACTGGTGCCTCTTTCTTAGTTACAGGTGCCTCTTTTTTACTTGCGGGTGCCTCTTTCTTACTTATAGGTGCTTCTTTTTTATTGGGTTTTTTCAACAGCTTTTCTTCAGGCATCTACAAAAAGAAAAACTAACTATTGATACACTTAAATATACAATATTAAGTAAAGCATCATAAAAGTTAACTTTTTAAAAACAATTAAAATAACAGTAAAACAGTTTACAATACCTAATTCGAAAGGTGACAATTTGAAGATTTTGCATACGTGGTTATAACTATTCTTTCAAATATTTTAGTCTAACAACATCATGCTTAAACATGCCATAGTCAGTTAGAGACATTAAGCATCAGTAATACTTTGAACTATGAAATTAAGAATTTTTGAGACATTTTTTCTTTTAATAGATTAGGTTTATTTATGTATTTAGTACATTTAAAATGCTTATAAATTTTTTTGTTGCTTTTATCAGTAAGTTTAAAACAAATTTTGTGTTATATAAATACTGCTACTTAATTCATGCACGAAAAATTTTCTTATTTTTAAAAAAGAGTTTTTGTTTGATCTAACAAACAAGAATCATATTTAAAAACAATAAAAAAAATTAAATAATGAACCAAAATCAGAGTATTCATAGCTTGAAGTTATTTTTAAAGTATTTAATCATAATTTATTTTGATTACAGTTCTGAGAATATAAATGCCTTTAATTTACAAAAATAAACTTTTAACTTGAATCATTACAAATAAATATGAATATTCAGTATTGCAGCCATGTTTCATTAGACATTGAAATATAATTTAAAAATTAATCTATCCTATTTAAACTTAACCTAATTATATTGAAACTTTAAATATAGTAGCTCTTTCACCAGTTAGCAACTGTTATTAAAAAAAAATCATTAAATTTTTTAACCCAATTTAAATTTTTAACCCATTCGTGTATTATTCAGAAAAAAAAGTACATATATCAATCTAAATATAGAACAGAGAAAGAATTATATATTTTTTTTTCAGAAAAATCATAGCAAAATTTTGCTTTGATCAGTTTTTTACCGAAAATTACTTAAAACCTGAATAAATTTTTTCCCTTCAAAAGCATATTTCAGACATTTTCCTAGTTAAGTAACTAGTTTCAAAATTACATAATATACAGTGGCAACGTATATACATACAAAAGCCTCTGGCCAGTATATTTTTTATAACTTCTTTCAGCTTTAGATTGTATATACATATGACTTTAAAAAATATATAAATCTTTAATAAGATGCATATAAGAACTGTGTTGTATTGCTGCTGTATCTCCTATATTCTCAAAAAGAGAAGTGATATTCACATATGTACAGTTACTAGTTACATTTAAAAGTTCTTAGTGTTTCTCCCATTTTTTCACTCTTTCGTTTTCTTGTGTAATGAGTTTACAGTGCATCACAAAATGTTAAACAGTGTACCATCAAGTATCTTTATAAGTTTAGGAGCTTCTCCGTTGTTGCCAGCATCAGTAGCTCTCGAGTCTCTTCTGCAAGTGCCTGGTAGAAGTTTCTTTAGTCATTCTTGGCAGATACTTTCACATTTGTGTGTGTAAACTTACTTTGTTCCTGGTGTCTTTGCCCGATTCTTTCAGATTCTTTAGTGTTTATTTTGGCCTTTATTCTCTTTTTTTTTCCCTGTAGTTTAAGAGTTTCACCGGAAATTCATTCATCCCTCTGTTTTAATTGGATAACTCCTAATATTTATCCAACAACTTTACTATAACATTTTTTGCATCTCCTCCATGATGCCTCTAAGCTTTCTAATATTGCATCATTTTAATTTCCACAATTAGTAAGTACATCAAATTTGTTCCTCAATTCAAAGGTAAGCTTTTGCTAAATATCCTGGTCTCATAGTTTCTATATTATACCTTACTTTTATACTTTTTTTAAGCATTACATTTTGTTACAGCTTTAGTTTTATGCTACTACTTAAATTAGTAGAAAATGGTATGAAGCGACATCAGTCACTCTTTTTAGTTTAACATCAGTAAAATACCTTGTATTTACCATAGATTGATATATTGTCAATCTGGCTTCCACAATACCCATTAGGAGATACCTATGTAATGAATAGCTTTGTGCTAGAAGAAACTTCCTTTTATAATTAAATTATTCGTAGAGCAAAATATGGTAAAAAGTTCACCATTTTTTTGTTTGTTTTTGTTTGCCAATGCTTCATTGTCAGTAGCATGTTCGTCAGGCTGTTTTCCTGTATGTGCAGAACAAAATGATGACTTCTAATACTCATATCTCAACAACTTTCCGTAACATTTTTTCTAATTTTAACATAAATTGTACCTCTGTTGACAGTTTTAAACTGCTGAAACTTTTATTAAAATTACTCAAATAATCTGTAATCTAAATAAATATGCTGCTAAAACTCATTTTTTTTTTTAAATATATATATTTGTGAAGTTATAAGAAACAAATTGCAAATAATAAACAAAGAATTATTATAAATTAACATATGGCTACCTTTTGTGTGAAATAATTAAATATAATTATTTTTCAGGTAATTTTTAATCAAGCAAATTGTGACTAATTCTTTATTGAAAAATATAAGGAACTGAAAGATCTTAACTTATTTAGCATTTAACAAAAAACTGCAAAAAATCTTTTTATTTCGGATATTGCTTTAAATGCATATTTAAGAAAATAAATAAAAAAGTAGAAGCAGCACAAAATGCATATTTAAAGAAATGGACTTTTCAAAATAAATATTTAAGAAAATAGACATGGCTCAAAATGCATATTTAAAGAAATGGACTTTTCAAAATAAATATTTAAGAAAATAGACATGGCTCAAAATGCACATTTAAGAAAATGGATAAGTTTGATTTTGTTTTTTAAACTAAACTAATGAGTATTTTTTTAAGAATTAAACATGTATTTTGAGCTAGGTCCAAAATAAAAAGCTCACTAACGTTATCATGTTGTCTTTTTACTTCATACAATTTGTATATGGTTAGTTCAAATTTCAACTCTTCTGCTGTGAACTTCTGAAAAAGCACTAAACTACACTGACATTTATTTACACTGACTATTTAGAGAATATAAAATAAATAGAATTATTCCAGAATCAACCTCATTTCAACATACTTTCTATTATCTTTTCCTTTAAACCAATTTTTATGCAAAAGTAAACAAATAAGATTCGAAAATAAAATAATTCAAATAATTCAATTACTTCTTTTTTTGCTTCATTAAGAACTTCAACATGACTTGGTGAAGGTGACACTTTTTCTACCTCATTAACATCATCTAAAAGTAAAGTTACTTTTAATAATGATAAATATAATTTATTTTTATGTTCTATGAATAATTGAAATTTGTTTTAAATTAAATATTGTAAAAGAACAGATATTTCTAAAAGTACAATATAAATTTTAATTGCATTTTATGTAATGTCTTTGAATTGAACATTTATTTGTTCATGAAAATCTTATGTCACTAATTACTATTACAAATAATCTCCTTCATAATTCAAGACTTGTGCTAATATATATTCCCTCAGTCATCAAAAAATTTGAAGTTTACCTTATATATTTGCTCTAAGCCACAACAGCAAAGAACCATGTTGATTTTATATTATACTAAGGCAATAAGGTTGTTGGGTACCTTTGAGAGAAAGGTCTTGAGAAGTATTTTTGGAGGAATTTAAAAAAAATAGTGTGTGGCTTAGAAGATCAAATCTAGAGCTTTATCACTCATATAATGAACCTGACATTATTAACTTTACTAAATGACAAAGAATAAAATGGGCAGGCCGAGTTATCAGAATGGACGAAGACGTACCACAAAAAGAGTTTTCAATGCCAGACCAGTTGGCACACGAAAAAGAGGTAGGCCAAATTTGAGATGTATAGATGGTCTAGAGAAAGACCTTTTGGTCTTAAAAACTAAAAATTGGAAAACACTAGCAAAAAAAAGGTTATCCTGGAATAAACTTCTTGAGAAGGCCAAGGCCCACCCTGGGCTGTCGAGCCATTGATGATGGTGATGAAGTCAATAAGCTTTGACAACTTAAAGAATTAAAAGCATATTACAATTTGTGCTCAGGTTTAAAAAATCATTTTCTTCTTTAAAAAAAATTAATAAATCCTTTTCTTCCATTATCTAGCAAGTAATGACAAGTAATTACGGCCAGCATGACAACTATTTTCTTACTCTATAAGGCCACAACAGGTTAATAAATCATACATTTAATGAATTTATACACAATACTACTTCAGTTTTTTCGACTGTGTTCGTAAAACTTTTGCAACACTTTTCAGGAGCTCTTTGGTTACTTCAGTAAAATCAAATATAAAATTTTTAATTAACTAACAAAAAGTGAAAACGTATGAAAAAAAAACAGAACTAATTTGTTACTCGTACACAACTGATGTGAGGCTATTTTTTTGTTGCCAACCACTTTTGGCACCACTTTTATCTCATACCAAAAACTTAATCAAATATTGCAACCCTATTAAATTTAAAGTTCACATGTATTACGGTCATTTTTTACCTATGGAAATCCATAACTAATCAAAACAACCGAGCAATCCATTGTTCCTCCCCCACACCCAGATAATTACATCACATTCATCTGCATGAACATGAAAACAATCTAAACACTACATTGGCAGCTATCATTGATGTTGGTGGGGAAAAAAACTCAGGAAAAATGGGTGCATGTGCATAATAAATCCATTCCAATTCTGTATAAGGAATAATCTGATGTTACATACAATCATGCAATGCTTAAAGAAAAAGAAAATAGTCACTATTTTTGATAAGTGAACTTATTTGTACTGTGACGGGTATATATTTAAAGAATATCCAAATTGAAAGTTAAAGTTACATTTTATTTATTACTAATCATTATACATATCAATAAGGAGAAGGAGGACCACACTTACCCATAGCTGCTCGTATTGAGAGGCAATCGGACTGAGGAGACTATTGAGAGGCAAATTCTCTTTCTGAACAACTCCTCTTTTTTTGGAGTTTATTTATATATATTATTTTAAGGGGTTAAACGTGGTCTCGTGTTCTTATCATGCATCCGAAGGTCGACAAATCAATCATCTTGTGACAAATTTCTAGAAAGTTAAAAGTTCAACTGACCATTCGATTGCGAGATGAGAGCACGGGATCTTAATCAACTGTTTAATTAACAAGTTTGACCACGAGAATTGTCACGAGGCCACCTCAACCTATTAAAAAAAAAAGAGAAGAAAAAAAAAGAATTCTCACTCATAGGGTGCAGCTGGGGTTAGTGAGCTCCTCGTACAATTCCTTTCAAAGAAATACATATTTTACATGAAGCATTTTAACTCTACATTTGTGCTTCTTTAATAGAATGGGAAAATTCAAGAACATAAGAACAAAATTCTACGAATTAGGTTTACAATAATGGTGAAACATGAAAGAAATAAAATAAAAATAAAAAAAAATAATAAAAATCTCTTAGGTATACATATTCTAAAAAAAAAAAACATAATATAGTTCTTGCATAACACCATATTAACTTAACATGGTATTTACAAAGATTTAATTTATATTTAAAACATAGTTAGTTATGCGATACATATAAATCATTTTCGAAAACAAGTAATACATGATGAACATACTGATATAAATAGGCATATAATTAGAAGGACAGCCCCTATAAATTTTAAGGAATAAAAAATACCAGTAAATGTAGGCATTGTAAGAAACTGAAAAAAGTCTGTACCAGAGGAATCGCTTTGTACGTAAGATTTTGTATAAGAAGTATTTAATTGAATTAAATTAAGGCTTGGCTCATTTAAACAGAAAGATATTAGTTGACAATGTTTCATATTACTTGAAACCAAACATATCTTTTCATCATAGCACTTTTTCTCCGCTAAGAATTGAATATTAAATTCCCTAGGTTCAGTTTCTAAAAACAGGCTTTGTGTATGTAACTGTAGAACTTGAAATTCTACAGATACTGTACCTGCTTGGCAATTGGAAAGAGCTGTTATGTACATTTCACTTAGAATTTGGCAGCTGTAACAACCTTTTGATTTAATATCTTTAGAGGTTATTTTCGGGCATATTTCATTGTGTTCTAGTGATATTTTATAGTTTTTAAAATGAAGTTGCACTCTTACTGGTGCCGAAGAAAGTAAGTTCGACTTCAGTACACCTTTTTCAACCGCTAGCAGGTGCATATCTCGTGTAAGAGGAAGAGAATTCTCTTTTGTTGAAATCATGGTTTGCAACCCATCTGGACGTTTTTCACAACGTAGCGTGGTTTCAAAAAAATTACAGGTAACCATGTCCTTGTCAAAAATAAAATCTTTTGTGTAGCTCGTGTTAGCTTGTACTTGCCCAACCATACCTGCGGTTGGATGGTTTTGAGGACTGGACTGTATAAGATATGCTTCGGAAGGATCACCTACTCGAAGCACTAAGGAATCTGATAGATGGAGTGGAGGCTGATTGTAAGAACCTAAGATTTCTAGGAATATACCATCAGAAGTGACGGCGGTTGACTGTAGTGTGAGGAGTTCCGTGGACATATTCCTGGCTCGTTCCACCGCTATAGTATAGGTGCAACGGTGTCCAATGATTTTGCGGACCTCATAAGAATTCAACAGATCCGGAACAAAGAACAATCTATAAAACAGGCAACCCATTCTGGATACAATTATGCATCCACTCCCTACACTTGACGGATGACAAGCATTAAAACCTGGGTAGGTGAGGCTTTCGTCGGTGAGTCCTTCAAATTCTTTTCCGGCAACGCAATGCTCTCCCCATGCACATTGATAATTTTGAGGACATGCTAACTGTGAGATGGTACGTTCTTGGACAGGAAACGTGAAGTATTTACGCTTGGTAGAAAAGCTGCACTGTGACGAAACTAAGCGTAATTTAAGCTGTAGTAAATTACTCTTTCTAGAGTCCTGGAACCAAAGGCAGGCCTCGTAATCCAATCCTTTGAGGGTGATTTCGGCGGTAGTGAACATATCGCATTTTCTCACGCCTTCACGTGTGTGACAGTTTTGTATATCAGATGTGATGAGTGAATGTGTCGAACAGTCAGCTAATATCATTGGAAAAATGCATAGTAACACAAGTAACGATGCCTGTGTTGGAGGCAATGGTATATTTTGAAGTTCGAGGTAATTATGGAAGTCATTAAATTGTCTTCTTATCCCTGTTCCAATGACTGCTCCACCCAGCATGAAAAAGCGTAGGAATGCCTTTGCAGTTCTGGTCAAATTACGCAGTAGAAAAATAATCACCTTTATCACTGAAATGAGTCCTTTACATGCTAATTTTAGAAAAATTAAAAGCACTAGGGTAAATAAAACAAGAATAGAATATATGCCATACGCTATATATGATGGCCAACATTGGATTTGTTGGAAAAAGGTCCAACAAAAAAAACACTGTGATGCTCGGCATATTTCTTTGCCCTCTAGCAATACCTCACCATGGATTGCTTTACCAGATGTAGTAATGAAAATTAGCGTGAGTTTTGTCTTAAAGGCTACCAACTCCACTGGTAGTATAACATTGTGATCATTGTAGATATTTAAAACAATTTCATTGCCTGCAGCTCTTGCAATTAATTTACCATCTTCTGGAACTGTCACTATGGGGTCATTGAAAAGTAAAGTAATGTTATTTTGCGTGAATGACGCGGCTTCATACTCTAATAACTGACGTCGGTGATGGCGCGCTGGTATTCTATGTAGACATATAGGAACGGATATCAGGGTTGGGTTTGTAAGGAAAAGTGAATCCGAGGAATGTTGCAAATCATATTGTAAGTGCTGAACGTTGCATTCACAAGTTGAATTTAAATCACATGTTTTCAACTGGCAAAATTCCTGGGTTCCCGTGCAGTTTTGGGCACAATCACATGGTATTGATGTGTCGGAGCGCTTGTTGGAACTGTCATGGCATTGGAAGTATGAAACATTCCCAGCACGCGAAGATGGCTTTTCGTGGAATATTGTCGGGACGAAAAATTGATCCTCTGACCAGATAAACGTTTTTAGACCTAAAACACATCCATTGCAATTTACAAGGTGGCATGCGTTTTCTGGGAAATCCATTTGGTCTGTAAGATTTTGAGATGCCTCTGTGCACGAATATCCAGCTGGGGTATCTCTCTGGCATATTTTAACAGCTGAGATCTGTGCTCCAAAGTAGGAACTCCAAAGTAGGAAAAGAATGATTATTCCTATAATAAGGGATAGAAAGTGTGGTCTCCTTATTTAATTAAATTATGTTATCTTATGTATTTTTTTTCTTTGTATTTACTTATTTAATAAAGTCATGATTCTATAATGGAAGAAATTGCGTTGTGTTAAAAAAAAACATTTTTTTTTTTTTTTGAAATTATATTTTATTTTAGAATAAAGAGTATTGATATGTAGTAAAAAAGTTAGGAATTCTTTTAAGTTGTTACCGCCGGAAAGCTGGATAAGGAGAGACTACTATCTCAATAGTTTGAGTGATTTTATATATGTAACATAACAAGGAAACTATAAAATTTATGAAAATAAAAATTTAGTACTAATAATAGAGATTAATCAAGAAAAACCAGGGAGGAAATAAAAATTTAAAATTAAAAAAAAAAAAGACATAAAATTATTAAAAAAATATCTGCTCAATTGATTATCTTTTCTTTTCTTTTCTTTCTTTTTTTTTGAAAAAAAAAATAAATTAAATATTAATAATATGTATAAATACTTATGATAATGTTTTGAAATGCTCAAGAAGTTGTTTTACGCCAGCGTAACACATCTCCTTGAACAGTGAAATATCATAATTTTCTTTTTTGATCAAGGGTAAGTTCGGCCGTTACGTACCCAATTTCGATAAAGGTATTTACACAGATAAAAATTCTTTCAAATTACGTAGAAAAGATTTTTTTTCTTTCTTTCTTTTTTTTTTTTTTTTTTTTTTTTTTTTTTTTTTTTTTTTTTTTGTTATCCACTAGAACTTTAAATTTTATTTGTGAATTTTATTTAAATATTATCCTTTTTTTTTTTCTTCTTTGAGAAATATTTCGAGAGGGGAAAAAAAAAGTTTTTTTTTTTTTTTCATAAAATCAATATGAACGATAATATATTCGCGTTTTCTGAGGTTTGTGAAATAGCATATTAATAGTAGTATCATGTTTCGTTTGTAGGTCCATTAGTTTTACGGCGAGTGCATCCGACATTTTGTCAACAATATTCTTGTCCGCTTGATCCTTATCTCCGGTGATTGCCCAATTCAGAAATCTATCCGTAATCGAAGTTTTTTGACTAGCTGACTTGGTTTCATCAGTCTTAATTGCTCGAGGCCGTAAATCATATCGGCTATGAGTTGGATTATTTGCAGGAGCGGTGTTGTTTCTGATGTCTGCGGCTGCGCAGTTAGGCGTTTTATTGTTTGTTATCTCCGTTGGTAAAGTCCTTTGTACCTCAGTGGAGGAGGAATTGTTTGCAGGACGTTTTTGTGGATGGTGATAAGGGGGAATGTAATCATCAGTTTCCCTCTCCTCGTAAAACAAATACGAATTAGTAGCTGTTTGACTATTTAAATTCTCTATATTTGATGTAGGCTGATCTTGATGATTAAGAGAAGGTAAAATCAAATCAGCTCGTCTTTCAACAAAGGGAAATAATCTATCAACATGACATCTTAAAGGTTTTGCACGGGTTTTTTTTGTATCGACTATTGAGTAATTTAAATCTGAATGTTTTTCTACTATCCGATAAGGGCCTGAAAACTTCTTTGCAAATGCCTTTCCAGTAGATTGGTTAGTACGTGGTGTAAAAAGGTACACCTTTTGTCCTAAATGAAATGATTTTTCTTGCGCAATATTTTCACGAAGTCGAGTCTGTTTTTCAGCAGACATTTCGAGATTCTTATAAACATTACGATAAACAAACTGCATTTTAGATAATTTATCCTCTATGTAATTTTCGCATGGAAAATAGTGAATGTGGGAGTTTTCTTCTAATATATGAAAAGGTAAGTTAAGATCACGGTTAAACATAAGAAATGAAGGTTTTTCATGAGTAGTATCATGATAAGAATTATTGTAAATGAAGTTATAATAATCTAAATATGTGTCCCAATCAGTTGTCTTTTCCGACAGGCAAGTTAAACTTGATTTAATACTTAAATTCAATCTTTCCGATTGAGAGTTAGTTTGAGGTCTATAAGGTGTAGTTTTTAATTTATTAATTTGTAGTTGGCGTGAAAGTTCATTAAAAAGATTACTTTGAAAATTTGTCCCTAGATCTGTTAGTATTGCATTAGGAATGCCAAAAATTATGATAAATTTCATAAGTTTATTAGCAATTGTTTGAGCTGTAATATCTTTTAAAGCGTAAAGAATGCTATATTTAGTAAAGTGGTCGATAATTGTCAATACAAATTTATTTCCTGACATGGACATTGGCAACGGTCCTAAAATATCTAGGCTCACGAGTTCCATAGGCTGAGAGGGTGTCACAAAATTTTGAAGAGGTGATTTAGTTATTGGAAAACCTTTTCGTTCAATGCATAATTTACATGAGTTGGAAAAATTTTTAATATCATTGTACATACCTGCCCAGTAATATTTTTCTTTTATAGTACGGTAATTTTTTGAAAATGCGAAATGCACTGTTTCGGAACCTTCTAATACATGAGGTATTAAGCTTTTTGGTATCACAATTTGTTCAAAATATTCATTTCGTGGTGCACGTTTGTTCCTATTGGCAATTCTTTTAAGTAATCCATTGTTCAAAAAATAATTATCCCATTGCGATTTACAATTAGCACTTTTACCTTCCAAATAGTCAATGATAGGACTTAAAATTGGGTCTGCTCTTTGTTCATATTTGATTTTGTCTATATCAGGTACATCAACTTTTACAGCATTTATTGTTTCTTCTATATCTCTTGATAAGAGATCTGATAAAAAATTTTGCGAACCTTTTATGTGCTCGAAATCAAAGTCATAATTGGAAAGTTCTAATAACCAACGCGAAAGTTTACTAGCTGGTGAATCTAATTTTAATAAATAGTTTAAAGATTTGCAATCAGATAATATTCTAAATTTTCTACCATAGAGAAACATCTTAAAATGTCTAATAGCCAGCAAAATAGCATAAGCTTCAAGATGCATAGATGGCCATTTTCTCTCATGCGGTTTTAATTTATAGGAAAAATAACTTATTGGACGTAGAATTCCATTTTTATCTTTTTGTAGAATGGCTGCACCTACTGCAATGGATGATGCATCCGTATTTAGGTAAAACATATCATCGAAGTTAGGATGTTTAAGCATGACGTCTGACAACAATTTTGTTTTAATTAGATCAAATGCTTTTTGTGCGAAAGAGTTCCATTGAAACTTATATCTATTTTTAGTTAACTCCGTTAAAGGTGCTACAATTTCAGAAAAATTTGGAATAAAATCTCGATAATAATTGGCTAATCCAAGAAAACGCCTCAGTTTGCGTAACGTATTGGGGATTGGAAAAATTTTTATGTTATGAAGGTTATCAGGAAGGGGCTTTAAACCTTCCTTATCTACTATATGTCCTAGATATCGGATACTTGTTTGAAGGAATTTACACTTTTTTGGATTTAAAGTCAAGCCATACTGACGAAAACGCTCAAAAACAAGCCGTAGTTTACGGATGGAGTCTGAGATTGAATATGAGGGTACAATTACGTCATCTATGTATGCTGATATGTTTTCGGACTGTAGACCATTAAGGATTTTGTCCGCTGTTTCCTGAAAAATTTGAGCTGAATTTTTCATTCCAAAACTTAAATATTTATATTGAAAGTTGCCATATGGGCTTGAAAAAGCAGTTAAATGTTTGTCTTCTTCGCGTAGTTTAATTTGATGGAAACTAGAATTGGCATCTAAGGTACTAAAATAATTTGCGCCTCGCAAGGAGTTTAAAATGTCGGAGATTAAAGGTAACTTATAAGTTGAAGAAATTGTAATTTGATTCAGTTTACGATAATCTATTACTAAACGCCACTGGTTCTCTTCTTTCTTTCGAACTAAAATTAAAGGAAAACTATATCTGCTATTTGTTTTCTCAATTATGCCCGAATTTTCTAAGTCTGAAATTTTACTTTTAAGTGTGTCACGCAAGGATACTGGCACCGGGAAAGGTCTACATTGAATTGGGGAAAAGTCAGTTATTTCTATTGGAGGAGCTTCTAATGTGCATTTTCCTATTGTTTTTAAGGAAGTGCTAAATATGTCAGCATATTCGAAAATCAAATTTGATAATTCCTGTTTTGCTTCGTTTGGAATTCCAGTCATATCAAAATCTTCTAACTTTAATTCTTTTCTCCTAATATCAGCAATAGATTCATTCTTGTTAGCTTTAATTTCAGAATTTATGTAAGCGATTTTCATATTCTTATTTAAATGTAAATTTGTTTTTGAGAGGTTATTTATTACTAACGGGATTTGTCCATTTTCATCAACCATGCACAGCGATTTATGCACTTCAACGTTGTAATTTAGATTAATAGGTGTCAATAACACAGAACTTCCTGGTTGAATATTATGATTAGATTTAATTTTAATTACGGCTGATTCGTTTGGCTTAAGTTTAACCTTTTTCACAAGTTTACCAGTAGTTTTCATTAATAATACGTTAATTTTATGCACTCCAAATTTATGTATTTGGGAGGATGAATCACTAAAAGTTACCATTTTATCTTCAAAGTTTATTTTACACTGAAATGAGGAAAGAAAATCGAAACCTAAAATTACATCGTAGTCCTGGGCAAGATCTGACTTAGTGACTGTAAAATTATGCTGCAAAACTTTGTCTGTAATTAAGAATGATAAGGTAACATTACCATTAGACTTTATTTCATTTCCAGTTAAAGTAGTAATTTTGATATTAGGATTAAAACTATTAAATGTGATTAATTCGGAAGGTATTTTTCGAAATGCTTTATTGCTTATAAGAGATACACTTGCTCCGGAGTCCAAAAGAGCATAAAATTTTATATTTCCTACATTTAATTGGATTACTGGTAATGCGCAATGTTTTCCTAATTGATAAGATAAGTTTGTATCATTGTAACCCCTTACATTTTGAGAGAACTGTGGGGGTTTTATCGTTCCCTCTGAAAGTTTAAATAACGTTGCTTTGGAAAAGTCTGTCTGTTATCTGCAGAAGGTGTGGGATGGGCCATTGACCTCGATTGAAAGGCACGAGTGGTGTTAGGAGCATTATTGTATTCCTGTCGCCTGTAATTATTATTATCCCTATGAAAAGAGGTGCGTTGATTATCTGAAAATCTGCGCCTAACGCCTCGAATGTTTTGATTGCGTTGAAACCAACATTGATCAGATGCATGATTTTGACGACCACAGTGGATACACTTTTGATTTCTTTGTGGCATTTGTTGGTGAAAACCTAGATTTTGTCCTCTTATATTTATTTTCTCGATTTGTTTTGCGAGATTGCTTATCATCGCACTTGAAATTTCAGTCTGCTTATTAAGAAACTCGGTCATTTTTCTTTCGAGTCCCGTTTCTGATTCCGTCGCAACATTATTACAGCTTTCTGGATCACAAGTGAATTTCAAATTCATTTCATCCAATAGCGCACTTTCTACAGCTTCATCGAACGTATTTGGGTTTCTGCTTAGGGCTAAACGCTTAAGAGGTGTTTGCAAACCCTCCAAAAATTTTGCCAATTTTGTTTGGTCTACTATAGGACCCGCATCTTCCTTCGATGAATTTTCTATCCCGAAATAATTTATAGTCAAGTTTGAGACTCTTGTCGAGAAACTGCGAACGGATTCACCCGGATTTTGTTTACAGTTTGAAAATTGCTGCTGACGATGGGAAAGTGTTGTTTTGCTTTCAAAAAATTTAGTGAATTTTATTTTTATGCTGTCAAATTTTTTTTCATGAATTAGTTCAGGGTCTTCTATGAAAACTGTAACGCGGGACCTTTTAACTTACTCTTCATTACGGCAATATGTTCCGCATCGTTCCATTCCGCGATTTCACCAACCTCTTCAAGATTTTTAAGGAAATATTTAACATTTGAAAATAATTCTCCATCGAATATGTTTACTAAATTCTGATATCCAGCGATCTTATTTGGGCTTGGGGGATCGGACATTTTAAAAAAATTCTTGTATATGTATATTATTTATTTAAATAAAGAAAGAATCTTAACAGTAAATACCATTTTACATAAAAAACAGAGAACATAAAAGAATTACATAACACTATCATAACACAAGGATTTGAAAACAAAACAAAAGAAATCACTCAAAAATATTGAAATAGTAAACTCCCTATCCATTAGCATTGAAAACATTTTTGTCAAAGGCACCATAATGTGACGGGTATATATTTAAAGAATATCCAAATTGAAAGTTAAAGTTACATTTTATTTATTACTAATCATTATACATATCAATAAGGAGAAGGAGGACCACACTTACCCATAGCTGCTCGTATTGAGAGGCAATCGGACTGAGGAGACTATTGAGAGGCAAATTCTCTTTCTGAACAACTCCTCTTTTTTTGGAGTTTATTTATATATATTATTTTAAGGGGTTAAACGTGGTCTCGTGTTCTTATCATGCATCCGAAGGTCGACAAATCAATCATCTTGTGACAAATTTCTAGAAAGTTAAAAGTTCAACTGACCATTCGATTGCGAGATGAGAGCACGGGATCTTAATCAACTGTTTAATTAACAAGTTTGACCACGAGAATTGTCACGAGGCAACGTCGTGACAGTACACTTGAAAATACTGAATTGATTTTATGTAATGTATACAACTTGGGAATAATTATAGATATGTTTAAAACAATACAATGACAATGAATGCAAATGTTTAAAGATAATCCTTGTTAATTTTTAAAAAAAAAAAATTTTTAAATAAAATATATTGGTTATCTCTGATGTTTTGTTTTTAACCAAATTTTACTTATTTTGACTCGGTAAAAAACAACAGCTTTCTGCTACACAACTTTAGTTTTTTGATATATATATATATATTTATATATATATATATATATATATATATATATATATATATATATATATATATATAAATATATATATATAATGTTGAATTGTAGTATAATCAGAAGTTCAGTAACAAGCAGTTTACTATAGTATTTATCAATAAATACAATCATAAATAAGATCATTTCAATTTAAAATAACTAAAGTTGGTATTCAAAAACATTCTTACTAGTGTCAGTAGCTTTTCTAGATGGAGACTGATTGAGGGTAAATTGAATATCGGGTCCTACACTATCTTCCTTTTTACGATTCTTCTTTCCCTTCTTAGAAACAAGCTGTACCCAACCATCTAAATCAATTTTTACATAATAAAAAATATTATTTCAATATAATATACTTTGCAATACAGAAATTCTATTATTGAATCGTTATTTGCATCATATTTTAGAGAAAATTATAACACATTACAATATAGTAAGGATTTTTAAACATAATACCTCCAAAATATTTTTTTTAAAAGTAAATCCTTAAAATTATAAAGGTTTATTGTTTAATTTATCATAACTTGCATGGAATAGAAGAATCTATGTGAATCGGGCACTATATTAATACAAAAAATTTTACATTTATAAACAAATCAGTTGAAAATTAAAAATATTACCTCAGAAAAAACAGTATTTTAAGTTTAGGAAAGCATATGTCATCAATGAAGAACTTTTTAATTTTATAAGAATATGTATTCTGAAAAACATAGATCAGATTAAAAAGAGCACCCCTCTAACCTAAAAGATTAAAAAAGAATTTAAGCACACTATTAGGAGGGAATGCTTTTTACTATCTTATGATTTATATTACTTTGATGATTTAATAATGGTGTCTTTATCTTGTTAAAAATTTAGTGAGTCAGTATGTCCTGATGAAATAACTAAACAAAGGATGTGAAATTTTTTTTACAGAATACCTTGGAGCTCAGATTTTTTATTATTTTTTTTAACAAACAGAATGAGAAATTTTTTATACAGGTTAAAAATATTTCTTTATAAGGATTCTGAATTTTGAGTTCTCTCAAGACTTTTTATGCTAGATTTGTTCACAAAGCAATCAAAAGCATACTAAAAGAAATTCATTGGGTATCAAAATATAGTTCATGTTAACAAGGTGTGACTGTTTTAAAATTATATAATTAAAATAAAATACTCAATATGTTTATAAGAAGATAAAATAAAACTCAACATAAGTATAACAAAAAAATGAGTTTTCTTCCAAGTATAAAAAATAAAAATTGAAACAAACCATCATTCGCTTCATCAGCAACAACATTCTCCTTTTTCTTTTCTTGTGGTTTCTCATTTTTGGGCTTGGTCTTTTTGATAACCTTGACAAATAAAATTAAATCATTTCAATTTTTTATTCTCAGTTGCTAAATTATAGTACTGAATTTTAGTTAACATATTTCTCTTAAACAAGGAAATCTTAGAATGCTTATTTTCTGCCAATATAAAATAATAAAACATATGAATTTAATTGAATGTAGTAGCATGAGAACCAGATTTGTCTATACTGCAAAATTACATATTCAATGCTATAAAATCAAATGGGTACATTTACTAAATCTGACAAAGAGAAGTAGAACAAAGAAAAGATCATCGTGATACCCAAGAGTCATGGGATCCATGTTTGCTGAAAGAAAGCAAACCCCCGTAGAGATAACACATATTATTTTGTTATCTGCTTTATTAAATGAACTTCTTATTAACACTACCAAAGAGGAACAAACCAAAATTTCAATCATCAACAATACTCTTTTTTCTAACTCCACAGTCCTGATTTTAACATACATAATAAATTTATGAGTCAAAGGATATTCATCTGTTTCAAAAGAGTTGCAGAGATAAATCTTCAAGTAATAAAGCAATAGCATTAACAAAAGAATTAAGAGCATTTATTTCTGTATTACATACAAAAACTTGATTATTTATACATTGTTTCTAACATATTCATGAAATATATAGCTTTAAAATTTAGATTTTTATAAAGGTATTTATTTAAAAAAAATTTTAACATCTTATTTTTTAGATAACTAAAGCTAAAAATATCTAAAAAAAAAAATAGACTGCTTTTATTGCAATCACAGTTAATAATGTAACATTTTAAGTAAATGATACAATAAAAGTTCAACAATGCAGAATGCAAATGTAGGAATCTTTCTCAACAGAAATTTACACATATGCATACATAGAGACATTTATTTTACATGTAAAATTATTGGCACATTTGTACTAACTATAGCAATGATCATTCATTGAAGTAAGGGTTCGTCTAAAAAAACTTTCAGATTGAACTCGCTTGGAAAAAAACATCTTTATACCCACTAAGTGGGGGTTTTTTTTTTCATACTTTACCATTTCCAATCAATTTTCTTTGCAATTATCAAACTAAATTATTCTTTGAAGTTATCAACTTATTGGTTTAAAAAAAAATGCAACTTTTTATACAAAATTATACAAAGTAAAACAAATTTCAATAAATCTGATTTTTGCAAGCAAAATTTAATATAAATGAACTAAATACATGACAAAGATAAAGTATGTAATTAAAAAAACATATTGCTAAATTGTAATACATTGCTTATTTATAAAAAGAAATGTATGTGTGTAATATACAAACACATTACACTTGTTGCATAATTTATTTGGATTGTAAACCCTTCAGCATTTATTAAAATGAAAGAATAAATTCAATTATATATATACATCAAATATTACAAAATCAGTTTGATATATAAGACATGTGGAAATAAATTTTTCAATTAAAAAAATGTTTGTAATGAGTACCTATTTCAAAAGATTAAACCAAAATATCCCCATATTGTTTTAAGATTTCTATCATAGAATATACCAGTTCTTATCTACAATACCTTTAGCAAAAATTCTATGTTTAAAGATAATGTTAAAAACATTCAACCCATAATCCCATAATTGGCAAAACAGGGAAAAAAACGCATAATTTAGAACATCAAAAGTGAGCCAAAAATCTCTCATCTAACAATTCAATTATTAACTCCTAATGACAGATGAACTAGAAAGAATAATTTCTAATTTTTATTGTGTTCAGTTTAAATAGTAAAATAGCCTAGGGACAGAAAAAGTAGTTAAGGTAATAAAATTTTCACGACACTAGTAATTAAGTTTATATTTTACATTTGAACAAGTACCAAAAATCTATTTTATTTAATATTTGTCAATCTTATTTTTATTTGCTAAATTTCAATTGGTAAAAATTTGCTGATTACAAAATAAAGATTAAATTATATAGTGAACATGTAACTATATTAATTATCAACGGAAAGTGAATGCATTCGCCACCTCGCCAAATGCGATAAAATTGTAAATTCCACATTCCACAAAACAAACTGCATTTTGGCAAAAATATTGGTGAACAATTCTTCCTACCAACTAAAAAAATATAAATTCTCCTCAATCTTGAAAATTTCGTCAATATGAATGTTTTTTGAACAAATATTTCACTTTTTGTTCGATTACAGTAATTTCCATTAAATATGTCGCATAACTAATTACAATTATATTAAGTCCAAATAATCTAATCAACAAGAGAGGTTATGCAAACATAAACAGGGTGTGCAGCCAAATTTTTCAACAAAAAATAAGCACCTTTTAAGTACTTTTTAAGCACTCAAAAATATTTTGAAGTGCTATATACCTTAACAAAATGCAAATGATCATGATAAAATAACTAGTTTCTGATAGGGTTGGCAGGTTTTTGACATGTGACAGTTTTTGACAGTTTAAACCATAGTTTAAACCGTCACGTCAAAAACCTCACTGTCAAAAATGTCGAAAATGTCAAAAACCTATATTCATATGTGAAATTTAATTAATACATAAAATTTATATATTTTTTTATAAAGGATAGTGTTTCTAAATGTTCTAGAAAAAATAAATTTAAAATTTTGAAGAAACACTTATATTTTGAATAGTAACCAAAATCTTGTACTCTTGAAAACTTACATCTTTTGTAATATTATGTATTCATTTTCATGCGGTATTGAAAATTTGCAGTGATATTATTGAGACATTTATTTATAACCAAATTTAGTGTGTAGTATAGATTATACTAAAAATTAGACATTTTTAAAGATAAACATTAGCAGTTTTGTACATTAGACATCTTCTTTTAAAGAAAAATCTTTTTAATATTCTTTTAAATCTTCTTAATAATCTTTTTAACATAAGACAATACAAATTTAAGTGCTTTCTGTTAAATACACAGTGTAGTTAGTGTCGATTTACAGTATATTCAGCCTATTCATTTACTATGCTGAAAATTTAGTTTATCCAAATACTTGTGAATTTCATTTTGCTGAATACGATATAGTTTTGTTGAATATCTAAATATTCAGCTGTTGAATAATTACTTCTTGCTTTCAAGATATGCATTATTTGTATTCTTAATACAAGTGGAGAAAAAAAAAGTAAGAGATAAAAATTGTTTTAAAATGATAAGTGTAATAATTATAAATAAATATAATAAACAATATGAATTATATTTATCATTATTCATAAATATAACTACTTTTAAATTCAAATTAACACACTGGATAATAAAGATATTCGGTAAAACATTAAAAAAAAAATTTATGCACTTGTATCAAGTTTGTATTTATACGACATAACTTGTAAGTTCCTTATAAATATTAGTTAATTGTTCCTTATATGTCAAAAATGCATAGTAATAAACTTTTAATCTTCTTAAGTATCAAAAAAAAAAATTTTTTTTTTTAAATATTAATATTTAAACAATTTTTGTGCAATATTTTGTGCACATGCATTTGAATATAAATTTCTGAGATTTTAAATCTGTAATTTTACCTTAATTTTAATTTAAAAATATTTTAAAACCTGCTGATTACCTATAGTATAATTAAATTTCAATATAATGCATGGCAACTGTTGGTAGTTTTGAAGTTTATATATTTTCTTGGCAAACTTCAGTTTTTGACATTTTTGACGGGTTTTTGACGGTTTAAACCAGTATTATACCCTTGTCATGTCAAAAACCACTTTTTGACGTCAAAAACCCAACCCTGGTTTCTGACAAAGAACTCTTTTCTTTATTATATTAGAAATCATAAAAAAAATCAAGTGATTTTTCGAGGGTGGAAAATGAAGCTTGAAATTGAGAATATCTTGCCAAACTCAGCAGAGTTGCATTTGAGAGTGCAATAATCTCACCAAACCCAGTTCAGTAGATGCATATGCAGACTCAAAAGTATTTCATCAAACATGTAACACGATTGGCACTATCCTATCTTGTGGAACCATGGTAAGCCAAAATGGATTGTAGTTGAATGAATTGTGAAAACGTTGAATAGAACAATGTGAAAATCACACTTTGCATAAAAAGCAGTGAAAATCAATGTGAAAAAGAAAAAAAATATTTAATTTTGGAAAAGGGAAAATAAAGCACTTTTTAAAAACACCCCATGAAAAAAGCATCTTTACGGGCTTTTAAAAAACAAAAATCAAAAACAAGCACTTTTTAAAAACACTATGCACCATGATAAAAAAAAAATTCATTAACATGTTCGACACCGGATCACACGATATCACATGAGGAAACTCTTTCCTATAGTTTGTGACAATAAGTGGTAGGTAGATTAAGTGGTAGATAGATACATATTATCATCCAACTATTTTTGCAGAAAATATGTTTTCTCAGGACAATAACATATTGTTTATCAAAATAAACTTACTGCAAAATTTTAAAAAATTAGTACAATATTTTTATGTGAAGTTTTCAATGGGAAAAAATTTATCATTAAAATCGTTAAGATTTGCTTTTGGCTAAAGACTTTTGAAGTTTGGCTAATTTACTGGCTATTAATTTGAGGTCATTAGCCCATGCCATGCATAATTATTAATTAAATTTAATTAGTATTTCTGCATGATCATTAAAATCTTAAATTAAATACTTGGAATGCTTAGAAAATAAACATTTAAAGTTTATTATCTTTTTTTCATTAATTTCAAAAGCAAAAAGTACAGTAAACATATAAGATGATGATTTTTTGCACATTATAAGACATATAAAGAATTCATACATTGAAAAAAGTCAATGAAAAGACCATGCACTACAAAAAGATATGTGCATTTCATTTCATAACTGCATGCAATGTATCTTAATATTCTATTCATTAATTTATAGCAAAAAATATGTTCATATATAATTTAAAACTAATCACATAAATACTATGCTTTACATTTTACAAAGGAACATTTTAGTAGCTTAATCACTATGCATTTAGAGATAGAAAAATGGCTGAAATAGTTATTCTTATAACCATTTTCTTTGTAATAATAATTGATAATACCCTTTGGTAATAATTAAACATTTTTTCAGTATATTATATCTTTTTCTAATATTTGGTATATATAAGTATGCATTTAGAATATATTTGAAATAACCCACTTATTCAGAGCGAATTTGAGTCCTTTCATGAAAAAACACTTATCTTTGGGCAAAATTTGTTTTTTTTTTAATATAAAAAACCCTTGTTTTGTGAGCATGGAACTCCATTGTAAAAAATAATATTTTTTAAGCAATACATGGCGACAATCAGCATTGCAAAGAAATAAAAGCATCTTTACAACAATCAAAGAAAAAAAGAGCACTTTTATGGGCTATTAAAAAATCATAAACAAAAGCACTAAAAAAAAACAAAAGTAATCAACAAAAAAAAAACAAAAAAAAGCATGGAGAACAAAAGAACTCTCTACATACATCTCTTACTCTTTACCCCCCATCACTGCTTCTGTCCTCCAGTTTGAAGCAAAGAACGTTGGTACTGTCAAGAAACTTTGCTGTGTTACAGGATTGCTAAGAGTATGCTTGGAGTAATTTTAATTCCCATCAGATTAATTTGTGATTTTTTTAACATTGAAACTGAAAGGTAAAATCTTAGTTTTAAAACCAGGGAGGATGATATGAAATACCCAGAATTCCGGAATACAATCACCCCAATTTTTATTCACGATTTGTTTGTTCACAGCAGAATAATAAAACAAAAAAAATAACATAAAGAGAATTTAAAATAATTTTATATATTTTGGGCACAATAAATATGAAATTTTACTTTTTTATCAGCAGATATCTTCTCACTACTTTTCGGTTTCTCATTTGGTTTCTCACTATTATCTACAGTTTCTTTCTTTTTTGGTACTTCCTGTATTTTTCCTTTTCCTGAAGCGATTCCATTGGCTTTTCCATTTGTAACCAGTTTACTTTGCTAATTGGGAGAAAAAAAATTTAGTTAAAAAAAGTAGCAGAACTTTTTATAGTATATTTAAATAACATATAAGTTTGTATAAACAAATGAAGTAATCAATTAAAACTAAAAAGTAGTATTGAACTTATCTCTTATCATACTAAAAGGATCAAAAGTTTTGAGTAGATACCAGGGCAAATAAACTGGTACTAATGCTCCTCAACTTTGAGCCTAAAAAGAATCCTCTCTCATCACGCTGAGTTAACCATTTAAATGCCGAAATTAAGAATGGGCAAACCAAATAACTTGAAATTTGATATATTCACTACTGAAGATAAATTAAATGCAATAAAATACCGTCATGTGGGGCTACTTTGTGCAAATTCGAATTTGGCGCTTTTCAAGTGCTGCTACGAGGGTTGCTATTTATATTTCTGGCCTTGGCAACAGTAAGTGTTGCTAGGCGACCGCAGACGATTTTAATCAAAAGTTTGATATTTTTAAACATAAATTCAGCAGACGATTTACCATTATAGCTTCATTTGTGTTGTTGACAGTAAATTGAAAAGTTCTTCTCTTTCAAAAAATGGAATTGAATCGTGCACATTTTTGTGCCATTATTTTTCATAACTTTCGACGTGGATTGTCAAGACAAGAGTGCTTCGATGAACTTAATTCTTTATTCAGCGATAAAGCGCCATCCTACAGCACTGTAAAAAACTGGTATAACGAATTTAATCGTGGTCAATGTTCGATCCAGGACGAATCCCGTGCAGGTCATCCAAAATCCGTTGTTGTGCCAGAAAAGATCGATGCTGTGCTAAAACTGATAAAGCAAGATCGTCATGTGACATACCGTGAGATAGAGGCGTCTTTGGACATTAGTATTTGAGCGTTAAAAAAAATTGTTCACGTTGGATCCCGTGTAATCTGACAAACGCTCAAAAAAAAGGTTTGTGTCGATTGGTGCAAGGAAATGTTGGAAAAATACGTTCAAGGTACATCAAAGGCTGTGTATAACATCTACACAGGTGACGAATCATGGATCTATGCATATGAGCCAGAAACAAAGCAGCAGTCAACTGTATGGGTCTTCCAAGACGAGGCAAAACCAACAAATGTTGTTCGAGGAAAAAGCACATTGAAACAAATTATTGCCTGTTTCTTCGGCATTAACGGTCATGTGGCAACAGTGGCGTTAGAGCAAAGCAGGACGGCCAATTCTGAATGGTACACGACCATTTGTTTGCCAGAAGTCATCGGAGAAATTCGAAAAAAGCAGAAGAACAGGCGAATCATTCATCATTCTTCATCATGTCAATGCGAGCTCTCACACATCGACTCAAACAAAGGCATTTCTGATGGACCGAAAGATCAAACTGATGGGTCATCCGTAGGACTGGGCTATAAATCGATATATCGCGACATATCGATTTAACGCCTATATCGGCAAACCGATACAGCAACTTTCATTCCAAGCGATGCATCAGAAATCTGATTTAAGCCGTCGAGTGAAGAAGACGATATAACGATATAGCGATATACGCAAGGACTTTCTCTTACGTTCCGATGCCAACTCGCGCTGTGGAAGACGATATTGTTTCGTTATGTTGAGACGGCCTTGACTGATGAGCGGGTAGAATCAGAACCACTTTTAAGACCTTATATCGTTATATCACATGTTCGTTTTCGCACCTTCGCGATTTGAAATCGTTTCTTGTAGATTATTTTCAATGGGATTAACTTCGTGATCGCCGTCATAACCTTGTTCTGAACGCAATCTATTATTGAAAAGAATTTATAAAGAAAAGTTTCTTCATTAATTAGGTAAGTTTTTTATTTATTTTCTGACAAAACTTTTTTATATTTTTAAATGTGAAAATTATCGGAAATCTAATTTAAGGCACCCATAAGGAATTAAATTACAAAGTAAATAAATTTGTTAGGTTATTTTTTTACTTTCTTTTAATTTATTAAAAACCTTTCGGATAAAACTTCTAATAATTTAATGGGCTTCTATTACTGATTTTAAATTTATAAATCTTGAGTTGTTTTTATTTTTAGAAATAAAGTTAAAACAAAACTTATTTTTTGGACATAAGTCAATAAACTTTATTTGTTCAAAAGAATTTGAAAAGTTTGCGAATTTTATTCATTTTTTTTTTTTTTATCAATTACTACTTCGTTTTATTAGAGAGTAAAATCATTATTTTTTTTTAATTTTCGTTTTATATTATTAGTTAATTAGCTAAATATATTACCAAATATCACAATTCTTTTGTTTTTATTTTTAAGAATTTAATTAAGAAACTTTGCCTTACTTTGTTTTTCGTTCGTTCATTATTTAATTTAATTTAACTATTTATATGAAATAATAATAAAAATAGTGTTTAAGAAGCATTTTTTTTCTAAAATTTATTTAGCTCTTTGTTTTAAGCATACAAATAATTTTTTAACGAACTTATTTTTTAAATTTTGTTCCTATGCTGTTAGGTAAATATATTGATAAATTTCACTTTTATTTATTTTTTTATTTTTAAACTAAGAAATCTTTTGTTATTTGCGTGATCATTTTTAGAAAATATAACAAAACTTGTGTTTACTTCTTCATTAAGAATTTGAACATTACGATCGAACTTAATAATTCTGTAATTATTTACGCATAAAAGTACAAGCAAATATTGATTTGTTAAAAAAAGTTTCTTTTTTTTAAAAAAAAAAATATTTTTAACACTTTGTTTTAAGTGTATAATGAATTTCTTAACAAACTTTTTTTTTTTAATTTTTTACATTTTCTTTCAATAATTTCAGCTAGATATCTTTATAAAATTCCCTTTCTATTTTTAAACTGAGAAATCTTTCAGAGAACGAAAATTTTAAGAAATTATTACAATTCTTATGTTTACTTTTTAGTTTAAAATTCGAACATTTTTAATTTTAAACTTCGGCTTTTAGTTAATCTAACTTTTATTTTAATTAAAATATATTTTGAAATTTTAAAATCAGCTTTTGTTTAATAACAATATTTTTTTTCATTAAGGGTATTTTAGGGGTTAACTTAAATTAAGACTGCTTATACCTTATAAACGATAAAGAAGTGCAAATATTTCATTCTGTATCTACACACATTTTTTCAATAAATATTTTAAGTAAGATTTGTACATCTTAGTCAATTTATTTAATATCTTTCTTTAGCAAAACATATATATTTTCAAATTTATAAATTGATTAAAATCAATATGCGTATGAAGTCTTGATAGAAATCTGACTTTCTGTGCCTTAAAGTAAATGAAATTCAAAAATACTATATTGCGATACATCGCTATATCGCGATGCAAAACTGACGATATATCACGATATATAATTTCTAATATCGCCCAGTCCTAGTCATCCGCCGTACAGCCCTGATTTGGCACCCAATGACTTCTTCTTATTCCCACACAACAAAAATAAATTACGTGGACAACGATTTTCGACCCCCGAAGAAGCGGTTGATGCATTCAAAACGCATGTTTTGGAGTTACCTCAATCGGACTGGAAAAAGTGCTTTGAAAATTGGTTCAAACGCATGCAAAAGTGTATTGATCATCATGGAGAATATTTCGAAAAACAATAAAACCAATTTCGATCCTACATGTTTGTTTTTTCATTATTAGGCCAGAAATATAAATAGCAACCCTCGTATTCAGTATTATGTTTTTTTCACGTTAAAAATGTGTGAAATTTGAAGATAGAAATCTCCTCTATTACTACAAACATTTTTTCGAATTTTAAAATAATCTCAGAGTGTGCTTTGTTTATCCAATGTCAACAACTTTCCAAGAACGTTGGACGTCGAAAAGTGTGTGTGGAAACTTTAGCTGTGGAATGCATTGACGTTGATAAAACAATTGTTGGCAAATATGGTTGGCCAAATATGGAAGTAGATCAGTTCCTAATGAAAAGAATATTAAATATTTTTAAACAGTTATTTACTTTTTTTTATTCTTTAAGTGAGAAAGATACAGTTTTATATTGCATTAAAAAGGTTATAGTTTAGGAACTGAACTACATTACATAAGCTCCTAGTATATTATTTTAATATTTGTTTCAATTAATTGAAACAATTATATGAAGAACTAAAAGAATTAATCTGAAACGATTAGTTTTGTTTCGTAATTAAATTTTTATCCCTCTTTTGCTTGAAAAGTGAAAATTGTGTAACGTTTAATTTTTTGAATCGACATGTTTTGACTAGCAAAAAGATTAATAATAGATCAATTGAACTCACAAAGTCACACATAAGCATAGAAATTTTACTGAAATTCATTTGCAAATATTTTATTACTGTTAATGTGAACATAGCTCTCTTTTTAATTTTTATTAGCCTCTTTAATAATTTTTTCTACATAACATATCATCCATAACTTGAAATAAAAAAGTATAAAATACATTTTAAAGTCAGTACTTTTATATCATCCAGGAGAAATTGCACGCGTCTCTTACTGTTCTACCATCTGGTAATAGTAGAGAGAACCACTAGAGTAGGATGAATAGTCAGTTATAGATGAATTATCAAGAAAACTTAGCACATTTAATAAAAAAAGTATAATGAATAGTTATTATTAATTGAAAATAAGCCATTTACTCCAAAAAATTTTAATAAAATACTAGGAAGGTCCATAAAAATTCTTAGAATCTAATACTTAGTCAGTAATCATTAACCTTTCTAGTTTACCACTTGATAAGCTCCCTTGATTCAGGTTAAGACAGTATCTTATCTTTAGTAGTCAGCACATTAATTGCATCTGATAAGTTTAAACATACTTTTAAAAAAAAGTCATGAATAAATATGGATGCATCAATTGGCAGTAACTTTCGTATTTTTTTCAGCTAGTAAAGTAGTTGTCAGCTCTTTATTTTAATGGGAAAAAAACACGTGGCATTGGCATATTTTCTTATTTACAGTGTCACAAGAGATCGGCACAATTAAAATTTTACATGATTCGAATTTAAAGTTAATCGAATATTTACATATTTGAAACGATATTTAAAGTATTTAAAATTACCTTTTGAATTTCTTTAGTTTTGCGTTTTCTAACAGATTTTTTCTCTTCAAGTCCCTCAAAACTCGGTGGCTGTATCGGTGATTTAAAACCAAATGTAAAAACTATTAGTGCACAAAAAATGACAGCAACAATAGGTACAGCGTACAAAGGATTAAAAGCTTGCAGAAATTCCATATTAAAGTTATAAAGCATTACTACGTGCATAGGAATAAATTAAATAAGTATAACGCGACAAAATCAACATTCATTTCGTCTACATGTTTTGGATTGAAGATGATGATGTAAACGCGTCAACATTTCCGTTGCCAAAGAACTAGTTTTTGTTTCGTATTTGACGTGGTAATTTTATTTCAAAAAAGTCAAACTTTCACTATAACTGTATTTCATTAAGAAATGAGGCCTATGTCTATGACGTAATTTGTCCTATGGATGGGTGATCCTGTAAAGCTAAGGGTGGTGGAGCTAGTAGTTAAATTGCTCTCGCAAGACATCCGGGTTACTGCTTCCGATATATTTTTACGCCGCAGATTGAAAAAACGCGCCATCATATTATTGCATCATATCTTTTACATGTCATCATATATTTCATATGTACCGATTTCTTTCTTTCAGCCTTTAAACTTCAGCATTATCATATTAATATCATAATCATTAGAATATTTTCTAATTAGGCTAACTTAAAAAGATATTTTTGGCAACATTTTAGTCAAATGTAGCCAAATAAGGGATTAAATACAAAACATGGCAAACCTTAAGAATTATTCACAAGGAGATATTAACTTTCCAAAGTTTTCTTTGGCCTTACGACCTCTGAGAATCAATACATTTCTGAAAGCTCTTATGAATGGAACAATTATGTTTAGATTTGAACCCAAATTACAATAACAAAACTGCATAGAATATTAGGCTTGTTCACACATCGCCTCGTAGTCATAACATAAGCGGAGGGATACACCGGAAATTTTCTAAATTTTTTCCGGTTTTTTCTCCACCCATCCATTGCTGAGAATTATAAAAATAATTTTTTCAGCACTTAATATAATTTTTGTACCAACAAATGTATACTTTTTAATAAAACTAAACTGCAATTTTTTATAAGCACCTGCTGGATTAAAGGAGATTCTGAAAAATTATTTAAATTAACAAATTTTTAATTCTTTTTGGTGAGTTTGTAAAATAATTATGTTTCTTAAAACCGATTTCTCAGAAACTATTCAACCGATTTCGTGCAAATTTTGTATTTTCCTATGTAAAATAACATTGCTTAAAATGGTGTAAAAAGTTGTAAATTTTAAAACTCAAAACTTTTTGACAATAATTAAATAAAATTTATTACGTATTTACTAAATGTTATTTTTTGCATGGGATTATCTTTTAATAAACGGATTTTATAATTGTGGGCAAAAACTTTTCAACTCACTTAAAAAGCTCTCGCGATATGACGAAGTATGCATAAAATGAAATTAAAATTAAAAGCTCCAAACTTCTGATTTCTCTTCTGACCAAATTATTGGAACCGCATTTCCCAGATTACAACTACCCCGCCTATATTTTAGGGGTCGTTGAAATAAAGTGTATGCTCATTCAGAGAAAGTACGTTTTTGTGTTTGATTTGGTGACTTAAAATGTCCTTTGCACTAATTAATTAGCAGATTGAAACCCCCTCGAACCATTGAATCGGATCTTCACGTTTTAAGACTCAATTGAGTCTTAAAAAGTGAAGATCCGATCATTAGGACCAAAACTTAATCAGGGGGGTCATTTCTTTTTCCACTCTGTACATATAAGTATGTATAATGCAAACAGTGGCATGTATAGACATAGGTTCGCCCCCTGCAAGATTTAAAAATGTGTTCTATATAGACTTTGTTGTTGTAGTTCATTTACGTCGCACTAGAGCTGCACAATGGGCTATTGGCGACTGTCTGGGAAACATCCCTGAGGATGATCCGAAAACATGCCATCACAATTTTGATCCTCTGCAGAGGGGATGGCCCCCCTGCTTCGGTAGCCCGACGACCTGCTCGCGAAGTCGTGGTAGAACACTTTACGGTAGAACAGTTTAACGAGGACCGATACCGCACACCCTCGGTCCCTACGCAGACTAATCCAAGTGGTCACCCACCCGCAACCTGACCGCATCCAGTGATGCTTGACTTCGGTGATCTGCTGGGAACCGTGTCTTAACGATCAGTCCACTGCGGGACTATATTATACTTAACACAATTTTTTAAAATAACATGACACAATGAAGAGACATTCGGGCATTTATAATTATTCATTTTTACTTATATATTTTAATATTGATTAATTACGAATTCATTGTGATGTAAGCACCGAGGGGGTGTTATTTACGCAACTTTTTAAAGATAATTCCATGAAAAAAAAAAAGAAAACTTTTAGTAAAGATTTATTATTTTATTTAATATTAGTTAAATAATTTATGAATTGTAATGCATACAATTTTTTACATCATTTTAAGAAGTGTAAATTTGCATAGCAAAGTACGAAATTTGAGTGAAGTAGGTCGAATAGTTCCTAAGATATCGAATTTAACAAACACGACTTTTTTAAATTTACAAGAAAGGGTGGAATTCTAGTATTCCCAATACCACCCTTTCCAATGGAAATCTATTCTAATTGGATCCTTTTGCTCCCTGGTTTTTAATTTAATCCTTTCTTTATATTCTTTAAATTTGATCCTTTGTCTTGATTGGTTAAACCATTTTGCATGTGTTTACCTCTTTACTTTTCTAATATCATTTGATGTTTAGACACTGAGGAAGGTTCTTATCTAGAGAACTGAAACTATAGTATGTCCATTTCTGTACTTGATATTTCTTCTTCATTCGCGTTTTTCACTTAAGTCGACATAGCACAAAGTATACCCTATCCTTTTGGACAATAAAATTTTTCGTTTGCTCATATTTAATTCTATTTATCATAATGAATACATTTCAAATTTTAAGGTATCTTTCTAATTGATATGAAAATTTCGAAGGCATTGAAATGCAAATTTCTATAAACTTATCATTTGAGTCATACAATTTTTTCTGATAAAGCAATAGCATGTTAAAATGCAGGCAAATTTTTAATATGCCACACATTTAGAATAACGATTAAATCACAGCTGTAAACATATTTCATATAAAATATCTAATAAATGAGTTTAAGGGTATTTAACTATGCTCATTTAAACTTATAGTAACAAGAATTTTTATAATTTTCAATGTTAATGTCAATAATAAATACTATTACAAATATAATAATCCATAATAAATGTAATAATCTATGAAAAACATTTCCTTATTATTTTGAGAACAACCTTTAAAATTCTCCAAATAATTAAATTATAAGAATACTCGTACTAAAACTTAACAGCTAATTTTTTTCACTCATTAAAATTCACTCTTATATAATTTCATGATTTCTTTAATATATATGTTATTTAAACCATGAAATCTTTTTCTGTGCAATTAATTCATTTTTAAAAATATATAGCGTGAAATTTATTCATTGTCTAATAAACATAATGAAAATGTCAATGTAAAACACTTAAACATCAATTTTAACTTAATTTAACTTTTAATTTGTAGAATTACCTTCTATGTTACAATGCTTAATAACAAAGTATTTAGGTTAGAGAGCATAATTTATAAGCATAATTATTAATTTCACTCAAATCCCAATTTTCTTTTTCAACAAATTTTTTATATCAAAATGCAAGGAAAATTTAGATAGTTTGTTTGCTATGGTTTTAAAAGAAAATGCTTCATAGTTTAAAAATTGTCAAAAGAGCTCTTAAAGTTAGAAAAAAAAACAGGTTTCGTAGTTAAAGAAAACGTAGAAAGCCCTGATTCTTCCATATCAACCTTGAGCATGTAATATAAGCATATCCCTAGAAGTGTCTGGCACTCATTTCAAGAAATTAAAAACAATTATCTGGTTTACATTAAAATCACCTTCTTTCAAAAAAACTTTTATTTTGCATGTAAGTTAAAATTCTATTTTAATTAGGAAGGATTTAAATACAAGTACAGCAAAAATAAAAACAAATACAGTAAGAAATAAAGTAAATGAGTCACTTTAAAACCACTGTAATGAGTCTATGTCAGTGATTACTGATTACAGAACTGAATATAGGAAACGTGGGATACACCGCAATAAGGGAGGTAAGAATGAATTTTATTTGGGGCGTCAAAGAAATGTTACCCAAGACCGGACTCGCGATATACTTAAAAATGCGATCGCCTCTGAGTCCCAGCTACAATAGTGATCCCTACTTGAAGGTAGAGCCCTGGGATCCCATGTCCATCCTTAAAGACCAATTAAAAAATTTATTTAAAAGAGCAGTCAAAAATTCTTTTCTAAAAAAATTTTTTGTAAAAATTGTGATACTAGAGGAAAAGTTTTTTTTTAATTATATGCACCGCCGAACTTTTGATCTAATGATCACTCTTTAAAATGGTATGATACATGTTGCTTCTAAAATGTAAATTTTTTTTTAAAGCATCAGTTGAAAATAAGCACGTTTTTAAAATGTTCTAAGATTTATTACTTAATGAACATTTAAAAGTTTAGTATAAATAATTGCTTTGCAGAAATGTTAATGTTTGGAGAAACATAGTTTCTAATCGTGTCATAGTTCAAAATAGTACCATTTATTTTTACTCTTAGATGTTAGTTTTAGTAAAAATAGCAGTCGAGTATAAATAAGTTTTTTTTTTTGTTTGTTTGAAAAACTAAGCTCCTAGTTTTTCGTTAAACTAAGCTCTTAGTTATTAGAAACCTAAACATTTGAAATAGCGATCAATTTTTTTAAAAATGTCTTAGTATGAGATATAAATCTTGAAAGCTTATTTAAAAATATCTGTACAGGGAAACTTGTGATTTAATGAGATAAATAATTTCTTTTCATTTGACTCTTTGATATGGTTTGTTTTAAATTATTTCTAAAATGCAATATTTTAAGAAAATATTTGTTGCAATTAGCAGTTTTTGTAAAAAAAGTGTCCTTATCTGTAATGATGCAATGAACACCTAATAAACATGATTAAAAATGATTTGCACTCGTTATGTGAAATACTCTTGGATAGCCTTAGTTAAAGAGATAAACTTAAAGAGGATTTAAACACAAAATATCATTCTCATATTAAAGCTATATAAATGTTTAAATAGGGGCTTTCATTGAATAATAAAAAAATAAAGTACAAACTCATTAATTTTTAAAAAATACATTTCAGTTTCAAATTTATTAAAGAAAGCAAAAGTTTTTTAAAAATCACAGGATGACAATCAAGGCTGAAATAAGAACAGTTTACAGGGCCGTGAACGCATTAGTACCTTGAAGACGCAAATAGAAAAGAAATTTTCTAAAACTTTTAACAAGTATATCCATAATTCTCATATAATTACATGAGAATATGATGGATTATGTACACAAAAATAATTGTAAAACAATCATTGAACAATTCTAACAAACACAAGTTTAACTCATCCATAAACATGGCCCTAGAAACTAGAAATTATTAAAATTTCTTTGAGAAACTATATTTTTAGAAAGTTATTGAACATATTTTTATACATTACTATATTAACATTTTAAAGGAAAATCTAAAAAAACAAAATGTCAATCAAACTTTTAAATCCAAGTTATTAAAACGAAATAATAAAGAAAATATTTAGAATTTAACACTCATGAGAAGGACATTAAGAAAACTAGTTTTAATAAGTTAGGAAGAATGTCAATTGCGACACTTTTCACAAAATAATATTTAGTGATTGATATCCAATTGCAGCTATATTTACAATCTAAAGATAAACTTTAAAAACACAAACGTTTTCTCCAACATTATATATTATATATTTACAAAATCGCATTTTAAAATTGTGATTTCATAAAACTTAAAAGTTTCAACAAGATTTTAAAAATTCTAATAGATCATGTTTCTTTCCTTATTTGTTCTAAAAATATATGGTCAATCAAGTTTTTACTTAGTTTTCTATTTATAATAATTATAGTTAGTATAAAACAGAAATTTTCACATTTGTCCCTTCCTCACCATATAACAAAAAGTAGATTAGTTTCATTCATATAGGAATTCTTTTGCTGTCTGAAATAGGTTCAAAGCATAAGGTTGAACATTTTTAAGTCAAATGCATAACTAATTTACTGATGAAGTAATTTACTTTTATGGAGTAGTTGCTTATTGCTTGACAGACTAAATTACCATTTGAAAAGGCTAGGATGTCTCACTATTCTCTTTCCTTTTTTAAGAAATTCCAAACTTTTAATGGAAATCACAAATAAGTTTATGTAAATATTAATTTGTTTAAATTAAAATTATGTTTATTTAGAATTCTATAAAACCAGAGGGATGGGAGAGCATAAAAATAATTAATTTTTGTACATTACTGAAGACATTAATAAGTACAAAGAAAATGGATAAACAAAACAAATGTCTTTACAACTCATTTAAGAATTCAGATCATCGCTTAAAAACATGTTATATTAGGGTTTTTTTTAATGTTGTATAGACAATCAAATTTTTATTTTTCCATTCTGTTCTTTTTTACTGCTTTAACATTTTTTAAGAGGATTAATAATAATTTATAAAAACTAGTTTTACAATTGATAAAATTTTTTATATGAAATGGAAAGAGAGAAAATATCAAAATAAGTAATTCTTCTGCATTATGTAATTCACGAGATTTTAAGAAGCAAAAGAAAAAAAACAAGTAAACAAAATTTAAACATTTACAACTCATAGAGGAACTCATATTAAATCAGAAAGAAAAAAAAATAGTGTTAAAAACAAATTGTTTGAAAATTGCATACAATATGTTGATGTTGAAGGTTTAAATTAAAATTTCTAATACCATTTTTCTTAATCATGAAAAAAAGTTGAAAATTATTGTTTTATCAAATTTAAGGTAAGTTTTTTTAATTTATGATACAATAAAACGGAATTCTATAAAAATGCACATATTTCAGCCATTTGAACCAGTCTATACTTGATAACAACATATTTCCAACAACTGTCACCAATTAAAACAAAAAAAAAACAGAAAAACAAAGCTTATAAAAATTATGTTTATTATTATTTTAACACAAATTAGCATAGCAAAATTTGTTGGATAAATTTACACTTGAGTATAATAATTAGTTACAGCATATCAATTCAACATAAGTATAAAATAGAATAATTTATATGCATTATTGCTCGTGCTAGACACAAGAAGTGAAAATATCTAGAAGAGAAAAATGAATAGCTAGAATGCATTCTTCTTCAGCCACGCTTTTTAAGCTCTTCAAATCGCCTGGCCAAGTCATCAAAATCAACTTCATTTGGAGGACCAGAATCAGGCATTGTATTTGGAACGGAAGGTAATTCAGGAAAAAATTCAGGAATATTTGGCTGTGGTGCAGCAGGCTTTGGGATAGCTCCAGTATTTTGCGGTGTTTGTTTATCTCCAAAAACACTTTCATAAGAAGGGGCTGGAACATCAATATTGAAACCTATGTTAGGAGAAGGGCCAGGATACGGTCCACTAGGTTGAACATTTGGAATTGGAGGGGCTCCCTTAGAAGTTAGCTGTGAAGATACATAAGGCATTAAATAAATATAAAGCATTTTATTACAGTTTTCATTTTAGCATATGCAAAAGACAAATAACTAGAAAAAATTAAAATATATTAACCCTTTCGCGACGCAAAGCGTGAAAGCGCGCTTACCGCTGAGGCCGGCAGTCTCTCTAGCGTGTGTCTCCCCAGGGCCGGAGGGTTTTTTGATGTTAAGCCTAATTCCATGAAATTACCGAAATATCAGCGCATTGTTTAATATTGTTCTGTAGAGTATTTAAGTGACATATGCTTTATATATATTTCTATGGATTCTTTATTTACTTAAGTTATTTCTTGTTTAAATGCAATATAAATATTAATAAGTTTAAATATTTTGCATAATTTCCTCTATTTCCAGCTCAGTTAAAAATTTTCGACGCTTCGACATTCTAACGGTAAAAAGAAAAAAAATTCAAGCCTACAAGATCTAATTATCCACTAAAAACTAATCCGAAAATCGAAAGTAGCGAGAGATAAAAAAAACTCCCTTACTTACTGTAAATAAATATCACGTGCTAATTTAAAGAGCCCTCATAAAACATTCCCCCCTCCACTCCTTCCCCTAAAAATCACGTGAATGTACTTTCATCTTGAGTAGAAGGTCAAATCTACATGTATCTGAAACCATATGGACATACAATGCCATCTTTTGGAAGAAATTTCATTTTTTAAAACGTTCCGAAACGCTGGCACAAATAAGTGACGGTCGGGGGTGAACGAGAAAACTCTCTGACACGCGGGTGTGTCGGCCGGGAAGTGAGCGCGTTTCTTGCTGTCACATATATGTGACAGTCGGCTCGAAAGGGTTAAACATTTAAAAAATTAATCCTAGTCATCAATTCAAATGATCTTGGAGCCACTCTGAGTTTTCCGTTGTGTGATTTTGATTTCAATTTGAATGAATTTTGTTTGATTTCAGATGAATAGTTCAGGTTCATTTGGCACCAGCATTAGTAAACAGATCCTGGTTTATATTAATTAGACACAATGCTTTTATTCCTTATTGGTAATTTATAAGATTAGATTATCTTATTTAATATCTTATTGTTTGTCTATTCTTGTATTCAATTCATTTTTTTTTTTGCTCAACATAAATACATAAGATTAATATAATATACAAATATATATACTTATAAGGATTTAATGAATTGTTTTTAATTTTTACTGCAAGATGAAGGGAGAGATGCTTACATTTGAAGTGAACAATAGAAAATATTTTTCTTCTTTCATGAATTGAAAATAAAGCATTTTTTTTTTTTTTTGCAACATTCAGCTAACAAATATATGTCACTACACACTACTGCAGCTAGTAAAATATTAAATAAATTGAAAGGTAGAAAATTTCCCTATCATTAAATGAAGAATTTTTTTCACATGTATTTTTTTCGCACGTTTACAAATGTTTCTTTTTTAAGACTTTTTCATTTTCTGAAATTTTCAAAAAACTTTTCATGGTAAATATATTATGTTTAAAAAAATGTAAAACCTACTCTGGTTCGCTTCATATTAAAACATAATACAATTATTTTGTATATTTAAAATTTTTAAATTTTTGTAAAAAAGATTTTTTTAAAGATTTACTTTCAGTTGTTTTATAAATCACATTCAACAATTAATCCATGTAGCTTATAGGCTGCCAATAATAGTCATCTCCAAACATTGCAGCTTTGAAAATAATCACAGAACACAAAGATAAATTTGGATAAAACAGATCAACCAACTTGTCTCTTAAGAGCATTTTTTTTAGCAATCCAATTTACGTAGATAGAGAAGAATATCATAAAAACCTCCGACGGTTAATTTGGTTATTTAAACCCATGAGAGTAACTGGTTAAAAAAAAATTGAAAAAAGTTACATATAATTATCAAAATAAAAATCTGCAAATAAAGAATGAATAAAATAATATTACTTCTCTTCATGAAATAAAAGGCCAAAAGAAAAACTTTTGAATATAAATTTAAATAAAGGAAATGTTTATACAATGGAAAATTTTTTGAAGGGGTAAATTAATTCTCGCTTTTACTTATTGAATAATAAAGAAAAAGTCAACCATATATATTTATTTTTAATTTAATGATTAAATGTTTCTGTAATAAGAAACAATTTTGATGGTTTAAGGGGCACATAGACAATATTTTAGTTTAAAATCAAGCATAAGAAATATTCTGTCTAAAGAAATATATCTCAGTCTTTTACTTTTTACAGTCTTAATTGTTAAACCGTAAAATGTACAAAATAGCTACAATTTACAAAATATGATTGATTAAACAAAATTCTAATAGTTAAATCAAGAGAAAAAAAAAATTTTTGAGCCCATTAATGATTAATTAATGTTTTGTGAATTTTTCTATATCACTGTTAACACTTAGACAGGGTTGGCAAGTTTTTGACATGTGTCAGTTCTTTTTGGTTTCAACCATAGAAATAGGTCAAAAATCCTGTGCAATAAACCTGTGTTAAACACCTAAAAAATTGCATATACGTATTGGTATAATTGTTATTTTTCATAACTTAAAAGCACATTGCGTTTAATATTTAAGGTTAGATATTAAATTACTTCTTTTTAATATGATTAACGTGTGTATGAAAGAAATGACATAAACTTAAAATATATGTTACATTCATTATATGAGAATAAAATTCATTTTACGCTAAAAAAATATGCTGGAAGCTCTACAGCTGTAAAATTGCTTCAAAAAACATTCCAATAAAAGAAAAAAAATGTCAACATTCTAATGATTATTCATGAATGCCTTCCCTACTATAAAAATAAGGCAATATAATATGCATATAAGTTAACTTAGGTACTAGAAATATAGATCGCTAAGAATCATTTAATTATTTTATGTTTAAATTTATGCTTTATAATTTATTTCTTTTCTTTGGTCAATTTTGTTATATATTAAACCAATGTTAAAATTTGAAGTATATTCATTTTACAACATTGAGTTTAAAAATAAATTTAAAAAAAAACTTGCAATATTAAACAAAAAATAAATTTTCCATTTCAATAGCATAAAACTAATAATTGTACTATAAAAAGATTTCAAAAAGTCTACTTCAAAATTCTTCAAGAAAATGAGAGTTCTCAAATAAAATAAAAAAATATGAAATGTATGAAGATTAAGTGAAAATTTGTTTCTTTAGCTCAAAACTATAAATTTAACATTCTATGTAATTATTGATTATCATACATTAATTTTTTAATCATAGAATATATTGGTATACATCTCTGTGTATACTTATATATTAGTATACATACGTATTTCAAACATATACTATTAAAAACTTCACATGCCTTATGGCATAGTGACTATGATCCGAGGGTTTAGATTATTTTAGCAAGTTTTTGGAAGTTTAAACCAGTTTTTTGATGTTTGTCATGTCAAAACCCCAACAATGACCTTAAATAAATCAAACATTTTCTTTTACACAATTATAAAACTCCATACACACACTTTTACACAATAATTTTGGGCAAAAAATAATTTGATCTTTTTATCGAATTTAATAATGAATGAAAAATGTTTTATTGTAAAAAAAAAATTTCCTCTTCATTTTAAGAAGTATTGTAATCTTAAAGGATGAAATTCAAAATTTGAACTAATCAAGAAATTAAAATTTAAAAATACAATTATTTGAAGCTTTGCTACTTAGGAATTTTTTGACAACTTTTGGATTTTGTAATTTCAAATTGCATAGTCTGAGAGAGAGGTTCAACAATTTAAAACAAATTTTTAAAACTATTACTTTAGACCACAATTCTCACTACTTATTATTTTAAAAAAAAATCATAGATTTAAAACACCAAAATTAAAAAAAAAATATTCATTTGAATATCATTGAGATTTTGAGAAGTTATAACAAAAATAAATGTTTTCTTAAGTAATAAACAAAACTAAATTTTTTAAACAAGCTAATACAGCATTTTTCAGACTTAGTGAGATTTTGTTGCAAACGGAATAAACTGAGGTTTAAAATCATACTAACATAAACTAGTTTATTCAAGGTAAAACAGTCAAACTTAGTTTCTTCTTTAAAATATTTATTTTATATAAATGTGATATTGTGAGTTTATTAGTTTGACTGCTAATCAAAAATTATTATTTGCTGAATCTTTTGTTAGTAGTAACATTACCTTGGGAACACTCCTCCAGCAAGGTAAAAACGTCATATTTTCAAAATTTTAGAAAGTTTACATAGATTATCAATATCTTTCCTAGCATTTACATTCTCTTAATTAGACACGGGCAGTAATTTACATCTAAAAAGTTTTTTTTTAAAAAAGTATTTTCAAGGACATTTCACATTTTTATAAAGTAATTTTCGTTTGTAATTTAACAGGAATTTTATATTAGTGTGCTTAAAAAACACACTAACGTAAAATTCCTATTTTTAAGGGCAAAATATTGCAATGGGGAGAAACAAATTTTCTTGAAGGGGATGTTAAGAAGAAAATTTCACAACTATTTTCTTATGGTTTTTGACTTATAATATTATTGCAAGTTTTTTTTTTCTATGATTGAATTGTACAATAATACAGCTACTATCTTTATATAAATGGGGCCAGATAGTTTATAGGTAGGTAGAGTTCAACTCTTTATAACATGTATCATAGTTCAGAGAGGCATTTTGTTAAGTGCATTGAGTTTGGAAGCATTTACGAGTAACTCATTCACAGAATTTCCAACAATGAATCAGGTGATTATTGGGGAACTAAAACATTTACAAAAATTATGGAATTAGAGATCTAATGTTAAATGTATTAAAAATGCACCACTAAGACTTGATGAACAATTTCTAAAAAAGATATGATTAAAAACAAACTTTTCTTAGATTTTTTTTTCCTCGTTAGATCAATGTAAAACGTCGTATGTGAGTTATGTTTATAGTACATATAATGTTTTTCATGCCATTTTCCTTGACATCTAGTTAGTTTAAGTATATTGAATATGATAACATAAATGTCGCTTGCAAGGTATTTAAAAAATGAAAAGGCAGGCAATAAATTGAACTTTCTCTTTCATGAATATGGACACAATTCTAATACTTCTTATAATGCTTCTGTTTTTTAACATTTGATGTGATGAATTAGCAAAATAGATACTCAGAAAAAAAAACCCAAGTAAATTAATTCTATTAAATACAAAAAATCAATATTAAACAAGGAACAGATTTGAGTAGATTTTTTACTGAAAACATTTCCAATTTAAACCAAAACAAAGCATGTCTGCAATCGTATTTTTTTTTTCAAATATTATTAATTTATAACTTCCTTAATATTCCTAACTTACTACTCTCACCAAAACTTTTTTTTTTGCTTTTTCTTTAACTGTTTTTTTTCCCAACAACTCTAATTGTGTTTATTAAAGCTTTTTTTTCTCTTTTACGTAAGATTTCGTAATGAACCATGAGCATAAAACAAAAACTTTTGTTATTTTTTGTTAAAAAATATTATTTAATAAATAATGTTATTGAATTTGTTAAATAATGTTATTTTTTATTTAAAAAAGGACAGATGATTTAATTTAAGAGTAAAAAGTGTTCAGAAAACAGTGAGTCATATATAGAAATTTGTATTGTACATCCAAAAATTTTCTCAGAATGTTTACACAGATTAAAAAAAAAAAATTTTTACTTGAAAAATAATGAAAGTTGTTTTATTCAGAAATGTGATGATTTGAAAAGAAATTTGACAGTGTGATAAAAAAATCAGTGATGTCTTACTGCATTTATACCCAAAATTTTCCTCATTATAATTTAATCATTCAAAACAAAAAAATAAAATTTATGTAAAGAAACATATTTGAAGAACAGTAAAAGCTATTATAAGACACAATCTTACACGAAACTCATCTAAAATTGAATGAAAAATAAAAGCATATAAAAATGAGCCTATCTCAACTCTAAGAGCTCCTGGATGTTCTAATAAGCTTGGGTGTATAAAAATATCAAAGCATTAGGAGTTGCGAATTTTTAGAAAGGAAAAAAAAAAATTTGATCCAACTTTATATCTTATAACTGAAATTACATTTCTCAATAATTCAAATATCAAACTATGCAGCTGAAACAGAATAACTAAAAATAAACAATGGACAAACAAATGTAACTTACAGTGGGATTTGGATAGTTAAATGGCTTTGGTAAATCAGGCTGAGGACACTGAATTTCAGGATATATCAAATTGTCTTTAATAGGACCTGTTACAAATCCAGCATCAGGTGGCTTAGAATCATTTCCAAATTCAATTAATGGAACATTTGGTGTTGCCTCATCTGCTATCTCCTCTGCTAAAATTTCTACATCTGGCTCATAAGGTACATTGTGGCTTCTGGCAATTTCTAAAGAAATACCATGCTGTTATAATTTAAAGAAAAAACTAAATGCTTATTCAGTGACACAAAGGCTATCTTACCTATTAAGTATTTTTCAACCAAAGGTTTTGGAGGAGCTTGAACATTCAGCTTATGCACAAGTTTCTCATTGACAGAATGAAGTCCATTTTCTCGTGCTGCTACAGCATAAGGTTTCCCATATTTAACAGCAAGTTGGTCTGAAATAATTTTTAGCTCTGCAATATCAGTTTGCAGACGAGGAGCTGCCCAAATCAAGCTTGATACAGACTCTGCCAAACCTTCATCTAAAGTTCTAGAATAGGAACATTAAACACATTAATAAACCCTTATAGGCAAATTTGTTTTTAATTTTTTATTATATGTATAAATTTTTAAATATCTTAGAGAAAATATTATTGATGAAAAATTTTAAAGAAAGAGTGAGACAAAAATATAAGAAGAAAACTCTAGTCAAAACTTTCTTCATACTAATATCTCAAAAAATTTAAATTATCCAATTTCTAAAAAATAGAAAGTTTAATTAATTAATTCATTCAAATAATCAAATATGAAGAAAAAAATATAAATATTATATGTTTCAAATTCTGAATAAACTAGAAAGAAGATAATGAAATAATAAAAATATAGGAAACAATATTTAATCTAATTGAAGTCATTATGAAAAGTTCTTTCAATTTTAATATAATTACATTAATTTACAACAATTAATATTATTCAGTTCATTAGAAAAATGTTAAAAATTACGTTTAAATTAAAAAAGTGTGAGAGCATTAATTTCAAAATTATTTGAGAATATTATTAAAAAACATAGACAAACAAAATACAACAAATAATAAAATTTGACTTCTACTAATTAATAATTTAAATTGGTTTCAAAGCAGCTGACTTGTGCAGTAATGTAGAACCACAAATGCTGATTGAAAACTTCAGCAATGAGGTGCAGGTCTTACACTTTTAATCTATGTTTATCCCAAACTTTTATGTATAACGATTGCATACAGAGAAAAGAAACTATTTCACACTGACATTTTCCTGACTTAAACAACTCTAAAACAGCAGATCTTTTGCTTGATGTTGTAAAAAAACAAATATCTAAGAGGTATATTATTTATTTTATTATTAAAGTTGTAGGCAAAAATAAATTAATACACAAATTAATTTGTCAATTTTTATTCTATGATGCAATAACTCAGTGTGAATTTCCTTGTCATACCCCGAATAGATACATCTTTTAAGGCAAAAAATTTTCATTAGACATATAGAAACATGCATTTTTATATAGATTAATCTGTTGATCATAAAACAACTAGGTAATGTAAATTTTAATGCTCCATGGCTAGCTGATCAAATGATGTTTAGAAAATTAATTTGGCACAAAAAACAAAATGACTGGAACATTTTTCAGTTTATAGGACCGGAGTTTACTTAAAATAGACAAACCTCTTAAATATTAAAGTCACATTTGATTAAAATTAGAGGAAGTTGAATAATATCAATAGGTTGCACCAGATCTACACTAAGGGACCACTAAGAATGGTTTAAAACAAGTAAAACTAAATTAAAATAGAAAATTAAATTCTACAATTTAAACAAATTAGAGAGCAATGGTGAAAAATTTATTTAGTCATTAATGAATTTTTCATTGTCTATTACAATAAACAGAGCGTGGTATTAGTCACTTGATCATGTGGGTATAACTTTAATTGTAAAAACAAAAAAATAGTTGCAGGCAAAATAAGGATTTTTTAGAAATGGAATGTTGTATATATAAGAATTGAAGGAAATATATATATATATATATATATATATATATATATATATATATATATATATATATATATATATATATATATATATATATATATATATATATATATATATATATATATATATATATAAGAAGTGAAGGAAAATAAAAATGATTAATAAAATTGATTAGTAATAAGCATTTCAAGAATAGTTTAAATTTAACCCACTGACGGTTCTGCACGTAAAAAGTCGCATTTTAACCTGCAGTCTTCTCCGCATAGCAAAACCGGTTCTTCCATGTTAATAGATAGTTGAATAGTGTATAGGGGAGAAACATTCTCCCAAATTTACCCATTTGCTTAACCGCCAGTGGGTTAAACAAATGAAATTTAATGGAGTACAAGAAAATTAAAAAAATTTTGTGAGTACAAAGTGAAGAAACAATTAAACTAATAAAGCAACTTAATAATAGAAATTAAAAAAGGATAATATTTTACTCCCCAAGGAAACATGACATATATGGGCTGGAAAATTTTAAATAGTTCCTACTGTTACAGACGTATCACTCAGCTATTAATCAAAACATATTTTATCAGCACAATATCTAAAATTTGTATATTCCTCTAAAACTCTCCCATATGTACACCATAAGAAAGTTTAATAGTTATAACTTAAACAAATATCAAGTGAACCTTTGCAAAGTTTGTTTTATACAATCTCCTTCCTAAATTAGTATATTTGTTCCAAAATTCTTAAAATAAAAAAAAAGCCAGGCTGACCTGAATTTGATTAACTGGAAAGCTCAAGTAACCAGAATTTTAATAAAATAAAATTTAAAATAAATTTTAAAAAATTACAATCTTTTTAAAAAAAGATTGATAGGATTGGAATACTCAAAAATCTACTGTAAAATATCTGTCAACCGCAGATAAATGCTCGCTCCTTAAATTTCACTCAGATGTAAATAAGTATTTAGTACAGAAAATGCTCCACCCTACTCTTATTGTTAACTAAAGACTGATCAATCTTAAACACACAGCTGTTAAGATCAGGTTTCAAGAAATTGTGAAATTGTTCCCTTGAATAGAGGAAAATATTAATAAAAGGATGAATTTCTCATAACACAAAATAAAAAAAAGAGAAATGATGAATGACAACAGAAAACAACATTTTTAGTTTTTACATTTTCTATTAAGAATAATCTCTTTTCTTCGCTGATTTGCTTTTGCTTTTTTTAAAACTTAGCCATTTTAGCTTTATGCTATAACTGTCATTTAGTTTTCTATTTATCTTTAATATTTCTTATAGATAACAATCAAAATTTTTCTCTTTAAATTTAATATTTACTAAAAGCAGATATTCTGAAGAAAAAAAAAGAACTTGTCTCTCTCGATATTTTCATACGAGTGTAACATTTTTTTCCTTAAATATAACAATGTGAAAAGCAGATTTTCTGTGTTAAATAGGTAAGAGTAAAAAAATTCAATATGATATTTTTATCTTGTGTTCCTCTCTTGCATTTTACCCCATTTATATTTATTTATCTTTAATAATTTTTGTGGACAACCAAGTTTTTTTCCTCCATTTATGTTATTTTCTATAAGCTTCAATTATTTATTTCTAATAGGGAAAAGCATTTTTTATCAGAAAATAAAGTAATGTTGAAAATAAAAGATTGTCGGTGTTCAAGAATCCACAATTTTTATCACTATCACAATTTGATGATTTTCGCTCATCACGGATACTAAAGTTTTTATTGAATATTAACACTAAACATACCAACACTTTACAAGACAATGCAATACAACATACATTAACCGGCATTTCCTGTCAAATGTACCATAAAAATTGTGTTAAATGTATGTTTAGTGTTAAATGTACTAAAGTAAAGTTTTAAAAAAATGTTTTGTATTCTCAGGCTTATCTCATAAGCCTGAGAAAGTGAGAGCTTTATTGAATTATTTGAATAGAACAAAGAACTGAACTGAAAAAATAAGAGTAAGTATTCATTGCTTTTTTGCATTGGTAAAATTTTTAATATTGTCTGAAAAATTAACCAGTTACTTTAAATATGTAATAACTGATCTCAAATCTATATGAGGAAGTATAATTATAGGCATTGATACAATGTACTGAGATTAAGAAGGCATTAGGCTAAAAACATAGTAGAAAATATCAAATTGCTTAAAATATTAGTGACTAATTTTAATAATTAGAAATAAATTTAAAATGAAGCGAAATTTACCATACAACCAATATCAATAAATTTTTTCTAATCAAAATAAACTATTTAAGTAAAAATAAAAATTAAAAAATAGAACTCAATTAGGTAAAACAAAATATTGATGTATTATTAGAATACAAATACTTTAATTAAAATGGTAAATTAATTTTATAGATACATCAATTAAGTCATTTTTAAATAATTAGTTGAAATGTAATTTATAACTTAATTCAGTAAAAATATAAGAAAAAAAAACTTTCAAGCTTCTAATCACATTTAAATTATGCTGCCATTATTTGAAGAACCTAGTAAAAAATACATCGAATGATATTTTACTATATTTGAAAACAAATTAAAAACAACTATTTTGAACAAATAATTTAAAATTGGAAATTATTTTTCCAATTATATATATATTTCTAATGAGAAATTGTCAGAATAAAATATTGTCAGAATAAAGATTTGTCAGAATAAAATGTGTTTCCATAAATACGTTGTTTAATCTTAGAATTTAAGTGTTTTCAAAATGTCACTCAACATGATCTAAATTTAAAATTTTGCAATTTGTAATTTCTTGTTTACTACAAGTTTATAAAAGTATGAAACAAAATACAGGATGATAAATCGATATAATAAAGAATGATAAATAGATATAATACAACTTAGTTAAGAAAATAAAATGCAATAAAAAAAGATAGAAATAATACTTCATTTGTTGAATAAGGCCAAAACGAGCTAGCAAGAGATCACAATACATTTCAACAAGTTCCATTGCTTCAACTAAGTAATCTTCTCGAATAATGTGTTCAACTCTGATCTTTGCACGTTCAAGTTTCCCATTTGCAAGATAATCAGCTATTTCTCTTCTAGACTTTTGAGCTAACTCAGTCTTTTTCTTTTCTAATAATTTCAATCGATTTATAGCAAGTCTTAAATTTGTTTTCAACTTTCCATAATTACAGCCTGTAGACATCATTTTGGAATTATATGTAAGTAGTTGAACAACAAGATAAAATACTTTATGGCAAAGAAGCTTAGCTCACGCAGCTGAAAAAGACAAAGTCAATTTAGTAATATAATTTAATAAAATTGCCACTATCATTAGTAACCAATGCTTATTTTCAGATGTTTCTCACATTCATTACAAGTCATTTTTTAAAGTGAATCATTTTATTTATCACTGTAAATATATTCATGCATCATTGTAAATATAATATACTAATATATTTCATTACAAAGCATACTGATACCATTTTATAATTGATTGCTTAACATTATTTCTCAAGTAATACTATGTTTCATAAGTTTATTTACTAAATGCAAGTAAAATACAAATATATCAAAATATACAAGCATCAATTTCAATTCAATATTCTAATTGACTAGTAACCCCAAAACTTGGCGATTATTTTTATTTATTTATTTGTGCAGATACCGGTACAGAAATCTTCCTTCATTAATTTAAATGATAATCACAATTTTTAAAAAAATCGAATTAGACTAACAAATTCTGCTAATTTTCAAAACCATTCTATAAAATATACATAGAATTACATTTACAGACATTGCATAACTAACTTCTCAAACAATAGAATCTCCTATATGAAACCAGAGTAAGTTAAATACAATCCTGAATGCTACTAATAAAGAAGTCGGAAGAAGTCTATCAATTCGATATAAAGTACTTTAACTTTCTCATAAGACATTATATGAAAGCTAGGTTGCTTGATGTTTTAGTAGACAAACTCATTAAAGAAACATTATTTTTCAAACTAATAAATTATATGATCAGAGTTACTGATTACAAATAAAGTGAAACTTCAACATGTAAAAATGCATTTCTGAAAAAAAGTTATCAGAATTTGTATATTTAGGTTACAGAAAATAACATTTACTAGCAAACGTAATATATAATTATAAGGTTACTTTGTGAGTAAACTTAAGTTGGATTTGTTTTTGATTCTGTTTTCTGATTCGAATTGCATCACAAGCAGAAATGTCAGTCAGAAATTGATCGAACGAATGAAAACAAATAGTAAAAAAAAAAATATTTAAAGAATACGGTGGCCCAGATTTTAAGATGCTTTTTTCATTAATGGTGCTTGTTCCTTCTGATAAATTTTAAATATAAGTATAATTAAATAAAATCAAAAATAAATTCATACTATTTTAAATATTAACGCTATATTTTATTTTTACAATACAAAACTACTTAACGAATCTTCGTTCACATTGGGAAATTAAAGTGAAGTGAAGTAATCATCCCTACTGAACTCAGCTGAAGTTTAGACGTGGACGTGCCGTCACTCTCATTCCAAATTCGTCACTACCGCCGGTGTGCGCTTAGTTTTCTCGTTTGAGGATTTCAATCTAAGTAGATCTTGCTAAGTTCGATAAAAACGTAAGTAATAAAACTGCCCCAAGTATAATATGATTTCTTTTATTAAAATAATTTTTTAATTTCTATGATAATAAATTAATTTTCTCGATGAAAATGCATTTAACTTGTAAAATAATAACTTTCCAACTCGCTATCTAATATGTATCGATATCACTTAAAATTAATTTACTATTTGTTTTTTTATGTAACTTAAAGTGTGTACGATGTTCTAAGCAGGTTTTACCAATTATACTTTATCTTTCAGCAACTTGTACAAAATTAGATCTGCTTTAAATATAGCTGTAACTTAAGGTCAGTGTGCGGAAAGATGATTTAAAAGTTCACACTGTTTTAACTTAGTCGTTACTCCTTTATGATACTTATTAGACTCCGTAACAAAGTGTAAATTAAGGTTTTTGTCTCCTAATGCTTAAGTGTATAAAATTTGTTGCATGTAATAAGTAATATACGAAAGTTTTATTTGCAGGTTTAAGAAATGCCTAAGGACAAGACTCATATTAACATCGTGGTCATTGGCCACGTAGATTCTGGAAAATCTACAACAACTGGACATTTGATTTACAAATGTGGTGGTATTGACAAAAGAACTATTGAAAAGTTTGAAAAAGAAGCTCAGGAGGTTTGCAAATTGTTTTTTTTTTTTTAAAATTAAGTATTGAAATACATGTTAAATTAAGATGGGTGTAGATAAGCTAGTTTTAAAATTTGATTTATAAAGAAAAATGAGTAAATTTACAGATTGTTCTAACATAAATGTACTGGTTTAAAACTAAAGATTAAAAAGTTAAAGTATTTTAGTGTGTTTTTTAACCTATAATAGCTATCCGAAATAATAGTTCATTGTAAAATTTGTTGTTAGAGGATAATTTTCAGCCTAATAAATTGAATATTAATGTTAAGTGTTGTAAGTTTTCAGCAGTTACTTTATCTTATTAACAATTGAAAAGTCTGCTGCTACCTACTGATCTTTTTTAGAAATTGATGTACAAATGCACAATTTAATTTTCCTAAATTTATTTTTATCTGGAATTTTTAAAATTATGTACACATTAAACATATTTATTCATTAAAAATATTTGAAAATTTCAGTTTAACACAAATCTTTTCATTGATCTTCATAGTCAGTTTCATGTTCAGATTTTTGTATGTTGAAGTAAAAATGTTTTTTTTTTCTTTAGATGGGTAAAGGTTCTTTTAAATATGCTTGGGTTTTAGACAAACTCAAAGCTGAAAGAGAACGTGGTATTACAATTGATATTACTTTGTGGAAATTTGAAACATCTAAATATTATGTAACTGTCATTGATGCTCCTGGACACAGAGATTTTATCAAGAACATGATTACTGGTACTTCTCAGGTAAATGCTCTTATCATAAATATCAAAAAAATATTTCTTTATAAGTAATTTCTTCACTTTATATTTTCATAACAGGTGTAATTTTTCAGTATCTTTATTATGAAAAAATAGCTTTTTTTTTAAAATACAGGCTGGCCACAACCTGGAATTATCAGGGAATTTTTTTTATACTGGAGAAATTTGGATAAAAACCTGGGAAAGTCTGGGAATTTTAAAGAGGCTGGGAATTTTTTTAATTTCACTAATATAAATTATTTACTAATTTTCTTAATTTATATTAATTCATCCATTTATACCCATTTTTTTAGATGGAAATGTATCTCCAAGCATTTGATATATCATCAATTTAGCAATACTTTGCTTGCATCAAAATTTCTCAATTGCAGCTCTGTTAAACTAGAATGCCACATATAATTCTCCCACTGTTGCTAAACTAATGTGGGAACCTCTGACCGCTATGGACTGTGCAATTTAGGAAAGATATTTCATTTTAACCTTTTGTAACATATTTTAATTTTAAAAAGTTTTTTTTTTTAAGAACCTATTTTTTTAAGAACTAAAGTTTAGGGAACCGATTATCCGGAACGATCGAGACCATCGCTATTCCGGATAACTGATTTTTCCGGTTTTCGGAATCACTAAAAAAAGCCGTTCTTTAATTGTTAAACCCAACTAAAAAAAAAAAAAAATTTTTTTGGAAATAATCTGAAAAAGAAGAAAAAACGATTAAGTAATACTCTAATGATTATTTCCAAAATGATGGTAAGGTGAACATCTTTCGAAAAAGAAAGAAAAATCCTTAAATCTTATGAGGAAAAAAAAATTTTTTTTTTTAAATGGTGGGAAAATTTATTGAATTTCGTTCCGGCTTTCGGATAACGGATTCTGTACTGTACTAATATTTAATTTTACTCTTTTGTTGGTCTATGATTTTTGATTCAAAGTTTTGTACCAAAACATTAAAAAATGAATAAAAAAATCCTGCCAAATTATCAAAATAAATAATTTTTTTCATGATATGTTAAAAAAATAACATTTTGAATAAAATATTTTAAAATATAGACACTTTCCTTGTACCTACATCCTACACTTTATTAGAATAAAGAAACTAAAACCTGGAAATTTTAAGATTTTTATCTGGAAAAATCGGGGAAATTTGAAATCTGATCTGAGTGGCCACCCTGAAATAGCATAACTAATTCTCTAATTAGCAGTCAAAATGAGCTACAAATGGCACATAGCAGAACTCTTCATATAGCAACACTTCACATGCTTTCACAGTTAGCATGCGGATTGGCATAAGATCATTTCTGTCTTGGCTTTTAATCCAATTAAAAAAATTTGAGTTTAGACACAAAATATTGTGTTATGAAACTATTTTATTCATATATGTTGCAGGGCTACCAACTTTCTATGTTTTCTGAAAAAATTTCTTTTAGTGGTAGTGGCTAGTCAAGTGGTTTTACTAGATTTTTACAATGAAGATACAATTTTTTCATATGAAGCACCACTTTGGTTCAATTTGCTCATGGTGAAGCTCTTATAATGTTGCAAAAATTACCAAAAGCTCTGAAAGCTTAATTTTTAATTATCTACCACTCTGTATAATGTTTAGCAAAAAGCATACTAGTTGGCAGCACTGATATTAAATCTCAAGGAGTTAGGGAAATAAGAATCCTTGAGGAGAGGGAGAACACCCTCTTTAAGAGAAGAGGGCTTAAAAGGAACAATATTATAGTTGTTTAATCAAGAAAACTGCAATTTTTTTTTTAAACTGTATAAAATGTTACATTTTTACAATGAATTGTACTTAAACATTATCTTGTTATAGAATTCTGAAGATAAAAATTATTAACAATTAATACATATTTTACATAGATATGTAAATAGTATTACAATCTAAACATAATTTTATTTATATTTAAATATATTAATAGCTGAAAAAATTAGTGATATTTTAAAATCAATAATTAAAAAGTAAATAAACATGTCCTAAATACACGCTGCATAAATTTCAAAATATGAGAAACTTCTATGATAAAGAATATATTCTATGTAAAGAGCTTTATTACAATCCATATCTTGATAAAGGAAATACTGTTTAAATTAAGGTATGTATTTGTTACAAAATAAGCACTTATAATAGATTATTAATCTAAATAAAAGCTTTAAGTTGAACTTTTTTCACCGTAATGCTAATGGCAAATACTTATTCTATTGAACCAATCAAGCTGGATACTGACCCTTTCAACCTTTAAGGGTTCTTTACTAGCTATGCTCAGCTTCTCCTACATTTCTTAGAGTAATGCATCAATGTAATTTATTTTTAATTATAAATGAATTAAAAATAGGTTTTTAAGAAAGTAAGAATAGGTTTTTAAAAAATGGTACAAAAATTTTAGTGGAGATAGAATTTCAATGTAAGTTCTGATGTTAGAATAAATGTTCTGATTTTTTCCCATTTGATAAGGCTGTTTATTGTCATGTTTTTATTTGTGAAGATTATCTTATAATTCCTTATTTTGAAAATTTATATTAATGAATTTAATATGGATCCACTCTTAAAATAAAAGGAATGCTTATTTCGAAACATTTTATTATTCTCATTGAACTGAAACATATATGAATAAACTTAGATGTTGGCAACTATATATTTCAATTTCTCTAAAAACCAATTGGGGGGGTTCTATTTTTTTTTAATTACATGTTTTCAATAATTTAGATTAACTTGCATTAAAAGCATTTGAAAGGCTTGCCTTAACAATTAATCTCTTATTTAATAACATGGGTTTGAGACTGCTGCTTGATAAATGTTTAAGAAAAGTTTGTTTTTGCAACTTTTATATTTTTTAATAAATATTTCAGCTAGTGTAAGAAGTTGCTATAAAATAATTTTTAATTTGTAGGCAGATTGTGCAGTTTTAATTGTAGCTGCTGGTACTGGTGAGTTTGAAGCTGGTATTTCCAAGAATGGACAGACTAGGGAACATGCTCTACTTGCTTATACTTTGGGTGTTAAACAAATGATTGTTGGAGTGAATAAGATGGATACAACTGAGCCACCTTTCAGTGAAGTAAGTATTTTATATTTGTGTGTACAAAAAATAAAACTTTTTTATTAATTGTTAAAAAGATATTTAAGTTGAAGTAAACCTAGATGTGTGTGTTCCAAGATGTATCTTTAAAAAAATTTATTTTTGCAATGTTTTCCATTTTTTTTTTTTTTTTGTGTGCATATTAGCATTTTAAGTGCAGTGAGAATAGTGTTTGAAAGAGGGGATATTTATTAATTTATCAATTAAGTCATAAACTGATTTTATTATTAGTTTGGTTATGGTTTGAAACCTTACATATGGTTATCTATCTATTTATTTGTCCATTTATGTTATACAGTAAAGCTATTGTTTTGCACCTTGCATTAGACTTGCCAATATTCTCAATATGTACAGATTTTGTACAGGCTATTTAAAATCTGTGTCAGACGTAGTTATTTAATCTGAGTTATTTGCTCGGTCTTAACTGTTGAAGCTCTATTACTGGTTTCCTCATACTGAACTCTGATGTATTTTAGATGGTTATCCAATTCTGTTTCATTATCGATTTGCTAACCACTATCCAGCAGAGTGATTTGACTTCTTATTTTGTTGGGTGCCTAGTCGTGATATTCCAGGAAATCTAGGACCTAGTTGACTCACCTGCTCGATTTGCCGCCTCTCAACATTTCCCATGCTTTTCGCAGACATGAAACTATATGCTCCTAAGTTTATAGCATTATATCAACAGTGGGATTTCAGTTTTAATAGACTAACATTAAATCAGATTTGTTTTTCAACGGTTTTTAAAGTTTTATTTTATCTATACAGAATTTGTTGGATGATATTTGTCTTCAAATTTTTTCGCACTGTTGGTATATTAAGCTGTATATTGTTTTGCATTTATTATTTTATTTGCTTTTGCAAACATCTTATCACTTATACCATTTAACTTAATTCATGTATTTTATTTTATATTCACACCTTTTATCTAATTTCATTCACTTGTACCATTTAATCAGTTATAATCTTATAAAAATTAGGCACTTTGTCCTTAGATCTGTTAAAGTATTTTCATGCCGCGTATGCATTTTTGGACTTGTGCGGCTAAACCTTACCTTCATTCATTCTGGACTTGTGCGACTAAACCTTACCCTCATTCATTCAATCAATGTATATGGAGGATAATAATGTTAATAAATATTGTAACTTAGTAATTCAGTCATAAGGATTTCTGCATATTTAAATCATAGCTGCCAACTCTACTGGTTTTTCCAGTAGACTACTGGATTTTACCAGTTTCTACTGGTTTGATTGAAATTCTCCAGGTTTTTGCATATTTTAGAAAATTCCCTAAAATTCATCAAGTTTCCTATAGAAAATCCCTATTGAAAGATAATTTTTGTACAGATTATAGCTTGCTAGAATATTTGAATAAGTATTGTACCTCGTTTATAGAAATCAGTTCAAAACTTTTTTTTTTGTTCTAAAATGTTCTATTTATTTTTATTCAGAACTTTCTTTAAATTAATTAAAAACATCTCTTAACTATCTTTGAGGTATTAAATGCCAATAATATTCGAAATTATGAGTATACATAATACATAACATTTCAAGTATATTTAATGTCAATCATAACTGGAAAATATTGCAGTTTTTCTTTTGATGACTATGAAAATTCCCTAAGTGTAAAATATTTAATACATTATGTAACAATTACCATGAAATTTTTATTATTTCGTAGAATCTACTGGATTTTTTCCTATCCATGTTGGCAGCTATGTTAAATTTTTTTAACTGGAATTTATTACTGTGTGTATTTCTCATTTTATAGTTTTTGTGACTTTGTTGCCTGCTCCCTTCTGATCTTACATGATTTATCTTCAATGTTGTTTAGATTTATCATTGGGATTACAAACAGGGATAAAGTAGTAAAAGCATCTTTTTATTGTATCTGTAATAATGCATATTTTCTGTTTTAGTCTCGTTTTGAAGAAATAAAGAAAGAAGTTACAACTTATATTAAGAAAATTGGATATAATCCCGCAACTGTGCCTTTTGTTCCTATATCTGGTTGGAATGGTGATAATATGTTAGAGGCTAGTACTAACATGCCATGGTATAAGGGGTGGAACATAGAGAGGAAGAGTGGAAAGGGTGAAGGAAAGACACTCTTGCAAGCTTTGGATATTATGGAGCCACCATCTCGACCCACGGATAAGGCTTTACGTCTGCCTCTTCAAGATGTTTACAAAATAGGAGGTAAACTAATTTTTCTTATATTTTTTTATTCAGCATTCTATATGATATCCTTGAAATTAATTTAAATTTCATTTAAATAGGTATTGGAACAGTGCCTGTAGGAAGAGTTGAAACTGGTGTGCTTAAACCTGGTATGATAATAACATTCGCACCATGCAATCTTACCACTGAAGTTAAGTCTGTAGAGATGCATCATGAAGCTCTTCAAGAAGCAGTGCCTGGTGATAATGTTGGTTTTAACGTTAAGAACGTATCGGTGAAAGAATTGAGACGTGGTTACGTCTGCGGTGACAGTAAGGCTAATCCACCAAAAGCAGCTGAAGAATTTGTTGCTCAAGTTATTGTTTTGAATCATCCTGGCCAAATTACTAATGGTTATACTCCTGTTCTTGATTGTCACACTGCCCACATAGCTTGCAAGTTTAGCAAAATTCAAGAAAAATGTGATAGACGAAGTGGGAAAAAATTGGAAGGTAAAATTCCTTATTTATTTAATTTAGTGGTTTGGTCAAAATATTTAAAATTTATATCTTTGTTCTTTATTCTAATATTTTTAGAATAAACAGTTAAGTGTGACTTTTCTGTTCCATTTTTTACGTCTAATTTCTATCGATTCTTAATTAACCATTTCCAATTACTTGCTTATAGTGCTTAGCAGGAGGAAGCTGGAATTCTATTTTCTAAAGAAGTTAAATTCTATATTTTTTCGAAGTTTTTAGTGCTTATGTAGTTAATTTAAAGGTGAATTAAGGTTCATCTACTTATTTACTGTATTTTTGAACTGAAAGCTAAATCTTGTTAGTATGTTAGTTTCAAAAACGACCCTAATTTAAGGTTTAAAAAATAATTTAGTTCTGTAGTCGGGATGATTCCAAAGAAAAGATTTGGAGTTTTATATTACCACCCTAAATTTTTTTTTCTCTCTCTTTTTCCCTTCACAAAATTGCTATTGACTCTTTATGAGCATGCATTGTTGTTATTTGTTTGATGCGCAATCTGAATATTAAAGTTGCTTGGTTTCTAATTAACTTTAGCTGCTTTGCATTAAATGAAACAAGAGTTAGTGAAGCTGGTTTTAACTTCTCCTCACGGGGATTGTGACCTGTAAGAATATTTAACAATGTAACTAAAATCCTGGCTTTACTGTTTTTTTTTTTTTTTTTCCCTTTTTCAAAACTGAATTTGTTGACTAACAAAGTAGACCAGAAGTGTTTATTGGTCGCTCAATCTGTTTTTATGAAGATACATAGCTTTTTAACTATCCTGCAAAAATATTAATATTACCTGGAAAATGAACCTGGCTGCTAATTTTCAGTTAGCCCTTCTCCCAATGGTGTGGTAAATTTTGTTTTTTGTCTCCTTGCTCAAAATGCGGAGTTTATTTTTTTGATTGCTCGGTGCTGATTGTAGTCAGGATCATATCTTATCCAAGAAGCATTCATGGATGTTTCAGAAAGAATATTCAGTTGAGATGGCCTGTATTAGGTCGTTCCATCATGTATGTTGAAATATTAGCAAATGCGATTTTTCGGTTGCACATAGAACTTGAAATTGCTGTTTATGGTATGTGGAGAGATCGCACAGTCAACAAATGGTACTGCTTCTTCCTCCAGTGGAGGCATTGAAGAAATGTTTTTGGGATCTACGAATGGAAGCCAAAAATGTAGAATCTCTTTGTGAATTTTTTAATTCAACATGATTTGCCGTTGTCTTGCAGGCCATGGAGGTCAGTTTAAGAGCATGTTCCAAAATTTGGTTATTGCCAACAAATTTAAATAGGCTAGAAAGAATACACAGAAATTGGCAAACACAGAACATGTAATTAACATAGTTATTTTGCACTTCTCAATTAGAAGTGCCTCCAAAGCCAAACTGGACCTAAGGTCTGTTAAATTTTTCTTAGCTATGGAAAATATTCACTCACTAGCAGCATTACTGTGAGGTAATAAAAGTATAGTCTGCATTTTTGATGGTAAAGCTTTGTACTTTTTAGCACCATTAATATCCACTGAACCAGATGAGTCCCATGTTGCATCCAGTCGATAACCTCTTCATTAAGTAGGTCTGATACAAAGCTAACTCAATTTGACTTTGTTCGCAAATTTTGCTTCTATGTAAGAAAGTTCTTCACCCTAGAATTTTCTAATTGATAAATAAAATTTGGGCCTCTTTGATATTTCGTCTTATTGATGTTTACTTCAAAAATTAACTTGTGTTGTATGGTTACGTGAATCTTGGTAAAATATTACTAATTAAGTTCTAATATCAGACTGTAATTCTGTTTAGTTAATACTGACTGGCATAATCAAACATGGTCCAATTGTTATTGGATTTAGGCATAGAATTATAATTGATTTTGCCTTATACTCCTGAAATTATTACCAAAACTCCTGTTTTTTACCATTGCTCCTGAAAACTTTTCTACAATATTACCAGGTCTGAAGATATATTAATTTATTATTCCATAAGTTTTAGGGGTAAAAAAGTTACTTATTTAAATTGGCATGACTTTTTTAATTATTATTTTGGTCACAAAATCTCAAGCTGTTTTTAGGTTGGCAAGTATACGATTTGCATTTTAATAGTTTTCTCTTAGTTTGAAAATCCGAATGGATTATTTGTAAAGCTTTTAATAACATTCAAGAGTGTTGTATTTTTGCATTAAATTTCAATAACATGGAAGTTAAAAATTTTAAACTGTCCCTCTAAAAAAAACTTATAAATGGCTTATAGATTTTTAAATCAATGAGTTTTATTATTTATTTTTTTTTTAAAAGAAGAAACTTACCAGCATGATATCATTTCCAAACTAATTCATGTAGCTTCACAGTGAAAATTGTTACTTTAATTTTATTGTTTATCAATTGCAGATGAGCCAAAATTCATCAAATCTGGTGATGCTGCCATTGTTACACTAGTTCCAAGCAAGCCCTTGTGTGTCGAGACATTTACAGACTTCCCTCCTCTTGGAAGGTTTGCTGTTCGTGATATGAGGCAAACTGTTGCTGTAGGAGTTATTAAATCTGTTAAACCAAAAGATTTAAGTGGAAAGGTAACTAAAGCAGCAGAAAAGGCCTCAAAGAAAAAGTAATTTATGCTGTGCTGATGAATGTAAATTATGTATATGATGACTAATATCAAGATTGATATAGTTTTTTTCTAATTTGCAATAAAGATCTTTTGCACAATGTTGTCCTTTAAATGGAGGTTCAATTATCTTTGTATCAAAGTACAATTTATTATGGTCTCTTAAAACATCCAAATCCTTGGAGCTCAATTTCTTGTTGTTGAAGGAAACATGGTGTGTAGCGTTTTTAAAAAAGTGCTTAAAGGTGCTCAATTTTCCCATTTTCAGAATGAGATTAGGATTATGCTAAAAGATGCAGTTCGCGTTATCTATGTTTCGTTATTAATTGCTACTGATTTCTACATGGTTTTTAATACCCATGTATTTTCATTACAATATTAATGGCTAAGTCTCGAATCGTGCATTAGAGTAATCACTTTTTGTCATGTGTGATTTCGCAGTAAAACTACACGGTTTTGCCATCTTTTTCGGCAGTTACTGTCGCAAATTTCGGTGTTTAAAATCTTATTCTTTTTTACATCGACAATTTGCTAAATTTATTTTCTTCATTGCTAGAACATGGTCTATATTTTATTTTAATTATGCAAAGTTTTAAATTTTTTTTTTTGATTTGTTAATTTTCTGTGGTGTTATATGAATATAGAAATCAAGAGCTTTGAACAATATGGAAAGATTTATTGATGCACCCAGCTTGAAAAGACACAAATCAGAGAGTCCGTTTTTTAATAAATTTTCGACATTAGCAAAACTGAAAAGAGCAAGAGTTGTAAAGATGACATTTATTAAGTGAACTAAAAATAACAAAATTATATTTTTGTTACAGCAGAAATGAAAATCCTAGTGTGCATAAAATTCTATCTCTGCAAGAAAAAAAGTTTTGAAAGTGATGTTTTTTTTTTTTTCGTCTACTTTAAAATTTATCGTAAGAATTTTTTAAAAAACATCTAATTCAGACTGATTTTTTTTTTATGCAAATCTGATTCTAAAGCATAAAAGCAATCTATTTTAAATCCTTAATTTTTTTTAACATTTTGTTATATTAAGACAAGTATATATAAGCCAATACTTATTAATCTTTTTCAATAATTTATTTCAAAATATATTATAATTAATTGCAAGCTATATAAAATATAATGGAAAAGAAATAAATGCAAATCTCTGAACATTCAGGCCCTAGCTAATCTCTTCAACTCATAGTAAAGTTTTTTTTTTTAATATCTCGCCAATTCAGCGAGATTTAACCCTTCAATGAGCCTCTTTGAATATCTGCAAAACTAAGTTTCAATTGAATTTTCTCTGCTGTCCTAATTTTACATTGAAAACTGCTTTGCACATTTGCAAAGTAGGTCTTGTCTTAGTAAGGGAAAGGAATTGACCATTTTGCAAAGTAAAGAACAATTGCAATAGATTTTTCTCCCCCCTGTATTCCTTGATCAATCCTGCATATGAAAATAATTCTTTATTTTTAAAAAGTGTGAAATAAGGGGTTAAAAATTGCTGAAATGAATAAATATTTCTCAAATTTAGCATATGTTCATGAGCTTAAACAATGCAATGATGAAATAAATATTGAAGTAGTTCACAAGTGCTCGAACGAAATCTACCAGATTATGTCAAATAATCGGGACACTTTCAAAAAAAGTTGAAGCATTTTTAAAATTTAATGAGTTCTCTATAATTGTATTATGTTTGTTTATTTTCAACCCTCCCCAAAACATACTTCAACATTGATGCTACCTATGCTTTTGATTTTACGTTTCAGGCATGAAGTGAAAAAAAAATAAATTTGGACGCTCTAATAGCATTTCTAAGTTTCTGCCATATGATACAAAATAGTAAAACGACTTTCAATAAACAGGGTGCGTAGCGTTTTTTAAAGGTGCTTTTTTCATTGGGTGTTTTTAAAAAGTGCTTAATTTTCCCTTCTCGAAACATTTTTTTTTCGTTACCATGTCTATTTTCGTCACGTATAAGCAAAAGCAAGCTTTTCACATTATTCTATTCAACATTTATTCATTTCGGCGTACCGTCGGTCCATAGCGTATGAAAGCGCCAATCACTTTGCATGTTTGATGAAATGCTTGCGAGTTCGTATGTGCGTCTACTGAGCTGGGTTCGGTGAGATTGCCATCTCATGTGCAACTCTGATGCATTTTGCAAGATATTCTCAATTTCAGACTTCAATTTCCACCCTCTGATATCGAGCCGAAAAATCGCTCGATCATTTTATAACTGCTAATATAATAAAAAAAAGAGTTCTTTGTCAGAAACTAGTTATTTTATCATGATCTAAAGTCTTTGAGATAATTTTCCATTTTGTTAATGTAGTATATAGTGCTTAAAAGGTGCTTATTTTTTGTTGAAAGATTTGGCTACGCACCCTGGATAAAGTATTCAAGGGAATGCAAAAGAAAAAATTATTGACAAAATCTAAATTTTTCAAAATAAGTACCTTGTCCTGCCCCAGGCGTGGAGCAGAACAGGTTGGTAAGAAAAATTAATCACATAAAAAATTAGTAAAAATGCAGAAAAAGTATGTTTGCCAAATATTTATGTAATTGTAAGTGTTATAAGGTCCATTTTAGTCGGTCTAACCTCTTTAAACTGAACTTGCAAAATATTATGGGTAAAATATTACCAATGTGTGTAAAAAATGGTAGTACCTTCATTTTAAAGCACGTTTAAACTAAGTGAACATTTTCTCGCTAACAACTACTATATATTTCCCCATTTTCATATCGAATATCGTCATATGAATTACCATATAAAATATTATTTATCACTATAAACGCTCCATTTAGTCAAAACTTAAATGGTCATTGTTGCATCACTTCTAAAAAAGTGTGGAACTGTTCTAAAGAAGGCGTCATCTATGAGGTTTTCGTAGTCAAAAATCGAATTAAAGTTTGCAGCATCACAGTTCAACGCTTTGTCAAAGAAGTTTGAATTACAGTGGAACCTGTAAAAGTGACCACCTGGGTAAAGTGAGAATCTGAGTAAGGTGACCATTTTCTGCAAGTTTTATTTAAAGAGTCCTTTTTAAAGACTCTTCATAAAGTGACCACCTCTATATAGTGACCATTTGACTTGGTCTCGAGGGTGGTCAATTTAGACAGGTTCCACTGTACGTTTGTAAAAGTGATGATCGAAGCGATCAATTTCAAGGTTCAGTCCAAGTGAATATCGCTATTCCTTTGGTACCATCTCGCATCCGTTATCCTTCTCAATACTTTGTTCTGCACTACAGTCAGGCCCCTCTTCCCCACTGGGCACGTGCCCAGGGCCCCGCGATCGAATGGGGCCCCCTAGTTCCTGCCAGATTACCAAATGATAACCGATACATTATTACCGAAAAACATTAATTTTGAAAAATCTGATGATAATGACTTACTACAATACCTACGCTTATTATATTAGCTTTAGTTTGCCGCATGCGGATAGCTATACCTTGTACAACATAGCTTGAACTTTTTGACAGATGGGTCAGTGATGGGAAACAGAAAATATCTATTGGTGTAAAAAATGTGTTGGCTAAATATGTGGCTGTATGTATGTTTTAAACTATTCAAAATAAATAAATTCATTCGTCAATCAATTTTATTGCACTAGACATAAAAACATTGGGTAGGTAAGAAACCATTGTTTTCAGTTTTTCTATTTAAATTTTACCGCGAAGCAATAAAAACCACTTAAGACTTTCGGAAAATGCTTGAGTCCTTAACAGGTACTTTTATGTTGTGTGTCTATTCTTATGATTATTATCAATTTTTAATATTATTAAAATAAGAAGATATTGTTCGTCGTTGCAAAGTTATATCGATTTCAGATTTGACATCTGTCAAAAAGAAAGATCAAACTAATAAATAAACAGGGTATAATACTCCACTCTCTCTCAAAAATGAGTTTTTCCGATATTAGTATGTTTAGGTTAATTTAAATACCTATATGTAAGTATAAGAATACAATTTTAAAAAAAATTATTAAATTAAAAAAAGAATTATTTGATGCGGTGTGGTTTATGTCTTAAAGAAACCTATTCGAACGTCATTCGTAATACCAAAGACAAAAAAGGGGAATTCCCGATCGTCGTTTGACTTGACGAACGGGAATTCCCTTCAAGTATTTGCGATGTTGTGGCGTTTGTTTTGTTTGTAGTTGTTAGTTTGTTACTGACTGTGCTCGAGCTCTGATAAAAAAAATAGTATTGTTTGATTAAATCGTCGTTTTGTCTGTTTTGTGTTAGCGAATATCTTCGTTATAAAATTAATTAAATAGTGAATTATAATATAAAATGTCGAAACGGTCATATCCTAGTGGATCTGAAAAAAGGAAAAAAGCTCTACATCAGAAAGAAGTAATTGAAAAGTTACCAAAATTAACATCATATTTTACTACTACTACTGGAGAAACTTCTGTAAGTAGCAATCAACTCATAAATGTTCCACATGATGACTCAGCTCAATTACAAATTGCGAGAATTTCTAAACCTTCATGTTCCAATTTTGAAAAAGAGATTGAATCAGAAAGCGACTATTCCTACGACGAAAGTGCAACGACTTCAGTGACTTCACTAAAACCGACAACTCCAACTGTGTCAATTGAACAGCAGTTTTCCAACACAGAAGAATTAATATCGCACGATCCCGCCGATTATTTTCACGAAAAGTTTGTTGAAATAAATCGCGAAATTTTAATTCGTAAGGGACCAGTATATTTTCAAAATAAAGATTCTGACTTTTCCGAGGCATCCAGAACATACAAAGATGGTAATAAATTAGTAACGAGATATTTCAACAAAGCATTATTTATTCGCAAATTAAAGAACAATGAAAGCGTCGAAGGAAAATGGTTGCTGTATTCGCCTTCCAAATGCTCTGTATTTTGTTTTTCATGCTGCTTATTTAACCCAACTGATGTTAATCTTTGCTCTCGGAATGGATGTAATGATTGGAAGCATATTAATCACATAATTTTAACACATGAAAATAGCCCAGCGCATAAGCAATCTATGATGACTTATCTGGCACGAAGTAAAGCGGTTGGTAGAGTAGATATAGACTTATTATCTCAACATCAAAAGGAAGTGGATTACTGGAGAAACGTACTTAAACGGATTGTAGCTGTTGTAAAATTTTTGGCATCGAGAGGGCTTCCATTTCGCGGCGACAATGAAATCCTAGGATCTCCAAACAATGGAAATTATTTGGGTTGTGTGGAATTATTGAGTGAATTTGATCCATTTCTTGCAGATCACTTAAAAAAATTTGGGAATCCTGGAAAGGGTAACATTTCTTATTTATCAGCAAATATCTGTAATGAGTTTATTGAAGTAATGGGAAAACAGGTTCTAAAAAAAATTATAAATGAAGTTAAATCAGCAAAATATTTTTCCATAAGCGTTGACAGTACGCCCGATCTGTCTCATATTGACCAGCTAACTTTCATCATTCGATACGTAAAAGACTGTGTTCCTGTTGAAAGGTTTTTGAAATTTATACCTATTAAAGAACATAAATCTAAGTATTTAGCGGAGACCATCTTAAATTTTTTAGAGATACATGATATTCCCATAAAAGATTGCAGAGGACAAAGCTACGACAATGCTTCAAATATGTCGGGAAAGTATAGTGGTCTACAAACAAGAATCAAGGAAAAATGTGAATTTGCCACCTTTATACCATGTGCAGGACATTCACTAAACTTGGTAGGTGTCCATGCTGCTGGGTGTGTACCGGAGGCATCACAGTTTTTTGAAATAGTTCAGAAAGTGTACAACTTTTTTTCGGGCTCTACCCACAGATGGAATATGTTAACAGAACATTTAGGTTCAAAAAAAGTTGTTAAGAGTCTTTCACAAACCAGATGGTCAGCCCGAGCTGATGCAGTAAGTGCTTTGCATGGGGGTTATAAAAGAATATTAGAAGCTTTAATCACCATCGCAAACGATACTGAACAGGCACGAGAAACAAGAGACGAAGCCCTTAGTCTGTCTAGAAAAATGGGAAATCTAGAATTTATTATACTGACGGAAATCTGGAGCACTATATTGGAAAGAATAGACAAAACAAGTAATTATCTTCAGAAAGAAACAATAACACTGGACGTTGCAACCAATTTGTTGACTTCACTTTATGATTTTATTACTAACCTCAGGGATAAATTTGATAACTTCGAATCATCTGCCAAAGAAAATAACCCAGAATCTGACTACAAGGATCTATCTCAAAGAACAAGACGTAGAAGCTCACGGCAGAGTTTTTTTGATGGCTCTGCGCCATCAGTCCAATTGAATGGAAAAGAGCGATTCAACGTAGAAACCTTTCTCCCAATAATCGATACCTTCATCTAAAACAGCGACAAAGTTCATATGAGATCGTCAGTCAACGTTTTAGTTTATTTTTTCACTTAAAAACTCTGAATTCCGAAGAGATACGACAAGGATGCAAAGAATTTTCTCAAATCTATCACGAAGATGTAAATGAAAAAGAGTTAGAAATAGAATGTCAACATTTAAAAGAATACTTAATAAATGTTCAGAGTGAAAATGAAGCATCTAACAGTGTACAGGAAGTATATAATCTATTAAAGCAAAACAAAATTGAAGACACATTTCCTAACGTAGAAATTGCATTGAGAATATTTTTAAGCATGATGGTAACTAACTGCAGCGGAGAACGCTCCTTCTCCAAATTGAAACGAATAAAAAATGAATTAAGAAGTACAATGCTTCAAGAGAGATTAAATAGTTTGTCGCTGATGTCCATAGAATGTGATATTCTCAATACCATAGATTTTGAAGAAGTGATTAACGATTTTGCTCATCTTAAATCTAGAAGGGTACCTTTGCAATCAACATAGAATTAATCTAAGGATTTTAAGTTAAGCGAGTTACTTTTGTAGATTATTTTTTATATTTCCTATTTTTTTATAGCTAGTAACTAAATAAAAATAAATTTAGAACCTTGTTTGTCTTTCTTTATCTATTGTAACTAAATAGTGTTTTCTCAAGGTCATAGGGGCCCCATGATCCTAATGTGCCCAGGGCCTCAAATAGTTTAAAGACGGCCCTGACTACAGTGAGTTTCCCAAGCTCATGTTCCGATATGTTACACCATGCCGGGCAGGGGCCCCCATCAGGGGGAAGGTGGGCGCACGATGCGCCCACTTAAAGCTTAGGGGGGAATTTTTACACTAAATAAAACGAATAGTTTGGGGAGGAATTAAGACGAGAGAATTTTTTTTTAAGTGCATAAATAAAAGAAGCAACTGGCAATACAAGCAAAGTAGCACTATTTTGAACAAGCTAACGTGGAAGGTGGAAGTTAGCAAAATTTTTTTGGAGTGGGGGATGGGGCCACTGATGCCGGGGAGGCGTTTTGGTTTGCTTTATAAGTAAGGCGATCTCTCCAAAGCAAGAAAAACGGTTCACTCGGTTTTATTGCGTAACAAGTTCTGCTTTGTGTATGTTTGAAAATCAAAATAATATTTTTAAAAACCACGCTTTTGTATTGGAGAATAATAATTAAAGAAACAAAAATTTGAAAAACGAAAAACGTGGGGCTCAAGAAATACATAACAGTATGTGTGCTCATGAGAATATGTGTATGTATATCTGTAATTGTATCTGAATGTGGATGTGTAATATTTTTGTGTACATGCACGTGTATGTGGATGTATATGTGTATGTGTCCAATCCTTCAGGATCTAGCGACAGCTAGATCAAATCCATGAGACCGTGAACTCTAGCAAAGTCAAGCACCAGAAGTGGGCTATCACGGATATCCGCAAGAACGAGACCCAAGCAATGGAGGATATGATCGGGGGAGGCCAGCATCAGATGGCACTTGGTGCACGCTGGAAAGACTTCGCGGCCGCATTAAAAGGTCGTGCATTTTAGGTGCCCACTGATAAGTCTTGAGGCGGCCGTTTGAGCCTGTCTGTCAGCCTCAAGATCCAATGCGCATCCTGGTCTTTTCCTACAGAACCAGGGATGGGCAGGAAGAGAGAGCCAGACCTGCCGGCCTCTATTTTTCGTCACTGAGAAAATCTCTTGAAAAGTGAGGTCATAGTCGGTAGTTGCCATCTCAGAGCAGCCTCTTTTATCCAAGATATCCTCAACTTCGTTTCCAGGGACGTTGACGTGAGAGGGGATCCACTAAAAGTGGACCTCCCTACGATTTTCCAGAATTTTGAGCATATTGATTATTTGAATGCTTGTGAGGTCTTTTACTCGACTCCAGTCCTGTGTATATGTACTGTCATGTATTTCATGCACCCCACGTTTTTCAAATTTTTGTTTTTTAGTTATTATTCTCCACTACAAAAACGTGGTCTTTAAAAATATTTTTTTTAATTTTCTTTTGTACTCACTTCCAAAATCTCAATTTTTTCACTCACTCTACACTAAACTTTTCAACTGACATGTGACACTAATTTGAAATAATCGATCGAAGACAAAAGACAATCGCGAAAATATTAATTTTTCTTTAATTTTAATTTTATTTTACTTTGTATGTCTTTTTACTCTCAATTTTCATGCATTGTCATCCAATTCTGAACTATGTGCCAAATTTCAAGTCTGTAGCTATATAGTCGGGAAGTTAGTTTAAAATCGATTACAAAATTCCACCCGAACAGACATACACGAAGGCAAGATGATATAAACGTGGTAAAAAGGGAAAACTTCTTCGCACGCTGCAGAACCGATTTTTGTTTATATTTAGAGCAAAAGAAGAGGACTTTATGAGAACGCTTTATTATGCTTAGGCTTTATGATTGGTTAACAAAATAAAAATTGACTAGTTATCCATTATCAGAAGTTTCAACACAGGGACAGGAGTTATAAAGCACATGACGAAAATTACGCACATCAGCGATCAAGAGATTCCAATTAATGTGATCGAGCAGTAACTGTTGGTCTAGTTTTACTAATTTTCACTCGAAAGCAACATTTCCTTGATACCAAGAAATTTCTTTCCAACCGGCTACTCTGCTGTGGCCTACGTTTCTCTATGGGTATTTTCTAAAAATTTGACATATTACATAAGAAGCTATTTTCATTATAAATGTATAAAATGTTCGTACTTTTTAGGAATTTTATAATTTTTTCTAAGATGAAAGGGTACTTATTGAAAATATGACTCTGACATTTTATTACGAAATCAGATTCAAATAAATGACGCAGTGCAAAAATACAAAACAAAAAAAAAAGCGTAAAATTCGCTTAAATGCAGTAAGACAACGTGAGTTTTTGGCCTATCTAAGATTTTTGTAATAACTATTCTATAGATGTTCCTAGACAGACAATAGAACGCTGATTATCCGGACATGTCAGGGCCGAAGCTGATTCGGTTAACAAAAAATTCCGCTAATAGGACAACTTAGATAAAAAAAAAAGATTATTTAAAAAAAAAGGCTTTTTTACTCTTTTTTTGCTGTTTATTATTATTTTTTTTTTTAATGTCTGATACAGAAGATGGCGTGCCAATGCTACATTCAATGGCTCTCTCGTCTCTGTTTTCACATTTCTTCATCCTATCAACAATTTAAAATTATTGATGGAACAACAACACGATTCTTTTTTGCTTTTCAAACATATTTGAAAACATTTCTTACTTCTACAAAATTTAATAGAAAAATAGCGTGTGTTCTCTAAGCACGTATTTCAAAAGGCAAATGAAACTGGAAGCGCGTTCTCCTCTCCTCTCTAATTCTTGAAGGAAAAAAAAGAAGAAATTTCTCATTTACTCTTATCTTATTGAAGCTAGGCTGGGAAAGAAAAGGGTATCTCTAAAAATTAGAAAGGCGTCTCTCTTTCAAAGGACATCAGGAACAACAGACGCAATAATTTTACTACCCCTTTGAAGAAAAATCCGAAAAGAAACGGATTTTCTTAATTTTTTTATTTTATTTTATTAATTTATTATTATTATTTTTATGAAAATGAAACTGGAAGCGCGTTCTCCTCCCCTCTCTAATTCTTGAAGGAAAAAAAAAGAAGAAATTTCTCATTTACTCTTATCTTTTTGAAACTAGGCTGGGAAAGAAAAGGGTATCTCTAGAAATTAGAAAGGCGTCTCTCTTTCAAGGGACAACAGGCACAATTTTACTACCCCTTTAAAGAAAAATCCGAAAAGAAACGGATTTTCTTAATTTTTTTATTTTATTTTATTTATTTATTATTATTATTTTTGGATAAGGAAAGAAAACATGCTTGGTTCTGGATTAACCTGGTTAATTTGACAATTCGGTATATTCAGTTATTCGTTTAATCCGAGTCCGAATAAATATTGGCACTCTCTTATAAATTTGGATCAGATAAGATTTTAAAAAAAAAAAAATTATGAATATTTCTACCTGGGTATTGTAAAAAAAAATGTGACGAACATATTTCAACATGAAAACAGTTTTAAATGAATCCCACTTAATAAATAATTTCTAATATTGATCGTGAAGTGCCCTCCCTTATGCTAACGTGTTCTGGTTTTTAATAATATTTTTTTTTAAAAACCTTTCTTTAAATATTTCTGAATATAGATCGGTATATTTAAAACATATGATGCTCAAATTTTAATATGAAACCAGTTTTAAAGGATCGCCGATTTGCAAACAATTATAAAAATTCGCAGTGTGTTCACTCATATTTTAGCGCTTTTACGGACTTTCCAAATTCGAATCAATTAAAAAAAATTTTTTATAAGTCATTCAACATATTTAATACACTGGTTATCATAAATTAAGGAAAATTCACAAAAATCGCGATAACTCAAGAAATTACACATGGAATTTTATGAAACTTACCCACAATATACAACACATAGTAAGGTATTAAACAACATAAAAAGAAATTATCAGACATTAATAGTAGTATAGAAATTAGCACATGTATAAAATAAACAAATTGGAAGTATCGGTTTGCAATAGAAAAAGTACCTTTAATATGGAATATGATTGCCTCTAGAAGCAATACAGCACAAACAGCGATGTGTGATGCTTTCAATTATGCGGTCTATCAGTTCAATAGGAAGTGAGAGCCATTGCTCTTGTAAAGCAGTTGCAAGCGTGGCAAGGGTCTGAGGGGGCGGATTGATGGCAGATACACGCCTCCCTAGAGCATCCCAAACGTGCTCGATAGGATTCAAGTCCGGGGATCGAGCTGGCCACTCCATGCGAGTAATTGTTTCCTGTTGAAGATAATCATCAACAATGCGAGCTCTGTGTGGTCTTGCATTATCGTCCTGTAACAGGAAGCAATCACCAATTGCCCCGGCATATGGGCGCACATAAGCATCAAGGATGTTGTCTCGATAAACCTGAGCATTCACGGTTCCCCTTGGAAAGACATGGAGGTATGTGCGCCCTCCTAAGGATATGCCTCCCCAAACACAGACACTGCCTCTTCCGTATGCATCTCTTTCACGGATGTTTGATGGATGATAACGGGTCCCAGGTTCTCTCCATATCAAATAACGTCTACTGTCACTTTCTAGACTAAACCTGGACTCATCCGTAAAGAGAACAGGCCTCCATTGATCTGACGTCCAGTGGACATGTTGTCGGGCCCACTGCAAACGGTCTCTCCTATGGCGTGATGTGAGCGGCACGCAAATGGCTGGTCGTCTCGCATACAGACCACCTTCGTGGAGCCTTCTGCGCACAGTTGACGTTGACACCAACCTTCCGGTGGCTGCAGCAAGAGAGGATCTAAGATGTGTCGGAGTAGCGGTTCTATTCCTGCGTGCACTTAATGTCAAATATCGGTCATCGGCACTGGTCGTAACAGTTGGCCGTCCTTGACTGAACCTCCTAGATGCCGAATCTGTGGTTTGAAATTGCCTCCAAAGTCTATGAACCACAGATGGACTCACATTTAGCCATCTGGCCACTTCTGATTGACTCTGCCCTGCCTCTAGTCTCCCGATGGCTCTCCATCGTAGTTCTTCAGGCAAATGATGCCTAGAGGTCATTATTACGAATTGGCTATCTCAGATTTTCAATGTCGCAATCACAGTAAAATTTGTGTGCTTTCTCTCAAACTTGGACTTTTATGCTCCAGGCAGATGACGTAAGCCGAGTGCAGCGCCACTAATTTGCATATTGCAATTTTACTCAGCTACTCTTAGTGGACAACATATGCAAATTTTGCACGGTTTGGCTTACTTTTGAAAGAGTTATCGCTATTTTTGTGATTTTTCCTTAATTTATGATAACCAGTGTAAATGTTTCTGGACATATATAGGTTTTTTTAAATAATATGCTGTCTATAATTTAGTATGAACTCAGTTTTAAAGCGATAGAAAATTAGTATAAAAATTTCCAAAATAGTTTACTACTATGTTATCGCAATATATGCCCTCGTTTTTGAACATTCTGGACAAAGTAAGAATTTTTTAATAAAATTTGAATTTCTGTAAATATATCTAACATGTTCTATAAATGTAAGCTTACCGGACAAAAAATTAGTCACCCTAGTGCGCAAGCATCGATGAATCGTTAAGTTTTGTTAAATGACGCGGTGGTCAAGTGACGTGTTCAACTGCGGGCTCACTGCTTCAATGTGATCAAAGGCAAGTAGCCATCAGTGAGATATATTTGTTTGAAGCGAAAATTTTGTATAAATATGGGTAAGAGTAAGGATGTGATAGAGTGGCAAAAAGGGGCAATTGTGTTTGGCCGTACCCATGGTCATACGGTGAAAGAAGTTGCTGGATTTGTTGGTGTTTCGATGCGAACTTTTCAACGTGTCTACAAGCAGTAGTGTAATATACACGTGGTCACAAAAGACGACATCAGAATTGTGGTCGGAAAAAGATCCTGCATGAAAGGGACCGGAGACGTGTCATTAAAAATCGCTTCCAAACCCGACAGGAATTGCTTCAGTTTATAAATGAAGGTCCATTCCAACCTGTTAGTGAGAGAACATTGCGACGGGAGCTGCATGCAATGAACATTTGGAGCCGAACATCTCGTAAAGGGTCATTTCTAGCACAGGCACATAAAGCTGCACGACTTCAGTGGGCTAGAAGTCACCGAACGTGGCCAGTTGCAGGCTGGCGGAATGTAATATGGTCAAACGAATCATGTTTTTGCCTTTATTCGAAAGACGCACGTCGACAAATGCTACGAAGAACAGATGAATCATTTCATCCTAACTGTATGCAAGGTCAGGTGTAGGCCAAGGGTGGGTTTGTCACTTTTCAGGGGTGTTTTCCTTACTATGGATTGAGCCCCCTCACTGTGGTACCCACTAACATGAACCAACATGTTTATTTGAACATTCTGGATGATTAGATGTTGCCTTTCAATCAATATTTTCATAGAAAGTGTGTTATCGATACCCCTATGTTTCAAGATGTCTAAACAAAGTTCATCGGGCTGGAAGAATCTGTGACTGGTTTTACGAACACTCAGATACTCAATTGCATCTCGACTGGCCTGCAAAATCACCTGACTTGCACCCCATTGAATATATGTGGGATATGTTGGAACAACAGGTAAAACACTGAAATCAGCATCCTCGCAATTTGGGGGATTTGCGTGATCAAATCCTCAACAAGTGGTTTATACTGGATTCAACGTACCTGCAAAACCTTGTGGACTCACTTCCTAACCGAATTAGGGCGGTTATCGAATTCAGAGGCGGTGTTATACGCGTTTAAATGATGATTTTCGCGATTTCTCTAAGGGTGACTAATTTTTTGTCCGGTGTGCTTATCTGATATATATTTTATAATTTTATAACCGTCGTTGAGCAGCCGATCCAATGTTTGGGTTTACGACTACTAATGTTCAACTACGTAGCCTTGTAATTTTGAACCCAATCCAGAAGACAAGGGAACTCCTGGATCAAGTATTGGGATAAATTTACCTTTTCGATGGAACTAACCCGCATTTGCGTTACATGGAGAGGAAGACCACGAGAACCTCCCACGGTTAGCCTGAAGGCAAGGGGACTCTAACCCATGATCCGTTTACCACTGAGGACATTTCACGTCAGCTCTGTGGTCGGTGCAGGCTGGATGCGGAATTCATTGCGACCAGCCATCCCCGGGATCGAACCCCTGTTCACCTCATTGGAAGGCGAACGCTCTATCCCCTGAGCCTTCGCGACTCATTATATATTATAATATATTTCATGAATATAACCTGGTATCTTCTGATTGTATGACGATTACATTTTAATATGAACTGAGCTTAAAATGAAGGTCACCTTGAAAAAAATTTTAAAAAATTCACGACGTGTTCACCCTTATGTTGACGCTATATATGCTCTGGACTTGGTCTCTTCCGGACTAAATAAGATTTATTTTAAATACTTTTAATAAATATTCCATATATAGGTATTTTTGGACAATATGATGCCTATATTTCAAAACGGACTGTGTTTGAAGTGAAAACGAATGTGCAAAAAACTAATAAAAATAAATAAATAAATCAAGTCACAAAAGGTCCACCCTTATGTTAGCGCCTTATATACTCTGGAATTGGTGTAGTTTGGGATAATTAAGCTTTTTTTAAGAGCATTCAATAAATAGTTTTAGACAGACATCTGTATTTTTAGACAATAAAACGCCTATCATTTTAAAGGATAATTGCGTGTGTATAGACAAAATAAGATTTTTTTTAAAATTTATAAACATTTTAAGATACATATGGGTATTTTCAGAAAATATGACAATCATATAATAATATAAAATCACTTCTCCCGTCAAAATGACGAGGTGAAGTTTCGCTCTTTTTTTTCATGCCCGTGATATTTCTGGGCTGGAGTGATTTAAAGTAACATGCAATATAGACTAAAACAATCTATTTCTGTGTTATGTGCTAATAAAGATAGTTTTAATTCCTTTCTTTAAATATTTATAGAAATAGCCCATATTTTAGCTTTCTTCGATCGATAACTGATTTTTATTCTCGACCACTTTTTTTAAATCTTCAGACGCACGTTCCAACACTGATATTATTCTAAACTATAACCTCTATGCACTACGTCAAAAACCGTTACATAGAGAAGAACCTAAAGGCACAGGATTCAAACTTTCTCAAAAAAGTAAAAAAATAAATAAATATGTAAATAAATAAAAAAAAATCCTTCTTGTAATTTTTAATTTTAATTAAAGTTCAGAGTTAAGAAATTTTAATGTTTCATGCCCAAAAGAATTAGATTCCTGATCAGCATTTAAAAAATCTAAAAATCTAAAATATCAAAATTCCCATAAAAAATTGCCAGCCTTGTAACCTCCACTTTTTGAGATCAATTGCCTGAACTACTGTACTTTAAGAACGTGTTTTAAACATTTATCCCGTTTCCGGGATGCTCATATCACCATCTTTCTTCTTCTTCGTCTTCTTTTCTCTCTCCTTTTTTTTTTTTTTTTTTTTTTTTTTTTTTTTTTTTTTTTTTTTTTAATATTGCTTCTTTTTTTAGAAAATACGGGCATTAAGACCACATGTTCCAGTGATTTGTCTTTTTTTGTCATTTTTCATTCATCATTTTTAAGACATCATCAGACTTAGTTTATGATTTTTTTTTTCTTCTTTAATTTCGCAATTTTGAGTACAGTTTAGCACAGTATTCCGGTATTTGTCTTTTGTGCTACGAATTTAACATTGCTTTCAATGTATTTCCTCACTATCTTTGAAGACTTTCGCTTCAATTTGAAAGGTGATTTTTCATATTTAACTAAATACTTAAGACTTTTAATTAAATATTCCACGAGTATCAAAAAAAGATAAAAATACCTTTTAAACCGTGCATTTATTTTTTTAGAATATTCATTAGGCATTATTTTGTATTAATTTGTATTTAAAAAAAAATTTAAATCCTTTTTTGAAAATTTTTTGTTTTTTTATTTCAGAAATTAAAGAAACTAGTTTCGTTACGTGATAGATAGAAAAAGCATAGGTAGATATTCTCTTCGAACCACCACATAATGTAAATAAATAAATAAATAAAATATAAAAAGAAGAAGAAAAAGACAGACACAGATATTTTTTTCGTTCAAATAATTACAGCGAAACCTCATAGGAGCGACCACTCTCTGTTCATAGTAAAATGATTGTTAATGGAGGCTAGTCGTTCTGAGGGACTACCTCAATTGACTTCAAAATATTTTTAAAGGTACATGATTTTTCGAAAATGATTTTAATTTTAGTCAAAGTCATTTTCTTGGTGTCGAAATATCGCTTGAGTTGGCGTCATGAAAACCAGATCGATGATTAAAATTTAGCGTCAATAAAAATGATCCCCACTGATATAATTATGTGAAAAAATTTTTTTTCCAATTATAAGTGATAGAACTATTTTAAATAAATAAACAATTATGTTTTTTGTTTAAGTTTGCAGTTTTTATATCAGAAAAAATTAGTTCTCTTTAAACAATTAGAGGAGGTTTGCTTGTTAATTTTGATAGCATCGTCTTCAGAGCCTGACTAAGGTAGGGACATACGGGGCAGTTGCCCTGGGCCCCCAAATAGAATAGAAAGTTTATTTTATGTTTTCCTTCTTTAAAGAACTTTTCTTAAACAAAATATCAGAACAATGTAAAATCCGACAGTTTTATGTTAGCTTCTTCATTAATCTATCGTATGAACGCAAGAAATTTTTTTTTTGTAAATCCATGACTTTCTAGGGCGGAATTTTGCTAAATTTTCGATTTACGATGGACAAATTTGGCCAATCAAAAGCATGTATTTCTATATATCGCAAAATACAGCTTTTTTGTTTTATTGAGTCTTTTTCAAATGTGGTTATCCTTTCAGACTCGACGGCGGCGCTTTGCTCGATTGAGTTTATGCATTGCCCTTCCAATTGTGACGTTCTAAAATGTCAGGATGCGATACGTAAACTCCACCATTTTGGCAAAACAGTAGCCCTACAATGGATTCCCGGGCACTGTGATATTGCCGGAAATCAGAGGGCTGATGTTTTGACAAAGAGAGGCACAAGAATTCTCCAGGCTCTCAGTAGCCCAGTCCCCTTCTCAACTTTAAAAAGGATTATTAGATCAAAAATCAATGGGGATTTCCATCATCAATTGTCAGAAAGGGTAAAAACCAAAGTGTGGAGAGATCTTCGACAGAACACCATTCCAGACTGGCCGCGCCGCGAAGCGGTGGCTCAGTTTCGACCATGGAGCTAGGAGTAAGTGGAGAAGACACTCCCATTAGCCCACTCCTTTCAAGGTGAAGCAACCGCGAGAGTTTTCCGCCATCTTAGTTACTGCGTCGTTGTGCGCTCATACATCTTTCTATTTCTAGTTAATCCATGCTTTTTAACGAAGCTTGGAGGGCGGTTTTGAAGGGTTCTTAATTTGATTTAAAGTGTCGAGTTTAGTCTTTTAAGTTAAATAAGAGATCCATCCATCCAAGCTTTCTCCATTTTTTTTTTAGCCGTTAGAATTTTCGTATTTCTAACTTTTAGAAAAAACATTTCAACTTGACAGAATTTTTGAAACAAATGGAATTCTTGGTAAAGTTAATATTAGGTCAAGTTCATTTAACAATCACTATGCACTTTTCAAAACAATTTCAAGAAGATAAAAAAGTTTATTATCTAGAAATTTAAAATTTATATTACTCTGATAGTTTTAATTCATAGGTCCATAAAGTCAGGTAACTAATTATTTTAAGAAAAGACAGGAAAAAAAAAATTAGGTAGTTATGAATGTGTTGCATCCATGGAGCTAACTTCAAGCTGAATATAGAAATAAATTGAATACCACAATATTTTTTTTATTTTATTTAAACGACTTAAAACTCCTCATGCACCACAAAGTATAGCATGAGGCTTACAGTTGTAAGTAGAAAACACCACAATACCACAATATTGAAAGATGTTTATTGTTAAAGAATGATTTCAGAAAGTGAAATACATAAATTTATACAAATTTCTCTTGCTAAAAATAAATCCATACATATGAAGATTTATACTTAGATAGTTTTATGAATACTTAAATAGGACATTTTTAATTGCATACAAAGTAAATCAATTTAAAGAAAAATATGTCAAAATGTTTATTAAAAAAAAGGAAAAATATGTTATAGATTAATAAAATATTATCACAGTATTCTAGTGATTATTTAAAAAAATTTTTTCTTAAACCAGAGCAAAGGCACATTGAAAAATCTAGAAACAGATCCTTAAATATATACATATATTTTGTTTATAAATTGAATATAGCTGTTTTCAAAATTATTAAATTTGAAAGAAAAAAAATTAGCTTAGGGATTAGAAAATTCTATGCATTAAAAAAAACAATAATAATATATATATTACATCATATTATAATATATACATTGAGAGAGAAACATGTTCAATGCTTTCAATGAAGCTATGTACATTTAATGTATACAACAAAAAGCAACTAACAATTTTCTTAGAGGGGTGCATTGAACTTTATAAATCCAGAAAAAGTTTCTTAAATGTAGAGAAAAACACATTTAATGTTTTCAATGAAGGTATACAACAAAAACATTTAGAAAAAAAAAATACTTTAACTTGGAGAGTTTTTAAAACAAAAGTAGATCTATTTCATTTTACAATCGCTATGTATTTATCAATACAACTTAAAAAATATAATTAAATTTATTAAGAATTGTAAAATTTCAACCACCCTGAGAGTTTTATAAGTTCAAACTTACTAATTATTATACTAGTAAAGGTAGATAAACTTATTACGTTAAGAAAAATTAGAATTTAAAGAACAAGCTCTGAGCGGTTATGAATATGTCACATCCATAGAGCTAACTCATAGCTCAATATAGAAAATAAAATTGAATACCACAATATTGAAAGATGTTTCTTGTTAAAAAAAGAATTTCAGAAAGTGCAATACATAATTTATGTTCATTTCTCTTGCTAAAAATTAGTCTACACAAATCCATATTATACCTAAATAATTAATACTATGAAAATTTTATGAATACTTAAAATATGACATTTTTAATAGCCTACTAGGTAAATTAGTTTAAAAATTTTTTGTCAAAATATTTCTTAAAAGCAAATAAAGAATTGGAGATTGAGAAAATATTATCACAGTATTCTAGTGACTAACTCAAAATATCTTAGCCCTGAGAGCAATAAACAATTTCTTTAAAAAGGTTTAACTTCACAAATCCTTATGTTTCCTTATGTTTAACTTCACAAATACTTTGTTTAGGGATTAGAAAACCCTACGCTTTAATAAAAATTATTATTATTTTTTTAGGGGAAATATATTAAATGAAGGTATGGAACAGAAACTATCAATACCTTAACATTAAGCAAAAACTACATCACTATAAAGCTTAGAATAAATGTATATGTAATCATGGAGTACTTTATTATTATCTAATATTACATGCAATCACTTGTATATAATATTAGATTTTTAATAAATTTAAATTTTTTTTTATCTATTTCATATTTGGAATGCAATGGGATACTTTCTGGTTTTAAAAAATATCAATTTTCAGATGAATAACTTCGACAGAAATAAATAAAACTACAGCTGAAATTTTTATAAAGTAACATAAAACCCTAAGATGCAAGAAGTCGTAATTAAAATAATAAGAAGTCCAAGAAAAAATAATAAGACAAAGTAAGACTACTCGAATAACGAATAAAATAAAAATGATAATAACTGTCCGAACATACGACAATTCAAGCATAAACGAGCTACAACTGCCAATGTTTTGAAGTAAGTAAGATGGCCGACGGTTAATTTTGCGGTTAACATTGCCGAGTTTTCGGCTTCACGAATTTCTGCTAGTGTCTCCTCCATCTACTCCTAGCTCCATGGTTTCGACTATATACCGGACATGACTGCCTAGCCGCGCACCTGTTTCGTTTAGGGCTGGCACCTGATCCCTATTGTTCTCTGTGCATGAGCCAAGCTGTTTTGGATGGCAGCCACATCCTGTGCTGCAGGGTCCTCCGTGGGTCGTCGTCTACCGAGCGATATTGGGAAGCAAGAGGCGCTCCTGAGGAAATGACTTTTTACTTTCTTGTTTTGTTCCTGTGTTTTTGCTTTTTAACATGTCAATTCACCTCTGCCATTTGAAATAAATAAATATATCGGAAAATTCGACATGTTTACAAAAATATGGGCTTCTGATTGGCTTAATTGAGCTATCGTAATTGCGAAAATTTAGCTAAATTCCGCCTTAATGTGAGCAAGGATATGAATATTTCGCAACAAATACTTTTTTCGGGATTTCGGAAAGAACAAACTTTCTTTGAAAAGTAGTGAAGCAGAGGAGGTCCCCCAAAGAAGTTTTTGCCCCAATTACTCTAACTCGGGCCCTGATCGTTTTTAGTGCACCATGATGTTGTAGACCTCTTTCAGAGATCGTCAAAAAGAGCTCTCTAAATAAGAGGCCCACACAAATAGTTTGAAAACATTTTAATCTACATCCTTATTTGCTTTGTTAATATATTTTGTTTTAATATTTTTTCTTGTTTCCTTACCTTTTCCGTATTTGGCGCACAGGATTGCCTATCGGTGGTTGAAGTTTTAATGATCTCTCCTAAAGGTTGTTTTCAACACTAAGTCTATGGAAAAAATCCAGAAGTTAGAAAAAGCAAAAACAAAAAAACACTGATACTGAAGGTTTTTAAGTTTTCTAAAAATGCCAATTTTTGCTCCTTTAAAAATGATGAAATTTTTTATGTTAATCGCATTGAACAATTAAGTACACTAACTAACTGCTAAGTTTTTATTTTTTATAACAGTAAAGAAAATAAATCATGGCATTAAATGTAAATATTAAATACCTTTTGACTAGTAAAAGGCAATTCTTACAGATCAAAGCTCTTCAGTTTTGCTTTTACATTTATTACAAAGATTTAAAGCACACACATGCGCACTGCACTTTCATTTTAACTGATAATATTTGAAAGAAAGAAAAAACACTCGATGGGACGAAAATACCAACATTAGTTAATATATTAATAGAAATACAAATAAATTAGAAAAAAATTAAATTAAAAATCACTTTTAAGAAGCTGCAGTATTTTAAATAACTATCAAAAACGAATAACTTTTGAAAGAATGGTTTTTCAGTGGGTAAAAGTGAAAAATCATATGAATGAAATGAAAAAGTGAAAAATGGTATTCTCAACTTTTTATTACCCAGAAGAAAAAATTCTGGTAAAATTACCTTAGTGTATGGTAATTACATTTCTGGTAAAAAAATCCCTCATAATTTTTATAAATAGAACCATAATATACGGTATTTAAATCATTCATTTAGTAATTTCCCGTTCATCATGAATTCACCGGAAATTTTGGTTTTCAAAATTATAGTTCTTATTACCACACATTTAGTAAAAAGTATAAAACTGAAGAGTAAATTTTTCCGAATAATGGTTATTATACCACGTTTGTACTATGATAAAATTACTAAATTTTACCACAGTTACCAAATTTTATCCCATATTATAAAACCGTATTTTACTGTTGATTCAACCAAAATCATTACCAAAGCACTTCTGTAAAAGTTACCGTGCTTTTTGGTGTTTCCATAGAACCAGAAACACGGTAAATGTTACCACAATCTGGTAGTTTTGACCATAAATTTTTCTCAGTGTAAATTTGTTATATCGTGCAATTCCAAATATTCGAGAAAATTTTAATTGCTGCATAGGTAGCTTGTTAGAAGGACCAAACTCTTGACTAGAAGCAAAAGAGGATAATCGTTGAAATCGGGAGGGGACATTTTAACGAATTTTTTAATTTAGAAGTTTTAAATTTATCCAAAACATCACCGAAGGGCCGTGCTTTAAACTCAACATAACCAAACCTTCTTTTTTATTTATAATTTTTTACTCAAAGTATAGAATGCGTTTTTGTAAATTAGAAAAAAAAAAAAATAAATACAAAAATTCTAAAAGATGTGGGGGCCTGAGACTAGAGGTGGCACTCTCTTATAAACCCCTTAATTCAGAGACCACCCCTTAATTCAGTATTAAATATTGGCAATATCTACTTTTTTTTCTTCAAGTCTGTACTAATTTCCCGTCATTAGTATTTAGCAGTTGCTATCGGTATATTTCAAGTTTAAAAATATTATTTTAGAAATTTTCCCTCTTTTTTCCTCCGCCAAGATAGTTGGAATTAGAAGACAATTTTGATTTAGTAAGGTTACTGAGAAAAAAATAAATCAATTTTTTTTTAAAGTTTCAGATTATTTTTCCTTTTGTTAAATATAATTATTATTTTTTGTTTATATTACTTTTTTTCTTCTTTGGTATTGTTTAATAACATGGAATTATTAGTACATAAAATCTTGTAGACACATTAGTAAAAATGTTTTCCTTAAGTCATGATAGTTTATATATTTTTTGAAAATGTTCTCGTTCCGGACAAGGGGGGGGATCACTCAACCTTTCTAGTCTTATGTAAGTAAACAATGAAATGTAGCATATAAGGTTCGTTCGCTGTTACAGAAATAAACGCTCATCCCCAATAAATGCGAAAACGTATTTTCGTTAGTAAGCATATACAATCGAGGTTCATTATTTCCTGCCTTCTTAAAAGCTTTAATGACGGATACTAATAAATTTATTAGTTACTAAGTCGGAAATGAGAGAATCGCGAAGCTCCCTATACCGGATGAAAAAAGACAGGGGAAAAAAAAAGCTGACCTAACAAGGGTTTTTATCGACTAGCTCTGCCGGGCTTTCATTGCTTCAAAGACAGAATACTCTTTTCTGTTTCTTCCGATAGATGGCAGTGGCGATTTCAAAAACAGAAATGCATTCTAAAATTTCAGATGATCTTCGAAGACGTTTAGTAAACGATTATCAACCGGCTCAAAAACTCAATGAGCTTTCTTATATCTGTTGAATATTTGAGGGCTCCGTGAAGATCGGAGTAAATGATCCTAAAACGGATTTGTTTATGTTGTGATTGTTCTTTTGTGGTTTGTGGGATAAAAAATGTCTTGGGTCCTGATATGTGGAATAATGGTCATCTTTCTCCACCCATCTGCTGGATACTATCACGGTATGATTTTACTTTTCTTTTTCGATTATATTAAATACTTTTAATAGATATATCTGGTTAGTTGAATGATATTAGCTACAGTAATTTACATTATTAGTTTTGCATTAAATGGTCTTATTCTCCACAGTAATGGATGCTTCTGATGGTTTCAGCTTAGTTACTATATTTCTCTTTGCTTCAAAACATTACTTTGAACCTAAAGTATTCATTACATATCTCAAAATTTACTTTTAACAGCTATTTTTAAAAAGTAATTTCTAAGACCTTTTACTAGACAGTGATATACATAAAAGAAATTTTGAATAATTATGAGCTTCCGAGGAATATAATCAACATTGATGTGAATTAGAGGGTGTATTTCAATTATAAATTTTTATTAAGATTAATCTTACAGATTTTGAGTTTCAAATTCATAGTGTAGAAAATGCTATCATGTACCTATTTTAAAAAAGACTTTTTAAAAGAATATTCTGAAAAAAAAAACTACTAATGATACACTTTATCTATTTTTTATGTTATTATTTCAATTGTCAAATGGATAGTTAAATGTTGTTAAAATTATTTATGTTGTTTATTTAATGTTATGTTGTTTTTTAAGCTAATTTCGAAGATAAGATTTTTCGAAATAAATGTGTAAATAAGTTAAGCAATAAATAATATTTGTCTTCTGCTTTTTATTGTTGAATTTAAATTTTTTTTTACTACAATTTTATTTCTATTTCATTCTGCGAAAATACGTGTTTGAAAATCATAGAAATTGCTATATTATTTGATAATAGTTAATATTTAACTGAAATAAATTAATTTTTATATTCTCATGAAATAGGCATACTTTTTATTAAGGGATATTACAGCTCAATTTGCCCCAATTATAGACATAAATTAATTTGCCCTAATTATAAACTTACTAAATTTTTACTGTTGACCCGTTTCTCTCTTCGTTTTCAAATTTACTCCATAGTAAATAGTTTTTAATTTTAAATGAATTAGTAGTTTTCATAGATTACTGAAGAATAAATCTTCGCAAAACAATTGGAATAACTTTTTAATTATGTTCTTGGTTTGTAAAGTGGCCTATTAAATTATCAAGCACGATAATAAATGTTTCCATAATTTTGTTTTTAAATGAAATAAGAATTAGAACGTAAAACAGTTATTTAAAATAATATGATCTCAATAATTATTATTAACAATAGAAACTTTTTGTATAATTTTTTTTTAAAAATCATAACTACGTTAATTTGATATTTTCAAGTTATTGTTGAATTTATAAACTTAAGGAAAAAAATATAGTACTTCAATAGTTTTTTGATGCACAATTAAAATATTTTAAGAAACAAAGAATTTACAATTCTTCTACAAATTTCTTAAACAATTATTAAATTTATTAGGTCAACTAGGTAGTTAAAATTACTATTATGTTATCTTGATTATGTGAAATAAAACTATAGCAATCCCCATTTAGAACAAAATGACAAATTTTTGCTAACGAGCAGTGTGCGACATTGAATTTTAGCCAATTAGCGATAAATAGCGTAACGCGCCTTCACCATGCTCTCTGACAACAACGAACGGAGAGTTTAAAAATTGTCAATTTGCTCCAAATTTATGTCCTTAAACTTTTTATTCAAATATATATAAAACTGAATTTTTTTTTCTTTTTTAAATTTTTTTATCCCTAGGTTTTTATAGCACACTGCAACTCTTAAAATTTTTTAAAATATTTTTTCTAATAATTTTTAATTTTGCGTAAAAAATTAATATTAAAATTTATAAGTTCAACAATAGTTCGAGACTTGTTATTAAAACGGATTAAAATTATTTTAAAAATAAGTACATTTAACTTTTCAGCAGATCACCGAAGTCAAGCATCACTGGCTGCAGTCAGTGTGCGGGTGGGTGACCACTTGGATCAGTCTGCGTAGGGACCGAGGATGTGCGGTATTGGTCCTCATTAAATTGCTCGACTTCGCGTGCAGGTCGTCGGGCTACCGATGCAGGGGTGCCATCCCCTCTGCAGAGGATCAAAATTGTGATGACATGTCTTCGGATCATCCTCAGGGATGTTTCTCAAACCGTCGCCAATATCCCATTGTGCAGCTCTAGTGCGACGTAAATGAACTACAACTACAACAACATTTAACTTTTAGTAGTTTACTAATTAATTTTGGTATTTTTGTCTTCATATTTATTCGAATGGATTTTTCCGTTTTGGTTTTTCTTGGAGACAAGGGTTTGTGCTACACTTCAGTAGAACCTTAGACAAAACTTCAGTAGAACATTAGACAAAATATCAATAAGTGAGTTGCGACAGATAGCAGAAATTTTTGTGACACGTTTGTAGTTCTGATTCAGGGTAGTCACTTTTATAATTTGTAAATACACAACAAATAATGTTTAATTGTGTATTTTTACGTTTAGCCGAGTTATTTTAAAAAGCATTGAAAGAGCATAACATGTTTTACATATATTTTTTATCACACTATTAATATCAACTATGGTTTATTCTTTTAATAAGAAATATAAAAATAAGAAATGAATAAAATAAGAAATAAAATAGATTGATAATAAGTAAATGAAAACTTAGAAGTCAGAGTTTATTCCTAAAATCAAGTTATAGAATACTTTTAGTTTTGTTTATTAAAATGCAATTCAATTGAAATTCAAGACTTTTCTATTCAGTTTAATCTTAATAAATACTCAAAATATATTTTCTGTAGTGCATCAGCATAATTTTTTTAAAATAAAAATATCTACTCAAATCCAAATCTCGTACGATTCTTCTAACTTAAATAGGGAAAAAAAAATTATAATAATAATTTTTACCAATATTTTTTTACCGAAATTCTTCGAAATTGAACTCAAAATTTAAGAAATGTCATGCATTTCCATTACTTTATAAATTTGTAAACAAATTAAATAGAAACAATCGAAATATTTAAAAATTCTTAAAACTTCCTTAACCTATTTTATTTTTCATTAAATTATAAATTTTTTAAAATTACAAGTGTAATTTTCCATCGTTTTACTCATTTATCGGGAAAAGGCCAGAAATTTTTAACAACATAAAATTTATTTTAAAAATACTATATTTCTGAACGATAACGAAAGCGAAAGCGATTAGGTAAAGAAGAATGAGTCTGACAAAAAAATCTGGCGCATATAATTTTCGCGATGGCGCAAGCAGACTTCCTGTTAGTACGTTGATCATAATTTTAGAATCGCGACATTAAAGGCTAAAGAAACATAAAGTCCGCTCCATTAATATTTATAAGTAATTAACCCATATTTATAATATTTCAGATATCTTTCTGTATAATAAATAAAACATGTCTACATTTGCTACATGTGTACAGTGTCATCTTCACTGAACTTGGCGCGATAATTTTGAGGTTATGCCAAATTTTTATTATTTTATTTTGGCAACATTTTTGTAATGCTTTTTCAAAAGTATTGTAAATATTGTGATTTTCTTTTGAAGTTGCACAGAACAGTGTTTTTTTTTCTTCTTTTTTTTTATGTAAGAGAGCTTTTTTATATCTTTTTCTATATTCGACATATTTTTGAAAAAGCATTTTGTGATCGAAGGGTTATATTTGTTCAGAAATAAATAAACCAAAAAAATCGGTGACTAATGTTGCCAATCTATTATACAGCTGTTACGGCACTATATGGAGAAAAAAAAACTATTTTCTTTTCATTTTTCTTTACAGAAAAATTTATTTAGCAATCGGTAAATTTTTTAAAAGGTAATCTTTATCTTAAAAGGAAACTCTTTCTTTTTTATTCTTGATTTGGCTTTAATAGTTTAACGCAGTTTTGTTTTCACTTTCTTTTTAGGGTTGGTGTTAGAAATTTTTTAAGGACTGTTTTTTATATTTTAGTTTATTTTCCAGAGAACGAGTGCTGCTTGTGTGTTTTGAACTTAACACTTATATTAAATAATCGACAGATATATTAAAAAATCATAGACATTTAATTATCACATCTTGTTCCCAACTGTTTCTCCCCCACGTCCACAACATGTAAGAATATTATCTTGTAAAAAATCCAAATAACCCTCCTTGCCCGAATCTTTTATTTAAAAAGTAAAACCGCATTTTGATAATAAACTAGGGGCTGATTTCTTATTTTAGTTTCTTTTTTCACTGAATGAAGTTTTAATTAAGTCCGTTTTAAGACCTTTTTATAATACAGTCGAACCCCGCTATAGTGAACCTGGGATATAGTGAACACTCGGATGTAGTGAACTTTTTTAGCGGTCCCGTCCGTATTCCTATTTAAATAATGTTATTTTTAACGCTTATAGTGAACAGCTTAGAACTTGGAAACTCGGTTATAGTGGACTCAAATTTCATTTCTTTAAATATCTTTTTCAGTCCTCCATCTTTAAACTTGTAGGTGTTGGGACTGAAAATGAATGCCTTCCTATAAAATGTGTCATATTACTCTCCTTTATGCTTATCACTTTTAACTATACTGTAATAAATGTCAAACAGATCATTTATCTTATACTCCTCCCTCCCTGCCAAGCCTCTCTTTATCTCTTTTCCCCAAGCTTGCTCTACAACTAGTTAACTTGGCCACCTGCTGAATTTTTGGAATTTTCTTATCTGTTCAAACCATATTCTTTACAAATCACCCCTTAACAATCAAGAAGGTCAACAATTTAACTCATTCTACAGCTGCTCTCTTCATATTCTTACATTATCTATTTCAGACAAGATTTTTATTTCAAAAGCAGTGAAAATGGCAAATTCTCTAAAGAGAAAAGCGTTTTCGATAGAGGACAAAGTTAAAATTGTAAAGCGTATTAATGATGGAACCAATCAATTGACACTGTGTAAGGAATTTTCCTTGTCAAAATCTACAGTTTCAAACATTTGGAAAAATCGAAGTGCAATTCTTGCGGCATACGACATAAACATTGTTTCATCGAAAAAACTGCGTGGAGCTGAAAGAGAAAACGTAGAAGATGCTTTGTTAAGATGGTTCGAAATCTTGTTCAAAATGTAAAAATCTTGCATTCTTTGCACATTGTAGATAAGAAAATTGATGAACTCAATTTGTAATCAAATTGTGTTCAATCAAAAATCAAAAATTTTTTTCATAAAAAGTGAAAATAAAACTAATTTTTAGCGACGTAATTACTTTTTCCATTAATTTTTGCTTTATTATCTGTTAATTAGTTAAAATTTTTTTAAATAACTTATGCAAAATTGCAAAGCCAATTTTCAATCATTCAACTGTCTTATGCAAAAAATATTCTTCAAAAAATTTGGATATAGTGAACCATCGGTTATAGTGGACACATTACTGAGTCCGCAGACGGTTCACTATAGCGGGGTTCGACTGTATATAGATTTTTAAAATGTTTATTTTATTATTATTATTATTATTTTATTATTATACATATACGCGTAATTTTTATATTTAATTTAAATTAATTGTTATTTGCGAACATGTTTCCTTTTTAAATCAAAAATTATAAAAATAATTCGTCTAAGCTCATAATATGATTCGCTTAATTTTTATCTTACTGCCTTATTTACCATTGGTCGATGGCTTGTTTATTTTATGAAACAACATTCAATGAGCGGCATTGGGCTGAGCTTTGTTATCAAAACGTTCCCATTGGATATTGGGTTGGTTTTTTGAATGAGTTTAAAGTGAAACAAAATCACAACCATGATGAAGAATGATATTGTAATTAGGGACGGCATTGACTTATGCTGAGAAGGTTTAATTACCATTTTGCTGAATGAAATATTTAATTTGACCGAATTCTAAATAAGCTCCTTAAATTATTCATTCATATAATAAAAAGCAATCAAGAGCTGCTTATGTAAAAAACACAAGATTGTATAAAAAGAACCTAAATTTTAAAAATTTAATTGCTCCGAAACTAATTCGAAATAATTTTTTTTTTTTTTTTTTTAAAGGAGACCTACAGTTTTTTTTTTAGTCATGAGAGTATAAAACAGCATATATATATATATATATATATATATATATATATATATATATATATATATATATATATATATATATATATATATATATATATATATATATAATTTTACTGTGATTAGTTTTGCTAAAAATCCGAAAAACCGCCAATATAAACGGAAATAAACCATTGGGGTAATTTTCAGTGTCATTAAGATTGATTGAGAGGATATGAATTCTAGAAACAAAAATATATAATTTTTTTAAAAAATAATTAAGATGATTTAAAAGTTGTATAAATAACCTTTTTATAATTTTTTTATAATTCATTGTAAACAAACAAATCAGAGTCATATTTTTTATTATTACAAAGATGAGCGGTAAAAATATACTAATTGCAGCTATAATTATGTCTCTCCTAGATCCTATATTTTAATTGTAATTTTCTGTTTGTCTTTATACAGGAAAATGTCATATTTTTCAGAGAAAAGTGAAAGTCTAAATTTAGGAATTTAACAATGTATTATGTTAACAATCATACATATATTTTTTTAAATACATAATAACGTTGTTCCGACATTATTTTATCTATTATCTCTTCCTCATTTATATTGATTACTTTGCTCGTAATTTTATAATGTTTGACAGAATGAATTGGTGAAAAAAAGTTCTATCTTGAACCATAATACTCTTGTATATACACTTGTATCTTTAATAAGGTTTTAAAGTAAACATTATTTCCGTTCGAATTGAACCATAATATCGTGAAATCAAATTTAAGAAGGATTAGTTTGCATGATAGTATGGTTTAGTTTATCGTTGAATTTAGGGTTGCGGCAATTTATATATAATTCAGTGAGCTCAAAAATTTCTTACTGCGTATGACCACATAGTGGAGTAGCACAGTGATTTTTAACCTTTTCGTAATCACAAAAAAGGACCACTAGATGCTTTACAAAAACAATGGCGGAGCACTGGTAAAATGGCTATCATTGTAAGATTGTAATGAATCAAAAACCTGCATGAGACTAGGTTTACTACATTCTTGTTAAAAAGGATGAATATTATAGATACAATGACAAACTTAAGCATCTTTAAGAAATTAGTAAAAGTGTAATAAAAAATTAAATGAAATATGAAATATAAGGCTGTCAGTATATATGTAATGAAAAAAAATTTATCATATCGTTTTTTTTTTTTTTTGAAAGGGTACTCTTTCAAATTCTCTAAAATAAATCACAGCTCAGTTTATTTTTCAGTTGATAAACTGTGATTCATTAAGAGTTTTAAATACTGCAAATAATCGAAAACAGCAGTTATGTTGTCTAACCCGTTATTTCGATAATTTCCTCATTTTTAACTTCATTGATTTTACTCACATAAAAAATCAAAATTGTGTTTAAAAATTTTTAGAAATGAATTTAAATTCAAATAAATTAACATGACTTTAAAGTTAAAAAAATTATTTATTTCTAAACATTAAAAATGAATTTAAATGAAAATTATATTTTATTTAGCTACCTACCTTAGTTATACAGTAGCACTGCACAAATGAAAAAAATAATTAGATGGGAAAAAAATGTCTAGCAAATGGATTGTTGCATGTCTGCCGTATGTGAGTGGCGACTACTGGTCATTGATTTTTAGTGCCCTGGGAATCACGATTTTACTTCTGCTCTCAACTTGCGTGGTTGTTGAGATTGTCCATTAAATTATGTCCTTCAACAGTGACAAATATCTCACAAGCATTGAATTCTTGTTGCCATGATGCGATAGACCGACAACTCTTTTTTTCCCTTCTTCTTTGTAATGGGCACCTTTCATGGAAGAAAGAAAATTTCCTATGTAAAAGAAAAAATTCTAAATAAAAAAACAAAACAAAAGGTAATTTTTTGAGAATCAATTAAAAATCAAAAGTTAAATAGTTCGAGAGTTATTGCCAAATTCATCAAAGTGAACTTAACATTATTAAGCTCAAACTTCCGATCGCTCTTTTGACTTAACGATTAGGACCCCACTTTCCAGATTGCTACCTAACTATATATTGTAATGGTTAATTATCTAAAGTGTGAGGTCACAGTACCCCAAAAGTGACCAAAATATCGAAAATTTTTTTATTGCTTATAATAAAACTTCAAACTATTTCAAATGCACTGAAAAAGAAATCACTCTATCTACGTTTTTAAAAAAATTATGAATGATTTTAGATTGCCCTAATACAGAAACTTGCTCAGCAGACAGACTTTAAAGTGCTTTTTCTTATAGATGATAATTTTTTGTTCTAATCTTAATTAAATCCATAAGGAATTTTTTCTATTTAACATAAAGCTTTTAAGGAATTTTTTTTATTTTGAGTATAATGCAGTTATTTAAACTGTGCATGGAATAAGCATTTTATGGGGTATTACAATTTTCACAGCATGTTATATATACCTAACATGAATTTTTAAACTTTTTTTTTATACTTTTTTTACAAAATAATCTTTAAAAAAATATTCTAATTGATATATCAACAAATGAATGTACAAAATTGTTAATATGAATATTGTAAGCACTAAGAAAAGTTTTTTTTGAAAATATGTTAAAATAAAAAAGCCTTAAGGATTTAAAAATTTTGAATTTTTTCAATAATTTTTAAAATTTAAAAAAAATTAAACAGTTAAATTATTTTTTGAAGATAAATTATTGATTATAAGTTAGTTGAGCATGTAAAGCATTCACAAAATGAATGATTATACCTTTATTTAAAAAAAAATGTTGCAAGGGTACTGTTACCCCTTATGTCTGCTATGTTAAGTCTGTAGAGTAAATTATCTAATTACGTATGCTTATTTAGAGAAAGTAAAATTTGAAGTCTGATTTCGTGAATAGCACATTTAAGGTCAACTCTTAGAGCTATTAAGATTGACTTCAGAACGTAAAAATCCGATTATTTAAAAAAAACAAATATACACAGGGCAAAAATTATACACGGATTATGATTCATTCTTGTGCGTTAATTTAAAACAATCCTTTAGGAATAAATAAATAAATAAATAAATAAATAAATAAATAAATAAAGCTTTAGTTGACTAAACAAAAAAGTAGTTTAAAAAAATTGCATTATTTTTTTTATTTTAAAGGTTTAAAGTATTTTTAAGAGAAATTGTAAAATATTATGTAGTGAAATGTCTTCAATAACGTGCTAAAAGCATGAAAATTATTGTATTTAAATTAAAATAATCGATGCAATTGAACTTTTAATGTCATAAATATCTGATGTGAGATTTTTTGAGGGAGTTATAATTTAAATTCTTGTGCTAATATCTGTGAAGGGAGAGTAGGTGTTGAGTGAAAACTGTTGGTTGCGTAAAACAGCTGTATTTATTTGTTTACTTATGAAATTGTATTTTCTGATTCTTTGGGGGCAGGAAGCCAGATTGCGAATTCCGGTAATTATTCCCATGTAATGTTTTCTGTATAATAACTTTTTTTTTTATGGCTTTGCTTTGCATTTTATTATTTTTTTAAAAGTGGTTTTCCTCTATTGACTCGAAATATATATTTTAATTTAAAAATTTTTTTTTTTTCGCCTTAATTTATTTGCTATCTGTTGGAATATAAATTTGTTCGCATTCACTTATTATTTCATTAAATCGCTTGCCCTTTATGTAAATAAAACTGCAAATAAAAAATCAATATGCTTTTTCAAATTTTCCCTAATCTGTCATTGTTTTATGAATTCGTAGAAATATCGTTTTTACTATTTCGATCAGAGATTCGAATTCCAAATCCTCAAAAAAAAGAAAAAAAAAATTAAATAAATAAATAAATGAATAAAATAAAAAATAAATAAATAAGTAAATAAGTAGCTAAAAAGTTTATTAAGTCAACATCACATTGCATAAAAATTTCAAATGCTTGTTTTATTTTTTCTTTAAATTAACAGAAATGTACAGGTGTTTTCTTATTATCATTTTTAAATATAAAAATGCACGAACACCTTTTATTATTTTTTTTTATATGGCTTGCCATTTCTTGAATTTTGACTTAAATGTTATAGAATATTTAAGAGATCATATATCATTTAAAAATTAACTACTTTTCTGAAAATTTACTTCAGATGAAACGTTTGCGTTTGTGACTTTTACATTTGTGATTTGTGACTTTCCTTACATCATAAAGTTTAAAGCTTACTTCTCTGACTGTAATTAATTTAAAGAACGTCTGAATAAAACAGGATAAAAGAAATAATCAACTTTAATTTTATTTTACAGTAATTCGATTCGTTGTTTAGAGTCGTTATGCGTATAGTTAATAATTCTAGACTCATTGAAAGTTTTTTTTTTTTTCAAATTACGTTTTCTCTAAATTACAGCCGAATTAAATTTTCCTGGTTATAACATGAAATCGGAGAACAAATATTCAAAAGGTTGTCTAGTTTTAACTTAGAAAATCATTATAAGGTAACTAGTAGAAATTGTAAAGATAGATTATTATGAATTAAATTACCTAAATGATATTTTCCTCAAATCAAAAATGTTTAATCTTGATAAAAATGAGGATTTCATGTTCAATTATAACTATTATTTCCACCAAACTTTGATCTAATGATCGTATTTTCTTGTTCTAGGACTCAATCTTAATAGTTCGAGGAGATAGACCTCAAATATGCCGATTAATTAGGGCAGACGATATTTTAAGTTACGGAATCGAACATAAAAACGTACTTTCTCTGAATAAACATACCCTCTTTTCAACGAATCGAATTTTGGACCCCCAAAAAGCTGCAATCTGGGAAATATGGTCCCCATAGTTGGCCAGGAGAGCGATCCAAAGTCCCCCCCCCCCAATGTTAATTTTATTTTTTGCATATTTCGCCATATCTCGAGAACTTTTAAGTGCGCACAATTATAAAATTCGTTTATCCAAAGATAAATCCACGCAAAAAATAAATTTTAGTAAATATTTATTTTTTTTTTATTATTTTATTTAAGAATAGTTAAAAAAGTTTTGAATTGAAATTTATACAATTTTTTAACTTTCTTTAAAGTACGTAATTTTACATGTCAAAATACAAAATTTGAGCTGAATCGGCCGAATAGTTCTTGAGAAAACGAATTAACGTATAATTAATATTCGATTTCTCAGGAACTATTTAACCGATTTCGCTCAAATTAAATATTTTGCAATGTAAAATTACGTACTTAAAAATGATGTAAAAAATTGTGTACCTTACAATTCAAAATGTTTTGACTATTATCAAACAAAATAATAAAAAATAATAAATATTTGTTAAAATTTATTTTCTGCATGCAGTTATCTTTAGACAAACGAATTTTTTAATTGTGTGCAAAAATTTTAATGTTTGTTTGAAAAGTTCTTAAGATATAGCGAAATGCGTAAAAAGTAAAATTAACATTAAGGGGCCAAACTTTGGATCGCTCTCCTGATCAAACTATGGGGACCATATTCCCAGATTGCGAATACCCCTATATTTTGGGTGTCAGAAATTCGAATCCATCGATAAAAAAAGGTATGTTTATTCAGAGACAGTACGTTTTTGTGTCGAATTTCGTAACTTAAAATATCGTCTGCTCTAATTAGTTAGCATATCTGAAGCCACCCTCTTGAACCATTAGATTGAGTTATAGAATGTGAAGATCCTATCATTAGATCAAAAGTTATTCCGGGTGGTATGTTTTTTTTTTTTTTTTTTTTTTTTTATTTTTTTTTTTATTTTTTGCCCACTGTACGTTAGCCAAAATTATTTAAAGAGAGTCGCCAATTTTTTTTTTTTGAAAATATATTTAATTTCTGCTATCAAAAAAAGTGGGATCGATTGTTATATTTTACGCGCATCTAAGTACCTAAGTCATCAATATCAGCGTTTTAATGATACTCAAATTGTTTAAAAAATAACAAAAATAAAAGGGCACTTTTTCAACAATGTTAATTTAACAATTTAGCTGATATTTTTATGAGTTTAACTGATAGTAGAGAATATTTATGACTAAACGCCCTCTACTTATGCAAAATATTTAAATATTACCAATATAATAACTTTTTTTCATTGAATTTTAGGACATCAAATTATCTTAAGCAATTAATTTATGAGGAAAGCCATGGGCGTTGCGATCGTTTCGCAATTTGGACTAATCACTATTTCATGTGAGAAAAAATGACTTTTAGTTGCAACAATATTTCATAAATACATAACAAAATACTTTGAAATATTTGAAAAATGTTTTAAAGATTTATTAAAAAAAAGTATTTACTTAGCTTATTTTTCTATGAAATAATAGCGCAGTTTATATCATAGCAATTCGGACAAGCATCAAAACGCTGGCGCACTTTTTCTAAAAATCTTTCACACAGTGAAATACAACTTATGTACTTTATTTTATAATTTGATAGCCATCGCTGAACAACAGACCTACTTTTTGGGTTTACAACTTCTAATGTTCAACTCCGTAGCCTTGTAATTTTGAACCCTATCCAGAAGACAAGGGAACTCTTTGATCAAGTATTGGGAGACATTTGCCTTCGTGGAGGATACTTTGATGGAACTAACCCGCATTTTCTTTACATGGAAAGAAAGACCCCGAAAACCTCGCACGTTTAGCCTGACGGAAAAAAGGACTCTAACCCATGATCCGTCTACCATTGAGGATATTTCACGCCAGTACTGTTGTTGGTGCGAGCCGGGTGCTGATTTGTATCGACAAGGCATCCCCGGGATCCGGGCACCTCATTGGAAGGCGAACGCTCTATCCCCTGAGCCATTGCGGCTCAATTTATGTATTTTATTTTATTTTATAACCGTCGTTGAACAGCCGACCCAATTTCATGGGTTTACGACTACTTACGTTCAACTCCGTAGCCTTGTAATTTTGAACCAATCCAGAAGACAAGGAAACTCCTGGATCAGTACCCCCAGAGGTATTGATTTGTTGTGGGAACATGGAGGACTTTGAGACTCGACAGATTTAACGTGCATCAGTCACCATTTACTACACGGGGAGTCTTCGGTCGGCGAGGATCGATCCCACGACCTCTTGGATATGGGCCCAGCGCCCTACCGACCAGGCTATCCCGGCCTCAATTTATGTATTACTATCATTTGTTAAGGAAATTAGCAAGTAATCGTGCAATCGAAATTTTTTTTCTCCAATTTTAATTAAAGGCCTCCGCTCTCGCCATCTTGAATTTTAGGTTAAATTTTTGGTATTATTCGACAGCACAATGCCTCTTTAGATTAATTTAATTTCAAATGAAATTAGAGGGGTTGCTTTATTGGATTAGGAGAAATAGCGCGTAATAATTTTAGAGTTTCTGCACTTTTCCTTAAAACTTTAGAACAATAAAAATAAACGAATTGTTGCTTTGAGTCAGTAATTTAAAACTACTCCTTTTTCAGTTTTTGAAATATAATTTTATTACAATTTAAACTGATGAAAACTGATTTGTATGCTGATGATTAAATGTTTTTTTAAAACGTAAATTTGCAAAGTTATTTTTAAAAAAATCTGAAAACATAGAAATATATATTAAGTATCTTTCAAAAATCTGCTGAATGAATAACTGTATTCAGGGGTCTGTTTAGAAGAAATTTGGGTCCGTTAACGGACCCTTCGCAAAATATCTTTTCATGAAAACGGACCCTTCACAAAATATTTTAACTTAAAAACGGATCCTTCACAAAATATTTAACTTAAAAACGGACCCTTCAAAAAATGATTTTTCTTTTAATCGGATCCTTCACAAATTTGTTTATCTTCATTATTATTTTGTTAATCGAATAAACCCATTCCAGGGCAAAAAACAAGAAAGATGGATGTAAACGAATTAAGTTTTATCTTCGGCAGACGATTCTTCCATTATTCGTCCGAAATTAATATTCTGCGTTCAGCAGTATAGGCTAAATACCAAATATTTGTATGTTGCATCTCTAATTTAGAAGCAGCAATTGTTGTTTATTTTTTAAAATTTAAGTTTTTTAATTATAATTTTACAGTGTTGAGCATAATCTTGTATGTCTTTACAATTTGAAAACTCCTTGAAAAAGTTTTTTTTTGTTGCAATAACGGACCCTATTTGCACAAATTCGTAAAAGCGGACCCTGGTTGAAAGAATGTGAGTAATTTTTTCACAATTTCACGAAAAACGGACCTTTCACAAAATGTCTGGACAGACCCCTGGTATTGGTGAAACTTTGGCAGAAAAAATTAAAAGATGATATAAAATACTGCACGCTTTATGTCTCTAATTGTGATTAGGTGACGATCTCGTATTTTGCATGTCTCAAACGATATTGACGAATGGAGCAAAAATCAACCATTAGTTTATTAGTGGAAAATAAATGAAGAGGATTAAGCAAAATCATCTGTAATTTTATCTCTCTGTTTCCACCCCTTCGACAGTTGAGTTCGATCGGAAAGAATATATTTTCTTAATCACCGGGAAACAAATGTTTTTTTTAATGTTTTATAGACACATTTAACAGTATAAATGTCAAAAATCGCCTTTTTTGTTAGTAAAAATAATTTTTGAAAGTATTTATAGTAAATTTTTGCTATGTTGTTGCTGTCGTAAGCCATTAGGGCAAGGGGTGTGATTGTTCTTGTTTTCCAGTGGCACCACCTATGACCAAGAATTCGACTTCTGCCACATCCATACGTCACACACGTTTATAGAGCGGACCCATTCATTCATCCACTGATCGTAATTTTGACCTGAACCAGAGAACGATCTATCTTCAATTCAGTACCCCCAGAGGTATAATTTGTTATAGGAACATGGTAGACTTTGTGACTCGACAGATTTAGCGTGCATCAGTCACCATTTACTACACGGGGAATCTTCGACCGGCTGATTTTGAACTCCCGTTCTCACGAGCATGAGTCCAGCGCCCTGCCAACCAGGCTGTCACGTCCCCGTTGTTTCGCAATAAATGATGTTAATTCTTATTACTAGACACAACTGTAAATTTATTCCAAACATTTTACTGTGAGTTAAATTTATGCTTAATTTTTGTCTGAGTTAAAAGTTTAGATATTTGCTATGCAACCACCTTTCGAGAACTGTTTCGAACCTAAAATAAGTTTTTATACGTAAATAAAATTATCATTTGTGCGATCTCTTTGAACAGTAAACATTTCCAATATTTATAATTGATTAGCCGATCAATACATTTTGCATCTTGGCATATAAATCCATTTACTTGCGACATACGTTTGCACCGGAGATTTTTTTCTAAATCATTTAATAAACACGGTCTCTTTGATGTTCTAAAATAATTCTTTTTCCTGTTCCCAAATCTTTATTATTTTGAAACATGAAGAAAATGAAATTTTTGATATAGAACTGGTTCAAAATAGGTAATGTTTTTTTAAAACTGAGTTTTGAGTAATAAAAAGTTACAGGAGAATTTCGAAACGAATGGGGTGATTTAACAGAACTTACATTTCTCTTTCATATTATCGATCTTCACTTCTCAAAAAATCCTATGCTTCTTTTTTTCTTTTTTTTCAAACAACCATTAAAATGAAAGGTCTTCTTAATGGTCCTACATTTGACATTTCTCTTTTTTTTGCTTTTATACCTCATACTGAAATTTTCTTTTTTCTTGTCATTTAAGATTGTTGTATCTTTATATTCTCTTGATTTCTCTGATCCATTTTTTTTAATAATTTAATTTCTATTATTTAAGCAAAAATGAGTAGATACTTTAAATCCGGAATGCACATCCATTCTTTGACAGTGCATCACAAAAACTTCAAAATATAGTGTTGGGGACCAGCTTTAACATAGTGCTGTAATTATAAAACTGCGGAGAATAATTAGATTCCGATTAAAAGTAGTGTAAGTCACAAATGTATAATAATTTTTTTATATCCCAGTCAGATAATAAAAACACACAATTAATGTAAATAAATTTCAACATACTTGTAACATTGCAAAGAAAATTTTCGTAAATTTATAGGCATACCAAATATAGTAAATTTCTGGGCGATCCCAAATTTATAACATTTAGAAATGCAAATTGAATTAGTTTTCATTTCTTCTTTGTTTTTTAATTTAAAAAAGTATTAATTTTGCAAATACCAAGTATAAAGTAATCATTCAGTCACTATATTAATAGAAAATCTCGAAATGTAGAAATAGTCATATTTAGATACTTTCTTTGAATCTTTCTAGATTATTTATAAAATCAGAAATATATTAAAATAAAATTATTTTCTGAAGATTATATTTTAACATTAACAATTGGTAGAAGCTCATTACTATCATGTTATTGTGGAAAGTCTATTCCATGACTACTTTTTACGGCTGTATAAGCTTATAAAGGAGCAATTATTATATTTGATTGGAATTCCGTAGAAAAAAAATATCGTAAAATTTTTAAATTACTATTTCTAAATTCCTGGAATTTTTTGTGCATTGAGTAAGTATACCTTGTTATGCTAATTTGCAGCTTATAATAGACTGTTACATTTATCGTGCATTTTAAAATTATGCAAATAAACTAAAAACAATCCCAACTAAATAAACAATAATAAAATATGTAAAGATTTTATATCAATGACTTTAAAAAATTACTTGATTTAAATCGATGATTTTTTTTCAAAATAATTTAGTAGCTATAAATTAAATATCATGTTGTTAATATTATCAGGCGTCATTCCAGGCTATTTGTGTGAAATTGTGAAAATGGGTTTAATGTTTGTAATTTTGAGAAAAATCACTGAAACCAGTGATCTGCTCAATGTGATTATGAAAGATCCTGCTTTTGTTTATTTATGAAAAGTAAACTCCTAATTTTTTGAATCATTACTGTAGAATCTGTTTCTTTTTGTCCTTTTGTTTTGTTTTCGTTTTTGTAGATTTTTTTTTCGTGTTAGTTGGTCTTCTTTTAGTGAATATGTGAAAAATAAGATCCTGTATTTGATTTTGGAGAAAAAAATACGAAAAACATGTCTTTCAAGAAGTTGTAATTTTAAATATATTAATGGATGACGCCATCGACTCAGTTTTTTTCAACGAAAAATATTGCGAAGGGTGCATTTTTAAATTGAAAAATATTGTGACAGATTCTTTAAGATAAAACATTTTATGAAAGCTTCGTTTCTGTGATAAAATAATTTGCGAAGAATAAAGGGCCCAAATCTGTTCTATAATAACAGAGATGACTGTGCTTCTGAAAAAATTCGGACTTTTCGCTAACCGCGATCCTGAAGTTTCCGGAAATCCGAAGTCCAGAAGTTTCCTGAAATCGTCGATCTCATTTATGAACAAAAATTCTTGCATATTTTATTTAAAAATATTAGAACTAGAATTTATACTTGGCATCTCTTTCATTTGTAAATATTTTTTCTGGTAGAATGATAAATGTGATTAGAGTTAAAAGTAAATTTATACATAATTATTCATTTAAATTATGCTGCATATAATTTATTTAGAATTTCATGTTTTGAAAATAACAACGATTTAAATTTATAAGGACATGAATTTTTTGAAATGCGTCATTAATGATTTTACTCAAAATTTTTTCAGGATATTTGAGTTGGGCTCACAAACACCCATGATCTCTAAATGTCAAGCTAATTTTATTGTTCATTAACCCTAGAAACATAGAATGAGTAATAAATTATTTCAACGTTTTAATAATAATAATTATTATAATAACAATAAAAGCATATTTCTTTAAGCTTATTGCGTTCTTTTTTGGAGTTTAATTTTTTACTCTTAAACAATAGGCATGTGTTAGCCATTTATTTCTTTTGTCATTTTTTCTGTATTACTAAATGATAGGAAAATACAAAAAGGAACTAACTTCTTTTTTTTTTTTTAAATGACTCTCTTCATTTTAAAATCGGATTACATTTATTATATGCAGTTCACGTTGGGGAGTAAAAAAGTAAAACATGTGTATAGGTTCAAAAAAAAAAAAAAAAATTTGCAAATACCAAGTATAAAGTACGCATTCAGGTTTTTCATGTTGTTTAAAAGTTGAGTGTTTTTATTTGAATTAGTTGCTCTTCATTTTTGAACAATCTCACGCCTAATTTTACTTTTAACGTGATTTGTCTATGTGTGTGATTACTATATCATATTTAAAATACAATTTAATAAATTTCTCTTTAAATTTGCATGAATATTCTATGTGACAACTAATTTCGGATTGTCACACTATTTTAAATTCATATAAAGTAAACTTGTTCCAAAATATTTAGCAATTTGCAATGTTAGAAATATGCACGTAAGTTAATGTTACTTTTAACTGGTTCAATGTATTTTTATGACATAGAAAAAACAAAATCATATTTTGAATTGCAAAAATTTATAACATACATTAGCTGTTATTACCTTATAGTTAAAGCTTAACTACAACATCTAGGCTTTCATTTCAGTTCAATTTCACTCTCATGAAAAGTAAAGTTTAAAATTAGTGTATATAACACGTAGTTTTCATAAAATATATTAATTAACGCTTTAATTACGCTATGTAAAATGGATCATCCGTAGACGTGACTGTATAAATTTTTAGAGTAGCATAGTTTGAAGTGTAGTGAAGTCAAGAATATTTTGTTTCTAGGAAGCTGAATATAAAAATGGAAGGGCTGGAGACTGCCAATTGCCTTGCTTTTACCCAAATCTATAGATATAAATATTGTTCAACAAATTTGATTCATTTTTATTTTTAATGTTGTTTATTATCAGCAGCTTAAGTTAATGTTAATAATTATTCTATTCAATTTTATCATCACCGATAAACAATTTATCTATCTAAATTTTCATTTCTGTGTCCTTGTAATAGTAATCCCAAATGATTAGACAATGAAATTGACTCAAATCAAACGTTAAGACTAAATCATTTTCATGAACAACGTTTCATGCGAAACTAACCTATACAATTCATTTAAAAAAGAACAATGTAAATGTAAACATCCCACATTTAGCGCTATTGTAATGGGATAATACTAAATACGTTTTATCATGGGTTATTCTGGACGTCTGTGGTTGATACATTTTCAATTGATGTTGAGAATAATCTATTTATAATTTTGTGAATTTATGAAAAGAGGGTCATGATTTTGTTGACAATCACAAAAGAGGAATAAAAAGAATTTGTTATTTTCGAAATTTTGTAGAAGGTCCGTTTTTGTAAAATCGTGAAAAGTCAAAATTTTCTAAATATCTGGAAATATAGTTTTTTTTTTTTGTGAATGAAAGAAGTCATTAACCCGTTTTCCAAAAGAAAAATTTTGCGAAGGGTTTAATCTGGCCAAAAAATTATTTTGTCAAATGTCCGTTTTTACGATAAAATTTTTTTGTGAAGGGTTCATTTTAAAGATAAACTATTTTGCGAAGGGTCTATTTTAACTATTAAAAAATTGTGAATGGTTCGTTTTCTTAAATGCTCTTTGGTTCAGCCCTACATATTTAACCGCAAGACGGAATATTTTCGTCGTTTAAGAGGAATAACATACATTGAGTATTATCTATATATGCTGTCTAATCCGAATAAATTTATCTCTGTTTAATCAGACTAAAAATTTTTTTCCCTAGCCATTAACCGATTAGTCAAGATCCATCGAAGTTTCATGATTTTATGTACCTTTGATGAGAAATCCGAAACGTTCTGCTCTATATACCCTATCAGAATGATGGTTTAATTACTGATGGGCACATAAATCCATCGTTTAACTGTTAGATTTATCTTAGTCGTTGAAAGTCTAGGATTTCTTTACATATTTGTTTAAATTAGCCTCAGAGTTCTTATGTCTGTTTTTGTTTGTCTTACAGATTGAGGCATTTATTATGAAGCGTTTATTTTTAAATTTTTTTTTCATTCTCATTTTATTAGAGCAAACATATAAATACATCTTTTTAATTAAAAATAACAAATTAAAAACTGATTAACGATTCTAAAACAAAATTTATTTTTAAAAATGCCATGACTATTACTTCTATCATAAAATTATTTATTCGAGAAAATACCTTTTGAAAATTTCGTATTTTATAGAATTTCTTGGAAAAATTACGATAACTCTATAATGCCGAACGTAATTTCTCTCATTCTGAGTAGTAAACTCTTTTATGCTCCACGCAAATTATAAGAAAGAATCTCGAGTGAAATACATCGTAATCATTATAAAAAAAAAAAAAAACCTTTTCTTCAAATATCATATCTAAATATTATCTTTAGATTATTACTACATGAATACAACAACAGTTAACAATAGCCGATTAGTCGCTAATAACATAGGTTAATTAGTCGTTAATAGCATGCGACGTTAATATTTAAATTATGTCAAATTAACACATTAAAAAAATATTCTAATTCTATTGTTTTTCGATATACCTGTTTTACCTTTAAAGAAAAAAATAAATCGTCATTGAATTTTCTTTTCTCGAAAATTCAGGTACATAATTTAATATTTGATTAAAAAAACAAAACTGAAAATTATTTTTTTAGAGTTTTTTTAATCAAAATTAAATCTATATTAATTGGATTGGTTTTCTGAATATTAGTAGCTCTTTCGAGTTCCTACTCAAAAACTAAATTTTCAAATATATTTCATTTGAATGCATTAATGTGTTTTCCAGAATATATGGGGAATAGATGTATATTATATTACGATCTATATATATAGGATATTGTACAATCCAACAGAAGATTTATTTATTTTAAGAGGATATATGATCTATAGTAGAAAGTTTTTTGACTAATGACCAACATTTTAAAATTACTAAAGTTTATTTTTAGATAGTTTAATTTTAAGCACACGTGGGAATATTTTCCAAAATATAAAAGTTTAGACTTAATATTTATGAGAAAACTCAACTTTTTATATATAGATAGAAATAGACTAAAGTGCCGTACAATATGTATAAAAATAAAAAGTGCTAGTAATATTAAGGCAATATAGATGATTTAACATATTTATACAAAAATACATTACCAGTTTAAAGTAAATATTCTGTTTGTGAACGCTTATAGAATGATTTTTTTAAAATTGAAGTAAAAGTTATACTGAAAAAAAAACTTTAAATTCTTAAAAAAATTTATAAAAAAGAGACTGTAGATCTAGAAAAATTAATATAAATTTTTTTATTATTCGCATCGATAATTTTTATTAAAAATATTAATATTTTGATTCTTCTTTCTAATCTTTGGTTAATATTTAAATTTTTTTTTTCTTTAAGGGTTTATTTAAGGGTTAAAAAATTAGTTAAAATTAGTTAAGTTACGATTGAATATATTATTTGGAAAGAGGGACAGTGGGAAGAAATCTTCTTGTTTAAATAAATTTTTTTTAGTTGTCTTAGTGTTTTGTTGTTAGTTTTTTTTTTTTTTTTTTAATCTTGTTTAAATTATACTCTGTTAGAATTTTCAATTTTAAATTAAGGTAAAATATCTCGCAGTAGTCTGTCCATCTAATTACCCCTTAGAGTTTAAGGTTAATTGGATCTTTAAACGGTTTTGAAACCGTTAACAACTAGTATGGTAAAAAAAAAACCATGAATGCAAAACTATGTTTTTTTTTAACCATTTGCAACTAGCATGGTTTCAAAGCAATGAAAATGAAAATTAACTGAATATGGGAGTTCATTAGGTAAGGACATATGAGTTAAGTTGTGGTTAAATTGTGTTTTGTCAAATGAACCATGGAATGTGGTTTAATTAGTTTTTCTGGTGGTATGATCTATCGTGAGAGAAGAGAAACACTAGATTTTTTTTTTGTGTAAGATGTGGCGCTGTCATGCTTGAATGAGAGTATCGTATTCTAATAGTTCAGGGCCACCAATTGGGGAGTACAGGAACCTTGAAACTCTTCATGTGTTGATGGATTGGAAGAAATATTGTAGTATCAATGCTGGGATTCGTTAATGAGATTAACAGACTAGATATTTTGGTTTAGATGTTTTGGTTGAATATGTTAAAATAGCAATTAACCATTTTTTTTAAACCATATTTGTATTTGCGTACATAAGTAATAAATTTGAAATTTGTTTAAATTGTATAAAGGATGAATTTCTACAATGTGTTTAGTTTATATGCTATAAAACAAAATTAGAATTTTTTTTTCTTGTAGTACATGTTTTGCTTCGATTCAGTATTTGGTATAATGTTTGCTAACACTAATAATATAATATTTATTTTAAATAAACTAGCTATTACATATTTATTCTTAATTATGTATAGTATATATACAAACATTGAAATTAGTATTTAATTAGTTTTTGATGCCTTTCTAGAATTCGTTGAGATTTTTTTATTGAACCTAAGTTAAAGTCTGAGTCTTAAAAAGTGAAAAGTAAAATATTTCAAGTATGAACTTTTACTTACTACATATATATTTAATTAACGTTTCTATTATTTATGTTTAGCAATTCACCTTTTTACTAAAATAAAAATATTTCCTCATTCACAGCAATAAAAATTAGTATATGGGGTGTCCATAAAAGTATGTTCCAGTTTAAATGGTGTATTATAACAGTTTAATTTAGACTATTTACAACCAAATTATATGTTCAATTGAAGTTTCACAAACCTAATTTTTATTACGATCTTCAATATGTGCACCATTAATAATGCGGCAAACACCCAAACAGGGGTGAGGTTCAGGGGAAATGCAGCAGCCTTGGAAAACGTTTGGAAAAAAAATGCTACAATATATTATATCGATTTACAAAATTTTATCTGTTAAAAAAAACTTCATGTGTCTATTTGTTTATTTATTACATAGTTTGAATTTTAATTTCTATTATTTTTAATGAATAGGCTAGTTCATTCAAAAATTGTGTAAAATCAAATGATGTATATATATATTTTTTTACTTTTAAAGAAAAAAATATCAAAATTTTTTGGACAATATATAAATTTTACTTTATAAAAATATATTTAAAAAGTTATTGTAACTAAAAAAAAAAAAGTCCTATAATTTTGGGGGTAACTAATTTAAAAAAAAAGAAAATTGTTCTGGGGAAATATTCAGCTCTGAGAATTTTTCTTTACCTCTGCACCCAACCTAATGTTCATTTCTTCCCGACGTTAACAGGTACGTAGCTTAACTGGTCTTTGTGAGATGTCTAAATTAAACTGTTATAATACATCATTGTATGAAACTGGGATATTCTTTTTATGTGCAAATTGATATTGATATCGATATAAACGAACTGCTTCTTAGAAATAAAGAAAATGTAACAACAAATCACCTTAATAAGCTTATTAACTAGGATTTTCTTTTAAAATATTAAACTAATGAAAATTGAGAGAACAGAATGTTCTTTTTAAAGATGAATTAAAAAACTTTATACCATTATTTATTTAACGAATTTTTACCCCCCTCCCCCAACTACAGTTAGGGTTTAAACCTGGTAAACTGTCGACTTAAATGAAAAAGCAAATTTGAAATTTGCTTTGAAAGCAAAGTTGAAATTTAACTATAGATGCTGGTAATAATATCATTAGATTCTGGGAATTATTGCTGGAAAATGAGAGACCCTTAATTACCAAACTAAACGAGCAAAAACGACGCAATTAACATTTTTTTTTTAGAAATGAAATAATTGTTAAATTTATAATTTTCTATTCAGAGTCTTTCTCTGTCTAATTCGTAAATACAGATTATTTCAGAACATCTTAGAAGTTACGTGCTGCTAAAACATACAAAATGTTATTATTTCAACTAAGAAAAAGGAAAAAAAAAATCATCAATCGAAATATTTATTCCAAAAATAATTTATAAAAGTTTTTTTTTTCTTTTAACCCATTATAATGCAGTTTTTCTCCCAGAAATGTTAAAATCATGTACGTTATCTGGCGTCGTAATAAAAATTTGCATATAAAAGGTACTTATTTTCGTACTTCCGATTTCGTTGAGTCGAACAAAAATAAGTTTAGAAGAAACGTGTGGCCCGATGCCAAGAAATAAACATTTTGTCTGATTTCGAGCAGGGAAATCATTGCTCCAAAGAAATTGATTTCGGTGCCATTGAATTTTCTGAAAAATAAGAAAACGATGGGACATCTAAAATCACTGTAGACAATTTTCTAAAAGATATAGCAAATAAAGGAGGGACGCATCAAGAGGTTACGTTTGCTTTTCTCTGGGGGGGGGGGGGGTCTGATATAACTTATAAGCGCAAACTATTTTTTCCCCATTATTTTAGATTTATTTTTATTATGTAGTTGCACGCTATGCATGTTAGAAAAATGTGCTAAATATTTTACGAAGCATTTCAGGCATTGTATATGAAAGGCATAGGGCAATTTTCAAATAGTTTACACGGGTTACCAGTAGCCATCTTATTCAGGAGGGTTTAAGCCACATTTTAAATTGTTCAATTCTGAATATACTTTATTAAACTAGAAATAATTAATTTAAAATTGGTTAAAAATTCTAAAACAAAATATTATTCTGACCAAAAACTGGATATTAATTTACCTATGCGAAGAGCTTAAAAAATATAATGATAATATCCGTTTTCAAATTGTTCCGGAGGAAATTTTAAACATGCGTGTTATATAGTTTATCACGGTTTCCATGTAGGCAAATAGATTTTTCTGGGTTTTCTCACCTTCGGTGAAACTGTAGCTTATACTATATTGGTCCAAAAGCCATTTTCTAGAGATTCGTTCAAAAATTTGGTCAGTTTAATCCTTTTTCTTTATTTGCACGTGTTTTAAAAAGAAATAATCTAGACGTTAAAGTCACGATTACTGTTAGCACGTCTGTTCACGGTGGGAACATGTACTCTGAAGTTTTAAAAATCCTTTTAATAAGTGCAAGACCAATTGCAAATGAAAAAATAATAAATTATAAAAGATAAAATTTGGTCTGACGTCCATTCGATGGCGAATTCTTGATCTATAAGGGTGCATTTGATTGAAGTTTAAAAATTTTAGTCATTTTAAAGTGCAGTAGTTTTAGTAGTTTTTAATAATGAAACAGTCATTTAAAATACTACCCTCCTTGGGAAGGTAGTATTTTAAATGACTGTTTCATTATTTTTTATTAGCTTTTAGGCCTACTACTTTATTAAAATATTTTTAAAACTAATTGATTTCAACACTTAACGCATCGCAGTCCAGATTTTGTTAGCTTGGGTAATGATAATAGTTTCATTTTTGTTTTCGGATTATATATTTAAAATATAAAAAATATCATAATTATCGGTTTCTTGATCGGTATCGTACGAATTTTCTGCAACCATAAAAGTTTTTAAATTGAACCATGTTTCTGTTCAAGTTAGTGTGCAATTAAGTTGGACCACGTTTCTGCTGAAGCATGCAGGTATTTTATGTTTTTATAAAAAGTTTCTGTAACAAAATATAATTTTCTTGCTCTAGAAATGTGGGATTGTCCAAATCATGTGACGTACACAACGCTGACAGTTTTTCGCATAAATTTATTGTTTAAGTTTACATACTCAATAATAACAATAGAATTCAGAATTGGTTGCTGTTTACGTTATTGTTACCATCTTTTGAGAAGTGTCCACTGCAATATTATAATTTTCTTGAGTAGATGGATAATATTAACAAGCTTCCTTTTTGCTGAAGTGAAAGTCATTATAGTCAAACTAAACTACTGTAGTGGAATGAAAAATAAAAAATAAAAAAATCGGAAGAAACAACCTAATTTCCATTTTTCAGTTTTATTTAGTAAAATGAAAAGGCAACAAATTTCTCCTACTAACAAAACGTTTATTCGTTGCTTACATAAAATGATCAGTTTTACATAGTCATGCAGTGATAAGGTTAAAAAAGTCCGTATTACGGCATTCTACTGTACTAGCGTATGGTATGAAACAAAATGTATCTGCTAAACCAAAGAATGAATCTAAAGAAAATGTTTCCAATTTTATTTTAATTTTTAATTTTGTTATCGTATTTCCTCGAAGGAAAAACTTGCTAAAATTTAATACATAACATTAACCTAAATGAATACAAGAGCTCCATAAAGGAAATTTAAAACTCGGTAAAATAATTTACGAAGTGATAAGATTTAAAATATTCAAATTAATGTGTTTAAAAAAATTAGACACTATAATATCAATATGCTATTTGACAATTTAAATACAAATATCTGCCAATTTTAATTTTTGGAATGTTTAATTTTTGGAATCATGTATCAGTGGATATGATTTTAGGCAGATTTCTGGCTTAGTATACTCAGTTTCTGAAAAATGTATATACATACAAATAAAAATGTCATGCAAAATTTCTGGAATCAAGTATCAATAGATAGGATTTTATACAGTTTTCTGACATAGTTTACTCGCTTTCAGAAAAATAAACAAAATAAAATAAATTAAATAAAATAAAAAATATCGGTTATGCTTAATTTTTGGAATCAATGATCAGTGGATAGGATTTTAGATAGATTTCTGATGAATTAAACTCAGTTTCTGAAAAAATAATAAATGTTAATATAGTGCTAAGAACCATACTGTCATGCCTCCATGTTGTGATGGCGCTGTCAGCAAATGTGAGCGTACTGTGATATCGCACTGTCCAAATAAAAATAATTAGACCACCACGTCTTTTCTTTCCAGCCGCTACGTGCGAACTCCCATATCTATATTTACAACATCTACATTTACTGACAGCGCCTTCGCAACATGGAGGCATGACACATACTATTGTACTTCTTAAATTTGATTACATGATTTTATGGTCAGAAACATAGTTGCAGCAAATTCGCTCGTTTTATGGCTCAAGGTGTCGATATTATGGTTCAACATAACAGAAACATGATTGCAGCAAATTCGCTCGTTTTATGGCTCAAGGTGTCGATATTATGGTTCAACATAACAGAAACATAGTTGCAGCAAATTCGCTCGTTTTATGGCTCAAGGTGTCGATATTATGGTTCAACCTAACAGAAACATGGTTGCAACAAATTCGCTCCGTTTTATGGTTCAAAGTCCCGATATTAATATTTAATATTGAACTGAAATAACTGAAAGTGAACAAAAATTTGTCACCAAACTCTGAAAAGAGGGACTTGGGATGAGTAATAGACTCTCTTGAACCCTGTTTTCGAAGTCATTGAGTTTCCTTCATCCCATGTATAGTAACAACGGAAGTTATATCATTATGTCTCGTAGCTTCCCCATCCGATTGTCATGACTAATGAATTTCCTGGTTTTGAATGTCGTAGACGCTATTTCTTCAAGACCGCATGTGGCAGTCGGCTTATGGCTTTTGTTTAAAAATATTGAACACAGAACTCTACACTATGTATTTTAAGATAGGGAAGAAAAAAAATTAATTATCTTTCTGTAGAATTTTTTTTCAGACTGTTTTTTAAAGGCTCTGTCATCATATACTGTAAAAAATTTCGAATAAAATTGCAACATAAAGTACCGGTAGGCTTTCTATGCATCATCCGTAAAATCCATTTTATCGTAAAATATTATACCGTAATTTTTATAGTAATATTTAAATTAGAATGATTCAGTGATTTTACGGTAATTATTACAGTTAAAATTACAGTATATCAGATTTTTTACAGTGTTTGAGATAACGATTTTTTGCGAATAATATGCTATTTCCATTACTACTGTGAGTTGGCAGCAGTTACTCATGATTGTTTGGTCAAGTTAAGCCTATCTTTAGTTAGTATCTTTTATGCTAATTCAAAAAATGGCGCAAAACGTCAATAAGAAGTAAAGTCTTAGTTTTGTAAAAGCGTTTGTAATTTTTTTAATAAAGCCCATTTAAAAGTACCGGTACTTAGGGTGCCAGTACTTTTTACTTTAAAAAATATTTTTACCGGAATATGTTACGGAACAAAAAATCTGATACAGTCATAATTACCGTAAAGTCTCTGAATCACTTATTCTAAATAAATATTATTGTAAAAATTACGGAATAATATTTTGCGGTAAAAATAGATTTTACGGATGATGCACTCAAACTGCAGGTACTTTATACAGTCAATAACGTCTTTAATTCATAATTTTGAAATTAAAACTCCTTTATTCTTTGCCTTTTTTTCCCACTTAATTTCTTTTTTTCGCAAAATTATGAATGCACTTTTCACAATTTCACAAAATCGGAACTTTCACTAAAAGCTAGCAAACCACTGGTTTTTGTGATGTGTCACAAAATCAGCTTCATATTATAACAAATTCGAAAAAATTAGAAAAAATTTTAATAAAAAAAATTAAATATTTAAAAAATTTAAAGAAATTATTTTTAACTGGAGAAATAACTCGGTGAAAGCAATCTTCATCTAACAATTTTCTTATCCATTAATTTGGCTTAGATTTGAACATTTTTCGTAATGTCATAACTCATATTTTAAGAAATTTGGAGGCGTTTTGAAGTATAATTATCGTAAGTAAATTCATATAATTTTAATGGGAATTAATTAGTTCTGAAGAGGTGGAAATTATTTTGGAAAATATAGGCAAATTTTACATATTCCAATATTCAAAAGTTTGTTAAGAATTTGAAAGATATTTTTTTTCTTTTGACAGTGAAACTGGGTTTTTTTATGAAAAAATGGACACTATATTTTTCAAAAATATCATAATAGAAAAAAAAAATATCTCACTGGGTGGTCCAGCATAGCAACGGCATGTCCAGTTTTGAAGTTTGTTTCTCATCAAATTAAATAATGCCATAGCAGTTCCCAGGTGCCAATTTGTTGAAATTAAGGGCGTGTTTTTCGCAGTTCTTTCGCCGAATAAATAAATATACCACAGTCTGAATGCCTTTAACTGGATAGAAGCTAAGCATTAATTTTAAACTGCATGTGATATCCGCAAAGTTTAATATCCGGCCTGCTGGAGCATTTTGTAGAATGTCGGTAAAGTATAGAATGATTAAAGATTTCACCCATAGCTTAGGTATTCTATGGAACAATAGTACCCAATTTCTTATGGCTGCAGAATCCTAAATGATTGAGCATCTTTAGGCGGAACCTCAAACATATAAATAAAATTTATTATCAGGCTTGGACATATTAACCAAAGAAAGACTAACAATTATTTTAATAATGTGAAGAATTTTTTTTCTTCATAATTTCATCCACTCTTAAAATATAATAATTTCACCGCTTTTTTCATTCAATAAACTTTTAAAATTATAGGTTTTATGTCAAACAGTTGAATTCACAGGCCAGGATTCGTATCTAGTCTAGTTCTGAATTTGTTTTTTGTGCATACATTAGCTGGAAATGAATAAATAAATTTTGGTTTTCGAAAAAGAATTCTTAGAAGCGTGGGAATAGTTATTAGAGAAATATAATTCGCTTTTCTTGATTTTGGTAATTTTATTTTGAGAATTACTGATGTAATTTTTTTAATAAATTTTACCATTTCGTTTTTTTCTTTTTGTATTTTAGTTAAATAATTTCATAAAAAGTAACCAAATTATCAAATAAATTATGCTTAATTGTTTTGATATAAATATAATTACAAGCTTCAAAAATTATGACTGATTTAAAAAAAATCAGTAATAATACTCTCGGAACTCTGGTGACTTTTCAACGGAACCTCAGGGTTCCTCGAAACACCATTTAGGAACCGCTGCTGTAAGACCAAAGATGACCAATTAGCAAAGTATGAAAATATGATTTCTTCATTCTTTTCATTAGTATGACTATTATTTATTCGTATGAGTTAAAAGTAATTTTTTGATGAAAGAAGTCAGTTCATATTTTCTTTAACTTTTTGTCGATAATAAATGTAAAAATAAATAAGTAAAAAAAATAAATAAAGCAAAGTTAAAAAAAATAATAAAAATGTGCTTTTTTACGATTTTAATTTTTTCTACGTATTTAAAATAAAAGTTTTTAATGACAGCCTTTCATTATTTTTCAAAACTAGAGGGCTCCGCCCCCTGCTCGCTGACGCTCGCCAACGCTGACGCTCGCCGGAGAATTGCTTCGCAATTCTTGCTTGGTTTGCTTCGCAAAACCAAGAATGCTTTGATTTCATATATTTCAATATTAAACTGAATATTAACTGTTATCATCGAAAAGAATTAATTTTCTTAAATGCAGAATAAGCAGTGTGTCAATATCAATGTCACTTTTTTTCGTTGACTACAGTTCCTTCTATGTCCTATTTGTTCTCTAAATGAGCCAAAATTGTCAGAAATTAACATCAATGTGCAGATATAATCTTAATATGAAACTTGTTTAAAAAAAATGATAATCACAATAATACAGACTTTGTCCCAAAGAAATGAATATATTTTTAACTTTTTTTTTGTTAGTTGAATCATCATTAGGTTGTATAAGCAAAAGAGCATTATTTTCTTCTATACTATGAAGTTTACGTTTTTCCCGCTTTCGATTAGCTTTCGCATTGAGTTGCGACTTTTTAGTAATGTTAGGTCTTTTCTTTTTAGGCATTACTTGTAAATAAACAAATCGAATTAAGATTTAAAACCAGATTAAACTTACGAATTAACGTTTTAGAAAACAAATAATCAGATTAATCAATATATCAATACGAAATAAGTTGAGATGTTGTAAAACTGAAGAATGAAATTCTAACTATTTTGTGATTGGTTGCATCTCTGAAAAAGAAAATTCAGACTTGTAAATCGCTTTTTTAAGCTTGCCGTTTTCAGACATGTGATTGGCTGTTGTGAACGGCGGTTATTCTTCATTATTAACTGAAAAATCGTGCTTTAAAACTAAAATAAATAAAAATTTAAAATTATGTAAAAGATTTGAATGCCCTAAATGTCTTCCCTGAAAGATTCTGAATGAATTGATTCCTTAATCTTAGATTTTCATCACGTAGTTAAAAAGTTTTTCAGGGGACAAAATTAACTGCAAAAACTTTTTTTTAGAATAGAGAGATAACATTTGTATTTTTCTGGAATGAAAGCCTTTTAAATTATAACCTTATCATTAACTTTTTTCATACTGTGTCTAAAGAGTAGTTACTATTCAATAGACTGTCTAGATATTAAATATTATGCCTAAGTAAATAAACATAATACTAAATAATAATAAAATGTAATTTGGTTTTAAATAATTTTCTGGTATCTAGATATAAATAATTGTAATATTTTACACGCACTGGCCACTGAATTAGAAACCTTAGATTAATATTTTTTTGGATCTTCTTTTGCACGTATAACTCGTATTTCGTATTCGTGAGGCAGGGCCCGCGCCAAGCATTCGCCACCTCGCCAAAAGCGATAAAACCGTAAATTCGGCGAAAAAATTGTGTTTGGGTGAAAGTATTCGAAAAGGATTTTTTTTACCGAAAAGGAAAATATATATTCCTCTCAGTCCTGAAATATATAAAACGAAAAAAAAAAAGAAAGAAAAAGATCAAAGGGAATTTTTTTTGTTGAACAAATCCTGTAATTTTTATTCCATTACAGTAATTTCAGTTAGATACGTCGCAAAAGAAATTAGAATTGTATTAAGTCCAGGTAATAAAAGCAACAAGATAGATTATCTAAGCATGTGACAAACTACCGTAAAACACAGAATACCTTTTTACTGCTTTAGTCTAATTTACTCTAGTCTAAGAAGTCAGCCGACCCTCCTGGGTAGGGGTCAGGGAACTGTCTTTGCATCAGAAAGGTTTTGGGTTCGAATCCCTGGCAAGGCATAGATCTCCTTTACTTCTCTGTATTCTTGTACAAGACCCTTGTACAGGAATATCTTTCAAGTTTCCATTTCATTGACAATTGTGTGATTTTCAACAACTTTAATACATGTATTTCAATACTTATTATTTACTTTATTCTAAAATATATTCAAATATACTTAATTTATTTAATAAAACACGAAATAAGTGTCAAATAAATTAGGAAAAGAAAAGAAAACGTCCACACCTTTAATACAGTCCTCGTGATTTATTGTTGACTAATTGGTAGTTCAGATTTCACCGTGACCACCAATTTCGCCCTCTGATCCCGTGTTTGACAAGCTTGTGTTAGTTTAATTGCCATTTGATTGTTAAGTGCCATGTGATTAGGGGATATACTATAACTAGATCCCGACAAATTATGTAAAAATGTAGAAGAGGCAGAAAACCGAATTATTTACGGTTGTCCGCAGAATCACCGTATATACGCATAATCTTTATTTTTCCGGAAAATGTCTTCATTTACCTGTTAAACTTATCTTTACGTTTTTTTTTTCTCTATTTAACTTCACTTTATTTTTAAATTCTAAGAATCCATCTAGCTACTTATTAAAACCTGGGTAACTTAGTTAAAATCTTACTTTAATGTTTAAAATTTAGATGTTTACGATGGAATCGTCTCGAATCCAGCAGTTCAACGAATATAACTGAAATTCAAAATTCGCGTATAGTAATAACATCGTAATTTAAAACATCGTAATTTAACATCGTAATTTGAAAAACCATAACAATATAATTTAAAAAACCGTATGGAAGAAATGACTAACAGGGCTGTAAGCCCCGCAATCTTCTTCAAGAATTAACTTTGCATTGATGATTTGATATATTATTGATGATGGTATGTTTTTATTGCTGGGAGTAAATGAGTTTAATTTAAAATTGAATTTTATTTAGTTTCAAATACTATTGGCATATTTCTTTTTCATAATTACTTAAAATGCATATTTATCTAAACATGCCAAATATGATATAAGCCTGTGGAAATAAATTTTCAAAAATAATTCTTTGTTGCGTTTCTATTATACCTTTTTTTATTTAAGAATTCCTTTTTTTCAATCTCTGTTAAATATGATAGAATTTATGTATTCAAATCTGCTCAAAAATCTAATTTTACAAACACCGTGCTTCTCTGAATATAAAGGATATTTACTCCAATCTGTTTCAGAAACCAAATTTATTTGCTCCAAAACACATTTTTTTCTGCTCCGAAATTATGATAATGATTATGCTGCTGTTCTATTCCTACACTGGAGAAAATGAAAAGTGTTTTTTTTTCCTGCAACCTATCTTAATAATTTATAGGGCTATAACACACTAAAGCTAAAAATCTCCGAACACTTATGAATTAGATACTTTTTTTCTTTAACTTTATTGCTTTATAACCGGACTCTTAAGTAACTTTAATTACATAACTAATTGGTGGTAGAGAATTTTTCCCCCGCTAATTTGTTAATTAATGTGGTAATTGTTTAATGCTACAGTAATTTGTATTGTGTTAATGTTTGTTACGGCTATAAGTTAATGGTAGTTTCCACTAAACTTAGATCGAATGACATTAAGAATTATGGACGTTAATTCCAGGCCTAATGAAACGTGATTCTGCAATAAAAGAATCCAAAGGTTAGAAATAAATAATAATAATAATATTAAAAAAAAACTGAAAGTTAGTTTAAACACAAAAGCAATACGCAGAAGAAAAAATATCAAATTGTTGTTAAAATCATTTAGAGCCTGTTTATTTTGAATTAAAACTGTTTTTTTTACTTACTAATTTTGCCTTAAATAATAAATTTTGTTTCAAAACTGACATTTCTACATTCCATTGTGCTCTCTATTTTTTTTATTTATTTTTAATTTATATATTATCACGAAAATTTTGTAGCACACAATTTAATTTTCTAGTATCTTTTACTGTTATAATAATAATAATAATAATAATCTCATCCCGGAAAAAAATTGTTCTCGTCCCACTAAACCGCTATTAAATATGAATAAAAATTTAAACCTCAATAAAATAAAAATTTTAGTGGCCCTTGTCATTGGCAATAATCATGATAGTATTAAAATATCCATTCTATTCCATTGTTAAAAATATTTCATTCCATTATTCTAAATACTTTTTTTCTAATCAGTTTTTATTATGTACCTTATTATAGTACTTGTAATGATTGAAATAAACATGTGTATCGATGCTTTTGAAGGAATCATTTGTTATGCAAATTTTAAATGCATTATTAATTATTGTTGAATTTTCTTTTTTTAATGTTTATCAATAATTAAAACTAGGAGAAAGGCAGAAAATCCTCGCTAGATATTCTTCACACAATAATGTAACAGATTTTATATTGTTGCTTTATTTTTAATTTAAAATTACTGTTTATATTTGAAAGATTGAATTATTACTAAAATTTAAATATCAAGTAATATCTAATAATTAATAATTAATGCATGAAACAAAATTATTTGTAAGTGAATTATTAATATTTTTAAATCGAAGATTTGATAAAAGAATGAATTTTTTTTTAAAAGAAAGGGGGGGGGGGGAGTGTGCGAGAATCACGTATCCGGGGAGTAAAGTTCATTACTACCTAAGACGTCACGCCGTTGATGTCAGTGAAAATTTACTACTATATAAACTATGCTTCTATTTTCAAAGTCCCCCGCTCAGAATTAGTTGTCCAGCGCGCCTTATTATTTTAAGGAGTGAACACCCTGCATTTTTCATGAAGAGAGAAGCCGTGCTCTCGTATTAAATTGTCGCCTTTTTTTTTTTTTTTTTTGCGCGTCTCCATCGAAACGGCTACATGAAACAACCACGAAAGATTGTATCACCCACTATGTAGTAGGTGGTAAGAACCAGATCAAGCTTTCAAGTATCCTATCCAATCAAATGGACTTAATTTTTTTGAAAATCGAAGTGTAATTCGTTTAATTTAATGCTTTCTTTTGTGATTTATAGAGTGTTAGCGTAATAAAATAAAAGTTTAATCCTATCAATTATCTTGGTTTCTTATTTTTTGAATTTTCTTTTACTTAAAAGGTATCGGTTAAAATTTCATTTTTAAACTGTAACTATGTGTTGTGAGCGTAACAATAATAATAATTATATACGTACTTTTAATTTATATTTTAAATCAGCGTAAGGTAAAAAAGAATATAAAATAAATAAAAACAGTTAATCTTCTGGTTTTGAAAGTGTTTATTTTAATAATAACGTGCGTTGTGGCACTTCTTGTCTCCCCCTCACTTTTCTCAAACTGTCAAAATTTCACGCATCCCTTCCCAAGCTTGACATTATTTGTGGACGACCCCTGTAAGAGTTTTACATTTTTTTATTGACAATTTAGTTTTTTTGTGAAAAATTTAAAAATATAAAAATTTTAAGTTAGCATTTTCTTATCTATAAAAAATATATTTTTGAAATTCTTTATTTGAAATGCAGAATTTAGACAAATTACGTAAGTTCAACTAAATGGAATTAAAATAAAAATCTAATCATCGTAACTCACAATAATCAGGACATTATACTACAAACTATAATACTACTTAGTTAAATGTTTTTCAATATAATTATAATTAAAGGATAATATTAATTGATTAATTTCAATTTTCGAATATTATAAATAAAACATTTAAGGGATGTCTAGTATGTTTTATTGATAGAATTTGTTTATAAGAAATTCAGTACTATTACCCACATTTCTTTTATTTATTAATTGTCCGATTATCTTTTTATTATTTTGACTATCCATTCTTTCAAACTAACACAAGAATATTCCACAGAAAATATAATTAATTTTCCCCAAATTATCAAAATTTACGATTACGAATTATACACTGAAAATTGTGTTTCACGCATTTTGGAGTTGTGTATAATAGTACAATTATTATTATTTTTCGCAAGTTGAGAGATTTTAATTTTCGAATATCATAAGTAAGACATTTATGGGAATGACTAGTGTGTTTTATTGATAGAACTTGTAAGAAATTCAGTACTATTACCCACGTTTCTTTTATTTATTGTTTATTCGATTAGCTTTGATTATCCATTATTTCAAATTATCACAAGTATTAAGATTAATCTACTGAAAATATAATTATTTTTTCCCAAATCACCAAAAATAGAGGTTACTAATTATACACTGAAAATTGCGTTTCATTCCTTTTAGGATTATTAGTACAGTATTACACGCACAGTACAGTGTTACAGTACAGTACAGGAGTATTATTAGTATATTAGTACACTTATTATTTTTGTGAAACATGTTTTTTTTTTGTTCATTTTTGATTAAAGGAAATTGCATATTCTAATATGTATATAAGTAATTTTTTAAGCAGATGAAGAATTTTGTAAATTAAAAAAATTGTACCGATAATTTATAATAATAATAAAAATTTAGGTTTTATTAAAATTAGGTTTTAATAACTACACTTAGGTTTTATTTTTTTAAAGACTAGATTTTTTTTAAACCACACTATCTAGTTAAGAATGAGATCAAGTATCATCATCTTGTTCTGCTAAATCTACCGTAACCTGAATTACTTCATGCTTTAAATAAAGATTTTCTTCGGTGTGAAATGAAGGATGGTTTCTTTTTCATTTTAGATTCTCTTGTTGTATAACTTTTATATGATGAAATGACGTCACACCCTTCTGCACGATTTGTCCTTTAGAGAAATGTACGGGGCCATTATTAAGGTCTCGAATAGTACAAGAAGGTTTTCCCCCCACCCCTGTCCTTACTTCCACATCTATTGCAGTTTCGTGCCTCTTCGCTCCAATCGCCCCCCTACCTCAATAATTTTCACCGATAGAACGGTTATAAAATTAAATGGAACGGTTGCTTTTTGACCTCATCTATCAGCTGCTAACATCATAAATGCATCACGAATTTATGACACGGGGACTATTCACAAATTGTAGTGTAAAAGTCACATTACCATATTCCGAAATATTTACTTAGCATTGGGTTTTTATTGATTGCGAGAAAAATTATAAGGAATATTTTTATAATTATAAAATTAAATGGAACGGTTACTTCTTGACCTTATCTGTCAGCTGCGAACATCATAAATACATCACGAATTTATGACACAGGGACCATTTACAAATTGTATTATAAAAGTGACATTACCATGCTGAGAAATTTTTACTTGACATCGGATTTTCACTGTTTGTAATTATTAGTGAGAAAATTATTGTGAGTATTTTTAGTAATTTCATTAATAGTTAATAATATTTAAAATTTAAATATTCGTATTTATAGATGGGAGAGAGATAATATGTTTAAATAGAAAAAAAGTAAAGCCAATATTCAACTTAGAAATAACGCTGCATTGTTCATAATAAATTTTAGAATCTGAGATTTAATCATCGTTTTGTGGTTATTCTTCATAACTGGAAAATTTTGAATTTTAAGGTATAAAATTTTGTTATATCATGTTAAAGAATATAATTTTACATGGCAAAATGTAAAATTAGAGGGAAATCGGTTGAATAGGTCTTGAAAAATTGAATTTAAAAAAAAAAAGGCATGAATTTAAAAAAATTTTTTACATAAAATTATGTAAAAAATTGTATACCTTACAATTCCCATTTTATTAATAAATATTTATTAAAATGTATTTTTTACATGAAAATATACTTTAGATGAACGAATTTTATAATTTTGGGCAAAATTTTGATGTTTGTTTAAAAAGTTTTCGAGATATGGTGAAATACGTAAAAAGTAAAATTAACATTAAGGGGTTTAAACTTGGGATTTTTTTCCTGACCAAACTATTAGGACCATATTTCCAAGATTGCGACTACCCCGCCTATATTTTAGGGGTCGTCGAAAAAAAGTATGTTTATTCAGTGAAAGTACGTTTTGTTTGATTTCGTAATTTAACATATCTTTTGCACTAATTAATTAGCATATTTGAGGTTACCCTTTCGAATCATGAAGAATGAGTCTTAGAACGTGAAGATCCGATCATTCGATCAAAAGATTTAAGGGTGATCCGTTTTTTATTTTGTTCACTATATCGAACTCTTGAAAATCATTTTAACGAAACATTTTACCCACTATGCAAGCTTTTTTTTAAAAAATAATTCAAAGATTTTTTTTTTAATGGTGAGCGTTTGGAACTATTGTCCATTGGCCACAGAAAGTGCCAGAACTGCTAACTCTCTTTTCGTTACCCAGTGGGCACCTGTGGCGAAGCCACGGCGGTGGAGCAGCATCGCCCACGTCACAATACCACAACCCGTTTATAGGGCGGGTCTCATTCACACATTCACACACAAAGGTGAAAGGACATAGAATACAGATAGAGAGAAAGAAACATCCATGCCTTGCCCGGGATTCGAACCCAGAACCTTTCTGATTCAAGAACAGTTCCCAGCCCCCTACACAGGCCGGTCGGCGAATTCAAAGTAAATATATGGAAAAACAATTTGTGGAAAAGTTCAGTTGGTGGTTTCTTAATACCACCGGGGTTTAAATATCTGTTAAACAATATGGTATTGGTAAGATTAAGTGAACAAGGATGTGTCTTAAAATTGTTTGATTGAAGTATATATTAGTAGGGGGACCGGAAAATAATATCGTTTCGGTACATTTGATATTTGTTATCAAGATTTTATTTTTAATCAATAATGTGTTCACCCTCGTTAGCAACAACCCTTCAATGCCGGATCAAAAATGAATTGAAATTGATCGAAAAATGAATTGGTTTAAGACTAACGAATATTTAATGCCCCGAAACGACATTACTTTCCGGTCTCCCTAATAAATAGAGAAAAAAAATTCATCCAAATATGCACTATTTGTGTAACTCTAAGTATTCAGTTATTGTGATTAGTACTTCACAATTTTAGTTTAAATCTTTCCTACACGCTTAAAAAGAATTTTCCTAAGCATATTTTATTAAGCTGCTGAAAATGATAGTTTTTTTTTCGAGTGCAAAATTAGATTCAAGTACTTAAACTCGTTTTAATTATTTACTTACTAAAAGACATGGGCATTTACTATCTTGCTTGTATTTTCCTCTTGAGAAAAATCTTGTCCTCAAGAACTCGAGTGTGCTTTTAATTGCTCTTATGGTTTTATCATTAAAGTATTTATAAACCAATTTTTAAAATATATATATTCGAATTCTATCGTTCTTTAGCTTACTGTATCTTGGAACTATCTTCTCCAGAGCTTTCATTCGTTTAATTAAGTTTTAATAAAAAAAAAAAAATATTTTTTTAAAATTAATGAGTGTTTTTATTAAATACATCGAGAAAATTACAAATTATAAAATGAATTCAAGAAAAAAAGATCAAGTGAATAACTGAAAAATTCAAATAAAGTCGAAATATTATTTTGCGCTAGTTCTGTGTTTTCAATTTTAGACATTTTTACTTTTCACCCAAATTTAAATTTAAGATGTCCTAGTTTGTAATGTTCCACGAAATCATCGTCTCACAAGTCATTATTAATTTTTTAATTTTAAATCTTTAATTAATATACTACTTTTAAATTATATTAATATTTTTAGAACTTTAAATTAAATATTAATGAACTAAGCTTTATAATATTTTTTTTTGCATCTAGTTTTACTCAGTATGATCTGCAATTGCTGCTGTAATTTTATATTTACATATATTTTTATATATCTTAATTTAATGTTTTAAATATACTATAAAAACTTTACATTCATTATGATTTCGTGAGTATCATCCTTGGTTTTTGACGGTTTTACAAGGTTTTGATAGTTTCAACCATTTTTTGACGCCAAAAATTCATCTCCGGTTTATTGTTTTTTTGCAAATGTAATTAAACATTAAAAATTTTTTGAAAATTAAGGTCCCTAGTTAAGGAGTCTATGATTTGATTCTTCTCTTTATAGTATTTTTTGGAGCGAAAAACATTTTTATTTTAACGGAACATTTGAAGCATTGCTTTAAAGATTTAATTTTTTATGGATTTGTGCAGAAATATTCTAATGATATTTTTGCAATACTATGTTGAAACTTACTAAAGACGTATCATTTAAATTTGTAAAAACGCAAGCTGTTTTTTTTCTTCATTATCCTATATGTTAAATATATCCTATATATTCCACCTATATATTATTAATATTAGAGCAAAGATTTTAGTATTATAAAAATTTTAAAAAGTGTTCTTAAAAACCTCAAAAACTGCTTTTAAAACATCAAAACATCTGCCATCAAAAAGAGCAGAATTTATTTTAAATTAGTAGATTTTAAATAAATAAACAAGAATCTCAATTTGAAACGTTAATTTTTTTCTAAATTTACTACATGTAATTGTAATAAATATGTAAACTTAATCAAAATATAGATGCAATTTCGTTTGAAATGGAGAAAAGAAATAAAGGGTAAAACAAAATGGCAAGAAAACTCAATTTAAAAAATAACAAATAACAAAAAAAAAATAATAAAAAATGCATAAAAATAGTTTTGGAATATGAAATTAATAAATAAATAAATAAATCTCGGAAAAATGTCCTAAAAATCTTTTAAAACGCTTTAAAAGAGAAAAAAATGCTAATGTCATTAAAATTCGGGCCTAAGTTAGTACAAATTTAAATTAGAAAAAAATTAGAATTTTGGATTATAAGAAATTGCTCAAATGTTCTATCCCTTTTATATCTCCAAATATTCATGATAAAGCATTGCCATCATTTTTTAAACTTCAGTTCCCTAATGTAATTTAAGTTTCATGTCATGAACTTCATTTTTCTGGAATACGAAATTAATAAATAAATAAATAAATAAAAATAAATGAATAAAAAATAAATAAACCAAAAACAAATAAATAAATAAATCTCAGAAAAATGTTTTAAAATTTTTTTAAAACGCTTTAAAAGAGAAAAAAATGCTAATGACATAAAAACTTAGGCCCAAGTTAGTACAAATTTAAATTAGAATAATTAAAATTTTAGATTTTAGGAAATTGTTCAAATGTTCTATCCCTTTTATATCTCCAAACATTCTTGATAAAACATTGCCATCATTTTTTTAACTTTACTTCCCTAATGTAATTTAAGTTTCATGTCATGAACTTCATTTTTCTGTAACAAATCGTTTTGTAATATACTCTTTCATTTCATTCGCTAGCTCATCTCAATAACATTCTTGTGTACCAATCCATGTAATATTGTTTCAACTTCAAGAGCAATATTGAGATAGGAAAGAACAGATATTCAGTTCCATCAAAGTCATTGAACTGTCGCAAATATATAATTCAGTCATCTTAATAATATGTTTTCTTGTTCTTCATCTAGTTTATATACACGCTTGGGTGCATATATTTATTTTATAGGCGGGTATAATGCTGATTCGTTTTTTTTGAAATTTTTTTATTATTTTTTTATTTTTTAATATAGTGTATTTCTTTATCTTCATTTGAATTTCCATTTCTTTCTTTCTTTGGTCTTCAATGCTAAATTGTTTGCATTTTACGTTAGATAGTATTTTTTTAAAGGGATAATTATTTGAGATAACAATATTTCTTAAGGGAGAATAACATAGGTGGAAGACTTCTGATTGAATAAATCATTATATATTTTTAAATTATTTGAACTATGTTTTTTATAGTATATAAGAATTACGATAGATTATAACTAATGAAATAATTCTGTAAAGTTAACGAATTTTCTTTCGTAAAACAGTGACAGGCCCAGAATTTTAAATTTTCATCCAATTTTAAGATATTATAACATGTCACAGCTTTTATGTTTCTTATGTAGTTTTTGTTGCTCGCATTTTTTTTAATGAAATGGCTTCATATTAAACAAAGAAAAAAATGTTTTACAGTCAAGGTTTAATATTTAAAAACTACTAAAGTCGTTCAATTTTCGTTCAATGAAAGTTACATTAAAAAAATAAATGCTTTAAAATTTTTACTAAAATCGGAGGAAACCTGAAGAAGTTATCAAAGATGGAAAACGCTCTTAGAAAATAACGTCATAACATCGAAAGCTTGTGAAAGATAATTTCATCCCATGAAATGTATTGTTTCTTTCTCATTATATTAGTTACAAATAATAATGTTTGAAAAATGCATTTTGAATGATTTTAAGGTCGCATACTAAACGTTGCCTTGCTTGAATAAGTTTTTTTTTATGCATTTTTAACGATGTTATTCGATTTTTTTAACCTGAAAGTGTATATCATACATGCACGCAAAAACGCGAAATGTGTTGTATTTTCTTCATTTATGTAAATTTCTACTTTTAGTTTAAGGACACTATTTTGAAGTGTGCATTCTGCCAAAATGTATAAAAATAAATAATAATATTAATATATCGATTTTTCGATACATTAATATTATTATTCGAATCGATTTAAAAAAAAATATTTCATAGCTATGTGAGGTTTTCTTTAACGATGACGCCGCTTCTAAGTTTCAAGAAAAGATTTCATTTTTAGTTTTCACACTTTAAAATGCTGACAAACTTATAAGAAAAGCTGTTTTTGCGTAATAAAATTCCCAGCTTGCACATAGCATACATCTTATTTGTCATTTGTCATACTTAGCGAATTAAGATTAACTTTAGCCACAAGTTTATTATCTGTAAGTTTTTTTAAAAAAATTTATAAGACTAAAGAATTAACTTATTTATATTATTAGCACTAATTTCATCTTTACACTGTTTTTTATTAAAAATATTTCGAACCAAATTAGTAAGTATCTTTTAAAATAAAATTATAAATCAAATGAAATAAATATAACTATAAGTTTCAATGTGTTAAAAGCGTAGAATATTACTTTTTTACGATTATAACAACTGATAAATGAGATTATTTTTGTTTCCTTCAAAAAAAAAAAAAAAAAAAAAAAAAAAAAAAAAAAAAAACTCATTAACGTATAACTTGCTGTTAATGATTTATAGATAATAGACTATTTTTAGCATTGGGTGGAGAAATAATTGTCGTAAAATAAGAAGTTCTATTGCTTCTAATAGACTGTCTCGTGATAGATCCTACGGCAATAAGATAAAAGGTTTCTGCAGGCTGTTGTGATGACTTGATGTAATGCTTTGAATCTAGGTTTATGTCACAAAGTCTGCGGTTGGATTCGCGTCTGTTATGTAGCTTTCCGACAATACACACACTCGTTTTTTATCAGTCATTCATAGGGTTTCCCTCTTTCACTCTTTCTTTTCTTTTTTCTTTCCTTCTATTTTTTTCTTCTTTTTCTTATGGCTTACGAAAAATAAAGCAACAGCTTAGTGTATTTTAAAGGGAGAGATAAATGCCATAAAAAAGCATAATTACTCTTAGATTTAAAAAAAAAAAAAATTCTGAAAGAAGACTATTTTTGGCCTTTAGACATGGTAAAATTTGTTATAAATATTATTATATTTTTAGAAAGAAATTCAGTATTTATGCACTGTGAAAAATTCCGGATCTAGTTACGTTAAAATTTACCGACATATTTTGAAGGGAGAGATAAAGGCCATAAAAGAGCATAATTACTCTTAGATTTAAAAAAAAAAAATTCTGAAAGACTATTTTTGGCCTTTGGACATGGTGAAATTTGTTATAAATATTATTATATTTTTAGAAAGAAATTCAGTATTTATGCACTGTGAAAAATTCCGGATCTAGTTACGTTAAAAATTACCGGCATATTTTGAAGAGAGAGATAAAGGCCATAAAAGAACATAATTACTCTTAGATTTAAAAAAAAATCTAAAAATATTCTGAAAGAAGACTATTTTTGGCATTTAGACATGGTAAAATTTATCATAAAATTTATTATATTTTTAGAAAGAAATTAATTATTTATGCACTGTAAAAAATTCCGGATCTAGTTACGTTAAAAATTACCGGCACTCAGGTTGCTAAACCGTAAAATGATACGGAACAAAAAAATCTGATATACCATTGTTTTTACAGCAATAGAAAAATCACTAATTGAATAAATATTACTATAAAAATATGGATTTATATTTTACTGTAAAAATGAATTTTGTGGATGATGTACCCAAAGTGCTGGTACTTTATGCCATAATTTGATCCAGAATTTTTTACAGTGAGTACTTCTATTACTAACGAAAAGAAATAAATTAAAAAAAATGAAAATTGTGTCCTTTTCTTTTAATAATTTCAATCCTAATACGAATTGTTTATGTTTACAGGGTATTCCGTAAAAACCACCTTTAATATATGTTTTTAGAAACTTTATTAAAAAATGAAAACAATAAGTGGATCGCAAATAAATATTTTAGCTAGAAAAAAAGAAAATCACTAGTGCAGGCTGAAACTTGAAGTTTTTTTTTTATTTATTCGTCTTTCGAGACCTCTCTATTTACTCTGATAATCAAATAGATTTTGGTGTTTTGTGCACCAATCTTTCTCAATTGTGATTTATCAGATTTCGATAGTGTTTCTGTCAGGGTTGGGTTTTTGACGTCAAAAAGTGGTTTTTGACATGACAAGGGTATAATACTGGTTTAAACCGTCAAAAACCCGTCAAAAATGTCAAAAACTAAGGTTTGCCAAAAAAAATATATAAACTTCAAAACTACCAACAGTTGCCATGCATTATATTGAAATTTAATTATACTATAGGTAATCAGCAGGTTTTAAAATATTTTTTAATTAAAATTAAGGTAAAATAACAGATTTAAAATCTCAGAAATTTATATTCAAATGCATGTGCAGAAAAATTTTGCACAAAAATTTTTTAAATATTTATATTTTGAAAAAAACAATTTTTTTTTTGATACTTAAGAAAATTAAAAGTTTATTACTATGCATTTTTGACATATAAGGAACATATAACTAATATTTATAAGGAACTTACAAGTTATGTTGTATAAATACAAACTTGATACAAGTGTATGAAAAAAATTTTTAATGTTATACCGAATATCTTTATTATCCAGTATGTTAATTTGAATTTAAAAGCAGTTATATTTATGAATAATGATAAATATAATTCATATTGTTTATTATATTTATTTATAATTATTACACTTATCATTTTAAAACCATTTTTACCTCTTAATTTTTCCCCCCACTTGAATTAAGAATACAAATAATGCATATCTTGAAAGCAAGAAGTAATTATTCAACAGCTGAATATTTAGATATTCAACAAAACTATGTATATAGTATTCAGCAAAATGAAATTCACAAGTATTTGGATAAACTAAATTTTCAGCATAGTAAATGAATAGGCTGAATATACTGTAAATCGACACTAACTACTCTGTGTATTTAACAGAAAGCACTTAAATTTGTATTGTCTTATGTTAAAAAGATTATTAAGAAGATTTAAAAGAATATTAAAAAGATTTTTCTTTAAAAGATGTCTAATGTACAAAACTGCTAATGTTTATCTTTAAAAATGTCTAATTTTTAGTATAATCTATACTATACAATAAATTTGGTTATAAATAAATTTCTTAATAATATCACTGCAGATTTTCAATAACACATGAAAATGAATACATAATATTACAAAAGATGTGAGCTTTCAAAAGTACAAGATTTTGGTTACTATTCAAAATATAAGTGTTTCTTCAAAATTTTAAATTTATTTTTTCTAGAACATATTTAGAAACACTATCCTTTATAAAAAATATATAAATTTTATGTATTAATTAAATTTCACATATGAATATAGGTTTTTGACATTTTCGACATTTTTGACAGTGAGGTTTTTGACGTGACGGTTTAAAGCATGGTTTAAACTGTCAAAAACTGTCACATGTCAAAAACCTGCCAACCCTGGTTTCTGTTCTTTCTTGATTTAAATATTCATTTGCGATCCTAAATGAGTTAATTCTTTTATCTTCATTTTTGATAAGGAATCTTCATTTTTGATTTATCTCATTTTTGATTTAGAAAGGTCATTTTGAAATTTATTAACAGTGTAGCGTATTATTATGAATATATTGACATTGTAACAACTCATTGTAAGGTATATTAAAATATGTAAATCAATATAAAAATACTATTTAAACTTCATTATGTAGAAACTGTTATAGTGTTACTCTATGCAAAGAAAAACAGCTTTTTCTCTTGTAGAAATAAGGGGTAATCGCTATTTTTTTTTCTGCCTCTAACTTTTAAATGATATTGTAGCTTTATTTATTTTATAAAAAGTCATATAAGGCGATACACAAATGTAATAAGTAGTTGTAAAGCAAAATTTTCTTTTAATTTTTTAATTCATTTGACTTTTTATCGAAATTTACGTTTTATGAAACGTTTCGAATTTATCAAAGATATTTTGTTTAAAAATTAAATATAAAGTGTATTATGATAAAACAGTTGTAAAACATGTTACTTTGCCAAAAATTCTTCATTTTTATATTCTTTAATGAATGTATGCATCAAATCAAATTAATACTTTTAGCCTGTTTTAAATGTTTCATGTTTCAATATTTTATTTTGACGTTATAATATGAAAGGAAATACAGTTAGTTTAATTACATTTGATTTGCGGTTGTAAAAATTAGTGTAAAATTTGCGGCATTATATAGTTCTAATTTATGGAAACGTATGAAATACTGTACATTATTTTTGTTATAAATAATATGCGAAACAAAATGTTCAAACAAATGAAAGAAAGCATCTACTTTTGCAACTACTGTTGTATTGTTTTCTTTCAGTGTTTTTATCTAAAAAATTGTTGAAAACTAAAAGTTTAAAAATGAATTTCAGTTAATATAAAACAAATTGTTTCTGGAGAAGTCAATAAAAGATACATAAAACAGAAAGCAATAATTTTTCTAGTATTATTTGGTTTTTAGAATTACCTTTACTGGAATGAAAAAATATTTTCTAATAAATTATTTTATATGGGGTTAAGATGATCATACTTTAAAAAATCTAGTTCATGTAGATACTGAGGTAAGCTTCCAAGATATTTCACATCTTATAATCTACTGTCTCAAATAATAAACACTCTGTAACTAACATTTTGTACTTATTCAAGACGAGAAACACTGGATAAGCACAAGAAAACAAACTAAACTTACGAAAAACTGGTAAATAAACTAAACCCTGATGATGTACTCGGCAGCATTCAAGGGGACCTAAAATACAACACTTATATGAACATTTTAAAATTTTTTCAATTTTTGCTTATGATGCTTTTACTGAGGGGTTGTTTGGTTTAAACTGTCACTTTTATTCTCCACTTTGAATCAGGTTGGGTATATAATTAGTTGCTTTTATGAACGGTTTCTTTTTAATTATTTTATACTCAATCTTAGTTGGGTTAGTTTCGTTAATTTTCGGTCGTTTATTTTTATTTATTTACATCCTGATACTTCACATTGTTATTTGCTATTTTCCACTCAAAGGCTGCTTGTTCTTTGTGTTTATTGTTGGCCTGTTGCCATAATTTGTATTTTGTATTGTAATTTTAGTTTTTTAATGTTTGCAAGGCCGATGGCTTAGCAAGGTCCCTCGATCGTGCATGCACCTTGTGAACCTGGGGTTCCTCTCGGGAATTCTTAACCCTTTGATGCAGATGGAACACCAGTGTCCCTTTTATATATTTTTTCTGACGCTCTAATTACATGCAAAAATATTTTTTTTACTTTTCAATTATAAAAAACAGTCTAAAATAATATGTTAGATTATTGGAATTATATTTGCACTAAAATATAAAATCTTAAGAAAGTAATTTTAATAAAAAAATTGTTCATTCATATTCAAAAATGTATCTATAATAATTTTGTGAATTAAAGATTTTTCAATGATGAATAGCTGTTTCTAGTAGGTCTAAATAAGTGCAAATAAGTTCAAATTTGAAAAATTATTGTTTGGAAGTGAGCAGGGTTTGGAAGTTATTACTTTTTACGCGGAAAATGATACTGGTGTTTCATGTTGTATATCATAACCATGAATTATTAAAAGGCTAAATATAATATTTATTTTTCAATTATTTTTGCCTAATTTAGTACAAAATAAGGAAAACAGTATGAGAAATATGTTTAATTAAAACTTTGCTCCGGGGGAAAAACTTTTCATTGTAAATTCTGTTTCACTTCCATTGCTAATTTAAATTTTAATATTTAACGAAAAGTAAATTCATTTAAACCTGGAGAAAACCAATAAGTTTCAAATGCTGTTAAATGCTGTTAACTTGTTCAAATGCCAATAAGTTTCAAATTATTTTTTAAACATCGGGATGCAAACTAATTACTGCAAGATTACTTTTCCACTCCATAGTCTTAAGTAATCCTGCCTTAAATCATTTGCATTTTGATATTTTGAAAACTTAGGTTTCCGCATTTGAAACTTCATGGATTACTCTAGTTCCCCATTAACTCGCTTATTTATATTTTAAATTTTAAGTTACGTACTCGCGTAGATGAAAGAGAGATTTGTCATAAGGACTTTCTTCCTCGGTAAAGCGCCCTCGTAATGCAATGACGGATTTTTCCTTCTGTAATATTTTCATTATTGGGCGGGATGGATTTTCAAAGATTGTAGTTTTGGGGAGAGGGGTTTGTAATTATTAAGTCTTCATTTTGAAAATGGATGTTATTTATAAATTTAATGTTAAAAATGCTTTATTCTTAAATAAACAAAAAAGAGCAAAATTGAGTATATAAAAACCTACTTTTGCTTAAGTAGATTGTTAAATGCTACTTTTAACCTCACTCCAAAACATTCACAAATTCGTTTGCCCCACTATTTACTAGCAATTTAAAGTAAAAAAAAGGAAGTTTTAAAGCTTAAAGCTTAGCAGAATTGATTTTAAATATTAAATAAAAAATAAAATTCGAAACTTACCCAGTTTTCAACGATAAATAAATTTTTTTTTAAAGATCTAAAAATTGTCTAAAGAAAAGATTTTTTTTTCTATTTTAATTTCTCAATTTTTACTGAAACTTATAGTAATTCAAACACTTTCGTTTAAATTAATGTTAACTTTTTTCTTTAAGGAAATTTTAATTTAATAGTTAATTTTTAATTTAACTGTTAACAATGATATTTGAAGTGATATTTAACACAAATATAAAAAAATTATATTTAATGCTTACAAATTGGGTTAGCTTGCAGTAAAAAATGCATGGTCCATTAATGATTAAAATTTTGAATATTGCGTTTATTTTTAATATTGTATTTTAAATTTTTAAAATACAAAATACAATTTTATTGCTTTCCGAAAGTTTAATATTTTAAATTTTTAATATTGTATTTATATGATGTTAAGGGTAATTTCTTTTAATTTAAAAATCATATTTTGCGGGTTTTATATTTTTATAGTGCTAAAATAATATTTTTATAGTGTTACTTTTTGTATTTAATTTTAAAAACTTATTTCCTTTGTCCTATTAAATATTATTGAACAAAGAGTGAAATATAAGATTAAATTATTCCATTAATGAATATAAATTTTTTAACAGGGGCATTATTTATATTATTTTAAGGGTAATTTTTATCAAATTTAAAAACATTTTTATATAGTTTTAACGTAACTGTTATATTTTTATAGTATTATTTTTTGTATTTAATTTTAAGAATTTTCTGCCATTGTCTCATTAAATTCTTTTGAAAAAAAGTGAAATGTGTGATGAAATAAATACAGTGCCTTCCGAGTTTCCAGTCTTAAAGCTTGATTTCTTATCTTTACTGTTGCAGAAAAATTATGATCGCCAACTTTTGAACGTATTTTTCCCGTTGAAGAGAAACGTTTTCGGGGGTCAGCAACTTCTTATATTATTCGGTCTCTCCAAGTATCAAAAAATTTACTCGTAACCATTGTAATTAAATGTTCTATTTTCATGTAAAATTTACTTAAGTACCCTTATTTAATTTATTTTGGCGACATATAAAGAGCAATTATTTGCCAAGGTCAGTACATTGGCCGTGAGCCAAGTATCCGCGACAATCGATTTTCTCTTGCGGTAACGGGAACACGCTTGCGCATCCTTTTGCTTCCAGTTGGAAAGATGCTACATCAAGAGAGAACACTCAGAATTACATTTTCAATCCTTTTCTCGATGAATTTCAATAACTGACGTATTTATTTAATTTTCAAGCTTAGATTTCTTCTCGACTATTATTAAATGTTAATTTTTTTTAATCGAAAATTAAAATACAAAAACAAAAGTGTTATTTAATCTTCTTGCAAGTGTTGTTCCATGAAAATAATTTGAGAGTTCCGTGGGACGCGTTGATATTACTAACTAGTAAACTAAGTAGAATAATTATAATCAGTGAATTACGTTTTCAGTGTTTTTCTGTTTGAATTTCTATTACCGATGTATTAATGTGAATTTAAAGTTTAGATTTTTAATGAATCTGCCATTATTAAATGTTATTTTTTAATTGAATATTAAAATACAAACAAAAGTGTTATTTGTTTTTCCCATAAGCATTGTTCCATGGACTTATTTTAAAGGTTTTAGGAGGCAAGTTGATATGTACTAACTAGTATCCCTTATATACTACCTACTACCTATACTAAAGTACCCTTTTGTTATGAGCCCCGAATTTAGCCGGCATTTACGCGAAGACTTTTGTGTAAGAGCGCCAAATTTGGCCGGCATCCACGCGTCGACTTACGTGTAAGAGCGCCGTATTTAGTCGGCATCCACGTGATGAGCTGTGTGTACGTGAGCCGTATTTAGTCGGCATCCACGCGATGACCTACGTACGAGCGCTGTATTTAGCTGACGTTAGCGTGATGCTGTTTGATAACCATTACTACCTACCACTAAAAGCATATTTTGAACTCGCTTCATATGTTTTGTAAATAAGCTGCATTTTTATTTATAATACTTGCAAAATATCCAAATATATTGGAATGTAACTTGGTACTTTTATTTACGTCGCACTAGAGGCACAGGTGGGCTATTGCCGGCGGTCTGGGAAACATCTCCGAGGATGATCCGAAGACATGCCATCACGATTTGTAAGGCAATTTCATTAATTTGGCCATGGATCTGAAGGGAGGGTCGGGAAAGCCTGGTTGGTAGGGCACTGGGCCCATGTACAAGAGGTCGTGGGTTTGATCCCTGCCGGCCGAAGACTCTTCGTGCTGTAAATGTTAAATGGTGCACGTTAAATCTGTCGAGTCACAAAGTCCTCCATGTCCCCATAACAAATCAATACCTCTGGGGGTATTCATACATTAGTGGTCGTAAACCCAAAAATTGGGTCGGCTGTTCAACGACGGGTATAAAATATATTATAAAATTAAAAATAGATCCGAAGGGGAAGGAAATTTTCTCCAGCTCCTTGTACCCATGGTGCTGCTCAGTGACCGACCACAGGACTTTTGATTACACATATTTTACGAGCACGTATATCGCATGTACTTGGTGGGTTTTAGCGGTGCCGAGGATCGAACCCCGGCCCCTCCAGACCGGAGTCCGATTCAACTGTTATATAGAAAATCCCAACATCAGCTTACCAGCATAGAATGTGCACACTTCGTGGCGCGATGCACCGTTTCAGTGGCGTCACTTCAGCGAAAGAGCGAAAAAAGCTAGTCGTTATATTAAGTGCATAAAAATATCTGCTTTTGGTGTAGTATAGCCATTTCTGATCATGTTAGGAGATAATTGGGTCCGCTGATAAAATTTTTTATCGTTTAAAAAGACGCTTCACAAAATATTTTAACCCCAAAAAATGATTCTTCACAATATTTTTAAAATATTGAATTGGACCCTTCTTAAAATATTTTAAATCTACAATATAACTCATTGAAAGACATTGTTTTTGTGTTTTTTACTCAGAATATCTTATTTTCTCATGTTCACAAAAACGGGACCTTGGTTGAAAAGGACGCGATTCAACGGCAATTTCAGATTCAAAAAAATTGTGAATAGATTTTGGCAAAATGTCTGAACAAACCACTATTTTTTTTTTTTTTTTTACAAAACCAGGACCCTATTTTCAAAAATTTACAAAACTGTGAGTAGATTTTTTCACAATTTCACAAAAACGAATTTTATAAACATTTTTGCATCAAAGACTAAGACGAGAACATTATTAATGTAAAACGAAATCCTTTCAATTTCATATTGTACAAGTTTCTGTGTAAATCAAACATTATTTAAAAAATATTTATTGAGAAAAATATGAGGAAACATTTGTACAATTATCATCTTTCTAAAAGAAACCTCTAGAAAAGATCATCATAGAATTATAAACAGAATTTTCTGCATACGATACAATTTATTCAGAATCCGTATGAGTGCTTGCTTACTACTTATTTTCCTATAATGAACATTGTTAGCTGTTGTTTACGCTTATTATTTCAGATTCTATTTCTAAGTTTCTTGTTTAAGTTCAATCAGTACCTACACGGAGTAAAAAATTCTGCTTTAATTACCGCACTTGTATGACAATGACTTTTCTGGAAGAAAAACAAAACAGCATGATGATCTAATAAAAACAACATATTTCCATTCGTTATACAACCTGAAATTCTGGTTTTGAAATATATGATTCTTATTACCATACTTTTAGTAAAAATATGAAAACTGAAAAGTAAATTTAACAAAATAAATGGCTTTAATGTCTAAGGTAAAACTACCAAATTTTATCACATTTACTACCAAACATCGTAATAAATCATATTTTATTGTTAATTTTACTGTAAGTCATTACCAAAGCGCTTCAGTAAAAATCACCGTGCTTTTTGATGTTCCTATAGAGCCAGAAACACGGCTAACTTTACCATATTCTGGTAGCTGTGACCATAAATTTTTAATTTGTGTGCTTCAGATAAATCAATTTTTTTTTTTTTAAATTTTTATTTCGGCTTTCAATTTTGAAATAACAATGTTTTTCTCTCCCTTACTTCCGAGATGAATTTTTTTTTAGCAAACGAAGAAAAGGGGAAAAACTTTTTTAAAAATTTCTTTACTAAACTAATTTTTCAAAAATTGTCTGCTTGATTTGCTAATATTTTTTTAAAATTACTCATTTTTTCCATCGCTCTAATAAAATTTAGCATTGTTGTTAATATAGATTACTAAAACCTCACTTTTAATAAGTATTTACTTCTTATTCGTAAAAAATTCTTTTTAGTCAATATGAAAATTCTTTTGAAAAATAAAATTCTTTTGTTCAAAAAGTAATCACAAAAAAATTATTTCCTATTTTATTATTTCTATAAAATAAAATGAGAAAGATAGGGAGAGGTTCGATAGTTGAGACATCGTTATATAGTATGGTAGTATGCATGCTTGATAATTTTTTTTCAAATATAAATTAAAAATGACAAAATATAGTCTATATTCTCTATATTCCACTGATATGTAAATCGATGAACTAAGCAAGTTGTCGCGAACTTGTAATTTTTTTCCCAACTTTGTTGGCAAATATTTTTTTGTTTGTCTTAACCTTAATTTAGGGCTGGTTTTCGTTCTTTTTTGTATTCCTAAATCATTAAATACCTAAGCTGTGTTAAGTTATTTGCCGATTCATCCTAAAAAATGGGTAATTTAATAATTATTTATTTTTATTTTTTATGTAAAACGATAACAGCTTTTGAATGAATATTTACGTATGGAATAATTTTCTTTACTTCTGCAAGTTTCGCAATTTGTTTTAATAAATAAATTGTAACGATATTTAAACTTCGAACTTGAATTTTATTTTATATCCGTCGTTGAAGGTTTACGACTACTAATGTTCAACTCCGTTGTCTTGTAATTTTGAACCAATCCAGAAGACAAGGAAATTCCTGGATCAGTACCCCCAGAGGTTTGATTTGTCATGGGAACATGGAAGACTTTGCGACTCGACAGATTTAACGTGCATCAGGCACCATTTACTGCACGGGGAGTCTTCGGCCGGCGTGGATCGAACCCACGAACTCTTAGACAGGGGCCCAGTGCCCTACCAACTAGACTATCCCAGCCTTCGAACTTGAATTTGAAAACATTTATATTCTGTCAATTCTTGCTAGTTCTATTTAGTACGCGAAACACGTCTGTAAATAATCAGGGTGGCCACCCACCTGGAAAACCTTGAAAACCTGGAATTATCAGGGAATTTTTTTATACTGGAAAAAACCTGGAAATATCAGGGAAATTTGGATAAAAACCTGGAAAAATCAGGGAATTTTAAAGAAAAGATGGAAATTTTTTCTTTGATAATTTTTTTAATTTCACCAATTTAAATTATTTACTAATTTTCTTAATTTAAATTATTTCATCCATTATACCCACTTTTTTTAAACGGAAATGTATCGCCAAACAGTTGAAATATCATCAATTTAGCGATACTTTGCTTGCATCAAAATTTGCTCCATTACAGCTCTGTTAAACTAGAATGCCACATAAAATTCTGCCATGGTTGCTAAACGAATGTAGAAACCTTTGACCGCTATGTGACTGTGCAATTTAGGAAAGATTCTGGTGGAGGTGGAAAAAGGGATTAGGAAATTAGCTTCTGTTTTTAAATTCTGTCATTGGGCTGAATCCATTTATAGCTCAAGTTTGTTCCAATGCTTTGGTGGTAATTTTTTTTCTATTTTGACAAAATGTTTTTGTATTTTTAACTTTATGAAATTCTCCAAAAATTAGTTGGTTATAATTTAATAATAATAAACTTTATATTGCACCTTTTTTCTAAAAGCTTTTCTACTCTCATTCAAAGAAATCTACGAATTATTTTTTCTCAGCAAACCAACCAATCACACATTTTTTTACAATCGCTAACAGCAATGTTTGTCGACAAATCTTTACAATTGTTGCATTAATGACTTTTGATTCAAAATTTTGTACCAAAACATAAAAAATTAAATAAAACAATCTTGCCAAATCGTCAAAATAAATTATTCTTTTTCAAGATGATATGTTGAAAAAATAGTATTTCGAATAAAATATTTTATAATACCGACACTTGTACACATCCTACACTTTATAAGAAAAAAGAAACAAAAACCTGGAAATTTTAAGATTTTTATCTGGAAAACCTGGAAAAATCAGGGAAATTTGAAATCTGATTTGAGTGGCCACCCTGATAATGTTTTAATGTTATCTTCTGCTTACTATTCACTAGACGTCCCATCAAACTTTTGCAGCTATTTTTCTTTTTTTTCGGTTGTATATTACAGGTTGAATAATTTAATTACTTTATTAACTGTGCTGTAATTAATTTATTTATTTAAAGAAACTACTTCGAAATAAGCATATCATTATAAGTTGAAATTTCAAATATTTATAAAATTTTTATATTTTTCAATTAATTTTTTTCTTTTTACATTTCTTTATGACCATTATGAAAATTTTTATTTACATTTCCTTTTTTTTATGATAATATATATTTGAGCACTTTGTGATATTTAGAACAGAATTTATTGAATTCTTACAAAAATATTGTATAGTTATAATTTCAGGTTGCTTTGGAAATTAAAATTCTTTAAATTAGTTGGCAGTCTGTGAAATTAAGGTGCTCATTTAATTAAATTTCACTTTTGTTTAATAGCTTAAAAAATTAATTTCCTCCCGACTTGACAAGGTGGCTCAGAGGATAACACGTTCGTTTTCCAGATTTCCTATGAGGTGAGGTTCGAATTTCAGCTGTGGCTGATTGATACGAATTCTGCTCGCCGCTCGTACCGACCACAGTGCTGGCGGAAAATATCCTCAGTGGTAGACGGATCATAGGTTAGAATCCCTTTGCTATCGGGCTTACCGTGGGAAGATTTCGTGGTTAGTTCCATCAAAAAATCCTTCTCCCAATGTCTGATTCAGGAGTCCCCTTGCCTTCTGGGTTGGGTTCAAAACTACAAGACTGCGAAGTTGAATATTGATAGTCGTTATCTCAGAATTAGGACGGGTGTTCTAAGCCGGCTATAAAATATAAAATAAAACGATACTTCTACAGGTTGTAAGAACATTTTGAGTAATTTATGTATTTATTTTTGCAGGTAACGGAGACATTCAGAATGAGTACGTGAGAACAGGAAACAATGCCACACTTTATTGCCAGCCTGCTTCGGAAATGGATAAAATTAATCGTCTCATCTGGTATAAAGAAGATAAAAAGATAGCAGAAATAGTAAATGGTAGAAGGACGTTTTGGGATGCTGGTAGCCATCTAAATCTCCAGTCTCACAATAATGCCCTTTATTTTCGGAGAGTCACTTACAAGGACAGTGGCGAGTATTATTGTGAAGTGAATTCGAAAAGGAGTAGACAATCTCTTGCTCGATTGCTTGTCCAAGGTAAGATTTGCTTTTACCTGAACTCGCTGTACAAGGTGATTATGAAATAATTTTGCCCCCTATAAAGAGCATATCATTTAAGTGAATGTAATAAAATTTTGTACGTAGGGTATTATGATCTATGCGCTGAAGAATGACGTTAAAAACGATTGTGGAGCTATCACGGATACAGTTACAGTGACAAAATTTAGAAAGTTTCAAATGGAAACACTCACTTTTTTGATCGAATCGTAATTCTTACTGTATAAAAGCTAAAATGGAGTTGAAACGGTATTTTTAGAACAAGAAATTGTGACGTTAGGCTTTTGCCATTTGCCGTTTCCTGATCATTAAAAGCAGATTTTATTTGCCAATTGGAATTTCGATCACTTTTCGTCATTATCCTTAAATTTTATTTTTCCAATGCCCTCCTGTGTTAACATCCGTCAATTCAGGCATATACAAGGCGATTTTGTTGACCTCGCTTTCAGGAGCACCATATTAGGTGGGCCAACGTCGCTCCCACAGTGAGGACAGATAGTACAGAGAAGGAAAAAACATCCATGCCTTGCCCGGGATTCGAACCCAGAACCTTTCTGATGCAAGGACAGTTTCCTGCTCTCTACACAGGCCGGTCGACTTATCTTTAACTAACAGATGCAAAATTAAACGAAGAAAATTATAATGATTTTAAAACTACGTTTTTTTTTCAAAATTTTTTTAATGTTTACTAAAAAAGAAAATATTTTTATTTTTGTTCCACAGGAAACGAAAAACGTGGGGCGTATCACATACGTAATAATAGTATGTCGAATTCGTAATTTCTAACACTACCTAAAATTCCCCACGTTTTCGAAAGTAGTGCACCTCATGTTTTTGTTTTACGGATGGACAAAACTAAGAACGTGGTTAATTATTATTTTTTTTCTCTATATTTGTAGCTTGTTTTTTTATTTTATTTATTTTTATAATGCGGTTTGATGTTGTTTTTTTAAACATATTATAGGGATCGTAGTAAAGACAGCACCAAATATATATAAAAAAAAAACGTCATTTTGAAACATCAGTATATAGTATGCTGGATTTTATGTTCAGTATGCAAAAGCTTATATCCAAATCACAATTATTACCACCTAATTTGATAACGCTTTACAAACATTTATCATAGAAAATATATATTTTGCGTGCAAGAGGTAGGTAGATATGTGGGTATTTTATTTAGGTCGCATTAAACTGCACAAAGGGCTATTGGCGACGGTCTGGGAAACATCCCTAAAGGTGATCAGAAGACATGCCATCACGATTTTGATCCTCTGCAGAGAGGATGGCTCCTCCGCTTTGGTAGCCCAATGACCTGCGCGCGAAATCGAGCACTTTACAGTAGAATAGTTTAACGAGGACCGATACCGCGCACCCTCGATCCCTACGTAAGCTGATCAAAGTGGTCACCCACTCGCTTACTGATCGCTGCTAGTGATGCTTGACTTCCGTGTTCTACTGGGAACTGTGTCATTTCGATCAATCCACAGCGGGTCATTTGCGTGTAAAAAGGACTATCAACGTGTGGACAGCACATGTTTTTTTTTGCATTTTGTGACATCACGAAGTTAACTGTTCGAATAACTTAGCTTACTGTGAAAAATTTTGCTAAACTGTTTACATTGAATCCTATGTTAAATCAGTGTTATTCACATTTGAGCTGGATATCTAAAAAAAATATAATATAAAGTGTTTTCGGGCGCCAGAATGCTGAAATAGGGCATTAACTGATAATATTTGAATGCATTTCAGTCGTTCTGGTGTGAAACAACATCGAGAATGGATCTTGAAAAAATTCCTTCATGCAATTATCTGATCAGTCAACTAAATCGATGACGCTATGTTTTTTGTTTGAGTAAAGTAAAGCTTGAGGAAGGTAATGATCTTCATTTATAGTAAAATGAAACATGCTTATTTTTGTATAAATATTCTTGCAACGTAATCGTAGTCCCGCAGTGGACTGATCGTTAAGACACGGCTCCCAACAGATCACTGAAGTCAAGCATCACTGACTGAGGTCAGTGTGTGGGTGGGTGATCACTTTGATCAGTCTGTGAAGGTTCCGAGGGTGTGCGGTATTGGTCCTCGTTAAACTGTTCTACTTTAAAGTGCTTGACTTGGCGGGTGGGTTGTTGGGCTACCGAAGCGGGTGTGCCATCCCCGCTGCAGAGTATCGAAATTGTGATGGCATGTCTTCGGATCTTCCTCAGGGATGTTTCCCAGACCGTCGCCAATAACCCATTGTGCAGCTCTAGTGTGACGTAAAAAGAACTGCAACAGCAATGTAATTGTAAATTATGCTAATTCGAAGATTTCATAGTACAGTTCCGCGCAGTTGTGTTCACCATGGGATCAACATCAATAATATAATCATAGGCTGTATTAAAAAAATGTGATTTATGCTTTAAAGTGAGACAATTGTTTTTCTATTACTGATTACTTGCAATCTTTGCAAATAATTTTTTGAAAAAATTGAAAAACAATTTTATAAGTGGAACAAAAACATGGTTCTTACGGTTTTATATGTTGTATGTTATGTGTCTAGTATCAGTAAAAAATTTGGTCTTTCTATTTTTCTTTATTTAATTATGGCTGTTCAATAAATGTTGAAATAAAATCTACATATGAAGATTTAATCTTCCATATGTGTATTTTATTCCTCTTCAATAATGAAATTAAATATGAATATCGTTAACTATGCATCTGACATTGTTCAAGTAACTTCAATATTTATTAAAATAATGGGAGTAAACATTATGTCAGATTTATTGCCATTGATATTACTGTTACGATAGTCTATTTGTGCAAAATTAAGTCGGAAAACTAATATAATGCTGAAATTTGTTTAGGTGTATACGAGACCTATCGTGCTTTTGTTACTTGTGTATTAATTAAAATGTATAATAAAACAAAGTCTTTTGCCTTTTTTCATTCACAATAATATATTTGTCAGGTAATTTAGCAACATCAGATAAATTTAGGTTTTTTAAAGTGACTTAAGCCAATTCGTAATTTCATAATATCAAACTTTTGTGTTTGTTTTTATATCAAACTTAAATGCATGAAGTTTATTTTTATTTAAATCTTAGCTGTTATAGCTTAAAAAGATATTAAACTCGATGTAATTAGGAAAAAATATTTTCCTCAATAATCAAATTCAATCTTTGCTTTCGTATTTTAACTATACATACTATTCACTATTGTAAAAAAATATGTAAATAAATTTTATTTTATAACCGTCGTTGAACAGCCGACCCAATTTTTTGGGTTTACGACTACTAATGTTCAACTGCGTAGCCTTGTAATTTTGAACCCGATTCAGAAAACAAGAGAACTCCTAGATCGAGTATTGGGAGAAATTTGCCTTCGTGGAGGACTTTTTTGATAGAACTAACTCGCGTTTACGTTACATGGAGAAGAAAACCACTAAAACCTCACACGGTTAGCCTAACGGCTGACTAACCCATAATCCATCTACCACTGAAGATATTTTACGTCAGCACTGTGGTTGGCGCAAGCCGGATGCGGTATTCGTATCGACTAGTCATTGCTGGGATTCGAACCTGGTTCTCCTCTTTGGAAGGTGAAGGTTTTATCCCCTGAGTTATCACGACTCATGTATATAAATTAAAGAAATGTTTATTGAAATAGTTTTGTGCATTTAAGATTAAGGAATATTTCCTATCGTGATCTGTCTCACCAGCTATAGTCGCCAAGGAGCCAAATGGATTTTAGGCTTACAAATTTAAAAATAAATAAATAAATAAATGTTAAGAACGAGTTGCACCCTGTTAGTTGATCTCCTTATGTGATTTTCTTTTTTTATTATATATTTTTTTGCGTCTCGCCGGTACTGCCCGGAAGTTGCCAAGACTTGATGATTATTCTGTTGCAGATCACAAAACGGAAATCTTCCAGAAATAGATTTTATATTTTGTTGTATTTAGCTTAAGAAAATATTGAGTAATTGCTGAAAATAACATTGTTGTAAATAAAAAATAACAATATAATTAAGTCTGAGATTTCGAGGGTGGTTTTTAATTTCAGATTATACAAATTTGAAACTGCCTATTTTAACTACCATTAAACTAAAAAAAAAAAAAAAAAAAAAAAAAAAAAAAAAAAAAAAGAAACTTTAACAATTAAAAGCTTTCTTGATTGTTCATATTGTCCTGTTTATGTTTAACGTAACAATATATTGATGAATTATTTATATTCTAAATAATATATTACGCGTATTAGTTAATAGCAAACCAGCATTAATACAACATTTTAACACCAAATATTATTGATAATAATTAATTGTTAACATATTTTTTTTTATCATGAATTTTAAATTCTCAAAAAACCAGTACTTATTGGTTACTGGTAGCATGAAGAGAAATTCGCCAACAGTTAGAACAATGCCAGTTTCTGATTTACATTTATCACTGGCTACTGATGATACACATGGATGCATCGAATATGAATCCGTGAATATTATACAAAGTGAATATTATTGAGTACTATATTATTGTGAATGTTGCTAAATTTTATTTAGGTAACAAAAACATTTACAATGTAAAAATAGCATAAATGCTAAGTACGCCTGTTAAAGACTTTTGACTTTTTTAACGTAAATGTTTATTAACTTCATAATGCTGTCTTTCAGTTCTTCGACAACGCTGTTAAACTAAATCATTACTTTTTTTAAAAAATTATTTTTGCTTTAAAACGCATACTGTTTTAGAACTGTGTTTTCTTTTAACTGAAAGAAATTTATCACTGTCAAAGTTAGCTCAATTGTGGCGAAACCATGGTATTTAATCATGGTTGATAAAAGCCATATTTTGTTTAACAAAGTTGGAATTTTTTAAAATTTTAATCAGATTTTTTTTAAAAATTGTTTTTGCGTTTAACGATCAAAACTTTTACAAAACGTATAAATAGTACTTCCTATTATTTAACATAATACTGCAACTAAAATTCTTAATGCTACTAGTAATAAAAATTTTAATTTTATAATTTAATTTTTGCGAACTATCTACTGAATAAATGAAGTCAGTTATTTTTTTTTATCAAACTAAAAACATTAATGAATTGCAAAGGCAGAGAACCATCTTGTCCAGTAGAACAGAGAATATTTTTGAAAATAAATTATTATTAGTAGAACAAGTTTTGATTCATTATTTACAAGTAGACCAAGTTCAACTGCTAAAATGTTTAAATTTTTAAACTATTAAACATTTTAATGGTTAAACGTGTTGTCAAAGACAACCAATGAAAATGATCTCTATCATCAGTTTGTATGCTAGATAACAATGTTGCAACTGATGCAAGCAGATGATGCAATTTTTACTGGTTCCAGATTTAGCTGAAGTTTTCATAGGAATTCTTCAAATATTTCACTGTTTTAAATTTATCTATGATATAATTGTTTTAAAATCTTTTTTTAAAAAATATTTTATCTCCCCCCTTATTATAAACCATTCTTTTTTTTTTTAGCTTTATTTGCCAAGCTCTTTTAAAGCTAAAGAAACAGGACCACCCACACGCAGATTTTTCCCTCTCCCTAGATAATAGTTTTGTAGTTAGTAGATTCCGTGCATTTTATATTACATACAGTTGGACCTCTATTTAACAAAGTCGCTAAATTCCGATAATAAGTTCGTTATATGGAAAACTCGTTAAATAGAAAATCACCTTCTGAAATACTTAAACAACACAAAACAGGTTTTTAATTCATAAACACTAGGCATAATTAAATTAAAAAAGCAATTGATGTACCTTTATCTTGTAAGCTAGTATCTACTATTTAATTTATAAATCTTAACCACAAAAGAAATCTGTATGGAAAGCAAGAATAGAGCAAAACATTATCACAGTCACTATCATACTACATGCATTTTCAACTAAAAAAAAAGCTAAATTTATGTATAAAATTATAACTGCATTTATTATAAAGTAATTTTAAACATACATTACCACACGTGCTCTTAAATTTAATTGCCATTGATAAAATCCGTTAATTTGGTTTAAGTTTTTTGTTTGAAATACAAACAAAAAGGGAAAAGAATTTTACTGCTTTCTCTAAGATAACTTTTAGAGAAAGCAGTAAAACATTACATAAAGCAGTGGCTTCGAAAATTAATTCAAAGTCATTTCCCCCCATAAAATGCGTTAACAAGTTTGGAATGTTCTGAAATATTTTGAAAAATAGCGTAAGTGGATCTCAAAGAAAAGTTTGTTAAACAGAAAATTCACTTCGCAATTTGAAAGTTATTTCACAAAGAAATTTCCAAAATTTTCTTGATTCCTCAAAAAAAATTCGCAAAATAGAGAAATTCACAAAATGGAAGTTCGTTAAATAGAAGTTCGGCTGTATTTATTTTTTAAAAATCAAAACACCATATCAAAATGACATGGAAGAAAATATTTTAAAAATGCTTTTAAACCTTTTTATGCCTTTCTTCTTTATCAAAAGAACTCGTGCCAGAAATTTATGCATGAAACCAATCGAAAAATAAATTTAGAATTCAAAACATGCAATGAATTCAGTATACAACTTGAATACCATAAAAAAAAAATTCAATAAATTAATGACTCAAAAAATTTTTGGAAGAAGAAACGGTCTCTATGAAAATTATTACACTATTAAAAATAATCATTATAGTTAAAAAAAATTATGTTTTTTTTTTTAAATACACTAAATGAGGGCTAAATACAAATAGTAAAATGACGGCATTCTCCGCATGTTTTAGTGTAGAAATTTCGCAAAAGTGGAAAAAAAAGTCTTTCAAATTAAAATTTTTGTTTTTAATAAAATTAGACTTGTTTGTTATAGATAACCGTTTTAGGCATTGTTTCTATAATCTTTGACCAAAATTACTTTGGTAAGTAACAAATGTTTTAACGGGAAGTAAATTCTTGTGTCAGCACGTCCAAAAACGCATTTCTCAACTTTTTAAAATTACGTATGGTCACTGCAATGTTTACCTGACCTTTTTTAGTGGTTTATCAAATCACTCTACCTCAAAAAATATTCAGAGTTTCATTAAATTGGTAATATAATTTAACAACTAAAACTATGATAAAAGTATGACTGACGATAACTTAAATGAAAAGATTTGAAAATCTTATCTGTTTAAAAAATATTTGATAATTTAACTAGTTATCTCTAACATGTGAAATATCTGTTAGCTTAACTGTTTTATTTATAAGCCCCGTTTCTGACATCTTTTTCTTCTCTTCACAAGTTATAAGTTAATTCTCTGCAGTTAAGAACCACTAGACAGTGAAAAGAAATAGTTTCATGTATCCCGTGTTTTCAAATTAAAATTATTATTATCTGTTCTTCTGTATTTAACATTGACAATGTTTGCTTGCTTTTGGGTAGTCGTTTTTTTCTTCATTACTTGCATAATATATAAGATTTATTTTCAAAAATAATTTTTTCACTTCAATTTAAATAACCAAATTATGAGTTCGAAATTCCATATAAAGATTTATGGGAGCGGGATTCATGATTCTTAAATGCTCGTTAGAACGGTTTTTTAAAGATAAGTGCATTACTTTGAGTAATGAAGAAATATTATGTTCTCCAGAATTCCCGTGCCGATTTTGAATGAAAGTTGAATAACAACTCATTTATACTATTGTTGTATTAATCATAATTATTTGAATGTGAATCTTTCTGTTCGACAACTTCTCTCCATTTTTCTGACAACTTGAAGTTTTTGGTGAAAAACTTTGACACAAGAATCTTTATCTTAACTAAAGAGTTATTTTTCCCATAAAGAAATAACTGAAAATCTAAAAGACTGAGGTCTGGTGAATTCGATGGATGGGTAAGAACATCCCAACTAAGCTCTAACATTTTGTGTCAAATGCCAAGGATGAACAAGGCCTTCCATTGTTCCGTTGAAACATTAAGTCCTGATTCACTATTTCTGGGTAGTTTTATTCACCAAGTGTCTTTAAATTTATTAATTGTGTTAAATACTATTTATTTTCATTGCATGTTCTGAACTGTTTATATCTCATCTTCCGAAAACCATTTATCGAAAACTGAAACGAAACTTCTGGACAACTTAATAGCTTTAATAATTTCATCTGTTAAAAAAAGGCTTTAATTTAGGAAAAATTTAAAAAAAAAATTCTTCATATAGATTGTTACTAAAACATGTAAATGTAATATTGTTTGACCCCTAAATAAGAAATTGGAAACCAGAACTAAAATTTTAAATTCTACCTTTAAGTGAAACGGGACCAGTAGTTATTTGTTAATTCGTTTATTTTTGTAAAAGATCTTTATATTTTTAAACGCTTCTTTATTTATTTTTTTAATTTATAAAACATAGACGAAATAGAAAAAATATTTAACTTTAATGCTAGTGACCTCGAATTTTGTCTGGTAAGCTAACCCCGATTTCACTAAAGAAAGATCCTCATAGTTAGCTAATTAAAATAAACCTCTAAAATTAGCATTGCAAAAAGATAAGGAAGTGTTTCTCTACGCCTCTGAAGTTCAATAATCTTATTCATGATCAAGGACAAAACCCATCATCGTTTATTGTCGGGACTTTTAAATGATGTTCTCAAATTTAACATCTGAATTTTACGAGAGGATTATATGAAGATCGTATTTTAATCCTATGCTATTTAAAACGTTTTATTTTAAAAAAACAAATACAACTTGAACAATTATAATATTGCATGTAGTCAGAATAATCTTTACGCTTTCACATTAATTGATTGAGTTTCGCTTCATTGATTAAGTTCACATCAAGGAAATCTTAAAAATCTAACCCAATAATCTACTTGATTTAATTACTCGTACATGGAGTCTATATTGATCGCAATCAGAGGAAGAAGTCTAACTTTTTTTAAAAATAAGTATAAATAATTTTTAAAAAGTGAGATTTTTATTTTTTGAAACATGAATAATGCTGCTAAATCGGTTTTCTGTAGTAAAAAATTAATAAGTAAATAATGCATCTGATAAAACGAAGCGAGACAGCTTTATTTTTTGATACTTGTTTTCAAAAAGTGAACTTATTTAAATATAAAATAGAGAAAAACTAAGAAAATGTGCTGTCAAATAAATGAAAATGAAAATGCAATGATTTGAAAAATAATAATAAAAAATTATTTTAAATCAAAATGTATAAGATCAATAAACAAAGATGCGCTATAAATTAAAACGAAAATGTGACGATTCTAATAAACCTTTAATCTAATGATTGGATTTTCGTGTGTTCTGTAGTGAAAAAATAATAAATAACATATCTGATAAAGCAAAACGTGACAGCTTTATGTTGCTTACTTGTTTTTTGAAAGGTGAATTCTTTTAAATCAAAATGGATAAGAAAAATTAACAAAAATGTACTGTAAATTAAAAATGAAACTAATTACGATTAGAATAAACCTTTAATCTAATGATTGGATTTTCGTATGCTAGGCGAGGATCACCTAGAGAAGAGTAATAAGCCCGCATAGGAAATGCTAATTACTGTCTAAACTAATTAAAGACAACTATATGTTTTTTAAAAAAAATATTTTCGATATATTTTACTTCAGAAATGGGATACAGAAGAAATTTTGTACTGAGGGCATCCATATTTTAATCATTATGCATGTACTTTCTTTAAATTAATAATTTTATTAATGTGTTATTATTTTTCTGTGCACGCTCTGCATTTAGCTTGAAATATTAAACGTAAGAGAGAAAATAAAATGAAAGCAGTAATTTTGCAATAACTTTTCCGTTTAATTCTTTGAATTGCACTTCCCACGCTTTGGTTAAACGTTATATTTACTTAACTACTTTGTTAATGAATTAGTAAATAATTGAACTACAGGAATGCAATGTATTTGTATAGTAATCTTTTAAATTTCAAAATGTTATTTTAAATCTTTTTTAAAATAACAGTTGTATATCATATTTCATACATCATATTTTAAATCATTCTTCAACATATATCATATTTTAAATTACCCTTCAATAGGGTTTGTTGATTTAAATCACGATTTAAATAAAATGATTTTTATATATATATATATATATATTGATTTAAAAAAGCAGTGTTTTAAATTATTGATACTTTTATTATTTTCTTTTCTAAGTTTTAAAATTTATTTTAAATAAATTATATTAAATAAATTTTATTTGAATAAATCTCATAGTATGTTTACAGTATCTTTGACATTATCAGATTTTCTATAAAGAAATTTTGTGAAAAAAAATTCCAATGAGTACATAGATTTTTAGTTTTTTTTTTTTTTTTTTTTTAGCTTAACTTATCTATTTTGATATAGGATTAAAAATGAATATTTTTATATAAAAATATGTAGATTAAATATTTATTTATTTTTTTGAGGAATGACTTCATTTCTAAACACAATCTGTTACAATTATTTTGTCATTTTAAAAATCAAGAGAAAAAAAAAAGATCACAATTTTAAATTCAAATTCTGGTTTGCTAATTGAAACTTTCTTTTAATAGTTAAAGTATTCTTTAAATTCTCTATTTCATTTACTCTTTAAATTTCAATTATCCATTTGTTTCAAATTGGTTGCTGTGCATTCAAAGCTATGAATTATAATGAAAAATTGTTTTGGATAAATTACTTAGAGCTTCTAAAATATTGTTATAATATAGTTTTAATATTAATTTAATTTTGATTAACCATTTATAAAGTTTTTTTAATCATTGATCAAAGTTCTTATACAGTGTATTTGTATTAAAAAGAATCCGATTTAAATAAAAAAAAAATCTGATTTAAATAAAAAAAATCACTAACCCTGCTCTTCAAACATTTACAAATATTTTTGATTTGTTCGTGACAATCGGATCACGAGATCAAAAGTTATTATAATGCTCCTTTTTTTCATTTTGTGCTCGGGATATTGGATATACGATAGCTTTTCTCATACTGTTAGACATTTCTCGAAAAAAAAAAGGATTAGATAACAATTTATTTGATTATTATTTTGTATAAAATTATTGCTCATTACCAAACAAAAAGCCTAACCTGACCTTTCTCCAATGTCCAGTTAAATTTCATCATCATGATTTTGAAACCATAGATTGCTAACAATAGTTGTCATAACATAGGATACATAGGATAACATAGTTGTCAATTGTTGCAAAATCGTGTATTCAATTTTTTTTTTAACCACTCCAGCTGTAAACGGTTTCAAAGCCGTAAAGGTTAAGAAATATTTCTAACCGAACGGTTAAGAAATTAATTTTTACGGTTATTTAGATAGAGAAGCTGATGCCGGATATTTTACCGTCGCTTTAAAATAAAATTTTTAACAGTTAGGAAAAACATGTAGGGGAGAGTCGGGTAGCCCCGCCCACCTAAGGAAGTTTGCTTATATTTCTGTATAATATTGAGTAATAATCAATATTTTTGTATGTTTCTATTGTTTTACCATCTAGTTAAATAATGCAAACAGAATAAACCAAAAAAAGAATAGTTTAACTTAAAAAAATAGAAATTTAAAAAACATGTTTTTTAGCTCCTTTCAAGATGTGTCGGGTAGCCCCGCCCAGTTACAAAAATTGGGTTTTTTGGCTATTTTTTCAGGTGTAAATGAGAATGACCAATGTATCGACAATAGATAAACCTCATTTATCATTTTTATCACAAAATTATTTTATTTATTACATATTTATATACTTTTAGTGAATTCTATCATTTAATAACAACAAATGTCATACTTTTTATCATTATTAATTGTTTTATACACACACAAGAAAATCTCTACACAAGAAACAAAAGCACCACACTTCACGACGACATGGACTGTATTTATTAAAAAAAGAAAAGAAGTAAAAAATGTATATGTATATTAACAGCGCCATCTATTAAGTAGCAAGGCAAGGCGTGAACATTCACCCCCCGTTGACATGTTATTAACATTCAACAACAATCAAAATAAATTGAAAAAATATATTTCACAATAAAATAAGTTTAATTTGGCATAGGAAGAAGACACACTCGCGAGATGGCTCGCTTGTACTCTCCATGTTGAGTTTTAACCTTAACGACCCTGATTAAATTATCAGTACCACTAAATATCTCTACGATTCTACCCAAGGGCCATTTAAAGGTAGGCATATTATCTTCGATGAGGATCACTAAATCACCAATTTTAATATTACACTTTTTGAACTGCCACTTATTACGTTGTTGTAAATCACTTAAATATCCTCGGTACCACTTATTCCAAATAAGCTGTACTAATTTTGTCACGTTTTGCCATCTCCTGAGTGTACCTTCCTTTGACATGGTTAGGTTAGGTTCAACAATCGAGTTCATTGATCTGCCTATCAGAAAATGAGCTGGTGTAAGAGCATTTAAATCGTCCACACTGCTCGATAAAGGGCACAAGGGTCGGGAGTTTAAAATTCCCTCGATTTGAATACAGACAGTTAAAAACTCTTCATAGGTCAAAAATGCTTTGCCAACAACTCTCTTAAGATGGTATTTTACAGACTTTACGGCAGCCTCCCATAAGCCACCAAAGGAAGGCGCTCTCGACGGAATGAATTTCCATTCTATACCTTCACTAGACAAAAAGGCAGAGAGCTCTTCTTCTGGCTGCTTAACTAATCTCAAAAGCTTATTAATTTCCCTATTTGCGCCAACAAAATTTTTACCGTTATCGGAATACAATTTAGAACTCTTACCACGGCGAGCAAAAAACCTTTTAAGAGTGGCAATAAAAGCCTCCGAAGTTAGATCCGATACCATCTCTATATGAAGAGCCTTTGTTACAAAACATACAAATATACATAAATACATTTTATGGAGCACACCTTTTCTCTGATTTCGATATTTGATCATAAAAGGACCACAGAAATCAACTCCAGAGCAATTAAAGGGAAAATTTGGAACTACTCTGTCTCTGGGAAGACTACCCATTAGTTGAGTCATCGCAATTGGTTTTGCTTTAAAGCACACAATACACTCGCGCACTAATTTTCTGCAAAGAGAGCGACCACCCAAAGGCCAAAACCTTTCTCTAACTAAGTGCAGAAGGGAAGATGCCCCAGTATGAAGATTTTTAATGTGACAATGCACTATTATTAGATTTGTCAATTTATGTTTATGGGGTAAAATTGCAGGATATTTAGCATCATAAGGTAAATCTGAATTACCCAGTCGTCCATCTACTCTCAATATTCTATCACTATCAAGGAAGGGATTTAGATTTTTTAATTTGCTCTTAGGGGGAACAACCTTCTGTTGTTTTAAACCTTGAATATCATTTAAAAGCACCTCTTCTTGGACCATTCTGATCAGACTTTTTTCAGCTTGGTCTAACTCTGAAACACTAAGAGGTCCAGATTTCTTTAAATTAGATTGCTTAACATTAATTACAAATCTTAACACATAACTAAATATACGAAGAATTTTCACGTAGTTATTACTTACACTTAATAAATCATATAAAAGAGATAACTTATAGTTAGTTGAAATACAAACATTAAAAACTGGAGTATCAGAATCAACACCTGTCTTTAGTTCACAAGAGTAGTCATATTCGTTCGTCATGGGTGAGCTTGTTTGCTCATTGAATAACTCACCTTGTTCCAGAAATGGTGGGCCATTCCACCAAATTTTTTGATAGTGAATATCACGAGGGCTTAACCCACGGGAAACAAGGTCGGCAGGATTAAGAGATGACGGCACGTGGGCCCAGTGACAGTTTTCTGTCAAGGTTTGAACCTTGGACACACGATTAGCGATAAATGTCTTCAGGTGGTTCGCAGGTGTATTCAACCACGCTAATGCAATCGTAGAATCAGTATGAAGTACCGTTTCACTAATTTCTAATCGTAAAGATGCACGTAATTTTTGCACAAGCTGGGCTAAAAGAACACAGGCACACAGTTCAAGACGGGGAATCGAAATCACTCGAATTGGTGATACACGTGATTTGCTTGCGAGAATAGTCACTTTAGCACTATGCGTTGAAGTGAAACATTGAAGATAGACTACAGCTCCATAGGCTGCTTCAGATGCATCTGCAAATCCCTGAAGGACAATTCGTTGAAATTTGTCCGATAGAATGAATCTATCAATTTTCACATCCTCGATGCACTTTAAAGTTGTCACAAAGTCATTCCAATCCTCGCTGATTGGATTTGGCAGAACTTCATCCCAATCTAGTTTTTGCTGCCACAATCGCTGTAATAGGATTTTAGCTCTTGTCAAGACTGGTGCTAAAAAACCAAGAGGGTCGTATAATTTAGCTATCACGCTGAGAACTTCACGCTTTGTGTACGATGATTTTACTGCAGTTGACACCTTATAAACAAACTTATCTTCGAATGGCTTCCAGCTGATGCCCAGAGCTTTGACCGATAAGTCATTATCGATAGAAAATGAGTGCTCGACATCAGATGAAGATGAACTATTCCACAACTGATTGGAATTCGAAGACCACTTGTGAAGTTTCATTCCGCATGACTGCAGAGAATCTCGCAATTGGAGTTGTAATTGACGGGCAGTTTCTAGATTCTGGGCTCCGCTTACAACATCATCCATGTAGGTGTCATGCAGAAGAGCTTCCGAAGCCAAAGGATATCTATATTTTTCATCTTCGGCTAGTTGTTGCAGAGTTCTTATTGCAAGGAAGGGGGCATTGGACATTCCGTAAGTTACTGTTTTCAATCTGTAAACTGAAACTTCAGCATCGAGTCCAGGCTTCCACACTATTCTCTGAAGGTCTCTTTGATCTGGATCTATCAAGATTTGTCTATACATCTTTTTTATGTCCGTAGTAAAGGCATATTTGTGCCTTCTAAATCGAGAAATTGTTTCAAACACATCTTCCTTTACTTCACCTTTCATTAAAATGTCATTCAAACTTAGGCCTGTTGTAGTAGGAGATGAAGCATTGAAGACGACTCTCATCTTAGTAGTCAATTTATCAGGGCGTAATATTCCATGGTGTGGTATGTAGTAATGTGTGGGCGGCTCACTTTCTTCAATCACCTTTTCCAAATGGTCCAGTTCCTCATACTCACGCAAGAAATCCGTATATAACGACAAATACTCTGAGTCCCTAGACAAACGCTTCCACAAACAATTAAGTTGCCTCAAAGCTATGTTCTTAGACTGTCCAAGACACGACGGATCCTTACTCAAGGGCATTGCAACTACATATCTACCATCGGCATTTCTTTTATGGGTGCTTACAAAATGATCCTCACAAAAAGACGCCTCTGTATCCTTTGCAATTTCTACCTCAACATTTTCAATTTCCCAAAATCGTTTTAAAGTTTTATTCAAGTCATCGTCAAGAATCAACCCACAATGAACATGACCAACATCTTCTACCTGATCAACGCTGCCACTCACGACAAAACCAAACACAGTATTTTGCAACAACAATTTGGAATTTTGAGCATAAAATCGTTCTGGCCTCAACAATTCGTAAAACACCTCCGCACCTAATAACATATCAATTTTCTCAGGTTTGTTGAAATTATTATCAGCTAATGACACGAACTCTGAAACACTATCATCCACATCAATTATTCTATTTGGAATGAGATCAGTAATTTTGTCAACCACTAGCATCGATAATTCTCTAACAAAACTCTTATCCTTATTTGCCACTAAAGTTCTAACACAATTGTTCACTACCATAGTTGCATCATTAACACACGAAACCACGGTATTTATTTTCTCCAATTTTAATTGCAACCTCTGCGCGCACGCCTTAGTACACAAACATGATTGAGACCCAACATCCAGCAAACATCTAACTTCAATCCACTCAGAAAATTTATTTTTAACATGTGCGCGAACTGTACTCAGAAGTACGTTTTTAGGTTTGTTTTTCTCAAGGCTAGTCGCTACAATTTGCGGTTGCGATGTCACTTCCGAAGTTTCCTCTTTCTTCCTTGGAACGAAAGCTTGGGCATCTAATTTGAATTGAGAAGTGGGATGATTAAAATATTCACGCGGGAAATGAATCATCGTATGATGAGGCTTAGAGCAGAAACAGTTTTTCTTTGAAGGGCATTCTCTTAACCTGTGGGGTGCGAAACAACGAAAACAAAGATTATTCCCTTTCAATACCTCAATTCTCTCATATACTGACATAGTCTTAAATTGGGGGCAGTTAGCGAGGGGATGTATATTTCTGCACAGAACACACTTCGAATTATTAGTCTCCGCAACAAACACTTTAGATATATTTTTGTCAGCACGCAAAGGGGAATACTTCTGAAATTTATTTCCTCCCACGCGTTTTATTTCACCAGCACTATTCCGATTGATTAACTCATTTGTACCTTTACCTCTCGATGATAAGTAAATATCACATTCACGTCCAAGTTGGTGAGGTAAGAAAAAGGTTTCACCTTGCTTAATCCCAATGTGAGTCATTAATTCCCGATCAAGGGTTTCGAAAATTTTATCAGAAACAATAAGATCGCATAAAGATTTAAAATCCGTAACTTTACGTATTTGGCAGTAATAGTCAAAGGATGCACATAGTCTAGAAGCAAACTGGACATAACTTTCAGACGGTAATTTTCTAGCCCTTTTAAAATTATTCAGGCATTCTTGGGGAGTAGGTTCAAATTCTTTTAAAACCAAATTTTTTAACTTTTCGTAATCACACAAATCTCCCTGACTAACATACACTAATAAATTATTAACTCTATCTCCTAAAAGATTTAACAGAATTTCGGCTTTATATTTATTAGGCACTGATTTATTTTCGAATGCTTTTTCTAACGAATTGAAAAATAAATTAAACGATTCTGACTTAGCCGGCACTGAAATTGTTAAAACCTTAACACTTTTGATTAAACTTTCCAAACTATCTGAATCTGTTTCGCCATTCACTGTAGTCTGAGATGCATTAGCTAGGTTACCACTAATTTTCGCCAACTCTAACTGTTTTTCTAATTGAGCTAACTTTAATCTTTCTAATTCTATTTCCTGTTCCGATTCTCGTTTAGCTTTTTCTAACTTTTCCTTTTTTTCTTCTAAAACATGCCCAATTAAATCACGTACAAACTCAATATCAGTTTTAACTATATCACTATTTTCAATTAAGAGCTTTAAATTTACTATTTTAGGATTATCTGGAATTATTAAACCTAATTCCTGAGCAATCATAATCAACTCATCTTTTTTAAAATTCAATTTAAGTGCCATATTAATATCCGTCACTGCTAAAACAACACTTTCAAATTAAAATGCTATCACTTAAACTCCACACCCAAATCGAAAGCAATTACTAAACGAAATTACTTAACAATGTAAACAACACACAAAACGAAAGCAACTCTACTATGGCAATACATATCAAAAACACTCAACACAGACCGAAAAGAAACAAAAAACACAATCGAATAAAACGAAAAAGATATAAACCAAACTAGGCAGAAACGAAAGCACAACTAATTCAATTCAAAAAAACAAAGCAACACAATTCTCAAATTACAGCTAATCGAAATTCCACTTACCCTGAAAATCACAACAAACTAACACCACTACCTTTTCAGAATCTAATTAATAAGCCATAATTTTTAACTTCCTACGCAACACATGTGAAATCACGATTTTCATTTTATTTTTAAAAGGACACTTCACTGACCTCTATCACAATTTTAAATTCACAAAAGACATTCCCTAGTCACTGACTAACACCTCCGAGCTCATGTCGGACCAAAAATGTTTTATACACACACAAGAAAATCTCTACACAAGAAACAAAAGCACCACACTTCACGACGACATGGACTGTATTTATTAAAAAAAGAAAAGAAGTAAAAAATGTATATGTATATTAACAGCGCCATCTATTAAGTAGCAAGGCAAGGCGTGAACATTAATGTATATTAATATATTATAATATTAATATATATTTATATTAAATATTTAACGAAAATAATTTAATTTAAGTAACAATAATTAATAACAATAGTTGTTTTTCTATATAAACTTATTTGGTTGATCTCTTCTAATAAACTTAATATAAAATACTTTTTATAAAATTACAAATTCACTTTGTATTTTATTTGCATTCAAATGCTTCTGTAGATTGATTCGTTCACAAATAAGTAAGCAAATAGCTTATCATAATACAGGGCTGATTGTGCTCCGGAAAAAATCCGGATTTCCGGATTTTTCGTTAACAGTGATCCGGAAGTTTCCGGAGATCGAAGGTCCAGACGTTTCGAAAAATCATTGATCACAGAAGTTGCCGGAAATCAAATTTTTAAAGGTGAAACTTAAAAACACAGTTTATTTTGTTTGTAAGGGTGAGCCAGAGAGATACTTTATAAGCTTCTATTCATGATTAATATAAATTTTTATCAGTAAATAGTTGTTATCAGTTAATAGTTCTTAAACTGAAGAAAGAAAGACATATTTGTAAATTTTAATTACTTCTCCAGGTATAGGTATGTGTAAATGGTATAGGTATGTGTAAAATTTTAAATATATTTTAAGTAAACTAAGAAATATTGAGAAAAAGGAAGAAAAAAAACTTGTTTAAATTTTTTTCTAATTTTTCAATTTAAACTGTTTTTTTATTTTTTATTTTTTTATTTTTTAATTCAAGAAATTTTCCGGAATTTTGACTTGGGCTCACAATCACCCCTGATAATATTTATGATTTCTTGATATTAAATTTAATTAGGATATATCAATTACATTTTAAAAATAGTTAATTTGCATTTTTAAATATATAAATTTTTGCATTTTTAAATAGATAAATTTATGTTTCATATAATATTAAAACATATTGGTAATTGATATATCCAAATTAAATTTAATATCAAGAAATCATAAATATTATGATAAGCTATTTGCTTACTTATTTATTTTCACTCATTTGTTAACGAATCAATCTACAGAAGCATTTGAATGCAATCAAAATACAAAGCGAATTTGTAATTTTATAAGAAGTATTTTATATTATGTTTATAAGAAGAGATCAACCAAATAAGTTTATATTGAAAAACAACTATTGTTATTAATTATTGTTACTTAAATTAAATTATTTTCATTAAATATTTAATATAAATATATATTAATATTATAATATATTAATATACATTAATAATGATAAAAGGTATGACATTTGTTGTTATTAAATGATAGAATTCACTAAAAGTATATAAATATGTAATAAATAAGATAATTTTGTGATAAAAAGGATAAATAAGGTTTATCTATTGTCAATACATTGGTCATTCTCATTTACACCTGAAAAAATAGCCAAAAAACACAATTTTTGTAACTGGGCGGGGCTACCCGAAATCCAATTTTTTTGTAAATTTGTAATTACTAGAACAATTTTTTACATACAAACTTCTTTCTTTGTGCAAATTAAACTTAAGACTACATACTTTAATGCTGTATGTATAAAAAAAATTATTTTTTTTAGTATTAAAATGAAGTTTAATTGAAACATTCAATCAATTTTTCTTAATTTCATGACTTCTGTATTCAACATATTTTCAAAACTATTGCTTACCATGTTACCAGCTGCATAAATACTTGAAACTTTGAAAATAATCTTTTTTTAATATAACAATTAATGTCCGATGGCCCATTGACTTGAAAAAATATTCTGTACACATGAAATTGACTGTGGGCGGGGGTACCCGCTGGGCGGTGCTACCCGACTCTCCCCTAAATGGCAAAGATGATACCGCATAAAGAGTCTATCGCCTTGACGTGTAAATCAAGTAATGAAACTAATAAAATTATAAAGGGCGTTTTCCATGTACTTTGGATTGTCCTACAATAAGAAACTTTTTACGACTGTTGAAATATTAGTTAATATTTAACAGTTATTCAATATATACATATTTTTTTCTTCCTAGTTACCTCTTATTCTCATTACGTTTAAATAAGAATTGATTTCTAAAAAAAAAAAAAAAAAAAAAACATAAATAAAGCAATAGTATATAACGTGTAAATTAGAATTGATTTCTTAAAAAAAAACATAAATAAAGCAATAGTATATAACGTGTAAATAAGAATTGATTTCTTAAAAAAAAACATAAATAAAGCAATAGTATGTAAAGTATGTTTCTGATGAATGAAAGGAAACTCAATCGTATATATTTAATTCACCGCATCAAGATCTTATCCTGTGACATTTGTCACTACAATACTATTCCGACATAAAAAAAAGGCCAGAAAGAGAGGCGTGAATGAAAGCGGTTTTATTTTTTAATGATGTATTTGCTGCGTCATTTCCTTTCTATTTAATGTTTCAGTTTCGGTTTGGAAAAGCCTGTTTTCTTCTCTGAGAATCAAGTGAGTTGAACAAACGAGGCGTGCATTTCAAGTAAATGTGACTTGTGAATGTTTCCGAAGTATATAATTAAATACTTAACTAAGTATATTTTGAAATAAAAAAAATAAATAAAAAATAAGAAATCCCTCGTCTGATTTTAAAATTTTTTACATAGTGCAGTGTGGGAAAAACGTACACGTTACGATATTAAAAACTTTTCCTATATTGGTCAAACTTTCCTCAGTTTTAGGCAATTTTGAAGTCTGTATTTTTGTGTATTTTTTTATATATATATAACCGTAGTTGAACAGCCGACCCAATTTATGGGTTTACGACTACTGATGTTCAACTCTGTAGCCTTGTAATTTTAAACCCAATCCAGAAGACAAGGGAACTCCTGGATCGAGCATTGGGAGAAATTTGCCTTTGTGGAGGACTTTTTAATGTCGCTAACCCGCATTTGCGTTACACGGAGAGGAAGACCACGAGAAAATCCCACGGTTAGCCTTACGGTAAGGGGACTCTAACCCATGATCCGTCTACCACTGAGGATATTTCACGTCAGCACTGTGGTCGATGCACGGAATTCGTCTCGACAGGGATTCGAACCCGGTTCGCCTCATTGGAAGGCGCACGCTCTATCCCCTGAGCCATCTCGGCTCCTACCTAGTGTATTATAATTAATAGTACTAACGTTTCGAAATAGGAAGATGTACAATTTGGAAATTTTTTTTTGTCGGGGGAGTAGTGAAATGTTTGGCCCACATAATTTCCTTCTTACAACGTTTTATTTATTTGCTATCGTGTATGAGGGTGAAATATTTCAAAAGAAATTTTGTCTACTTTCCGACTAACTGGAGCACTCATCTCATTTAGTGTTCTGTGTATGTTGATGACAATAGAAGTTTAAATGGTTTTCTGATCGATGAAAGCGGAATTTGTTGTCATTTTATCATCAAATATAATTTATCGTTAATCCGAATTTCGACCGGTTTCTAATTATGTAGTGTGTTCTAATTTTAAATGGAGTTTTGCTCTTAATTCCAATACAAGTTATAATTGTTTTCTAAATAATGCAAAAAAACTTTATACCCTATCGAAATTTCAACCGTTTTTCGATTTAAACAAGCACAGATCTGTAAAATATTTTTACTTTTATCACACTCAAAAGTCTACCGCAAGGACAATGATGACGTAAAATATCCTCAGCGGTAGACGGATCGTGGGTTAGAATCCCCTTGCCGTCCGGCTAACCTTGGGAGGTTTTCGTGGTTTTCCTCTCCATGCAACGCAAATGCGGGTCTGTACCATTAAAAAGTCCTCAATTAAGGCTATTTTTTCCCATTGCCAGTAGTTCCCTTGTTTAAATCCAGGAGTTTCCCTGTTTTCTGGGTTGGGTTCAAAATTACAAGGTTACGGAGTTGAGCATTGATAGTCGTAAACTCAAAATTTGGTCCGCTGTTAAACGCCGGTTATAAAATAAAACAAAACGAAAGAAACGAAAGAAAATTACCTTTTGATGAAATACCTTCTTTAAAATCATGCAATGTAAAAAAATAAGAGAAAAATCTTCGCTATACTGAGGTCAAAAAAATTCATATTATTTGTTATTTTATAATAATTTTATTATTTTCTAATTTTTTACTTGCTTTATTAAAATTTTTTTAAAATATATATTTTTTTACTCCAATTTATTTATTTATTTATCATGGCTTTGGGAAATGGCTAACTGTTTATCTTCGTATACTTCCTGGTAAAAAGAAAAAAAGAATTTCTTCTCAATTCTTCGCTAGAGGTCATCTCTATGAAATGAATGATTGTAAAAATTATCTTGAAGAATGGTTTGAAAATCATTGAGATCAGCGGAAATAACCACTTGTTAGATCTATTTTTTTAAAACTGTATGTAGGCAATCGTATATACTTTTATTCAACTGAATTCATTATCGATTTTAGACTGCTAAGATAAAACTTTTATAGTTAAGTTTATTACTTATTTTTTACCTTTCTTTTTTTAAAATTATATTTCTTCATTATGTTTTTTAATGAACAATGATTTTCGTTGAATTAATCATTATTGAGAATAGATTCGATAAGTAATTTTCTTCTTAAAAAGAAAAAAAAAGAAACTTGAAAGAAAGGAAGAAATTAATCTAAAAAAAGAAAGAATACATTGGTTGATACAGAAATAATATCTTCAATTTTGTCAAAACTTTATACATACTTTAATTTTTCAATTTATCTTACAGCCCCCCAGCGTATAAGTCGACTTTTCAAACCCCAAATTCAAAATTTTTTCCAGAGAAGTCTAATTAACCAGATAATCCAAAACATTGCTAGATCACTTCCTATTGTTTGACAGTAAGCTATTGTTACCAATCAATCTAAAGAAAAACTTTCAAATTCTTTTTCCTTATCAGTATATATGAAATGTTCCTTCACTGGGTAGTGTATCTTCACTGGTTGGTTTACCCTAGTTACTTTTTGTATTGTTTAAAATATTTTTTTCGCAAACTCAGTGAAAATGATATTAATAGCAACAATAATAAAACAAACTAATCGCTTTCACTTTTTGGGTTTTCTTTATTAAATCTCTCCTAGCAATTAAGTTATCAATGACCAATTAATATATTTGTATTTCATTAAAATCTCACTCTACTGTTCTCATTCTATTTCCTGCAATTTTGCATGATATGAGTTTAAATTGATACAAGCTGTTTTGTTGTAAAATATAAATACATTCCACTGCAATTTCTAAATTTTTCATATGATAGTAAACCTATTTACAGAAATTTTTACTTAATTAAATTACAAAACACTCGAAACATCTCTGATGAAATAATGGAATTTTAGGGGAATTCGTTTTTATTTTTTTTTCTATTATCATTTAAACGTATAATAATTTTCATGACAATTATTTTATTAGTAATTTAATTTTTTTTAATTAAAATTTTTTCAAGATCATTTATACAGGTTTTGTTCTATCCTCATAACTTTCTTATAAGCGAAACTTAACCGAAGTTGCCTTGCAGTTTTCCATTTTCTTATAACTTTCAATGATATCTTCCATTGTAGCTCATAATAGTTTAAAAATAAAATAATAGATATATCATAATATGAGAGCACATTCTTAATTATAATAGTATCCTTATGTTTCAGTTTAAAAAAGTAAGAGTAGACATTAATATTTTTTATTTGGTGTTTTTCGTGAGAGAATTTATTTACTACACTTTTGCTTAATTTAACCAATTACAGTAAAGCACCGTTTAGCACAGTAAAGCATCTTTCAGGGGGCCGATAGTAAATCATTGTATAAATGAAAAGACCTATAATTGAAAATGAAACAAATTGATAGAAATTCGTTGTAAAAATAATCAATTTGGTAACGTCAGTGTTGTAAATTTGGCACTTAAATTTGGTATAGAAAAACAATAGAGGTAGCGGTAATCCCCATGGTAGAATTGCGGCGACACACGGCGACATTGTCGCAGAACGTTACAGAGTTTTTGTAGAAAGATTTTTCATTTGAGGAGGGGAAAATTTCGGTTCTCCTTTCTGCATAATTTTTCGAAAAACGTTTTTTTTTTCCTACTGAATTTTTTTTTTCAAATGTGTCTTTCTTGCGCATCAGAGATTAAAAAAAATAATCGTGATTTTTCTATTCTCATTTGGGATTCAAAAAAGAAAGTCCGTAATGACTGGCTTCAGCTAGAATTTCAAATTAATTATATAAAATAAAAAATTCAGAAATCGCTAAAGTTTTAAAATATAGTTCGCTCTAGAAATGATGTTCTTTCTTCCCTTTTAGGAACATCATGTTTTACACCCATATTTGAGTATCTCCCCCTCTTTTTTTTTATTTTTAAAAAGAGTCCTATTCGCGTGATTTCGTCGTTGATCTTTATTTTACTGCACGGATTTTACGATTTTTAATTTATGTACGAATTTGAATTTATTATCGTTTAATTTGTTTACGAATTTTAATTTTTGTAATAATTTACAAAATTCGAAGCAGGAAATAATTAGTGCATTTTCCGCTTACAAAATACGAGAAAGCGCCTATATTAGAATTTAAAAAAAAAATATATCACTTTTAAAATTAAAATTTTTTATACATTTTTGTTCTATAACTTTCTTCTGTAAACCTAACGTTTCTGTTACATTAAATTAGTAATTGTTATGATTAAAAGTATCGTAAAGAAAAAACAAAATTGAAGAGAAAAATGCCCCTCTTTAAAGCTTCACTTTAGGTTTCTTCAAATCCAGGTAAAATATTTATGTATTTAAAAAAGAAAAAAAATATTCCGTTGTATAAATGAACTATTTCAACATAGGACTATGAATTATTTTAACATTTTAACTGGGACTGCAATGAAACGACTTATAAATGAGAAATGTATAAACGGTGCTCTATTGTATTTATTTATTAAAAAAATATGCATCGTATTCCTAATCACCGCCTTTTATATATATATATATATATATATATATATTTAGAATCCTTTTTAAAAATGAAGTCAAAATTATGTATGCTTATTAGAGGATGTAAATTTATATTTAAGCAAAGAAAATGCAAAGACATTATCAAAAGCTAATGAATAGGGAGCTGGGATTAAAAACATCGGAATTTGTTTTACTGAAGCAGAAAATTGAGGGGATGAACAAAAATAAGTCTTTTAAATTTTATCTGGCTCTTAAACTGGATTTTTAATTCTGCCTTCTTCTATAGTGATTTGTGAGATTTTGATGGCATTTTGTTTTCCCCCCCTCGCTTTAATACTAAATTGCGACATGTGCGTAACATTATAACTTTAATTATGAAAAAAATTCTGAAAATATATGTTAAGGACTGTGTTTACGGAATACCTTGCATATTATTCCATTAAATTGTTACTTCGGAAGGGTTTGTTACTTTTATTATTATTATTTAACAGTAATCAAATGAAATAGACGTTAATGTGATTTGCGGATGATAATTTTTTAATAGAGCATCCACAGTATTTCGCATAAAATTATTTTACAAAATAGGGAATATAGGATGTTTTCTTTCTTTTATTTGTTCGTCTGGAATATCGGCAAGCTATTATATTTATGAATACAACTACTTTTTAATTCTAAATAATAAAGTGAAATGCCTATCAATTTTTTGGGAGATGATTTTTCTTTTTCACGTGTCAACTTCGTCCGGTATTCTGCAGTTGTGAAAATACGATTTAAAACAAAGAGAAATTGTTTTTTCAACGCGCATTCTTCTGATGAAATTATCAGTGCTGCACATTTTTAATTACGCAGACATTAACTAATAAAAAATTTTCTTAAAATTTTTTTTTTTTTAAAAATTCAGTACTAGAGGCATACTCAAATTTTTACAAAACTTACTGGATGTTCAATTAAAGACACCTATTAACAGAGAGCAAAAAAATAATATTTAATGACGAATGCTGAGTTTTTATTATGTTGGGTTATAAAAAGTATTTAATAAAATTTTGAAGGCCAGAAATTTTTTTATCACACTTCGCAAAATTTGTGCTTAAAACTAGGGTGAAGAAAAAAAAGCGTCATTTTTCTAATAACGCTAATAGCCTTCAAATGCTCCAAACTAAAAAATTTAAAATAAAGGATGCATTTAGGAAAGCATTTAAAATAAATTAAAATAATTTTTTTTTACATTTTGGATGTAAAAAAAAATATTTTTAGCTTTAGGGCAATGAATAACCATATTAATTAGGGGTTATAATTTTCATAAAATTTGAGAAAATTGCACTTAAACTTTGTCATTAGTTTAACGAACTTTTTCTGAAAATAAGGCAAAAAAATATCCAGTCGTCGTCATCAAATTTTAAGACATTTGCTAAATAACATTGACGAAGCAATTAAAATGTAATGAAAGGAGCATATAATTTAATATAGTCTTCAGCAATATTGGCTCAACAGCCCTTAGCTCCAAATACATGTCTTCAATTGACGTCCCATACATGTACACCAATGCTGGGTAATACGTATTTATTTTGAATAAGAGAGAAGGGGGGGGATTACACTGATACTGATCATAAACCTGATTCTTGCTAGTCTTTAATAAATTGATTATACTGGAATTGGCCATAGATTTTGATGAGACTTTTCCATCAATGATTTTTTCTTCATGATTTATAGTTTTTGTTTAGTTCTTCATTCACACAACCGCAGATACTAATTAATATTTGCTTGTTTTTTAACAATTGAATAATTAAACCCCATTTGCTGTACAATAATTTATCATTATTAAAAAATGTCATTACAGATTAATCTATATTTAAATCGTATTTTCATTTATTTGAAATAACACTGATGACTGATGCATCTTTTTTTGCTCAACATACCTTATCTGAAACCGAATCTAAATATTCTGTGAGTGTACAAGTCTTAAGCAGTGTAATACTTATGATTTCATGCTTTGCGTGATTTACCATTTTGTATATTACCTAGTGTACCATTTTGTATATCAAGATATAAATATTTTAAGTGTATATAAAGTTATCCCATTAAACAGAAATTTATAATTTGTGTGTTTTTCTTTAAAATATTTATTGCAAAGTGTTTGTATTATTCAAATTTTGCTCAACCTTTATTAAGTCGTAATGCAGAAAATGCTTACATACATGTTCTGCAGGCACCTAATATAAAATCCAACTCTTTGCGTACTGTTGATTTGTACATTTTTCAACACTTTGCAATACGCCTACAAGGCTCACCGCAATAAGCCTAATAAATGACATCAACCATTTGCAAAGGTCTGAATTTTCATTTTGCAAATGCCTACGACATACACTATCCTACAATAATTGGCGAGACACTTCCAGTTTAAATTTCTTAAATACTTCGAGGATTATTTCATAACTTTAGAACTTTTTAGGTCACTTGATTTCTCATACTTATCAATAAAGTTTTCATAGGTTTGACAGACCAGCAATAAATTACGAAAGAAGAAAAGTATTTTTGAACACCCTGTGTCAGAAAATATAGCAATAAACTTGTAACTTGTAGAGATTACTGTGGTTGTAGAAAAAGAGTTCGGTTTTGCACAATTTTCAACAATTGCATTAAATTTTGTAAGTCTATTTTAAATATTTTTACAGATACGGACATTTTTATGAAACACTTTTTTTTTCTATGAACGATTACTATGAAAACTATTTTAAATCCTTATATCTTGCACAATTTTCAACAATTGCAATAATTGCATGAAATTTCGTAAATCTATTTTAAAAATTTTTTCATATGCTGACGTTTTTATAAAAACACTTTTTTTTTCTATTACTTTTAAAAATATTCAATAAAATTAAACAAAATTTTTGGAGCAATTTTTAATTAATAAAAAAATTATCATTTTAAAATTTGCAAAATAATTCGTTAAAAAGTGCGCAAGAAATGAACTATTAAAGTAATTCTTTCATACTGCTTATTCGCAGAAAACATTTAATTATTTTTTTTTAATACAATTTTGTTGTGAATCGTATTTAGTAACTTAAGAAAAAAAGTCCGATTTGAATAACCTGAAAATTTCAAAAGTTTAAAGTAATTTTCTTAGTAGTATTTTCAAGTAGTATTTGCTCTTAAAAAAAATATTAAACAATATTTTATTAAAAATGACACCGGCATTATGGGGTATCATCCCCTATAAATGTATGTTTTCGTTCCTTATACCATCACAGTTTGGTGTGGGTGACAAGTAACATCTATCATTAACTTTTGTCATATTGCACAAAATAAAATTTATGGAAAATCCTTTACCATTCCGAGCTATCTTCTAAAATTGAAAAAAACTAAGTAAAAAAAATTGCTTGAAACTTTTTAAATGTTCCAAGATAATCAAATCGGACTTTTTTCATAAGTTACCGAATATGATTCACTACACACTGTTTCTGCACATGCACACTTTGAAAACTATTTTAAATGCTCATATTTTGCACAATTTTCAACAATTTTTTTTAAATATTTAAGTGACAATTTAATTAAAAGTTGCTCTAAAAACGTTGTTTTATTTTATTAAATATTTTTAAAGTTATAGCAAAAAAATAAGACAGTAAGTTTTTTTCTTCATAATTATAATTTTTTTTTATGTGTCCATATTTCCATAAATATTTAAGCTAGGTTTATGCAATTATTGCATATAATAACTAAAGTAATTGATATAAGTTACAAGTTTATTACTATATTTTCTGACATAGGTTGTTCAGAAACACTTTTTTTACCGGTCCCTCAAACCTCTGAAAACTTTAAACTTTATTGATAAATATGAGAAATTGTATGATCTTAACACCTCTAAAGTTATAAAATAATCCTCTAACTATTTATTGAGAAATTTTTAAAGATGTCAAAAACTGAGAGTGTGTTTTCAATTATTGGAGTGTAATATATCTAGATGCTATTTAAAAAATAACATTGAATGTGAACTTTTTAAAATGAAAATACGATAGGAAGTTATATTGAGAACTCTAGTGACTAATTTTGTAAAGTCTTATATTTAATATGTGATACTATTCCCATCTGCAAAGTAACCCTTTTGCACAAAGTTTCCAAAGCTATTTATGAAGTTCTAGGTAGTCCCTGCAGTACACTACTGACTACTGTTCAAAAGCTAGTCTCAGAAGTATTTTTAAAGCAACATTCATTTTTGAAAGGTCCCCCGCCGAAAAGAAATCTTTTTTAATATGATCATAGCATGTTTTTAGCATTTCTATTTAAAACTTAGAAACCCTTTTAGAAAATATTGTAATATGAAAAACAAAAAAAAGGAGTTTTTATTTTCTTGAGCCGTAAGACATATAATTTATGATTTTTTTTAAAAATCTCACAACTTATAGAAAAAAAAATCTATTTTATACGAAGAAATATAATTTGAACTCTAGGTAGTACTTTCAGTTTATAATTTCTTAAATTCTGAAAAAAAGTCATTAGCGTAATGTTATAAAACATAAAATTTTGAATATCGAATGTTTTTTGACTAAGTATTTACGTGCAGTATTTTAAATATTTTTCCTTGAAGTTATTTTCTTCAAAGAAAAATATTTAAAATAATACCAACTACTTATGGTTCTTCAAACTTGGCATTGGAAAATCGTTATTTAGTTATAAAACATGTTTTCGCTGTTCCTCATTTACCGAACTTGATTTCTGCGAATCCTTTCATATTTTTAAAAATTTAGTATAATTTAATTTATGATCTTTCTATTATCCCGCCATTTCCCAATGTTTGGAAATCAATTCTATTTTAATCTTTTGCACCTTAAGGTTCACTCACTCCTATTTCTTATCTCATTTTTTTTTTTATTATCTTTCAATTTCTTTTTTTCTCCCCGGTAGTTAAATCACATGTTGGTCTCTGTTACTTCTCTAATATCATTTGGTTTTTAGACACTGAGCTCTTGTTCATAGAACCGAAACTATTGCATGTCCATTTCTGTATTTCAATTTGTGTTTTATTTACGTTGTTTTCTTTGCTTTAATCTACACAGCACAAAATATATTCTATCTTATATACCCTATCCTTTTTTGCTTAAAATTTTGTTCACCCAAAAAATCTTTTGATGTGCTCACTAACAAATTACCGACTTTTTGAAAATAAATGTTGTTAAGAAAGCATGTTCACGAACTTTTGATGTTAGTATAACTAATTGCAACATTAGTTAATATTAATGGCACCATTTTAACTATTTGGTAATAACTCAAATTTTTAATTCTTTTCAGATATACCTGAGCCTGCTGGCATGCCTTTAATTATGGGTTTCACATCTCGTTCTGTTAATTTATCATGGGCGCCAAGTACCAATAATCATAATAGTCCAATATTACATTACATCATTCATGTTAGGTAAGTTTATGTATTTTTTTTTACTGAATGTATTTTTCAAAGTTTTCTATAATATGACTACAGCTATTCGCGATCACAACACTCGAATACGCCACCTGGGGAGAAGACCTGTTCCATGTCTTGACCTTCGCCCTTTCCCTCTCCTCCTTTTTTCAAAGAATGTACTGTGATATTTTCCCCTTTCTTAATATTTTTCATATTTAATTGTGAAAAGTACTTTTAGAAATTTCCATGACGTTTTTCTTTAGAACTATGTTCAATGTAGTTTTTAGTACCATATAGTATCATAAGTTATAAGTTTTTTATCTATTTAAAAATCAAGAAAGAAACTAACGTACTTCCTTTATCTATGACTCTCCAAACGCTGATGGGGAAAGCATGCGAATTGCTGCCATAGTTAGAGAGTTCTGTTGTACACCACCTGTAGCCCATTTTGATCGACAATAATATTACAGGGTAACAAGAAATTAATTTGTGAGGAAAAAGCAGAAAAAATTGTCCTAATTTCGTGGATATAAAATTTGATTCAAACGGAAACGTTTTTCATCAGAGAGGCCGCACCATCGGATACGACGTGCAAAATTTTACTGTGTGAACGATCGCGGAGTTAACGCACCTGTTACAAATAACAAGTTATATACTAAATAAATAATTAAAAGTTTAAAAATCATTAAAATAGTTATTAAATATACGATAAGTTAATATACATGCTGTTACTTAAAATCAGAAATTATGTATTTCGATAATTCTTATAACTTTTCAAATGTACACAAAATTGTACCATGTACAATTGTGCACAATTCAAATGCAACACAATCGCAAGCACTTTACGTTAATAAATACTAATTCAAAATACTTGAATTGTATGTAAATCAAGTGATAAGAACCTAAATATAAATAAAATAAGTTATCAAAATATACAATTAATTAATAAAAAGAATTTTACTAGGTGCGAAATTGTATCATGTGAACAAACAAGATCGCATCTCACTGCTTTATTGTAATTCGATTTGAAATACTTAAATATTATAAATTAAATAATTAAACAGCTAAAAACCTTACAATAATTAAAAAAAAAGTAATTAAATAAAATAAAATCAATCTTGTTTTGGCGCAAAATTTTTCTGCACAGTACAATCACTAACTCTTCCCGGTATCTTTTTACTAATTTTATATTTCTAAAATTTTAACCTATCAAATGACAAAAAGCTAAATACCTTCAAAATAATTTTTAAAAAATAGATGTAAAGAAAATAAACATTTTGCACAAAATTAAAACATAAATTGACTGTGAACACATTATTTCTTTTATAATAAATTTATAATATGCCAGTTATAAATAAATGAAAAGATTACAGCTAAAATTTTTTAAAAGAAACGATATATATAGAATTAATAAAGAAGTTCATGCATTTTTATTGATTTGAAAGCATTATTGAAAATTAGATAGCAATTTTTCATAAATACATGTGCTCTTCATAATTTATTCAATAAACTGTAATTAAAAAAATGTATTTCTTTAAAAAAAAAAACTTGCCATTTCTTTTTAATTGTTATTTAATAATTTTGTAAAGGCCACCTAAATAAAAGTAAATTATTATTTATCGGATTTAAATGCAATTTCAGCTTTCAAAAATGTTTTTAAAAAAAAAACTGTTTTCAAAAAGTTAACTTCTAAACTTTTCCCCGCAATCCTAAGGATCCTAAGAAACACTATTTGGGGAACTGCTGGTCTGGATTCAGATAAATTCTGGTATTACATTATTATATTTAACTCTTGATCAACTAATTAAACATAGTTTCACACGCATATCCTGAATATTTTACAAGACTTATATATTGAATGATTTAAAGGATTATAACGAAGCAAGCAATTTTTTTTTCAATACGAAGCAACATTAATAAGTAAGATTCCCTTTACTCATCATGTTTACTTGCCTGATAATAAGCATGCAAAATAATTTTATTAAATAAATATAACTGAAAATATATGAAAAACTCATAGTATTTATGATTAAAATTCAAAACATTCTGCAACTTGCCAGGAAAAGTATTGACACAACTTTTTTATGGAGTGTTACCATTCCTTAAAAATTTCTATTTATGTTATAAGTTAATGACGATTTCGTTTGTAAGGGATAAAAAAAATGATAAAAATATTTTCAATACGCAGTAAAGTTTGATTAGATTAGCTTATTTTTATGATCACATAAACGTTAACTAAAGAATCTTAGCTTATACGAGAAAAAAAATTAAAGAAAGAATGTAATGAATCAAGCTTTTCATAAGCAGCTTAAAATATAAAATTATTATTTTTTATTAAACTCTCCATTTCTTTTTAATGTTATAATGAAACATTTAAAATTTAAAAAAATTCAATTTGAAATAAAACAATGTTAAAAGCTCCTGAAAATTTTGACAAGATATCATGTTGCAGATTAAGTCTACAACATGGACTTTCAGATGATCAAATATATAAAACATTGAAAAAAATAAAATATTCAAATTATTGACCGAAAACATAATTATGTTCATCCTTATTAATAGTAAAATAGTTTCTTAAGCACCCCAGAAAAACAATAAATGCCTTTTAAACTTTGCAGAAAATACTTTCAACTTCTTGCTATCGCTTACCGGTGTCTATCGTCCTATGTCTCAGGCTAAGTAACCAACAGTTTTATCCATTTAAAAAGTTTATTTCACAAACAAGTTTGGCTCTCATATGGAAGGTAGATGGATTCAAAAGGATTTCGTGAAAAAAATATTGCCATATTTATCGTTTACAAGTAATTATTAAAAGATATTAAATTTTGACTCTGTCTTTTTCGACAAACATGAATTATTATATTTGAAAATTTTTCGCCAATTTTATCACTAAATTAGCTTGTTGTGAGATAAATTAACTAACAGGAATAAATTGTATGAAATTAAATTATCGATGGTCATACAATATTACATTCAGGATGTCACAAATGTTTCGATATCATTTAGTGTTTACAATGCAGATGAATATCTAACAATATCCCTGTGCTACTTGGGTAGTGGTATTTATTTTATAATTATGAGAATATGATTTTAAATTATGCTTAACAGGGCATTGGGATCAAACTTTTTCATGTCCGAAGTATTTCATGTGTCCTGATCAAAAATTTAATTATTATAATTTACTTAAATTAAATTTTAATAATATGCTCAAATTCCTATGAAAATCAAAGTAAGCTAAAATGTTTTTTTCCTCATAAATGCTAATATAAAATTTCTTTTTCAGAGTTGGTGAAATGGGTGAATGGGAAAGTGCTATGGGTGTTATGACTCCTGATAATAAAACTGCTTACCATGTCATAGGCTTGCAGCCATACACTGTTTATTCATTTCGAGTCATTGCAGTAAATGCAATTGGTGCAAGTGAACCGAGCAAAGAATCATATTATATGGTTACTCTGAGAGAAGGTATTGTACTTTTTAACTGCATCCTTTTTAATTTGTGATATAATTGATATCATTTGTAAAAATACAGTGTGGGGCGTATAACATAATCATCAGCTCATGCAGAAAATTTAAATTTAATTTAATTCACAGTTGAGTTATTTTTTCATTCTTAAGAAAATAATTGAATCTAATAAATCCTCCTTCATATTTGAAATCACTGTAAATGTATTTTAATGTCGAGAATAGTTTTTCTATCACAACTTGGCCTATGAGCAATGACGATACAATGCAGCACGCCTCTTGAATGTCTGTCAGATATAGTAAAATTGCTGGAGCAGAGGAACATTTAGAACTTCAGCTCAGCCCCAGCTCCCGGAAAAATAGTTACAGAGTGCTCTGGTTCTGGGCTCTAGCTCCAGCCCCCTGGAGATAACCGTGCATAATTTGAATCTAAAATCTAACATGTTTTTCTGAAGTCAACTTTTTATAAATAATTTTATAATTTTCTGAAATATTTTAAAGAAACATTCCATTGTATTCAAGCTTTTAAAATAGTGCATATACCATATATTTTTTAGTTTTTGTAAATTAAAATTTGTCATAATTTTCTGATATAAGCCATATGGCATTTTCTTTGCCTACCCAAAGCAATTAATTTATGAATTTTAAATTTTGCCATTATAATTTTTAATTTATGTATTTTGAATTATTTTCATTCTGTAAGTATCTTTTCATCAATGCAAAATGATTGTTCAATTTAAATTTTTTTATTAGTTACTTTATAATTAGTTTATTACTTTATTTGTGACACGGTGTTTCATAATGACCACCCTTATATATGTATTAAGAATATTTACAAAAAATGAACTAGTTTTAAACTATGCACATTTTCAAACTGTGATCTATCCTTATTGATATTAATAAGAGCAAAGGAGTTATGAAAATTCTCTAAAACTAGTTCATTTGAGGATGAAGTTTTGCAGTGATCCCTGGAGAATGACAATCATTTCAGTCTCACTAAATGATTGAGCTGGTTTTTTTTGTAGTGTTTTAATTCCTCCTTTTCTCCTCCTAACCTCAATAATGATTGCTCAAAGTTAGAAAAAAAAAATTTTTTTTTTGCACTTGAATATCAATTTTAAACATGCATAGTTGTTTGACTTACTTTTTCATAAGAATTCTAAAAATATATATTAAAGGCAGCAATTACATAACAGCCTGTATAATTTTGTAGGTAAACATTTTCAGACTGGATTGTTTAACTATTTTCCTGTTCATTAATTCATAAGTTTTATTGTTGATTTTTAGTTCCTGATGGTAAACCAACAATAACTGGAGCTTTTAACACAAGTAGCACATCCATACGTCTTGAATGGACTCCACCTCCTGAAAGAACTATTCATGGTGAATTTTTGGGATACAGAATAACTTACAGGCCTCGAGATCGTCCAGAAGAAGAAAGAGAAATTATTCTCAGGGATCCAAATTTAAGAGTAGGCTAATTAATAGTATTTAAAATATTCCGTTATTTGTCAAAATTAAAGTATTTGAAAATTTCGATGAGTCTTTTAATTTTTTTAAATTTACTTTTTTAATTAATAATTTGCGCTCATAGGTATGGGTGCCAAAGATAAAGAAAAATGGGTCAATAAGCTTAATGCTTATTAAAGCAACAATCATTAATAAGTTACACATAGGGTAAGTTGGTCTTGTTATAAAAACTTGTCACAAAATGCTAATACAAACTGGCAATTTGATGTTATGCACTGCCTACAACTAACGTGGGTGCTGAAGGATCATTTGACGTAAAAAAGTCTATTAAGTGATGAATGACAAAATATGAACGAGGATGATTTAAAAATTTTCATACAGCATTTTGCACTAAAATTCTGTTCTTTTAAATAAAAATACTAATAGTGAAATAATCCATAATGAATAAAATAAAAAAACCAGTAATGGAAAAACTTTTTTCAGCTCTCTTAGTTGTTTTATTTTTATTATTTGTACTATGTCTATGTCTTTCAGTGCATAGATTGCATAATTTTATGTATTTGTGTTCTCATTAAACTTTTATATTATTTTGCAAATTAATCTTTTCCCCCCAACAAACTTTCCCTACTAATAATAACCCTAAAGTCAATTTATCATGTTATTTAAAAAGGAAAAAAAAATATAAAAGTTTTTCTTTCTTTTGTAATTAATGATGTTTTAAAATCAAGTTAGTTCCAGGAAGGATTTTAATTTAGCATTCTTAAAGGCAAAACCAGAAAAAGCTGTATTTCTTTTTAATCTAAAAAATGTTTTGAGTTTGTTAATTACTAGATTTTAGATTCCATAGTTTTTGATTTTGATTTTGATTTAAGATTTTTTCATTATATTAATGAAATTAACTTACGTATTAGCAATAAAAATTGGATTCTTACTATACTATTGTTTTAACTGGTTTTTAAATTTAATATATTTAAAAGTTTGCTTAAATACTGATAAGGTTAATGTCTTATAGCAATACACCATACGGAATTTAGATATTTTCACTCAATATCTAATATCAGTTCAAGTTTTTAACCCTGCTGGCCATGGCCCTGCTGCAACTGTTGCTGTTATGACAGATGAAGGAAGTATGTTTATTATTTTAAATTATATGAATTTTTGATGTACTATTTTCGTTTTAACTGTTTATGCTGTATATTACTTACTACATGCGCCTAATTCATGATTTTTTGTAGCTCCATCAAAAACTCTGAACTTATCAATAGAAAAGGTTGGAGACAGCTCTGTGAGACTGAGTTGGCAGGAGCCAGAATTTCCAAATGGCATTATACAAGGGTATAGAGTTTATTTTCAACACACCGCTCTAAATCATACAGAAATGCGTCGAACTCAAAATCCACAGCCTATTATGGATTTCTTACTTCAAAATTTAAGTAAGTATGACTAATAATTTTTTTTAAACAAATCACTCTGTTTTGAATACAAATTCTTTAAAATAAAAACCAATTAGTTTCTTTGTATAATTTATGCTTTTAAACTTTTCATAATTTTATATTCAGGTTTTTACACTTAAGTTTGCTTACTTTCAATTTTAGTTAGCTAATGTATAATTCATATTAGGATGATGGATTATTAAATTTTTGGAATTTGCAGTAAGATATTTAATTTTTAATAGATTTTATTAAAAATTAAACAAGCTGCAAAATTCTTATTGACTATATTTTTTTTTATTTCCACAGGAAAAAAAATCACATTTTGAGAGATTTTAGTATTTTTTAAAGCTTAAAGCATTAAAAAATTAGCATTATTTTGTTGATTTTTTTTCTTCATGAAAAACTGCAAAACAGAAAACTATCATACTTAAGTAAATTTCCTTCTGTAGATACAGTCTTATCTCACTAACTCCAAATTTGGTTTCACAAATTATTTGATAATTTGAAGAAAAAATTTTTTTCTTCAAATTTAGTGTTAAAAAACCCCCACATTTTGATAATTTTTTTTCCTTTTTTGCTTTTCCCTCTATAACTTGAATTTTTTCTCCCAAATACAATAACAAAAGTTTCTTGACGTAAAAAAAAATCTATAGACAGAAATTAAGAAGAAATAAAAAACCTATGGTGAAGCTTTGACCAAACAGAAAATGAAGGTATGAACATGAATGATTTGCTTTAAATTGATTGATTAAATGTTTGTTTAATGGAATTGATCCTGGGTGACTTTGAAAAAGAATGTAGCATTTCTTATCACCCTAACTATTGCAACAAGAATGAAAGAAACTGTGCATGAAAGCCTTCCTGTCTCACAATCAAGCTATCTAGTGCTACTCCCAAAAAAGTTCAAAGTCATTTTGAACAGCAGAGTTATCTGTTAAAAATAGCTTAGAAATGAAAAATAAGTACTCTTAAACCTAAATAAGTTCTTCTCTTTTTAAATAATACTTTTTAGCACATGGTGTTTATTACAATAAAAAAATAAATGACTCATTAAAGAAGCATTGGGATACTGTTTTTTCTTTAATTTACTGTTACAACGCATTATTTTTGATAACTCGAATTTTCGACTTTTCATATTTTTTCTTTCTCTTCCAGTTTGAAATACCAAGGTTTGACTGTATTACCGATTTTTTTCGCTCTAAATTTTAGTATTTGAATGTAGAATAATATTCTGTCCATAAAATTTCAGCTTTCATATTTCATAAATATATTATTTAATATAATGTATTTTGTATCACATAAATTCTTTATTGTTTGAGAAATGTACGAGGGTTGTCCATAAAATAAGGTTTCCAAGGAGGTGCGAACGCTAAGAACGCTGTTAGGTGGGATTTAGCGAGACTAACGTGTAGCTTGGCTCTCTTTCTCCCACTTCCCGCTCCGGCGAACTGTCAACAATGTTCATTCTTGTCTTGGTAGCTGTGAAAGATGGAGTTTCCGTTTGTTTCTCATGCCAGGTGCGAATTATGCTCTGTGATTCGTTTTGTGTGTGCAAAAAACGTTCCTCTGGTGGACATTTATTCCCAACTGTGTGAGTGTGCAACATGTGCGCAAATGGCGCAGAGAATTCAAAGACAGATGTACAGACATCCATGACAAACAACGTTCTGGCCGGCCATCGTTTTCTGGCGAAGCGATTGCGGAAGTGGAAGAAGCAATGCTGAAAGATCGAAGAGTGACGGTAAGGGACTTCAGCGAGATGATCCCTGATGTCAGCAAGTCCTGCATTCACAACATTTTGAGAGACCGCTTAGTATATGCCAAGGTTTGTGCAAGTTGGATCTTAAAAATGTAGACGGGTGACAACAAACGGCAACGTGTGGAAGCGGCCCGCAAATCTCTTTATGCCTACAAAACCGATGGCTAAGAATTTTTGAACTCTGTTGTCACTGGGGACGTGACCTGGGTCCACTACATGACACCGGAAATAAAAGAACAATCCCTTCAGTGGAAACATCCAGGCTCGCCGAAGCCGAAGAGGTTTAAGCAAATTCTGTCTGCCGGCAAAGTGATGGCGAGTGTCTTTTGGGACAGAAAAGGGTTGTTGTGCGAATTCCTGCCTACTGGCACAACAATTAATGCGGATTGCTACTGTCAGACGTTGAAGAACCTTCGGTGCGCGATTCAAAACAAGAGGAGAGGCATGCTCACAAATGGAGTGCGTCTCCATCAGGACAACGCTCGTCTGCACACCGCCCGTGTCACAACTGATCTCATCAACAGATTCGAATGGAATATTGTCACACCCCCCTCACAGCCCAGTGATTACCATCTCTTCCCTGAATTAAAGAAACATTTGGGAGGGACACATTTCACAGCCAACGAAGAGCTGAAAGAAGAGGTTTTTAGCTATCTTCGTGGCGCGGTGGCAGAGTTCTACGACTCAGGCATAAGGAAGATGGTACACTGCATGCAAAAATGCATCGATCTAAACGGCGATTATGTCGAAAAATAGAGGGAAGTCTAAGCTTTCCAAACATGTATTATTCAATGCCAATAAACATATTTTTCATTGTGAAAATTCCTTAGGAACTTTATTTTATGGACAAGCCTCGTATTTTAAATATGAAAAGTTATTAATGAATCAAGCACTTTAAATTTAAGATATTTTGAAAAGTAAAGTTAATAAATTTTTGTGCAGTAAAGACTCAAATAATCATAATTATTTATATTTTTTATAAAATAATGCTTATTGCATAAAATCTGAGTTGTCATAGATTTTGAGAACTTCACACAATCAATTCTATCTTGTATTTTGGTTTTTAGTTTTACTTTATTTCACTGCCTCCATGTGAGCTGTAAGCTTGATTAAAAATAATTGTTAATAATAATTACAGAGACGCATTGCCTTGTTTTACCCTTCAACTGTTTTCTTATTTATTTTAATTTTTCTTTTACTGATAAAGGTAATACACCTCTAAATTAAATTATTGAATTTTCATATTGCTGTGAAAAATATTTCAGAAATAGTAATGTATTATAAAGTCTTAAATTCAATTCCTTTATTTATGTTTATTTATATCTAAGAAAATAATTATATAGCTTTTGAACCATTTAATGAAAGTCAACATTATAGTCTATATTCACATTTCTATTTTTTTCTAAGGTTGTTCATTGCATTATAAATACACATTAAATATAAAGACTATGGCAACATATTTTATAATTTAAAATATTTAAAAATCTGTTATATTGTGATTAGCTTGATATTATTTTTTAGTTCGTATTGTAAGCTAGACAAGAAATTAAGTGTGTTTGGCTCTGTATCTTTTGAAGTTTTGGACTAAGTTATTTGTACTAGTATAAAATTTTTCATGAAATTTGTATTCATATTTTTCATGCAATTTATTGCTTTCCAATTTTTTTTACTGGGCATTACTGTAATATGCTGTCTATTTATTAAACACAAACTAGGCTCTCCTGTTCATCACTCTGAATATTTCTCTTAAGAGGTGTAAATGAGTTTGTTTAACTTTTGTTTTGAAGGATAGTATAATTCAATTAGTTTATTGATATTTTCATCTGCAAAATATTATGTAAAACAATATATGATTTTATTATTATTTCTTTTTTCAAAATGTATATATATGTTAATTATTCACCAGTACATAAAATAATGTTATTCTGTTTATTGCATTTAATAAGTGTATTCATTTTAAATATTTTCCAGCTGTTATTGTTTAAGTTGGAATTCATCCTATGTTTTTTTAATTTTTTTTTAGAACCTTTTAGCCATTATAAAATATGGGTGAATGCATATACTGGTAAACATGAAGGAGAATCTAGTAAGGTTCTGGAATTTCATACTGATGTTCAAGGTAATAAATTTGCATTCAAATAGCTAAGAAAGCAAAATCTGCAAACTGTGCAGTTGGGAAAAATGGTTACATTGTCTTTTATTTCTTAACTTTTTGCTCACCTTCAAATGAACATTACTTAAAAATATCATTATCTTAATGTTTGAATTTTGTTAAAAAAAATCTTGTTAAAATGCTTAGTGGAGTTTATTGCATTTCTTCTTTTCCCATCTTTAATATATAGAGCAGTTGGCTGGTTTTGCACACAGGTCTCTTTTTTGTTATTCATTATTTAAATTGAAATAAATTTTGCCTTTTAAATTATTATTTTGTTTTTTAAGGACCCAGTGCACCCATTATTTTGAATTTAACATGTCAAGCTCTTGACAGCATATTTGTGCAGTGGGAACGTCCTCAAGTTTTTTTCAACCGCATAGACTACTATTTTGTTCATTACCGTTCTGAAAATAATTGGGATTTTGAAGAAATTGCCATGGCTTCACCTCAGGAAAGAGCTATTGATCATGGAGTATGTTAATTATTCATGTTTGTTTTCTTCATTTTTTATGTCTTGATAAGTCAAGCAAGTGATTGGTAAATAAATTAAGCACTTAATAACATATGGTAAGGAATACTGGAGAATACCAACTAATTCCTACCTCAAACTCATTTCAGAGTGGTAGTTAAAGAGTTAATAATTATATTTTAATTTCCTTTTAGTATGTAACTGTTTTATTTCTATAAATGTTTAAAATACTATTAACATGATTTTTTTAGCTGAACTTATGTAATTACAGCCAGCTTACTCGTAGGTATTAAATAGATAACTAAATCTTTTTAGATAACGTCTTTTTAGTTGGTATGAATTTAGTTTAATTAAAAGAAAAGTAGGCAGAACAGTTTTCTAAAAACAAAAACTGTGCCCCCACATGGTACGCCTATGATTCAACACATAGATAATCTATAGATCACTAAATATTTTTAGACAACGGTCTTTTTATTTGGCATGAATTTAATTTAATTAAAATGAAGAGATGCTAGAATTCAATGCAAAAGTGTAGAATTTAACCAACTTCTTCAATTAGAAGAAACAATTCTATAATTTTTATTTCATTGAGTAGGATTCAAATAATAATGATGGCAAAGTTTTAAGTAAAACCTGAGTTTGCATATTCATTATTTTTGTGTAAATGAGCAAAATTTGTGTTATTAAGTGCTGTAATCTTCTAGTTGGTTGATAGTTATACATTCACAAAATATAGAAAGGAAAAATTATACAAAAAACTAAGTAAAATATGATTGTATAGCAAAACGAAACTATCTTTCATATTCTACATTATTATAAAATAAAATTTCCATTGTTGAAACATTAAAATAATTAATTGAATAATATCAATCCTCAGCAGTGTTCGGTGCTATAACTTTAAATTTTATCTAGTTTGCTTTCCTGTAGCATAAACTAGTGATTTAGTAAGAGTATTCTCTCTCACTAAATCACCAGTTTTACAATTTTAGCAATTAATCGTGCAATTTTATTGAGATACTTAATGCTATAAGTTGAAAGATAAAATTGTTTGTCATATCAGTTTATGCTTCGTTGTCTCACAAACTTGTCATATATGATCACAAAAGAAAATATTTACAATTCTGACAATTAATAATATAATGCAATTTTGTCCGGATGCTTAACTCCATGAGGGATGAATATGTTTGTCGTATCAATTGTGTATAAATTATTTATTCTATGTTCGATAACTTGGCACAATCCATTACTTTTCATATATTTTATTAAGTTTTCCTATGATTTTGATTTTTGCTCCTTTACAGATGTTTATACCAAATTTAACTGCCAATACTATGTATGAAGTAAAAGTCCGTGGGGCAACACGTAGTGTAATAGAACATTCTAAACTTTTTAAAGGACAATTTTCTGAGCCTAGAAAAGTACTTCTTCAAAATAAATGCCCAAGTATGTTTGATTCTTATCTCTTTGAACATTATATATTGTAAGCAAAATCTTACTATTTTAATACCTTTCAGCTTTTAATGGTGTTCCATATGGGGATGCTTCTGTAAGTGCTGGAGTTATTGCTGGAGTTATGTGTGCCTCTTTTGCTTTAATTTTATCAATAGTTTCTTTTATATTATGGAGGTATGTTAATTTAGTCAAATGATTATTTTTTTCAATTTGTTTTTAATGGTTTGTTCTAGACTGCAAAATTTCAGAACATTCATTAATATATTTATTACAATTTGTGATTCTGTTGGTTGTGAAAAAGTATATAATCAAATAAGATTATTATTTAATATTGTGTAAGATTTACCACTCCTATGTTATTTAAATCGTTTATCAAACAGTAGAACATTTGATTAAAATAATATGTAATAATTTCAAAGTTTTTAATGGCTTTTATTTACAGATAGAAACCGTTTTCTGAGGACAAAAACTTTCTTTATATGCAAAACAATAGAAAATTCCTCAATATAGCTATTTCTTTAAAATCCATAGTTTTTTGAAAACTTCTGAGTTTAAACTTGCAAGGTATACTGACTACGATCATCAAAATTTATAATCTACGAACTATCTTTATGTACTTACAAACATACAATTTATTAAAAGAAAATTAAATAACTTAAAAATAAACTTCACAAACTCTCAAATTAATTGTAGTTTTTATTTTGTGATGATTGATCTATTTTACATGATATATATTTATAAATATTTTCCTCTTCATATTTTCCTGTTTATTAAATCATTGTTTTGTATCTAGAAATTTTTTCAAAGTACTGGAATTAAGATGCATGAAATCTTTTTATTTAGGGAAAAAAAGTACTTTATCCATTTTAATTCCCATTTTACACATGCTGTTTGGTGGGTGGGTAAAGTGAGTTTTTTTTTTTAAATTAAGTTTAAGTAAGTACTACTTAAGCAATTTTAAAAGTAATAACTTTCTTTCAATTTTTGAATATTATATACTCAATCATTTAATAAATGTAATTAAAATATATTAATAGAATTCTATATTTATAAGCTCAATTAAAAATACCATAGCTTATGTAGGGATAGTTTTAAACAACCACAAACTTACTAGGTATTCAAATTTGTTAAAAAATGAATTGGAACATTTTTTAAATGTATTGGCATGTTTACTAATTTTTAAAAAAAAATTCTATCATTTAGTATAAAATTACATGAGTAACCTTTTGTGGTGAAATTAAATTTCATTAAAAACAATGTTTTAAAATTACAATTAGTAAAAATTTTGCTAAAAACATATTAACTTATTAAAACCTGCATCTTTTAATAAAATTTTTACTATTTCTGATTTTAAAACATTGTTTTTAATGAAATTTAGTATTTTACATTTAAAACTTACATGGATAAGGACCCTTAAGAAACCTCAGATCCACTCAATTTACGAAGATTAAGATAGAAAATGAATGTGTGCAACAGAGTGTTAATATTATTAAAAGAATAAACAAACATTGAAATTTTTGATTTGCTTAGGATGAGTAGTTTGGTGAATTATTAACTAAAACTAGCTATATGATAGATAAAACGAGCAACTTGTAATACAAAATCATCTCTTAAGCCTCTAAGCTTTGAGCCCCTGGGTTAAATTGTACAAAAGTTTTCCTGTTACGCAGTTTTTCCTATTCAATAACATGGAGAAATGTTCCCCCCCCCCCTAAGAAAGCCTGCATCTGAATATTTGCAAAAAGCTGGGGCTCAAGCTCAGAGGGTTGATAATTTCAATTTTAATTGAAATATTGTTTTCAAATACAATTTCTTATCAATACTCACGAAAGAAAGTAGTCTTTCAGCAATTTTTTGAAATTTTTTCAAGTTTGTTTAACCATCAATGATGAAGTATTGGCATTATATAAAAATACTAGTCATTGTATAGAATGCCTAACGTGTTTTAGGCACATTATTAAATATGTTCAAGTATTATTGTATATGTTGCTTAGTCATTGAGTAGAATGTCTATAAGTTTATCATAAATTAGTCAATGAATGTCTTGGTAATCTGGTAAATATTCTTGGCAATCATTTCATATTTTGCTGGTTGAATTTAGGCAAGAATGCTTAATTTCATACATTGATGGTAACATTAGCATTTACAAAAATCTATGCACACTTTTTAAATATATGATGTTTGAAATTATTAATGAAAACTGGCCTGTCTCAGTCTATAGCTAGATGGTCTATTACCTTTTAAAGTCTGTACCAAAAATATATACTTTTGCAGATTATGTTAATAGAATAAGAGATGATACTTAATTGTATTTTGGTTAATAAAAAGCTATTATTATTAAAAAAAAATTTTATTTTAGAAAATACTTTCAAGCTGCCTATTATTATCTTGATGATCCTCTAGGTAACAGAGCTTCTCCACAGTTGTCTGAAACTTTTGGTAAGTTTTCAACCTTGTTTAATGACAAAGTTGACTGAAAGTGATAACTATATTTTTTAAATAACCATTCAAATTTTAATTATTTATTGTATGTACTTTAAAGAACAAGCTTTTTAATATGTTTTACAGGATAAAATTCTGTAATTATAAAGTATATAAGTTTGCTGTATCTTTTTGCTTTAGGTATAGCAATTGTACTAGAAGAAATTGTTCATATCATAGAATCTAAGAGGTTTATTGAAAATCATGAAGGTTTAACATAAAAATCAATGAAGGTTTTAGGTTATATATTTTTTTTGTGTTATTTGTTTGAGTTCTCTAGCTATTGATTGAATACCTAGTTTGAACCCTGGGACCCTGAATGCTAAGGTAATAAGCATGAGGAGGAACTTGAACTTATTAATTTCTTATTGTTTGTTACAGTATTAACCAAAAATAAATATGCAACAAGCTAGACTTTAAGCAGTTTTTTATAACTGTAAAGTATAGTTTGAGACCAAAATAAGGTTTAACAATTTTTGCTGTGAAGCACTATATTATCTTACAGAAAAATAAATTTAGCAGCAATAGCACAGCAAAATAACTGTGTTTTCTTGACTAGTGAACTATAAAATCTATCTACTAAAGAGCTGTACTAATGATACTAGAATGAATAATCTCTTTATTTTCCTATGAATTTTCAATTACTATTTAATATACTTGTATTTAATCAAGCAAGTACATATTACTTGCTTGATCAAAAAGATGGCATTCTTAATTATAGTCTGAATATGAAACTTGAAAAAACATTTATGTATTTTGTTTTGTAACAGATGATTCAGAATATACTGCTATTCCCGTGCCCCTTTGGCCAAAGCACGTTGCAGAACTGCATGCTGATGGTGATATAGGGTTTTCTAGAGAATATGAAGTAAGAACTCAATCTTTTTTCTATTAAGATTCTGTCAGTTCATATATTGGTTCTGTAAAATATTTTATATGCATGTAAAGGAAAAAATTTGTTATTGTTTAAATTGCACAATTTTTCAATGTTTTTTTTAAAAATATTTTATGAAGTTTTTATAAATTAATTTTGGTTAATATTTTTATTTCATGGAAACTACACAGTATAGTTTTATAACACTGACTTAATGTTGCCCGTAGATTTTAAATTTTGGCTTTTAGGCATCGAAAGTTCTGCATTTAGTACTTTTCAGATATTTTTAAAATTAATGTTATGCTTTGAGGTATATTTAGTCGCCTCAAATGTTTATTTTGGAATGATTTTTATCATAGTTTTGCTTCCAATCTGTCAATGTGATTTTTCTCTCAATTTTATTCTTTATTATTAATAAAGTGAATGAATAAATTCACTTATTACATTTTTTTAAATTTTCTACCATTCTGTTCTAGAATAATCAGAATTAATTTTTTATAAATTTTATTTATTTTACTTTCATTTTGATCAAATTAGATATTTTTTTCTTCACATTTTCACTTATTTACAATTCACTTATTACTTAATACAAATTTCTGAGGAGGTCAGTGAAATGCATAACTCCAACTTATTTGGTTATTTATAATAATATTTAATGAGTAATAGAGATACTTAAGAATTATTTTTTACTCTGGTGAAGTTAAAGTTAACTTTAACATATCAGCAAAAGCATTTATCACTGTATCAATGTCATCACTGATTCCTTTTTAGATATTAATATTCGTTAAATGTATAATTTTTTAATTCTAACTATGTACAGGTATAATTTCTCAGCTAAAAGAAAAAGGAGAAATTTATAGGAATTGAAAATCTATAAACTAGTTTATGAGAGATATGTTTGTCTACCACAACTTTTTTAATGATTTATTAAAAAACATACAGTTCAGGTGTAAAATGTGGCTAGCTTAGGTTTTTTAAATGAAGTGAAAGATGAACTTAAAATCTTTCTATGATACATAATGTCAAGTTTATTATAGGTCTTTATTTTTTCCTCCTCAACTACTGGACAGTATTGGAATTTTAATATCATCATTAAATTTTAAGGTTAAATTCCTATTAACTTAAGTAATTAATTGCTTGTTTCGTTTACTTTCTTATTACAGTGGAAAGTCGCGTATCCGTAGTCGGCGGGACTTTCCGAAGTCCGTATATTTGATTTTTCCGTATAATTGACCTCAAAGGTAAACAAAGCTTAAAATGATCTGAATCTAAGAAGCAGAAAATAAATAAACATTATTTTTCGGGCAATAATGTTTTAGTATTAGAATGATATCTGATCAAACATAAACAAAATATTAGAAAAAAAATAACTATTGCTATTCTAAAAATAAATATAGAAAACGAAAAAAATTCACAGTTATGAAAATATTAATTGCTCTCTCCGCCATTTTGAACTAGAAGGATTCAAGCAAGAAGGGGAAATTCCCGTCATTCAATAAGGTGGGTAGGTGGAGAAGAAAAATTCATTTCCTCCTTACTTGTCATTCAAGTTGAGGGCGGGGTTGTGACTAATTCTTATTTTCTCTCCCATCATAGGCTATCAATCAAGCATAAAGGCGTGGCATGCTGATTGGGTTCTCTTTATTTTTTCTTGTGTGACTAAAGGGGATTCCCCCTCCACTTTAACATTTGCTGTGTTTACCCTTTTCCCCAGTATTTCTTCTTCCCCTGACACTCAAATAAAAAGGTTCCAGGAAATGCCTCTTTTACTAGCCAGCTGCATAGGAAAGAAGGGGGAGGGAGGGCACTCAGTTGTGCTCTTTTGAAAACAAATCTGCCCCCCCCCCCATCCTGCATTCCAGAGGAGGAGCGTCATGGTCTTAATAGATCTTCTGTTATTCTTTTCTGTTGATTTATGGGTTCAATGAATAGATCTCTAGAAGTTGAGAAGGGGAAAAACCTGTCAAAAGACTTCGTTTTTTTAATTTTTTTTTTAAAAAGGAGAGGGGAAGACGAAGAAATGTTTGTTTATTTTGATTGTTAAAAAGTGTCCGGGAAATCGACCCTTCCGGAAAAGGGACGCCCGGATATGGGACGTTACACTGTATTATTTATGTAATCTACACCTTAATAAATAAGTTAAATAATTTCTTTATATTTTCCTACGGAGATAAGCACCTTGTTGCATGGCTCCGTAATTTTATTTCCAGTTCCATAAAACTTTGATATTTCCTGATATATCCCTATATGTTTTTAATTTCCTATATGTTTTATGAACTAATTTATATTATTTTTATCTTATAATGTTTTTTTAATCGAAATATTGAAATTTTTTCTTAAAATAGAAAAAAGAAAAAAAAACTATTTGACAAGAGAATAATTATTAAGATGTGGAATTTTGAATTTACTCCTTTTACTTTTTTAAATGAAACTTTTATTCTAATCTTAATATGATTGGTTAATGGTTAAAAAAATGTAAAGGAAAATTATATTAATAAATTTATATTAAAAAAAAGCCCATTAGAATCGAGTAATGAGTTGAATAATTTTGAAATGTCACAAGTATTACTGTATATATATATATATATATATATATATATATATATATATATATATATATATATATATATATATATATATATATATGTCAGGTATATATGCCGAGTTACTTCAAACTGCACCATAATGCAATGATGTTGGTTATCATCAACTAATTCAATCAACCATATGATCAATAACAAAAACAATAATATTTATTCTTCAATAAAAATATGAGTCACACAGACTCTTAAACAATTAATATCGAACCACACAGGTTCCAGTTTCACACAGAAACATATTTGAATTAACTAATATCACTTAGAGTCTTAACCACTAAGGTTACCAGTTTCCTCTCGAAACAATATCAACTGACTCTCTTCATTTACATCGAGAAAGTTCCAATACATTCCTGTTCCTGCGAGCGACATCTGGCGGGATAACATAGAGGCTGTTGCCTCGCTTATTACATTCTCGGCCATTTTGACGGGTTTCGTCCTCGAAACAGAATGACTAAAAAAAAAAATAGGTTCGTGATTTTCCTTTATCCAATTATAACTCACACTTCTGTCACCACAATGTCAGGTATATATGCCGAGTTACTTCAAACTGCACCATGATGCAATGATGTTGGTTATCATCAACTAATTCAATCAACCATATGATCAATAACAAAAACAATAATATTTATTCTTCAATAAAAATATGAGTCACACAGACTCTTAAACAATTAATATCGAACCACACAGGTTCCAGTTTCACACAGAAACATATTTCAATTAACTAATATCACTTAGAGTCTTAACCACTAAGGTTACCAGTTTCCTCTCGAAACAATATCAACTGACTCTCTTCATTTACATCGAGAAAGTTCCAATACATTCCTGTTCCTGCGAGCGACATCTGGCGGGATAACATAGAGGCTGTTGCCTCGCTTATTACATATATATATATATATATATATATATATATATATATATATATATATATATATATATATATATATATATATATATATATATAATATACACACACACACTCAAGAAATGTTTAAAGAAAAATTTTGGCAAATGGTATTACTCATTATTTACCTTCTCAGATTAAATGCACTCTTTTGTACTCTTTATTTTTGCTTTTGACTCAACATTTTGCTATTAACAGATAATATTTTTTTTTACTTTGAAGCTCATTTTGAGTTATTGATACTAAAATGACAGTTTTTTTTTTATCCTGATTGTTCTGTAGTAGATGTAATCACCAATTCATTTATTATATCTTTTATCTCCATTAAGTGATAGCATTGAACAAAGCAGAGTCTAATAGCCGATGTCAAAGAACTGTGAAACAATGTAGCAGATGAAAGATTTCCTTCTTTCTTCTGAGGAAAGGGTTTCACTAATTGTGTTATGTACTTAATATTGTCATAATTTAAATAATATTTATATGGTAATAATTTATAAAATATATTTCCTGATAACTGACCCAGGTGTAGTATTAATAGCTTAAAATTGTATGTTGCATTTTACCAACACCCTCATATATTGTGCACATATTAGCAGAGACTTTGCTCCATTTTTTTAAAAATAAAAATCCACTATTCAATTTTATTTTAGTACTTTCATAAATTTTTGATTCAGTTTTCTGTTAAAACATTTAAAACTATGTTTTTTAATTATTTTCACATCATTTCTACTTTTACTTTAAGGCATAACCTTTTTGCAAAACTTTTGTTTTCAGGCTATACAACAAGCAACAGATGTCGATCTTTGTTCAGAACATTCTCAAATGATTGAAAATAAGAACAAAAATCGATATGTGAACATAGTTGCATGTAAGTTGAAAATTTAAAAGAATTTTCCTTCTATTATAATACAGATCCTTATTACTTTTTTAAAATAATATATCTGCTTGAATGTTATATTTACGTTACATCTGTTTCTTATATTTAAAATTTATTTTTTAAATGTGAAGTTCTTTCACTTTTTGCTTAAATTTTGAAACATTTACCATTGTGTTTTTGGTTATTTAGAGCTTTTTCTGAGTTAAGCAGGGAACTTATAACTTATTAAAAACTATTAAGCTTCAGCTTAATAGTTTTGAATAAGTTATAGTTTTTAATAAGTTAAGTAGGAAGCCTAAAAGTTTAAAAATTAGCAGTTATAGCTTTTAGAAGAGTTGCAAAACATTTTTAAATTATTGCTACTTTTTTATTATCAGTTACAAAGTGTAGAGCAGTGGGCTGATTGATTTCAAAATTATAAATCTTTGAAACAAAGGATGCTAAAAAATTAAACAAATGGTTTGTGTATTGTGAAAGCTGTAAAAATTTCATACAGAAATTTTAAAATTTAGTTACAAATGTTGTTATCAGATGGTGGTGTATGCTATGCAGAGTTCTTTAAAAGAATACAATTGTCACTGGCAGAACTAATCACTCTGGCTATCGATGGTTTACATTGCCTCAAAAATTCTGTATATAATTTTTTATAGCTTTCAGTAGTTTCAAAGGAGGAATGAAGCATACCATTTGTTTCATTCCTCCTTTGTTTCTAGGATTTCTAATTTTGAAATCAGCTCGTTCTGTACTCTACAGCCTGTAGTTCAAATGCAGGGCTAGATTGTAAACTCTTTCACATGATTATTTACTGAAAATAAAAATTTATTTAATAAATAGTTAGTAAGGAGAAGAAAAGCACAAGTGTAATGAATGAGTTGAAAAATTTAAATAGTTTAATTTTATTTTTAAATATATAAGTTTAAGAGCTTTTAAATAATACCAACTTACCAGCAGTTGCCAGTATTCATATAAATTTACCATTTACACAAATTATCTATGCATAAAATGTTCATTTAACTATATAAATGTTTTTTTTTTTGTGTTCTGAAAGTATTGTATAAATGTTACAAGCTTTTAAATTGTATAACAAAAGAAATATAAATTAAAGAAATTGGAAATAATTTTTAATTTATATTTTATGTTATATTGATAATGTTATCAATGACCTACGGGAGAATGCAGTTGAAAAAAATGGTAATGACTAAATTCTAAATTCTTTTTTAACACTTAATATGTTTAAACTATTTTTTTCTGTAAATAAATTTTATATATATATATATATATATATATATATATATATATATATATATATATATATATATATATATATATATATATATATACTTAATTTGTTGCTTGGATGATTTTAAATTTTGTTCCAAATTCAATTGATTTGTCAGTTATTTGAAACAGCTATATAAATTAGCAAAATCTTCCCTTCCCCGCTTTTTTTTTTTTAAAAAGAAAGCTTTGATAAGTCAGAATCCTAAAGTAATTTCTTTTATACCTTTTCTGGAAGAAACATTGTTATCAATTTAAAGTAATATTTATGAACAGGTCTATTCAATTTAGCATTTTTAAATCACATAATAATAACTATAATAACTCATAAAAAAGTCGAATGCTTTGCTTTCTGGATTCTACCAATGTCTCTCAATGCAGAACATGTATAAAAGGGAAAATTCTATATGTATTTGAACAGATCCTTAACAATGAGAGTTGCTATAGGAAATGTATGTTTATATGTCTAATAATTTTAATTTGAACATATAATGCTACAAATTTTTGAAAAAAAAAATAGTTTGAGAATTAACTCTTTATTTTTATTTTTAGATGATCATTCTAGAGTAATTTTGAAGCAGTCTGCTGGACAACGAAAAATGCATGATTATATCAATGCCAATTATATTGATGTATGTAGTACTAAAAACAAAATTGCATTTTAAATTTTCTTACTTAATTTGTCTACTAATGAATTTAATTTAAAAAAATGTTAATTTGCAATTGGTGGACGTCTTATTACTAGGCACCAGGCTGATTGGAAAAGTCACCAGTGTTTTCTAAACAGCCTCCTTTTTAGACTTATTGTAGTAAGCCCACATAGATTTAGAATAATTCAAAAAAGTAATAATTTATAAAATATTGTACAATAACCCTGGCTTATTTCAAGTCATTCGCAATAAGGGCAGAATAATGTAAACTTAATTTATATAGTATTAATTGTCATGAATTTTGCTAGAAATTTATTTCAATTAGCTGTGTGATGTAAAGATTTATTAAAAAGATATATAACTTATTTCTGCTTATCGACCAAATCTTTTTAACAGTTGGTTTATTTACATAAGCAAATATGTATTATTGGTAGTATCATAAAATACTGATTAAGCTCCCCTTAAATTTTGATGGAAAACTCTAGTTTTTGTGTGAGGGGCTTAGTCATGCAAATCACGTTTAAAATGATTAAAATTATATTGTGATATTTAAAAATTTTTAATTTTATATAATGTCAATTTATTTGCAGAAGTTACATTAATAAATGCTTTTGATAACTTAAATAAATCAAATGAAAAATTAATTAATTATTAAGTTTACTATCAAATATGCCACTTTAAATTAAACTCTTTCTAAAATTCAGTTTTAAAAGAAAGGTTAAAAATAAAAACATATGCTGTAGAAAAAACAGGATATTCTTCATTTCCAGTGAGTTAAAAAAGGTTTTCATTTACAAAAAGAAGTCTAAAGTTAAATTATTTAAAAAAATCGTATTACATAAAAAAACCAATAGAATTATGTGAAATATGATAATCAGTTTATTCTATTTCTTTCTTCCACCATATTAAATATGTCTATCTATTTGTTACTGTTTGTCTAATTTCATAGTTGCCTTAAACAGGGTTGCCACTCCACAGGGAGAACATGGAAAACCTGGAGAATACAGGGAATTTAAAAATCACCTAAAATAGCAGGGGAATTTGAGTTTTTCTTTACAAACTGGGAAAATACAGGGAGATTTATTTCTTACTTTTCTCTTTTAAAAAATAGTGGCCACTCTAAGTGCAATCTATGGGATATTTAAGAATGATATTTCAGCTATGATGATACTTAATTTAATTTATCTTTCTAATGATACTTAACTGTTTAATTTACTAAAGCATTATTTGTTTTAAGTATGTTGAGCTGTTTCTTATTTCTCTTAAGTTTTTCCAGTAATTAAATAAAACTAGCTCAATATAGCTCACACACAAGAGCACAGTGATTGTGTGTTTCTTCTGTATATATTGGCGATAATATGAACAGGGAAAACACAGGGAATTTTTTTTCCAGATTTGAGTGGCAACACTGTTAAATATGCAGTTATAGGCATAATGAAAAACTTTTACATTATTGGAAAATCTAAAAAAAAATTTTTACATCAAAAGTAAAATTATTTGAAATTCTAAGAGGAATAACATAAAATATATGTTTGTATTTTCTTAGAAACTTGTTATTTTATTGACGCTTTTATATAACTTTTAAAGGGTTACAACAAACCTGCAGCTTATATTGGTACACAAGGACCTTTGCCTTCTACATTTGATGACTATTGGCGTATGATTTGGGAGCAAAGAGTTCATATAATTGTCATGATAACAAATTTAGTTGAAAGAGGCAGAGTGAGTTTACTTTGTTCCATTATTATTTTAATGATATTGTAAAGTTTTATTTTATGAAACATTTTAAAAGTTATTCCAATAACAACTGTTTATAAAACTAATGCATTTTTCGCAGTTGTCTCTTGTATGGAACAGTTCTAATCTTTTCTTTATTTTTCACAAACTTATTAAGAATTAAGAATATTGTTTGATTAATTATAATTTTTTGTTTGGCAGGCATTAAAATTTTAATTGTAGTTTCAATTTAGAATGGATAATTTTTGTGATTGTAGCGCTCCTGCCAAATGAGTGGCACAAATAAATGAAATAACCCTTTAAGTCCCAATTTATATTTGAAGACCTTTAATTTTTTTTGTCTTTTAAAATTGACAATGAGCTATATTTTATTTTAATTTCCTCATAATAAGAAACCAGTCTACTTTTCTGCTGCATTATTTTGCTTTTTCTAATTTTTATAAAAATATAATGGTTATTTATGTAAGAGATAAACTTATTCTGCTAATATATGATTATAAAAACTGTTTATAGCATTTAATTTATTGCTTTATAAAATTTTGAGAAAAATGCTGAACTTGGCTGCAAACCTATTTGATTTTGTATATAATACATTTAGTTATATATTTTTCCTGATAATTTTTGTTTTACTACTTATGTCTTTTTTTTCCTTATAACTATTTACAATTGTGCATCAAAATTAAATTAATTTTGTTTGATGATTATAAAGTGAGCTTGCCTTTTTTTGCATGAAAAGCTGTCTTGTTTATTTTTCGTTGGTATTTATACAGAATTTAATGAGGATATCTTACTTAGAATCTCTCTTCATTCCAAATTTTATCTTCATTTCGAAGTTGTAACTGAGATGTTTTTTTTATTGCTGAAGTTTATTTCATTATTTTTGATCTTCTTAAGGATCATCTCATGAAATATCAGCTTTTATGAATTATTTCATTGAGATTTTAGTGATTAATAAGTGTTCTTCTTTTCGAAGTTGTAACTGAGATGTTTTTTTTCTTCAAAATATTGATTACTGAAGTTTATTTCATTATTTTTGATCTTCTTTTGGATCATCTCATGGAATATCAGCTTTTATGAATTATTTCATTGAGATTTTAGTGATCAATAAGTGTTTTTTGTGTAACCATTTTTTCTTTCTTACAAAGTTTATTTTCTGTATGTATATTACTAACTTGAAAGAGAGTCTAAGTAATTTAATGTTTCAGTTCTGATTCTTGGTTTTTTGATAAAGAAAATTTTTTATTTGAATATTTATTCAAACATAGAAAAGTTGCCATTCTACGATTTAAAAAAATTAATATTCATTATTTTTTCACGTAAATCAAAGTAGCAAAATTTTTAAAAGTTTTTTTTTCCAATTGAGAAATCATTAAAAATTGAAATGCATTCACATGGAGGACTCTGGGAGCACTTGCTTTTAAAACCTTTTTGTTATGGTAAATTTAGCTAGATACTTTGCCGTTTTCTTTTTTTTTTCATTCTTGTTTGCTAGCATTACATTCTTGTTTGCTAGCAGTGTTATGCATATGAATTAGCATTCCTTTATTAAATTAATCTGTTCTTTTGCTTTGTTACTTTTAAAGAGTTATTGTAGTTTTGCACTACATTTCGCATCAAATTAAATTGTTGTTGTCTTAGGGGCTACAATTTGCAATATAGCATTAAAATTTTTAATTTGTTAGTTTTTAGTTATTTTTATTGAAAATAATTATTACAAAATGAAATTTTTAAAAGAATTTCAAATTATTGAGATTTTTTAGTATTTGTATTTTTACAACAATTTTTTATGCCGTTTTAAAATTAAGAAAAAATGTGTTATGTTCATTATAACTAATGATTAGTTTCAAAAACTTTTAGTTTAATTTTTAAGTTGTAGCAAAATCAGAAAGAAGAATAAAAAATTAAGTTTGGACAGAAAATAAACTTAGGTTGTAAGATAATAAATTTTTTTTTCCATCTTTACTTTAAAATATTATCAACCACCTCAAAAATTGTGTTAAATTTCTTTATTTTTTATTATGTTTCAAAAACAAAATTGCTTAAAATTAGTTTATTTGTCTATTATTAGTTTATCTATTTTAGAAGAAGATAGATTTTTTTACCTCTTTTTTAAAAAATTGTTGTAGTACTAAATTTTGTTTTTTAAAGAAACTAATAAATTAAAATTATTTTATTTTTTTTTAAAGTTTATTTTTATTGTTGAATCAGGTATTCTGACCCAATGTTGACTGCAATATTTTCTAGAGTGATAAGTAGAATTATTCTATTCACAAAAAATTAGTTATGGTATGTAGAAGGAGATTTTTTGTGCTTGGGATTCTCAGCATGATAAACCTTGTCTCTAGTTTGCTTTTTTTCAAGGCAAGAGCAGATATCTTTTAAAATCTAAGCAAATTAGAACTATTTGCATGAATAATTCATAACTATAAACAACTTCATTATATGGCATAGGCTATTATGCACAGCCATGTAAATTATAGGTTATATACGAACAATTAAAAATTCGTTGTATCATTTTGTGGCATGTTCAAAGATTTTTCCATGTTAATTATATTGAAATTCATCTTAATTCTAAACTCTATGAAAGTAATCTTATTTAGCATTCCTTTTCATGAAATAGTGGTTTAATTTTTGATCCTCCTTATTCATTCATCATTAAATGCGCTTACTAATTTACTTTTATAAATATTTGCTTCCTTACCTGCTTGCCATAAATAGCTTTTTGTCATAGACAAAAATGCTATCATTACTCATTGTGCAATTCAGATGCATTAAAAATGCAAACAGGATTTTTTTTAAATGTTAAGTGATGAAATGTCTATGCACTAGTCTCATGCTGTTTAAAAAATAGTTCTTAAACATCATAAGCTATTTTCTGGGACTTAAAGTGCTTTGTAAACCTCACTTTGGCAAGAGAGCAGAAAGTGGTTTATTGACTGTCACTTATTTTGGCACATGCTCTCTTTGCATGCCAGCATGAACCTAGTCCTTCTGATTGGGATGATGCAGTAAGTATTTCATTTTATTTTCTTTTTTGTTGAACATTATTTAAGTTTTATACACCAATTTTAATTTTTCTTGTATACTTTTTTTTCAAAAAAAGGTTTGCAGTAAATTAGTGCCAAGTAATAACCTTAAATTATTTTTCATTAAAGTACTTGGGGCTTAAAGAGTTGTTTATTATTATGCCGACATAGAGATTCATATTCACGTGATTTAAAAGCCTCATATCGGGACTCATATTCTCTCAATTTAAGATCATGCATGTGATTCATATTCATATATTCATACAATTTTAAAATTAATCATCGGGATTTATTATCACATGGTTTACAAGTTTAAAAATCTAACTTTTTTGTCAAATTTTTGTGTGTATATATATATATATATATATATATATATATATATATATATATATATATATATATATATATATATATATATATATATATATATATATATATATATACATGTCTATATATATATGTCTATATATATATATATATATATATATATATATATATATATATATATATACTTGGTTTTCCTCTTTTTTACTTTCTGACTACTCTCATCCCTGAACCATAGTAATTTATTTAAATATTCATATTTGAGGAACAAATAACTACCTAAAATTTCTTTCAGAGGAAGTGTGACATGTACTGGCCAAAAGAAGGGACGGAAACTTATGGAATCATCCAAGTTCGTTTAGTGGAAGAATTAGTTATGGCTACTTATACTATAAGAACTTTTGCTATAAAGAATGTCAAACTAAAAAAAGTAAGTGTCAAATTTATTCCTATTTAGAATTTAGAGAAATTTATGTTTTCAATTTTTAACTTTCATATTTTAAGTAAATAAAATCATATTTTAAGTAAATAAAAATTATAAATAATAAAATTAGGAATTACATTGAGTTTTTATTGTGTTTTAATTTTAATTAGTTTATGTTATGTGTTGTAATGTTAATTATGTACTTAATTACTTTAATATCATCATTGTAACACAATGTCTTCTGATTTATTGATTTAAAAAAATGATTTGCAAAACAGAATTTTTTTTTAATTATAATATCTATCAATAATTATTATTATTTAAATGAGTTGGAGAAAGTAGAAATCTTGAACATTGAATTTCAAATCTTTGAATCTTGTTATGTTGAAAGAATACAGTTTGTAAAGAAATTCTAAGAAAGAAAAATAAAAGTAATTTGTTACATTTATCTCATTTATTACAGAAGAAGAAGCAATGTTCTTATTTATAATTATTTGCCTCAAAAAGAGCTATATTTTTTATCATATCAACTGAACTATAAAGTAATATTTTAGATTTCACTAAAAACTATTTAATTTGCTAAGTTGAGAAATTGAGCTTGACTACTTCATTTCCGCATTTGCAATGGCTTACTGTTTTTTTTATAATAAATTTTTTTTAAAAATAAAGCTGTATGTTAATGAAAAGCAGTATGTTAATGAAATTTGTATTAAAAATGAGGGGAAGTATAATTAAATCTTTTCAACTGTTTGAACCAAAATTTTTTAATAATTAAGTAGGCTCATTTGTATCTAAGAATATTGATGCAGCAATATGAATATATTTCAAACATTGTGTTATTTTTTGAAAATCTACTTTAAGAGGGAAAATTAAATCAATTAATACTGTTCTTAACTTAGTTATTAACTTCGACTTATAATAAGATTATCAGGTCATGCAAACTAATAGTTAAGAATGATAAAACTTCACCTATTAAAATCAAGAATGATGGGTATATTTTCTTTTGATAATAAATTTCTCAAACTAATTATTTATTGAACTTGAATAAATACTCTTAAATTTGATGATAATAAATAAATTTCATGTTAGTGTAAAGTCGCGTATCCGGAATCGGTGGGACTTCCAGAAGTCCGTATAATAGATTTTTCTGTATAATTGACCCCCAAGGTAAACAAAGCTTAAAATGATTTAATAAACGATCTGAATCTAAGAAGCAAAAAATAAATAAACATTATTTTTAAGGGGAATAATGTTTTAGCATTAGAATATCTAATCAATCAAATATAAAATATTAGAAAAAAAATATTATTGCTGAAAATATGGAAAACGAAAAAAATTTAACGGTTACGAAAATATTAATCCGCCATTTTGAACTAGAACGATTCAAGCAGGAAGGGGAAATTCATGTCATTCTGGAACAAAGCTTAAAATGATCTAAATTTAAGAATCAAAAAATAAATAAACATTATTTTTAAAGGGAATAATGTTTTAATATTAGAATATCTAATCAATAAAATATGAAATATTAAAAAAATATTGCTTAAAATATAGAAAACGAAAAAATATTGACATATGAAAATAATAATCCGCCATTTTTAACTTGAATGATTCAAGCAAGAAAGGGAAATTCCCGTCATTCATTAAGGTGGGTAGGTGGAGGAGAAAAATTCATTTCCTCCTTATTTGTGAAAGAAAATAAGTGTAAAGAGGAGATCATTTAAGTTGAGGGTGGGGAAGTAACAAATTATTGTTTTCTCTCCAATCATTGGCTATCAATCAAGCATAAAGGCGAGGCACGCTGATCAGATTCTCTTTATTTTTTCTTCTATGACTGAAAGAATCTGCTAAAGAAAGAACGTTACCCCCTTTTTCCCCCCGCCTCCTAAATATTACATGGTATGGGGAAAAACGAATGTTTTGTTTCTCAAGGACGTGTATCCTTTTAGACCTATTCAAATATTCCATTTTGACTCCCCCTCCACCTTAACGCTTACCCTTTTCCACAGTATTTCTTCTTTCAATGAAAAGGTACCAGGAAATGCCTCTTTTACTAGCCACCTGCATGGGAAAGGAGGGGGGGGGGACTCAGTTGCGGTCTTTTGAAAACAAATCCCCCTCTTTTTCCTACATTCCAAGGGAGGAGCGTCACTCAATGATCTTGGTACATCTTCACTTCCCCTTTCTGGTGATTTATGCTCATTTAATATTTCCTCTATTTCATAGAAAATCATTTCAAATATCATATTAATAATTTAATGTTCTTTTTGTTATGTAAGCCAGGAGTTTTGCTATTGAATGTTTTAACCCTGAAGCATTTGGAGTCTAGGTAAAATTCTAAGGAGTACAATATTTTCTAATGAAATAAAAATGAGTAAAATTGTTTTTTTATTGAGGATCTAGTGCTTGGAAAATTCTAAAAATTATGCTCAACAGATTAATATTGAAACTTTTTTTTTTACATTAAAAGAAACATTGAATTTGAATAGATTTGAACTCGACATATAAAATTAAACTTGAAATATTATCTTAAAGAGTTAAAAAAATAACACATAATTTATAATTAAAAAATTATAGCAAAATCACTCTCTGATTTCAGAAAAGTATCCATAGAGTTAAACTTGTATTGATTTTATATACTACTGCAATCGCGTGCTAAACCCTTTTTGCCAAATTTTGAGACCAAAAAATTTTCTGAATGCATAATTCCTAATTAAATTTTATTTCTAATTTGTAGTATTGATTTTTAAATTTATATAGTTTTCATATTTATAATTTATCAATAATTAATGACAAATTATGAAAATTTGCAATTTAACAAAATTAAAGTTATTTTTATTTCATAATTATTATAATAAACATCCTTTGGATTACCTCTGTATACAATTTCATACCAATTTTGGAATTATTTGCTTTCAGAAATTTATGTGTGAAAGAAATGTTTACCAATATCATTATACTAATTGGCCTGATCATGGTGTACCCGACCATGCTCTTCCTGTCTTAAATTTTGTCCGGAAATCATCAAGTGCTAATCCTAATAATGCTGGTCCAATTATTGTCCATTGCAGGTGACTGAAAACTTTTTATTTTAATTATTTAATCATGATTTGAGAAAATATTTTGCATAAAAATAATTGCATAGTCTTTAGTTAATATTGTATACTCATTTGTAAAAATTTAGGTTTCAAATTATTTAACCTAATTCAAATATAAAGTTTTAGCATAATTTTTTTTATTTACTAGTATTTATATTTTAAAGTAAATTATATTCTTAAATTTATTTTAACTATATAGCTGAATTTGTTCTAATTTTTACTGAAAGCGCAACTGACAATAAATACTATTATACAATAATACAATAATAGTTCATTAAAATATTATAAATGAAAATATTTGTGGCCTCCAAGCTGAGAATAGTAGTGTTTTCAATCATTTCTTACTAAAAAGGAAAATTACCTTAGTAATATTTTCTCATACATTACATAAATATGAAAATATTTCTTTATATAAAACAATTATAAAAATTTTACATAAGCTTGAGGAGGAACTTGAACTGATTAAATTCTTATTGTTTATTACAATTCAAACTAATGTATGTGTTTGCATATAGATGTAAACTAAATTACTTTAAAGTATACAATGCAAAAAATTTAATTTTATTATGGGAGATAAAACTGGTGTACGGGAAATTTATTTACAGAATTTATGAGATGTCCTGTTTATCTTTTATGAAGAGAAAAGTTTTTAATTGAAATGAACATTGCTAGGCACCATTATAAGTAAAATCTTAACTTATAGTATTTGGCTATTAAATTAATTAAATATATATAAATATATATATATTAAACCACAAAAAATCAGTTATTTTTTATCTGGCACTAAGCCTATTTATGTGGCAAGAGTTATTCCTTATGTATGGATGTTCTGTTATAGAAAGAATAATTTGATAAACTTTTTTCTTACAAGAAAATAATTTATTTTTATGTTTTTTTTTACATGTATCCAGGAATAACATATGCTTAGTTTTAACTCCTAGTTTGAACTACTCAAGAGAAAAACTAATAAAGAAAAGTATATTTTTAATAACCTTAATATTTAGCTACATAAATGTAAACATTATATATTAACTGTGCTTAGTAATTACACTTAAATTTAAGTTATATATCTGGTTATAAGGTTGTTTAGAGAAGTGAAATTTTACTCATTCAAGTTGAAACATTAGTTATTATGTTTATAATAAAATAATTTTAATGGTTTTTAAAAGTGCAATTGGAAGTCTAACAGATTAAAATAAAATAAAATAATAATTGTAAGTTAAATAAATTTATTAAAGGCAACTGACAGAAATGTCCCATTTTCTGGAAAATGACCCATTAGAATATTTATTTTTAATTGTTGTGTGTTGAAATATTTCATCTTGAAATAATAAGCAATTTTGGAACCTATAAAGTTTTGTTAAAAACTAAATGCTTAAATTTTATTTATTGTTAGTGCTGGTGTTGGTAGAACTGGAACTTATATTGTGCTAGATGCCATGCTTCAACAAATACAGCATAGACAAAGTATAAATGTCTGTGGCTTTCTTAAACATATACGGCAGCAGAGAAACTACTTAGTTCAAACAGAGGTTTGAGTTAATTTTATGTGTGTAGTGTTCTTCAATATTATAATCACCTCTCTGTCATTTTTCATGATAATTATTTTTCCAGGAACAATACATATTTATACATGATGCTCTTCTGGAAGCTCTTGAGAGTGGTGAAACTGAAGTTCCATTGCATCAATATGGCTCATATTTATGTAATCTTAATAGCCCAGTTAATGAAAATAGTGATAAAAGTCAAACACAATTAGAAAAACAATTTAAGGTATTACAGTTGTCTTGATTTCCTCATCCATTTAATTTTTATTAAATAATTAATTTGTTTAAGTTGGTAAGGGAAATTTTATATGTGTTTAAACTATTCTTAACTCAAAGTCTCTAGGAAATGCATTAAATAATTAAATTACATTTTTTGTTTAAATGTTACAAAATTTATGTTATAATATGCAAAATATCCTTTTTTAAAAATTGCTTTTGTCCTTAGAAAAAAGTTAAATGTTATTTCTTAATTTAAGATCTAGCATTGTAAATAAATTAATAAATTAAAATTTAAAAATACTTTTAATTATTGCTACTACAAAAATGATTATGAAATCTTTAAATATTAATGCTTTGATTAATGTATTATTTTTGCCCTGATAAAGTAGTGTAAATAAATGTAATGTTTCTAAAAATTTAAAATGAAATATTCCTTTGTAATTTTACAAAATTTAACAACTTTTGCCAACTATAGGATAATAACTTAATTTTTAATTTTCAGTGATGTTTTTTATTTTATGGTTTTAATCTGAAGAAATATTTCCAAGATTAATATTCAGTGTGTGAGCTTTTGGAATATTTTTGGTTTTTATTTCAATTATTAATTTATTGAATAAAATATTTTTTTCAGTGCATGTTCAATTTTATTTCAGTCCTACACTCTAAATAAGTATAAAAAAGGTATCAGCCATAAAGTGAACCATGTTTTAATAAACATGACAAAGGTTTAAGATTTTTTTTTTTTTTTAGTATCTAAACTGTTCTTAACTTTCTAATAGTCATGCGCATAGAAAATGGCATTTTGAAATGAATTCATCTCTGTATAGAGAGAATTTCTCTTGTTATTAGAGTGGGAAATCCTGTATAGCTGATAAACATTCTCTTAAATTAGTCCACTTGTGAAACTTCTTTATTTGAAAATGAGGTTTTTACTATGCTATTTTAAATCTTAACAGGCTTTTACTGCTTCAAAAATATTAAAATAAGTTTTTGTGCACCAGAATATTTTACAGCTTTATGATTTTGTATGTAGATTATGTAATGTATTGATTCGATGAATGATAGACAAATATTGAATAACTAAAACCAGTCTGAAGTTCATGCATTTTGTAAAAATTTGAAATCAGTAAACTCTAGTTGTAGCCAAGCAATTAAACAAATAATCCTTTCATCAAAATTTTCCAGTTTTGACTAAAGTAAAATGATGAATGAAATCTTTATTTTCTTATGATATAGAAGTTTTGGGTATCAGTTAATTTGGCATTGAACCCTGTTTTTGAAATCTTTTAAAATTTAAATCTTTCTGTAAACTATAGCTATATTTTTGAGCAAGTGTGATTCCTCTCTCCAAACTATAAGTGACAATCTCTGTGGTTATTTTCAATTTCATAATTTAGCTCTAAGGGTTTGAAATGAGTGACAGACCACATTTTTTTATGATTCTCTAGCTGAAGCTTTTTTGCTCATGGTCAAGTGACTGGAAGAACTTCAATCTTAACGCTGTACTGGTTAAAGATAGTGTAGCTAAAATAATGTATTTTATGCATTTTTTTTTTGTCTTTTCTCTTATACATAAGGATTTTTTGTCATGGTCTTAACAGTTTTTTAACAAATGATAAATTTAAAATATAAATGCAGGTTTACTCTCTCTTTTATTCTGTTATATGTATTGTTTGGAATTATGCCTTTCATTTATCGAGCACTTGCTTGAATTCTCAAAGTTACTTCATTTACTATTTCAAATTTTTTCTCAGAAAGTGTTCAATAATAAGAGAAATCTACACATTTTCAAACTTATTTTGTAATCACTCAAATTACTTTAAAAGTTTTTTTTAATAAGTACTTTGTTTTTTAATAAGTAACTTTTTAATAAGTAATTTTTTAATTAGTAACTTTTAGCACCAATGTAAATTTAAAACATTTTTAAAGTTAGATTAGTCATTACTTTTTAATACAGTTGTCTCTATGTAATTTTTTCAGCTGGCCACATCATTTAAAGCTAAAGATTTTAATGTAGTATCAGCTCTAAAGCCTTGCAATAAGGGCAAGAACCGCTCACTTAATCTTATTCCTCTTGAATCATACAGAGTTCATATTACTCCTAAACCAGGGACTGACGGATCTGATTACATTAATGCCACATTTCTTCCAGTAAGTCAACTTTTTTTTCTCTTCATGAATTTTGATTTTCTTATTGTCTTTATTTATTTTATAGAGTTTCATCCTAAAAACTCCTTTGAATTTTAATGTACATCCCTATTTTACCCTCCCTCCCAGTGTTTCAATTCTTTAGACAAAGTTGTACTAAGTCTTGCACGCTACTCATTACTTTTCCATAGAATAACGTAAGAGAAACTACAATTTTAATGCAGGAAAGCAACAGTTTAGAGTTCGAATAAAAGCTCATAAGCTTATACTTATTTGCACAGGTTAAACTCTTTCTGATCTACTAAGGATCCATTGACGAAAGAAGTATAATAAAAAAGTTATTAGGAAGTATTTGTTTTAAAGCTATGAAAGAATTAAAGCAGTTTGAAAATTTGTTAATGCCTACAATAGAAGTTTATAGTATGCTATTGATTATGCACGTTGCTGGTTCTTTTTCTTATATCACTTACTGACTGTTATGTCAAGTATAATTCTTGTATAAAAAGCCATATAAACTTAATGTAAAAATGCTTTAATGCAGTTTTATGAAATTTGAAAACATTTGCATTAATGCTAGCGTCATTCTAATAAGACATTTTGGATTAATAAATTATGAAAATAAAAGGAATCTCTCATAAGATATCTCTCTCTTACATATATATATGTGTGTGTGTGATAAATTTCAATCCTATGTTTTCTTAATTTTTTGTGATTGACTACTTTAATTTTGTACTTCGTTAAAAATGCTACAATTTAAAAGATATACTTTTCAGAAAGATTTCTTAATTAGTATTAAACAATATTTTCTTAAAGTTCTGATATTTTTCTTTTTTAGGGATTCAATAAACTTCGAGAATTCATCATCACTCAGCACCCATTAACTGTTACTATTCCTGACTTTTGGCAGATGGTTTTTGATCACAATTCGCAAACTGTTGTGGTGTTATCATCTGTTGATGATAAAGTAAATTTTATTCTCAGTGCTGAATTTTTTAAATATGTTAAAGTTTTTGTTTACTGTATAGTAAAGATTAGTTCTTTTATATATTCTATACTTCTATTATTAGTAGTTGTTTTACTTATACATGCTGCGTTTTTTTAGTATATATTGCTTATATTATGTATTGCTTATAAAATATATTGCTTTTATATTACAATATATTTTATATTATAGTTTTAGTTTACTTTATTCATTTTCAAGTAACTGATTTTCAAGTGGCATTGGGCTCTAGAAGTATTATTAAAGTTTTAGATGTTTTGATGGAATATTACTCTGAATTTGGTTTGGTAACATTAATCCTCAAACAGTGTTTCAATTTCTGAAAAGCGTTTCTTATTTATACACTGTTTTCTTATTTAATATTGCGATTAAAACTATTTTTCTGGAGAAGAATAATGAAAATTGAAGGGCACACTTTCTGCTTTGGGAGAGTTGAAAATAATGTTGTTAAGCAACTTGTTTAATAGTATTCGAATTTGCAGTATAGCAAGGGCGGGTGGGAGTAGGCAGCCTGTCTCATACAGCATATTTGTATAGGGAGGCTTTTTCAAGTATGAAATAATTATTAAAATTAAAAAAAAACATATTATCAAAAAAGATTAGTTTATGCTACCCTTAAAAGAATTAAATTATAGTCTAAATTTAGTAAAAAGTTTTAGGTTTTAATTACCCATTTAGTTTTAAAATATTATAATAGGATTTTCCACCTTAACTCTGGTATTAATGTAAAGTGGAGACCACAAAAGATTCTTTATTCAAACTAAAGATAATGCATTTTTCAAGAGATTTCTGCAGTTGAAAATTAATCTTCTTGAAGTAGATATCATTTTTTCATTCATTTTTTTTTCAAAACTGAAAACCATGTAACAATAAGCTGAAGATCATCAGTTATATGAAATAACTGTTATACATTTTTCCAGTGATAGAAAAAATTATACTAAAAATTTTGTTATTAAGGGTAAAAAGATATAAATGAACAGTAAAGAAACCTTTCAGGTATAATTATTATTATTTCAAACAAAATTTTAAAAATTGTTAAAATATCTTAGAAACATCATTTAAATGTGTACAATTGTTTGAAGTTAAAAGGAGGCTAGGTTTTATTTAGTTATATTAGATTTTGTAACTAAATAGGCTCTGATTGGCATTTTTGAAATTATATTGAGTAGTCTGAAGAAATATATTTTTAAATGTAGGAAGGTACTCAAAAGTATGAAAAGCTTATTAAGCATGTGAAACTTATAAAAACATTTGTATTAAAATATTGTATGTGTGAAGGTATGACTGTATAATTAGCTTTCATTTTGAATTATACTTTTACAGATTTTCTAATAACTTTATTTTTTATTAGGAATTTCCTTGTTTTTGGCCAAAGAAAGGAGAAGAGGCTGATCATGGTGGTTTCAAAGTGAAAATGGTTGAAGAATCTTGCCAAGAGTCATTTGTCACAAGAGATTTTATAATACAAGCCACACAAGATGAATATGAACTGGTCTGTCGTATTTTCCAATGTCCTGGTTGGCCTGAGTGTTGCACCCCACCAAATAATGTTTTTGACTTGGTTCTTTTGGTTCAAAAATGGCACTTAGAAAATAACTATGGCCCTATAATTGTTGTTGATAAGTATGTGCCGTTAATACGTACTCATTCTTTAAAATTATATAATTTTCTTATTATTATAACCAAAAATACTAGATTAAGACTTTTCTTAACACTCTTTTAAAATCATATTTTACATTTTGGAATATGAATATTAGAGCCGAAAAGTTCTGAAATTAGTAGATAATTGAAAGTATTCTGTTCTATTTATTATTTTTTTTACGAAACTCGGGTTTAATCAAAGTTTTAGTTCATATTGATATGTTATTTTCAACTAAAGTCAAGACTTTTTAGTATGACCCCTATTACTGCAACTCGTTTCATTATGAAATCAAATGCATAAAGTCCTGTTTACTGTTCTACGGACATAATGTTATTTTAATGTTCATTTGTACATCTGCACTGAATTGTTCATTCCAATAAAGTGCCAAAATTTATTCATTTGAATTTTAAAAAAAATTTTAAACTAATTTTTCCTTTGATAATATTAATAATAAATGTAAAACAAAATAAATGTAAAACATCTTGAATCATCTGGGAATGAAGAAAGAGTGCAGTCCTCTTAAATTCTTATTCTAAGTCTTTCGCAGTCATAATTTATTATATACAGTTGCACCTTGTACAGTAGTATACAGTAGATACGAGTGCCCTAACTTACGAGTTACTTGAGATACGAACTGACGAGCGAGTGCAATTTTGTTTTGAGAACGGCCATGCACGAAACTCTTCTCGTCCTTGAAAATGCTTCTGCTCACCCACCAAACCTGGAAGAGTTCATGTTTATAAAGATTCTCTATCTACCACCTAACACCACTCCTTATCCTGCAGCCCATGGATCAACAGGTGATTCCTAATTTTAAAAAGCTGTACATTGAGCACCTGTTCTGGTGCTGCTTTGAGGTAACAGAGAACACAAACCTCACCCTTCGAGAGTACTGGAAGGACCACTTTAATATCGTGATATTATTAAATGTTACAATGAGAACCTTGACCTCTGCATGGAAGAAGCTGTGGCCTGAGTCTGTAGTTTCGAAAGATTTGAACCCGAAGTGCCAGTGGAGGATGAGATTGTGTTTCTAGGAAAATTCATGGGTCTGGTGATGGGTGAGAGAGACGTGAACGAGCTCGTCGAGGAGCACACTCAGGAGCTAACGACCGAGGAATTACAAAAGTTACATTCGCTGCAGCATTCCGTGGTTCTGCAAGAAATTGGTTTTGAGTATGAGCCAGAGGTGGAGGAGGTTATCTCTATAAGTGAGATAAAAGAGGAATGTGGGAGATAGTTTCACAGTTCGTGGATAGTTTCACAGTTCCTGGTCATGCATCGGAGCTATTTACTGATGCTTGACAGTTTTTCTTTCTTTTTTTTGAATCCGGCGAAAAAAGCTAAGATCAGTGAAGAGACAAGCAGTGACTAAAATTAAGCATACAGTGGCATTTAAGTTGTGTGTAAGTTGCATTTAAGTGACCAAAATATAAATATGTATGTACAGTTTATAAAACCAATTTTTTTTGCTTTACATTCTCTTTTATTAAGTTTTTATACAATATTTGTCATTTATAAAAAAAATTTTCTTATTCAAAAACACGTAACAAAAGCAATTGGGGGTAACGTTTTTGGGGCTGGAATGGATTACTGGCATTTCAATTAATTTCAATGGGGAAAATTGCTTTGAGATACAAGCAAATTGACATACGAGCAAGGTTACGGAACGAATTAAACTTGTATCTCGAGGTATCACTGTGTATCAAACGTCTTATTAATAAATGTAACTTCCTTTTTAAATAGTACAATAAATTTATCAATCATACTTTTTTCGTTTTAGAATTGTATTCACTATTGTGAATGTCAGTTCTCTCGTGCTTTTTTGTTCAAGTTGAAATGTGTTGTCTTCTCAATTATCTTGACGTATATTATTTATTAAAAATGACAGCTGTGAATGAGTATTATTTTTAATACATTTTTACCTATGAAGTACATACTACTTTTGCTTTAGCAATAATCTCTATGCAAAGTTGATCTTAAACCTATGCCTACTAATTTATATAGCATTTTAATTTGCAGAGTAGGTGGCTATTTGAAATAAGTAAGCTGTATGAAATGGTTACAATCATAATAACTAGTTATATCTTTAAATATGTGGCTATAGTAAAACATTTGTTTTCATTTTTTAACTGTTCTGTTGTTATTTCTGTTTGTTATTTAAATGTTTCAAACACTCGGCATCATTCAGTATGTTAATTTGCTCATAACTATTATTTGTGGTAAAATAAAATTCTTTGATTTATTAAACATTGTATTATAAATTTAGGTTACATGTGTTGAAATATCAACTTTCTTTAATTTTTAATCACTGACTAATATAAAATTAAGATACATATATCATATAAAAAGTAGAACTATATTGGGAATTGAAAAGTAAAAAAAGAGAATTCATATAATTCCAAGTTAAAACAATTCCCTGCTGTAGGTTAGGTATTTTATATTTTATTAAATTTTCTTAAATCTATAAACTATTATAATATACTATATACATTTTTGTGCTAGAAATATAAGTTCTTTTCTGTAATAATATTATTTTTCTAGGTTTGGCGGGACTGAAGCAGCATCATTTTGCTGTCTTACAGCATTGAACAAACAGTTTAAATATGAAAAATGTGTAGATGTTTACTTACATGCTAAACTCTATCATATGAGAAGACCAGGCATTTGGAAGACACAAGTAATTTTTTAATTATATCAGTACACAATTCCTTTTGATTGTTCTGACAGTGTTAATTTTAGTTTAATATTGATCTCATTGTATTAAAGATGTTTTTTTAATTATTTAATGATTACAAATATGTAACATGTGAAATTAATCTTAAACTCAATGTAGGGAAAAATCTTTTCCTCTTGAATCTGTTCTTGTTTCTGTGCAATAATAAGATGAAGAAAATTATACACTGAGGCAATTAAAACCATTAAATTTGTTTTTCATAAATTTGCTGTTGACAAAAGACAGGATGATTATTTATATAATAAAACAGTTTCCTTGAATTATTTATAATTGTTTAATTAAATTAGACTTCTGCCACACCACACAAGAATTAGACTTCTGCCACACCATACGTCTCACCCATTTATAGGGCAGACCCATTCATACATCCATTCATTCATCCACAGATCGTAATTTTGACCTGAATCAGAGAACAATCGATCTCCAATCCAGTACCCCCAGATGTATTGATTTGCTATGGGAACATGGAGGACTTTTGCGACTCGACAGATTTAACGTGCATCTGTCACTTTACTACTTGGGGAGTCTTTGGCCGGCGAGGTTCGAACCCACGTACTCTCGGACATGGGCCCAGCTCCCTTCTACCAGGCTATCCCGGCCCTATCAATCGGTTATCAAACTATTTTAAAATGAAAAGTCACATTTTTTGCGCTTCAACTATATCTTGAAAATTCATCAGAATTCTGGTGAAATGTTACAGTTTAACAACAATAAAACAGGGACATTGTATAACTAAGAAAAATTGCAGTACTTTGCATTCGATACTGCCAATCATGAATTCTTATTTTTTTTTTTGTAGATGAAAACATAAAAATAAATTTTTTCTATTAATTATTTTACCAGATTCAATTATAACTTAATATTAAGAAGACAATATTCTAGCTATTCATAAAAAACAATTCTGTTGCTAAAATAATTCGCATGTTTATTAAAGAATTGTTTCCTAGTATTCGTTCTCTGTCTTGTGTATTATAAGAACAAGAATATCATTATAATACAATATGATGCTTTTAGTTCTTTATATTAAAGCATTTTAATCAAACTGGTTTCTATGTAATTTTTGTTAGTTTTTTTAATCCTTCTAAACCATCTATTGAAATTTCTTCACTGAAAGTATCTGTACAATTCACAAAAACTGCATTTTGGGATCTTTGAGTATGTGTGAAAAATAATGGCATGTTGTGAGCCTTTTCTTTGGAGTTGTCAAATATAGTGAGGGTTTTATTTTTGAGGCTTCAGTCAAAAATGGTCAAGTTAACTGAGGGTAACTAACCATTTGGGGTTTCAGTTTTGGGTTTTCTTAATTTTTGGTCAAAGCTCAATATATCAGTGATGTTATGCAAAAGTGACAGAGCAAAGACACCTCAAAATTAAGAGGAATAAATATTAAGTCTAGAGAAACTATTGCAATTTACTTTTTTATTCTGTGATTGTGTTATTTAAAAAATAAATGTGATTTCATTTCTTAAATATTATGCAATAGATAGTAAAATGGTCAACAATAATTTCTTACATCCATTGTTAATAACATAATTTAAGTCCCCTTTTTAAAGACGCACACATTGCTAGTAATTGACCGTAAATTACTGACCGGTAACTTCAAGTTTGGATAGACGGTCGAAATTCACCCAGCTTTTCATCCTTCCTAGGTCATTAAAGTGCACCAAGTTTGTTGAGGCAAGATAAACTTGTATTCAATCTTGTTGAGCTGGCAATTTCTCTGAAATTGGGGCCCTAATCCCAAGGGCTACAGAAACAGAGAGCCATCTGGCAGGATGTAGCAGATTCTTTTTATTTCTAATGATGTAAAGTTATTGTAACTTTTAGATTCAGTTAAAATATTTGATTTATTTTCTATTAAATTTTTTGTAGGATGATCTCATGTTCCTGTATCGAGCACTAGAAAATGTCATAGCCGCAGGATCTTCTGAAACAGAGTCAGCTTTAGGCAATGCAACAAACGGCCATGTGAACAGCAATGGACATGCTGTTAAATTGCCAACTACTTGTAGTATAGATTCAGCTGTAGCATGATAACAAAGCAAAATTATCTAAAGAATGTAATTTATATTTAAAAATTGAAAGAGAAATATTGTTTTAGCATTGCTTACGATACAGGTGACCCCCTTCAGCACTGCATTCTTGTGTGTAAATCAGAAATGATCTCAGATCTCATTATTAGGAATGCCATCGATTTAAAGTCATTTTATTAATATGAGATTGGGTAAATGCAAAGTCTTGTAAAAAGTTCTGTGGTGTATTTTTTTTAAATGAACTGAACCACTAGTGCCATTAGGCAATCTGGTTTTATATGTGTTCCAAGAAGTTCCAGCTCCTGCACTGCCTGTGTACAGTTGTGGTAGCTTCGAGAATGTTGATGCTGAGATTTATAGAAAATATATATTTCTGAGTTGCAGTCCCTCTTCTATTAAAACTAAACTTTTAATAGAAAAATGAAGTGTCTAGTCGAGACCTGTATTATATTGAACACGAGTGCTTAGATTCAATTTTATTCCTGATGTGAAAAGCTCTCTCTATTCCACAAACAAATGAGAGTACACAACATTTATATTCAGAAATAATGATAATAAGAAAAAGAGCTATCTAAAGATTAAAAAAAAAGACTCTTATTAAAATATATTTTGTTACTGATAAAATTATAAATTTAGTTTTATTTTGATGTAAAGTAATCCACGGACACATCTCAATATGTCCTGGATGTTTCTATCAACATCAAACTAAAGTATAGGCTGCATTTCTTTAAAGGTGAAAAATATGCTCTTTTCTATAGACACTTTCAATATAAAATGGATTCCATGCATTTAAAGCTCAAATGATCCATTTTTTGAATAAGTATAAATTATTTATTTTTCCAACTTAAAATAATTTATTGTTTTAGAACCTAAAGCACTTTTGTTTTCAGTCTTGTATATTTAGTCGTATTTAGGCTATACCTTTGTGTAAATTATTTTTTGTGAAATATCAATGGGAGGTTGTATTATTTTTTCAGCCTGCTTTGTTCCTAGTGGTATGGTAGCTAATTTTTTATTGTAAATGTATTATTTATGAATTGTTTATTGGCTTACACTAAATTGGCAAAGCTTGTAAATATTTAAGTGAAGGTATTTATATACATGCATTGATCATTTAAACACTGTCTTCTCATCTGCTATAGTTTTTCCTTATTATTTATTTTAATTTAATAATTTTTTTATAAGGAATAAGATTTAAAAGGAAATTTTTTTTTTTATTTTGCACATTCCTTTTTCGTAAGTTAACATTTATATTTTATTATTTTACTTTTCTTAAGTTTTCTACTTTTACATTCCTTATTTTAGTTGGACAGTGATATAATCCTGTTTAAGTAATTTATATTTAAAAAGATACCTGTATTTTATCTGGGGGTTATTTTTTCTTTGGTAAAAATTAAGTTATTGCTATTATTGGAATTCACTTGTCAGAAACAAAATATCCGAATTTGTCATTTTATGCTGGTCAAAGTAGTAGGTTTTAGTTTGACAGTGATATTAACCTGATAGTCATTTGTGTTGGAAGTAACTTATATTAAAACAAGGAAAAAAATCTATTTAATCTGTGAATCATTTTTTCATCTGTAAAGGTCTGGCCATCATTTTTATTAAAGTAAATTTATTAGAAATAAAATGTCCGAATTTGTAATTTTATCCTGTTTTAATTTCTTTTTTTAAATCATAGTAATTAAGTTAACAATTATCAAATATTTTTAAAACTAAAATTCATAAATATAAATACCTACATGAAACTTGATTAAAATTTTGAGCTAATTACAGACATGTAAATTACATTTGTTACCTTATTATTAAAAAAAAATATTTTAATTTCTTATAAAAAAATCAGGATATATTGGTGTGTAATAAAATGTACAAAATAATCATTTGCATAAATTATAAAATTTAAAAGAATATATCATTTATTAAATTATATTAATTATTAAAAAAAGTATAATTATTAATTAAGAAATTTACTTATTGAGTATTAATTATCACTATTTTCAAAATTTTATTCACTGCACAAAAAAATCGATTATACTTTAGGATCACTTTTGTAAGACTTTTTAATAACTATACTAGTTCAGAATCTCAAATAAAAAATAAATAAATAAAAAAACACATGTTCTCTATTTTAACAATAAATTAAAATATCATTTTCTATTGTTAACAAAATGTTTTATTTAATTTTGGATTATGAATGTTTTCATCACTAAAACTTAGCTTCCTGGCAAATTAATAGTAAGTAAAGTTTATTATAAAGTATATATTCAGTATATATTCAGTATATTTCAAATTATAAACTTATACACAGATCAAAATAATAAATCCGTTGCTGAATAGTTTTAACTTTAGTAAAGAATTCCATGCATGATTGTCTATTTTTTGGTACTAGTATTGTTTATTTTATATAAAAAATTTTTTTAAATAACTATTAAGCTATTGTTTAATATCCAATCAGTTTTTTTAGTTTTTAAGTTGATCCAACTTGATCTCAAACTGTGAATCTAAGATAATATGTTATAAGGATAAGCTTATTAATTAATTTCATCAGCTGAATCAAGTTCTCAACTATATTGGTTTAGTGTGTAATATTGCATAATGTTTTAAATTACAGATTTGGTGTTATAAGCGAGTGCCAATATTTACTGACAAGAATGGCCTCTGTAGAGCCTAATAAAAAATAAAAATTTCAAATAAATATCGATAAGTTTATTTATATATATACATAGTATATTAATGTGAAAAAAATATTTTCATGGAAATTTAATATTCTTCAAAGAAAATTAAAAAAATTAAAATTTCAATGTTTTGCTAGCCATTAATCATTTCCATTGTGACATTTTAATGCTACCAAATTGCTGTTTCATATTTTAGTTACATAATTTCATTCAAAATAGGTTTATTAATTAGGAAATAGAGAATAAATTTTGATAAATGACATAAATAGTAACTAATTGTTTAAGTTTAATTTCTCAGATAAATGTTGAATATATGATTAACAATCTTTTACAAGCAAAATTACGAAAGAATATTATAGTATTATTATTCATGAATTTTCATATTATGTTTTAAAGAGATCTTCTTTGCAAGTTTTATTTTAAAGTTGCATTTTATTTAAATTTTTTGAGCACGACAAATGATTAGTTTGTATTAATAATGAATTTAAATTATTGCAAAAAGACTGTGTGCAATACATTTACATATATTAAATTAGCTATAAATAAATGAGCTAGGTATGACAATTAATAGCACATAAATAAATTTTCTTTAACACTGTAATTCATTTGAGTTCTCCCAATTTTCCTTTGAATGATGAATGCATATATAAATTCTTTCTATTTATTTTTAAACTGTGGTAGAGACTGGCTATTTTTACCACTCCTTTTGTTACGTTCCAATAAATGAAACACATTTTCATTTTTTGGAATTTATATTAGAATTTTTGGTTATGCTTTTTACTGAATAATGCAAATAAACTTATTTCAATGTTACATTACTTGTTAAAATCAGGCATGCAGACATTTAATATGACATTTCCTCATTGTTTTGTATAAATTTCTTTTAATGTAAAGCACTAATTGCTAATGAATTATATTTTTTATTTTCTTTTATGTGTGGTTATATTTCTAAATATATAGTATCACTGTAAAATGGGGTTAATAGTAATAGTTTCAATTTTCTATAGTAAAATTTGAGAAGTTCAATGCAAGAATCATCAGATTTTTTTATGACTTTTGTACTATGAACAATATAGCTGCTTTGATTAGTGCAAGAACCAGGTAGAATTACAGAATCTGTTAGAGGGGAACTCTTTTAATGTAATGTTCCTTATTAATTTCATTTGATTCTTGTCAAAAATTTGTAAATCTAGACTTATTTTGTAGCTACACCAAATCTCTCATTTGTTTTTTATTTTATAAAATTGTATATTATCATTATTTGGGTTTAAGTTGTTTTAGTAATATTGAATCTTTTCTTAAAATTGAAATGTATGCTAAATAGATATTTTTTTATGTTAATTCAGTATTTCTATTCAACCTACAAAATATAGGTGATTAGAAACTGAGAGCTAGCTTCTAAAATTACTACTAAGTACGATATCTGTTGTCAATATTAAATATTTAATAAAAACAGATTTAGTAACTTGATTATGACTTAAGTTTGTATAATCGTTCAACTTATTACTTATAAAACTTATTGTTAGCTTATATCTATAACCTTTAGTCTAAAACTTATTTAAACCTTTAGCTATTTCACAAATAGGAACCATTAAGGAGAATGTTTCCTTGTGTTACCCAAATTTTACTTAACAACATAGAAAAAAAAAGTGGTTTGCTTTACAAATTACATTATTGGTCAAAGTGTAATTTTATTAGCAAAAGTTGCAGTAAGTTAAAATTTTGAATAATATCTGCATACCCTGTTAATTTAAAAAAATATTTCTGTTTATTCAAGTGATTATATGAGAAATTACTTGTCGGATATATTATGTCAAATATAAGCACTATATGATATAATGGCAAAGCTCTTACTGCTCTCTCAAAATCACTTAAGCTTTTAGAATTTTAAAGATAATAAACGGAAAAAAAAATGACATGAGAAATATTTTCAAACTGTCAGATCAATTATTGCTTTTAGATTAAGTTACTGACTATATTTGAGGTAATGAGAATGGATAATTAAGATCATTGAGATTCTAACAGAAAAATTACTATTTTGAAATTAAGCATGTCATCTAATTGCGAACAAATCTCAATATAATTAGTTGAAATATATTTAGCATTTTTGACTTGTCTACCCTGACTATAGTAATTCACTATTTCAAAAAGCATGTTTTTCCTATTGTTCTTAGTTATTTCCATCTAAATGTTAAAAACTTTAAATTATTTGACATATTAAAATATTAGCTCAATAGTTTCTAATCACCCTAGTTTTTCTATTTACACCATTTTACAGCACAGAGAAATTTGTAAATAGCAGTGCTTTGTCAAAATCCTTTTATAGGTAGAAGTCTTTTTTAGTTACGGGACTGTAATAACAAGAGTAGCTTTTTTTCCTTAATTTTTTCTTCACTAATTGTTGTAGGAAATAGCTGTATTTTGGAAATGCAGCTTTTAAGTAAAAATATATATATAATTAAATATGAGACTATTAAATGTTAAAGGCTGAAAAATTTTATTTTACCTCTGCAGTTATATATTACTATGTATAACATGAATATTTCTGAGCTGATTGAAAGACTTTTATCGTGTGAAGTTAAATGAAATAATTTAGTTTTCAATAGTTTTTAGAGTAGAGATAAATTATATGGAGAAACTTTTATTCAAATATTTCATGGTTGGATGGTTGAGATATTGCAAATACTGTGCTTTCTGGTTTGAAGCAGATGATTTTTGTGCTAGTTTAGCATATGTAGAGTTTCAATTCCTAAGTTTTAAAGTTATGAGTTATTGGTTGTTAACCATGAATAAACTTTTCTTCCTTTTTTGTAAATCTGATCAATGAAGACTAATTATTATCTTAGCTGTCATTAATGAAGGGCCAATCACCTATCCATGAGCTCAAATAGGCTAACTCATATATTGTATTCTTTCCAAATTATAATTTTAAAAATATTAGTATTATTTCTAGCTATAGTATTTTTTCCATGTGATAACATATTTGTAATATGATTTATTCTGAAAATATGATGTTGAGTGTTTGGTGATTCAACTTTCTGCATTTGTGCATGTAAATTTGTATATAGATTCTTTTTTGTCTCTATAAGTAGGTGCTGGTTTGTCTAACATCATAAAATTGACGTTTTTTATTGAACATCCAAACCTATAATAGCCACATTTTTTAATCATCAATGTAATGACTTTTTAGGATTGTTTCATTTTATAAAAGTTCATAATTTGCTTTTAATAATGTATCCTTTATAATGTATCCCATTATTATATTACTTACTTCATAATCATTTAAAGCATTGAGTGAATTGTTGCCTATATCAGTGGGGTCCTGTGAAATTAGATTAGAGTGTATTTCCCATTGAGTGAAAGTTTCTCATTTGGCAGCTTGACTATGCTAATATAGCTATAGAAATTCCTGTAATTATACAAAATATGAGCCATATTATCTTGATAACATGGCATTTATAATTGTTAACTTGAAACAGATAATTATTTTTAAATTGAAGCATATGATCTTTTTTAATTAAAATTATTAGTAAAACAATTTAAGTCTACAGTAAAAAAGATGTTTGTACAAAAGTAAATTGGAGGGATGTTTTTTTTTAAAATATTTAAAAATTAAGAATTACAATATATTTTTCTAGAAATTATATGTTGTGAAACATTTCTTATTAAAAAAAAATTGTCATATCCAGTTTTAAATTCTTTGTCGATATAGGAAGTTTTGTAGGCTATTTTCTTTAGTTACTTTTTTTTTTTTGTTTTTCTTTGTATTAGAAGCATTTTGAAATTTTAGTAAATTTCATCCGCTATTCTTTTAAATTTTTATTAGCAATTTATTTTCCAATAGCATGTAAATCTTTAAAAATCTTACCTAAGTTTTCATCTATTTTTTTCATTTTAAGTATGTGTATGCATTTGTCACTTTTTTAAAATAAAATTTGTATTTGTTTATTAAATTAAGTACAAAAATGTCACATGTTTTTATTATTATTATTTATAAATCATTGCAACTTTCTGTCTTGTTTGTAATGTTTTTCATATTTGTTTTCAAATGAAGTGAAATTCAAGGACTCAAAAAGTGTGTACAATTTGATTTTGTTTTTTGGGGACCAGGGAAAATGTGATATAAAAGATAGTGCTCCAACTTGTTTGTTCTTTTTTTATTATTTTATGTTGTTTTATTAATTTTTAATGTTTGTCTTTTAAAATGCCTATTTATTTTCATCAAAATTTCATTGTTTGTTTTTACATGGCATTAGTTAGATTTTTTATGCATTGTTGTTGTATATAATATGTATAAATATAATTTTTTTTACTTGCCAATCAGTTTGTATTATATTGTCTCATTATGAGTTGAAAATAAGTTTGCAGTATTTTGTTATTGCTTTTGTTGATTTAGCGCATCTATATTTCTACATTAACTGTGACATATTTTAAACTACTTTACTTTTTTTACTATTTATTCTTTATTATTTATCAAAACCTTTTTTCAGATTTTTACAACAAATTGGAGCTCATGCAAGTTTATTTACAATTTTTAGAAAAAATAAGTTTACAACTTCGTACTTTGTAAAATATAAAGTAACAGAAACCATTATAGACAATTTATCAATTCCTTCAAAATATATGAACAATGGTATCATATTTAATTTGCTCATGCCACAACTGAATCTCATATTATAGTTTAGGAAATCTTTGAAAACATTGTTTATTTGAGAAATTTAATTTATTGCCAATTTTGTGATGTAAGATATTTTTCACATACACTTTATGTTTAAGTATAATTTAATGAATGTTGCATAAGTTTTGTGAGCAGTGTTTATTTTTAAGTTTGATTTATCATGTCATTTAAGAAACCAATTGTCTTTTCACAATCTATCTGATTTTAATCTGAAATAATTTTTATGGATCTTCCTTTCTCACATATGGTAGTTTGTTCTGTCAAGAAATCAAAATGTAAAACTGTTTAGTTTCAATAAGTTGATATAGTGTAACAGTATTATAATAATGGTAATTGTTGCTCAAGCAGTTTATCTTAAATAATAAATTTTTCCCAGTTAAAGTTACACATGGTGCTATTATTGTCTTTTCTTTTTACTTATAATTACAGCTTTATTTCTATATTAACAAAATTCTTATGCAACACAGCAGCAGAATACACCAAGTGCATTCACCTTACAATAAATATTGCTATTATTTTTTCAGAAAAAAGTTGTTTTTTTTCCATCTCCTTCAGCATCATCTTAGATTTTTTTAAAATCAAACCTTATTAGTGGCTTTATAGCTTAATAAATCTGATTTTATGTATGTTAACCTTTAATAGTCTGGAAATTACTAATTTACTTCCGCTTCTCTTCAGGTATATTTATAATCATATAATTAAAATTAATTGTAAATGTAACAGTTATAATTATTATACAAAATAATCAATTCATTTTAGCACTGCATATTTAATACACTATTGTGACAAGCTGAAGCCTCTGTAAGTTAAGATACTGTAAACCAGGGCAACTTTATCAGTTTCTAAAAGAAAAAACGAACTAGAATTTATATCAGGATTTGTTATTGAATTAAATAATGTAGAATTATGCTTTTACATGAACTGATGCTTTTATTGTCCAGATATGATCTTGATTAATAGACTTTTCATTTGTTCCCAGCCCTATCAGTTTTCCACCAAATTTTTGTTAGTGTTTTTGAAAGCAGAACAGTAATTTCTTTTGATTTAGTAAAGTGTATTATCATTTTTATTCATTTGATCATTACTTATTTTGAAAATACTGATAGCCACTTTAAAAATACTGATAGCCACCTATACCATATTTTTTAGACTTAAATTTTTTGCTGCATTCAGTAAGATAACTTTAGTAATCATTAGTAGCATTTAGTAAGATAACTTTGTAATGTTGCACGATATTTGCCTACTTTAAACTTGGTCGTTTTCTTATGCTCCTGTATACTTTTTGCAAGGTATGCATTTTTTTTTGTAGAATTTACAAGTTTTTTTTATTAGCTAAACTATTCGAATAAAGATAAGAGTTTACAATTACAATCTAATACTACAAATATAATAAGTAATTTGAAGTTCAGGGCAGTTATATTTTTCATGTAACCTTGAGGTTTCGGAAGTGGTTAAAAACGAACTGAACTCTCTCCAATCCTTTTAGTTCTAGCAACGAAACAAAACAAAAAAGTCAAGTTTTTAATTTTGTGGTATTAACTGATAATTAAGATTTTAATGATAATCTTTCATAATTTTTAAAACAGCTTTTTGAAATTTTTGCCAAGAAAATCCAAGATTTGGGTGATTTAAATTTGTAGCAAAGCTTTAATTTTGTACTAATATTGTTATAAGGAATAACCTTTCCATTAAAATATATATCTTTGACGTTTATTAAAAAACCACTAATTCCATTATATTTTTTTCTGTTAGACGATACTCATTAAAATTAATGAATAATTCCCAATTTTTGCTTTCTTATCAACAATAGAGGGCGCTGACTGAGATAGTCACTTATAAACTTAACATTTATAAATAACGAATTATTTGTAGTTAAAATAGCATGTTATTTGTTAAAATGCGTTGTTTCTTATGATGAAAGAGGTTTTGAGTAAAAGGTTTAGTAAAAGCATGGAAAAATGCTGAGAAGATAAGTAATTTCATTTTAGTGTTTTATATATAAAACCATTTAAAGCAAAACTATGATATTTGATCTCGACTGTTCCTCCCACAAAAATTTTATTTAATTTTTCTAAAAAAAAGTGATATTTCAGGCGAGGTTTTTTTTTGTATTCCAAAAAAAATAATTAAAAGATTATATATGAATTAAAAATTTCTGAATATCAAATGTGAAACTCTTATTATACTAAAATAATATAATTAGACAATGTTTCAGTGTAAAGAATTAATTTTTCTTTTGAAAAAATCAAGTTATAAAAAATTTATTGTTACAAATTCACATACTGCCAAATTTCACACTTTTCAAAGAAGTATTTTCCTATTGGTACTTTATTTTATAACCGGCGTTGAACAGCCGATCTAATTCAGAGTTTGCGACTATCATTGTTCAACCTCGTAGTCTTGTAATTTTGAACCTACCCCAGAAAATAAGAGAGATCCTGGTAAATCATTGGGATAAACTAATCTTTGAGTAGGAATTCCTTCTAGAATTAACTCGCATGGAGAGGAAAACCTTCAACAGTTAGCCCAACGGCAAGGGGATTTTATGGAGATTCATGATGTGTCTACCACTGAGGATATATTTAGTCAGTATTGTGATCTGTGCGAGCCTGGAGCAAAATTCGTTTAAGTCAACCACCGCTGAAATTCGAACTTCATTAGGAGGCCAATGCTTTTCCCCCTGAGCCACCACTGCTCTCTTCTAGTGGTAGTGAAATATCGAGTGAATCGATATTGCAAGCAGACATTCAATTCATATTCAGCCAACATTTACGACACATTAAGGTAACTAGTTGGTCTGCTACGTATGTTTAAACTATTTAAATGTAAAAGTAGTTTAAGTTTGTTGAAGCGAGAATCAAGTTAGAATTTGGGCATTTTTATATCATATTAAATATAAAAGTAAAATCATCTACAACATGCTAAAGAGTTGATTGGTAAGCGACTCATATGCAGGCTTGTGTGCTCATTGTAAAGAACGGCTTATATGCAATTGCCAAGTTGAAGAGCAGATAACAAAAGTTAGAAAGACGTCATATGGATACCTGAGCGTGAAGTCGAGTACTTTACGGTAGAACAGTTTAACGGGGACCTATACCGCGCACCCTTGGTCCTTGCATAGGCTGGCCAAGGAAGTCACCCACCCGCTCACTGACCAGAGCCAGTGAGGCTTGAGCTTCGGTGATCTACCAGAGGCAGTGGGTTCGATTCCTATCGTTAGTTACCTTAGATGTGTTTTAGTACTATTCATTTTGACGAGGTTTATAAATTGTTCGTCCCGCAGTGGACTGATCGTTAAGACACGGTTTCCAGCACATCACCGAAGTCAAGCATCACTGGCTGCGATCAGTGTGCGGGTGGGTGACCACTTGGATCAGTCTGCACAGGGACCGAGGGTGTGCGGTATTGGTCCTCGTTAAATTGTTCTACCGTAAAGTGCTCGACTTCGCGTGCAGGTCGTTGGGCTACCGAATCAGGGGTGCCATCCCCTCTGCAGAGGATCAAAATTGTGATGGCTTGTCTTCGGATCATCCTCAGGGATGTTTCCCAGACCGTCGCCAATAGCCCATTGTGCAGCTCTAGTGCGACGTAAATTAACTTCAACAACAACAAATATAAATTGTGTATTGAGTGCATAAGCCCGCATATGTATTTGAACCATAGTTCCGCATTGTAAGTCAGAAAGTGGGTAGGAGACCACTTTGATCAGCCTGCGCAGGGACTGAGGATGCGCGATATCGATCCTCGTTAAACTGTTCTACCCTAAAGTGCTCGACTTCGCGCGCAGGTCGTTGGGCAGCCAAAGGCGGGGAGCCATCCCCTCTGCAGAGTATCAAAATTGCGATGGCATGTCTTCGAACCATCCTCAGGGACGTTTCCTAGACCGTTGCCTTCCCGCAGTGGACTGATAGTTGAGACACGGTTCCCAGCAGATCACCGAAGTCAAGCATCGCTGGCTGCGGTCAGTGTGCGGGTGGATGACCACTTGGATCAGTCTGCGTAGGGACCGAGGGTGTGCGGTATTGGTCCTCGTTAAACTGTTCTACCGTAAAGTGCTCGACTTCGCATGCAGGTCGTCGGACTACCGAAGGGGGGGGGGTGCCTTCACCTCTGCAGAGGATCAAAATTGTGATGGTATGTCTTCGGATCATCCTCAGGGATGTTTCCCAGACCGTCGCCAATAGCCCATTGTGCAGCTCTAGTGTGATGTACATGATGTACCGTATCTACCTATTTGAACACTAAGTAAATTCATATTATAGATCCATCATCTGTACTTTATAAATATGGTAGCACGCAGTTTGTATATTTAAAAAAAAATTATTTTAAATGTTTTCCTTTGAATACTTCTTCTGTCAAGCGTCTTCTTATCGTTTCTTAATAGAGAACTGTTTCTTAATATGTTTACTGAAATTACAACTTTGTGGTATAACACGATGGATAATTTAAAAGCTTCAGATGACAATACTTCATTAAACAATTACCGTAAGTAATTTTTTATATCATTGATATGTAATTGTAACGTTAAAGAACAACGATACGTTTATTTTTAAATGTATGATGATATCCTTTACCAGATGAAATATTTTTTCTTTGTAAGTTGCTTATAAAGTTTTTACGTCACAGATTTTCAGATTTCGTTGAATTCCTTGCAATTTCATTTTTAAATCTTTCTAAGCGTAATTTCGATATAATATCAATATAATTATAAATTATACTCTTTTTTTTAATTTTTATTAGTTGGGGGTACAATTGTAGAACCATTAGCTGCACTTGCCTGGATTTCGTTTAAAATCATAGATATATGGCTTCTGGTCAGTATGCATAACAAAATTTCTCCCTTTTAGTATGTGACGAAGGTGTTAAACTGAGATATAGTGCGCAAAATAAGAAAGTTATAACCCTGAATAACTTTTGTTTTAATGATCAGATTTTCACAAAATAAGTGGCTATTATAATTATTTAAACATGAGATTTCAAATATGCTAATTAATTAGTGCTAACTATTAACTTAATCGGACACAAAAACCTACTTTTTCTAAATAAACCTGCTATAATTTTGGCATATTTGGATTTTTGACTATCAAATTAAGAAGGGTAGCTGTAACCTGGAAAATAATATACTGGAGAGCAGTCGAAAGTTTTGGTAACTTATTGCTAATTTCACTTTTTGCTTATTTCGCCTTGTCGAGAATTTCTTAAATGGATAGAAAAATTTTAGAACGCAATTATAAATTGAGTTTACTTAAAGATAATTCCACGTAAAAATAAATTTTAATATTTTATTATTTTATTTAATATCAGTTGAAGAATTTTTGAGTTTTAAGGTATGCAAATTTTTATATCATTTTATACTAGGTAATTTTAAATGGCAAAACATAAAATTTCTACGAAATTGCTCGAATTGTTTTTGAGAAAAATATGGATTTTTTTTTTCTATCTATAACTAGGAAACTGTTCAATCGAGTTCGTGCAAAATTTTGTATACCTTGCAATTCAAAATTTTTTCGACCCTTATTAAAATAATAAAAAATACTGAAAATAAATTTTATGGAATTATTTTAAGATAAATTATTTTCTTAATTGTGAGCAACAGTTTTTCGATTCGCTTTAAAACTTCTCATGATGCGGCTAAATACGTAGAAATTGAGATTAACTTTCCACTGGCCCAAACTTTCGACAGCTCTTTCTCCAAAAGTATTGGAACCATATTTTCCCTCTATATTTTGAGGGTCAAAAATCCTAATTCGTCGGAAAAAAATTATGTTTATTTAAAGGAAATACGTATTTGGATCTGCTTCGGTAACTTAATAGTTAGAACTAATTGATTACCATAATTGAGGTCACCATTTTGAACCATTGAAATTGGCACTCTGTTTGTGAAAATCTGACTATTGGAACAAAATTAATTTAAGATTTCTTTTTTTTCATTTTGCGCACTGTTCCTTTGAAAAAGTTCTCTGTCATAGATCGAACATTTTTGCTGTTTTTTCAGTTTCAATTGGTGTTGTTAAATTGAGTAAGAGCCCCCAATGGTTTTATCACTGGCAATAGTCCAATTTTCAATTGTGATCCGGGGATTGATGATGCAAAAGAGTTGCATTGCCTGAAGCTTGTTTGTCATCAGTAAAAGATTGCTCAGCCTTTTAGTCCACTGAATAACTTCTTTAGAATTCTTAAACCGATAGATTTTTTTCCCTTTTTAGAGTGTTTGTTTCTTTTAAAAATTTATTTAAGGGAACTAATATTCGATTTAAAGGAGCTTTTGTTATACACTGTTGTTATTGTTAATTTACGTCGCACTAGAGTTGCGCAATGGGCTATTGGCGACGGTCTGGGAAACATTCCGGAGGATGATCCGAAGACATGCCATCACAATTTTGATCCTATGCGGAGGGGGCACCCCCGCTTCGGTAGCCCGATGACCTGCCCGCGAAGTCGAGCACTTTACGGTAGCACAGTTTAACGAGGACCAATACCGCACACCCTCGGTCCCTACGCAGACTGATCCAAGAGGTCACCCACCCGCACAATGACCGTAGCCAGTGATGCTGGACTTCGGTGATCTGCTGGGAACCGTGTCTTAACGATCAGTCCACTGCGGGACTATACACTGTCTATAGAAATTATACGGAGTGTTAGGTTGCAGAAAGTTTAAATGCAATCGACTAGATCTGATAAATTTTCTATATCCAAATCAGAAACGTTAATTACTATATAATCGATAGAGGATAGATGCACCAAAAAGGCAATTGTAGGGTTTGAGACTCCACCCATAATTTTGAAATTATCCAAATAAACGATTTTTTGGTAAACGGGATACCACAAGATTGTCTTATAGAAAAACATTAACAAAGAGAAGTCTCGTGTGATTTGATCTTAGAATTTTTGAAGTTTAGCGAGAGCTTTCAAAGACCGAATTGTATTCTTGCGCATTCATGCAAGCCAAAAGTAGTAATCATTGTAGAGTTAAATCTAAAATATTTCAAACGTTGTACATTAAGTTGTTTGTTAATCCCAAACTGATTACTGTCTTTTTAATGCACTATGGCCAAAAGTGTCTTGGTATGCCTTTGGATTATCCCCAGGGAATTTTTCCAGACTGTTGCATTTAGCCCATAGCCTATGACAAGACTATAGCTCATTGTGCAGCAACAGTGCGGAGTAATTAAAGTCCTACTAATATTATTATTGAGGTACTACGTGCAGAAGGGGAGCATAATTACTTTTTGAGGGCCGCATATGGTCCGAGTCAATCATGTTTTAAAATTCAACTTTTGCAATACGAAGGCGATAAAGTGCAATTTGCCGAACTTTTGTAGTAGTAACAGAGGACCTGTTTGATTATGGTGGATGACAAAATATTTAACCTCTTAATCCGGGCGAGGAGGTTTGGTAATGTCAGGAAATTTTTTTATGTGTTCATGATGAAAAGTGTCATCTATCACTGTTTTAATAGAATGAGCATTGCAATTACATACAATACGATGGCAGTTTTAGGCATACAATGCAGTTAGTTTTTAAATCTTACTTTAAATAAGGCATTAAATGAAAGTTATAAAGAAAATCAGGTCTAATAATTGGGTCTGAAACGTTCTCTACAAAAAATGACCAATTGAAAATTATCTTAAAAGAAAAATTTCAAGAATGCTTTGAGAAGTGTAGAATGAGAAGTATAGGCGATGTATTTGAGGCCGAAGGAATAATTTTTATTGAATGTCGATTTTGAAATTTTTATTCTGGGCTTATGTTTACAATAGAGCCCGTGTTGATCAAAAAACGAATGTTGCTAAGACAGTCGTAGGAAAGCGACGAGAAGCACACGGCATAGCTGTAGTAGCTTTCACGCCTGGTTATTATAGTTTTTGTTTAAATCCGCACGGAGAAGAATATTTCAAGTTAAGGTGCGAAACGTGTTTTTTTTGTGTTTAATTTTTAATGGACAACAATGAAACAAAAAATTCGGAGAATGAATTGAACTCTTCTTTCTTTATTGACAATTAAAAATTTAGATAAATCCAAACACAACCACATTTTTTAACTAAAAAGGCGAACGTGGCAGAAATGTTCCTTTTCTGAGAAAACAGTACACCAGTTTTATGAGGAAAATTGTCTTTGAAGCATTACAAAAATGGGTTCCAGGAAAGAATATCTCCACTCTTAACTACTATATATAAATAGCATCGACTTTCCGAGCTGCAAATTAAGTTGTCGGAGGCGAAATGAAGAATGAAGAGCAGGCATTGAGCAACCTTTATTTCATTTCGTGAAATGATCTCGTGGATGAGGACTAAAAGCAGCAAATTGCCAGTCAAGGTAGTCCCAAACATTCTTTATCAGGTTTAGATCTTGGAATCTGATTGGCCTTTGGATGGATAAAATTTTAACAGTTTAGGAAATCTTTTACGTGACGAGGCTTTAGTGACTGCACATTATCATCCATTAAAATGAAATCAGAAATGAATCTTTAAAAAACAAGCACAGCTTCCAAGAATACATCTCTATATTCAAACCAGTAAAGGGTCAGCAGTCATCAAACAAGATGCTTTTCACTGACCGTTGAACTTTTGCTTCCGTAATGGTCAATTTTTTGGACATTGGAGGGCAGGTAGAGTGTACTGAATTGCGTTTTTTGAATGTGGAGAGAACCTAGAAATCAACAATTTATCATACCTTCCAGCAACTACGGAATTTTCGTAGTTCAGAAAATAACTTTTCTAATGGTAAAGTTAATGTATTATTATTTTAATAAATTAAAGAAATGTTTTCTTCCACTACAAATGAATACTTGAATAAAAGGTCAAATAGACAAATGGTGATTTTCTTAAATTGTGATAAGAATTTTATATGAGTTCTATTGTATTTTAATACAATATTCAGCTTAGAACTTTTTGATTTGGCTCACTACCACTGGAATTATTACTCCTGACTGAACTGCAGACTTAAAATATTAGAGGGAATGTTTTATGAAAGCGCTAGTTTAATGGTCTGGGAAGATCTCATGTTAGGTGCCAGCGTGGCACCTCGTGTCTTTTAAAGAAATCTGTAACTGTTTTGAGGATGAAGAGTTGTTTTTGGAGCTCTTTGTTAATTTTTTATTGATTCAGTTTGTGATCATTTAATGGGTTGGCCTCAAAAGCTCAGTATACAAATAATTTTGTGAACTTTAAACATATCTTATTGAGGAATTGGCCGCCAGATCTCCAAGCCTGAATTCGATTGAGAAAGCTTGGAACATTTGCAGATAAATTACGGCTTTGAATATTCCTTCATTGTCGTTACATGAAATGAAACAAGGGTTACTTTCCTTTTCCAAGGGTTACTTTACTTTCCTTCTTCAAGGGGTTCATGCCTTTTCTTCGCATCCCAGAAACTTAATTGGTAACACTAAGAAATGATACCACTAATGCATAGCAATTAGGGGAAGACACATTTCTTACTAGAACTCATTTTCGTATTGTGTCAAAGAAATTTTTCTACATAAAACAGCAATAAAACATAACCCTATATTTTTCAAGAGAGACGAAATTTTTGCCAAATTTTTTTAAATGTAATTCATGGTTGTGTTAGTTATGTAAATGTTTCGTGGCAATCAAGAGAGTGCTGCTTAGTGACAATTCTTCCAAATTTCTTGTTATAATTGTTCGTTTTTAAGTTAGACACAAAATGCAGGCTGTGCCTAATTTCTGGACGGCAGTATAGTTTGTTTTTGGTTACGAAGTTCTTATTTTCATTTTCAAAGTGTGATTTTAATTTAGTTTTTCCTTTTTGAGGAGTGTTTGGCGCTTTTTTTTTAAAAAAATTTTATTACATAAAAGTATTTTAAATGTACATTAAAATGAAAAAAAGAGTTTTTCTTTTCGTATGCTCATATGGTTCTCCTGATTCCCAGCGTTCAGTATGATGCATAACATTTGGTACAATTTTATCAGTTAAAATGCTTTAAGATTTATTTTTCTGTTTGTATGCTTTAATAAAAAGGTGTCTATATCAAAATATAATAGGTTTTACCATTGTCAGAATATTTAATTACAATTAAAAATATTAAGAAAGGGGAGAAGTTTCATTCAAGTTGGTTTTTTGACAGTTTTATGGCTCATGAATTTTACTATTTTAGTCTTGTGGCTTTTGTTTCTTGACAAAACTGTCAAATAATACACTAGAAAAATGCTTAAAATATTTTCTAAAATATAACATTTATAATTTTTTCTGTAATTGACCTTTTCTAGACCAGTTTTTTCTTTTCCAATAGAAAGACAAATTATAGGCCGGGATAGCCTGGTCGGTAGGGCGATGGGCCCATGTCCGAGAGTTTGTGGGTTCGAACCCCACCGGCCAAAGACTCCCCGTGTAGTAAATGGTGACTGATGCACGTTAAATCTGTCGGGTCGCAAAGTCCTCCATGTTCCTATAACAAATCAATATTTCTGGGGGTGCTGGATTGGAGATCGATCGTTCTCTGATTCAGGTCAAAATTACGATCTGAGGATGCATGAATGGATCCGCCCTTTAAACGGGTGCGTCGTTTGTGTGTGGCTGAGGTTGAATTCTCGGCCATAGATGGCGCCACTGGAGAGCAATAACAATAGCACCCCTCTGCCTAAACAGGCATACGAAAGAAGACAAATTATGACTCCAATTGATCAAATAAGGGGAAAATAACTATTTAGGCAATTGGAGGGGCTCTGACGCAGTTTCGGGTTTTTTAGACGGGACACGTATGTTTCAATAGTGATTTTGTCTGCAGGACATGTCCCGTTGGGATCAAAAGGGTTAAAAATAATAATAATTAAATTTGGTTAATTGAAACTTTTTTAAGATTTTTATGAGTTATTATTGTGAGAAACTAGATATTTCAAACTAAAAACCACATTTTCCACCATTACTTATAGTGTGTGTCTCCAGATGTTATAATTGAAAAACCATTTGATATACTTTTCAGAAATTTCATCGCTTTGGTTTGGTAGTATAAAACTGCTGAGAAGTTATCTGAGGTAGAAAGTAAAAATGTCCAATCAGTAATTTACGCTCGGGCGAGTCTGCTTCACTACTTTTTGCTTTTAAGTTTATTTTTTGAAAGTTTTTATTCAGGTTATACTATTTGAATCGTGCAATATGTATCAATTATTGAAAGTTATAACTTTTTCTTGATTTACAGCTACGTATTATAAATCTTTAATTTTTGTTTCATGCTGATCTTTTTTTTAAAAAATTAATATTTATACTTAAAATTGTTACAGTTTAATTGCGAGTATACGCTTGCCTTTACTCCTTTTTCAACTTGAGCAATCAATGAGGAATTTTATCTTTTTGAAAATTCTAGAAAATTTGCAATATTTTGATCAATTTTTTGCGAATGACAGTATTTAAAACCAAAAATTTATTTATGAAAACTGAACATATTTGTATTATTCATTGTTTGACTTAATAGGCAAAATACAGGCCCAAGAAAGGTATAGGTAAAGTACAATATTTCTAGGTTCAATCTCGTTTTCAGGGCACGACTTAGTATTTTGATCTTTGTATTATCGCATTTTATAATTGTGTGCAAAATTTGTTCTATTCACTTTGGAATTTCTCGAGATATGGCGAAATACGCAAAAAGTAAAATTAACATTAAGAGATCCAAACTTTGGACCGCTCTTCTGACCAAACTATGGGGACCATATTTACCAGAATGAGGCTACCCCCTATACTTCGGGGGCCAGAAATCCGAATCCGTCGAAAAGGAATGTTCATTCAAAGTTTTTGCCTCTGAATTCTTTAATTTTAAATATTGTCTGCGCTAATTAATTAGCATGCGGTGATCTCCTCAAGCCATTAAGATTGAGTCCTAGTACGTGAAAATCAGATCATTACATCAAAAGTTATTCAAATTGATTCGTTTTTTTCTTTGCACTGTAAATTTTTTTGTTGCCTCACCACTCTCTAATATAAATCAAATATTGAATTCTTACTGCAGGTCTCAGCTACCATAATGTCTGAAAACTTAGGTCACGATGTTTTTTTATCTAATTTTTTCCCCTCTGAAACATACACAATTTAGAAAACTTTCATTAATGTAACAGTAGATCCAATTTTTACTGTTATATAAATTAATCTCTAAAGTAAATGATCTATAGCTGAAACCAAGTCCAAACTAGTCGGATACTTTAAGTCATTCAGATTTATTTAGGCTAGATTTCAGCTAAAGATAATTTACTTTAGAGATTAATTTATATAACAGTAAAAATTGGATCTACTGTTACATTAACGAGAGTTCTCTAAATATACTAGTTTTATGCAAATAAACTAGTTTTTTAAACCTTTAATATTAATATTTAAAAAAAATTGTCCAAAGTTTTAAAAAACTAGTTTGTTTTATTCTGTGTATAAACTTGTGCATAAAACTAGCAAAATATTATTTTTGAAATGAAAATTTTTCGGTAAAAATAAGGCGTTTTTTTGCATATACGCTAGACACAGAAAAAAATTTCCATCTCCTGAAACCAAAAATCTTTTGATAATTTTATTTAGAAGGTTATCAACTACGTTTTGAACTACTACCTTAAAAGCAAGTGCATATACTACTGAGTTAGGGACCAAAGTAGTTAAAAAGGCAAATTTTTAAAAATTTCAGCACTTGTCTTTGCAATAAAAAATGAAATTATGCTTTTATCTCTTAGTCTGTAGCTCAAAACATGTGTTCTATAATCATAAACACTGATAAGAAATTGTAGACAATTATTATTAAAACCACCTGAGATATCGTGTTTAAAATGGTGTAAAATAGGTAAAAAATCTAATTTTGAGATAAACGCATTTAAAGATTTAAAATCATTAGTCTGTCACCTGTTATCACCTTGCTCAAAAATTACTATAACTTTGTAAATAATTGTAGTACAAACAAAAGTAAAGTATTTGTTGAAAGCTAAGAGAACGGAAATTCTAAATTTATAATAAACTCATTTTCGAAAATTTTGCCCAAATTCATGTTTTTGCACTAGTAGTGCAACTTAGCATTAAGATTCTAGGTATATAAAATTCTAGTGGAGTTGATATGATTTGTTCGAGTGATTCATAATACTTGATTTTATAATAATTTTGTTTCTTTATATTTTTAAATCGAGGATGCTTAATTTTTATTAAACTTATACGGAATTCTTTTATTAATTTTAAAATAAAGTGTCTACGTACGATATAAACTCAAACTACCACAAAATAACAATTAAAACATCAACATTTATTCTATTAAAATTCACAAAGGAAACGTACTAATGGGATTTTTACATATTCAAGGAAGCCACAGGAGACTAAAAATGTAAAAAGTAGTAAAAACTCAATTTGCTTTTATTTAATTGTAGCTACCACTATAACTTACATTTTAAGTTATTCATATGTAAATCAATAACATTCTTAGTTTTCACTTTGAACAGTAAACTGAAAAAAAAATGCCCTAAAAAGTTACTAACTTTAGTATTTTTCAATAAAATTTTGAATTTTATTAGTTTACCACTTTTTGCATTTTTAGTCGCCTGTGGTAACCCTGCATATTTGCACAAAACTTTTACATATGCCGTGTATTGCCGAAGTTTTGACCGCTTTGGTTGGCTCCCTTATTTGTCCCGTATTGAAGATTAATAATGGTTTCTCCTGCTCGAAGTTGTTCTTCAGAAAATTCTCTTTCGTTCTTCTCCGATGGTTTTGGTCCCAAAAATGGCCCAGGAAATTCCGGATGGAGGTAGCACTGTAAAGGAAAATAAAAATTAAATTATTCTGCAAATAACTACCCGTCCACCGTAAGGCAAAACCATGGTATAATTCATTAGTTAACCCTTAGACGCAGATAGAACACCAGTGTCCTTATAATATATATACAGAGAAACCTCCAGGAAAGGCCACATCTTTGTAGCCTCTATTTACGACCACTTTTGGGAAGCACGGAATTCTTTCCATAGACTTTGTGTTGAAGAAAACCTTTAGGAGAGACCATCAAAACCTCTCCCAGCAACCGGGCAAACTTTTGCACTAAATGCGGAAAAGGTCTAGTAAGGAAACACGAAGAATTATCGAAACAAATAAGTAGGTTAAAATTTATTCAAAATAGTTGCGTGAGGTTCTTATTTAGAGAGCTCTTTTTCACGATCTCTGAAAGAGGTCTACAACATCATGTTGCACTAAAGACAATGCTATCAATGATTTATTTTTAGAGTTGAAAGTTAAATAAGAAAAAAAGTTATTTTAGAAAAAAACTAAGCATCATTAACAAACCTGTAAATTTTTGAAGCTAGCTAATTTTTATAATAGAAAATTAAATGCAAACTTAAACAAAAAGCATAACTGTTAATTTTTTTAAAATAGTTCCATCATTCATAATTGGTAAATTTGTTTTTATTCATAATTATATCAGTAGGGATAATTTTTATTGATGTTAAATTTTATTCGTCGATCACGTTTTCACGACGCCAACACAAGTGGCACTTCCGCACCAAGGAAATGACACTGACTAAAATTAAAATAGTTTGCAAAAAATCTTATACCTTCCATAACATTTTGAAGTTAATGGAGGTAACCCCGAATAACGACCAACCTCCATTAAGGACCATTTTACTGTGGAACAAAGAATGGTCGCTCCCGAGACGTTTCACTGTATATATTTTGTGACGTTCTAACAATAAGCAAAAATATATTTTGGTATTTTTTGATTGAAGAAAACAGTCTAGTAGTTACTAAAATATCTGTTAGATTATCGGAATTATATTTGCACTAAAATTTAAAATCTAAAAAAAAGTAGTTCGAAATTTTTTTCCTTTCATATTTAAAAGCTCATCAATAACGGATTTTGAAAATTAAAGAAATTTCAATGAAATACAAATAAGTACAAATTTGAAAACGTACTGTTTGAAAGTGAACCGTGTTTTAAGGATTTTATCTTTAACGCAAAAAAAAAGAAACCAGCATTTCCTGTTGCATTTCATAACCCTCAATTATTAAAATACTAAGTATAATGTTTTTCTATTATTTTGACCTAAATTAATACAAAATAATATACTAATATGTAAAAATATTTTTGGGATTAAGATTGATTTAGAAAACAAAATTCATTTAGCTTATTACCTAAAAATAAGTTTGATTTTTAAGACAATATTCGATACAAATAACTCTATGAAATTAAGGTTTTTAAAAATTGCAATATAGATATTTTGAAATGAATCAGAATTAAAGTTCAAGTTTGTAGCATCAGGCTGGTAAATATACTTTTAAAAAGGAAAAGTCGATATGATCGAGACTACTAATAAAAACTCAAATGATCTGACCAAAATGGCTATATTAAAAGTGAGGTAAGGTTTTAATTTGTTAGAAATTTAGTTGGTTAATGTTTCAACTACTCTCGTACCCAAAAAAAAGTAAAGGAAAAAATTCACTCTCGAGATCTTAAGGAATAGTGTTCCAAATGAATAAAAATGCATTAAAATATCACAAAAACGTTACTAAAGTTGATGACACGAACTCAAGATCACGTATTTATGAGTATTACAGCAAGATAATCCAAAAATGATGTAGCAAAATGATAATTGAGAAGTTTTTAATATGAGGTATCAGTTTTCACAACAAAATCCCATACTGTATATAATCTTGACAAACGTCTTGGATCCATAAAAGCTCAATAGGATATTGGTTTGGAGGCCTGGCTGGTATCTGATTATCTTCGGCTTTGAGGATTTCTCTACCCACCCAGCTCTGTGTGGATACGCGTTGTTATCCATAAAAATTAACTGGATATCGAAATCGGATCACTAATTTTACGTAGGGTTCAAAGATCTCAGCCCTTTGCCTCTGAGAAGTCAAAGACCTTTTGAAAAATGTGAAGATTTTTGCTGTTTAATGTCTCGCTAGTTGAGACCGTTACAAATCGAGCTCCTTTGCTGTCCATTTCAAGTTAGAAGATCAAGTTAGAAGGTTCAAAGATCGAAGCACTTTGCTCCAGAGAAGTCAGAGTACTTTCTTAGAAAAGTTCGAAGGTTTTTGCTGGTTAACATCACTCCAATTGACACCATTAAAAATCTACCTACTTTGCAGTTCATTTCCAGTTGGGATGGATGATACCGAGTTCATAATCTCTACATAAGTGAATGCGTTGAGAATCCTTGTTCAGACTGAATCAGGGTTCATCAAAGGAGAAAATACAGGAGATGTTTTGCAACTGTGTCCAAGGTTAATGTTTCATGCACAAATTCTGGCTGGCTCACCTGTAATCAGGTGACCATTTGGCGGGAAGACATTTGGAATTTTCTGAGGTATACGGCCGAGATCTTAAAGTACTGTACAAGATGGTTCAGAGGTGCTGTAGGTCTCCAGTTTATTTTTATAGATGACAATTCGCGTCCGATTTGCTGATAATCTTGAAGCTGATGCCACTTAGATTACGGAATTTAAATACTACAGATACTGTCCTAGGTGCTTATGGCAGAGAATATTCAGCATGCCATACATTTCCAGTAACCTTCCGGAGCTAAGAACATCTTTAATGGAACGAGATGAATTATTTCAGGACGTAATGAGTTAAGTAAAGAACACGAGAGTTCATTGTGATAACTTTATTATCGGTGCCCCACACCATATTAAAATCCACGTCATTTTCCTACATTATTTTCGGACTATCTTACTGGGATGCCTATTAAATCAAGATCTCAAAGTTCATGCTCTTACCTTTTTGTTACTGTTTTTGTTATAATTTAATGTCTTTTATATAAAAGCTCATTAGTTCTTGAATTCTCCTCAAAAATGAGTTTATTCTTTAACTTTTGGACATAGTGCGGTTTGTGATTTTCTGACTTAGTGATTCAGTGTTATTTAGTGAGTTGATTCAGCTACTTATTTAATGATTCCTTAAGTAAGTGGCGATTTGTTTATTGATTTACTCAGATTGATGTCGCTAAATAACATAGACTACAATTAGTATTAATGTTCTGTCTAAATTATGATTGTACAAAAACTGATTGACACAGCGGCTGAGGAGGCGGCACACATTGGCCAAATCGTAAAAATGGTATCTAAATTAAAAAATAAAACATTTAATTTGTTTCTTGATTATAACTACTTTTTGAGTCGCTGTGGATCAGAGGATAGAGCGTTCGCCTTCCAATGAGGTGAACCTGGTTCGAGTTCCAGCCGTGTCCGATCGATACGAATTCCACATCCGATTTGCATCGACCACAGTGCTGACGTAAAATGTCCTCAGTGGTAGTCGGATCATGGGTTAGAGTCCCCTTGTCGTCAGGCTAACCTTGGGAGATTTTCGTAGTTTTCCTCTCCTTGTTACGCAAATGTGAATTAGTTCCATCAAAAAAGTCCCCTATGAAGGCAAATTTCTTCCTATACTTGATCCGGGAGTTTTCTGGGTATTCTGTATTGGGTTCAAATTACAATACTTCGGAGTTACACAAGTAGTCGTAAACTCAAAAATTGGGTCAGCTGTTCAACGACGGTTATAAAATAAAATAACTACTTTTTGATGTATATAGCGCAATGTAATTATAAAGAAAAAATTTATGTTTCTTTTTTTACTTAAATAACAGGCTGAGCTTATAACTGTCAGATGGGGTGACTTTGTGAAGCGAGGGATGACTTTGTGCAACTGGAGGTGACTTTGTGCAAACTGCCATTTTTTTCAATTTTTGCGTCGTGCCATCTAGGGGTATTTTTTAAAGCCCGTTATCAACTGATATGAGTTGTCAACATAACGAACTAATGATTTACCAAGAACTGGCAATGTAAACATCATCGGTTTTGGAAAATTGTGAGCTCAAGTTATAAACAGTTTCAAATTTCTTAACGTCGCAAAATCGGAGGTTGGAAAGTCTGCTTGGTTGAAGAAGTTCGTTATCTTGACCAGGAAGGTAGGTTATACAGGATGTTTATAAAGTCCCGGACCCATTTTGATGTTTAATAACTCATAAAATAATAAAGATAGATTAAAATTAATAACATAAATTGTTAGATAGACTCAAAAAGACCCTTGTCAATGAACTTTCACGTGTGCCCCCTTTGTCGCACGGAGAATATCAAGTCGATAGTCAATTTTACGCCAGGTAGATAATACCCACATATACCTTCGTATTCGATGATACCTTCGTATTTCCACAACTAGAAGAGCTTCAGCGACATGTCTTTTTGCAACAAGATGGTGCACCACCTCATTGGGGTATCATCGTTCGTAGTTCTTAGAATGACCATTTTCTAGGAAGATGGATTGGGCGAGGAGATCCAATTCCTTGGCCACCCAGATCACCGGATATAACGCCGCTGGACTTTTTTCTTTGGGGATTTATAAAGGACAATGTTTACAGGAGGATCGTGTCGAACATTGATGACCTAAAAGCCAGAATTACAACCGCAATAGCCTCTGTGGATGCCGACATGCTTGCCGCTACCTGGCGTGAAATTGACTATCGACTTGATATTCTCCGTGCGACGAAGGGTGCAAACGTGGAAGTTCATTGACAAGGGTCATGAAACTTTTTGAGTCTATCTAACCATTTATGTTATTAATTTTAATCTATCTTTATTATTTTATGAGTTATTAAACATCAAAATGGGTCCGGGACTTTATAAACACCATGTACTTTAAAAGCCTTATCAATTGAGATAACAAATCATACATAATTTTTTGTTTTTAATTATTATAATGTTAATAATTGAAAAAATGACAGTTTGCACAAATTCACCCCATCTGACGGTACTTTTTTAGCATGGCGAACTAATAAAAAAGTAGACGTTAAAATTTTTTGGAAATGTTAACAGCAAAACTAATCTTAGGCAATTCTTTTTATCTTATTAAAATTTTGTCTTTAATAAACGCAAATTTTCATGTAGAGTAAAAATTGTATTTTACTTGCTCATATAGACGTTTTAAAAATATATGTCTCAATTATTGATATTTTAGAAACATTGTTGAATACATTTATGTTGGCCGCACATGACAGTTTTGAAATTACGTTATGCTTGTAGAGAAATGTTCAAACAGTGAAAAATGAAATGAGTAAAAATGCAATATTAAAAAACTTCTGCTGGCGTTTGACTCAAAAATTATATTTATGTTGTTAAACTTAGTTACAATTAATCGACAGAGGGCGCACAGAGATTGGAAAAACATCTGACTAAATATAGAAAAGTTATTAAAAATGTTCGTTGAACAGTATAATCACAAAGAAAATATTTTGTATCAACTATTTCCAACTTAAGTAACAAGCCGATTTTAGTTTAGTTCTTTTTATTATCTTGAACTAACATTATTTTTTTGTTGTTGAATATTTTGACAACAAAATTAATTTTTGAAAGCAAAATGTTTTTCAAAATTGTTAAAGCATTGTATTTAACGACTGCAAATATACAAGTAGAATACGTAAAAATTGTATTTTACTTGTTCTTATAGATTTTTTAAAAGCATGTAATTCAATTTATAGAAACTTCGTTAAATTCAAAAGTGTTTGTCTCCTTTCTAAAATTGCACTATTCTTGTAAAGAGAGGTAAATACAATGAAAAAAAAATCAGCTGAGCATATTTACACCAAAAAAATATTAAAAATAAAAATTTAAAAAATACACCCCGTGCATTTGACTTGAGTGTTTCATTGGTGCTGGTAAATCATTAATATATTTAAAAACAGAGGGGTGAGCGGATAATTTAATTGATATTAAAATTGATAGAAAACAATAGTTAATCTGAAAAAATACATGTTTTTTTTCTTTATGTTGTAAGTATTCAACCTTTTCCTGAAAAAATTAAGGCTTTAATGATTTTGTAAAAAATAATGTATTTCAAATAGTGATCGAATGATTCGATTCATAACTTATTTTAAAGATTTATTCTAGATAAAAAAAAAATCGAAAGTTTGCAACCTGCCATTAGAATAATTGTATCAAATCTAAATAATAAATTTTGTTTCTTGTTCAGCACATAGTAGAAATATATATATAATAGCTTTCAGAAAAAAAAATTTCTAGCTGACTAAGGAAATAGGAGAATATTATGCTATCTTGGGAAGCAAAAAAAGAAAATGGCATTAGTTTTTAAATACTATCGTAATATATTTGATTGTTTAGCATATATAGCACAATAAGTAAATTTATAATGTTGCACGGAATATTTTGAAATAACAGTGTTTGGTTCAGTTTCTATATAGTATTTAATTTCCAATCCCAAATGTTTTCGCAGTTCAAACATTATAGTAGCAATTATGAATCCTGAATTTTCAATTGATATTTTGGATTGAGCTCATTGAATTTTAAAAATCTCACGTCATATTCGTAATTAGAAACAGATCATTAAAGCGTTTTACACTTTTAGTCAACTTTTGTTTTGTTTCAGACCACTGTGTATATAATAAATGACAATAATTTGCCATTAGGACCTCACATTGTGTATTAATATTATATTTTATTACCGGCGTTAAACAGCCGACTTAATTTTGAGTCTACGACTACCAATGTCCAAATCTGCGATGACTTTGATAAACTGACACGGTTACAATAAACAGGTTTCAAGTTCTAGTAGCTTGAAATATTCATCAATCCATACAGAATTAAAACTACAACTATTTAGCTAAATGATTACATATAACTAATTTTTGCTTAGCAAAATTTTTAATTTTAATAATTTCTTTCCTCCTTAAAATGTATTGGGGTAATTTTATTTTACAATCGGCGTTGAACAGCAGACCTGATTCTGAGTTTACAACTGCCAATGTCCATATCTGTAGTCTTATAGTTTTGAGCACTACTCAGAAGACGAGGGAACTCCTGGATAAAATATTGGGGCAAACTAGCCATTATGGAAGATTTTTTTGATGGAACTAACCCACATTTGCGTTACATGGAGAGGAAAAACCATGAAAACCTCCATGATCCGTCAACAACTGAGGATATTTTACGTCAGCACTGTGGTCAGTGAGAACCGGGAGCGAATTTGAATTAATCAGTCTCCGCTGGGATTCGAATCTGGCTCACCTCATTAAAAGGCGAACGTTCTATCCATCATCTATCATAGCCATTGGCAGTAAAACTTTGATTTTTAAGCATACTGAGTAATGAATTTTGTAACGTTTGTTTTATTACGCTAAATTTTCAACCACTTAAACAGAAATTTCTTTCCGCAGCTGTAGGGAGTGGTATTATTCGTTTGAAAAAACTTTAATACTCATAACTCTGTGAAAAATCACAAAAAACTCAGTTTCATAACTTGAAATACACTGTCAAATAATGAAACCCACTATGCTCATTTTCTTATTATTTAAATTTCATAGTTTACATGAGCCCAAAGAGGAGAGAGGGAAAAATTCTGAATTGATTAAAATTTAAAAAAAAAACCCAAGCATTTTAAACCCCATAAAAATACAAGCTAAAATATCTGCAGTTTTCTCAATACTCTAAAAAATTGCTCAAGTTTTGAGTTTTATTTTGTAACTCACAATATTCATCATATCTGTCTGTTTTCTAGATAAAAATAATGTAATGGGAAAGAGTTATAATTTAAACCTAATTCAATATCGGAATAGCGAACACAATCACGCAAACTTTAAGATTCATTTTCAATAGTTGGAGGGGTTGACTTCAAATATGCTAATAAATTATCGCCGACGACAATTCAAGTTACGAAATCAGACACAAAAACGTACTTTCTCTGAATAACATACCGCTTTTTTATAAACATACCGCAATCTGGGAAATATGGTCCCCATAGTTTGATCAAGAGAGCTATCCAAATTTTGGAACCCATAATGTTAATTTTACTTTTATTTCGCCATATATCGAGAAGTTTTTCAACGAATACAGAAATCTTTGCACACAATTACAATAATTCTAAGCAAAAGAAACTTTTAGTAAGTATTTATTATCTTTTATTTTATAAAATAATCAAAAAATTTTTGAATTGCAAGGTATACATTTTTTACATCGTTATAAAGTATGGAATCTTACAAGGCAAAAAACAAGGTTTTAACGAAATCGACTGAGAAGTTTTTGAGAAATCGAATTTTAAATGTACGATTTCTTAAAATTAGATTTCTCAGGAACTGCTCAACCGATTTTGCTCAAATTTTGTATTTTGCCATGTAAAATTACATACTTCAAAATGATGTAAAAAAAATTGTACCTTACAATTCAAAATTATTTCGACTATTGCTTTATAAAAAATAAAAAATAGTGAATATTTACAAAAATTTATTTTTTTGCATGGAATTATATTTGTATTATCGCATTTTATTATTGTGTACAAAATTTTTTCCATTCGCTTTGGAAATTTTTCGAGATGCAGCAAAATACACAGAAAGTAAAATTAACATTAAGGGATCCAAACTTTGGACCGCTCTTCAGACCAAACTATGAGGACCATATTTTACAGATTGCGGTTAGCCCTACATTTTGGGGGTCGGAAATTCTAATCAGTAGAAAAAAAAGGTATGTTTATTCTGAGAAAATACATTTATGTGTATGATTTCGTAACTTAAAATATCGCCTGCACTTATTAATTTGCATATTGGAGGTCACTCCATCGAACCATCAAGAATGAGTCCTAGATCGTGAAGATCCGATCATTAGATCAAAAGTTATTCAAGATGGTCCTCTTTTTTTGTCTGTCCATTGTGCAACGAGAAATTTTTATTTTGTTAGACTTATAAAGCCAAAGTTTTAAAAAAAGTAATTTTTGTATCTGACTTAAAGTATTTGCATTTAATAATATAAGCCGAATTTGATAATATAAGGTTTTCTTTTCAGATGGAATTGATTGAAAAAAAAATACTCAATTAAAAAAAAACAGGAAAATTTCTCTAGCCCAAGACTGGAAAGCCTGAAAAAGTAACCGACTTAACGGACTGTAAATGTTGTTACAGGTATCAATTGCATATGCTGAGAGCAAAATTCTTCCTCTACATGGCAAAAAAACTTTCACTGTTCCGAGGTACTCGTGGTACAACACTTTCAACGGTTTCCTGCGTTCTGCTAAACGAACCAGGTTCATTCATTCTAACCGAGGCTCAAAATTAGTCACTAAGTTCAACAAGATTACACTTAGCACTGAAAAAAAAGAAGAAAAAGAATTTAAAGCAAGGATTTCAAAATAATCACCATTTGTATCAACAACGTGATGCAGCTTTAGGGTGAAACTAAGCTTTATATATTTAAGGTAGCTACTAAGCGGCTGGGTGACCACTTCGATCAAACTGCGTAGGGGCGAAGGGTGCGCGGTATCGATCCTCGTTAAACTGTTCCACCGTGAAGTGCTCGACTTCGCACCCAGGTCGTCTGGCTACCAAACCAGGGGAGCCATCCTCTCTGCAGAGAATCAAATTCGCGATGGCATGTCTTCAGATCTTCTTCAGGGACGTTTTCCAGACCGTCGCCAATAGCCCATTGCGCAGCTCCAATGCGACGTAAATAAAGTACCTACCTACCTTCAGTTATAATGGTTTGAAGTTTTGCAAAAATCATTGTTTTATAGTTTTACCAGAGAGTAGAGCCATCTATTGACGATCTTTGTTGCAAATTGTGAAATTTGGTGAGAAAAAATATCTCATTTTTTAAGCAGCAATCCATATATACCCCTTTTTATTTTATTTTAATAGAGTTTTCAGATTGTACATTTTTCGGATACCCGGTATGCGTGGAATTTAATAGAAAATAAGACTAGAAGCCAAATGTGACCAGTTTAGGTTACCTTTTTATTACTACGGCGACGTTATTGCTGGAACTCGCCAACCTGTTAGCATTATTAGTAATCCTATCGCACGCATGGTGCATTCATTTTATAAAACTGATTGACAGAAATTGAAGCCAACTTACCGCTCTGCCCAGTGACATTATGCATTGTGTCACCTGAGGAATGTTTCTCCTCTCCCAGAGATCAACAGTTTGGAAAACATCTATTTCAGTCACTCCATATTTCTTTGCTGCCTCTTGAAATTTGTTTATGTTTTCCATCATTTTAAACTGACCACCTTGTGTGTTGATTTTCTTTATGATTCCAGGTGACAGTTGATTCATCAACCTAAATAAAACAATTTTGAAAGTGAGTTTATTTGCGTCTTTTAATAGGATGGTTTCGTTTTTCAAAAGAAAAAGAAAATGGTAGCACAAGTGTTTATTTTAAAACTGGCGTTGAACAGTCTATCCATTTTTGGTCAATGGTCATCAATGTTCAACTTCATATTATATTCCTCCGTATTGGCTTTCGTAGAGGACTTTTTGATGGAGTTAACCTGCATTTGCGTTCTACGAAGAGGATAACCACGGAAACCTCACACAGTTAGCTCGACTTTAAATGGATTCTTACCCATGTTCCGTCTACCACTGAGGATGTTTTACATTTGCACTGCGTGATATGGGAGCAGAATTAGTATCGAACAGTCATCTTTGAGATCTGTTCACCTCTTTGTGACACGAGAGATCTATCGCCTAAGTCATCGTAGCTCAGTGCTTGTTTATTAGCATTAATTTTTCAGAAAATAGATAGGTCTACCCACCATAACACATTGATAATATAAATACTTGAATTCAAGTGCCAAGTTCCTTATCTAAAGCTATAGTGGTAGGTAAGGAATACCACATTGGTATAAATAAATGCTTTACTACTTTTTACATATATAAGTGATTTTCATATATTAACCACTTTTTGTGGCTTGGCATAAATGAGTTAAATTTTGAAAGTAGTTAGAAACATAAGATGCCCATAAATAAAAATTAACATACTTTACTATAAAACAATACACCCTTTACTCAAACAACATTGGTATCTTTGTTTTAACCAAAACTTGAGCTGAAGGGAAAAAGTAAACGAAATAAATTCTTTGAGCTTATAACGATATTACTGAAACTAACTAACTCATTTGAAAATAAAAATGCTTATTTTAAGACAGTTAATTTATGGTTTGTTGTAGAGTTATTTAGTTATAGCATTTTAAATCTATAACTAGATAACCTAATCATAAAAATCTATACATAACGTGAAATCGAAATATATTGAAATACATAGCTTTAGATTTAATGTATTCGAAATTAATAAATACGTGTAGATAAAAAAAATTGCTTTATTTGCAGGAATTGTTACTTTTAAGAAAACATATTAACAAAAAATAATTTAAACCATGTTAATAAAGTTAATTATTTCAACATATGCTTCTAAGATTCCAATTATCTTTATATCATTATTTTCTTTAATTAATGGCGTACAACTAACTGTATGACTCACAGGACTTTTCTCTACCTGCTTATCAGATTAGTTGAAGGATATGTAAATTATACTGTGTCATCAAAGTAAAGAAATCAAACTATCTAATAAACTAAGTCATGCGTGAAATAAGTTGTGAAACTCATGATTTTTCAAAATTTCTACCAATAACTAATTTTTCTCGTGATAATTTGATTTCTAATCCCTCTTTTTCCTTAAGTTATTTTTAAGGAACTGTAACAGATTTCAAGAAGAATTATTCACAGTTTAGATCCCAAGTTATTTTAATGATCAAATTGGTAATAAAATCAGACATGAAAGAAAAATTTACACAAGTATGTTTCCTGTTGGAACAACAGATTTAAACGTTATTTAGATTGAATGTCCCAAATTAATTTATAAAACATTAGTTCCACAAGCAGTAGTACCTTATACTATGTCCTCTCAATAAGGTTGTTTTAACCATGTGCATAGTTCTAAGACTTAAGGGATCCACAATTTCTTAAAATAAGTACTTTAAGATTCATCTATTAAAACTAATAATTATTTCTAAAACATAAATGTTGGAATAAATTAGAAAAATTCAGTTTACTAGTTAATTATTATTTCAGTTTACTAGTTAATTACTTATATAAAACTAACTTATACTGTTTTCGAATATGGAATGCTTTCTAATATGGCAAACAGGGGTTTTCAAAACAAAGAATTGATTTTCTTAGAGGCATATATATTTGGTTTCATCAGCAGATGTCATTGAGGGCAATGCCTCATAACTGTCGTTTGCTTGACTCCCAAAAAAGTTCAGGATATCAGTTCAGTGTTTGACCTTGAAGAGTCTTTTTGTGAAGAACACCTTCACTACAATCTAAAAGACACAACATTGTTATCCACTAGTTCCTCATTGGCACACTTTCTTTAGTTGTAGATTTTGGGGATTTTCCAAAGAGGAGACAGTTCTGTACTTCCAGGTCAAGTTCAAGAGGAGTAGACAAAGGTTTGATGATGCTCATTCGATAAGTGGCATACTGATTGAGAAGTGAGAAAATAGTTACTTGAATTTTCTTGACCTTCATGATTGGATTTTCGACCTCCATTTTAGTATTTTGCATGCTAAGAGATACACCATTCTAAACATAATCCATTTTCTAAACATTTGCTTTCTTTTGTAGAAAAATCTATTGTGTTTAAAATGGTTTTTTGAAGTTGGGAATGTTTGGAAGAATTAAGTGCATAATAGGATTGGGTATTATGAAGCACATTTAAATATTTTAATCCCAATTTTTCAGAAAACTATTTTTCTTTAACCTCGTCTTGTATATCTATGAAATTAACTATCCAAATTACCTTTTGTAATTATTAATTCCTAATAACTCAAAGTTGTTGTTTTTTATATACATCCAATTTTAATTCTTTAAAGCTTAAAAAGTTCATTTTCTCAATGTTTTATAAACTCTTCTGTTTTGCGTGAAAATTTTTTTTCCAAATTGTTGAAATTTTGAAATGTGTAGAATAAATTTTTATTGATTAAATTTTCCGCAACTTTAATGTACTATGCCAAGTTTTTTCCATTATTTTTCAAAGTAATCTTTTTTTAATCTGATTACTCGATACTATAGTTAAGTTAAACACCTTATACCCATTGATGCTCAGGATGAAGGCACATGAAAAATATACATAAAAAGTGGTAGTACATACTTGTTTAAACAAAGTGAATATTTATTTCTGTTCGCCATTACTTAAGCTTAAAAAGGAGCTATGCTTCAACTTCGTATCCCGATAGTGTATTATGATAGAACTGTTTTGGGAAAAAAAAGAAAAAAAAACAGCTCAACCACTTTTTATTTTTGAAAAATTATTTCCTTTTTAAAGAATGCCAGGTAAAAATTAGATAAGGTTTCACAACATGCAGCAATTGTGCACAATTATATGCTTCACCGTTAAACTGAATTTTCAAAGCATAGTGTTCCCACTACACACGTAAGATCAAAAAATCCCAGTGTGCCATGTCACCGGACAAAATTGCTAATTAGCGCCAATGTTTGTAGTATATTTTATACCTTTTTTTAAAGACTCCAGAAACTAGAGAAAGTTCGCAAAAAAAAGTGATAAAGACAAAAGATGACGATCAATCGTAATACGAAAATTGCTTTCATCATAACAGAAATTTATATGTTATTTCAATTCTTTTAATTGCTTGCGTTATGAAAAGTGTATACCATACCACTCACTCATTATTTTTTTTGTTAAAAATTATCTTTCGAAATATCATGAAAATGAAAATACGTTTCGGTATTTTTCATTACAAATACTTATGACTTTCTTTTTAAATAAGCATTTTGTTTATTGTAGTTCCATTATTTATTTTATTAATATTGTTTTAAAATAGCTTAAATAAATGTGCTGAAGTGTGTTTTCTTTACAAATGCTAAGCTGCTAAAAATGTTGAAATGTTGCCTTTAATATGTAATGTGACCACACTTACTTGCATAAGATAACACCATCTCTCAAGACCTCTTCGTATGGTCCATTAGGTAATTGTTCTCCTAAGATTTCTTGAATCCATTCTATTACTTCCTCTTCTAGTTGTTTGTCACGTTTCGCAGCAATCTGAAACAGATTCAATTGCACTCTTTCAAACAATTTTCGTTTTTGTAGCTTTCATTTTGTAACCGTAATAATACCCTGTATCTTATGCAGCAATTTTTTTTTAAATAAACTATACGGACAGGTTGCATATATAATCCAGAAAACAACTAAGCTATTTTTGAATTACAGTCAAGATTTCAATTTAGATATAGTGAAGTTAGATCAGAAGCTTTTGTGATGAAGGGAAAATAATCAAAATAATGATAAGACAAGTAATAAATGATAAATAAAAGATAAATAAATGATAAGACAAGTGGTTAAAAGGATTCTCAGAATTGAAAAAGGTGTAATTGCATTCAAAGACAAACCATAGAGAAATTTAAAAAAAAAAAATAAAAATGTGATATTCAGCTATTATGCAGACAATGAATTATGCAGTTTACCTCCTATTTGCACAACTTATAGGACCCTAATAATAAATCTACACTTTTTTCCAATAACAAAATCTCTGAACCATGGTGGCTCAGGGGATAGAGCGTTTCAGTGAAGTGAACCGGGTTTGAATCCCAGGAATGGCTGGTCCATAAGAATTCCGCACCCGGCTCGCAGCAACCACAGTGCTGACGTGAAATATCCTCCGTGGTAGACGTACCATGGTTTAGAGTCCCCTTGCCGTCAGGTTAACCATGGAAGGTTTTCGTGAATTTCCACTGCATGTAATGCGAATGTTGGTTTGTTCCATCAAAAAAACAAATTTCACACAATATTTGTTCCTTTGCTTTATGATTATGTTCAAAATTACAAGGCTACGAAAGACATTGGTAGTCTTAAGCCTAAAATTTGGGACCACTGTTTAACGATGGTTACAAAATAAGATAATGTGAACAGAATCTAAATTACTTTCTTGTTTAAAAATGAGCCATTAATGTTATATTTATAAATGGTAAAAATTAATTGGCTCAATTTTTGAGATACTCTAGATGAAACTTGAAATTTATGTGGTACTTGATGTTCCCAACATGGAACTTGAAGTGATGTCGAAATTTTAAATATAGTTGTTAGTTATATAATTGAAATTAATATTATATGAACGTTATTAATTAATTATATAAACGTTATTTTTAAATCTAAATTGTCTTAGGAAATTTTAACTGTAGAATTTTTTGTGAAGACTAATGATAAGGAGCAAAATACAAAAAAAAAATTGAGATGATAAAATATTCGAATGAAAAATGATTTAAAATTGCTAATGATAAGTTTAGGTTTGTAAATCTTTATTTGAAATAAATCGAAAATGCTTAATACTGGTGTATCATGTTTTTGGTTTTATCAAAATCTTTTTTTTTAATACTTTTGTATGGTTCAATTGCATAAAAAAATTTCCAAACAATACGAGTGCATAAAAAAAATTCTTAAAAAGCTGTTTTTCTCTACTTTTATTTTGAAATATCACAGTTTACGTATAGAAATTTAATGTAAGAAAATAGTATTCACATATGCATCAATTAAAGGGTTCAACAAACAAAACACTACAGTATGGTCGGATTACACAAAATGTTTTATTTGAAGTAATGCAGGAATTAAGAATAAGTTTAATATGCAATCGTTACGTAACAAAGAGTCTTAGACAATTTGCAAATGAGTGTTTAGACACAAGTTTTTCAATAACTGTGCTCTTTAAACCACAATTCCAACGTTTAAAGGTATTTAAAAAATTATTAAATTTTGATAAAATGTATATTTTATATTATGTTTTATTCTGAGTAATTGCCCATGAAGTATAAAAAGATAATCGATGATATTTAAATTTCTTAAGTTAAAGTAAAATTTTGAAACCTCACTGAAAACAGAAAATAACACTCATTTATTAAACTGTTTTCGTCTGCAAACTCAATTATTTTATTTAAAGTTATTTATACAACGATTTGTCTTAAAATCAGTTTTATCTATTCAAATTATTTCATCTGATGCATGATAAAATTATTAAAATCAAATTATTTCGCTGATTTCACCTTCTAATAAACCTATTAACGCGCTAATTTTATATGGCTCTCCCGTCTGGCCAAAATGATTTTCTCAGTATGTATTGCATTGTTTTCTTCAGACCATTTTAGTAACGATAATAATATATAAAAATTAAAAGCATTAAAAATTTACTCGAATTATGTGTTTCTAATAATTTTGGCGTCGCCGGTCACTGGTGACCCCCGTGGCTCTACGAACAAGCCCAGTGCCGGTCACCGGTGACCTCCATGGCATTCAACGTGTTAAGCTTATATTGTAACTTGATAATTCTTTTGAGTACGGCATATTGCTTTAATTCCTGCTAGTTGTTGACTATTGGTCAATCTTTTATATTTTTTTGGCTAATATATTTTTTTCAAAAAGTACGTTTTATAATTTATTAAAGCTAGTATAGCTTTAAAAATGCATGCTTGATTGCCCATTAAAAGTTGTTTCGAGCAATTGACATGATTTTTATTACTTTTATCGAGCGTGGCAGACAAAGTATTGACACTTCTACAAATTTCAGTTCTGACAAAAATTAGATTATTAAAATTTTTATTACTGTTTCACAAAAGCATTTACACTTAAATAATGTCTGTGCTTATGTTAAATTTCTACAGAAAATTCAGATTAGCTTAAATTTCAGATAAATTATGGAACGTCTAAAAAAGTTTTATACTGTTGTTTTTTCGAGGAAAACAAAATCACCTATACCCTTAAAATATTTATTACCTATTTTATTACTTTTATTAGTACAGAGAACTTAATGGTAACTTCGCCTTAGTTAAGGCAATTACAAAATAGGTATCTAGTTTCTTACCCACATGATCCTACCTCTCAGGTAATGAGTGTTGAAAATTTTGACTAAACCGTACATCAGTGAAAATTTTCATTTTAATTCGTAAGGTTCAATAAAAGATTATTTTTGTATAAAATCAGACTTGGAAAAAGGCAATAAATGGGTTTTAAAAATAGTAGAATTTATAATAATAGTATTTACAACATGATAAAATGTGTATTAGGTTGTTGATAGTTTTGTAACAACCAGAAATAAATGTTGGTCTAGCAGCCAAAGAATATGCTCTAAATGAAGATGACGGAGAATTTTGATTGCTACTCTAAAAACAATATGAGGTGTTACAAAGGTAAATCTACAAGAAAAGGGATTTAAAAATCAAAAATCAAACTACTAAAAAATTAAAACGGAATCAAATTTGGATGATTTTTGTTCAACTTACGAGTATAGCAAGTTATGGATAATTTAAAAAATAAGTTATAGACCCTCTATAATATCAACACTAATTTTTTCAACTTTTGTATGTACAACATGATAAAATGAAGATTAAAATGTGTTCATTTAGAAAAAAATTTATTAAGTTAATCCCAATCGTTGAAAAATTCATTAAAAAATCCTTTTCTTAAAGGCTTCTACTGTGGTGTTCCCGCTTAAAGCTGGCAATTGTTTGTATTGATTTGTTGTCATCTACTAATAAAGCTTCTATTAAACACATTTTTAAAAAACTTACTTTCTTCACAGTTTTTGATTTAATTATAATATAAGTCAATCGAGATTTCGGAGAGATATCTTATATTCGGTGTGCGTGCGAGTACGACTCCCCATCTAATATTTTCTAAACCTTATTTTCATCCTCAAGACAAAAAGCATTGTATTTAAAATAAGTTTGAATTTCATGAAAAATTTATTGCGAATCATTTACATTCTACAGATTTAAGAAAAATGGTTATGGTGTTCTACGGTTTGGTGACGTTTCAATAAGTTAAGATTTAAAATACTTTTATCGATAGAAAGTACAACCAAGTATATTCCAATTAGAGTAAAATTAATTTCTTTCAATTATAGACACATGAATTGATCCCAACAGTGTATTCAGCTAACATAAGCTGAGAAGTAATACACATTAAAATTATATGAATTAACTTTCCCCATATATTGATGTTTACACTATGAATTATTTGAAATTAATATTATATTAATGAAAAATAAGACGCAAAGCCTCTTTGAGAAATTAGCTATCAAATTCATTATTTTTTCTCTGTCGCAAACAATAAACCAATTTCCTTTCCGACATTTTTAACATATAGTTAATTTATCATTGCCTTTAGAGTTTGATATTTTTCCGAAATGACGCCACTATTATTACGAACCAGTTGCTACATGATCTTCTTGACATAGCGTTTCCAAACGAAACGCATCATTTGAAAAATCTATTGCAAGCTGATTTATGGCACAGCAGAAAATAAAGCGCTGTTGAGTTTTTAATTCTGGATACAGTTCGAAATGAGTTTATAAAATGAACATAGCATTTTATTCCGTTTTCAAACTTTTTCTGTGAGTATTTTTAAAGGAAAAACTAATGAATCCAAATAAATTTGGGCAGTTTCCACGTATGTCATAAATTTACAATAGTGGTAAAATAATTAAGCTGTAGGAATTTAGAGTTTTAAAATTCATTTTATCATTTAGAGTTCTGAATACGAAGACTTCACCTAAAAAGTTAACATCCACCTTGCCCTGAAGTTCAAGACTTTGTCCCGTAATGGTTTTATAACCGTTGCTGAACAGCCGACGCAATTTTGAATTTTTCGACTACCAGTGTTTAACTTCGTAGCCATGTAATTTCGAATCCAATCCAGAAAACAAGGGAACTCCTAGATCAAGTTTTGGGAGAAATTTTGGAGGACTTTTTGATGGAACTAACCCTCATTTTGCATTACATGGAGAGAAAAAACCTCGGAAACCTCCCATGATTACCCTGACGGCAAGGGGACTCTAACCCATTATCCGTCTACCACTGAGGGTTGTTTACGTCAGCAATGTGGTCGGTGTGATCCGGGCGGGGAATTCAAATCGACCAGCTATCGCTAGGATTCGAACCCGGGGCACCTCATTAACAGGCGAGTGCTCTATCTCCTGAGCCACCATGGCTCTCACGTAATGATTATGCTTAGTGTTTAAATAAGTAAGGAAAAGTAAGCAAGTAATTCCCTATTTCGTTATTAAATTTGCCTCCAAAACTGAAATGGTTTATTTTTCTTGCGTCCATTTTTTAAAACACCCATTTCGGGATGCGTACAGATTTAAAAACTCATCGACGAGCTAACATTAGCTGTTCCACTTTTATGATTAACTTTTGTCACTTACTTAAAATCGTACAGGCGAAAAATAATGCGAGTAAAATGGAGGGAAATTTGCAGCCGCCTATTTTCAATTCACTTATGACACTGGCAGCCTACGTGATGACATTATTTCCTCGGTTGAAGGGTGGCTACATTAAAGTCAAAAGCTAAAGTAACCACTTTACTCTTTTCTCCCAAATGAAAATTCTGTAAATAAGATTACAAGTAATCTCGATTGCTGAGTAATTGATTATTGTAATCAATTGCATTACTTCCATTCAGTTCAGAAACCATCTAACTCATTCATGTTTATAGGGACCTAGATTACTTTTTACCAAGATTACTATGGATTACCTAGATTACTATGGATTTTATTAAATGATTAAATGCAAGGCATATCCTATTATTGCTATTACAATACAATGAACAAAACCTTTTGATAAGTTTCAATATTTGTAACGAGGTGATTTTCTTACAAAAGTGTTTTAAGTTTTTTTAAAACAATCCTTTTAAAGGGCTTTCACAATACTGCACGAATAACTTATGAGAAATAATTTTTGATCAGAAAAGTTTGGTCTCATTTAGCTTTGAGACATGGTTATCAGTACATTGAAATACTTGCAATATTTCTGTAAAGGAAGTTTGGATAGGTAAATCTTTTCTTAATTGATATTTTTATCGTGGCACTTCTCACAATTTCTTGAAAATTATTCTGATGCATTTTTAAATCTAAAGCATCTTCCTAAGTTCAGTAAAATTATAATTAGAATAAAACTCTGTCTCAATTTACTTTAATCATTAGAGCAAGTTAGGGTACAAAATAAGAATTTATATTGATTTTTTCAGTTAATAACTTGTAGCCTAACTAAGGTAAATTGATATTAAAGTAAAGCAATACGTTTGCTACCGGCTTCGCGCATGCGCGTTGTAGTCTATCGAGTTGGTGTCTAAGTAATGGTGTCCCAGAAAACAAGCTTGCTGGTGCAAGATCGGCAACGAATGTATTAACATCAACAAAATTCTACATTTTCAAATTAAAAATGATTGGAAGTTGCATTTAAAATGAAAACTTAAAAATAGCTAGCTTAAATTTTAATACAAGTAGCCAATCCAAGTTAAAGACAAAATAATTAATAAAAAAAGGAATCTTTTGTGATAACATATAATCAAAAAACTTAATAACGTTTCAATATGACGTATTCATCATCAGGTATAAGTTTCAGCAATTGTTATCGCGTTTGATGTTTCAAGAAGAGGCAGCTTATTATCAGTGATGCTAAAACTGCACCACAATTATACGAAACGTAAATAGTGCAATTGCCCAGTGATGGATCGCTTTGAGATGGTGTCCCCAAATACACTTCCTGGCCTCATCTATCAGCATCTTATAACATCTAAGAAGGAATTAAGCGTAGTACAACGTCTTTTTCAGCATTACAATTATAAATGAGAACACGATAAACATTAATATGTTGACTTAGCTAAGTTGACTAGCACCGTTCTTCATAATGTCGGTACCGTGTCTAATTTCAAAAGATTTAAAAACATTAATTCATTCAAATTCTGATACATAGCCAATTTAAAAATTAACTTTAAAAGATGGAAGGAAAAAATAAAACCGTGAGAAACTTTTCAAAATTGCAGAAATAAATGGGAGAACTAACACCAGGAAGTACACAAACATTCCATGTATATGTTTACCTTTACAAACGATCAACTTTAAAATTATACGTAAACAATTTAAAAATAGACTGTTTTGAATTCCTTCCAGAATTTGTTACAACAAGCTTGTTTCAAAGTTGAAAGCTGTTTCTTTTGATTGATGTTAAAAGTATGCAAACTTTTTAAATGCTTTGCGATTTTAAGCCGTTAAGAGTAAATAAAAGTAATGGTAAAGGTAATTTTTGAAATATGTATTTTAAGAAATCTAAGTGACATTTTTCATAAATGGAAGATTGTACTAGGCGTTATTTGATGTACCTCGTTAGTTGCTTTGATTGAATTTAAAAAACTATCTGTAAAATTACCATAAGAACTTTATATCGCTTAGCATATACATAGGATAAATGTAAACGTGTAGATCTTTTGAATTTTCCTTTAGTGTACACAAACCTGGAAAGAGTTGATTTTCGTATTGTCCATGCAAATAAAGAGGGAATGATAATAATTTTCTTTTCTTTATCACGAGTGACACCAACGAGAAACAGACCAAATCTTGAATAAAACAAATCGCAAATTATTAAGTTGTTATAGAAGGAGAAAGTTTTTCCGAAAATATAACATTACAGTTAAAGAGAGCCAGCAGGAAAAAATATTAGGGTATTTTTGCTATAAATTGTAGAAAAATAAATAAATGAATGAATTTTAGAAAAAAGAATTAGTAGAGAAATTAATGACAAAAAAAAAAAAAAAAAAATTCGAAGCTTTTGAGAAAATGTTTGGGAGATTCACTGTACAAGGGCTTCCTGACCTCTATTTAACCCCTATTTATTCATAATTGTGACTAAATGAGTGTACCTTGTGGACAGAAAAGGAGAACTGCAAGCTAGAATCTGTTGAAAATGATTTTAAAAAAATGCAATTGTTTTCGGAAAATGTTGGGTGATATTACAGCAGGAATAGTGTCCTGATTTGAAGATTTATTTATTATTTTTGCAACACAGTCTTATTCTGGTTATGGTGTGGCCTCACTGTGATAAAATTTTGTATCGTATTAAACTTTAAATCTGGTTTAAATTATAACCGAAAACATGGTACAAATTTACACTGAATTAAGGTTATAGCAACTAAGAACGGTGTTATGATTAGAGTTAGTGATATTATACTAACATTATGGTTCTACTTCGAACCAATATTTCTCAGAATGCAAAAGAACCAGAAGGAATAAATCAATCCGTTTCAACTCCTCCTTCCAAATTTTTTTAATCTAGTTTATATTTGAACACTCCTCGTGTCCTCCATCGGTAAGTTTAGTTTCGATTTAAGCCTTATTAACCACTTGAAGACAATAAAAAAATTACTTTGAAAAGTATACAAAATAAATTGATTTAAGAGCTTAACATATTTTTATGGGAAAATTCATTTTCTTTTAAAAACCGTTGTATTATGCAAGAGAGATGAAAAAAATTGAGTTTCGGTCATAAAGGTGACCTTAACATGATTTTTAATTTCACGCTTAAAATCTCTTGCAACCTTTTTCAATTAAGCTTTTCAATAATGAGTAATTAAAAGTAAAGCAAGTTTATAAAGGATTATACTTGATGAGAAAATAATGGAGGAAAATATCCTGAATGATACACCTACTAGTACCTGTACGACGTACTGAAACAGGAAATACATAAAGAGATACATACATTTTCCAAGTTTTTGATATATACTAAAAATGCTTAATGTTTGCACTCTTGGTCATCTGGTGTACATCCCAATGGTAAGCCAGTTCCGTCCATACATTCAAAAGCAAATTTCTAGGAATGTCAGTTACAACAGTAGTGATACCTTTTTACAACGTTTTTGGCCTCGATGATGACGTTTTTGGCCTTGAACTTTGTCCTTCACAAAGTTGACTCTGTTGAACCCAAGTTTACGTAACCCCAACGTCATCAACACTGCTGCTGTGACGGGTATTTATAAATTCTTACAACTGAGCTCATGGTTGGTGTTTGGTTTACCATTGAACAGTGAGCAAGTTTAGTATGAGGCAGAAGCTTGGTTAGTATATCTTTTCACGTATCACTAGTTTTTGTACGTAGTACACTTGTAAATAAACTAATCTTTAAAACTGGATAAATCATTTGGGTAACCCCGTATATTGCAACCTACTAATAATATTTTGTTACATGTTTTATTTTTCAAAACCGAATTAAGTCATGGAGTGTATTGATCGTAAATACACAGTTCTAAATAGAACATCAAAGTCAAAGGAGCACTAGCTGCTGTTAGTAAGCGGGTGGGTGAACACTTTCATCTACCTGAGTAGGGATCGAGGATGCGCAGTATCGGTCCTCGTTAAACTGTTCTACCCTAAAATGTACTTCGAGCTCAGGTCGTCGGACTACCAAAGCGGAGGAGCCATCCCCTCTGCTAAGGATCAAAATTGCGATAGTGTCTTCGGATCATCCTCTGGGATGTTTCCCTGACAGTCACCCATAATTCATTGTGCAGCTCTAGTGCAACGTAAATAATGTACCTACCTACTTACCTAGACCGGAATTGAAAATCATTTAATGTTAAAAAATTTTAACGTAGTTTTTTTTTAATAAATTATTTTAACATTGTATTATTTGCATATTTTCATACTGAAAGTTTTCCGAATTTCCAATGAAAAAATGCTTAATTTTTTATTTATTCGATTCATAGAATCGCATTGGCTACGACAATTTTAGACGGCTTTTTGATGTAATTTTTTTAATTAAAGTGAATTTAAAGCAAATTAATTATAACAATTCTCTATTTTAGGGAAAGTGAAATGAAATTTTCTATACTTTTTAATATTATTACAATTTAGTTTCAATTTTACTTTTTTTAAAATTAATTAAATAAAAAAGTCAAATGGGATTTTGAACCCAAGAATACTTTTAGATAGCCATGTTTTATACGTTTATTCAATACAATAATTTTTTTTAGTTAGTCTTTTTTTTTTCAATTTCAATTTTGTGTTTATCAAGGCTTTTAAAAAAATTGTAAACATGAGTCAAAAATTTCAAATTATATTGCCTTAGCTGACACGTGTCTTTAAAAACTATAAAAACAAAATTATCTGACCTCATTTAACCTTTTTAATATATTTTAAATTATGTTGTAATCGAATTTTTACTGTATAAAAATTATGCCAATATTAAAATGGCATAAACTTCATATATTCCCATAAATGATAACATTTATAGGATATAAATTCACATTAAAATGTTCATGATATTATATCTACTTTCTTTTATGAAAGTAAAAATTAAAACTTTTTTTAAAGGATAGTGAAGAAACTAAAACTAAAATAAAAGTAGGACCATGTATGATTATGCCTATCATAATAATTTACAATGATCTTTATAGTCTTATATGATCATGCTACATGTTTTTCCCTAATTTTGATATTTTAACTTTACATCAGATGCTAACAACAAAGATGTAAGTTTTATTCTTTTAGAAATATAAACAACGCTAATGCCCTCTTTGCCATAGACTAGACACCATGTCTACAAATACTTTTCTTTTAAATGTATACCGAAACAATTCATCACTTAGTCCATTAAGAGAGGCAGCTTACATATCCTTTTCAGTTAGAACATCGTGACAAAGCTCATAATGAAGTTAAAACAACAAAGAAGCTTTTTATTCTGCTGTTATTTGGATTTAGTGGTGTTGTTTTTATGCGACAATGTTGCGCTTCGCTGTTATAGTTGGCGTTGTTCCGTGTCGTTTTAATGAGATGTGTGAAATATTTTTCAAGAGAATTGCATTGTTTCAGCCAAGAATCTTCTCGATCAGATAGTTAATTAATAGTACATGATCGAATCTGAACGTTTAGAATTAAATTTCATATTAATAAAATTGCTGTAAGTTAATTGTAAGTTAAATAGAAAAACCAAAAATCGAGATAAATAATTTTTTGTTTTGAGCAAGCAGCATCAAGTATGCTTTAAACATCTTTTTAAAATTATTCTTTATAAAAATTATCTTATTTCAGGTATCCAATTTATTTAAAAAAAAGAACATTAAATACATATACGACATATATAAAGAATATTTTAAATAAGGGCTTTTTTATTTATATTGCGTGAGTTTTTTTAACAGATCTTAGATACTTTCATATCGCTGATTTCAAATCTTCAATCAGTTTCTGTCTTTGTGCTATACTTTTTTTAAATGATATTTTCAGTCTATTTTTTGTCAAAATGTACAAATTTAAAAACGTTATTTATAACAGGCGGTCACATAAAGGCTTCGACAAACTTCTAGGGAGTTAGGGCACATCATGACTAATATTACAAAGCAGCCTACTCCCAGAAACGCCTTCATACGCCGTTAGAAGCACTTCCTTAATATGAACTGTTTCTTCGTGTACTTCTGAATGGATCATAATAGAGAAAAGCACTCCTTGCGACGTACGGTGACCTTTCCGAACATGGGTTCCTATGCAATTTTAATCCAGATTATGTGTCTTAACTCCCCTGGAAGTCTGGGGCAACATTTACGAGATCCCTTGTTACATATAACGTTTTTAAATTTCGATAAAAAAAAAAAGCTAAAAATGTCGCCTTAAGAAAATCTCTAGCTTTAGGACCAAGAATAATTTTAGATTTGATATCCTCATACTCGAATTAGGCAAGCCCAAGTATTTGTGTAAATGCTACAAAACATTTATTTCCAAGTTGAATCAGTCTAATGGAAAACGCTGAATGTACCATTTTAAGTGCCAAGCTTAAACTGGAGAATGCCTGAAGCGATAGCTCTGGTAGTAATAGGTCAAAAAAGTTGTCAATTGATATAACTGGTATAGTGTGTGACGGAAAATTCTGGTAGTATTATACTGGTGTAAGAAATAAAGAGAATTTGCAGACTGAGTCGATTATCTCTAGAACTACTGAGCCAATTTTAATGAAATTTGATATGTACGCACATTGATACAATGCAAAACAAATAACCTTTCAACAATTGTAATACACACGTATGATCGCGCGTAACACTCGTTGGAGTCGGAAGGTATGAAATTGTCACAGGACAATTGCCACAGGGAATGACAAACTGCTTTATTTCAAGTATGAAATTTCGCTGTAAGGCCTGTATATCTGTAAAAGGGGACCATACCCCCTATTAACCCTTTTTTTTATATTCTGCAACTGATGTTTCATTTCTTCTGACTCCAACGAGTGTTGCGCACGATCATGCGTGTGTATTACAATTGTTGAATGGTTATTTGTTTTGTATTGTATCAATGCATGTACATATCAAATTTCATTAACATCAATCCAGTAGCTCTAGAGATAATAGACCAAGTCTGCAAATTCTCTTAATTGTAGTTTATGTAGTTATTCTCTTAATTGTAGTAACACCAATGTAGTTTATAAAAATAGTCAACTGATATCACTAGTATAATGTGTGACGAAAATTCTGGTAGTAATAGTTCCTGAAATAGTCAACTGATATCGCTGGTACAATGTGTGACGAAAAACTCGAGCAATAATAGTTTAAAAACGTAGTCAATTGATATCACTAGTACAATGTGTTACGCAATGTGAAATAGAATGCGCTTTAAAAGCTAGTAGTAAGATGAGCGAAAAACTAATTTATTATTATTTTACATATATATATATATATATATATACATACATGAATGGGTTGTTTTTAAGTAAGCAGGGAAATATAAAAAAATCGATAAAAGAAATGCTTACAAATAATTAAATTAAGTTACTTATTACTGAACAAAATTAGGTTAATTAAGCACTTAACAAAATGAAGCATGGTACATACAATTTGTTGACAAATAGCCCAGAAAAAGAGGCATGGGGGAAACGCTATTGCTTTTAAGAAGTTAAGTTTCTCTTTTTTTTTTTTGCCTGTGGATTATCAGCTTTTTCCATTTTTATTTCTCAATTATAGATAAATATATGTATGTCAGTACAATAGGTAAGTTATACTGACAGTAATTAATTAATAATGATTGTAGATAATCAATAAACACATTTTTCTATAAAGAAAGTTACCCACAAGAAAAAAAAACTCGTTAAGTTGTTCGAGTTATATTTGGAAAAACTCGCTATTAAGATCTGGTTTTAAGTTAACATCTTTAAAACAATCAAGCCACTGAGATAAAATCTACGTTCAAATAAATACAAGATGCATTCACGCCTACACATTACATCTGTGTAAGACATTCAATTCATTCATTTCCTTTCTGTAAAAGTTTACTGTAAGAGTCTGTCACCACTAGTGAAATGCTTTGTTTTGGTTTGATACTATAAAGTCTTTCACAGGAGAGTCGGATTTAAACACTTACATTACACCATGTAAAGTAGTCTTCACTTATTATCTCTAACGATATAATTTGATTTTAAAAAAAATTGGTATTCGGTTTATTTACTTTTCCTCTTTGGCTACTTATCATAGACTGGAAATGTGGTATAGAATCTCTCTTAGAGAATTAGAGTAGCCATAAATCTGTCAATCAAGAGAGAAAAAATAAACATAGCTCGTGAGGGAAAGTAAATCATTGAGAAGAGTCTTTTTTCAAAGATTTTTTAATGCTTGAGAACACAAGAACGTTTTATTATTGTTATTTTTGAGAATGTAACAATACAATATGTATTATTGTAGTTTAACAAAAATATATAATAATAGGTTGTAATAATAGTCTTTTTCATTAAATAAGATAAAATCTACAAAAATTTACATATTGTAATTTCCCCACTTAACAACAAACATGATTTATTTTGCTATATTTTATTTTATTATATTTTATTTTATTATATTTTATTTTATTTTATTTTATTATATTTTATTTTATTATATTTTATTTTATTTTATTATATTTTATTATATTTTATTATATTTTATTATATTTTATTATATTATATTATATTATATTATATTATATTATATTATATTATATTATATTTAACCCTTTGATTACTAACGGGAGTCATTTGTCCCAACAAATGTTTAAAAATTGCTAATGGACGTATGTATTCCACCATTAGGTACGGCCGGGACATATATGTCCCAGCCTCTAAATTGATAACCGCTTCTCAGAAAAATCCCAAATACTAAATTTGCCTTATTTGTGACCTATTTTGTCCTTTTGAATAATAAACGGAACAAAAAAAAAATCATTTTTTAAAATTCGTAGTCAAAGGGTTAATGTTGTAATCGGCGTTGTACAGCCGACCCAATTTTTAGTGTACAGCTACCGATGTTCAACTCTTTAGCCTTGAAATATTGAACCCAATTCAAAAGACAAGGGAATTCCTGATTCAAGTTTTTGCCTTTGTGGAGGTTTTTTTGATGGAATTAACCAGCATTTGTGTTTAATGGAGAAAAAAACCACCCACTGCTAGCACGACAGCAATGAGACTCTAATCCATTATCCGTCTACTAATTGTGGGTATTTTACGTCAGCAATATGGTCGGTGTGAGTCTGGTATTGACCAGCCATTGCTGCTATTCGAACCCGGCTTAACTCATTGGGAGTATAGGGGGGCGAACGCTTTATCCCTTAAGCGCACCAGGCCTTTGATTATTTCATTGAGAAACGAGACTCATTTCTTAAGTCCCCTTCTAAACGGTTAATAAGAAAAGAAATTTAAATTAAGACAATCAATTTTGATATCAGCATACATACAAGTTGTTCACAAGTACCACCCTTTATATACAAGTTTTAAATTCGTGTCAAATGAGTTTGAGGTCACTCAATCGAAGAAAAAAAATTTGTCAGAACTTGACTAAGTTGGCTTAAAAAAATAAAAATCTGTTTAATTGCCAAAAGAAACTGGGGAAAGTCTATTATAAATATTAAAGTTTCATAAGGCTATTAACAGATGTTTTTTCTCAAAAATGATTAATCAGATTCCATTAACGTTTTTACTTCCTTAAATATTAATTTAAGATACCTTGTGTGCATACTTTTTGACTTTATTTTTGACAAGGATTCTAAAAGTATATATTGATAGCGGTGCTTACAGAATACTCAATATAGAAGGCTCTGTTTTACTCTTTCATTGCAGTTTTTTAAAAAAAAAATTTTTTTTTACCTTACTCAATCGAAAAACATTTCTTTTGTAAATTACTTCTACTCTTGGATTTTTATAGGTAGTAAAGCTAAATTAATACATGTTACTGATTCCAGCCATAAGCTACTAAATTATATATAAATAATATACCTTTGTCATAATAACCAAAATCAACTTACTTCCATCCGAAAAAATTGAGCATTTTTTTTTTTCAACATTTTTGTAAGAAAACGATTATTCTACTTTTGCCCGACTTATTAAGCAATGTTGAATGATTTTGCCTTGCTTAGAGATACAAAACTTCAAAGATTTAATACTTCTTTAATTCTTTATATAGAATCAAAAATAATTGATTTTTTAGAGTTTAATGTAGAATAAATTTTTCGACGTAGATTTGACGTGAATGAAGTTTAAGCTCGATTTTCTCTGGGCAAAATTCAGGTCAAGAAAGTGGATTTATTTAATTTTCATCTTCGGATTGAAGGTTAATACATAATATCTTTGCTAATTTATCTCGTCTTCATTAAGGTGCAATCACCTTTCTGTTATAGATTACTATAGCATTATATAATTAATTTCTTATAAAATAAATTGAGAGAATAATTTAGTTCCCCGATAATTTTCAAAAGCTTCATCAAATTTCGTGTACAGTGCGCAACATAAAAAATGAACCACCCTCAATAACTTTTGATCTAATGATCGGATTTTTACGTTCTAATACTCATTCTTAACGGTTCGAGGGGGTGACGTCAAATATGCTAAACAATAAGTGCAGCCGATATTTGAAGTAACGAAATAAGGTACGAAGACGTACTTTCTCTGAATAAAAATATCTTTTTGGATTTATCTATTTGAATTTCTGACCCACGAAATATAGGGGATAGCCCCAATCTGGAAAATATGGCTCCAAAGTTTAGACCGCTCTCTTGACCAAACTATTTCCCAGATTGCGGCAACCCCCTTACATTTTGGGGGTCAGAAATTCAAATCAGTTGAAAAAAAGATATGTTCATTCAGAGAAAGTACGTTTTTGTGTCTAATTTCGTAGCTTAAAATACCGTCTGCAATAATTAATTAGCATATTTGAGGTCTCCCCCCCTCGAACCGTTAAGAATGAGCATTAGAACGTGAAGATCCGATCATTAGACCAAAAGTAATTCATGGTGGTCCGTTTTTTATTTTGTGCATGGTACATCTTGTGCGAGACAGCATTGGAAGACAACTTTTGAGTGTCTGTCACTTGCATCTGAGTCGCATGTAAGTAAGAAAATAAAATCCTCTTAAGAGATAGCCAGAATCAGCATATTCCTCGAAATAATTTTAAGTGGATAAATTACGAACTTAGTGTCATGTGTAACTGAACATGTCTGAACTTATGTTGAAAAAAGGTTCTTGTCATAAGGCTTTAACAAGTCAGCAGTTTTTCCACAACAAAAGTTTTTTTTACTTCTTACTTTTGAATTTTGAAGCTTTTAATCGTTAATGAATTTTATAATCTATTATATTAGGTTTAGTTTAAGAGTTGTGATTTCTCTGTCTCAATAATATACGAAAACTGTTATTTTTGTAGCTTATGCTCTTAGTATGAAGAAACTACTTTGAAATTGTAGTATAAGGAACTTACATTATGCATGTCAGACTAATTTATGAATGTGTGTAAAATAGAGTTTAAAATATCTCAATTAAAATATAACAGTTAGGATTTGCAGTAATGGTGTAACTAAAATTTCCAAGATTGATTGATTTTTCTTGTGTAGAACTAATAAAAATTTCTTGACATAAGCAATAGACTAGAATGTTGTGCGGAACTAACTAACAATAAGTCTAAAAAGATTATAAATATCATATCTATTGTTTTTTAAATGTTCTGATTTTTTTCTGTAGCAAATTGGTGTTTTATTAATTGTGGACAAAATATATTCCCTTAGATAAATATATATTATCAGAATTAATCAGAATATCTCAATATTGTCGAAAACTAAATATTCGTAAATTCAGTGCTTTAGGGAAATTTGAAAATAACTCTTTAAATACTCCTTTTAAAAATAAAAGATAATCATGTATCGAAAATTACTTGTGGAAACATTTGACATAAAGGACAAAACCAAATTAATATTGGGTGACAGCTTTGCTAAAGTTAATAACCTAAGTAAAAAAAAAGAATAGTGATAAATGAAAAAAAATCAATTATAACTTATGTATTCATTTAATAAAATCAACGACTAACAAATAAGAAGAGCTATTACTGTCAAAAATAGTTGTCATAATTGTACTAAAACAGTCACTACTATAAAAGTTTTATAAAAATTGCTAAAAATATTGAAATTAATTATCTGAATCCATTAAACGTTAAACATTTTATTTTTTAATCAAGTCAGGAAGCAAATTATAAGGCAGAATGCCTTATGCAAAGTTCACTTTTATTTAAACCACGCCCTTCTATTCCTTCATCAGATAATATTTTCCTTGTTTATTTTGATACTTGGACAAAAATATATGGGTAAAAAGTTTTTTTAAATTTTTACCTCATTATCTATGCATAAATTTGCATAAAAATGAAAAAAACATTAAAACTGTCAAAAAATACTCTAATAATAATTTTATTTACCTTGTTTGCAATTTGGGCACTGAGTCCATAGGAAGGTCCACGGTAAGCCATGACTTTCAATGGTTTGCTTGAAATCTAAACTGTGAAGAACTGAAAATATCCCACCCACACTAGACTTATGAATACTGGGCTCCTGACGTCACTGTTTCCACTTTCAGCTCCGATGAGAGAACTCTTTTTTTTATTTTTTTTTATACTAAAGAGAAAGAATCTTTTCAAAGATTATTCTACCATCTCGAAGAAGATTAATGTTTTTCTCTTGCACGAGGAGGAATTTAATTTTATGATTTGGCAGACTTGAAATTCGATGCGTTCGTTTGTTTGTTTGGACATAAATGAAGATTTCAGAATAGTAAAAGAAAAAAAAAATCCTAGGATATTTTCAGCAGGATAGCATTTTGTGAGAAATATAAAAATTCAAAACCCTGTTTTATTTTATTTTGTTTTGCTCGGGAAGGAATTTAATTTTATGACAGATTTGAAATTTCATGAGTCAGTTTGTTTGGCTACAAATGAAGATTTCAGATTTACATAGAAATTCTTATAATTTTAGAAGGCTAGCATTTCGTGAAGAAAAAAAAAATTGAAATTGAAATTTTTCATTCCAGTTTTTTTTGCGTTTTGAACATCATTCTTGCATAGTTAAACCTGGTTATTTTCTAATTTCATAACAGATTATTTTCATTTCTGATTTGGGGAAGGGTTGAAGTTTAAGACATCTAAGAAATCGCCTTAGCGAAAGTAATAAAATAAATTTTTAATTCTGGCTAAATCTTCGATGACGGAAGATGAGGAACAATTTTTCCTTTTCGAAATCAGACAACAAAAATGAATAACAGTTTTTGCCTTAACACATGCAAACATTTACTGAAAGTGTCCAAAACTTAAATTAAAAAAAATGTCTGCTGATATTTTAGTTAATGACAGAAGTACATAAAAAAATGAATTTTCGAAAGTTCCGTTGACTTGGTGTGAGACTATATCGTGATTAATTCCCTCTTTTAAAAGTATTATTGTATAAAATTATAGTAATATAAATTTTTAATAATAAACTTTTCAGCACATAATTTTTATTAAGCCTGTAAATTTTGTTATTCACGGTACGGTACTTTATTTACTATACACTCGAGCTGTACAATGGGCTATTGGCGACAGTCCGGGGAACATCCCTGAGGATGATTGGAAGACATGCCATCGCAATTTTGATCCTCTGCAGAGTGAATGGTTCCCCTGCTTTGGCAGCCCGACGACCTGCGATTTTGTTATTCACATGTTACATAATTTTATTTTTTAAAATTTAATTATGATCATTCTTGCTTTATAGGGTTCTGCGTAAATTCGTTACGCACAATTTGTTGTGGGACAGTTCGTTGTGAACTTAATTCGTCACAGTGACAATTCTCTGCGGGCATAATTCATCGCGAGCATAGTTTGTCCTAGGCTCAGCTCGTCGTAGTGGCAATTCGTCTAGGACACAATTCGCTAAGGTACCAATTCTAGTTCTAGTTCATTTACGTCACACTGGAGCTGCACAATGGGCTATTCGGTCTGGGAAAGATCCCTGAGGATGATCCGAAGACATGCCATCACAATTTTGATCCTCTGCAGAGGGGATGGCACCCCCGCTTCAATAGAACAATGACCTGCACGATGAGTGGACCAGTAATAATGGGGGGAAAAAAAGAAGAGAGAGGTATTTTTTTGTAAAAATTCACACAAGACATTTCTAGATAAAAATCATTGTTATGTTAGTATAAATAGTTAGTATGTGATACTTGAAAATTTCTAATCTCTCCTCTGTACGCTTCCCCCTTTTGTTAGGAAAATGAGGGGGATTTGAAGGGGAGAATTGAGTTTCTTCTAGATAAGCAAGTGAGGCATGGCTTCTGATGCATTTTTTTCCTCATGCAATTGGATAAAACCAATCTCGAGACGATAGAAGCAATAGTTTCGAAATAATAAGCGTTTTGAGAACAAAAAGTACAAATTTATAATTGTACCTATTTAAGCATCTGATATTGCTATCTAAACAAGTAAGACATTATTTCTAAGTATTTTTTCATGATAAACCGAATGAGGCTATACACAAGTCAGTAGAACAGATAGTTCAAAAGTTCTAAAAGTTTTTATATAAACCACTAGTAATGAATCGTACTTACTTGTCACTTTACTCTGATATCCAGTTACTATCTGAGCATGAAAACTATCCACCGTAAGTTTTGCACTAAATTGAATGTGACCAATCCGGAGATGATCTGACAAATAATTTAAAAGTTGTGTTTTCTTCATAATAAGCTCAATTCAAAAAGAGTATTTTTTATATAAAAAATTCCATTTCAACTTTTAAAATACGAGCTCTTTTGATTCATGTTTGGTCTCATTAGATTAAGTTAAAAAAAAATACATAGGAAGCAATACCTCACTTGTCTACGCAACAATGTAAATTGCGTAAATAAATAAAGTACGAAGTTCCATTTTTGGGTACACAAAACCCTTATAAATGTTTAATTGTCTATCATATCGATTCCTGTTCTGTATAATTTAATTCAGTAAGAAAACTACATCGAAAAATATACCTTACATGCTCAGATAGTACCTGGATAGCAATATGAAGTGTGTACATAAGTCTCATTCGATTCAACGTGTAAAAATGCGTAGGAAACGGTGATCCTTTTGTTTAGATAGCAATGGGTAAACAAGTGCAAGTGCAAAATTGTACTTTTCGTACTTTAAATGCTTGCAACTTTAAAACTATAAGTCTGATCGTTTCGGAATTGGTCTCACTCAATTTAGAGTGAAAACTAAGTAGGTAACAGTGCCTTACTAAGTAGGTACAGTGCCATATTTATATGAAATTCAATTCTTCCCTTCAACCCCTCATTTTTTTCCACAAAACAAAACGGAGGGGGAAGAAGCCTACTGAGGAACTAGGTGAATTTTTAGGTATAATAATAGGATAAAGTTTTTTATGAGAAAAAAAGTCTTGAGTATTAATTTTTGCGAAAAAGTCTAATTTTACTAGTTTTACAGGAAAAGTCCAATTTCACAGGACTAGAAGGACATCTATTTGCGAAGACAAAACTCTTGCCATTGTCTACATAGGTTAACTAGATATTTAATTTGCGGCAGTTTCACATAGCGAAAGCACTTAGGGGGATTGGATTTGTAATTTACTTAATGCTACTTACAAGGGGCAATGTTTATGTGAGATACTAAACTTTCCCCCTTTTATTTTCAATTTTTTTTAAACGCAAAAAGATGTAAAAAAATGTGTAAAAATTGAAAAATTCAAAAATTTCAGATTTGTAATTATAGATAAATTTGGGGAAGGGAAAAGTGAGATAAAATGTCTTTAATCAGTTTTAAAGGTCAAGATTTTTAACCATCAAAAATTCATTATTTAATACAAAAAAAATTTTTGAAGAATATTCTGTGAAATATTTATAAAATAAATTGAAACGTAAATTTAGTTTTTTAAGAAGTTATATTTTTATTTTAATTTCTTTCTAAAATTAGAATAAGATACTAAAAGTCAAAGGAAAAAAAGAGATTGTGTTGGAAGAGGCTTGCAATTTTCTTATTTTGCCGAAAACATGTACAATAAGCAAAATAAAAAACGGAACACCCTGAATAACTTTTGATTTAATGATCGGATGTTCACGTTCTGGGATTTATTCTTAAAGGCTCGAGGGGGGACCTCAAATAGGCTAATTAATTAGGGCACACGATATCTTAAGTTACAAAATCAGACACAAAAACGTTCTTTTTCTGATTAAACATATCTTATTTCGACAAATTCGGATTTTTGACCCCCAAAATAAAGGAGGCAGCCGCAATCAGAAAAATAAGGTTAATCCATTATCATCTCCATTAATTTGGTCCAGAGAGCGGTTCAAAGTTTGGACCTCTTAATGTAAATTTCATTTTTTTGCGTATTTCGCCATATCTCAAGAATTTTTTATGCGAATTGAAAATTTTTCGCACACAATTATAAAATTTTTTTATCCAAAAATAATTCCATGCAAAATATAACTTTTAGTAAATATTATTGTTTTTTTAAATTTTATTTAATAGCAGCCGAAAAAATTTTGAATTGTAAAGCAAAACATTTTTTACATAATTTTAAAGGATTTAATTTTACCGGGCAAAATACAAAATTTTAAATCGAAATTTAAAAAAGCCGTATTCTTAAAATTTGATTTCTCAGGAACTATTCGACCGATTTCGCTCAAAATTTGTATTTTACCATGTAAAATTACATTTGTTAAAATTATGTAAATATTATGTATCTTGCTATTCAAAATTCTTTCGACCATTAAAAAAATTTTTCTTTAGAGAAAGTATGTTTTCATATAATTTCATAATTTATGAACCACCTGCACCGTATAATTAGCATAATTTAAAGTCTGCTTCGTAAATCATTGGTATGGCATCACAATGCAAAAAAATATGGGATGGTTCTAGAGATATGGTGACATTTTCAAAAAGTAAATTTAACAGTAAGAGGCACGATTGTTTTTCTAGTAAATCTATTTCGACCAAATTTTCCAAACTGTAGCTACTCCTTAAAATTCGAATCAAAAATATAAATCCGTCGTAAAAAATATGTTTCTCTAGAAAAAGTATGTTTTTATATAATTTCATAACTTATATATCGCCTTAATTTAAAGTCGTCTCTTAAATCATTGTTATAGCACCGAAATTCAAAAAAAATATTCCGATCAAAAAAATCAAAAAAATATTTAGAATATTCTGTTTTTCATTTTATTTAAAAATATTTTAGATTGACTTTTACTGGTCTCATAACCTAAAAAGCCTCACATTCGTATGTGATAGCTAAATTTATATATATATATATATATATATATATATATATATATATATATATATATATATATATATATATATATATATATATATATATATATATATATATATATATATATATATATATATATATATATATATATATATTGCATTAAAAATATGTTTTAAAAAATAATCAAGTATGATTTTTAATTTTTTAAAAATTTTTTTTTTACGATCTAAAATATTTTAAACAACAAGAGCGGTGAGTAGAATAATATATTTTTTACGACAAATATGTTACAACGAATACAAACATTTTGCTTAGCCAAGGTAGATACTGGTTAAAAAAAAAATTACAATCAAATGTATATAATTTTCACGAAATTAGCCACAAAAATCTTTTTGCATTTAAAAAAAATTTAAAATTAAAGTGATTTTATTGCCTGTACAAACATTACTCATACACATCCACCCCTTGTAACATACGCAAATCACGAATCCCTTTCCAATTTGGTGCTTTCGTAATATTTGAACAGTCACAAATTAAATGATTAGTTAGTTTTTGTAGACAATGTAAGATTCTCTTCTTCACAGTAGATGCATTTCATTGAAACCGCATTAAATTGTGCCCACGATGAATTGCGCGCGGCTAATTGTCCCACGACAAATTGTTCGCGATGAGTTAACGCGACACTGCTTTTTATAGCATTATGCACACACTGACAGCAACATCAGTAGGATCTCATATTTAACCATAAATGCATTTGCTACAACTTTATAAAGGTGTCAAACTGAACCATAGTATTATGCAAACTAGAGGAAACTTGAATCTGGTTGCCATACAAATCATAATAGCGAGCAAACTACGAGTAGCTGCAACTTTATTTGGGCCCACATTCAAAGTATCATATTGTACAAATTAATTGCAAGTTCAAAAATATCAGCATTTGAACAATAGTATAGTGCAAATTTGTTGCAACTTTAGCGAAGTTAATTTAATCCATGCTATCGTGCCATCGATATTCTTTGTACTTGATTACACGATAAGGTTTATGCACTAATGCACTTAGATTATGAGAAGTACTAAATATGCTACAAATACCTATTTTGTGGACCCGCAATATGAACTTGCACCGATTTGCAATTTCCTGATTAATTTAAGTGACATTATGTTTTAAAGTACCCATTTTGTGGATCCGTAATTTAAACTTGCACCGATTTGCAATTTCCTGATTAAATTAAGTGATATTATGTTTTTAAGTACCCATTTTGTGGATCCGTAATTTAAACTTGCACCGATTTGCAATTTCCTGATTAATTTAAGTGATATTATGTTTTAAAGTATCCATTTTGTGAATCCGTAATTTAAACTTGCGCCGATTTGCAACTTCCTGATTAAATTAAGTGATATTATGTTTTAAAGTATCCATTTTGTGAACCCGTAATTTAAACTTGCACCGATTTGCAACTTCCTGATTAAATAAAGTTATATTATGTTTAAAAGTACTCATTTTGTGGATCCGTAATTTAAACTTGCACCGATTTGCAATTTCCTGCTTAAATTAATTGATATTATGTTTCAAAGTGCCATGGACCCATGAATCCAACTTGCACCTATTTTTCTGAGAGGGTACGCGCATTTTGAATCTACTTTCAAATGTTTCGAATTTTGAAAATTCCAAAGCTATCTTTTGCTGTCATACGGTAGTTGGAAAGTGACATTTTATATGATTGCATTTTTTTCTTGTGAAAATGTGAAAGGCGACACACTTTCTACATATTTCTCTTTCTGCCATGTTTCCTGTTTAAGAATTTCTTTGTAATTGAGATGGAATGTATCCAACATAAGACAGAATCTACACAGAAAGGGATGAAGCTAATAATATCAGAGTGAATCACACAAACCGTCAAGTTCACTTTTTTAATTTTATTTTCAAAGCATTCTCGTAAGTCTTAGAAATCCCCCGCTAGAGTAAAAAAAATAACCATAACAAATTAGAGTTAAATATATGACTATTTCAATTATATTTTTAGATAATACGAAAGTATAGTCTAAAAATGTAAATACGATTTGCATGTATTATTAAAGTAGTCAAGGTCAGCAATAATTCTTAAAGGAGTTGACCCACTCTAGGATTTTAGAAAAATCAGTTTTTTTTATTTAAAGAAAAACGGCCTTATAATCTCAAAATAAAATAAATACAAAGGTATATGTAAAAGAAAATAAAATCCAAGTTTTCGAATTTTAATGTTTTACGCAGTTTCTCACAGTCAATGCGTTAAAACTTTAAACGCATTTTTCTCGATTTAAGACATTTAAAGTCGGACTCATAGATAAATTAAAATCATTTATCCAAAAAAAAATTTTTCTTCATGTGAAAAGCAAATTTTAATAACTATCTATTATTTCTTATTATTACCTTAATAATGGTCGAAAAAGTTTTGAATTAGAAGGTATACAAAGCTCTACAATTTTAAAATGTGTAATTTTAAAGGAAAAAATGCAATATTTTCGGAACAAAGGAAAAATTGCAATATGCAATTTCGAATATTTTCTGAGTAATAGATTGAAAAAAAAGCTGTATTTTTAAACTTTCCTTTTTAAGGAAATATTCGACCAATTTCGTTTAAATGTTGTATCTAGTCATTTAAAACTACATTTAAAATGGTGTAAAAATTTGCATACCTAAGTTTTTTCAACCATTATTTAATGAAATAATAGAAAAAATTTATTATTGAAAATTCTTTATTAGATGAATGATTACCTTTGGATAAATAGATTATATAATTGCGTGCAAAATTCTGCTTTTTGCTTAAAGTACCCAAGCTTTTGGCCGCTCTCCGGACTCAATTATAGGGTTCATATGTTCAAGATTGTAGCTACTTCTCAGATTTTGATGGTCGAAAATCTAAATCCGGCTTAAAAAATGTGTGTTCATTCAGAAAAAGTACGTTTTTGTGAATTTTCTTTAATTTTATAGTAAACACTAATTAATTAGTATATTTGAGGTCACCCCTCTAAAAGATTAAAATTGGCACTTAGTTCGCTAAAATACAATCATTACAATTAAAGTTATTTAGGTGATATTTCTTTTTTTTATTTTTACGCACTGTATAACGCTTCAAAAAGTGTGGCACAGTGCGACTTTCAGGAAAAGTTGAGCAACCACTATTTGTTTTCTATTACTTTGGAAACATTTATTTTTGCAATTCACTAATTGTTTATTGAAAGATCATTTTGATTTATTGAGAATAATAATAAAAAATTATTAAATGATTGAAAAAATTTCCAAAATATTCTCCCCGCTAAAGAGGCATAATCTCTGAATTATCAATATGTATCTGAAACATTTTAGTAAAGTTTCTGTCTAAAATATTTATTTTATATAGACTTTAGAATGATTTTTTTTTCAAGTTTTAGACGTGCTAGAAGACAGACGGTAAGACTCTTACTAGCAGATATCTATGAAAATTTGGAAAAACAAAGAAGTATAAAAAGATGTTTACAGGGTAATGCAAGAAAAAACATAAAGAGGGAAACACGAATACGAAAGACAAACAGAAGTTTCCGGTAATATAGCTCAAATATCTGAAAACTATGGACTTGTAACATCTCGGATTTGTGTCCTCTTGACAACAAGTCGACTAAAAAAGTGATCGCAAAGATGGTGTATTGAAATTAGAAAGGTGATCGAAATTTTTGGTAAAAGTTTGAGGAGACTTTCACGCAGTAGTGAATTTATAAATCTGCATGGTGATTCTTACGTAAAATGATCACTTGAATCCGAATATGACTCCCTTTTCCCCCATGACCTAACATTTTCTGAAAATACCCCCTTATGTAAATCACTTTTCGATAATTTTATGAATCACTTATGTATTATCACTTATAATAAATTATGTTAATCACTTTTCGATAATTTACCCATGAATGTAATTTACAGGAAGGAAACGTAATTATTTTAATACTTAACTTATAATAGAATCTAGAGAGGGGAGAGGAAGTTATACTCAGGGGATAGAGCGTTCGCCTTCCAATGAGATGAACCGGGTTCGAATCCCTGCTATGACTGATCGATGCGAACCCGCATCCGGCTTGCACCAACCATAGTGCTGACGTGAAATATCCTCAGTGGTAGACTGATCATGGGTTAGAGTCTCTTTGCCGTCAGGCTAACCGTGGGAGGTTCTCGTGGTCTTCCTCTCCATGTAACGTAAATGCGGGTTAGTTCTATCAAAAGTCCTCCACGAAGGCAAAATTCCTCCCAATACTTGATCCTGGAGTTCCCTCGTCTTCTGGATTGGGTTCAAAATTACAAGGCTACGGAGTTGATCATTAGTAGTTGTAAACCCAAGAATTGGGTCGGCTGTTCAACGACGGCTTAAAAAAAAAGAAAGAAAAAGAAAACATGAGGCAGGGAGCCAGTAAAGGAAGAGATTTTGAGCGATTTCCCCCTTAAACGATAAAAAGAAAAAAAAAATCCTAACCCCCTTCAGGAGAAAGAAAGCGATTCCCGGCAAGTATGATCCGAGAGTCGCTAGAATAAAAGCATTCTAAGTTTTGTCTCACTTGAAGTATATTGAAAAGAAATAAATAAAAAACAATTTTATTTCACCTTCTTAGAAGTATACAATCCCAGCTTCTCCATTTGAAAGATAATTGCATTATTAAAAAAACAACTCGTGATTTTTAAAATTTTTTCATAGTTTTTATAAGCCCTTAAACGCGACAGTAATTTGTACAGTTCCCTAGAAAGTGGTTCTAAGGAGTTACGAATATCAGATTAGTTTATTAATACTTAGTATTTCTGCCCATTGTTAAAGATTGAAGACGTTATTGCTCCAAAATATCAGTTTTTCCAAAATAATATAAATATTATTGTTTTCTTTCTTGTTTACGATACATATTTGAGATGGGGAAGTTTTCTTTACAGAACATCAATTTCGATGACAGTAAAATAAAATTATCCCTTTCTATGGGTAACGAGTTTTTAACCTTTGCACCGTATTTATTCACTGAATTTTTCATTCTCTTGTGGATGAGTAACAATGGGTTTTACTACTAAAAAAAAATAATTCCACAAGTCAATGTCAATATTTTTGAACACGTTTTGCCTTTCAACAATTGACGATTTGATTATGCTTCTCTTAAAAGAATGAAGTTAAGGAAGGTAGTTAATTTTTTTGGCTAGAACAAATTGATTTAGTAAATAGGTTTTAAACAATTAAATCGATGAGTCTGAGAACAGATCGTTTATGGTGAATAGAGATTACTTGTTCTCGAACTCATCGGTGAACAATTAACAATTGAATCGATGAGTCTAATAACAGGTCATTTATGGTGAATAGAGATTACTTGTTCTCGAACTCATCGGTGAACAATTGAATCGATGAGTCTGAGAACAGGTCATTTATGGTGAAAAGAGATTACTTGTTCTCGAACTCATCGGTGAACAATTGAATCGATGAGTCTGAGAACAGGTCATTTATGGCGAATAGAGATTGCTTGTTCTCGAACTCATCGGTGAACAATTGAATCGATGAGGCTGAGAACAGGACATTTATGGTGAATAGAGATTACTTGTTCTCGAACTCATCGGTGAACAATTAACAATTGAATCGATGAGTCTGAGAACAAGTCATTTATGGCGAATAGAGATTACTTGTGCTCGAACTCATCGATGAACAATTGAATCGATGAGTCTGAGAACAGGTCCTTTATGGTGAATAGAGATTACTTGTTCTCGAACTCATCGGCGAACAATTGAATCGATGAGTCTGAGAACAGGTCATTTATGGTGAATAGAGATTACTTGTTCTCAAACTCATCGGTGAACAATTAACAATTGAATCGATGAGTCTGAGAACAGGTCATTTATGGTGAATAGAGATTACTTGTTCTCGAACTCATCGGTGAACAATTGAATCGATGAGTCGGAGAACAGGTCATTTATGGTGAACAGAGATTACTTGTTCTCTAACTCATCGGTGAACAATTAACAATTGAATCGATGAGTCTGAGAACAGGTCATTTATGGTGAATAGAGATTATTTGTTCTCGAACTCATCGGTGAACAATTAACAATTGAATCGATGAGTCTAAGAACAGGTCATTTATGGTGAATAGAGATTACTTGTTCTCGGACTCATCTTCAATTGTTATATAAAATTATCTGCAGGCATACGTTTATCGGCAGATAATTTTTCTATAACCAATTGTTTAGAAGTGACCAATTCTTTGGCGCAAACGTTCTACGGTTTTTTCCCCGTTATAATGTAGAATGGATATAGCCAAGAAAACTATCGAAGAAAATTGCGGTAGGCTCTTTATTTTTGAGGTGCAAAACAATGAAACCATAAAAAATTCAAATGGTGTTCAAAACAAGGTGTGACGCAAAAAAATAAATATAACGAAGATCAAAGTAATATGAAGGAAAATCACCTGAGTAACTCGGAGTTATGGAACCCGCATAATAACCTCTCTAAAGAATATGAATTTTCTGAAAAGCACACTTCCTTATCCTACCAATAGATGAGGAAGTATACTGTGTTTTTGAACATATGTGCCACATGAGAAACTAATGACCCCATAATATATTAAAAATTATCCTGAAATATCATGTAGTCAGTAATGCCTGTAATATACGAAAAATCAAATATATTAAAAATACATTGAATACTAATAATATATTAAAAATTATATTATAACTATATTACAGTTTTTAAAATAAAACAGAAAAAAAAATTCCAATTCAATATGAATTTTATAGATTTGAAGCAAAAACAATAGCTACAAAAATTAATAAAAAGAAATCTTTCAATTAAAAATTTATCTGGAAGTTAGTTTAGATAATTTTGACGAAAATTAAAGCTTTAAACTATTTTAAAAATTGTATGATGGAAGAGCTATTATTTTATATTTGAATTAAAAGGGTTGGGACAATATTGTGATAATGTGGTGTTTTTGCATCAAACTCTTTCTTCGTGTTACTTCCAGATAGGTAATCTATAAGTTACTCAAAGTTCCACTGGAAAACATCTCAGACTAAAAAAAATTTTAAAAATAAAAACATATTTCTACATGAAAATCATGGTGATTTTATACCAGAAACACTCTCCTGATCAATTTGAAAAGATGGCCTATCGTATTACCTCAAAACCTTCAATTATTCGTTTTGTAACAGAAGTCTAAACAGTTAAAATGCGTTTGTTTCAAAGCTAAAATTTCAAACATTCAGCAATATAGGTATTAAAAATGACACATATTTCGTGATTAAAAAATGGACTCTGCCTAGCTTTTATTCCAAACTTATTTTTAAGCTAAACATCATTATGAAATAACTTTATAGCAATTTGTTTTGAAAAAATTACTGCAAGACATGTTTAAGATAACCTAGTAATTAAATTGAAATAAATATAGTATTAAGTTTCTCCAATTTCCCAACTTCAATTACATATTTCTTTATGAAACAGAACCATTGTGTGCGAATACATTTTTTTCGGAATTTCAAGATAAAAACACCTTTGAAATTCAAAAAAGAAAAAAAAAAATCTCATAGAATAACAAGTCAGATGGCTAACAAGCGGAGGCGAATAAGTAGATTCTCATCAACTGGCTGTCCATTTTCCTTTCATCTTATTTAAGTTTTGTGCCAAGGATATTTTAGAATGTTGGCAGTAAAAAATGAAGTAAGATCTATTTCTAGGGGAAAATCTATGTATCTATTAATAGTCAAACTCTGCATTGTAAAAATTGTGTCAAGAAATGAGGGTAAAGAATTATTCATGATTCACAATCATTGGCTCTTTAAGCGATTTTTTTTTTAAATTTTGCTGTTTTTTGAAATAAAACATTTTCTTAATGCTCTTGTATTGGATGTCCTTGAATTATCATGTGTATAAGAATATTTTTAAATTTAAGAATTTTTGGATTGCATCAAACTTAAGCCTTTACATTTTTAGCATGTACTATGTACTGCTCAGCCAGGTAAAAGAAAAAATCCCTTTAAGTTGATTGTTTTTTATCCTGACAAAGTTTTATCTTGCCAAGTCTGCTTGAGGGCAAATAAATCTGTATTATTACTTAAGGAAGTTGAAGAACCAAGTCTGCTGCTTAGTATCTCTGTCCGTTTGCTATTTGCAAGTAAAATCACGTGATATTTTCATTCAGAAAAGCAATTTTCTTTTGCCAATCTTTTTCTGTGTTACCTGTCATTAGCATATCCATTAAAAGCTAGTATTTTTTATACTTAAAGTACTATGCTAAGAGCCTGTATAAGTATTGCGTACTTTTATATTCGATTTTAGTGTATATTTTTAAATTCTTTTTGGCTATTACGGGAAGTTTGACCAATTGAACCAAATCATGAATTTTGACAACAGATATTCCTGCCAAAAAGAAAATCAAACAGACGCAAAATATGAAAAAATATATAAATTAATAATAAGATAATGATCAAGCAATTAAAAAAGCGAATATTAGAATTGTCTTCAAATAATTTAGTATAATTCAACTAAATTCATTTAGCAATTTTAGTTCCGATTTGTTATTTTGCATCAGTATATAAAAAAATCTCTTTACAACAAAGTCATAGTCTGTAACATTTCTTTAGACATTTAATTGTTGCTGCACCTGATTTTCTAATTCGTTTGACTTCAAATTATCCAACCTTCCTTAAAGTGGGCTAAATCACCCTCAAATTGAGAAGTGTAATTTATTTTGTAATCTCGTGAAACAATTAAGAGAGAGCTTCATAGTTAAAGTAAAAAATAATAATGTGAACAGATGACTAACATTACAAGCTGATAAATACTGTTAATTTGGAAATTTTATTATGCTTAAAAATATTTTTGTAAAAAGAACGCCAAGAATTCCATTTCCCCCTTACTGCTGATTCAAGTGTGTATGCAGGTGTTGGACAAAAACTTGGAAACACTTTTATGTTTACTCATTTTTTCATATTTTTTAAGAAATATTTAGAGAATTATTTTGAAACTTAAAAAGTGTTTAAGTCATGCGATTTCTCATCCATAAAGTTCAAAGCTTTTTGAGGTTTGAGGGACCGGTAATAAATTACGAACCAAAAAGAATGTTTTTGAACACTCTAAGTCAAAAAATACAGCCTTATAAGCTTGAAATTCATGTCAATAATGTTGATTATCATATTAAATCTGCACATATATATTTTTAACTTTCCCTTTGTGGCTGTGTATTGCCAATGTTTCATTTCTTGTGAATGTTTTGGGTGCTTCTTATTAGCCCTGGCTTCTTATAGCGGCGAGGCACGGCCATAATAAGGGTCTGTAGACCTAATATAAGGATCTTTTGATTCGGCTGTCTCTTGCTCAAAACACAACCAGGTTTTACTTACTTTATCGCTATGTATTGTTCTTTGAATTTCTTGTGTATTGTAAATTTTGTATCTGATGGCCTGTTGCTATCCATCCACTTGATGTAAATTTTTGTGTATTGTAAATTTTGTATCTGATGGCCCGTTGCCATCTATCCACTTGATGTAAATTTTGTGTTTTTAATGCCTCTCCCGTATGCCCATAGATGGGCGAGTCGGGGACATACAATAAATATTAAATCTGCACAAAATCTGAATATATCATATGAATATCTGCACAAAATTTCCTAAACCTTGCTTAAATATTTATAAAAAAAAAAACTAATTTTTTGACTTAGGTTTTCGTTCTATAACTGTAGAAATATTTAATGAAATTAAAAAAAAAATTCAGAAATTTTTTTTAATTAATAACAAAAGTATTTTGATATTATATTTGAAAATATTTGGGGGAAAAATTACCCCAGATATGAGCATTTTAATGTAATCCTTTTATACTACGCAAGAGCGGAAAATATTTAAAAAATATTTTTCATAATTTTGTTTTGAATCGTAATTGGCAACATATGAAAAAAAGGTCCAATTTGAATATTTTGAAAATTCAAAAAGCTTTTATCAATTTTCCAAGTACTCTTTGTAAACTTTAAAAAAAAAAGCTTAAATGTTAAGGGGTTTGCCACAAATTATATTTTGTACTATTAACTGAGATTTATTAAAAATGACATTAGAATTAAATATAACCTTTCCCTATTAAAATATGTTTGATTTCAAATGTTTTCTTTCCTTATACTGTTATATTTTGCTGACCGGGCCATCTTTGTTGGGTATTATCATTTGTTATTAAATTTTGTTACATCACACAAAATGAAATTTATGGAAAACTCCTCATCAGTTAGAGCTTTCAATAAAATAGTATAAAAGCTACTTAGAAAATCACTAAAAAAATTTTTAATTTCCAAGATATTTTAAATTGAATTTTTTTTCATAGGTTACCAAAAACAATTAAAAAAACAAAACAAAAAAAAATTAAAAAATTTTTTTGAATGTTTCTCGTGCATGCACAGTATGAAACGATTAGTTTAAAGACTCATGCTCAATTATTAACGAAATTTTTTTTAAATTTCGAAATAATATTTTATTATTAACTGAAAACTACTATAAGAATCTTGTTTAATTTTAATTAATATTTCTGCTGTTATAGTAGGAAAACGAAAAGAAAAAAAAAGTTTTTTTTAAATTTTTTATAAAAATGTCTATATTTTAGGTTTCTTATCTTCTTAGGTTTCTTTATATCTTTAATTAGGCTTCTGAAATTTTCAGTTATTGCATAGCATAACCATAATAATTTATACAAGTTACAAGCTTATTGTTATAACTTTTGACATGGAGTGTTCAAAAACAATATTTTTCTATCGTAATTTATTATATGTTCCTCAAACCTCTAAAAGCTTTGAACTTCTTGATATTTATAAGAAATCGCATAATTACAAACACTTTTGAAGTTAAAAATAATTCTCTTTGTATTTCTTGAGAAATATGAAAAAATCAGTTATTATGGAAGTGTTTCTATATTTTTGTCCAACCATATATTTGCGCTTCTATATTTTTCCATATTTTTGTCCATATTTTGTGTATCTATATCCTAACCCAGTCATGTTTATAATTAAATCTAAATATTTAATGCTTAAAATTTATACAAAAATTAACAACTTTTTAGAGCATCTTATTACACTTCTATTTCAAATCACTTCCAGAATTAACACCTCAGTTCATTTTAAATCTAAATAAACATGACTAGCAAACCGTTTAAAAATGCATTTGCTTCTTACCACTAGTAACGCACAAGTGATAAGTAACTCGATTTGAAATTACTTGCTGTTACACTGATAAAAATAGTTGTGTGTAAATTTTAGGATAAAAAAGTAATTTTACATAGTTACGCTTATTGTAAGGAATAACCACTTACTTAAACACATAAAATATACAGCGATTTCGGCATAAATAGAGAATAATCATGTCATTGTAATTTTACTATTTCATAAATTTAAAAAAACAAAACAACATGTTTTCTTAGTTAAAAGTTATCAATTCAAAAAGAAATATTTTGTTATTTTTTTTAGAGAGGTAGAGTTATAAAGGGTGAACTATAATTCAAGTAACTTTTTGTACTTGCGATTTTAATTGCTACAAACATTGCAATAATAATAAATAATAGCAAAAAACATTGTCTGAAATTAAAAAAAAAACTTCGCCGTGAGTTTAACATATAGATCGCATAAACCGAATCGGTTTAAATGTAAAAAGAGGGTTGCAAAGAAAATTTTCCAAAATATTAGGAAGACCAAGTAACAAAAAAGCTAATTGTTTTTAAACAATCCAACTTATTGATTCCAAAATAAATTCATTTAGAAATTTCAGCTCTGATTTGTTATTTTGAATCGATAATGTTTGATAATTTATGAATGTTTGATAATTTTTAGACAAAGCCATTGTTTGGACTCAGAAATAATTAACTATCTTTCAGACAGTTTATTATTACTGTGTCAGTTTTACTAGTTATTTTAATTCCAAAGTATAAAACGTCCCTCATTGCTACCTCAAGTAGGGAGGTTTCTCCCCTTTTGTACTCTTTACTTATTAAAAGGGAACTTAAATTTAAGTAAAAAATAATAATATAAACAAATGATAATTATGATGGTTAAGATTAGAATGTGGAATCTCAACCTCCGCGACCCCTCTGATCCACAGTGAACTACGAGAATGCTTTACGTTTTAGTTAGGATGACTTGTTAAATTAAATTTGAGACAGAACAGATAAGAGGTTTATAATTTACTTGAAACCTTCTTTATATATTTCCTCAAAGTGATTAATTGTTAAAAAATGATTTCAAAATCTCACATTACAATTATTGCGTGTAAATAAACCGATTCATAACTGATTATGTTTTACAGCTTCTTTGAACTTTGAGATGAAGGATCAAAACAACTGATTTATTAGGATACTCGCCCGCCACCTTTTTGTAAGGAGACAGAAACTCTAGTAAACCGTTTCAAGTCTTGCAAGTGATTAATCAACGCCGAGAAAAATTTGACTCACCACCCTTGAAGCGCAACCGATGTTTTTATTTCTAATCCGAAAGGAGTAAAAATAACTAGGCTCTTCATTTTTTTGTAGACGAAGAACTGTTTAGGATTGCCTTCTTCTTTGAGCTTAAAAAGAAAAATATATTCTATTGATGATAGCGATGAAATATTTGGTTTTAGGATAAACACTCGCGTTTTTTTTCCCATATAAGAAATTTAGTAAAAAATTCAAAATTAAACTTTTTTATTATTTGCGGCTCATGTACGAGGTTTGGTTCCCAAAACTCTTAATATACTTTATTTGTTGAAAGTATCGTCTTTGGGTTTGTTTTATGTCTATTTTTTTACCATCTAGGAAGGTTGTGTTCAAAAACAGTTCCTTATACTTTTCCTTAAAATTATCCAACCTATTTTACATTTTATAATCATCATTGAACAGCCCACCTAATTTTGGATTCAGGACTACTAATGTTCAACTCCGTAGTCATGTAATTTTGAAACAATCCAGAAGACAAAGAAACTCCTGAATCAGTATCCCCAGAGGTATGATTTGTTATGGGAACATGGAGGACTTTGAGATTCGACAGATTTAACGTGCATCAGTCACCATTTACTACACGGGGAATCTTCGATGGGAAGGGATCAAACCCAAGACCTCTTGGACATGAGCCCAGTGCCTGACCAACTAAACAATCCCGGCCCTTATCCTAACTAGTTTATTTTATAATTTTATAACGTCGTTGAACAGCCGACCCAATTTTACGGGTTTACGATTACTAATGTTCAACTCCGTAGCCTTGTAATTTTAAACCAAACCCAGAAGTCAAGGATATCGAGTATGGGGGGAAATTTGCCTTCGTGGAGGACTTTTTGATGGAACTAACCCGCATTTGCGTTACATGGAGCGGAAGATCACGAGAACATCCCATAGTTAGCCTGACGGCAAGAGGACTCTAACCCATGATCCGTCCACCACTGAGGATATTTCACGTCAGTACTGTGGTCGGTGCAAGCTGGATGCGGAATTCGTATCGACTGGGATTCGAACCCGGTTCGCCGCATTGGAAGGCGAACGCTCTATCCCCTGAGCCATCGCGGCTCCTTATCCTACCTATTTTATTTTATTTTATAACCGTCGTTGAACAGCCGACCCAATTTCATGGGTTTACGACTACTAACGTTCAACTCCGTAGCCTTGTAATTTTGAACCAATCCAGAAGACAAGGAAACTCCTGAATCAGTACCCCCAGAGGTATTGATTTGTTGTGGGAACATGGAGGACTTTGAGACTCGACAGATTTAACGTGCATCAGCCACCATTTACTACACGGGGAGTCTTCGGGGAGTTCGAGGATCGAACCCATGACCTCTTGGATATGGTCCCAGCGCCCTATCGACCAGGCTATCCCGGCCCTTTATCCTACCTATTCATCGAACCCAGTATTTTCACTTTTACTCACATTGCAAGCTTTAACGACCACACACTTGATTGGAGTTTTAATATTTTCTTTGACGTCGGCCAGGTGGCCGGCGGCCGGCCGGGCACTTCATGGAAACTTAATGGAGAAATACCAGACCCACAATTCCTGGTATGCAAATCTCAACTGCATAGGTCTCGTTAAAACCATCATTTAAAATACCTTTGCAGATGATTCAGAAAAGTAATGGTGCAGTATTCTTTTCTACTGTGACATCTGAGTATTGTTCCCAACTTTATCATGACGTGCTTTCTGGAATTAAGACTCACTCATAATCTGTATGGACCATTTTGACCTTTGCGGCGATTAGGACGCATCGCTTTCTTCTGGTACTTGAACTGGAGCTTGATACTTTTACGATCTTCTACGATTTTATGAACTTTAAAACTTTCATCAATTTTGAACTTGTACGAACTATTATGAGCCTTAAGTATTTAAGAAACTTCATAATTTTTAACTGATTTTAATATTGTTTTAAAACTTTGGGACTTCAATATTTAAAATATTTTATTTATATTCATCATTTATTTTATTCATTTCTTTTTATTTAGTATTTTATATTTCTTTGCTAAAAAAAGAGGGGGGAAAAACATCTGCTTTGGCGACCTGTTTTATTCTACATTGAATTTACTTTAAGATCTAGTCGGATTGATAGTTGAAGCCTTATATTGTTTGCCATCTTATATTCAATTATTAAACACACATCATGTCAAAATTTTAATTGGTGTATAGTTGAATTTTAATGTAATTGAGTTAGTATTTTGTTAACCGTTTAACGGTAATTTTGTGAGAAATTGATTGATTTTAATAAACGCCACGGGTCCCTCGGTCTTGGGGTGCCTTCCGAACCTGCACACCACTCTTGAGGGGCCTATCGCGGCGACATCTTTCCGTATACCCCTACTAGGGTCGGCAAGGGTTAAAACAGGCTAAAAATAACCCTACATATTCACCGTTTTTAATTTGAACTCACAACACGAACTTTAACCTCTACACACTGAATTGGTACTTTAACATTTTTTTTAACATAACAATCAAATCAATAATTTTTTTTTTTACAAAAATGTAGCTACACGTTTAATCTCACAAAGGGCCGTTTAAAATTAATATCTCAAATTAACTTTGCGAATCGTACATTTCTTTATGTTGGTATTTTACAAAAGTCGTTAAGCAAAATATTGCCGTAAGTTGTGTATATTAATAATTTCGGGTAATGTCGTTCAGTAAAATGGTACCTTATACGTTAAAACTGAAGACTTTCGCTTTTCAAAATTGTAAAACCTGTCACTTGTGCGTTTGAAATTTGTACCACTTGAAGCATCATTGCATTTTAAAAACTTGAAACGTGACTGCCATTTCCAGAAAAAAATTAAATTCAAACCTTAAATATTTGACGCTTTTTGAAATTACAATTTTGCTTAGTAGATTTGCTTTATGAAAATTTAGATTTACAGAAACAAACCTAAGAAGAGAAAAGAGCTATTTAAAGAAACAGCCACTGTTGCTGTTGTTTATAATGCCACTTGCCAATACCAGCACTCCTGCTTTGTGAAACCAAGCGAATTTAAAGCAGAGGGTGCATTTGTTTTTCAGAGGTGCCATCTACGATCCATAATACTACTTCAGCCACACACATGGCACACCCCATTTATAGGGTGGACCCATTCATACATCTATCCATTTATCCACAGATCATTATTGTGACCAGAACCAGAGCACGATCAATCTCCAATTCAGTTCCTCTTGAGGTATATTTTGTTATTGGAGCATGGAGGACTTTGTGACCCAACAGATTTAATGTGCACCAGTCAACATTTACTACACTCATTGTCTTCGAGTTGAACGAACTCACGATCGAACTCACGACCTCTTGATCATGAGCCCAACACCCTACCAACCAGTAATCAATGTCATGCCCCGAAACAGCCATTAAAGAAATCTAGAAAAGTCTGTGTTCTTTAATCGTCACTTTTGAACATAAGAACAATTATAATATTAATAGTGAAATTTCTTGAAAATAAAATTTTTATTTTTATTTTTGCTTCATTCATTTAGTTCACTAAGACATACTTACAGTGTTTTTATCGACTTTATACATATTCCAAAAAAAAGAATAAATAAATGAAAAAGAACCATGTCTATACTAATTGCACATGCTGGCTTTATTATTCTATGATATTTTTATATTTTTGTGGGAAAAATAACTGATCATTAAAAATGCTAGACAACATGACAAAGAAAAATCATTTTAGTAGAAATATAATTTGTGAACATTGTTTAGATTATTTGCGATCCCACCCTTAATTTAATAAAATATAATTAATGGAAACTATAAATTATTTTTTAAAGATTTCAATCTCTACTTCACTGTTCTACGACTGAAATATAATTGGTTTAATATAAAATCTGCACAGATTTTGCAGCTCCAATGACTGCATCAATATAGTCAGTATCAAGAATTTATTGCTTAAAAATAATAAATATACTTTTACACGTGATCTTTTCATCCACATATAAATCAACCGACATTATCACTCACTTTTCGATCAAAGGAAGTTTCATTTCTTCACTTCACAACTAGTTTACGAAATATTATAAAAACTGCATTACACAAAAAGTATTTACAAGTACAGCATAGGTTTAGCAGTTTTTAACTACTAAATTTGTTTATGTTACGAAAGTTTTTCCGAATAATTATGTATCTTAATTGATAGTTATAAAACAAGGTGGTTAGAATAAACTAACATTATAAAATGTTAAAAATCCTTTTTTTTTCTTAAATAAATTAGAAAAAAAAATAAAGTAATCAATGTCATGTCAAAATTCATGTCGTGTGTGCAAAATGAACAGAGATAGAGGGTCAGTGATTGGCTAAGAAAACAGTAGATAAAATTGCAACTGCGAAATGCACGCTACCACACTTTCTATAAAACTTAAAAGTGTAATAACAAATTATTTTTCTTATTTCAATATAAATACTGACATAATTTCTGTCCCTGGCCCATGGCACAAGGGGTGCCCCTTACAAAGGACGTAAGGGGTTATGCCCCAGTGACAATGACAAAAATAAGATTTTCAGTATAAATTTTGCAAAAAAAAACATTATTTCATAACATTAAAGATTATTTCATAAACATTAAAAAACATATTGTTTGCAAATAATCATTATTTACTTTATTGTAGAAAGATTACATTATATAAACAATAAATAAGCTTAAAAGGCATTTTTCGCGTCCAAAATTGTTGCATTACGTTGTGTTGCAGTTTATCATTGTGTTGGTTTAAAAGACTGTTTTACTAAATTCAGTACGATTTGCTAATTGGTCAGTACACTTGTGGTCCAACAATCTGATCTAAGAGGCAAATTTTCAGCATTTCCTTATTTTTGATAACATATGCATTAGATAAATTAAATATTTATTTACTTAGGAATTGAAACTTACATTGAATTAGAACCTAATCAGTAACAATTACAGTTTCGTAATCATGTTAATTCTATTACAGAATGCAATCAAATTAACCAAATTGTAAAATAGACATTTTACCATCCTCTTCCTTTACTTTAAAGAGAAAGAAAAACCACTAAAAATGTTCATCACTACATCGGGGAGACTCATGATGAATTCATAAATGCTAACTTAAATATAGAAACGGAATTTTTGGAAACCGAATGATTGAAACCAGATGTGTTTACATTAACATCAAAGGCGAAGCACTTAAAATTGAGCATCGGAAATGAAGTCTTATTTTTAAAATAAAGCACGAAACCTAATTTGATAAGTTTCTTTCCTCTATTATAGTCATGGCTTTTTCAACTTAAAAAAAAAAAATATTTTTTTTTTTGCTTAGAATGAATTTTTTTAAGAATATTCTTTTGATAAGGTAGAAAATTCTTTTGAGACAGTGCTCAAAATAAAAAACAGACCACCCGGAATAATTGTTGACTTTGGCTATCTCAAATATGCTAATTAGTGCAAACGATATTTTAAGTTACGAAATCAGACACTTTTTCTGAATAAACATACCTTTTTTTCGATAAAGTTCGATTTCTGACCCTCAAAATATAGGGGGTAGCCGCAATCTGGAAAATAGGATCCTAAATGGTTTGGTCAAGAGAGCGGTCAAAAACTTGGACCCCTTAATGTTGATTGTACTTTTTGCGTATTTTACCATATACCCAGAACTTTTTAACGAATTGAAAAACTTTTACACTTTTATAAAATTCGTTTATACAAAGATAATTTTATGCAAAATATAACTTTTAGTAAATAGTAATTATTTTTATTATTTTATAACTTTTTTTAATAATAGTTGAAAGAATTTTGAATTTTAAGATATAAAAATTTTGACATCATTTTAAAGAAGGCAATTTTGAATGGAAAAATACAAAATTTGGTCTATTCTATCGATCAAAACTATTTGATCAATTTCGCTCAAATTTCGTAATTTGTAATTTAAAATTACATTCCTTAAAATAATGTAAAATTTTGTTTTGATGTATTTCCCAAATTGCGGCTACCCCGAATCCGTTGAAAAAAAAAGGCGTGTTTATTCAGAGAAAGTACCTTTTCTTTGTCTGATTTCGTAGTTTGATATTATCGTCTGCATTAATTAATATTTGTGGTTACTCCTTCGAACCATTATGGTTGAGTCCTCGAAAATGAAGATCCGATCATAAAATCAAAAGTTTTTTATGTCCTTTTATTTTTTGAGTACTGTACCTTTTAATAAGCTTACAAAATTTTTTCAGAAATTTTCTGTGAGATAGTTTCGCTTAAAAAAAATGTAAATATTTTGATGTAAATAAAAGTATTAAATCTTAAAAATTTTATTTTTATAGGAATTATCTTACCTTCAACTTTTCCTTAGTATTTTATCCATTAGGATTTGAAATTTTTAATTTTAAAGTTGTTTATTTTCTTTTATTATTTCAAGTTTATTTTATATTACATATTATTTTTCTTTTTTATTATTTCAAGTTTATTTTATATTATATATTATTTGCTTTTCAAGTTTCAAGTTTATCAAAACTAACGAAACATAACTATCATTTTCTTAAAACAAAGATTGTATATAAATAAATAAAATTTCTGCTTGGTTGTTTTCAGTTCTTGAGAAAAATCATTTTGAAAATTTCAAAAATTGGAGCAAACTGATCAGGTCGAGCAAAAACAGTTAAAGATTTATTACTGCTTGAAGTTCAATGAGAGAAAAAAAATCGAAACTAAGTCTTATCTTGTACTCCAAATCAGATAGAAACATGATTTTTTCACAATTTTAAAGATAATTGATATCATGAATTTTTAAGTAACAAATCAAATCCCTGAACTCTTCGTGTCTTGGACCCCCTTAAAGAATAGAAAGTAATAATTAATAACTACAGCAAAAAAAATATATATATATTAGGCGATTACAAAAGATCGTGCACTCTCTGAATTGTAGGGAAAAATAAAGTACTGTTATACTGTCTCTGGCCAAATTATTAGACGCATTGTAAGATTTTAGGAAAAGTGTCGGGTGATACTCTAGAGCAGAGATTCTCAACCTTTTTTTTTGGTGCGACACACTTTTAACGATTTCGAAATTTGACGGCACACAATGAAAAAAATTAGATTAAAAGTTGTTTAATTACCTATTTAACACTGTGTTAAATAGTTTGTGATAATAATTTTGAATGTGAAATGAAATAATATGTACTACAAAAGCACATTTATTAAGGGATTAATTATTTCTTTCGTCCAATTTTTTATTAGTTAGTAACAGTTATTTATTAATTGTTAGCCTTTTTTCTATAGTTATTAACTGTTACTTTTTTTTTACATTAACTGTTATTTTTTTATAATTTCTTGTTAACTAATTTTTTTGCTAATTATTATTTGTTAGCTTAATTTTTGTTAGTTATCTTTCATTAATTTTCTTTTTATGTATTTGTTTTGTTTGTTATTCTTTGCTAATTTGTTTATTAATTGCATAGCTTACTTTAATGATTAGCTCTCAAAACTTTTTTTCAAAATTGTGTGTTATATACAATTTAAACACTTCCATGTTATTTTAAGATTGTCAGAGACAAGACAATCGCCGACAAAGATGTTCACGCGGTTAAAGCGTGGAAAAATTACAAAAAGTATATATATATATATATATATATATATATATATATATATATATATATATATATATATATATATATATATATATATATATATATATATATATATATATATATATATATATATATATAATATATATATACATATAATATATATATACATATATATATATATATAATATATATATACATATAATATATATATACATATATATATATATACATATATACATATATATATATATATATATATATATATATATATATATATATATATATATATATATATATGTATCTAGATCAAAAGTTATTAAAGGTGAGGTGGTCCGTTTTTTGGTGCACTGTATTTTCTTTGAATAAACATACTTCATTTTTGACGGATGGTAATTTTGGACTTTCTGAATATTATGTGGGAGAAAGTCGTGGTGGTAATCTGAATAATAGGTTCCCAATTGCTTGATCAGATCAGGACAGCGGTCGAAAAATTTGACCCCTTAATATTAATTTCCCTATTTGCGCATTTCACCATCTCAAAGAGATTGTATTCTTAAGTTCTTATTTCTCAAAAACTATTTCACCTATTTCCTTTAATTTTTTGACTTTCTCATATGAAATTACGCGTATTAAATAGGTATAAAAATATGCATACCGAACAATTCAAAAAATTTTCCACCAGTTTTGAAAAATAATAAATCATTAAAAAAAAATGATTTATCAATTCGAATTTGTTTTGGTGAATGAGTTTCACCAATGTGTGCAAAAATTTTAGATTCATCAAGAGAATTCTAGAGATATGGCTTAATACGCAATAAGTGAATCAATATTCAGAGGACCAAATTTCCTACAGCTTTCTAGACCAAACTAACCGGATATATATATCCAAATTATTACTACCCTCCCATATTTTAAGGGTCAAGAATCCAAATATCGTAAAAATAAGTAAATAAATAAAATTTTAAAAAAGTTAAAAAAAATGTGTTTAATGTAAGTAAAAAGTATTTTGCATACTATACTAATCAATTGCTTTTTTTCTACTTACTATAAACACAAAATACATTGCGCCCCTTTACAACAAATGCAGATCTATTTTTCAATTTATTTTGTAAATGAATTTTTTTCTATACTCTTTTTTTTTTACCCGAACAGATACCATTTTAAAAAAAAGTTCCCAGCCGCATCTAATTTTTCTCTTGAATCTTTTCACCAGCAATTAAAGTACTATCATCGCTCTTATGCCATCTAGTAAGAGAAGTTAGAACTACTAATTTTACTCTTCTATACGGCATTAACGTCACCTAGGGATTAAAATAAAAACTAAGTATTGTAAATATTTTGTAATGCATCGATCTTTCAAAGAAAAATAATGTAATTTCAATTGAATAATGGATGGATCATTTTTCATTACCGAGGATCTAACCAACTATTAGACGTTTGAAATAAACACTTAAAATGCTAAAAATTACGAAAATCTTACATACTTAGTTCAATAAATAAAAAACAAAAAATAGATTCCTTGATTTATTTTAATAATTTGAAAATTAAGTTTTTAAAAAATTATGCTGTTTTATAAGTCAATCCTCTAAATATGAGTGTAAAAAATAAAGTTCACAATTTTAAATCAAACGGGCATTTAGCATTCTAGTAAGTTTATATAGAAGTTTTCAAAACACAAGTTTTTCTCTAAAAACCAAGCAAGAAATGTAGTTTTTCGGCGAGGAATGGACGCTGCGTATGAAAATTAAATTTTTTAAATTTTTTCAGTACAAACTGAAAAACTTTTTATCATATGAAAAGTTTTTCATTTTTCTTAAACAAATAATACATGAAATTGAAATATTTACATATATTAAACTAACTTTCTTTTGATATAAGCTTATCAGGACAAAAATATGTTCTGCTCGTATTTGATAATAAATAAATTATGCTTTAAAAATTAGCATAAGAATTCGAAATGGCTATTCAGCGCCAAAATCAATTTTACGCCAAACAAGAAATTCTGAAATAGCGATCGATATTTCTTAATTTCTAGATTTTTAAGTAAGATTAGTAAAGTTGGGAAATTAGTTATGATTTTCCATCACTTTTTAAGATTCTAATTCTCGAAAAGCAGGTATATCAGCATCTTCGCGGACACTAATTGAATTGCAAATAGGAAATAAGTTATGATTTACCTAAAGATTAAATTAACTATCGCGTTAAAATATTCAATAAAATTAAAATTATAAAGAAAAACTCTTTCTTAGTAAAAAAGAAAAACTAAAATCAAGAAGGAAATAAATAACGGATTAATAAAAAATAGTTGATTAATGTAACAAGAAAAGCTGATTAATTTAACTAAAATATGTAAATATGTAAAAGTGAAAAGGAAAAAATTCAGGCCGGATTATTAGATATACTGTTGAAAACTGAAACTAGTTCGCACTGTGCCTTAATATCGGGAAAATTTCTTGTAGCCTTACTATATAATTCTAGGCTCAGTTACTATCTCAATTGATCAAGAAAACATTTTTATGGTTTTATGCCGATACATATTGAATAAGTAGAAAACTATCTTTTGATGTTAGATTGAACCATAATCTTCTAACAGCAGGAAGCTTTTTTTTTCGGTTTCAGATTGAACCATAATATCGTATTAGTAAAAAGCGTTATTTTCGTTTTAGGTTGAATCATAATTTGGAATAAGTAAAAAAGAAATTTCGAAGTTAAGAAAATCATAAATCTTGATATAAGTGCATCGTGTCTTAGTTTAAATTAAATTATATTTTCTGGAAATAAAATAATTTATATATGATAGTTCGATACAAATATAATGGACAATATTAATTATTTTGCTACCATAAGCATATGATTTAAATAAAAATAAGGCAATGCACTTATTTATATTAAAACGAAAGATTTAATAGTTGCAAGCTATTTATCTGAAATTTCATCATTAATTTCTGTTGAATAAATATATTTTCTATAATATGTTTACCTGAATTTGATAAATTTTAAAAATTGATAAACCCTTATGTTTAAGTACAAAATAAAATTCAACACACTTTTAAAAAAAATTGCAACTTATTTTGTTTAGGTTCATTCACAATTACAAACATACAATTACTAATAATGCTTAAACAATCTGTATTTGTATAATGAATTAATTATTACAAGTCAAAGTTATTGCTGTTAAAATGAAACTTATTTTAAGAGTCCTGTCACCCTTTTGTGTTAAGCACTGTGTTAAGAAAAATTTAAAATGTGTGAATTTTCGCACATAAGTAAGGTAAAAAATAAATAAATAAATGCTACTTTAAAAGCTGCGTTAAAGTAATTAGATGCAGAGTTAATAAAAATAGCAGAAGTCGGTCGTACTGTATGAAATATTAACCACATAAATCACATCAAGTTTTCAAAGCGTTTTAAAGTTAGCTTATTTAGCTATGTTGCTAATTTGTATTCGGTAAAATAAAAAAATAATAATAATTCAATAAAAGTTTGAAAATAAATAAGAATTTTAAATATTAGCAAAGAACGTAATAGCTTGAAAACACTCACGAACCACAATTAGAAAGTCAGAAGTGACGTATTATGTTAAATTCAAGTAGGGGAGAGTCGGGTACCCCCGCCCGCTGTCAATTTCATATTTATAGAATATTTTTTCAAGTCAATGGGCCATCGGACATTAATTGTTATATTAGAGAAATATTATTTTCAAAGTTTCAAGTATTTATGCAACTGGTAACATGGTAAACAATAGTTTTGAAAATATATTGAATACAGTAGTCATGAAATTAAGAAAAATTGGTTGAATGTTTCGATTAAACTTCATTTTAATACTAAAAAAATAATTTTTTCTATACATACAGCATTAAAGTATGTAGTCTTAAGTTTAATTTGCACAAAAAAAGAAGTTTGTATGTAAAAAATTGTTCGAGTAATTACAAATTTACAAAAAAATAGTATTTCGGGTAGCCCCGCTCACATGAATGTCGGGTATCACCACCCAATTTTATTTCGTCGATAAATGCACGGTTGCAAAGATTATTATTTTATTGCTTCAAATTTGAATGTTATATGCATTTTTAACAACAAATATATGTTTTAATACTATATGAAACATAAATTTATATATTTAAAAATGAAAAATTAAATATTTTTAAAATGCAATTGATATATCCAAATTAAATTTAATATCAGGAAATCATAAATATTATGACAAGCTATTTGCTTACTTATTTATTTTCACTTATTTGTGAACGAATCAATCTACAGAAGCATTTGAATGCAATCAAAATACAAAGTGAATTTGTAATTTTATAAGAAGTATTTTATATTAAGTTTATAAGAAGAGATCAACCAAATAAGTTTATATTGAAAAACAACTATTGTTATTAATTATTGTTACTTAAATTAAATTATTTTCGTTAAATATTTAATATAAATATATATTAATATTATAATATATTAATATACATTAATAATGATAAAAAGTATGACATTTGTTTTTATTAAATGATAGAATTCACAAAAGTATATAAATATGTAATAAATAAAATAATTTTGTGATAAAAATGATAAATGAGGTTTATCTATTGTTAATACATTGGTCATTCTCATTTACACCTGAAAAAATAGCCAAAAAACACAATTTTTGTAACTGGGCGGGGCTACCCCCACACATTTTGAAAAGAGCCGAAAAACATGTCTTTTAAATTTCTATTTTTTTAAGTTTAACTATTCTTTTTCTGGTTTATTCTTTTTGCATTATTTAATTAGATGATAAAACAATAGAAACATACAAAAATGATGATTATTACTCAGTATTATGCAGAAATATAAGCAATACTCCTTAAGTGAGCGGGGCTACCCGACTCTCCCCTATTAGTTTATTTTTAAAGTTTTAAATAGAAAAATAAATAAGATTGAAAAGATTGTCAAATTTCAAATTTTAAGGCAAATATTCTATTTGTGTTGCACATATTAAAATCTAATAAATATTTGGAAAATAGTAAACTCAAAATTTACCACATAACGAATGTATAAGATTCCAGCTACTACACATCAAGTAGATTAAGCAGTTTAAAATACATGATTAAACATAAACTGCGTTGCTACAATTAAAATAAATTTTAGTAAAGAAATAAAACTCAAATTCAGTGAAGCTGATACGATAATTTAACGATTTCATACGATTTTAAAATTCAATTTTATACAGAAATATATATTTACTATTTAAATGTGAAGCATTAAAAGTATCGAATATTGAATAACCAATTGGTTTAAACAAATTTCAAAAATGATATAATTTACCTTAAATGCCTAGCTGGCAGTATGTTACGATTATTTTATTATTAGAAAAGCATATCACTTGTTGTTCTTTTCAGGTTGCTATGTTTCTCACAAAATCTAATTTGGTAGGTTAATCAGGTTTTTCTGATTCTGCAAATGATATTTTTAGTGTTAAAATTATACTAATCGAAACATATTAGAATACGATGTAACATAAAATACACTTATATTTTACTGTAAATAAGTTATAATTATTTATCTAGTTATAGTTAAAACATAGTTATATTTTTGCATGTTTGTAAATATTTAATTTAGTAAAGAGCTCAAAATGAAAAGTATGATCCTTCCGCATAACTAATTGACTTTCCTGTTTTTTGATCCAAATTAACTGTTTGATTTCTATCTAAAATGTGTAAGTAATTTTAGTTAACTGTTAAAAAAATCATGATTTGGGACTTTATATACAAGAACGAACTATCTCTGATTCTTTGAGTAAATGAATCACTATTTGCAGAAATGGCTTCAATTCTTCTAACTACTTAAGAAAAATTCTGCTTATTGATCTGAACAAAAAATCTGTGAAAAATTATGTTTATGATGTAATGTCTAAATCATAAACATAATTTTTTTTTCTGATGGGAAAATAGGAATTGCACTGATAAAAAAAGCAAAAAAATAGTTTTTTTTTTTTTTTTTTTTTAGCTTTCTCAAAAAGTAACTTGTAAGAATGAAACCTTTTCTGCATAGAGTGATTTAAATATAATTCATTATATTCGAATGTATATTATATATTGTGTTATTTGCATATAATATGCTGCAAGTCTTTCGAGAAATTCAAATTTTAAGCAATAGAGAATCTAGAGAATTTACGAAACTGAGTACTCAACATATGAAGGGTGTTCTGCAATTACTGCCCTTATTTTGCATTTTTAAATTCTTGTCAAAAAATAAGTCAAAACAACTGCACATTAAGGGTCACAGATTTATATTTAGGCAAACGAAAACATTGCCAAAACCTGGCAAAATATAATTAAACAAGCTGTTTAAATAGCTATCAAAGGTTGTTGAAATTGCTTGAGGACATTGAGAAGAAGTGAAATGAGATTGTTAAGAAGACACCACCTAATTTCATCCGACAATCAAACTTGTTTTGATATTTTAATCCCACCTTTCTCAACAGTAATTCGCTAATTTTTGATACATTTTTTGTTTTTCCTTTGATTGAATATTAATTTGCGACACCATATAAGTATATTTTTTCACTTCATTTTTGACACGGATTTTTAAAATATATAATCGGGGTGGTTATTCCGATATACCATGTGTCTAGAACTAATTACGTGACGAGGAAACTTTTTACGCACAGTTATAACTAGTTTAGGCAAAAATAAATTAACGCAAAGAAATTTTTTATGTCAATTTGATTCTTTTATTATTATAAATTTAATAATAAGCTGAATTCTTAAATTATACGATAAAAATATCTATACCCTGTTAGACTAAGCAATTTTAATTACGCTTAGGTTCATTTTTTTAAAATTAACTATTGAATTCATTTCCTGGACAGACATTTCCATTTTCTTATTTAAAAATAATAACTTTCAATGTTATTTTTTAGAAAGGAATCATCCCATGTGTTGGCAGATAATAAGAATAAGACGACAACTTTTAAACACATTTTTTAAGAAAATCTTTATAGTCATTATTTTAAAATTAGGACTGAAGATTACTAGGAGTACCAAGATTTCTTCACTGAAGAAAAATTTTGGTAAAATCAACATACTTGCATGGTAACAAAATTTATGGTAAAAAAACAACAACCATAATTCAGGTAATAAACCAAAATATGCGATATTTAAGCCTGTTATACGGTAACAGTTCCCTTTTATATGATAACGGTTTATAGAAAATTCTGATTTTCAAAATTATAGTTCTTATTATCCCACATTTAGTAAAAATACAAAACTGAAAAGTAAATTTAACAGAATAAGTGATTTTTGTACAATGCTCTAAGGTATCATGATAAAATTACCAAATTTTACCACATTTTCTACCAAACAGCAAGGTAATAAAAACAGATTTTAATGTTAATTTTACCTAAAGTCCAAACCAAAGCGCTTCAGTTGAAATTACCGTGCTTTTTGGTGCTCCCCAGAGCCAGAAGCATGGTAAATTTTACCATATTTTGGTAGCTTTGACCATATTTTTTGTATGTGTTAGTTAAAACCGTTGTTGTCTACATGCTATTCATATAGTGAGTGTTCCTTACGCTCTGAGTTGTTAACTATTTGAAGGGCTTTTAACTTTTGTATAACAACAAAAACGAATATGAGTATGTTTTTTATCATGACGTAACCCACTATAGTAATTCTAGGTAAATATTTGTAAATAAGGCATGTTAACTAAAAAAAGGCACTTAGATCAATAAATTTCACACAAATAAGTTTTTAAAGTATCTACATAAAAATATCATTTTTTCTTCTTTTAAAGAAATTGAGACAGATCACTTGAAGAATAGGGAATAATTTCTTACATTATTAATTTTTTTTAGGTACAGTAAAGTCCTTAAGAATGCATAATTGGCAGGACTTTAGTTTTATTCGTAGAACTAAAACTTTGACACAACTTTGGTATTCCTCACCTGATTCATTAATCGATATTTAACTGTATTTCGTCGAAACCTTGTTTGCAATTTTTAAACATTTATTATTCTGAGTGCTAATTGATTGCTCCAACCACTCTGCAAATTTGATTCCAATCTGAAAGACAAGAGAACTCATGCATCAACCATTAGGACAAATTCACCTTCATAGAACGACGGGACTATCCGAATAAACGTTTCGCGGAGAGGAATATCACGAAACCCGCCCTCGGTTAGTCCGGCAGTTAGAAGATTCTAACTTTTGATACGTCTACCACTGAAATTATTTACGCCAACACTGAGGCTGGTGTGAGCTTGCAAGGTATACGAATTGACCAACAGTTACCGGAGTTCGAGGACTTCATCCCTCAGCCATACCTGCCTCTATGTATTGTTTCATTTACATATCGAGTTATTTTATTTACTTTTCATTAAAGAAATTACACAATATGGTATATAAAACGACTTCGATTCCTTATAATAACAAAGTTTTGCCACTGGAACTTTGCAACGCCTTAATTACATTAATTCCATCTGTATATAATTTGTTTTACTAATTATGAACATTTTACAAGGTTTATACTTATTTGATTTCTGTAAAACTTAGCATATACAAATTATTGCTTAACTTTGCACCTAACCCAGTTATACATGCATTTCCCTAAAGTTATGATTTCATAAAATATGTTACGATCGTGGCTTTGTTTGATTGAGTCCTATCAAAGATTCTTAATGTATTTAACTAGAAAAAAGTCAAATATTTCGGATGTAATTATTTTCCTATTGTTGCGGGGAAGTTAGGAAGGGGCATGCCAGTTCAAACTTCCTTTTTCATTATAAAAAAATATAAAATTGAAATTATGTTATCAAAATTATTAAATTTTTACCGTTGTATTTGAAAGATCGTACAACAAAAAAGTTCTCAATCTTTATAATAGCTGGGTGTATGTGTTTAAATAATGTATTATTCTCTGTACTAGAATATTCTACTATACCTTACCCTAGAAATGTAAAAACTGATATAGAGTTTTAAAGAACATATACAGGTGACTTTCTTAGATTGGAATTTGAAGTATATTTCTTATGGTATTTTACGGAAATTATTTTCTCACAATTATTTTCTGATTTCGAAAAATAATGTTAATACACGTTGCAAATGATGCATATTTCATAGATACACATTCATAGTTTGCATTTTTACACATTTATCTGTTCTCATTTACAAGCACACACTACGCATTTACATTAAGCACACATTTTAATCGGTACAAATATTTTATGTTTTAAATTCTGACAAAATTATGTTTATTTAAAATTATTTGCCTTATATTTATCCTTATACAAATAGGGTAACAAAGATTATTTTTACGCATATTAAGAGCAAATGTTTTCAATATCAAATCACTACAAAAAAAGAAAAAAGTTGATAAAGAAAGAAAAAATAACATTAATATAAACAATAACTCTATAAATATAATTCTAAACTTTTCCAGACATCTAAACTACTACATCGTAGCACGAAATCACCAATAAAAAAAATTAATCGCCAAATATTTAGAGCAATGTATCAATACATATCAATTTCAAATGTATTCATCAATTTGAAAGAACAATTAATAAACATTAGAGGCGACCCTTTTGCATATTTGGCGCGTCTAATCCGAGCGGCATCAGAGCAGAACATCTGATTGTAGTTCTGTTGGTAGCCATAGTGATACACGTGCTATGAATGATCGCAGCTTTTCCATCGGCATTAACCATCCAGTTATGAAATAGACAGTACATCTCTGAATGAAACACTTCCAACTCCCTCTGGAACCTGCCTATCCAATGGCATTTCAAGCCGTTTCCGGGTCTCCGAAATGGCAAGGTTTTGGTTGCAACAAGTTTAGAGACGTTCAAGTAAGTTAACTCTTTGCATCCATCTTTCAAATCACTTTTTTATTATGTAATTTGCATTAGAATTGCGTCAAAATGCATGAAAAGTGAGTTAATTAATCCTAATAATGGTTAATTAGTCTTTTAATTAACTGACATTTTACATACATATATTATTTCGAATGTATTATTGATAACATCAAATAAAATTAGCAAAAAGATCGTTTTGTCAGCGAAATGTTACTTAGTATCATGCGAAAATTTGTCTGATATTCTAAGAAAATAGATATGTAAATAATTTAAGCAAATTATCTGTTACATTTTTGTTTTGTTATAATATCTTGATCAGATATACTAAAGACTTTCTTTTTCCATTTATAAAAATTTCACTAAACGTCTCTTTCTGGTTGCAGCACTTTTTAAAGAGCAGAATTTGATTACATCTTTGTATAAAAAATCCACCTGTAATATCAAATCAGAGAATATGACAGATATGCAGTAGGGTGCTTTTTAAGAATAAGGGCAATGAAATTATATCAATTATATCAAGATAGATTAGTGTTCCTCAAAACGGAATTCGAAATATTCAAACTAACAAACTAAAATAATATTTTTTTTAATTTAGCTTAAAAATAAATTGCAGTAAAATTGATAATGTAAACTCTTTGTTTTCTGTTGAAGCAATTTCTTTTTTTTAACATAAGAAAATAGATTTTTTTTCTGAAAAAAAAAGGGATAACATTTTTACGAAAAGTGCAAGAAGAGTTCATTTACCTCTGTAAAAAGGCTTGCAGCATGGGCCACCTTTCTAAAAACACTTAGTGAGAACACTGTACGTGTCTTATTGAGAAATTAACACATTTTTCATAGTTCACCACTGTTGGAAGCTCGACCATAACTAGGGTCGTAAATTTGTCACGGTGCGAATGTCCACGAAACTTTCAAAAGGCCACGGTTTTGCTCGAGATTTCTTTAAAAAATTTGCTTTATATTTTTTTAATTTATTACTTGGTTTTTATCAACAATTAGTACTTTTTCAAAGTTATAAAATTGATAATGTACTGTTGATAAAACACATACGAAAATAGACCCATAGCAAAATGACAAATAAATATAGTTCAGGAATACAAGGTAATTCTGCTAAGTAAAATGGTCATGATATCTTTTGGATGATAAGGATAAAAAAAAGCTATCACACTTTTACCTAAAATGTGATAAGAATACAGAATTAATAAGAGGTTAACCTCCCATGAATCAGTAAATATACTGAAATGAGGGGCTAAGCATATTTTATACAGGCTATTGCAATGGAACCTTAATGTTAAAAAACATTTTGAAATGATGGCAAACCGAATTTTGTTGCCTTTCATTGTTAGGCTAATAAGAAAAAACGCTGTTAAGCATTATTTTTAAGGCTGATCCAATTTTATTTCAAATCCAGTAACCAATTTCGAGAGCTGAAAATATGAGTCATACGACTATACTGTAAAAAATTTCAGAAACTCAATGCGTTTACTTACTCTTCCCCTTACTAGAAGCGACGAAATTTGATTTTTCTACTGAATTCAGCTCATAAAATTTAGTAAGTACGCACTAAACGCTTTTTTTAAAATTGAAAATAATAAAATAGGTTATGGGAAACATTCGAAAAAAAAATAATTTGGAATCGTAGATCATTTTTCAGATTCAAAGAATATTAAAGTATAAATTTTTTTCTCCAGTTGATATAAACTTGTAAAGAGTCAATTTTCAAATGGTCTTATTGATTAGGGAGGAGTTATAACGGTTCTATATCCCTTTGGTACATTTAGTGTGAGTGACACCATAAATGATATTAAAAAAATTCTTCTAAAGCAAACCGATAGGTGTTAAACTTTTGTTAGGGAGGAAAATGTATCGTAAAAATTTTTGCTTACGTGTTTAGAAAGAGCTCTTGTTTCTTTGCCTGTTATAAGAATTTCTGAACTAACTAACTATTGACAACAGGCCAAGAGTTTAGCTAGCGGTTGTCAGAAAATAGCAAATCGTAAACTAATTGAAAAATTTATGATTTACTAGAGCAACAAATAATTTGTATTAAATCTCATGAACCACATCGAATTTGAGTTCATTTGCATATTTGTATCTATAACTAGGAGTAGCCGATAAGCTAATAATAGCCTTCTATCTGGTACTAGAGCAGGCTGTTTTTTTAGTTTACTATTGTGTTAAAAATAAAGAACGTTATTGAGTTTTCAAGCAAGTGAAGAGTAGGGCCTCGTTAATTTCATCTTTTTTGTTATTTTACATTTAATAAAAACACCATTCGGATGCTTGGTGGTCGTTCGATTTCCGTAAAAAAATTAATCTTGAACTACAAATTTTATTACTCGAGTAACCAATATAAAAAAATGATACTACATTAGATGTAAGATTCAATAAAAAAAATTAAGCCAGCATTATTTCTCAATTACCGTACATTATGTTTACAATGCATTATTTTGTAAGTGATAATCTTAGATATAAAAACAAGTTAAATTTTATTTGTCCGTTGCGATGGAATATTTTGAATCCTCATTATTTAAAGAATTTTTGTTTACATTTAAAATACATATGTATGGCTCTAATGACACTTCCAAGTTCGTCAACCAATGGCTTTGCGAATTAAATCAGTAATGTGCTGTTTTCATTTGACTAGAAAGCACCACAAAGGGGAAAGTACGTCTTGGCTCAGAACCCCACGGATAGATGGTTTCCCCACTCATTCGCGAAGCCACTTCCTCAATTTAGACATAGATCTGAAGGGGAAGCAAATTTCTCCAGACCCCTGTACAAACGGTATTGCTCAGAGACAGACCACAGAACTTTCGATTTCACAGATTTTACGAGATCGAATATCGCATGTACTCGGTGGATCTTAATGGAGTCGAGGATCGAACCCCGGTCCCTCCGATTCTCTGACCATTAGGCTACCCCGACCTATATCTAAAGGAGAAAATATTATTTACTGTACAACTAGTCGAGAAGATAGAAGGACTCGTTTCCTAATGCATGCCACGTGTAGGTGTATACTTATTCGCATACGGCTTTCCGCTAGTACAGAACACATTGTTGATATAAAATATTTCTTGTCATACAATGAATCTTGAGTTGGGGCTCCTTACGGTCGGGCAAAACGTAAGGGGTGTTGTGGTTTACCTCACCACGGCTAAGGAGTTTTATAGTGGTAGTCGAAAATCCAATATAGATTCACTATTCAACGCTGGTCAATAAAAAAATACAAATTTTCAAAAATTATTTATTATTTATTCATAAAAGTTAATAAAATTTTCTAATGACATGAAAGTTGAAAAAATGGTTTAATAAGCTAGCTGAACGTAAAAATAAGCAACAAATGATAAATATTTAAAATGAAATTTATTATGAAAAATCACCCAATTACTAACAATGCATAAAATTTTTACTAAACTTATAATACCTATGTTAATTCAAAATGACAATCTTTTTTTTTTTGTTATTCTATAATCTTTTCTGTGTATAGGTCTTGTTAATTTATCAAGTCAACAAAGTTCGAGTGAAAGTTTTTTGCGGCATAATTCAATTGCGTAATTTCGTCGTTCCGCATCTTTTTAACATTTACAAGCTGCAAAAAGAAAAAGAAAAAAGATTGATAAAAAGACGTTAAGAGGAGCCGTGGTCTTTCATTCTAAGATAAATATTTAAATTTTGTCACTTTAAATACTGACGTTCTTTAGTAATTTTGAAACTTTTTTCTAGGCACGGAGAAGTTGTTTATTATTTGTAAAGGTTTTTATAAATCTCATCTAGCTCCTATCTACGTATCATAAAGTTAAATATTTCATTGCTATAAAATTTAAAATTTTCATCCTATTGAACTTTCGAATGAAAAAAAAGTTATTCCCCCCAACAAACTTTTTAGTTTCAAACATCTAAAATAGATTTGAAAGTGAGAAACTTTGTTCTGCTGTAATGGCTAAAATGCTCAGCGTAGTAACTTGAATATTTAATTGCATTTTATGCAAAAACATGCTATGCAACAATGCATTACCCACTTATTGTAATCGAACCAAGAGGAAAATTACATTTCCTCAATTACTATCTGACAAATTTAGCGATTGTGGCAATGCAGTGGTTGAAAAAGACTTGTTATCTATGCATTTAAAAACGGAAGAAACTAGTAAGAAAAAACAACAAAGCACTCTAGCTGACTCAAAATTGCAAAGAAAACAAAAAAAAAAACTTTATTCTTTTAATTAAATTGTAATGATCTTCGGTATGGTATAGATGGCAAGGCTCACAATGTTACGTAGGAATTAAATTATAAGGGACTCAAAGGCATTCTTTTTGAGATCTAAGGCATCGGAGATTCTACATTCGTGTCAGCAATCATTTGTTTGAGATTGCTGTGTATGATGCAATACACATAAAAGTGTTGCTCGAAAGATGAGATTTGCTTAAATGAAATAAGATCCTCTAAAATCAGCTTTTAATTTTCTAAAAGCAATAATACCATCCACCAGGTCACCTAAGATGAAAAAAAATATATCAGGTTACAACTGTGTTGCTTCGTTTCTTTGCCACTATCATCTTAATATTAAAAAAATTAAATGTCCCAGCAAAGATCTTGATTCCTTAATCTGGACAAGCAGCTATTGTTGCTATTAGCAAGCTATGAAAGATGAAAATTTGATTACCATGACTTCCCACCAAACCAAAGCTATGAGGACGCAAATTAAGTGCTGCTTAATCTTCGTCTTGATAAGAACACAGAAGGAAATTCCTGCTTCTTTTCAAATAACAGAAGAAAAAAAAGGAATCAAGTGATAAACTTCTTAATACTCGGTACTGGTTCTATGAATAGTGTGGCAGAGCTCAATGTCACAAGTACTTGTGATTTATGTGATTCCATTTTCCCACGCATCAGGCTCATTTTCTTCAAGTGTAGAAAAGATGAGCATATCATAGACCTTCAAAAATTATTAATATCTCTTGTCGGTAGCTAATTTAATTTTTATTTGTATCCATTCGAAATAAAGGCTCATACTATATTTTTGGCAAGTTCAATTGTTGTTTATATTTTGTTACTTTTTTAAAAATAGTTAGCTAACCTCCCTCTTCCAATATTTTACTAACTAGTATCAACATTCGGGGTTTATTTTGTTTACAAATTATCTTTCTTATATATATTTATTATTAAAAAAATATTCTTTCTTTACTAAAAATTAAAAAGACATTTGAGAAAACAATTGTTTTAAAAATTCAGATCAGTTAGTCCCCAAAATGTGTGCTCTTTTTCAAAAAAATAACAGCTGGATTAATTTCATATGAGATTTAAACTGTAATTTTTAATGGTTTTTTTTATAAATTAATTCTTTAAAAAACTTTCATGTATTCTCGAAAAAATATTTTTTTTCAGAAATGAGTTTATTATTTATTTTGCCCTGTGATTCCATGTAAATATAATTATGAAAACAATGTACCATTTTAAATTCATTGTTGAGATTTATTTCTTAAACATTGTTTCAGCTGAGAGGATTTGACTGAATGTAGAGTTTAATGGTACAGTAACCTTATGCTATGAATATACTGCGTTCAACTTGGGGTAAAAATATTCAAGATAACATTAGTACCAAATAATGCTAGAATACTATGTATGGCGCAAAAAAAATAATTAGGGAACCACTATGAAAATAAATTATCGATAGGACATATTAATCTATAGAGCATGAACCAATTAAGGAAAGGATATGCTTCATTAGTTTTCAGCACGTTTGTTTTTAATCAAAAGTGTTTAACATACCAGGAAGATATTTTTGGAGAAATGTCCATTAATTACACGTTTTGTTGCTCGTTATTAATATTGTTGTTTTTCATATAAAGAAAATTAGAAAGTGCCATTGTTTTGAAATGGTTTTAAAGGTAAATTGCATGTTTTACAGATTAAATCTTCAAACTTAAAAAATGACTTTAAGTAGCTAGTACACTTAAATAAAAAGATTTTTTATGTACATTTCATACTAAGCAATTGAAAATAATTTCCTCGCAGTCAAGTCTCCAAGTGTTTCCAAAATTATCTTCGTCATAACATTGTAATTGCCACACCTAAAAATAAAGTCTTTTGTGTCCACTTTTTTGGGGCAAAATGTTGAAGTAAAAGGTTTAATATACAGCTTCAAATCAAAAAATCAATGATATTAATATTGTACATCATTGTCGGAGTTAAAGTCAATAAATCTCACGTTAACTAGTGCATGTCTTTCATTAATTCGCTTTTTATTTTATGTCTCTTTCGAACAACGAACCTCACACTGTTATGTGGTTGATACTAGTTAAATAACAATAATGTTTAGAAATGAAAATGAATTAATGAAATAGATCAAATTTAATCTAAGTTTATGCAGTTTAAAATTTTAATGTACGTTAAAATTTTCGAAGTTTGTATGTTTTTTTGTATATTATTTAGTTTTATTTTAAAGAAAGAAAAAAGTTTGCTAATTTTTTTCGTATTCTTGTGTAAAAATAATGGTTTTTAATAGTCTTGATAGTTTAATTGGTTTCAATAATTTCGTAATTAAGAAAATTTTGGTGAATATTAACAGTGTATGTCTTTCGTTAATTCTCTTTTCATTGTATGTCTTTTTCGAACAGTGAATCTCAGGCTATAATGTGGATGATATTAACAAAATCATGTTACTTAGAAATTAAATCAAATAAGAGAAAGCGATCCGAATTTAACTTACATTTCAAAGATGTAAACTTAAAATGCATGTTAAGCTTTTGAAATGTTGTATTTTTTTAAACGTTAACAGAGAAAAAATTTTAGAAAATTTTTCATACTCTTATGTAAAGCTTTTAGTTTTTGATGATATTGCTAGTTTGTCAGATGTAGTAGCAACTGGAAAATCAATTTGATGAGACGAAAAATGTTTAGAGGACAGTATAAACAAGATTTGATGGGTATAAAATTTGTGAAAGAGAATTACTTTAAGCCTTATTGAATTTAAAATTACAAAGTTTTCGGAGATACTAGTCTTTCATAAAAATGTTATACCTCAGAGAAAGAAAAATAATAGTGCAACAGTATCTACGAGTTCTTTACTTCAACTAATTTGATTTATGAATAAATTTTAAATCATTGTCAGAAAACGTATAGAAATTTACGTTACTAAAAAAAAACTTTTTTGTTACTAATAAACAGTATACGTGAAAACAGCGCGTTAAGAGGTCATGGGGGAAAAGAAAATTACAGGTTTAATTTTGTTTAGAAACAAAACATAAATCATTGTTGCAAAACACAATAAAATCTAAATTGAATTTGTGAAAGAACTTTCTAATGTTAATGAATTGTTTACAGATTTCTTTTCGTTTACCCTTGCAACCATTTTTTACTAATGACATTATGCTAAAATATTTTTGTGGTTCAGATTGATTTATAAAGAGAAATTCATTTAATGAAAACTGCTAAAATTAATTTGATTTACAAAACTATTTTTTGTAGGAAAGTAGAGGGGATTTTCAAACTTTTTCTTTTTAAGAAATTGACTATAAACTTGAACTTCCGTCCGAACCGAATTTATAAATTCTGCGTTTATAACTACAAATATATTTCATAAGAAATGATTAAAAGAAAGTGCAGCCTACGTTTAAGAAAAAATAGTTAATGTTAAACTTTAATGTTAAACTTTCGTCTTGATCCCACGCAAGCCTTCACTGTTGCTCTAATTCATGTAAACATAGTCTCTTAAGTTACCAGCAAAAAAGAAGCGCAAATAATTCTTGGGAAGCTAGCTTTTTTCCCACGGCTTCATAAACGGTTAAGATATATTGAATAAGATCACTGTATTCGTCTTGACTGAGTATTTGTTGATACTATAATTCAAAGTTAAGCAAAATGTGATTGATTAAAAGCAATCAATTAATTGCATTCATTATTCCATCTTGACGTGTCATAAATTTCATCAATCGCAAATCATTATTACTTTTAATCGTAGATCTTTATCCCCAGCTATTATGATTACAATTGTAATGGTAAATTATGACTGCATATAATTATTGATATGATTGTAATCCTATATTATAATTCTTGTAATCATTAAAAATAATTGATTACTTGTAATCAATTATGTTTTGGCCAATTCTGTTATAATCATTCCAGTCAATAAGATACTGTTCAAATCTCATTAAAATTTTGCCCTGAGAAAAAAAAAGTATGGTCAAAATTTCTAGAATATAGCAAAATTTACAGTGTTTCTGGCTCTATGGGAATATCAGAAGGCTCGGTAATTTTTACCGAACCGACTTGTTAAGGATTTTGGTAAAATTAACAATGAAATATTATTTTATAATGGGTGAAAAAATTTGGTAGATGTGGTAAAATTTGGAAATTTTATTATGATACCTTAGAGCATGGCAAGAAAACCATTTATTCAGTTAAGTTCACATTTCAGTTTTAGATATTTTTTTTACTAAATGTGTAGAATAAGAACTAAAATTTTGAAAACCAGGCTTTCAGCTAAGACGTTACCATGCGAAAGGAAAAATTACCAAAATGAATGGTTTAAATACCAAAGATTGTGAGATTTATTACCAGAGTTACCGGAAATTGTCGTTACCATACAGTACGGTAATTTTAGCAGAATGTTTTCTCCGTGTGGTAAAATAAGATGAAAAGTTGGTATAATTTAATATATCATCCTGATCAAGTACTCGAAAGGAAAACTTTTTAAGAGATCACTTATTTAGAGATAAAACTGCTTAAAATTGGAGAGCAATGGATTTATAACCGAACCAAGTAAGGAACCACCGAAAATTATCTATAAATTATGTTTAATAAATAAAAAAATAAGAAAGTTAAATTAAATAAACTTAATTTTATCTATTCATAAATTTTTTTTGATTTCGTAAGTGAATTTTTTTTATTAAAGAAAACTTTTCAATAAGTATTGTTTTTCTCCCCCTCCCCCAAAAAAAGAACAATAATAAGTTACTAGAACACGCTTTATTGAATAAGGTAAAACAAAAAATTTCAATTCTTTAATATTTTGTTAATATATATATATATATATTCAATGTTTTAATAATTATTTAAAATATTCAATTATAAAGCAACTAATAAGGTAAAATTAATTAGTTGAGTAAGGAAACTGCATTCGTATAATTCGCAATAAGTTAACATGGGGAAGTAAAATATTTTTGGGATATAAATTTCAGCACTTTTAATAGAATTTCTATTTCATAACTGGCGTTGAACAGCAGGCCCAATGTTTAGGTGTGTGACTATCAACGTTCAACTCTGCAGCGTTATAATTTTGAACCCAACCCAGAAGACAAAGGAACTCTTGGGTCAAACAGGGGGGTGGGAACTAAACTTCGGGGAAGAAGTTTTACTAAATTACAAACATTTGCATTGCACGTGGAAGAAAACCGTGAAAACCCCCCGTCGGTTAACCCTACCGCGATGTTAAGGGTATTTTAACCCATGATCACTGAGGATGTTTTACGTCAACACTGTGGTTGGTGCGAGTTAGAGGCAGAATTCAAAGCTAAGTCCCCTCATTGGTTGGCGACTAATTGAGTGGCAAGCGCTCTATCACCAGAAACATCGCTGCTGTTATAATATAATTTTATTTTATAACCAGCATTGAGCAGCCGACCTAGTTCTGAGTTCACGACTACCAATGTTCAACTCCGTAGCCTTGTGATTTTGAACCAAATTCAGAATACAAAAGAACACCTGGATCAAGCATTGGGTAAAACCAGCCTTTGTGGAGGACTTTTTGATATAACTAACCCGTATTTGCGTAACATAGAGAGAAAAACCACAAAACTTCCCATGGACAGCTCTATGGTTAAGGGAATCTAACCCATGATCCATCTACCACTGTGGATATTTTATGTCAGCAATGTGTTTGGTGCGAGCCTGGAGCAGAATTTGTATCGCCAACCATGTTACGATTCGTCTCTTGTTCACCTCATTAAAAAGTGACCGCTCCATCCTCTAATCCACTGCAGCGCTATCTTAATATAATTGCAATTTTGTTTCCTAAAGATCAATCTAGAATTCAATAAATTATAAATAGTTGGAAATGCATAATTAATATTTTTGCAACATGGAGAGAGAAACCACAAAACTTTCCATGGACAGCTCTATGTTAAGGGAATCTAACCCATGATCCATCTACCATTGAGGATATTTCATGTCAGCAATGTGTTTGGTGCGAGCCTGGAGCAGAATTTGTATCACCAACCAATGTTATGATTTGACCCTTGTTCGCCTCATTAAAAAGAGACCGCTCCATCCTCTAAACCACTGCGGCGATATCTTAAAATAATTGCAATTTTGTTTCCTAAATATCAATCTAGGATTCAATAATTATAAATAGTTGGAAATGAATAACTAATATTTTTGTTAGAGACGCTACTAGTTGACTTCAAAATTATAAGGATATGGCTGTCAAGATTTATTGAATCAATTTCATTTCTTAAATAAACTGTTCTTCAATTATGTATTAACTAAATTGAAATATTGCTTTAATAAATATATTTTTAACACATATTATGAGATAAAAAAAAGAAGAAATGCTATTAAATTTTTATATTTTTAAATTTTGGGCAATGCAACTTTTAAAAGTAACTTTAATAGTAAAAGTAACTTTAATAGTTGACTTTAGTATATGGTAATAAAGCTTTTCTATGCTTATGCAAACAGTAAAGGTCTAGCTAAAATTGATTACATATATTATTATGTTTTTGTGGTACTTAAACAAACAGTAATTATCAATTCTACATCTATATCTATCTCACTCGAAATTAATTAAAGTATTTTAGCCGTGACAAGTATTGAAATAAAATCAACTAATTATTGCACATAAATATAATATATCCAGTAGCATGTTTGATAGGAGCATATTTTTGGCAAAACAAATTAATTAATATCAAATACTATAGCACCAGCAGATAACATATTAAAAATTTAAAAATTGATGTTACTTATTATAATAAAAATGTTCCATTTACAAAATTTATCGAAGTCTACCTAGTTTATTAATTTATTTTAATTATTTTTGTGAGAATAAAAAACTGCAATCATCCCGCGATATGTATATTTTAAACTAACCAAATCTGTTTAAATTAGTTACATCGAAAGTGAACTTCTTCATGACTTTTACTTATAAAAGAAAGGTTTTTCAATATCAAAATAAAAGTACACAAGATCAATTTGCGTCGTATGTATTAAGTAGCAGGTTTAAAATAGAAATTATCTACTTTTAATTAGACTAATATGAATAAAATTTAATTACTTATCACTAATTTTCTTATATTAAATCAGATGAAAAAACTAGCTAATAATTTTTTTATTTAGTTTTAATATTCGTATGAATTAATTAGATTACTTGAGACAAGAAGAATGATACTTTTTTATTTGTTATATTCCATACTCACACACCATACATTTTTATCTACCATACAATTCTATAAAATGAAATTGTACTTTAAATTTATTTCTTGCTATGATGGGACATTTTTCTGTTACAGAGTATTCTGAATTTTGATTCATTTCAACTTTAAATAATATCTTTGTAATTTGCTTAATTTCATACATTACTAATAAAAAGTACTGAAGATTAATTAAAAATTACTTAACATTATTTAGCCTTACTTAACATTACTTATATATTGCTTATACATTACTTATACATAATTTAACAATACTTAACATTACTAAACATTACTTTAAATTACTGATAAAAATGCTCGCCGAATGAAAAGAATCGAAATGAGGACATTTTCTAGAGAAATATTTAAAAATTAGGGATTATAATTACCTTTTTAAAATAGGAATTTTTTATACAGTGTGAACTTATCTTCATAAATTTCAACTTAGAATTATTGTTTCTCGTATCGTTTTACTTTATGTCTTAGTTAACATTAACTGTCTGTTTTTTTTCACTAGTTCAATTTATAGAATAAAATATTATATAAAAGTTTAGTTTTTGTAACAAACCGGTTGTTCCGTTAATCTTTAATTTGAAACTAATTTTTTGACGGGAATCATATAAAACTGTTCAAAACTTTAAAAAAAAAATTATCTAGTTGATAAATATTTTTAAAGAGATTAAAAAATTAAAGATTGCAATTAGATAGACCACTAGTAAAAGTTATTCTGAATTATTTAAAAATTACTTAACAATACTTAATATAACTTAAAATTACTTATATATTTACTAGGGAGATATTTAACAAATAGAGATTGTAATTTAAATGTATAACTTTTTAAAGAGGGAATTTTTTATACAGTATAAACTTAATCTTTATAAATTTCAATTAGAAATTATTATTTCTCGTATCTTTGTACATTATACCATTAGTTAACATTAAATGTCTGTTTCTCACTTGTGCAATTTTTAGAATAAAATATTACACAGACGTTTAGTCTTCATAACAAAACGACTGTTTCGATAATCTTAGATTGAAAACTTACTTTTTGATGCGAATTACACAAAAATGTTTAAAACGAAAAAAAAAAAACTATCTAGTTGATAACTTTTTCAAAGAGATTAAAATTAGGAATTGAAATAAGATCCGAGTCCTAGTGATAGTTATTCTTAAAACGGACTCAAATCAATTTCAGCAAATTATAAAAGGCTTCTCGAAATATGCGCAACCGAGTTTAGTACTACCTTTGAAGACAGATCAATTTGATATAACTTTAAGATTTTCAAATTAAATCAAATGAAATTAATTTGATCGGATTTTTTTATATTGCTAATATTTTATTTAATATTTTATAACTCTATCAGGCTACTTGAAACATGAAAATTCCTGATTATTTTCGTTTCACAGATTTTAACTGCATCTCATGTAAAATCATTAATTAAAATCAGGATTTAGAGCTATGATTTGTTAAGATGAGAATTTACTTATCAAAAAGAGTATCCTTAATTTTTCATAAATTTTAACTAGAAATTATTTCATGTGACTATGAATTTCACGCCTTACTTAACATTAATTACTGCCTTTTGAGGAGCTAAATTTTTCATATAGAATATTACAAAACATGTTATTCTTTACTACAGAACAGTTATTTCGAGAATTTAAATTACCTCTTATTAGAAGCTTATACAGTCGAATCTCGTTAACGTGAAATTATTTAAACGTGAACTAATTTTTGATTTCGAATAGTCCACTGATATAATAACTTAAAATACAGTTAACATGAGCACGATTGATTACAGAACAGTTATTTCGAGAAATTAAATAACCTCTTATACAGTCGAACTCGTTAACGTGAGCAAGCTTAACGGGAAGTTCTTTTAACGTGAACACGATTTCTGTAAATTATCTTTTAAAGTGAACAACCCGTAAACAAAATTTACTTTTAGTGTGAACAAAAAATTTATTTCCCCTCTGACAGGTAAGAAAACTGACCATCTCTAAGTGTAGGTTTTTTTAATACTTTGTAACAGTGTTGATAATTCTAAAATTACAGTAGTCAAATAAAGGAATTGTATGAGTTATAACTGTCGGTGGGGAATTATAACTGTCCACAGGAAATAAATGAGCCCTTTTGTACTTCAATTTAAATAGTTTTGTTTTACCTCATGGGAGTGCATGAAATTGAAGGTAATGAAGCATGTTTTCCTGAGAAATGACCACCTATATTGATCCTTAGTTTAATATGGATAGCGATTTCTCCCACACTCTCATAGGCAGTTATAAGAAATTAATATTACTGAATTACATTTCTACAGGTGCACATGTTTTCAGGACATGTGCGCGATATTATCCAAATTCTTCATGCATTGGATTTTAATAATAATTTAAAATCTGTCAGGCAGCCATTGAATCACACAAACCACCCAAATGTGAGTTTGGGACATGTTCGTGTGAAGCTAAAATTTTCTTAAATTTCACTAGCGAAAACTTAGGTTTACTTTCCTTTGATGGATGTTTAATAAGCAATCAAATAATTTTTTTAGATGCGGTTGATAAGTTGGAAGACTTTGGGAAATAATTTGTGAATAAGAATCCAAACAGTCCAATCCTCTCTACTATTACCAATTATATCCTTTTTAATTTGTGCAATAAATCATTTTACTCCTATGTAGTTAATTTTCTTAAATTTTTTATTTCCTTCCACGGAATTGAAAAAATAGAGCACCGAAATTACGCACACTTTTAGAATTTCATCTGAACAATAATATTATTTTCTTTCTTTATAACTTTTTTTTAAAGCAATTGGTTGTATTTATTATGAAATAAATGAAAATTATTGCTTTAATATAAAGCGCAAAATAGAAACATTAATCGAAATGAAATATATATTACTTTGAATATTCATAATAAAAATGTAATACGTAATATAATATATAATTCCATGCAAAAAATAACTTTTTGTAAATAAATATTTTTTTTATCATTTTATTTAATGATAGTCGACAAAATTTTGAATTATAAGTTATACAATATTTTGCATCATTTTAAAAAATGTAACTTTATGTAGCAAAATACAAAATTTGAGTGAAATGGGTCGAATAGTTCGTGAGAAATCGAATTTTTAAAAATAATCGCGTTTTTAAAATTCAACTTGTCAGAACTAATCGTTTGATTTCGCTCAAATTTTGTATTTTGCCATCTAAAATTTCACTCTTTAAAATGATGTCAAAACTGGATACTTAACAATAAATCAATTAATTTTTCGTCTATTTTTAAATATAATAAGAAAAATAATAAATATTTTCTATAAGTTATTTTTTCCATGTAATTATCTGTGGATAAAGGAATTTTATGATTGTTATGTTATGTTTGTAAAAAAATTTTCCAATTTTCTTAAGAAGTTTATGAGATATGACAAAATACGTAAAAAATAAAATTAACTTCAAGAGATCTAACTTTGGACAGTTCTTCTGATAAAACTATGGAGACGGCCAGATTACGGCCAACCCTGACCCCTTTCTGGGGTCAAAAATTCAAGCACGTTAATAAAAGGTGTGCTTATTCGGAGATAGTACGTTTCTATGTCTGATTTCGTAACTTAATTTTGTTAATTTGTTTTGTACCTTTAATTTTGTTAATGTTTTCATTCTCCTGTTTAATGAAATCATTATCTTTAATTTTCTAAATTTTATGAAGAAAATATCTTATTGAATGGAAATGTGGATTTTATTTGCAATCGGGGGAAATTTTGGATTAGCAGTTTCAAAAAGGCTATACTTAAATGAATATTTAAAGCTACTTAAACTACATATTGACACAATTTTCTTATTTTTTGTTCATTTTTCTTTCTTAATTTGATGGCTAGGAAGACTATAAAAGTGCAGAAATCAGTTATTTAGTCTATCTAGGAAATTTTCAAAGTCACTAAGAGCTATTTAAGTGCCGAAAATTGTTTCATTTCCTAAATTACCTAACGCGTAAAATAGCTAGGTAATTTGCAGATTGCCTAGCTATTTTATTAATCTGCAAATTACCCAGTTGGCACACGTAAGAATGAAAATTAGATTTTTTGCTGATACAACAGCTAGGTAACTGTACGCTTGAATTAACGTTACGTTATTTCTTCATATTTTTCGATAACTAAAGAATCAAGTTAATACAATCAAACACTCCACAAATTAGCAGATCGAATCTATCACTAATCAATTAAAAACTATAATACGGAAAGTTAAAGGGTTTAAAATATTATTACAGTAAAGAAAATTATCATAATATTATTTTTTTTATATCCAAAGAATCAAGTTGATACAATCAAACATTCAAAGAAATAGTCTGAAAACAAACTTTACATTACTCTAGTAAAATGAGGAAAACCCCTTATTATGTACTTAAACAGATCATCTTAGTTAATCTCTTGATTTACTAGGTAATGTGCGCATGCACTTTAGCAGTAACATACCTATTGTTTATTATCATAAAGATACCGTGAAATCACATCATGAACTACTTCTCTACAATCCATTTCTATTTATTGATTAAGCCTTTCCTATTAAATGAGTAAGGATATATGCACGTACAAAAATGCATGCCATACTTCCTGTTACCAAATCAAAAAGAAATGCTGCCCGAAAAAATACAATAACAGAGGTAATAGTTCTACTAACTGAAATTTCTTTCTGGAAACGTGGATTCTTCCGCAAATAGTTGCTTGGTTGCAGACGATAATGCGAAGAATCACCTATGCGTAATGTTTACCCTGGCAACAGTAACTTTAAATATTAACAAGTCGAATGCAGAGCAATGAGAAGAAATACGTGGTTAATATTTATGTTGCTCTTACTACGATTTATTACACTGAAATACACTGATTGCAGTCAATTTTCTCAATCTGAATCGAGGTTTAGATAGTAAATTATTGTAGTAAAGGTTTTATTAGGATAAAGACATTATGTGAAGTATAAATAAGAATAAAGAAACCATTGAAGATATCTGAGATACGTTATTTCAATTTTTTAACTGCTTAAATAAATTTAAAATGTTTAAAGATGTTATTTTTTAAATATAATTAAAATCGTTCTATGATTTTCTCGGATATTTCTAAAATTCATTAAAATATTTGTCTAAATCTTCCTCTTATTTTTAACTCAGTTGGTTCAGCAGAGATCATTGTTTAAAATCAAAAAAATAAGCACATTGGTTGTATTTTTAAAAGAAAAAGGTGTCCTAGGGTTAGTTTGTTTTTGTTTTTTAAGCAAGAGCCAAAAAAGTTTAAACCACTCCCAGAAATTAGTTAATGGGAAGCCATGGTTTAAATTTCGGAGAAGTATCCAGTGTCTGTCGTTGTTGACGTATGCCTGTTTAGGCAGAGGGGGTGCGATTGTTCTTGTTTTCCAGTGGCGAAATCTATGGCCAAGAATTCGACTTCTGCCACACCATACGTCACATCCGTTTATAGAGAGGATCCATTCATACATCCATTCATTCATCCACAGATCGTAATTTTGATCTGAATCAGAGAACGATCGCTCTCCAATCCAGTACCCCCAGAGGTATTGATTTGTTATGGGAACATGGAGGACTTTTATGACTCCACAGATTAGACTCCACACACCTCGGCCGCATGGTTTCGAACCCACGAACTCTTGGACATGGGCTCAGCGCCCTACCGACCAGACTATCCCAGCCTCTATCCAGTGTCTAATGGTATCTAAAGAAATCTCAGTGTCTAAAGAAAATATCTAATATCTAAAGAAATAAAATAATATTTTGAATATTTTACATGTACATTTGATTAGCGATCTATAATTAATCTATAATTATCTTGGACATGGGCCCAGCGCCCTACCGACCAGACTATCCCAGCCTCTATCCAGTGTCTAATGGTATCTAAAGAAATCTCAGTGTCTAAAGAAAATATCTAATATCTAAAGAAATAAAATAATATTTTGAATATTTTACATGTACATTTGATTAGCGATCTATAATTTATTTTCAAACTTAAATATTATTTCAAAAATAAATAATTTAAATCTTTCTTATTTTTTAATTCTTTTCGAAATTTTACGTTCAATGGTTAATTGAAATGAACACCACAGCAAATCAGTGCATTAATTCACTTATATTACAATAAGAATATTTTTTTATGGTTAGTTGCATACAAAATTAAAACAATTTCTTTATAAAATATCGGTCATGTAGAAAAAACATGCTAAAACTTTGAATAATTAATTAAAATGCTTGTTCTATGCAAATTTTAAATAAATCATAATTTTAAAAAAATTTTTAAAGCTCTATCTTTCATTTCTTGGCGTTAAAAAGAGAAATTTCCCGGAATTTAAATTATATACATGTAAACACAAATAAATCACCACTGTTTTTTTTCTTCTCTTCTTTTTGGATCATTACTCAATTTTTCTAAAATTAAACAAAGTAGGTGATGGACATTTAAGAACATGATTTAACATAAACTACTGACTAAAATTATTGTAACTGCGCTAATACATCTTAATCTGAAAACTTTGAATACCGACAATTGACCTAGCAGTACAAAACATAACAAATGAAATTATCAAATTTTAAACAAAATATGTAGTAGTATTAATACAGAATTGTCAAAATATGAATTTTTGATTAAACTCTTTTCATTAAAAAGGCAAAACAAATTGCTAAAGATTTTATTTCAATATTAAGTAAACTACGCATAATTTAATTCATAAGAAGTTCCCTCTGAACAATAAAACACAATACATATCAGATGTTTTAGAATTCCATTGCCATTTTGCAACACTACGAGTATTTCTTGTAAATATTGACTTTTGTATTAAGTACTCAAATTATTATATGTTATCTTATTATTATATGCCCCACTGTATTTCTGCCACTTACCCTCCACCCTCCGCCTTACCATATTTATTACAGACAAAAATACTGGGAAGTTCTATATATATATATATATATATATATATATATATATATATATATATATATATATATATATATATATATATATATATATATATATATATATATATATATAGGAATTTATTTTACTGCTTTAACATATCTTAATAACCCCATAAGTTTTGATTATTTTCGTAGCAACGATACGGTAATTATCACAGCATGATTAAAAACCTTTTTACTTTTCATTAATTGAGATAATGCTTTATTGAGTAATATTACATTTCGAAACAAGATAATGGTTACTACACAAATTTGAAATCATTAAAATATATTTAGAGAAACAATTTATTGGATTATGTGTCTTGCGAAGTCTCTGTCTAAAGAAGTAAACCATTTTAAGATTCAATGTCTTGGACATTTTAATACAAAAATTTAGAAACTTGTTCGATAGCAATAGCCGCTGCTCAGAAAAACTTAACTAGGTTCCTAACTGTAAGCGTTACTGTTAATGGATGGACAGACTACTTCCGGTTATTTTATCCTAATTTCAGAATAAAAATTGTAATAGTTTAGGTTCCAATTCATTATCAAATAAAGATTCGTTTTAATATTTTATTGACATTTGATTATATTTTTCAGTCCCTTCCCACCATGAGAGACACGCCTTCGATGGTGCAGAAACTTCTGGAGGAGGAGAGAGAAGCCGTGAAGGTACTTTTAAAATTTATGTAGTTTTAAAAAGCTTAAAATTAACTTTATTCAGCTTTATTAAATTTTCAAATATTTACATCTCACTTGGACTATGCTGAAGTAAAGGTATGATTTGTTTTGAGTAATATCTTACATGGTTTAATAGTATCTTTCACAATGGGTGATATATTCTGTGAGCGATTAGCAAGTACACTGAGTGCTGCCTACTGATGAGTATGGTAAGTTATAATCTAAATTTTTTTCATTAATAACTGGTTAAAGCTTAGCAACGAAAGGAAATTCGAGGATTCATCGGAGCAAAATGTTTTTATGATTTTTATTAATTTTTAGAATGTAGTTCTATATTGATTTCTATGCTCTTTTGTCTACGATTCTTGTAGTAAATGAAATTGGGGTAAGTCTGATTTTAAGATTCTTTTTTGTGAGCTTCAATTGATACTTTTTATTTTTAAACAGCCACATCTATTTTTTTTTGAATAAGTAGCAATAACTATTAATTTTGATAGGTTATTTCTTGTTTAATTTAATTAATACAAACCGTGATCTAATATTTTATGTTATTTCACTGGTTAGAAATAGTAGTTCATTGAATCTTAAAACTGAACAAATTTAATATTTATATTTAATAATGGTATTTATTTTTTATTTAAGGAATTTCGGGGTCTCAAGTTTTTAACATTTTTACACGCAATGCAATTTAAACGATGCTAAGAAAAGTTAATTTTTTTAATATTCAACTATAATGCACTTTTAAATGGCGACTAATATTAGACAATTATTTCAATAATTTATAATAAGTAAAATTTGAACAAAGTTTTATTTTTAAATTTTTATTTATTAGGCATTATAGTTCTAACTTTCTACAGTTTTCTATTATAAAGAAATTATATTAGCTTTTAATTTGTTTTTAAAATACGTATTAAATAATTAAATAGTATTTGTTTTTGCTTGGAAGCAATTCAACATATTTATTTAAAATACTTAATTTTGTTTTGTAAAAATGCATAACTTAACAAATCAAAATCTTTGTCTGAAGATGAAATAGTAAAAATGCTGTGCTTTTATTTTGTCAGTTTGTTTGTATTAGGATAATTGATTGCCTTTAAAATGAAGCAATATATAATTTACCAAAAAAACATTTATCATATAACTTCTTCCCCTTGTGTTGGATAGTGTTCAATTTAATGCTTTAAACATAGTCCAACTTTTAATGACTCAAAACATTTTTACCGGATAAAGCAATAGAAATTTTTAAATTTAACAAAAATGATTAACTCGTAGATAATGAAAAGATTTATTTTTTTAAAAAAATATTGTATCTCTTTCTAATTTTTTAAAAAGAACAAGCACAAATCACAATTTTATGTAATTGTGTCAAAAAATATGAAATTTGTAGGAATATGAAATATGAAAATATATAAAATGAAATTATATGAAAAAATCAAACAATATGAAATATGTATTTTCTCTATATGCCATGTAAGGGACATTTCAGACAAGGGAAATAATAACCTTGTGGACGAGACTCAATAAAATCTTGGATAGAAAAGTTTACAGTATTATCGGAATGAAATTGTTTTCCTATTAAAAAGTTATAAAAATTTTAAAAGACCTGTTAGTCAGGGGGACTAGGTATAGTGAGTATCTATCTTCCAATTTTTCTATTAAAAAGCTATCAAAGTTTTGTAACAACTGATACTCATGAGGGGGGGGGGGGGGCTGGGTCTAGTGAGTTCCAATTCTAACTTCTTTATTTTAGTTATAGTTATTTAAAATATTTGAGAGGTATAAAAATTTACATATCTTAAAATTGATCAATTTGCGGGACATTATGAATAAATTATGAAAAATGCTGTTTTTGTTTTTTGCATGAAATTTAATTGAATGGTTGGAGATTTTTTTTTAATTCTTGCAACTGATGTTAGTTATGTAAGGATATACGCAAAAATTAAATAACAAAATAACTAACCTTCGATTGGTGTCTTGAATGAACTATTAGGGCCATATTTTCTAAATTGTGCTGGAGGTTTCCATATTTTGAGTATCAAAATTCCAAACCCACCCACTTCAAATTATATTTATTTATAAAATGGTGATTTTTTAACTTATATTGACGACAGCACTAATTAATTTGAGTTTGTTAAAAGGCCTTTCAGGCAACAACGATTGGATCTGAGTAGATTACATTCAGTTCATTAAGTCAAAAGTTATTTTCTTTATGCTACGTTTACAATTTTGCAATTCGGAAATCAGCATATATTCTTAATTTCAATAAAATTACTTGCAATTTTGTTAAAATTATTAAAGAAATAGAAATTGTTTTGTTAAATTATGCATTTTGTCATGACAAAATTAAGTAATTGAAATTAATCAGGCAATAATTATTACAAATAAACTAGTAATATAAATGTTTGAAAGCTCAAAATCTATTTTTACTTCTTTATTCTCAAAAACTGCTTGATAGTTCTATTTTTTTTTAAAAAAAAGAAAGAAACAAACAAAAAAAAACGGTGTAATAATGGCACTTTTTATTCTTACTTTATATTTATCTGTCACCTGCATATTTTTTATCTCTAACTTTCACTGCATATATTTATCGCTTTTAGATTGCTTTAAAAAAGTCTGAATTTGTGTTTTAGTATTCAGTATATGTTATAAAGCTTGTATAAAAATGTAATACTGTTTTATTGATATATATGCATGTAATACGCTATTTTTTCTTGCAAAAAATCTGCAAAAAAATGTTGCTGATCATTGAAGAATATTATTAATTCTTATGGAGAAAAGAAATCTCCCCAATCTTTTTCTCAAAGCAGTTTTGCGCAGGGGTCGTAAAGTATTAATTTATCATTTTTCTTTATTTATTAACGGAGTATGTCAGCTACGTAAGCCAAAAGTAGCATAAGATTCACTCATTATCTTGTACTAAATCAGCAAAGAAGGTTGTTGTTCCTTGAAGAAAATTATTAATTCATCTCGAAAAAAAATCTCCCTATTCTTTTTCTCTTAGTTTTGAGTTGAAGTCGCAAACTATCATTTCTTATTTTTCTCTATCTATTAAAGCTACCAAAGCAAATCAACTACATGAGACTCATTTTCTTGTAACAAAACTGCAAAAGAAAGTTGATGATCATTGAAAAATATTACGAATCATCTCGAAAAAATAATCTTCCTACTCTTTTTTTCGAAGCAGTTCCGGGCAGGGATCGCATAGCATTCATTTCTCATTTTTTGTTTTATTTATTAAAACTAACTAAGCGAATCAGTTACATAAAACTAATTATCTCGTAAAAAATCTGCAACAGAAAGTTGATGATCATTGAAAAATATTATTAATTCATCTCGAAAACAATTATCCTCATTCTTTTTCTTTTAGCTGTATTGAGCAGAAGTCGTAAAGTATTCATTTCTCATTATTTATTAAGGCTACCTATGCAAATCAGTAACATATGACTCATTATCTTCTAAAAAATCTACAAAAAAAAGTTGATGATCATTGAAGAACATTATTAATTCATCTCGAAAAGAATTCTCCCTGTTCTTTTTCCTTCAGCAGTTTTGAGCAGGAGTCGCAAAGTATTCATCTCTCATTATTTATTGGGATGTCTAAGAAAATATGATATATAAGACTCACTATCTTGTAAAAAATCTGCAAAAGAATTCTGATGATTATTGAAGAATATTATGAATCATCTCGAAAAAATAATCTTCCCATTCTTTTTTTCTTTTTTTTTTCTAAGCATGTGTCGCAAAATATTCATTTCTCATTTTTCTTTATATATTTAGTGTGTATAACAGCTACTTAAGCTAAAAATAACAGAAGACTCACTCATTTTCTTGTAAAAATCCACATAAAAAAGTCACTGGTCATTGAAGAACGTTATTAATTAATCTCGAAAAAAATATTTCCTCATTTTTTGGGGGGGGGGTTTTTGTTTTGGTTTAGTTTTTTAAACAGCTTTGGGCAGAGGGTCGCCAAGTTTTCTTTTACCTTTTTTTTTTTACTTATTAGGGAATGTCACAGGATCGAAAATTTTGAGAAACACTGCTCTAAACATTCAAAGTGTGTGTTTGAATGTAAAGTTCTGTTTTAGTATTCCTAGCAAGATAGAAAAACATAAATATAAAATGTACTTTACCATGCTTAATTTGTCTCGCAGTGAACTGATAGTTAAGACACGGTTCCCAGCAGATCACTGAAGTCAAGCATGACTGGCTGCGGTCAGTGTGAGGGTGGGTGACCACTTGGACCAGTCTACGTAGGGACCGAGGGTGTGCGGTATTGGTCCTAGTTAAACTGTTCTATCGTAAAGTGCTCGACTTCGCGCGCCCAGATCATCCCAGACCATCACCAATTGTCCATTGTGCAGCTCTAGTGCAAAGTAAATGAGCTACAACAACTACAACAACCATATTTAGTTTGAAATAGTATTTTGTGCACAAAAATGAGGAGAATAAATTACATAAGGCTTGTTCAGATAAAATTTTTAAAACTATCACTGTCATCATTCAAATGTTAAGTTTAGTGTATCCATACTTTGCACTCTGCGTACATTTCGTGCAAGGGGTGTTCTGTAAACACCTCTCTTAAAATAAATTTTTATAATCTTTGTCAAAAATGAAGTTACAAAAAGTATACACATTAAGAGTTAGTGGTCAAGCGAGGAAAAAAGAAAAACGCTTTCGAAATCTGTCGAATCAATACTTTGGAAGGGGGAGGGGGAGAGAAATTTCAAAACAAGTTTAATTGCCTGAAAAAGCTTGGATTTGTGGTTATTAATCATTTTCTTCAAATTCTGTTTTTTCTGGCTGTTAAACAGATTTTAACGTTTCCACTTCCACTTAGTAATGATTCGTTAGATTTCGAAACAATTCCTTTTCGTCACTGAAATAATAATTGCAGTAATTGCTAATGTAAATACTTTTCTTTGGAATTTTTAAACGATGTAGTAAAGGATCTCAATGCAGAACACTATGTATAGTTCATAGAGCGCGATGCATTTACGACAAATAAATCTTCGTTTTCAAATATTTTAACATTAATAACTCCGGTGAACAATTTTTTTTCTGCTGTTTTTTTAACGGATCTTAGATATTTTCGCGTCTGTGATTTCAAATCTGCAATCGGTTTTCATCTCCAAGCTACAGGGTTTTTAATGACATTTTTAGTTCATCTTTTTGTCGAAATGTACAAGTTTAAAAATGGTTTATATAGAACAGGAGTCACCTAAATGTTGTACTGAGAAGAGCTAGGGCACATCATTAGGATTAAAATTGCTTAGGAACTCATCCGCGGAAATGTCGTCATACGCCGCTTCGGACGCTTCCCTTATTATAAACTGTTTTTTCATGTGCTTCTGAACAGATCGTAATAGGGAAGCGTTTCAAGCTGCCTACGACTATTTCTCCAGGCATGGGTTTACATGCATAATCATGATGATGTGCCTTAATTTCACTAGAAGTTTGTCGCAACATTTAGACGACCCCTGTTATATATTAACTGTTATATATAAAGTTTCATAAGAACCATGTGTGGGTTAGTTCCATTTTTAAACATTTAAAAGCAAAGCTAATTTCAAATTCGAAATCCCCTCACTGAAATTCGATAAAATCAAATATTTGTATAATTGCAACAAAAAATTTGTTCTCAACTGTAATTCTATTTCAGCTTAAAGGATAGAGCGCTGGCCTCCCAATAAGGTGTCTTTCTGCTCCCCTCTCACACTGACCACAATGCTGACGTAAAATATTCTCAGTGGTACGAGTATATGGATAATCGGTTAGTGTTCTTTTGCCGCTGTGCTGACCTCTCCATGTGTGGGTTAGTTCCATCAAAAAGTAATCAACGATGGCTAGTTTGTCCCAATGCTTAATTCAGAAGTTCCCCTGTCTTTTGGTTTGGGTTCAAAATTACAAGGCAATGGAGTTAAACACTAATAGTAGTTAACTGAAAAATGGGTTGGCCGTTCAACGCCAGTTTTAAAATGAAATATTTTTTTAATAAAATTGCATGACAACTCCTTAAAATTTTAATTTTAAGCTAAGACAAAAATAATTCTTGCCCAATAGAGTTATCTGACAAGAACAAAACATTCGATCTAATACCGCTACGTCAAAAGCAATAGCTTTTATTTTTATTATTATTAATGACTAAGCAAAAATGAGGTCAGGATGTTTGGCCCGCCCAATATATTAAATATTTTATGTAACTAAATCATTTTAAACCTTCTGAAACAATTGCGCAAGAAGGAAAATGATACTTAATTGTCAAAATAATGGAAAATAGATATAACAAGACTGTCCATCAGTGTAGAAACTCCCTGACCAATCGATAAAGGAAAGCATCTAATAAGCCCCTACCCGGAACTCTTTTTCAAATGGATTTCATTTTCTAATGGATACATGAAACTGGATCACTGGCCACGGTAATGACTCTCACCTGTGCCATCTGATTTATTTAGCCCCCCCCTCAATTAATTTTTTATTTATCATTTCTCAGGCTTCAAATGAAACATTTACACGATTTAGAAGAAGCTATTATGCCCGATAATATTTTTCAAGGAAATCTATTTTTAGCAAAATTGCATCTTTGCTTTTTGACGTCATAAGTTAGAGCGGTGCTGATTCGATTTGTGTTTAAGATGAATAAAGTATTTTATAATTATACTTTATTTTATGATCGGAGTTGAACAGCCCATCCATGTATTAGATGGGATGTTCAACACCGAAACAACGCCAAAGTTAGCCTTACTCTCGGAAAAAAAAGGGGGGTCAATCAATGTTCAGCTCTATAGTTTTGGAATTTTGAACCCAGCCCAGAAGACAAGAAGACACTTAGATCAATTTTCTTAAAACTAATAATTATTTACGTTAAATGGAGAGAAAACTACTTATGGTTAGCCGATGGCAAGGGGAGTTTAGCTCATAATATCCGTCTACGATTGATGATATTTACATTAGCGCTGTGATGAGCGTAACGACATGCTCTTCTGTTTAGCATTTTCTTAAATGAAAGAAAAATTATTTTTGATTTTTTTTTTTTAGTTTAGCTAACAAACGTTCAAAGAAAGAAAAGTTTGCATTATAATTGGGACCAACTACAGGCGACAGAAAAATCTCCAAAAAGTCGTTGAAGGCCGTTGATTTCTAAATTAGCTGCCAGGTGCAGTATACCAATCACCGGGATTCGAATCTGGGTCGTTTTATTGTATTGACTGGGCAAAATAAACATATTAGTCCATATATTATTTTTATTGTTTTGAATTAATCCTGATAATCGCATTTCGTTATTCTGAAACCTAAATTTCATAACCCTCTGACCGTGAATTTCATAATTTGACGGCCATGGTAAATACACCCTAGTTTCATAGTATTCATATAATCCCCATATTATTTTGATTATTTGGCATCAATCTGATAATCATGCTTCGTTATTCTGAAACTTGAATTTCGTAACCTTCTAATAGCAAATTTCATGCTTTAACGCACAAGATACATCTTTTTAGGATTTTATGCTGGTAATTTTTGCCTGTTGTTGTCGGCTGCCATTAACCCTTTCGCGACGACTGTCACAAATACGTGCCAGCATAAAACCGTATCAATCAGGGTAAAAAGATAAAACTGGAAATCAAAGTAATTCTTTAGCAGTTTATTTGTGGGTGGAGTTATAATTGTTTGATTTATTTAATTCGCCATTACTTTGTTCAAAATAAAACTATTTAGTTATACTTTGAATTAACATTGATTATATATATGATTTTTTATTTAATTGCAACTTGATTCTGATTTTGTACGAATGCTTTTCTGAATCACCCGTCCCCAAGGGGTTAAGGCAGAGGGTGTGCGACTCTTCTTGTTTTCCAGTGGAGCCATCTATGGCAAGAATTCGATTTCTGCCACACCCATACATCACACCCGTTTATAGGGTGGACTCATTCATACATCCATTCATTTGTACACAGATCGTAATTTTGACCTGAACCAGAGAACTATAAATCTCCAATTCAGTACCCCCAAAGGTTTTGATTTGTTACAAAAACATGGAGGACGTTGTGACCCGAAAGATTTAGCATGCACCTGTCACCATTAAGAGGAGTCTTCGGCTGTAATCGATCGTTCTCACAAACGTGTGTCCATCAGCGCCCTGCCAACCTGATTATCCCGGGCTAATTTTAGCCTCTACTTAAATTATGGAGCCTTAAAATGCAAAATCACCCTTTTTTGTGAAAATAAATATCGATATTTTTATAACGTATATTTTTAAATGCACGTAAAATTTGCATTTATAATAATTGACATCCTTTAATCTTGCCATTTCAAAAAAATAAATAATAGTTTTATTTTTCTTACACCAACTAAAATAACCAAAATTATAATTATTTAATTAAATTTTTTGGTTCGTGAAATTCTGTAATAACTATTCAAATGAAAAATTTAAGTATTGAAACTTAAACTTAGTTGTGACATTCCAAAGAGCACTAAACATTGTTCTTAGCGTTACTTATGAATGAAGTGAATTCTTTTTAAGGGAGAATTTAAAAATTTAATAATCATATTTAAAGAATTACCCCGTATTTCCTTTTTTAAATAAAAACCATAGTATAATATACACGTTTTTCAAAATCACTATAGCTATATTGAGGAAGATGGGGTTAAAAACAACACAGCTATTGTATTTAACGGGTGAAATATAATGATGTTTTAAATAATCACCTTTAATGATCATCATTTTATTTTCTCCAGGCAAGAAATTTTAAAGTTTTTAATCGCAAATTCCTCTTTAATGATTAATAAAATTTTAATATATTTTTTTTATATTTCCTTGTTTTAATATTGCGTTGTGGCGCCTAATGTGTATGTTTTTTTGACCTAAGTTTTGTTATAACTTGATTTTGGCATTATTAGAGAATTCTAAGGAATACATGTTAAGAGTTGTTATTGCGAAACACCCTATATATTTATTTCTGATTTGTAGCAAACTGTTCTAGAAAATAAATTAAAGTTCAATGTACTCATTTTAAAAACATTTGTTGATAGTCTGCCCTTCAAGCTGTGGATGAACAAATGCATTTAAAGAAAAAGGAAGTGGAAGAAGTTCACAGAAAATTGATGAAGGAAGAGCCCATTAAAGAGTCGTTCCGAGCAGCATTCAGCATGGATTTTTCTAAAAGCACCATTAATCGGAATAACAGAGTGTCCAGTAGTTATACTCCAGTCTTTAATCTTCCCGTGAAAATCCAGGTAATATTAGGTTGAAAAGAAAGTTCTTAAGAAGTTCCGATAGATAAACATCAAAGTGGTAACATTTTATTTCAATTTTCAAAGAAACTTCCATCTAAGACAAAAGAAATTGAGAAAAATAACAAAATTATATTTACTACTCTTAAACGATACTTTGTTTCAACGTTATCCAGTTATAAGTTCTTTAAAAACATTATTGAAAAAGAAATATAATTTTAATTTTGAACTAATATTTGCTAACATTGCAATCAGAGCTTGAGGTCTTTCTTTTCAACCATATCTCTGTTATCTTTTTGTATTTTGTAATAGTTCTTCTTGTATAGTGCTTGTATTTTGCAATCATATGGTTTATTTGCTTATTTATATAGATCAGGTATTTCTGATTTATAAGAGTCAAATTTATAAGAACTGTAATCAAAACATCCGCTTAGTATTAGAGGGTACAACGTAAGCAAGTTCATACCCAGGACATTTATGGAGGGCTGGGTTTTACTACCTTTATCAGAATTGACTAAATTTCATTATGTCATACAAAACTTTGGAGAGAGGGGTATCAGTTTAGGCGCTGTCCACGTTGTCTAGCCAGAGTTAAAATTATGTTGCATTCCTAACATGGCCATTAAAAGATAGAGCCCTAAAAAATGGGACTACGTGCTTGGCCATGGCAGGGTGATGTGTGCGTCAAACAAATCTAAAAAGCAAGTATTAATTTACTAATCTTGTAAAAAGCGCACATTTTAACATCTAGTACACTAAAATATTTTTTTTTTTTTTTTTTTTTTTTTTTTTTTTTTGCAAATTTATTGAAATGAATAACAAAGTTATATCTAAGTTATCAAAAGTCAGATCCTAGACTTTAAAAGATTGTTAGAAGAAATTGTATGGCCATAGACCCGAAATAATTAATAATTGTCAGCGCCATCTGTTGACGAACTTCGTAATTAATTTTGAAAGTTTGTGCAAACATTTCGGAGACTTCCGTTAGTATAATTCGATAATAACTTGTAAATGTGTATTGCATATGTGTAAATCTTGTCTAAGTGTCAACTTGATTAAAATCCTATATGGGCAAAATGCGCGAAATTCATTATTTGCTTAGAGTCTATGGCCTCTTCTTCTGCATTGTTCTTATATTTTGCTCATTAATATTTTTAATTAAGTTGGCATGCTTTACAAACTTTTATCGAGATTCTTTGAAGCCCATTTTTTGTAAGATTTGTGTAGAACACTTAAATTTAAAAACTGAATTAATCCAAACTATTTAAGTCAAATATTTTCATCTTTAACATCTTTTCTAGCTGTAAGGTAAAACTAGTTTAAAATGACCATTTTTAAATTTAAAACTATAATTATTCAATTATTATTGGAATCCTTATCTGAATTGAATATATCTTTTTAAAAAAATTTACGAGATTATAGACAAGGTATAAATAAGGACTGAGAACATCAGCATCCATCGAGAAATACAATTCAAATCTAGAAATAAAAAAATTATCGTCCTTCTTGGTCAGAATTCTCCGTCTCATTTTCTTTTCTTTGATGGTTTTCTGAAGCTTAAGGTTTATTCCAACAAGCCTATGACCACCTATACTTTGAAAGATGAAATTGAATGTCGTATCAATGATATTAAGTCACATTTATGTAAAAAGGTCAAGGAAAATTTCGACAAAAGAGAGCTAATGAGACAGTAATCCCATTATTATCTGATATCATGCTCCATGCATATATCTACTGCATGTCTTACATATCAGTAAGAAATTCTCATTTTTTTAATAATAATAAAAATCACAGTGTTTTCTATCAAAATCACTTTTTGAGTAAATTTTGGACATCCCATGCAGAATTTAAACAGATTAATCAGCGTCCTAAAATATTTCAACTTGTACTCCCATACAATGTTCTATAACAGTGGTTACCAAGTGGCGGCCCACGGGCCACATCCAGCCCGCGAAGCCTTTTTGTGGCCCACGAACTAAAATATATTAGTTGTAATTTTTTTGCGAACAATTTTCGTAGAAAATCTTTATGGGTCAAAAATACTTCTCTTTCGTTAAAAAAAAAACTAATTTTTTCGTTTCTGTGAAATTTAACGTAACAACGGTGCAAAAAATTTATTTCTCAGGTAAAAATCTACTTCTTATTTTAATTTGTAATTCAATACTTTTGTTTTGTAAAACTTGATAAAAGTCTAACGGTAATATTTAGTGTTCCTTCAATCATAAAAGAGTCAAAAATCTACTTCTTATTTTAATTTGTAATTCAATACTTTTGCTTTGTACAACTTGATAAAAGTCTGACAGTAATATTTGGTGTTCCTTCAATCATAAAAGAGTCCTATATAAATTTTAATAAAGTTGCGGTCCTCCATTTCACTAGTGCTTTTAATTGCGGCCTCCGGCCTCATGTAAGTGGGAAACCCCTGTTCTACATGTATGAAAATCCCCAATTTTTACCCCAATTTGTGTTTTACACCATATACTCTATGCGCAAGTAACATGATGTACTTCAAGAAATATTTGTACTTATGTATAAATAACTGAATGTATCATTGTAGCAAAAACCAGTTTTTCTTGAAGCCATTTATGAAGAAGATCAGGAATCTGGAGCTCTTTCTAGTCTTAAAAATGAAAAAAGATCAGAAAGACTAACAAGAAACAGTAGTGCTATGCCAAGCCGGATTCAAACGGCCAAAGTAAGATGAAGCTAGTTGTGATTTTATATTAATATTTATAAAAAAAATTAAAACATTATAATATGAAACATCAATATATTAATATATTGTTATAAATATATCAAATGAAATATCTAAAATCTGTAAAATGTATTTAAAGTGAAAATTATTTTGCTTTTATTTTATTGAAAGTGTTACATTTATACTTAAAATGTAATTGAAATAATTTAGATTTAGAGTAATGGATTTAGTAAAATGTGACTTTTACTTTGTGTTATGATTGTGTAAAGATTCTTAAACTGTTGTTATTGTGATAAATTGTTTTATAAATTGTGTGAATGTGCAATCTGTTCTTAAACTTGAATGTCATGTGTTGCATTTTTTTTTGTAATTCAAATGCTAATTTAAACAAATAGAAGACTAAATTATGTAAAATATATACCATTTGACTAAAAAAAACTGAAAAATAACTCATTTTCCACCAATGGAAAATTTAAAAAATTTGTTTTAAACATTAAACATCAAATGTTGATTAAAAAAATTATTGTCAAATTTAAACAAGATAAAATTAAGGAGTAAAAATACGCAAAATAATTTTCAGCTGCTAGAAACCGCTACACTTTTTTTTAAACTTTTTACTTAGTATGTATGATTTATTTTCATGGCAGATTTATGAAAAGAATTTAATGTTTAATGTAACTATTTAAATCACAACGAAAATAATGTAAAAAAATCATTATTTAATAAAATTTACTCTCTCATTAATTGTATGTCCTATCAATTTAGAAAATGAATCAATAACCATTTACGACACTTCTTGTAACTCGATGAGTTATTTTTTTTTCTGATTCCAACAACCCCTCCATTTTCCAACATTCGACAAGCTGCCTGTTTTATGTTTAAATAATAACAATAATATAATAAATGTTTTCTGGAATGTTTTGCAGTAAAAGCTTGAGTAAAAGTCCGCTATTACGATAATTTTCCAAATCATCATCAAAGCGTTAGCATTTAAGATACAAAAATTGCACACTTGTAACAACTTAAAAATTGCCAACCTTTTAACCTGTAACCGTAACCTCTGGTTACGAAAACTTTTTGCTGAAGGGAAAACATTTTTTTGTTGTTTATGTATGCAATATTATGCGGAAAGGGGCAATCAGGGAAACAAATACTTATTTCTGGTATCAATATATATAAAGTGAAAACGAACATCATTTCACCTTATTTTCTTGTTACAATTTTAATACTTCATGTTTATAAAGTAAAGGTTTGAGCAACATCTAGCTTTCTTTCTAGAAGCCGGCCACCCATTTCTTAAGAATGCTATCTAACAAACCCCTTTATTTCCCTTCTGAACAACTCATTATTGAAATCAGCATTAATTGCTAGAAATTCTTCAAAAACTGTTATCGCTCTTCATTTTATCTTTTAGTCTTTTTTATTGATATTTTGATACTAAATATGTGTGTTAACTTTTAACGACTATGCAATTTGCTATTGTGTAATCTGCTAAATTTATGCAATTTGCTAAAAAAAAAATTTTATAATTACAGATTAAGTGTTGCACATTAATATTCTGTTTCCTCTGGTAATCAATCAAACAGGTTTTGATATTTTCTTAACCTAGCCTAGCCTTTCTCAGTCATGATTTGTAAAGTTTTGGCGTTATTTTTCTTACAATAATGCTCAAAACCTTTTTACGATGACCAATTTTTTTTCCATACCTGCCAACTTTCCATACTTGTTTTTATTCTTGTATTTAAAGTAGTGGTAAAATTTCAACATTCATACTTAATTCTTATTTTAACAACATTCATTTAAATAGATTTTGACTACCATTACATTTATATGTTTCAAACATAATAATGGCAGACCTGCTAATTTTTTTATTGTGTTCCTAGTGTTTGCTAAATGTTCATTGAATGTTTGCTTAAAAGTTCAATTAGTTAAATTTCAATAAGTATTTCATTACCTCTAGGAAAACACTTTTTAGAAGAGAGTAAATGCTGGCAGGTATGTAAAATGTAAATGAGAGTCAAATTTTGTGAAATGAATCTATATTATCAATATGATATAGGATTGAAAAATAAAATCTCAAACATTTTATAGATCCCTTACAAAAAACGTTATTAATAAACTGTGATTTTTATAGATTTTGTTTGTTTCTGTAAATCTAAATAAATTTCAATTTTTGCAGATTGTTAATGAATTTATAAGCTTTTTAAAAAAAGTTATCAAGCTTTTTAAAAAGAATTGTAAAAGAAGGATCCTTTTTTAATAAATAGATTGAGACATTTTAGTAATTTTTTTATTCCCGTAAAATCACAGATAAAAAATTTTCAGAATATTAATAATAGCTATTGATAAGTGAATTTGCTATTTAATCAACCCTAGTTTTACTTAATCATTTACAAAGCTGCTGTGATTACTTTTAACAAACATAAACTTTACCTGATTGCAAACTTCCTTTGCTTCAAAAATAAGCAAATATGAAATAACTGTTGACATGTTTCAAGCGCTTCAAAAATAGGCTCCCATTTTCAAGACTTGCCAGACGTGAAAGTAAATAAGTTGAAATAGAAAACAAAAAGTGGTAAGCGAAAAGGGGGAAATAAAGGTGAGAAACAAAACTAGAAAACCCCAGAAGCCGAGAGAGGAAGGAAAAAAATGAAAAACAGAAAATCTCAGTGACCGAGATGCATATCAGGGGGAAATGCATTTCCACGCGGATCTAACATGGCATCTTATTAATTACTAACGACTTTTTTAGTTTTGAGAATATTTAAATTAGATTTTTTCCATAAGCTGACTAATGTGGATTAACTAAAAATTTATAGAAAAATAAATTTTGTTTTTCTGCGCACACTCAGAGCTATTACTTCAGTTACTCAAATCTTGCAAAATTTTCAATACATTTTTTTTTTATAAAGTTTTTACATAACATTGTTGAGAGGAAATTTGAAACACTCTGTAATTTTCGTTATATTTTTTTTAATAACTTTATCTTTTTTGACTAAACAGCGTGAAAAAAATAATTTTTCTTTTTAAAGAAACATCTACATATTCGGGAATTCACGCATTAAAAAAAGGGTTTAGAGTTCTATAGAGTAATACTCTCAACTTTCTCTTCATACTTTTTTGAAGCGACAGTTTCACTTCGAAAAATTTTGGACTTATATTTTCAAATGTCATTATATTTAAATCAACTTTCAAATGTCATTAATAAAAACGATTTTTGATGAGGGAAAAAGACTTTTAAGTGTTTTAAAACTATTTATGACCAGTTTGTTTGAGAAGAACGATATTTCAGTTATCTATAAATTAATAATCGATGCTCTATCTCATTTTTTCTTCTTTATTTCTCAAAAAACATTTTATTTTGTTGCTTAAACTAAGTTTAAAAGAACATGAGTATGAATGAATGTTATTCCTAGTTATTACTTTTTTATAGTTAAATTTTTAGCTTAGAGAATCAGATGTTACTGTTCATTTTTTTTTAATTAACCGAAAGTGTCATTCATATGAACTTTCTACTGCTAAATTCTTTTTTACTGCTTAAAAATAATACAGTATCTGTTAGATTTTGCCATTAATGTTGGAAATGAGCATTCCAATATATACAAATCTCACTAAAAAATACCAATATTTATTTAAAGCCCTTTTAAAATAAATTGAAATGTACTTTTGGGAGAAATTTTTTTTAATTTTTTTTAGACAACCCTAAAAGACATTACTTTCATTTTAATTCTGAAATATATAATATTTCATTATTAAAAGTTTCCTAATCTCCGTAAATTCCTATAAAGTAAGAAAAAAATTTGCATACATATGGGCAAAAAATTGGACAGAAAGAAAAAATTTCAGCTCCCTAAACTCTTAAAAAATGGGTCCCTTTTTTTTTCTCAATTATCATGAAGTGAAGTATATCAACAAGAGAAAAATTAAGGTAACCACTTGAAGCAAAATTTTAAAAAAAATCTTCGTTTCTGATTATTAATCTCATTGTGGGGCGAGAGTAGATATCGACAATGTCAAGCGTCATCCATGAAAAGATACCCCAACATCAAATCGAGTTAACATGTCTAATATACTAGTGAATTGGAATTCTATTTTTGTAGTGGTAGATACGCTACAGTACTCCCCCACCAGAATTTTATCTGTGATAGAATTCTATGAACGGATACCACTAGTTGATTCATTGCTGTTTTGTGAGAAGACGGGAGAGCTGAATTAAAATCGCCGTACTTTTAAATGCTGATAGTGAGAGTTGTATTAAGTTCACGGTGCTGGTCGCTCATGCGTTGCCATTAGCAGTAGAGTGTATAGATGCCGATGTAGTGTGTAATCGAGACTGGATAGCAACAGCGCGAGGAAGGGACAAATGTCGCAGTCACAAGTAGCAAGTCAACTGCTCAATGGGGACCATCCATCGAAGTTGTCAAAGTGGGAGTTTCTGTCAAGATAGGCGTGTTCACACCTCGTCCGAAGGTCACTAATGTGGGGTGAGAGTAGATATCGACAATGTCAACAGCCATCGATGAAAAGGTACCCCAACTTAGAATCTAGTTAACATGTCTTATATACTAGTGAATTGGAATTGTATTTTTGTAGTGGTAGATGCATTTTTACAAATTTGTGATGAATTAACATAAAATATAAAATTAAAGTATTAATTACCTCTATAGTCTAGATGTTCGATAAAAGTAACTTCAGCTCGACCCCGAATGCCTGAAGTCCTTCCACCCATAGATACAACTTGGAGTAATGTACCAACGGATGGAACTTATACAGGACCATTGAGTTATAGGTGGCAGAGAGTTGCTGATAACTATATAGACAGTGATCTTCGAGTTAGAAGCAGGTAATTTTATATCGCATGAAAATATGATTTTTTTTTAGTGGACAATGGACGCTCAGAGTCAGAAAAATTCTTCACAAATCCAATATTTGGCTGAGATATTAAAAAATTCACATTTTACTGAGTATGTGCAACCAATAATGTTCAAATCAGAGTTTTCCTTATCGAGCTAAAAGAAAGTTTGAAATTGTAAAGATCTATATATTAGTATGCAGTTCTCGTTGACTAAGTTGTTTTTCCTCGTAATGGAATATTTCAGTATTCTCTCAAATTCAAAAAGCTCCTTGCTCATTAGTTTTTGTTTTATTGCTATGAAATTTCATTGTTATGAACATAAATAATTGAGATGTGCTTTTCGAAGAAATTTTTCGTGAAGAAATAAAAAAATTCCCTTAGGAATGTCATAACGTTACACGGCTACCATAGCCACTTAAATTTATTTAAGTACCTATAAACAACGTATTTAGGTAAAAATTTAATTTAAAGAATAGAATGGTTTACAAGGAACCTTTTAATTATTAACAATTAAAGACCGTACTTTCAACTATAACTTTAAAACTAAATAATACTTCTTTCGAAAACTTTGTACACAGACTAATTTGCTAATAATAATTAAATAAAATTTGAAAGAGATAAAATAAAAATGGCACTTTCTTGTTTTGAGCGTCCATTGTTCCCTTAAGAAGGAACAGCACAGTAGAAGTCTGCAAAAAAAGAAAGATTTTTTTAATAAATTTTCCAACGATTGGGATTAACTTAACAATTTTTTTTATCTTATAAAACACATTTTGATTTTTCTTTGATCATGTTACAAAGACAAAAATTTGAAAAATTGAAAATAATTAATTGAAATTTAATTTGGTTTTGATTTTTTAAGCTACATAAATGTAGCTTTCATTGCAGGTAGGATTTAAAAAAAAAATTCGCAAAATCGCTATGTTATGAAAAACGTTTAAGGCATAAAATAAGTTTCATTTTTACAAAACCATTCAACCCAGTTAAAAACTCCCTGCGCGCAAAGAAAACTGCATTTATTCTGAAGATTGCGTCAAACTTTGAAGTAAATCGGGTGAAAATTGTGCTAGTTAGAGATATAGCAAGTAAGAGAAGCATAGTTTCGAGTAAATTGCGTATAATCTTTTATGATCAATAATCCATTTAAGTATATGAAAAAATTTGCTACTAATTATAATGCATCAATACCAGGTCAATAAGAGGCTTCTTATCCATTGTTTTTATAAGACTCAAAAACAATTCTAGCTATTTTTCTTGTCGACCTACCCTCATGTAACGCCGCATATGTTTTTAGAGTAACAACCGAAATTCTGCGGTCATTGCTTTGAGCATATTCTTTGGCTGTTAGGCCTAAATTTATTTCGAATCGCTCCATAACTGTTAATAAACTTTTTTTTTGTAGTCTTCATTAAAAATTATTGCATCTAAATAAGTTGCAATTTCAACTATTTACATTGAAAGTACCATTAATTCTTTCTCAGACATAAATTAATCAAATTATTTCAATAAAATAGTAAAAATAATTGCATTTCACTAAAATGCTTTGATAGAAGTGAGTAAATCTATTAATCAACTGAGTGCACAAGTTCACATGATCAGGCATGCCACAGCGTGTGCTATGTCGCTTTAGGTGCATTATGCTGTAACTTTTACATTTTTGCGAAAATCAATTCAATATTTTCATGTAATAATCTCAAAAAGAAAAACTATCGAAAAATATATTAAAAAAATTTCTTCAGTTTTTGAAAATTTTACTGTGATGTTCCCCCTTAAAGCAATTGTTATTCAATAATTGCTTTATGTTTCGAATGGTTCATATAATGCATAATTGTCTTCATAGATTTGATTCATATTTTAATGAAATTCTTATGAATCCTTTCAGGAAAAAGCAGAAATTTCACTTCTGAATGTTTCTTTTTCTAACAATTCTTGAATAAAGAGTAAATTCAGAAAATTGGTAAACAAATCTTTAATTGATTTGCTTAATAAATTTTTACCTAATCATATGAATCTACGTAATCGTATTCGAGTCAGAAGACGGCAATTTTATCTTACATGAAAACCTGTTTTTTTTAAAGCAATTGTTATTCAATAATGGAGGCTCTTATGTTTAAGACGAAGAAAAATGGGGAAATATGACAGCGGGCTCGCTCTATTTCAATTACAGCTCTTTGGTTTATAGTCATATTTATAAATTTTATGAACTTTAATTTTTGTTATAAATATTATGTGACAGAAATTCCTGCCTTTTCAGAGAATGATTCACCTAGTTAATTAGAGAATATTAATAAATCATATTAAAAAATCATACATCAAATTTAAATACTGTCCAATTCATCTTACTGACCGTAGTTGCATTCCATCTTTCATTCTTTTGCTTTATAGAACAGATATAGAAAGAAACTGTAGAACTTTCTTGTTTGATTACTTATTTCTTGAAACATATTGGTATTCTTGAAAACAGTGACGCTTACTTTGTAATCTGAAACAAGTTTGAAATGAATTTCTCATTGGAAAAAATTACAAAAAATTCGAAAAATATCCTCTATTATGTTAATTATTTATATACTCTTAACGTAGCATTGTTTGAACTGAAATTTGCTTCTTATAACTTTTAGGTTTATATTTCTTCTCATTAATGAGTATTTTTGAAACATTTGAAGCTTACTTTGTAATCTGAAACAAGTTTCAACTGATTCCTCATTGGAAAAAGTTACAAAAAATTCGCAAAGTGTTCTCCTTAATTTTCATATGTATGCTCTTGACATATAATTGTTTGGAGTAAGCAAATCCTTTTTAAAACTTTTGATTGCTTTTTTCTTGGCACATATGGGCCTTTCTGGTAAACTTGAAGCTAACTTTGAAATCGGAAACAAGTTTCAAATTAAGTCCTGATTGCAAAAAATTATAAGAAATTTGCAAAATGTCTTCCTTTATTTTTATATGTACGCTCATAGCGTAGCATTGTTTCGACTAAAAATTTTGAGTACTTATTTCTTAGCATATATAGGTATTTTTGCAAAAAATTGTAGCTCACTCTATAAACTGAAACAAGTTTAAAATTATTTCCTAACTGCAAAATATTTTTTTAAGAAAAATCACAAATTACCCTTTATTACGTTAAGTATACATATATTTTATTTTACTTTTATAACCGTCGTTGAACGGCTGACGTAATTTTTTGGGTTTACGACTACTAATGTCCAACGCCGTAGCCTTGTAATTTCGAACTCAATCCAGAAGGCAAGGGAACTCTTGGATCAAGTATTGGTTGAAATTTGCCTTCGTGAAGGACTTTTTGATAGAACTCACCAGCATTTGCGTTACATATAAAGGAAAACCAAGAAAACCTCCCACGGTTAACCTGACGGCAAGGGGACGCTAACCCCTGATCCGTCTACCACTGAGGATATTTTACATCAGCACTGTGGTCGGTGTGAGCCGTATGAGGAATTCGTATCGACCAGCCGCGGCTGGGATTCGCACCCGGTTCACCTCACTGGATAGCTAACACTCTATACCTTGAGCTATAAGTATACATATATGCTCTTAACATGAGTAACTAAATCATTCGTAAAAATTTTCTGTACTTATTTCTAGAAAAATATTAGTATTTTTTCGGAAAATGTCGCTTACTTTGTAATGTGAAACAAGCTTAAAATGAGTTATTCATTACAAAAAATCGCAATTTATCCTCCATTATGTTAACTATATTAATGCTCTTAACGAAGCATGGTTTGGACTAAGCAAATGCTTCTTAAAACTTTTGGATAATCATTTCTTCGCATCTATGTGCATTTTTGAAAAATTTGACACTTACTTTGTAATCTGCAACAAGTTTAAAATGAATTCCTCATTTCCAAAATTTATAAAAAAAATTCGCAAAGTGTCCTCCAATATGTTAACTATAAATATACTCTTAAGGGTATTGTTAGGAGTTAACAAATCTTTCTTCAAAATTTTCAGTACTTCTTTCTTGAAACATATGGATATTTTTGAAGGAATTGACAATCACTTTGTAATCTCAAATAAGTTTCAATTGATTTTCCCATATCAAAAAAAAATTTTAAAAATTCGAAAAGTAAACTCCATTTTGCTCTTCACATAACATGGTTTGGACTAAACAAATGCTTCTTAAAAATATGGAGAATTTATTTCCTCCTTACTATTGGTATTTGTGAAAAATTTAATACTTACTTTTTATCTGAAACAATAATCAGATGAATTTCTCATTCCAAAGAATTATAAAAAAAAATTCGCTAAAGTGTCCTCCATTATGTTATCGATAAATATGCTTATACCGGGAATAAATAAATCCTTCATAAAAGATTTAAGTACGTATTTCTTGAAACATATTGATATTTTTGAAAAAAGTGACGCTCACTTTTAAATCTGAAACAAGTTTCGAATGAATTACTCAATGCAAAAAATTATAAAAAATTCACAAAGAGACCGCCATCATGTTAACCATATATATGCTCTTAACGTGGCATGGTTTAGTCTAAACAAATGCTTCTTAAAAAAATTTTTAGCATTTATTTCTTTACATATTTCGGTATTTTGGAAAATCTTTGACGCTTACTTTGGAATCTGAAACAAGTTTAAAAAGAATTCATCTTCGCAAAGAACTATAAAAAATTCTCAAAATGTCCTCAATTATTTCTTAGCTTTTATGGGTATTTTTTATACATTAGACGCTTTCTTGACCATGCAACCATCTAAACCATGCCACGTTAAGAGCATATATATGGTTAACATAATGGAGGACATATATGGTTAACATAATGGAGGACATATATGGTTAACATAATGGAGGACATATATGGTTAACATAATGGAGGACATATATGGTTAACATATTTTTGTAAATTTTTTATAATTTTTTGCAATGAGAAATTCATTTAAAACTCATTTCAATTAATAAAGTGAGAGTCATTTTTTTTTCAAAAATACCAATAAGTTACAAAAAATAAGTACTGAAACTTTTTGAGAAGGACATGTTTACTCACGTTAGCAGCATATAAGTATAATTGAGCCGCGATGACTCAGGGGATAGAGTGTTCGCCTTCCAATGAGGCGAACCGGGTTCAAATCCCAGTCGATACGAATTCCGCATCCGGCTTGCACCAACCACAGTGCTGACGTGAAATATCCTCAGTGGTAGATGGATCATGGGTTAGAGTCCCCTTGTCGTCAAGCTAACCGTGGGAGGTTCTCATGATATTCCTATCCATGTAACGCAAATGCGGGTTAGCTTTATCAAAAAGTCCTCCACGAAGGCAAATTTCTCCCAATACTCAATCCAGGAGTTTCCTTGTCTTCTGGATTGGGCGTAAAACTACAAGGCTACAAAGTTGAGCATTAGTAGTCGTAAGGCCATGAAATTGGGGTGGCAGTTCAATGACGGTTATAATTATAATTAAATATAAGTATAATTAACGTAATGAAGGACAATTTGCAATTTCTTATAAATGTTTGGCACTGAAGAAATAATTTTAAACTTGGTTCAGGTTATAAAGTGAGAGTCATTTTTTTTAAAGAAAATTCCCATATGTGTCAAGAAATAAGTGCTCAGAATTTTTAAGAAGGATTTATTTACTTACCGTATGAGCATGAGCATATTTATCGAAAACATAATCGAGAACACTCTGCGATTTTCTTTTAACTTTTTTGCAATAAGAAATTCATTTGAAACTTGTTTCAGATAAAAAATGGGCGAAAATTGTTTCAAAACTACCCATAGTTGTGAAGAAATAATACTCAAAATTTTTAAGAAGTATTTGCTTAATCCAAACCATGCTACGTTAAGAGTATTAATATAGTTGACATAATGATCGACAAATTGCCAATTTTTTAAAATTTTTTGCATTGAGGAACTTATTTAAAACTTATTTCAAATTTCTAAGTGAGAGTGATTTTTTATCAAAAATACGAATATGTTGTAAGAAATAGGTACTCAAAATTTTTAAGGTTATATTAAGTTAAGAGCATATATGCAAAATTAACGTAATGTAGGAGAATTTGCAAATTTTTATTGATTTTTTACATTGATGAAATGTTTTACTGAGTATAGAACGGATGATTGCTTAAATCCTATACCGAATTGGTCCTTTCTTAACTTGTAACAGAGTTTAAAGAGTAATAATTGTTACTTAACTATTCAGAAATAATGCAAAATAATCATTATTTCATGGGAAGATGTTCTTAAATGGCTGAGTTATAAAACTTTGGTTTATTTAAAAATTAAAATTCTCTTTTATAAAGTATTATCACTTCAAACTTCTTAATGATACATTGCTTTTTTGATATATAAAATTGTAAACTTTGAGTTTAACATAGATTTTGGAGTATTGATGATTTTTTTTTCTTCATTTTTTTTCACTTTCTGTAACTTGCCTTCGTAAACAAAGCTAAATAACCTAATGTTAAATCCAGCTATTTACTCTTCTCTAATTTAAGCATTTAGATAAGTTTTATAGACTATTATAATTTAAAGTTATATAGCTTTATAGACTATCATAAGGTAAAACATCATTGGCAAAATTGAAAAACAATAACATTTCATCAACGAGCGATCTTATCTTGGTTAAAGATCGATATAAGTTTTATCTTTATTCAACTGGAGCACTTTAATACAAAAGATCGATTTTAAAATTGATATTTTAAAGATCTATTTTATCAATTTCAAGGACGAATTCGAACCCTATTCTCCATAATATTCGATAGGCAAAGGAGAAATAAAGGAATTTTATTTTCGTTATTTGAAACGTTTTTAAGTTTCAAATTTTATTGAACATTATTTAAATGTAAAATCAAAACGAAATTAAGTATTTCAAACTAGTTTTTGCTAAAATTGTGTTCCGATTCGATAATTCTGTACTTTCCGATAGAAATGTTTTTAATCGAGTTGTTAAATATAAAGTTATCGAAAAAAGCACTACAGCGTTGGAAAGAAATTTGAAACTTGTTTATAATTTTTAAAATAGATTTTATTAAAACTGATTGGATTAGAAATGAAAATTAAAGAACATTTAAGTGCCATTAATATAAAATATCTTTTTTTTTCAATTTATAATAAATTCATATTTCTGAAATAAGAATTAGTGCAAAGACATAGAAAAAGTTTGAGGCCAATAATGATATTAATTCAAAACATTTCTGAAACGTTTTTTAATCACAGTTTTAGTAATGTGCCATTTTGTCTTTGACTGAATAACTTCTAAAAGACAATTTTGGAAAAAACAAAAGTTCTACAAAAGAAATAAAAAATTTTAAAATAACTCTTTGATTACCTCAAAAATCGTCTTGTATTGCTTTTTATTCATTACTAATTCATTATTAACTAAAGCCTCAAAAGTTTTCTACAATATTTAAAAGCTATCTTTAAACGGAAAACGTCTTTTGTTATTGTTTTCTGATAGCTATTCATTTATGAACACAAATTTATGAAGCAACAAAGTCAGATTTTTTTCCATAAATTCATCTTTTGACAGAATGAAGTTGTTGAGATATACGTATATCTTGGTAATTCATTGAATTTGGGTTTTATCAGAGTTCGCTCCAGCACTGAAATCTGCTCATATCATATTTTATTTTCACGAGCTGCGATAATTGCGAAGTTTTCGGTTTCAAAGTAAGCCAATATCTTTAACCATCTATAACGTCTACATTAAGAATTCTTATCCTCAGCAAACATAAGTTTACGCCAGAAATTTAGTTTGTTGTTTCCAAAGACACGTGAGCAAGACTAGCTCGTCAGACATTGGTCTAGCGCTTTAAGTCAGGAATGTGACCTTTTCGTTTGACAAGAGAGCACCGCAAAGGTGAAAGTGCGTCTTGGTTTAGAATTCCAAGACAACACCACTCATTTGTGTGGCCACTACTTCAATTTAGATGTAGATATGGGGATACCCATGGTATTGCTCTGTACCCATGGTATTGCTCAGCGACCGACCACATGTCTTTCGATTGCACAGATTATACGAGCACGATATCACATATACTCAGTGGGTTTTAGCGGAGTCAAGGATAGAACCCCAGTCTTTCGGAACTGCAGTCCAATCCTCTAGCCACTGGGCTACCACGGTCCTAACTTTAGTTTTACACCATTAAATTAAACAAATTTTAAACATTCTTGAATGTATCATTTTAGAAACTTTGGTGTGATTGGGATAGCCTGGCTAGTAGGGAGTTGGGCCCATGTCCAAGAGGTCGTGAGTTTGATCCCCGCTGGCCAAAGACTCCCAGTGTAGTAAATGGTGACTGGTGCAAGTTAAATTTGCCGGGTCACAAAATCCCCCATGTTCTTACAATAAATTATACCTCGGGGAGGTACTGAATTGGAGATTGATTGTTCTGTGATTCAGATCCGAATTGCGATCCGTGGATGAATGAATGGGTCCGCTTTATAAATGGGTTTTGGCGTGTATGTGGCTGAAGTCGATATCTTGGCAATAGATGGCTCCACTAAAAACAAGAAAAAGCACTCTCTGCCTTAAATACTCTTGGTTTCACCAAACAGGCTAGCTGGATTGGCAAGTGGTATTAAAACAACTCAACAGAAGCTTTGGTTATGTTTTAAACTTATGAAATTCTAAAATGTTAACAATTTTTTACAACATTCCAAAGTATTCTAAATGTAACAAGAAATGACAATAAGGATGTAATAGTTGTTTAAGTAGCAAATCACTGTTTTTATGATACGACGCGTTTTTTTTTTTCAAAAGAACGCTAACCACAAATGGGTTAATATTACAGAGAGAAAAAATTCCTGAAAACTTCACGATCTGATTCACTGGGGATGTTTTATGTCAGCGCCGAGAAAACCCACCACTACTGTTGTAAATTGAACTTTGGTCATTTGTATCAGAAGCTATATACACTGAGTTATCCTGTCAGAAAGTCAAAACATAATGTATGAAAAAATGCATTTCTAAGTAGTAAACATATTTTATTATTTGTTTTAAATGCGGGGTGTTCTGTAATGACTACGGTTAAAATACGTTTTCAGAATCCTTGTCGAAAATAAAGACAATAAGTATACACGATTGGGCATAGCAAATCAATACTTAGGCAAAGAAAAAAAATGTATAGAAATATAACGAATCACAACAGAGGAAAGTGGGATTGAAAAACCGAAAATCTTGTTTGATTTCATATGGAAAATGAGTTAAAAGGTAATTATCACAGAAAAATTTTCATGCTTCCTCAGTCAATTTAACTGTTTTTCATGTTTTCCTCATTAGTGATTCAACGGATTTCAATTTTTAAACTTTCGTTTCGATCCCTAGGATAGATTTGTTTCGATTTTGTTTTTTTAATAATGATTTTGACAAGGAGGGGTGGCCATTACAGAACACCCCTTTTACTATGTTACACCTAACTTTACTGTTTACATGTATTATTTAACTTAAACAGGAGTTCGGTATGCAGCAATTCGACTATTATATCAAACATTATTCAAATTTATTTTCTTACAGATAATATACAAGGTGTTCTTTAAAAACAGCCTTTAATAAGTATTTTTAGAATTATCGTCAAAAATATGATGAAAAAAAACATACATATTGGAGTTATTTAAGCGAGGAAAAAACTATCTAAATCTGACAAATCACAGTACAGGAAAGCGTATGTAATAAATAACAATATAGGTTTTACTGCAGGAGGAAACAGAGAGGAGTTGAAAGACAATTATTAGAAACATCGCCACATTTCAACCTCTAATTAAGCCTGTTTTGATGTTTATTTCATTAACCATCCTCCGCTGTGATTTGTCAGATTTCAATAGGGTTTTTGTTTTCTCTTCGCTTACTTTGCGATACCCAATATGTATGCTTTTTTGTTCTCATTTCTGATAAGGAATCGAAAAATGCGTATAGATATCGTTACAGAGTAACCTGTATTTCTAATCCATGAAGATAGAAGATTGTGCTGAATTTATCAATTTTTCTTGCAGGAGACGGTGTCGATCGAGGGCTCAAGAAACAAGACTTCGCCTGGGCTATCAAGAGGAAGAAGAAGACAATGACGATGATTATAGCTGCATTGGGGTTCCGAGAAAACGGCAAATAACATTTGGTCCCCCTCATAGTACTTCCTATAGTCGATGGCTTAGTCATTTTAATGACTTTAATTAACTTCAAGTACTTGTTGATTGTAAATGGGAGCTTTATTTTCGAAGTAATTTTGAGCTGTCTGGATATGGAAGGTGTATTTTTATTTCGCGATTAAAGCAATTTATAATTAATTTCGATTTTAATGAATGGTTGATAGAGTAACCAGATTTTCAAATTTATACGCTCCCTGACTGGGTGAAATTATTTATTACATTTATAAAAAAAATATATCTTTCATTGTTGCTCATATGGCGAAGTTTAGTCACTTTTCATTAAGATCTGAAAAACTAAGCATATTTTTATTAATAAAAATATTTTGGATTTGTGAATATTATTCAAATGTATATCTTTATGGAATTTACTTCTTTTGTAAAAAATAGTTATATCTTTTATTGTGTTAGTTAGTGACGTTTGTAGATGTCACGTTCCCAGAAAACTCGTGTAAGTAAATAGGTTAAACCTCTAAACTATTACAAGTGTTGTTTATCTTAATTGATAAACATTAATATTTAAGAATTTTGACAACTATGATTGTTACAATTATTTCGTATTTTTTGCTAAACGCTAAGTAATGATAGAAAAGAATTTGAAATTTTTTAATTCGCTTAAATTTATATCAGTAAAATAAGAAGGAACTTTTTTATAACACTCATTAAGGTTTGAAATTTATATAACATAATTAAAAGCGTGTTCTACAGAGAGCCTTATGGCTTATAATACCAATTTAAATACTTAACTTTTATTAAGCGTTTTTTTAATTTATTGAACGTTTCATTGTTAAATTAGTTATCTTGAAATACTAAAGTAGAGTTCTTGTGAAAAATTTTAACATTTGGGAACAATTAGTCTTACTTATTTATTGCTCAGTGCCTTTCAGTTACAAAGATAATAAAAAAAAGCATTATATTACAAAGATAATAAAAAAAAGCATCGATAATATTACAATTTAATCAACTCTTTGCAAAAGGCCACGAATTAAAAAAAATTCGGGGGTTAAAGGGGGTACATCGAAATAGAATTCTTAGTTTTCTTTAATACTAATTGTTTTATTTTTCTTTTCTTGGAGTAATTTAATTCTTATTCATAACAATTGCTTAAAATAAACTATTTCGGGCAATAAAAATCTATTTAATTTAATTTTGGACTAGCGAAAATTGTCCATTTTTTCGTGATTTACCTCCTTTTTCAAACTGCTCCTTTTAAAAAATACTAAGGCTTCTAATTATACATCTTACAAAACTATGAACAAATTTTGGCTCTTGTATCTTGCCACTGCCAATTTAAACTTTTGATAACATTTCTTGAAAATTTGTTATTTTGCAAAATCTTATATTTTGAGGAAGAACAGTTTCATAAAATAATTTTTGAAGCAAAATTCTTCCCATTTATAAAATTTTGCATCAAACGTTTTCAAATCATTTAATTTAATATATAGGCTGCCAACCATTGGTTAACTAATGGACAGTATACGAGTTAACTCGTGTAGGTCCATCTATCCATTAGTTAACTAATGGATAGTATACGAGTTAACTCGCCTTGGTCAGTCTGTATGTTAATTGCTGAAAGGAATTCATCTGCTTCTCATAACAGAAAATTGATATGTATGGAAATATTTCCGATGTCAACGTCTGTTTTTTATTGAATGCAGAATAAGGAACTTCTTTAATAAATTCATTCTGTAATTTGTATCTGTAGTCTCTTTTTTTTTCGTCTAAAGTGAGTTTTAGGCTGACTGATTTCTTAAATGATTATTGTGAGTATCATGGTTAAGACTTGGTGTTGAAAATTAAAATAAATGTATGTAAGTAAGCCTAAAAAAAGATATCACCCTAAATATCTAGCGTTCAAATGATCAGATTTTTATACACTAAGTGCCAAATCTTAATAATTCAATGGGTTGATTTCAAATATGCTGATTAATTAGGGTTTTGTACGATTTAGTTTACGGGAGTCGGACACAGAAACTTACTTCTTCCGGATAATCAAAAATTTTTTTTTACCGGATTTGTATTCTTGATCCCCAAAATAGGGGAGGGTATTTATTTATGATTTCCTTATTTAATAATGGGCAAAACAATTTTGAAGCATAATGTTTCTTATGTAATTTTAAATTTAACAATAAAATGATAAAATATTCTCTTAGTTAAAAAAAAAGTTATATTTTATTTTTCATAAATTATTCGACCGATTTTGTTCAAATTTTAAGTTTTGACATTTAAAGTTACATAGCTGTAAATGACATAAAAGTTTTCAGAATTTACATTTCAAATGCTTTCTGCCATTATTAAATAAAAAAATTAAATATAATATATTATTTTTAAAAATTATTGCTATTATTATTACGCGAGTATTTTTGAGTTAGTGAATTTTATAATTGCGGGCAAAAACTCTTTGATTATCCTTAAATGTTACTGAGTTTTAGCAGAGAATGATACAACTGAGAAGAAAAAAAAACTAAAACATTAATGGGCTGAAGCTTTAGATTCACAGTCTATGACTAAACCTATTTGAACCATATTTTCAAGATTGCGACTACTCCCATATTTTGATCGTCCAAAAACCAACTCCGCCAAATGAAGATTTGTTTATTGAGATATAATATGTTTTTATCTCTTATTTCGCGGTTTATTTAATCCTTAGAACTGGTAAAATAGCATATTTGAGGTCAACCTTCTGAATCACTAACTGTACGGGAAAATCCGCTCATTAGAACAAAAGTTACTCAACGAGAAATCTTTCTTTTTTTTAATCCCTCACCGTTTTCTGATAAGATGGTTAATTGAACCACAAAACGTAATGCAAATACTCTTTGTATCGAAAATCAAAAATTTTGAGAGAAATAATTTATTTTTTATTAGTACTGATCATCTGCGCTTTCTTTCTTTTTTAGTATTCCTTCTAAGTATTTTTTTTTCAGTTTTTGCCTGAAAAAGATCTACTAAAAAATATTTTACTTCCCCTTTCTTTAAAGGTGGTAATGATTAATCAATAACAATGGTTATTTTCGTTGATCACAGAATAATGTTTATTGCGCAATGCTATTTATGCGAAATGCTAAAGAAATTTACTAAGTGCCAATTTTTTTCAATGACCTTAAGAGTGTTATGAATAAATATTTAAAAAGGCTGTTAAATTATTGCTAACTACATAGAAAACTATTAGCCTTTTTTCACAAAAATTTTGACATATTTTGGAAATACCTTTGCTGCACATAAAGTTTGCTGTATATGAAGATGATACTTACGTTAGTTGATCATTATAACCTGCCAGTCTAGACCATTTAACGAAAATAAAAGAATTACGTCCATCATTGCTCAAACACCAAAAGTAAAACGCGTTACTCGATATGCTAGTTTAATTTATATTTTGTCAAAAGATCCTGAAGACAAAAATAACAACATGTTTTTTTCTTCTTTATAATTACTTGATTAGCTCGGAACATTTTAAATTATTATTGCTGAACTATGAAAAGAACTTTCAGATAAGAATAAAACTATTATTTCACGGTCTGTTATATACATAATGCAGTATAATAAATGAGCTACATTGGGGCATTGTTTTGATTAGCACAATGTTTTGAATTTTTGATTTGGCACATTGTTAAAACTCAATTTCCTTACTAATTAAACTTTTTCTTTTGATAATACAACAATCTCATGAGGAAACCACCCATTAAATTTTGATACATGTTAAAATGTAATCAGTCATGACATTTAAATACTAGGCAAGCAAGTTTATTGTGAATAATTGCTTAAATTAAATGAGCGAGTGGAATTTCAAATTAACTGATTTCTTTTTTTTTACATGTAATGTTAGTTTTTACTTCTTTTTTTTTTCAAAATTTTTTCAATTATTTTTAATGCTTTCGAATAAATAAGGTTGAATAAAATCATTACTCATTATCTTTAGTAAAGAGAGGGTATCTAAAAAAAGAACTGAAAAACAGCCGTGATTAATGGGCATTCTCATAGAGTTATATTTTGTTATCGATTTTGCGGGTTTTAGTTGAACCACTTGAAACTTTGAGCTACGCCTATGAGCTCCAAAATTACGTGCTTGCATCAAGGGCGCAGTTTATGGTAAATACTAGACTCAAGCTCCCCAACATGCCTTCCGAGACTCATTAATAAGATTGGCAAAACCACGGTTATCAAATTCACGTCATCGAGTAATTTAGTAATTTTGACTGTGAAAGTTTCCCAGTCACATATGATTTGTGTGAGAAATATTTGAAAAGGCAATTTACCTTATTATTTTGTTCCCCAATGATGATACCTTCTGTTTTAGTAGTTACTAAACACAGACTCAGAAATACAAAACTAGGAACATTGCTCAAAATAGCATTTTGTGCGAGATCTTTGTTACTATCATTAAATCTTATTAATCTGAAGATAAAGTCTTAATTAATAATCATAAAACACTTGCCTAAAATAAAGAATTTTTATTTTTGATCCAGCTTCTGAACGTTCCTAATCACTAAATTCACCGGTATCAAGGCGAAGATAATTCTAGCAAAGGCAGACAAATTGGCAGGTCTTTAAAAATAATATTTTTATGTTCATCATTGCAGATGTTTATTTTTTACAAAGCAAATTACATGCTGCGCAATATTAACATATCTAAGATCAAAATAATCCAAACAGGAATCAAAAGTAACTAAAAAAATTATGGTTTTAGAAACAAAAATATTAACTTTACATTCTCAGAATAATTGATTTAACTATAACCCATATTAGACGATAAACTGATCTGCATTCGTTCAAGTCAATGCTTAGAATCATTTATCAAGAGTATAGATTTCGGAAATATTGCCATTAAGAAAACATGCTTCAAATCAGGTTGAAAATGCTTTGTAGCCGCTAATTGTTAAAGTCATAGTAAGATTTTTCAACTGATAACCCTGGAGATAACTGACGTCTAAATGAAAGAAGAATACTTGAAAATCACAAATTTAAAAAGTTCGAAAACTTTTAATTAATGAAAATGATATAAAAAATTGTCGAGTTGCCTTTAAATCCAACAACATTCTGCTAACCAGACAACTTAGCTAAAGAATAGCGAAGCACAAATCCAAATACTCGTACCCACTATCAAATTATTTAAATTTCAACCCACTACAAAATATCTTCATATTACATAAAAATAATCCACAGAACGCAGCAGAAAGAATAATTTAAGACTCGGTAATTTGCTGTACTAACTGTCAAAAACTTTTTGAACTATAACTAGAAATTCTGGAAGGAAAATACTTGACTTTTCATTTGAATTTGCTGCGAGATTATTTATTTGTTTATTTTTACTCTTAGCCTTTTTCCAGTTATAAATTTCTAAACATTGTCAGTCTAGTTTAGAACAATCTGCATAAAAGGTGTTTTGGACAAGCAGAAAAACTATGTGGCAGTTTTTTTTTAAATTTTATTTATTTTTTTTTATTATTATTTCTTTTTAAGGTTATTACTTGGATTGTGGTTTCGACTTTCCTTGCCACATTCGAGTAATTTGGTTTAAGGATTGTATGATACAATATGGCGGAACGATTTGGGAACATTTAATAAATTTTGGAAGTGATGGATTCATATGAGTGAACGAACCTCATGCATTCCAAAAATGCTGATATACATTTAGAAATGTATGCATTTTGTAAAAGAAATATGACAAAAACGAGCAAATCGAAATGTCATTTCATAATCCGTCATTAAAAAATAAGTTTTTATAAAAGAAATATGTCAAAATTTATGTATTTCTATAAAAGAAGTTTGTCAAAAACAAGTAAATTGAAATGTCATTCCATAATCCGTCATTAAAAAATAAGTTTTTATAAAAGAAATATGTCAAAATTTATGTATTTTTATAAAAGAAATATGTCAAAAACAAGCAAATCGAAATGACATTTCATAATCCGTCATTAAAAAATAAGTTTTTATCAAAGAAATATGTCAAAATTTATGTATTTTTATAAAAGAAATATGTCAAAAACAAGCAAATCGAAATGTCATTTCATAATCCGTCATTATAAAATAAGTTTTGAGTCAGATAAAACATGATATGTTGCTGTTTTTTTTAGGATTATAAAACGAAATTCTTACTTTACTATTTATTTTTAAATTTATTAAATGTAAAATTTATTATTTTTAAATTTATTTAATTTATTAAATTTTCATGAAATTAGGGAAAATAAGGTTTAAAATAATTGGAAACACCTATTTACAAGCCAACATCTTCTTTCGGATGATTTAGTAAAATAAATTAACATTTTATTCTTATAGTTGCTTTAAAATGATTAAACTTATTTTCTATTAACTATTTATTTTCTTAAACGATGTCTCAAACTCTTTTACTTTCAATTATTATCAAAAATAAATTTTAAAAAATTGATCTTTTCTATATACAGTAAAATTTCCACGAAAAGAAATAGTTTCCTTTATACTCAAGCAAAGCTCCGATCGACCAAAATGAGGACAAGGAGGTAATTACTTATTTATAATTTTAATACCAGCAATTTTGAAGTCATTCTATAGGATTGCAATATTTATCCAAGAATCCTTTTAAAATTATAGTAGTATTTAAATAGGAAAAGAGCTTTCAATTTCTTTTGTTCATTTTGGTCGATGTAAACTTTGCATGGGTAAAAAAGACACCATATCCTAAAACCGTCAATGTCAACAGTTTTTGCATGTAAACTCTTCCAAAACATTTACTGTTTAAAGAGAAATTTACATAGAATTTGTATAGAAGTGTTTCCATATTTTTGTTCGATCCCTGTACTCGCAAAAACATTTTCCAAGTAGGTATATAAGCTATTACTTGATTCTGGGAGTTAGTGGGAAGATGAAATTAATAGCACGAGGTAATCATATAAATTACATAAAAGTTATTATCATCAAAAAACAGCCGTGGTAGTCACGAATTTCACAATAAAAGAGTAGAATTATATGTTCTTAGTACCAATTTTGTTATCTTTTCGGGATAAGTAGAAGCTCTGATTTTTATATTATAGAACTACTCTTTTCGCAGAAAAATCATCACTAGTTAAAAGCTTGTTGCAAGGAATTAGGAAATAATAGCTTTCTCATTTTTAAATAACTAATAGCGAAATTTTCTTTCAATAAATAAGATTCTTGCCGAATGATTGTAATTTGAGTGGTCGAGGAAGATAAAAGGACAAGAAAATGTATTCAAGGAAATGATGAAGACATTATTACAAATAAGAGAAAATGGAGTAATAAGATATTTCTTGAGTTATTTCTGCGTTTCATTATTAATAGGAATTTATTAAGAAGCATTATGAAATTTAAATTTTTATGAAAAATGATTTTTACTTCGTATCAAAATGCGTAATATTTCTGTTAAATACTTTTAATATTCATAGAAAGATCATATTTATAAATTAACTTTGATAAAAACTTCATTTTTCCTAGCCATTATGTTTTTATTAGCCTAGCCATTTTAGATTTTCAAGCTGTTAAAAAATTTTCACTGTGATCAACATATATATATATATATGCATATATATATATATATATATATATATATATATATATATATATATATATATATATATATATATATATATATATATATATATATATATATATATATATATATATATATATATATATATATATATATACATATATGCATATATATATATATATATATATATATATATATATATATATATATATATATATATATATATATATATATATATATATATATATATATATATATATATATATATATATATATATATATATATATATATATATATATATATATATATAATGAGAATTTTCGGAATGGGCGTAAATTTCATTTCATTTTTGAATTTTCTAGTTGGAGATTATGTGTAAATACACACTGAGAAAAAAAGTATAGTCAAAATACCGGATGGGAAGAACGAAAAGCACGGTAATTTTTACCGAAGCGTTTTAGTAAGGATTTTGGTAAAATTAACTATAGGCTATAGTCTTATAACACGTGTAAAATTATGGTAAATGTGGTACGATTTGGTACTTTTATCATGATACCTTACAACATGACATAAAGATCATTTATTCGGTAAAATATGCTTTTCAGTTTTGTATTTTTCACTCAAAAGAGTAATTAGCTGTCACTTAACTCCCATCAACAATTTAAATAAATAGCCAATTTAAATAAACCATGGAAGTGAAAACAGTCAGTTACTGTGCAATTTGGTAAAAGGCATGTACATCAAAAGGTTTAAATTACCAAATTAATGGTTAAAGAAATTACTGTTCTGAAGAGCGTTTTGATAATTTTATCATGATACCTTAGAGCACGGCATAAAAACAATTATTCGATTAAATTTATCTCAGTTTTGTATTTTTAATACATATGTGATAGTTAAAACTATAATTTTAAAAGTCAGAATTTCCGGTAAACCATCATCATTTGAATGGAAAAATTACCTGATGAATGGTTTAAAATACCGACTCCATTTTTGTTTTATTAACAAAAAAAAGAAGTTTTTTTTGTTTTATTTATTTTTTTACCAAAAATATTTTTATTATATAGAACGGAAATTTTACCAGAAATTTTACCACCGTGGGAATAAGCCCTACGATAAACAAGTTCTACAATATGAAAAAAATGCAAAAAATTTAATTTTAAATTTATTATTTTATTAAATAATTAAAAATAACTAAGAAAAGTTAATTAATTTTGGTTTATTTTAAATAATATTTTATCACATTTATGAGTTTAATTTCTTCTAAGTTACATATTTCTAAGTAAAAATTACATTTTGTGCCGTATTTTAAAGCTCGGTTACCCAGAAGTTCTACATGACTGAAGCATTAGTTGTCTTCTCTATTGAACGAGTATTTATTTCAAATAATTTAAAATTTGGTTTGGTTGGTCTATATGATAATTTACTAGTATTTTACTTTTTATGGGGAAATTTACTGCTAATTGATTCTGAATACATGCTTTGAAGATTTGATTTTAAAACGTTTCAAAGCATTGAAGTTCGCGAAATAAATTGTTCGATAAATACTAAAGCAAAATTCACAAACATTTCTTAAATCATTATATGTAAATATTAGATTCAGAAATTATTCTATAAATATTAAATCATTTTGTAAAGCCCAAATAATTTTAGCAATAAATTATGATATTGTAAATAATAATTAACAATAACTCTACAATTAATTTTGAAAGCTCAATTTTTTAAATTTATTTTAAAAAAGAAACACTTCAAATTTATACTATGAAAAACTTATTCCAACATATTAAGTATTAGTTTATTTCATATTAAAGTTTCTTTAAAAAAAATTGAAAAATGCAAGGCAAAAACCCAAAATATGGAAATTAAAAGTTTTGGGAAAATCGTTTTCAGAAATACCTTAGTTTTAGGAAAAACATTTAAAGAGTTAATTAAAATATGCGTTTATGTAAATAAATAATAGCACTCATTTTTTGATTGCGTAAATGTATAACTTTTACAACCGAAGAATTAAATAATGTTATGCTAATTGTGAATTTGTGGTGAATATAAAATAATCTCATTTAAAAAGCATTGTAACAAAAAAAATTTCCAAAGTTTTATACTTTAAATAAAATTTTTAGTTTTGATTAAAATTTTTATCTTTAAATGAAGTTGAAGTTCTCTTTTAACCTGTTTTTGCTAATAGCAACTTAACATGTGTCAAATTTAGAAAATACCTCATAAATAACTGCAGACAGTTATTGACAATTCATATCTAACAACTTAATAAAAAAGGAAAAGAAAAGAAAACGAAAATGGGAAGCTCGATATATTTCTTGACCTAAAACAAAATCTAATTTCGTTGAACTCATAAAAATTTCATGCTTTCAGGAAAGAAGTGCAGAAAATATATAAAAAGCTTTTGTAGAAACTTATAAAGTGTACAGAACAAATACTTATTTTTACAAGGAGTTTCATTTTTCTTCTTATAGTTTATCAATTTACGAGTGTATTCTTAAAAGTAAACATAATTAAAATTGTAGGAAATCTACTTTTGACAAACCAAATGAGGCTGAATAACTTGTGACTTTTAAAACACTTGTACAACGTTGTAATTTTATTTTTTGTAAAATAGCTTAAAAATAATTGATCACAAATTATAAAATACTTTTGAAATCAAAAACAGAAAAAAAATATTTGAAGCTTTAATAGCAATAAAATAATTCAGCTGCTTTTATGCACGGAGGAAAAAAAACCCGGTTAAATTACCGTACTGCATAGTTATGACTTTTCTGGTAATAAAAAAAATATATACGGTATTTAAACCATTAATTTGGTAATTTTTCGTTCATATGGTAAAGGTTCACCTAAAATTCTGATCTTCAAAATCATAGTTCTTATTTGCACACTCTTAGAGAAAAACAAAAAAATAAAAAGTAAATTTAACCGAATAAATGGTTTTCATGCCATATTCTAAGGCGTCATGATGAAATTACCAAATTTTTCCACATTTACCAAATTTTATCACATATTACAAAATCATATTTTATTGATAATTTTACAAAAATCATTAACAGAGCACTTCGGTAAAAATTACCAAGATTTTTAATGTTCCCATCGAACCAGAAACACAGTAAGTTTTATGGTATTCTGGTAGTTTTGACTTAACTTTTTTCTCAGTGTGCTGTGAAAAAACAGTATCGACAAAGAGAAATTCTCGATCAGCTCGATCTTTGTAGATCAGCTGTTCCCACTTTTTTCCCAGATATGGAATTCTAAAAGATTGACCTTCTTTCGGTTGAAATCGAATTTATAAATAAAGTTCATCCACAAATGTGAACAGAAATATCCTTTATGAACATATAAACCATTATTATAACTATTAACATATAAAATTATAATTTTCAGATCCCTTGTGATTCTTCTACGGATGATAGCATCAAATTATTTCTAGAGCTACTTTTAACTTGCGTAACTTACATTTCTTCATAAAGCATAAACTTATATATTTTAGGAGAAAAATAATTCTTCAACTATTAAGTAATAAAAATTTTACTATGCAAATAGATGGTATTAACAGATATTTAAATAAGGTAAAATAAAGTATAAATTAAATTAATTGAGATAAAAATATATATATGAATACAAAGGTTGCTTTTAGCTAGTTTTTAAATTATCAAAACGCAACTGAATGAAGAATAACTATAAGGTTACTGAAACAATAGTTGCGGTTGCTTTCTATAATTACTATATGCCATCAAAAAGTCTACGAATGCTCAACTTGTCTACAAACGTCACCTGTTACTCGTCACGCTTAGTAATCACTTTAATTGTATTGGACAGTATATATATATATATATATATATATATATATATATATATATATATATATATATATATATATATATATATATATATATATTTCGTCTGTTCGTGTGTATGTCACTGAACTCCTCCTAAACGGCTGGACTGATTTAAATGAAATTTTCTGTGTACCTTCAGAAGGATTCGAGAATGGTTTGTATTTAATTTTTTTTCATTTTTTGGACAGATTTAACGTATATTTTAAATATATCTTTATTTAATCGTATTCGGATCCAAACTAGACATAGAAACATAATAAATCAAATATAATATTCACGCACGTTGCAACAAGTCATATTAAACTCTAATACTTATGCATGCCCTTAAAAGAAGAGCATCAAATATATTTGCAAGTAGGTGAATAAAGGCAATGATATAGCAGTACTTCGAGTTGAAAATACCAATGTGACTGCTCTTCCAGTGAATAAAAACGACGAAATAACGCTGTACCAAATAGGCCGGTAAATCAGCTCCAATGAAGCTGTTTGGCGTATCTTTGGTTTCCCAATTAATGAACGGGATCCAACCGTTATTCATTTAGCCGTCCATCTTAAAAACGGTCAGAGTGTATATTTCACGAACGAGACAGCGATTGACCGAGCTATAAATCCACCAAAAACTACACTCGCCAAATTTTTTGAATTGGGTAATCGTACGGATGCTTTTGGCGTCTTTGCACGGACATTACTCTACTCAGAAGTACCACCCTATTTCACATGGGTTCAAAAAAATGGACACCCCACAAGCAAGGCACACCGGTTGATGCATGTCCCGGTTTATTCAAATCAAACGCCTTGGGGAGAATATTTACAGTCAATCCAAGGCAGACAGTACTTTTATTTTCGACTGTTGTTGGTTAATTACACCGGCTCATTGTCATTTCAAGATATATGTAAAGTCGATGGAAATCAGCATCCAACGTATGAAGATGCATGCTTTGCACTCGGCTTGCTGGAAGACGACAATCAGTGGGAATGTATGCTTGCTGAAGCAGCATTGAACTGTACTGCAAAGCAAAATCGTCTACTATTTGCTATAGTATTAGCTACATGTTTCCCGGCCCGTATAGAAACGTTATGAGAATATCACAAAGATTCGATGACTGATGATATACGGTATCAATATCGCGCACGTTGCAACGATCTAACGATAGTATTCAGCGATGCTATGTACAATGAAGCACCGATTGTTATTGAGGATCTTTGCATTATTATTGCCAAATTGCCTCTCAGTCATTTCGGTATGCTTTCGCCAAATCGAAGTGCATCTGATTTATTAAACACTGACATGAATCGTGAACTTTAATACAATACGATAAAAATGGCAGTGATTGCTACTCGCAATGTTCCACTAATGAATGAGAAACAAAGGAGCATTTATGACCGCATTATGCTCGCAGTTTCAGCAGGACAATGTGAAATTTTTTCCTGATGCACCAGGTGGAACTGGCAAAACATTAATTACGTCGCTAATTCTCGGTGAAATACGATCAAATAATGGCATCGCGTTGGCCGTTGCATCATCTGGCATTGCGGCAATGTTATTGGACGGAGGCAGAACAGCTCATTCAGTATTTAAGCTGCCACTAAATATTCAAAACAACCCAGATGCAGTGTGCAACATAAAAAATATTTCTTCTATGGCCACAGTGTTAAAACACAGTAAAATTATCATCTGGGATGATTGCACTATGGAACACTAAAATCGCTTGAGGCGTTGAACAGGACATTGAAAGATATAAAAAAATAATGACAAATTATTTGGCGGCACTCTGTTACTCCTTTCAGGTGATTTCAGACAAACACTTCGTCATTCCGCTTTTAAAGTACGCTGATGAGATCAATGCTTTCTTGAGATCACCTCCACTTTGGCGTAGCGTTGAAAAAGTTCTACTAAAAGTAAATATGCGCGTCCAAATGCTTCAAGATCCATCTGCTGAAACATTCTCAAAACAATTGTTAGATATCGGTGATGGAAAGGTTACTAAGGATGAGACTGGATGCTTAAATTACCGGACGATTTCTGCACAATCATTGATTCACAAGATGCTCTCATTAGCCTAATATTTCCCGATGTACACACGCAATGCATTCATCATGAGTGGCTGGCAGAAAGGGTGATTTTAGCAGCAAAAAATGTGGACGTCAACGAATTGAGTCTGTAGATGCAAAAGTTATTGCCAGGTAACTTGGTGACATGCAAATCCGTTAATGCAGTTTGCGATCCCATTGAAGCTGCAAATTTTCCAACAGAGTTTTTAAACTCATTGGATTTACCTGGCATATCACCGCATAATTTAGTACTCAAAGTTGGATCTCCGGTTATTTTGCTTCGTAATTTGAACCCACCTTGGCTGTGCAACGGCACGTGATTAGTCATTAAAAAATTAATGAACAACGTCATCGAAGTCATTATTTTAAATGACAAATTCCGGGATGAAAGTATATTACTTCCACGAATCCCTATTATGTGCCAATCCCTATTATGCCTATTATGCCCCCACAGATGTGCCAATTCAATTTAAACGCATTCAGTTCCCCATTAGATTGGCATTCGCAATGATAAGGCCAAACAATGTCTGTTTGCATCTTAGACTTGAACACACCATGTTTTTCGCACAGATACGTGGCATACTCTCGAGTGGGCAAACCATCCAGTTTATTTGTGTTAGCTAAAGATGGAATGACAAAAAATATTGTACACTCCATTGCACTAAGAGATTAATATTGTTGACTAATATTTTCAGAATTCGTTGTATATATAATTTGTAAGAAAAAGTTGCAATAAATTAAAAAAATATATTATTTGGTGTGTTGTTACTTTCACATTCCGTCATCGTTCACAGCGCTCCATGCCTCTTCCACTCAGATACCACAAACGCACATATTTACAATAAATAAGATATATTTTCAAACTCTAGAAATAATTCATATGGCAAAACATCGTTTGCCGGGTCAGCTAGTATATATATATATATATATATATATATATATATATATATATATATATATATATATATATATATATATATATATATATATATATATATATATATATATATATATATATATATATATATATATATATATATATATATATATATATATATATATATATATATATATAACATAATAATATATATATATATATAACATATAATATAATAAATAAATACAAAAAGAACAAAACGAAGAAAATTAAGAAAAGCAATAAGTTTTAATTACTGCGCATAAGCTGCTAGTAAATAGAACTCACAAAATAAGTTCAAAATGTAGAGAAAACATGGAAAAATTACAGAGCAATGAAAAAAGGGAAAAGAAAAATATTAATAAAAATAATAGAAAGAATACAAAAAATCCGGAAAAAGGAAAAAAAATTATAAAAATCTGGAAAATGAAAGATATAATCTTCTCATCAGCTCTCACGATTATATCCGCAAAAAGGAGTGCTTACTAATATTGTTACAACATAGCCAAAGCAAAGTCTATCAATACACTCCTTTTGGCGGATATAATCGCGTGAGCTGATGAAAAGATTATATCTTTTATTTTCCGGATTTTTATACATTTTTTTCCTTCTTTCGTAAATTTTTTTCCGGATTTTTTTTTATTCTTTCTATTATTACAAACTAAGGTAAACAACGTTTAGGAGCACAAAAATATTTTTAAATGCGGACAGCTGTCTCGGATGCTCAAAGGGCAACCTTCATCAGTGCACAGGAGCAACTTTGAGCATCCGAAACAGCTGTCTGCATTTATAAATATTTTTGTGCTCCTAAACGTTGTTTACCCTAGTTTGTATTTTAGCACAAAGGTCGCCCACTTGTGTATTTATTTATTTCTATTTTATCATTATATTTATTTTTATTTTTCCCTTTTTTCATTGTTCTGTAATTTTTCCATGTTTTCTCTGCATTTTGAGTGCATAACCGAAAATGAGTTTTTATTGTATAGTATCATACTTTGCTAAGCAGAAAAAATATCTCACTTCTTAGTCCAAAATAATATAACACTTATATTGAAAAAAAAAACGCTTTGAAAGACCCCAAACACGAACCGTGAACTCTAAACAGCACAATCACGCGTTCAGACATTCTACTACCTCGGCAATTTTTTATGTGGAGAACGCATCAAAAATGAAGCATCCTGAGAAAAATAACGTGTGAGGGATAATTTATGAATTGAAAAAAAATTCACAGCGTGATTAGTTTCAAATCGGCCTTATAGGAAAGAGTGGATGTATACTTTCTAGAAACTTGGTTATATATGCCTATAAATATTTATAGAACATTTAAAAAAAATTCTTTTGTCCAAACTACGCTATATTAAATCTTAAGTGGAAAATGTCACATGGTGGACAGTTTATAATTTTTTTAATAAAGTTTTGCACTGTGGAATTCACTTATGGAAGAATGGACAACCTGTTTTCCAAATGTTCCCAAACCTGTACCTGAAACGAAATTTTTATGGTAAATTTTTTAAAAAAATGTCCAAAACAAAAACCAAATTTGCTATCGAAATCACCATTTACAAATTTTGAGAAAAACTTTAAAAAAAAATAAGAAAATTGAAGAAGCAATGGACGTGAAAAAAAGCACCCATACCTGACTAAAAATACTCAGAGAAAATTTTTTAAAAAAAAACATTTTTTTCCAAAACATGCTATATTACGCTTTTGATAGAAAATGTTATATGGGAGATATATAAATTTCTTAATTGATACGTTTGAAATTGGTTTTATCGAAAGAATGTGGATCATATTTTCAAAAAATACCTAAAAATAATTTTATAACATTTAAAAGAAAAAATAGTAAAAGAAAACTAATCTTGGCCCTAAGATGCATGCATTATGTGAAAAATATCGTAAACCGGGCATTTAATAATTTTTGTTGCATTTTTTGTTTGTCAGAATTCATTTAATTCATAACTTGCTTAATAAAAGGAAAAACACGCGTCATTTCATTTAAAAAATACTAATATACTCCTAAATATACTTATAGAGCATGATTTAAAAAATTATTTTGTTTAAAGCACACTGTATGAAACATTTGATGGTGGGATTAAGACTTTTTTTAATGGCTTTTTAGTACCATGGTTTTTGCTTTTAAATAAAAAAACACTGACGATGCAAGACAAAAGAACTTCTTAGTTCAAACTTTAGACAAATATTGTATAAAGAAAATAATTAAAAAAATTTATTATATTTTCACATAATTTACATGCAAAATTAAATCTTCCCTTTTTAACCTGCAACTGCCCAAAATATTAACCTATATTAACTCAACAAATGCAAGTGCTATAGAAACTCTATTATACATCTATTTGGCATTTTTTTCCACTTTTAACTTTGCTTATAATGATAAAAAGAAAAGCCCTCCTTAATTGGCATGCAAAATTAAAAAAAAAAAAAAAAAAGTCTCATAAGACATTAGATTTTGTAATTCGTTTAGAATACATATTTTTGATTCGAGTGATACCAGAGGTTCAATTTTCGAACCTAGAATCAATCATGATATAAATTTTATTTTTTAAAATAATTGGAAAAAAAATTTTGTGTCTCAATTCCGCGTATTAGGAAATTCTAGTTTCTTTGGGTCTTTACGGTTTTCGTATTTTCTCGAATTTAGTTTACAGCAACGTCTAATTAACTTACCCATATTACGTAATACAGTTCACGTTTGGAACGTTGTAGAGCATGTCGTATATTACAGGGTGGACGCCATTGTCAAATATGGTAGAAAGATCTCATCTTGTACTTTTTTTTTCCTTGCTGGAAATACAGAAACAATTATTGACTTTGAAATAACCATTTGAAAATTCATGAAGTGGATTTGCAATGTAAATTTTATTGCCACTGATAAGTTTATGAAAAATGTAGGAGTTTCATTTTCAACAAAAGACATCAGTGGCGAAGCCAAAACTTTAAATCTAGCCTCAAATTACATACCGCATAATTACATACAAATTATAATCAAATTACATACAGATTTTAATCAAATTACATACAGATTTCTACTCCATTTCATGCTTGGACGTTCAATGAATTTACACTTTTTATCAAATTTTTGCCACAGTAAATACAGAAACAAATACTGTTTTTCATTATAAGTCATCTCATAAAATCTGGGTTTTACATCACACACTTATTTACGACCATTAAACTTCAATAATAGATATAAAGCTGATATAACATAATAAATATTGAACTGGTTGAACATAATTTTATAGTGTGAACCCCAAACTCTTCAATGGATATCATCGTGTCGGGTGTCGAGCAATTAAATTTTCGAATTATATTTCAAGTGCATGTTCAGATGTCGTCTGTTTATTTAAAGGCAAGTTTAAAAAAGAAGAAGTCCAACAGCGTTACTTTAATATTTCATATTTCATTTTATTTCTTTAATCATGTTTTGTGAATGTAAAGTGTTCCCTGTAATTGCGCCAAGTAAAAATGCATAGATCTTTAATTTATAACGATAAAAAGTAATAACTTCATTTTAAAGTAATGTTTATTTAATAGCAAAAAAAATTTGATAAATAAATATTCTAGACATCTTGAAGGAATATTATAAATATCTATGAATATTATAAATATTATCATTATAAATGAATAGTATAGATATCAATAGATTAGCTTGAAAAATCATGAGCAAATAGTATGAAAAATATATTTTACTTTTTTTTTAAAGTTATCGATTTTTATCACCTAATTATGTATAAAAAAATGTTTAAAATATTAAAAGAAGCTTAAATATTCATTTGCTTATTTCCATGCTGAACTTGTTTATTAGAATAGAAAAATTAATACAAAATCGAAACTAAATGATCCTTATTTTTAATTTTTTTGTACAATAATTTAAAATACAAGATGATTCTTTGGATGAGCATGAGCAATTAAAAATATAGTTATTTTTTAAAATAGTTACCTGTATTTCTTCTTTGTGTTTCGAAAAAAAAATTATATTGCATCGATTAATTTTCTTCATAATTTCTTGTTTATTTTTTTTTCTCGACAAAAAGAATAATTTACTGTGTGGCTCCTTGTAAGTTTTTCCATTACATTATTTATTTATTTATTTTGTAATTTTTAAAAAACTATATTCTATAAATGGATTAATTAACTCTTTTTGGAATTCATATTAGAAAATGAGTTTAAAAAATCACTAATGATTCCTTACCTCAAGTTTCAGATTAAGTTCAGACTTGTTGCATGCGATTTAAATTAAGTATAACAGATATTTTTCAATGTGATACAATTTAATTTTGTCTGTTAATAGAAAACGATATCTTTTTTAAATTTATATTTCATCAAACGATTTCTTATAATAATGAATATGTGTGCTTAACTCTCTGTTATTACAGTTCTTAAAACAAAAAAGTATTTAATATGCTCTTACTGGCAGTTTAGCACCACATTCACTTTGTTTTTTTTTTCTTCTGCATTATACGACGTAAAATCTCTCTCTCAATAAAATTCAAAAATTATTTTTATTTGTTTTCTTCTTTAAAATTTTGGCAGATTAGAATGCAAAAATGTACAATTTTCAGTAAAATAAGGCCCATGTGTTGCCTTATAAAATAAATTGTAATTTTAGAAAAAATAAATAAAGAAATTCTGTATAAAATAATCGAAACGAAACGATTTTTTACGAAAGTGTGCGAAATTTCAATATGATCAGTGTATTGCAGTTCGATAACTAACGTAAAAAATAAAGATTTGAAAGAAGTCTATTTTTGCTCACGACAGTTCGAACCAAATGGGAGAACCTGTTTCCTATCACTTCATTGACATAAACTTAAAAATAGTAAAAATAGTCAAAACATTTTGTATTTCTAGTAAAAAATAATTTCAAAAATTCACTAAAAAAATACATAAATAAAAAAGCCACAATTAATTTTCATTAAACTCGAAACAAATTTATTTTAAACAAATAAAGGTTTTGCACGATTTTGTTGAAAACTATATATTATCTTGCAAATTAAATTAATTTTCATAAATTAAGTTTAGTTCCAAAATTTCTAGTTTCAACAACTCTGATTACTAATAAAATTGGGAGGAAAGTTTAATATTCTCTTCATTAAATCAATCTACAAAGATACTCTTGACGATGCAATTAAATTCTTGAAATTTGGTCGCTAAAAATTGTTTTACTTTTATATTTTCTTTTGCTTCTTTAAAAAAAAAAAAAAGAAAGTATTTCGCTCGGTAAAAGGTAACTTTATGTTGAAATTACTTTTTTATCGGAGTTATAATGATGCTAGAATCATTAAAATTGGAGTATTTTATAAAGCCCTTGCTCATTAAACTGAACTTTTCAATTAATTTTTCGGTTTATGAAATTACGGGGAAAGCGATTTTAAAGTGTCTCTTTCCTAATTTTCGTAATTTCTTAATTTGTACCGGCGACGTCAATAGATGGCGCTTTCTCAAATCTCTGCAGACGGCGTCCCAGTTATCAAACATTGGCATATTCCAAAAAATGTTGAAGAATCGTCTGAAAGCGGTGAGTCACATTATTTTTCTTGTCATTTTTTTTCCCAACAATAAATCATTGAACCTTTATGATATTTGACTTTTCAGTCAAACTTTAAAATATGAGTGTGTTTAAAACAAATTTATTGAAGGCTTTTCGAATGTTTGATGGTCAAAGCTGCAGGCTGGGAAATAAAAAAAGAGATTGCATCTTACATTCTCCGATGGAAACTTAAAAGAAAAACATAAGGATTGTTTCTCTTTCATCGCTATTTCAAAAGTAAGATTGCGTGAAATTTGTAGTAAAAAGATCCCGATCCTAGTTCCGAATGTCGGATCGATCTTGTTATTTATTATGGTGTGAGTTATTTATAAGAACGTTAGACATTCTATTGAGTTTGTCATAGTTACTCCATCTCACGCATTCCGCCACACATCTAAGAAGATACAATAGGGACCTTTATTAAAATTGATATTCGTAGTTATTGATTTTGACAGTAACTAAGAATGTCAATTTTGTACCGTTTTGATTTCTGTTGAACATAAAAGATGATGAAGTATTTAATTTAGATAAAAATTTAATTGTTATTCGAAAAATTAATTTCCCAGCAATCAGAAAAAAATAATTTTTTATCAATACATATATAATACTAAGTTATTGCTCTTTTTCAAACTTTATTGAAAAAGCATTTAGAGTAAAAAATAAAACTTACATTTAAATTATTATAAAATATTGTAGCACCTACATTAAAATTTTTTGTAAATTTTTATGTTGACTTATCAAATATTTAATATATTTTCAATGACTAAGTTTAAATAATAATAGGCATTTAAATTTATACAGAATCATTTTTCAATTTTTTCTGATCTAATGAATGAATTGAATTAATATTTACTTTGAAAATTCATATATAAACAGAAGAATTTTTCAAAAGTAAACATTCTGAAACTTTTGATTAATCTATGTTTGAATTGTAAATAAAGGTCGCTATCGGTTTTTATTTATTTTTATGTAGAATGGGATTCTCTTTTAAAATTTTGGCGACTGAGGCGAACATTTTCTTTGTGACGTGTTTTTTCTGATTGAAGTGAATAATAACGAAATCCGGGCTAGATTTTTACAACTCGGGCTTAATTTTTATTAGATTAGTGCTAATCATGCTTAATATTTTGTTTTAAAGAAGTTTTTTTTAATGTATTTCCTGTTTCAAGTTATATTATTTTAGTGACCAAGAAAACTCTTTTCTAGTTTAATAATGCTAGACAAAACTTGCGAAAATGTTTTAACATATCGAGACATTTTAAAACATGTCTCGAATAATGTTTTATTTCGTATTATCAGTATAGTTTGAATTGGAAGCTTATTCTTTTTAAACATTACCACTGCTTTTATAATTATTTATCAGATTAATTATTTGAATAAATTATTGTTTTATTCTATTTATTTTTAGCATATGCTAATCATTAAGTTCTTTATACCTATTTAAAAAATTGTTGTTTGGAAGGAAAATGTGTACTTAATCGAATAATTTTTATTCATTTATTTAGAATGTTAAAAGTTAAAATTAACCATGTATTTGTATTCCAACAAATTTCGAAAAAGAAATGAGCGACTCGCAATTTTATCAATATTAAATTAATTAATCGAAGTGACCAAAACATTTGAAATTTTTATTTAATTAAGTTTTTGAATTACTTATTTATTTATTTTTTTTTGAAAGATCCTGTTTTTGTGAAAAAAATCTACTCATAATTTACTTAATCTAATATTGTAAAATGGGATTCATTCTACCATATACAAATTTTTTGTATTCCTCCTATGTAAATTCTTTGATTCTATCTAGCCCTATTTTAGCAAATGTGTGTAAATTTGTTTTGATTGCGAATGTGTGTAAATATGTGTGTGTCCTGGTTTTGTGAAGAAAAAAAACACAAAAGCTTTGTCTTACACGGAGTTTTTGTTTTGAAATTATGAAAAAAAGGCGTCATCGTAAAATTATGAAAGAAAGGAGTCGTCGTATGCATTTTTCAAAAGAAGAGTTGAGTGAAGTGTCCATTTTCAAAATGAAAAAGAAAAAAAAATGGGAAAGATCCGATTTCGCGATTTTGTAAAGGTCGGTTAAGGTTTTGAAAAGTTTTTTTTTTTTTCTTTTTTTTTTTTAACGGTCCCAAATTTTGTCTGAAAGTATAATATTTCACTTTTCTTGTTGTAAACGCAAATGTTAAAGTTAGTTTTGAATCTATACATTTTAATGAGAGAGTATTTTAATGAATATTTTTTACCAACTGTGTGGTAATGCGAACTATAATTTTGAGAAATAGAATTTTTGATGAAAACAAAATATTATGCGTAGAAAAATATCAAATGAATTGTTTAAATACTATATTTTGGTTTATAAAACCAAAATTATGTTTTTATTTTTTGTTTTAAGCAGAATAATCATTACCATACAGTACGGTAATTTTACCAAAATTTTTTTCTTCTTGAAGATGTGCATTACTTATTTCTTCTTGAAGATTGTGCATTATTTATTTCTTTTTTATCCTCCTTTTAATACTATTCACCTTAATTTTCTTTTCATTTTCTGACCCTTCTGATTTTAAATAAGGATATTATTCCTTTATTATTGCACCTTCTCTTCTGCTATTAATAACAATCTAAGATGTAGTCTGTTAAATATGGTGTTCAGTATATGTGAGGAAAAGTCTACTTTTGGATATTTTTTGCTTAATATTTTGTTTTCAAGAACAGTGAAACTTCTAATCGATAATTCATATGTAAATATTTTTATGGTGTTGAAATGGTAACTTTGAAACTTCTAATCAACAATTAATTCATATGTAACTATTTTTATGGTGTTGAAATAGTAATCTCCCATTAAATGCAAATTAATCTCCCAATAAATGAACTTAATACAACCTAAGATGTAGTCGGCAAAATATGTGAGTTAAAGTAAACTTATAGATATTTTTTGCTTAATACTTTGTTTTCAGGAACTGTGAAATTTCTAGACAATTAATTTATATGTAACTATTTTTATGGTGTTGGAATGGTAATCTCCCATTAAATGCAAAACTCGTAATAAGTATTCCATAAAATGTTGATGCCTATTTTCTCACACTTTGTTAATGTTGTTTAATTCCCTTGTGCTCAAAACGCCCCGAATATCAACGATTTTCATTCTAATCATATCCTGTAGTTGAAAATTGCCTAGTGAGAATCAATAAAACCTTCCCGAGTTCTCAAATTATGTGTTTTGATTACCAGCCAAAGTATAAATTGAGAAAGCTTACTTAGTCAGGGTGTAGTTGATAACGCTCAAATTCGTAGCCTTTTTAAAATTTCGATAATTTTTAAAAAAGCGCTTTGGTAATTACTTCGGTAAAATTAACAATAAAGTATGGTTTTATAATTCGTGATAAGATTTGGTAAACGAGGTAAAATTTTGTAGTTTTATCATATTTCAGAACATAGTTAAAAAAACATTTATTCGGTTAAATTTATTTTTCAGTTCTGTGTTTTTTACTAAACCTGCGGTAATAAGAACTATAATATTGAAACCAAAATTTTCGGTAAACCGTTACCATATGAACGGAAAAATTACCAAATGAATGGTTTAAATACTGTATATTTTGCTTTTATTAACCAAAGTATGCTTTTTTTTTAATCAGAAGTTTCATTGCCAGACAGTGCGGTAATTTTACCAGAACTTTTTTCTATTGTAGAAGTCTTATTTCAAAAACTTATTAAGTGTTAGAGCATTGTTAACAAAAGTTAAAAGAGGGGAGAAAATTCAACAGGCAATAAAAATCTAGGGATACATAGCTTGCTCTGTTGTGGAAAATGATAAAAAGTAATTAAAATAGAGAAAACTAGTTAAACAATCAGGCTTTCCATTAGCAGTAAAGCTAAATAATATATAGCGATTTTCATTATTTTATAACACTTTCTAAATTTGAATGACAGAAATATATCACATTTTTACTAAAAAAAAATAAGTAAATTAAAGCTTAAAATATAAATGGAAATCTATTTTAAGAAAATATTTATCACTCTAACTCATTAGAAGATTCAAAAATAATTTGCGACTTTTGCTTTGAAATGGGGTAATAAAACATTTCGTCGATTTTGAAGCGAAATACACAACTAATCAAATTAAATAACTGTCAAGAAAATGAGAAGTCTGGGTAATAAAAATCCACTTTTATTGAAATAAAGTTTCTATTACTCTATACTTCAAATTTTTATTAGATAGTGCTATTTTTTTCTTTAAAGTTAATGGCTTTTTGTCGTTCTTAACATTTGCTTCTCTTTTTTAGTTGGTGGAATGTTCGGCTAGTCGAAGGAAATATTTTATAAGAAAATATTTTTTCACCATAAATAGACAAAACATTAAAACTTTCTATCATCTAATTCATTCTCTAATAATTTCAGAAACGTGGAAATGAACTATTTTTTCCCATTCTTCTGTGAAAAATCCTAATCTAATATAAAAAGTATTTGATCGCAGTTTTCCAATATTATTTTGTGTTATCATTAAATGTCGTGAAGTCAACTAGGAAAATATTTTGAAATATCTTGTATAAAAGCTTTTGTTTTATTTGAGAAGGTTGAGAAATTATGTTGGGATCGATGAAAAATTGCTGTATTACAATATTTTTACACAGTTAAAAAACCATCAAAATCTAAAACTATTTGATATTATATAAATTTATATAAGTACTACACTGTAAAGAAATTCCGAATGAAATTAGAGTATAAAGTACCGGCAGTTTGGGTGCATCATCCGTAGAATCAATTTTACCGTAAATGTTATACCATAATTTTTACAGTAATAATTACCGTAAAATCACTCGAATTACGATCACCCGAAAATCACTCGATTATACGGTAATTATTACTGTAAAAATTATGGTATATCAGACTTTTTTTCCCATACCGGTTTCTTGAGTGCCAGTACTTTCAACCGTAATTTTTTTCATACAGTGTATGAAAATGTGCTTAGGATATCTACAGAATTTAAACTTATTTATAAATCAACAAGCTTAAAACTTTTGTCTTGGAATAAAAAAAGTATAGTAAAAAAAATTTCTAGTCAGACTTAAAAAAAAAAAAGAGGTTGCATTTACAATTGAGCGTTTATGCCTAGTGCCTTCGATAAAATTATAGAGAAATGAATATTTAAAAATAATTTCTGTCCAATAAATAATTATTAAGGAACTTACAGTGTATTTTTAGAATCATCCCTAAATAGGCTAGTCCAAATAGGCATGAATGAGGTACTTCTTCAAATTTTTTTCTTCATGAAATTGTTTTTTCTTTCTTTTTTTAAGAATTGTTGCCAGCTTAAATTTTAAAGTTATTCTTATTATAATTATTAAACTTTCTATGTTAAGTATGCTGGCATTAACTACTGAGTTATGTTGGGTAACTCTATATTTGAAAAAAAAATTACATCTGAAAAACGGAACCTTCGAAATTATTAAAACACAGAGTATTAATCAATTATTACCCTAAAAAATGAAGTTGTAAATGGGTTTCTAATACAAATAAAGAAAAAATTCAACAAAAATGTTAAATGAAATTCAAGAGAATTATCCGTAGTTATTAAACATCGTAAAATAAATAAGAAGAAAATTTTTTTTTTTAAAATTAAAAAAAAAAAACTGTTACACTAATATAAATATTTAAGTGAAGTTCCCTAGAAACTTTTTTTAATAGCTAACAAATCATTCTAACTCATGTGCAGTATCTTTATTTTATTATTTTATTCGGCAATAGTAAATAGAGTACAGTGCGCAGAAAAAAAGGACCACCCTGAATAACTTTTGATTTAATGATCGAACTTCACGCTCTATGACTCAATCTTATTGGCTCGAGGGGGTGACCTCAAATATGCTGATTAATAAGTGCAGACGGTATTTTAAGTTACGAAATCAGACACATAAACGTACTTTCTCTGAATAAACTTACTTTTTTTTCTCCACTGATTCGGATTTTTGACCCCCTAAACATATAGGGGGTAGCCGCAATCTGGAAATATGATCCCAATAGTTCGGTCAGAAGAGCGCTTCAAAGTTTGAACCCCTTAATGTTAATTTTACTTTTTGCGTCTTTCGCTATATCTCAAAAAAATTTTAAGCTAATTTTTAAAATAAATTTGCACACAATTAAGAAATTCGTTTATCCAAAAAATAATTCCATACGGAAAGAAAATTTCAGTAAATATTTATTATTTTATTTAATAAAGGTCGAAAAAATTGTGAATTGTAAGGTATGCAAATTTATGCATCATTTAAAAGAATGTAACTTTACATGATAAATAGAACATTTGAACAAAATCGGTTGAATAGTTCCTGAGAAATTAAATTTCAAAAAAGTCAGATATTTAAAATTCGATTTCTCAGGAACCATTCATCCTATTTTGCTCAAATTTTGTATTTTGCTATGTAAAATTATGCTCTTTAAAATAATGCAAAAAATTCTGTACCTTCAATTCGAAATTGTTTCGACCATAAAATAATAAATATTTACTAAAAAAAGTCTTTTTTGCCTGGAATTACCTTTGGATAAGCGAATTTTATTATTGTGTGCAAAAAATTTTCAATTCGCTTAAAATTTTCTCTGTATATCTCGAGAAATTTTTACATTCGAGAAATTTTCATTATATGTGAAATACGAAAAAAGTAAACTTTGGAGCGCTCTCCTGACCCAAACTATTGGGACCATATTTCCCTGATTGCGGCTACCCCTATATATTGGGGATCGGAAATCCGAATCCTTCGAAAAAAATTGTATGTTTATTCAGAGGAAGTACGTTTTTGTGTCTGTTTTCATTACTTAAAATATCGTCTGCCCTTATTAATTAGTATATTTGATGTGACCTCCTCGAGCCATTAATATTGGGTCCTAGAACATGATGATCCGATCATTAAATCAAAAGTTATTTAGGGTGTTTTTTTTTTTTTTTTTTTTGTATGTGTGCACTGTACGTAAATAGTTTTCTTCAAATGTTAGGCTTTGTTACTTCGACTTTTTAAAATAAAAAAGGATGATCAAGAATTATAAAAAAACTGATGTGTAAACGGGTACCCCATGCAAGTAATTTGAAAAATGAAAATTTTCGTAAGAATTTAACATTAGCTTCAAATGCGTAGATTAATCTGCAATTATAAGAAAGCATTAACAGGAAAAAGAAAAGCAAAATTGCAGCACCGATTTTAAGAGGTGTTAAATTTTTTTTAAGTATTTTCTTCGCAATATATTAAGTATTTTACTCCTTATCATTTGCATTAATTTTTTTGTATTTTCAAACCTGTATGAAAGAAAATAAGATTTCTTTACATGTTACATATTTTATTAATATATTTTATCAGTTTTATTACTAACAAGCGGATGATCAAGAATTAACCAAGTGATCGCCGGCAGTCCTCTTTTTCTCATTTTCTATCAATATAAAAAGATTTTGAAGTAAAATACCAAAATCAATAAAACGGAAGGTTTTTTTTCTAGCACTTATCCCATTAAAACATTTTTATCGGCTTATTTACAGATTTAGTTGTTTATTTTTTCTTGGCTTATTATTTCTTGACTTATTATTTCTTGCCTTATTATTAGCTTTTTTTATTCATGATAAATAACGGCTTTAAACGTAATCTAATGTAAAAAAATTAAAAATAATTCATATTTTTAATAACTTATTCTTGAGAAAAATATTAAATGTTGCTAAATTAGAATGATTCTAAAGCCTGTATGAGAAAATATATTTCTTAAATTTAAGTATATGAGATTTCGTTGTATGAATTAATAATTTAACAAATTAAAAACTTATTTATTAAACGTGACAAAGTGTGAATTAATTAGCTTTTAAAATTAGCCATTAAAATTAACTTTTTGTTTTCTGTTTTAAGTTTAACGTCCTAAGTAGCACAAATGAGAAACAACGTATTTCTTTTAATTGAGCTGAAGTTCACAATTTGGCAGAAAATCCTGCAATTTTAAAAGAAAATTACCGAGTGTAGAAAATAATAGAACCATCTTAAAGCTTATCTTTAAAGCTTACAGAAAATGTGATGTTTGCGTGCAAGTAGAGTTTGTTAAGACCTTAATCTGGGGAAGAAATCAATGTTTCGCGTATTTTAATAATGCTCTTCTTTTTTCTCTCTTTCCTCCTAATTTTAGCTCGAATCCTACATTTTGTTTTATTTCCCAGAAAACATATTTTCTCTCTTTTTTTTAATTGAAATAAAAGTATTAGACTAACTATTAAACTTAAAAGCTAATTATTCTAAATGCTTAATCAATTTAGAATTCAGATTTAGTATAGAATAGTTAATAATAAAAAAAAGCTTTAAAAATTTGCTGAAATTTTTTGTTCAGTATCTAAAACCATATTCGAAAACTCACTGCCTAATTTTTCCAATCTAAAATTCTTCGAAGAGATATCGCTTGCAAAACTTTTCGAGTAGATAAGATTTTTTTTTTCTTTTAAAAATGAAAAGCTAAAGCGGTAGATATTCTAAAACCCTTTTAGAAACTTATACAAGTTTTTAGTTTTCGCAGTATGCTGGTAAGCCTAACTCGAACAATATTGTAAAATTGAGATTTGCTCAAGAGACCCGCGTCTACTCCTTTAAAAACACTACTTTCTAGTTTATGTAAACATTTTAATTTGTATGTGATTAAACACACAAATTTGAATACCAACATAATGCAGGAACTTATTCTGAATGTCACACCTTGAGTAAATTTTCCTCGTTTGAATTTTTTGGCAGGATATATTTGTTTGTAAAGATTTGACACTTAAACTGAAGAATTTTGTTTTATTGCCATAAAAAAACCTTCTCTTCAAATATTCAGAATCTGATTTAACTTAAAAATTGTATGTTCAAAGTTAAAAATGCGATGAATTAATCTTTATTTAAAATATTTGAAGTGGGGTCTTTTTCGAATGGGGTCAAATTATTGTAAGAAAATTCGCCATGTTTTATGGTTTTATTTGTGTTGTCTTTTTCTCTTTCATTGTTAAGATAAACTGCAGCATTTGTTTTTTTCTTGAAAACGCATTAAGAAAAATGTTCGCACGTGTACCAAAATATCCAACCAAATTGCCTATAACACACAAAGAAAAAAAAAAGATTTTTTCCCCCGTTTGCGCTGACATCCTTTCAAAGGTTAAAATAACAGCTAAAGAATAAATTTCTAGTTTCGTGTGTATACCTGGTGAGTTAACAAAAAAGTTCAGACACTCTTGAGAACTTATATACAACTTTATGTGTTATTTAAGCAATGACCTATGTAATTTTGCTGACACCGTAGAAAAAGACTTCATAATTTTTAACTCACATCATATTTTTGAAGCAGTACTAAAAACATTTACATTTAGATCTAAGTTTGTTATCTCAGATATTGTATCTTGATAAGAACAATTTAACGTATAGAAAGTTTGCAGTCCACTAATTTTAGCTAATCATTTAATGGAAAAGATAATATTATAAGGCCTTTATTAATTAGTATTGTGAAAAATTTGCGAAGGCATACAAACAGAAAATGTTTAAATATTATTTTTTAAGTGATGAAATAGTATCAATTATTGTGCAGTATATTAGGCGCTGAGAGACTATTATTTTACGCGTAAGACTAATAATTGAAAAAATCAAATTTTATTTAAAAATAATTCGTTAACTTTTTGAGTGAGGAAAAAATTTTTTTATTGTTAAAAAAATTTGTTTTTCTTTTTTAGTAATGTAAACTTTTAACTTTTGTAACAAATTGCGAAGTTCTAGTATATTATTGTATTAGATTTTTGTAATATTAACGTTATAAAACAGTTTTATATAAAAAAAAATCCGGTCAAAGCATATTTAATGGCAACTAGATGTAGATTCAATTATACATCATCAGCGCGTTTTCTTCACTCCCACAAGGACAACCTGTTTTTTATTGAAATTTAAGAGCTTTATTGCGTCATAATCATGAGTCATGCTATAGAAATGAATGAATTAAATTCTCATTCTGTGGGTTATTTCTATTTATCCAAATGAAGTGTCTTATTCCAATGAAAAATTGAATTTTTCAAAAGAAACAATGTAGCATAACTTTTAACGCTTTTCATGTCGTAAGAGATAACCAAGGCTACAGAGGCAATCTGATAACTTTTTGACCATCCTTGCATTATTAAACAATTTACCCAACTTGTTGATATAAAGAATGAAATAGTTATGACTTGTTACGTTTTCATCGTACTTTTAAAATAATAAACCGGAATTGAAGAGATGAATAACATGCCATGTAAACAAGTATTAAAAGAGAATGGCTTGGCTAGTTTTTATTTAGTAATCTTTTGGAGTACTCTATATTCCTAAACATTTCATACAACTTGTTATTGTTAAAAATAAAACAGGATATATTATGTTTTGCTTCAGTTGTACCGTACACAAAAGAAAAAAAGGACCACCCTGAATAACTTTTAATCTAATGTACTTACTTTCTCTGAATAAGTATACTTTTTTAAGACGGATTCAGATTTCTGACTCCTAAAATATAGGGGGTAGTCGCAATCTAGGAAATATAATCCTTTGGTCAAAAGAGCAGCCCACAGTTTGGGCCCCTTAATGTTAAATTTCTTTTTGTGTATTTCGCCGTATCTGGAGAACTTTTTAAGCGAATCGAAAAATTTTTGCTCACAATTATAAAATTCGTTGATCCAAAAATAATTTCATGCCAAAAGTAACTTTTAGTAAATATTTATTATTTTTTTATTATTTCATTTAATAATAATTGAAAAGCTTTTTGAATTGTGATGTATACATTTTTTACATCATTTTAAAGAATGCAATTTTAAATGGCAAAGTACAAAATTTGAGCGAAATCTGTCGAATAGTTTCTGAGTAAACGAAATTAGGAAAAGTCGTGTTTTTAAAATTCGATTTCTCAGAAACTATTCGACTGATTACCCTCAAATTTTATGTTTTGCCATTTAAAAATGTATTTTTAAAAATGATGTAATCCGCGTTTTTGTGTCTGATTTCGTAACTTAAAAAATTATCTGCTTTAATTAATTAACATTATGAGGTCACCATTAAGATTGAGTCCTAGAAAGTGAAGATCCTATCATTAGTTCAAAACATATTTATGGTGGGCCTTTTTTTATGCACTTTAAACCCAAAATAATAAATTAGCATACAGTTCTTTTTCGTATATTTTTAATGCCTAAGAGAAATTTGTATACTATTGGATTAACGTACAAAAAAAAAAAAATTTCTAACCTCTTTTTTTAATACTCTTATGGCATAATGAAGGAAGCTTTATTTTAATTTATGTTTAAAAATCCTTTAACATTGACATTATTTTACCATTTAAAAAATGTCAAATATTTTGAATGTATTCTATATAATTAAAATTTTTGAATATTGAATTAACACACAAAAATGTAATGTTTATTTCCGACCTATTTTTTTTAAATTGTATAAAATAATATTAAACAAAACTTAAATTTCATTTATGTTGAAAAGTCCTGTAACACGTTTGCATTATTTTATTTTGAAAGAAAAAATATTTTTAATACATCCTATGAAGTTAAAATAAATTTGTATGAGACTACTTCATGTTTTATGGAATCGTTATCAAACTAAGTATTATTAGTATTTTTTTTTATTTCATTTTTATCTAATGTTTAGTTTTAATTCATTTTTATTTTGAACCATTGTAATCAATCAATGTATTGATTTCTGTTGTTTTATAATCTAATTTCTAGAATAGCTTCCTACTCAATTTCAAATTTTTTTTTATTTTATTGAAATGGCTTTAAAATAGAATTGTTGGTATGGTGAACTTTTATTTTTATAATCAAAGAGGCTTTCTGAAAACGATCCAATATATAAAACTGCTCTTAAACCATCTTTTCAACAAAATCAGAAAACAAAATAACTTCAAAATCATTTAATTTTTGAAAGTGGACTTTCGAAATCTTTAAACAAATGAATTGATCTATAGTAAGGTATTATGTACTCACATTATTGCGTGATATTCTGATATTATACTTCAATAAACTAAATATAGATGTTTAAAATATTTACATTTTCCAAATTTGTAAATGAAATTGTCATTTTTTAAAAGACGAAATAAATTTTTCTTTTTTTAAATATAGTATATGAAAAAAAACTACTTAACTTACTTTAACTTACATGGATAAAAATTACTAAATACTACCAGAATATGGTAAATTTTACCATATTCTGGTAGTTTTGACCATAGTTTTTTTTTTCTCTGTGTAATAAATTTCAATACTTACCAAATAAAGTAAATTAATTCTTGAATCAATTTTTTAAACATTTTACTATGTTTTCTTTTATTTTTTATGAATCAAATCTCTTTTTTCTTTCTATTTTGTTGCTGAAAAATATTTTTTGTACTTCGAATATTTATTAGCAATGATTTATTTTATTCATCACTTTTCGTAACACTTTTATTTGTTGTAGTTTTAGCTTCCGTAAACAAAATCAGATGTAATTTAATTAATTAAGGAATTAGTAAGCTACTCTAGTAGAAAAAAAATAAATAAAGGCAATTTGGGTTTTTTTGAGGGGGTGGCGTAACAATGAATAAATCGAAATTCTGAAATAGTTCTTTATTATATGACTATAAACTGTAAAAAAGCAAACAAACAAGACAAAATGGCGACTGTAGAGTTTTCTTTGATAAAGCTTTTACTTTTTAACAAATAGCACGTTTTTTTTAAAAAACAAACTCAAAATTTCCTCCAAGAACGTCCAGAAAATTATTTATAACAAAACATTTATGCAATAAAGTAAAATAATCCTACGCACTAACGTAAAGAATATAGTTTTAAATATCCGATTCAAATTTGAAATTAATCAGTGAAGGTTAGTTCGAATTATGAGTTCGACCAACTTGAATGATATACCTTCGGGATATACGTTTTTGAAGTTTTCTTAGTTCTTATGTTTCTCCCAATACTCGATCCAGGTGTTACCTTGTCTTCTGGATTGGGTTTAAAATTACAAGGCTACGGAGTTGAGCATTAGCAGTCGTAAAACCCAAAAATTGGGTCGACTATTCAACGACGGTTATGAAATAAAATAAAATGTGAAGAATGATATTTTTTTCAATAATCGTTTTATTAATGAAACTTTTAAAATAATAGGTTTTATGTCAAATAGTTGAAATAGTTTTCTGGAGGGGCATCTAATCTAGTTCTGAATTTGTTTTTGGTGCATATATTTGCTGAAAATTAATAAAATAAGCTGAATTATGGTTTTCGAAAGAGAACGCTTATAAACGTTGAGAATAGTTATCAGAGAAACATAATTCGTTATTCTTGAATTTGGTCATCTTATTTTGAAAAGTTCGAAGAGAAAAAATGATGCAATTTTTAATAAATTTCGCCATTTCTTAATGATGACTTAAATGATTTCATGAAAATAACCTAACTATCAAAGAAATTATGGTTTATTGTTTTGATATAAATATAATTACAAATTTCCCAAATTATTTTTGATTTAAAAAATTTAAACTTTCGAACCCTTCCTCAGTTCCCTAGGTTTCCGCGGAGCACTATTTGGGAACCGCTGTCTTAACTCATTTCATTTTCAAAGAAAAATAAATAAATGAAATTGAACTTAACAATAATTATTGTAATATTTCACGTTGCGTATCTGTTTAATTATTGTGTATCTGTTAACTCATTTCATTTTCAAAGAAAAAAAATAAATAAATAAATGAAATTGAACTTAACAATAAATATTAGAATATTTCACTTTGCGTATCTGTTTTATTTTATATATAAGAAGTTTTTTTAACATAGTTTTAACATTTCGTCGGTGTTTCTTAAATTAGAACTGAAGAGAAATAGCTGTGAAACGATTTACTAAAAGCCTTTTAAGATGGCGTCGATTGAACTTTCAAAATATCCAACTATTAGCACGTAATTGCACCTAATAACATCTTCTGCGTGTCAGTAATAACCGCGAATCGTTATTGTGATTATCTTCTTTTACAAGAGAAATGTGGACCTGTTTTCCTTCGGGTGCAAAAGTCTCAATACTCGACCTAAACTATTAAATATTTTAGCACTTTATCAGTTCATGCCATGGTGAGGAAAGTTCACGTGAATACATACTATGGTAATATAAATTCTCCTTTCACTTGGATTTCGGAGAAGGTCGTAAATTTGTTCCAAATGGAGGTAATTTGCAAATACCATGATTTGGAAATGAGTGATTTATCTTTAACTTTTGGCGTATTTTAACTTTATTCTTATCAGGGTAAAGCAAACTAAATCTAATCCTTGTTCGTTTTTCCCCCCAATAATATTTTAATTGTTATCCAAGGAAAATATATTTGTCTTACTCATACTGATGATTTCGGCTTGTGATACGTATTTATGACTCTGATGCATCTCGTGCGTTAAATTGGCTTAGTTTACGCCATGAATGTCCAAAATTGGCCCTTTTGATAGGCGCTAATTTATGTTAATTCATTCAGATTTAAAATTTTACTTTAAAATTTTTACTGTAAATTAAATTTAAAATTAATTGTTGTTAGATATGTTACCCACATTTGAGAAATGCACTAAAAAAATATCTTTTTAGCACTACTATCTTTTAGGAGTTGAGGTTTAGTAAAAGGAATGTTAGCGGAAATTTTAGGCTTTTAATTTTTATTTAGGTTTGCGTTCCAAATAGTTTGGTGGTCAGATTTTATTTTTTCGATGTAGTTGATAACATTGCAAAAATGAGCTCATTAACTATTTGTCAAGAAAACGTCTCAATAAATATTTGCTAGAGTGAAAAAAATCAAAATCCACATATCTTATCAGGAATAAACTGTTAACATTTTAAAATCAGATGTAATTCAGTTTTTTTTAGAAATAATGATTGTTTCTGATGTGATGAGAACATCAATCAATAGTAATGATTGCTTTTCTTTACGCTAAAAATAGTAATAGCATTATTTAAAATAAAAGAAAAAACAGGTCTACTCATGAATAAAATATATACAGTTTTTTTTTAAATTACAGTGTATTTATTATTATTATTTTAAAAATTAAAATAGAGCTCCATTTTCTATTATATTTAAAAAAAAAAAAAATATATGACGATTAGGTAGGTATATACTTATTTTAAAAACTTTCGAATCCAAAAATAAGGTGTTTTCACTGAATCAATTATTCACTATTTTTTTTTTATTTTCTACTAAAATGCATTAATAAATTTAAATGCTTCGCTGTACAGAAATTCAAAAGTGCTTTATAGCACAGATAATTAAAGCAAAAGTTAAGATATTGGTAGGGTAACGTAGCATGCCCTCTAGTCTGGCTATACGTTCTCTTGTGTTAGACATAATTTCTAATTTGCAATTAACAATTTGCATGCTTTTATAGAGAAATAAAATAAATTCATTCAAAAAATTATAAAAAGTGTACGTAAAACTTGATTCGTGTTATGCCTCCTCTTAGGGGAATTTCAGCTCTCCTGTCCGGAAAAACCCAGCGCCACCCCTGTATACAACTTTCTAAATTACGTACACTCAATCATTCGTCTATCCATGGTCATACACTTAAGTTCCCCTTCAATTAGGCTTAACTTTCTAATCAACGCTCTCTTCAATTAGGTATCTCAAATAGGCCACACCTTTAAAACAGACATGATCTATAGTGAATTTATGTAAACCCGAAATAAACTACTATTACACGTACAGCGCAAATTTACCTTTCTTTTTTAATTAATTAAAAAATACTTAATTGTTTATGAACATATAATGCAATTGAAGTAATTAAAGTTGGTTGACCTATATTAATTGAAGGTAAAAGCTGCAGTTCTGCAAATGAATAAAAGATGATTTTCCGGTATTTACGAAAATACTTTGGGATTTTGCGAAATGTGCGAACTGATTATTCAATTTATCATTTTCATGCATTTTATCAAATTTCTTCGTTTTATCAAAAATTAATATTGCCGCTACTGATACTAAAAATAGTTTAAAATATATTATAGTTAAGTGATTGCCGATGTTGGAAAACTATGCCTGCCAATTTAAAAAAAAAAAAAAAAAAACCCCGCTTTGTTGACTTGAACTTTTCAAAATCTATTTACTGCACTGTTAAAAATTTTAGTGCGTTTTCAACCTTATATCGCACAAATTTTCTGCATCTGTAATATGGTGGCAATATTTCAACCATGTTTCCGTGAAAATAAAACTATCAAAAACATGATTTCTCCTACCTTTAACGGAAATTAGGTTCAAATTGACACTTTATTAAGATTACAGTAAATTTGCACAATATTAAGTTGCTAAGTTAAACCATAGTATCGTGCAAATTAAACTATCCAAAACTTGATTACACTATAGTAATATTTAACCTTAATATAAACATAGTTTGATTTAACACCTTATTACGGTTGAAGCAAATTAGCATGATATAATATTCAAGGTATCTGAGAGTGTATTTTTACTCGAGATTTTAAAACATTTTCAATTAATTATTTCTAACAAAGTATTATTTTTTTGAAAAAATAATGATAATGACACAAGTTTCCAATTTAAAAAGAAAACTTGATTTCAGATTCTTTTTATTTGCATGTCAAGATCATGAAATTTCCTTAAAATCTTGAAGGAAAAAAAATAATAAAACTGATAACAGTGACGGATAGTATATTTCTCTCTCATATTTTTATCTTTTGCTTGTGAGAATATATTTCAGAATATAACTGAAAGATATAAATATCCCAGTGTCCTGTGCAAACATTTAAACAGGACCTTTACCCCTATTCAAAGACTCTAAGGAACTTGTATGTCACGCACTATGAATTTTTTATGTATTTTCTTTCTCATTGTTTTATTCCAAATATGCATAGTTCAACGTCATAGATTCTTAGAAACTAAAGAATTTGCTTATGGTAATTTATAATTTCCTATCTATTGTGAAAATAAACATCACACTACTCTGTTTTTGAATATATATTTATCTTTTCATTTGTTTATCATCGTATGAAGAGTCGTCATGGTCTATCGATGTAAGATATATCGTAAGTAATAACCGTAATTACTCACTTGATTATTTGCTTATCAATATATTTACCGAAACATTTTGTCACCATTATGTTATTGACATTTGGTTACTTTTCTCTATCAATATTACTTTGTGACATATGTGTCACATCTAATAATATTGTTTCAATGCTTAATTGCTTCTCTTCACTTTTGATCTGACAGTGAATAGTTCAAAATGACAGAATGAAAATTTAATGTAAAACACTTCCTGCAGAATGAGGAATTAATTGATTTGAAAGATGTTTCCTGTCTAAATACATGAAAAACTATGTTGATTCTTTTAGACAACTTGCTGTTTATTGAATCTTCGCTTACTTTTTAAAAACGTTTATTTTTAAAAAAAGATATTTTCATGCAGTGTCTCTCAACTAGGTTAAAAATGATGAAATAAAAAAGATGCATCTAAAAAGTTATTCAAACCTTAAAATTCTCTACGTGTTTATTGTAAATTAATTTTCTGTTATTTTGCTCGAATTCAAGGAAAAAGAAACAATTTAAAATTTTTTTTAACTACTATTAAGAGCGAATCATATAGTAAAAATCAGAAATGTGTTTATATAGTTAAAACAGCATACCAGTTTCAATGCTACACTGTCACATCATCTTCAGTGCAAATCTTCAGTACTGGTACATCTTTTGCACTGAGGGTGATGCACCAGAAGCGTATCGGGACTATTTGAATATATTTATGATTTTTTTACATTGGTTTTTTGTCTTTAAATAATAGATAATAAAGTTTTTTCCCTTTTAAGGAAACATATTTTAGTCTTACACTGAGATAAAAAGTGTGGTCATTACTACCAGAGTATGGTAAAATTTACTGCGTTTCTAGTTCTGTGGAAACACCAAAAAGCTCGGTATTTTTTAACGAAGCGTTTTGGTAATGATTTTCGTACAATTTGTAATTCGTTTGGTAAAATATAGTTTTATATTAAATGATAAAATTTGGTAAATGTAATCGGTTAAATTAACTTCTAAGTTTTGTATCTTTTTACTAAATGTATAGTAATAAGAACTGTAATTTTGTAACCAAAATTTCCGGTAAACTGTTACCATATAAACGGAAATTTTTCCAAATGCTTTAAATGCCGTATATTTAGGTTTTTATTACCAGAATTATATATTTTTTTTACAAGAAACGTCATTACCATACAGTACGGTAATTTCGCCACAATTTCTTTTCTCCGTGTAAATTTAAAACTTTCAAAGGTAAAGCGGAGTCTTCTTACTCTGGTCTGTATGAAGGAAATTCATTTTTGTAGCAGTTTTTTTCATTTCATTTTTAGATAAAGTGTTTAGATGTATCTTTTGAAAAATTAAACAAAATAGAAATAAAATTCTTCGTCTTAAGCACTCTTTAAAGAAAAAGAAAAGAAAAACAAAAAAACACTAAAACTAAGTGTATGTTTTTTTCTCATACGCCGTCCTTTCATTTCTATTATTATGTTTTATATTTCTTTTCTTCCTTTTTTTGATTCCATTATATTTTCGACTGAGAAGAAATATTCTCCCTAATTTTGCGTTACGTATTCTTTGTATCTTAATTTGTCCCTGAAGTCTGAAAAGAACTATTTCATGGGGTTGATTTTAGATCCGAAAAAAAATTCCCGAAAATATCTTTTACAATATTAAAAAAAAAAAAATTCTTTCGTGTCCATTTCTTTTCCATTTCCTTTCAAAAGTTTATTGCTCGCCTAATTTATGTTCTTGGAACTGTCGAAAAAGAAAATCAAGAAGAAAATAAAGCTCCTTTTGGGTGGAGTAGAAACATCAGTAGAGACTGGGCTAAAAAAAAAGAATTCACAAACCTAGTTGCGGGAGAAAACAATCAATTTTAAGGGAAACTCTTGGATGAGTAATTGCTTATGACTCACTCTATAAGTTTTGAACAAAACTGAAAAAGGAGTGATGGCTGTATTATTGATTAAGAGATTTCAGATACCACTGATTGAATAGCTTTTAGAATACAAGTGCATAAGAATCTCAGTCCAGAAAGGATCAGGAAAAACGATTTGATGTCAAGAACTGTTTTTTCATATCATACTGGTTTAGACTAAGCTAAAAACAAAGTTGTTTTTAAATTTGGTATTATGATCTGCTCGGAGTCAGCGAAGAGGAGTCACCAAATAAATTTTTGTTATAAAAAGTATATATATATATATATATATATTACATTCGATTTGATATGAATTTATTCGTGGATATAATTACATTTATTCGATATTTTAACCCTACACTGAGGTTTTTTTAAGGTTAAGTGCCACTGCCCGGTATACATTTGCCCGGTATACCCTATATTGATGTTTTTTAAGGTTAAGTGCCACTGCCCGGTATACCCTACACTGATGTTTTTTTAAGGTCAAGTGCCTTTGTATATATTTGCCCGATACTCCAAACACTGATGTTTCTTCTAATCTATCGTCAATAAGTATTAAAATATAGACTAAATATAAATATATCAAATAAATATAATAATATTAACGAATAAATTAATATAAAATTGGATATAACAAATATTTCGGACATTCACCGGTGACTGTCGACATTCTCCAGATTTCGGTGTTTCACCGTAACATATATATATATATATATATATATATATATATATATATATATATATATATATATATATATATATATATATATATATATATATATATATATATATATATACATGGTTCAATTAATCTTTTTATGTTATTTCTTTTCAGTAAATCCTTTTCCTAATTTATTGTTCTAATCGAAACACTTCTCACACTTTTAAATCCATATCCTGTTTTTTAAATCTACTTTTGGCTCAAGTATGCATTAATTAAAAGTAAGACATTTTTCCCTTTGCTCATTGTGGGAATCGTGCGATCTATTTAATAAACCAAATGTAAACTGGGATTTCTGTCTTTCCCTAAATCGAAACATTTTACGGATTTTCCGTAACATTTAGGCTGGAGCGATAGATAAAATATCGATGTATAGAACTTAACAAATCGGTTCGATCAATGACATTCGTTCAACCCCTTACTGTAACGTACATTCAAACAAAGAATCGCTTTATTTAGTCAGTGTCATCACTCTATGATCTCTCACTTACATTATAAAACTATAATATTTCGACAAAACTTTGAACCTCGTCACCATTTTAAACATTAACTGTGTAAAATTTCAAGGAATTTCATTTGTCTGTCTGTACTATTTTCAAACGATGTTATAAAACAACTTTTTTACTGTAAGAATTTTTAAATGGAATAATAATGTTTACAACGTTCGATTATGTTTGGGCTCTGGAACAAATTTATTTGAGATCTTTCTGGGAATGCATTTTGCAAAAGCAGGATATTAAATTTTTTTTAGTAAAAAAAAATTTATTCTCTAACTGGCTTATTTTTTCTAAAAGATTTCTATCGAAAATTTTTAAACTTTTTCTGATTGTATTTGTAAGAATGTCTAGTATTTTAAATTGTGGAACAAATTATTTAGGAGCAAAAATCGTTAGATTCTATCAAATGTCAATGTCTGGTATTTTAAGCAGAATTAGAATTATTTTTAGAAAAAATAAGCTAACTGGCTTATTTTTTCTAAAAGATTTCTATTGAAAATTTTTAAACTTTTTCTGAATGTATTTGTAAGAATGTCTGTTATTTTAAGTTGTGGAACAAATTATTTAGGAGTAAAAAACGTTAGATTCTATCAAATGTCAATGTCTGGTATTTTAAGTTGTGGAGCAAATTATTAAGGAGTAAAAAACGTTGGATTCCATCAAATGTCACACAGGTTATTGAAAGATTTATTTAAATTCGGTAACAACTGTCACCTGCTGAACCTTTCTAAACTTTTAAATGACGTTTATCAACCTAGTCACTTAAAGTATATGTCACATTTTTTTTCTATCCCCTAACTAAAAAAAAAAACCGTCGCATTTAAGCGAGAACATGGCCTCTCGGAACTCATTTCTTCTTTTGATTCAACCTGACATATTTGTTGAAATTTCCCTTCAAACTCGGAAAAAGGATCCCAAAATAATCGCATCTCTATATCTGTCAACATTTATATTTCACTGCATTGCGCAATCTCCTCTGCTCTTAACGATTGATGAGTTTCGAGAGTAAAGATTGTGATCTATACTTGCTTTTTCTTTCAATTTGTTTTTAGATGGAAATCTGTGTTGTTTCACGCTTTAGTTACGTCATTCAACTGTGAAATAAATAAAACCCTTTCTTTTATTTTTGACAGAATAAAGGGTATAACGAAAGGTTAAGCCATTTTAAAATCGAATTGCTACAAGGTGGTTTTATTAAGTTTTTTGTATTTATTAGCCATTTTTTATTAACTTACAAAAAATGAAAGATGCGAAAAAGGAATAGGTGTTTGAGGGTTATTTAATGCTATATTTTTTTATATACTGCAGCGCCCGTGTTAAACGAGAATCTCGGGGAATAGAAGATTAATACCAGATGTTTTTTTTTTTAAATAAACGTGTATACTTATAAAGAAAATAATAAAAACTTGCAAATTATCTTTACTGGAGAAGTGAAAGTATATTTATCTAACGCTGACTCTTTAGGTTTATAAAATTTAGTTTCATTATATTTTCGTCGTTCGTTTTTTGTTATTATGATATAATTTTATGCTTCTAAAATCATTTGCCTCCTTAAATTTGAGAAAAAATGTGAAAAAATTACTCGTTAAAAGAGTACAGTAAACATTTATATCGTTGTTCGAAACAAAAGTCTAAATTTTCTTCGTTGAAAAAAAATATCGTTGAATGTGGAATCGTTTGAAGGGGGCACTTCATTAAATTTTTGTATTGTCATAAGAAAATAAGTACGTAGTGGTAAGTACGTACTAGTAACGTACTGTCGTTACGAAAAATCATATGTCGATTCCTCTTTCCAAAAATCGAACTACACTGTAAGAAATTTCGGATCAAATTACGATAAGTAGCGGCACTTAGGGTGCCGGTACTTTTTATCGGAACATATCACGGAACAAAAAATATGATGTACCGTAATTTTTATAGTAATTACCGTCACTGAATCACTATAATTAAATAGATATTACTTTAAAAATTACGGTATAATGTTTTCCTGTAAAAATGGATTTTACGAATGATGCACTCAAAGTTCCAGTACTTAATACCGTAATTTGATCCAAAATTTTTTACAGTGTAAGCTAGATAAATTTTGATGCAATGATCAGATTTTTTTAGCGTTTCTGGATTCGATAATTCCACCTAAAATATCGATTAATGCTAATTAGTGCAGATAAGTTCCCTCCCGTGAAATCATTTCTTTTATATCTTAGATGATCAAAAATAGGGAACAGAAAATTAAGGGTACAGGTACGTCATAGAATTTCAAGATGACAATAAAATATTTCTGTTGGACTAAACCCAAAACCTTAGTATACAAATGAAGGGCTAGGGGCAATATAATAATAAGCCACTTTTTAAAATTGTCGGATAGAGCGTGTTAGGTGAGTAACACTATGATTTCCATACTGGTAATATGATGTTTCTGAATTGTGTTGTGTTGTTTGTTACCTAGGAAAAATTCCGGGAGCTTTGTAACTTGTCTTTCTGGAAACAACTAAAAAGGTCAGTTTTATGTAAAAAATGTCACCTTTGGAAAAAGAGTAGCTTATCTTGCCCCTAGCTCTTCAAATATGTATGATTCATCAATCATCTTTAGTTTCATACTGACATTTTGATTAAGACGTGCCAAATCTTGAAAAATGCCAACAATGAGCAAAACTTAGCCGACTTAATGTCTGTTATAATTTTTCCCACGTAACCAAAACGAATAGGAATAATACAAATAAAGTATAAAAGGGCCTTAATTGTTCAACAAGCAAACTGTTCTCTTAATTAAGAGCTAGTTCAAAATATGTTTTGAGAAATGATGTGAAAAAGTTTATATTAAGATTAATATCGTTACTAATATCAATACTCCTTCGCCTCATTACAAAGAGATAAACTTCTGCTTAGCATTTTATTTTTTTAAATATAGTGAAACCTCTTATCATCCGAACACCTCTCCTAACCAAAATCGGCTCTTCTTAAGTTTTTTTCTTTAATTATTTGCGAATAGAATAGCGAGAAAACCTTTTGTACAAATGGCTTATTCAAAAAAGGAGTACCATCTAGGGCATTAGTCCAAGTGAATTTTGAAATAAAATACCTATTTACTATGGATACTACTTGGACAACTTATATACCTACTAAAAAAAGTTGATATTTATTGAATAATAATAAAATTAAATACTATCTATAGTACTATTATTTTATTTTATTTATATCGTTGAACAACCGACCCAATTTTGAGTTTACGATTACTTATCTTTACTTCTGTCGCTTTGTAATTTTGAACCCACTCCAGAAAACAAGGGAACTTCCGGATCAAGTATTGAGAGAAATTTGCCTTCGTGGATGATTTTTTTCGTAGAACTCACCTGCATTTGCGTTAGATGAAGAAAAACCCACAAAAACTCCCACGGTCAGCCTGACGGGAAGCCGTCTGCCACTTCGGATATTTTTCGTCAACACTGTGGTCAGTGCGTGCCTGGGCGGAATTGATATCGACCAGCCATCGCTGGAATTCGAACCCGGGTTACCTCATTGAGAGGCGAGCCCTCTATTCCCTGAGCCATCGGGTCTTATAGTACTATTAATAAACATTTAAGAAAAACTCTGTTTTCAGAGTTTTGATGAAAATAGATTAAAATACTATGTTACCTCTATCATCCAAATATTTTGATTATCCGCAATAGGTTCAGTCCAAATTCTGCAGATAATAGTGATCCTGTTGTAATATAAATGGTCGGTGTAATTTTATTGTTTTAACTGCAACCTTAGTTCTTGTAAGAAAATAATAACATTTATTTTCAAAATTTCTTTTATGTTTCTTATGACAAAAGCACGATAAACTCTCATTAGCGAAATTTCCTGTTCACTCATTGAATAATTATTTACTGAATTCATCTAGAATATTCTCTCCCCGTACAAATATTCTTTTTTGGATTTTAGGCTTCTGTTTGATATTCAAAGTAAGACATTTTCGGTTTCTCATTTCGTTTCATTCCACAACGCATAGACATTAATATCAAGTGGACAAATCACAAGCATTGTTACATTACCTTTTTACGTTTTCAGTGTGGTAAGAGTAATTCTAGTACTCGTGATCAAAATTCTAATTCCTTCCCGACAAGAATTAGCATTCGTTGAGTAAATGTCATTCATTAAGTTATATTTACGTCTGCAACCATTTGAATAATATAAAGATCTGTGGTCATTTCATTTCATTGTCACGAGAATATTTTACAGTAGCCTACAAAGACAGAAAGTCTTTTTTTTTTCAGAACTGTATTGTTTTTAAACCACCAATCCGCTTCCCTCAATTGCGGTGTTTAAATATTCTTAATAATTTTCCATTTAAAAAAAGCCTTATTACTAACCCGTTATGGAGGTTAAGACTCCCCAATTTCGTAACCTTTTGTTATTAAGACGTTGTGGTCATCACTGTGCAGGCAGGGATAGCCCGGCTAGTTGGGTTCATATTCCGAAGGGTCGTGAGTTCGATCCCAGCCGACCGAAAACGAAATGGTGTCTGGTACACTCTAAATATGTCGGGGTCGCAAAGTCCTCCAAGTTTCAATAACTAATCAATATCTCTGGGGGTACTGGATCGGAGATTGATAGTGCTCTAATTCAGGTCAAAGTTATGATCTGCGGATAGATGATATGTTAATGTGTCCTCCCTGTAAAACGGAATTTGACGTATATATGTTGTCTCCGGATCTTCCTATGTTTCTCAGACCGTCACGCAATAACCCATTGTGCAACTCTAGTGCGACGTAAATGAAAGTAACGTACTGTATCATAATTGCGTATAAGTTGCCCTTACTGCCCAGTGAGGTTGATGCCCAATGATCGGAAGCTGGGTGGACTGGAACCGCCACTGAGAATTGAACCCCATTCCTTCAAATTGACTTCTTAGTGCCTTTTAACTCTGGGCATCGGTTCAGTTTTCCATTTTTTTCCATGCGGAAATTTCTGAAACGGACAATTGAGCTATCTTCGAATAAAATATCTGTTTCTGAGGGTGTTAGTAATTTATCCACATCAATTATCGATATGTTTTGAATGAAATTGTTTTGATTATTTTGATTGATTGATTTGTTCATTTACGTCGCACTAGAGCTGCACAATGGGCTATTGGCGACGGTCTGGGAAACATCCCTGAGGATGATCCGAAGACATGCCATCACAATTTTGATCCTCCGCAGAGGGGATGGCACCCCCGCTTCGGTAGCCCGACGACCTGCACGCGAAGTCGAGCACTTTACGGTAGAACAGTTTAACGAGGACCAATGCCGCACACCCTCTGTCCCTACTCAGACTGATCCAAGTGGTCACCCACCCGCTCACTGACCGCAGCCAGTGATGCTTGACTTCGGTGATCTGCTGGGAACAATGTCTTAACGATCAGTTCACTGCGGAACTGATTATTTTGAACTACATTATTTTGTATGTCCAAATTTATCAAATAAATCGTGACTGATTTTCAAACAAAATTCAATTTTAAAACCTTATTTTTTGTTACATAAAATCTTGTTTTTAAATTTTTATTTGATAGAAATTATTCGTCCCATATTTTATTTTATTATTATTATTAATTTGTCTTATAAATTTACGTTGTTAATAATCTAATTTAAAAACTCATATTCCTTGTAACTAAAGAAAAAAAAATAATAAATAAATGTTAGAAAATATTTTTACATGAAACATAAAAGTTTTGTTAATGTGAGCAAATTCGCTTTGTTAATTCCAGAGATATTGCGAAAACCGCAAAAAGTAAATATTATTTCATAAGTAATTTAAAGACTTAGCACTATTTAGTTGTTAAAGGTGTATAACTCAAAGATGAAGGTTTTCGTGTTTTTCCGCTCCATGTTACGCAAATGCGGGTTAGTTCCATAAAAAAGTCCTCTACTTTGTCCCAATGCTTGATCCAGGAGTTCCTTCTGGGTTGGGTTCGAAATTACAAGTCTACCGAGTTGAACATTGATAGTAGTGGGTCGGCTGTTCTAAGCCAGTCATAAAATAAAATAAAATGGTTTAACTTTGTTCTTTTTTTCGGCAGTTTTTCAATGAACAATTTTTTTCATTATAAAGATATGTGCGATAAAATAAATGCAATACTAAAGAAAACACGATGCTATGAGGAGCAAATCGAACATACGATTCACAAACAATTGGATTAGTGTATAAAGGCAGACACGTGAGCAACAAACGCAAGTATTCCATGGTTTGCATAACATGCAATGATTACAATTTCTTATTAATTCGTAACGTAGCTAAATTCCCACATAACTGGTTTAGTTATTCATCGTAACACATGCCTCACATTCTTCTCTTTATTGCATATCTACATAAATTTTTTTTTTGAAAGATCCGCATAAAAAATCTATTTAAAAAATAAAAATAAAGAAAGCTTTCCAGGTGTGTAGAATGAACACGAACCCGTCAGATATGTTTTTTTTTCTCTTCTGACAACTTCAATAAAATAGTTTTCAAGAAGTTTATGAAAAATTCTTTCATATAATGTCGTAGCAGCAGAGTTTCATGTAGACGTTTTTGCATTCAGCCAACCATTTTTAAAAAATTTATTCGTTACACACAGGATCTCATTAAATCCGGACTTGCAATTTGTTACATTTCTGATCTATAAATTGTTTTTACAAAATCATTTTATAAATTATTTTTTAACAGAATGATCATACGCAAATTTTCACAGACTTTTAAAGAAGATTTCTTCCTGAATTTCAAATTCGTCAATCTATAAATAAAGAAAATTTTATTCCCTTATTTTTTCCTATTTGTTTTCAGAAGTTCTCCCAGATTTTCAAAGATTAAATTAGAAATGCATCGAAACAACTTAAATAAGCCAAACCCTTTTATCATCAAATAAATTCATAAAAAAATATTTTATTTATATGTTTATTTTATACCTTATTTATAAAGGGTTGAAAAAAAATAAAAATATTATAGGCCGTTTAAAAGTAAGATTTAAAACGATACGAAAAACTTTTTTAAATCAATATTTATTTCCGAATGGAAAATCAGCAAATAAATAAACTGCTTAAGGGAAATGCACATTTTAACATTTTTTTGATACCTTTAAACTTTATTTTCTAAAAGATAATAGCTTCTGAAATCTGTGAAATTTAAGTTTATTCGGGGTATTATTTTTTGCCACTTGCCGATCGTAACATAAGTTGAATAAATGTATATTCAAGTATATACAGTAAAGTACTAAAAAAAAAGCCCTTCACATGTATCAAGTATTTTCATCTTAATGTTCGCGACTAATTCAGCAATTTTCATTATCCCCTCATTATTCGTTCGTTCTCATTGTCGTGGTGCTCACAGGTAGAATGTAAAAACTAATTTATGCTCAAAAAATGAACAAGTACTAAATTTGAGTGCTCGTTAATGTGAAGAGTTAGAGGCATTATAATGAAAAGACGCATTTTCAAATTGTTCGTGAGAGCATTTTTGGTTTTGAAAATAAAATAAAAAGCACACACACCATATTACCATGAATGCAATAAAATGTTTTTATGTACTGTGCTGTTATCTAGAATCAACTTGAAAAATATCTGTTAGGAAACAATACCAAGAAACAGCTACGTGTAAAAATGTCACTTGGAAAAAAGTGTGACTTATTGCCCCAAGTTCTTCATTTATACTTGAAAATTAAAAGAGTTTCGTTTATTTGTCCAGAAGATATATGATCTCACCAAGTCAGTTGCTGGATTAAATAGTAAATGAATAAATTTTCGTTCATTGAATACAGTGCTTCTCCGCTTACGTTGCATGATGTATATTTTTATAAAAACTGAAATCTTTTAAATTTATTAAGTCCCATTTACCTCCATCATAAGGTTTTAGTTAGGTCAGAAGTATGCTTGGCAAATAAGTATGTAGTTAATTTATTAAATACATACTTGTTATAAGCTTTATTACATTTTACAGTCACATTCAATCTATTTCAATTATAATAGTTAACAAATTGGTTTGAATATTCATGTATTAAGGCATGTTTCATCATGATTCCGTCTAATAAAATGTATTGAATTAAATAATAGTGGTTTTCATAACTAAATGTCAGCAGCTGTTTCAGTATTATAAATAAGTACTTTTCTCAATGCAAAGACATATAAGTGCACTTTCTGTATCTCAACACTAATGATGGTACTTGCTTATAGCACCGAAACAGCTATCTGTATTTTTACTTTTTTGTGTATTTTTGACTTTATTACATTATTGTATTCCAGAAAAAAAATTAGTCCTTTTTTTGCTTTTAGAAATTTTGGAATGCATTGAACTACAATATCGTACAGTTTCGCGGCTACCTTAATCCATTTTTGGCCAAGCATAATTTTATAAAATATGGTACTATTTTTATTAAACTATGCTTATATTATTTTCATTAAGACACAAAAAATGTTTCACGCATGAAAAGTAATATTTTATTGAAGAAATAAAGTGGTACATTTATGCACCATTACCCAAATCATTTAGTTGAACACTAATTTTTATATGACATTTCTTTTATTTTTATTTTATTTACAGAACTTGAAACTTTAATCCATCATAATCTCAAATGGAATAATTATACATTTTCAAAGAGTCAAATGTGCCAATACCCTTTTTTTTTTAATAAATAAATAAATGAAAAACAAGCGTAGATTGAAAATCTTTCAACAGAAAATGTTAACTCCAATTGAATTAATTAATAATTTATAGATGTCCTCAGAAACCTTGAAAACAGTAGAAAAATAAAGTTAGTGAAATATATGGTATGTCACAATGTTAATAAGAAAAAATATTTATTGAAATGGTGCGCTTACAATTGGTTGAAAATGGGTTAATTCTGTGAACCATATTATCGTGCAAATTAAACCATCTTTAACTTGATTATATGATGATATGGTTCAACTTGAAGGGAAATATGGTTCTGTTTAACACTTTGTTACGGTTGCAATAAATTTGCACGATATTGCGGTTTAAGATAGTTACTGATATTATAGCTGAACTTTTAACCGATTTTTCGGAGAATATATGACTATAATTTAATTTGTTGTAGATTTGTGAAGTGATTAAGTGAAACATGTTTGTTCATACTTCCTTTGATATTTATTTATTTTTTTTTTACTTTTTAGCAATGAAGTTCAAGTAATATTATATGGACAAAAAAATATGTATCTACATTCAGTTGAGAATATCTTTAAGCCATGCTTGTATGAATGTTCCAAGTTATTCATAATGATGATGGCATCATATATCAAGAAGTCTTATAAGTTTGAAAGTATACCAATAATCATTTTTCCCTGAATGAATGTAATTTAATAATGCTGTTACTTATTGCATTATTCAATGCTTCAAAAATGTAAAACTTGTAACCAGATGTGATGACCAAGTCATTGTCAAAATATGTATATTATAGTAAGTATGATATTTAAATATTTTTTTTTATTCATTTAAAAATTAATCAAGTTCTTTTCAACTGTTTGTTTTTGTTATAAACATGGTGAAATAAATTCAAAGGGGGATATTAAAACGTACCATTTTTGTTCATATTTTAAAAAAAAAAATTTTTTTTTTTTTTTAATATTTTATAACTTTTTTTTTTAATTTTGTGTGCAATAACTAAAAAAAAAAAACTTAGAAGAGTTTTAAAAAAAAACTTATTTTTTTAAATATTCTCAACTGTAATTTTAAATTTTATGGTGCAAATTTTGAAATCAGACACGTTTTCAAAATTCATTAATCATTCTCTTAAAGATAAAAACTAAGTTTTAAATAAGTCTATGTTATTTAAGTTTTTTAAATCTTTTTTTTTTTCAAGTCTTATACTTTTAAGTGAACAAAACTTAAGAACGAGTCTTATACTTTTGTATTAATCAAGGTCTTGCATTTTTATTTATTATCATTTTACTGGATGTTATCACAGACCTTAATGTATAATTTTAGAATAGAAAAAATATTAAAACACTTTAGGTGTTGCAAATTCATATTCAAGCAAGAAACAATGAAGTGCTATCGAAATTCGATAAATAACTTAAGTGGAAGGCGGCAACAGAAATATCAAAGCCTGTTTGGTTGCCAGAGGAAACAGAGAAGAGTCTGAAAGGTAGTTATTAAAAACACCTACAATTTCATTTGGTAATTAAACTGATTTTGATGTTTCTTTCTCTCTCGCCTTCTTTCCTAGTAATTCGCCAGATTTTGATAGCAGTTTTGTTTATTCCACGATTAAATATTGGTTAGCGATACCTTTTGTATATGCTTTTTTTACTTCATTTCTGACAAAGATTTTAAAAATGTATTTTAAAGAGTGGTGATTATGAAATACCCTTATTTAAAATAAAAACAATTTAAATTATCATCCCTTCTTTCTTTTGACATTACAATCTCATATTGTAGTTTAAATCCAGGTATTAAGTTCATATAAATTAACTTAGATTTTCTTCAAAACTTTTTAATTGCTTTGAATTTTCGACGTCCTTTATTGCTTTCAATGACATAGTGACACATTTAAATCTAATGACTTAAGATCTAGTGTGCGAATTTGAAACAAAAAGAAATAAGAACAGCTCAGGTTTTTTGGATGTTAACGACCAGATTTTCTCATACTATGATGCAATTTCTGTGATTTGGGAATTGACCTCAAATATGCTAAGTAAGGGAGAATTGGATTCAAATATTTAAATATTTTTAATATTAAAATATTAAAATTCAAATATTATTATTCAAATATTAAAATATTTAAATATCAAATATTTTTGACAGTTTCAGATTTTTGACCCTCAAATATAGGAAGGGAGCAATTAAAAAAATATGGTCCCAATTGTTAAGGTTTATATTTAAATCTATTAAAACTACCCCTCAGTTTATGTCAAACCGATCATTGTATCAAAAGTTAATCATATTATATTCTTTTCAGTTTATGTTGTACTTATACACAAGTCTTAAATTTAGAATGGAAATTTTTAAATTTGCTTTTTTAAAGAACGTGTAATTACATCATTCAGTTTTAAAAAATATACTTATTGTCATTTAGGTAATATAACATTCATTGCATAGTCAACCTTTAATCATTTTTAATGGTTCATTTGTATAAAAATTATAAATATATGTTTTTTTTAAATTTCTTTTTAGTGTGTGATTTAAATTCTCATTTTGAAACTTTTCTTTATAAATTTAGTGTAATTTCTATTTCTTTTAAACTAGAAGTCAAGTTCACTTTGGACATCTTCCTAAAGAAATGGCCAACTGGGTGATGGTGCTTTTTTTCCTCTACACTATTAAAAGAATTATTAGTTACACAGCTCCAGAAGATTGTGAGTGGACTGCCTTAAATGATAATGATGTATCCTTGACTTGCCATCTTGAAAGGATTGTTGCTTCTGGTGTTCTTGCAACTAATTTCTCCTTAATTCAAAGTCAATCTACTTCTTCTTTAACAATTATTTGTGATCCCATGTACTTCGAAAGCCACCTTGCACCACTGTCATTTGTTCATCTGCGATATTTGAAGTCTTTAAATATTTATCAATGCAAGTTAAAATATTTGTCAAAGGAAGCATTTATAGGATTGGAAAATTTAAGAAATTTGTCTATTCAAACCACTAATAACTATTGGAAAATATTTTCGCTTAATATGGATGATAATAGCCTGGATGAAATGCAACAATTAGCTGTTCTTAATTTAGCTTATAACAACCTTCAAAATTTTTCTGATGCATTATTATGCGAACTTAATTCTCTTAAAATTTTAAATTTGACTCATAATGATCTATCTACAATCTTGTCAAAAGATAATGTTTCTGATTATGAAGGAAGTAGAAACTGTGCCGGTAGTTTATCTGAATTGGATCTGTCATTTAACAAAATTAACAGAATAACTCCAAAAAACCTCCAAAAACTAAGAAAGTTGCGTCTTTTAAATTTAGCACACAACAACATTGAAGATGTGGATGCATTTTTGTTCACAAATTTTGAGTTTCTGCAAATAATTGATTTGTCCAACAACATGTTAAAAAAGATTCCAGCTGTATTATTTCAAGATTCCCCTGATTTAAGAGAAATATATTTGCAAGATAATGCTATCTACAGTATTCCATCTGGTTTTTTTAGTGGCCTACAGCAACTGCTTGTTTTAAATTTAAGCTCAAATCATCTTTCAAGTAATCTAATTCATCAACCATTTATTGATCTAATTCGTTTGGTTCTATTAGATCTCAGGAACAATGAATTAACATTCATAAACAGCACTTTATTATTATCCCAGTATTCACTCCAGATGCTCTTTCTTTCGCATAACAAAATCAGTTTTATTGAAGATAATTCATTTTCATCTTTATATAATCTTCATACGATCGATCTTTCTCACAATCATTTAGAATATTTAGATGCCTTTACTCTAAATGGTTTATATGTTTTAAGTGATTTAAATCTTGCTTTTAATAATATTTTAATGATTCATCCAGATACTTTTAAGAACTGTAGTACCTTAGAAAAATTGTCTCTTCAAAGTAACAATTTAAGTTTTATACCAGATTCATTAGCTGCATTACAATTTCTGAAAAGCCTTAATTTAGAAAATAATGATATATCTGATCTGTATAATTCTTCTTTGTTATTATTAAAGCAACTTCGTTACATTAATCTCTCTCAAAACAAAATAGGTAATTTAACTTCTAAAAATTTCAAACTCCTGCCTATTCTAAAAGAGTTAGATTTATCAAAAAATCAGATCTATAATTTACAGCATGGTGTTTTTGATGATATTGAATCATTAATAAAAGTTGATTTAAGTGATAATTTCTTGACTGATATAAATGGATTATTCATGAACTTAAAGGTACTTAAGCATGTAAATGTATCAAGGAATAAAGTTCAGTGGTTTGATTATGCTGTTATACCTGTTCAACTAGAAAAATTAGACCTTCATAGTAATGAAATTGAGATTTTAGGAAATTATTATGAATTAGAAAATACTCTTCAATTAGTTCAAATAGATGTTTCATATAATTATTTAGTTGATGTTAATGGGGCTTCCTTTCCCAACAAAATTAAAGTTATAAGAATTAATAATAATCGAATTAGTAATATACATCCTTTTACCTTTATTGCTAAAAGCAATCTGACGTATGTAGATATATCTAACAATAAAATTCAAAACTTAGATATTAATACTTTTCGTCTTAACCAAAATACTCTTAAGAAACCATTGCCGCAATTTGCTATTTCAGGAAACCCATTTTTCTGTGATTGCAATATGGAATGGCTTCATCATATAAACAAGCCAGATGGTAGTAATAATTTCCCTCGGATAATTGATTTTAATGAGGTAGTATGCAAACTATCATTTACTCGACCTCATTCATACATACATTTATCTAAGTCAAAATCGTCAGATTTTCTCTGCAAATATGGAAGCCATTGTTTTGCTCTGTGCCATTGCTGTGAATTTGATGCTTGTGATTGTGAAATGGTATGTCCTGATGAATGCACTTGCTTTTCAGACCAAACTTGGAATACTAATATTGTAGATTGCAGCTCACAAGGTTATGCATCTATACCTTCAGTTGTACCAATGGATGTTACTGACTTATATCTGGATGGTAATGATATAAGTCGTTTATCTAGTCATGCTTTCATAGGTCGTAAAAATATGAGAACATTGTTTTTGAACAATAGTAATGTTCACACAATAGATAATCGAACGTTTAATGGACTTGTAAATCTTCGGATCTTGAACATCGAAAATAATCACTTGCCTGCTCTTTATGGTTATGAATTTGAAAGTTTAATACACTTAGAAGAATTATACTTATCAGGCAACAAAATTACATTTGTTGCTAATATAACTTTTCAAAATTTAAAAATGTTATCGATATTACATTTAAATCATAATTTTATCAAAGAATTTCAAGTATGGAATTTGAATTGGAACTCTCGATTAACGAGTGTCCGATTAAGCCATAATCCTTGGATTTGCAATTGTGATTACTTGGAGTTGTTTCACGAATGGCTACATGGTGCTTCTTTTGTACGAGATGTCGAATCAATACAATGTCGATATAATGAAACAGCTGGACTGTACTTAACTGCATTTAACATGTCATCCTGTTCACAACCGAATTATAGAAATTATTTTGAATTAACCTTCCACTTATATTATATTGCCATTCCCATTATCAGTTTACTGTTAATCATCATGATATTAATATGTTTATGTAGGCATAATATCAAAGTTTGGTTGTACACGAAATATGGAATTCGTCTCTTCAAGCGAAATACTTATACTGCTGAATCTGAAAAGCTATTCGACGCCTTTGTGTCTTATTGTAATAAAGATGAGACTTTTGTTTTACAGTTTTTAACTCCTGAATTGGAATGTGGTGAACCGTCCTATAGACTTTGCCTGCGATATCGTGACCTCCCTCTTTCAGAATATGTTGCAGAAGCTGTTACAGAAGCCATTGAATGCAGTCAACGGACTATTATCGTCCTGTCAGAACACTTTCTACGAAACGAACGTTGTCGTTTCGAATTAAAAACGGCTTATCGTGAATCCCAGTGCAACCACAAACATAAACTTCTCATTGTTGTTGTAGGTAAAATTTCATTCAAGTCTCTTGATTCTGATGCTAAACAATGTCTTAGCAATGCACACATTATACATTGGGGTGATAAAAGATTTTGGCAAAAAGTAAAGTTTATTATGCCTAATGTCAATCCAAGAACTGTGTTAAGGTAGCTATGTTAAAAAAACATTTCCATCCACATGTGAAATTTCTTTCATTATATACACTGGTGTGAGAAACTTAAAAAATTCACTAATATGAAAACAGCTTTCCCTCTACTCTAGTAGCATGAAATGCTTCACATTTTGGAAGATCATAATTTTCATTGTGTTCACCAGTGCCCATTCAAGGATTGTATAAACTATGTTGTATAGAAAAAGAAAGAAAACTAGTTTTCTTTTTGGATAACAATTATAATTAACTATTTTTATTCCATTAAAGAAAATAAAAATTAAACTATGTTACTGACTATCAGTTTGCTAACATGCTTTTTGAGCTGTGCTTGTTTTAAAAGGTTCAATAAGTTGTTCATGTATCATGTTCATCAAAACACTTTTTACTTAAGCAAAATTAACTTTCTCTTTAAATTTGAAAACTCTTTTTTTTTTTTTCAATTGCATTCTAATTTTCATGTTCATTTACAAAAACCTGCATTTTTTACTTTGTTTTATTTTATTTTATACTTAGACCTTAGTGAAATTTCCAAACACATTTTTTTTTAGTTCACAAACTAGATTATGAAATTGATTCCTAAATGTCATTAGTATACAGCATACATGAACAAACTGCTTCAAATAACTTAAGATCAAGTTTAATCTTATTTGAAAGACACGTTTTAAATTTGCTATTTAATTTTTGCTACCTATAAATTGGTGGCTCTATGTAATAAACATAAAATTCGTACTTTAAAACATTAAGATTACATTTTAATTCATAAAAATTCCATCATTAGATAAAAAATCTAATTTTAACTCACTTTTATTTTTATTAATGCATACTACATTAATAAGGACTAAAGCTTGTACAAATATTTTTTACCTTGTAAAGATGAATGATAAGTTTTACATGCCAGTGTAAATATATGATCTTTTTTTATGTTTTTAAGCTGTTTACTTTTTTTACATTTATGTTTTAATATGTGATTTATTGATTAGATTTATTTGATAAAGAATTTTTAGTTGTAAATATTTTTATGATATTCACTTATATATTTAGAAATAAGAATATTTTTTACCAATAAATTGTTACTTAAATTGTCGAATGAAGTTATTTATGTATTTCTATGTTAAAGACTAGTAAGTAACTTTTAGATAAAAGTAAGTTAAAAAATGAAAAAAAAAATTCTTAATGAATGCTAAACTTGAAAAATCAGAACTGTACATTTTTTATGATTTCATTTTAAGAAAATTCCATGTGAAATTAGATACATTTGATACTATTCAGGTAATTAAAACTGTTGCCTATTATTACATAAAAAGTGAGAAATAAACTTCTCACTTTTGCACAATGTATTTATAAAAATCAGTGATTTTATTACATAATAATATTTTTAAGATCCATTGGAAAATTAAATGTGTAAATGTACTTCATATATTGCAGGAAACACTTTTGAAAGTCAAAAAGTGTTGCTATATTCTCATTTCTAGTCAAACAAAAAAAACAAAAAAAAACTTGTACTATGGAATAACACAATTAATGTTGTGCTTTTGTGATTTTCAGATTTGTGAATTTCTCCTTTAAAATATTAATAGTTATTATTATTTGTATGTAAAAAAATATTTAATTAATATAAAATATTTTCATTGGTTAAGTTGCAAATTATATTTCTTAGTTGTGATACGTGAGGTGTTTACTCAAAGAGAAAGTAGCTCTATTTTATTGTTAAAGGTTTTAAAATGGCAGGATTTGTAATGGACTTCAGTATTTATCTTCAAATAACTTAAGTGATAAATGTAATAAAAAATAATGCACTGTTGTAATAAATCAAGTAGGAGTTCCTAGCATTTTAAAATAATGAAAATGGGTTTATGTCTTTTTTGTTAACAGACTCTTTAAAACTCATATTTTATCCAACTAAATAACAATCGATCAATGTATGATATGTATAAGCATGTGCAGTGCACAAAAAATACATCATGAATAACTTCTTATCTATTATTTGGAAATTCTAAAATCTTAGTTGTTCTAAAAAGACAATTGACGTCTTCTTTTTTTTTTTTTTTTTTTTTTTTTTTTTTTTTTTTTGCTAATTTATTAGTGCAGATGATATTTTCAGTTTTGAAATCAGACACAAAAAATTTTCTCTTGAAAACTTTATTTCTCTGAATGATCTAAGTTTTTGTCCCTGGAAATATGAGGGGAATCCATCACAGTTTGGAAATCATAATCCCAATATTTAGGCCGAAAGAATGGTTGTATAGTAGACCATTTTTTGGGGGGTTAGGTGACTATTTATGTAAATCAAAATATTATTTATAACTATAAAACTCTTTTTATCCTATTTCTAAGATACATTTTTATCATTTTATTTAAAAATAATAAGAAATGTATGAATTTTCAGTGCCTTTTTTAAATCTTTAACTTGAATCATCTTAACCATCTGGGTTAATTAATTAGCATATTTAAGATACGTTTTTCAAACCGTTAAAATTTTTTCTTAGTGTAAGAATTTATTCATAATGTAACTTTTTTGCATGTTTCTTTTATCTTTGTTAAATTATTTATTTCTGATACGTAATTAAGTTACGGAATCAGTAATAGCATATGTTGAATGTTTTCAGGTTCTAAAATAAATTTGTTACAGTGTTAGATGCATTAATTATCGAGCTTTTCTTTCATTATTAAGTACAATGCCCATTTTATTACGTTTATCACATGTTAATTTATGTACATGAGTTTTTTGGTAATTTTTTTAGTGTATCTTAGAACTTATGTCATACTTATTGAAAGTACTTTAATAAAATTTTAAATGTAGTAGTTTAGTTATCTTTACCTGCATAAAATTGTAGATACCATTTATTTTAAAATTATATTTCCAGTAATTTATTATGCCATACAACATTGTATTTCATTGTCAAAATTTTGAAATACATATTTTCTAGCCTATTTTTTATATATATTAGGAGGACCGGAAAATCTTTCGGTGCATTTGATATTTGTTATCAAACTTTTATTTTTAATCAATAATGTATTCTCCCTCGTTAGCAACAACCTTTCAACGCTAGATCAAAAATGAATCGTTATGGATCGAAGAAAAGGAATTGGTTTTTAAAACTAAGAAATATTTAATGCGTCAAAACGGGATTACTTTCCAGTCCTCCTAATATATTGTACACAAATATATTTCGAAACTACCCTTAAAACACTATTATTTCAAATTGATCTCTATACATAATTTAGATTATCATCTTTGCAAAGATGCAATGTATGCAAAACTGAATTTTGCATATTATTCACTGAAAAAGTGGTGAAACTTCAGTACAATTTTGCCCAGGGGCTCAACGTTCAGATGGCTAGAATTATGAATAAACGAAAATTTAAATAAGCTTATATAATATAAGCTTGATTCTTCTATGTTATGAATTATTGAAACGTATTTCATGCACAATCTGTACAGTGCGCAAAAAAAAAATAAGTAAACTAACTACCCTGATGATCTAATGACCGGATCTAGGACTCAATTTAAAATGGGTCGAGGGGGTGACCTGAAATATGCTAATTAATTAGTGCAGACGATATTTAAAGTTATGAAATAAGACACAAAAATGTACTTTCTCTGAACAAAATACCTCGTTTTTGACTGATTCAGATTTATGACACACAAAATATAGAGAGTGACCGCAATCTGGGAAATATGGTCCCAATAGTTCAGTCAGAAGAGAAGTTCAAAGTTTGGACCCCTTAATGTTACATTTATTTTTTGCGTATTTCGCCATATCGCGAGAAATTTTTAAGCGAATTGAAAAGTTTTGGACCCATTTATAAAATTTGTTTAGACAAAGATTATTCCGTGCAGAAAATAACTTTTAGCGAATATTTATTATTATTATCTATCAAGAAAATGCTGAATTGTAACATATACAATTTTTTACATAATTTCAAAGAATGTATTTTTACATGGCAAAATGCAAAATTTCAGCTAAATCGGTCGAATAGTTCCTGAGAAATCGAATTTTAAAAATACGACCTTTTCCAAAATGCGATTTCTCAGAAACTATTCGACCACTTTATTTCATATTTTGCCATTTAAACTTGCATTCTTTAAAATGATACAAAAAGTTGTATACCTTACAATTTAAAAGTTTTTCGACTATTATTAAATAAAATAATAATAAATATATACTAACAGTTATATTTTGTTTGGAATTATCTTTAAATAAACAAATTTTATAACTGTGTGTAGAAATTTTTCAATACGCTTAAAAAGTTCTCGAGATATAATGAAATAAGAAAAAAGTAAAATTAATATTAAGTGGTCCAAACTTTGAACCGCTCTTCTGGCCAAACTATTGGGACCATATTTCCCAGATTGCTGCTACCCCCACTATTTTAGGGGTCAGAAATCCGAGTCCGTCAAGAAAAGTTATGTTTATTCAGAGAAAGTACACTTTTGTGTCTGAATTCGCAAGTTAAGAAATCGTCTACACTAATTAATTAGCATATTTGGAGTCACTCCATCGAACCATTGAGGTTGAGATACCTGAAGATCTAGAACCTGATCCAATCTATATCCATAGATCCAATCATTACATCAAAAGTTATTCAGGATTATTCTTTTTTTATATTGCGCACTGTACGTTTGATTCAAGATTATAATCATTGGGGTTCCTGACAATTCTATGAATACAGCCCCTGGATTTCTTAAATCGGGCCCTGTAGAGCGTATTATGCTTATACTATGGTATGTGCTTCATAAAATCGTATCGAGAAAAATGTATAGTAAACGAAAATATTCGATTTTAGAAATTGTTTCGTTTCAGTATATTCTCGAATTTTCCCAACTCCCTGCAATATTAAATTTTGAGATTATGATAAATTAAAGTATCTTTTTTTTTTTTTAATGTTAAAAGTAACTGACCAGTTTGGTCAGATCAATAGCTCACACACAATAATTGGACTGTATTTATTTTTTACTCATTTATTTTGTACCAGCATTACGGACTCGCTCGTGAGCCCGTTACACATTACACATACACATACACATACACTGCTGCTTCCAGCACTCAGTTCTACAATTAAATTCAATTTACGCTTACAGCGCCATCTATATGTTTAATGGGAATTAACACTCCCCACGATTGAAATTGCAAATTTCAATAAATTTTACACAATTAGCAATATAATGTTATACAGAAGAAAAATATATATATATGAATCATACAATTAACATTGTGACATAAAGCAGACATTGAGATATAAACTAAAGCTAATTTTTCATTTGCACAATTACTCTATAGGAAGAATACAAATGTCACGAATATTTCTTTGAAGTTGTTTGCCATTAGGTAAACTTAACTTCACTACTCTTATTTTTGTGTCACGGCCAGGCATCACCTCAACAATTCGTCCTACTAACCATTGCGTAGATGGTAAATTCTCTTCCTCTATCAAACACAGGGTTCCTATTTCTACATTATTCTTTTCAAATTTCCATTTATTACGTTCCTGTAAATTATTAAGGTAATCCCTTTTCCACAACTTCCATATTCTCTGACTATACTTATTAATCTTTTGCCAGTTAGAAAGCCTATTCTCAGTTATATCGATTAGTTGGGGTTCAGCGAGTGAGGTGATGGGCCTACCTATCAAGAAATGACCAGGTGATAGAGTTTCAAATTCATCAAACTCCGGTGATAGTGGAGTGAGAGGTCTGGAGTTCAAAACACCTTCGATTTCAGTCAAAATTGTCAAGAATTCTTCTAAAGTTAAATTTTGATTGCCAATTACTCTTTTTAGGTGGAACTTAAACGACTTCACACCAGCCTCCCAAATTCCCCCGAAGTTTGGTGACCTTGGTGGGATGAATTTCCAATCAATCCCTTCATTAGTAAAATAACTGGCTAACGTCTCATCTGGGCAATTTATCAATTTCCTTAACTTCTTAATCTCAATGTTAGCACCGATAAATGTTTTTGCATTATCGGTCATAATTTTTGAACACTTGCCCCGTCTCCCTAAAAAACGTTTTAGACTGGCAATGAACGATTGAGACGTTAAATCAGTTACAAAATCTAAGTGTATTGCCTTGGTACACAAGCAAATATAAACAGCAACATAAACCTTATTTGTGACCCCTTTTCTCTGGTTTTTGAACTTAATAGAAAATGGGCCACAAAAATCAATTCCCGTGATGTTAAATGGATAATTAGGTCTTGTACGCTCTTTTGGTAGATCAGCCATTATTTGATTACTCATAACAGGTTTGTTTTTAAAACATGTGATACAACTATGTACAATTTTCCTACAATTATTTCTACCGTTAAGAGGCCAGAACTTTTGTCGAACTTGATATAATAATGCTTGTGGTCCCAAGTGCAAATATTTTAAATGACAATATCTCAAAATTATGGTGGTTAAAGAATTCTTACCCGGTAAAATGATGGGGAACTTAGAATTAACAGGCAAGTCAGACAGAGATAATCTACCACCAACTCTCATCAGCTTATTTTCATCTAGAAAAACACACAATGAAGACAACTTACTGTTCCTCGGAACAGGCTTACCTTTTTTCAAGCTTTTGATTTCCTCAGGGAACTCACTTCGTTGTAAACATTTTAACAACCAAATTTCAGCTGCATTTAATTCACTTACTAACAAGGGACCAATTTTTCTTGTATCTGGATTTTTACAATTGTAAATGAATCTGAAAAGAAAACTCAATACATGAATAATTTTAGTATAATTGTTAGATAAGGTAAGAATTTTCTCAAAAAGGGAAGCATTATCTATAGAAATTAATGTCACTAAATGGGAATCACAGTTCTTTTTAAGTTCAACTTGGTACTCTTCTTCATGAACAGTTTGCTCCTCATAAGCGACAGGAATGTTCTCTTTAAGGAAGTCAGGACCAGACCACCATTTCGCACTGCCAAGAAGAACGTCAACAGTCACACCTCTGCTTAACATGTCAGCGGGATTGTCTCTACTAGGACAGTGGTGCCATGACGTCTGGGCTGTCAAGGCTTGAATCTCTTTTACACGGTTCGCCACAAAAGGTTTCCATCGTTTGGTTGAACTCTGAATCCAGTAGAGTACGATTTTAGCATCAGTCCAGAAAAAGCTTGTTGATTGATGTTTTCGGTCGATTACTTTCTTCACCTCTTTAGCTAATCTTGCTGCTAGCACAGCACCCATGAGTTCCATCCTCGGTAGTGTAATCTTCTTCAAGGGTGCAACTCTGGTTTTAGAAGACACAAGATTGGTAATGATTTGATCTTTGACTCGTATTTTTATGTACACGGCGGCTCCATAGGCCTTGATACTAGCGTCTGAAAATGTGTGGATTTCGACACATAAATTCTCATCACCTGTAGGACTCATCACATGTCTAGGAATTTTAAGATCTTTTAGTTGAGAAACTTCTGTACACCACTTCTTCCACGTTTTAGCAATGTCGGGTGGCAACTCTTCATCCCAGGTGATTTTCCTCTGCCAGATCTCTTGAAATAAACATTTAAATCTGATGGTGAAGGGAGTGAGAAGACCTAAAGGGTCAAATATTCTTCCTGCAGCCATTAGCAAAAATCGTTTGGTATTTTTATCCTGTTGAAGAAATTCAAGCAAGCTATCTATCTCCACGGTGATAAAGTCACTTAGTGGATTCCAAGAAAGGCCTAGGACTCGATGCAGACTTCCTTCGAGGTCCTCTGGGTGTAGTAGATCAAATCCTTCTTCATTTAATTTCTTCATAAGATTTTCATCATTCGAAATCCACTTTCTTAGGTTCATTCCAGCATCTCCCATGATTTGTTTCGCTCTTTTAGAAATTTCAAAGGCTGCTTCTTCACTGTCCTCTCCAGCTATCAAATCGTCAACGTATAAACAGTCATCAAGTACTTGTACTGTGGATGGAAACTCTTCACGATATTTTTCTATATGCTTTTTAATGGTAGCTGCCAACAAAAATGGACTAGAATTCACTCCAAATATTACTCGCTTGAATCTGTAGATCTCTATATGTTTTAGATCCTTTCCAAAAAGAAATCTCACAGCGTCTCTGTCTCTATCACTCAAGGATATCTGGAGGAATGCTTTCTCGATATCAGCCAGAAATGCAATTCTATTTAAACGAAAATGGATCAGAAGATAAAAGATATTTGGATTCAGATTAACCCCTTGAAACAAACAATCATTCAGAGATAATTGTCCGATTCCATGTGCACTAGCATCGAACACTATTCTCATTTTGGTGGTTAACCTCTCCTTTTTATTGACAATCAAATGGGGCAGGTAAAACACAGGCTTATCATTTGGTTTTGAATGATCCAATACTCTCTCAATTATTCCTTCTCTCAAATAAATTTTTAAAGTTTCGCAATATTCTAAGTATAGTGAATTATCACGATTCATTCTTTTAATCAGGGAGTCAAGTCTCTTCTTTGCAATGTTGAAATTATCATTTAACTCCTGCCAGTTCCTCTTCCAAGGTAAGGTTACCTCGTACCGCTTGTTTTTAAAGCTCACAGTGTCATTAAAGTTCTTAAGGGCTTCGTTTTCGTCAATGTTTTCATTCTCGTCATTAATGCCAATGGACTCTAGCTCCCAAAATCTACTAATGGACTTTTCTAATTCCGTGTTATCCTTTATTAATCCGCAGTGAACCCTATCATAATTTTTTGTTGGTATGCTCCCACTTACAACGTAACCGAATACCGTATTTTGTAAAATTAATTTTGTATTAGGGGGTTGTATTTGCCCTATCCTCATAATTTCATAAAAATGTTCCGCGCCTATAAGTATATCAATAGGACCTGGCATGTTAAAACTTAAATCCGCCAATTTCACATCTCTTAATTCTGGGAAACTGCATTGAATTGGTTTAGATGGGGTAAAATCCATTATTCTTGGAACAACTAAAAAGTTTAAATCTAAATTAAAATTTCCCTCCTCATTTGTAATGGTAGTACTCACTCGTGATTTTATTTCTAATGACAATTCATTTAATCCTGACACTGAGGCATTTATTTTTTCTTTCCTTAAATTAAGTCTATCAGATAATCTTTTGCTGATAAAATTCGAATTCGCACCCACATCAAGCAAACCCCGGCAAGGAATTAAATTGTTTACATTATCTTTTATGTAACAAATAATCGTACTAAGCAAAACACATTTTGATTGTATTGAATTCGAATCGAAACTCGCAGCCGCAAAATATTCTTCGTTTTTGTTTTGATTAACTTCCGCACTTCTAGAAGGATTGGTAATAAATTCAGCAGCGGTGGGGGAAAGCACGCTTCGACTAGCAGTCGCCGATGCCTCATACGGTTTTTTCTCAGGAGAGAAATGCAAAGTCACGTGATGACGCCTTTTACAATTCTGGCAAGAATACTTAGATTTGCAATTTGATACTCTGTGGTTATTTCCTAAGCAATTAAAGCATAATTTATTAGTTTTAACAACTTCTACTCGATCATTTATGGATAAGTTTTTATAAGCAGGGCAGTTATATAATGGATGATTTTCACTACACGATAAAACACATTTAGAAATTTTAGCATCTGACAAGAATACTCGCGAAGCATTTTTTGAGTGGGGATTTTTTACGTTTTCTAAACTATTGACTAATTTTTTCCCACGCGATGTGTAGTATAGATCGATCTCTTTCGATAATTGAGAGGGTTTGAACCAATCGTCTCCCTGTTTCATACTTATATGGTATGCGGTATCTTTGTCAAGTGTTTGATAGATTTTGTCGGATACGATTAACTCTTTTAATGTTTCGAAATCCGACACCTTCCTTAATTTCAAATAATAATCATAATTTGTTATCAATCGAGACGCGTATTGTACGTGTGTTTCGTTTGGTTGTCGGAATGTATTTTTGAAATGTTCTAAACACGATTGAGGGGTGGGCTCAAATTCTCTTATTACGATTGATTTTACTTTAGAATAATCATTTAACTCGTTATCTTTTATATAAGTAATCACGTTTGTGGCCTTTTCTCCTAATAAATTTAACAGAATTTCTGCCTTGTATTTCTCGGGTACACTTTTAGAGTTAAATGCCCTTTCTAAGGATGAGAAAAAATAACTCCAACCTTCAGGTCTACTAGGAACTTTAACTGTTAGAGTCCGGACACTTTTGACGAGTGAATCCAGCGATTCAGTACTTTCGGAGTTCTCAAATTTGTTTTCGTTTCGCAGTTTAGCTAGTTCTAATTCTGCTTTTGTTCTCTCAAACTTAAATTTTTCTAACTGTAACAACGATTCCTTTTCTGCTTTTCTATCATTAATTATAGTATTTGCTATGTCAGTAACAAGTTCTGGCTCTTTAACAAATGTTTCGTTGTTTTTTATTAAGTTCGTTAGCTCAATAATAGTCATAGTCTCAGTAACATTTTCACCTAACTCAATGGCAATTTGCCTTAAATCCTCTTTTTTCGCTCCTTTAAACATAGTTTATATTTATATATAGTCAATATAAAGTCAATGCACAATTTATCTCAATCAAATTTCAAAACTGGTACATACCTTTTAAGTGATGAAATTCGTATTTTAATCCATAGGTTTTAACTCACCTCCGTTCTCGGAGGACCACTTGACCAGTTTGGTCAGATCAATAGCTCACACACAATAATTGGACTGTATTTATTTTTTACTCATTTATTTTGTACCAGCATTACGGACTCGCTCGTGAGCCCGTTACACATTACACATACACATACACATACACTGCTGCTTCCAGCACTCAGTTCTACAATTAAATTCAATTTACGCTTACAGCGCCATCTATATGTTTAATGGGAATTAACAGTAACAAAAATTACAAATGGGATTTCCAGTGTCCTAGGATAAGTCAAAAACCGGTGACAGAGTTTCTTTTGTGATGCTTGTAGTTTTTTACTTTTAGCTCTCACTTAAGATTTTTTTAAGTACTTCATAGTTTTCCATTACGAACTATATTTTGTTTAAATGCGCAAAATCTTTTGTTGGTACTATTAAGTTAAAGCTTTGCTTCTGGTCTGAATTTCGCTAACTTTTTTTCACCTTTCCTCCGTAGAAAAACACCAATTACATTTAACTACCAATGAATACAACATTTAGTTGTTAGTTACTTTGAAGTTAGTAAATGCAGTCATTTGTCAAAATTATGTGTCAAAAATTATAATAATTTTGCTTCAGATTTTATTATGCATAGGCTTATATTTAAAAAAGAAAATATGTGTGTCACTTACACAGGTGTAACTTTAGACTGAATATTTTATTTTAATTTATAACCATTGTTGAACAGCCGACCCAATTTTTGGGTTTACAACTACTAATATTCAATTCCTTGTAATTTTGAACCCCATCCAGAAGACTAGGGAACTCCTGGATCAAGTATTGGGAGAAATTGGCCTTCGTGGAGGACTTTTTGATGGAACTAACCCGCATTTGCATTACATGGAGAGGAAAACTACGAGAACATCCCACGGTTAGCTTGACGGCGAAGGAACTCTAACCCATGATCCGTCTACCACTGAGGATATTTCATGTCAGCACTGTGGTCGGTGCAAGCTGGATGCGGATTTGTATCTACCAGCCATCGTGGGATTCGAACCCGGTTCACCTCATTGGAAGGCGAATGCTCTATCCCCTGAGCCATCGCGGCTCAGCCTAAATATTTAAATATTTTCTTTATTGAGTGCTTCTTTGATTCTCATTTATTTTTTCTATTGAAGAAAAAATTTAAAATTTATACTCCCTTAGTATGGCCGATAATCTTATTCTAATTATGAAACTAAAAAAAAAAAAACGATACAAATAATTAATAAGGATAATCAAAATTAATTTACAGCACTCTATTTTTTTTTATTTATTTATTTATTTTATTTTTTTTTGCAAGATTGCATTTTTCTGTTAAGAGTTGCATTAGTGGTAAAATGGATGGATTTTCTTTAAACAAATAATAAATGTGCAGGAAAGCGAAAAGTCCTACAAAAAATTTAGTTATTTAAAAGCAGTGGCTCTATTATTTAAAAATCGTATTTTATAAATTACTTTGATTTAAAAATGTCCAATTTACTTACAATAAGCATTTTATTTATGTATATTAGTACTTGCTGATCACTTTTTCGTGCGTCATTTTTATCGTTATTATTATTCATTTCTGAGAAAGCGAAATTGGGCACCGATTAATTTTAATTTCTCTATGGCGCTCATTTTGTTTTTATTAAAAACATAAATATTTAAGATAAATTAGAAAGAAAAAAAATGATGAAAAATATCTAAGTGATTAGCATGAGTGTCGCTGGTATCTAAATTTTGAGGGGGAGTCGAAATTAAAAAAATGCAGTCTCACTATTTCTCCAAATTTCACAAATAACAAAGAAATAAATTCTTAAATTTGCTTAAGGCGACAAGGGGCTTTCAAATTTTTTTTTTTGAAATTATGAAGGGATTTGCTTGAAATTTTCAGAATACATTTATATTGTTAAAAACAACTTTTATACAAAATTTCAAAGAAATATTTCAAAATTTAAGAAATTAAAATTTTTGAATTTTTTATGTTTTTTTATATTACTCCACGCGTCTGAAATTTTGTCAAAATGACAAAATTCTTTTAAAATATTACATATTAGGTAATATTGAAAAAATTGTTGGGAGTACTTTTTTTATTTTTTATTATAGAAACAAATAACATTAAAAAAACTGTAAAAAACCTACATTTTTAGGAAAAAATCATCATACCTCTATAAATATTATGTATAAAAAAAATTCTATTCACTTAATTCAAAAAACATTTCCAACAAAATGTTAATAATATTCATCAATATATAGCATTAAATTCTCAGGTCAATAGAATGAAAATTCATTACGCTGGAACAGTTTGAAATTTGTAAATTTGTCAAAAAAGACATTTTGAGAAAAATGACATTTACTACTTTTTCATTGCAAATTTTACTTCTGAACAAATATTTCTTGTTTTTAATATAAATACCTATAAATATTGTCGAATGAAATAGTTTAATAATTATATACTTTAAATTTCTTTAAAAAAATTAACAAAATATTTAACTAATTTAAAATTAATTTTAAACTAAACTAATTTTAACAGTTACCTGCATTCAAAAAAAGGTAAACAAAGGGGTGTGGTCAAAACTGAAATGGTCATAACTTCATCAATTTTGCTCTTATTCCAGAAATTTTTTTTTTAAATGTTCAGTTAAATGCCAAGATTTCAGAAATATAAAATGTAAAATATCGATTTTTTTCACAAATTTTTGCTTCTTTGAAAGTCCCTTGTCACCTTAACGTCTGCAAAAGGATTAATCTCTTTCTTGATTTTACCTTTTAAGGAGTTAAAATTGAAGATGATTCGTGAAAATTTTCTTTATTTATCTGAAATATTGAGGATCTCTGATAAGTCATGTAGAGATCTAGTAATTATTGGTTAGTAGACTTCAACCAAACCAATTTTCCCAGCTCTAAAAACTAAAAAAAGAAAATCGTTTATACTTATATTCGAAAACGCCAATTTCAAATTAGTATATGTTGCTATTAGTATTGGCTTTGTAGCCTCGTAATGACCAAGACAATTTCGTTTTTTGCAGAAAATTACGAAATTTAAATAAAATGTGTTTGTTTGTTAAGGAAATTATTTATAGATCTCAAAAAGATGCTGTCTTAAAAAGCAGCACATATGGAAGTCACACTTGAACCTAGTAGCATGTAACATTACGTTCCCTTAACATTTTATAGATTTCATTTTATTGATCACATTTCTTATTATGCTATTAAACAACTGTTTTGGGTTGTACATCGTCTATTTATTCACTTAATCATAAATACTAATTAATTTTGAGGATAGTACTAGTACGATTTAGGTAGAAGATGGTACGTAAGGCAATCGGTCTCCTAAGTCGTACCACTTACCATACCATTACGTAACCATGCGAAAACAATTAATTTTCAGTACTTATTGCGCAAATATTATCACAAAAAATAATAAAGTAGCTGAATGACTGTATTTTAATATTAAAATATTTCAAATGACTGTGATCAGTGACTGATTAAAATTAAATGGGAAAAGTTGTACGATTTAGGTAACTCTGTTCTATCCTTAATATCTGACGCAACGATAAGCGAAAATTTGATCTGATGTCATCGCATAAAAAATGGAAATTGGTTAATGGTATATAAATTATTGATGGATTATTATATAGGTTCCTAGTTGAAGCTGGAAGATCCGTGCATGCTACGTATAACACCTTTGTTACATCCTATACTAAGCAAATCTCAGTAGCCTAAAACCAAAGCTGCGTTGCAAACTATAACTTACACTCTTCAGTATTCGCTTTAAATTTTTTTTAAAAAATCACCCCAATATTTGTTTTTAATTTCAAGTTTTACTGTATTGATGCTGGTTGCATTGGAAATAGTGACAATGTGAATCCACGAAAAGAAGAAAAAAAATTTCCTATAAAAAAAATTGTTGCAAAATTTTTATTTCGCATTCTTTCCTTTAATTTCCCCAAGTTGATTTTATAGCGTGTTTTTATTTCAGGTCATCTGACGTACGATTTTTGCTCGATGGCATGTTAAAAATTATTTTAGAGTCAATCTAAAAACAAAAAAAGAATTTTTTTATTTTATTTACATTTTTGCCGTTATTAAAAAACGGATAGTAATAGTATAATGAACGAAAATCTATGCTAAACACTGTTTTTCAGATATACTACACAATTTTAATTTTATTTCTTTTTACTTTAACAGTTTTCTATTCATTTAAAATCTATTCAGAATTCATCTATAATTGTTATCTATGCAGAAGGCAAGCAAATTTTTCAACCTAAGTTCAACAAAGAAATTTACTGTAAAATTATTGTTTTTGATTTTTTTATATATATTGTAGAGGCAGGCCAATAAGATTTAAGAAGAAAGATAGAAAAGCATTCATTTGAAAGGAGAAGTTGCGAGGTGAGAAAAAATTCCTGAGGTGGAGAAAAAAAATATATATATATATATATATAACTCGGTCCTCCTTGCTTGATGACCACCTGCTTTTATTGATGCTGCTGCTCCGCAGTTATATGAACCAATGAATCGACTGAACAAAAACCACCTGTCCAACACGTTTCCTTTCATAAGGGGAGAGGGGAGTTCCCGCAAAGAAAGAAAATACCCATTTTCTTAATGCGAGTATTTCCGCAAATTCAAATGCTTTTCTCCTCACTGTGAAAATCTGCAGCGGAAAATGTTTTCCGTTTAGCATTCCAATCAAAAAGGCAGTTCTATTAGCCAGTGGTTCCAAAATAGGGTTCCGTGGGAGGTTCACATCACAGGGGTTCCGAGAGTTTAACCAGCAATTATTATGTTTATATCGAAACAACAAACCATCATTTATTTGACATTTTGGTTATTTTTATTAAATCATTTAGGTAAACAATAAAGAATAAGTAAAATTCTTTTTAAAAAATATTTCATCCAATGACAATGTATTGAATAAATTATGAAATATGCATTTATAAAAAATTTTATTCTTACTTTCCATCGAACTTTTCAATTCATATATAAAATAATTCATATATAAAATAAATAGTTCTTTTTCGAAAACTTTAATTCAACATACCTTTTTCGTTTTCAGCTTATGCATATACGAAAAACAAATTCAGAACTAGTCTAGATGCCACTCAAGTATTGTGTATTCAACTTCGACATTTTAGGTATATTGTAACATTTTAAGCATATTTTCGTTTAAAAAATTAAGAACAGCTGATATAAGCCAGCGGTTCCCAAAAGGTGTCATCATTTATTTGACATTTTGGTTATTTTTATGAAATCATTTAGGTAAACAATAGAAAATTAGCAAAATTCTTTTAAAAAATATTTCTTCCAATAACAATATTGCATTTATAAAAAATTAAATTTTTTTTTTTTATTTCTTATCGAACTTTTCACTTCAAATATAAAATAATCAAATCTTAATTTAAAGAATTATGTTTCTCTGATAACCAGTCTCAACGTTTATAATAGTTCTTTTTCAAAAACTATAATTCAGCAGACTTTATTCGTTTTTAGCTTATGCATTCACGAAAACAAATTCATAACTAGCGTAGATGCCACTCCAGTGCTGTATATTCAACTATGACATTTTAAGCATATTGTGACATTTTAAGCATAATTTCTTTAGTATATTCACAGCTACTAATTTTGTTTAACTTGGCGTTCCGTCAAAAGATACTCGATCATTTAAGGTTCTGTAGCCGTAAAAAAAAATTAAGAACAGCTACTATAAGCCAGAGATTCCCAAAAGTTGTCCCGGGAAATCCTAGGGTTCCGTAGAAGGGTTCCAAGAGTTCCGAGAATTAAGTCATAAGTAACCATTTATAGAGCGTTCACCTTCCAATCTCAGCGATGGCTGGTTGATACGAATTCCGCACTCGGCTCTCACCAACCATAGTGCTGACGTAAAATATCCTCAGTGATAGACGGATCATGAGTTATAGTCCCCTTGTCATCAGACTGACCATGAGAGGTTTTCGTGGTTTTCCTTTTCACATAACGCAAATGCGGGTTAGTTCCATCAAAAAAAGTCATCCACAACGGCAAATTTCTCACCACAATTGATCCAGGAGTTCACTTGTCTTCTGAATCAGGTTCAAAATTACAAGGTTACGGAGTAGAACATTGGTAGTCGTAAACTCAAAATTGGATCGGCTATTCAACGACGGTTGTAAAATAAAATAAGTAACGAGTTATGATTTTTGAAACCTGAAATTATAATATATCTAATCAATAATCTATTATTTTAATGCTTAGGTTATATTTGAGAAAATACTTAAATAAAATGCTCGTGAAAAAAATTGCAAAATTTAAAATTCTTTTATAATCATGCTTATAACGTTAAGTTGAATGAATAATGAAAAAGATATTCATTTGAAGAAAAAAAAATGCACTACTGTTTCCCATTGAGCTTTTCAATTCAAAATAAAATAACTAAATTCAACAATAAAGTAATATACCTTCCTTATAACCTTCAGTAACGTTTATAACTGTTTTTTTTTTTCGCTTTCATTTCAGCAAAAACTATAATTTAGCTTGATTTTATTGATTTGATATTGATTTTCCGCTAGTGCAATCACACACAATAGAAAAGAAAAACTAATTTAGAACTAGACAAACTGCCGCTCTGGCTTGTTAATTTACAATTCAACGGCCTTTAACGACTCTCTCTCTCTTTTTAGAGAATTTTCTTTTGACTGTAGTTGGTCGCAATTATAATGCAAGCTTTTATTTATTTTAAAATGTGTTACCTGAAATAAAGAAGAAAAAAAACGTGTTTTTCTTTATTTAAAAAAATGCCTACCAGAAGAGCGGGTCGTTAAAAGTTGCTGGATTGAGCAATCACATCCGGTCTTGCAAATTTTTATTATCTGACTTAATATCTAATTTTAAAACTATTATTAATTGAAGTGTGCAAAAATTTCTTTCTTTAGATAAAATATTTTCATAATAATTGGTAGTCCATTCAAAATAGTTAGTTATAATACATTTGATTAATGCATTCTTGCAATTGAAAATGAACTTTATTTATATAGTCAAAGCTTCGACTTTATTTATATTTTGTTTATAACAGGGCTCGAAAAACCTCAGAAATTTTACCCGTCCCCGAGGACGGCTTGTCCAACAATGTACCCGTCCTCCTTTGAAACTAACCCGTAGCTTCTAAATAAATAAAAATATAATTTTCCATTATTTATTACAAACATTTATATAAATTGCACAATGAATTAGTAGTTACTAGGATTACAAATACTAGGATTACATTATACAGTAATAAAAGAAATACTAGGTTACTAATAGTAAACTAGTATTTCTTTTATGAATTAATTTAAATGACAAAGGTATAGTTATCTGGAATGTCAATTTATCCCAGGGTACTGCGTTTTTTAAATGAATCAAATATGACGTTTGCCAGTTCCACAATCAAGCCAATGATTTACAGAGGTTTCTGCACAGAAATCTGAAAGGGGTTTTCCATTTAGGTAGATGTTCATAATTGTGTTTAACGCTTCTTGTTAAAGACCAGTACGTAACGTGTTTTTTTGTAAGTTCATTGCTGAAAAGCCCCTTTCAACAGTTGTAGTACTCCCAGACAGAGAAAACAACAATTCCACCATGCGCAGTATGTTGCTGTATTGTGGGTCATTTTGCTGCATTATGTCTTTATAAATAGCTTGGGCTCGGAGGACTGAAGGTTTCTGGGGGTAACGATGTGTACCTTAAATTTTAATGACAACCATTCTTGAGAAAAACGGAAAAATGGACATTAACGGGAAAACGGCCGTCCGCGCGGACGTCGGATTCGAGAAATTCGTTGTCCGAGGGGAATTTTTGACCGCTGCGGACGGGCGGTTTTTCGAGCCCTGATTTATAACTTTATTTATAAAGTCAAAGAATAACGATTATTTAGGGCTCCATAGCCGAAAAAAATTGGGAACCATCCTTTGGTATTGGTCAGGTAAATGGTGCATTTGCCCTTGGACCCGCTATCCTAGGACTCTAGAGGGCCCCACTCTAGTTATATTTCAAGAATAATAATGACAATAATAATAATAATTGTAAACATTTAAATTTTTTTAAAAAGTATTTTAAGTATTAATAATTTGGAAAATGCGTTTTATATTCTAAACATATAGATAATAATATACTAAGCATTACTCTATAATTTGAGATATAGCAATAAAAAACATAGAGTTATTATTATTATTATTTTTTTTTTTTTTTTTGAAAATCGGCGTTGAACAGAAGAACAAATTCTGAGTTTATGACTACCAATGTTCAACTCCATAGCCTTGTAATTTTGAACCCAACCCAGAAGACAAAGAAACTCTTGGATTAAACATTGAGACAAATTAGCCTTCTTTGAGGGCCTTTTGATGGAACTGACCCACACTTGCGCTACATGGAATGGAAAACCACGAAAACCTTCCTCATTTTGAACCGACGGCAAAGGGATTCTAATCCATGATCAATCTGTCACTAAGGATATTTTACGTCAGCTCTGTGATGGGTTCAAGCCGGGAGCAGGATTCGTATCAACCAGCACCGCTAGGATTCGAACCTGGGTTACATTATAGGGAGGCGAACGCTCTATCCCCTTAGCCACCTCGACTCAAAACACATTAAATATTATATTTATTTAATTTTATAACCGTGGTTCAACAGCCAACCCAATTTTGAGTTTAAGACTACCAATGTTCAACTCCATTGCCTTGCAATTTTGAACCTAATCCAGAAGACAAAGGAATTTCTGGATCAAGTATTGGGGAGACATTTGCCTTACTGGAGGACTTTTTGAGGGAAAAAACCCGCATTTGCGTTACACAGAGAGGAAAACCACGAAATCCTCCCACGCTTGCCCTGACAGCAAGTGGACTCTAACCCATGATCCATCTACCACTAAGGATAGTTTCACGTCTGCACTGTGGTCGGTACGAGTCGTGTACGGAATTCGTATCGACCAGCCATGACAGGGATTCGAACCCGGTTCACCTCATTGGGAGGGGAACACTCTATCCCCTGAGCCACCACGGCTCAAAACATAGAGTCAGATAATATAACATATTTAATCGTTCTTAATTGATTATTTAAGTGGGATCCTTAATCACAAAATTTCTTAGTTCTCATTTTCTCTGATAAATACTTAAGCGATTGTATAAATTTGAAAAAAATATAAAATGTTAGAGAGAAAAAAGTTAAGTTGTTCGTTCTTAAGAATAAAATTTTTAAAAAAATCTTAAACAAATAAAAGCATGTAACTCACTTCAAAAATTTAAGAGAGAATCTTACAAAAAAGGGTCCCAAAGAAAGAAAAGATTTAAAAGGGCGTTGTAAAATATTTCGCCCAGGACCCGATAAGTCTAGCGACGTTTCTATCAATCAATATTTAAAGCTTATGGCTAGGGCTGCAAGTTTGTCGCGGGAAAAAAGACCCGAAATTCGCGGGAAATTTTGAAAATTGCGCAGATTCTAAACATAAAAAAATTTACTCAACAAATGATGCAAAAAACAGAAATTGGACAAATAATAAAAAAAAGCTTAAGAAATACATAACGTAAGCATTTCTTTTCATTTCAAGCAATATTAATATTTTCATTTAAATGAAAAGAATTTTGGTACAAAAGTATTGCACATCGTCAGATTATTCTCATTTATGCTTCGTCTTTCATCATTTAATACATTTTATACTTAGAAAACGATCTTTCTGCTTCCACGCTGTTTGAAAACTCGATCAATTTTCCTTCATCAACGCTCAATTCCTTGACCGTTGCTTTGTAAGAAGTAATTGCTGTGAAAACTCAAACATTCAAACTGCTAGTTACAAAAGCCTTATGTCCCTCTCATCTAAGAAACCGATCCCTATTTAAGAAATCACAAGAAGCCGCCCAGGAAAAATTGCCTGGATAGAAAGAAAGGCAGTAGAAATTTCATTGCCCAGTGCATTCATAGAGTTGAAATACTGCTATCTCAACTCTATGAGTGCTATAGCCTGTATTACGATTTTTCTGTCAAAGATTTGATTTATAACATTTTCCTTCTTTTGCGATTCCAATTTCTTTTGCACTCTTACTAACTTCAGGAAGGTAATTCTATCAGTCTCTTACCCTCCCTAAGTGTAGAAAGACCACCTTACCTGACAATATTGTGATTATCTCTGAACTATTTTCTTGTCATTTTGCTATTGATTCACTCCTCTAAATATCTAATCAATTTTGCATGTTCAATTTAAGGCTTCAGAAAGGTAAAAAATTCTGTTAAATAAAAATAATAAATTTAAAAAAAAAATTTAAATTTTTGAGCAATTTTAGCTCAAATCAAAACATATTGAGAATTCGCGGATTTAAAGAAAAAATAGGACAATTTCTCTGAAATCATCGCGGAAATTCGAGCAGCGACAGACCTGCAGCCCTTACTTATATTTCATTACAATATTAATGTCGGGTGAAATAATAAATATTATAGTTATGGCTGAAAATAGATAAATGAAAAGTATTGCTGTAGTTTCAAATTAAACCACACCACTGAGCTTCACGATCAATCTACAACTGAGGATATTTTACTACAGCACTGTGGTTAGTGCGAGCTGAGATCGCAATTCGTAACAACTAGCCATCGCTGAGATTCGAACCTGGGCCATATCATTTGGAGGTCAACCACCGCGGCTCAGGGAATGATTCGGTACAAGTCGGACGGTTTTCGAAAGTGGAAGAAAAAAAATCTATCTTACAATAAGCCAGATATACCACAATGACGACCCTCAAATTCCTATTAAAATTCTTATTAAGTAAATGAAGATTTGGCAATTTCTTTTTTAAATTAAATAATTCTGTAATATTATTATTATTTCTCAACATATTTAAATATTTTCTGAAACATTAGATCTATTCTTTCATTTGAAAACGGAAAACCACAGAGCAAAAAATTATAAAAAAAATTCACAATGTGTCTGACAAATTATATCGAATAATCTGACGACATTATCAAGAAAGAAAAAAAACAACAAGCTTGTCGATAAACTCTAATAAACATTTCGTTCAATAAACATAAAAAGAATGCGTAAATAGCGTTTTCCATTCTCCTCGAAATCTGATTTATGGTTAAGTTGTTTCAGTTTTTGGTCTAAATTTCTGATTAATAGTTTTAAACATATATGTTTCTTTCCGAATTTTACATATATATATATATATATATATATATATATATATATATATATATATATATATATATATATATATATATATATATATATATATATATATATATATATGTAAAATTTGCAAAATTAAAGTAATGAAATAATCAGAAGAAATCAAATAATTAAAAGAAATCAAATAGCCAGAAGTAAAAAAAAAAATAATAATAGTAATAATTGAGCGTGACAAAGGGGAAAAAATAATGAATTCGTATTAGACAGATATCAAAATTCAACTTTATGTTTCAATGGAATGTGAAACAAGATTAATAAAATTAAATTTTCTCCCAGGAATTACAATTACATTTCTTTCCTTAAATGCAATTTCGTGGTTATTGCATCTTTGAATGATGAAAATGTTTTTCCTATCTGTTGGGTTTCATATACAGTACAGTCATGAGAAGTTCGTCATTCATAAATTTCAGGTGTGCCATTTGCCTCACTAATTTTTGAACATTTTATGCGTATTATTTTAACTAAATAATTGAATTCAAGCATAGCAATTACTATCTCCCTAGGTAATTATTAAAATCTTCATCATGAATTTTTTTCATGATTGGTAACTAATTTGGTATCATTAGTTTGACAGTGATATGTCAATGTAATGCTACCAATAAAATAATGCATTATACACTGAGGTGACAAAAGTCATAGGTTAGCAATATGCAAATGTGCAGATGTCACTAGTATCGCATACAAAATTCGTATATAGGTATTAACCGCAGGACGAAAATTAACTGACTCTGAATGTGGAATGGTAGACGGAGCTAGAAATATGTGACATTCCATTTCAGAAATTGTGAGAGAATTCAGCATTTTTAGATCTACAGTGTAAAGAGTGCGTCGAGAATACCTGATAATAGGCGTGACCTCCTACCACGGACAATGGAACTGCTGACCACCTGCACTTAATGACCGAAACCGCAAATATCAAAAAAGTTCACTGTAGTCCCCTATAGGGGCTGTGGAATCAGTATTTTGAAACGAAGACAATGATGATTGAATGCATCAAACTAGATTATCTAACTAATTTTATGCTTTGATTTTTTATTCTTTTATCTGTTCTTTTTTTTATTTTTACATATTATAAATAGTTTAAAAAATTTCATATAAGGGGAACCGACTAAAGAATTGACTAAGGTACCGTTTTACTCCTTACTTTAGATACTCCTCTGATCAAAAATATGTGAAGTTAGATATAGTTTTTTTCTTCCTACAACGATCTATAACATCAAATTATTTAAATTAAAAACATAATCAAAATTAAAAACTTAATCAAAATTAAAAACTTAAGCAAATTATTATAATAAAAATTTTTAAGAAAAATTATCCCAGGGATCAAAAAATATTTTTGGGGGGAAATTCTGAAGATAGATATCGCAATGCATTATCTATTTTTATTTCACTTTCGTTTCAAACTTAAGTACAAATAATACTTTTTTAAGTTTTGTCGTTTTATTGTTTTGAAACAAATAATTTTATTGACTGAACTTTTTAAACTTGTAAAATGTTATAATAATCAGAGACGTTTTTCTCACATATTTTTCTTGAAATAAATGAAGAATTCCCACAACAGCCCTTTGTCTGCCAGGGAGTTCATTGAGGCTCCACAATTTCGTGACCAACGGCATTATTGGTAGCCTTCGAATTTCAAGCCGACCTAGGGATCGAAGCTCAGTTCTTCGCAGTGACAGTTCAGAGCCTTAACCAGGGCCCGATTATTGCCTAGACCCAATAGGCACGGGCCTATGCCACGCACTTTCTGGGGGGCCTCAAAAATTAGTAAAAAGTCTACAATATTCCTTAAAAAAAAAAAAAAAAAAAACTGAAAGAAACAGTTTTTCTCAAAAAAGGCATTTTTTTATTTCATATTTTCTTTATATTGTGATAAACCAAACTAGTGTAAAGATTGCACTAAACAAATTTGAAAGTACAGCTGAATTTTAATTGGTGCAATTTTTACTCTCAACAGCTTGAGCAAATGTAACGAGAATGCATATTCGCTAGGTCTCTTATAAATGATTAGTGTCAACAAGAACTAAAAGCTTATTCTTAACAAATATGTAAAGCTGAAAGTGGAAGACAGTAGTGACTTTTAGCAAAAATCACTGATTTCAATTGTTTGTGGTCACCAAACTATTTTCCTTTTCATACAACATTGTTTTGCTGTTTTATAGTTTGCTTTAATATTTAGATGCGTAAACTTTATCTTAGAAAAATAATCTTCAATTGTCTACTTTCAAAATCTTTTAGAATGTTTCTCTTGAATCATGCAATTCAATAGATTCTTTTTATTGTTAGGACTACTCTTCAGAAATTTAATTTCAAAATATTTTGTTAATGGGTTTGGAAAATTTTGTGGGCTTTCGGCCTGAATTTGTCTTGATCGGTCCCTGGCCTTAACCACATATGTATATATATATATATATATATATATATATATATATATATATATATATATATATATATATATATATATATATATATATATATATATATATATTGTAATTAGATTGCCGAAAGTATATGCCGCAAAATATTTCTTCCAATTTAAAATTTGTTTTCATAGCTCAGCCCTGAACACAGGAAAAGAATGAATACTACTTATATTTTATATTTCAGGTCTTGTGAAGTTCAATATTTACTATAAAATTGTTTTCAGATCCAAAAATTTGAGTCAAAAAATAAATAAATAAAATCACGAACGACCTGACATCATTATCGTTCTGTTTTGATTAACTCTGGATTCTGTTGCTACTGTTTTGGAAGGTTTTTATCGATTCAAGATGTTTGAGAAAACAGAAATATCTATCTCGGAAAAATTCAGGAAAGTGTAGTAAAAATAAAAATTTGCGCTTATTTTTTAAAAAATATATGTCATCCTGCGGTGCATAAAACTGTTGAAAAAGTTTGACGTGAGTCCAACCATGAGCGAATTTCAGTTTTGCGTAAGATTGTGACTAAAATGATTGCCGAGATTTTTTTATAGAATGGGAAAGTTAAAGTGCCAGATGCTTTCTTCTTTTAATATTGATGCTAAACTGGCTCTGCTTATTTTTTTCGCATGCTATTCTGCAGTAAATTTTAAAAAAGCAGATCATTAAAAAAAAATTGTCTGTGAAACTTCAGGATCGTAAGCTTCTAGCTGCCATGGTTTCTGTTTCAATCTCTAATCATTTTGTTTGACATTCAGTCTAATCTTTAAACTATCATTTGGCAACATAAAATTTGTTGCTTATATTTTGTTTCTTTCTTTTAAATAACATCTCATTCTCATTCAAAAAACTAATTGATGTCTTGTTTACATTATGTTCCGTAAATTAACTTTGTTTGACTGCTTGAATTTTAATAAAGTCATTTATCACTGAAACTATTTCGCTGAAAGTATTATTTGATGAAGAACTTTTACTAATTAATAGAAAGTTAAGTTCAGACTGTCTTGGGTGTTGTTTTCTAATTAAAAGGAATAGAGTATGCGTAAGTCCTTTAATTTATTGATGAATTGCTCCAGACAGTTGTTTAAAATGGCTTTTTTCATTTTCGATTCGTTGTAAGACACATTTATATTTTGAACTCTGTGTGCAAGAAGTTTGTTTACATCTTTGTTTGGAGTGGAATTTTTTTTTTCTTTCGTCTAGTGTTATGTATGGTATTTACTAGTCATTTAATTTCTTAGATTCATATTTTTATTTTTTCCAAATAATGATGCAATATATGTCGATGCTTCTAACTGCGAAACATTTAATTTCGATTATCAGACTGGTATAAACAATTTAAGATGAACTTGGTGCATTAAAATTCATTCAAATTGAATTGATAGAAAACTTCTAAATTATACCTAATGTGTCCTAAACTCCATTTATCAACTACTGTTTTTAAATTGTTAAAGTTATTTTATTATCTTTCAAAGAAATAATAGAATTTAAAAAGTTATGAAGTCTTTATGTTAGACTATAATATTTGACATTTTAAAAATTTATTATGTAGCCTTATGATGGAAGAAAAACTGCTTAGTTTTTGTTTGAAAGTTATTAGATTTCAGTTGTAAGACACTGTCATATTTCTTGTAGATCATGCATGTTTTAATTAGAATATTTAAATGTATTCCCTATTTTTGACATGATTTTTTAAAAGCCAGCCATTATTCTAGGTTTCAAACTGCCTTATAATGAAACGATTCTTGAAACTTTTATTTTTTTAGTTTTATATAATTACTTGATTTTGTAGTTTTGTTAGAATCTGAAGCTATTTGATTTCAACTTTGCTTTTCTAGTTCAGCAAGTTGAGTTTTGATTAAATTTTAAACTATATTACGTATGAATATAATTATTTAGAGCTTGATCAACTTGAAAACTTTTCATAATAGTTATTCATAATGGTTTTAAAAGTCAAGCACCTAGTTTAAAAACATCAGTTGCCTTGCCAGGAACAGAATTTAGAGCCAACAATATAATTATTTTAAATTAAGGAATTATTTTCTATTACTTAGCCCATTAAGAAAAATGGGTACTTACGTTTTCTTTCATCGACCATTTCACCGTCGCACCAATGTCATTTTGGCTTCTTACAAAGTATGTATAGTAATTGAATAGGTAAAAAATTGAAAAAATACAATTATAACTTTATTACATGCCAAAATTTAGATAATATTTAAATTTGAACCATTTCCAAATCTTCAACCTCTTCACGACTAAAGTATATTATTAACTTAGCAAAAAAGTATTTTGCAGTTCTGAATTTCAATTTTACAGTCATTATAAGATAAAGTATGCATTCCTATTGACAGGCGGCTAATAATTTTAGGTATATATACGTGGACCTCAGGTCTTAACTAAATAAAATAGCATAAATATCTTAAATGTTAAATTGCACATAAAATAGGAACAAACTTACTTATTGTTTTATTATGGTCGATTTAAATACAATGATTAATAGAATTAACAATTTTTGGAATTGAAAAATACAAAGTTTTTTCTATGTACAATGCGATACTCTATTAAGTTTTATCAATACTATTTTAATTATGCAAACCATACAAAAAAAAAAAAATTATTGAAAGGAATCTAACATTAAATATAAAAAATATCTAACTCTTGGGGGTAAAATTTCAAAATTATCGAAAAGTAATTAAATATATGTATGTACCTTAATGTAAAACAATTCATTAAAATACACATAAAAATATTTCAAAATAGATATAAAATTAAATACTCATAATATTATGATATTTCACTTGATTACTTACTAAACTGTTATAAATTTCGCCATGCATACCAAGTTACTCATACGTGGACCTGCATGTTCTTGATTGTATTAAATTTAAAAGCTTCCTATAGATCACTGAACTACTTAGTCAAAAGAATTTTTTATTTTATTTTTTAGAATAACTGAATTATATAACATTTGAAGTAACTGACATTTTTGAGCTCGTGGATTAGGCATCATTTTTCGAAAGTCACTTCTGTTTATGTGAAATTCTAACCAACTAATTTACATGTTCTGCATCGATTGGAATCTCCGGAAAACTTAAATGTCCATGAATGTTCCAGTTAGGGTAAAATAAATTTTCTTATAGTCTCTTTTTTGAAGCTAAAAAGCGAAGGTCCACATATGTGGACCAAGGTTATGAAGAGGTTAATAATGATATGTAATTTACTTCTTATACAAATAAAATGGTAGTTTCTCATCAATTTCATTTTTTTTTTATAGGAAATGCAAAAAGTTAAATGATCCACTACAAATAAATATTTTTTACCCTGATCCAAGACTTCAAATGGCACTAATTCTCTTTTCCAAGATTCATTGTTTTTGAAGTTATTGTTGATTGTTGAAAACAATCGACCAATTTTAAAAACAACCTATTTGAGCTGTGTTGAAAACTCACAACTTTAGAATTGAATATTTTTATGGATTTAATGTATCACTGCTTAAATGGTAACTATTATTTCAGATATTTTTGATGTTTCCTAAAAAAAACTTGTTATGCTTTTAGTCTTCACTTTTTGTAAGAATAATAATTTTAATTGCCTTTGTTAAATATGATTTGGGATTTTGTAAAAATAAATATCAATTGCACATTTACGAAAGACAATTCACACATTAGTCAATTTGCAGGTTTATAAAATGCTCTTAAAATTAATAAAGTCGGGTGGGGTATAGTGAGTATAAAATCAAGTTTTTTTAATTTTTCTTAAAGCTGGCTCTAAAATCAAACCATTAAATTTATTTTACTGAATATTTGATGAATTTATATGCATTGGATTTATATTGAATAAATATGAAGCATAGCTCGTCTACTTTGTTTGATAGTTTTCTTACAGTAATGCATTTAAAAGAACATGTTTTGATATACCTACTTTACCCCATATTACAGTGGTTATAGCTCTAAAATTAGTGTATATTTCACTAAAAAACTTGTAAATACTGTTTTCAAAGTAAAAATTTGCTTAATTAAATGTTTCTTGATTATATTTTAAAAAAATACATGCTAAAAAATGTTTTTTTCTCCATAAATTAAAGTGTAAAAAATGTTCATGGCTATCAAAAGTAGGTTTCACTTTGAATGCAGTATATTTCATTGAACTCTTCATAATTTCATCGAAAAGCACGAAAACTATTATAGTTTTAGGTTTATTTGAAATATAAATGAAAGTGTAAAATTTATATCTAAATAGGTAATTTAAAGTGTTTTTAATGTTTATATCAAACATGTACAGTACAGAACCCGTTATCCGGAAATCAGAAAACCGGAAAACCAAAAAACTGGAACGAAATTCGATAAATTTTCCCGCAATTTTTAAAAATTTTTTTTTTTTCCTCTTAAGATTTTAGGATTTTTCTTTCTTTTTTAAAAGATATTTACCTTACCATCATTTCAGAAATAAACATTAGTGTATTACCTCATCGTTTTTTCTTATTTTTAAGATTATTTCCAAATATTATTTTTTTTTTAGTTGGGTTTAACACTAAAAAAACTGCTTTTTGTAGCGATTCAGAAAACCGGAAAAATCAGTTATTCGGAATAGCGATAGTCCCGATCGTTCCGGATAATCGGTTCTCTACTGTATTTTTATTCTATTTAGTTATTTTAAGGAAATTGTTTTGTTATCCATGAAAAAACTGCCATATGAAGGCAGAAATTTGTGTGAAAACTCATCTATATCTTTAAATAAGTTTTGTTCTTCAGATGTCCCTCTATCAGTTTGAACTAAAATTAATAGTTTTTAAAGATATTAGAAGAGAAGTGATCAACAGCTTAAAATAACATACTGTAAAATTTTATCATTAACAGATAATTTGTAAACATAAAATTTTTACAAGTTTCTAAACTGAAATTAAAATGCTTGCTGCAAAACCAGTAAATGTCTGTAATAATATGAAACAAATTTTCTCAATTTCAAAGGAGGAAATAGAATCTTAGATAAGTATTATATTAAGGTAAACCATGACTTAAACCAGAATTTTAACTAAACTTATTTTTTAATAAGAACCATCCCTGTTTTTTTTAATGAAAAAAATCTTTGCAATAATTAACCTTTCTATTATTTATACAAGTACCTTTTAGTTTCTTTTTATATAGCCGATTGACAAAATGTATATAAAAATTTCTATAAAAATCTTCAATTTTGAGTTCGCTATTTTGAATTCAATTATGAGTTCCAATTTTGAATTGCTACTGTAAGTCTATGTATCTCTGAATGTACATTATTGCACTTTTCAAATACAGTGAAACCTCCGTTAAGCGGACATCCTTGGGACCGAAAAAATTTTCCGTTTATGAGAGTTGTTCGCTTACGGGAAGGATACCCTAATAACGAAGTTTAACACTGTTAATTGTTTTTAGAATATTTTCAAAGATGTAGAAATAATTCAATAATTTACAATAACTATTTACTAGGATATTTATTTGAACTTTAAGAAAGGTATAAAAGTATATATAAAGAAAAGTTGAATTTTTACCCTTGCAATTTAAAGCAGAAATAGTTTTTTTTTTTTTTAAATTTAGAAAAAGTAGTGTCTGGTTTGAAGGGATAGAAAAAAACGTTTCAAGGCCAAAATGACGGTCCGTGTCCAGTTACAGGAGTGTCCGCTTTGCGGAGAATGTACATAATGGTTTATTTATGGAAGATTCCCAGGGAATTAAAAATATGTCCGTATTGAGAGGTGTTCGTTTTGCAGGAGTGTCCATAACAGGAGGTTTCACTGTATATATATATAATAAACTAATGTGTGTAAAGTTAAGTCATAATGTTTCTAAAAAGTGTTTGAAATAAAACAGATCATCACCAATTCCATGTTTTGATAATTCCCAAAATTAGTAAAATACTATAGTTATAGATTGAGTTCAGAGCAAAAGTTTTTTGAACTGTTTCTTCATATTGTGAAACAATACATTATGCTTGCTACAATCAAGAACATAGATGGAAATGAGAAGTTATCTTGAATTTTAATTTTCAGTTTATTTTAATGATTTTTTTCTAATATTACTGTTATTTTTTTATGCAATATATTTTTATCTATGATTAAACTAATATTTTCAAAATAGAGACATTTATATGAAAGAACAATTTAACAGAAAAAAAATATTCCTAAATTTTAATATATGTTATCAATGAATATTATTTTATTTCATGCAGTATTATTTATATGCATATTGTTGTGTATTGTTGTATATATTTATATTGTTATTTTCCTCTTATAGATGAAGAATATACTGATGTCTTATAACAATACCTAACATGGTGGAAATGTACATTTTATGTTATTTCTGACAAATCACTGTATTGCATTGAATTATTTTAGTCATTTCTGTTAAGACTGCTTTTACAAAAAAATGGAAATTTGTTGTGTATCATGACGATAGTTTTTAAAAAATGGCAGTTCCATATTATTACAGTGAATTAAAGAAAGGCACTGTTCCTGATGCTGAAAAGAATAATTTGAATAAAGCAGAAACTCCTAATGAAAAGGGACACGGTTTTGATAATCCTTTGCTGGCAATAGAGCCTGATGTTAGCACGTGTGATATTCCTAGAAAAGCCTCAACTTTTCAGAAAAAGAAGAAAAAGAAAAAAACTTTTCAAACACCTACATATCTCAGATCAAATTCTCTAACTACTAACAGTCTTCGACTTTCTTCTCAAGCAATTTATGCTCATAAGGAAGCAATATCTACTGGAGAAGGAGCTTCTAACTCTCCTCAAAAAACTAAAAAACAAAATCATAAAAGGCGCAGCTCTGAACCAAATATATATGAAGAAATTCCTGAACAATCATATGAAGATTTGTCATGTTATACTGAAAGTAGAGATGGTTATGCATCACACAGATGGCCACCTAAGCCTCATGAATGTAATGGATCTTCAACTTATTCGTCCTCTAAGGTTGTTTTGGATGAGGTTGAAAAAGTACAACAAAGGCATGTACAAATTTTAGAAAATCTCAATTTAGATGTGGAAGCTATGTTAATGCCTGAAGAAACTGTATGCTTAGAGGAGTTAAATTCTGAAACAAATAAGTTTGCTGCTGAGCGTTCTAATTCTGAAGCTAAAGCGTTGCATTTTCTTAGTCCTGGGACGCCACCTTTATACTTTGCCTCTTCACATTGGCAAGGTGGTGGTAGTTTGTGTGGCACTATGCCTAAAGCAGCAACTACTAGTCATGGCCTCCGTGTAATGAATGAATATATTTTACAGCAATCAGACTTTTGTCCTGGTGGTAAAGCTGCTTCTGATTATGGTCAAAAAGGTATGCTTATAATCTCTATATATGTAATATATCTAATAATATATATATAATTATTAACAATACCTTAAGCATGTAAAGGTATACTCATTTAAACTTGCTTTTTTATTTGATTTTTTTAATCAATAAAAAGTCTTTTTTATATGTGAGAATAATTGATTTGAATTATCAAATAATATTATAACTGAAGTTTTAATAATATAAAAAAATAGTTAATTTTAATTAATAACTTTGATTAGATTTTTAATGTATAACTATCTACTACCAGGTAATTTTTGTATAAAAAATGTTAATATATGTTAAAAATTAATAAGTAATAAAAACTTTTTTTTTACATTATTTAAACTTTTATTATACTTGTAATTTTTTTATTTTTAACTTTATTATTTTTATATTTGTTATGGAATAAGAGTATTTTTTACTTTCTTATATAAAATTATCTGAATTGATAGAGTTGAAAATCTTTATAAGTTGAATTTGTTAGGTTATATAATTTATTTCTTAATACTATAAATAGAAATCTATATTTAATTTGAAACTTATATTTTCTCTTTATGATACTTGGGAAAACATATTTTAGGCCTTAAAAAAGATGATTTTGCACATTTTACACCTTTTTTTTAAAATTTTTATTCTGCTTATGTTCAAATTTATAATTATCCTGTTTATTTATTTAATTTTGTTAGTTTTTTTTCTAAGTATGAAACTAAAAAAATATATGAGGATGCTGAGAGAATTTCATTTTATTCCCTTTTATTAGATTTATTTATTTATTTTTAAATTTTCTTTCTCTGTTGTAGGGTGCTTTATTAAGTGGTTTATATTACCCAATGTGTATAGTTTCTGTTATTTGTTTAGTCATCAAAACCTTTTGCTACTATTTTGTTAGTTTTGTTTGTTTCTTTTAAGAATGCTTCTATGAAAATATACGTTCATTGATTTTTTCTCTCTTGAATTTTTTTCTATTCCAACAAATCATTCAATATTATTCATATGTTAAAGTTAGAAGTGCTGTCAGTGAATACATAATTTTTAATTTAAGAAATATTGCTAATTAGCACTGATAGTATTTAGTGTATTTAAATTACATTTGCTAATAAAAGTGCTTATTAGCATATTTCTTAGAGTAGTTTTTTTTTCTGGTAATTTTTTTTGTTTTTTTGTAAGGCTCATAATATTTTTGTGTGCTTAAACTTGGTACTGCATGCTTTGGCCTTTTCTCTTCTTTTTTTCTTTTTAAAGTCTTTCAAGAGCTCTTTCTGATTTTAGTTCTCCAGAAATTCAGCGAATCTACTAATGCTGGAGAAACAAGTGAAGAACCGTCATACATGCTTTATGATGATGCTCATCGGCTACAATGTTCTTCGCGAGGTTGGTGGTGGTGCTGCTTTTTTTTCTTGCCTTGCTTTTATTTAACTAATATGCCTATTAATAATAACCATTAATTCCATTTAATTTTTTACACCTTTTTCCTTGTTATGGACGATTTCTATTTTTCTCTTTGTAATACATTCTGATTTCAGAAAAAAATTTACCAAATCTTATCAACTATTTTTACTGATTATCTATATTTATTATATATAATGTTACTTTTAGAAGGACACCGAATAAACTATATTAGTTTTTACATTATATATCTGTTGACTGTGAACTTTGTTTAATGTAACACTTCTGGTTGCATCAGTTAGCATTGAAGCATCATAATTGCAATGCTCGTTTTTAACAACTAATCTTCTAAATACAAGTTGCTGCTCATTTTATTTGGGTAATTAATTACATTCATCTCCTTAATACAATTGTTTAGGTTGTTCCTGAATATATATTTTAATAATCAAAATTTAAACATTGCAGCTACATGTTACAGTTGAATATTAAGTTTTGTAATTATTAATATTCTTCTCTTGCATAATTCATTATTTCATTAAGTTCATTGTATTAATTACAGAAAGTTAATGACAAAAAAAAGAAGCTGTAATTGCATGGTATTATAATTATCATAGCATGCTGGTCTCACACAGAAAATATTTTCATTCACTATTGTCTTACTTCTGCGAACTCTGCTTGATCTATGCTTATTATTCAGACCCTTCATTATTTAATAATATCATATTATTTCGTTAATAGATGTAATTTTTTTTAAAGACATGTAAGTTATAATTTTGAACTTCATTTGATTTTCTGTTAGAAAAACTTATTCAAAATTTTTTTCCTGTTAAAAAGTTTGTTGCTTATTGCACCTCAAGAGGAACTTTGTAAAGTATATGTTGTGGCTATTACTATTATTTATAACTTGCCTACCTTAACATATCTGATATTATTGTCTAGAGGAATGACGTCGTGTTTCCTATGCATTATTTTATCCTAAATTAAATGAGGCCAAACTTAAATCAGTAGAACTGATAAATTTAAAACTATGTGTGCAAAAATTTTATATTTTATTTTAGTCTTTTTTGCACAAAAAATCCTTGTAGATTAGAGACTAGTAGTTCTATTAACTTAATTTTTAATTCACTAGATTTGATTTAAAGCAAAAGAAACAATTACATCGGGTCTAAATAGCAATGTCAGTTATGTAAATAAAGTGTACTTTTTATACATAATATGGATTAACTCTTTTAATTTCTAAACTACATCTAACATTTGGTTTCATTTGATTCAGCATAAAAAGATACCAATAAATCATTTATCCACATATCAATGTCAAACAAGTAAAAAATGTGTAGGGGAGTGTCGGGTACCCCCACCCACTGTCTATTTCATATGTATAGAATATTTTTTCAAGTCAATGGGCCATCGGACATTAATTGTTATATTAAAAAAAGATAATTTTCAAAGTTTCAAGTATTTATGCAGTTGAAAATATGTTGAATTCAGTAGTCGAATTTTTTAAATTTCTATTTTTTTAAATTAAACTATTCTTTTTTTGGTTTATTCTTTTTGCATTATTTAATTAGATGATAAAACAATAGAAACATACAAAAATATTGATTATTACTCAATATTATACAGAAATATAAGCAATACTCCTTAAGTGGGCGGGGCTACCCGACTCTCCCCTAAATCAAGAGTTGTACTGTTTTTTTCATAAAATCCTTTAAATTTTAAACTGTGGGTCCTGTCAACTTAGGTTTAGTTTTGTTCCTTTCAGCATAAAGAGGGTTATTCACTTATCTAGTTAGCATTTTTGAGTTTTTTTCTTCTCTTTTTTATTTAAATTTATATCACAGCTCCTCAATTGATCCACAAATTGTAGCATGAGGTTTACAGATGTAAATGGACAAAATAGAATTGTAAATTAAAAAAAAAAAAAAAAATTGTGCAAAATTAAAAGTTTAAGCTGTAAACAAAATTGCATAAAATATTTAGGTTTTTAGTGCATTTAACAAGCAAGGACAAAATAGGTGGCCAAGAAATGCCTGAGTGTCTCAGTTCCTTTTTTAAGCTTTCTTTTTGACTTGAATATAAATTAAAATAAAATATAATGTACTCTATAGTTCAGACTAAAAGAACAAAGATTTCAATTCACTAAATTAAACCCAAACAAGTAACTGTTGAAATTTCCTTATCCTGTAGGAATCTGAAATAATTTAAAGTCAGTAAAAAATTTTATACTTTTCAACCGTTGAAAAATAGTTGGAGGAACTCTTTTAGTCCACACAGCTTTTGGTGAAGCTAAGAACAGGGTGGCCACCCACCTGGAAAACCTTGAAAACCTGGAATTATCAGGGAATTTTTTTTATACTGGAAAAAACCTGGAAAAATCAGGGAAATATGGATAAAAACCTGGAAATTTTAAAGAAAAGCTGGAAATTTTTTCTTATATATTTTTTTATTCACTAATTTAAATTATTTGCTAATAATTTTCTTAATTTAAATTGTTTCATCCATTATACCAACATTTTTTAATCAAATAGTAACAAAAATGTTACCCCACGAAAGTCATCGTACATTTAAATGTTTTGGATCTCAGAATTAAAATTATTCAAATGTATCTCCAAACAGTTAAAATATCATCAACTTACTTTGCTTTCGTCAAAATTTGCTCCATTATAACCCTATTAAACTAGAATACAACATAAAATTCTCCCATGCAAATGTAGAAACCTTTGATCTCTGTGCAGACTGTGCAATTTAGGAAAGGCAAAGATTATGGTGGATGTGGAAGACGGGGTTAGGATTCGGTTTTTAAATTCTGTCCTTGTTCACACAATGAATCAAGTTTGTTCGCAATTGAGAGTGGTAATTTTTTTCTATTTTGACAAAATGTTTTTGTATTTTTAACTTTATTAAATTCTCCAAAAATTAGTTGGTTATAATTTAATAATAATAGATTTTATATTGCACTCTTTTTCTGAAAGCTTTTCAACTCCCATTCAAAGAAATCTGTAAATTATTTTTTCTCAGCAAACCAACCAATCACGCATTTCCCCCCATCACTAACAGCAATGTTTGTCGACAAATTGTTACAATTCTTGCATTAATGCTAATTTTTTCTATTTCATTTTAACCTTTTGTAGTATATTTTGATTTTGAAAAAAGTTTTTTTTAGAACTAACTATATATTAATATCAAATTTTACGATTTTGTTGGTAAATATTAGTTTTTTGATTCAAAATTCGAATTGTATAGTTATCACAATATCGAAAGTTCGTAAATGTTGCTTGCATTCCAGAGATGATATTTCAAAACTATTCCTCTTTTTACCTAAAAAAGCTGACAATGACTAAGGAATATATAGGAAACGTATTAAATGATATATATACATAAAATATATATATTTTTTTATTCATATGTGTTTAGTCAAGAGAAGGAAAACGAAACTTAGTGTTTTAGTTCTGCACTGTACAAGATTCTAGTTGTTCAAACAGAAACAATTAACTATGCTGAACTAAAAAACTGTGTGTTTAGATTGGAATTCTTTAAATGTTTTAAATTCAAATAAGAAAAAAAATCAAAAAAGTATAAATTTTAAGGAATTTTATCTATTTTTTTTCTTGTATAGAGTATAGAACTAAAAATTAGACAATTTTACATTTCTGACATTTATTTTTTTATACTGTATCTCTTAAAATAAAAATGCTATTTCAAAATACCATTATTTAAAAATTTGACTTGAGATATTGGTTTAAGGAAAATATGATCAGTGAATTTTATAAAAAGCACTGGTAAGATGAAATACAGTATTATGCAGTATACAGTACAGCTTTATATTGAATTGTAATTACAGTGATTCACAAAAGTGTTGATACACTTATGACTTTCAATGAAATAAGACTATCCATTAATTAAAATGAATGTTTCAGAATGTATATTTAATGATAAAAAATGTGTTCTAATCTTAACAAAACTGAAATATTTTAAATGACAATATGAAATATTTTAAAAACAAAGGAAAACTTTATTTTTAAGGAATCAATCATCAAAAAGTGACAAAAACTTTATCCCACAAAAGTCATCATACACTTTTAAAGAAAAAACTCAGTCTATTAGTAATCTATTTTTTCGTTAAATTAACATTTAGTGGAGTTTCCTTTAGCATCTACAATAGCTTTTAAAGGTTGAAAATACGTGTAACTAGTTTTTTTTTTGTCAGGTGAAATTCGCGCAAATTATTTTTAAAATTTTTACAGAAACTTTTACAACACTCAATTGCAAATTTATGAATTTTTCCACAAAATTTATAATTTTAATATCTGATTTGAAGTCCTTCTTTTAAGCATTTTATCACATATTGCACAGTTCAATTGAATACAGTAAACTAATTTAACATTCATTACTGATTTACCTCTTATGAAGACAAATAATCAAATTTGGTCTATTTTATTACGACTACAAGTCATTTTTAAATGATAAAATAAAATATTACGGAGTTAACAAGCAAAAATTAAAATATAATTTTGCTATTATAGGTTTGATACTAAATTGCTAATAAAGAAATGAAAAATAATTAAATAAAAAAAGCAATTGACGATAATTTTAATTCTGAGATCCAAAACATTTAAATGTACGATGACTTTTGTGGGGTAACATTTTTGTTACTATTTGATTAAAAAATTAACTTTTGCTTTGTTTTTAAAATATTCCGTGCATTTTTGCTAAGAATAGATTATACATCTTATTATCAAATACCCATTGTGCAATATTCATTTTAATTATTGAATTTTTATTACCTATTTCAATATAAGTTATAAGTGAATGAGCACTTTTGGGAGCCACTGTAATTATTAAAAATTATTGATATATAATCACCTGAAACTGTTTTCTTTTCCTTAATGAAAATATATTAAACAATACTTATCCAAGGTTTTATTGGCTATTCTGATTTTGTCATTTTGTAGGTACACTTTGAGCAAATACTACTTAAAGTAACACATTAAATTCAATAAAAACAATTAGAATTATTCAATAAAAACAATATATTCTGCAAGCTAAACATATTATTTTCTCCACGTCTTAATTTTTTAAAAATTAATGTTGTACCAGAACATTAAAAAATAATGAAAAAATATCTTGTAAGAAATTTTTTTTTTTTTCAAGATATGTTTAAAAAAATGACATTTTGAATAAGATATTTTATAATACAGACACTTTTCTTGTACACATCCTACACTTTATAAGAAAAAAGGAAAAAAACACAAACCTGGAAATTTTAAGATTTTTACCTGGAAAACCTGGAAAAATCAGGGAAATTTGAAATCTGTTTTGAGTGGCCACCCTGAAGAATTCAGCATTCCAGTTTGAAATAGTTTTTTCCCTAGCTGCATATTTCCAGTCTGACAGCGGGACAGATATAGAAAGATCAATATCAAGGCAAGTCACGTCTTTGTTTAACTGGTCTGCTCTATCATTGGCGACTTTTTGAAGTTTGCCTCTCACCTTTGACCCCCTTAGTAAATTTAAGACGGCTAACTACAGCTACCTGGCTAAAACTCAGGGGAGGGAGGAATTTCAAGCATCAATATTGGCTTTTAAGCACAACTTTTAAAGCATTTTCCAGCTTTTTCCGAATTATTTATGTATTCAATTACTTAATATAATTGAATACATTAATTGAAACTGGGCTATGAAAAGAAAAAAACTTTACTTTTTTATACAGATGTATTCACAGTATATATAAAAATGCAAGATATTGGAAAAGGACCTAATACCTGTTGTTTACATATATTTATCACTTACCTTTGTACAGTTTTAAAAAGCGATAGAAATTTTTTTGTTAGTTAGTGTGCAGGGTGAGTCTAAATTATTTGTATTAAATAAGAGTTGTGATGGTACTCATTGAGATAAACGATGTTTACAATGGAACATGGGTCACATTCCACAATAAGAGGCTGAAAAGAGTAGAATCTTAGCAGACCTGTGATTTGACCATCTTACTCACAGCATTCCACTGTTCCCATTCTGGACTTTTTCTTCTGCAGGCATATGAAATCTTAAGTATATGAAAGCATGTCGAGTCTGTTGAAGCTCTTGTCACAAGAATTGCTGCTACAGACAGAATTAGCACAGCACCAGTAATCTTTTCCTTTTTCCCAGGGGCTGTGGCAACAGTTGTCACATCTGTAGTTCGGGTCCTGTTAGGGGCTTGTGACACTTTCAGCTTAAGAATGGGAGTAGAAATCTTCTCGACAGTTAAGAGAGAATATTAAAATACAAATACATTGTAATACGTTTTATTGTTGTAGTCGCTGCGGGAGGTCTCACCTTCTTTAAGATTAAGGGAGAATAGTTTCATTGCATTTCCTACATACTTTTGAGCATATATTCCAAGTTAGGGTATTCAGATGTTTGTTTGCTATTTTTCTTTTCTTTTTATTTTTTTATATATTTTTTTAGTCAATAGCAATTTCAATTATACATAAAAAATATCAAGTAATTATAATAGAGAAGCGTTCTTGAAAGTAAATAATAAAAAAAAAAGTTTTAGGTTTTGTTTGCTATTTTTGTTATCTATGTAGAGTTATAATATATATATATATATACGTAATTCTTTTAAACTTTTTCTGCTACTTAACCATTTATCTGTGGCAAATTTCCCCCTTTTTTTTTCTCTTATGCTTTTTGAAAACATAAATTTATTAATTCATAAGTTTTAAGTCAATTTTGAAATAAAAGCAATAAGTGAGCTGTTGAAAATTATCAATGACTATATTTCAAGAATATAAATACAAAAAGAATAATTTCTATAATCTGTTCTACACAGCAACAAGATGTATTTTTTTTATGAAATTTGGTTCAAAAGGAAAATGACATGATAATTTGAATCTAAATGTGATATATGAATCATTTGCAACTGAAGCAAAGTAATTAAAGTTTTTGTGCTTTATGCGGTAGAAGATTAATTTTAAAGTTGAAAATCCTTTGAAAATCGGAAGACTTATTACATTCTAACAAAGATATTAAGTAAGAAAATACTAAGTGGCATGTTATAAATTTAGAAATAGGCTAAAACATTTAATTTTTTTAAGGGAGTGATTTTAACTGCCACATGCTAATTAGAAAATTAAAATTAAAATTGCTGTATAATTTTTTTTAATGATTAAAAATGTTATTTATGTTAATTTTTTTTTTAAATCACACAAAATACAAAATTTACAATATCTTATTTTATTGCATTGACTGTGCTTACTTGAGAATGGGTCAGTCAAATGAGCCAGGAGTTATGACAGAATTATCTTCATTTTCCCCACTTTTTTTTTTTTGTTTTATTAAGAATAATAATGGAAACATAAGACTGGTAAATAAAGTGAAAAAACTATTTTTCATTTATTGAAGTGACCGGTATTTTTTCTAAGTTTAAAAGATTTATCATTCAAAAAATGAAAACTAAAATCGAAGAGTACATTAAAATAATTACTATTTGAAGTTTTAAAAAAAAATTTCTTGTATCAGCGACTACTATAACTCAGACTTATTGTAAAACAATGACAAGTCACATTTTAAATTGCTTAAAATTTATTTTATAATAAATATGTGGTTAAAAGACTTAAGATTTTTGAAGAAATAAAACGTTAAATGTTTAACAAATTTACTAAAATTGCAAATGTTAATTGAAGTATATTAAATAGTTATTATTATAGAGACTAATAATTATAATTATTAAAACTTTGTATTATATTATATACTAGAACTTTATAATTTAATTTATTTTTGGGTGAAATCGGAATAATTTGCTAATTGATATAACAGCAGAAAAAAAAGCTGTTTCTCTTATTTCTTTCATTTTTTTATTTATTTTTGGCATAAATATATGTATGAACATTAATATGTTTGATCAATATTCTGTATTGATAAATCTTAAAACAACAAAACAATTAAGAAAAGTGTTAAATAGTGCTAATGGATGTATCCACAAACCTGTGTAAATTGCTATAACTCAGACCAGCTAGATCATTTAGAAAGTCGATAAGGGAAATGGTTTTTTTTCTTTTTCTGTCTTTTACGCTGAATCTAATGCAACCACCGAAGAAGATTTCCCTCTCTTTTTCAAATTATGCAAAAGTGTGGGGAACCTTCTCTTGTTTCTCTCCCACTATCCCTAACTATGATGGTCTAAGAAGTAGCTATCAGAGTTAAGAAAAACAGTGGGATGTTTAGATTGTTTCACACTTGTCACCTACTTTGTTTTTATGATCAGCGGAAACCTAACCGCGTAAAGAGTTGCTCAATAGACCTAGATTTCTTCCTATTGAGCCCTCGTGAAAAGGTTAAGAGTGTGCACCAGTTATTAGTATATCTGTGTGAACTGTGCAATGATATGTGGGGCTGCCACTTTGAGCAGTTGTGAGTTTGCACCAGTTATTTCTATATCTGTGTGAACTGTGCAATGATATGTGGGGCTGCTACTTTGAGCAGTTGTGAGTTTTTTCTCTGATCAATCTATCAGATTGTGCAACTTTTGGTATCATCCATTTGCCTTCTTAACTTTGTTAAAAGCTTATGTTGAAATTCTAATTATAATATTTTATGCCTCTCATAGTGGAATGCAACCCTATGTTCCATAGTAAATATTGCTATGGTAACTATTGCATGGTGATATTGGTACTACCACCCCTCTTATTTTGTAAAGACAATTAAGACTCTTGTAATAAGCTTGTTAAAAAAATGTAATTTTTTTATTACTTCAGGAGGTAAGTGTTTGCAAATTATCTTAATAATTATTCATTTTACTGATATCAATCAATAATTAAAAAAAAAAAAAAAACGTCTGATTTAAATTTTTGCCACCCTGTTTTTTACTGTATGTTTCATTTTATTCTTCTGCCTGGAGTTTTATTTATTAATTTTTTTAAATATGAACATTTTTACTTTAAAATCACTGTTTTGTTTTTAATACTTTTATTTTATATTTTTTAAAGCTTATGCCGTGAAAAAAAGCCAGATTAAAAAATTTACTTTAGTGAAAAACTAGATATGCATTATATCCGTTTTTAGATTATTAGATTATGTTTTTAGATTATTTTCTTTAATTGCTTAAAAAAGGAATCTCTGGATATTTAAAGTGAACTTGTGACTCAGAAATCAGAAAAATGTTTTAAATACCCATTAAAAATTTTATTGAAATTTTATGATAGTGTTTTCAATCAAAATTTTATTGTAATTTTTTAATTTTTCAATTTATAACTATTAGTTAGTATACAATCTATTGAGATCTTAATACTAAGGTTAGTTTATGCAAATTTGTTGGAAATTAGACTTCTACGATCAACTTATTCCTTTGTTAATTACTGTTATAAAAAAAATTTATGATTTTTAAAAGTTCAAGTTTTTCCACCAAATGATTTGGAATATTATTAGCACAAAAATTATTTTGTAAAATTTGTGAAGTCAGTCACACATACTTAAATGCATTAAAAAAGAGATCCCATTGCATAGGACCTGAGATGACTGCTGACATACTATATATATAATGCATAATTTCAATGAAAAGGTTAGAAATACAACACGCAGCTACACATTTTTTTACATTCTACAAATTAGTAAATTAGAGCCAACTGATATCATAATGTGTGGTCACTAAATTTGATTGAAAAAATGGAAGTAGATTTTAATATTTTCAAATGTGATTTTGTGCAGTGTAGAGTTATGCTTTATGGATTGTTTACACAAAAACAAAGGTTATGAAAGCCAATTATTTTTAATTTGTAGGTTTATTGATCCATATTCATTAAGATTGATACAGACCTTTGATTCACTCTTTTCACCTTATTATTAATATTGCTACATTTACATTACCTTTTTATTTTTTTCATTCTGATCACTATTGATGGTAGTATTAAAAATAGGATAACTCTAGCCTCATTATTAAATGTTAGTATTTTAAAATGATTAATTTACTAATATTCAAACAGGTGAATACATAAAATTTATTTTTTGTTGATAAGTATAAAAAGAAAACTCTAGGACAGTATGAACTATTAAGGATATATTACTAAGAACATTTTTAAATTTTAATAGGTTTAGCTACACCTGAAGACAATATATATGAAGAAGTAGATTTGCATCAAACCGATGAAGAGTTTTCAAATGCGGGCTGTTGGATTGATTCTGAAGTTTCTGCTGATCAGTATATAAGCTCTGGTAGTGAAGATGCAGAAGAAGAAACTGGAGCAGTTAAACTTGCTGCTCGTTTTATGGGTAAAAAGAAAAAAAGTTCAAAGAAAGGCAAAGAAAATGAGGTATATGCACTAATTAATTAAATTTAATTAAAATTCTTTGTCAATAATTTTTTTTTCAAAAATACCATGTGTCCCACAGAGACTGATCATAAAGACACCCAATAAACACTGAAGTAAGGCACCTCTGGCTGCAGCCAGTGAGTGGGTATAAAACCACTTTGATCAGCCTGTGAAGGGACCAAAGGTGTGCAGTATCAGTCCTTGTTAAACTGTTCTACCATTTCTGAGTCTACCTGTCATCAGGCTACCTGTGAGGGGGAGAGGGGCACTATCTCCTCTCTGAAAGACGAAAAATGTGATGTTATGTTTTCAGTTCATTTTCAGGGATGTTTCCCAGATCGCAGTCAGTAGCCCATTGTGCAGTTCTCGTACGATGTAAATAAAGTATTACTATTAAAATACCATGCAACAATCATATTTTTTGAATTGAACATTTTTTAAATAAATGCATTATATAGGTAATATTTATTAAATTTTGCATTTTTTTGCATTGGATATTCTGTTTTAGATTAATTTGCTTTTGTTTAAAATCTGTCTTAAAATTTCAAGTGTTTTTAAAGCTAGATTTTTTTGCACCAATTTTTTTTTTCTTTCCTTTAAATGAAACTATTATTTTCTTAAAATAATAATAATAAAAAAATTATTGGCGTTTTGCAAAAAGTTTTAATTTTTTTTATTGTTCTAATTTATAAAATCTGCACCTGCAGAGTCTTAAAAAAAATTCTGATAAATTTTTTTTTAAAATTTTATTTATTGTAAATTTGCAATTATAGTTATTGTTTTGTTACATATCATTTAAAAAAACGCAGCACCTTTAATTTCTCTTGAAACTTCATTTTACTGACACAGAAAATTGTTTCAAATATGTTATGAACAAATTTAATTTAACATATACAGCTAGCTACAGTAAAACTTTGATTATTTGACAATTGATCATGTGACCCTTGAGTTATCTTACACCTCTTTTTTGCATGTTTAAAGTGTTCATACACAGGATTCATCATTATTAGAGCTGATGTTACCCAAACGCTGTTTTACTTTTAGTCCATGTGCCGTTTAAGCCCACATTGAATACAGGTATAGTCAACTGCTGTTGTGTCAAAGATTCCAAAATTTGGTTGTTAGAAAACATTAAACAGGAAAAAATTGACTTATGATTTTTTTTTCCTTTTCATGATATTGTATCATTATTTAAGAAATATAAAACACAAGTAAGAGTTTTTATAAAAAATTTTTGTAGTGGCTAATTATTTTGAGTATTTACTCATAATTTATTTATTATATACTTAGAATAATGTTTTTATTTTTTATTTTATAATATTGTGTTTTCTATTAATATTAATGCTTTTTTAATGCTTAGAATATAAAAAAAAGCTAACCATTTTCTACAGAATTTTAACTGTTATTGTTACAATCCCTTTCTTAATCAAGGTTTAAAACCTTTTCAAAAATTATTTTTGAGATTTTTTTGTTTAAAAAAAGTTCTACTTTGCATTTATTATTCTTTTAAAAATTTTTGTGTAAAAAGTATTGGCATTTAATGCATTCAAAATTATTCCTGATGTTTTTTCTTATTTATTCATTATAGTTTGTATAGTCTCTGTGCTTTTTTTAATGTGTGGAATTTTGTTTAATTGCTGTTAGCTCACTTGTAATTACCAAGGTTGGACTCAGGATGTTGGGTCCCATAGATTTATTTTAACTTAAAGCTAAATGTTTCATATTTTTATTAATACGTAATTAAATCTGGGGAATTCTTACAGTAAAATTGTGGAACATTCCAAAAATTTATAAGCATATATATGAGAAATTTAAAAGCATTTCAGTACTTGTAATGAATTTGAACCAGGCCCTTAACTATCTTGGGCCCAGAACAATTTGCCCTGTCTCTTCCCCCTGTGAGTATGACCTCGGCAGTTACTTTGAGATGTTGAATAATACTTTCATTTAGACATCAATACAGTTTGATCCACATGCACATCTGTTATGCAGTTTTAAATCTTATTTTGTTTCAGAGAGCTACTGGAGGCTTTACTAGGTGGTTTTCGACTCGAAAAAAAGAATATGTGCTAGATAAGTGTTCTAACAAACTGAACAGACATTCCCAAGGTATGGAAATATAATTCAATAGAATTTGGCTACATTAATTTTTTTTCATTAATTTTTATTATCTTTATTTTATCACTCTTATATTTTCAATAAATTTTTATGTGTTATTTATTTTTTCCTATATTTTTTTCACTTTGTTTTTTAAATACAGTAGGAAACCGATTATCCGGAATGATCGGGACCATCGATATTCCGGATAACTGATTTTTCCGGTTTTCTGAATCGCTACAAAAAGCCGTTTTTTTATTGTTAAACCCAACTAAAAAAAAAAAAAATTTGGAAATAATCTTAAAAAGAAGAAAACACGATGAAGTAATACACTAATGATTATTTCTAAAATGATGGTAAGGTAAACATCTTTCAAGAAAGAAAGAAAAATCCTAAAATCTTATGAGAAAAAAAAACATTTTTTGAAAAAAATTACGGGAAAATGTATTGAATTTCGTTCCGGTTTTTTGGTTTTCCGGTTTTCTGATTTCCGGATAACGGGTTCTGTACTGTACTTCTCAATTTCAAACATTTTGTTTTCTTATTTTAAGAATTTTAAATGAATTATTCTCTTGGAAATATTTATATAGAAATATTTTATGTGAAGAGGAAATTTATATCAAAATTTATTAAAAAAATTTTCCTGAAACTTAAGACGCACATATATAACCTGTCCTCACTACGGTTTTTATCCCTGATTTTTATAGTTACATTTAAAAAATCTTTAATTGGTAACAAAAATATCATCCCTAATGTCGTTGTAAAATTTGTCTGTTACGTTTTATTTACAATGTGAAATCTGTAGACTAATTATAGCAATTGGAAAATAAATTCTGTTAGAATGTGTATTGTATGTACTTTGAACTTGAAAGTATGTACTTTGTACTTGAATATGTGTAATTTAGAATGTATATATGTTTGAACCAAAATTGAACCAGTTTAATTGTCGAAGTATATAAATACTATGTCGAAGTTAATATCTACTCTGTTATTATTTTGCATGTATCAGTTCCACAGTATTTTACATTAAATATATTTTTTCTGGCCTTTAAAATGCAATTAAAGGTGCTTGTATTTTCCCTTATTTTTTTATATAAAACTTTTGAGATATATTTATTTTATATTATATATTCAAATCACATTGTTAATTTTCATAAGCAGTACAAAAAACACATTTTTGGAAAGACTGGAAAACCAATAATATTTGTAGAACTTGGGATTTTTGGGAAAATTTGGGAATTTGGATGGTAAAGTTTAGCTATTTACCAGTTTAGATCAAGGGGTGATCTATGGAATATAGTGAAAAGTCCTGTATCTAGAATTTTCCAGACTTCGGTAAGTGCAGAAAATAGATTTTCGGGAATAACAGGTCTTTAAGGTAATCAATCGTCAAAACAAGCATTATTCAATGAAAAATAACAAATCAACAATAATCAATGTCTATTTCATACAATGTTTTCTTATATGTTAAATTAATAAATAAATATAAGTGAGGAGAAGATAATTTGAATAAGAACATGTTTCTTTCGTGAATAAAGACAAGTTTTCCTCTTTTTTTTCTTTTCTCATTTGATGTAAAGAATTAGCTAGAAAGATAATTGGATTAAAATAACGTTAAAAAGAAGACCCCAATTTCTAAAAGTAAATTAATCTAATTTAATAAAGAAGAAAAAAATGAAACAGGGAACAGAATTGAGTTGATTTTGCTATTAAAAAAAATTATAATTTTAAGGGAAACAAAGCCTGTCTGCTTTTTGTTCTTTTAAGCACTTTTAATATTCAGCTTCATGTAATATTCACAGTTTATTATTTTCACCAAAGTTTGCTTTTCATTAACTGCTCTCGTCTTTTCGAAGCGGAATTAATATTTAGGTATTGGAGCAGTAAGAAGAAATAAAATTTTCTATTTTTTCCAGATGTTTTGTAAACGTTTCTGGTAAAAAAGAGGTCCATATATGGCACTTTATACTGAATGACAAGTGCAAATTAAAATATAAATAGTGCATTAATAGTGCAATAATAGTGCCAAATAAACAACTTGCAGCAGAATTTTAATCACAATGATTTTCACTGCATTTTTTTCTTAATTTAATACTTCACCTAATTAAACATGCAATTATTCATTAAGGATGAATTTTAAATCCAATATAACACATGGATCAATAAGTTCCGAGACTAACCCAGAGATGGCGCTCGTAGTAAACCAGTAACCAGGTCTTTCTAGAGTACTAACCTTTGCTTGAAACGTGTCAAAAGTTTAAGTCGATTGGACCAGAAACAGCTGAGTTATCAAGGTTGGAGTAAAGTCGTTTTGTAGTTTGTTTAAAAAATGGAAAAAACAGAGTTTCGTGTTCTGATAAAACATTGTTTTTTAATATGTAAAAACACCGTGCAAGCGAAACAATGGATTGACAAATGTTACCCGGACTCTTGTCCATCGAAAGCAACGATTTGTCGGTGGTTTGCCGAGTTTAAATGTGGTCGTACCGACACAAATGACACGGAACGCTCGGGTAGACCTGTGGAAGCCGTTACACTGGAAAATGTGAGTGAAGTGTCAAAAATTATAATGAAAGATCGTAAAGTGAAGCTCCGTGAGATTGCTGAGATGACACAGATATCATATGGAAGTGTATTTACTATCCTTCATGAAAAATTGAGCATGAAAAAGGTTTTTTCCAAGTGGGTGCCGCGATTGCTTTCGATGGAGCAAAAACAGCAACAAGTCGATGATTCAGAAAGCTGTTTATCGCTATTTACACACACACACACTATTTGCACATGCAGAGAAAAAAAATCCTTTTTCACCAAGACAATGCACCCTGCCACAAGTTGATGAAAACAATGGCAAAATTGAACGAATTGGGCTTTGATCTGCTTCCCCACCCCCCATACTCGCCAGATTTAGCCCCCAGTGACTACTGGCTCTTTGCTGATCTTAAAAAAGTGCTCCAGGGAAAAAGATTTGGCTCAAATGAGGAGGTCATCACTGAAACTGAAGCTTATTTTAAAGCGAAAGATAATTTTTTTTATAAACATGGTATTGAAAAATTGGAAAAGCGTTGGAACGATTGTATCACCCTAAAAGGTGATTATGTTGATGAATAAAAAAAAATTTTGCAAAAAAAATTTTGTTTTCATTGTTAGTCTTGGGACTTATTGATCCATGTGTTATATATATATATATGCACACACACACTCACACTGTATACAATTATTTTTAAAAATAACTGAATGTTATTTTATTGAAAAAATATACACATTTCGCAGAATAGATGCTTTTTATGAAAAGTTTCTACTATTTCCACTGAAAGATGCAGATGCATTGATTTAATTGCCAGTTTAAAATGTTGGGTATTGAAACCTAGTTTATTCTTAATCTCTTTTTTTTTTGTTAACTTTTCTGTAAGAAAGTTCTTCTGGAGTGGCATAAATTATAGCCAAATAAATAAGAGTATAAAATGCATTTCATTAATTGAAAAAAAAAAATTTCTGAGGAGACATCTCTAAATGCTATGTAAAATCTATTAAAAAACAAATTGAAGCATATCACGTCTTTAAGTAGAAATCAACGTATTTCTTTTCTCTTATTCTCTTTACTGATTTATTGGGCTTTCCTTTTATGCAAATAAGTTATTAAAAATTTTATTTTCTACGTATATTTTTTCTTTACAGATGGTGCAATGTTAATATGTATTAACAGAAATTTAAAATATTTAATCTTTTTAACATCTAATTCTAATTTTAAAAAAAATCTTAGATTACATATTTATAATCTTGTAAGATATTTACAAGTCCTTAATTTCTTTTAGCAGTTTTATTTCAATTATGCAGCTGCTTTAATTTTTCCATGAAGTGAAACTGCTTAAATTTTTGGCAAGAAAATTTATTATGGTATTTTATAAAATATTAATGTTTTATTTAAATATAAATTGCATTAATTATTGTAGGAAAGATTACAAATGTAAAATAATAACATTGCAATAAATATTCACTACTGATGAATAAAATGAGAGACAAAAACTTAAAAATATAAATGTAAAACTCCTAGGAATTTTTAGAATTTCTTTCTTTACTAACCCGGTAATGCATTCGAATGTTTCTATCCTTTGCAACTCTACTTTTTCACTCATTTAGGATAGAAATACACCAGCAACAGTAGTTTTTGATAAGCATTTACAAATTTCATTTTCAATATTGGAGTTTCTACGTGGAAACAATTTAAGATATGTTCTTCTATTAAAAGTTTTTGATAACTTGTAACTTTTTTTAGAACTAAATTTTACATAAGAGATTGCTAGCAGCCTTTGAGTTTAAGGGATGTTAGTTATTGAATCAATTTTGAATCATTTTTCTATTTTTTATAATATTTAAATTAAAACTATTTAACATAATATTTTTAAATAGCAATTTAATCTAAAACTTTTAAATAACTTAAGTATTTATGTTTTTATATTTTCATTTAGATTACACAAGAATAGTTTGTTTCTTTTAGATATTTTAATTACTTAAAAAAATTATGCAATTAATTACTTTCTTGCATAAATTTAATTTTCAAAATAATAATATGAAATTTTTAACAGTTCTGTATGCTGATGAAGATGGATATGTTGATGTCAAAATCCCCAAAAAGCAACGTCCTCCTCTATCTCTACCACCAGTTCCACCAAATTTAAGCCCTGAAAAAGTAATTAGTCATGTTCTCTTCAAAGAGTTTCTTGTGTCGAAATTTTAGTTATAGCTGCTCCTAATAAATTTATCACTTTTTTTCATATAGAATTCAATCTTAAAGTATTATTATTTCTTTTTCAGTTAAAGAGAAGATATATTGTCGGAAGTATAGTTGACAGTGAAAACTCCTATTTAAATTCTATGCAGAGGCTTATAAGAGTAATTATCACTATTTTCAATTATGTAAAATTTTAACTAAAAGTTATTGTTTTGCTTTAATTGTGTATTTTAAATTACTATTTTATCAATTAATATTTTATTTTAAATGAAAATATTGAATTATTTAAAACTTTTTTGTATTTTGAAACTGTCAGGTTTTACTATTATGTTAAATCTTACAGTTAGAATCATACCTTGTTTTTATATATTTATTAAAGATGCATAATAATACAAATACTGTATAATACTATATGAGACAAGCTTACTGTGTGATAACAGAATAACAGTTTTACATATTAACTGCTCATATACTAATCATATGTACAAATTTTGGTTTACCTATAAACTCCTTTTCTCCATTTATTTAAAACCATTTTTTAGTGCGTTTACAAAATTACATTTATTGTGTTCAGCAGTGTGATGTTATAATCGATCTTCAAGCTTGGCATTTCCAATCAAAATTTACTTCCCCCCCTTTTTTTAACATTTCTAAAATTATATAAGCTACAGCAAAAAATCAGATATTTCTGTTACTTCAGTCATAAATCTTTTTTTTAAATTTTTTATTGAAATGTTTTTTTTTTTGGTTAATGGCGGGCACTTGGGTCTATTTCCCATTGACCTCAAAAATGCCAGAACTGCTACTCTCTTCTCGTTACCCAGTGAGCACCTATGGCCAAGCCACGGCGGTGGAGCAGTGTCGCCCACGTCACGCAACCACAAGCTCGTCTATAGGGCGGGTCACATTCACACAATCTCACAGAAGAAAGGACATAGAACACGGAGAGAGAGAAAGAAACATCCATGCCCTGAGCGGGATTTGAACCCGCAACCATCGACTCCGCAGTCAGGCACGCTAACCACTCAGCCACCTGGTCGGCTCAGTCATAAATCTAAACTAATTAATTTCTCCTCTTTCATTCTAAAACAGTAATTGTGAAGTCATTAATATTATAAAAAAGGATTTGTAATATGATTCAGAATATTCTTAATGATCTCATCAATTTTTGGAAGGAAAAAGTCAGAAATTCTGGTCACGTAAAATGGAAAAAAGTTCTTATGGGATAATGAAAATGAAATATACTTTATGAGATACTCATGTTCAGTATCTTGCTCTTAAGGATTCTTACATGTGTTATATGTGCATAGAATTTGACTGGAAATCAAAATTTAATTTACATAAAAAAAATCCTGTTTATAAGTGATTGTATTTTTAAAAACATAAGAGAGGGAGCCCATTTTAAAGTATCGTAAGCATATATATTTTTTAAATGTAGGAATAAAATTATGTGTAATAAATTTTGTTTCAATTTGTATTAGTCATTTTTAGTGTACTTTTTTTTTAGCTCCAATTATCATTTTGCTTAGAAATAAAGATTTGTCAGTAACATATTGCTACTATTAAAATATTTCTTTTGTAATAAATTCATTAATGTAATTAAAACTAACATCTTTTATTCTTGTAATATTCACACTCGAATTTTTTCTATTAGGATTATAAACATCCATTGGAAAATGCCCCTTCTCCAATTGTCAGTGCCAATAAAATTAGTGTAATGTTCCACAGAGTTGAGCAAATTTTGCAGTGTCATAACATTTTTGGAATTGCTTTAACTCAATGTATTCGCCAATGGGATCAAGAAGAAAAAATTGGAGATGTATTTGTTGCCTCTGTAAGTAACTTTTGTTGCATCAAATAATGTCTTTTTTTTGTTGGTATTTTTACTATCTCAATCATTAAATGTATTTTATTTTTCATTTTTAATACTCTAAGCTTAATTTCAATCAAACAAAGAGTTGGATTATACTCAAACTGAATGTAGTATTTAGTAATAATTTTTGATGTCAGTAATAATTCTAGTGTTTTTGGTCCACTTCAATTAATCTGTATATTCTTTCGATGTTCGTAGTTATTCTTTATAGGATTCTGATATCTTCAGGGCTGCCAACATTATATGCTTTTTGGGAAAATTTGCTCTAGCAGTAGCTAAGTTTATATTTTAATGTAGAATTCTTTGTTTTGTAAATTGAATTAAAAGCTATTTTCCATCCAACCACTTGTAAAAGATTCAAAAGTTCATATGAAACACCATTTAGTGCCAGCTCTTTCGTGGTGAGTCTTTTAAAATGTGTGCAAAATTACCAAAAATTCTGAAAGCTTTAATTTTTAGTTGTCTACCACTCAATAAAATATTTGCTGTCAACTATTATGCAAGAAGCACATAATAGTTGACAGCCTTGTATCTTTCATTATAACATACTGAGTTTTTAACTCTAAACCTACCGGAGAGGTCAAATTTTATGACTTTTATTAAAATTGTTAAATTTTATATTTTCATTTTTCTTGAAGTAACTGCACCATCTTTTCTGTAATATATAGCTACTTTATTGCTCAATCTCTCTCTCTCATTTCTTTCGTTTTTCCTGATGATTATATGTGCTCTATGATTATCTATTGTGAGTTGTCTTTTGACTTCTGGAAAATATGTGAAATTTTATAAAATTATTTGCACTAAAATCTTAAACTTACTACTAATTTTAAGCTTTTCAAGAAAATGTCATCTGATAGTGCTTAGAAACATCCTATGCATCTATGTACAGTTTTATGCTGGGTACAGAGGGCTGACTGGTGGTGGTAACCCGTGAAGCAAAATAACAATCATTCAAATTCAAACACAGGCTCTATGAGCAGCATTACAAATATTTGCGATGTATCAGTTCTATTTGTTATAATTTGATAGGCTACAAACTTTGGGTAATAAATAAATAAAAATAGTGTGTTCCAATTTTTGTATTTTTTTATTAGTGGTCTATTCAAATACAAATTAAAAATTTTGCTCTAAAATGTCAATGTAAAAGAAATTGTTGGAAGAAATCAAAAATAGAGGAAGAAAATTGTGGTAGTGAGGGTGGTATGTATGATCTATTGGACACTGACTCTAAGCTATTCGACACAAATAATGAGGAAGAAAATATCGTGAATATATGCATAGCAATTGAAAAAGAATAAAATTGTTCTCTACTTCTGAAGATAAATGTGAAGCAAATGATCAAAATATTCAAACTTCAATGGACATAGACATGGAAGATCCCTGCTTCATACTATTTTCAGAAAAATATTGGCCAATGAAAAATACAAAATGCTATATTATGAAGATGCATTTCTTTGTTACGTGACATTTAGAAGTGCATTTTCGTTGATACATGACCAACGAGTTATGGATCGTATAAAAATGTGTATAGAATCAGAAGCATAACAAGTTTTAGGATCCGAATGGAGTCGTTGTTAACTTCTGCAGATTTAGATGCTTTTATTGCAATTTTATATGCATGTAGTGCTTATGAAACAAGAAATTTGAATGTTTCATATTTATGGACTAAGAATTATGGTTCTGTATTGTTTGCAGGAATAATAAGCAGAAATTGTTTTACAGAAATTCTGCAATTTATCAGTTTTGCTGTAATTGCTGCCAGCGTTTATAGACTTACAAATCTGCTCTCATCTCAAAGGTAGGGAATATATTTATAGAAAATATTTAAAAAAAGGCCACAAACTAGATGCAAACATTACTAAAGATGAACAGCTATTTGGGACAAAAGCAAGATGCAGATTTACACAATATATACCCAACAGACCTGATAAGTTCAGAATCAAATTGTGGTTAGCATCTGACATTGAGAATATATTGTGAATAGGTTTCCGTATATTTTGAAAATATGAGATTAGACTATCAGCAGTATCATTTAGTGAATTCGCTATTCTCGAACTCTGGAATCATTTACAGGGTGCGGAAGAAATTTAACCACCAATAATTTTTTTACTATATCTTTAGCAATAAATCTTCTATCAAAAAGAAAGGTCTTAGTAGGAACTAATAGAGTGAATAAGAAGGAATTACCAAAACCTACCAAACACAATGACAACAAAACAAACGAAATGACAAAAGGAAAGACAATGTAGCATGCTGTTCAACGCAGCTTTACAAATCAACTAATTGTACTCTGACAATTAACAAAGTTATTCAAAAAAAGTTCTCTTATCTAAGTTAGGACTTTAAATTTGTAAACAGCGCTAAATTTATACTTAAAACTATTGCTTTTTATAATAACATTAAATTTGGCATTGATATAACATATCAAATAACTTGGAAATTACAGCAAAAATTTTAAATCTCATATATGGTCTGTCCAATGTATTTTTCAACATTCTGGATTTAGCCGCTATCAATGCTTGGATTTTGTGTAAGCAAACAAGAGAAAGAGTATAGTTAATTTTTTTTTTATTTCAGTTGGCAGCGGAACTTGCCACCGAAAATTGAAATTTACAGGAACAAGAAACGAAAGGCATGGAGGAAATTTCAGCAGATTTCATTAAAATTTCAGAAAGATAAAAAACTTATCAAATTGGGGGTTGTGAAAATAATTAAATAAAATCATAAACATTTGTTTTACATGTAAAAATTATATTTGTGGAAGAAAGTACGATAATTAATAAATTTTATTTTAATTTGAATAACAATATCAGTATAAATTACTGGAGTAACATAAAAATTTTTTAGTCTCTAATGTTTTAGCCTGAAAAATAATTGTTTTTTAATTATTACATAATTATTTTATTTTTTGTTGCCTAATTGTATTCTACTTATAATAAACTGGAAAAGGATATTGCGTCCATTTGAAACGTGGTCATTTGTCTGCCATCAGTAGAAATAAATACATATAAAGTGCTAGTATGTTTAGTATTAAATGCAGAAGTTATTTTAACTATAAACTTCAATTTTTGTTGAAGTGTCAAAAATTAAGATGTAAACAAAATAATTTTTGCAAATGATCGAAATCATCAGAATTTTTTTAAATGCGTAACCTTTTATTTTGCAGATGTAATTTTAAGCAGATTTTACTCATACAATTTTAAAATTCAAATAAACTTAATTTTGCAAAAACATTTTGCCAATATTAAACCACTTTATTTTCATCGTCTTTAGAAAATCAATAAATGTTTCAGCTTTGAGCTCTGTATATTGAATTTAAGGTTGTGCATTTATTGTCACTTATATGTTGATATATGAAGAAATCTTAATGTTTCAATATTCAGCTACTTATCTAGTGATTTTAAGTTGTTTTCCTACTAATAGTTTTGGTAGTACATAATTGCTCTCTGTTTATGGTAGTTCTTATTTTAACATTTAAAATTAGCTTTAGTTACTTATTTTCCAGCACATGGTTGAATCTTTAATCATAATCATGTAAAAATTAATTCTGCAGTTAACTTTTGATGTTTAATTGTAATTTGTGAATAAAAGAATGTAATTTATTTCAAATGATCTCTTTAAAATTTTATAATGTGTTATTTTTCATTAATCATTTAGCTTATAATGTCTTCTATACCCCTCATTTAAATATTTTACCAAATAAACTTTTTTTGGATTTACTTGATTAAAATTAGTCATAAAATAATAATTGAAATTGAAATACTCAACTTGCTAATAACTGTAAAATATTTTATAAGTTTTTAATATTAATTATTAATTTATCTAATTGATAAAACTGAGTGTGTTTGATTTATTCTTGAAATTTTATATTTTTAATTTTGTATAATGGAAACCATAATTTATTTTTCAGTTTTCAAAAGTAATGGTTCTGGACATATACAGTGATTTCATTAACAATTTTTCTTTGGCTATGGAAACTGCGAAGCAAGCTTCAAAAAATAAATCTGCATTTGCAGATTTCTTGAAGGTAATTTATATGGAATTACCATACATTTTATTTTAATTCATTTCTGTATGTAACAGCAGCTCATTATGCAATTGTGACTGCTTCAAGTATTCTATTTAAGTAGAAAAATATTTTGGGTTATATATACAAAAATAATTATGATATTCTACTTGAAACTTAAATATTTTTTGTTTACTGTATTCATATACATCACATTTATTTCAGAGTTATATATATATTTTACAATACATTATTTGCATGTAATATTATTAACTGAACTTTTTTTTTAACTGAACATATTTTGTTAACTGAAATAACTTTAAAAGAAATTCTCTTTGTAATGACTCATTAATTTAAAAAACACAAAAGAGAGTATATTCATTTTTTGTAAAAGCATCTTAAACGTTAAAAAATAGATGAATAAACAAAGCTTTTTATGTACTTTATTCTTTTCTTTTATTAAAAATTTGAGTGATATACTACCCACAATATTAACAAACTGAAACACTTTTGATAAGTTGAAATTGAACAGCTTTAATTTGGTATTGTGTGTTTTATCGTCATGCCTTTGCTTTCAATTTTTTTACAGTATGTAAAGTTACTGGTTATTTTAACAATATTATTAATTTTTTAATGTATTTTTGTGTTTGTTGAATAAATACTTCAATTTCGTTAATAAAACTCCTATAGTTAAAATTCCATATAGTTTTGTTAATAAAATACCTATTTATGCGTGATTATTGTTGGACTATTTAGTTATACACTTTTTTCCAAATTAGGTTGATTAGAAATTAGAACTTCTAAGAATTTTTTTTTCTGTTTTAGAGTGTTAAAATTAACATATAAGTTTTGGTGCCCCAATTGTGCAACCAATGACATGATTGCTGCAATTGTGCACAAGCCTTTCTTACTCCCCCGAGAAGTTAGTTGCCATTGCAGGGTTGGCATGGTATTTACCATGTGAAGTTTTTAGCAGTATTTACCATGGTTTTACCATCTTGGAAAAAACCTGTGTTTCCCATGGCTTTTACCGTGTATAAAATTAATCATTTTCAAAATGGAATATGAATAAAAAGGCAGTGTTTTTAAGTGATGACTGCTTATTTCGACAAAAAGGACACATTTTTTGAGATTAAATGGCAGGCCGTCCTTAAAAAAAACGCTTATGGAGAACACTGCTATTACATTTAGATAAATGTTTAGTTAAGTAAATTATAACTTCTTTATTGGTTTTTCTTCTAACTCTTTTTTTTTTTAAAGAATATTCTGCACGAAAATTGTTTTGATTATGTCTAGTGTATTTATTTTATTTATTTGTTTTATTTATTATTACCTCCTAATTTTCTGTTTAAACGACTATAAGGCATGTTAGATATTTTTTAAAATGTTTATCATATATTGATTTATAAATTAATCTAACTTTTGGCCAAAATAAAAAATTTGTGTATTTAATATATTTTCAGTGGATTTGATAATGATATGGTCAGTCTTTATAATTACATATTTATACTGATTTCTAATGTATACACCATTCATAATCATTTTTGTTGTTCCTTTGGTTTTTGAAATCTTCATACATAAAAAATTATTTTTTAATTAATTTGAACAAATAATTATTTTGGAAAATTTAGATCTTAAAAATGCACATACTTACTGAAATAAGTAAAATAATATTTTTTCCTAATCTATATTCTATATAATTCCTTATCTATTCTAATCTAAAAATAAATGTCAAAAGATAGGTAAGATGAATCCTTATTTTACTATATCCTTATCACTACTGTAGATTTTTTATTTTTCTAATTATTCTTTCATAAAAAAAGAAAGAAAAGAATTATTGTTAATATTGTTTAAGTCTTTTTAATAAAATTTCAAAATTTTGCTTATTTCAGCTTCACGGTTATTGGTTATTTCGGTATATAAATGCAGCTGTAATAAAGTTATGGTATACAATGGTATACAATAATGTAATTTATAACTTATGCCAAAATTAGAACTTAAAGACTATCCATTAATTATGCACAATTAGTTTGAAACTTGCATTTTACTTACAGTATTCATTTTTTCAGAATTTGATTCTTTAAAGATTTTATAGAGAAAAAAAAACTAAATTAACAATATTATAACTGAAAATTTCGAAAATGAGAAATTCAGTGGCCATTAACTATTATTATTTTCAGGCAATTCTTCCACAAATTTTGTGGGATGGAATTTTACAGTTTCAAAATTTGTGATTTCGTTCCCCCATTGTGATTGATTTCTAATTAATGATTGAATAATCGCAAAATGTTTTAATGGAAAACTTATTAAAAATCTATAAAAATATTTTTGTGCTATAGCATTTATTTACGCACAGTATTTTTGATTTGAAATTTTTGATACCATACTTACTAATTAAATAAAAAAAGGTTTGAACAAAAAAATTGGATTGAGGGCTGATTGACTCTTTTAGGGCAACTTCATGCTTTATCTTTCTTTTTTAAAAATAAATGTGTCCAATTTGATAATGAAACTTTTTGAAAACAGTTTGTTTAGTTCAAATTTTTAAAAGAATTAAGCCCAATTAATAATGAAACTTCTAAAGAAATCATTATTTTTTAATAAAATAATAATTTTTTTCTACCTTAATACAATAACAATGCTTTTTTCAGTTCTATGTATTTTTTATACATTGCCTATAAATATAATCTCTCTATATTAAAAGAAACTACCTTTGTTTCAGAAATGTTTTGCTGCACGCCTTTATTACTCTCATGCAAAATCTATTAGAGGAAAATATATTGAATTTTTATATTTTTGGAGAAATAGTTAAGGGGAAAAAATGATACAAAAACAAAAGAAAATATTACAAAAGTGATATTAATGAGGTTATTAGTTGTCTAATTTTTTTTTGTGTCAAAAAGAAGTTTTTTTGAGTCATGCATTTTAGTTTAGGGAAAACTAGTAGTAGGGGAATTAAGTTGTTTTGCAGCTACAGCCATAAATTCTTATATTTTAAAATGAGCACATGTGTCATAATAACATTTTAGGTTAGCTTAGGAGTAATTAAAGAGTTTATTTATTTCTTTTTTTGTTTTATGTGTTTTTTTTTTGCTAAAGTTTGCAATTTAAAGAAAAGAATCACAAAAAAATTATTTATTTTTGCAACCATCTATTCTTTTGAAGAGAAAAGATCTTAGCCTTTAATTTAAAATGTTATAATGAATTGTTAACGAATGTTTGTTTCTTTAATGAATGTTTTGTTAAGAAATTAGCTATGGATTTCTTAAGTTATCAAGTTGGTTTTTCAGCTTTTTTTTTAAAAAAAAATCATTTTTTATAATTTTGAAGGATCATGAAAAAGCCATATCTTCCATTTAAAAAAAAAAAAAATTTTTAATTAGTGTCTCTATATCAATATTTATGTGAACTAATATGGTGAGATTTTTAAAATTTCAGCTTTTCTTTGTGTGTTTCCTCTAATATTTCTTTTTCTCCCTTTTCAGTGACTTTCTACATATGGCAACATTTCTCTATTTCATTAGAAAGGAAGAATGAAATTTAATGGTTAAAATATAAAATTCATACCATATAATGAGTAGAGGACATTTATTAAAAAAAAGTTCTGCATTAAAAAGGAAATATTTTTTAAAAACATCTGGTCCCCATTTTTACATTCCGTTTGAAACCTTGTGATTTCCAATTTTTTTTATAAAAATTCCTGCATATTGATTTGAAAAATTCTTCATTCACAATGTCCTTATAGTTGGTATGGTCTCAAGTGTGTATGTACATATAAATATTGCTAAATTAGATAATACTCACAAGCAGATTGATGTTTTGGCTGAAAATTTTAATAATTTTTTATTTATATTCTTAGGTTAAACAAATTAATAGTACTGATAGATTATCATTCTTTGGTCTAATGGTGAAACCTGTTCAAAGATTTCCTCAGTTTATATTGATGCTACAGGTAAATACTTTTACTCTCTTACTTGAAAAAAAAAATAAAATAGAAATTTATTTGGAAAGTCATCTTTATAAAATTTGGTATTGCTTGTTTTGTTGTGTTATACTTTTTCATAATGTTTTTAAAGGAAAAATAATTTATTTTCAAAAATCTGTTAGTATGTACTAGTTGTAAATCCCTCATCTTCATATTTGTAAAATATCCATGAAAATGGCACGTGACTATGGTATGTGTAAAGAGTGTATGAGAATGAGTGGAAAACAAAAAAGACAATTGCAAAATGAGGTATTAAAATGTTGTTTAGAAAGTTATTAAGTTTGGGAACAGTTGCCAAGCTATAATTTTTCGAGAAAAACAAGTGTTGAACTAGTTTTCAAAAGAAATTTTTCCAAAAATTCCTGAAAAAATAGGTTTTTGCTATTTTTGTTACCTAAGATATTTTTGTATTCTTAAAATTTGGTTTCCTGAGAATGTTATGCTAGCAGTTGGTTTCATTGGCTGAAAACAACTATGTTGCAGAAAACAAATCTATTGCTAATTATTCAGATTCTGAAGTTATGTTATAGGATAAAATTTATTTAATTATTTTATCTGTGTCATTTACAAAATTATCAGAAAATCAAAATTAGCAAATAAAGATGAATCTGTTAATCAGAATTAATGTATTTTATAAAACTTTAAAAAGTTCTCTTTGGACATGTTTTAAAAGTTCCGTTAGTGCTAAGAAAGGAAATTATATTTAATTTTTTTATATTCTTTCTGTGTAGAAATTTAGTATTTGCAAACGCATATTTTTCATTAAATAATAAGGATTTAAGTTTTAGCTATATTAGCTGTGCTTCATTTTCCTTAATCTTTTGCTACTTTGAGTTTCAACGTTTTTCATTTCCTCCTCTGATTTAAGAGTAGTTTGTTTGATTATTTAAGTTTTCTGTATCTCACTTCATTTACCTCACATATAAAAATATAGCATTGAAGACCTGTATTTCGTTTGAAGATGTGCCATCCGTTTGAAAAATTAAATAAGCCTTATAGAATATTTGGATAATTTCAATGCTGTATCATTAAAAAAGTAAAAGCTTAACAATTATTCGACATAGCTGGTGTTTTATAAGACATTTGTTATAGGTACTTTGAAGGGTTTATAAACAGGTCTTAACCATATAAAGTGCTTTAATTTATAGCATTTAGCTGTTTGATTTTGACTTTTTACATTATTTAATTATTTTTATTCATATATTTATTGTAGGATTTGTTAAAATATTCACCTCCTGGTCATCATGATCGCATGTCACTTCAACTTGCTCTAACACAACTTGAATCACTTGCTGAAACTTTAAATGAAAGGAAGCGGGAAGCTGAACAACATCATGCTGTTCGGGAAGTTCTCAAACATTTTGGAAAGTTCTCCTTTAAATCTTCTGCTGACAGAAATCATTTCTTGCTAAGACAAGATGATGTGTTACAACTTGTTAGTATTAAGATCATCCATTTTATGTTCCATCTTATTTTGTTTTATATTATTTTTTAATTTATAAATATTTATTCCACGTAATAATAATTCCAGCTTTTATGTCTAAGAACTGTCTAACATAAAATTTTTAATGGACTTATGGGTTTAAAAGAAAAAGCAGCTGTTGTTGCCACCACCATATATATCATTGGCTCAAAATTGTAAAGTTCAAGCCTCCATAGTCTCCTTCGTCAACAACTATCTGTTGAAGAGGCTATTTTACTTTATCAACAAAATAATATTATTATTTCTTCTTTATTTTCAAAGTTATGATGTAACAAAATAAGGAAGTGTTCTGTTACTTTCTAATGCGAAGGGTAAACTTAGATAGTTCATCAACAAAATTTTAAATAGGAGAAAAAGAACATTAAGCATTTAATCTATCTTCAAACATTGTCTTCCATATCCTAAAAGAAGCAGAAAAAATTTGTCAAAAAATATTTGTAGGCCTAAATATAATGATTTTTGGAGTGTTACTTAAGTAATTTTAAGTTGGCTTTAATGATAATGATTTAATGTTCAAACCTTTTTCTTTTTTAAAAATATATGCAATGTCTTTTTTAGCAAAATAAATAAGCAAATAAATAAAATAAAAATATTCTTTTCTCTTGTATAGTTGAATTTTTGTCAATCTGGACAAATTAACTTTTTTTGTTCTTTCCCTTTACTATAAATCCTTTAAAAAAATTTATATTGATAAGTTGATTTTAAAAAATAGTAGTTGGAATCCTTAATTAGTTCCTTAGATAATAGTTTTGTTTGTATTGCTTCAAATGCTTAGTGACTGTGGGTTGTACACTAAGAATTTGAAGGAATTGCTTGTATTAAATTAAAAGAAGTGATAGAGTATTCTTAGGTATAAAATTGATGCTTTTTTTATCTCATAAACATAATAGTTTGTATAATTTAAATTTAAGAAAAAAATTTATTGCAGACATTGTTCTATCAATTTTCGCCCTAATCCTCACATAATCAAAACAAGAGGTTAAAAATAGGCGAAAGTTGTTTTATATTTTAGCCGATTTGCAAAGCAAAATAAATGAATGAATAGCTGTAATTGTTTTAACAATTCAGAACTGTTTTCAGCAATTGTTTAGAAACTTATTTTTATGCAAATAAATTTTTAAAAAAAAAAAAAAAACCATATTAAATTAAAATTTTTATTATTGATGATTATATTATGAATTTATTGACTTGCTATTATCCTATAATTAAATAGAAATGGGATTTCTATATTGACGTAATTCAATAGTTAACATACACAATAAATGTTCATTAATGTCTTGTTGTATCATTTTGAAACAGTACAATAATACAAAAGTGAAAAAAAGAAGTACAGCAGCGATTTCATGAAGCTCAAACTGGCAATAACTTGTCTTTTAACATCTTAACAAAATTTAAGCTATTACTTCTTAGGATTTTGAATCTTCATCTGGGGAAAAACATCATAATTTGCTAAAAAGTATTTTTACTCATATTAATTTTAATTAAATAGTACTCATAATTACTTATTATTAATTTTAATTAAATAGTACTAATTAAAGAACATGTCTTAAGTATGCGTCATTCTCAAAAAGTTTAGATTCATTATGTGGTAACTAGAATGCTTTTTTGCTCATTGAATGTTGAATATAATCACAATAAAATTATTTTATTATTATTCTATATTTTTTAATCTGAAATCTTAAAAATTAAGTAAATAAATTGCCAATATTTTTGATGTTTTTATTACTTATTACTAATTTTGTGTAAATATAAACTTAGTGTGAGCATGTGTTGAATCTATAACGATTTTCTAAAAACAGTTTCGTTTTAGTCTTTTTAAATTATGAAATATATTATTTAAAATTCGTACGATGCTTATGAAACTAGTGAGTTCATATGTTTCTAATATTTTATTTATTGTTTGGCATGTTTACAGCAGTTAGATCAAAATGGGCTTGTAGTGAAGTCTAAGGAAAGGAGACTTTTCCTTTTAAATGACCTTTTATTATCTGTTGCTGTTTCATCTCGGTATGTATATTTCACATTTAATGATACAATAGTTTTGCTATCGGTAATAACTGTACTGATATTTTCTTAATATTTTTTAAGGAATAGTGATAATCTCTCAAATGTCGAAAGGTTAAATCTCAAATGGGCAGTTCCTCTTCAAGAAGTAGATATCTATGATGATTTAAACATGTCTGCTAAAACTTTAAAAATGTTTTACAGCAAAAGTAAATTTGCAAATCATAATGCTGATGGTGAATCAGGTATTTTTTTTCTTTGAAATTTTTTTTCCAAATACTTTTTAAAGCAAAATATAAAGATTTAATTTATGATAAAAATTTTGTTCTTTAAAATTAATCAATTTAATTTTATTTTTTAAATATTTGATTATTTATAAGAGGAACAAGTTGTTAAGATACTTTTAGTTGTAGGAAATATTTTTCTTTTTTTAAAAGAAGCTGAAGTGATTGTTTTACTGTGTTATGAATGTATGTTTAAATATATTAAATGGTAAGTGTTATAGTTTATCACTCATTTATATATTTCTAATGAAAAATGTTGAAATAAATCAAATTAGGAGAGTGTTATTCTTGTCTAAACTCATGAATGATTTTTTTTCAATAGTAAAAATTTTATGTTTTAGTGTTATAAGTTCATTAAAATATCAAATAGTGATTACTAAGTAATACAAAAGAAAATTTACTTTTAATTTACTGGTACGTCAAAATTTTTTTGTGCATTCCCTTTATATTTTAATTATTTATTATGTGACAATTATTTATATTTTTTTCTTTTTTTGAATCCTTTTTGGTCAAACAGATTTTTACCATTAAAAACTGGTTTAAATGCTTTCCTTTACAAAAACATTTCATTTGTTTCAATTTTCATTTTCTTGACAAATTTTTATAGTTTATATTGTTGATGGTTATCTTGAAAATAAACAGTTAAGTAAAACAAATTTTGTTTTCTAGCTGATGTCCCTACTGAACAAACTCTTTACGAAGAACTAAGAGATCTCATTCATGACAAAGATATCATTGCTAGAATTGATTCATTAGTGTCATCATTAAGAAGAACTTATAATGTAAGTTATAAGCTTATAGTTTTTTCTAATATATTATGAGGAATGAAAGGAGTAGTTATAAATCAAGAAACAAATGTAACATTTATCTTCTTACTTGGATTCTTTCCATCTGATTTTCATTTGGGGAACAAGCTGAATGATGTTTTTTCTCTCTGTAAGAGAAAAAAAAATTCTTGATAATCACATGCATTTTAGGAAAGAAGAGGGTGATTTGTAATTTAGTCAGTGTATTAGATTTTGGTTTAAAAACATTCTAAGGAACAGAAAAAGTTTTTGTATTTGGCTTTAAGCAAATGAATTTTTCTAATGTTGTTTATTAACAAGGTTAATTTTTAATATCCAAAATATAATCTTTTTACTTAGTTTGAGCAGGAAATCATATAAATTAAAACTGTTTTATTTCTATAAATAGCATTTTTGCCTTCTTATTTGTTTATGAGTAACAGAAACAGCTTCTATTCATAATCTTAAAAATTTCTATTTTATCCTGTTGTTAAAACTTTACTTTTTTCTGTATTTTTCAATTAGTTATTTTACTGTGTTTGAATCATTTGTAAGCGTAAGTTTTCTAAAAATTCTTGAAAATTGTAATTTGATATGAAAAAGACTCAGTACAATATATATAAAATTTTCAATGTTTTTTTTTATATAATTAAATTCTTATGGATGGAACATATTTTTAAATAATTTTGAACTTTAAGGCATAAAGTATGCTGCCTGACACACTCTTTTACTTGCCCATACACATATATTCCATTTCTAATATCTTCATATATTAAAGCCACATATTCTGTTGTAATTTTTATTATTGGTATAAATTGTATGATGAAACTTAAGCTTCCCGTTAAAAAAGTGCTTAAAGAACATTTTTACTCTTCGTACGTGCGCATGAGTTTTTCATTATTATTTAATAACACTAATGTAACTAGTTGTAATTACTGCATTGAAGTTGTAGTTGAATGAGTTGATACATGCAAAGTGATTATTTTTAACTCAATCACCTACAACTTCAATGCAGTAATTACAACTAGTTACAATGCAGTTAACGACAGTGAAACATTGAACTTCGTAATTATCATCAACTTTTCATTGTCTTTTAATATAATTTTTGGTTTTAGTTGTTGAATGATGTTTACTTTTTTTAGGATTTAAATGTTGATGTTGCACAAAGAGTATCATCAAGCATACAAGAAACTATTCAACAAAAATGTGATGAAATAAACCAAATGGAAAGCAGCTGCTTACAACTGGCTGTGCCGTTCCGATCAAAGTATATTTTCAATTTATTTTTATTAAGACACGCGTTTTGAATGAAATAAGTATTGCCCGGGAACTTGGAAAAAAAAACTTTTTTTCTTTTTTGCTTATACTTCATAAAAGTGTCGTAATTTTTCTAACTTGTAATTACAAAGGGGAAACGAAGTTTCCAATTTCATGCGTGTTTGTGTCTTTACAATTTATATACAGTCAAACTATAGTGAACCTTCAAGGGACCGAAATTTTGGTTCACTATAACCGGGAGTTCACTATATCCGTTATGCGGGCAATTTAACTAATGGTTCCCAAATTCCTCCCTTTTATTACACTTTATTCAAATAAATGACTGAAAAATATTATGTAGTAGCAAAAAATTTGTTATTTTTTATTACTCTTCGTCCTGCGTACAAAAAAAAAAGAAAAATTAGTAATCTTTAGCTGATGAACAATCCTCAACATCAGATATGGAAACACTTCCCGACTCTCAGATAATTTTTCCTGAATTTCTGTTAGTCCACTTTTTAAACTTGCCTAACCTGCCATTCTAGCACATAAAAGTAATCTCATAAAATCGGTTAGAAAATTCATCGACATTTGCTCAGATACTGGAAGATTGCGGCTTCTTTGAATGCTGAACCGCTTCAATAATGCTTCTTCAACATCCTTGTGATCTGCTTTTCTCAACTTTTTTCTGCCATTTAAATTTTTTTCATGAGCAGAAATTGTTAATTGCCTATTTTTCCATATGTTACGAACTGTAGATTTGGATAGTTTATATTCCCTGCAAATGTCAGCTTGATTATATCCATTTTAAATTTTTCTGATTATGCTCATTTTATCATCAATGGAGAACATTTTACGTTTACTGCTCGCCATTGTTAAATTTGAGACACTTGTTTGCAGGCTTTTTTTTAATTGCACTGAGAGCAAACAGGAGTTGAAATGAGGGCCTTATCAACACATATTAGTGTCCAACTCTTTGACCAATAATGAATAATTGCTCATTCCCTCTGACAGAAAATGCATATTGATCTCACTGACACCTTACAGGTGCATCATCTGCCTGGGTTGGAAACATCTACTTGATTTGTTTAGGGATGGAAAAGTAAGATAAAAGAAGCATGCAAGAAAAAAATACTTATCGCTACCTTACCCACTATAGATAATATTAAAAATCGGTATATGAATTATTTTAAAGTAGAAATTTCAAAATTATTACGAAAAAATGAAGAAAAAAATCACTCAAAGACAGAAAAAAGTTCATTATACCCGACTTCATCAATTTTTTGGTTCACTATATCCACAAAAAATAACATTATACGGGTATAGCAATTCACGGAACCGAACATTTCATTCACTATATCCGGGAGTTCACTATAAACCGTGTCCACTATTTTGACTGTATTTTATTTTGAGTATGAGTAATGAATTATTTATTTAAAATTTCGACAAAATTAGCTTAAATTAAAAATTGTTATAAATTGTTTTGCCATGCATCAATGATGGAGAAAATATTTTTAGCTCTGATAAATAGAATTTTCTTTTGTTTGTAATACTAACTTCAAACTAGTTACTCTTTGTATATAAGAAAGTTTTATAAAAAATGATGACAGAAAGCTAAAAAAGAAAATGTACAAAGAGTTTTATAACACCAATATAGTTCTGTGGCTAAAATTTCCTGCTACTGAATGACACAGTTGCAAAGCTCATTTAAAAAATATGCTTTAGTCTTCATTTCAACGTCACTGTTTTTTAAAAAAAGTTCTATATCTCTATTTGTTGAAAAATATTATGTAGGTAATACTACTCTCAATGTGGTGATTTTTTATAGTTTATTGCATTTATCAACTATTTTTTTGTTTTCTTTATATTTTTTTTAAAAGCACATTAAAGCAGCTTTTTTTAATATTTTTTGCATTGGCTATAATAATTAAATTGCTGAAACAGCCATTCTGAATGTGCTTCTTTGTTTTACTTAATATTTCCTAACTACATCATATTGAAGCTTATTTATTTTCACACTATATCTTATTTTGTATTATTTATTAATACCAAAGCTTATATTCTCTTTAACCTATTTTAATATTCTCTATTAGCACCTATTTTCTCTTTGTTTGGTCACGGGGAGAATGAGATAAAAATTTTAAAAATATGCCACAGTGTTATTGTTAAGTTTTATCCAGCTAGTTGCTAGTTTAGTGAAATGTCATATGAATTTTTTTTGTTTTATATTTGTTATTTATCTAGAGTTTTAAATGTTAGAATGTTTTCTTAAAACCTATAAATGACCATATTTTCTCAAAATCATTGATTAGATTTTGAATCTTTTTCTTGTCATCTTTTGACTATCTTATTATTATGAAACTCTAGTCAAGAGTTGAACAAACATTAGCATTTCATTTTTTGATCACGTAGCAGTTTCAAGGATGCGAACTGCTCTGCTTTCATTAAAAGATTTTCTAAACTGGTAGTGAATCAAAAACTGAAATTTATTTAATTTTGATAACTTTTGCCTTTATATTAAAAGGCTCATCACAAGATAACTGTAACTAAATGTTGAACTTCTTGAATTAAATTTGAACTTCTAAGTTGTTTATAAACAAAATTACAGAAGCAGAAGTTATTCATATTAACATTAAATTTTATTACCACTTGAAAAACTTTTCCTATAAAGCGGAACATCTTGGCATCCCTATAGTTTTAATTTTAACATTTAAATTATTCAGACTTTTCTCTTGTACATTATGATGCAAAGGTGATTTATTTCATTCAGGTACAAAATTTAGTCATTCAATGTTTCTTAATATATTTAATTTTATAACAATCTTTTTCTTTATTTCTTGAATATTAAAAATAAGTGCCTAAAATCTGCAATTTCTAACATTCCCTACAGATCTAATAAAGAAATATTCTGCTTCCAAATGATAAGCCCAGCTGTGAAGCGGGATTGGATAACTGATTTGCGATTGGCAAAATTAGCATTAGGTATGGTTTTTTTAACAGTTAGAAACTTCATATGGCTTACATTTATTTTTATAATTTCTTAAGATATGCCATAATTTTTCATATATAATGATTGTTCAAGTTTTTTTTCTTCTCTACAGCACTTATTAATTAAGTTGAAAAAAATTTAAGAAAATTAACATTTTGTATTTTATTAACCTTTGTTGTAGAGAATAATTCATTAAAAACTCATTTCTTTTTTCCTTTAAAATAGTTTATACATATTTATTTAGAAGTGCTTTAAACCTTATTTAGTGTGTTACCTGTTTTTTACTGATTCTTTTGGCTTAGGTGCACAATGGTATGAAAATGGTTAACATTGTGGTTATAAAACCTCATTAATGAATGTGTACCTCAAACTTTTCCAATTCTTATAAGGTTAACTTTGTTAAACATATTTTTTTTAAGTTACAGAATCCTGGAAATTTTATGTTTAGAAAATTTTAATATATTATCATTAGCATGATTTTGAAGTGGAACTGTTGGTGTTCTTGAAAAAAAATTAGTTGTAACTATAATTTAAATAAAATACATATAGTTTATTTTTCTTTTAAATAATATATTTGAAAAGCATTTGATTGCATTTCTTACCAGAGCAAAAAATCTACTTATCTCTAAAATCTGTTTACCAACTTGCAACTGAGCTTATTAACCAAGAAAAGTGAAACTGTCTAACCCATTCACATTCTTTCCCGATCTCCCAATTATATCTTAGTGGAAGCTGGCCCTCCCAGATATAACATACAGTTTTATATGGATAAAAAATAGTTTGTTACTGAGCCTTTTTTTGTATTTTTTAAAAATTAGCTTGATTTGATAAAATTTACACATGAAACTTCTTCTAAGCAAGGAATTCTTATGTTTGTCTGGTGTTATTTTTGTCTGTCAACTTAAGTTTCTTCATTCAATTTTTTATAATTTAATATTTACAGTATTCATAATTTTTCATTTATTAAAAAAAAATTTCTTAAACTATTCATTTTTGTACCAGTAATAAAAAATATGTTATTTTAAAGTTCTTTCTTGTTGTTTTAATTTCAGTTTATTTTAAACAACAAATAAAACCAGGTAATCATTTTGAGAAATGTTTTTTGCATACATTATTAAATCTGTTTTAATTTACTCTTATCTTTATTTCCATTGTTCTATTTTCTCTTTATATCTTTTATCTTTATTACTTTATGAAATCTCTGTTTTATATTCTAACCTTGTTCCAAAATATCTTTCAAATGAGTTGCTTTAATAATGACACAAATATGAGTTTTTCAGTATATGTTACTGAATAATATTATTATTTGTCTTAAAGTTTTAAGAATTTGTCTTATTGTTGGCTTGTTTGTTTCAATTAAAGTAATCCATAATGCAGCGGTGCAGAGCAAAGTAATGTGTTCATGTAGTATAAAATATTTTTGGAATTATGAAAATTTGGCATTTGATAGAGAATACTTTTTAATTCTTCTTGCTTAAGTAACTGACATTTTGATTTATGTTTCTGTGAGGTGTATGTAACTCTAATAATAGCTCTTTCATGCCTTTTTAAGCTCAATCATTATTTGTAATTTAATAAACTAAATTACATTGTCTAATGTTTACTCTTTTTTAACAATTTATGTAGATGCCAACAACCTTCCTGCTTGGGATATTGCAGATCAAGAAAAGAGACCAAGCAGCAAAATGCCATTATTTGTGAAAAACTTTCCTGTATTTCAGACCTCTTGTTCATCTGAAGTAATGTCTGTTAAGTGTTTTTCTGCCATTTTATTTATTTATTAGTTAAAGACAAATAAGTTTTATATTTCGTAATTTTAGGTTATATGTGGGTGCCATTATGTTGCCAACAGTTGCTCTATCTCTCAACATTATTTATGGATTTGTTCAACAGATGGATTGAACAGTCATATTGTTGTTATGGCCGTACAATCCACACATCTTCGTCAAGTTGCTGTGTACCATTTAAATGAGATGAAAATTGTTGCAATCGAAGCTGTACCAGGAACACCTTCAGTTAATAAATCTTGTTCTGATGAAAAATCTCTAAGTTCAGATACTGTGCTTTCTACTGAAACTGTTTGGCTTGGCACTGAAAACCAAAAGTTAGTAAAATGCCATGATTATTTTTTTTTAACCCTTTTCTTAATTTTTTTGTAATATTGGAATGTTTTGAGTTTTTATTTTGTATAACATTTTGCTTGTTAAGTGCTTCAAATGAAATTCATTAAGCCAAGAAAGTTAAGCTCTTGAAGCTAACTTTGCAATAGCTCATTATTTGTAATGTGGAAGAGGATGAAATTGTAGATGCTAATGAAAATTATTATGTTTACTACAAAATAGCCTCAATGTTTGTACTAGTTCTCAAAGTATTTATATCAATAACAAATTATGAATTTTAGAAAGAGCTAATTGAAATTAGAACAGGCAAATAATTGAAATATTGAGTAATATTATTGGTAATAGAAAGAAAACTGGAGATTTCATGTAAAAAAAAGAAATGAGCATTGTATTTAATGTACAAATTACTTTAAACACTTAAATGCATTATTTTATGTTTCCTCATTTTTTTCATTGTTTTAAATAGTGGAAAATTAGAAATTTATTTTTTATTTAGTGCTATTGCTATATATTGTTTAAAAAAATTCATATTTAAGTGCTTCCTCTTATTAAAATGAAATTATTATTTTAAGTTTTACTCGCATATTTGACTAAAGATATTTAAAATATTTTTCTTGATTTATTCAAATCTCATATTTCATTATTTTCTCTTATAACTAAATGAACTCATTAGTTTATTCTTTTATAGTTTGTACAGCCCTTATAGATTTTGTTTTGATTGCAGGCTAGTTTTTCTAATATTTTTTGTTTTTGTTTTATCTCTTGTGATTGCTAAATTTATTATTCTTGTGTGTTTTCCATAACAATTATAGTCACAAGGTTATGTTCAAGCACAATTAGCATATGTTTTTTTTTGAATAATAATATCTGTTTAATATGTGAATTAAATTTTTATAAATTTTCTCATCATAATCTTCAACAAAATTACCTTGCTTTATATGCAATTTAAAGTTAGTGATATATATATATCAGTTTTTTGATATCACGTTTCTCTTTTTATAATTTGCCCTGTTTTGTTTTTAGAGTGATTGTTCTAGAAGGCTCATGTCCAGAAAAATGGGAAGAACTTGGCAGCACCGTTACACCAGCTTGTATTATTCAAATAAAGTATCATTTGGATCGAGTTTATGTTGGAATAGCAAATGGTTCTGTCTTAATATTCAATAGATATTCTGGTTAGTACATAATTATTATATAATCATTTATATATAAAATATGATGTATAGTTTATTATTTTCAAGTTGCAATTTTATATTTTCTTTGAGTTGGAAAAATAGAGCTAATTATAATCTTCAACTTGATGATCCAGATTTGATCTGGAGACTAATCAGAAACAGTAGAAATATGTTTTATTTGTTAAATCAAAAGTGTATACAAACTCTTTATTTATCCCTATCCATATTAATTGTATTGCAATTATATCTAAGTATTTTGTTGTTTCTAAATTTACATTCATCAGGTCAAGGAAGTCTAATAAGTCACTGAGTCTAATAAACACATCTTACTTTTAATTAGCAGTTTTCTACTTCTGAAAGCTTAAAAGACTGAGTAGTAAGAAAGTATATAAAAAGATATTCTCAGAACTTGTAATATTTAATGTAAACAATTTTATTTGCTAAACAGATCTTGAAAATATCAAAGTATTAGACTTTCAGTATTTAGTTCTATTCACAGTATTGAATGAATGAAATTTATTCTTCCAACTTTGTTTGGCAGTACTCTATATTAATAAAATAGATGTATATGTTGTAAATAAAATGGATGTAAATGAAAGTTTTCTTTTACAATAAGAGAATGAATAAATTAAAAAAACAAATTGTGCACTTTTACATTGCCGACACAGAGACTGCTTAGGGATTTTGAAGTTGAGAGCTTGTAACCTTCTTTGTCACTGATAGGAATCATATTTTAACTTGCAAACATCCACTCAGATATTTTGGATCATATCTGGATAGAATTGATTATTTTATCTGTATCAATTTGTTTTTAATGTTTAGCTAAGACATTGACAAGTTACAGAACATAGATATCTAAATGATTTAAATTGCTTTTGTGTATCAACATTGGAATAATAATTCATGTTCACCTTTATTAATGCTATTGGTTGTATTCATAAAATTTATGCTTTGATGATATTTCAGTTCGATGCTGCAAATATTTTTCATTTTATCTTTTATTTTTGTACTTGTAAAAAAATGACTAGTTAAGTTTTAAATTAGTCTTGAAATTTTTTTATAAAAATATCAATTTTTGTGTACAGATGGCCATTGGCAGCTAGAAAACCCCACTAATTTAGTCTTGAGTCAAGATCCAGTTGCTTGTTTATTACCTGTTGGTCTCAACTTGTATTGCTCAAGTGGCTCAAAAATATGGATTGTTGATTCTCTTACTGCTGAAGTTCAGGTAAAATTGCTTTTTTGATAAGATATGTATCATATTTCGCTCATTTTTCATATTTATTATGGATAGTAATTTAAAATAATGTTATACTATTTTATATTTCTAAACTTTATAAAACACAATACTCAGGTGAAAATTTATTTGTTTAAATAATTGTTTTATAGGTATTGTATTGATTGTACGGCTTGATTCTGTGTCTGTAATATGCATTGTTTCACTTTTTCTTTTAAGGATAAATTTGTACCTTTATAAGACTTACATTCAGGGATATTAAGACAAAACAACATTCAGAAATAGTAACTTTTATTATAATCTTTTATTGACTTTAATTTTTTTTAATTCTGAATACACTAAATATTCAGTTACTTTTGGTATTTGTCCTCTTTCTAAGCTAATTTGGACATTAACTTTTGGGAAATAATTTCCCTAAGTGTCTAGTTAATGATAGTTTAGTAGATTGATGCAAAAACGGGAATTTGCATATAAATAATATTTTCTATAAAATTACTAAGTAAATGTGTATTCTTAGACAATTTTATAAACTCTTTTGAATAGTGTACTTTTAACTATCATAGCATAGGTATTAATGAGAAGTGCCTGTTTAATTTATTCAAAATAGTGAAAAAGTTCCATATTTCTTTCATGTTGACAGAAATAATTAGTTTGATAAAGTTAAATAGAATCTTACAATTAAATGTTATTAATAATTGTTGTATTTTAACTATTTTAAACAAGATTCCCTTCACAAAAACTTTCACATTGATAGCACCATGTTTGACTATTAATTTTTTTCCCCTTGAACTCAAAATTATGATTTAAGAATGTAGCTTTAGTATAATTTTGTTTATTTTAGTTCACCTTGATGCCCTCTCATGTATGTTAGATTGTCATAACAGAACACATTTTTTTAATAGCCATATTTTATTGTTACAAATTTTGTGAAGAAACTCTCAAGCAAGTTTTTGAAGCTAACTAACAAAAGTTTTAACTTTTGATTACTAGAAAACAAATTATAAGTATTTTTGAATAATAGTTATCAAGTAACATTATAATTGCTTCAAATATTTAAGAATTGTGTGCAATTTTGTAATAATTATATTGAATTTTACCTGCATATAGTAATTACTTGTCTTTGTACACAATACTATTAAAATTATTTTCAACCAAATAATTGCATCTCAATGTTATGGATATTTTTATGTTTAATGTATATGTCTAATGTTCCCATTATAAAAAGTTTCATTTGTGTTTTAGCGAAACTATCCTATACAACATGATGATGGTAGCCAAGCATTTCATTTAGCTCACTCTGGAACTGGAATATGGATGTCATTGAAAAATTCTGCAACTATTTGTTTGTATCACACAGAGACTTTTCAACATCTTCAAGATATTAATATTGCTTCTAATGTGAATCATATTTTACGAGGTATTGATTTTTTTTTTAAATTTACATGAAATAATAATAATTACAGTTTTGAATCACTAGTAGAATTAAATGAAAAGTTCTGCTAGAAGAACAATACTTTCATTATAACAATAAAGATTCATTTTTTAAGCTATTCAAATAGAGGATGTTAATCAGTTGGTTATTAAGTTTCTTTCAATTATTTTTCTAAAAAAAAAATCACGCTGCTGTTTAAAACTTCCTTTTGATTCTTGTTTTGACTTCTGCAGGATATTTTGATTTCTTTATCTATAGTCAAAGATTTGTCCTGAAAAATCAGGACCATGTTTTTAAAAGGAAAAGTTGCTAGTATTTGAATATGGTTTTTCTAATTTTCTCTAATTATCTACCAATTTTGCTTAAAATAATTTCATTTATATTTTTATGTAAGTTAAATTTTTCTGTATATGTGTCTCCTAAGGTTTTATCAAGTGTGGTAATTACATTTATATTAAATTTCTCAAAAACAGATGAATCAAAAAGTTCTTTAGTACTACTTTTACTTTAAATACAGCTTTGTAAATCTACCTTTGTAATCTATCTTTTAAAGTAAATCTTAGTAAAGTAAAACTTAAATTTTCTATTAAAAAAAGTTTCATTACTTAGTGAAATTATGCTTTGAGGAAATATTACCTTGAATAGCAAAAATTTTGCCTGGAATTTTATTGAAATTTTCTTGAAAAATTCTAAGAACTTCATTTCTAATACTGAAAATGAATTCTTAGAGTATATTTACTTTAATTGCAGTCATCACACATTGTTACTAAATGATAATATTTCTTCATAGGTAAGGACAAAGAAAAGTCAATTCAAGCCATACACGTAACTTCTCTTTTGGCCAGCAAAGGGTTACTTTGGGTTGGAACTAATGTTGGGATTGTTTTGACTGTACCATTACCTCGTTTAGAAGGTGTACCTATTATAACTGGACGTGTTAGTTTAGCATTTCATGGACACCAAGGACCTGTTAATTTGCTGTTAAGTTTACAACCAAAATCTGTGTCAATTCCATTCTTATCATCTCCTATTGCCAGTACACCAACCATTGATAATGTTGATCCTTGTAAAGACTTATCGCCACAATCTTTAGTCATTAAACAACTTTCTGATTCTATGTTACCCTCACCAACATCAAGTAAAAAATTTGGTAAGTCTTCCAGTTTTAATAATTCTTTACTGTTTATTTTAATACATGTGTCTTGTAATTAATCACTTAATTTTTTCTGTTATTAATGCATTTTTGTTTGCATATTAACACTATGTAATGTTCTTTTATGATTTATAAAATAATACAGTGTTGGTCTTTCTGACTCTCCTAACTACTGTATGTGCAAATAGGGGCCATATGAATGGTGGGCATCTTTGGAACTGCTCTGCCCTCCAAGAGGTCCATAATTCTTCCAGTTTCAAGACGCTCTCCGCCCCTGGAGATATTTCTTTGTTATATTGGACTGCAAGACTTCTCGTGCTTGAGAGAGCAAATGATGGACATAATTTTAAAAAAATAAGAGAGATTTATAAAATAACACAGGCCATTTAGCTTGTTTTCAAGTAACTTATAAATTAGTTTAAGTGATTTAGATGGGCTTTTTCATAATAATACTTGTTTTAAAATTTACCTATTCAATGTAATGGATAAAATTAGAAAAATAAAAGTCAATATTTTTACTTACTTTCTTATCAACTTCTATAGCTAAATTTTTCTTTAGATTAAATGCTTTTTTTTCATTTCATCATAAAATTTTATTTTGTGCTGATTTTTTGCTTTACTAATAAAAGCTTATATTATGCTATACATTTTTAGAAACAAAACTAGATGTTGGGTACATACATGTATCTGGAGTTAAGACATTGCCTCACAATCAATCTTTATGTTCCCATATTGCCCCATTGAATAATTTGGAAGAAGCTAGTGATGTTTATGGATTGTATGCTGATTTAATGAATGTGCGTGACTACGAAAAAGACAGTGAAGGAAAACTGTATGAACGACTCAATCACAGCGATCCTGAATTGATGCATCTTAATTTGAATAATTTGGATAAAAAGTTAGTATATTTATGTATTTGTTTGTTTTGATAAATTTTATTTAATCTACTAATCATTAAAAAGCATGCTTACCACTATCTGTAAACACTAAAAATTAAACAAATAAAAACTAGAAGCTATATCTTTGTGGTTCATTCATGCAAAAAGGAATTTATAAAAGTGTAATAAAATATGTCTATTTTTGTTTAAACTTCTTTTTTAAAAATTTTGCGTGATTAGGCCAACTAACCATTTCTTCATTGGTTATTTCAGTTATTTTATTGTTGCATTAACATCGTTAGACAGTGTTATATCTGTAGATATTGAGTCTGCAGATGTGAAGAAAACATAGTTTTCTGCATTTTAAACACTGATATGTTTAAAACTAAAATCTGAAATTTGGTAAATAATTTTAGAGTATTTGAAACTTTATTAATGGGGATTTATTTAATTAGTTTACCTAATTATATTATCTGTATAATGTCCACAGATGTGACAAGTTGATCTCTACTCATAACAAAGAATAGCTAAAAGTTTCAAATTAAATAAAATGAAACAAAAAATATATGCTATTCCTTGTAGATCTTAACAAAATGGTTAATTGAGAAAAAATTCATGAGCTGAAAAAGTGTATCGCTGTATTTTGGATGAATTTCTTCTGTTTACAGATGTGACATTACTCTGGAGAAACAGGAATTAGAATATAAATTTCTGTTTCTCCAGAGAGAGAGAGAGAGAGATCACATTTGTTGACAATTTTTGAACTGTAAATTAATATTTTTTATTTAATTTTTATGTTCAATATATTGTTTTAAATTGGATAATAGTAATTTTAAAATATTAAATTTATGTTATGGATGCCAGATGATAGAAATTCATGGTTTTTCTGAGGAGACCCATATATTTTTTTTTACGATATCAAGATATTAATAGTCTAAAATTTTAGCGCCACCTGTCTTAAAAAATAAATGCTAACTATCATTGAAAAATTTTATCAAATCTTCAAATCTGTACATTTTTCATCATTTGTAAAAGTCTTGTTAGAACATTACCCTTATAAGTAACAACAGGTTGCAATTATCTAAACTTTTTAATTGTTGCACCAAGCATATTAAAGCTTGTATTTTCGGTTCAGCTCTTCTACTCATTGTAATAAGGTTAATGTAAATGTCTAAGCTAATCAAATATCTATTTAAAGTTTTTATTTTTTTATATCCATGTTCAATGCAAACTGTAAAGAAAAACTTTTTAAATTAAACTAAATACAGCTACTTTATTGGACTATAAAAATTAACAAATTTTAAAATTAATTTCTTCGGAAGTAGTTCAATTAAAAATTAGTTATTGATTTAATAATTTTATATCAATATACTGTTTTTATATATTGCCCTCTTACTATGTGTTTGCTTTAAAGTATGAATTAATATTACTTTATAGAGTGCAGCAGAAATCAGGCCGTCCACGGTCTTGGGATTTGTCTACAATGGCTGTATCTGAAGACTCTGATTCTGCATCAACTGCTACTTCTACAGCCACTACACCATCTAGAAATTCTACAACTGATGAACCAGTGCAGAGGCACAGTGAAGACTTTCGTTGTTTACCTACTCATGTTACGTTAAGACGTGAGATTTCCAAATCAAACAAGAAAACTGACTCAACTCCAAAGACAATACTTATGTTAACTGGTGGTTGTGATTATATTAATTGGCGAAAACCAGAAAAAACACCAAAACAATATCTAGATGCAAATGTTATTATATGGGAAGTTAAAATTTAGAAGATTAATGAATCTCTGTGTAAATAACGTTTAGAGAAAATATTATTAATAACTATTTACATGAAACTATTTTTACTGCACATATTTTTCATTCATTCTTGTAGAGTATCAAATAAATTTGATGAATTTACTTTTTATATTAAACATGTTGCATTTATATTTATTAATTTTGTAGGTGTGAATTATTTCATTTTGCAGTTTATTAATAATATTATAATTAATATTTTATAATGAGGGAAGGTATAATAAAGTTTATAATACGATTTTGCGACCATCACGAACAAAGGTTTATTCCATTAATTTATGAATGAATGAATTTCACTCAATTGAAACAGCTATATTGGGTACTTCCATAATTGAAAGCACTTATAATTATTTAATATTATTTGCTTATTTTATCTTGTAACTTAAATTATAAATAAGGGAAGGATGTTAAGGGCTGTCTGTCCCAGATGGCATAGTAGGTCAAAAATTAGTTATTAAGGTGTTCAATCATATTAATGTACATTTAGATATGTATTGTATTAAGCTTAAGAATTTTCAGTTTTTTTTTTGTCACTTTAGTTGTAAATGTATTTATAAGAAAATTTTAAGTTTAATTGTGTGTCTTTAAATTGATAATATTTAACAGTTAGTCATTAAGGGCATTATTATTACTTCTAAAAATTGATTGATTAGTTTAGACTTGTGAATCAATTTCTTTTAATATATGATACTTTTAATAATCTGAAAAATGATTTTTAAAATAGTAAAATAATTATTTTTTCAATAGGTATGTTCATCCTATAATTTTATTTTAAACTGAGTAAAAATATTTAATATTTTATTTATATGGCTAGAAAGATATTTTAAAAGAACATTCAATAAAATGATCATCTATAAAAATTAAGAAAACAAAAGGTTATAATAATTGGAATGCTCCTATAAAGATATAACAATATATTAGTGCTAAATTCTGCTCAAATTATAAAATCGGACTCAAACCATATTTTCTCAAAATAACTTTTTCAACTTAACTTTTTCAGACACATTTTTATAATATCAAAATGTGTCTAAAAAATCATTTATGTAATCTAAAAAAAGTTACCTAATTAGTTTAGATTAATATTGATCAAATAAGAGGAAGCTTAAAGTTGATTTTTATTATTTTTTTCCAATTTTATGATTGTAGGCAAAAATTTACCCTATTAATTATAACTTGTTTACTTAAGTAGATTACACGGAAAAAAAAATTTATAATTTTTTTATGTTTTTGTTCCTAATTGAATAAATATAAAAAAAATTGAATTTTAAGACAAAAAAATTTACATTACGTTAAGTTGTATTATATGTTGTATTCCAAAATTTGAATTGATTGAGTAAAGTCTAAGAAAAAAGTAAACAAAAATTTTTTTGTAAAGGAAATTGGTGTTTTTCATTAAAGTTTTAGGAATTTTGAAACTAATTTTTTAAAAGAAAGATTTGTCAGTGAAAGAGCATCTTGTGCAGAAAAAACTGCTATTAATTCTTTGGTCTCATGATGTAGCATAGCCCAAATAAATTGAGGGAATGAGTTTATTTCAATTGTATGTTTAATTTAACCAGAGTTCTTATTAATCGACTGAGAATTTCTTGTTTCTGATTTTTTGTTGGGAAAGAATGTCTTAAGTTGGGTAAACTAATAATTTATTAAAAATAAATCTGCAGTTTTTACCCTAATTTCAGTTCTGTGTTTTGTTTCATAGTGTTTTTAAGAAGACAAAGAAAATTAGTACTAAGTTTTGTTTTTTTAGTTTTATTTCAAAACAACAGCAGATAATGACTTCTTAGATATACATACAAATAATTTATATTCACAATATCATGCTTAAACATTTCTCATATAATAAAGCTTTGATACCATTTTAATTTAAAAACTTTCATTTTTAAATGTGTGCTTATTATAACAGCTTGCAGCATTTGAAGAATATAGACTAATTTTGTTTTGACATTCTTTTTTGACATCAGTTTTTAAGTTAGAAGTAATGTAAAGGCGCATTTACTCAATACAGTACTTCTGCAATGCATTAATAATTGCATATTCTGTGTGGACATAATATTTTAATGAGCTTTTAATTTAAAATTTTACTAAAAGGACCATGTCCATAGCACCCTTATTTACTCTTTGTTTTTGATGGAAGGCATACAAAGTGGCCGGTAAACACTTTGTCATATAAAAAATATTGAATCTTAATAAGTTTAAATTAAAATACCACTCAAGTAACCCATTTACATTATTAGCATATGTATGCACTCATTTTTACATTCATTCTCATGTGCTTCATTTTTTCTTCTAATGTAAATAAGATACAATGTGTTACACATAACAAAAACAAATGTACATTATCACTTAATGTGTATTAAAAAATAATTACGTATCTTATGAAAAATACTTTTTAAGCAAGAAAAACAAGCCAGAAAGCTGATAAGACACAATTGATTTAAAATTAAATAACACTGTGCAAAAATAAAATATTTATAATGAGTATTTTTTCTAGTGTACAAAGTGTAATTTTGATTATTTTAATTTTGTTGTCACTTAGTTAATTGATGGCGCTGGCTGAATAATTGCTTTTCTGCCATTCTTTGTTGAAACAGAGACAAGATAATAAATTGGATAAAATTAAATAACCAACAGGATCAAAAGTTCTATTCCCAAAGGTATTGTGATGATCACGCAGCAAGTTCCAATATTTATATTGCCCGTCTAGCAATTATGATGATTTGTCTAAGGCACAGTCGGGTGCCTAGCATCTGGTACCATGCGATATATTCATCCCACCAGTGAAAAGTGCTTACGAAAAACATTGAGCACGTAAAATCTTTCAATTAGTTCACATATATGACATTAGTTTTATGCACTTTTCATTATCAAAATTTGTCTCTAGTTTTATGAATTTAGCTGAATATCCCTTTTTATTTCAATGTTCTGTAATTTAAATTTGTTATTTGTTCTAGATCGTTTTTAATTTTATTTAAAGATTTTATGAGTTCACGGGCCACTCTGCGTGATTTTTTTCTGTGATTTCATCTTGCAGACACACAATGAATGATTAAATGCAATACATATGAATTTTATGCTTTGTTATTCATATATTACATCAAATTTGAACAAACTTCATGGTTCATGATAGGAATTTCTGACAAATCCTATCATTAAGTTTCACCAGAGCAGTAGTTCCCGAAAAAATTTTTCTACCAAACTTTTTAATGTTGTTCTTCAAACTGAGGAACAATTCTTTAATTTTGAAATGATAATAAAATAAATTACTAAATTATAGATCATATTTATTAGATTATAATGCATTTTGAAAATTTATTCCATGACTGATAGTTGTAGTTAACTTTTACCCTAAAATATGCTGGCAGAGAATACCAGATTTGTTTCGCAATCTTTAACAAACCAATTGACTAAAAATACAGAGCAATGGTTTAAGAAGCAATGGCAGTTAGAATTAATAAGTGAATCTTATTGATAATGATATTTGTTATTGCTGACAATTAAATGATTTTACTGGGATTTTAATCTCAACAGCAATATTCTTAATTAGTCTTATTTGGAAAATATTCGTTTAAGATAATTTTAGATCAGCATAAAAATTAGATCCTAAAACTGCATATCAAATCACTATTGCTTGCTAACATTGTTTTCAACCTATATTATATATATTTAAGGAACCTATATTGAAGAATCTATATTGAATATATATTTAAAGAACAACATTTGGGAATTACTGCTCTATGTAAACAAAAAAAGCACCATTTTTGTACATTTCACAATTGTTTTATTTCTTCCAGTATCAACCAGTTCCTGTTCATTAATATAAATCTAGGCAATGGAGGGCTACAGAATATTCAAAACAAACAGTTTAGGTATGTGCATGCGTGTAAATACTTCATATTCTAGAAAACAAAAGCTGTACAACAATGTCTAGAAAATAACAGTAATCAAACATATAACTTTCAACTATAGATATTTTTTCCAAACATCTCTTTTTTTTACTTGACTGAAATTGTATTAAGTCTCCAGCACACACAGTCACTCTGAAGAAGTTGTAATATTGCATTTTATCCATTTTGTCATGCTAACCATTCAAACTGATGCGTCACAAATACAGTTAATATCTTTTCTTTGGCTTAACGTTTTTCACTAATTACCAAAAGGCATATTCATCTTGCATGGCTTCAGAAGAGTGACACTTTCAAGCTCATGATTATCAATATAAATTTTTATAAATAACGAACACATAATTTTTACTAAAATGTAATGGAGTAATAAGATTTCTATTTAAATTGTTTTAATAAAAATAATTGTTAAAAGTTTTCCTAATTAATTAAAATTTATTTTAAAAGCTATAAAATTTTATCTAAAACTTAAAAGAGCCATGATAAAATTTGAAAGATTTTTCTTTAAGTCTCGAGTAATAGATATTTTATTTTTATAACAGTATTTTAAAAACAAAAACTTATTTCCAGGAGTTATAATTGGGCTTCATCTGTATACATGAATCTAGAGTGTATAAAAATATATATCCTTTTCCTTTCTTTTTCTTTTTAAATATAGTTCTGGCATATTTGAAACATTTTTATATGTTTCTCTTAAGATATGTTTTTGCTATGGGTATCTGTATGAACTTATATTAATAATTTATGTTGTGTATAGCTAAGAAAGTGACGGTTATTAGATTTTTGTTAATTGATCATTATAAAGAAATTAAATGAAAAAAAAAATCAGTTTTTTTTTTACTTAACTTTTTATTATTATCATAATACTTGATTTCTTCGGATTAGGAAAAATCTTCTGATATTATTTGATATTTTGTCCTAACACTAGTGTTGGATAAGGTAAACAGTACGTTCGTGAACACTAAAATGCCTAAAAGAAACTCAAACTGTGACTGTGTGTGCCTTAGAAATGACATTGATTCATGAGTTTTCACCAGGAATGCAATCGTCAATTTCTTAGAACACATTTTAAGGTATTATCATCTAAATACTACTGCTCTTTAACCAAACCACATATCCAAACACAACTTTCATGTGCCTCCTAAAACGCACTTTTCTTATTAGTCAATATATTTGGCCACATCTCGAAAATAAAATTTCTTCTCATTTGAAAGATCTGTGTTCAACTTCTTTGGAAGATGACATATTTTCTGCCCAAACGCAGCACATGGTCATTAACTCTAAGAAAGGCAAATTGCTCATATTTTTCATGACACTTGAGAACACTTTATATTAATTTTGATGCTCTCAAAATTTTCACTTTCGATATAAATAAATATGAGCTTTAATCTCTTAAGTCCCCATAATGGGAAACAAATGATGATTAAAAATTGTCAGCAGTTGTGGCATATCAGTATAATCTTGTGGACGAACACAACTTGCAGTGTCTTAATCTGTCATCCCTCATAAATCACGTGATTCAACTAAAATTATAATTTTCAATTTTTATTTTGAAAATATAAATCTACACGTTTAGGGAATGAAAGAGTTCAGTTTTGAGTAATTCTATTTGACTTCAAATTCATTAAAGTATCTTCAAAATAATACATATTTAATAAATTAAACAGATTAATTTAATTTAAAATTATTTTGCTATAAAGCTAAATAAATATTATTTTATAATAGTCGGGTAAATTAAAATACTCTCCGCTTTATAAAAATAAAAACTAACAATTAAGTTTATTGACTCAACATTGATTTTTATATAAGTATGCAACGAACATGTTACACATTTCACATCACGTTACACAATTTTTATCCACATATATTTTCAAGAGTTTTACAACAATAACAGTGAGTTATTTTACTTGAATTTTAATGAACTAATGGATAATGAGTATCACGAATTAAAAGTAAGTATAATGTGTCTTACTTTAACACAGTAGATAAAACTTGTGAGATATAAGTTAAAGTGAAACATTTGTTTGGATCAGCATTTGAATGCCAATCTCAGTCACTATGAATACATACAGTAATATCTAATATGACATTGATAGATTTAATTTGAATATACTCTCTATGTGACTGCTACATTGTTTGCAGAATTCTCACTGATAAGCCTTTTGTCGGAAGATAGCAGTTATTTCTTCAACTGTTTTGTTTTTCGTTTCAGGAACATATTTATATGTAAACATCCAGAACATAGCCAAGAGAGCCGTAAATATTAAGAAGGTGTACACGCCCATCACATTCTGTAATAAACAACACAATTAGATTTTTTTTAATGAAATGATTGAAAAAATTATAGTTGTAAAAAAGAATGTTTTTAAATTCTTTATTGAAATAAATTGAAAAAAATGTGCATTACATTCATTTATGAGGAAATGTGTATTAAAATTTCTAAAAAAATATTAACATCATGATATAAAAGCGTGCAATTATTTTATTTTTCTGTATTAATGCTAACTCAATTGAAAAAAAAAAAAGCAAATTTTTGGCTTAAATATCTCTGAAACGATTATTTTCTATTTAATCGATAATCTTTTAACATGCAATTTAAATATTTCAATTTGCTTAAAGAGTATATTTCAATAACATAATTACAATTACATAATTAAAAATAAAACTTTTCTATCAAAGATATGTTTAATTGTAACGTTAAGCATAATGTTGTAATATTGTTGCATTTCATAAAATAGTGACGTAAGACGTTTCTTGCAACCGACTTTTCTAAGCTAAATATGATACCATATCAAAAAATTCTAAATTTCTAGTACAGATATCCTGCAACCAATTATTATTTTATTTTTATTTTAGTTAGGGTATATCTTGTAATGTGCAGTTTAATATAAATATTTCTTATGATCCTGAGATTATATGTTTTGCAGTTACATAAGCGTAAAAACTTATTTTTTCTGAAATGTGAAATTAAGTACCATATTGGAAAGGGTTCACATATTCTAAAAAATATTGACCAACTGTTATACTACGCATCCAACTTTTCTATAATAATGCTAATTATATAAGGAAAAAGTATAAATTTTTGCCACAAATATCTCGGAACGCATTTTTTTTTTTAAATTAAAATACAATATAATATTTTTATGGGTGGTTTAATTATTTTGAAAGCGTAGATTATATAGGTGAATCCAATGGTCGGAAAAACTACATTCTTTTTGTATTTTACTGCAACTACTTTTTTACAAATGTAGTTAACTACAACCAGTGGCATAGTTTTTTTTTTTGGGGGGGGGGGTTGATATATATATATATTAGAAGGAACAGATGACCCCCCTTGAACTTACATAAAAATAGTTTTTTTAAATGTAGTGACTGCAAACTAATTTGGAATTTACTTTAACTTCTTCACTACTTTAATGAGACAAACTTTGCTGGAGAACTTAATTTACACGAATGTTCAAAGTGGTTTTGATTAAGAAATTGGCTTGCATTAAATATAAGAGAATAATTAAGTTCAAGTTTACATGAACCAGTTTGTTATCCCGAAACATATTTTTCGAATTTGTTCATTTAACCTACAACTTTTATGCTTTTTTCGTGAGAGAATATTTATTTTAAGAAATGCGAAATTATCAAATGCTTACAATTTTTTAATTGTTTAATGCTCTATTATTTCCTCTAAGAAATTAAGTAAAACAAGTTTCTTTCCTTTGAAATAACATCTACGTTTCACAGTGTGCATTCACATGTGGATGTGTGACTAAAGTGATAGTCTATTTTTTATAATGGCTAGTTTAAATATTACTTATAGGTGATTTTAAATACGTAATTTCTGTTAACGCTTCAGTGGCAGCCACAGGAAGATTTTCGTTGCATCCATTGATAGACCCACGAAGATTAGATCCCATCAAATTCGAAAAATTAGTTGCGTTAGAACCCTGTTTCTTTTCTAAATTAACGTTAAAAGTAGTTGCCAGAAATCGCTACAATTACTGTTAAGATCTAAGAGAAACAGTTATTGTTCATTAAAATTACTTTAATTTACGAAATTAACTCTTAACAATTTTTTAAATATTGAAAAAAAAATTTACAGCTACTTTTTTAGATTTTATTATTAAATAATTATTTCATTACGTATTAAAAGTGAGCAATTTTTGTTTCACATGTAATAGTAAAAATTCTTAAACAACTGGAGTGTGTACTATGAAGTTCGCACTCCAGTTTACAGTGACAGCAATGCTTGAATTTTCATTGAAGATATTCTTCATACTTTTTTTTCTTTATTTTGCATTAAATAAAGTCAAAATAAATAAGAAATATAATTTTAGCATTTCTACAATTTATAAATATGAAATACAGTATGAAACACCTGTGTCTGTTTTTGCGTTAAAGGTAAAATCTTCAAAACATGGCTTTCTGCCAAACAATAATTTTTCAAATTTCCACTTATTTACAGTTATTTAGATCTAAGAGAAACAGTTATTCGTCATTGAAATTTCTTTAATTTTTAAAATCAATTATTGTTAAATTTTTGAATCCGAATAAAAAAAAAAAATTTTTTTTAAAGCACTTCTTTCGGATTGTATATTTTAGTACGCATTTAATTCCGATAATCTGACAGATTGTTTTATCTATTAGACTGTTTTCTATAATTAATAAATATCAAAATATATAGTTGCTTTTAATTATATCGTCAAAAAGAAGATATATAAAAGGGAAACTGGTGACCCATCTGCATCAAAGGGTTAAAACATTAATTAGGACAAGTAGAAAATTTTTGTTTTACCTGTAATGGTAAAAATCCTAAACCAACTATGAAATTCGCACTCCAGTTTACAGTGACAGCAATGCTTGTCGCGATGGGTCGTGCTCCTTGTCCGAATAATTCAGTCACCAGGAACCATGGAATGGAACCTAAAATTCGAAGATGAAAAACAGATTATATTGCCCCATAAAGAAGCATAAAAAAGTATATTTTGAAATAAAATAATGTAGAGTATAAATGTACGGTGAGCAAAATAAAAAATGGAAGACATTAACAATTCTTGATCTAGCAAACAGATTATTACAATCTACTAAATCTACTAAATTATTTCAATCTACTAAACAGAAAATTACAATCTACTTACAATGTACTAAAATGCCTTAATGGTCTGATTTACTAACCTTAAATATGTTAAAATATTTTTTCAAGCAATAATTTGAGTTACGAAATCAGACAGATAAACTTAATTTCTCTGAATAAACATGCCTTTTATTGTTGTTGACAAATTTAAATTCTTGATCCTCAAAATATGGTCTCAATAATATCAATTTCTCTTTTTCAAGATGAATAGAATAAAAAAGTCAGTTCAAAAGATATTTTGACTGTCTTTAAGAATAAGTAAAGAAATACAATGAATAATTTATAAGTATTTACTTTTTAGGAAGATCTTTATAGACATGTGAAAAAATGATTTGATGATTTTACATAGTTCCAAAGATATGGTGAAATACGCAAAATGGGAAATTAACATTAAGGATTCCAAGAATTTTGCAGCTTTCAAGCCTGAACTATTGAGACCATTTTTTTCAAATTGCAACTGCCCTCTATTCTTTGAAGGTCAAGAATCCAAAATCGTTGAGGACAGGCACTTTTATATAAAGATAGTACTTTCTTGTGTCTGACTTAACTAAACTATTGTCTATAGAAATATTTCGGCAAATTCAAACCTCTAAGTTAGTATATTAGAGTGTGATTTAAAATTAGTATTGACAGTAGACTCGAATTTCGAAAATCAATTTTTTTTCTTAGCAGTTATATGAAATTCAATTTTAGCATTGATGGTTTTAGTAAGGGAAAGATAATAGTTTTCGAGCTTTCTTCGTAATCTATTGTAAAGCACTTACGTTTTTTTCTTCGTTTTTCTTTTGCATTTTTCAAATCAAATTTTTCACAATTGTGTTGCCAACAAACTAACAGTCTACAGTTTTTTTGTGTGCATCTCCAAATAGCATGGTGAATGTATGCAACTTGGTTCATATCATTTCTGATAAATGATAACGGAATGCAAAACCAAAGTCAGTCAAAAGTGCTGGGTTTTTGATTTTATTTGCTTACCCGTTTTTGATCAATTCAGCTTACAAAAAATGTATCAGATATCGCAATTCGCAAAATTACCAAACTCAAAAATTTGTAAACTATTGCACTGGGAGACGAATTTTTTGTTGCATTTATACAAATACATAATCTTGCCTAATTCGGGTGTGAGGTTTTCAAATCTAAAATTAGTTGGGCTCCTAAACCTATGTATTTTTTTTTCAAAAAGATAATTTTAGTCCATTTTTGTTGAAATGCACAAATTTAAAAAGGTTATATAAAGCATAGAGTACCATAAATATTGTTACAAACTTCTAGGAGAGTCAGGACACATCATCAGAATTAAAAATTACATAAGAACCCATACCCCGATATGTCGTTGTACGTGGCAAGGGGCGCTTCCCTATAATGACCTGTTCGAAGAAACAGTTCATAATAGCAAAGAGTTCTTAGCGGCATAGGACGATATTTTCGGACAGGGTTTCCTGTGTAATTTTAATCCTAATGATGTGTCTTAACTCCCTCGAAAGTTTGTTGCATTTATGCAACTTTGTGATATAGATAACGTTTTTAAACTTGCATATTTCAACAAAAAATAGATTAATAAAAAATCTGCTGCTTGGAGAATGAAATCGATTACAAATTTGAAGTCACCGATACTAATATCTCATGCAGCAGGTAAAAAATTATTCCACTGTCTCTTTTCAATACTTTTTATAAGAAAAGATTAAGCAAAGATTTTGGCAATGTTATTTTAAACTGAAAGAAATTTTTAATCAGAACCTTTGAGTTTTCATAAGTGTATAGGTTTAAAAAGAGTACAGAATTGTTAAAAATTGCAATCAGGGTTTAAGAGAATAGAAGGGCTGGTTCACTCCTTTGAAGAAACTCTCGCCGCGCCAATCCTCCGATTTTCTCTAGTGACGTCACTTTGGCGCAAAGCTCGCCCTTTTACTTCAAGAACAGAGCGTTCGGCCTTACTAGCTCTAACTAATATTGGAGCATTTTTTTGTGACATATTCTAAGACATTTGTTATTTTCTATAATGACTTTCCTCAGTTTTTGCCGTGAATTTACAAAATTTTAAAACTATTAACGAAATGCCAGTTTGCACGATTGCAACTTGCAAAAATTCTGATAGAAAAACAAAAGGAAAAAATATAATTTTCCACGTGTTCCCTAAAGTAAATGAACAACTATGTAAAGAATGGATTCCGAAATGACACAGTTAATATAAAACAGCAATACGTTTTTTCTATCGTTAAGAACTTTTATAAAAATTTGTTATCTAAACAGAAACCGCCTCGTTACTTCAAAAAGAAAGGCATGTGAAAAAAATTAAAAAAATGGATAAAGTCAAAGAAAATTAAAACGTAAGTAAAAAGTATAAATAAAATATATAGTGTACAGTTGAAATTCTCCTAATTTCATAACTTATTTTTTTAATGTAGTTATTCTAAATATTTATGATTCTTTTAAAAATTAAATTTAAATATCTATAAATTATATGATCTTAAATTTAAATATCTATAAACAATTGTAAAATTTCTAATGTCACTATGAACCTAAATTATTATTTTGTTTCAGTAATTAGCGTTTAAGGTTGATGTTTCCTAATGATTAAGTATGAACAAATTGCTATTAACGGCATATCCAAACCGGGGATTCTAAATTTAGCTCAACTTATTGTTATAAAAGAATATGTAGATAAAAAAGTGTCGATATATGCTTTCATTTTTCTTAATAATTAAAGTTAAAACTGAGCTTTTTAAAATAAAGTATTTATAGTGTCATTTTCGCCAACTAGTAAAATATTTTTATTAGTTTAAAATGGTATTTTTTTAATATAATGGCCAAGAAAGTTTTTTTTAAACTATGTTTATGAATAGAAATAATGTGTTAATTACGTAAAGTTTGAAAGCCAATAACCAGAAAAAGACCAGAGAAAGATGCAAAGTTATCATAATATCTTTGCGTGCGATCTTCCGAGATCTGTGGACGCAGTGACGTCATGAGGAGGGAAATCGTAGCTTCAGCTCTAAGAGCGGAGTGAACTAGCCCTTCTATTGTCTTTAGCCCTGATTGCAATGGTAATCAAATTGAAAAAGCTTTTTACTGATCACAATTTTTGTTTAAGTCAATTATGAACTAATTAGAGAGCAACTCACCAGGTCCAATGGCAAACATTATCACAAATGTTATCACACAAATGATGCTGACATATGATAGCCATGGTGCGGATTTCTGAAGAAAAAAAATCGATTTAAATAATATCAATTAAAAGCAACTATAAAACCCAGATATTATTCATGTAAGGTGCTTTTTGTTTTATGGTAATTTAGTTATTCTTAACAGAATATTTAATTTTCAAAAAATAACATATTTTGTAAATAAAAGGGGCTCTGCAATTATTGTCTTCAATAAATATTATTTTTAGATTATATAGTAAAAAAATACAGGCATCAAGGTTCACAAATTATTATTAAAATGAGGACGTGAATCCGACATATGACCATAAATGATGGCAAGATTAAAAACATCAAAATCTCTCCGATTGCCAAAGGCATGGCAAACAAGGATAGGTATTCTTTGGCCAAGGCCAAAGGAAACTGCGGCGAGGTGTGAAAGGTGCTTATTAGAAACTAGAGATGGGGAGTTTCTTTTAAAATCAGTTACTGATGCAGCTGATTATCAGTTACATTTAGATCTTACAGTAGAAGGGGTTAAGAATTAAGTAATGTAGTAAAAGCTTGTTATAGCGCAGCGATAATTCATAACAGCAGATGGTATTGCCATCATAGCGAGCTTGTTTTTATAACACTTTCATCGTAGCAATAGCACGCCTTTGTCCCCCCCCCCTCTGCGTTAAGAGTTTCCCCGCAGCGCTAAAATTGAAACAAAACACGAATTCCTTTAAAACTTGTTTGTAAATTCGCACTGGGCACGCTGCAATAATATAGAAAAATCGCATGTAGAGTACGAGCTATCTCGTCTTTCGCGCACAGAGAATATTCTTGGAAGACGAGTTATTTCGCCCGTTGAGTTGAAAGAGATAATCAAGCATTTAACATTAAAATAGTAATAAAAGAGACTCAAGTGTTAAAGCGTGTATCAGCTTTTGATGTCATTTATAACATTGAATATTGATTTCAGTTGTAATTAGTCATGATGTGTAGTAAGATTTCTGGTCATCATAAAGAGGATCCTTCTGAAGTGGGAGACAGGATTCTTAAAAAATAGCTGAAAAACCTAACTTTCGTAAGGGCGAAGATAACGTGGCCGATGGTTGCTAACAAAAGTTTGCTTTATGTACATAAAGAAAATAAAAATAAATGATGTTCGCTTTTGCTTTTCTATATTGATAGCAGATACATAAATTTTTTTTTCCATTTTGTTCTTTTTCATGTAACATTGCTCACTAAAAGAACAGAATAATGTGTTTCCTAAAAAGAAAGAAATTCGAAATAGCGGAAAGAAGCGAAATCGAATAGTGGATCCCGAGCGAACGGTGACTCGGAACTGGTCGGTAAAAACAACTCAAATCGAATACCTATTCATTCATCACGATTAGCTAAAAGCAGGATCGTGCTTTTTGCTAATCGTGAGTTTGATCCAGGTAGTCGAATAAACAACGTGTGTGTGTGTTGGCATCAAGTTGCATATCAAATCTGTCGTAGTTGAATGGAAGTTTGGAGAGAAGTGTACCAGTTCAGGCTGGCCGACCGGTCTGCGTAAGGGGCAGGGAACTGTCCTTGCATCTGAAAGGTCCTGGGTTCGAATCCCGGGCAAGGCATGGATGTTTCTTTCTTTCTCTGTGTGCTCTATGTCCTCTCTCCTTTGTGGGTGCGAATGTGTGAATGTGACCCGCCCTATAAACGGGTTGTGGTTGTGTGAATGGCGTGGCAGAAGTCGAATTCCTGGTCATAGATGGCGCCACCGAAAAACAGGAACAATCGCACCCCCACTGTCTAAACAGGCATACGACAAAAAAAAGATAAATGCCTTAATATGGGACTAGGGGCTTGGCTATGGTTTGGTGATGTATTATTGTAAAATTACTTGAGGATGAGTTTTTTTTTTATTCCTGTTTAATTTTTTATTTTCTGTCTATCATAGTTTTTTTCCTTGTGTTACATGGAATAGAATTGAACTTACCTGAAAAGCTAAACATATGGTTAAGAGAATAGTCATGACCATCATGCCCGCTAATCCAGTCAGGAGAAGAGTTCGTCTTCCGGCTCGTTCTATTAGAACAAGAGATACGATAGTCATGACTACATTAATGCTGCCCATTCCTAATGTGGCATTCAAAGCTTTTTCCGCTGTTAATCCGGCACTTAGAAATATGTCGGTCGAGAAAAATATGGCCTATAAAATATTTAAAAGCAATGCTTAATTAGTGCTTATGTTATCGCTAATGCTCGAAAACAATTTAAATGCAGATTACAAGAATAAGAGATTTGCTCCATCAAAGTGCGGAATGAAGTACTTTTCACACTTAACCTTGATAATGTGCACATTAACGACTTCAATATCGTTAAAGTTCAAAATTTTGTTTTTCTCATTCTATCAACACTGAGAAAAAGGCAAAGTCAAAATTACCAGAATATGTTAAAATTTACCGTGTTACTGACTCTAATGGAATACCATAGAGCTTTGGTTATGACTTTGGTGAAATGAGCAATAAAATATGGTTTTATAATTTGCGATAAAATTCGACATATGTGGTAAAATTTGTTAATTTTAACATGATACATTGGAGCATGACATAAAAACCGTATATTTGGTAAAACTTTTTTTTCAGTTTTGTATTTTTTATAAAATGTATGGTAATAAGAACTATAATTATGAAAATCAGAATTTCTGGTAAACCGTTTCTATATGAAAGGAAAAATTATCATGTATGAATGGTTTAAATACCGTATATTTTGGTTTTATTAACCAGAATTGTCTTTTATTTTCTTTTTTATGAGAAATGTCATTACGATACAGTATGATAATTTTACCAGAACATCTTACCCCCGTGAATTCATTTAATGACTGTTTTGACTTGGTTCTTTAGACATTGAAAAGTGAATAAATGGCATTATTTTAATTTCCTTAATTGTAATAATATTTTATACCGTTTAATTCTTGATATTTTAGTTTTTAAATTAATTGATGATTGATTCTATCATCTACTTTGTTGTTTGCTTGATGTTAGTAACTTGATTTTTAGATAGCTAAAAATAATTATAAATTAAATAATTATAATAAAAAATATTTAGTTTTTTTAGTTGTAGTAATAATTTAAACCATTTTATTCTTTATAATTTTGGTTTTAAATTAATTAATGATTGATTTTATCATCTACTTTGTTGATTGTTTGATGGTAGTAACTTGATTTTATAGATAGCGAAAAATAATTATAAATTAAATAATTATAACTTAAGTAATTATAATTAAATAATATTTTGTTTTCTTAATTGTAGTAATGATATAAACCATTTTATTCCTGATATTATAGTTTTTAAATTAATTGATGATTGATTCTATCATCTACTTTGTTGGTTGTTTGATGGTAGTTACTTGATATTTTAGTTAGCGAAAAATCTATAACATTACGTTATTTTAAGCGCGCAGAAACGTTGCCGTTGTTCCAGCGATATGATTTTATTTTCAGTATATGACTGCTTAATGTGCAGATTATCTATGTAGTTTATAGATTACCTTAGTAATTTGAGAAATTTAGCGTATCACTCTAGTTGATCTGCACATTAGCTAGATTATATACAGGATAACTGATATTCTACATTTTAACGGTAATACTTATAACTATTAAGCAATAAAATATTTTCAACCATTCTTCCGTATGCATGAAGCTAACGATTCTGATTTGACTGTAAAGCATACTAAATTAATGTATTAAATGAAACATCAGTTTTGTTTTAGGCAGAAAATACAAATGAAATAATTAATAACGAATGATTATTAAATTGTAGAAAAGAGAGGGGAAACTGATCCATCAGAAGCAATTTAAACAATTTTAAATAAAAATAAACAAATGGACACTTATTATTTAATTTGACTTTTTATTTTCATAAATATAAACCACAAATGTTGTGAGGAATATTATATACCTATGTATTTAGAAATAACAAAAAATTCAGACATTTAAATATATGAAATCCTTTGGTCGAAATAGTTCAAATAGTGATAGTTTAAAAATACGACTTTTTCGAAGTTTTATTGATCATAGGCTGTTTAACTTATTTCAATCAAAATTTGTATTTATCATTTAAAATTAGAATGCTTGAAATAATGTAAAAATGTATAATTAAAAAGTTCTTGATCGCTATAAAATTGAATAAGAAATAATATTAAAAAATATATTTTTTGTTTCATTGAATGTATAAGTTTTAGATTTGTGTGCAAAATTCTATTCAAAGACACAATAAAAATGTGCAAAAAAGTCTAACTAAACTATTTGAATCCGTTTTTTTTAAAATTTTGTTCCTCAAAAAAAAGTTCTGTTCATTTTAAAAGAAAGTATGTTTATTTCCCAGTTTCATAAATTAAAATCTCTACTACTTAATTAGCAAAGTTTAGATTACCTTATGAACTATTAAGATTGTATGTTAGTGCGACCATTAGATAAAAAAAATTATTCACGCTTTTGTTATTGTTTATTCATTTATAACTTAAAAACAGGAGTAAAAAAATAATTACTTACTGCATTGATACCTGAAAATTGTTGAGCCAGCATTACCATGACAGAAATGAGAAGTGGAGTCCGCAGAACGGGATTGTGCCACATTTCATGAAGAGTAACCTAAAAAATTTAGAAGTAGTTTTAATACCACATTTTCTACAGATTCATCTTTGTATGACCAAGCTCTATTCCTTTTAACCTAAGCTATCGTGCTTAATAGCACCAATCACTTGAATCTAAGAGATAAAATCAAATTTTATAAGCAAGAATACGTTACAATGGCACTAAATAGTTTATTAGCTTTTAGTTTAAATTTAATACAATATTAAATATTTTATTGCTTCTTTATTTAATTACATAACTTACTTAATTACATAACTTACTTAATTACATAATTTATTTAATTACATAACTTAATAGCATAACATTACATTCATTAATTTTAGTAGAACTATAAAATTATTTTTATCATGTTAATTTAATTATATTTATACACTGAGAAAAAAAAATATGGTAAAATTATCGTACTGTATGGTAAAGACATTTCTTGTAAAAAATATATAATTCTGGTTAACAAAACTAAAATATACGATATTTAAGCCATTTATTTGGTAACTTTTTCGCTCATATGGTGACGCTTTACTAAAAATTCTGGTTTTCAAAATTATAGTTCGTTTTATCACACATTTAGTAAAAAATTCAACACTGAAAAGTAAATTTTATTGAATAAATAGTTTTTATGTCATGTTTTAAGGTATTACGATAAAATTACCAAATTTTATCGCATATTATAAAGTCATACTTTATAATTATTTTTACCAATATTATTACCAAAGTGCTTCTGTAAAAATTACTGAGCTTCTTAGTGTTTCCATAGAGCCAGAAACAGAATAAATTTTACCATATACTGGTAGTTTTGACCATACTTTTGTCCTCAGTGTATTATTATTACTAAATTATGTAAACCAAATTATCTCTTTATTTTAATGTAGGCTTATAAAACTAAATAGAACTAACAAAATTATTTTACATAATAGAATAAGATAATATTTGTAATTCAAATTCTTGTCTGATTGAATTTTCAAATTCTTGTCAGATTCTTGTTTTTTAAAACTGAAATTTATTTTCTTAAAACTAATCCCTTATTTTGTCTGATATTTTTTTGATTAAAGTTTAAAAATTTAAATTGCGAAATGCGTGGCGTGCAATAGTGTTCTGCCAATTTATTATTTATTTTTTATTAGATAATAGTAAATAATAAAATGAAGCTTATTTTTTTTAAACAGCATTGTGTTTTTATCATAATACAGTTTTATATGCATCTTTTAAAAGACTTATAATCTTTTTTAAAAGTTTAATACATAAGAAGCGAAAAACTGAAAAATTTTACAGAAATAAACAGACCGGAGACTTATACTCGTCATGTAGCTACAAGTTTACCTGTAACTATTTATACGAAATAACTATTCTTTTAAAACAAATTCGGTCAATAATCATGGTAAGAAAACAATTGCGTGTGGCATGTTTAAATGGGTATGCATGTAATTTTTGATTTCAATATTAAAAGTATGAAATCTTAGTTGGCTTAATCTAAAACTTAGTTAAGCAAAAAATCTGATCAATATTTCAAAAGTCATGAAAGGGATTCAATATTTGTTTGACAATTGCAGTTACATAAAACAGCAATACTGGTTAAAGACCTCGATATTTAAAGCATACCAGTTTAATCAAAAAATGATTTTATACATTTAAACTATTTTACGTCAATAATGACGTAAAGTGTTTCAGCCTAGTGAAACAGTTGAGGATCGGCTAAGTCTGAGGTCCAAGTCTGAGGTTCCTCCAAGGTCATTCCAACTTTAATCGAGTTGTCCTAAACATGTAAATACGTACAAATAAAATCCCAGATTTTATTTATAATTTAAATGGAATGTTCCAGAATTTTATAAACTATTTCCCGACATCATTTCCAACTATCGATTCCAAACTATCGACATTACTATGCGATCCGTCAACAAGATTCCCTGCAATAAGCCTAACAAAAGACGTCGGCAATTTGCAAAGAGCCCCGGATTTTCAAATTGGCCTATGACTACTTCTACTTCAACTACCTACAACAACTTCATGCTTTTCTAGTATATCCAAGAAGTATGTCATAAATCTATTTGACTTCAAGATTAAATTAAATTCTTTCTACATGATAATATATACACTGAAGAGCCAAAAAAACTGGTATACCTGACTAATATCGTGTAGGACCCCCGCGAGCACGCAGAAGTGCCGCAACACGACGTGGCATGGATTCGATCAATGCGTGAAGTAGTGCTGAAGATAACTGACACCATGAATCCGGCAGGGCTGTCCATAAACCAGTGGGAGTAAGAGGGGGTGAGGATATCTTCGGAACATCACGTTGCGAGGCTCATGTCTGGGGATTTTGGTGGCCAGCGGAAGTGTCTAAATTCAGAAGAGTGCTCTTGGATCCACTCCCAGACATGAACATTATTGAACACATTTGGGATGCCTTGCAACGTGATGTTCAGAAGATATCCCCACCCTCTCTTACTCCCACGGTTTATGGACAGCCCTGCAGGATTCAGGGTGTCAATTATCTCCAGCACTACTTCACGCATTGATCGAATCCATGCCACGTCGTGTTGCGGCACTTCTGCGTGCTCGCGTGGGCCCTACACGGTATTAGTCAGGTATACCAGTTTTTTTTGGCTCTTCAGTGTATTTTTAAAGTTAAAAATGAGCAAAGGAATGATCATTACCTTTGGGACAAGTTTCATGGCTTCGTATTCAGCTCTCATTTCATCCATTTCATCATGAACCTCTATTGTTCCTCGAAGCCAAGTTAAAGCTAAAATTTTATTGCAAAAGGAATGAGAAAATTTTTTTGGTGAGACATTACAACTGAATATAAATGAACATATTGAAATATGTCTGTACAAAAAAAAAAAAGCAAAAAAAAAAAGCTATAAATTGGACCAAACAGTAAGAAATATTGCTTTTGCGAAAATTTGTAAGCTACGGTAAATATTTAAAAATAATATGTGACAAATATGAAATTTAAAAAAAATTTCAAACTGAATAATTGCGAGTAATATTTTTTTAGTAAGTTTTACTATGACAATTTGCATTAGCAATTTTTAAGATAGTTTATATTGTGATTTATTGAAGAAAAATATTAAAGTATTACATTGATGCTCAGTTTTGACCAGAGAATTGATTAGAAACAGGATATAATAAAAATGTTTTTTTTTAAAATTATTATTTCTATTATATATTCTATTATTGACATGTTATACTGTAAAAATTCCGAATCAAATTAAGATGAAAAATACCGGTCCTCAGAATCCCGTTACTTTTACTTTTTACCGTAAAATAAATTTTTTTCCGATTGTAGATAGGAAATTTAATGAGAGAATCTATTTATTACAGTCAGATTATAAACGTAACTTGAGAAAAAATAGTAATAAATAGTTAAGCAGTTTAGAAGAATTTTTAAATAATTAAATAGTTCAGAATAACTTTAGAATGTTTAAACAATTCAGAACACGTAAATAATTTAAATAAATTTGTATTAATTAATTTAATAAAATAAAAAAAAGTACCTTTTTGGGCAGATACATCTCTTCCTTGAGTAATTAAAATATATTTTGGTGATTCTGGACAAAATGGTAGAGTGACCAACATGAATATGGATGGCACTAATGTCATGGCTGAAAAAAAGTACCAAAACATTAACAATTTAGAAATATTCTCCAAAACAATAATGTACATTCATTTACATCAACATCTATTTACATTAATATACAATTATTAATGCATTGATAATAATGAATACAATTATTAATATATAACAATTATTAATACATTGATAATAATGAATACAATTATTAATATATAACAATTATTAATACATTGATAATAATGAATACAATTATTAATATATAACAATTATTAATCCATTGATAATAATGAATACAATTACAGTCAAACCCCGCTATAGTGAACCTTCAAGGGACCGACATTTCGGTTCACTATAACCGGGAGTTCACTATATCCGTTACGCAGGCAATTTTACTAATGGTGCCCAAACTCCTCCCTTTTATTACATTATATTCGTATAAATGACTGAAAAATATTATGTAGTAGCAAAAATGTGCGTCTTGCGCACAAAAAAAATTAGTAATCTTTAGCTGATGAGCAATCCTCAACATCAGATCTGGAAACACTTCCCGACCCTCAGATAATTTTTCATGAATTTCTGTTATTCCGCTTTTTGAACCTGTCAAACCTGCCATTCGAGCACATAAAAGTAGCTTCTATAGATGGTTTTAAAAATCGGTATATGTATTTATTTTGAAGTAGAAATTTCAAAATTATTACAAAAAAAATGGGGGGGAGGGGAATCAGTCGAAGACAGAAAAAAGTTCATTATATCCAGCTTCCTCACTTTTTTGGTTCACTATATTCACTAAAAATAACATTATACGTGTATAGCAAGGCACGGGACCGAGCATTTCGTTCACTATATCCGGGAGTTCACTATAAGCGTGTTCACTATAGCGGGGTTCGCCTGTATTAATATATAACAATTATTAATGCATTGATAATAATGAATACAATTATTAATTTATAACAATTATTAATACATTGAATATGATAGACCGAACATTACATTATAATCTAGTGGATTTTAGAGAAACTTTTTTATGAAAATAAATAAATAAAAGACGATATCCTAAAAAATGTATATGAGGCATTAAAAATATTTTATTGTCTAATTCAGTGGTGGGCAAATGATTTGACGTGGGGATAATTTAATGAAAACAAAGGTTAGCGAAGGCTGGATGAAGCCCTTCGCTAACTTGCTCTTGATATAATTTGCTTCGCTGACTCGCTTGCTAACTTTAAAATGAGTGCATATTGCAGTTAGTAGTTAACTTAGCATTTCAGAAAAGGTATAAATTGTATTATTGGAATAAATATAGAAAAATAAGCACAATAATGGCAGTTTTATTCAATTTATTTATTGAGCTAATTTCATATCACCTGCAGTTTCCAACACCTTTAATTTTAGAAAGAATTCAATGTGATTGATGCACCCGATTACACTGGGCCCATATCCAAGAGGTCGTGGGTTCGATCCTCGACGGCCGAAGACTCCCCGTGCAGTAAATGGTGACTGATGCACGTTAAATCTGTCGAGTCTCAAAGTCCTCCATGTCCCCACAACAAATCAATACCTCTGGGGGTACTGATCCAGGAGTTTCTTTGTCTTCTGGATTGGTTCAAAATTACAAGGCTACGGAGTTGAACGTAAGTAGTCGTAAACCCATGAAATTGGGTCGGCTGTTCAACGACGGTTATGAAATAAAATAAAGTATTTTTTGTCAGGTGTGAGATTGCGTGATGAGATTTTCATCACAGTCAACACAAAACTGCAAAATTGACAAAAAAGGGATTTTAGCAACAATCTCGTTTGTGTACCCGGTTCCCACGCTCACCCCCTCCACTACATTTCTATTCAAACTGAATTTTACTGACTGTCTTAGCGGTCACAAAAGGAAGAAAGAAAAAAAACTGTTAGCGGGCTGGTGTTTGCCCACCCCTGATCTAATTATAGAACGGTATTTAGATTCCTAATTTTATCTTCTAATTCTATTTTATATTGCATTATTATATGCACGTAAATGGGTTATGGCTAGGATGCAAATATATTAGAATTTGCAAACAGAGTACACATTGCGTTATAAAATGACTGAAATTTCAAAGTCATTTCAGAATTTTTGACAAAAATTAAGTCATTAGAATCTATACACATTAAAGGTAGCAAATTAACATGTAAGTGGGAAAAAACAACAAGAGAGGAAAAAAATAACAAAGAAAAACATCATTAAAAACTTATGAATCATTAGTAAAGGTATTAGACAAAAAGTAAACTAAAATAACCAAAAGAAAATAAAAATAAAAAATAAACAAATAACAGTCAATTTATGATTAAAAATACAAGGAGTTAGCTTTTCGTTAGGAAGCACATCCTTCAGTTCAATTTCACCAGGAAAATACACGGTTTTTGGATCATTTAAATTTCACTCTTGTTTTAATTGACCTCAATTCACAAACTTGTATAACGCTTTCCTCCATACTTCAAAATTAATTTGCGATTCTTAATTATATATGAATAATTTTTTTAAATAGGAGCAATGATTATAGAAAATGATTATATAAAGTAATACATCAGAATTATTTTGGAATTTTTTCAGACGTAGTATAATAAAACAAAATTTTAAATAAAAGAAAAAAACTTTTTTAAAAAATTTTACCCAAGAGAAAAGGCCAGTGATCTTCAGTTCCTAAAATTTGTGGCAAGCCTAGGACTTGTGAAACTAAAATAGATATGGTAATTACAAGCTGATACACAGTCCCGACGGCTCCTTTTAAATGGAGTGGAGCTATTTCTGCCAGATACATAGGTGCTAAACCAGCATTTAAACCTGAAATAAAACATTTAGCACATATTTAATTATAAGTTTGTTATTCAAAATATATTGAGTAGACCTGCTAGCGACAAAAACATAAAAAATACGGAAAAATTCGTTTCCTAACAAGATAATTTTGCATGCATTTTTATTTTGCTTTGTGACCGCAAATAGACAGCTAATTAATATGAATCTTTATTGAACTATATTAAGTATTTGTTTTTATAAATTATGTTTTCGGTATTTAAAATGTATAGAATCAAGACCTGTTAGCTGAGACAACCAGAAGAAAATAAGGAAAAATTAGTTTTACAGCACGATAATTTTGCAAGGGATTTGTTTTATTTTATTTCCATAAATAGACAACATATTCCTATTATGGGTATAAAACCCTTTTATTTACTAGATATTATGATATGTATTTACTTATATATTATGATTTAAAACGTATGAAGTACAATGATTCAAGACTTGCTAGCTAAGACAAACTGAAGAAAATACGGAAAATTTGTTTTTTAACATGATAGTTTTGCAAGGATTTTTATTTTTGTTTTAGTATTGCTATATAGTCATTTTGTCATCTTACTTCTTATTGAACAACTTCTTACTCAACTATATTAATATTTAACTTCAAATAAAATCCCTAACGCTATCCAAACACTACAAAAGAGTATTTAAAAATAACAAGTACTTTAAATATCCAATTTTAATTAATCAGAACAAGAAGAAATTTTTTGCAAAGGAAGTGTTATTTTTTCATGATAGAAATTTAGTAAAAAGAAAAATTCTTGCACACTGTGAGTACAATTTATTTATTTCAGTAAATATAAGATCAGTGATAAATTTTAATAATTTTTATACAATAAAAGAAAATACAAAGTAGTATTATCTTCAGTGTTTATGCTAAAATTATTTTGTAATAATAATTAATAGGATCTTAAATTCTCTTCTATTTTTAATTGACGCTGCAACAACAGTAATTTGAAATATTTCTTTATTCAATATGATCACTATTTTTCTGCAAACATTAATTTTAAATATAGATTACAAAATTTGAGCTAGAATTAATTCTATAAAATCTATATAATAATCTAAATCTATTCATCGCAAAACTATATAATATATTTTCATTCGATTAAACTGTACCCTAGACAAGCTCTAGGTTTTTTAGTTCTAAATTATATAGTTATTTCATTTTAAGGTTTATTACACGCGATAAGATGGTTACAATTTAAAATAGAAAATCAAAATATATAAAATTAAGCTATGCTTTGTTTACCGAGAACTGATAGCGAAAGTAAGCAAAGCCAGGCAATACCTTTGAATTGACTCCAAAATTATTACAAGATGACCAGTATGAAAGTAAAAAGAGTTACCAAATCAGTGAAGAACTAACAGATGTTGGCAATGCTGGCGATAAACAGCAAAACTTAATGTTTACTTCCACTATCGATTCTCGCTGAACAGATGTTGACAATGTTGGCGATAAACAGCAAAACTTAATGTTTACTTCCACTATCGATTCTCGCTGAACAGATGTTGACAATGTTGGCGATAAACAGCAAAACTTAATGTTTACTTCCACTATCGATTCTCGCTGAACAAAGTATAATGCAAAACTGAATTATAGAACTCCACCTTTGACGTTCATATTTTTTAATTGCTTTTTCTTTTAAGAAAACTCTTTTCATTAAAGAAGTCAATAATTTTAAAAAATTACCTGATTATTTACCTGAATTGAATCCAATAAAAAAACGTCCAATAATAAGCATTTCATATGAGCCTGCTGATTTTGATGAACCCATAAATATTGCTGCTAAAACAACGAAGACGTTATTTAGTAAGAGACCCCCTTTTCTACCAAACCTTTCAGCTACAAAGGCAGTCATGAGAGCTCCAGCCATGCCGCCCACGCAGAAGATGGATACAAGGATGGAGAAGATGTAAGTAACTGTCGCCTCTCCGGCAAGAGTGTCAAACCTTTCATAATAAGTATCGTTGATGAATTTTTGTATAAGCTAAGGAAAAGAAAAGAAATTTCCCTGGTAAAACAGTGTTAATTATAAAACTTAAGGCATTCATTACATGTCAAAACTACAGAATGAGAACAGTCTTTTTTTAATTACTAAAATCCAGGACCAATGAATATATATATATGATGTTCAATAAGTCTTCATACACTATTTCTATCACAACGTATGCATGAAACAAGAATTCTACTGTCTATTGATTTATTGCTGAAATATTATAGTGTAACAAAAACAAAGCTTTAAATGTATGAGTAAAGCTTTAAAAATTATGTTAAATAAACATGCATGAAATATTCATCATCATCACTGGCACGACAGCCCAGAGTGGGCCTTGGCCTTCTCTAGAACGTTTCTCTATGTCATTCTTCTTGTTGCAAAGTCTTGCCAGTCAGTCATGATTGCTTTAAAATCTGCAGAATATTGTTTTCCATCAAAAAAGAAAAGAATGGAAGGTAGCGATCTTTTTTTCATTGCACGCTGAAGATGAGTTTGTTATTGAGAAACTTTTTGTTATGGAAGAAACTCATAACCTTCAAAATGTTCGATTGTGGTCAGTATCGATTCAAGGTATACCACACGATGAAAAACCGGAATATGGATTTCAAAACCTTCATAATATTGGTTTGAGAACTTTTTCAAAGACCTTCGTTGGTTTTCAATAATAAAGGAGTTATTAATTTGTGCTGAACTTGATAAAAATTGATTCTGGAAGAAATTCATTTGCCTAATCATAAAACTACGGTTGGAGGCGATTATTATTGCTATCGACAAGATGGCTTTATTGCAAATATTGCTAATCATTTGCATTCTAGCTGGATCATCATTGACATTCTAGCTGGATCATCATTGGCATTCAAGCTGGCAGACATTCTAGCTGATTTTCAGCCAGATGCATTCCAGATCTTTGCTGTAAATAACATTAAAATGCTTATAACCACGTCCTGCTTGTTTTAAACTGTCAGGAATTTATGGGATATCGAGGGGGCCATTTAAATATTATGTAAGCACTTAAAAGGGGAAGGTTAGAGATTTATTTATTCTAGGGGGGGTATGAGCAATGCTCACTTAAGATATTAAAATCTCCTCGTTTTTAAAATTTTCTTAAAAAGCAAAATGTTCACAAAAAATTGCACTTGCAAAAATTTCGATCTTGAAATAAAAGTTGAATTTGGGGAAAAATTCCTTCGAAGAGTTTCAAAGGTCACCAGTTTCGAACTCCAAAGGAATTCAAAACACAAAAGATTCCTCAAAAAATACTCCAGTCAAAATTTTAAAAAATAAATTAAAATTTTAACTTTGTTCATAGCAAAGTTAAATTTTTTTAAAATTTAATTTTAATCCTCAAGCTAGATTACTACAGTAAAAGTCAAAGTTAAAGCTAAAACCAGGTGGGGGGGGGGGTTGTTACGTTAGCATGAGAGGGGATTTGTAATTGGCTTATTTTTACTGACAAGGAGGGAGAGGTTTAAAAAATCTGCTTAAAGCTTTTTCTGAGCTTTAAATAGCTTTCCTGCATCAAATAGGTTTTCCTATCATCATCGGAAAACTAGTGCGTAGTAGGGAATTTATAGTACAACTTTAGTCGGGGGGCTTTACGCTTAGTTGCGTTGATAGAAAAAATACACTTGTTGTCGATGCGTGAGGTATTCTAATAGCGTGTATTTCGGCTCAATAAATAGTTTTTCTTTCGTTTTCTCCTTTTAAAAATGCATGAAATATTCATCATCATCATCACCGGTACGACAGCCCAGGGTGGGCCTTGGCCTTCTCTAGAACGCTTCTCTATGTCATTCTTCTTGTTGCAAAGTCTTACCAGTTAGCCATAATTGTTTTTGTGGGGGTGAGCCTTACTGTTAAGATAGGCGTGTTCATCTCGAAGTGGGCGTTTCTGCCAACCTAGGCGTGTTCACATCACGTCCGAAGGTCACCAATGTGGGGGGAGTAGTTATCGACAATGTCAACCTTCATCTATGAAAAGGTACCCCGTCATAGAATCAAGTTAACATGTCTTATATACTAGTGAATTGAAATTGTATTTTTGTAGTGGTAGATACGCTACATTTCGCTACATTTTAAAACCTGCAGAATATTGTTTTCCATAAAAAAAGAAAAGAATGGAAGGTAGCGCTTTTTTATTTTTAAAAGCAAACAGTTAGCTTTTTTTTCACTCAAAAATAAAATTATTTAGTTCCAATAACTTTTAATAAAGTATGTAATTCGTTATAAACATTCATACAAAGGAGCAATTTTCTTTTTTCTTCATCTACTGCTAAATATTATAATATCAGGCTTATCAAATTTGGAGCATGACTTTTGTAATAACATCCACCATTCTCTCCATAATAAACATTACCGAAAATTATGTATTCTATATGCTCCGCATTCATCGTGATTCTGCGCTAACTATTTTAATACTTAAAGCTTAAACTGAGAACACAATTTCAATATGTGTGTTCTTAATTTAGTGTACTGTACAATGTGCAAAAAATAAATAAATAAAAAAATAAAAAAGGACTATCTTGAATAACTTTTGATCTAATGATCGGATCTTCCCATTCTAGGACTCAATCTTAATGGCGTAATTACGTAACAAATTTTTTTTTTTTCGTTATTAAGTTAATTGTTTGTTCATTGAATTAATTCGACACATTAATTTTACAAGAAGAAATAGAAAAATCTTGCCAAAACATATGAAGAAATTGATACGATATTATCTTAATTTACTTTAAGGTACAGCTTTTTAGGCGTTAATTAAATTATTTATTTCAATGAAAAATTCTATTAAAATATTAAAAATTATTCAGCTTTTATGCCTTACTCTCAGAAAACCTATAGAAATATTAGGTATTAATTGAATACTTAATAATTGATTCTTACTAATTGAGGAATATTTGTAACTCCAGTGTTGTACCCATGTTGGAATGATGAACCAAGGGCTGCAGAAGCAATGGCAAACACTAAATGGCTTGTTAGACCCTGTAAAAACAAAGCTATGATTAATTTTCAACTCAATTGCTTTTAATTTTATAAAAAAGCACAACTTGTATGAAAAAATAAATTCAAATGTAATTTACATACAAACAAGATTTTTTTAAAATATTTTTGTTGAGCTTGCTGTACAAATGAAAATAAAAAAGCAATTAAAATGATGTAAGTATTATAACGAATTAACTTTTATAGAGTTTTCGTAGTATTGTAATTTAAGTGAACTGAAATTTGCAAACGATATAAAAGTTTAATTAATTTAATGCTATAAATTTTCTGAGACATTTGCTTCGAAAGACAAAAGCGTTTTTTTTTCTCATTTTCGTTTAAGATAAACACACGCACACTGGTTTGCCTTTATTGATAATCATTATTTTATTCCATTAATTATGATAATCATTATTTTATTCTTTTATTTATGATATTCATTTATTTCAATGAACTTTTAAACTCGTATTTAAACTCAATCTGTTGCGAAACTTTCAAAACTATTTAAAAATTACATCATAATGACTAAAGACGTATTTGGTTACTTATTGAAATATAATGTAGCTATAGTTTGTAAAGAATATCCAACATAAATCTTTCATTTGGAATAATCCCATTCCTTGGTATTTTCATATTTCATAATGTTCTAAGGGAAATTATAAACCGACTTCAGTCTAATCGAAGAAAGTAAAGACTAAAAAAAATTGTATTTTACACAAAACATATTAATTTATCATCAAATTGCTTATTTAATAAACGCAATTGAAATAATTTTTTTAAAAAAAATTTAAGCACCTTTTATTACAATAATAATATTTCATAATAAATAATTTAAAAAAAAATCGAGCCTTATCAGATATGTTTAATTAAATCAGAATCGATAAAAAATAGCATTCATAAAAGCATTTTCATTTATTATTCAGAAAATTTATCTATTTTCATAATTTTGAAAACTTGAATTTTTCTATGAAGAAAATAAAAAAAAGTGCTTCGTATATAATTCCTAAAAAGTAGTTGAAATAATCGATTTTCTTTTAGCTGGAGAGGTGTGTTTGTATTTTGCAATTTTGAATAGCGCGGCAGAACTGCCACAAACGTTACATAACATTTCAATAGATGGCGCCACTACAAATCACTGCACAGACAGTCACTTTCTCCTCTTCCAGACTCCGCATCTTCTCACCCCATCAGCACTCTTGAGCTTCTTTCTCTCTTAACACGAATACTAACATCTTGAAGGTCACGATACTACTCTGCTTCACAATGGCGAGGCCAATGTCACGTGCGGACCATCATTGTCTCACTCGCTTTATTAAGAGGGAAATATTTCGCCCTGTTTATTTTCTATGTAAAACTGTTTATTTTACAGTTAATATGTTGAAACTGTTTATGAGTAAAGAATTCTGTTTTCAAATTTAAATGGTTTGGATTTTTAAGATTATGAGATGAAAGAATTAGAAGAATTAAGATTATGAAATGAAATAAATAAACGGTGGTTATTCATTTGACATAAATTAATTTCTTTCTAGTATAGTCTTTCAAAATTAATAAATTAAAGTATTTCATAGAAGACTCACTACAAATTAAACAAATCAAGAATATTCGAATTGACTAAATTTGTTATGGATAAGACACTTGCTATGAAGAAGTTTCCAATTAAAAATCTATTTTTATCATATTTTAAAAAGTTTTATCTTAGTTAATTACAATATTTTAATTAACTATCTATTTTTAATAAATTGTAGTATTATAAAATATTGTTAATATTATAAAGCGAAATAATATAGAAAACAGAAAAATATGCTAAAATTTCAAAGAGAATAAATATAACAAAATATTTTACCCGCCATAATAAATTACTTCTTAATTTCTCATTAACTAGTTTAACTGCTTTAGAAAATGTTCTCTCTCAAACTGGCAATTAAGGAGTAAAAGGAAAGTTTTGTATCTAGCTTCAGGTTACAAGTAACAAATATCTATTGCTTTTAATAGCTATTAAGAAGTAATGAGTTAAACATAACAGATGTTTTATTTAAATATAATATGTATGTATAACAGGTAAAACAATGATAAAGTGTGCATACCCTTAAAGTGAAAAATAAAATAAACTGTTTAGCTAAAGATAAAACTTTTTTATGGTTAAATTAAGTAATTAAAATAAATGCACTTAGACACTAAACATATATCATATTTTTTGTCATATTAAAAATTAGAAACATTACTTTTCCCGGTTTTTGAATTTCCATTTTTTTTTACTTTTCGCTGAAGATTTGTGAAGAAATTCTGTATACTCATTAAATGATATAACATTAAAAAAAAAACAAGAAATCTATGAATTTTTTAGAGTTTTATAAATATGGCCATGAAGATCAAATTTAATACTAAGCAAAAAATAAAAAAATAATAATCATTATACAATGATACAAATTTCAGCAAAACTCACACCAATAAAATGTTTTCAAATTATTTTTAATAATCTTATTCATTATTCAAGAAACAGCTGAAAATATGTAACGACAAATCCCCGCTTGCATTAGCTGTTAACCTTATTTATGAAAAACACCTCACCTGTTATCAATTGAGATAAATCTAAAAGCATATTTTTACCGCAGTAAAAATATACCAACGTTCTTATTTGAGAAGACGGGAAAGAAAAGAGGGATAAATTCCCGGTGTGAAGGCTGCTTTTTCGTTTGTTTTAGGACACCTCACTACTTATAGAACTTGGGTAATACTTCGATAGTTAAAATTAAAAAACAAAACAAAAAGTGTGGTATTTAAAAAGATAGAATTCTAACAGCAAAACTGATATTTATATGTTACTTCTCAGATATTTGCAAAGGAAAAACATAATAGTTGACGAACTAAGAGCATGAAGATTTTAAACGATATTTTAATGACTTTGAGAAAATGAGAAAGTTTATATTCCGATGATTGCATATAAAGATTATGCCTTGCCTTTATTTCTTCTCCGGGAACCTTCAATAGGCAAAATTTATAAATCCATAACACTCTCTAAACTATTCTCACCATAGAACTCGCATTCTTGGCGGTTAAATTTTCTGCTGAAAGACAAGTTTCTTAAGGTTCTTATACTATTTGTTGAAAAACGCACTCGGAGCCCTCTTCCATTCCAAAAAACACTCAGAAACTGCCACTTCATACTTTCATTCAGAATTTAATGACTCGATAAATTAAATCAGCTTTGCATGCTTATATATGTTTGAAATAAGAACTCTTTCTGAGAAATCTCAATTTTATTTTCCAAAATATTCTTCCCTTAATTTCTTCAATAGTGTTAGTGGTAGTATTTCATTACTATGGTGGTTTATGCACAATTTATTCGCATCCAAAGTAGGAATAGAAACAATTTCGTGATTTTATTTAGATATAGCTGTGTTAAACATTATTGTCCGGTGATAATTTAAATAGTATTTATTAACATTTCTAATTAAGTTGTGTGTTGTATAGCATAATCTCCTTGGTAGCAGAAACCCTGTAGAATTGAAGCGTGGGCTGCAGATTATTCTTCATATAAGTTTTATTTTTAAAAAGCAGTCAAACAAATTGGGGGGAGAAAGAGAGAGAAACATCTTAAAATAATTTTAACATCATAAATCATCATAAAATATTTAAACATCGTAACATCATAAATTGATTCTGTTCATTCTAATTATTTTATAGTATTTTTGTCTGGGTGATTTAAAAAAATACATAATTTATCAATCTGATTTTTTCAGAAAACAGAAATTTAAAAATCAATATTTACTAAATAATAGCAAACTTAGATATTAGTAGTCCATACATAAGTTCTTAATATAGACTTTTTTTTGTATTAATCTTCAAAATGACAATTTAATGAATTTTTAAAAAAATTATCACAACAATTTTATAAAGCAACATTCATTAACATTTTTGCATATCAACATTCATTAACATTTTTACATAGAAATGTCCATTAAAATTTTTACATAGCAATAAAATGAAATTCAATCATTAAATAGTTAAAACTAGCATCTAATTTTGCTATTTAGAATATAAGCATAAAATAGTTTCATTAATCGATTAATTGATGATGTTTAATGATTTTCGCATAATAACCTATATACCTTTACATTGGTGAAATATTTATTTACTTTTTCACTATTATACAGTTAGAAAAAGTAATGATCTTTTCATTTCAAATCAGCTATAAAAAATACAAACATTAGGAAACACCAGTAAATAAACTTTAACGAGAAAAAAAATATGGCAAAATTCTAATTCTACATTTTTTCCCCCAACGTTTAAGGAAAATACATGATTCTGTTGACATTCTTTTTCGCCTGATTATTTAGATGTTTCAAGATTAATTTATCGTCCAAAGCAACATAGCACCAAACATTTTATTGCACTATAACTAATATTAGAGAAGCCCTAACTAACATAGTAGAATTGAACAATTCCAGAAGAAATAATGCTTCAAAGAAAAAAAATTGAAAACGTAATGCGTAGCAACTAGTTTACTTTATATTAATTCGAAAGTTATTATCAACGCTGTTTATTATTTTAATTTTGAAAAAGGTTTAATAAAATTCCAAAAAAGAAAAAAGAAGTGAAAAATCACCATTAAAAAATAACAGTAAGATTTTATTGTTGTTCTACAATTGATAATTTTATAATTATCAATTATGTTGTTAACAATTGTTAATTTTATGATTATCAATTATGTTGCTAACAATTGATAATTTTATATTTATCACAGAAATTCAAACAAAATAATAAAATGTAAGAGCAGTATATAACTTTTTAAAATCCCTGGCAGGCTATTAATTAAAATGCTACAAAAATAAAGAATAAGAGTATATCATAATGTGAAGAAGGATTGTCCGAAAATGTATATCGAAGCATACTTAGAAAAAGCAAACAGCTAACTGTTCCATATAGTTCGTAAAATCATCCTACTAATTGAACTCAAAAGTTGACGATATTTTGAGGCCATCAAAACCTCAGAAATACAAACGGACCTGAATATAATTTAAAAATGCCATGTTAAGCATTGAAATAAAAAGAAAATTTAATAATATCTTCAGCAAAAGTTTTGAAACAAAAAATCCTTTGCACCAAAATAAATAATATTCACAAACGCTACATCCAGAACATAAAAATTAATTAAATAAACGAAGTTAATTTAAAAGAAACTCATGTTAAACATTAAAATAAAAAGAAAAGTTTTTATTTAATATCTACAAAAAAAGTTTGAAAAAAAATCATTTGCAACTAAATAAATAATATTCATAACTGCTGTATTTAGAATGTAAAAGCAAACGAGTTTTTAAATAACCTTTAAATTTTAAGTTGGAAAACCATGTAGTTTCATTTGTTCTACGTACTTTGAATGTTTCAAATTAGAATTCAAATAGTATTATTTTATTAAATGCAAATTGCATACTAACGCAAAAATTAACAATTTGAAACTGGTAAGTTTTTGATATTTTGTTTTTCATCATTAACAGTTTATCTACTGTATTCCATTTACATCGATAAGTTTCTATAATTCTTTATAATTCTCTTTTATTGCTTTTGTTGGATGTAAACTTCTTCAAAATTGAATTCTTTTCTCCATTTCTACTAATGCGTCTTTTATAATTATTCATTATCAGTTTGTGCTCGATGGAATAATTAAATTTTAAATGATTATAATAATAAAAGAAAGCCGAAGTACATTTAGCTAACTTGTTAGTTTAACTTATAGTTTCTCATCTTAAGTACTATGTCTTAATAAGTCAACAAATTAAGATGATAGGAAGAAATAGTTTTTGAAGCTTACGCTTTTTAATAAAATGTTAACTTCATTGTTAAAAAAAAATGTAATAAAAAACGGTGATAATTGATTCATCATTTGTTACTACATAAATTATGATAAAGCGAAAGATCGCACATAAATTTGAAAATACAGATAATTTTTATAAATCATTATTTCTATCAAAAGTTTTCTTTAATACATGTGTCGAAGGATGCGAAAATATAAATTATGTTGCAGACAGATTGATTGAAAAGAACAAGTTATTTAAAGATAATTGAACTACACGCATTTTAACAAAATTATGACTTTTATTGTTTAAGAAAATCAGAGTTGATTGACATATTTAGAGCTTGTTTCAAATTTCGAGGATAAGGCATTGCCGAATTTGAATAAATTTGTTTTGTAACGGCCCCTTTCTAAAAAAAACTATTTCAATAACTGTTTTTTTTCCTTTTAAGTCGTATGAATTATTGTTTCATTCATTATTTATCTATAACAGCCAACTTTTCTATAAGTTATTCTTTAATACATGAGAAGTTTTTAAATAAAAGATTTGTAGTTTCATACTATGTTTGTTATTTTGAAAATATTTTGCTTACGTTGCTTGTCAGGAAACGGATGTAAGCCTAAAACAATTCTGTTGCAAAATATTAATTTTTTAGATAAATATCAGATGAAGATATATGTAAAAAAAGGATGTAGATGGAGATATATGTAAAAAAAAAAGTTTCAAAAGGAATGTACAAATAGCACTGTAAAATATCGCAGGGAAAAAAAGAATAGAATTTGATATTATGTTAATTAAACTGATACGACAAAAATAAAAGATGTGACTGAAAAATGATGTAGACATGTAACAAATCTGAACCAAGAAATTATTATTTTAGATAGGCATCAGATAAAGAATGATGTTATACGTAAAAAAATAAATAAATAGAAGTTTTAAAAACAGTGTATATGTAGCATAGAAAATGAAAAATTTAATGAAGACAGAAGAGAATAGAATTTGAAATTGTGTTAATTAAGCTGGTGAGACAAAAATAAAAGTAAAATTGAATTTGTAGTTCCGCTATTGCGTGTTGAAAATCAAGTTTTCCTTCCTAATGCTGAGTTGAGGCCGCAATATCTTATTGATAAAACATCTGCCGACCTGCTACTCTGACTAGAGGCCTTGGTTCCGTGGTTCGCCAAATCATTTTTAATGCAAACATCTGCCAGTAGCTTAAGTTAAATAAAAATTGTTCAAGCAATTATTCTTTTATAAACTTTATAAAATCAAAATTTCTTACGCTGTAGAATAAAGGCATGGAATATGTACGAGTCGGTGACTTTTCTACTTCAAAATGTTTTTTTATGATGTCACCGATTGCGATTCATTTAATTTGTTTTCAGCATGGTGAACCTTAAACATTTATTTAAACTTGCGTTAAATGAAAACAAGTAATCTGTTTTTTATATTAACTTATTTTTACAATTTAAAGGTTAAAACGTTGTTTAAATTTACCAATAAAAAGGGAACTTCACTGAGAGATTTTTCAAAAAATTCTACCTTCTAATGTTTTTACATAAATCAACAGTGCACACATTTGATAATATATTCTTAATAGTAGTAAAAGCTCAAAATCATAAATATAATTAAGATGGAGCATTTGCTTAGTGGATAGGCAAATGATTGAAACAAGCCTTTGCAGTTTTTTCCCCGCACAATAGCGATTCACATACTTCTGATAAAATTCTTTATTTTTCTTCAGATTTACTTAACAATTTCAGTACATGCATATTTTTTTTTATATATTATAATCGTCGTTGAACAGACGACTTAATTTTGGGCTTACGAAAAGAAACTCCTGGATCAAAGGTATGATTTGCAATGGGAACATGGAGGACTTTGTGACTCGACAGATTTAACGTGCATCAGTCACCATTTACTACACAGGGAGTCTTCAGCCGGCGGGGATCAAACCCACTTCCTCTTGTACATGGGCTCAGTGCCTTACCAATCGGTCTTACTACATGTATAGCGGTAAAATGTTTCCAGGACAAACTAATTTTCTAAAATTGTATTTACGGTTTTTGATTAATTAAGTGATGAACCCTTTAATGTGCCATCATTTTGTTAACAGTAAAAATTTCTTACTAATCTTGAAGTTGAGAGTGAATTTCATTTACTGCTTGCATGTTGCTAAACGTTAGACGATTAACATTATAAACGTTAAACGATTTAAAATGTTATTTTTTTAAAAAAATTTCTGAAGTGATCAATAAGTCAAATTCTTTTCTTTCAGTAACACGGTGTTTTGTTATTTATTTATTTTTTTAAAATTTTCTTTTAAGGATACGTATTTAAGAAAGCTAAGCTTTTATAAAGTTAGAGAACAACAATTAAAAAAATCCGTTTCGGAGCTATAAATTTAATTTAATGTCATCACGTTATACATTAATATAACAAAAAGAAACAAAAATCAGATTAAGAATAGTCACAGTTTTGGAGAAAATAAATAAATAAATAAATTAAATAAATAAATAAATAAGTAAGTAAATAAATAAATAAGTAAATAAATAAATAAAATAAATAAATAAGTGATATAATGTTACCTTTACAGCTGAAGATCATCAGAATATTAAAATAATATAATTCAAATCATATTGAATTAAAAAGAATTTTTATATCCCAATTGCTTTGCTTATAAAACAGTCGGAAAGAAATAAGTTTGAGTGATTTTTTTCAAATAGCTGTTTTGAAAAAACAAAAGTTCTTTATAGTTACAAAAAAACAGTTTCATAGGTATCAATATGACCTCAGTCTGTCCCACAGAAAAATATTGTTCTATTAAAAATAATTGGATATTAAAATCGTTGAAAGATTATTGAACAGTGCGCAAATAAAAAATGGACCACCCTGAATACCTTTTGGACTAATGATCGGATCTTAGCCAAAGAATATAGGAAGGAAAAATACAGATCTCAGAATACGAAACTAACGCGGGGAACTGCTCAGTTCAGTATGCTATACCAGTAAAACAACTTACAGGGTGAGCAAGATACTCAGATTTGACAGAGCATCATATGTACTAAGATCTAGCGTATGTGCATAAGAAGCAAAGTGACTGTCAAGAGATATGTCACCTGTGAAGTAGGGTTGCAAATTATTTCAAGAACTTCAGCTGATGTGCCTCTAAATATATTTTCCTTTATACACAGGGGTCATTCCAAACCTTGGGGGACTGGTTTACATTATGCCTACGAAAGTTAACCTTCTTCACCTATGTATATTCTTTGTCTTAACGTTCTAGAACTTATTCTTAATGATTTAGGGGAGGGGGTGGCCTCAAATATACTAATTAAGTAGCGCAAACGATATTTTAATTTACCGAATCAGACACAAAAACGTTCTCTGAACAAGCATACCTTTTTTTCAATGGATTCTGGTTTCTGAATTTTAATTTAACAACAGTCGAAGCAATTTTCAATTGTAAGGCATGCAATTTTTCACATCACATTTAAAGTATGTAAATTGACGAAGTTTTTTCGACTATTTCTAAATAAAATAATAAAAAATAATAAATATTTACTAACATTTATTTTTTACATGGAATTATCTTTAGATAAGAGAATGTTATGATTGTGCGCAAAAAAATTTAAATTAGCTTAAAAAGTTCTCGAGATATGGCGAAATACGCAAAAAGGAGCATAACATTAAGGAGTCCTAATTTTGGATCGCTCTCCTCGCCAAACTTTTCCATATCTCCCGACCATATTTCCCTAATTACGACTACCTATATCTTGAGAGTCAGAAACCTGAACTGTTGGAAAAAAAAGTACGTTTATTCAGAGAAAGTACGTTTATGCGTCTGATTTCGTAGCTTAACATATTATCTGTACTAATTAATTAGCATATTTGATGTCACCCCCCTTGAACCATTAAGAATAAGTCATAGAACGTGAAGATCCGATCATTCGATTACAAGTTATTCAGGGTGGTTTGTTTTTTACTGCTCATACTTTACATTTAAATTGTTGAGAATTTGAGAGATGCCAGACGAAAACATTCATGCTTAATATTTGACGCTCGTCATCTGTTCTCGGCATTTATTAGTTAATAAATGTAATGGAATGATTAATGTTTTATTGGGTCAATTCCTACATATTTTTGGGCTGCCATGCAATAAATCTAAGAAGAAAGTAAAAATCTTTTTCAGTAATTCTTCTTTTTTAATATCTATTAGAGATCAAGATTAAATAGAACATCCAAAAATCAACTAGCTGCTGATCAACAATTTTATTAGCGTCATACTTAAGCTAAAGAAATGAAAATTAAATTTGTTAGATCAATAATTAAGAGCCAGTTTCTTTTTAACAACATGCTTTTTTATAACATGGCCGTACCTGAGTAACTGTATACAAAAATAGTTAAGAGAAAGCTTTAAGTAGTTTTATAAAGTGTGATTTAGGTCCGATATGAAAACATTAAGTTAGCACCTTCTCCCAAGGTGAGCTGTAGTCTAAATCTATAACCTACTGAGAGGGAGGTTTGCAAAGGATGGTGAAACATACACTATGCTATCTAGACTAGTCGTGCAAAATCGCAGTTTCTTGCTACTTTAGACCAATTTTTAGGTCACGCGTAGTATACAAATATGTGTTTATTTATTTAAGTACTATTCATTGATATGTATACCTTAGTGTTTTACTGTTAATACTAGTAGATTTAGGCGGCAAAAGTCTAAGAAAAAGAAAATATATATTTGAATAACCCTTGACCTTTGAAGCAAAGGTCCACCGAAAGTATTTATCTCTTAATTGTAGTTAGTGTGAAAGTAGTGGAACATAAAATAACAGTCAGTGTCGTGTTTCACAAAAAGTATTGCCACATGTAAATTAATGCGTTTTTCTCAAAATTTCACTGGTCCTGCAGTTTTAACCCCCCCCCCCCCAAAAAAAAAAAAAAAAACTTAGAGAAAAAAATTTTTTTTCGCAAAAATAAAAATACATGCGTCTAACAGTTTTATATAAGAACATATCTGAAAATTTCAACAAAATCAAAAATACCAAGTACCCAAATCCACCCCTGTTTGACTCTTATAGGAGCCCGCTCTTACAAACGATAAATTGAATGTTTTTGATGATTTTTTTTTTTTAGTTTTAGTTTTCTTTCTTTCTTTCCTTCTTTTTTTTTACTAAGCACGGTGCAAACAAGAATTGAGTTAAAAAGTCAATTTGTATTTGTGATGAAACTTTCAGAACTATTTAAATACTCTAAGTAGAAAAAGGGCCAAAAGGGTGAAACTTTTTTTTTTCGAGGTTATATTTGTTATTTTTAATGAAAATCTGATCTCAGCTCTTAAGTCAGAATTTATTTTAACTGATTGTTTAATGTTCTATCTATTGTCACTTTTTGATTAATCGTGACTTTAACTACTGAAGAAGTCCAGCTAGACTTGATGAGTTGTGACGGGGAGAAATTACATCAGCTGAGCTTCTAAAATTCACCTTGCTTCCTGGAAGGCTCGTCCTCTCTTTTGATTGGTTCTACAGTCGAGGGTGTGTCTGCATCACCTTGCTGAGGAAAAGGACATAGCATCGATTGGAAAGTTTTGGCAGTCTGCCATTTCTCTTCACCTACATCTTTGCTTTTTGTTTATCGTCTTCATTGAGACAGAGTATTGAGTAAAACATTTTTTAAAATAGCACTTCTTTATTTCGTAAGACAGGGTAAGAATTTCTCAAATGCCGCTTCACTTGAATTTCAATAAAATGTCAAGCACTTTTTTGAACTTTGAATTGCTTTTCGGGATAAATGTCAGAAGAACTGAGCCTCATATCCCCATAATAAAACTCGTTTTGGTTCTAAAAGTTGTTGATTATATTATATTGTTAATAAATTTATGGCAAGTAGTGTAGTTGGTTTTTAGTTTAAAAAATAGGTAGGACAACTATGCCAAATTTAACACTGTCACGCAATAAAATTGTTTACTGGTCATTTCTCGCGACTTGATAGTTTACACACGTAGATAAATAAAGATAATGCCGACAACAGATTTCTCTTAATTTATCCTTATATATTATTTATCTACTTCTTTTATTTTAATTTTATTTTGTATATACCAGCCTTAAACTATATTTTTAAAATTCTTTTTTAAAAAAAAGTAGCAATTTGGCAAATTACTAGTAATAAAAATGGAGCTGAACTTTTAAACATGTTTGATTATTGGAGAAAACTGACAGGAGGTGAAAGAACATTATTAGAAACAGTTTGAAGTCATCTTTGATCATCAAGGTGGTTTTTGGTTTTTATGTGTTCAGTAACGCCCTCCTGAGTAGTGATTCCCCTAGCGTTTTTTTTTTTTTTTTTTTTTTTAAATTTTTTTTAAAATCACTTAACTGTTATTTATTCGCATCAAATATGTTTCCTTTTCTCATTTTAATTTTGACATGGATTCTAAAAGCATACATTCGGGTGGCTATTATCAGTATTACCTCCTTCTTATATTTTAAAAAAGGAATTCAAAAATGAATTGCATTTTACGCTTCTTTTGAATCTTTTGTAATATTTCTCACAATCGAAATAATAAAAACGCAACTAAAACAAAATCTCAAAATGTTATAACTTTGACAGTTGTGTACATTTTTCTGTCATCATTATTAAATTATATAATTCTAAATAACTTCATAAAAATTTCGAGTAAAATAACTCTTGCGTAAAATACTTTTTTGAGAAACAAATTTTATAATTATATCCAAACAAATTCAAATTCAAATTGTACACTCATTTTCAAAGATTTGCCGAAAAACACAAAAAGCAAAAGAGGCCCAAATTTTCAATCGGTGTTGTGAGTATGTATTTGCTTGCGGCTAACCCCATATTTTCAGTCAATAAATGCAAGTTCGTTAAAAAAAAAAAAAATTATGTTTTTGTCATTTTGTGCCGGATTTCATAGTTTAAATTATCGCTTGCACTTTTTTATCTTCATATTTAAGATTTGCCCCTTTAACTATTTATAATATCAATCTTTAGTGGAAAGTCCGAACATATGAGAAAAATATTAAAAAAGGTGAAAAAAGAACAAAATTCTTTATAGTCTATTGTATGCACACAAAATGTTCCATATTTTTCATTACATAAGTTATTGATATCCATTTAAAAAAATGTATTAAATTAACAATTAAAATACAGTAGGACTAAAATATTTTCAGAATGTATTTTAATAAATTTGTTAAAACATTTTACATACTTCTTTAATTACTTTATCAGCATCGTGAGACTTGAATAAAATCTTATAAGGCCGAAATAAAATTGGTTACATCAGATTTTTTTTTACTTCCTTGTGTGGAACAAGCAAGATTTGATACGCATCACCGAATATAATTAAGCATGAGAAACGGAAAAAAAAGTACCATTTGTAATTCAAAAAATTCAAATGAGACAATTTTAATAAAATATGCTTTTTATCAGAGAAGTTTTCAAAAATCAGAGAAATTTTCATGACTTTTACAAAAATGAAGTTTAAATTGATATTATTTATTTCAGAGAAATTGCAGAATGCTTCTTCAAACTATTAAAAGTAATGCAGTTTAAATATATATTTTAAAGCGCTATATTTAAGTATCTCGTACTCCTGAATAAGCTTTAATTTTTTTAAAAAGAATTAAAATTAATTTAAAGTCTATTTATACCGTTAAAGGGTTGGTTAAAGTACAAGAATTGGGTAAATTCAATCCTTTTAATTTAATTTTTTTTTTTGCGGCATTTTTAATGATGGACAATAATAGCTTCTTCTATTCGTGCTGAACATAAATGTAAAATTAGTCCTCTCATATGAGTTAATATTGCTGAGAAAACTTACGCAAGCCTATTGACTTTTCAGATTTCACTTGGCTGTGGCTGTTATTAATAATTTGTGAATCTAGACTAATCTTGTTCTTGCATTGAAATAAATTTCCTCTAAATAAGATTTAAAAAACTGAAATTAATGCCACAGCTTGCATTTCACAAAGTCACAAAGACCGAAGTTGTTTGTACTTGGACATTTTATAACATTTTAAATGAAGATATGATACGCAAATCATAATTTCACAAAAAGATATTTAATAAAAATAGAAACTAAGCATTTAAAAATGTAAAAGCACAACAATTTTAATGAGCGTTACTTGAAAAATTAAATTTGAAAAACACGAAGAGGGCTTTTGTTTTTCTACAAATTTTTTTTTATTACGGGTCATTCCTTTACATCGCGACGCTCTATTATTTTTACTATGTGACAGCTGACTTTCTAGTATTGAGTTGTTTTTTTTATGTCCAGATAGTTCTAATATAATATTTATAATTGATCTGCCGCTTAGAAATATAAAATTATAGTTCTCTATTTCCATTTAGAAAGTATTGAAAAAAATGTTCCATCATAAGTAAAACAGTGAAAAAGCAAACCATTTTGGCTCCGTAATTAATTATTAAGATCAACCTGTTAGAAAAACATAATGAAGATCAAAATCCAGTTAAGCAAATATTGAAAATATAGCTCATATCTTTTAAGTTATGACTACTGACCCAAGTGTCGTTCGCAGCAGCTTCCCTTACAGAGATAGAATAAAATGTCGAGCTAGGTAAAACTATTTTGTAATATTTTTTTTAGGAAACCACCAATTGCATTCTTTTTAAGTCTAAAAGGTTGAAAAAGTTAGATGAATACTTTTTACAGATTACGTTCATATTCTTAATCAGTATCAAATGTTTTAGGAAAGAAATCAGTGAAAATGTGAAAGGAACAAATCAAATATATTTTGAAGAAATTAGTAAATATGTGAAAGGAACAAATCAAATATATTTTAAAGAAATCAGTAAATATGTGAAAGGAACAAATCAAATATATTTTAAGAAGGAAATCAGTAAAAAATGTGAAAGGAATAAATCAAATATATTTTAAGAAAGAAATCAGTCAAAATGTGAAAAGAACAAATAAAATGTGAAAAGAACAAATAAAATGTGAAAAGAACAAATAAAATATTATCGTTTTTTAAAAAAAAATCTTATTTTCCTCTAATCTATGCAAATTTTCCCTCCCTCCTCAATTCCAACTATTTTACTTTTCATGACACTCACAAGAGAAATGAAAAACTCGTGTCAGTTGAGTGTAAATACTGTAATAGTTAAGTTTAACCTGACGTGTGGTGCCTTTTAGTTATTTTAAGATCAAAGTGAAAGTCAAGGTCAAAACGACTGGCGTCAAGGTTAATTTACAAAAAACGATATAAGAAACTTTTTATTTTTTAAAACAGAATATGTATTTCCTTTTACGAAGACATTTTGTAAGATTATCAAGTTTAATTATGAATACGAAATAATGCAAATATATAATGATCAATTCATATTATTTTTAATAGCAAAATGACAAGTTTTATAGCTACAGGGTGACCAGAAAAAAGCGCTCCAAATAAGGAACTATAATATCTTGAAAACCACTTTACATTAATCGTTCAAACTTGGGTAATAAACAATATTAACAACCAAGTTTGCTTCGCGAACGCTGTAATTTTTTCCGTGTATTTGTTTCATCACTTTTAGAATGGTGTGATTACTCTGAGTTATCCGGATCATAATTGAATAGAGATTAACTGGTCGCCTTATACTCCTGAATTCAATTCATGTGACTGGCTTCTGAGACAAAGTGCTGAGACAAGAATCCCAAAACGATTTCTGAACAAAGATAAATTGAGCTCATTGATGTGCAAACACTAAAAAAATTTTGTATCTGTCACGTCATTGTAAGAGATGGCAGACATATTGATTTCGGGATTTCAAAAATATTTGGGATTTCATAATTTAGAACGTATATTTTTTTCTGTAATCGGAATAAAACATATTTATTCACCCATAATCGGACTGCGAATACTTTTGTATGTAAAATGAGACTTTTAAGGTGTGAAAGTAACTTTTAAATTTTCTCTTTACACTCTTATTAGCATATTTTATTTTCAGAATTTTTAAAAATGGGTGAAAATATGTGTTATAAATTACACGGTTTTTCACTTATTTTGATATTAACTTTCGCTCTGTATACCGTCAAATAACAAGCATAATTCATAAGCAAACAGCGACCACATGCCTTCGGGGAGTAAGTGTAGACGCATATTGGTGGGACATGTGCGGACGTATCCATAATTACCCCATTCGCCTTCCAATAGAAGAAATATAAATTGGTTTCAAATGTAATTATTTTGTATGTATAGTTATAGATTTGACGTTATTTATTTTCTAAATTAGAATGATTTTGTAGAATAATATACCTTTATAATTAGCGGTTTCAATATTAAGCAAAAACTTTTGCACGGAGCATTTATATTAATTTACATTTTAAAATTTTTAAGAAAATTTAAAAGCTATGTTTCATCAAGTTTTAAAGCAATATAATTCATAACACTTTAATATATGAATTGAAGAAAAATTTGGGGCATGCCTTAAACTAAAACAGAATAGCAGCGAACAGTGCCGTCTTTTTTTTTTTTTTTGTGAGATATTTTCATTGTTAAAGTAAGGAAAATATCGCTACGCCATGCTCTCCGTGCGTTGTACATTCAGATAATTTAATCATCAAGTTAAAAGTAAGGTAATTAAAATTGATACAACTTAAAATTGGCTTTGTGAATTAACTCTTTGAGGTCCAGGATATTTTTTAAAAAATAAGCCAGAATCTTCATTATTTTATTTTGTTCTAGTATAACAATTCATTTAAATGAATTTTTACATTATTTTGTTTACTTTGTAGTTATCGTTGAAAACCACAGCCCTTCGAAGAGTTTTAGTAATTTATTTGTAAATAAAAAAACTAACAACGATTTCCAAATGAATTAATTTTGTAATTTTTTATAGTATCGTGAAATACTTTTTCACAAATTGGTATTTTAATTAAAATATGTCAATATTTACTCTCAATGAAATCTTAAATTGAAAGTGATTTTATTTTGACTTTAGATATACTTTTCTAAGTTGTAATAAATAACTGTTTAATAAGTTATAAAATTTGTTCGCACTAACCACACAGCTTGGCCACACTAGCCTTGACACAGGGGGTAAAAAGATCCTTTTAAGAACTATTATTATAGAAAAACTAAACAATTTTGCTATTCCAAATATAAACCAGAATGAGGGTAATCGTTCAAAGTAACTTCAAAAAAATATTTCTTGAGTAAAAAACTATAGTAAACCTTTTATTATTTTTGACACATTTGTAAAAATATGTCCACACCAGCCCTCTCTCACATATTAATTGATACGTTATTACGAATTCTAATTAAAGACAACTGCATCTCAAATCGATAACTTTTGAACATGGAATCAATAAATTAAAATCTAACTTCACCATGACAACGCGTTCGAATCTTCTTCATTAAATTAAAAAATTGAATTTCACTATTCAAAGACCCGTATATTCTCGATCTACTCCCCCCCCCCCCCCCCCAAGAGCGTTGCTAAATAAGGCACGTCAGTATTCGGTAAACCCCTTTTCGAGTGTTTCATTTCCCTTACCAAAACTTCTGCCAGAAAATCCATTGTTGACAAAGCTAAAGAGCTTTTAGTTGTAGTCTGCGTGCACATGTCGTCTGGATAGATGAAATCAATAGTGGAGTTAGCGGAGAAACAAGAGTCATATTAGGTTTTCCGTCCTAACACCATATACCACTCATCTCCTTACCTAAAAAAACAGGCTACATTTTGAAACTAATGTGCCTTATTTTGCAGAAATCTTAGGAAAACGTCTTTCATAAATAGTAAGAAAGTAAAATTTCACAAATTAAATTTTTTTTTTTTTTTTTTAAACTACAATCGGCGACACTATTATGGAGAAACCGAAAAAATACGTTGCTTTAAATGAATTATTTATTGATTATAATTATTTTTATTCATTTTGACCTTCATTGAGACCAAATTATTGATAATCTTATCTGCTAGAAAACTAATGTTATTAATAATGGATACAGCAAATAAAGAAGTTCTCTGCTAAAAGAATTTTGCTATCATGAATATATATATATGTATACATATATATATATATATATATATATATATATATATATATATATATATATATATATATATATATATATATATATATATATATATATATATATATATATATATATATATATATATATATATATATATATATATACATAATATATTGCAAAAGTATCATCTTAAAAAAGTGTTTATTAAGCAAACTAACGTAGTATTACTTTTTTAAATTTAATCTGAATTTCAATTTTGTTTTTAAACAAAAATTTCAAAGCCTAGAGAACTTAAATAAATTGTTGAATATTAAAAATCATTCTCAAACATGAAAAGGACTGTTTGTATTGTGTAAGTAGCTCAATTGAGGAACGACTCAGCATTAAAGTGCGTGAATTATTTTTTCAAGAAAACATGATATAATTAAATAAAAAAGCTAAAAAATCATCGTTGGAAAACCTCAATTTCAAGCAGCTAATAAGTTTCCGAGTGATTGGTTTGGAATTCCCTAGTGTATCAAGTTTATTAAAATATACTCTTAATTTAAATAGATTTCAATGCATAGATTTAAGCGTTTCAGCTTTCTGTTAACAACACGCCTGTATAATATAAAATTGAAAAATGAGTGGAATTTCGAAACAAGGACAAAACATATATTAGTTTCATATATAATTTACTATGAATACTTCATTCACTTATTTTAATTGCAGTTGCGTAATTTTTACCGTCGTTTTAAAAGTGAATCTGAAAAAATTAAAAGATGTTATTTACTTAACACATGAAAAATATGCAATTAATGAGACAGGAGTCCTGAATCAAGACCTTTAATGTTTTCAACATTTTCGCTTGGGAAGCTGGCCATTAATCATTGTAAGAGAAGGAAGAGGGAAAAAGACACTTGTTATCGTTACCAATTTTTAAATTGTTTGCTTCTGTGCTTTTATGTAATACTTATTTTATTTATTTATTTATTTATTTATTTATTTTGCGTTTAAATGCTATGATAATATTTCTTTATCATTTCTCCGCTTTTAGTGTTAATTTTTTTTCTCCACTAATTAAAGGTTAGGTCAGCAATTATCTTGAAAAATCCGCAAAATTAATATTTATTTACTTAAAATTACCGTTTTGTTTGCTTCTTCAAAAATCTGCTTTTTTTTTCAGAAAATTGTTTACGTTTAAAAAATTTTATTTCACTACAGAGAAAAATTAATATTTTTATTCCAAATGTGAGTATTAAGTTCTTTTTCTTTAGTTTTAAGTTTTTAATTAAGCGTTTATGTGTCTTATTTTACTAATTTTAATTTTAATACTATCTTATCAGTAGAAAATTCAAAGAGACTTAAAATTTTGAATTTAAAATCCTTCAGCAGCCAAAGGTATTTATAAGTCAATCCTTTCAAAACCTAAGTACTAAAATTCGAAACATAACTTGGGTGAAAAGGCAAATAAAATGAATTGTGAGTATTAAATTACAAGTATACATGGTGAAGAAAGTACGGAAGCCCTGAAATTCAAGAAACAAACTTCGAATAAAAAATGCGTGCCAAATCAGTTTTAGTAAATTATTTGCTGGTCAGCAGAGCGTATTCGTACAGGTTGTGAGGCCTTCGAACTTAGAAATGCATAATAAAACGTTAAAAAGTTATTTTCAAAATAAATATTAAAATAAGTTTTTTACTGTGTTCCCCGAAAATCCTGAAAAGAGAATGTGAGAACTGATAACAATTAGTGACTGTAGGTCTCAATCATACCCCACGAAAAAAATTAAATAAATTCCTCTGAATATTCAGAAAGATATACAGCACGTCATCTTGATCACGCGTTTCAATGCGCAAAATGTCTAGAAATCGTAGCTAAATCGTAGTAAAGCGATATGAAAATGAAGTAACCACTACAACCCTTTATGCTCTTGGTTTATTGGAACAATTGAAGTAAATACCGTTTCAAAATTATCCATTTATGAACGATTATGTAAAAAAAGTAAAAGTAAAGCATTCCAGCAACAGCCCGTTGTAGGCCAAGACTGTCATGGATGTTAGGGTTTCACAATTTCGAAAAAAATTGGCAGAATTTTGACAATATGGTCAGAGAAAGTTATACAGAGGTGGTTTATTTTCTCACTAAATTTCCCTACGAAAAATTATAAACAAATACGTCAGAAATAGTGCTACATGAGATAAGTGCGAGGATGAAAAATTCGAAAATAAATAATTTGTAAGACCAAGTGCATTCTCTTTATGTTTTATTATTTTTGTTGATACAATTTGGCGCTTATTTCAACAGCCAAATTATATAAATAAATGTGCCAAATTATATTATTTATTATATAAATAAATTAATTTTATTTATATAATAAATGAAATTAACGTAGTTTTAGTTTATAAATATTCATTTATAAATTAAAACTAAGTCTGCAAAAAGTATCCCTTTAGTTTATTTAAAAAACGTGGCTAAACAATACTTTTAAATCGAAGAAATAAACTAAATGAAGAAATTTGTAATCGGGTTTTGTTTTACAATCAGACCTTCACATATAATGCTAAGTATCGCGAGAGTGAGCAAAGATTTCTTTTCCCCTTTACCCTCCCTCTACCCTATATACTTTTAGTTTAGAAATAGGTAGTCTTAGCGATATTGATTAATGACATAAATGTGTATAAAGAGTCAATCAATGCGTTGAAAATTGGTCACAGTTTTGTTGTTAAAATGATCGATTTGTCATTTTTATGGTTTTGAACTATTTAGAGATCATTAAATGATATTTTTTCATTACACTTATTGGAGGAAATGGAAAATTGAGGATGGGAAAAAAGGGGATATCGGTATATTAAGGAAAAATACGGCTAAGAAGTATTTCATTTAATTAAAAAAATGGGTGCTTTGTTAAATTTTGCACTAATAAAATATGCTGTGCTTGCATAGATAGAAAATTTATAATTTATATAAATGAATTTTATTATAAAATTTGCAGGTGAAATTATATTTTCAATTTTGTTTCATAATGAAAAAAATTCTTATTACTTAAGACTCTAATTTCTTATTACTTTCCAAAATGTTATAAAAGGTATTTCTTTCAAAAATGGAATTTTTCAAGCGCGTACAGCCATTTTTATTTCTTTATTCGATGAAAAGAATCATCTTTTTGAAACATACCTTTTGTTTGAAACATACCTATAATTTGGAATTAAGAATAGTTTCAATATCTGCATTTTCAAATTCCGATTAGTACTTGAAAATTTTTATCTCTGAAAAATTTTTCAAATAAATAAATTGCAAAAAATTAAACAATAGATGTATCATTCTACAAGTTGATGATATGCGTATAATAAACATTTATACCTATTTGAAAAGCTGAAAAAAAAGTGGAATATTATATAAAATTTTTTTACCATGTTGCAGTAATAGTATGATTTATATATTTTGTAGTGCATTAGTGTAGTGTTTTACGTAATGCCTAATAAGCATTAATTAATTTTAATAACATTATTAATCAGGATTAACTTATTTAAATCAGATATCTCTGAAAACTATTAATTTCATAATGATATTAATATCATATTTGGGTAGTTTTCAAGAGGAACGTATTAGTTGCTCACTGTCTTTCATATTGATATCTTGTATGTATTTTGAATTAACTTCTAAAAATAGAAAAATAGCTTTTTTTCTGCGACCATGCCTTTAGAAATAGTTCCTATGAAATGTATTTTAATCCTTTAACACCCAGAAGGAAATTCTCAAGTTGACAAATCCTTTAATACTGTTTAAATCTTGTCATCAAAGTGAAACCTTTGGGAGATAAATTGTTCGGTAATCTCCAAAAAAATGGTATTTCAGCAATTATTTAAGTTGTGACATTTACACGAAATCTCGCAGTTAGTTAACGTAGCAACCTTTGCTAAGGCAAAACAAGGTGGTGTTTGAATGATGAGATCTAAATATAAATAATTTTATAAGTATACTGTTAAATATTAAATCTGCAAAATGCAAATCATAAATTTTTCACGATCTAAAATGCACTCAAATAAATCTTCAATCAAATACTTATTTTTGATTTTATTATTTCATAACCTTAATTAAATTTATGACACCAAAAATCTAAGGATTTTTTAAATTTCATGTTAGAAATACTTCTTAATGGTAGAATTTTTATGCTAGTATGTATGTATGCATACATAGTTAATGTTGCACCGACAGAAAAGATACAAATAAAATAATTATTTATGACTAGAATTGGAATACATAGTTTGAAAGTTATCCAAGAAATTAAAGTATAAATCGTGTTATTTGAGAACCAGATTACTTCAAATGGGATAAATTAGTTTTGTAATCCATTTCACATTAAATTAATATGAATATAAATGGATAAATATAAAAATAATTAAAAATGTTTTTAAAAAAATGCTTTTACTTGATTTTACATCCAGAACTCAATTAAATTTTCTTTAAATATTTTATCAAATTAAATAAATAAAAGTCACACCTTATAACATATATAATACTTTCTTTTCATTATATTTTTTATCCGAAACTCATATTTATAGCTGAAAATACACTACCCTACAATAATGGAAGAGACATTTTCAGTTTTTGACATTTTTTTAAAATTTCTCAAAAAATACTTAAACGACTGTTTTGTAACTTTAGAGAGTTCATGCGATTTTTCATACCTAACAATAAGGTTTAAGCTTTCAAAGGTTTGAGGGACCGACAATAAATTACAAAATAAAATAGGTATTTTTGGAAACTTATGCTAAAAAATCAAGCAATAAATTTGTAACTTGTATTGATTACTTGTGCTGTTATTTGCAATAACTGCATAAAATTTCGTAAACCACCTTATGGAAATACAGACATTTTCATGAAAAATTAATTTTTTTTGTCTTACGTCTTTTTATTATAACATTAAGAATATTCACTAAAATTTAGCAATATTTTGGGAGCAATTTAAAATTATGCACAAAATTATTATTTTAAAATTTGGAAAAAATTCATTAAAAACTCCGCAAGATATGATTATCTGTAGCAGTTCTTTCATACTGCTTATGGACGGAAAAATTTAATTGTTTTTTTATAATTTTGAAGTGAATTGTATTTGGCTACTAATGAAAAACGTCTGATTTGAATATCTTAAAAATTTAAAGAGTTTCAAGCAATTTTTTTTCACAAATTTTATTTTGTACTATTAACAAGATTTATAAAAAATGACACCGGCATTGTGGGGTTCATCCCTCGTTTTCCTTCCTTGTAGGGTAAACCAACCAGTGAAGAAACACTACCCAGTGAAGGAACATTTCATATATACTGATTAAAAATAAGAATTTGAAAGCTTTCTTTAGATTGATTGGTAACAATAGCTTACTGCCAAACAATAGGGAGTCATCTAGCAATGTTTTGGATTACCTGGTCAAATAGACTTCTCTGGAAAAAATTTTGAATTTGTTATTATCTCTGCAACACCTTGTTTCCTTGAAAAAATTATAAGGTGAGTGTTTATATTTATATGTCTGAAGTGGAATTAATTGCATGTAATAATTTTATTTTTCTCTCTGTAAAAAAGAGAATTCGAAATATAGTTATTGAAGTTACGTTTTATTTTTTTTAAGCATCATAGCATAATAAAGTACAGAGATAAGGGGGTGTTTATTCACTGGATCATCAAACGATGAAAAACCAGTGAAGGAACAAGTGTTTCTTTACTGGGTTTTTTTCTAAGTTAATGAAAATAAAAGATAAACTTTAATTTTCTTGTACCTTTAGTGATGTTCCGCATCAAAAATATGTTAAAAATACGAAAAGCAACTTCTAACCAGTGAGGGAACAGGCATGTTCCTTTACTGGGCATAGATTTCCCTGTGAATGAACAGTATGTGTTAATATGTTGACACTTTAATCTTCAATTCATGATTACAAAAAAAAAGTTAACATTTCCCAAGTATTTATATGTTATAATTTCAAGAATAGGCTTGTTTTTAGATATTTGTACGGCTTATAAATTCATAAAGAGCATTAAAAAATAACCAAAATTAAGTGTTCCTTTACTGGGTGTTCATTCACTGGTAAGAGCTGTTCCTTCTCTTGGTCTTCTTACTACTTGTTATTTGAACCTCCAAAACTTTCAAACACTATTGTGTAAGTCCTCTGCAATTTTTTTACATAATTTGCAATTAGTAACAAATATGTTAACACTGTCATTTAACTAAAATTACGAGTTTTGAAATTAATATGATTTTTTTAAAAGGCAAGCGAAGCTTAAGTGTTCCTTTACTGGTTAGTTTATCCTACAATCGCAGTTTAGTGTCTGAACGATTACTGTAAGGTATTATTATATGTTATTAAATTTTGCGTACTGTTATAAAATGAAATTTGTGTTAAACCGCTTATCATTTTGAGCCGTTTTTAAAGAAGTACAAAACTAATTAGAAAATTGCTTAACTCTTTCAATTTTTAAGATATTAAAGTCAGACTTCTTTCATTAGTTGCGAAATACAATTCACTACCAAATAATTTTTTTAAAATTCATCCGTGCATGCGCAGTGTAAAAGAACAATTAAAAAAGTCATATTTTACGTACTTTTTAACGAATTTTTTTTCTTCAAATTTTAACAAAATTTTTTAATTAATTTTAATTGCTCCAAAAATTTTGTTTAATTTTTTTAAAATTATAACTAAAAAACATAAGACAAAGAAATATAATTTTTATGAAAGTATTTCCATAAATATTTAAATTAGGTTTCTGAAATTTTATGCAGTTATTGCAAGTAACAACAATCGGTTCAAGTTATAAGCTTATTGCTCGACATTCTGGCAAATGCCGTAGGAAAATACTGATTTTCTTTCGTAATTTATTGTCGGTCTCTGAAAGCGTTAAACTTTAAATGGAAAATCATGAAAAATCGCATGAACTAATTAATTACCTCTAAAGTTCCTAAATAATCCTCTAAGTTTTTCTTGAGAAATTTAAAAAAAATGTCAAAAACTGAAAGTGTCTCTTCCATTATTGTAAGGTAGTGTATATAACTTAGAGATGGGGGAGAAGTTTGATAAAAAGTTTGAAAGTTTCATAAAAATTTGGCTTTCAATATCGATATGAACTTCTTTGTCCGTTTTCTAGTTTTGACTTTTTTTCCCAATTATTTACGTTTACTATTATTACTTACACTTACTATTAGGTTCAGGTTTTTTCGGATTGAAAACAGGGTTCGTTGATTTAAATCAGCTTGATTAAAATCACGATTTAAATCATGATTTAAATCAAATGATTTTTTTAAAAAAATCATTGATTTAAATCAACTAATTTTTTTTTATCTATATATATTGATTTTAGAAGTCAAAAAACAGTGTTTTAAATTTTTAATACTTTTATTATTTTCTTTTCTTAGTATTAAAATTTAATTTAAATAAATTGCTGCAGTAATTAATTTTAGTTAACGAAATTACTTTCTTGGTGTGTGTTAAATTCCAACACATTTGAAATTACATTTTTAAAAATGTTTTGATTCTTGAGATTGAAAGTACAGATTAAAGTAAACATTTAATGCTGTCTTAATATAGACTTGCATAGCTGTAGAAAGTAATTAATAAACATGAATTTTTTTCAAAAAATAATACAAATAATGTTAATTAAAATTCTACCTTTTGAATGAAAAAGCGTGAATTAAAATCTACATCATATTTTATTAGTGGAAAATGCATATTTCTGAAGCTTCAGGTTCTATTAAAAAAAAATTACCCTAATATGCCAAAAACAGAAAGAAAAAAAAGGGCAGATGAATTCATATGTTTTTTTCCTAATATAGTGTCATTCTTCCCTTTCAAAGTCTATTTGATGCAGTAGGGTTGGGTTATTAACTGGTATTTTTTTCTCATAATGTGTTTACAGTATCTTTGACATTATCTGATTTTCTATAAAGAAATTTTGTGAAAAAAAATTCCAATGAGTACATAGATTTTCCAATTTTTTTTAAGCTTAACTTATCTATTTTGACATAGAATTAAAAATGAATATTTTAGTATAAAAATATATAGATTAAATATTTATTTATTTTTTGATAAAGATGAATGACTACATTTATAAACACAGTCTGCTACATTTATTTTGTTATTTTAAAAATCAAGAGAAAAAAAAGAGAAATCGCAATTTTAAATTAAAGTTGTGATTTGTTAACTGAAACTTTGTTTTAATAGTTAAAATACAGGACCAAGCCAAATTCCATGTCCAAGCCAAATTTACTACGTTTAACGGTACCTTTACAAATTCAACTTTAGGAAAAATGATAGAATAATCACACGAAATACTTTTTCTTAAAATTTTATTTTTGTGTCTCGTAAGAAACGATAAATCCATATTTTTACTATATTTGTGTTGATTTTTTAATGTAATTTTTTATTTTCACAAAATAGTTACCTCTCAGAAAAACCCAGACACACCCCTGAAGTATTCTTTAAATTCTCTATTTCATGTAGTCTTTAAATTTTAATCATGCATTTGTTTCAAAATGGTTGCTTTGCATTCAAAGCCATGTTTTATAATGAAAAATTATTTTAGTTAGAGCTTCTAAAATATTGTTACAATATAGTTTTAATATTAAGTTAATTTGATTAAACATTTATAATTTTTTTAATCATAAATTAAAGTTCTCACAGTGTATATGAATAAAAATCAAAAAAATCTGATTTAAATCAAAAAAATCCGATTTAAATCAAAAAAATCTGATTCTTTCGATTTTTTTTAAAAAAATCAAAAAAATCACGAACCCTGATTGAAAATAATATTTAAAGAAATGCATCAGAACACGGCAATTACTTCGAATTAAAAATTTAATGTCTGGGTTCAACATTAAAAGAATATTGAAAAGACTTTTACAGATGGTCAAATGCAAATTTTATTTGGTATGGAGATAAACACACAACATAAATAGTTAAATCTTTTACAAATAAGTAAAAAAATATATAAAACTTTCAACAAAAATAATTGTTTTATAACGTTAGTATTTAATAAAGACTTGTATTGTAAACTCAATTATTTAAGAAAGTAATGTATAGATTTAATTGAAGATTCAGTGTCCCGTATAATAAAATTTTGGATATCTAATTGATCTACACACAAACAATCTGGGAAGGGCCAAACTGGCCCCTTCTTTTATTCTAGGTATACAACAATGTTCAATATTTCTAGTGTTAATTAAAAACTTTTATTTTTGAAACAATTTAATTAATTTTTTAGATTTTATTTATTTCTGATGTAATTAAAACGTGGTTTAAGTTTTTTTTGTCAGCAGATTATCACCTCACATATGTTTAACAATACCTCACATATGTTAAACATTGTTCTCCTATTTTTTATCAGTTAAACATTCACAAAGCATACTAATTTTAAATGTAAATAATTAGAAAATATTATTGCTTAAGAATATTAAAAAAGAAATAAGTTTTTAATACATATAAATGATGGAACCTAGAGTTTTTATGTTACTTTTATTAATTTAAATATAGATGAAAAACGGAAGAAAATTAGATGTTTGATTATTGATTATTAATACAGATATAATTTCAACGAATTATATTGTTTATGCGAAACGAGGAGGGTGGAATTTTTCCAATCATTTATAACGATATATAATATAGTTGGGTAGCCACTTTCTAAGGTTATTGATTTTGCTAGTTTATTTCCGTTATAGTTATTTAACCAAATAGTTTCAAGCCCTATTTTCACGTAAGATTCACCTAAAATGCCGATCAAATTCAAATAAGTTCTTCTAAATAGAAGGATCAATGTCAATTTTCTGTTCCGGAAAAGTTTTATGCGTTAAAAATTGACGTTTCCGGATAATGCCGTATGGAGATGAGAGTAACGCAACAAATGATGTTTATTCTAATATCTACTCGGGCTGAAAAGATGAATGCGTTTTCTGAATTATTTACGTCGGCGAAGTATGACGAATTTGTTCTGTAACATTTGTACTATTTATAAACACGAAATATTTTTAGATTTTTCAAAAAAGGAAATAATAATGCCGTTCTTTTTATTCTTGTTTTATTTTCGGTCATTAATAGCTTACAAATGGAAATTCAATTTATTGCAACGCTAAATTCCTCGAACCTTAGTTATTTCTATAATTTTCAACTTATACTTTTACCAAAATGTTCTTGAAATAACATAATATCGTATAATGTAAAAACGCTGAAAGAAATTTAATTTTTTTAAATTTTTCTATTGGTACAATAAATTTTGAGTATCTCCCGTAGTTGGGGACGTGCGATTCTTTTTCAAGGTAACTTATTCCACATCTTACTTACTATTTCTCTAAAATTAGAAGCTGATGTCAAAGAAACTGTTTATCTCAGTAATATAGCACTATAGCTTTTATTCCCATCAAAGTGTTTCCTAACCTTTCTTTATTCGAAGCGAACTTTAAACTTTATTTCTGTCAGCACATTACTTTGTGTAAAATAAAAGTGTTTTTAATACGGTTTTAAATTTCATGTCCTTGCACTAAATTTAAATTCATGAATTTTATATTAAAATATTTTCAGTAGGACAAAATCTTTTGCGCATTAAGGGAATTCTTAATTTACTTTATTTGAAAGGCTGTGGCTTATTAAGATTTAATGACACAAGATATAGAAGTGGCTACACTGCAGCAAACTCCAATAATATACAACACACACACAAAAAACAGCAACTTTTCACTAAACTTCTTATGTAAGATATCTGTTGCAGAAACAGAGCAGAAAAAAAGTAATAAATGTAAGAAGGTAAGATTATTTAAATTCCAGAGCTAAAGTAAATAGTTAGAGTTGTAGATTTAGAAGGTGTTTTAGGAAAGAAAAAAAAAACTACATGAATTTTTCCTCTAAAAATTGGTACGTTCTCAAAGCATCATAAAGCAAATCAATTGCATTATGAAACAAATTGGCGTCTTATGACTTTTTAAAAATGTACTGTGGCATCTAAAAAATTTCATTTCATTTTATACTCCAAAACTATAATGTTTCTTCAATCCAAAAATTTATATTCTTTTAAATTTTCGTGATATTTCATAAAAAAGTTTGCGTCGGCCGGGAGTCGAACCCGGGTCAACTGCTTGGAAGGCAGCTATGCTAACCGTTATACCACCGACGCTTCAATTCTCAAATAAGAAGAAGTCTTCAAACTCATAAATAACCAGGTCAATTTTCTTGTGAGATACTTGATTTTCTGAGGCAGATGAATCGGCGAAGCACGATTTTTCCACATTTTCCTTCCTTTGAAACTCGTTTTCTTTCGCTTCTTCTTTGTTAAAAGCGAAACATTTCAATCCTTTTCTCAGAAACTCATTTCAATGAAATAAATATTGATAATTTCATAGAATAGTGAATGTGAAGAGCATCTTTTTAGTGTAATATAATTGAATTTTAAAAATGACATAATAATTTTAGTCACTTTTGCATAATGTAAGGTAGTTTGTTTTATAAATACTATTTTGAGATATTGTTCCCCAATATTAAATCATGATTGAAAAACTTTAGCCTCACGTTATTTTCGAGAAATGTGTTCACACAATTACGAACTACAACTGACTTTTACTGAATAAAGTTATACACTGAATAGTGTGTTTCAATTAGTCATAATTAAAAAAAAAGAAATTATCTTTTTGAATGCGAAAAAACCGCACAAAATAAAGCAAATTATTTAATAAATGGCACTTTAAATTTTTTCTATTTTTAATTTTGGTGTAATTTATTTATTAATTAAAGTATGATATACCTAAATGCTTGGTTTAAAAACTTAAATTCTTTTAATTTATTGTATAATTGAAGTAATGATATAAAATTATAAAATCCTTTGAATTTTTGTACACATTTATCGAATTTGTTGTGAAAAAAATTTTGAAGTTTCGAAAATTCTTCTTTTTTTATGACTTTTATACCGACAAAATGATGTGTAAGCAATTTTTCTAAAAGGAAGTTCGAATGTTGTACATTTTTAAATAATTCTGGAGAAGAAAATTTCATTAGCTACTTAAATAAACTTCATAAACTGAAAATATTTTTCTTTTCTTGCGCATCAACAATAATGAAAGAAAAAAATTACAAACATAAAAGAAATAGTAAAATAATCACGTTTTCAAGTTGAATGATTGCTAATAGAAAGTGGCAAACGTGACAGACAAAACAGTGGAAATGAAATTTAGTCACGTTAATACAATACTGTCTCAGTTAAAAGCAGTAAGAAAGATTTTTCGTTTATAGCGGACCACGATTTTATAAGCTTGACGTATTTATTTACGCACTTTTAAAACTTGTAATCCCGTATATGCGCAGTAAATAATCTGAGTGTGAAGTATTCATTTCTAAGAGAGAGCATTAATTGGTATATATTAATGCTGTGTTATAAAAGGATAGATTACATAATAAAAAAATTCCTGATCAAATTACGGAAAAAAGTACTGGCACCTTGGGTGCATCATCTGTTATTTTTACCGTAATGTTTTTTAAATTTCAATAATTCAGTGATTTTGCAGTAAATATTACTGTAAAAATTACATTGATGTATCAGATGTGACAGATGTATCAGATTTTTTGTTACGTAAATTTTTCTGGTAGAAATGGATTACACGCTAAACTGTATCGGCACTCTGAAAGATGATACTTTTTACTGTAATTTTTTACTGTGTACTTATGTCATACAATATCATTTTTTTAATCATTGCGAGGTTTCTTTTTATCTAATAAAATTAGTTTTAACATATACTTAATAATAATGATATTTTTATGCAGTTTAAAGGAAATTTTTTATTCTGTAAAGTTTTAAATAAAATAAATTATTGTATTTTAATATTATCAACATTTTTTAAAAAAAAACTATCATAAATTAAAAGTTAGTATTATTTTAAGTAATACAAATATATAAATTAATTATAAAGCAATATCAGTTATATTTTTATAATATATCTTAATTGCATTGTTTTTTTTCCTTCGTTAAAACAAGCATTCATGCAAACAAAGCAATAATACTATAATATTCCAAATGTTTGGAAAAATTATAAATAAATAGCATGATTAAGTTATTAAATAAAATGGCATTAATTGATTTCTTTTCGTGCTCATCTGGTGTTTTGTAAGTTTTATGTTCTTGGCACACGAATTTAAGAAAATTTCAAATTATTATATTGCTATCACATTATCTTGCCAATAAGAAAAAAGTATTCTTAACTATTTTATGATTTTTTATTATGAGAGTATTTTCACGGTAAGATGAGTTTATCAATTAAATTTTAAAAATCATCTTTTGCCGCAAAGTTATTCAATTAGGCCTGTTATGGATAACTTCACAAAAAATATGTTCCGAGAAAAAGAAGGTAATATATCTCACAAATGTAATTTGATTTATTATTAATGTAAGTTTTAGCATTTTTCATAACATTTTTAATCATTAGCTTTGCATGAATAAAAATTATCACCAAACCAAAACATTACTATATATCTCCAAGAAAATCAATAAATTATGTCAACAATACAGCCAAATCTTTTTGCAGTGTTGTGTTTTGATGAATTTCGAATTCTGTAAACTATCGTAATTTTAGTTATTTTAGAAAAAATTATAAATAATTTTTAATTTGATTTTATAGATTATATATATATATATATATATATATATATATATATATATATATACACTACCGGTCAAAAGTTTGCGAAAATTTTGAAATCTACAAAAAAAAGTTCTAAATTCAAATGTTCATAGAACTGCGAAAAATCATTCAAATGGCATGAAAATTTGATATGTTCTAATGTGAACTCTTTACAGTTAGTTACATATGATCAAATTGCAATACTTTGTTTTTTGCGAACTGAATCCACCTTTTCATCATGAGTTGTTTCTATGGTGAAAAAAGTTGTTAAGTTTGAACACTTGCCAAACTTGCAAAAAAAAATTTTTGTACTTTCTGTTAATAGAAAATAGTTATTTGAACAGTTCTATGTAAGTCCTCAAAATTTCAAATCGATTTGATTTTTTTTGACGAAGTTATAGAATTTTGAAAAACATGTGTACTTTTCTCGATTTTTAAGAATTCCACATTTGCGGTCCTTTGGTCTATACATCTTCGACCAAAGAACTTTTTAATTTTAATGTTTTCTATATTTTCAAATAATTAATATTGATTATAAAACAAATATTCTTATTTATTATTGTAATTATTGTTACTACAAGGAACTTATTATGAATATAATTAAAACAATATCTCATAGATGTCACATTTCATCTAAAATTTGTTTGTTCTTGCAAACGATGCTCTGATATTTGAATCGAAGTCAGTTATGGGACATTTTACAACAGGAATGGAACTCTATATCACTTGAAGTGATTAATGGTTTATTAGAACGAATGTTATGCATATGTAAGGCTATAATAAAAGCAAAAGGTGGATGGTTCGAGGAATCTAAGATTTAAATGTTAATTTATTTAATTACAAAATACGAATAAGAATATGTTAAATATTTTACCTGTTGTAAATAAAATAGTTTAATAAAAATGCAAATTTTTTATACTATTGTTATTATTTTTTTAGAATTATTTATGTAATTATTGTTATAACTTTTTAATTTAATTTAATATAAAGTAAAAATATCACAACAAAACTAATACAGGTAAGCAATAAATATAAACAATAAATATAAACAATAATAATTACAATAATGAATAAGAGTATTTGTTTTATGATAAATATTAATTATTTGAAAATATAGAAACATAAAAATTAAAAAGTTCTTTGATAGAAGATGTATAGACCAGAAGACTGCATATGTGGAATGCTCAAAAATCGAGAGAAGTACACATGTTTTTCAAAATTCTATAACTTCGTCAAAAAAAATCGAATCGATTTGAAATTTTGAGGGCTTACATAGAACTGTTCAAATAACTATTTTCTATTAACAGAAAGTACAAAAATATTTTTTGCAAGTTTGACAAGTGTTCAAACTTAACAACTTTTTTCGCCATAAAAACAATCCGTGATGAAAAGCTGGATTCAGTTCGCAAAAAACAAAGTATTGCAATTTGATCATATGTAACTAACAGTAGAGGGTTCACTTCAGAACATATCAAATTTTCATGCCATTTGAATGATTTTTCGCAGTTCTATGAACATTTGAATTTAGGCCTTTTCTTTGCAGATTTAAAAATTTTCGCAAACTTTTGACCGGTAGTGTATATATATATATATATATATATATATATATGCACATACATACATATAAAATTTCATTATAGCAACCAAATTAAAATATGTAGTGTTGTAAAATATAAAGTGATTTAATATCAATACACATCCATAGGAGGAGATGAAAAATACTAAGAAATAAATATTAGTGAAATAGGTACTTTCTGTTCGCTAAATCTAGCAACGTTAGCTAGAAATATCTGAGTCTAAAATTCCCAATGTTTATAATTTAATTACGCGTAAGCCTTCCTCACGAAAGCATTTAAATATTTGATTTTATCCCTTTATCCTATTCGTACCAACACCACTTAATTATTTAGTCTTTAATTGAACAAAAGATAAAGAGAAAACGATTGGTGGCAGTTAAAGAGCATCCAAATAAATGATAGAAAAGAGGAAACTCCCTCTTCATTGGATCATTTCAATGCATCCCTCTTTTCATGGAGGAGAGATAATCTTGTTTACAGACTCTCCAGTGAGAAAGAATTTTAGGACCGTGAAAAATATTTATGTATAATGAAAAGGACAAATCAAGTAATTGAATAGGTTCGTTTTAAAAATAAGATTAATTCTGGGAAAACAGTCTAACAAAAGAAACACGTATTTGATAAAACGTTTTAGATTGTCTTGTTCGTCTTGATTTATGCAAATTCTTATGTATAAATATATAATTTCTCACCATGATAATTATAAATTATAATTATAAATAGAAAGCAGTCTTTATAATTTTTACCTTATATGGAGAGAAAATATTAAAAGCAATCGAGAACAATTGGTGACAATATATAATTTTATGTAAAATATGATTTTAGGCTGATGAAAAATTTTATGTGACTGTTCTTTTTGGAGTTGTAACGTGAAATTATATTTCATATTTCTTTTCTAAGATTGTTTTTAATGGCGTCTGAATGTTTTATTACATTTGGAAGACAAAAAAATTTGAGTTTTTCTGATTTCTTCAAAGAAATTTTATCAGGTCATTTGAATCGTGTTTCACAGCAGCGTGCCAATAACCATTTCTTGGTTTCTCAAATGAAATTTTAAATAGTAATGAAGCCTAAGTAGGGAAAATGAGAAAAAGAAAAATCGATTTTTTTCTTAAAATTATAAAATAGAATGTTCAACTATAAATATATGAAAATAACTCCTAAATATTATATTGATTATCCTAGTATAAAAGAGAGAGAAAAAAAAACCTAACAGATCAGAATAATCGATATTAAACGCGTTTCACTCAAATCAAAACTTTTCAAGCTGGTGGGGCTATTTTAACCAATCCTTTTCAGAAGTCTATTTTTTTAATTCTAGGGAGACAAAAACAGTCATCGATGAGCATCAAAAATAATTAAGTTATTATAATTGTTGTTATTTTTTTAGGATCAAAGTTTACTTTTTTCACTGAAATATATTGCTTGTTTTTGTTCCAAACACGGATACTTTATTGAAAAACTTACTTTTTCAGGATTCTTTAGCTTACTTCATGTACAAAAAAAATTTTTTTTTGCGTTACAATGAAAACTGACAGCTCTATTTATTCCATCGATTAAGAGTATGAAAATTTTGCTTCGGTATGCAAGAGGTGAGTGTGCAAGTTTTTAAAATAGTTTATTTTTTTTCAATTTTTGTAAGGGAATTTATATTTTTTAATTTTATACGACATTTTTATTTGTATTTTATTATAACAAAATCTTAAAAATCATCTTATAGTTAATTAGAGAGATTCAGTTATTTTACCGTAATTATAACTGTAAAAATTACGGTATGTCAGATTTTTTGTTAAATGACATCTTCAGGTGAAAATGGATTTTACGGTAAAAAATACCGCCAGCATAACTTCTATCTGGAGTAAAAGTTAAGTTTTACATGAAAGATTTTTTCAACTTAAATTTTTTATTAGTTTTCTTGAGTTATGTTATCTTTTATTTATCAATTTTAGAAGAAATTTATTTTAACTTAAATTAGATCAAATATACTTTACTTTTTATATTTTACATAAGAAACAGACTAAGTGAACAAGCACTTCCTTACAAATGTTATCAAAGTGTTTTTAACCAGAGTTTATTATGAAATTCATTTAAATACATAAATTAATTGTTTCTGGTATTTCTCTAAAGCTAAGAAATTATATATTAAGAATATATGTACTTTAAAAATATCAATAAGAGTAACTGTGATATAAAAAAAAAATCTTAATGCCCCCCCCCTTTTTTTTTTTTTGCTATTGTATTTATTTCACGTAACATAAAAATTATACATTATATGATAAAAACATAGTTAGTTTTAAATTAAAATCTTCTTTTTAACTTATTAAGTTATTTTAAACTGATCATAATTATAAATATTACGATCGGATAATATTACATTATTTTTTATGCTATCATGCTATCATGCTGACTCCGTAAGAGCTTATGGAAGTTAAAATTTTAGAAAATTAAATTGAACTTATTGTATTAGAAAAAATACTACATTGTTTTTTTATGATGTATCTCAAATTTAATTTTTCTTAAACTATTAAATGGAAAATAAGTTTTACTATAAGTCAAAAACTACTTGAAAAAATATATCTTCAAATTGCTGCTGGTGATAACACAAACTAATTTTCTTAACCCTTTCTTAACATTTTACTACCTTTTAACATTGGTACTATTTTTTATTGACATTTAAAATAGACTAAAGTAAAGAGGGGAAAAGTTTAGAGAGGTTTTAGAAAGTTTGAGACATGACAGTCAGCGTTTTTGGCATCAATCCAGTTAGAAACAATGGTAAAAATGTTCTAGTTCAATTTTTGTTTCGCTAAAAAATTTAACTCTCCCACTCTTCAATTGGTTATGCTAAGAACGCATTAAGCTATATTATAGTAAGCTTTTGTAAGATAAATTCCACTATGATATATATTCCATTATTATATTAATATTACTTAGTGATATCGTTTAATAATTTGAGCTGTAAGAAATGCGAAAAGATATTTGTCTAAGTAATGCGGATTTCATTTAATAATTGAGTATCGATTTTTATAATGCGCATAACTATTAGAGATTGTTTTTTTATAGCATTTTTCCACGGATGATATTAATTCATTATTTTAATTACGGGAATCAATTTATTAATTTTAATTTACATAATTTTAATTGAAGAGCTTTTTAATTTATAACTTTTGTTATTATCATTTTAATTAAAGAAAATTTTAATATATTTGAGATAATTTGTAATTTTTTTAGTATAAATTCTAGTGTTATGAATGAAGGAATAAAAAGCAAATTTATTTAGAGGAAGTGAAAGAGTAAACTATATACAACGTTTGAAACAAGAATTTAAATTTTCATTCATTTGTTAAACATGACGAAATTTTAGATGCAAGTTTATTTTTTGACATTTTGAAGTGTGTGTTATCAGTAGAACACCTTTTTATCGACTTTTTAAAAAACATGACAACTTTAGGAAACATAGGTACTTCACTAAATTTTACTATCCTATATAAACGAAATATAAAATTGATATAAATTCCTCAAGTGCTGAATTATCGAAGTAAAGTTGAATAAGAAAATAACAAAATAGCTGATGAAACGAATAATCCAGCGTAGAATTAGGCGGCAAGTCAACCTGAAAATAAAAAGATCGTTTGCTTCATAATTGAAATCGAAGAAAGATCGACTTATTCCAGCGTATTAATACGACGCTTCTCGTCGGGAAGTTAACATGTGAATGATGAAAGCAGAAAAGGTACAATCGCGAAAGAAAATTTTCCATCCCATTCTTTGGTTTGCAATTGGGAATATTCCTGCTACTGTTTTAATTTAATGTTAATTTATTTCTGTTTTCATCATTCACATGTTATGACCACCGATTGAAACATGTTGACCTTTCTTCCATTTCAGCTACAAAATAAAAGAAGTTTTTTTTTAAAGTAGTTATTGCTTAAAAGAATGGAATGATTTTCTACCTTGTTTATTATTTTTTTTCTTTCTTTTCTTTCAAATAAACTTTAAACAAATGCTACCAATTTAAGCATGGGCTAGCTGGATGACAAGTGTTCACAATAGCCTGAAAAGATTTCACGTAAATGGGCAATCGCTTGACCAGGTATTGTACCAACCAATTTGAAAGGTGGGATATTAGCGTTCTAGTAAATGCTGTAGGTCTGTGCAAAGCGCGTTTGACTTGATCATAAATGTATAAAAAAATTCAATTTGAAAATGTATTGTAATCACTTTCAGATTAAACAACGAAAAAAAATTGATTTTTTTTCTAAAGTGCTACAGTATAAAAAACTCTCTTTCAAAAACTTTTTGTTCTTTATGTTCTCTCTTAAAAATGTGTTGTTTTGATTTCTCGTACTAAAATAGTGTCAGCTGGTGTCAGTAGTGTCAACCATCACCAATAGTGCTTTTTAGCATGTTGTCTAAACAGTTTCAAAAAAAGCATTTTTCGTTTTCTACAATTCATTTAACATGAGCTAGAAGAATGATTTGGAAAAAAATGTGTCCAAAAAAATTATAACCAATAGTTAAAATTTTTTATATGTTATTGTTTGGATTTATCTATGCTAGTTATAATCGTGAACAATCTGTATTAAAACAGATACATACATTTTTCACAAATGACAAAACAAGTACAAAGAAGCTACTAAAAGTCGGATAAAAAGCTTTACCCATAATATTGTAATCAAATACGCGAAAATAACAAATCGATTTTATATATATTCATGGCTATGTTGGCGGGAAAATTCACGCAATAATCATCGACATTTGTCTTTTTGAAATTGAAACTATTAAGGAGTTATCCAATGAGTGATGAATAATTTTGTAAAATATTGGTTTTTTTCTTTTAATATGGAAAAAAAAGCAAAAATTAATCAACATTAAATCATCAATTAAAAATAAGTGGAAAAAAAACTCTCATTCAGTTGAATCATTAAGAATTGTTTTTATTTACTTGACTTGATGGAAATTTTTATTTAAGTTCTGATATAATAGAAAATTGAATTAAAATTAAAGTAAAAAAATTTCAATTCAAATACAATAAAACTACTCAAATACAGTACTACAAATACAGTAACAGAGCCTACAAACAAATAAAACTTCGGATGTATTTATAATATTAGAAGAAAATTTCTAACAAACTAATTGAAAAATGAAGTTAAAGAAAATTGATTGAAGTACTATAAAGAAATAAAATTGAAGAATAAGTTGGAAAAAATTTTAAAATCAAGTACAATAAAACCATTCCTTTTAACAGATTCTACAAACTTGATGTAAATTGTTACTTAAGTTTTGATATAATAGAAAATTGAACTAAAAAATAAAATAAAAACATTTCAATTCAAATACAATAAAACTACTCAAATACAGTACTACAAATACAATAATAGAACCTACAAACAAATAAAACTTCATATGTATTTATAGTACTAGAAGAAAATTTCTAACAAAACTAATTGAAAAATGAAGTTAAAAAAAATTGAATGAAGTATAAAGAAATAAAATTGAAGAATAAAGTTGAAAAATTTTTTTAAATTAAGTCCTTTCTTTTTAACAGATTCTACAAACAAGAGAATATTCGTATGTTTTTCTAAGATCAATTCAAGATTTCTTTAAAACTAAATAAAATATTTTTCTAAACAACAGATAATACATACATAAATACAATATATTTATAATTAAAGTATTTTTGTTTAAAGAATCGATTCAAAGAAGCACTTTTCAAAGCCCAAGTCTTACCAACAATATCAATATTTATGTGTCACTCCAATCAAATGGTACTGAAGAAAGAGTCTTATTGAAAGGGATACTGTTATAAGAATACTTACGTAATCATCTCTTTTATGTGTATTTCGGCCACTGATGGGAAGCATGGATATATCAGTGGCCGAAGATGTGAGGGAGTCGGCCGGGGATGCACTCCGTGACCTCTCCCTCTCCGGCAGGTTCAGGTGGCTCATCTCACTCATTTGAAGCTCCATCGTCCTCTGCTGTTCCTTTACATCTCCTCTAGCTTTGCCTCCAACTGACAGCGCCCCATATCGTATTCTCAGAGAACTACTGCTCTCTTATATTCCCGCTGCCACATGTGAATTTGAAATATATTAATTTCTTGTCATCATCTTAGTTATTCTTAGATGTGTTACTTACTTTTTGAGTCATGTTTTTTCTGATTCCCCATCCCGTAAGAAACTTTTTTAACTGACCAGAGTGGACGAAATTGTTCCCTTTGGGTCATTCGCTCTCTTGTTAAATGAATAACCTTGAAATTTCACTCAATCATTGTTCTAGATCTTCGCTACAATTTTAATTTTATGGTAGAAGTTAATGTTATTTTGTATAAGGAAATAAATTACATTTCTTCGTCTGCATTTTTATTATTTTTCAAAAGAAATAAAATAACATAAATAATTTGAACTTTAGAAATTATCCCTTTTTTTTCGACTGCAATAAATATTAAATAGTTAGTAGACCAGAAAATACTGAAGTATCACATGTGCAAAGGTTTTATGCATTAATTTAAAACTAATATAATTTAAAAAATTATTGCACTCATCGCTAATTATATTATGTAGTTTCAAATCCCCCCCCCCCAAAAAAAAAGTGCCGTAACATTTATTTAAGCCAATAACTTTTGTAACAAATATTAGTAATTTCTCAAAGAAGCTATTCAAAGAATTAGCACATTTAGGCTATATTATTATATTAAAAATACTATAAAAAATGGATGATTAGGCAGTATTTTATTTTTATTCCTTCACTATGATACGCTACTGACATAAAATTCTTCACGCTAACTTTAGTTTATGTTTTTTGCTGATTTAATGTAATTTTAAAAAAATGATGACTTTTTGATGATTTTTTTAAATTTTCGCTAAGTTTTCTTAAAACTTTTTAATTTCTTTTAATACGAAATTATATAGGGACAGTCTTTATGACCAGTTAGGACTTTTTTCACTGCTTCATGTCTTCCTAAAATAAAGTTATTGTTTTAATGAATTTTTGGCTATTTTAGAATCTAGAGAAAACTAATTAACCTTTAAGTTACTTACTTAGGCTCTTAAGGAGGTGATCATGAATTTTAAGGGAAAATTGGGGAGGGGGGAATTATGAGCACAAGTTTATGCACATTCTCGAACAGTTGTTGACTCTCGGTCAGTCTCTAGAAACCCTGGCCATTGCTTTTCCTTTCATACACACGGAATGGGTCGTGATTAATGTAAAACATCAGTTCTTAATAGTCAGGTGATGTAAATTTTCGCACCTAATTCACTGCTTCTAATTTTTTATAAAAAATGTTGAAAATTTTCGGAATTGTGTTAGGTTGAAGCAATGAATGAAAGTGTTAGGCTTTTTTGAATGATTGATAAGCGAAAATGTCTCTCCATAAAATCTAGATATTAGTCCCCTCTTGGTTTGCCATCCTTAAAGAGCGTTACCGAATTTGGCTCCTGACAATAAGCATTCTAACAAGTTCTTGTCTCTCTTTAATTATTAATGTTGTTGGGCTACTCGTTTTATGATTCTCTGAACTAACTTTTTCAGATATTCGCTGCTGGATTTTAATATGCTACATTTCAGCTTTTCACTGATTCAGTTTCTTCTTTTTTTTTCAACCAGAACACTGTTTTTCAGAATTTTTTCAAGAAGTAAGAAGGACAAGGCTTCTTTTTTGTGCATGTTCTAAAAAATTTTTTTTTTGCTACGGAACACAAAAAGTAATTAATTTTGGGATAACAGGAAAAAGTCATAATTACCCCATTCCGGCTAAGAAAAAAAATGACTAGTCGCTAAATAAAATATAGGATTAAATTACGGCACTCAGGGTGCTGGTACTTTTTACCGTGAAATCCATTTTCATCGCAATATGTTTCGGAACAAAAAAACTGATATACTGTAATTTTTAATGTAATAATTACCGTAAAATAACTGCATCTCTGTATTTAAATTAATATTAATATAAAAATTACGGTTTAATATTTTGCGGTAAAATTCTTATTCATAAATTTTAATTCAGAGATAAAATAAAAATAAAAACTAGAAAAAAACATCATGGACTTAGTTGCAAATAGATTTAAAACTAAGTTTTCTCACAAAAATTTTCTTCATTGGTTGAAATCACTTTAAATGAGCATCTACGAAAACTGCTTTTCGTGGATTTATGTAGTTTCCTAAAATTATTTAAATATTGACTCGATATATTTATCTCAGAACAATTGAAAAGTACTTGAAACAAAATGTACTCACAACACTGAATTTTTACCTAATGCGAAGTTTTTAAAAATGGATCTGGTCACAATTACCCCACATAACCCTAATTTGGAATTTTTATTTTTACTTCAATTTCGAAATTTTTATTTCTTATCCAAACTCGCAAGTTTGCTGAACTATAAACTTTGGAAATGAAAAATCTTTTTACCCGAGTACTCCAGTAAAAGTCCCACAGTTTGTGAACATTATGCTTTGGTTTTTGAACTAGTTTATGAGTATTTCATGTAATATTTTATCATTTATAGCAGTCAATAAATAAATTAAAAGTCGAGTCTTGTTATTTATTTATAATTTATTTTCACAATTTTTTTGTTAAAAATAATTTGATTTTGCGAATTCAAGGTTGATAAATTGAAAGTTGATTTTTATTATTTCTTTTTGCAATTTTTCAGTTAAAAATAATTTGATTTTGTTAAATTCCCAAATTATTTCATTTTCCTGTATATTGTAATCAGGAACTAGAAAGCGGTGTCATTAATGCTAATACAATAAAAATACTGTCGTCTTTCTGAGGACATAACATTTCGAATTACAATTCTTCTTATAACTTATATTATTTTAGAAACAAAGTTAAATCGAAGTAAAAATTTTAAAAATAAAAAGATTATAGTTCAATATGAAATTTTTATAAGGTCACGTACTCAATTTTTGGATAAGGAATACTATTAATCTCGTTTTCCGTATTATGACTTTATTTATTTGTGCTGAGTTAAAGGTATTTATAAAAAACGTCTGGTGATTTCACAATACGGCAAATTTAGGAGAATGTTTCTCTTTTGAACAATAGTACCCTAGTTAAGAGAATACTGAAATTTATTTTGCCTTACGGAGAAAAATGCAGATCAAAATCTGATTCTTTCGTATGTGACTTTCAGAGGAATCAAACATTTTTTTGGAGTCAAAATGCTCCCTGGATTCAAAAACTATGTAATACATCAATGTCCACAAATTTTCTGTTTATTATTATTATTATCCAGGCATTTAGAAAAGCGTTTTAAAAATCCAAATTTTAAAGTCTTAAAATGTCCTGAGTTTTTTTTAGCTTTAGAATAGAAAAAATTTAAATTTAAAAGTGCTATACATGATATACTATGTCGAGAACGGATGCACATCTTACGTCCGGAAGGGCTGCGGCGAAAAGGAATCTGCATCATTTTTGATGTATATATACCATCTTCTTCTGAGTTATATTAAAATATTGTTGTGTTGTAGATCCTTGCCAGGTGTGCTTTGTTTTTTTAATGGAGTCCGTTTACTTAATATCATCTGTTGAGCAATTTTAAATTTTTATTTTTTGCATCACAGGATCAATTTAAAAACGGTTTAATGTAAATATGAAATCATGGTCGCCTTATTTTTCAAAAATATCCAGATATGTCAAGAAATATTTAAGGAACACTTTTTCAAAAATAAATAAATAATAATATTTGTCCAAAACATGCTAAATTGAGAACATAGATGGAGCTGACATATAAAATACGATTTGAGTCAAGTTTCTTTACACTAGATTGCCCAAGGAAGTCATTTTGACTGCTATTTATTTTCAATTAGAAAAACAATGATGTATATAATGACACAATTTCTTAGAATTTTGTGACTTTTATAATTATTTTTACTGTTGATATATTTGCTAATAATTTGTTATATAACTGAAAATAATATAAAAAATTAATTTTAAACAAATTTCTTTATACATTAGTTACTTATTCACAATGCAGTCATTTTTACTGCTTTTAGGCAATATAGGTATTTCAGTCTTTCTAGTGTTAAAAAGGCACTGTCAATAAAATCTGATAATTTAATATCATCTTAGAGACTGTTAAGACTAGCTTTATATAATTTTTCGTGAGTGGAATTAATTTAAAACTGAAAATTACTTGAAAGATTGCACGCCATAATTTCTGAAAGTAGACTCAAATTTTTTGCATCGTAAGATTTATTTAAAACAGATCTTTTAGTTTCGCATGCCATTGAAACAGGTATCTTAGGAAAAAAATAGACGTCATATTTCTCTGAAAATATCTATAAGGTTAAAGTGCCTAAACGCTACACGCAATAAGGTGAAAATCGACTATTAAATATATTCGCAGAAAAAGGCTGAAGTAGTACGACTTCGGTTCTAAACAACTTCGGTTCTTCAGAAAATAGAATTACTATGTGCAATCTAAGCCAAGATTGTCATTGTCGCATTTGTGACATTTTTGTCACCTTCAAGGTAGTAAGACCTTAAATGTAATGCTTCAAAGTACTTAAATGCGACATTACCTTTTTACTACTATTACTAAATTCCCAAGTCTGCACCGCTCTCTGCCTAAACCATTGAGGCCATAGTTTTCGGATTTCATTCCCCTTTTTTGTGGTAAAAAAAAGAATGGGGAAAAAAGCATGTTTCTTCAAATATAGTAGATTATTTTTTGTCTGATTTAATGAATTAAAACACCATCTGCACTAAATAATTAGCATATTTAAGGTTAGACAGTCGAACCATTAAGATTGATTATTAATACGTGAAAATCTGATCATAAAATCAAAAATTATTAAAGATGTTATCACAGTACATACACGCGTACTTGGCGTGCAGAAACTTAATCATCGATTGTAATTTTTTGTCGATAATAAGGAAAAAATTTGTGTACTTCAATTACATTTTGGAAATTATTTAACTAATGTACAGTGTGCAAAATAATAAAGCGAACACTGCGAATAACTTTTGATCTAATGATCGGACTTTCATGTACTAGGACTAAGACTTCACCTTAAATATACTAATTACTAATACAACTATAATTTAAGTTACGAAATCAGACAGTCATACAAGTCAATTAAAAGTTAAAAATTATTGAAAAAATCTTTGCAAGTCTTTTTCTTGTCATGCAATTTGCTGTAGTTGGACATAGGCAATCTAGGTTTACGTTTTTATATTATTTTTTGTTAGATTTTGCTCACCACGCAGTCTGAAATAATTGACCTGATTTGAAATGTGAAAAAAATACGGACATATGCAACATACGTTGTCTTTAGTTTAATTAAAATGTTTTTCATATATTAATTTGAATTTGAATTGCAATTTAATTATTTTGTAACAGACTTAGTATATAGCACCAACTCAAAATTTAATGCTTCTCGCGTCACAGAAATGTCACAGAAAGAGTACTAGTTACGTGAAGAATTCTCAACCACATACGCCAAGGAGTATTTTTAAGAAATTTTTTTTTTAGTTTTAATAATAATAAATAATCTTGCGATAATACGATGAGTAAATAATTAAAATAAATAATTCCACACCAATTATGCCTTTGATTTCACGTGTCTTGGACAAATTTAAATTTTGGAATACACGATGCCCATTCTTTCACATGAAACCGCTTTCAATTAAATTCCACTGTGCAAAAATTTTAAAATATTCCATAAAATGTCTGCCGCACAAAGTTTTCTTCCAACAAATCGATTATAAGTGTTATCGACAATTAAAAGTCGATTTTCAGTGATTTTGATACTTAGTCAATTTACAGTGTTCAAATGAATTCTTCGAAAAAGAAAGCACACAAAATTCATAAAGAGTCCGCAACCTGCCATTTTCACAACTAAACGTGTTTTTGACAGGATTAAAACTTCTTAAAAATGTTTTATTAATACTTTTAGGCATATGTTGACAGTTTCGCAAGCTATGACGCCCATGTGAAACTAGGCTCAAATGAATCTCTCGTTGTAAACTATTATAATAATTCATAAGGTGTCCGCTAGATAGCTTCAAATAAACAGACTCCATCAATAAATTAAGCTAACTCGGTACGAGAATGCGTAATAACAAGTCAAATCTATTCCCCCGAGAAATGAATACAAAATAATATTTCCCATTTGTCTCATATTATCTTCTAATGTTTATTATTTAAATTACTTCATGATTTTTTTTATTTTTACTTACTTTTACTGATGAAAAAATATATTATATACATGCAGACGGATCTAATGAGAACGAGACGCGTTTTTATTTCGTTTCCCCCCTTTTTGCACCAGATTTGGTCTGTAGTGCTATCTGAAAACACCTGATTCAATTTATATGAAAAATAAAAGAATAATAATAAAATAAAATAAATATATATATATATATATATATATATATATATATATATATATATATATATATATATATATATATATATATATATATATATATAAGCAATTAATTAATACAATTTGTCTCATAAGCAACAATTTGTCAATAAGCGACAATTTAATTTTTTAACTTTATTTGTTGTGCTGTTTATTTAGCCGATTTATATTACGCAATAGGATTTCATATATTGAATGCTTTATAGAGTATGTCGCCTGTTCCATGCTTCAAGGTTCAAATCGTGCTCCAACCATGCTTTTTTTTTTTTTTTTTAATTCCTTATTTTAGATTTTGCTTTTCCCGTTAAAGTATATAGTTCAGTACAGGTTCCACCATTTCAAGTGCCCCAGTGATTTTTCATTTTTATATTTTCTGCCTAGGTCTGCTTTATCTCAATGTCTGCCAACACTGACCTAATTTGCATTTAAATCTAAAATAAAAACACTGAAAACATAAGAGATAAGTTTTATACTTGACCTTTTAATTTAAAACAAAAATCGTTTCTCAAATATTCTGCAACTTTGCACAGAAATTCATATATTATATTTAATTATGTATTCATATTATATGTACCATGATTATGGGTGTCACAATTTCTCGGTCTTATACCACGATTTGGGTGCGGAAAGGAAAGGATTTTTTCACAAAATGACCCATTTCACAGTGTAATAACTCTCGAGGGGAAACGATCTTTAGCGTTATTGGTTTATCAAAACTTAGTAATCCTTGAAATGCAACAGATGGTAATCTAATAGTTATTTCGGAAAAATGGGATAGAAACTGTTCTTCCCCAGTGAGCTTTATATATCTTACAATTTAAAATTCCGTTTTTAAAAAAAAATCCTCTTTCTTCCATTAATATTTGTTATTTTTTAAGAGTTCTGATATTGAAAAATTACCATCTTCTCTCACAATTTACTAAATTAAAAAGAAAAATTTAAAAACTGATAACTTTAAAGAGTTTTTTAAAAAGTTTTTTTTACCATCCTTTTAGTTTTTAATTTTTTTAATAATATCAATTAATAAATATGATTTAAATTTTTTTATCGTTAATTTTTTTACCCCTTTATCTCCGTTCTCACCTTTTGAAACAATTATAATTAAGCTTTTTATAAACAATTATAGTGTTTTTCAAATAATGTCTGCTTTTTGATAAATCACTCTCAACCCCCAATAATTTTATTTTTAAAAATATTTATACCTCTTCCTCCATTTTTTCAACTTTTTTTTAAACACTTTTAAATTTCTAAAGGCAATCAAATTGGTTTTGATATTTTTTAAACCAACAGTTCGTAACATTGAATCCCCATATTTGGAAAGCGTTTTTGAGTTTTTCTTGCTAAATATTAATGGGACCAGTAAAGAATATAATATTAGGGGGACCGGAAAGTAATCTCGTATCCGTGATATTTGTGATTAAGATTTTATTTTTAATCAATAATATGTTCACCCTCGTTAGCAACAACCTTTCAAAGCCGGATCGAAAATTGAATCGAAAAAAATGAATTGGTTTTTAAGACTAACGAATATTTAATGCACCGAAACGACAATACTTTCCGATCCTCCTAATATTTTGACTTCATTTTTAACAGAAGATTTAAAGAAACATCTATCAAGAACGGTAATAAAAAAACATTCAGAGAAGTTTTTCATCTCAGCTTTTAAAATATCTCATAACACTTTTACTCACTGAGAAAAAAACATAGCAGGTAATATAAAACTTTATTTACTAGAATTGTACTTAGCAAAACTCAGTCTGATACCTGAAATTTGTTGAGCTAAATACATCCTAACCTCTCGATGCTTCCTTATAGGACATAAACTCATTATTTAACGTGTTGTTTTAAAATTGCGTTTTGTTCCTCATAGTAAGGAACATAAAAATATTTTGCATTAAAACACTGCTAACAAGAGATTGAATTCAGTCTACTGAATGAGATAATTTAAGATATCAAATTTACTCGTGAAATGAATTAGAGCATCGTATAGAGTTTAGCTATTAATTACGATACGATAATTGTTGAAATATGTTCCATGTTGCATCAATCTTATGTGTCGTGACACAAATTTAGTTTAATGACTGTGTTAGTTTGGAAGTTGTTCGTTAATGATCTTTATCAAATTAATATTTCCCACTTTTATTTATTCTTCTATATATATGAGCCGAAAGTTTTTCACGTTGCTTAATATTTTACGAGGAAATAGACAGTAACTTCCTTGCATAAGAAGTTTATGAAAAAGATAGTTTCTCCAAAATAAAAAAATTATAAAGTTTTACGAAATCACTTAGAAAGTTTTAATAGGGAGAAAATTATTCTGGTAAAATTACCGAACTGTATGGTAATGGCAGTGATTGCATTTCTGGTTAAAGAAAAAAAAAACATAATTCTGGTAAATAAAACCAATAATACGGTATTTAAACCATTCGTTTGGTAATTTTTCCGTTCATATGTTAACGGTATACCTGAAATTTTGGTTTTCAAAATTATAGTTCTTATTACGCAAATTTAGTAAAAAATCGAAAACTGAAAAACAAATCTAACCGGTTTAAATGGTTTTTGGGCCATGCTCTAAGGTATCTTGATAAAATTACCAAATTTAACTACATTTTCCAAATTTTATCACGGATGATAAAATCATATATTGTTGTTAATTTTAACAAATTCATTACCAAAGCGCTTCAGTAAAGATTAAAGAGCACTTTAGTGTTCCCATATAGCCAGAAACACGGTAAATTTTGTCATATTCTGGTAGTTTTCTCCGTATAGGTATGTATTGTAATCGATAGCAAATGATTATTTTGCGTTTTAGTATGCAAGCCGAAAGTTATAATTAAGAGAGAATTAATAGTAAAATTATGATTTTTGGTTCAATTTTAAATTTTTTAAAACCTACTGTTGTATCTCTATACCATGTTGTGTATCTTAAATCATATTTTTTGTTCATAATATCACACATTTTTTAAGATTGGGATAGGGAACCCTCAATCTAATGGTAGAACAAATTAAGAAAACCTAGCACCCTATATATTAGTTAAGAGAATTATTAAAAGATCAACTTTCTCAATAACAATATATTTATTTTTTACAATATAAATAAGTTTTGAAGAATGTTTGGTAGCAACATAATATTTAGATCTTCATTTAATCTAACCTGACAACACTGCAATTTCGTACAACTGTGTGTGCATTTGGTTAAGAATATCCGAGCTATTTTTATTTTAAATTGAATATAAAAATATTTCTACCGACAAAAAATTTAAAAAAAAATTCTTATTGTACTTTTTGAAGAAAAACTCTGCTGAAACATCACAAATTCGTAACAAATATTGTTTGTAAGAAGGATTCATAAATACTGATTCTGATCTAGATGATTAAAAAACGTTCCGAGGAAACAATTTCTAACGCGGAATTGAAAGCTTTACTCGAACCAGGTTCCTTGTCAGCTAAAAAATAATTAGGAATTAGCGGCATTAAATGTTAGCCAATCAGGTGATCACAACATTTACATCTCTTCGAAAAATTCGTGAAGAGAGACTGAGTACTAAGACTAATGGTGTAAGTTATAAGTTTGGAAGGTTATAAGAAAACTTCGCATAGTTAGGTTTTCTTTTTAGTTCTATTCATTAGACGCCTTTTCCTTAGATTAATATTTGCGTCAATCCCATAAAAAATGCCATAGTTGTTTAAAAATAGTGAATTAATATCAGAACATATATTTTTTTTTTAAATGTCTCGGTGAACATAGCATATTTTGGGAATATGGTTTCTGCATATTAGAAAAATTTTAAAGATTTAAAAATATTGAAAATAACGAAAATATTAAAAATAAGAAAAATATTAAAAATAAGAAAAATATTAAAAATAAGAAAAATATTAAAAATAAGAAAAATATTAGACCTAGATTACAGCTGTAACAATAGCTGTTTCAAAGACAATCAACTAAATTAGTTTCAATATGCATTTTGTAAAAAATAAATATTGCTTTGTTAATTAAATTGATTGATTTTTATTTTATCTAGTAGTTTAACAAATCAATGTTAAATATTAACTGAAAAACACGAGGTATTAGAAGAATTTCGGAAGTAAATATTTTATGACTCTTATAAAAAGTTATGATTGTACGATATTATATGTAATAAGCATTTTTCAGGAAAAATTAAATTGAGGGCTTAAGCTTTTTCCGAATTTTATATTCTATAAAAAGGAATTAAAGTCCAAATATGGAGAAAAATTTTTTAATAAATCATAAAATATACAACAAAAATTAATTTAATTTTTGTGAAGAAATACCCTAATAAGTGATGTATTAGTAATCAACGCAAATTATTATTATGCACGGAAAAAACAATTCTTGTCAAATTTCCGTACTGTATGGTAATAATATTTCTGGTAAATGTTATTAATAACATTAATTCTGGTAATAAAAACCAAAATATGCGGTATTCAAATCATTCATTTGGCAATTTTTCCGCTCATATGGTAACGATTTATCGGGGATTCTGGTTTTCAAAATTATAGTTCTTATTACCACACAGTTAGTAAAGAATATAAAACAGAAAAATAAATTTATCCGAATAATTGGATTTTATGCCATATTCTGAAATATCATGATAAAATTACCAAATTTTAAAGCATTTTTAAAATTTTTATCACATATTATAAAACCATATTTTTTTAATTACATTACAAAAACATTACCAAATCTCCTAGGTAAGAAATATAAAATTTTTTGTTGTTCAAATTAAGGCAGAAATACGGTAAATTTTCACATATTCTTGTAGTTTTGATCATATTTTTTTTTTCGGTGCAGAAAGCTTAATATTGACATGTTCACAAAAGCTCTACAATTCTGTGTCCACACTAGTTCTGTTCAAACATTTGTCCACTTAAGATCATCAAGGTATCTTTGAATAAATTGGATAGAAAGAAACAATCGAATGGGGTGGAGCTTTTTAACTGTTTTGGTTTGAATGCTTATACTTGCTTCTTAAGTAAGGTGATCACCAAAGCAAGGAAAGAGGTTCAGCCGATTCTATTGGATAACAATCTATGCTTTGTGTGTGTTTGAAAAAGGGATAACCTTTTCGTATGCTTCAGAATGGGAATTTGCTTATATTTAGAGCAAAAATGAGGCCTTTATGAGGAAAATATTTACGTTTTGACTTTAAGTTTGGCAAAAGTTAACTTAGCTAAGGCACAAAATGAAAACACGACTAGTTGTCTATTACGAGTAAAGATTCAGTTTGAAAAAATCAAAAAGGTAAATTTAAGATTCAGATCTTCAAAATTTCAACCGCAATGAGATACTAGTTTGCAAAATTCAGCTGCTTTCCTTACTTAAAGTGTTATGAAACTAAGTCAGTTCAAATAAAGTTACGTTTATTCAAAATAAATAAATAAATAAAAAGAGGAAGTTTTCGTTTCTGATTTTGTTACTCAAAAGCTATAGCTATAACAGGAAAACCTTAGATGAACCATGCAGATCAGGGATAATGTTTTATAGTTGGTTTGAGCCAAATCATTGGGTAAAAAATTATCCACGTTTTCATGTTGTCTTCTATTCGTAATTGCATATACTTTGCATTAATTTTCTAAAACAAACATTTACACTAAGGGTTTTTAAAAACATTACTTTGTAAAAAGCTAATTTTACAAAAAGATCAAACACTAATTTTTTAAAAAAAAAAAATTATTAGCACTTATTCTTTGTAAAGGTTTGTAAGTGATCCTCCCCTCTTCTAACTTTGAAATTATATTTTTAAATTTTTGTTGAATATTTATTGTATACAATAATGCAATGAAACAATATGCTCGCAAAATATTTCGAAGCTCTTGCATCAACGGCTCCTTAATCTTAAAAATTTCTTTTAAAAAGGCAAATTTCAAGCTCAATGTACAAAATCAAGATTTTACTTTTTTTTTTTTTGAAGCTTACTGAATAAAAATAATTCGAAAATGATGCAAAATATAAATACGTTGCTATTATAATTTAAAATTATACATGAAATCATTATTATGGCTAATTTCAAATGATAGCACGAATAATAGAGAAAATATCTTTCTTTTGACAAAAAATAAATACTTGAACTATTCATCTTTTTTCTTTCTTCGAGTGAAAACTCCGCTTACAAATCAAAACTAAAGAGAGATTTTTTTAAAAAGTTAAAGGTTTTTAAAGCTTTTTTTTTTAACATAGGTTACCAAACTAGAATATTTGGGCGCTTATTGTTCCCATCGTAATAAAATATTCTTATATATTCCTAAAAGTTGAAAGAGTTAATACTTCACATAGTTCATTGTTTAATTTTTGTAACTGAAACACTTGGAACCCGTGACCACGTATTTAATCTGCACTAACAGTTAAAGAATGAGACAAACGAAAAAATATATTTTTTGAGAAAGAGAGTTTCGAAAAATTGCGATTATTCGAACTGTAACAGTAGCTGAAAAGCGATGTCATTATTAAAAAACACATGCATAGAAGGATCATGAATTGTAAACATTTATTCAACTAAAATACAATTTCTATCATAGTTGAAAGCATTTTGAGCTTAGAATGATAAGAGCCATAACAACGAGTGTAAAGTAATAAACATTTTACATATTATTTTGTTCTTCTTCTTCTTCCTCCCCCTCTTCTTCTTCTTCTTTAGTCATTTTTTTAAAGTTGTTTTTGCATTTTCTAGTAGGTTGTGGTAGTGGATAGAGTACATATGGTTTTTGAATTCCATTCCAATAGCCCTTCGAAATAAAGTAATAAAAATATTATCAATATAATTTTTTAATTAAAATAAATAAATAAATAATATATAACAGCGGTTTCCAACTGGCGGCCCGCCAAGCCTTTTTTTGTGAAATATATTAGTTGTCATTTTTTGCGGACAATTTTCTTAAAAAAGCTATATGGGTTTAAAATACTTTTCTTTCTTTAAAAAAAAACCTAATTTCTTCGTTTCTTTGAAATTTAACAAACCAAAGGGACAAAAAAAATTATTTCTCAGGTTTCGCATCCAAGAAAATATTTATTCAAGTACAAAAATAATCGTGTATGTTGCTTAAAAATCTACTTCTAATTTTAATTTGTAATTCAATACTTTTGTTTTGTACAACTTGATAAAAATCTGACAGTAATATTTAATGTTTCTTCAAACATAAAAGAGTCCTAGTTAAAATTTTGATAAAGTTGCGGCCCGCCATTTGACTGGTGTTTTTAATTGCGGACCACGGCCTCATGTAAGTTGAAAACTCCTGATATATAGAAATAATAAATAAATATAGAATATATAAGAAATAAATAAAACTAGTATAATATAAATATTGTAGGGTAAGAACAAAAAATTTGCTTACAAACATTGAATTTTTTTGTTATGAAATTCCTTGAAAAAGCAAGAAGTTTTATGTTAATTGAGTTTGTGCCTTTAATGTTAATAAGATTTTGCTTTATGCCTTTTTTTTAACATCTTGCGCTAGAATATGAAATTCTCTTTTTTAATAATATATATATTTTTAACTGATATTTTGCCAAAAACGTTTCATTTCAAAATAATTATACTCAGCATATTTTAATAAATTTATGAAGTCAAAAATATTTAATTTAAAAATTTACTTTTAAAAAGTATTACAAGATTACATAAGTAAAGTATTTATGGAACAAAAAAACCATTGAAACCCACTATTATTAAATTTGAGGTATATCAAGATGCTCAGATGCGAATGCTACTTTTTTATAACGCAGCTGTCATATTGCATACATTAATCTCTCAATTTATATTGGAAATAAATCAATTTTGTTAACTTTCAAAATTCTTAATATTCGCTAAAATTTTGGGCTCAATCCCCCAAACTACAGCATTTTCAAAAACTGGGATTTTTGCATCATTGTCCCCAATTGACGAAGACCTTTACTTTAGAATATAAGACAATGTAAAAATAATGAACAATAAGTCATAAAGTAAAAACAAATATACCTTTAACCTAAAAGTTTTTTTTTTCATTTTAAAGAAATATTTCTTGAAAAGAAAAATATTCATTTAAACATTTATTTCTTCAATTTAATTCAGATTTTTTAAGATGTTGATAATTCTTACAACTCAATAATTAGATCAAAACATGCTTCTTTTAGTATAAAATATCCACTTATTTTCCTTTTAGAGATTTGCCAATATTTGTTAATAGAACCCATATAATATTTCCTGCAACGTTTTTTGTCCTTTTCTGAAACCATAAAACGAGACCTATTCAGTCTTCTAATAATGACATAAATGTGTTTCGAAATATTCGAGCAAAAAGATGGTCTTAAATAAGGTAATTACTGCATTATTTTATCCGTGTAAGTTTCGAGCTACCTATAAACGAAGAAATAACGTAATATGAGTAACTTAGAATAGTTACTTTGTTATTATTAAAAAAAGGCAGGAGCCAAAAGTATGAGAAATATAAGAAACTGAATAACGTTTTTTACATTATATTCAATTCAAATCGCTATTATCTATTTTTTTGCAATTCTCGTTATAATGTTAATAAATAATATTGCAATATAGGTTTAAATTAGTTCATTTCAGTTTAAACTTTCTTAAAAGAGAAAAAAGTTAATTTACGAATGTACAGTAATTTTAAATCAATTTCTATGGATGAAAAAAAAAAAACTTTCTCGAAAACAACTTTTTGGGGAACAGGATCATGACTATTTGGCAAAAAATAAAAATTTGATGACCAACGGAAATGCTTTAATACTATATTGCTGTTGACGTATGCCTGTTTTAGGCAGAGGGATGCGATTGTTCTTGTTTTCCAGTGGCGCCATTTATGACCAAGAATTCGACTTCTGCCACGCCCATACGTCACATCCGCTTATAGGTCGGACCCATTCATATATCCATTCATTCATCCACAGACCCTAATTTTGACCTGAATCAGAGAACGGTCGATCTCCAATCCAGTACCCCCAAAGGTTTTGATTTGTTATGGGAACATGGAGCACTTTGTGACTCGACAGATTTAGCGTGCACCAGTCACCAATTACGGGGAGTCTTCGGCCGGCGTGGTTCGAACCCACGAACTCTCGGACACTGGCCCAGCGCCCTACCGGCCAGGCTATCCCGGCTTTAATGCTATGTAATTTATGGTTTGGTACTTAAAAGGGAGGAGAGACTTAGGATGCCTTTCTCAGTTTTGAGAAATTAAATTTTTTAAATATTTTTTAAAGAAAATATTCTTTCAATATTTTTAGTTTTTTTACTCTTTTTCACGCCATTATAATTAATAAAATATTTATACTATTATTTTTAAATTACTAGTGACAACTGGGTCAACCCTCCCTCTTTTCAAGGAAGTTTTACTCGAAAGAAGGGAGAGGAATCTATTTAATATAAATGAAATAAAATGCCTTTTTAAAATGACATATAATGTACAGAATTAGCTATTGATTCTTCATTTTTCATACAATTCCAGATTCATGAATTGAAAAATAGACAAAAATTAAAATCAACAGCAGTTTTTATCCAAGTCTAATTTTAAACCCGATGTTGTCTATTGTTAAACCCAAAGCAGAAATTTATGAGGAATAAATTTATGTAAAGCTAGGATTTTCTTATATAAGTATCTGAAAACTGATAATTTAATCCTAAAAGTACTAATTAAATACTATTAATAATTTCCAAATAGGTAAAAAGAATAGTACTTTTTGTAAATGAATGTTTTTATGAAAGTGCTTTATAATCTGTCATAATAATAATAAAATAGTGTTACATACAGGGAATCTGTCTCCCGATGAGCGATTACATTGCATAGACAATGGAGCAAATGAGTACAGATGATTAAGAAACGCAGCATTTCCTTCACTCCAATGTATCGATTCATAGTTTTCTTCAACTGGTTTTGATTCAGAAGTCATTTCGTCGTTATATCTGTATAAAAAAAAGTAGACATGATTGAAATATAATTCCTAAAGAAATATTTGGTATTACAGTCAAACCCCGCTGTACTGAACTTTCAAGGGACAAAAATTTTGGTTCACTATAACCGGGAGTTCACTATATCCATACCGCAAACAATTTAAACTAATGGTTCTGAATTCCTTCCTTGTATTATACATTATTTAAATAAATGACCAATAAAATGAAATACAAAAATGACTATAAAGCAATATATAGTAACAAAAAATGTGTTAAATTTTATTTTTATTACTCTTCGTCTTGCGTACAAAAAATTTAGGGATGATCTTCATTTAGGAATGAGAAATTGAGATAAATGAAGCAAACAAGAAAAAGTGCTAATGGCTACATCTCACTCGATAGATTGCTTTAAAAATCGGTATATGAATTATATGTAGAAATTTCAAAATTACCAGAAAATGAAGAAGAAAAAATTTGAAGAAAAAGTCGAAGACTGAAAAAGTTCGTAATATCCAACGTCCACTCTTTTTTTGGTTCACTATATCCACAAAAAATAACATTATATGTGTATAGCAAGGCACGAGAGTGAACGTTTTGTTCACTATATCTGGGAGTTCACTATAAAACCGTGTTCACTATAACGAGGTTTGACTGTACTAACTAATCCCGAATAAAACGTAACCAAGAGGAGCGAAGCATGGACAACTGAGAAAAGAAATATTTATATATACATTAATGTTTTCATAAGCATTGGCCAGCTTAACAAGATTGTGAGACCAACATTTGTGGGGGAAATGTTTTTAACTCTTGTTCGATTTTCTCCTTTAGTTCGGCGATGGATGTCGGGTTATCTGTGTAGGGTAAACTAACCAGTGAAGGAACACTTAAGCTTCGCTTGCCTTTAAAAAAATCATATTAATTTCAAAATTCATAATTTTAGTTAAGTGACAGTGTTAACATATTTGTTACTAATTGTAAATTATGTAAAAACATTGTAGAGAACTTACATAATATTGTTTTAAAGTTTTGGAGGTTCAAATAACAAGTAGTAAGAAGACCAAGTGAAGGAACAGCTCTTACCAGTGATGGAACACAAAATTTCCCAGTAAAGGAACACTTAATTTTGGTTATTTTTTAATGCTCTTTATGAATTTATAAGCCTTACAAAGATTTCAAAACAAGCCTATTCTCGAAATTATAACATATAAATACTTGGAAAATGTTAACTTTTTTTTGTAATCATGAATTGAAAATTAAAGTGTCAACATATTAACACATACTGTTCATTCACTGGGAAATCTATGCCCAGTAAAGGAGCATGCCTGTTCCCTCACTGGTTAGAAGTTGTTTTCCGTATTTTTAACATATTTTTGATGCGGAACATCACTAAAGGTACAAGAAAATTAAAGTTTATCTTTTATTTTCATTAACTTAGAAAAAAACCCAGTAAAGAAACACTTGTTCCTTCACTGGTTTTTCATCGTTTGGTGATCCAGTGAATAAACACCCCCTTATCTCAGTCCTTTATTATGCTATGATGCTTAAAAAAGTAAAATGCAACTTCAATAACTATATTTTGAATTCTCTTTTTCACAATGAGAAAAATAAAACTATTGCATGCAATTAATTCCACTTCAAACATATAAATACAAATACTCACCTTATAATTTTTTCAAGGAAACAATGTGTTACAGAGATAATAACAAATTCAAAAATTTTTCCAGAGAAGTCTAATTGATCAGGTAATCCAAAACATTGCTGGATGACTTCCTATTGTTTGGCAGTAAGCTATTATTACCAATCAATCTAAAGAAAAATTTTCAAATTCTTATTTTTAATCAATATATATGAAATTTTCCTTTACTGGGTAGTGTTCCTTCACTGGTTGGTTTACGCTACACAATTTTTTTTTAAAATATTCTTATAGAAACAGTCTATAGGGCACAAGTCCACATTTACGGAGGCTACAGTTCTTTGGAAAGCAAGTCGTCCTAAACAAAACTCTTTAAGGGAGGAGAAGGTTGACCTAAATATATGGGCACTGGCTCCATCCTGTTGCAATTACCATCTTCCTGCGGGTTCTAACAAATTGCATGACTATGTCCCGATTGCTGAACTGATTGTGCTGTCAAAGAACAACGGTACCATGATTTGTTTACGTGAATATCCTCGCTTTTCGTGGATTGCGTTTTATGTGGGACATACTATCCTAAATCGCTCATTTAAATAATCCATTCGGATAAGTATGTCCAACAAGTGACCTGTGGTTGTTGCCAACTTATTTACCCACTACAACTGATAAAAATAAAATTAAAATGAAATAATTATTAAATTACTTTGCATTATTTGTAATGCGACGAAATTTTAAAATTATATTTAAATTACATGAAAATTTTAAAATATACAATTTAGAATAATAAAATCCGTTGTAAATGAGTAAAAAAACTAAAAACTAACAATTTAATGCACTTCTGAACCTAGGAATCTCATTGACAAAGTTTAGAATTATTCTTTTCTTCTTTTTTTTTCACTAAAAGCTGGACATTCTATTTTCTTATCATTGGAACCATTTGTATGATATTTGCTTTCAGAAAGAAAAACAACCAAAAGAATTGCATTTTTTAAAGCTGTCATTCAACTCTTTTTTCGAATTAATGATTAAATCTTGACAAAAACTATTAAAAAAATTAAATTTTTGAACTATTTTTAAAGCCCGTTTAATGAAATGGTTTTATGTTTTTCAGCATCTTTTAAAAAAATACTCAATTGTAAAGGAAAAGTAGTAAAAATCGCATTCTAATTAATCTTTAATGTGAGTGTCACAAAACAAAGATAAAACGGGAATTTATGCATTCATACCTTAATTGAATTTTTTAATTAAATGTAATAAATATTTATCACAATAATATAATTAAGCATAATTAAAATTCTAAAGTAAATAAAACCTCGTTAAAAATGCATTGTTACGCGATAAATAATCATTTATACATTTAAATAGTGACTCTAAATTAAGTATGTGAATAGATAGACTATTCAGTTGCGATAATGGTAAATAATGTCGAAGAAAAAACGGCTCCGACTAACCGTTATCTTTATCTTAAGAATGAAGGGTATCGTTATACAGCAGAAAATAAAATACAAAATATAAATATTACTTCTATTTTGTCTTCATTTCACCTTATCTCTAGGGAGAAATAGATTTGCACCTATTTTTAAAACTCGTTTAACTTAAAATAATCGAAGGCAAAAAATTATTTTCATTTTTCATCAGTAATGATCCGGAAAAAAAATTCAACTATATGGCCTAAAATTCCTTTCGTCATCTTAAAATACGTAATTTTAAATGACAAATTACTTGAATAATTACTTAGATATAAAAATTCTTAAGATCTTATTCATAATTTTTACTTCTCAGAAACTGTTTGACCGATTTCTTACAAATTTTAGACTTTGTTATGAATGTGTATAATGTAATTCACTCAATTTGAAAGAAGTAAGTAGATTATTAAGGGTCCTAAATTCTCAACTGGTATTTCGACTAAATTATTTGGCTTCTAACATCTTCCTGTCGGTGTTCCGATAACTTACGGGTCAAAAATGCAAAATAATTTTTAAAAAATGGTATATTTACTTAGAGATAGTGCTTTTTTTGAACTTGGTTTCGAACTTTAACTGGTATCTGCTGCAATTGATAATCTAATTTCAAGTACCGTCATGTGGGGCTACTTTGTGCAAATTCGAATTTGGCACTTTTCAAGCGCTGCTATTCAGCATTATGTTTTTTTTACGTTCAAAATGTATGGAATTTGAAGATAGAAGTCTCCTCTATTACTGTAAACATTTTTTTAGAATTTTAAAACAATCTCAGAGTGTGTTTATCCAATGTCAACAACTTTCCGAGAACGTCGGACGCCGAAAAGTGAGGGTGGAAACTTTAGCTGTGAAATGCAAAGACGTTGATTAAACAATTGTCGTAAGTGCAAAATTTTTTATTTATATATTGATAAACAATTATATAATGTTAGCGTTAAAAAAATTTGAAAATTAATAAGAAATAAACGGAAAATGAAAAAAATGCACTGTGGGGCTACTTTATGCAAAGTTTCATTCGTTTTTTTTTCGACAGAAAAATTGTCAGACGTTATAAAAAATACCTGGAACAAGAAACTACCGTGATTACTCTTTAGAAAAGCTGCAACAATGTTTGCAAGCAGTTGCTGGTGGTATGTCGATTGCAGAAGCTTCTCGGAAGTACAAAATTCACAGAAATACTATCTCTAATAAAATTCACTAGAAACACGTGAAACGTGCTGGCAAACTATTATTTTTCTTTTACAAAGGCTTTTCTAATGAATTAATCAAACGATTTAACACATAAAAATATATTTTATAGGACATCAGGTGATTTTGACAGAAACTGAAGAGCAAGTTCTGTCATGTTCGTTCAAGCATGCTATGTTCAAATTTATCAATATTATAAATGTTAATGAATATGTAATAATTATTATTTTTGAAATTTCATCCATTTCAATGTTCAAAAATGTATATGGTTTCCTTTTGTTTAAACTCAAGTGTTTTGAAATAAACATTCTTTTTAAGAAAAAAATTCTTTATAAAAAATGGTTTTTTAACGCTGAAAATTATTTTCAAGCTAATATCTTTGCATATCTTGATGTTTTTGTCATTAAAAATGTCAACAATTAACTTTTTTAACAATTTTATATCAATATTTTACTAAAAACAGGATTATTAAACTGAATTCCTATCGCTGCACAAAGTAGCCCCACTTGGGGGCTACTTTCTTATAATTTGTAAATATTAAATACAAATAATGCCAATATTGATCAAATTCACTCGTCTGAGTCCAGTTATGAATATAATACCGATAAATTTTACTAAAGTTTGAATTAACATAGTTTTTTTACATGTCAAAGTACAAAAACTGCGATATCCTGCACAAAGTAGCCCCACATGACGGTAGGTCAAAAGTTGTAACGCTTTAACAGCTTTTGACCTAATGGCCGAATTTGACTTGATGAACCTAAACGTTTCTAAGTATAACATTTTCACTTCACATTGTATATTACACACAGACTATAATATTAATTATCATAAAATAAATTAATTATCATGAAGTGAAACATCTCTTTTTAAGTTTTTTGAAAGCTTAGAAAGTTTACCTGAGTAGAAATAATTAAGAAAACGACACATTATTCGATTGGCATTTATCGATTGTTGCAATAATGATGTAATTATCACCTGACAAAGTTAAATTTGAAATTAAGTTCTAATTCTTCGTGAATTTTTTTTTAATATCCGAAAAAATTTTCGCGGTTTCAATCATATTAAACTTTATAGCTAGCTCAATTTTGTGCCCCTTTTAACATGGTGGCTTTGGTAGATACCACACTGTTAGAATTTTCTCTCTAAAATTACGGTAAAATAACCGGCAGCAGTCTGTCTATCCAACTAACCTAGAAGTTTACGGTAAATTTTTTTTTACCTTTACAGTTTTAAAATCGTTTTTAACTTGTTAAAAAACCATTAATACCAAATTATGCTATTTTTTAACCATTTACAACTAGTATGGTTTCAAAATTGCTAAAAATACTAGATATGGCAGACAGCTCAGCAGCTTTATGGTGCTGATATCTATGCGCGAATGAGAGTATCGTATATTAATATCCCAAGGTCATAAATTAGGGAGTGCAAGATACTGATAACTTTTCATGTGCTTAAGGGATTGGAGGAAACGCTGGGACTCGAACCCCCAGTCTGGCAGATATGAGATTGACAGATAATCCCTCTCAGCTATAATGTGTAGCCAGCTGCAAGGAACTAAGTGGCATCATTAGCTGGGGACTGGTTGGTGCGATAAAATTCTGGTTGTTTAACCGTATTAGGTGAAAATAGTAAATAACCGATTTTTCTCACAATTTACAGTTTGAATACCATCTTATTTATGGTTATTTGACTGTTTTGTTTGAATATGGTAAAATAACAATTAAATAAATTGTTATTTAACCATTTTTTCCAAGGAACTTCTAACAGTGCAATTTTTGAGGCATAGAAATAAGAAGAAAAAACAATTATATTCAGAGTTAGAAGAAAAGAAAGAAAACAGAGCTTCATATTTTCTTCATATATGTCAGTTTTTAAATTTTTGGAGAAAAATAGTTATATTTAGCTTAAAATGGTGGTCACTAAATGTCGTTTAATTTAAAGCCATGGTTCGTAAGCATTTAAATTTAGAACCATTGAACTATGAATGTAAAATTGTTATTAATCAATTACACTGAAGAGCCAAAAAAACTGGTACAGGCATGAGTATGCAAATAAAGGGGTATGGAGCCAATCAAAGTACAGTGCTGCGATCGGCAACACGTATATAAGACAACGAGTGTCTAGCACAGTTCTTAGAGACCAGGCACCAGGGAGATTCGCTCAAGCCTCGCTAGAAACAAGACGTGTTATCTCTGCGCAGTTATGCCTTATCATAGAATAGCCCGCGGCGGAAAGGTGCTCCCCTCAGGCCGCTCTCAACTACCGATTACCGTTGATCAAGCCTCGTCAGATGAATTACTTAAGAATTGTGGGATTCCCCCACAATTTCTCCTCCCGAGAAAGAACATGGACAGAGATGAAGCAAAAGATTACTACTATCAGTTTACATTGGAAGAACTGGTAAATGTGAGAGCACCCTATTTTAGGTTCCTAAGGAGTCTAGACTGGCTTACAAGTCCTGTATATTATTACATCCAAAGAGGAGGTGATGGAATAAGCTACGCCATTGATACAATGGAACAAAAGATGAAGAAGGAGAATGATCTTAAGAACGAAACTCCAGATACCCTCCCAGAATCCAAAGCTCAAACGACTGTGGAAGAGGACGCAACCAAAGACACAGTGTCTGTTCCATTCATTATACTGACTGATATGGATACTACAGAATTTCCTGATCTCTCGGAGAAAAGGAATAAGAAAAAGGGGAAAAAGACGAAAACGAGTGTCAACCAGGCGACACTTCTCGACAAAACTACAGAAGCCGAGCCCACCCCAGTCCCCGCTCCCGCCATCCCAGCGGACCCAGTACCGGTAGAGTGTGTGAAGGATGCCGACTTGGTTGAACCCACCACTTCTAACACCATAACTATGGACTCGACTCCTAACAAAAAGATAAAAACCCTTATCAGAGGACTTCAAATTAATACGGAAATTCCAGTTACTGAGAAATATCTCATCGAATTCGGACTTAAACCTGATAAAATAGTGCAACTTAGAAGAAGAAGTGGGCAGGAACTTAGGCCCCTCCCACTTTTCCTCATCATACAAACAGATACGCCCACCAAAAGGAATATCTACAACATTAGGTCAATGCTCGAGAATACAGTTAAAATTGAAAGATTTAGAGGAGGGCGATTTCAGATACAATGCTATCGGTGTCAAAAATACGGCCATACCCTACGCAGATGCCCAGCAACCGAACCAGCCTGTATGAAATGCGCCGAATCCCACTACACGTACGTATGTACGAAACCCAGATCATCTCCTGCTAAGTGCATCAACTGTGATGGTGAGCACCCGACCTGTTTTTCAGGCTGCGGTGCAAGATCCAGAAAATCTAACAAAGGAAGAAGTGATCAACCTATAACCCCTTATTTCCGAAGCGTCACGAAAAAACATCTACATGCAAACTCCGGATAGGTGTTGTTTCGTGACTCTCCAGGTGTATAAGGTGGGGAAGGTAGCTTCGCGGTTGTTGGGGTTCATTGGGGGAGGGGAGAAAATAGGATTGTCAGTTAACATCAATTAGTTCCCTCCCTATGCATTGTTGAAAAGTTTTCTCCTAAGGTTGCTATTCTTAACTTTAAAAATTGCAGGCATGTCTCTTAGAGAAAGCGCCAAACACCAAATTTTATCTTCTAATGCAAACTTCACGGAAAGACACTGTTTTAAATCAACAAATGGACGTATCCTGTGCTATAACGAAATGCTTCACAGCCCTTTTTTATAAAAAATAAATAAATAAACGTTTTTCAGAATTGATGTTAAAGTATTTACAATTATTTAATCAATAAGAATTTATAATTGTGTCAAATTACAATTAAAACTAAAACATAGCGTTTTTTTATTCTTCGCGGGAATTCCTAAGAGCTGCTATACTTTAATAATTCTTTTCTCTTAGCCACAAGAGTTTGTCATAGTGCAACCGTTAAGCAAACTTCGAATAATTATGGAACATATATTAATTTCTTCGGTTTAATAATTTTTCTTTGCATTAACACTTTAAATTACAATACGAAATTATAATTTTTTTCATATCACATTATGAAATTTTATTTTTGAAGCAAAAAAAAAAAGAACCATTTAATCAACGGCTATGTTCATTTGTGACAATTTGACTTGTTAAAATCGTGCTAAATATAAGTATATATGAATTTAAAATTTTTTCTTTTAACTGAAATTTAAAATAAACTGTTACCATATTGGATTTCCATGTCGAGTTTACTGACAAAATAGCCTAAACTGACGAAACTGTACTTCACTCTAACCACATTAAATATTCGCTATTCATAGGAATAAGAAAGTTGTTTAATTAATTCTGTCAAACATTGATTAACATTTATTTTACACTTGTTAAAATACATCCGTGGGTAAAAAAAATAAATAAATAAAAGAAAGAAGGAAAAAAAACACTTTTGTATTAGAAAAAAAAAAGCGTTTGTAATTAGCGCATACAGAAATTTGTTTGATATTTCAACTTAATTACCTAATACAATTGTTATTCTCAAGTCTTTGGAGGTTATGATGCTTAAGCAATTACCTTATACTTAATTTTTCTTATTAAAAAGTGGAATCAAATTTTAATTACATAGTTTTTCGCGGAATTTTTTTTCAAAACAATATATCTAGTACACAGAGGAAATGTAGTGTTTTATACGTACATATACGAATTAATGTGCTTTTGAGCAGGTACACAAGGAAACCTCAGGAACACTTACATAAAACTTTCGAATAGTCTTCGAATGATAAAGATCAATGCTTTATTGTTAAATAATAATACGCCGCATAAATCGATAAAGGAAAAAAAAAGATTGAAATTGAAAAAGGACTGATTTCTTGTTTTAGTTACTTTTTTAAATTTAAAAATGTATAACAACATTAAAACTTATATTTTTCATTATGATATGCGTCGTTATGTTACTCGATATTGATCGCGAATAAAGAAACTTAGACATTATCTTTTAATATTTTATGGTGCATAAAAATATTGAAAATACAATACATTAATGTCTACAAATTTATTTCAATGTAAGAAAAGATACGAATTTATTCTAAGGAATTTTCAGTATTTCTACTTTTTTCAATATCTTTTTCGTTTATTTTTGTTCAGAAAATGTTTAGAAATAAACGACCTAACGAATTTTCGAAAATGTTTGAAAGCCTTTCATTTGTCATACAAAAATCAAGTTTTTATCGATCAAAATACTACTTTAATTTCTCATTGATTCTCAACCTCATTGATATCAAACCGTTTTAATGTTATTCAAAATGCTAATGATTAGTGTTAATATTTTACTAACTTTAAATAATAAATATCTTCTTTTTTTTTCTTTTTCTTAATTATGCGTAATCATTTTTTTTTCTTCATAAAAATCATTCAGTATTCTATTTCAAATTTATATTACTGTGGTAGTACTCCCTTAGGAATATTTCTTTTTTTCGCGGCAAGGGAAGGACTAATGTTTGTAAGTATTCTGAGTAAGGATTTACACAATACGGTTGTCCACTATTTGCTCTACGTAGAAAAATTTCACAAAGCTTTTTGACTCCTCTTCACCACAGGGCATCTAAACTATCCTACTAACCCACAGTTACCAGAGGCAGAAATTCTTTCAATACTTGTCTATTCCTTCTTCATTGTTACTTGTGGAATTACAATAGCTGCGGAAAGGCATTGTAAGGTATTGCACACAGTAAACGTCACCAAAGAAAAATACACAAAATTCAAACACTTCATTTTCTGTGGGTTTTTTTTTTTAAATTCAAGAAAAAATTATACTATATTTTTTTTTCTGGGAGAGAGATTAACGATCATCTTAAAAAATAAGGAAAAAACACGGAACACCTTAAGAAAAATATATAGATAAAACTGATATTGGAGGAAAAAAAGTTAGAGAAATTCATATTCAAACATTGTCACACCAAAAGGTCGTGCAATTTTCATCAGATTTATAAATATAATATTAACTAAGTACTGTTGGTTTTTCTATGGTGATAAAGTTAAAGATATCTAGCCTTTTTTCTATTACACTTTTTCTATTGTATTTAATTAGTCTCTTTTAGTAAATAATGTCTAATAATTCAACTGTTAGTCTCTCTCTCTTTAAACAATAACATGAGTTAATTAAATTTTAATTGTTTTAATTAGGGGAAAATAATATATAGTACTTCAATTTATTAAGTGCAAATTTTTCATGCATTTTCAATTTCATATATACCTTCTCTGATCGACTACGTACCCTAGTTTATGGTGTTTCCCATAGATTTAAGAAAAAAAATAGAAAGATTTTTTATCCACACATAAAAAAAATATAATTAAGTAAGTAAATAATTAAGCAGAGACATATATTGTTACTAATGCAAAGTAGAAACAGAAAATTATAAGTAATAAACTTCCTCTACTTAGTTATTTTTCTCTCTTCTTAATTTTTTTTTTTCAAAATAAGAAATGTGATTTTTATTAGAAATAATGAAATTTAATGTCTAAAAACTAATACTTAAAAATTAAAAGATTTTAAATATTGTGGGCATTTTTTTTTTTTTTTTTTTTTTTGCTGGCAGCCAATCTTAAAACAGATTTAACAATATTTAGAATATTTAATAAAGATTTTGAAAACAGAACTTTTAAGGAATTTAAAATACTTGTTCAAAAAAATCTAATTGAGGAGAAATTATAATTTAAAACTTTAAAGATTTCAATGATATAAGAAATTACATTGTATAGTGATATTTAAATTTTAAATCACTTCACAAAATCAACCATTAAATAAATGTAAGCATATTCATAAAATAAATTTATTTCAATGGTACCATTCAATTGAAATTAATTCAAAACAATTTATTCAAAATCTGATGATTAATATTGGTAGACATAAGAAAACTCTATCATATTTTATGTAATCAAATCTTCATTTTTTTTCTTAAAGAAAATTCTTAAAAAGAAAACAATAGTTGTTTTGCTGTCTTTTCAGCTTTTTTTTCTCCTTTTTAAATTTTCTTTTTTTTTCTAATAACGCAATTGGAAACAGTTACCCAAGTTTTTTGTTCTGTTTCGATTTTAGCAATTTTAATAAATTTCAAATTTTGTCTATAAATTAATCATTTGAATACAATTTGAAAAAGACTTTAGTCCTAGTCAGTCATAATTTTCCTTTTATTTTCTTTTGAATAACCTCTTTGTCTATGCATGCTTAAATTAAAAAATAAATAAAAATCAACTGTTTCACGAGGGAGGAAACGAGGGGGACTAAGTCTAGTAATTTTCGTTATGAATGAATGTGGTCTGCCGTTTTTCTATGTGTTCTAATTTAGGAGAAAGTGCAATAATTTTTCTTCTTATATGAGGAATGGATAAAATTTCTAAAAAATCGTTTCTATTTCAAAAATATTTTGAAAGTTTGATTGGTCTAGACGACGTATAAAAGTATTTACTGTTAGCCTGCAAGAACGAGTGGGAATAATTTTATGACACCATGCATTCTATAAGTTCGTATTCCTGAAAAACTAGGAAAGAAACCTTTTCATCCCTTTCTTATTCGTAGCTTCCTCTATTTATCTTATTCTGCACTTATCTACCTTTTGTGAGTAATTAAAATGACATTTGGTCATTTTCCTTCATCACCAATAGACGTTTTATCATTTCCCCAAATATCTTCCAGTTTGTTCGACCAATTATTTTATTTTTTGGTGGTTGCTGAGTTCAGTGTATTATTTTTTGCTCCCAACTGAATTTTCTTGAATTTGTAAACAATGTTCACGAAAAGTTTTGCCGCAATACTTACAAGAACTGAGCTATCTAATAAAAATCCACAATTTGTACCTAAGACGCTACCTATCTGTGAATGAAAATCAAAAACCTTGCTATGTCATTGATTAGAATCACTAACTACGCTTTCAAATATTAAACGATTTTCGCCTGGAATCAACCAAAGTATAAAATAAAAACTTCTAGAAGTTTTTTAGACTAACGATTTGTGCCTTATTTTTTTTTCCGCCCCAAAACGTATGATTTCTGTCTGTAACTATTGTCTCCAATATAGCAAAATATATAAAAAAAATATATTATTATATACAAACATGTCTGCATTAAAACAATCATATCGAGTATAATATAATAATTTATATTCAAATTATCAGTGAAGTAAATATTATGCTTTAAATTTTATTGCGAAAAAAAAACAATGGTACACGTTTCAAATAATTTAGCAATAATTATTCAAAGTAAGTCTAAGACTAAAAGGTGATATATTTCTATAAAAAAAATTGTAATTTTTTTTTGCAACGTATAAATGAAATTCATTTTGCGTCAATCAAATTTTGAATCGCACAATACTTTGGCTAGAGTTGAATAGAAAATATGGCTTAACTTGATGTTTCTTTGCGGTTGTAGCAAATTTAATCTTGCACTGATTTTTCTGACATTGCATGTATCTCTTCTTATTTTGTTTTAAGAAATTAGAAATGTTTTTACCTCATTAATTAAATTTAAAAAAAAAATTATTCAGTGTGTTTATTTATTATTATTATTTTCTTTCAAGATTTAAGTTATTTTAATGCTATTAACCATGCAACATACTACTATTTCTATTTATTAAAATTATTCACGTTAATATTGAAAAAAAGAACATAAATGAAACATTTTACTTTTAAAAAAACTCAAGTATCAACAGGCTTTATTTAAAATGTTAATATAACGGAATGGATATTATCACCTTCCCGCTTCCTGCTCCAATGTGCTGTTTACTTTATTCATTTATTTAATATTTTAAAAAACTGAGTGTAATAAAAAATACTTTTAAAATTTAGAAAAAGCCTTCCAAATTATTAAAATTAATCAGATAGTATCCTTATTTGTATTAATTTCTTTATCGTTTATACTTTTTTTCTATAGAGAAAATTTAAAAACAACTGAATTACTTTAGTTCTGTTTTATATAAACTTTTGTTTTTGCAACAATAAACAATGCTTTGCACCTATGTGACTTATTAAAGCTTTCTAACGTAAGAAATAAATAAGAAAAAGATAATTAAATAGATAAATGAATAACATTTGTAAAATTACGACAGTAATTATTTTTTTTAAAAATTATCTAGGGCGAAATGTTTCTAAAAATATACGAACAAGAAGGATTCAAATACAGTTTCCGTTTTATTTATTTATTTTTTTTTTTTCGGAGAAGGAGGCCAGCACACCTTGATCGAAGAATATAGTGGTGTCAATCGCTATACAAAAGGGAAAGAATTCCCGATGTGTGTTGTGAATGATTGAGCCGGTTGGAAAGGGTACTGAGTTGAGGCGTGTAAGACGAATACCTGCTGCGTAATGAGAATATAATAATATACTATACAAAACACTTCTTGACATAAGATAGTAAAAGCTAAAATTTATTTTACTTTGGCCATTTTTGCTGAAAAGGATTGCAACCAGCAAGAAACATTTTCTTAGAAAAATAACAGTTGGGCTTCATTTAACCATGAAGAAATAACCACATTCTTTAATTTATTGTTGAACGTTTACGCAAACAAATTCCGATTCGACGTCAAAAGTGGTTATTGGGAGAAAAAAAAGAATCTGTAACTAGACTTGTATTTTAAAACTTAGACTAAATAATATACTTTCAAACTACAAAAGAAAATTCTTTTATTTTTATTAAAAAATGAATTTGAGGAATTCTAACAACTTTGAAATTCTCCATTATCAAATATTAATGTCAACAAATTGCTTAATATTACACTTATACCGTTAAAAGTAAATTATGCCTGATAATTATATACAAATTAGCTAAGATGATAGTATTCTATTTTTTCACAGATTTCTTTTCACTGAAAAAAAAAAGATACTAAACAGACTAATCCATCTTTCTGATTCTTCAATCATAAACTAACCATATATCTATAATAATACACACAAATAAATGTGATAACTTGTGGCCACCAGATGCGGGAATAGTTTTTGTTATAATTTAAAGTTAATGAAGCCGATTACACTATCCGAATGTTCTTGCCTACAAGATAGCGAGCACGTTATGTAAAGGATTAGTTCTTAAAGATGAAAACGCAGGTCTTGATATCATTCAGTTTTATTACTAATTTATTGAACAATATAAGATGTGCTCTGCAATAAAATGCTGCTCTAAATATTATCACTCAAAATTTAATAATTTTGAGTGATGATTCTATTTAATGAAAAGAAATAATATTTTTGTCTTAAGAGGTCCACTTAGAATATGCATATTATTTCATATAACTATTGATTTCTATGAAAAATTCAATACACAGGTTGATTTCTCAGAATGAAAATAAATATTTTTCAAAATATTGTTGTCAGAAAGGAAAAGATAATTTGGAATATATGGCCTTCATAGATCAGTAAAGAGAAAGATTGAAACTTATACCTTTAACTATTATGCCTTTCTATTACTCTCTCTGAATCTAATTATGGGGATCAAAAAGTATTACTCAAATAGTATAAGATTTGCTTACACTAAGATAATTTGGTTGAAAATAAGTGAAAAATATTATATTTAGCATTTTAATAATTTATGGTTATGAAATAGAGCGTGAAACACCCGTATCTTTTTCTGAGTTAGATAAAATCTTCCAAACACAGATCACTTGCAAACATTATATAGATATTTTTTTAAAGTTTGCCTTTATTTTCACACAAAGTTATTTTGATCTAAAAGAAACAATTTTCTTTAATTTTCAATTTTTACAATTTCTATAATTTTGAAAATCAATTTCGGATAACTTTTTTACATGTATGAAAATAAAATTTTTGTTCAAATTATTATATTCATATTTCATATTTTAGTATAAATATAATTCTGATAATCTAACAGAGTTTTTTAGAAACTATCATACTGTTTTTTACAATTAAAAAATACTGAAATAAGTTATAGATGGTAATTTGAGTGCAAGAAAAAGTATATATAAAAGGAACACCGGTGTCTCATCTTCGTCAAACGGTTAAAAAATAAAATCTAATATTTTTTAGGGACTGTTCAACTGATCATTTCGAGCCATGGGTATTGTCATTTATAAAACTAAGATAGCTAAATCGTTCAGATTCTGCAAAATATTAATCTTTAAACTTTAATCTTTAAGATTGAGCAAAATTTTATAATTTAATCTTTAAGATTCTGAAAAATTTAATGCAATATACTATTAAAAAACTATTTAATAAAAATCTCCATTTAATAAAAAATAATAGATTATTCAAATTATTTTTAAATTAAATAAACTTTGAGTAAAGAAGTCTCGAGATTCGATGTCGGAAGTGGTAAAACAGAGAAATTTGTGAGGTATGGTATACATATTATTTAAAGCTAAATTAATTATTCAAGAATTATTTGAAATAATGCAATGTAATAAAAAATTTATTGAAGAGCAATTTTTATCTAAACTTTTTACATTTCATGATTTTGTGAAAAAATCGAGTAAAAAAAAACAATAGAAAAGATGTAAAAAGAAAACAAAAAAAGAAGGAAGGAAACTTTTACAATTCTAGTTATTCGTCGCCAAAAAAGTGCTGAACTAACGTTTTGGTAAATGGGGTGTTTTAAACATATCCAACAATTTGTTGCTGCATGCATTTTTTCCCCACTTGACTGAGTTTCAATGAAGAGAAAGGAAAATCATTTACACCCCTTTTACTTATCTCACTGGGTGGGAACCATGGTCGAGTTCAAGTGAAAAACCTTCCTTCTGAAAACTGCCGTAACAGGGGAACTCAAAATCTCAGACCCTACCGGAATGAAAGAGTTAAAGACAACAGACACAGCGAGTAGATTTTTACTTCTCTTCAAGGAAATGAAAGAACTTTTGCAAAACGATGAGCTGGTTAAACTGCTTCGTTCCCTCCTCCCCGAGACACAGAACTAGAGTGGTTTTTCCACTGCCATCAAGTCATTTCTACACATGACCTCTACAGTATTATGCTGTGATGAACTTTTCATCTAATTTCATTTGAAATTTTATGCCTATTCAACTTAAGACTTTTTATTTTAGATGGATCGGTAAGTGGCGCTTCGCGCCAAAAGCCGAGATTACACCTATTTCCAACGTTCCAGCACAGTTCTTAGATCGGTTACTACTGCTACAATGCCAGGTTATACAGATTTAAGTGAGTTTGAACGCGGTGTTATAGTCGGCGCACGGGAGATGGGACATAGCATCTCCGAGATAGCAATGAAATTTGGATTTTCACGTACGACCATTTCACGAGTATAGCGTGAGTATCGGAAATCCACCAAAATCCCCAGACATGAACATTATTGAACATATTTGGGATGCCTTGCGAACGTGATGTTCAGAAGATATCCCCACCCCCTCTTACTCCCACTGGTTTATGGACAGCCCTGCAGGATTCATGGTGTCAATTATCTCCAGCACTACTTCACACATTGATCGAATCCATGCCACGTCGTGTTGTGGCACTTCTGCGTATTAGGCAGGTATACCAGTTTTTTTGGGTCTTCAGTGTAGAATGACAATGACAGCCAGGGACGGCTCAGAGAATGGAACGCTTGGTGGCTGGTTGAGTCTTATACTGTTTTCGGTCTGCACTGTGGATACTTTAGTATGGCAAATATCCATCGTGATAGAGGGATTATGGGTTAAGGTTCAATTAACGTCAGGCTAACCAAGGGATAGGGTCAAAGTTTTTTTTCTTCTCCTTTTTATGTTACAAAAAAAGTCACGCAATAGACCCTCCAAGTAAGAAAAAAAAAGGAGCATGAAATATCAAATAAATTTCAAAACATACAGCAGCGTCAACCAGTTCTTTGTAAGGTTTGTATAAGTTAAAAATATAAATACAAGTTTGAAAAATTTTAAATGTATTATGTAAATTTTAAAAAAATTGTCATATCATAGAGAAATTCACAGTATTATTAATTTTTTATAACTTCAACCTACATAATTTTCTTTTTCTGATTTTATTAAACGTACCGTAAATATACTTTACTTACTTATTCATGTAGTTGAAGTAATTATACAGAACTTTAGTGTCAATAGAACTTTTACAGACTTCTAAATTCATTTTTGGATAGTAATGGACATAATTTACACACATTTCGTCACTTATGGCATATCCACCCTAATAAAAAATTAATCATTGTATAAACATTTTGAGTAAGTATACAAAAGTCTGTAGTATATTTTAAAATGTGCCTCTCTTACAATACATCTAACATTACACATCTGAGTAGTACAAGGTATTACATATGAGTATTACATGTATTGAAATATCTCATTTGTCAGAAAACGTGTGTGTTATCGCCATTTAATGTTACTTAGGCCAATGGGGTAACTTAAACCCTTTTGTGAAGTAACTTTCAAATTTTGATTCTAGCAATACTGTTTTTTGTTTCAAATATAAGCTATGAAACTTCACTTAAATTTAAGATAATTACATCATAAATTTGAACCTTTCGTCATTACTTTAATCAACAAAGTCGCATTTTTAAGTTGAACTTCCTGCAAACATTTTTAAACATAATCTCAAACAGAACTTTTATGGTTGGTTTACTTCATTGATTATATTTCCATTTTGATTTTTCCTCCATATTTTTAAATTCATTCTTGTTTCCTAAATGAGTTAACAAAGATAGGCAAACTTTCTCCACAAGGATCAGATTAGAAGTGAGGGGTTCAGAAGGATACTTATATAACAATAGACACTTAAATGAATGTTTTTTTAATGTTAAAAAACCGTTATTGATTTTGTAATTCTGTAACTTAATTTACATTATTTATAAGATGATTTAACGTTCTTTAAGAAGTTAAACCTATTATGTTTAATTTTCAAGAACATTATTTCTTAATTAACTTTGCAAATGTCTTATTTTAGAAAATCTTGAATTTGTTGTAACAAATTACTTTTGTTTTTTCATTATATTGTAAGCAAATAATTCTAAAACTACGCAATTTAATCTCCTGGTAATGCTTTGTTTTAATTGTTAATTGGAATTTTAGTGATTTGTATCAGAGTTTTAAATAAAATATTTTAATTGCAAAAAACGTATTAAATATTTCCTTAGGCTTCTTGTTTTGAATATTTAATAAAATGAAAGTTAAAGAAAATCAAAAACTATTTGCATTACTTACCAAGGTAATATTTACTCTATCTATAGTAGAATAATGACACGTTGTCAACAATGCGTCTCCCTGTATTGAAAAAAGCACAAAAATGTGTGATTTGTTTTTTAAAGTAGTATAAATCCATTTAAAAAAATGAACTAATGGAAATTCAGCATGATCATATATGTCCATTTTTATATTCTAGTCATGCATTCAACGGGTATCGACTATATCGTAAAGTAATAACAAATAGTGGCTCATATATGCGAGTGCATATATTTCTTAATGGAATTTTATATATTTATTTATTTATTTTAAAATGGAAAGAGAAATATCTGTTATTGCGGCACTAAATGCAAAAGGAAAGATATAAATATTCTTTCAAATCAGGTAATTACTGATTTAAGAAATCAGGTAATCATATAAATTATAAAAATTTCCATTTTTAGAATTTTTTTTTTATAAAAAACAACCGCCAAGGATTTTTTAGCCTGATTTGACACTATTAAAATTGATTCATAGTATAAATAATTCCTAGCCTACACGTACCTCCAGGAGTATATGTAATCACCTCTGGGGTACATGGAATAAAAAGAAGATATAATTATGGGCAATAGTGTTTAACTTGAGTACAAGTTACTTAGAAACAGCTTCTCTATTTCTTTATCACCCTGACCAATCAGTTTTTAACTTGATTTCTAAGTTAAAAGTACCATAATTTTATAAGTATTGCGACTTGTATTTTAACACGAAACAATGGTTAAAATTTGGTTTAAAAAAATAACAAGTTATCAGGTACGGAACAGACAACACAAATCGTGCCCATTTTTTTATAAAAAATTATTTGCGTTAAATGAAGAAAATTATTTCTTACTGGCAATACATGCACTTGCTGCTTGAGTCTCCTAATTTCTTGAAAATGTGTGCTATAATGGTTATCTCTGTTTAGTTCTGGTAATTCATCAGACCCTCTGATATGTCTTGTATAAACTTTGATTCCTGTTAAATGTGTATGAAGTTGTGATCCAAAAATAACGATTCCGTCATCAGGAAATCCCTATTAAAAGTAATAGCAAATTTATAGAATAGAATTGAAATTGTGTCATTTATAGAATAGAATTGAAATGGTATCATTTATAGAATCAAATTTAAATGGTGTCATTTATAGAATAGAATTGAAATGGTATCATTTATAGAATAGAATTGAAATGGTATCATTTATAGAATAGAATTGAAAAGATGTCATTTATAGAATAGAATTGAAACAAAAATTTTATGAACTCCCATGAAACTTTTTTTGTAAATATGCGTAATATATTTTTCGAAAAACCAAAAAAAAAGAAGAAAAAAAAAACGAGTATAATTTTTTTGCGTAATGTTTCGATAATATTACATCTACAGCTATGAAATAGTAATGCACGATTGATCAAACAGTACGCTATGCTTATACCCTTGTGTGCATTGGTGTAGATAAATTTTGAAATGTTAAAAAATAAATATTTATCATATTGAACCTATATCCTAGATATATAGTCGATGCACAATTCAAGAATATTCGAAATTATGCTTATACCATGTTCTTGGTGTGGGAGGACTTTAGCTATTAGGTTCACCAATGGACAGAGGGTTTTCTTGTGGCAAGAAATGTTTTTAATGATTTTTTCACATAAAAGTATATTTTTTTACTGTAATTAAAATGGTAATATAGGTCAAACTAGGAACTAGTTATATTCATATCATTTATAATAGAGTGCTTTTAAAAATGATTCATAAAACATGTGTTAATAAATTCATATTTTATATTGTTATAGAAATTAAATCAATATTCTAATTATTGCTGTTAATGATTATATTTCTTACAGTATTAACAATTTCAGAAAATTTTAAATTATTTCAGTTAAAAAGGTTTCTTTGTTACATTTATTTTGTGCTATTAATGTTTGAGACATGGGTCATTTCCACGGAAATATAATTTTCAAGTCAGTCACATGAACCTCTTAAAAAAAATTAAAATAATGTTTTACGTGTATAAATATTGACATAATTTCCTTACAGATTTTTCCGAATATTGACGGATTTCAAACTACTTACACTTGGTGAAACAAACTTTTTAGGCTCATGATTCCATTATGAATTTTGAAATTTACTATTATCAGTAAAAATATAACGTTTAAAAATATTTTAGGGTTACGCAACTTTCCCACAACGGAACTTTCCAAAAAACAATATTCACTTTTATAAGCGATTTGCTTGGGAATTCGCAATAAGGTCTGACGCAATATTAAACAGAATTCTGACGCAATAGCGTGCACTACCACTGCAACTCTACTATTCTTTTTCATAATATATAACTGCTGCAATTATATATATATATATATATATATATATATATATATAATTGCAGCATATATATATATATATATATATATATATATATATATATATATATATATATATATATATATATATATATATATATATATATATATATATATATATATATATATATATATATATATATATATATATAAGTTCAAAATGAAGAATAAAACAAAGAAAAATTAGACATATGAAAAAAAGGGGGTGGGAAATAATAAATAAAAAAAAAAAAAAAAAACAACAAACAATATTTTATTTAAAAAAAAAAAAAAAAAAAAAAAAAAAAAAAAACAGTGAAATGTTAATTAAAAAACCGGAAAAAAAGCCGGAAAAAAAAAGATATAATCTTTTCTTCAGCCCACACGATTATATCCGCAAAACAGAGTGCTTTCTGATATTGTATCAATAAAGCCAAAGCAAAATATATTAATACAATAGTGTGAGGAGCACTCAAAAAAATTTTTATTAAATAACTACGTAAAAATATATCATAAAAAGTAAATATAACATGTAAAAACAGATAATAAAATAAAATAAAAAGAAAAAATAAAATAAAAAACATTAAAAAGGGGGGACTATAAAGCGAGTAGCAAAATCATAACAACTTACTTGGACAGTTATTTTTCAAGAATGATTTAAAAATGTTTTCGCAGAAAGATTGCCAGATTACAAAATATGAAAACAAAAGATGAAAACAAAAGCGCAAATTGAGTGTAACAAAAGGGTTCTAAAGTGTCGTTCTTACTGCACTGCTGAAGTGATTTGTTATTCTGAGTTTTGATTTGTTAGTTACCAAGGATGGGCCCGAAATGGATGTGCACAAGGTAATATTATACTGGATAATTTTAAAAATTGATCATAAATAGTTTTAGAAGATAGATGTTTATTTAAGAAAAAATATAAAATAGAAAAGAGAAACATAAATTGCCTGCTTTGTAAATAATTTTAGCCGCGGATTTGCACGATATGGATTAGTACATAGAAAAATTATTTAAATTATCAAAGAAAAAATTTTAATAGATAATTTTTAACACGGATTTGCCCGAAATGGATTTGCACATGGAAAAATTAACAAAGAAAAAATTTTAGCAGATAATTTTAACCACGGATTTGCCCGAAATGGATTTGCACATGGAATTGTATAAATTAATAAAGAAATTTTTAGCAAACAATTTATCCACGGATTTGCCCGAAATGGATTTGCACATGGAAAAACTGTATACATTAACAAGGGAAATTATTTAGCAAAGGAATTTTTAGTAAATAATTCTAACCACGGATTTGCCCGAAATGGATTTGCACATGGAAAGATTAACAAAGAAAAAATTTTAGTACATAATTATAGCCACGGATTTGCCCGAAATGGATTTGCACATGGAAAAATTACATAAATTAACAAAGAAATTATTTAGTAAATAATTTCTTTGTTAATTTATGTAATTTTTCCATGTGCAAATCCATTTCGGGCAAATCCGTGGCTATAATTATGTACTAAAATTTTTTCTTTGTTAATCTTTCCATGTGCAAATCCATTTCGGGCAAATCCGTGGTTAGAATTATTTACTAAAAATTCCTTTGCTAAATAATTTCCCTTGTTAATGTATACAGTTTTTCCATGTGCAAATCCATTTCGGGCAAATCCGTGGATAAATTGTTTGCTAAAAATTTCTTTATTAATTTATACAATTCCATGTGCAAATCCATTTCGGGCAAATCCGTGGTTAAAATTATCTGCTAAAATTTTTTCTTTGTTAATTTTTCCATGTGCAAATCCATTTCGGGCAAATCCGTGTTAAAAATTATCTATTAAAATTTTTTTTTTGATAATTTAAATAATTTTTCTATGTACTAATCCATATCGTGCAAATCCGCGGCTAAAATTATTTACAAAGCAGGCAATTTATGTTTCTCTTTTCTATTTTATATTTTTTCTTAAATAAACATCTATCTTCTAAAACTATTTATGATCAATTTTTAAAATTATCCAGTATAATATTACCTTGTGCACATCCATTTCGGGCCCATCCTTGGTAACTAACAAATCAAAACTCAGAATAACAAATCACTTCAGCAGTGCAGTAAGAACGACACTTTAGAACCCTTTTGTTACACTCAATTTGCGCTTTTGTTTTCATCTTTTGTTTTCATATTTTGTAATCTGGCAATCTTTCTGCGAAAACATTTTTAAATCATTCTTGAAAAATAACTGTCCAAGTAAGTTGTTATGATTTTGCTACTCGCTTTATAGTCCCCCCTTTTTAATGTTTTTTATTTTATTTTTTCTTTTTATTTTATTTTATTATCTGTTTTTACATGTTATATTTACTTTTTATGATATATTTTTACGTAGTTATTTAATAAAAATTTTTTTGAGTGCACCTCACACTATTGTATTAATATATTTTGCTTTGGCTTTATTGATACAATATCAGAAAGCACTCTGTTTTGCGGATATAATCGTGTGGGCTGAAGAAAAGATTATATCTTTTTTTTCCGGCTTTTTTTCCGGTTTTTTAATTAACATTTCACTGTTTTTTTTTTTTTTTTTTTTTTTTTTTTTTTTTTTTTTTTTTTAAATAAAATATTGTTTGTTGTTTTTTTTTTTTTTATTTATTATTTCCCACCCCCTTTTTTTCATATGTCTATAATTTTTCTTTGTTTTATTCTTCATTTTGAACTTATCTAATGAGTGCTGTTTACTTGCAGCTTAAGCGCAATAAATGTTACTTATTGTTTTCTTAATTTTCTTAGTGTTTTCTTGTATTTATTTTTATATATATATATATATATATATATATATATATATATATATATATATATATATAATATCTGCTCTTTATTGATTTATACGACAAGAGAAATAATTTCAACTTTAATACCAATAAATGAATAGAATTAAAAGAATGTGTAGTAATGTTTATTTATCCAAAGAACAAATAGAAAAACACTTTTAAGTACGGATAAATAAAGCAATGTATACCCAGCTAATGTAAATAAGTTCTATATAAAGTCATTGGGTGTTATTAATGTATGTTATTATTAATAAATATACTAAAAACTTCTTTGTTATTCTATATTTTTACCATGTGCAAATCCAATTCGGGCAAATCTGTGGCTAAAAATATGTGCAAAACGGGCAAATCATGTTTCTCTCTTTTAAAATAAATGTTACTTTTTTAAAATCATTAAATTTGTAAAATTAAATATCAACCTTATTAATCATAAAATTTTAAATTATCCAGTATAATATTATTACCTTACACACATCCATTTTCGGACCAATCCAAAATAATTATAAAATTTGCTTATCTAATGATATTTTTTAAGAATTATTTATTATTTTAATAACATTCTTTAATAGTTGAAAATATTTCAAACTCTAAAGTATAAAAGTTTTTACATAATTTTAACGAAAGTAGTTTTAACGGGAAAAATGTAAAATTTAAACGAAATTTGTCGAATTACTTTGAGTCATCAAGTTTTAAAAAAATTACATGTTTGAAATTTAATTTCTCGAGAACTATTCGACCGATTTCGTTCAAGTTTTGCATTTTGCCATTAAAAATTACATTATTTATGAGAATATAAAAAGATTACCAATAATATTTTTTTACTATTATAAAATAAAATAATAAATGCATTTTAAAAATTTATTTTTGTTTGGACTTATCTTTGGATATACGGATTTTAGATTCGTGTGTAAAAATTTTTCGATTCACTTAAAAGAAGTTCTTGACATATGGTGAAATACACAAAAAGTTAAATTAACATTAAGGGGTCGAAACTTTGGAGCGCTTTCCTGAACAAACTATTGGGAACATATTTTCCAGATAGCGGCTGATCTCTATGTTTTGGGAATCAGAAATCCAAATCCTTCGATAAAAAGATGTGTTGATTCAGAGAAAGTACGTTTCTGTGTCTGATTTCGTAACTTAAAATATCGTCTGCACTAATTAATTAGCATATTTCAGTTCACCACCTCGAAACATTAGGACTGAGTTATAGAACGTGAAGTTCAAAAGTTTAAGATCAAAATTCATTAGATCAAAAGTTTTTCATGGTAGTCCGTTTTTTATGTTGCGCACAAGACAAGTTACATTAAATATATCTTTAAATTAAAGATAAATTTTCTGCTCTGAATAGCATTTTAGTATAATTACTTCTATTGGGAATAATTTAAAACTGCTACTAGAAAACACGGCAGATTCTGTAACATATTGAGAACTAAGAGTGAGAGTTAAGACTAAAGAGCTAAGAGTCAACCAAAGGCAAGAATTATTTTTGATGTCTTTATATTGAGAAAATGCCATATTTTTTAATTAGTTCTTTAAGACTTTCGAAACTTCCGAAAAAACTTGAGACCACCTTTTCTAAATTGCGACTACCACCCATATTCTAAGGGTCAAGAATCCGAATCCGTCAATTTGAGGTCAGGCCCTCTAGCTACAAAGATTGAGCTCCAGTACCTGAAAATCCAATCAACAGATCAAAAGTTATTCAAAGTGTTCCATTTTTTATTTTGAGCGCTGTACAAGTATAGGAGCATAAACAAGTGATAAAAAATGATTAAATACCGCTCGCGTGCATTCAGCCACACAGTAGCCTGTTAGTGCAAAATCTGTTTGATGAGGAGGAATTGCCATTTTATTAGTATACTCAAGACCAAGTTCCATAACTCCAGCATCGTATTTACGAAGTGTAGAGGTGTATGTGAGAGTGACCCCTGAACTGTCTATCATACCTGTAAATAAAACGATATCACTTTTAAGTTTAAAAAATGATGTGTTTCAAAATAAGGAAATTTATTATTATGAATTGTAAATAATTTTTATAATAAATGGTACACTTATCTAAAATAGTTTCATAATAAATAGTGGTAAAAGTTTCATTTTTTTGGTCTTTTTTTAAATATCTAAGTTATGATTTCATTGGGGATAGATTACTAATTTTAGGTTATGTTGTAAACGTGTGGTAATGTTCACAATGTTCCATTTATAGAAATGTAACAATTAATTTTATAACTACGCTCGACAATACGTTTCTAAAGAAAAAGTATGTAACAATAATGTCAAGTACGCAAAAATTTGTATGCAATAATAAGAAGATTGATGAAATGTGTCAACAACAGTTTTTGTTAGAAAGCAGTTTTTTAATTGTTATTTATTATAAAATTAATTGTTACGAAGAACTACTTGAACAATTAATTCAAAGAACTTCTCGAACAAAGAACTTTTTTTCAGTGTACTAGTCTTCAATAGACTAGTACACTGAGAAAAAGTATGTTCAAAACTACCAGAATATGGTAAATTTCGCCTTGTTCTATGGGAACACCAAAAGCAGGATAATTTTTCCGAAGCGCTTTAGTATGATTTTGGTCAAATTGACAATTAAATATTGTTTAACAATATGTGAAAATTTTTGGTTAATGTGGAATTTACCAGAATTTTTTTTTCTCCGTTAAATGAGAAGGGTTTATAAGTGAAAACCTAAGCTTTAAAACAAAACATAATTTGCAGTAAAGTTGTGAATAAGAAATATTACAAGATTAGATGATTATGATTGTCAAGTAATTGTATTAGTAAAGATAACATACTTCATAAAATTGCATTTTCTGTAAAAATAATCAGCACTCCGCTACAGCATCAATTTATTTGTTATTTTATATTTAAAGTTGAGTTTAGAATTTCATAAATACTGAGACAAAACTTCTTTGTCGTGAAAGAAATTTGAATTTTTTTTTCTATCATTCTTATATTTTTTAAAATTACAGTGTCACTCTTTGCAGCACATGAAATGAGCATACAAACAAACGGTACCCAAATGCTTACAATTCAAATCGAAATAAAACGCATTCATTAATAATACAATGCATATCCAAAAAATACACCATACACTCTTCTTAAACAAAATGCTAAGCTTTGCTTAACAATTTTTAATAAAAAACTTAACATATCTTTCAATAGCATTTAAAAATAACAACTCAATTTGACTATTTATTTAAGAAAAAATTAAAATATTTTTTGAAAATCTCAACAAGCCAAATTAAATAGAGGAAAGAACAACTAAATATCTCGTTAAAATCGTAATATTTATCTGACTCATAATCGTAAATGTCGTATCATAAATCTCGTAAATATGCCTTCAAATAACTATTACTGAATTATGAGTAGACTGATTAATTAGATGCTTCAAAATTTTTTTTCAAATCTGGATTTTCAAATTTGAAAAATTATTTATTTATTTAACACTACATGGATAAAAGTTTTATAGTCATTAAAAATAAAAAGCAAAATATTATATTAAAAACAATGAACCCAAGAACTGCACCTAGAATTTAAGTTCATCCCAAATTTTGTGAATTACATTTACAGTGTCATAATTTAGAAAAAGTTTTAACAACATACATATAAATAATATTTTTCTGATAGTTTCATTCAACGAAACGACTAAAATACCTTCTTTAAGTTCAGGATTATTATAATGAACTTCCAGCATAACGTATCGTGAAAAATCAGGTCCCCCAATTGGCAGTCCAGCTTCTTCTGGATATGTAAATGGCTAAAAAAGTAAATAATGCTATTACGTGAATTATTCTTACATGAAGTTAGATTCACAAAACAGCATTACGCACACATTTTCTAATATCTATTGCTCTAACTTACTAAATAGTAAATCAAATAATTTTATATCAATGAGACATGTTTTATATTTAGAAAATATCCATGCAAAAATACATATATTTTACATACTAAACGAAATACTGGATAAGCATAGTTGACTAAAAGTATAAATGATCACATATTACCAATGCACCCATTGCCCATGCAGCTAGAACTCTTTTACAAGTTTCCAGAATCTGAGGTTTCTTCGAGCTACTGCAGGGTCCATTCCAGTCTGGTAGTTTTTTATCGGCATCGACCTCACAATGAAACACTTCCATATGATGGACCACTTCCTTGTTGCGATCTTCAATAGCTGGTGAAAACTAAAAGAAGAAAACCAGATTTATTATTTTAACTTCTAACTTTGTAATCAATAATATTTTTATAATCAATATGAGTTAATCGATGCAGACATATTTTGACATAGAAATGCATTGTATCTTCTGCCCTAGTTCTGTTGAATCATGTCTTGCAAAAAATGCCTAAAAGCATAAACAATTGAGGATATTTTAAAATAAATGCTATATTAGAAAATTCCAGACTAAGCAAAACTGTGATTTTCCGAGAGTAAATAAATATATCGAATTCGGATTAATAATATCAGTGACGTAATATCGGCAAATAAAATGGAATTTATTTTAATTAAAAAAACTCATTGAACTGAGTTAATCGATGCAGACATATTATGACATAAAAATGCATTGTATCTTCTGTCCTATTTCTTTTGAATCATGTCTTACAAAAAATGCCTAAAAGCATAAACAATAAAATATAATTTCTTTTTTTTTTAAATAGGAAATTCCGTCTTAATTATTTAATTAATTGTTTCATTAAAATTTTTATTCACAAACAAGAGATTCCTGAGATTTTATAATTTAAACAAAAAAAATTTACTTTCAAATTTATAAAAGAATTCACATGGTAAAGTTTAAAAGAAATTACGATTGCTATTCGTAAGTTTTTATCTTTTGAATTTGAAAATATCTAAAACAAATGCTGGTCTGATGATTTGCTATTTGGAAAATTACGAGTGAAATATACATATCTAGTTATGCATGAATTGGAAATGCACATCTAGATCATGAAAATGTCGCCTTCAAATGACATATTATTCAAAAAATACTTCAAATAAAAATCTAGTTATTAAAATATTTTAGAAGAAATATTTTTTGAAAAGAAAGCTGAAATGTCAGGTTTCTAATTAATTACATTCCATACATTCTGTCCATACATTCATCATCAAAAATTATTTTCAAAATCTACTTTATCATTCTTAAATTTTTGAGCATAACTTTGCATATTGATTATATTTAAATTAGGCCATTGTGTAATAAAATTTGTCTAAATACATTAAACAAAAAAATATTAATTCGTAATGAATTTCGTAAAAGGACTTCAACTAATTTAAAACTATGAATTTCGTTTTGTTTATTTTTTAAAGAGTCAAGAAATATTTAATACAATAAATACTTTTAAGTTAACGCATATGTAACAAAAATCTCAATTTTATCATTATAGACGTATATGCGACTTTTGTTTGGGGGGGGGGTACATAATTCATCGTTAGTTGTGTTCGATTAAAACAAATATTTATAAAAAAAAATTAAAAATGTGTTAAAAAATTTAAACTACTACTTTGAATTAAAATTATTAAACAAGCTATTATAAACAAACAAATAATTCGACTAGATAATTATATTTTAAAATATAGTTATTTTAAAATATAGTTATTTTCAAATTACATCTTTTGTAATCAATAAATGGTTAATCCATATTGTTTCACTGTGAAAAAAGAAGCTAAAATTACCAGAATATGTTTACATGTACAGTGTTATCTGGATATATGGTAACACCAAAAAGTAAGATAATTTTTATCATAGCACTGGTGATAGCTTATGTTGAAATTGCAAATTAAATATGGTTTTATTACAATGCTCTTTGGTGGTAAATTGAGTTTTAATAAACTACGCAACTGGAAAGTAAATTTGGTAAATTTACTATCTACTATAATGTCCACCAGTTTAGAGCCTCTAGAGCGAACGAAAAAATGCCACAGCAGGGCACATTTTATCCTGTTTATACAGCATAAAAATTATTTTTATCTATGAACACCAGTTCAAAATATGTACTTCTTTTCGTAAATAAAGTTAATGATAGGTCAAATATATAAAGAAATCAAACTATTCCACTAAATTCACGCAGAGGCGGAAAAAAAAGTTTTGCTAAAGTTACATTTCTGCTTGTGTTTAACTAGTTTTGACAAGAAACATTGAAAGACATAATGATTAGGTATGCTTTTATGACATATGAATGTGATGGGGATAGCCAAGATAATTTTTACTTAAATTCGAGTATAATAAGAACTATAATTTTTTAAACAAGAATTTTTGATAAACCATTACCATAACCAACAGAAAAATTATTAAATAAATAATTTAAATGCCGTAAATTTTGGTGTTTATTATCAGAATACTTTTTTTTTATTAAAAATGTCTTTTACAAATATGTTTTTTTACCAGAATTTTTTCATTGCATATATTTATTGTTTCGTGACTTTTTCTTGCGAAAATAGGTAATATTGAACAAGAGGCCTTATTAAGGGAAAATGAAAAGGATTCTTATACCAAATATCTATTTAAAAAAATTCTAAAATATAGCACTAAAAGGTGCATTTTGGAATAATTATAAAAAAATTATTTTGAATAATTATAAAAAAAAAACCTTTGAATAATAATGAAAAATATTTTCAATTATAACAATAATTACAAGCAACAAATCTATACATATTTGAAATCTTGTTCAGCTTATTTCCTACTTTTATAATTCAGGGAGTAATAGCTCAAATAAAAGGTGCAAATAGTTAGGCATTATATTTCTTGGCTTTAAAATTAAGTTAAATTTTTTATGTTAATTAATAAATTTCATTTGCAAGCGTATCAGAGTTATGAAAGACTTAAATTATCGTAATAACGACTAAAGGAATTTTTTTTATAGCTATAGAAAATAAATAAATTGTCCTTAAATATGGAGTTCTATTTAGAGCATAAACTTCTTACCTGAATAACATGATTTTTATTTTCAAACTCTGGGGGTAAAATGTGTAAACTGCACCAATATGTAGTTTCATTATTAGGCACTTGAACCTGAAATAAAATTAAAAAAAATCCCATAAGACTCTGAAAATTTTCAAACGTCAGAAAGTATTAAAAATCAGGTGTATTTTTTACAATGTAATTCATTGTGAATTTAATTTTACTAACCCATAAAAAGGTCTAAACTATTAATTTTATTTAATTCATCAAAAATAATAAATAAGAAAAAGAATTCCGTTCTCTATTATTTTTAATATACATATATATACTATGGGGTTAATATAGATATACTATGAGGTTAATATGCGAGAAGCAAATACGCAAATTATTTAATACTCAGTCTTCGAAACTATTTCTAATTAGTTTTTATTGGTGACAACTATTTAAGAAAAAAAGCTTGATTCCGATAATAATTATTCGTTTATTGTTTACCTTTGACTTACTTGTTATAGTTAATATTTTTAAACTTTAAGTCACTGTCGAGATACAAAAATATAGAAGAAAAAAAAAGAAGAAAAAAAAGAGAAAACTTCTAAAATGTAAAAATTTTTTTCGTATGAGAAAAATTATTTCGTGTTGTTTACAGATTTTAAATTGAAAGACTCGAAACAACTAGAACATAACTTCACGAAAAGATATTTCGACTGAGTAAAAAAAAAAAAAAAAAAAAAAAAAAACGTAAAATGATGATGAATTCGTCAACATTGAATCTTATAACTCAAAAAAAGAAGTTTAGTTGATAGTTAAATTTGAAAGAAAAAAAACAGCAAAATGAAAGAATAAAAATATGAAAATTACCTTTGAATTATGAATTGTTATTGACTTCGTATCTGCAAGAAATCTTGGATCTGGAACCAAATTTTTAAGAAGTTGTACCCTTTGAAAGCCGTGTATTTCTTTGGATAAATTAATATCCTCAAGTCGTCGAAGAGGTCCTTTTCCCATGGCATACACTATATGGGTTGTTCCTTCCTAATAAAAAAAAAACACATTTTGTAAAATAATTTTTGATGAATGCTGAGAATAAGAATAAATGTAACACAAAAGACAAATCTAAAATAAAATAGTTGTATTTTAATAAAAAGTTATACAAAATATACGATAAAATTCAGTAGTTTTCAGTGTTTTTTCGAGACAATAATGACCAGAAAACTAATTTTGTCAGCCATTCTATGTATAAGGTGAAATATAATATAATCATTAAGATTACTGAAAAGATTCCAAATTCCTATTTTATGGTTTAAATCCTTCTCACCAGAATTCAAGATTCTGGTGAGGATTCAAGAAAAAAATCTTTCTTCACTACAATGTATGGTGCATACTTCTCGAAGGTTGCAGTAATTCGGCGATTTACGGCACCCAAATCATTGTATCAACTATCCGAAATTGTTTCTAATGTTGGATAACAAGATGATAAGAAATGCTAGCACAATTAAAAACATGTTTACGTATTCGTCGATTCGTAATGCAAAACATAATTACTTATTTTCTACACAGCATATCATTAATGATAACTTAAGAAAGTACTATATCTGCACTTGAAATAAAAATGTGTAGGATGATTTGTTAGAAGATAGTCACTGTTAAAAATTTTCTTAAAACTTAAAAAAAATCAGTAGAACATTTTTTCATTATAATATGTGTATTTTTTTAAAATAGGGTACGTTGTTAGATGGCCATAGAGGAGAGATGGTCAGCTTACATATCCCTAATATTTATAAGTAGATGACAACAGAAGCAACTGCATAGGAAGCATTTCAACTTGTTTATGAATTCGGATGAAGCATTATTTTTCATGACAAAGAGAAAAAAATAAGTAAAATGCCATTGTTTATTTTATCTAGGAGCAAATATTTTTCTTGTGTTTAGGTTTTTATTATTTTCCAATTCGTTGGTAATGTTTTTTAGGAGTGACTGAACATTTAAGTCATTTTGTTCAATCTTTTTCTTTGAGTAAAAATCAAAGGCATATGATGGCGGAGTGACGCCTTGAGTTCGGTGGCCATCTCACCTTCAACTTTTGGAGAGATAGTCATATAAAATCGAGGTGAGATGACCACTTTTCTTTAATGTGTAACTGTTTATTTTTCCTGATGTTTAAAATGAGCACAAGTCTAAAAGATTGTATTTAGAAAACAGAAAAAAAGTTATAATTTTTTTTTTTTTGAATGCAGAAATAATGTAAGAAAAATAGTAATAATATAACTTAATACAGCGTTTTTCTTTTACTTTTCACGATGTCGCATAAATACATGAGAAATAATTCAACGCAAGACTTAAGAGGGTCGTTTGAAAACCAATAATTTTAAATAAGATTTAATGAACCTTGGCCCAACGCTTAGAAAAAACGAAGTTAAATTAGTGAAGCTCATTAAACGAACGCAGAAACAAGGACTTTCAATTTCTCGAGATGATATGAGAATTTTAGGCTAAGAATTCGCTTTAAAAAAATACTCGATGTGTAAAGTATCGTTTTAATAATGCAAATGAAAAAGCCAGATAAAATTTAGCTAAGCGCATTCCTGAGACGCTATTCTGATAAAGCGTGAAGGTATATCGCTTGCATGAAATGAAGTGAGGTTATGAAAGACTTCTTCAAATTACTCCTTAACACTCTGAAAGAAAAATGAGTTGGCAGATCCTCGAACATATTAATATGGATGAAACAGGAATGCAGTTCAACAATCGACTTGTCTTCACTTGAGTCGATAAGAGCGGAGAAGTTTCTAATAATAACATCTTCTGAAAAAGGTGAAACCATCATTACTGCCATATACTGCAATAACAATACAGAAGAAGTTTTCCTCCCACCAGTTTGTGAGAGATAACGCAAAAATAAAAAGATGGAATACCAACTGGATCACTTGTATAAGACAAGGACTAACATAAGTGTGGCCTCTCATCTGGATCACAAATTCCAGAAGCAATTTACTTAATAGGCAAATCCAGGAAAAACAATTTTGAGCTTATATCAGAACTTTTAATCAGAGCATTATTTTAATATATACGTTTCTAAAATTGCCTGCTTCTGACATCATTCAGAGATGGACGTGCCTTGCGAATTCTCCGAGCCGGGGGGGTTCCCGGCAGCCAGTCGTCACCTCCTCACGTTAGCCTCGATGATGATTCCTCCTTCCCTTCGTGAGCATCTAATGCAAGCCTGATGACTGCAGTACTTTTGCGACGTCGATCACTGATCAATGTTTTAAAGACAACATCAAGATGAAATAGTTTCCAGATCCAGTCAACGTTAAAACACCGTGTAAGCGGCCGTAGTAAATTGTCCAGTAGACCAAAGAACGCAATGATTGCATTGACCTTCCGTTAGTAGCATCTAGGACCTGTCCGATCAAACTGTAATGGCGGCCATTTGTGTTTGAAACCGACTGGTCAAAGCATGTTTTGCAAGTAGGGGTCAAATTTTACAAATTCTACTATCCTTCGGGTCCATCGGGTTTAGTTACTAGCGGAGGCTGGTGATGCCAATTATCTAATCGCGATAAGTCATCTTAAAAACAACGAGATGTTTTCTTCAAGCAAAGCACAGTGGACTTCATTTTTGTTGATTACTCTCAACTCGTTTTCAAGTCACCTCACAACTATTCCTCACCATGGCAATGAGTCATTTTTCTCCCCACCTCATCCTTAGCTTTATGTGACCACAGGGCTTCACCTCATCGATCCTCATCTTATGATGAAGGGGTAAAGGGCTATCTCGGCCTCAGGCACCCCGACCAACCTCCAAGCCAAGCCAAGCCTGCTTCTGACAAACTCCAATGCAAAAATATACAGTACAAGAAACTAAATTTACTATAAGTAACTTGGAAGCGTCTGCAACAAAATCAAATAAGAATGCTGACACCGAAATGGGTCATTTGGAGTACCAATCGAGCTCAGCAAAAATTTATAATACACATACATCTTCAAAAGTACTTCGCGATATTACACCATTTCTTGATGTTACTGTATCAAAAACAGTTTAAAATTGTGCTAAAAATTCATCTTTGGATTTAGTGTCAACAGAAAATATTAAACAACGAAGGAAACTATCATCCTAGAAACCGAAAAATGGAAAAGCAAGTAAAAAAACTCATAAAAAAGAGCCTAAATTAACCTTGATGGAAAAAAAAAAGCAAGACACTTCCATCAGCGAAGAAGATGAAATAGATTTCAAATTATTCTATTCAATGGACTCGAAATTTTTAGATCACTTTGTTTGCTCAAGAGAAGAGTACAATATCCCAGCTAAATAGGATGACTGGATAAGATGAGTAAAACAAACTTTGAAAATTTAGCCAAAAATGTTGTAAATTTTTTTTTTGAATGTTAAGGATTAAAACTGTTTATTAAATTTTACTTGTTGGACTCATTTTACTTTTTCCATTACATAATTCATTCTATACAATTTAAAATAAGTTATTCATGGTGAATCGAGTGTAATGCGATATTTACCATGTTTTAAATCCCCTTTTATTCCTGAATTTGATGGTCAACTCTCCGATTTACTTAATAGAGATGGCCATTTACAAGTTTATTTTCACAAAATTTTTTTTATATTTTGTTTTCAATTTGTATTATTCTTTGCTCAAAATATGTTGTGAGCAAGCATAAGAATTTAAAACTATGCAATACCCCTATAAAATATCCTGTTTAAAACTTTACAATAGTTAGTAAAATCAAGGATTGAAATACAAGAAATGCATAAACATTTCTTGTATTTCAATCCTTGATATTTCTGTTTCGTTTTGAAAAATCTATGGCCATCTATTCAAAGCTTACCCTAGTATACAAAGAAATTTAACTTACGTATCAAACAAATAGTGATATAAAAGTAGTTTTGCTAGCCTTTTGTGCGCAAAGTCATTGTTACGTTTTTAAGTGCCCTGATTGTGCTGCCAGTTTGAGCACAACTCTCGCTTTTGGTTGAAAAAGACAGCTTGTGAGTGCCATCATAGGTCCAATCTCAGATCACTCGTGTTTATACATTAAAGTGCACTTAAAAGATGCCACAAGGAATAAAAAGAAATGTATTGGTGATAGCTTAAAATGATTACAAACGATATCGAGATAGTTATAGAAAAATTAGGAAATATAAAAATAAAAAGCAATGGACAAGTTTAAGTAAAAAAGTGTTGAAATAGGAAAATAAGAGAAAGTCTTCCCTTTCCTGAAATTACATTATAATGGCGAAAAAAAGTCTAATGCTAATGCTGAATGATAAAACATGGATGTTTAATTATTACGGTGCTCCACAGTTTAAATATAATGTTACACAGTCAAAATATAAAATTTAAAACAGATCAATAATTGAATTAGCATTTTATCTTGACCCCATGGTAAAATAATAAAAAGCATATTTATTGCCATATAGTTATTGATTATTTATATTACTGTTATCTTTTGAAGAAAAAGATAAAAATTTTTATGTTACACCAAATTCATAGACGGGCAAAACAAAAAGTTACTTCAATACAGTATTGAAATATAGTATTTAAATATAATAGTGAGTTTTTATCCTACTGTTATCGTTTGAAGGAAACAGTTAAACTTTATATATTTATCGCATCAAATTTATAAAAGGACAAAATCAATAGTTACTTCAATAAAGTAATCCTGATTGTCGCAAGTATCAAACCTTCTAGACCAAGCATATCTTGTAGTAAGTCCTCGTCTCTTCAAACTCAGTAAATGGCAGTCGTTGTGATCATCGATAGCTACATATCCACCATCATCAGTATAAGTATCCTGCAATCATGTCACACTTTTAATACACATTTTTACTCTATCTTAGTTTTAATTTCATTAAAATTAGTAAAACGTGCTTAAATTATAGATTTTTTTGAAACTTTTAAATTTTGAGATTTCCTCCACAATACTGAAGTTATATCAATGATAACAGCAGCAAAAAATGTTGATACCGTAAAACAAGGAAAAAATAGAAATTAAACGCCCTTACTCTCATGTGAGCACTCGTATTTAAATATACAAGTATAAACATTTATTTACTCTATTTATTTGTTTTTATGCATTATTTCCAGGATTTTGCATGATGTTATTAACCACCTACCAACACAATCTTTTTAAACGACGTTCATTTCTAAAAGGTTAGTTTTTTTTGTATGCATTTCAATAAATAAATAAAAAATTTAAATAAAATTCGACTTCAATCTCCTTTTCAACCTCTCCTACTGCTTTTTAAAAATTATTCAAATTAATTGCTTTAGGTAAATTAATTTTAAAAAGAAGAAAACTCTTTTCGAATTTTCTGATATTTTTTTTAAATCCTAGTTAAATTTGAGGAAAAAAAACAATAATAACTTTATTTTTAAACAAAAATCTAAACCCTCAGCAGTGTCTTACTTTAGAAATATAAACTTCGAATGTTCTTTGGAGACATAAACCGATTTGAATTTAGTTCAACTTTTACGCTATGACGTCAAAGCTCTTTTCGAATTTTCTGATTTTTTTTTAAAATCCTTCCTAAATTTGAAGAGAAAAAACAATAATAACTTTATTTTAAAAAGAATTTAAACCCTCAGCAGTGTCTTACTTTAGAAATATAAACTTCGAATTTTCTTTGGCCGATAAACCGATTTGAACTTAGTCCAACTTTTACGTTAGGACGTCTAAGCATTTTTTACTAAATAGTTCAATAACTACCGAAAAGCTCATGGACATTAAGATTTTACAAAGAATTTGAATCTCTTGTGGCGTTTTTTGAATCTCAAGTATTTTTGTTCGAAACGATTTTGATTTAATATATGAAAACAAAATGTTATTTAATTTTTTAGTCAAAAGAATTATAAAAAAAACCACTTCACAATATCACCACAGTGGAGTTACTTAAAATAACCATAAACTAACTGTGTGATTAACAAAAGAGCAATCCCTAGCTTTTAACCGATGCTAAACAACCAGATTAAGACAATAAAAAAATGAAATAAAAACTCTAGCTTTTTTATTCAACGTTTCGTGTTAACTCGTAAAGGCTTATTTATTCGTATGTTATAGGAAAATGTCTCGAAGTTTCTAGACAACAGATATTTTTTAGAGCTGAATTCTGGCCAAAAAATTAAAAAGATTGTTTTATTTTCAATCTCCTTTAAAAATAAAATTTGAATCGATTACTGAATTATTTATGATTTTCCAAGATTTTAGAAATTGGATTTAACTTTTTATATGATATTATTTCTGTTTTTAATGTTGTTTTAGAGGATCTGCAAGAGATTATAATTATAAAGCGCATTCACAGGTTTAAATAAAATTTACGATATTTTTTTTTCTATAACTAAGGAAAGTAATGAAGTAGATTCCGTTTACAGTTGAAATTTCAAAAATTGAATGATCCCTAGCCTCAGGAATCAAAGTTAAATAGTTACAAGAACAAATATTTCGAACAATTTAACGTCTCGTCTTACTCGAAATAGTTTGAAAAAATACTTTTTTTAGTTATCTCTTCCAAAATGCCTTCTAGATACATTTTAGGGTATACTTTAGGCGTACTTCGATAGAGTTTATTTTTTACATTCTTTATTTGTCTCTTATAAAATTAAAATTATTCAAACTATATGATTTAATGCATCCATGATAGGTTAATGGGACAGAATAGGGATCGGGTAATAATGGAGGTGGGGTAATAATAGGGATAATAAATAGGGCTTTCAAACGCTACTTCTACGTTGCAAGTGAAAACCTCGGTGTATGTCGCGAGAGGATTAAATCTATTAGCTGAACATACCTTTTACAGCTATAAAATATTAATTCGTTACCCAAAAAGGTCTTATATCTCATTTTAGTAAGAAAAATAACTATTTTTTTGTTGACAATTTATCTTTTCAGTAGTTGTTATTTAACAAAGTAAAGCATATCGAGGTATCATTTTCCTGATAACAAACTATACTATAATAATATCTTGTGATTTGTGCTTAAGTTGGAAACGAATTTTAACAAAATTTTTAAACTACATTTATCAACGTCATTTTTTTTTTAACCTTTTTTAAATGAGCAGCTTCCTTAAAGTTATCTGTGAAACATGTTTAAACATTAAAATAAAATTGTCATTCAAGTTTGTTCATTTAAAAAACAAGGCAAAATATTGTAGTTTTTGGAGTTGCACTAATATGATAATATGTATACAATTATCATATTTCAAATAAATAAGAAACAAGGAATAAATAATAAAAAAAATGTTTGCTCATTCTTCGAGAAAAAGGGCACACTTAATTAATACGATCAGTTTCACGTTGAATAATTTTAAAATAACAAAATGTTTTTAATTTCATAACAAGGTTTAATTCTCAGCTAACCGGCTATAGTTCTAAGATTTTTTTATCAAATAAAAATCTTGACAATCCTTTTGAACGAATGTTTCAATTTAAAAAAAAATTTAAAGTATTAATAAAAAGATACAACTTAATTCTAAAATAAGGGCGTTAAGGACGATGTATTTGATGCTGAGATATTTTAAGACGTTTAACAAATTTGGCTACATATTCAACAAATCTATGCGTTTGACAACTCCATACCCTTTGTGGTGGCTTAAAATGTACATAATACCATTTCATATAACCATTGTTGATGTTACAAAAGTTTGATTCAAGAAGACTTGATATATTTTACATAACTAGTATATTTATTTTAGTTTTAATTGTTTAGCTATTAAAATATGTATTGAATAATTGATAAATATATTGCTCCAAGTATATGCATATTTATGCGCATTACTGAAATTGAATAAACGATGGAATGAATAGATAAAAAATAAAATGAAACAAAAAACAATATTTTATTTAAATCTCTTAACTGAATAAAGTAAAAATCAGTAGACGACTTACAAAAGGAACACTGTATTTAATAACCAAAAAAAAAAAAAAAAAACAACAACAAAAAAGCGATTAATTATTGATTAACAATGAAAAATCATGACTGAAATTTTATGCTACTTTTGCGTAAGTCAAGTTTCTTGTAAAATTACCGCATTTAGATTTAATTTCTCAATTTATATAATTTTTCCATTGCCACCAAATTTTTCTTTAAGAAATAATAATTTTAATTTTCCTCGTCTTCCAATTAATAAAAACTAGTTAAACTTTAGATTTCTTTATAGAAAATTACGTACATTAAAAGTACAAAAAAATGTATTCCTCGAAATTCAAAATTTTTATTAAATTAAATAAAATAAAATAATAATAAACAATTATTTTTTGTTCAAAACTATATTTACTTTCATCCACTCTTCTACAAGGGACAAATTTCCAGATTACGGCCTTTCAAGGTTCAAAAATCTAATATGCAAAAAAAAAAAAATTATGTTTATTGAGATAAAGTATGTTTCCGCTCGATTTCGTAACTTAATTAATAGTTAGTACTAACCAATTAGCATATTTGAGGTCACCTCTGCGAACAGTCAAGATTGAAAATTAGTTCATGAAAATCCGATCATTAGAACAAAAGTTATTCAGGGAGGATTTTTTTTTTTTGTGCCCTGTACACTAACAGCAGCAAATATGATTCGGTTTTTTATTAAGAAAAAATGATTTTATCTTATGTTTATTTGAACAAAGAGTTAGGAAATTTTTTTTTAACTCTTAATGTATTTAGCAATATTTGAAAGCTATATATTTTCACACCTACACCATAATACAAAAAAAGAGTCTTTTAAAGCAACAAAATTTGCTTCCGATTCAAATATTTTAATATAAATAAAACGCGTTTCATTTGTAAAGAATTTCAACTAATTTATGTTTTAAGATGTAGATCCTGAAATAATAAATAATTTAAGTTTTCTCTTCATGTAGTAAGCATAAATTTGTAATACTTATTTAACAATGATAATTAATAAATAATGTTATTTTAACTTGTAATATCAAATATAATAATTAGGAATTATAAAAACCGCCTTTTAATGTCTTATGTCCAAATAAGATAGTAATATACTACTTTCATAGCATATTTAAAATGGCGATTTACTTAAATGGTTAAGAGGATTTAGGTGACAGTTAATTATTTATTTTCATAATATATTTCTTGATCACAGAGAAAATGGCCCTAAATAATGCTTACAAGCATTTTAAAAATACTATACTCGGATATATCAAGCTATGGTGTCTGTTTTATGCATCTTTTATGAGGATAGTGGGTTTTATTTATTTATTCACTCACAAAATGGGTTTCTTTGCAAATACAAAGAATAGCTAAAAACTCTATCCAAATTGAAAAACAGATAGCACAAGATTAAGAAAGACAGCAAAATATACATCCTATGTTATAGTGGGATTCAATTCCACTACATTTACACTTCAAAGGTTTTAGCAGGCCCCTAGAATTTACTGCAAATAAAACAACCATGCATTGTTGAAGCTTCTGATTCCAAGGGCTTATTAAATATTGTCCTTTTACCAATAGAGCCTGTATATGCTTCGAAGCAAAAATTATTTATTTAATGTTACACATGCAGGGTTATAGTGGGATTCAAACCTGCTACCTCCATTTTATATAGCATTTGGCAGAAATGTGGTATTGCTTGACCAGTGAGTTAGCTGTCAGACGAATGATTTAAAGAAATGAACATTACTATTCCAAGTATTCAGCAAATATTTTGATTTTTGCTCTCAATTTTTTTTTATTAAATGTTCATCTTACTTCGAATGTTTATCTTTCTTTGAATTTTATTTTAAGTGTACTAAAAAATCGTTGCTTTTTTCGTCATGCGCAGGGCACAAAAAAATAAACAGACCACTTTGAATAGCTTTTGATCTAAGGATCGGATCTTCACGTTCTAGGAATCAATCTTAATGGTTCCAGAAGGGGACGTCAAATATGCGAATTAATAAGTGCAGACGGTATTTCAAGTTACGAAATCAGACACAAAAACGTACTTTCTTTGAATCAACACATCGTATTTCTGATCCCCAAAACATAGAGAGCAGCCGGAATCTGAGATGTATGGTTCTCATAGTTTGATCAGGAGAGCGATCCAAAGTTTGAACCCCTTAATGTTAATTTTACTTTTTGTGTATTACGCCATATCTGGACAACATATTAAGCGAATTGTAAACATTTTGCACTCAACTACAAAATTCATTCGTCCAAACATAATTCCATGCAAAAAAAATAACTTTTAGTAAATATTTATTATTATTTTATTTAATAATACTTTAAGAAATTTTGAATTAGATATACAATTTTTTAAATCATTATAAAAAATGTAAATTTATAAGGCAAAGAAACAAAAATTTGATCGAAATTGGTCATATAGTTCCTAGGAAATCATTTTTTTAAAAAAAAAATTGTACATTTAAAATTCAATTTTTCAGGAACTATTCGATCAATTTCGCTCAAATTTTATACTTTGCCACGTAAAACAATTTAATTAAAACAATTTGATTACATTCTTTAAAATGATGTCAAAATTTGTATACCTTACAATTCAAAATTCTTTCGTTTATTATTAAAATATATATATATTAAATATAATATTATTAAATATATTATTAAATAAAATAATAATAAATAACTGAAAAATAATAAATATTTATTTAAAGTTATTTTTTGTATGGAATTATCTTTGGATAAACGGATTTTATAATTGTGTGCAAAGATGTTTCAGTTCACTTTAAAAGTACTCGAGATATCGCTAAATACGCGAAGAAAAGTAAAATAAACAAACAGGGTACAGACTTAGGATTCGCTCTCCTCATCAAACTATGGGGACCATATCTCCCAGATTACAGATACCCCCTATATTTTTGGGGGTGAGAAATCCAAATTATTAAAAAGGTATACTTGTTCAGAGAAAGTGCGTTTTAATGTCTGATTTTTGAACTTATAATATCGTCTGCACTAATTAGTTAGCATATTTGAAGTAGCACCCTCGAATCATTAAGATTGAGTCCCAGAATGTGAAGATCCGATCATTAGATCGAAAGTTATTCAGAATAGTTCGTTTATTATTTTTTTTCGCACTATACTTGATCTGTTCTATTTATTTTTAATCAATATTTTCGCCTTAAATAATTGTTGATGACAGCCGAAACAAAATTGAAAAAGAATTATGTATGGAAAGAAATTATATAGTTTAGCCCTAATCTTTATATACAGGAGAGGGCTTGCTACACTTTCGGTTCTAGTGCTATTTAAATTTGCTAGATTGCTTACAATCAAAACGCATTAAGAAATTTAAATTGCCTGGTTCTTGCACATAGCCCCTCATTACAATTATAGGTCTATAAAAAATATTAAGCAATGATAGTTCAAGTTCGATGAAAAGATTTTTATTCGTTTCTACTTGTTTTCAAAATTGAAATTTTAAGTTTTAAAAAGAGGTGAGTCTGTAGCTCTACAGTCAGATATGCCTGTAAAGTGTGAGTTGGAAAGACAAAACTCATAAAATAAGCGGGAACGATCCTAAGAACAAGAAGTTTTCTAAACGAAAAAAAGAAAAAACTTATTCAAAATTATGACTTGCTGATACGTCAACAATAAATTTACTCAATGATATTATTGGAAGAAAAATTGATATAAAAATAAATAAATAAATCACGTGAAATATAAAAATAAATAAATAAATCACGTGAAGTAAACTAAAAGTTCTGAGATTTAAATGTAGAAATTTCATAGTATGATAAATGAATGATAATGAATAATAATTTTGAGGAAAAAAAATTAACATTGAGTGCTGCCCTAAAAAAATAGTTCAGTATAAAAAAAAAGGTATAAATAACTTATTTTTTTATATACTATTAAACTTTATTTTAAACTCCTATAATTCACAATATCAAACCGCGAGTAATACTTTTCGAAATACACGAAATAAGATATTGTGTAAAATAAATTTATTATTATTATTGTTATGAGCTAATTCAAATAATTTTAGTATTTTTTTGTGCAAAAGACCAAAGTATTTATGAACAAACAATCTCAAATCTTTTTGCACAGTTTTGAATGATAATATCTATTTTTTTTATAAAAACTTTATCGGATTTTACCCTTATCTTTGGCTACTTAAAAATTCATTATATGTAGCAAAATCTACAAGAGTAGACTTTTGCCCAATTACTTTTTTTGAGCAAATAATTAAAGAACAAAGAAATAATCATGAAATAATGAGCTAGCTAAACCTAATAGCTTTTTTTTTGCATAAAAGATTAATTTGTCTGTCCGATTGACAAAAAATTAGGGGAATTCTGTTCTACAACACAATATGGCTGGGTTAGGAGAATTGAAATAGGAGAAATAATTTGAAATGGACAGAGAGCTAGTTGTGGTAATCTAAAGTATCAAATAGAGCAGCGAAAATAACAGTAGAAATGGAAAAAATATTCAGAATAGTAACATACAAAAACAATTTCAATGGTCCCAGAAATGTGTTTAATTAATTTCATAAAGAGTGACCGTTTTTCTGCAACCTCAATTAAATTATATTCCTTTACTTTCTGAAATATCTTGTAAACACGGCAAGAACGTTCAAAATGATTTCAATTTCTACGACGCATGCCAAATTGTGCTGCCATCTATTTATTAGAAAGCAAACTAATATATTAAAAATCAAAGGCTAAACGAAATTGTATAAGAAAGCCATGATTACATTTTGACCCACTTTTAAGACTGCTCAACATATAATTTATGAATCTTCATTGTGTTTTTATATCATTTACACCGTCTGTGACACATAAATGAAGTTTACATTATTTATTCTGAAGATTTCGCTTTACTATTCTAATTATTACTATAATTATTATTGCATCTGCTTTTGGGAGGCTTCAAAAAACGACACATGCAACCAAGATAAAATAATTCAAAGAAAATCTTTTAAGAACTTAATCACAACGTTTAATTGCCAAGTTTATACCCTGAAGCATTTTTGAAAGCAAATAGAATAACGTTATTTTATTTATTTATTTTTTTGGATGGGGAAGGAATAAAGAATGCTTTAAAAAGATAAATAGAACCTTTTTTGCTTTATGGGTAGAATCTAGATCTATAATTCTGCTGTTTGGAATTTAAGAAAATTGTTTTCATAGAAACTTTAAACCATAGCAAAAAAAAATCTTCTCATTAAATAAATGTAAAACAATATTTATTCATTACTTGGACAACTTGAATGTAGATATAGACCAGTTAAAAATTTTATCCATACCTGCATCATTTATTCTCTCTTTCGATAAATACTGAATGAAAATACGGAACATATTGGCATAAATAATTATTAAAATGGAATACTAAGTTAATATTTTATTGATATTTTCAATGACACAAAAAAAAGCATAATTAATTAATGTTCATTATGTTCGATAAGCACTGGAGCAAAATATAATATTTTCTGTCGTCGTTATAAAACTCAATAGTGCTATTTTTTAATGCTTTAAAAACATTTTGGAAAAAGAAGTTTAGTAATTCTAAAGAAAGACTCAGATTCATAGAAGCTTTCACATTTTATTTTCTTCGTTTATATAGAGTTGAATTTATTTGCTTGAAAATAGCATAAATCTCTTCATCGCTTATTGAAATCGAGGATTTAAAAATTTTGAAAAAGAGGCATTTCAATCCCCTAGTTAACTCCTTTATATATCTTATAATCTACGCAAAGACTTTTTACTACTATAAATGTATGTTTAAATTTTTTCAAAATACATTTTTGAAAAATATTTATAAGTTTTAACAGGAATTTCATAAATTAAAAAAATTATACTCATTTAATATTATTTATTATTTTTTATCTTCACTCTTAGGTTAACATTTATTTCAGCTATTGAAAGCCGATTTTAGTTTGTGTTCATTGCTCCAGGTATTGAAACTTTATTTACAGTAACTGGTACTATAAAGAATAACTATAATATTGAACAAAAAAAAAAAAAAGCTACTGCTTACGAGGAAAAATGTCAAATCTACCTGAAATCTGTTCTTTCTTTTTTTGCTTGTCCACAAGATACACAAATCCGCATTAGTTATCTCTCCTCTATCAGAAAAACCAATTCCTATCCAATCATGGTTTGACGCCCGAGCTCGAACTTCAAATGTAACAGTTTCTTCGTCATAATCAACTATCCAATAAAGGTATAATTTACCATCCTGGTCTAAAGGTGTCTCAAAATAAAGTAAAGAATCTTTTTCTTGACGGTTTGCATCAGCAACAATTGTAAAAAGGAGGAATATCCACCACTGAAGACACATTGCTGAATGTTCTGCAATATCAGGTCCTTTTAGCAAAGGATGAGAGGAAGAAAGGAGGCATGCCCATCGACGTCAGCGAATCTTAATGAAATATTTCACATAACTCGCAGCTGGATTCCTGGAGATATTAAAACTCGGAAGCGAGTTTATGAAGGGCACATCATTTTTAAATGGAGACGAACAAGGGAAAGATATGCGTTAATAACGGAGAGTCTTTTCCAACCAGAAAAATCCAATATCGTTTATGGGTATTTATCATTGATGGGGATTGCCTCCTTTAGCTTCTGACGAGGCAAAAATATTTATCATCAAATATGAAGCTATAAATAAAATAAAAATCCAAGTAATTGATGAGAGGTGAGAATTTAAAGCGATTTATGTAGTCTGGATCTTCATTAGAATAGACTATGCAGAGCGCTAAAATTAATAGTAATTCTGAACACAAATAAATTTCTTTGAATTTAAACAACTCTAATTAACTTCCCAGAAAAAATTAATTTAGTTGAAAACCTTTATTTTCAACTTTATTTAACTTTATCATTCGAGGAATTTGAAATAAAATGTTTATTTGAAAGTCCTGTTTTAGTAAAAAAAAATAATATAAGAAATAGTTGATTGCTCTATAAATGATTAAGAAGCTTTTGTTTGTAAGGAGTAAATGAAGTTACAACAATTAGACTTCCTATTTTCTTTAATGTTAGTACATTTTTATAGTATTAGATACATGAAAATAAACATGGATGAAAAAATATATATATTTTAACTATTTTTTGAATACTGTTTACACATTTTTGCCTTTTTCCAGTCTTTTGAGACAAGTTTAAAACAGAAAATTACAAACTGAGAACTGGATAAGAACAATAGAATGGTTAGAAAAAAGAATTTTGAAACATGTTTAAGAGGAATCGATAGGGCAATATATCATTAATGCTAAAACTGACCTTTTTCGATGTATCTTTTCTAAGAAACTACTTATGATATCACTTTGATATTTTTGAGGGGTATTTGAGACTATATCAGTTGTATACTGTGATCATGAAGCGTTAACAGGAATACTTTTTGTCATGAAAGATTTTCGCTCAAAAATTATTAAACTTTTTAAAAAATTAAAAGCTCTTAGTTCATAATTTTTCAAAGAAATTTCTGCCAAAGATATTTATTAACAGTTATCACAGTGTAAACATGTACGTGTAAATATTCTGTGGAAAAAAAACTAAAGCAATGTCTTATTTAGATGCTGAGAAAAGGTACATCGAAAAAAGTATGTTTCAGCATTATTTGTACACTACCAACTCTCCTTAAACTATCGTTTCAAAATATACTATCGAACTTGTTTTTTCTAACCCTGACTTAACAAGAATCCTGGTTTAACGAGGAAACTTTATGTAAACAGTTTATTTAGTTTTTAAATAAAAAAAAACTTAAATTAAATTCTGTTCATAAGAGGTTAATATGTAATTTTTCATAAGCATAGGAAAAATTATCATATTCAAGTTATTAGAAAAGGAGAAAATAGCAATGGAGAGTAGCAGTGTGAGGTTCTTCATCTGTTTTGCCATGAATAATGAAGCTATAACATAATGACAAAATAGATGATTAAGATATTGTTAATAGTGACTAACCTAACTAAAGATTAAGCGTGACAATGACTAACCATAACTTTTATTTCCCTATGCAAATCATTAAATAAGATTAACCTCTTTTTGCTTTAATTTTCTGTTAGTTTGATTATATTTTCCTGACCAAATATTTGTGCATCATGTGTCATATCTGTTCTACATAAGCAAGACACAATATTGATGCTGGGTAAATGTAAATTTCAATCATCAAAAAAAAAAAAAAAATCGAAATTTTAAGATAGTTGGATAACGATGTGAAAATTTTGATTTTGTAGAGAGTATAATTGAATTCCCTCTATAATTTTCATACTCTTGAAATAAAGAGACATTTCTGGAAACTTTCAATCATCAAAATATAAGAGGACAAATTTTGAAAAAGTATGAGATAGAAGACGGGGACGGAATAATAAGCCGAGATATTTTTTTTTTCTTTCCATTTTCAAGGCATTATTGTTTTTGCCATAAGTGGATCATCAAAATGTTAATAGTAATGCAATTAGTGCCACAAGTGTTATACGAGAAAAATATCAACTTAAAACTTTTATTATAATGATTGAAATTTCAATCACAATATGTGTGCTTCAATCTTTATGGTTCGAAGGAGTCACCAAAAATGTGCTAATTAATCTGTAGGATGATTCGATATTATCCTTTCTTTAAATAATCGAAATATCACAAGAATCAGTCACAATATGTGTGCGTCAATCTTCATGGTTCGAAGGAGTCACCTAAAATGTGCTAATTAATCTGTAGGATGATTCGATATTATCCTTTTTTTAAATAATCGAAATATCACAAGAATCAGTCACAATATGTGTGCGTCAATCTTCATGGTTCGAAGGAGTCACCTAAAATGTGCTAATTAATTTGTAGGATGATTCAATATTATCCTTTTTTTAAATAATCGAAGTAGCGCGTCGTCAGAGAAGTTGCGTATTGGTAACCAAATACTTGCAAGAGAATTATTTTTTTTTAAATAAAAAATACATTTAGGCCCCCACCAGGGCTTTAAAATTTCTCTAATTTCATAAAAAAAATATTATTATTATTTTTAATGTATTAAAATCTTTAACAGCCGGCTGTTAGAGTAGTTACATAGTAATAAGACTCTTTTTTTGAGAAAAAAAATTATTATATCATATTGTATTTAGTGCCTACCTGGTGGAGGCGGTAAATACAATATGTTATAATAATTTTTTTTAATAAATAAAATTTGGTAAAAAAATTAATAATTTCATAATTAAAAATAATTAAAAATTAATTTTTTAAAATTTCATTATAAAAATTACAAATAATGCTAATGTCAAAGGCCTGGTGCCTTTGACATTAGCATTATTTGTAATTTTTTTTGTTGATATTTCTGCTTTATTTTGAATAGATGGGTGGTGCACTTGCGCAGAATAGTTGATTTTCCCATTGGAGATATATTTCCGATCCTTTAAGAAAATAGAATATTTAAGCAAGTTTTATAAATTGTGCATGATTCTCTAATTTTTAAGACAACATTTTTGAAAATCAAAAAATAATTTTTTATCGATATTTACATACTTCCTCCCACCTTGCTTTTGAACAATTAAAGCAATGATATTTTTATTTTTTGAAAAAGTTGCATATTCATCCAATGATAATGGCGAATTAATGATTGAAATTAACATTTGAAAACGCAAAAAAATACAATCATTCATTTGCTATTGATAAAAATCTATTTTTTCTGATACATACGGAATAGCTATTCTATGTTACTTAAACTATTTATTTTTTTAAAAAAAATATGTTTTGATTTTACCAAAGAATAAAGAAATAAAGAACAGATAGTAACTTGATGTATGTGTACTTAGTTAACTGACTAAAATGAAGTTTCATGGCATTAAGTTGATCTTTAAAAAACAGTTTCAACTCCTCCTAATGAATCTGTCAGAACAGCAATGTTTGAAATACTGTGATCACTCAACAGAAACAAATTTTTTTAAAAATACTCGAATTTCAATTAATTTGAAATCTTAACAGTTAAATGTAATAAGTTTTAGTGCGAGAAGAAATTTTTTTTTAAATCTATGTGTTTACTTTTCACGGAATTAAGTGAAATATGAGATAATGACGTCATTCATTTCACTCACACCCTTTCCTCAAATCAACCTGGTCTTGTCATTTACTCTAGCGAATTAGAACAACACAGAATTAGAAACAATAGATCAGAACAGAAGGGTTTGATGTTTAAACTTTACTTACTTTGTTTTAAAAGCGGTCATTAAACAGACGACCTAATTCTGAATTTATGACTATCAATGTTCAACTCACCGTAGCTTTGTAATATTGAATTTAACCCAGGAGATAATGCTAACTCCTGGATTAAGCATTTAGACAAACTAGCTTTCTTGGAGGATTTATGATGGAGCAAACCAGCATTTGCGTTACATTGAGAGGGAAACCACGAAAATCTCCCATGGTTAGCCCGACGACAAGGGGACTCTAACCCATAATTCGTCTACCACTGAGGATATTTTACGTTAGCACTGTGGTCAGTGCGAACCGGGGCAGAATTCAAACTCACCAGCCATGGGTGGGATTCGAATCTGGGACACCTCATTGGGAGATGAACACTCAACCCCTTAAGCCACCGCTGCTGTTCTTACTTTATTTTATAACCAGCGTTGAACACCCCCCCCCCTCAATTCTGAGTTGACGACCATCAATGTTCAACTTCGTAGCCTTGTAATTTTAAACCCAAACCAGAAGACAAGGGAACTCCTATATAAAGCATTTGCAAAAACTAGCCTCCGTGGAGGACTTCTTGGTGGAAATAACCTGCCTTTGCATCACTCAAAACCTTCCACGGTTAAAAATTTTAACCAGTAATCCGTCTACCATTGAGAATATTTTAAGTCAGCGCTGTGGTCGATACGAGCCGGGTGTAGAATTCGTATCAAACAGCCACCGCTGGAATCACCTGAGTCACCGAGGCTCAGGATCCCCTGATTTCTATTATTGGAAGCCTTCTTTCTCGCTTAAGCAAAAAAATTTACAGTCCAGAAAATATGTGCGCGATCCTGTGTTTGATGAATCCGAAAATTTATGCAATACGTTATGAAATTTTTTTGTCAGTGCTAAATAATCTCTGAAAAGATGTTTTAACCATATTTCTCGATTTTATTGGGTTGTTCGGAAAACAATTTCGTTTTTACAAGGCAAATTAAAGGCAGTTTTCTTAGAGTGAATAAATACTTTGCTAAATCATATATTGTCCATTCTGGTCCAATACATTTTAGCATCTTTCTGGCAGTAGCATGATTTTTGCGAGCATAAAATTTTCGTTCTTTGCTGGTAAAAAACTGATGCAGGTGATTTTTGATCTTCTTATTTGAATTAAAAGCTTTACCAACTAAAAAAATTATTAAAGACCGAAACATTGTTCTAGACAACCAATTTCTTGTCCCCGCATTTCAAAAATGGATAATTTCTTTGACTTTTGAGAGCAAATCACGGAAGTCAACACGACGAGGCAAGTTTCTTTTCGTAAGTACATGAGGAACAAATGCGTCGAGCTATGAGATTAATAATCCTTAAAGCTTTTCAAATGATCATAAATGGTCGCATTTGATAAATTTAAGCTCTCACAATCTCACGATTTGTTTGTTATTCACCTGTTTGTATAAATGAATGGCTTTACCAGCTTAAACTGGAGTGGTGCATCTTAAACGAAATTTTGCTGAATCGAATGTCTCAAACCTGATTTGGCACTATCGTTCTACCAGTACATTTCCTCCATACACATCGAATAATTTTTTTCTTGCTTGAACAGTATTTTTCCCTTTCAGATAGTAAAATAAAATATTCCGAAAATTCCTTTTTTCACTTTCCATATTTGAAGAGGCACTAGCTGAAAACTACTAAGTAGAACTTTTTTATAATCAAGCGTTGCTATATAAGCTGCAATATAAGCTATAATATAATATAATAATTATGCAGATTAAGTATGAAGTTGGATGCGAATTAAGTCCTCCGTTGGGAAAAAACAAAATTACTTTCCAAACAACCAAATAGAAAATTCTAAAGTTGTTGAAGAGAAGGTGAAAAAGTCTAGAGGAAGGCTTTCTTGCCAATAATTTCACATTAACAGTCTTTTGTTACTGAAAAAGTATCATTAAAAGTCCATGGATATAAAGTCCATGGAATGCGCTAAAATCTGAACGTGATATAAATTGCCAACCTCAACAATGTGAAAGCATTTCAGATGATTTCTCAATTGCAGAAAGTGAAAATTTTGATTCTGATGAGGTTGTCGCTATATCTTTAAAAGCAGTGAGCAGCTTCAAAATAACATTTTCATTTTCAGCATTGGCAAAAGCGTTAGATAGAGCCGGAGTTTCGAGACGAAAAGGTGCAATAATAGTTGAAGATGTCTTGATAACAAAGAAAGGCACCACTATGATGATCGAAAAATGTAAAAAACATTGTCAAAGGAAGGATTTCAGCTGGATTTCCACCGAATCTCTAGAAAAAAAAAATATCATACCAAGTAACTTACAGCATCAAATTTAGTGCTACGCATGTATATTTGTGAAAAACAGACACTTGAAATTAAGAGGATTAGGAAATATATTGTTGCGGTGTATGCAAAAGTTTGGTTTCTCACAAAAACTTAGTTTTCATGCACAGCATCTTTGTGAAGTTATCCGCTACTCAATATAAATCAGTTATGATTTGAAATTAGTAGTGGATTGAGTAATCCAACGAAACGGTTTTTATGGTTATCCACGAAACCTGCTAATTTATATCAACGACAAACAATCCCGTATGAGGAAATTAGTCTTTCGAAGAATTATGAAAGTTCGAATGCTTACTATTGAAATAGATCGTGATTTTGTCATTCTAACGTTTAAATTTTCAAGCAAACGACTAGTTGAATACCATAGTGATGTACCACATAATTAGTTTCGGTTTTGCTTCAGCTCTCAAGACTATTGAGTGTGTTTTGACAAGTTAGCAAGTTTTTAGCTTGCCAGAAAGGACATGCATGCCTGTTGGGAAGGGGAAATCAAGAAAAAGGAAGAAAGGAGTAAAGAAAACTCGAAGAGTATAGCTGAAGCAAGAGACACTATAGAGACTTAGTAAAGGAGACGAGCTGCATGTTTTTTGTTTGTTTTTTTAATATCTCCTTTTCCAGTAGGTATGTTCAATCCTTCTTAATCTAATTTAATATTTTAAACTGCATAATTATTTAAAGTTGATAATTGTAATGTTTCGTAAAAGATATTATTAACTTTACTAATTTTACATGTAATATGAACTATTTAGTTTGTAATTGATTAAATGTATACCAAAAATTCAATAAAAATAACTATGTTAATGTCGTATTATTTTATTTTGACTGCAATTTTTATTTCGATGACTTGTTTTATAGGATTTCAACCTCATGTGCTTTAATTATTTTGAGAAACGCTTATGTTTTGGAGTAACAGAATTGTTTTCTGCTGATCCTCGGCTGACTAAACATATACCTATTGCAGAACTTGGGCCAAAATGGCCAAAATGAGAGGCTAAGCTGTGGAATCTACACTGTAAAAAAATTCAGTGTATATTGACAAACAAAAATGGTGGCAACTACTTTACAACATAGTGGGCTAAATGAGGGATAGTTCCTGGATTAGTGAATCATCAAAAATATTCTTTTACGCTACTAGGTGTAAAGTAGCTGCCACTATTTTTGGCATTATTTATAATTACAGTAAGATCAAATACACCAGATTCAGTAAAATTATTTTTACGAGGCAATATAAAATAAGAATCATTAATTTAGGAAGTTAGTTGCTACAATCATTTGTTTAAATATAAAAACTTTTCTCATGCGGTGAAATTCAAGAAAAATGTATATAACTTTCAAACAATGAATGCTTTTATTTACAATTGATTTTATTCGATTCAGCATTAAAATTATATAAGGAACAATACTAACTTATTTCTAAACAATAGCCTCTAACAATATCCTCCGACTTTAATTATTTAAGATCAGGACGCGCCTTTAAAATAAAAATAATAAAATTCATTTTTGAAAATTGAACCATATTTGATAGTCATAAAACTAAATCAATAAATGTCAAACACACTTCTCGAATTTCGCATAGACTTGGATTGTCAACACACGTCATTCGCCGGCTTGCAGGGGAAGGGCTTGCCGGCTTACTCTGGGAAGTAAGCTAGTTAATACGAAGTGTACTTTCAACAACCTCAAAATAAGCTTAGGTACAAATAAAATGACTTCATACACCTGACTGTCTTTAGTTGAAATAAGATAAAATTTTTATACTTCATAAATTCCTCGTTTGTTACAATTGTCAGAAGATCAATTTGGTATACCTTAGAAATCAGTTTAGTTGATATGAAATGAACTTAAAAAAACCTCAAAATGAGATTAGGTATAAATAAAATGACTTCATGCACCTCAATAAATACTTCACTTTCTTTAGTCGAAATGAAATAAATTTTTTTATGCCTCATAAATACCTGTTTCATTAGAAGTGTCAGAAAAACAACCTATATACCTTAAAAATCACCTCATCAGTCTGGTTGCTTTGAAGTGAATTTTAAACAACCTCAAAATGAGCTGAAGTGTTTGTAAAACAAGTGTTTGTATTACAACCTTTATAAGGTATAATTTTTATGGTTGTTTTCTCAGCAAATATGCCTTAAATTTTCGTAAGGGTGGACTTCATAGCTCATGTGCTATTTAAAGATGAGGCCACGTTTACACACGAGGGTGTCTTTAATGCGCACAATTCCCATGCGTGGGCAATCGAGAATCCACATGCAGCGCGACCACATGAGTAGCAAGAACAATTTTGGGTGAATATGTGGGCTGGCATTGTCAACGACTTTTTGATTGGCCCATACTTACTACCGACGCGACTTAAGGGCTAATGTTACCTTACTTTTCTGGAACAGGTGTTATTAGAACTACTGCAGTATGTTCCGATAGCCAATCGTAACCGCATGTGGTTTCAGCATGATGGGGCACTAGCCCACTTCAGGATTGATGTGCGCACTTACCTGAATGCCACGTTTGGGGAGCGATGGAATGGGCGTGCTGGACCAGTCCCTTGGTCACCCCGATCTCCAAAATTTATCGAGTCTCGATTTCTTTTTATTGGGGATATCTAAAGAATCTTGTTCATGCGACTCCACTTGACTCAGATGAGGATCTCGTTGCTCAAATATCCGAAGCTGTTGCACATGTGCGTGGAATACCTGGCGTCTTTGAACGTGTACGCCAATTTCTCCACCAACGTTGTCAACCCAGATAGCAAAATAAGGTTTATTTTCATTCAGCAAAAACCTTTTAATGTAAATCTAAAGAGGTTTTTATGCGGTTTACATGTTAACCTTCTAATCTTAAAACGAGATCTGTGACAATCTGCTCTATTCTACGCACATAACCCTAATCCAAAACCTTGAAAAACAACCTTCTATAAAAAAAAAATCTTAAATCGAAGTTGTCTTAGGGCTTTTAGGCGTGAAATAAATCCTTGAATAAAGCTAGTCTTAAGGTGGAAATAATCTTAAATCAAGATAATTATAAGGTTCCAAAACCTTGAAAAACAACCTTCTATAAAAAAAAAAAAAAATCTTAAATCGAAGTTGTCTTAGGGTTTTTAGGCGTGAAATAAATCCTTGAATAAAGCTAGTCTTAAGGTGGAAATAATCTTAAATAAAGATAATTATAAGGTTCCAAAACCTTGAAAAACAACCTTCTATAAAAAAAAATCTTAAATCGAAGTTGTCTTAGGGTTTTTAGGCGTGAAATAAATCCTTGAATAAAGCTAGTCTTAAGGTGGAAATAATCTTAAATCAAGATAATTATAAGGTTCCAAAACCTTGAAAAACAACCTTCTATAAAAAAAAAATCTTAAATCGAAGTTGTCTTAGGGTTTTTAGGCGTGAAATAAATCCTTGAATAAAGCTAGTCTTAAGGTGGAAATAATCTTAAATCAAGATAATTATAAGGTTCCAAAACCTTGAAAAACAACCTTCTATAAAAAAAAAATCTTAAATCGAAGTTGTCTTAGGGTTTTTAGGCGTGAAATAAATCCTTGAATAAAGCTAGTCTTAAGGTGGAAATAATTTTAAATCAAGATAATTATAAGGTTCCAAAACCTTGAAAAACAACCTTCTATAATAAAAAAAATCTTAAATCAAAGCTGTCTTAGGGTTTTTAGGCGTGAAATAAATCCTTGAATAAAGCTAGTCTTAAGGTGGAAATAATCTTAAATCAAGATAATTATAAGGTTCCAAAACCTTGAAAAACAACCTTCTATAAAAAAAAAAATCTTAAATCGAAGTTGTCTTAGGGTTTTTAGGCGTGAAATACATCCATGAATAAAGCTAGTCTTAAGGTGGAAATAATCTTAAATCAAGATAATTATAAGGTTCCAAAACCTTGAAAAACAACCTTCTATAAAAAAAAAATCTTAAATCGAAGTTGTCTTAGGGTTTTTAGGCGTGAAATAAATCCTTGAATAAAGCTAGTCTTAAGGTGGAAATTAAATCAAGATAATTATAAGGTTCCAAAACCTTGAAAAACAACCTTCTATAAAAAAAAAATCTTAAATCGAAGTTGTCTTAGGGTTTTTAGGCGTGAAATAAATCCTTGAATAAAGTTAGTCTTAAGGTGGAAATAATCTTAAATCAAGATAATTATAAGGTTCCAAAACCTTGAAAAACAACCTTCTATAAAAAAGAAATCTTAAATCGAAGTTGTCTTAGGGTTTTTAGGCGTGAAATAAATCCTTGAATAAAGCTAGTCTTATGGTGGAAATAATCTTAAATCAAGATAATTATAAGGTTCCAAAACCTTGAAAAACAACCTTCTATAAAAAAAAAAATCTTAAAACGAAGTTGTCTTAGGGTTTTTAGGCGTGAAATAAATCCTTGAATAAAGCTAGTCTTAAGGTGGAAATAATCTTAAATCAAGATAATTAAAAGGTTCCAAAACCTTGAAAAACAACCTTCTATAAAAAAAAAAATCTTAAATCGAAGTTGTCTTAGGGTTTTTAGGCGTGAAATAAATCCTTGAATAAAGCTAGTCTTAAGGTGGAAATAATCTTAAATCAAGATAATTATAAGGTTCCAAAACCTTGAAAAACAACCTTCTATAAGAAAAAAATCTTAAATCGAAGCTGTCTTAGGGTTTTTAGGCGTGAAATAAATCCTTGAATAAAGCTAGTCTTAAGGTGGAAATAATCTTAAATCAAGATAATTATAAGGTTCCAAAACCTTGAAAAACAACCTTCTATAAGAAAAAAATCTTAAATCGAAGCGGTCTTAGGGTTTTTAGGCGTGAAATAAATCCTTGAATAAAGCTAGTCTTAAGGTGGAAATAATCTTAAATCAAGATAATTATAAGGTTCCAAAACCTTGAAAAACAACCTTCTATAAAAAAAAAATCTTAAATCGAAGTTGTCTTAGGGTTTTTAGGCGTGAAATAAATCCTTGAATAAAGCTAGTCTTAAGGTGGAAATAATCTTAAATCAAGATAATTATAAGGTTCCAAAACCTTGAAAAACAACCTTCTATAAAAAAAAATCTTAAATCGAAGTTGTCTTAGGGTTTTTAGGCGTGAAATAAATCCTTGAATAAAGCTAATCTTAAGGTGGAAATAATCTTAAATCAAGATAATTATAAGGTTCCAAAACCTTGAAAAACAACCTTCTATAAAAAAAAATCTTAAATCGAAGTTGTCTTAGGGCTTTTAGGCGTGAAATAAATCCTTGAAAAAAGCTAGTCTTAAGGTGGAAATAATCTTAAATCAAGATAATTATAAGGTTCCAAAACCTTGAAAAACAACCTTCTATAAAAAAAATTTTAAATCGAAGTTGTCTTAGGGTTTTTAGGCGTGAAATAAATCCTTGAATAAAGCTAGTCTTAAGGTGGAAATAATTTTAAATCAAGATAATTATAAGGTTCCAAAACCTTGAAAAACAACCTTCTATAAAAAAAAAATCTTAAATCGAAGCTGTCTTAGGGTTTTTAGGCGTGAAATAAATCCTTGAATAAAGCTAGTCTTAAGGTGGAAATAATCTTAAATCAAGATAATTATAAGGTTCCAAAACCTTGAAAAACAACCTTCTATAAAAAAAAAAAATCTTAAATCGAAGTTGTCTTAGGGTTTTTAGGCGTGAAATAAATCCTTGAATAAAGCTAGTCTTAAGGTGGAAATTAAATCAAGATAATTATAAGGTTCCAAAACCTTGAAAAACTATCTTGTATAAAAAAAAAATCTTAAATCGAAGTTGTCTTAGGGTTTTTAGGCGTGAAATAAATCCTTGAATAAAGCTAGTCTTAAGGTGGAAATAATCTTAAATCAAGATAATTATAAGGTTCCAAAACCTTGAAAAACAACCTTCTATAAAAAAAAAATCTTAAATCGAAGTTGTCTTAGGGTTTTTAGGCGTGAAATAAATCCTTGAATAAAGCTAGTCTTATGGTGGAAATAATCTTAAATCAAGATAATTATAAGGTTCCAAAACCTTGAAAAACAACCTTCTATAAAAAAAAAAATCTTAAATCGAAGTTGTCTTAGGGTTTTTAGGCGTGAAATAAATCCTTGAATAAAGCTAGTCTTAAGGTGGAAATAATCTTAAATCAAGATAATTAAAAGGTTCCAAAACCTTGAAAAACAACCTTCTATAAAAAAAAAAAATCTTAAATCGAAGTTGTCTTAGGGTTTTTAGGCGTGAAATAAATCCTTGAATAAAGCTAGTCTTAAGGTGGAAATAATCTTAAATCAAGATAATTATAAGGTTCCAAAACCTTGAAAAACAACCTTCTATAAGAAAAAAATCTTAAATCGAAGCTGTCTTAGGGTTTTTAGGCGTGAAATAAATCCTTGAATAAAGCTAGTCTTAAGGTGGAAATAATCTTAAATCAAGATAATTAAAAGGTTCCAAAACCTTGAAAAACAACCTTCTATAAAAAAAAAATCTTAAATCGAAGTTGTCTTAGGGTTTTTAGGCGTGAAATAAATCCTTGAATAAAGCTAGTCTTAAGGTGGAAATAATCTTAAATCAAGATAATTATAAGGTTCCAAAACCTTGAAAAACAACCTTCTATAAGAAAAAAATCTTAAATCGAAGTTGTCTTAGGGTTTTTAGGCGTGAAATAAATCCTTGAATAAAGCTAGTCTTAAGGTGGAAATAATCTTAAATCAAGATAATTATAAGGTTCCAAAACCTTGAAAAACAACCTTCTATAAAAAAAAATCTTAAATCGAAGTTGTCTTAGGGTTTTTAGGCGTGAAATAAATCCTTGAATAAAGCTAGTCTTAAGGTGGAAATAATCTTAAATCTAGATAATTATAAGGTTTCTTTTCGCAACGTCTTGTATGCTCAGCTAAAATACACCTTGTCATGAAATTTTAATGGAGAATGCAATTTGATCCTATCGCTAACGTGACGTCATCTAAAACGTCATTAAGGACCTGAGTGACCATTTTACATAAGCGACAATACTTTAAAAAATAAAAAAAATAAAAAAGCTATGAATATAATTTTCAACTATTTTAGGATGAAAGGTTTAAAACTGCAGTATTTTTGCTTGATTGGAAAAAGGTTTTTAATGCAAACATTTTCATGACGATAAAAATACTGACACAAGGTTTCCGTAAGGTTACATGTTTTCTGGAAAGCATGTATCGCTACACGCAATTTTGAAGAGTTATTGCAAACATTACACTTGTCAACGATGCTTTCAATAAATACAGTAGGGAACCGATTATCCGGAACGATCGGGACCATCGCTATTCCGGATAACTGATTTTTCCGGTTTTCTGAATCGCTACAAAAAGCCGTTTTTTTATTGTTAAACCCAACTAAAAAAAATTTTTTTGGGGGAAATAATCTTAAAAAGAAGAAAAAACGATAAAGTAATACACTAATGATTATTTCCAAAATTATGGTAAGGTGAACATCTTTCAAAAAAGAAAGAAAAATCCTAAAATCTTATGAGGAAAAAAAAATTTCGTTTAAAAAATGGCGGGAAAATTTATCGAATTTCGTTCCGGTTTTTTGGTTTTCTGATTTCCGGATAACGGGTTCTGTACTGTACTTTGCCTTTCCTTTCGTCTCTTATTACTATTTGTCTGTGTGTCACTTGCGCTCATACATTCCTGTACCATAACCATAAATGATTGTTACAATGTCTTGAACCTACCCTTAAAGTTTGTACCAAGAATTCGGGATCACCCTGTATAAATGAAGCACCTTTTGCTTACATAGATTTACAGTTTCATAGAAAGGTCAAAAAAAAAAGAAGAAAATATTCAAATATGTTGTATAGTGTAATAGGTATTTCAGAAAAAATTTCAGATCATATTTTACCTTTTTTGAATGTCACACATCACTTTGATGCTTTAAGTTGAAAAATTAAAGGAGAAACCCCGTAAAATTACTACCTATATCAAAAATTATCGATACTTAAATCGAGCCATCTACTATCATCTTTAGTCCCGCGCAAATGTCAGCTGGTTTTTTCCATCAAACAACAAACGCCAAAATAAATAAAGTAATAAAACAATACATCTTGAATAACCTTTGACACACTGATCTGATTTTTATATAGTAAGCTGCAATCTTAGTTATTTAAGTTATAACTAAACTGAAGAATGTACGAAAAGAAGTATATATATTTACTGTAAAATATTTTGAAAATATAAATGCTTTAATATATTGTTCCAAATGCTCAAATTAAAACTCATGCAATCATTTTACAATGATCTGAGTACAGATAAAAAAAAGCCTTTGCAAACTTTAATTGATGTCTTCTTAACCCACTTTAGGCTTAGCATAGAAATTTTATTAAGTGTGATATTTTCATTGGAATATGCTCGAATTACAATTATTATGACACGAAAAAGTTTTGTGCCTGAAAAATAATATTTTGTTTAAGAATTTTTTTTTCAATTCCTCACACCAGAGGGGATTGACACAGGATAAAAATAACACAACTCAAGAGAAAAAGGATATAAAAATTAAAAACAGTAATTTCCTCTTTCGACACCTTGCTTCCCAATATCGGTCAGTGATAGTTACTCCAAGGAGAGCACTGCAAAGGAGAACGCCGTGGCCATCCATTGCTATTAGTCTCGACAGAAGCCAGCTTGAATCTATAAGTAAACGACATGTTCTATAAAGAGCCAGAACTGAGTCACAGCCTTGTGGCGAGATCAGTCGGGAATGATATTCCACTTTTCAATCGAGATCTTTCCACTTTTTGTTTGAGTTTCTTTCCATTAGTTGCTTGTGGAAATTAGTGAAAATTTTTCATTTAAGAAATAAAATGGTGCATAAATTAATCATTGGCCAAATCAATAAATAAAATGATTTAGTTGAACACTAGTTTTCTTATAGCATTCGTCTTATTTTTTATTTATTTATAGGATTTGCAATTTTAATCCATCAATAAAAATCATTAATCTCAAATGGATTAATTATACATTTTCAAATTTGTCATTAAGCTTAACAAGTAAAAAATCTACCATAGGTTGCGAATTTCTCAAGAGAAAGTATTTGCTCCAATTGAATTACTAATAATTTATAGATGTCTTTTGAACCCTTGAAAATAGCATAAAAGTAAAATTAGTGAAAGATATACATTACAGTGTTAATAAAAAATATTAATTGAAAGGGTAAGTTTATGCACCTTTCGCAGAAAAGGAATTAAAATAACATTTCTCATACTTGCTGAGATAACTTTTAGTTATTGGAATTTTATATCATGCATATTAATAAAGTAATTTTGTCGATCAAAAGGCTTTTTCCATTATATTTATGGTTTTTTATTACTTAAATGAAAAACTTAGAAATTTATAAAGAAAGTCAATGAAAAAAAAGCTATGTATATTTATTAATATAAGCTTTAGAAAACACTTTTTACTTTATTAATTCTGTACTGTTTTCCAACCGAGAAATTAGCACAGTCGTCAACAAAAAAAAAAAAAATATGTATCACCTAGAATAATTTTTGATTCAGGATACAATCTTAATTACCAGAATTGGCTGGTTTAAACCAAGTAAACGTTAAAAAAAAAAAAAGTTCGGTTTTTTAAAAAAAATATGCAGGGTGTTTATAAAGTCCCGGACCCATTTTGATGTTTAATAACTCATAAAATAATAAAGATAGATTAAAATTAATAACATAAATGGTTAGATAGACTCAAAACGTTGCATGACCCTTGTCAATGAACTTCCACGTGTGTCCCCTTTGTCGCACGGAGAATATCAAGTCGATAGTCAATTTCACGTCAGATAACGGCAAGCGTTATGAATTATTAAATATCAAAATGGGTCCAAAACGGGTGTTTCTGGCATTGTTAATCGCCATAATGTGCGCATATGGGGATCTGAAAACTCTCATGAATACCGTGACACACAAAGGGATTCCTCAAAGGTTAATGTGTGGTGTGGAGTAATGCACGACCGAGTCATTGGGCCTTTCTTTTTTATAGAAAAGACGGTTTCATCAGTCGTATACTTAGACATGTTGGAAAACTTCGTATTTCCACAACTAAAAGAGCTGTCTTTTTGCAACACATGTCTTTTGCAACAAGATGGTGCATCACCTCATTGGGGTATCATCGTTCGTAGTTCCTTGAATGACCATTTTCCAGGAAGATAAATTGGGCGAGGAGGTCCAATTCCTTGGCCACCCAGATCACCTGATATAACGCCGCTGGGCTTTTTTCTTTGGGGATTTTTAAAGGACAATGTTTACAGGAGGATCGTGTCGAACATTGCCAGAATTACAACCGCAATAGCCAGAATTACAACCGCAATAGCCTCTGTGGATGCCAACATGCTGGCTGCTATCTGGAGTGAAATTGACTATCTACTTGATATTCTCCGTGCGACGAAAGGGTAACAAGTGGAAGTTCATTGACAAGGGTCATGAAACTTTTTAAGTCTATATAACCATTTATGTTATTAACTTTAATCTATCTTTATTATTTTATGAGTTATTATACATCAAAATGGGTCCGGGACTTTATAAACACCCTGCATATTTTATGCAATTGAATTTTCTATTATTTATATAAATTCTATCACTTTGATTGTAACACAATGAAAAAAAGATTTACAATTTTGATTTTAATTCCAATTGGGAATCAGTATTATTTCAAATAAGCATAAATCTGAAATTTTTAAATGTTTAGGCAGAATATGTTTTCCGCAAAAATATTTATGTTAAACAATGTAAGCATTTTGTCCAGTAGTTTTTTGTAGTATCTATATTAAGTATGTGATTTGTTAATTTAGTCTTATTAATAGGTTTTTTTAATAGTTCTTCATATAATTAGAAAATTAAGTTTTACTATAACTCTTTAACATAAATTTGAAAAACATTTATTTTATTTTTTTAAGAAAATCATAAAAAAAATTCAGATTTTTTTCTGCTTTTTAGATTCTATTTATTTAAAATTGATATATTAAATAGCTCAAAAAATATTATTGTTTTAACTAAAATGCAATTATAAACGGTTTAAAAAATTTATTTAGATGTTTAATATTTACTTTTAAAAAAAGTTTCTTCCACTTAGGTAGGAAGAAGCCTATTTCTTCCGGGCCAATTTTTTCAGCAGTTTTTTCTCCTGTGGAAGAAACTTGCCATCCCTGATTATTAAAGAATGTGAGCAAATTTAAAATCAAACCATATTATTTCTTAAAAATGTTTTAAATAAAATAAACGACCCACGCTCTGTAGTTTCTAAAGTTAGATAATGGAATTATTGAAAGAAATCCAGCTTCTCGAAACTTATTTTTACCAACTTGTTAAATACAGTATGTTTGCCACAGTCAAAAGTAGAAATGGGAATGAAGTGCTTTTCTAAATTTAATGCTTTCAGTTTAATTTTAGAATTATTTTCTGTCAATAGTGAAAAGAAAATTTGTATCGTACATATGCAGTAAATTATATTTATTACTGTAATTTTAAAATAAAATTTTTAACATTAAAATTTTTTTTTAAAGAAAAATATTAAATTCATTTAAAAACATTTTTTCGTGTTTATTTAATGCTGCATTACATTAATAAGAATATTTTTAAATTTAAAGTTCCATCATATTAAAATAAATAAAAAAAAGCAATTTAATCTTTATTTTCCAAACTGTTAATACTAAAACATACCTTTAGGATTTTATATGTTATTATTTAAGTAGTCCGTTTGTCATTTTAATTTCTTACGTCGTTCTATACATTTTAATTGAAAAAATATTATATTGGTTCAATTGATAAAAAACAACAACAAAAATTTTTTCAGAAAAATTTTTTGATATTACTACTGTAAAGTGGATGCTACTAAATAATGACATAATTGTAAATAATATTGACATTTTTATATAAACTAACAATAACAAGGTAAACTAACTTTTACATACACGCACTACTAAAAAAATATTTAGATATTTAATGTTTATTTGATTGTTAAGTGGAGTTGTAAAGTAATAAATGTGCATATTCAAAATCTTTAGTTGTTATACTTTTTTTATCATGCTCACATATTAATGAACGGAAGTTTTTTTTTTAATAAACTAACAATCAATAGTTTAAAATAATAATAATTAAAATAATAATAATAATAATTTAAAATAATCAATAGTTTAAAAAATCTCCAGAAAAAACTTTTTATTAATTAAATTAATTTTAATTTGGGAATTAACATGTTATTTAACCTTTTGTTTAAACCAAGAAAAACCTAGTTTTTCGTTTTTTAAAAAAAAACTCTGTTGATTACTACTAGGACTGGGCGATACATCGATTCTTCGAAAACATCGATGTTGTGTGATCATCGCCGATCCGATGTTAAGGTTGGCGTCTTTCACGAAGCATCGGAAAGTCCGATGTTCCCGCGATGTTTCCCGATGCCGTGAAGAGCGATTCTTCAGATTCCACATCGATGTTCACAAGCACGCGCGAAGAGCATTTCCCCCGATCATGCGGCGACATCGATTGTCGTGACGATCTTTTCCCCTATGTTTCTTCCTTCGCGAATTATCAAGTAACCATGTGCTCACACGATGATTTCCGATGTGACTAGGAGTGAAACTAACTCATCGCCAATGAAAGATGAAAAAGTGCTTTCTTCATTTCGTGCAAATCAAAGAAAGGAAAGTGATTCTCGGAGGATTACTTATATTTTGTTATTTGACAATACTTTGAGATCATTTTTGTCTTGTTGAAGAAACGATCGTCTGTTTCGATAAGACTTTTTATTGATTTACTTTTATGCCTATTTATTTTCCTTTGTTAAATCTGAAGAATTGCATTCCTTCAATATGGATAAAATGTTTTCATTAATAATTTTATATAAAGCTGCAATTTTACATAATGACCACGTTTTCAATTATTAAAAAATGATTATTATTATTATCGTTAGAAAATATAAAAAAAAAAAAAATCTAATATTTTTGCAAACAAGGTTTTGAACGCAAATTTTCTTTTTGAGACAGTTGTTTCGTTTTTATTTCTCTAGCATTTTTTTTTTCGACTTGACTGCTTTTCAATCTTCCTTATTTATAACAATTTTAATAAGAGTGTGCAGTTAAATTTTATTTCCACGAAATATAGTTTAGCGACATAATAATACATTAGATCAGCAATAAGTTTGAAAAGAAATTTTCAAATAATTGATTTTTACAATATTGAAGCCATAATAATTTCCATCATATCCTTTTTCAGGAAATTTTGTTTTTATACTGGTTTATCTCTATTTGCTCAAAATTATTGAAGGTTACTACCATAGAGTTGGTTACTACTAGAGAAGGTTACTACCTTCAATATATCTACTGCCTTCAATAAATTATTGAAAGATATTCTTCAAGAAATTCTGGAGAATGAAAGGCCAAGAGGTTATGCGCATCGGCTATTCTAAGTTTTCTAGCTTTCTCAATCCATATTTTTTTTTACTTTTATCTTTTTCTATTACGTTGTTTATTTTCCTGTTTATAAAGATTTTTAAATTGTTGTCTCAATGCGCGTTTAAAATTTTATTTTTATAATTGTATCCATTTCATTTTTACAGTTTGCTGACATAATTCGTTTATCCAATGATAATTTTATGTAAAAATGTTTTTAAATAATTTTTTTATTAGTAATAGTCGAAAAAAGTTTGAATTGTAAGGTATACAATTTTTTTTAAAAAATATAATTTTTTTATTTTAAAATAAAAAAGTTAAAAGAAGTTAGTTGAATAGTTTCTGAAAAATAAATTTCAAAAAATCAGACTTTTTTAAATCCAATTACGAAGTCAACAGTAATTTTTTTTTTTTCATGCACTGCACTCTATCCACAAATATTAATTGCTAAAATATCCATGTTAAGATAAATTTATTACAATATGAAAGCTGAAAAAATGCACCAATTTCTTCTAATTTTATTTACTAGAAAAATTATTTCTTAATGTAATAATTTTTTAATGTGTTTTTGTCTAAGATACCTAACCATCTTTAAGAATGTTGAAAATTAACAATAATTTTTGTTGGCTGAGGTTGAAATACTATTCTTTTTTTTTTTTAATTCATCTTTAAAAATAATTTCTCATTTTTTTTAAGTTGCATGCAAAATTTTAATGAATTATTCGTTTCACTAGTTAACTATTTATTCAATACCCTCTTTCTTTAATTTAAAAACTTCCGATTGTTTTCAGAAAAGTTTGAAGGTTGAAAATATGTGTTTTATTTAAATTGAAAAAGACAGTCTATCGAATTATTTTAATCCAAAAAACGAAAAAAATCAATTTACTATACATTGATATACCATAAAGTATATAAAGTCATACATTTAATTTACTCCTATCTTTACTTTTTTCTCGTATTGATTACGATCGTTTGAGTGACGATGCATCACGATGCTGGAATCTTAACATCGCCCAGTCCTAATTACTACAATAGACTCTTAATGTTTCAAAGGATACACTTTAAATATACTAACTTGCTGCCAATGAATTATTTTTGGAAGTTAAGCACAAAAATACATTTACTCTGAATAAAAACTCTTTTTTTCCCCTGACAGATTTGGATCCTCAATGAAGGGAGATAATCAAACACAAGAGAATAGGGGATACAGTCATAATTTGAAAAATATGGTCCCAATATTTCAGTCAAGAGCAGGGTGTAAAACTTGATCTCATTTAATGTTGTTTTCACACAAATTGAAAAATTCTTGCATCTGCTCCTGCATTTCCACATTTGAATGGGGAAAAAAAAAGAATACAGTTTAAAAATAAGAATATTTTCTTTTAGCAAAACAGCCAGATTCTAATAAAAAGAGGTATCACACTGATCTAAATAGTGTTAAAACTTTTTATTTAAACAAAAATACTTAAATTACATAACAAATTTTTCAAAAGCAAATAAATTCAGAACATAAAAATTTTGATAAGGAAACAAGAAACTGAAGTAAATTTAACAACTAAAATGAAAACTTAAATAATTAACAACAAAAAGGAAAAGAAAAGCAGAAACCAATTAAACTCATGCACAAACTGGAATTTTTTTTTTTTTTTTTTTTTACTGTTATACAGAAAATAATAATTAAAACAATAAAAGACTTGCTTCATACGTCGTGTATAACATACAAAACTCAAAATAGTTAGAATACATATACTATTTAAAATATAATGAATTGGAATGTTTGAAGATGGTGAAATCAATGCAACATTACAAATTAAAAAGAGAGGTGTAAAAAGAAATGTACACTATTGTTGCAACAGTTATTTCTTAATATGGAGGACTTCCTTTTATGTTTTACATATTTAATAGAAAATTTATGAAATAATTTAAGTTGTAACAATTCTATATGGTGAAATATAAAAGAGAATTTTAATTTATTTATGATCATAAGATCAATTTTTCATGGATACTTTTTTTTACACAAAATTATTTAACATCAAATTTAAAAATTGTGGTCTCACATAGCTGCCAAGTACTACACTTTTTGCAAAAGATATTATAGACTAGTCAAAAACTAAACATTTTAGAATTCCGTTACGTTTTGCCAACAGTTTTAAAGCCTCACCATGAGAGTAATGGAACAAAGAGGTATTTTCTATGATCATTTAAATTAGTGACATGCCGTGGTAGAGAAATAACTTAAAATCAAATTTACTAATTAAGAATTATACATTAAAAGTATAAATTTCGCTAAAAGAAACTTTACCACAAAGCTTAGGAATTTGGCATATCTCAATTTATATTATTTAACTAAGTGAAATATAGAGATTAACAACCATATCAACTCTTATTTCTACAATCATCAAACGTGTCTTTTCCTTTAGTTTTGCACAAAATTTCGTATCAAAAAATCTAAAAAAAATTTTTTTGCATTTTTATCATCATCTTAACAAATCAATACATTTTATGTAGCATTTAGCTTACTAAAATAAGATGGATATGTTTTATTTCATTTTTTTTAAAGCAAAAGAAAGAGTAATGCATAATTTTAAAGAAAGCATTTTGTTTAGGAATAATAACATTTTGCTCTGAAATAATTCAATTTTTTCAATTAAAAATTTAATTTATTTCATTTGAAATTTAATATATTTCATTTTTCAAGTTGCACACATAAGAGAAAGGCTACTTGACATTAAATTTTTTTTTTTCATTTTCTATATATCTATATATTATTCTAATAAAAATATATTATGTCAGCAGAAACTATTCATGTTGTTGTTGTTAATTTACGTCGCACTAGAGCTGCACAATGGGCTATTGGCGACGGTCTGGGAAACATCCCGGAGGATGATCCGAAGACATGCCATCACAATTTTGATCCTCTGCGGAGGGGATGGCACCCCCGCTTCGGTAGCCCGACGACCTGCGCGCGAAATCGAGCACTTTACGGTAGCACAGTTTAACGAGGATCAATACCGCACACCCTCGGTCCCTACGCAGACTGATCCAAGTGGTCACCCACCCGCACACTGACCGCAGCCAGTGATGCTTGACTTCGGTGATCTGCTGGGAACCGTGTCTTAACGATCAGTCCACTGCGGGACAGAAACTATTCATATTTGTGTATATGCTTAATATTGTTGACAGAAAATCTTTTAGGGACAATTATGTTTTTCATTAAGTTTGAAGACATAAGAATAATGTGTTTTCTCGGCTTTATCTGGAGCACAATTGAAAAAATATTTTTTAAATAAAATTCATGTAAAATTTTTAATGAATATAAAGATCAGTTTGTTAAATAAAATATCTGTTACAATAAGTCGAGAAACAATAATCAATAAGTCATAAATGAATAAGTCGAGGAACAATAATCCATAAGTCATAAATGAATAAGTCGAGAAACAAAAATCAATAAGTCATAAATGAATAAGTTGATAAGTCGAGAAACAATAATCAATAAGTCAAGAACTTGCATTATATATATGACATAAATAGAAATATTACATAGAAAAAAAACATAGAAATTTAATAATCGGCAGTAAACTTAAATCATTGATATTATATGTGAAAAATTGTGTTTTGTTGATGAAAGTTTATTTCATGTAATACATTTCAATGAATCTTTAACAACCTTAGTCTTATAACAAACTGGCTAAATAAAAGTTAAGCGTATAGTGTACTATGTATGATCTCACAACATAAAAAAAAAATACTCATATCACAACCGGAGAGAGAAAAAAAAAAATTTCCCCGCATAATAAGAAATATTGAAGTCAAAATTCAGTCCAAAAGAATAATGGAAAGATAAATCATATCTATAAGATTATGTCAGAAATATTGTTTGACTTGGCAAAGCTAAAGAAAAAAAAGGGCTTAAAGACAATTTAATCTATAACATTTAACTTGTCTTCCATACAAAAATAAAAAAATAAATAAAAATCCTTCAAATTTTCAATTAAAATTTTGTTTCTTTTAATAAGTCAAATGAATTAACAAAAAATAATCTTTTAAATATTTACTTCAAATAATTAACAGAGATATTAAATTGTAGACACTGACTCTTGAATGCTAACAGTTTTTTGTTGGAAAAAATATGCTTAAAGTTAACTGCATTATTTTTCTACAAGTTCTAATAAATTTTTTAAATTATTCAACTAAAAAAATTTATCTTCTGAAAAAATTATATCATATATCACGAATTTAAACAAACATTTGAGAATGATTTAAGATTTTTTTAGATGTTAATTTATTTGGAAACTATATTTTTTTTAAAAGGTAGAGATACGAATAAAAATAAAATTATCTTGACACTTTTAAAACAACATTTGTAAATTTGCAATCACTCTAGAAAAAATTATACCTCAAAACATATAATTAAAAGTAATACAATTATAATAATTTAGCTACATTATTATGAAGAGAATGCTATTTTAAAATAGTTAATTTTAATTTTTATTAAGAAATAGTTTCTTTTTTATTCATAAACTTAAAAACTAAAAGTCAAGCTACAATAGTATTAAAAGAGTAGCTAAAAAAGGTAAAACATATAATTTCAATTTATCTATTTATTCATAACCATATACTTAATAAGTTTCTGGAAAATGTGATTGAAAAGTAGCTTAAATATAATAAGGAGGGCAATTAAATTTGTTTGAAAAATTTATGAATTGCTGAAAACTATTTCATATTTGTTGAGTTGATTTCTTCAAAAACTATCAGGTAAAATAAAATTTTCAATAAAATAAGTATTTTTTGATGATGCAATAAAATGTTCATGTTAAATTAGTAGGGCTTAATAAAAGAGCATATTATATTTCTTTCCAACAGTAGTTAAAAAATATAAATAATGAGAACAATATTTACTAAGTAATACATATTGATACGGTCTAAAAATTTGGTCAAAATTTACATTGAGTTTAAGTCAAAGTATTGAAGTACAGATTTTCAGCTGAACATTTCAACTACTAACTCCACAGCTCCAGTTTAGCTAGTCTTGTGGAGAACTAATTTGAACCAAAGTTGTATAAAAAAGTGTAAACATTTTGAAGCAATAAAAATGAAAATATCAAAACTGTCAGTGGGTAAAGCAATTCTATGGATAAGTAGTATGCTATCAAGAAAAATACCTTAACATATTCACATTGATGTATGTAAATTTAAGGCATCTTTATAAATATTTACCAAATTTAACGAAAATTGTGTTGTACAATAAAATACACTGTTTTATCACAAGAGTAAGTTCAACATAAGTTTCTCCACATCTTCAAACACACAAAAATCGTCATTCAATTTTATAAACTGTTGAAAACATTTAAGCACAACATCTTGAGTTGCAATATTTAATATTTTGGGAGTTGAAACATCTAAACTCAAAATATATTCTATCACTTTGTTGTAAAGCTTTACAGAATTGTGCAATTTCGCAAACTGATAAACTTTAATGGCAGTCTCGGGTGAAAAATGATGGCATAAACGGTTTTCAGCAAATAGCTTGATGTCATGAAGTAAAAATTTTTCACATTCGGATAAAAGCTCCATTAAAATTTCAAATGGAATTATTTCCAAGTAAGGACAGTATCCATTTTTGCAGCAACCATGAAGAAAGTGAAAAATGACTTGCAATGTTTCTGCTGATATTCCAGATATACTAAGAACAGTTTTGCATTGCTCTTTGAAATAGCCTTTTAATAAAGCGTTAAAGTAGTCAGAATTGGTACAAATTTTATCACGGGAAGCACCTACCGCCATTCCACCATTTACAACAAATGTTACATCAAAAATGTCATTTTTATATACACAAGTATTACTGTACTTGAGAGGAATATTTTTTAAAAAAAGACGATTATCTTTATTCAGATTTTGGAATAACTGGCATAAACATTTAATATCTTTTATAGATATAATTGCAAATTCACTTAAAAATTGGAATAAAATTCTTAAGCCATTAGCAAGTATAAGCAGTTTGTACAAAGAATTTCTATTTGAAACAAGCTTTGATATTGCCAGTAAAGCATGAGACTTAATCTCTTTATCAGAAATACATAAAATGTGACATAAAGTTCCTATTCCAAATTCAGTTTCAGCCACTTCACATAAAGCATAATATAGATTCCGATAAACACAGAAAATATTTCCACAATAGTCGCACTTCTGACCATGATAAACCACAAAAATTTCCTCAATATCAGTATAGAACCCATTTTGAATAAGAAACTCAAAGAAATGCTTATTCTTTATAAGACTTAATAAGATACTTTCTGCTTTTGGACTAGGATTTTTTATGTAAACGATGTAAATCATCAGAATGGAATAATTTGATTTATTAGCTAAAACAGGATTATTTTTCTGTTTTAAGTGGCATGAAAGAACATATAATAAGTGTAATATTAAATGATCCATTTTATAAATAGAACTTGTGTTAGAATAGTGATTAAATTTCTCAATACAAATGTCATCTCTTTTGCGTTCTCCATGATTAGCACTTTGACCTTGAGCGACTAAGTTCTTACCTTCTTCAAGTTTTAAAATATCTTTTTTTCTTCTTTTGGGGCACAGGAAGTCTACATTTTCAGGTTCAGAAAAATATTTTTCACTGTCAGAAGAATCTCTATCATAACATAAATAAGGTAAGTCTTCATGCTTGTTTGATTGTAAAAAAGATGATGAATCCTTTTCATTTTCTAATTTCCATTTCATATATTTTTTAGGTTTAACTTTATAATGATTAGTAAGCTTTATACTGTTTTCATTATTAGAATTCAAATTGGAAGAGATCAACTTGCACGGAATTCCAGCAACATGACTAGAAACAGAAGAACTACTACTGTCACTGTAATAAAATGGAGAAAATGATGAGTCAATGCTTGAAGAACTAGGACTCTTTTTTGAAGAACTACAATTATCAGTTAGCTTCCGACTGTTTAGATTACTGGAGTCCAAATCCAAAGGCATCAATTTCCAGGGAACATCAGCAACATGACTAGAAACAGGAGAACTACTACTGTCACTGTAATAATTTGGAGAAAAAGCTGAGTCACTGTGTGCAAAAGTGGGACTCTTTTTAGAAGAATTGCGATCAGGAGAACAAGATGAACTAAAATAGTCGGAAGTAGGTGAACAACCGGAATAAGCATTTGAACTTTCAATATCAGAGTGAGTTTTAAGCTTTCTTGAAGTGTCAATCTTAACACAAGATGAAATACCATTTTGTTTTATTTTCCCTTTGTCATCATAAATATTTAATTGAAGATTTGGTTCCAGCTTACTCCGTGAAAATGAATATTCAGCATCAGTACTAAGAACATTCATGCAATATGCTGATTTTTCATGATGAAAATCATTACAATTGATGAACTGTTTTAGGCCTTTAACTAGAACTGAAATTAAATCGGAATTTATCAGATATTCTGCAGTTATCTCTCCAACAGCAAAAGGGCAAAAAGAATTTAAAATATTACGATGAATATCTTTTAAAGAATTTACAGTAAGAGCACTAATAAGTGGTTTTAATACATCTTCCATAGAAATCCCGTATGCACTCCACATATGCCAATAATTCAAACAATTACATAGTCCTAACAGAGCATACCTTTTTATCTCTAATGGTGAAGTTAAGTCTATTGCCACTTGAGAAAAGATTTTGATAGCACCAACTTTTGTAAGACTAGAACGAGCTGCTTCATGACATGAAAGATTTTTAAGAGACTTAGTGACATACAATTTAACTTTAAATTCAGTTAGAGCAAACAAGTTAATTAATATGTTCAATGTTTCTCCCTCTAAGAGTTGAGCTACATAGTCTGAATTACAATTTTCAGTTAAATCAGCAATAGCTTGGGTGGAGCACAGAATGACATTCTTATCTGATGAACATAAGAGTCTAGATAAATGAATAATTCCACTTTCTCGGATAATTAAGTCGCAAGATTTTGGACAATTACCAAGAATTCGAAGTGTTCTAACTGCAGTTTGTATGGCATTTACTTCAGATGTTCTAGTTAGAAATTTAATAACATTGGTTATTAGTTCTGAAATATTGATATTTTTAGAGAATTTCTGATTAAATTTTGCAATATTACCAAGAGCTCTGCATGCCCTATTAATAATGTCATCATTTATCAAGCTTCCCATTATACGAACTAAAGATTCAATGCCTTTATTTTCAATAACTTTTGCAATCCAATATCTTTCCATACAAGCATCAGCAATAATACTCAGAGATATACTAGAAAATTTTGGGTGTTCAATAAAAGAAATCAATAAGGGTATCACAGAATGACTTTCTAACCCTTTCATTTTTTTAAAATCTCGCACATAATTTCTTCTTATAACCTTTAAGGCTTCATAAACCTCAGAAGAGTTTTTACTCTTTAATTTGACAATGACTTGAGTTTGAGATTCCATCCTTATTAAAAGTCAGACAGCCCTTAAAAAAAACGAATGCATATAAATTTTGAAAATTAAGTAAATAAGCAAAAATTAAAAAAAGCTAATTATATGCTAATTTTATAATAAATTCACATTATTATCTTCATTCTGCTATTTATTTTAACACAAAAACAATTGTTCTAAACTATTAAATGCGCATAAATATATATATATATATATATATATATATGTGTGTGTGTGTGTATGTGTATATATATAGTTAAACTTGTTTTTTTTTCAATTTTTTTTCTTCAAAACCTTTGTTTCTCTAATTTCTAATAATAGAGCACAAATGACAATAAGACCCAAACAACATAACTTTCTTTATCAGCAGAACTTGCCAACGAAGAAGAATTTCATGATGAAACAGGACTATTTTATCAGCTTGCCTGACAAAACTGCCAAGTTTAAAGATGAAGAGTGGAGAGACGGAACGAAAAGCAAAGTTTGTTTGACGCTGCTCTTAGCTGCCAATGAAGATGAATCAGGGAAACTTCCTTCTCTCATGATAGAACGTATAGAAAAACATAGATGTTTTGCTAAAGTTAAATTATTCCCTTTTAAGTACAAAACCAATAGGAAAGCTTGGATGACAGGTGAAATGTTTGGCGCAGGGTTGGGTTTTTGCCGTCAAAAACTGGTTTTTGACATGACAGTGGTAAAAACTGTGTTTTCACCGGTAAAAACTGTCAAAAACCTGTTTTCCTTAATTTATGGCATATAGCGGACAATATATTATTTTCACATAATTGCCTTTATAAATGAATGTTGTAATTGATTGCTATTGATTTTGCAACTATATACATGTATTCTTATAGAAGGATATACATTCATACAGAAATATTGAAACTCTAAAAGGATTTCCCAGGTTTTTTTGATGTATCATTTCTGTGTAAAATATTGAAAGCAAAATTGATAAGAAAAGTTTATTTTATGAGGCTTTCTTTTTATGTGTACATGTGTTTCTCATAGCAAAATTTTAAGAATGAAAGTAATCAATTTTGACATTCTTCAGTAATGTAATATGCCAAACCAAATGATGGTTGGAAATGTTGAAATTTTTTTTTAGTATCCTAATATTTTACTTCAAATAGTATGTTTTGATGTATTCATGTTGGGAAAATGCAAGAATCTGTTCTTAAATATTTTTAACAACTTTTTTTCTAATTTTATTGCCCAAAAATGAATTTTAAATTATAAGCAGTTTAACTCAAATAAGAATACAGTTTTACCAAAACTATGGGTTTTTGACAGTTTTTTTTGACATGACGGTAAAAACCATGGTAAAAACCGTCATGTGTCAAAAACTTGCCAACCCTGGTTTGGCGATTGGTTTAAATCTATGCGAGGGAAAAAGAGAAAAATCATTTTTTTCATAGACAACTGCACTGCATATAACAATCTGCCTAACTTGAAAAATGTCATTGTAAACCTTCAAACACCACCTCAATATTGCAACAAATGGAACAAGGAGTAATTAGGAGTTTTAAAGTGAACTATAGAAAACAGTTGGTACACAAACTATGCCATCGATAAACTATCCAAAATTGTTTTAAAAAGGCTAGTTTTAAGATGATAAAGACACTGTGAAGATGATAAAGAACATGTTGAAGGCATCAGTTAATAAAAACTGTTGACACTGGAAATGCAGTGCCAGATTTGTAAGAATGGAATGCAATAAAATCGGGATTTAATGTTGACATTAATTTTGAAGATTTTTAACAAGTGGAAAACTGTCTGGCAACATGGGGAACATTGACGATGCGGAAATCCTAGATAATGTCAAAGGAATATCAGATGAAGAGGAAAAAGCTAGCGATCATATTGATGAACCAAAAGTGAGTGTGAAAGAGGCAGAAAAAGTTGTCGAACTCTTATAAACTTTTCTTGAATCACAGGAAAATGTTGGCTATGAGGGATTTGCTGCATTTTCTAACCATAAAAGAATTATCAAGCAAAGAAGGTCAGACATCAAAAATTTTTGAAAGATACTTTTCAATGCTAAAGCTACATAACATGTTAAAAAAATGTTATGTAAATAGATGTATGTGGTATAACTAATTTATAGAAATGCCTGTATTTGACTACTAAAAACAATTAAAGCACTTTTAAGTTTCTTAATTAAATTTAATTTCTTAAAGTACCTGTACAGCACGGAACCTCTTTACATCAAATTTTTCGACTTTCCCCTGAGATTCGAGGTAAACAGGTCCAACTGTATACACATATGCATAGACTGCAGCACTGAATTTTACATTACTAAATTTTTACCAAATATATTATACGATGACCACTAAGAGCTCATTCTTTATTATTTTGTCTTCTTTGCAATTTTGATAAGTATTAAATAAGTCCATCTAACTCTAACGTACTTTTTTATTTTGCTTTATCTAGGTAAGTTTGCTTTTCTTTGTTTCTTTCATTTTAAACTAATTTACAATTGTATTATTATTAAATTTTTTTGTGGCATGGGGGCTTTATAATAAGCAATCTTTATCTTAGGATAATTATTCTTTATTTTGAAATGCCTCTATCGTTTAAGAATGAATACTGAAGAGAACCTTTATGTTTATTCCATCAAATTAGATTATATTTCTAATTCTATTATGTTTAAAATTTTATATATATGTATGTATGCATAGATATATATATATAGATACACGTACCCATGCAATAGAATCCCATCCAACCAGAACATCTGCTCCTGCACACAAAAACACAAAGTTTCTTTCATCTTCACAAATTAATTATGAAACTAAGAAGCTTGAATAAAATATACATTCTATAGTTTTAGTTCGATAAATAAGAAACTCTTTAGTCAAAACACAAACTTCATTCTGTGTTAACACTGACCATTATTTATGCTTTATTCGTGCATGGAAATACATTTGTTTGTGCATTATTATTATTTGCTCTTAGATTGTGGCCTTTAATCACATTGCTTAGCTTTATATGTAGCATAAAGTATATTCTTATCTTAATTTTCAAATGTTTTCATCTTCTCTAAGTAAGTTTTGATTAATATATTTTAAGAACTTTATTTTAGTTTGCAGTTAGTTTATCATGCATTGTAATGTTAGTCATTTGCCTTTTAAAACTTACAAATGCAACATTTGAATACAATTATTTTATTATACACTTTACAGACAAATTTTAGAATTATTCCATGAAGTTGTGAAACAGAGTGGGTTATTCCAACCTTATGAACATAACATTTGTAAACTTTGAATGAGTATAGCTTAATTAAAAATCATCAAATACTTTTAGTATTTTTGTAGTATTTTGTAGCTCTTTGGGTTCTTTGCTGTTGTTATGAAACTTTTTAACCTCCATGAATTTGAAATTTTTTTAAAAAATGAAAATCTACAGATGTAATTTATACCAATGTCAAAATTGCCCAGTATGAATTTTTGCAAATTTTTTTTAACATATATTCAAGACTGGCGAACAAGTGTCAAAAGTAGAGAGAAGTGGATTTGAATTCAAAGGAAGGCACTGGCCCACCCTGGGCTGTCTAGCCAGATATGATGATGATATTCAAGACATTATGACATTTTTAAAAACAATCAAATGTTATAAATTTAATAATAATGAAAAGCACAAATTAATTTGTTATGGACGTAACACTCTGATTTTAAATTATGGATTAGCTTTTATAAAATGGAAACCCTAAATAAATAAAAGATTACAAAATGAAAATGACTTAAAATTAAAAATAAATAGTCTTAATGATTTTATGAACATCTCTGATAAGGAAGAAAGAATTCTATTAACAAATTTTTGAGTAAAACAAATACTTTTTACATAGATCTTTTATAAAAGAAGGATTTATTAAGTAAGAAGTTCATTTTTTGATCATGATTGCGATTAAATAAGAAATAAAAGATGCTCAGATTTTAATCGTTTTATAAGAAATTTACAATGTTGTAATGAACTTTATTATAGGTAAAAATCAGAAAAGTTAAGTTTTTCCTTTGGCTCTGTGGTAGGCTCAGCTAATACTTTTTTTATTTAAGTTTTTCTATCAATGTTTAAAATGTTATTCAGCACCTTCAGAAAAAAATATTGTCATACTGAAGGTCAAACTTTTTCATATCAGCAAGTAAATTGTCATATGACAAATGGTCTGAGGTCATTGCATATGAATGTATTTCTTGTACAATGTATGCAACTACTATGTACACAATTTAATCATTTGTTCAGTGTGTACTTTGTTTCATTGTTACATAGAAGTGAAGTTCTGACTAAAATCCACCATATGAGTACATCTCTTTTCTGGTATCTGATTTTAAGATTCATGGAAGTATAAATGTTGTTCTGTTTCTAAGAACAATGTTCAAGAAATAGACATTTTGATAAGGTTTAATATACTTTAATGTTTTAGTAAGTGTTAAATTAAATTTAGAACAGTTTAAAGAAATAATATATCCCATAAATATCACTACTTTTACAAGCAATATAATAATAAATAATATTTTTATCTTCATCTGAAGTCAAAATTTGTCATTCTATTAAAAACTTTAAAATGAATAATTTGATTAACTTTTATAGTCTTCAGTTTTACTAAAATAAAGCTACATACTATTTTCTATCATTTTTAAGCTTTTCTGTATCCAGATTTGAATATTCTATCAACATCAAGGGTAGAAAACTAAGTAATTAAAACATACTACTTGTATGTATGCATTTTCACTAATTCATATACCTACTTTTATTAATTTAGGTTTATTAAAGAGAATTTATATAAAAAAAATTATAATACAGAGTTTGTGAAATGTTCACAATTAAGATGAAATATGTTATTTTGTGTCAAAAACAATGACAAAACCATGAAACTGAAAATCAAAAACAGCATGACATCCCTATACATTGATTGTTGGTTTGGGGGACTACTGCTAATCATTTTACTGTAGTCAGACTCACATTTTAACGGTCTTGGACCAATGAACCACCCTTAGTTTTGATCCCTGTCATCAAATAATGTTGTCAATATTTAAAATGCAATTTATTTTCAAAATATTATAAACTTCTTAGTAAAATATTTTATCTAAAAATATTTATCTGATAAATATAATACATTCTAATAATATAGAACTGAATTTTGATATAATTAAAAAGAACAACATATGAACAAATAATTAAAAAGAACATACACACATGTATAACATATTTATAACTAAAAAAAACTCCCATTAACATTTATTTTCTTTAATTCAAGTTCTTGATTTGTAATGGATATAATAATGTAAGTATGTTATGCCTGTAACACCAATTTTTATAAAATATTGCATACTAGGAAAAAAATTGTTCTTAGCATTTAACTTGTTAATAACAATAACATAAGGATCTGAAAAGAATTGAAAAAATTTGCTTAATTTTGATTAAAAAGAATTTCAAAGAAAACTTTTGTCAGATTTTTATTATGGACATAACATAAAATTGCTCAATTGAAATTCTAAAATTACCAAAACTATTTTTTAAAGAATTACTTGTCTTGCAAATAACATAACATTAACAAAATATTAACATAACATAATATTAACATAACATAATATTAACATAACATAATATTAACAAAAATAATCAAAATAGGTTAAATGAAGAAAATATTTTATTGAATAGGAAAACGGAGTTTTTAAATAAGGCTTTTATTTCACATAGTTCTTGAAAGAAAATTAAACATGAGTTCTAAGTTAAAAACAGAGATATTAATTAAATGCTAATAGAAATTGGACTGTGTAACAATAAAATACACAGTTTTAGCTTAAAAATGATGTAAAATATGCTAAATTTGAAATTTTGGTATACTTTCTGTGGAATTACCTATAGACTTCTGCTACTGGGTATAAACATAAATCAAATAGCATGTTCAACTTTTTTTGTGCCTCTTAAAACTAAAAATACTGATGAATGACAAAACTAATAATAAATTAAATCATATTTCAAACACTGATATTTTAATGTGTTTACCTTAAAAAAGAAAACTAGCTCTTTCAAGAAATTCAAATTCAACAGGCTTCCTCAGGAAAAATATAAAGACACCTAAAAAAAAAAATAGAAAAATTAAAAATACATAGCACTTGTCTACAAAAGATCATCCATAAACTTCACAAGCTGTATTGAAAATTTAATAAAAACTAATGTATAATCCCATTATGTATTATATTTGTAATCTAACTATTAAATGTTTAAGAGTGTTTTGTTTTCATATAAGTTCATTAAAAAAGTGCATTTATTATTAGTTTGCAAACTAAAAATACAGGTAACTTGAAAAACTTGCTCAGCTTTGAGTTATTTTAGATATAAGCAGAGCTTTCTTTTGAAAAATTCTTAACTATACCCTTTTGATAATAATTCAAAATTTCTTTTATTATAAGCTTATGATTTACAGAGATTATTTTGAATGTTTGTAAAATGTTAAACAATGTATCAATCATTTAGATGTAAACAATGAATTTTAACCTGTTGATCCAAAAATAGTAATTTAAAGTTTCAATATTTTACAAGAATAATAAGACTTTTGTTATATGGTTTTATCTGAGTTATAATGTTCTGTCAATCAGCAAACTCAAAAGAGTATATCAACTAATGCTTCTTGTCAAAATGTGAGGTTGCTTTACTTTCAAGGCTTTTGCTGTACCTTTTCTGATAATCATGTGGTGCTTTGCAAGGAGACCGGGCTGTCATGTTGCATGTCAAGAGAGAATTTTACATGTAATTTTTTTTTTAAGAAAGTTTAAGGGTTATATTTAAGAATTAATCCAGAACATCAATTTTATGTAGATTAGACTGAGGTTAAAACTCTCCCTTTTTTTTGCAGAAAACCGAAGTCGCGCCATCTTTGAGATAAGTTTTGCAGACTGAACTTCTAGACGAAGTAGAAACAGGATTGAAATAGTCAACAACCATCTTTCCTTATTGGAATCAAGCCAGTTTGATATGCAGATGGTATTCTCAGAAAAGTGGAATTAACTATCTGTTCATTAACCTGGAATCTGACTGGTAAGAAGCATGGTGATTCACTGTGGCCAATGATGTACTCTTGGTGTGGAAGCCCACTTAGACCATAACTTACAACTTTGGAATTGCAAAGGCAATATTGAAATACTAAATCCGTGAGCAGTGAACTGATTATGGAACCTGTCAAATACTGTTCTCATAACTGATGACTTCAAGCTTATATTAATACTTATGTTATGTTCAATAGTTTTAAAATACAGTGTTCCAAGGTGTAAACTATTCACATGAGGTAAAGTCTTAAATTCCTTAATATCTAAAGCAGATAAAAGGTTTTACATTTTGAACACATAAATCTAAATACAGGATAGTCTATTATTAAAAAGGAATTCAAAGTCTCCTGTTAAAAAATTGTCAAAAAATGAGTAATCAGGATAATTTTTAATCAGAAAGTAATATAATGCTATTTATTTATACTATTTTATTAATATAATACTATTTATTACAACAAACGAATCTCGAAACAAAACACGCATTTGATTAATCAACTGCTTAATCTTTATTTCAGTAGTTACTGCTACGGATTTCACAATTTTTTTCTCTAATGTGATAATAAGTCACAAAATGCGAAAAAGAAAATAATTAGTGCATTTTTCTTCCAATAAAATGTAAGAAAATTGCTCATATTAAAATATTAATAATAAAAAAATATACATATTCAATTAAAAATTACATACAGTTTTTTTTTTCCTTTTTAAACATAGCACTTCACTTACTTTAAATTAGTAACATATGTATTTGTTATTATTAAAAGCATCTTGCAGATAGACATTAGTGCTAGAGAGTTTTGTCGCAGAAATCCTGAAAAAATTCTGCCATAGGGTTTACAAAATCATCTTGGGATATAACAGCAACTCATTCAGCCAGGATCTGGGATCTCCGACATAACTATTTAAGTAAGACCACTTCTGCAACTCAAAGTAAAATTATTCACTCCAATTCAATATCAACACATCCCCTTTAGACACCAATTAACAATCTAAAAATATGGAGAAATTTTCTGAAACATGCACATAAATAATACTAATAAGATGCTCAGTGATCGAAAACATAAGGCTGCCTTGAACTCACACTTCTAGAACTCTGCAAATAAAATTATCAATTCCTATTCAATATCAACATATCCCATTTGGACATCAATTAACAATCTAAAAGTATGAAGAAATTTTCTAAAACATGCACATAAATAATGCTAATAAAATGCTCAGTGATCAAAAACACAAGGCTGCTTTGAATCCAAAGTTTAAATTCCAAACCTAAAAACAGACTAAATAAAATAAAGCTCTCAAAATAAATAAATTAACTATCATATGATGTGCAGCAAGAATAGTTAACTACATTTAACTTAAAATGACTATCAACAAAAACTAAAATTTGAGATGACAAAACTCATGGGAAGCATCTGCATTCACAACGAGATGTAAAATCTATCAATCTGCATATAACAGTAAAAATTCCAATACAATAATTTTAATGGGTACCATATTAAATAATATCTTATAATCAATGTACTTAATCAATTTTCATTTTATGCAAAAGAAAATACAAAAACTTTCACTTTCAATATATTAACATAGATCATTTTTCATGATAAAACCTTAAAAACTGATTAGAAAGAAAAAAAATCATCTTAAAGTTTAAATAAAAAATAAACTTTTATTCAATTCACAACTTTTTAATTCAAAACTAAAATTAAATTCCTAAATAACACTGCCAAAAACACAAAAAATAACAATTCCTAAATAACACTGCCATTCAACAAGATCAGTTTAGATTTTCGATAACATTTATGCCAAAGAAGCATGTAAAAAACCGTTCGCTCAAAAGAGCGAATCAAGGTCTGCATTTTGTTTACATATTGTAATGAAGAAAAAAATCAAGATTTTAAAAACTGTACAGAACTCCATAGCCAATAACTGTTTAAAAAGGGATTGACAAGAGTACATGAATATACAACGAAATTATTACAAATAAAAAGTCAACATAAAATTGTATTATGAATATTAAAATGCCATTTGAAGGAATGAAGCTGTAACTGCCAGAAAAAAAAACAATTAAAAAAATCTTAAAACTTTAAAACGAAATCATTTTTAATGGGGACATTGAAAAAATGTACAGTCGAAGCCCGTTATAGAGAACCGTCTGCGGACTTAGTAATGCGCCCACTATAAATGATGGTTCACTATATCCAAACTTTTTGAAGAATATTTTTTGCATAAAGACAGTTGAAGGATTGAAAATTGGGTTTGTAATTTTACGAAAAATATTAAAAAATTATTAACTACTTATCAGATAATAAAGCAAAAATTAATGAAAAAGCACTTACGTAGCTAAAAATTCGTTTTAATTTCACTTTTTACGAAAAAAAAATTTCATTTTCGATTGAACACAATTTGATTTTAAATAGAGTTCACCAATTTCCTTATTTACAATGTGCAAAGAATGCAAGATTTTTTTATCTACATTTTCTGTAGAAAACAACATTTTAAAGACATTTATGGCTGATTTTACTTCAACTATAAATGGTGCTGAAAGTTCATATAAATCTTCAACATTTTCTTCCAATCAATCTTCTCTACCATCGTTCATTTGTTTTATTTTACCGACAATATCATCATCGGTAGGAGTACCAGAAGTGCATACTTCATCATCACAACATTCAAATTGCTCAACAACGTCCGTAAAATGTCTATTCCATGTTTTTTTACATAGAGAGAGAGGGGGGTAAATTTTCTTCATCATCTTCTTCCATCACATTGAAATCTTTTTCTTCTAAATCCTTTTAAAGACCCGAAAGTCGGAAACAGTTGCGGATTGTAGCTGACTTTTTTTGCCTCCATGATTTTTCTAGCAAAACTATTGCTTCTAGAAGAGAGAGATTGCATTCTGAATTCATGTTGTTTTTTTCATAGTTATCTAAAATATGCATAGCTAATTGTCTCCTATAGTGAGACTTCAGACTGCGAATAACACCCTGGTCCAGGGGTTGTAACACAGAAGTCGTATTTGGTGGTAAAAATACGAGCTTAATACACTTTAGACCTGGCTGTGCAATTGTCTACAAAAAGAAAAATTTTATGATTTACTTTTAATAAATCCCTGTCCCACTGTCGAAGCTCTTCTTCAAAAAAATGGGAGGTCATCCACACTTTAAGATTGGCTTTGTAGTTTACGGGCAGTTTTTTAATATTTTTAAAGCACCCTGGTTTTTGAGATTTACCTATGACAGTTAGTTTTCGCTTTTTCGAGCTGTTCATGTTTTGCATTTTTCTCCTTTAAATTATACTGTTTAATTGTCAATCAATTAGTAAAATAATCCACCATTAAAAATGTCTTTCTCTTCATAATTCTGTATAATATTCAGTCAAACTTCAGTTTTCCACTTTTCCAAATATGTTGTGTCAACACTTGCTTCTTCTATACTAATCTCTTCTGAAGAAAAATTATTCCTTTTTTTGAATCTATCCAGCCATCTATTGCACCACACAAAATCCTTTTCCTCTAATTTTGCAGCAAACTCATTCACTTTAATTTGAAGCATAGGACTGGTCACAAGAAGATTTATATCCCGCTGAATAGTGAACCATTTTAATTTAACAAAGCTTCGTTTACTTTTTCTCTCTCAGCTCGAAGAAGTTTTTTCGACAAAACCATATTTTTGTCGTATGAGGCAAAAATTTCACTTTTCCAAATTTTTGAAACAGTAGATTTTGTCAAAGAAATTCCTTACACTGTGCCGATTGACTGGTTCAATCTTTAATACGCTTTACAATTTAAACTTTGTCCTCGATCGAAAACGCTTTTCTCTTTAGAGAATTTGCCATTTTCACTGTTATTGAAATCAAAATCTTGTCTCAAATAGATAATGCATAGATATTTACAGAATTTGGTGAAAAAGATATTCACTGAAAAAGATATTTACAGAAATGAAATTTGAGACCACCATAACCAAATTTCTAAGTTTTCAGCTGTTCACATTAAGCGTTAAAAATAACATTATTTGAATAGATGCACGGACAGGACCACTAAAAAAGTTCACTACACCCGAGTGTTCACTATATCCCAGGTTCACTATAGCGGGGTTCGAGTGTATTAAAATTAACAGAAATTGAAGAATTATGTGGAAATTTGTAGCTTCAAGTGCCATAAAATAATTGAAATAACAGGTGGATTTAGGATAGAATTGTTGCAAAATACTGAAGGTCTTTAAAATTTTTAAAATTGAAATATTATACTGCTTCTTCATAAATATTTACAATAATAAATATGAACCCTGAAATATGTATATAACCCAGCTGTTCCGTTATCTTTTTTGTGTCCAGCACATTGAATTTATTATTGATTGGATTCATTAAAAACTTAACTTTTAACAGGAACTTTTAGAAAACTTGTTCCCCAGTATAATTGGGTATTAATTTCCAATATACTAATTCATAAACTAAAGATGACTATGAATAAGATGATACATCTGAAGAGCAGCAAAATTCATTAAAAAAGTATCAGTTGCTACAAAAACATGAATAACAAGAAACTGAAATATTTACATATTAGAAACATCTAAACCAATATGGATGCTTTCAATTTTGATATGAAATGCAGAAGATTCAGCAATTAAATAAAATATAATTAATGACTAAAGCCTGAGATTTCAAAGGCCATCAAGCTTCAAGCATTGCAATCATTTCAAAAGGTAATTAAACATAATTTCCAATGTAAACAAAGTTTAATTAAGTATGTAATGACAGTGGATGGGTGCATTCTATGAAACAGGAATATGAAATATTTTCCATATAGAATCAGGAATGGGCCAACATGGATCTAAATTTAAAGCTTTGATAACAATTAAGCTTAAATTTAAAGTATTAGAAATAATAATTATACATTTAAAGTAGAGTTAAATTTACAATTTTACCTAGCAATATTTGCAGAAGTACTAAATTTTCTATGAATGCTTTAAAAAATTATTTTTTCAAACCATATGTGCTAGCATGCATAAGTGCTAACCCTTATCTAACATGCACACTGCTTTAAATTTAAAATTTAAGTTAAAATCAAAGTTAATTAAAGTTGAAGTTAAATTACTCTCATTAAAATCTACATATACAGGCTAGACAATAGATTTTTTTATAACTTATCTGAAATGTTAAAGTCAAAATCATTTTAGATATGCAAAACTTAAATTTGTTCATTGGTTATGAAAACTATTAAATAGTTCTGTTAGAAAAATTATCTAACAATTTTTTTTTTTTTTTTTACAATTTACAATGTTTCAAACACATAATTTTTTGAGAATGACCTAAATATTATAGATGCATATATATATATAATATAAATGCAACAAGTAAATGCTGGACACGGGGGTAAAAATTTGGGCAATACATCGTTCTGATAAAAGATTCTTATTGAACATCTTACTAGAATATAATTATTGTTTAAGAATAAGTCAATCTGAATACCAAATCAAAGTCATCAAATATCGGTAAGCAAGCATTATCTCGCGTAATAACATATTAAATGGAAATATTACAACGAAAAGTATTATATTCAATAACAAACCTTTACACACTTAATTGAGCTTTAAGTAACCAAATGTTTAAAAATAATATATAATGAAATAAGGAAAAACTGAACTAGAAGTAATTAATTTACCTGATAAATTTAATTGATCAAAAAATTTACATGATCTCAAAAAAAAAAAAAAAAAAAAAAAAATTAGATAGAAATTAGTTTTTCGAATGGTAAAATAAATCTTCAGAATAAAATTTTTTACTGATTTCATAAACAAATAAAAAAAAAAATACAAACTGGATCTTAAATTAAATATTTACCGAAGAATATTCGCACGTCCAACATATTGGATCGCTGGGGATAATTAGTAGCCTGTAATAGGAACACGAATTTCGATTCGTATTCTTTATTAGAACAAACATTTACATTAGCTTGATCCATCAGAACAGAAAATATTCTGAACTGACAAATTCAGCCAAGTTGTTTATGTTAAATCGCGAAACGTTTCTGCTTGCTTATTTCTGTAGCATTAAGGACACTTTAAAATTTCGGTATTTAGCTCATTTTTAGTCTTAAAGAGATGTCGCAATCACCAGAAAGATGTTTTTACTCTGGGTCATTCTAAAATAATAGCTAGTCATACTAAATTTTCTTAGGGTACATTTTAGCTTTCATAAACTGGTTTTCGGAACATTAATATCCCCTCTGCAGTAAATCAAAATTGCGATGACATGTCTTCGGATCATCCTCATGGATGTTTCCTTCCCAGCAGATCACCGAAGTCAAGCATCGCTGGCTTTGGTCAGTGTGCGGGTAGGTGGCCACTTGGATTAATCTGCGTAGGGACCGAGGGGGTGCAGTACTGACCCTCGTTAAGTTGTTCCACCATTAAGTGCTCGACTTCGCGTGTAGGTTGTCGGTCGGGCTACCGAAGCTGTGGTGTCACCCCCTCAGCAGAGGATCAAAATTGTAATGGCATGTTTTCGTCGCCAATAGCCCATTGTGCAGCTCCAGTGCGACATAGCTACCTACCTGAACATTAAAACCTTTTTTTTATTATATATATAGCTAGTGGATATAGGGTTCACATGACATACACACTGCATGCAATTGTTCTAGGTCCCGCAGTGGACTGATCGTTAAAACATGGTTCCCAGCAGATCACCGAAGTCAAGCATTACTGCCTGCGGTCAGTGTGCGGGTGGGTGACCACTTGGATCAGTCTGCGAAGGGACCGAGAGTGTGCGGTATTGGTCCTCGTTAAACTGTTCTATAGTAAAGTGCTCCACTTCGCGTGCAGTCATCGGGCTACCGAAGCAAGGGTGCCACCCTATCTCCAGAGGATCAAAATTAAGATGGCTTGTCTTCAGATCATCCTCAGGTATGTTTCCCAGACCGTCGCAATAGCCCATTGTGCAGCTCTAGTGCGACGTAAATTAACTACAACAACTACAACAACAACAACAGCAATTGTTCTAGACGAGTGCGAGCGAATGTTTAGAAACTACGTGTATGAAGAACAGCTCGCACATGCGTGAATCTCATTGATGAACGATTGCATATGCGAATGGCATGCAGAGAGAATGTTTCATAAACAAGGTTCTCAGTAGATCAACTGACAGCGGTCTGTGAGCGGTGGATGACTTGACCACTTGGAACATTTTGCGAAGGAAACAAGGATGCGCTGCATCGATCTTCGTTAAACTGTTCTACCATAAAGTTATGGTCTCCATGCGCAGCTCATCTGGCGAAAAAGGCGAGGAAGTCATCCTCTATGCATCCTCATCCTCATGGTTCATCCTCAGGAATGTTCCCAGACGGTCGCCAAAAGCCTATTGTGCAGCTCTAGCGTGACGTAAATAAATGTACAAGTACCAGTACAAATACATAATTAAAGTAAATACATAGGAAACGAAAATATATTATACCGCATCAGAGCAGAGTACCTTAAACTTTAGTCTCAAACTAAAACATTGGAAGGTCACAAATTCGATCTCAAATCTCAGCGTTACAATGGAATATTTATTTTTATCCTACAATTAAATACTTGACACGGCTATCAGACAAAATATATTAGTCATTGGAATCAATAACGGTGGGTCTAAAAATTAACCCTCTGAGTGTTAGTTCCAACTGTTCTCGAACTTTCAGATGCATGCTTTCCTGCATAAACAGGTTGTTGATGCTGTTGTAAACCATTAAGGCACTTGGCGTGCGATTGTTCTTGTTTTCCAGTGGAGCCATTTATGGCCACACCCATGCGTTCCACCTGTTTATAGGGCGGACCTATTCTTTCATCCACAGATCGTAATTTTGACTTGAACCAGAGAATGACCAATCTCCAATCCAGGGCCCCTAGAAGTATAATTTGTTATAGGAACCTAGGGGACTTTGCGTCCCGGCATATCTAACGTGCACCAGTCACCATTTACTTCACGGAGAGTCTTCGGCCGACTGGATTCGAACTCCCGTTCTCACGAACGAGAGTCCAGTGCCTTACCATCCAGACTATCCCGGTCCAAAAAAGCCTGTTTCTCCTTGTTATGGAATGGAAAAATAGTGCGATCAGAAAAATTTCTGCACAATTCTGCCAATGGGCTAAACGCTTGGAGGGTTTAAGTGCTTGTGCACATTCGAAGTACTGAGGTTCTTGAGGTGTACAAACGAGCTAAATTCCGTGCTATGTTCCAAGACTTCAAACTATTGGCCACTCAGCTCACCACTGTACTTTTCAGTACATAAATTTGTAAAAAAAAAAAAAAAAAAAACTGTGCAAAACAGAAGCTTTAAGAAAACTTCAGACTTACAACAGAAATCTTCAATAAAATTCTTGTTATTCGCTTGCTGTTGTTGTTGTTGTTGTAGTTCATTTACGTCGCACTAGAGCTGCACAATGGGCTATTGACGACGGTCTGGGAAACATCCCTGAGGATGATCCGAAGACATGCCATCACAATTTTGATCCTCTGCAGAGGGGATGGCACCCCCGCTTCGGTAGACCAACGACCTGTTATTCGCTTGCAAACACTAAAATTGTTTTTGATAGTTTCGTTGCACGAACTTGCAACTTTCACTGTGGCAGTCCTTTCAAAGTCTCTAGGCCAACTGCTGCGTAAACTTCGCGGTTTTTCGTTTACGTAGAGTAACTAAAACGAAGATATTTTATAGATAGGATCAGAAATTAGCAATAAACTCTATCCCATGAAAATTCTTGCGGCCATGATATTTTATTTGTATTTAAAATTATCTTTTCAATTTTTGCATTGAAAACTCAGGCTACAGCACTCTTTTAATAGTAATAATTTTCATCTATCAGTTTGAGTATAAAAACAAAGTGTATAGTTCGTGATACTGTTTATTTACTGAATGAATGCAGGTAATACTTTTTTTCTCCAATTTTCTGTTTTAAATTTCAGTCGTAACAAAATACTTTTTTGGGTATTATGCATGACATGTTTTAAAATCAAGCACTCTACATTCTATTATTAAAGAAATGTTGGCATAAAATTGGAAATATTTTTTCCTGATTCTTAAGACTATTAATTAGTAAATGGAAGGAATTCGGGATTCTCACACTCTGTAATGATTAAAACTCCTGATGAATCTTGTCAAGTACTTTAAAATCCAAAATTTGGAAGTAAAGACATTATTTTTTAAGCATAAGAAAATGTCTTTGTTTATAAAATGGTTTTATTTTTACAACTGAATTCTTTTTTAGTGAACGTTGAAAGCAAAATATCTTTTTTTTTTTCTTCTAATTTCACTTTTAAACTTCTTTAATGATAGCTAAATTTTTATAAATTTTTATTTTAACTTAAATAAAATGAAATATGGTTGAAGATTGACATAGATCTGTTCAACATCGGCTTGTATTGAAATAATTTTTTATGGGAAATAAAGCAGTAATTTTCATTTATTTAAAGTTATACAATTGCTAAAATTTTATTCTACAATAAATGATGTAAAGCTACATACATTTTTTAAAATCCTTAAAATGATCAAAACACTTAAGTACAGTGTACAAAATAAAAAAAACGGACCACCCTTAATAACTTTTGATCCTAATGATCGTATCTTCACGTTTTAAGTCTTAATCTTAATGGTTCCAGGAGGTAACCTCATATGCTAATTAATTAGTGCAGACCATATTTTAAGTTATGACATTAGAAACACAACTTACTTTTTTTGAATAAGTATACCTATTTTTCAACTGATTCGGATTTTTGACCTCCAAAACATAGGGAGTAGTCGCTATCTGGGAAATATGGTAACAATAGTTTGGTCAAGAGAGCAGTCCAAAGTTTAGACCCCTTAATGTAAATTTTACTTTTTGCATATTTCACCATGTCTCGAGAAAATTTTGAGCTAATTGAAAAAATTTTACACACGATTTATAAAATTCGTTTATTCAAAGAAAATTCCATGCAAAAAAATAACTTTCAATAAATATTTATCATATTTTTATTTTATTTAATATTAGTCAAAAAATTTATGGGTTGTAAAGTATATAATTTTTACATTTTTTTCAAAGAATATTAATTTACATGGAAAAACAAATTTGAGTTAAATCTGTCGAATACTTCTTGAGAAATCAAATTTCTAATATTCTTTTTTGAAATAAGATTTCTCAGAAACTACTCGATCGATTTCACTCCAGTTTTGCATTTTGTCATGTAAAATTATATTCCTTAAAAAGTAAAAAAATTGTATACCTTACAATTCAACTTTTTTGACTGATATTAAATAAAATAATAAATGATAAATATTTACTAAAATTTATTTTTGCATGTAGTTATCTTCGGATAAATGAATTTCATAATTGTTGAAAATATTTTTCAATTCGCTTTAAACTTTCTCGAGATATGATGAAATACGCAGAAAGTAAAATTAACATTAAGGGGTCCAAACTTTGGAGCGCTTTCCTGACTAAACTATTGGGACCATATTTCCCAGATTGTGACTACTTTCAATGTTTTTGGAATCAGAAATCCGAATCCGTCGATAAAAAGATGTGTCGATTCAAAGATAGTACGTGTTTATGCCTGATTTCATAACTTAAAATATCGTCTGCACTAATTAATTGGCATAATTGAGTTCTCCCCCTTGAACCATTAAGATTGAGTTATAGAATGTGAAGTTCCGATCTTTAGATCAGAAGTTATTCAGGGTGGTTCATTTTTAATTTTGAGCACTACGTAAGAAAAATTATATTAAATATATCTTTAAATTTAAGATAAATTTTCTGCTCTTAATTGTGTTTTAGTTTTAACACCTTCATTGGGAATAATTCAAAACTACTACTAGAAAACACGACAGATTCATTTGAAGAGCAAAGATTCAAACAAAGACAAGAATTATTTTTGGTGTCTTTATATTGAGAAAATGTCGTCTTTTTTTTTAATTCCTTGAAAAAGCAAAGAGGTGCAGAGCAATCGAAAGGAAAAAATCACCGTAAATAACTTTTAATTTAATAAAAATATCTTTTAATAGACGGGATTTGGATTTCTGACCCCCCAAATATAGGGAAAAGCAGCAACCTCGGAAATATAGTCCCAAAAGTTTGAACACTAGAGCGGTTCATAGTTAGGACCCCTTAATGCTAATTTTTGCGTATTTAGCCATCTCGAACTTTTTTAGTGATTGAAAATCTTTTACTCACTATTATAAAATTCATTTATCCAAAGATAATTCCGTGCAAAAAATTACTTTTAGTAATTATTATTTTATTTAACAAGTCGAAAAATTGAATTATAAGGTATACAATTTTTTTCATTTTAAATTCAATTTTACGAAGCAAAATACAAAATTGGAACGATATCGTTTTAATAGTTCATGAAAAATCGAATTTTAAAAATACGACTTTTTTAAAATTCGATTTCTTCTGAGAAAGTACGTTTTTGCTTCTGATTTCGTAACTTAAAATATCTGTGCAGACTAATCGTTATCGACTATCGCTAATTAGTGCACCTAAAATACGTTAATTAGTGCAGACTGCACTAGTTAACATATTTTAGGTCACAATCTCGAACTATTAAGATAGTCCGATCTCTAGGTCAAAAGCTGTTGAAGGTGGTCCGTTTTTTCTTTAGCGCACTACATTGAGATTTCGTAAGAATGAATATAAATAATAAGGCTATTTCTTTATTTTCTAAATGTCTTTTTAAATAGCATCCATTTCAGAACTAAAGAAAAAGTAAGGAAATTATTCCAATTGTTTTATCAGAAGCCCCCAGCTTGGAGAAAGCCTCTTAAACAGCCTGTTAAGTACATCCTATTAAATCAAGGTAATCCGCACAAACCAATAACTGAACAGACTTATAGATAATTGTAACTCTAGTACATTATATTGGTATCTCTAATTGCTTTTTCCAAAGCAATGTTATTCATATAAAATATTCCAAAGATTTACTGAGTTAATAGGATAATTGAAAAAGTACTGTTTTAAAGATTAGGGAGAAAAAAAACATTCGTCATAAAATTCTCTTCGCAGTTTTATATTTTGGCTGACGCTTTAGAAATTGTATTTAACAAAATATAAATAAAGCAAAAACATATTTAAAAAATATATACAATTTCAGATTAATTTTTTAAAATTATGAAACAAAATGTTGCTGTAAAATTTTTTTTTGCTATACATTATTTTATTCATAATAAAAAAAAATTATTGACATAAATATATTTAAAAACCGAAATGTCCGAAACTTAAAAAAGTGTTAGATCATATGCGCTGCATAAAGCAGTACATGTACATCGAAGTTTATAATCTTATTAATAAGCTTTTTTGTTTCAGCCATGAAGTCCGCGTTCTGCTTGTTTTTAGCTGCTACAGTATCACATTGCGGCGCTACACTTCTAGCAGCAACTGGATATTGGGCCGCCAGCAATCCTGTGAGACAATACTTCTTAGAATCTGGTATTGGGGATGCAATTGGTCAAAGTGCCAAAACAATGTATGAAACAAGTGGATTTCGTTACATAAGTGATCAAGGCACAAGAATTCGAAAAGCTCAAATGAGAAATCGTACAATCGCCGAAATGAAATTTGCTGAAGTTCAAAAGAGAAAAGGATACATGGCTAAGACATTATCCCAAAATGATGATAGAAACTTTTCTGAGCGATTGTTTAATGTATTAAATGAGATGGAAAAAAATACATGCGTTAAACGCTTACTGTGTGAAATAGGAGCAGAACCTTCTAAGTTTGGAACAATTGGCTTGCAAGTAACTAAGTACATATTGTAAGTATTGGTTTTTTAAATGCTATCTATAATATATTTATCAATATATTTATCTGAATAAACACAAGGCAGACGAAAAGTTAAATTGTCTGATATCGAAATTGAATTAATTAAATATAAAATACTGTAAGTAATTGAGTATAAAAATAATAATGGGCAGGGCTCCAAAAATTTGAAAAGTGTTGGCAGCTAGCAAAAATTTGGACTAGCCACCTTCTCAGTTTATAGCTTTTTTTCCCCTCTTTCAAATTTGAAATTTTGTTGAATTTATCCATAGATAAAAATCAAATATTTACATTTGGAATGCTTATTACAAATGAATAAAATATCTATTACAACATAATGAAATATAAAGTTTTCTAAAGAAATATCAGAATATTAATCTATGTTTAATTTCAAAATATGTTTTTGCAGTAATATAAGAATAATTTTAAAATCACCCACTTGGCGCAAAAATTACAAAATTGCTTTGAATAAAAACCTATGCTTTTATTACTTAGCAAAAATAAAATTGAATCGAGCACGCTTTTCTATTTTTTTAAAAAATTCGAAATTAATATGTCACGATAGTTTCGAATCGCACATTTACGAGATTTTTTGACGGATTCGAGTTTGAGTCGATTTCATCATAAATCTTGCAGATTTCTGCAGAGTTTTTTAAAATCCCAATAGTTATCCTGAGCTGCGGTGGCAGAGGGGATAGAGCCTTCGCATCCCAAGGAAGTGACCTAAGTTCAATTTCAAGTGGTTTCTGGTTGATATAAATTCTACACCCGGCTCGCACCGAACACGGTGCTGCAGTGCTGACATAAAATATCATCAGTGGTAGGTGGATCATGAGTTAAAATCACCTTGCCATCTGGCTAACCGTGTGAGGTATTCCTCTCTATATGCTGGTTGGTTCCATCAAAAAGTTCTCCACGAAGGCTAGTTAGACAAAAGCACAGTTAGCACAGACAAAAAATATTTCATGACTCTCTCTTAAATCGAAAGTAACGTATATCATAAACCTTCGAGTACAGGATCATACACATATTTACGGGACTCTAAATTTCTTTTCCTAATCCAAACTTTGTGTGGAGGGGGGAAAATGACAGTAAGCTTGCAATAATAGAAAAATGCAACTTAAATTAATATAGGACTACAAAATAACATGAAAAATCTCGAGAAAAACGTACGGGGGGCCGGGATAGCCTGGTCGGTAGGGCGCTGGGCCCATATCCGAGAGGTCGTGGGTTCGATTCTCGCCGGCCGAAGACTCCCCGTGTAGTAAATGGTGACTGATGCACGTTAAATCTGTCGAGTCTCAAAGTCCTCCATGTTCCCACAACAAATCAATACCTTTGGGGGTACTGATCCAGGAGTTTCCTTGTCTTCTGGATTGGTTCAAAATTTCAAGGCTATGGAGTTGAACGTTAGTAGTCGTAAACCCATGAAATTGGGTCGGCTGTTCAACGACGGTTATAAAATAAAATAAAATAATGCTTGATCCATGAGTTCCCTTGTCATATGGGGGGGGGGGTTACAAATTACAAGCCCACAGAGTCAATCATTGAGTGCCGTAATCTTAGAATTTAGTTGGCTGTTCAAACCTGTTCTAAAATAAAATATTTTTAATAGGATATACAAGTAAATTTCGAATCTCTCATTTGGATAACTTTTTGATTCACGCGTTTGATTTGTGCTGATTTCGTCGTGAATAGACATTGTTATTCGTCTAGAATTCACATTGTTCGTCTGTTTTATCCATGAATTTCCATGTAATTTTAAAATCCTGAGATTTTTAAATCTAAATAGTACGATTAGTGAATCTCCAATATGAATTATCACCTAATAATTTTCGACCACATTCATTAAAGTTTGCATTGATTTCATCACAAATCAAAGTACATTTTTAGAAATTACTGTTATAGATTTGTACGTAGTTTTTTTGAAATCGCGATACATTTAATCATTTACGCAAGTGAATTTCGAATCACTCATTTAAATAACTCTTTGACCCACGCGTTCGATCTGCGTCGAATTCGTCGTGAATTCACATTTTTACAATCCTCTTTTTCGACAGTTATACCCATGGATATCTAAATAATTTAATAAAGCCCCATACATTTAAATCGAAATCATCACAACTCATGAATCTCTAATCGCTCATACGAGTAAATCAATCTTCAATCACTTAAGTTCGATTCTGCACTGATTTCGATTCAGCACCATGCCGATTTCGAACGCAATTATCCAGTTATTTTTATGGAATTCTAAATGATTTTTTAAAATTCCTGTTTTTCTAACACGATATTATTAGGAATACGCAACAGTGCGAAGATAAGAAAAATTAAGATATTTCTCTGTTGTTGAAAATACGGGGGAGAACGGGAAAAAAATATCGCAAATTTCGATTCTCAGACCGATTTTTAAAAAACAATTTTTACATGAATATTGAACTATAAAAAAATGTCAGATAGTATTTGAAGAGCTAAAAATATAGTTGCTGCTCAAAATTCCAATTTCACGATCCCTGGTCATGGGGAAAGCTATAAATTGTTTTTAAAAATATGATTTTGGCCCAATAGAAATTTCTGAAGTAAACACCCTATCCCGAGGTCAGCTTTATTCTCTATAAAGAATTTACTATTTGCCATCATTTTGTGAGAATGTGACTTCTTTTCTGTTCTGTAATGTTAAAATAAAGTCAAGACGAAGAAGTTAAGAGCCAGTTTATTAAAAATTTGGCAAATCAGGCAAGGGTGGATCAGGAAGTTGTCTCCCTCCCCCAAGTTGAGCTTTAAATCTATTTTATTTTATAACCGTCATTCAACTGCCAACCCAATTTAGGGTTTAAGACCACTGATGTTCAACTCTATAGCCTTGTAATTTTGAACCCAATCTAGATGACAAGGGAACTCCTGCATCAAGTATTGGAAGGAATTCGCCTTCGTGGAGGACTGTTTGATGGAACTAAATAGCATTCGTGATACGTGGAAAGATCGCCCATGATTAGTCTGACAAGGGGACTCTAACCCATGGTCAGTCTGCCCCTGAGGATATTTTACGTCAGCACTGTGGTCGGTGCAAGCCGAGTGCGGAATTCGTATCGATCAGCCATCGCTGGGTTTCGAACCCTTCACCTCAATGGAAGGTGAACGCTCTATCCCCTGAGCCACCACGACTCAGCTTTAGTCCATTATAATTTACTGGGTGGGAAGGGAACAAAACTTAGTAATTGCTATCTAGGGTGACATGTTTCCGATGAAGTTTTCACTCTGAATCTAATGAAATCATACCAAAGTTGATATATCGAATAATTAAGAAGATAGTTAAGCTTAATGTTGAAAAAGTGCTTATTCTGACTCATTTATATTTATGCGTCGGACATTGCTATCCAGGAAAGTGAGGTATTGATTCCATTGCATTTTTTAAGCATTATCTTTATGAACACTTCAGCTCGCTAACAATTTGAAAGTTATAACTGTATTTTTTATTCATAAATCTTTTATGTCTCTCTTTTTTTAACACTTTCCTACTTAAAACTTTTAAATTGTTCGTGAGCTGAAGTGTTTCTATTGATTGCTTAAAAAATACACAGGAATCAATACCTCACTAGACTGGATAGCTATGTCAGATGCATAAGTATGAAAATTTTTCAGAATTTGCTCTTTTTTTACATGAGCTTTAACTATATATGATATTAGATTATAAATAACTTTAACAGTTAGATGTATCTAGTTGGGTGTGACTTCATTCGATTTAGAGTAAAATATTACATTGAAAATATATGACTTGCTTAGATAGCAAAGACTAAGTTTTGTCCCCCTTCCTTCTCCCCAGTAAATTCGAGATAAACTAAATCTCACCTTGGGGGGAGGAGATAACTTCCTGATCCCCCTTGCCTGATTTGCGAAATTTTTAAATAATTGGCTCTTAACTACGCCTTAACTTTATTTTACATTACAGAACAGAAGAAAAAAAAAGAAATCACATTTTCATGCCAAAAAAAAAAAAAAAAAAACGCAGCTGAATAAAAAATGAAATGAAAATAAAAAATTACAAAATTTTTTTTTCTTCTTTGCTTTAAATTTTGGGCGAGTTTTTTACCCAAACTACTTTTGGGAGTCAAAAATTTACATGCTTGGAGTAAAACTGCTATATATCTCAGTTCCGACGAAAACAAACACCCAATCTGTCATAGTCAATAGTTTCTGCAAGAATGGGTTTTTTTATAATTAAAAATGGCGATGCTGTTTTTTCCTAAATATATTATCGTAATGCTTATCTACTTATTTCAGTTTGACTTAAATAGAATGAGTTAAAATCAATAAAAAAATTTAACACATTTGAGGAATACATTATCAAAAGTAAGAAGAAATTTAGATGGGGCTATTTCAGGGTGAAGTTTGTTTCACCATAAGTCATCTGCTAAACATTTAACTGACTAATATTTAAACTAAAGCAAAAAGCAATGTGAATAAAGCACAAATGAAAGTACTGAAATGTCCTTCATTTGTTGCATTCACGTTTTTTGCTTTAGTCTACATAGCACAAAGTCCCTATCCTTCTCAGATATTCTATTAGTTACAAGTGTTGAAATTTAAGAGAAATTATAGTAAAAAGTTCAACATTTAAGTTAATTTAAGCATTTCTATAAAATTATGCAGACATCTTTAGCAAAAAACTTGCCAACCACATAGCCAAAATCAAGATATTACTATTGCAGATTACTACCCGTATTAATAGCCATTCTTTCTAAAACCTAGCACTAAATGAACAAAAACAGATACAAGCAGTTTTTCACTATCCATTCCCTCCCTCAGGATTTTGATGAAACCTTAAGAATAGAAATGTAGTCACGAGGGGATTTAGAGGACTAATAAAAAATAAACAAAACAAAATATTTTTTTCAGTAAAAAGAAAGAAAAAATAATCAGTTCGCTGTGACTTTTGCATGCTCCTCTTCTATATATGTGCGATTATGACCCTTGAATAACTTATCAAATTATTAGATTTTCATGTAGTATTGAGATTTTTAATTCTGTGTAAAGATCTTAATTATGAAAGTTAATTAGTGCGGAATATGTTTTAAGTTACAAAATCGCACAAGCTGAGCAAACATACTCCCCTCTCCCCAAAGAATAATGGCTTTTGACCTTCAAAGTATTGGAGGTAGTTAGAATATGAGGAAAATATAGCTTCAATATGAGAGCGATCAGAAGTTTGATCCTTTAAGGTTGATTTTACTTTTTGCATACCTCACCAATCTACAGAACTATTTAAATAAATAAAAGAAAATTTACAATTATAAAACTCGTTTATCTGAAAATTCCCTGCAAAACAGATTTTTTATAATTTTCTCCAATACTTAATTTATAAATCGAAAAATATTGTAAGGTAAAAAAATTTTTACATTAGAGATTTGTGTGGAAGATTTAATTGTGCAATTTTAAATGACAAAATCAAAATTCGGGGTACTAAATTTAATGTTCGTAGCATTTCCCTATCTCAACCACTATTTTAACGGCCCTGTTAAGAAGTTGAATTTTCTATTATTAAAATAATTATTATTTTTTTTTCTTCATGAAATTAACTTTAGGTAAAAGACCATTATAATTGTCGGAAAATTTTTTTTTCTATTCACTTTAATAGTTCCATTGGCAAACTGAGTAAAAAGTAAATATAAGAAGCTCAAACTTGGTCGCTCTTCTAACTAAATTGCTTGAGCAATTTTTAATATTTTCTAGATCGCGGCTTTACCGTACACACAAGATGCAGCATCAGTTGATCAGAACTGCAAATCTTATTGCAAATAAAAAGTTTTATTAAATGATCCTTGAAGTGAAACAACATTTGAATTTTAACTTACTGTTGTAATATTTCAATTTTAGATCCATTCCTCCAGTTACATGGAACAGCCTAACATTTTCTTATAAAGAAGCATTTGAAACTGGTTTACAAAATGGTGATGAAGTATGTCTACAGATTTACTCCAATTGTTCTTATAATTTATATAAAGCTGTGTCTTTCCTTTGGTTCATCATTAATCCCCTTAAATTATAACATCTTGTTATAAATAACTTAAGATTTATTTTAACTTATTTATATCAGCAATTTTTAAATAAATATTTTATCATATGTGTTCTATTTAATTAAAACTATGAAGAAATACATGTGGGTGACTAAATGAGATCACTTATTTTAATTCTATGGAAACAAATCTCTCAAGAGGTTTGTTTCCACGCAAAAGAGAACAACCCTGTTCTCTTTGGCTTTCCATCTGTTTTCTTTTTAGTTTTGCACTAGGCATAGCTTCTGGCACTGTTTATTTTTACTGCTTCGAAAATTTAGATTGAATAAATAGCATAGCTGAGAGTTGCAACATGATCCCATTTTGCTCTTGAGATATTGAAATATACATTCCATCAATAAATTTATGGATTTATTTTTTCAGAAATTGTAAGTATCGAAATTCTAACACCATTATTGTGATCAAAGTTATATAGTGCAGTTTGTAACCATGAAAAATTACCAACTATAGTAAAACAAATTAAATCTTCGTTCCTTATTGAGAAAATTTTCGAAATATTTTTTAAGCTAAGAAATATATTTCCATATTGATATGAATATTTTTTGATTTTATTAAATTTATTATATTTTTATGAAGAGATTGGTAATGAGGGTTATTACACGAAAAAGAATATTTTTTTCTAAACAAACCTTCTTTCACTTTCTACTGGGCAGTTGACAAAATAAAAAAATAAAAACTAGAAGTGTAAAAAAATAAATATTTACTTAGAATTATTCTATAACAAAAATAATTTATTTTAAATTTAAAAAAAGAAAAAGATTAACATGTAAACATTTACACCTTTTTTTAAAATTTTCGATTATTAGTCTTACATTTTTTAGAGAGACAGAACCATCGAAATATAAGAGTGCGCAAAATAAGCATTTTACGCCTTGTAACTTTCAACATTACTAATTTTTGCAAGCTATAATTGAAGTTACAAAATATATCACAAATCAAAATATAGCGCAAATCAAGAAGAATGGCACTAATTTATGACATTTATTTATCCAAAGAGAAGACACTAAAATTCATTTTTAATAACTAAATATATTTTATTTACTTAAGATCAAAAATATTTTGAGCTGTAAGGGGAAAATTTTTTATATCCTCTTGAATTAGGTAATTATAAGTAGCAAAATTTTATATTTAATTCTGAATTTTATTTGTTGAATGTAACCGGAGAAATAAAAATAGCTCCTTTAAATTTTTTTTTTTATAAACTAATTTTGTTCACATTTTACACTTAAAATTAGTTTTAGAGAGTAAAAAAAATTTTATTCCTATAATCAAACATTTATTCAATCATTAATTATTTTCTCCATAAAATTGTCTTTGAAGAAAATAGTTTTATACATGGATATAAAGATTTTTCTTTAGTTTTCAAACATTTATAGAGAGATTGTAAAACATCAAAGAGTAAAAATTAATATTAAGATCCTCAAATTTTTGACCACCCTTTTGACTGAACTAATTGGGCCATATTTTACAGATTGTTGTTATTCATAACTTGCAGATCAAAAAAATTCAATTTAGTTGAAAAAAAGTATGTTTATTGAGAGAAAGTACATTTTCTGTAATTGATTTTGTAACCTGCACTAATTAGTTGACACTGCACTAATTAGTTGACCCTTAAACCAAGAATTGTGGGGCTGGCATGTTAATGTGTAGGATGAAGGTTATAAATGGTAGAATATTTATTTTGCACACAGTAAATTGTAATTTCATGTCCCAGTCCTTTTTCAAAAATTATTTAATAATTTAACATGATGTAGATTAATTTTAAGAATACATTTTTACATCTTTTTTGACTAATGTCAAAAGAAATTTTTTTTTGTCCTTATTAAATTAACAGGTAAGTAATATAACTAAAAACTATAATAAGTAATATAACTTCACTAAAAATAATAAATATTAAGTTTATGTACTAGTATTTTGTATGTGTGTGCTTGTTGTCAGGTATCCTGTAGAAAATGGAAGAAGTTTCGTCTTTTTTTTTAAATGACAATGATTTAAAAAATATTCTTGAGTTCAATAACCATTTTATATCTGGTATCTCTTGATATATAATTAAAGTTAATCAGAAAGGAAATATATTTAGAGAATTTTTTTTTTGTCTTAAACTGTCATTTACACAATTTAATATAGTAGTTCAGGGTGCACTGGCTATAAAATAAAATTCCTTAGCATACTTTTAGGGTGCTTTTTAAAATGTTATAAAGTAAAAATTAATCTAAGTTGGAAATAGTTACAATTTTAAAACAAAAATAGCTTAACAGATTAATAAAGAATAAAGTTTTTATTTTCAAAGATTTAATAAAAAAATTTATTTTGTAAAAGCATAATGTATTCACTTTCGGAATTTTCATTGTATGCATGTTTAAAAATGCACCATAAAACTTGTACTAATTTAAGGAGATCTATCTACAGAAATCTATAATTGTATTAATTTAACGATTACACTGATTCATAGATCTTAATTTAATGATTGTCCTAAATTATGGAATGCAAGGAACTTTTCTGTTAAAAAAATTTTATCTTAAAAACTGTTACTATGAACCACATACAAAGAAAAATTCCACAAGCTGTGTCATGTTTGTGGGAAGCTTAAGGGGCTAGTCATTTAAGTAAAATATGCAACAGCTGTATATAATTTTGTCAGAGTATTTAACTGAAAACCGAAATATATTTATATAATTTAACCACTTCTTATTTCTATACAATTTACTTGGAAACTTAGACAATAGGAATACCAGGGAAAAGTTATTTTTCTCTTTATGAAAAACAGAGCAAAAAAAGGGTCACCTTACTTCTAAATCAACAGAGAAAATTTATATCTTAACCGTAAGCGTATTGACAAAACATACCGTAGATTGTAAACGTGGCGATTGCAGGTGGAGTTGGCGATGGATTACGCGTAAATGTGGTGGGAGAACGAAATTACATTAACATAAGCAGCGTAATTCGATATTTTCTTCTTCTCCTCGACTAGCCATTATGAATAAAAATAACTCATTAATTCCTTTTAGCAGAGAAAATAAAAAAGAAAATAACACCTTTTTATTGTCAGGATCACTTTACAAATACACTGTATTCATATTTTATTAAGCGCTATAATTTATATTTTATAAAACGATCTAGTTTTTTGATAAAACAGATTCAATTTTTTAATTTTTTTTATAAGAATTGTGTTTGCGAAGAAATAAAAATAATTTATTAATGAACCAATCACAAAAAATAACGTAACATTTTAATACTATGTTTTATTGAAACGCTATTTTGAAGAATTAATTCTATTTAACTTTTATTGTAAGAAAACATAACCTGTTTTATTTTAGTGATATTTTCTATGAAATCAATATTCTCTATAAAAGAATAATGTAAGCTTTTTTATAAAGATTATTTTTTTAGAAATTAACAAAGACATATTATTTACTAGAAAAAAAATAGAGTATTCTAAAATGTTATCACGCTTTAAAGTAATAGTTTCTTGTAAACGAAATAATCAATATTTTTAAAATAAAGTTTGAAAGCGTTTGTTTCATTACTAGAAGCATTCATTATAAAAAAAATATATATATTAAATTACTTTTTTGCATAATTTTATGAAATAACTTTTTTTTGGAATGAGATGAGATTTTAAACTTTGTGAAAAATTGATTCAATTCCTTAATATATATAAAAGTCGGTAAATACTTCATTCATTATGGAGGTCATAGATAACTTGATACCTTTTCAATATAAGAATAATAAATGCAATTAATAGAAAATTAACAATTTTAAAAATATATTTTATTTGCACGCATTGCGTACAGGTTATAATGCAACTATCATACGTAACAAAAATTTATAGATTCCTAAATACTGTTATATGAGTTTGGTAATTAAAAATATAATTAAAAAATAACATAATTAAAAAAAATTCAACCTTCAATTAAAATCTTCCTGTTGTCATATATTAATAATAATTATAATTTTTAGCAACTTTTTTGGGCACAAATTTTTAATTCTCGAACTTAATACTATCCTTTATATGAAAATACCAGAAAATTTAAAAAAGAAAAACTATATTTTAAAATTGAGACATTGGCGACCACAGAGGTTAGTTGTATGTACTGAGTTTAAATAAATTATATGTTATAAAACTCACATTTAAGATTTAGATCAATTTATTATCAGGTCATAAGAGTGTTTTTTAATAAATAAATGTAGTGATTGTTTGATTTACAATTGTAAGGTCCTGGGTGTTTAATGTTAAGTTATACATTTCTTTAGAAATAATATTTGAAATATGCAAAGCAGGGCGGCATTCATTTCAACTTAAAAATCATCAACTTAACTTTCAATAACTATAGATAAATAAAAAACAAAAGTTTGATAAAAACTTTAAAAGAAATACCTTTAGAAAAATTCTTTCTAAATAATATTTAAATAAAACACAATCACTTCGTCTGAGTGATTCTGTAAGAAATTCTAAACTTTACAATTTTACAAGTTAGGTGAAAAGTAAATATCTACAATAGTGGTAGGGAATTAAGGAAATTCTAAATCTAAAGTTTGAGTCCTAGAACGTAAACATCTGATCATTAGATCAAAAGTTAGTTTTAGATTTTTCGTTTATTGCTCACTGTACACTAAAAGGAGATTTTTTTTCCTTTTGAAATTTTGATTTTAATGCCCTTACTTCAACCTCCTTCGAGTTATGCTTACTTTATAAATTTAATCTCAACTTTCTTTTCACTTTTAAACTGTAAAAGACTTTTTCTCCATTTGTAAATTATGAAAAAAGTTATTAATTTGATTGCGTAAACAGTTAATTTATTAAAATTGAACATTCTCAATTAATTCCTTTTAATAGTCATTTATATTATTAATAATAATTATTTGCACAAAATTATAATAGAGGAAAGTTTGATTAGAAATTTAAAAGTTCTTGCTACAATAATTAGGGAATTTCTATTGACAAATTCAAGTAATTTTTTTTCCGGAGCAAAATGCATTTTTATTTAAAATGGAACAGTACTGACTTAACATTTATACGATAAAACACTCTCTAATCGCTAACGCCGATGACAGGAAAAAAATTTCTTTTTTTTTTCTTTTCCACAAAAAGTTTAGAACTTAAAATGTTGTTCTTTCATTATAAAGCAATAGCATAATATTCTCGTATCATGTAAAACTTGATAACGAAGTTACTTATCTACCGCTTTACAGTTATAAAATGAAATGATTATTGAATTCTACTTGCATTTTAAAATGTCAATGTCTCCATCGTTCAATGAATTTCACGATTATTTTTATAAAACTGTGTATAATGAACATTTCAACTAAAATAATTAGTACAAAATAGCTGCTAATAATTCTCTTAAACATTTATAAATATTATACATTTATAAATTTCAGCTTTTCGCATTATTGCTAAATAACCTCTACGTCGAAAAATATTTAAGGAATTCCATAATAACTGAAAATTAAATAAAACTTAAAAAAAATTGTAAATGGTTATCGAGCAGAACCATTAAGTTTAATTAATGAATATAGAATTAGTAGCAAAGTCAATGCTGAACAATAATTTTTTTTTTTAATCTTTTAAGTAAACAAACTTTATTGTAATAATCATTTCATTATTAAGGATTAGAGGTTATTGTGAAATTATTAATTTTAATAAGTGGATGAGTAGGTAAAGAAGTTCACTACTCGAAATACGCGTATACATTTAATGAAAGTTATGAAAATACAGAAGGGGGCTATGGAGGTAATAATATTTAATTTTTTTTTATCTTAGTTTTATTACGATCTTCTAAAAAACGCTAATAAACACAATTATGTTAACAAATACAAACGATTATGTCGGAGCTATAACAAAAAAATACGCTTTATATTTCATTTAATGCAGAAGAATCTAATGAAGATCACCTTATTTGAAACTCTGAAATGTGACACCCATATATAACTTGGTGAATGATAGATACGTGATACCGAAAACTAAACAAAAACATAAGCACACAGCTGTTTGGCGATTTGCGAGACGCTCCTTCAACGCCGATAGATATTTTCGCCAACCCCTTTACAATCTACGGTATGTTTTGTCAATACGCTAACCGTAAAGCCCACTAGTCTAAAATTTTGGCGATTTGTGATGACTTTTTAAATCATATCCCACAACACAAAAATTTATTTTAAAATAAATTAGCTCATGTTCTTGAATGAAAGTTAAAAATAAAAAAGATAAATATTTTATTGAGTAACATAAATGCAAATATTTTAATCAAAAAAATTGTATGGGGTCTAAAATGATTTAAAATAAAACAAATGCAGTATATTTTTAGTCCTAAAACATTTATATTTTGTGCATTAAAGAGATTTTATGAATTTCACATCTTAAAATAGTTTTTTGAGCACTTTAAGTTACAAAAAATTAGAAAAAGTTCCAAAACAGCAAACAGTTTAAAAAAAAAAAACATGCTCCAATTTCACGTGTTATAATAATATCGGATTAAAAGTATCGAGATTTTAAAAAAATGTGGAAATAACTAGTAGCAACTTAAAGGTAAAAGAATATTGAAAAACATAAGATTGAAAATGAAATCTGAACAAATAAAACACTTCAAAACCAATGATTAAAATGCTTGATTTGAAAATCATAAGTAGTTTTAACACGAGATTAAAAATATCTGGATTTTTAAAACTCCGTTGAAAAGTCTAACAATAAAAAGACTTAATATTTGCGATGAAATCTGCACAATAAAGCGCTCATTTAAATGTCATAATATATATTAAAAATATCAGGATTTACATAACCATGTGAATATGTGTAGCAATAAGAGACAAAAAAATACTTAGGGAAACGATATGAAAAACGAGTAAAAGTCAAAACTTAGTTATGAGTTAAACTTAGACAAACATACTTAATGAAACGAGCATACACATTCAGTATGTATACATTACGAACAGTATATATTTCCACCTATAAAATGTAATACTATATACATAAAAATATGTATTAGTTCATTCCACAGCAAGAAGATAATTTTGAATTCCCCGCTATGTGAATGTTTTAACAATATACAGGGTGTTCCAAAATTATCTTTACAACTTCAAAAATTCATAACTTCGAACATAAACAAGATATTTTTATTCTGTCTTTTGCATGTATTACTGCAACTAATAAAGTTTTTTTTCAATAGGCTGAAAAGTTATAAGTGAGGATGTGGACACCACAACAGAAAGCTCAATGCGTCTCATGGTTCATAGAGACGAAATCAGATACACAAGTTCAACGGAACTTCAGGACAAATTTCCAAAGAGATCCACTATCCAGACCCTTCATCCGTGCATGGCACACAAGCTTCATGAGCACCGGATCAGTATTGCATAAAAGTGGAGCCGGACGACCCAGCACAAGTCCAGAAAATGTGGAGCGAATACGGCCATGAGACGCATTGAGCTTTCTGTTGTGGTGTCCACATCCTCACTTAAAAACTTTTCAGCCTACTGAAAAAAAAACTTTATTAGTTGCAGTAATACATGCAAAAAACAGAATATAAATATCTTGTTTATGTTCGAAGTTATGAGTTTTTGAAGTTGTAAAGATAATTTTGGAACACCCTGTATATTCTAGCCTTGGTAACAAAAACCCTCCCAGCAAGGAAACAGAAGCTGTAGATTATCACAAAATCTGGTGATTAATTAATTTTAAAGCAAATAAAACTGTCCAATAAAATATAAATCAAATGAAAATCATCTCTCCCCCTTTTGAAAAGACTGCCCTCCGACCTTCTGACATCTAAAACAATTCACGAGGCTACAGCAGCAAGCATGCAGGGCTTCAATAACACAATTGCAGAAAAAATTTTGCAACGGACTCTGGTTAAATTTTGTTCTCCAAAATATATTTATAAAAAGTGAAAACACATTAAAAAAGAGGGGGGAAAATATTTTTTTAAGGAAAGAAAAAAGAGTAAACTTTTCACCTGAATTTTAAAATGCTATTTCTCTTCTAATTTCGAACCTGAGGTAATATTATAATCTGATATGTTTTTATTTTATACTTAGAATAATTTGATATGATGATCAGAAGCATTAATGATGGATTTATTTCCTTTAAGTACTGTTTAAGCTTCAAATTAAAGATGCGAAAATTCTGTGTAGATATTTTCATCTATCCTATGTTTACAAGTGCAAATTTTGTAACATGTATGTTTGGGTAAACTAAAGAAGTTCGTTGTATAAATATTAAATGATTGCATAAATTACTGTATAAATATTAGATGCTTTAACATTGTTTTATTCAATCTTTCTTTTAAGCATTATTATATTTTTAACATAAATTTAAGCTTACATTTTTTGTATTTAATTTTCATCTACTATTTGCAAATTTAAATTTTGCTCTTAGCTTTGCCCTTTGCGGAAACAATGCACAATTAGAGCTCGTAATGCAATATAACCAGTTGAATTTCCTTCCCAGCATTAGAGATCACCTTAATGTGTTTCAAATATTTACAGAGAAGACAAAACAGTTCAGAGGTTTTGTCCCATTCTAGTTGCGTATTCTATAAGAAAGTATAAAGATTTATGAATCAAATTGTTGAAAAGCTTCAGAGTGAAAAAGTATAAACTGTAATAGAAGTCTATCAGAAGATTTGTGAGGATGCAAAAAGCTTTTTCTGGCATACTTTTGTAACAGAATATGTGTAGTTAAATATTAGATTAATATTGTTGCGCAGCAAATATTTACACGTCAAAAAGAAAGTTTGATAATGTTAGAATATTCTTTTCTTCTATTTGATAGAATATTTATTTATTTTTAAGTTAGAAAGCATTAGAAATAATCTGTCACCAACCTTTAAATTTTAAGGAGAGCATTGTGTTTTGTTAGACCTTTTTTTAGCATGTAAAAGAGTAACAAGAAATTAAAGAATATTATGCTTAAAATTTTGATTTCGAAAATTGTAATTTTTAATGCTTTCAAAAAATATAATTCCATTCCTTCAAACAGAAGATAAAAAGAGATCATAAAAAATTTTATGATTTGAAAATAAAAATGTACTTATGTGAAAGCCAAGATTGACAATTTCAATGAGCATAATTTATTAATAAATAAAACTATTTTATTATTGATGTTCATAACCATCTCACGACAGTTTACAAAGGAATGAAAATATGGAATAGTTCATTCCAAAAAGACAACACCATCAACTAACTAAATCCAAATGATTTTTTTAATGTCTTGGATTTGATGATGAAGAAAAGTGAGAGAGATAGGGTGGGAAGCAGATATAAGGAACATCAAACAATTCAATGAAAATAATAAATGAAAATTTTACACAAATGAAACAACTTTGACAGCAAGATTTCAAGTGTACAAATAAATACACTATGATAGTATAGGATCTTATGGCTTCAGATTCAAAAAGTTATTATAAAATTTTGACAAAGAAAGCAGGTAAATTGTAAGGAGCAAAAAGTGTGTAAAATTTTAATAAAATTAGTAAAAGCATACAATAATATAACAAAGCATTAAAACTATAACTAAAACTATATGCACTTTGAATAAAACAAGCTTAACAAATCACAAAGGCTATCACATGTTCAAAAAGCAATAATACATAACGCCTTTTAAAAAAATACTTTGCAACAATCCAGTGTGGTAATTGTACATAAAAACAAACAACTATCATTGGCACAACAGTTAAGATCTTTACTAAATGTACAAAATAACTTATTTAAATTCAGGATTATTTTTCTTGCATTGGAGCACATCTGGAGTAAAAATTTAAATTTTAAAACATTTATATTAGTTATTTTAACATGTAGAATTTTTTAAATGATTATAAAGCACTATTTACTGCAGAAATTATTGGATATTTCTGTTTATGGCATTAATGTATCTGCATAGACATAATTTCTTGACGTCAAAAATTCGATTAAGTTAAAAATCTCTTATTCACAATTGTTTCTTCAAAAACAAACCATAAAAAGGCTGCAACTTTGCAAGAATCAGAAATGAAATATATGGCAGGCAGTTATAAGGAATCAGCTGAAAAAGAAATAAACATTAGCTTTCAAACAATAAATTTAAAGATGTATAATACTAACAAACTGATAGATTTTTATTTTTTCATATCCACTATAGCTGTAACACAAAGTCAAACAGTTATATAAAAAAAAATATTTTTTTAAATATTTCTAAGACAAAGTGTTTTTCTTTTCTTACTTTCTTATGAAGGGTGCTTATAAATAAGTTGAAGGCTCTTAAAATCCTTTTTACTAAATTTACTGCATTGAATACGCCATATTAGACTGCATTGTAAAATGAGAAAGGTAATTAGTTTTAATATTTAAAAAACAAACATGCCAATTTCAAGGACTATTTTGAAATATTTCTTTCTAATTATGCTTGTAAAAGTAAATTTCTTTTTTAGAATCATTTTTCTTCCTTTAAAAACAATAAAATATTTTACTTTTATTTTTAGAATCTTATTTTCATAATCTAGAACTATTGCCAGATATATTTTAGGTGTCCAGTATATATGTTTAATCCACAATTTTAAAAATAACCTTTTCAAAATATATAAGTATAACTTTGGCATTTCTTTTACATTAAAAAAATATAGCATTTCGTTTTTCGTGAAAAAAAAAATTTCTTTTTTAGATATTAATATATCTCAAATACAAAATAAAACAGTTAAATTCTTTTTATTATCCAAAAAGTATCGTTTACTATTACTTATTTTCCATCTCTCAGTACATGTCGAAACCAGCTAAATTCAAAATCAACTTTTAATGTATATAAAAAATTCATTAACTTTTATCATTTATCTAAAAAAATAAACACATAATTTATAGTTAAATAAGTAGCAAAAAATTAATTATAGCTTAAATAAAAAATAAAAGGAAAAAGTCTTGTTATTTGCTGAAATTACTAACACCATGCTGAAATGAGAGATATATTTGTTGTGTTAGTTATGCAAAATTTACGAAAAAGAATCTAGTATATTGTGATATTAAACCATTTATTCAGTTTAATATGATTTTCTTAGTTTTTAGTAATAAAGCTTCAAACATGGTAACATATTTTATAATTAAACATAATGTTAAACTTAAACAAAAGGACAAAAGGCACTTCTCTGTCCAGACAATAGAACATCTCTGTCATAAATAGTTCTTAACATAATCTTGTTTAGCATACATAATTTTAAAAAATTACATGTACAATGTTATTCTGTATAACTGAAATTTCTTATCTGCTAGTCAGATAATTGGTCTTTTTAATATGTAGAAACAATTAACAATATTGATATATTTCTTGAAAAGGCAATTTATGTAGAATGATATTGCATAATAAACATTTTTTAAAGCATAACTTTTGACAATTAAGTTGAGGCATGCAGAGGTAAATGAATGCCTAAGACAGCTGCTTCTTGAATGTTAAAATTTTTTAAATTGTCTAATACTTCATTAATAAATTAGGTTTAAAATCATTGTTTAATCTACGTAAAACATTTTGCATGGACCAAACAAATTTTTTAACGGATGAAAAGTTTAAAAAAATTTAATTTTATCACAATAAAAGGTTTAAAGTTGCACTGAACTCTTGCATACTTTAACAACATTGTATTAACGGAGAGTCATAATCTGGAATAGACTAAAGTAAAGAAAGAGTTTAAAAATATTTCGCTATATGATAATTTATCTTTTTTAAATAAATATGGATTTTACAATCCCTATAATTTGGCTTTCTTATGTTCTTATGACTTTTGTTTTTGCATAAAATATAGTTACCTAGCACCGCTTAGTTCCGCTACTTTATTTAGATAAAAGATAATTGATTTTAACTTTTGTTTGGTGCACTAAGAAGCACCTGGCTCTAGTAATATTGAACTTTTTTACTCAGAACTCTTTTCACATTGAAATTAAAAAAAATCTAAAATTCATAGTTTTAGTTAGAATGTTACACATAAATGTACAATATTGATTTTAAAAACTAACAACAGATGCAATTTTCCCAGAAATTAATAAACATTGCATTTAGTTTTATCGCTACTAAAATTTTAGAAAATGCAGAAATGCTGACACATAAAACATGTTACATAAAAATAGCAATGACAGGGGTTGGACAAAATACGATTCTATCCCCTGTATCTTCTAACATTTAAGTACTGGCATTAAAAACATACATATTAAAAAAAAACTATACAATTTGCTTTCTAATGTTCTCCATATCTACATTACATTTTATTCTGTGACAAACGTTTAAAACAACCTTATTAAATTTTTCTAATTACAAACCTTATTCTTTAGGAGCTTCATGAGGTGCTGGTAATTTTTCCCAACTTGGCTCGACTCCCCAGATTTGTCGAGCATATTCAGCAATGGTACGATCACTAGAAAACTTTCCAGATGAGGCAATATTCATAATAGCCATTTTTGTCCATTCCTCAGTATTCTAAGAGGGAAATATATGCAATGAAATTATCTATATTGTTAAAATGTAAGCTAAATACTTAAACTTTTTTTATTACAAATATTCTGGAAATCTAACAAGTTAAACCTTAACGGATAGACAAACATTGCAATTTTTTCCTTTAAGTTTAATCTCCAAAAATGACAGTTGCTGTACACCACTGCATATAAAGTTTTTCAGAAAAAAACTTAGCTTTATTATTATCTCTTTTAGCTTTTAGAAAAAATCTACATAGGTAACTTTCTACTTTTTTTTTAAATACAGCTTAGAATGACAATGCCTACTTTGTTCGAAGCAAGCAAATGTGAGCGCAAAAAGTTATATCTAATATTGGAACATAAAAACTTACAGTGAACATGTCGCTGACTCTTTCTTGACACTTTATATAAGCATCAAAATCGGCAAACAGATAAAACCTAAAAGAGAGAGAGAGATTGAGGTGTTAAATAAGAATGTAAGTTAAAAGCTAAAAGGTTGAATATTTAAAAAGATTTCTATTTTTGAAAATAGAATTTTGCTATACTGTGTGAAGATTAAAAAAAAAAACAGTTCAATTATTAAAAATTATTATGTTACCTGTCATGGTTTAGTAGGATATTTGTCAAATCCTTAAAACAATCTGGGTTGTTAGGACTAAAGTAGCCACCGCTGATTTGATCAATGGCTTGTTTTAGTTCACTGTTCGAATTGTAGTAATCCCATGCATTATACCTATGAATCAAAATTTTATACAGAACATAATAAAAAATAACAGCAGATGTGCAAGTTTTAAGAAAATTGCAATACTAGAGTTTCAATGTTTCACACAAAAATTAAAGCCAGTAAAACAAAATAAAATAATTCTGTTAAAAAATAATTATAATACATATTTTTTCTAGTTTTCAAAGAATCAAATGTATGTGGTCAAACATTGACTAAAAATTCAACAAAGCACACTTGCTTGACCTTGACCTCATAAAAAATTAGTCAATTAATTAGCTAAGTTGTAAAGTAATGTATATGCATATTTAAACTCGTCAGTTATCATATTAGCAAATTTATGGAACAAAAGTGGATATTTTGGAATGGTTTATTAAAAATATTAATTGATAGTTATGTTACAAAAGGTTTCGTTGAAATACTTTTTAACTAGGTATTTAGTTACTTTGAATTTGGTGCTTAAAATACAGTAGGGAACCGATTATCCGGAACGATCGGGACCATCGCTATTCCGGATAACTGATTTTTCCGGTTTTCTGAATCGCTACAAAAAGCCGTTTTTTTAATTGTTAAACCCAACTAAAAAAAAAAAACTTTTTAATATAATCTTAAAAAGAAGAAAAAACGATGAAGTAATACACTAATGATTATTTCCAAAATGATGGTAAGGTAAAAATCTTTCCAAAAAGAAAGAAAATTTCTAAAATATTAAGAGGAAAGAAAAATTTTTTTTTAAAAAATGGCGAGAAAATTCATTGAATTTCGTTCCGGTTTTTTGGTTTTCCGGTTTTCTGATTTCCGGATAACGGGTTCTGTACTGTATTATTTATGCTTTTGTTTAAATAAATAAAAAAAATCTGGATTTAAAAAAAACCACACACAGAAATCAAGAAGCCTGCTTTGCTCTTTAAAAATTAAAATCTAGCGTTTTTCCAACTCTGAGGAATATTAATATTTGTTAAAAGCTGGATTTAGAATTGGTTTTAGACAAGTTTGATTTAGAAAAGATGAAAGTCTACTTGTGCATCTCTAGGTCAAAATCTTTTAAAGGAAATCTGATGATCTATTCCATTTTAAAAATACAGACTTAACATATCTTTACACAGAAAATGCAGAATAAATTTTCTTCAAAAGCTTATTTTGTTTCTTAAGTTATGATGCACATGTCGACAAAATGGTTTCACCAATTTGCAGTTACATTTAATTATTTAAACTCAAACACGCTAAAAAGTGCACTGCAGGAGCATGAAGAATACAAAATAAGACGTTTTCAAAACATATCCAGTGCTTTTTGCAAAGGTACATTAGAATCAGTAATTTTAAAATGGACTAGAATGGAACAACACACTTTCATTAACTTTTAGCTCTGATATGAGACCAGAAAAGTTCACTCAATGTTCAGAAAATATTCATACAACTTCTTTTGCTTATCACTTTTTATAGCAAATAACAAAAAATTGGCAGTAGGTATAAAAGTTAAAAATTTTTATCCATAATCTTGATTAAACTCTTAGATTTTGGTCATAAAACTTGAATATTGATACAAATAACACTGTCCAAAACTTCTGAAAAAGTGAATTTTAACATACCCTTTTCGTTTGAGATCTTCAACTTCATCTACAGTCATTCCAAAAATGAAAATATTTTCAGTTCCCATTTCCTCCTTCATTTCAATATTTGCTCCATCTAATGTTCCAATAGTGAGGGCTCCATTAAGCTGAAAATATACACATAAAGATAAAAATGATTGGCTAACTTTTTTTATATAAGATCTGAACCTTGCACTATTAATTCATTTTATTTATGTTAGTTCATATGGGATACATATAAAACTAGCAAAAAAGGTATCAATTAATGATAAATTTTGTAACAAATATTTTGATTGTATAGTAGGTTGCTGAATAACGCGAAGGGGTTATGCTCTGCTCTAAAGAAAATCTAATTGCTCTAGTGAACAAATATATGTGCAATATAGGGAGAAGTAGAATAAAAATTAATCTTCTTTTAAATATTTACATATATAATTACACCAGTTCATTGTGTATTCCCTATTAAATGGCTAATGCTTACATTTATTTTTCTAAACAAAATCTGAGAATTATGTTAGAATTGTTTTACATGTAATGCAGAAATTATAATTATGATATATAAAGAACACAATTTTTTGTCACATTTAAAAACTCATTTTATATGGGAATCGGTTATGCTGGAGTACTGGATACATCATGTTATATACAAAAGAACTGGGAATATCTGTAGCACAAGTAATGTCAACTCAATTATCAAAATAACAGTGCTATCAATAATAAATTTAAAATAGACAATTTGTTTCCGAATATCACTGTCTTATGCAAAATAATATGTATGAAAAATTGGCTTATTTTATATTTATTTTTGAAATTATTTAATTTCAAAAATATACTCATTGGGCTATGTTAGCAATGGTACACACAATATTTTTGGTCTGATACGTTTTTAAAGAAGTGTATATTTGATGAGGTTTATTAATAACGATTAAAGTTTTGTTATAAATAAAATTAAGAATGAATTTTTTTTTTTTTATATGTTACAAATTAAGTCTATTTATGGAAGGAATGAGCTGTAAAAGCTAAACATATACAAGAGAAAAGTAAAATATATAGCAATTCAAATAAATTAAATAAGGTATGGTATTAAATGTTTTTAGGGGATTCTATTTTCACTAAAAAATGCTCATAAAAACTTAATAGCAGTAAATTAAAAGTATAAAATTAAAGAAAACATTTATCATTCAGTGATTACCATAAATTTCATGTTCCCAGTTCCAGAGGCTTCAGTGCCTGCAGTTGATATTTGTTCAGACAAATCAGCAGCAGGGATAATTTTTTCTGCTAACGTAACTCTATAGTTTTCAAGAAAAACAACCTTCAATTTGTCTCCAACAACAGGATCATTGTTCACAACATTTCCAACAGAACATATCAGCTTTATTATTTGTTTAGCTGTGTGATATCCTGGGGCAGCCTGCAGAAAAAGACAATGGTTATATAAGATAGATTAACAATATATAGAATATTTTGAACATGGAATTACAGAAAATACACTATAACAAAACATACATCTTCATAAGAAAATTCGAATTTACTTACAGTGTGCACTGATTGAAAAAAGACAATCCACTGACATACTTACTGATTTTGTTTATAATTTTTAATGTAAGAAAGTTTTATTTATTATGGATAAAAACATATAATTTTGAAATTTGAATCAAATATAGAAAATATGGAATGTTTGGAGGCATAAAAGCATGTTCACTCTGTTTCATTAATTTTTACTAAAGAGAGGAAGCATATGAGGACTTAAACTAACAAATTATATGAAATAGAGCAATGGAAGTTCCACAAAAAAGAGAAGATGATAGCAACGCTGTGAAATGGGATGAAATATTTCATTTTTAGTGACTTAAATATGATTTTTAATAAAAAGGTGATAATAAGTCAATTTATATTATAGAAAATAAATGATTATCTTAAATTATTTCAAAATGAAATAAAACACAGCGTGAATTTTTAAAGTGAATGTAGAAATGCGACAACTTACCTTACCGCCGACCATAATAGTTCTAGGAACAAATGGTGCATTAGGATTCTTTTTTATGCGATTGTAGAGAACAATTATATGCAAGCAATTCAGCAATTGCCTTTTATATTCATGAATCCTTTTAACCTGAATGTCGAACATTGAAGAAGGATTGATATTGACACCAGTTTCCTTTGTGAGGTAGGCAGCTAGCTTTAGTTTATTTTCCTAAAATTATAAAATCTTAAGTACTTTAAAAAAGAATCTTGATGATATTACACAAAAAATTCAAGATATGTATAGAAATAAATAATTCAGATGACACATGCAACAGTTTACCTACTTGTTTGATTTTATGAATTGTGCGGATAAATGATGAATCAGTGGCTAACTTCTTAAGTTGCTTAAGTTCTTCAAGATGAGTTGTCCATTTGTCACCAATACGCTGAAAGAAATATTTTTAAAAAATGAATCATAATTTATTTTAAATAAATTTGAGTAACATAATGAAAAATTATTAAAAATATTATCAATAGAAAATTCAAACCCAAAGGTTAGTTCCTTTTATTTTTCGTGTCAATTTAAACTTGGTGGAATCACAGTTCACCAATTTTATTTTTGATCACTACCTGATTCTACAATCTTCTAAAGCAAAATGTGTTTTTATGTACTGAAATTTTACTAAGATATGCAAACTCAAAGTAAGAGAGAAAGGTAAATAGAGTTTCTTAACAGGGAGGACTCCTGAAATTTACAAAAAGTAAATTATGAAATAATTAAAAAAAAACTAATATTAAGAAATATATAGATAAGAGCTTGGGTGAAGCACTTTAGTAACTTTTTAATTAGCAAGAGAAAGAGTTCTTCACTGTTATTAAAATAAAGAATTCAAGATGTCAGCAAAAATTAATTGACAAGCTAAAATTGGGTATATGAATTTAAAAAAACAAAAAGAAGTGTACTATACTTCAGCTATGGCATCCGCAAGACTTGGATTACATAGCAATAACCAACGACGAGGAGTAATACCATTTGTTTTATTTTGGAACTTATCAGGATTCATTTCATAGAAATCTTTGAATCTAGAGAAAAAACAAATTAATATTTATTAAAAAGGTGTTTAAAAAAAAGCTCTAAGATAAAACACATGTTTACTTCAAACGGAAGAAATTTAAACTTTTAGCTCTTTATGAATAATTTATACATGATTATTTTGCTCACACAGAAATTACTGAGACTTAATGAAATAAATTTTTCATGAAAAAATGATAATATTTTAATATAATTCTGAAAAAAAGTTGTTTGATAGTAGTGTTTGTTTTTAAGAAGTGTATGCATAGATAAAATTGCATTTGAGTTATGGTCAACTTTGCAAGCATAATATAAACTTTTGATGAATTTTGCAACACATGAACTAATCATGAAAAAATAGTATTAATACTAATCTGAATAAGTTATTATTTCATATTAAATTAAAATACTATAATTTTTCTACGAAGAAGTCAAGATTAAATTGGCTTTCACCTCTAAGAAAATAATAAATACTTACAAATCCTTTTTCAGAATTTCAGAGTGAATAGCAGCTACTCCATTTACTGCATGAGAGCCTACAATAGCTAAATGAGCCATGTTTATACGTTTCTCACCATATTCTTCCACCATAGACATTCTTCTCAACCTATCCACATCGCCAGGATATTTTTTAGATACTTCCTATAATAATAATTCAGACTATTTACAAATAATACTTATAACATGCTATATTTACAGAATGAAAGACATTTGAGAAAATGTTACAATTTATAAACATTTCAAACAGAACAATGATTTGAACAAAACCCATTATTTCTAAAATATCCAAATGCCCATTTGCTAAAAATGCACATCTACTATACTTAATTTGGGACAAAATGTTATCAAGTAATGAATTTTGTTTTAACTTAACATTATATTTTTGTCTATAATGTTCGAACACAGGACTACAGAAAGCACTGAAAGCAAAGTTTGACTTAATTTAATAAGTAACATTAATTTATAAAAAAAAAATTTACTTTCAACAGTTGTTATTATTAGAACAAGTAGGGATCAATATTTGTCCTGTAAATAACAACATATTTCTTCAATTAAAGGGTAATTTTTAGACAGTAAAACAATTAAATTTAATACTCAGCCAATTAAATATTTAATGAATCATACATTATTTCAAGCACAAATTAGTTATTTTGTGTAACATATATCATAAAAACATTCATATTTTTTCTTCATCAAAAAATACAAAAATTCACTTAAAAATCTGGTCTTTCATATATTTATTTGTTATTCTGAGTTGAGATGCTCCTCTTGAATAAAAGTCTAGTAAATTTGAGAGTATCAGCTTTAAATTATAAAATTACATAAATGCTTTTAACACACTCAGTCACTCCTTTTAAATTATTTCATTTAAACATAATCCTTTACTCAGTTGATTACTTAAAATAGGACATAACAAGCTCTTATTTCCATTTTCTTTAAAATATTACTTATAATGTTCAATGATTAAAATTTACTGCATAAAAATTTTTTGACATTGCATTTATAAAAATTTTATTTTGCAACATCAGATATTTTTGACTTAGAAAAAAGAACAGCTTATTTTCTCTGTTATTGCTTTTACCCACTGACTCAATTTTATTATACAAATGGTGATTAGTATTTTAAAAAAAGAAAATCCTAGCTACTCAGCCATCAATTTTAGGAATTTTCTGAAAAAAAGTTCTTATTCATTCTGATATGCCAGTTTTAACCAATACAAACTCCCTTAAAATATTATTTTGAGACTCATATTTTGATTTTTTAAATACTAAAAATTAAATCTTACAAGCAAGGTTTCGGAAAAACCCTATATAAAAAAAAAACAAAAGACTTAAGTTTCTTTTACTAAATTTCTTTAAACACTAAGGAAGGAGTCAAAATATTCTGAACATTCAGATTTAATAAAAAGCAAACCTCAAGGAATCTGGCATTGATTTCATACATTATTTGTAGATGACGAGGAAGTATGTGCTCAAGCATGGTGACAGGCCATCTTTCAAGAGCTTCAGGTAAAACAGTGTGGTTGGTGTAGGCACATGTGCGAACAGTAATGACCCAAGCCTAAGAATTCCATATCAAAAAGACATAAGAAATAATTTAGACAAAAGAAATAATTTACATACTGAAAAATGGAAAAGAATACAATAAGATAAGAATTTATTTTCTTTTAAATCAATATATTCTTCCTATTTTTTTTAGTAATACAATTACCAGAAAATGCTGAATAAAATTAATAAAAATGTAACTAAAAAATTATGATCAATGAAAAAATACAATTAATAAAGAAATAATTACCTTTTCCCAAGTAAGTCCTTCAATATCAATTAAAATGCGCATAAGCTCAGGAATAGCTAAGGCAGGATGAGTGTCATTCAGCTGAATTGCTACCTAAAAAAATATTCATGGAATATTAAAAAAAGTAGTTTCCATAGTTTTATTTAAAAAAAGCGTGGCTTTTAAATTATATTTACAGTTATAAGTCTCACACATTGAATATACTATAATTACCAATCCAAACAAAAAACAATTAGTAATAAGTAAAATTTTTATTTATAAAATACAACAATCTCAATGGCAATCGAAATTTAAGGTATAATGTATCAAGTTTTATTATAAAATTTGCACATTATTATTACACATAATTAAGAAACAAAATATGTAGAATGTTGAGAAGCAATTGAATAGGACTATTTTGAACTTTTCATTGGGTAGGCTAGACAATCAAAATTGTATTAACAAAAATAAATATATAAATTTTTGAAAATTAAACTTACTTTATCAGGGAATGTATCAAAACAGGTTCTGACTGGATCTCGACAACCAAATTTGGAAGATTTGAAACGTCTAATGATATCTTGTAATGTAGCAGCTACCATAAAATACTCTTGTTTCAATCTCAACTCCTTACCTTCAAAGAACTAATACAGATATTAGGATTATGAATAATTAAAAAATGTGACAAAATAATGTGGCAATTAAAAATGTAATAAAATAATTGGCAGTTTTGAAATGAATTAAAATATAAAGAAACTTTCCAGCTAATTGGAAGTGGTGGACAATCAGTGATATCAGTGAAGAGAAATGAATTTAAATATGTATCAAAAAAGTATATAACCCAAGAAGTTTAAATTATATTTAAATCTTGGAAATTTTAAATGAAATTTTATTGTTCAGAGATAAATATATTTTTTACATTTCAATATTAATGTGTTTCTCCTAATGCCAGAAATTTTTGTAAGCATCCTGTAAAGACCCCATCTTGAATGACTAGAATCCTATCACTGTGTGAAGCCTACTTTTTTCTGTACATAAATAACTTTAATGAGAGTCTAACTTTAAAATTATGCCACATACCTGGCATTTGAGTACTATCTCCTTTTAGAAAACTTTAGCTAATTATAGAGTGAATATGAAGTCATGATAATGTGTTTGAATTTTAAGCCAATTTATTATACACATTAGAAATTATTTTAACAAGTTCACCTGAAATTTTTTTTATGCATTTCTATCTTCAAAATAGTGCTATAAACATTGAATTTAAGATGTAATCTTTTCTAAAGTTAGCAATAAAATCAGAGTTTTTTTTATCGAAATGTGTTTTAAACTTTAATATTTATTTCAAAATACACCTTTCATGTTTCAGATATAACATTTCATGTTACAAATTTGTATCACAAAACCTATATTTCCAAGATACTAATATTTTTATTAGTTCTTGTTTTTAAAATGGTATTATGAACTCTGCATCTAAGTTGTAACTCTCTTCGAAAATAGCAGTAAAAAAATTAAATTAATATTTGATGTTGTATGAGACATTTTAATATCTCAAAATCTGTCATTTTAGCACATTTACTTTTGCTATGAGATCTCATAAATAAAATGCTGCCATACAATTTGTATCACAGTGGTAACTTTTTCAAAAATGAATTTCATAAATTTGTAAAATAATAATTTTAGGAGTAATATAGCTTTTGCATGTGTTTATCGTTAAAATGGTGCTAAGTAATCCATATTTTAGCTGAAGCAATTTCTAAAATTGGTTTTAAAAAACAAATTTTTTATGAAAGCGTGTGTTTAAACTAAAGAATTGCAAAACTCACTTTAAATAGTAATTTCAGAACTTAAATTCTTGAAACCAACATCTTTAGGACACATACAGAAACTACATATATAAACATAGTTCCATACACTTTACATTCCACAAGTAATTAAAAAGTCAGTGAAAAGAATTTTTTTTTCTTTATGAAAATTTATAGTTTAAATTTAAAAGGGAAGCTTCAAAAATTATTTGAACAGAATTTCAATACTATTATTATTAAAACCAGTGATGGAATTCAACCAATAAGAACTGGCAAATGTGTATTGGTTCTGAAAAAAACATTAAAAAATATGTAATTCTGAAATTTTAACTTTAAAATGTATATAAATGTTAAAGTTATAGTTTGATTTCTTTTAAGCAAATATTTTTAAATTTCAATATTAGTTCCTTCTTTCACTTAAAACAAGCAGGAGTTTTATAAGTCCATTGGTTCTTGAATGATTTGAATCCTATCTCTGCTTCAATCCATGAAATTAATTTTAAAAATCATACACAAAAGCCTTAAATGGAAGGCTTTAGAAATTATTTGAATAAATTTGCATCACTCATGGCAGTTATTTGAACTCCACCAGTAAGGCTAGAGTTTTTTTCATTCTTAAAGACCTTAAAATATTATGAAAAAATGCACTAAGTGGATAATGCTAAATACTTTAATTTGATTTAAGGAAAAATATTATATAAAAGGGCAGCATGTAAGAAACGCTAGTGAGGAATTGACTTTTAATAGCCAATGATTTTCATGATGATCTAAAATCATGATCATGTCTTTCAATAAATACTAAATATTACATTAACAAAAACTCTAATAGCATTATTCTAATTAATTAAATAATATCATTTTAACCATAATTTAGAAATATTTACTCGAAATTTATAGAAAAAATCAAATAAATATGAATGACTTAATTAGCTGTTGGACTATATTTAGAGATAACTAACAGTTAGAATTTAAATTTGAAAGGTAAATTGTTACGATTATGCACTTGTAAATATGTGTGCATTACTATCAAAATATCAATCAATATATTTATATTATATTTATTACAATTATGCATTATTAACTGGATTTTTTAAAAATATTTGTGGAATTCAAGTTTTCTAGTTAATAACACTTTTCTTTTTGGCCTAAAAAAACATTATTTCTGAGTTTGACTTGCAAATAAAAAAAAGGTTTAAACTGTGAACCAAATACGTTTTAATGTTAGTTTTTGTTTATAAATTTTAAATTAAAAAATTAATACTTTAGAGTAATTTGGAAATACTTACATCAAAAAATTATTACTTTAAGTCTATGTGCATCTTTTATAACACTCATTTAAAAGAAGCAATGGGCACTATAGAGTTAAACTTCAACTTAAGTAACATGAAAGATTTATACAAAATCAGGGTTATGATTTTTTTTAATGATTGGGGGATAGGTTTAAGCTAGCCATAAAATATTAGATAAATTAATGATAAGTAACTTACATTATCATTTGGATATAATACTCTAGAGATGTTTTCAGCATAATTCCGATCTAAAACAGCTTGAATGTAGTCACCATCATTGACTGAAATGCCATAAAAGTAAATATTTTAACATTAACTGACTAAAATGTGAATTATAGCATACTGTTGAAGGAGCTAACAACATACAGATTAGTATAAATGTGCAAAATTAGAGTTGCAAAACACACTTACAGAATCTCAAATTAAAGCTATTTGGGGATTTTGAAGACCACAGACGCATTGTATTAACAACATTATTTCTAAAACCAGGAATTGGATTGTCATATGGAATTGCAAATACAGTCTAAAAAAGAAATTACATTTTTTTTCTTCAAAATATTAAATTTATAATGAGTGATACAAAAAAACCCTCAAAGAATCAAATACTGAGCAAATAAATTTTTTTTATTACCTGAGTATCAACCCATTTACATCCTTTATCTGTTTGGTCCACACGTCCGTAGAAATTAACAGGTAAAGTATATTCTGGGCGAGCTTTCTCCCATGGATTTCCAAATCTAAGCCAATCATCTGGTTCTTCAATCTATCAAAATCATAATAAATAAATAAAATTGTAGAGCTTCAAATTATTTGAATACTCTAAAAAAATGTTACACTACTAAAAATAATTAAATTTTACAAATGCTTTAAGATCACACTCGAAGCTCAGAATAATAGGTTAAAATGCTTAAAACGTTTATAAAGTGAACCATAAATTTATTGTCTTGCAAGCAAAAGTAAACACATTTTAAGGTCTTTAATTAATCTCTCACTTTATTTAAGGTCTTTATTAAAAATTGGGAATTACAGACAAAACACAATATGAGTCTGTCACAGGCAGTCCTTAATTTTTAAAATTTTTTTTAAGCGTGAAATATGAATTGAAGCAAGTTTAATGAGACCAAGAGTTATTTAAAAGAAATTCTTAAAACGACTTGATTTTTTTTAGCTTAACTATATGCATTTAAAATCTGAAAATATAAAATTTTCAAATGATGGAATTAAACTGAACTCCGTGGCTCAACAGCTGATAGAGGAACAAGGCCCACTGTGTCTATCCCACTTTTCTTGACCTTGGGCTCTAGGGTGCTGGAGCATATATTCCAGTTGGGTGGTCAGCCGAATGCTGAACCCCAAATGCTTAGTATCCAAGCATGCTTGGCACTCATTTTATCGACCAACTGAAACGATGAAAAGCTGGAAGTTCAAACATCTTGTCCAGTCTGAGGAGAGCACTTTGTAAAACAATGGAATTGCCCAATAATAAATTAACAAAAAAAAAATACTCTACGTAAAATTTGCAATGCCTCTCAATCATACAACAGGGGCAACAACGAATCAAATAGTAATCTTAGTGACTAATAGAATTCTTTTCAATTTGCCAAAATCTTTCCCTCAATCAACTTTAAAAATCTTTTTCTACTTAACTTAACTGAAATTGCCTACAATAATATAAACAGCCCAATTTTTTTTGGAACACATAATAAAATATTTCAAAGATAATAGAATCAGAATGACATTACACATGTAAAATTTTTCAAAAATTGTGTGTCGCATCATTCTGATGGCACTTATCAATGAAGTGTTTTCTGAACAAGTTAGAAAATTGGCCTCGAATTTGTCTCATTTCATGAAATTATCTTATTTTATAGTGTATTGGGTGGCTAGAACAATGTTTTTCTGTAATTTGAAATAGGTTTTGATAGAATCATATTTGAAAAATAAAATTCCACTGCTTTGTTTAACTTGCAACTATATTATGTACCATGACATGCAAATATTATTACCTGATCACCATTCTTTATTCGTTGAGAAAATATGCCATATTCATATCTTATTCCATAACCATACGCAGCCAATCCTAAAGTTGCCATTGAGTCTAGAAAGCAAGCAGCTAATCGCCCAAGTCCACCGTTTCCAAGACCAGCATCTTCTTCCATATCCTCAAGATCTTCAATGTCAAGACCAAGCTAATAATTACATATAAATGCAACAATCAATTCTGCGAAATGAGAAGTTAAAATACTAAGCAAGATATGTCAGTTTGTTTTTTGTTTGGAATTAATTAAAACTGTTCAGCAGTTTTACTCTTTTAAAATCAGAAATGTTAGAAAAATCTTCACTGTCAAAAACAGTTGAGGAAAGATTATACTAATGTGCTTTCAAGAATCGTTATGTTCAGTACTAGTTAGAAAAAGTGTCTTCACAAACTTCTTGTATTTTTCAAAATGTTAGTTCTGTTCAAGTTTTGAATCTTAGTTAAAAAGAATAATGAAAATTGGTTTAATTCTACTTGTCATTCAAACAAAATTAACTCATCCCACATCTGTAGTTTCATTTTATGACAGTATTGATTAAAAAGGGCTCCACCTGCTCTCAATTTTTCTAACAATTAACATTTTCTTCATTGCATTTTCAAGAAGTTAATATTGCATAAAATCTGTTAAACTAATTTTCTCTAAAGTTTATCTTTTAAGTGTTTGAGTAGAAAATAAATTTTTGAAGTTAAAACAGCTTTAAGAATCTAACTGGAATACAATATTGTAGTAAATAAATAAACCATTAAAAGTTTTAAATAAAAATATACAATTACAGATTTAGAGCAGTTTAGGTTGAAAATAACATTAACATTCTCTAGACCACAATTCTTAATCCCACTTCTTTAATTGCTCTTTAATTACTTCTTAATAACACCTAACTACAAGCTTTAAAAAACGGTATCTATAATTACAACATTATTCCCTAAGTATTCCTATTACATATTTAAATGTTAGATCTTACCTGATATAAAGCTTCATCACATGCACTTTGGATATTCAAGTTTATCATGGTATTCGAGAGAGTTCGTCCCATATAATATTCCAAGGACAAATAGTACACCCTCTGAAATGTAAAAAGAAATTAGCATTAAGAAAATTCCAAATTTTATATTAAAGTCATATTAAGCACTTTATAATGAATTTTATAAAATGAAACGATTTTAGTAATGGAATTAAAATTTATTTGACTGAAAACTGCAGTTTAAATGCAGGTTGAAATCTTGAGGTTTAAATTTAAGCTAGTTATGAACACTGAAAGTAATTTGGATAACTAGCATTCATGTTGTTTCTATTCTTGCTGATAGGCCGAACTGATTGCTTTCAACACACGGTAGCGAGGCAGGAGAAAAAATCAAATTATATATTGTAGAAAAAAAATTTACAGTGGTTGTTAGTATCTCAAATGTTACAAAAGAAGTAAAAACTAAAATACTTGCTTTATAAAGCTAATTAATTGGAAAATGAATTAATTTTTTTTTAGGTGACAATCTAAAAACTGTAAAAAAATGTAACTTTATAAAAACTGAAAAGCAAGATTCATATAAAAATAAATCCTAAAAAAAAAAAAAAAAAATGTAATCTAAAACGAGTGCAAAATTTAAAAAAAAAAAAAAAAAAACTGACTTACAGCAAATATAATTAAAGTGAAGTATAAATCATAAAAATTTAGGGCTATTTTTCAAATACTCTGTAGTTGTATGAAATGATGCTCTTTTGAGAATAATATGTTATTTTCATGACTGATGTGAGTATGCAACAGTTATGACTGTTAGGTCAAGTTTAGCCTATCTTTAGCCAGCACTCCCTGAAAATGTTGCAAAACGTCTATATGAAGAAAAGTCACAGTTTTGAGAAAATGAAAAGTGTTTGTGAACCAATTTTTTAATATTTAAAAAACTTACTTAAGTGTTGCATTATTTAGGCTCATAAAAATTTGCAAAAAATGGGAATTGGGAATAAGGAATTGATTATGATAATTTTCATAAAGGTAGAAAAATGTCACCAAATCGGCAATTTTTAAAAAGTTTAATAACTTTAAAAATATTCGTTATTTGTCCATTCTAAAGCCAAAATAATTCCTCATGGTACAATAGCATTTATAGTTTAAAACTACTGCTTTGGTTTAAATGTAAGAAATAAAACTGTGTTTTTCTTATTTTCCTTGGTGAGAGAGTTTTGAAAAACCATGCTAACAATTAAATTTGATTACCATAAAAATATGAGCCATAAACAGCATATGCATGTGGTACCAAACAAAACGAGCTAATCTTGCTGTAAAACCAATAAAGCAGTTTTTAAATTATACAAGCATATATTAGTTTTTTTTAATAAAAAAAACTATATTTATAGACTTCCCCCCCCCTTATATTTGTTACAAACAGGGCAGTTGCAACAAGATATGAGTTTTGGGGGAGGGGCATCACATCCCTCCTAGGTAAGGACAGCAAATTTATTTAGTGAAAAAGTCTGAAGACCATTACTCTCACAATTTATTATTCTTAAGGTATGACAATATTTTGACCTATGTAAAAGGCGTATTTTAGATTATATTTAGTGAAAAATATTAAAAAAAACCCTATTCTCAGTGGCGGATCCAGCGGGGGGGGTCATGACCCCCCCCCAAATTGAAAAATAAAATAAAAATAATAATTTTTTTAATAGTTTACAAAAGAAATAAAATATTTTAAGAATTATTTAAGGGGGCATATACACCTAGGTAGGTCGAAAAATCAATTTTTTTTCATCTAATTATGTTCTTCACTGTTTCAAGAATCATTATCCAAAAAATTAAAGAAATTCGTCATAGTTTCATTGTAAACATTAATAATGTTGAAGCACGCCGAGCGCTCCAAGCGCGCTTCAACAGGTTTAACCATAAGATTGTATAAAGGTGAAGATTGGAAACTTGCGAAACTCGTAACTAAAATCTGGCATTAATAAACATTCATCGAGAAATTGATTTGGATGTCGAAAAAATCATTGACAGATTTGCCAAAGTTTCTAAGAAACGCATTACATTTATTATTTAAAGATTTTGAATACTTGAATTATTTATGTATTGTTCTATTGTTCATTATGAAAAAAATAAATGAGAAGACTAGCATTAAAAATCCCAGTTTTTTTTCTTTTTTTCAAAAAAAAAAAATTAAAAAAAAATTTTTTATAAAAAAATTAATTCTTAATAATAATAATTAATAAAAAAATTAACTGAGTCTACGACCCCCAGGAAAAATTTGTGGATCCGCCCCCGCCTATTCTTCTTAGGATTTTTTTTTATAGTAGGCATCACTGATACATTTCTTTTCTTCATAATAAGTAGATGTCCTGTTATTGAGAAATGTGTTCCACATAATGGCCCCCCATCACTCTCTCTCTCTCTCTCTCTCTCTCTATATATATATATATATATATATATATATATATATATATATATATATATATATATGTAAGAGAGAGATCTCCTGGATCAGCTAATATTTTCATTTTAAGTTAAAGATATTAAATAGAAAAATAGCGACAAGAAAACGTTGTCACAAATAAACGCTTTCATAAACGTTGTTATTGCAATTCCTAGAATTCAGGAATAATATAATTTATAGGTCACACTCCCATTTAAAACAAAAGTTAAACAACCATTGCACTTTACACTAGTTACTTCAAATATTAGAATAAAAAATATTCTTAGAGTTTTTTTTTCTTTTTAAAAATTTAGTACTTTCTTAGTTGAAGTTTTCAAATTTACCTTGTAAATATAATATAATGACTATAACAATGAGCAACACTGTAGCAGTTTCTGCATCATAAGTCATAATTTTTCGAGCTATGAAAAATTGTCACGATTATTTAATGTATTTATTTGTATTAAAATTTTATTTTATTCCAACTAATTATAAATAACATAACAAGTATCGAGATTAAACTATAGTTAACTATCGAGGATACTACAGGGGTTGGAAAAAATAATGGAAACATTTCTACATTAACTTATTTTTTCCTATTTCTCAAGAAATAATTACAGAATTATTTTAAAATTTTTTATCTCATGCGATTTCTCATACATATCAATAAAGTTTAAAGCTTTTAGAGTTTTGAGAGAATAAATTACTAACGAAAAAGAATGTTTTTGAACATCTTACATCAAAAAATACAGCGATAAGCTTGTCATGTCAATTACGTTGAGTAGATTATCATATGAAATAACACAAAATTTTGTAAACTAAATATTCACGGAGATTTGGATATTTTTTTTTTTATAAAAAACTAATTTTTTTGACTAACGTTTTCTTATTTTAACTCCTGAAATATTTAATGAAATTAAAAAAAATTTTTAGCTCACTTTTTAATTAATAATAAAGATATAATTTTAAAATTTGAAAAAAAAAATTAGTCAAAAATTGCGCAAGAGATGAGTATTTAAATTAATATTTAAATACAGCGCATGCGCGGAAATCATTTAAAACATTTCTTTTCCACCCTAGTTATGCTTAGAATCGTATTTGGTAACTTATAAAAAAAGACCGATTTGAATACCTTGAAAATATAAGAAGTTTCGAGCTAGATTTTTTATTTTATTGAAAGCTCAAAATGATAAAGGGTTTTCTACAAATTTCATCTTATATCATAAAACAAAATTTTATAACAAATGATAATACGCTAAAGTGATGGTTCGGACTACAAGATGTGATGTTAATAAGAAATAAAACATGTGAAATTAAACATAATTTAATAAGGACAAAATGCTACAAAAAGCTGATGTCATTTTTAATAAATCTTGTTTCATAGTACAAAATTAAATTTGGGGAAAACTCCTTACTATTCGAAGCTTTCTTTCCAAATTAACAAAAACTATTTCGAAAATTGCTAGAAACTTTATAAATTATCAAGATTTTCAAGATTTCAAAACAAAATTATTACAAAATTGTTTTTCAAATTTTAAAATGAAATTTTGATCATTAATTAAAAATTATTCTAAAATGTTTGTTTAATTTTATTAAATATTTCTGCAGTTATAGTAAGAAAACACAAATCAAATAAACTTTACAATGCATTTAATTGGAATCAGTAAGTCTCAAAATAGATCGTGTAACAAAGGGTCAACCATCAAAAAATGAATTCATTCAGGATTATGGAGTATATTTTAATCTACAAAAATGTATTTGAACATACTCTTTAAATACATAAAAACATTTATACTTACATTTTTTTCCCTTTTATGTGAATAACTTTTATTATTTCAAGCTAAATTATTATTTATTTAAAAAGTTTAAAATTGTTCTTGGAAAATATTTTTAAAATATAATTATTGAGCTAATAAAATATAATTATTAATAATTTGCATAGATTGTTGCATAAAACTAAATGCAATACAATAAGAATATTTTATTTTCCCTTTCCCGTGTTGTAGTTAATTTAAAAGATTGGAATAAAGCGCATGAAATGAAGCCTTATGGAGGAAATTATAAATTCTCAGTAAAGTAAAAAACAAACAAATCATCTTTTTTCTTATAAAGAACACGCTTCTTAAAAATTTGTCAAAATTTAAGTAATGTTCCATATTTACAGTAGATCTTAACCATAACGTTTTCAAAAATTTTTGAAATTCAGATGTTTTTAACTCCTTAGAGGATTTCCTCCATTCTTGATGTAAAGGCGGGTTCCACGACTCCGCCAGTGCACATGTGATCTATCTCTTCTTTTTACATTTTTTTTTTTTTTTGCTCTAGACTTGGTTTATAACACCATTTGATCAGAGTACTTAAAATAAGTAATGACGTATAAAAGCGGTGCTGTATTATGCCGTGAGCCGGGATCGGTTATATTATTACAGCACCGAATATTGCTGTGCAGTAATATAATTAAATTCAATTATTTCATACAACGATAATAACATGTGATATTACACTATATTCAATTTTACACAAGGTAATGTTTTCAAAATAATACGTCACACGATTCGTTTCATAATATGAATTTTCCTCTAAACTCAGTGAGGTTTTTAAGTATGTATTTAGAATGGTTGTTTGACAAAGAAATTACTTATCAAGTATAGAACACAATTTAATCCACAAATGAAAAAGGTAAAAAAAAAAAAAAAATTAAACACACGCTTTTTTTTATGCAAAAATGAATACTCATTTTTCTGCCTTTTATACACCAATATCAACATTTTGATATGGCTATAAAAGAAACAAATTCCCCCCCCCCCCAAAAAAAACGAAGTCTAAATTAAACATGTTCCTAGGAGTGAAATGCCTTTTTTAATTTTTTTTTAACCCATCTAAACTATATAAAAATAACTTCAAGGCAAAACAATTCAAACCCATTTAGTTTAAATTATTCAGTCAGTTAAAATATTAGAAATGCAAATTTCTGCATAGCATTTTTTTAGGAAAAGGAAAAAATAAATAATTTTTTTTTTAAATTTGAAGCTTTTGAAATGTTATGTCAGTACTTGTTAATTATAGTAGCCTTTTAACATTGCGACACTAGGCGGAAAGAACTTTTTCACTGTCATATCGTTTTTATTTTAAGGTACTGCACAGTAATTGATCGATTTCATTGGATAGTCTACGACTAAATTTTTATCAGCTCAATAATAGCTCAAAAGCATGAAATAAAATAAAAGTCAAATGATTTAAACAAATCTAAACATAAAATAAGTTGTACCAAGAATAAATATGTATGCGGTTTACATTAAATATAACAGTTCGAGGAATTAAAGTTATTTTGGTTTATTAGTTTATTTTGCACCATTAACTTGATTAACTTGAAAGATCTATCAAAAAAAATAGCAGTTTAAAAAAAAGTTTAATGATGAATAAACTAAACACTCTAGTTGATTAAATCAACATTGGTTTGAATTGCGCTTAGCACTAGCCTAACTGATTTTTTTATTACTTTTTCTGCTTCATTTAAGTAAAATGATATACTTTTTCTCCTTTAAAAAGAAAAAAAAAATTACTTGGAAATTCATATATATATATATATATATATATATATATATATATATATATATATATATATATATATATATATATATATATATATATATATATATATATATATATATATATATATATATATATATATATATATATATATATATATATATATATATATATATATATATATATATATATGTGTGTGTGTGTGTGTGTGTATAAAAACCTTCTGTCTGTATAAATAAACAAATATGAAAATGAAAGAAGCATTTAAGAGAAAAATAGCGTTGCGATGCTAATTCAATAAAAAAATAAATAAAATTGTTCTTTAAAAAATAAGAAAATTTATTTAAGTGGAGAAGCCAAACTCGATGTTACGTGGTTAATTGGAGCAAACCATTTTTACATAATTTATATCTAACAGCAACAATAAACCGAAAATAGAGCATATTAACAATTTAATAAAACTACACAATTAAGTAAAATTCTTACTTTAAAATACTGTTTGCATATTATCTTGGCATTAACCTTCTATTGCTTACTTTCAAGAGCTCAATTTATTTCTAGATAAGACTTGATAGGAATTGATTGTTTACTTAACAAACAGATGTTTCTGAAAATACACTAAAAATTTTCTATGAAATTTTATAATAATGTCTTCAATTTTATATTGCTCTCGTCCAGATGATTCAAAGCAAAAGAGAACTAAATCCATTATTTTCCATTTTCATTTTTATAAACACACATTTAATTCTGTAATATTTAAGCCACAAACCAATTAAAGTTGTAATTAATTGTACAGTAAATAAATATTCTGCTATATTATGATAGAAATAATATTTTTTGCACACACGTTAAATATTTATTGAAATAAGATTCCACAGTTATATGCAAAAATTATTTTTGAAATCAAGTATTATCAAAATACGAGAAGTGACTTATGTGATAAGGTACATGATTTATTATCATGAAAAACAGGGAGAAATATTTTATAAGTATTAATGCATATTAGTTTATATAAATCTTTCAAAAGAAAATTTTTCTCATTCACAAATGTGCTTTTATGACAAATTTATTATGAAAATTATTATCTGTTTAATCCAGACAATAGTAAAGAAGATTAATCAAACTAATAAATGCAGACATTTATATTAGAATCATGGTATGGAACAAAACGGCGAATGTCGTTTGTCTAAAATTTTTTGATTTTATAACCGTCGTTGAACAGCCGACCCAATTTTTGGGTTTACGACTACTAATGTTCAACTCCGTAGCCTTGTAATTTTGAACCCAATCCAGAAGACAAGGAAACTCCTGGATCAAGTATTGGGAGAAATGTGCCGTCGTGGAGGACTTTTTGATGGAATTAACCAGCTTTTGCATTACATGGAGAGGAAGACCACGAGAACCTCCCACGGTTAGCCTGACAGCAAAAGGGCTCTAATCCATGATCCGTCTACCACTGAGGATATTTCACGTCAGCACTGTGGTCGGTGCAAGCCGGATACGGATTCGTATCGACCAGCCATCGGTGGGATTCGTACCCGGTTCACCTCATTGGAAGGCGAACGCTCTATCTCCAGAGCCATCGCGGCTCAAAATTTTCTGATTCATAAAATGAGCGAGAATGATTTTCTTAACTCAATTTAATATTTTATCTAAAGAACGAGAATCATAATAATAAAATTCGTTTTGCGCATAATTTTTTTTTTTTTTTGGCAACAGCTGGTAGCCTCTGTTGCATACGCTTTTTCTCGCTCCTTGAATATTTTGATTTTACCCATTGTTTTAAGTCTAATTTCACTTATAATTATAAAAATTTGAAAATATCAATTTAATGTTTTAGTAAGCAAGCTTTCTATACATTAATATTGCTTCAAACAATGTCTTCGTCAAAAATTTTGTGTAAAGCATGTGCCGAACCAATTCTGGAAGACATGCAAAGGTGAATGCAATTCTGTTTTTCATTTTCATTGTGGTGGTTTCGCTGAAAGAGCTTTTAGAAGACTTACTGTTGATAAAAAACAAAAGTGGACCTGCGCACAATGTTCAAAATCACAGGAAAATCCAACGAAAATAAAAAGTGCAACTAGCCCAGACATTCTCGAGGATATCTTACAGCAAAATAAAGACCTAAAAGAGTTAATAACTAACAAATTCAATGACTTAACCCGTTCAATTGAATTCAACAGTGAAGTAATTCAAGAGTTGAAAAATTCTATCACAGAGCTACAGAACGTAAACAAAACTTTACAAGCAAAAAATGATCAGCTAACTAGAGAAAGCGCAGAAATAAAGAAGGAACTGAATGAACTAAAAGAAGCAGTTATTGAACTCAAGCAATATTCCCGAAGATCCAACTTTGAAATAAGTAACTTACCCGAATGTGAAAATGAAGACATACAACAAGTAATATCCCAGATTGATAATGTTGCGAATACTAATATATCCGAAAATCTGATCACCGCTCACAGAGTCCCCAGCTTTAATAAAGATAAACCTAAACCCATCATCGTTCAAGTTAAATCCAAATCTGTACGTGATGAGCTCTTAAAGAAACTGAGAAATCGTAAACTTTCAACCTGCGAAGTCAACTCCAGATTCACTGAAATGCCTGTTTACTTCAATGAACATTTGACTCCCGAACTGAAGCATCTATTTTATCTTTCACGTAAGGCTAAATCTGAAAAGGGATTCAAGTTTTGTTGGGTTCGTGATGGTAAAATATTCCTGAGAAAAGATGAATCGTCCAAAATAATACGTGTGAAATCATCTCAAGACCTTAATACTCCATCCAACTGAAGAAACATTTTTATCTGTGCCGGACTGCCTAAAAATTGAAAATTTGGACGATTTAAAGTTTTTTATTACCTCAACCTGTAAGTTAAACATTAATATTTTACATATAAATATTAGAAGTTTAAGAGCCAACTTTGATAATTTTATTTCACATATTTCTAGCATGATTGAAAATATAAGTGTCATAATTATGTCGGAAATTTGGATTTACCAAAATGAAACTAATTTTTACTCAATAGATGGTTATAATTCATTCTTTAATTGCAGAAATAATAATCGCTCTGGAGGTGTTTGTGTTTTTATTAAAAAATGTCTTGATATTTCAGAGTTAGCTATACATTTTGTTTCCGCAGAATCTATATTACTTTATTGCAAATCTTTAGATTTATTATTTCTATCTTTATATAGATCTCATGATTTTACTGTTGATTTTTTTAATACTGAACTTAAAGTAATAATCTCTAAGCTTAAATATCCTAATATAATACTGATGGGTGATATAAATATTGATATTCTAAGTGATGATTTTATTACTCATGAATATATTAATTTATTATGCCAATTTGGATTTCAAAATTACATAGACAAACCAACTAGAGTAAATTCCTCATCAACTTGCATTGATCATGTCTTCGTAAAAACAAATAAATTTTCAATCAAATCCGGAATATTCATAAATGACATAAGCGATCACTATCCAACCTTTTGCAGTGTTCATTACGATGAGGTAAATAAAATTAAGGAAGCTGAAAATAAAATTTCAATCAACTATAATAAGCTCAATAATTATCTGTCAAATTACAAATTTAATTACAATCCTCAAGATACTCTTGATCAACAATATCGAAGTTTTGTTTTCAAACTCAATAATTTAAAAAATAATTTTAAATATAAGCATAAATCAAACAAAAAAGCCAAAAATAACTGGATGACTAATAATATCTTGATTTTAATTCGAAGAAAGGAAAAACTATTCAAAAAAACTAGAAAATATCCATGGGATATTATTTACAAAACAGCATATAACACTATAGTTTCTGAGCTTAAGAACTTAATTAAAACAGCAAAATCAGAATATTTCAAATTCAAATTTTTAAATTGTGATTCAAATAAACAAAAATGGGATCTTGTAAATGGTATTATTGGTAATCAGAGCAAATCACTTACTTTACCTGATATTTTAAACGACTATGAATCTTCTGATCAATTCAATAAATCATTTGCAAATGCCTACAGTACCTCAAACCCAAACTTAAACAGTTTGCAAATATATATTTCACCAAGTTTAACCTCGTTTGTTTTCCTAGAATTGAATGATTGTGAAGTACTTCACTTAATAAATTCTCTTTCTAATAAAAACTCCTTTGACTATGACGGTATTAATGTAAAATTAATTAAACTATTTGCTCTCAATAATATAAATTTTATAACTAATTTCATCAATACCTCAATCAAGTCATCCATATTTCCAACTTCTTTAAAAAGAGCAACCATAACTCCTATTTTTAAAACCGGCGATAAAAACTGCCTATCAAACTATAGACCAATTTCAATATTACCTGTTTTTTCCAAAATCATTGAAAAAGCTCTAGCTGATAAAATGTACAATTATTTAAAACATACAAATTTTTTCTCTGTTAATCAACATGGATTTATTAAAGGCAAAAGTACAGAAAAAGCTCTTTTGGAATTTTCAAAATTTATTCATAATAGTATTGCCGAAAATAAGACAACAGTAGCTATATTTCTTGATATATCAAAAGCTTTCGATAATGTCAATCACAATCTTTTAATTAAAAAATTAGAATTTGCTGGTTTCAGAGGAATTATGTTAAATTGGTTTGTTTCATATCTTTCAAACAGAGAACATAGAGTTAAAATCCGAAGTAATTTTAGTAATTATATTTTTTCAAACCGTGGTGTTCCTCAAGGATCTATTCTAGGACCCTTATTGTTTATTATATTCATCAATGACTTTTGTCAACTCAAACTTTTTGGTAAGATAATAACGTATGCTGATGATTCCGTAATTTTGTATTCTTGCACTGATTTAAATCAACTAATTTTTCAAATTCAATCTGATTTACGCATAATTTCAAAATGGTTTACAATAAATGACTTAAATTTAAATCTAAATAAAACTAAATATATTTATTTCAGTTTAAGAAAATCAGAATTTAACTTAAATTTAAAATTTCACTCTCTCTCCTGCAAAAGTACTAATGAAAATTGTCAATGCTATATTCTACAATCTGTAAACAATATCAAATATTTAGGACTATATATCGATTCTAATTTAAAATGGAAAACACATATTAACAATTTAGTTAAAAAATTGCGTTTCGTTTTAGTTAAATTTTATCACCTTAAGAATAAAATTCATTTTAATTTTGTGAAAGCACTCTATTACTCCTGGTTTTATTCTTTAATTAATTATGGTGCGATAATATATGGCGGTGAATATAAAACTAATTTACTTCCCTTAATCTCAGTTCAGAATAAATGCTTCAAGATTATTAATTCTCCAAATATAAATAATTCAAGTGTAACTACTACCAATATATATACAAGAATTAACCTATTACCATTTCGCCATAATGTATTTTTTCGTATTTTACTCTATTTACACAACAATAAATTAATATGCAAATTAAAAACTAATGTGTCTGAAAGGAGACCAACTGAAATGTATGAGATTCCCTTCTTTACAAAAGAAATTTCACGAAAACAGTTTTTTTTTACTTAGCACCTAAATTATATAATAAATTACCATTTCAGTTGCAAAACATCAAAATATATTCTTCTTTTAAGCGTGCTTTATTTCAATTTGTGATGAACATTGACGATTTAGATCTCTATTTTTCACTTTAAAGGAAGCATTTGATTTTTTATACCAGTCTTGTGCCAATCCAAATGAATTTCTTATGTTACCTTTGTTATTTTGTTTTTTTTTTTTTTTTTTTTATATATATATATATATATATATATATAGTTTCATGCATTTTTTTTTTTTTTTTTTTTTTTTTTTTTTGTTTTCTATTATTACAGTGTTCAACAATATATGACGTCTTATGATGAGCAAAATAATTTATGATTGTAATACCCCCTTTTTTTTTTTTTTTTTTTTTTTTTTTTTTTTTTTAAATTTCTATTTTAAATTTATTGTATTACTTTTCTTTGTCGCCTGGACAGGATTTTCCTCTTGACGACGAATATATATTCTTTGTATTTATGTGTTTTTGTTCTCAATAAAGTTATATTTGTTTGTTAAAAAAAAAAAAAAAAAAAAAAAAAAAAAAAAAAAAAAAAAAAAATACACAGTCGTAGAGGGAACGCATAAAAACTTTTCATAATTCGAAATTAGGTTGCCTCACATAAAATGACCCTTGAACTATTTAAACAGGGTGTTCCGTAATCATCACCCATAACATGCAGTTTTGATGTTGAAAAGTATTTAAGCGAAGGGAGAAAAAAAAACACGATCGAAATCTGTTGAATCACTAACAGGGAAGGAGGAAAGAAGAACATGAAAACCAGTTCGATTGCCTGCTGAACCTTAGTTTTATTTCTAATAATTGCTCTTTAACTTCTTTCGTGAATTAAATAAGCTTAATGTGTGCTGTCTGGCCTCAGATTTCGATAGTCTATATTTTTTTTATTCCTTTAAATATTATTTTGAGATCTTTAAAGTACATATGTTTTTTTTTTTTTAAATTCCTTTTGCAAAGATTTAAAAAAAAAAAAATTCATTAGAAACATACAATATGTATTTCTTAATAATTTATAAAGTGAGTATATATATATATATATATATATATATATATATATATATATATATATATATATATATATATATATATATATATATATATATATATATATATATATATATACTGTTACTTTCTGTATTATTTCAGTTATGTGTAATTTGTTTATGAAATTATTTTCGTAATAAAAATATTTAAAACATATCATTTGTAATTTTGTAAAATGAAAGACGTTCTAAGTAGTTGATTTGATAAAAAAAAAAATTGCGATCGAGAAGAGCAATGTATTTTAAAAGCGTGAGTAAAAAAAATAAACAATGTGCTCATGACTTTTTAAAAACTAATTTCAAAATATTGATGATACAACCTTAAAAATATCTCAATGTTTGCAACAGCTCAATGTCATGCTCAAATTGAAAAAGCATTAGTGACACTTTTTTAAAAAATCCTCTCATATTATAACTGGCAATTTTTAACGAAAAAAAAAACACTTTTGGAAATTGTCAAAAATTGCTATTATGAATTAATTTAATAAACTTAATTTTTTTCATCTATGGTGTATTGCATTATGATTTTTTTTTAAAATATCAATTTTTCGAAACAGTAGTTTAAAACTACTTTTTTTGTGTACTATTTCGCGATACAATCGTCATCATTAATAGAATAATATCGAAATTACTCATAGTGCAATCGTTCGTTTGGATTACACATGACGAATTTCTAATTAATACCCTTTTTTTATTATTTCAGACACTGCGATGCAATATACAGTATTAAAAAGAAGTGCGCGAGCGGGACAAAAAAAAAAAAAAAAATTCAGTGTTGTAGTTTAAGTGGGAGAGCTATGAAAGAAATGTTTTTAATTTGTCAGAAGTACGATTTAGGATTAAAAAAGGTCAAAAGCTGCAGTCAAAGTTATCTTATCCCTTGAAATAACCCCTATGAACTTTCTTTAGACAGGATGTGGCGTTTGAAAAAAAAAGAGGAATTTAATAATGAATAGAAAAGTTAGAGGGATATTGTTGATAAGTCAAGCTTTTTGCATAGGAGACATTTTTTTACCAAACTATTCATTAGTGTTGTTTCCAGATAAGTACTTTACAAGCTTCCGGACTTTTTCACTAGATAACACAAAACACAGAAAAATCTTATTACCTAAATTATAGTTTTTGTTTTTTAGTGCGATATGCTTTTTTAAATAATATGAAAATATTGCTTATTATTACAGTCGCTTCAAGTTTGAAAAATATCCCAATTTTGTGTCACACTTAGAAAACGAGCGAACTTTTAATTGATTAATTAAAGCGATGAGGTGCTGAGAAAAATGTCACGTTTTTTTTTTATGATAAAACATATTTAAAAAAAAAATACCACCCCCTCCGTACAAATCAGGAAGTTAGTGGAGTTTGTGGTAGATCTCGAAGGCTAAAACAAGCTGAAATTCAAGGTAAACAAGCAGCACAGATGACACAAGTTAAGCAAAGACAGGCATAATATATTCGAAATGTATATTACGTTACATAAAGTAGTTATTCAATTAACCATGAATGATTAAAAATTGTTCTTTGGAAAATGAACATTTAATTTATAAACCATAGATGATTATGTCCTTCAGAGTTAGAATGCTGAAGGTTAAGTTCAAGTCAACATCTGGGTTTAGGCGAGAAACTTTTAAATAACTGACCTTTCTAATTCAAAATATAAGCATGTTTATTTTGACCCGTTTCAAAAACACTACAATAATTTTTGAAAAAATATTAAGGATTGGATTTTATTTTATAACCGTCTTTGAACAGCCGACCCAATTTTGGGTTTACGATTGTTCAACACCGTAGCCTTGTGATTTTGAACCTCATCTAGAAAAGGGAGCTCCGAGATCAATTGGGAGAAATTTGCCTTCTTGGAGGATTTTTTGATGGAACTAACCCGCATTTGCGTTACGCGGAAAGGAAAACTACGAAAACCTGACGGCAAGGAGACTCTAACCCTTGATCCATCCACTACTGAGGATATTTTGCATCAGCAGTGTGGTCGGTGCGAGCCGGGTGCGGAATTCGAATCGATCAGTCATCGCTGGGATTAGAACCCAGTGATTAAATTTTATATTTTATATCAGTCATTGAACAGCCGACCCAATTTTTGGGTTTACGACTACTAACGTTCAACTCCGTAGTGTTGTAATTTTGAACCAATCCAGAAGACAAAGAAACTCCTGGATCAGTACCCCCAGAGGTATCGATTTGTTATGGGAACATGGAGAACTTTGCGACTCGTCAGATTTAATGTGCATCAGTCGCCATTTACTACACGAGGAGTCTGCGGCCGGCGAGGATCGAACCCACGAACTCTTGGACATGGGCCCAGTGGACATGGACCAACCAGGTTATCCCGGCCTTCTGTGATTAGATTATAGTATTTAAGAGCTGTGGCCAAGTCCTGGGCTATATGGTTGAGGGTTTTGTATAACCTAGGTTCATGCCCAGGACTTGGAGGAAAGAAAAAAAAAGTATTTAAGAGCTTCATAGCTTCATTCTAATTCACTTATTTTGGTGAAATCTATTGTAAAGATTTCGGCAGTGCTTTTACTATATTATTTTTGAAAATGTTTTTAAATTTTCAAATTTTAAGGGAATGAATTTAGATATGAGCGAATTTTATTTTATTTTTTTTTTTTTTTTTGGCACAAGTTTTTAACTATTTACCTCTATTACAAACTGAGCTTGAAATTAATGGTGGCACGTTAGTCCGGGACTATTAAAATTTGATTCAGACCAAGTTTTAATTCCCACTTTTTTTTTTTTTTTTAAATTTTAAATTTTGGGTTTTGGTTTAAGTTTTTCAGAATGTTGAATATGAATTGGGAATATTACACATTCTCTGTAGGTAATTTCTCATTTATATTCACTTAATTAAATTTTAAAAAATCTAATCGCACCAGAGAAAATGGGTATAAACTAAGTAATATCTTTTAGCAACCGGTTTAAATTTTCTCAATTTCTACTCTTGTTATCAAAAGAACTTGCTTAAATCATATACTGAAATTTAATTTCAAAGGAATTCTACAAATATATGTATGATATTTGTAAATAACATATATTATTCCAAATAAAGTTGGAACCTCCCCAATCACGTTGATTATTTATGAATAAATGAATACTTAACTGCATAAAATAATGATAAATACATTTTTGAGTTGCTCACGTCGATATTTTTTCCAAAGACAAGTCAATGGGACTAATATTTCAGAAGTTGCAAGTATTTTTATGTTTAAAAAGTATTAGTTTGTTTGACTTGTACTGAATTACGCATGTGACGACATTGCTGTCTAGACAAGTAAGGTAACTTTTCCTGTTAAATTTTTTTTACTTTTTATACTGAACTGTGGGACAAAACACGAGTCGATAAGATAAATAGTTTAGACGTAATTATGTGAAAATTCATACACAGCTAAATTCAAAAATAGTCTTTTTTTTTATACAAAAAGAAAAAAAATCTAGCAACTTTTTAACGGGATAAGACAGCTTTAATCCCATTCCAGTACAGCTATAAGAATTGGTTGACAAAATCATATTTTGAAACACGCAAACGATTTAAAATGCTTTAACGGCTTTATATGAATAATAAATAAATTGAAAACGATTCATTTAGAATGTCTTTTTCTTTAAGATATGTTATTGTGAATATACTAGAAATATGTGACCATCGAGTTCCTAAAAATGTGTTTTTGAGTATCAAAAGAAAATAAATTTCTCACTTTGAAACTAATATTGCCTTGCTTAAAGTAACCAGCATATTTTAAGCATACATTTCAAGTCCTATTAGTTCATATATAGTATAGCTCAATTCAGCGTAAAAACTTGCATCGCAAACAATACTTCATTTGTCTAGATAGCAATGCCTTATGCGGAAATGAGCATAAGTGCAAAATCATGCTTTTCGAACATAAAATCCTCTCGCTTTCTTAAAGTTTAGTCCGATTGCTTTATGTTTAACATCATTTGATTCCGCATAACGATATACAAGAAACAATACTTCATTTGTTTTGATAACTATGTCATATGTGTCAAAAAGCAGAAGTAACCTGTACAAAATTATAGTATTTGTACATAAAATGCTTATAACTTCGATTGTCTCATGTTTGGATATTGTAGTTCAACGTATAACCGATTCTGAGGATGCATTAGAGTATTATTTATACAATCAAGTTTTAAGTAAAAATTATTTCATTTATTTAATTGAACATTTTTATAAAAACTTAAAAATTTAAGTTCTGAAAATTTAATGTTCTGTTAAAAATATCTCATCCACCCCGATTCAACTTACAAAGACAGATTTCGATAAAGAAAAAAAGGAAAGAAAAATTACAATGAACAAAAAACAAAAAAAATCACTAAAAGTATCAAGATAAATAACGAGAACATAAAAGAATAAAAATTCTATGCGAAATAAATCTTAATTAGTTTAAAAAGTTAAATAACGTTATCCAATCAACGCGTTTTCTCATCGCTTTACGAACAATAGGCATGACTTCGAAGTTTTGCAAGATGAAATGTGTCACAAATGGAATTGTAATTATAGTCTAGAAAATTCAGCATTTTGTAAGGATGTGTTCATCATTCTGTAAATATTGGATGTCATGCATTATATCAAGGTTGCTTAAACTGTAGGTTCGCTAGAAACCTGTATCATAACCAATTCACGACCTTTTAACATAATTGACAATTAAAAGATCACTTTTTATTTTGGGAGATATTCCATTCATGCTCACAGGATGCGCCGTGTTGCCCGTACTTTATACATTCATAGATTCCTTGTTAAAAATGATGTAAAAATAGTAAGCAAGCCATAAATTATAATAATATTTAAGACAGGATCAAATCGAATGATTCGTTTCTGAGGAATTTGGGCTTGAAAACATCAAAACCTGTTTGATTGTCAATCGAAACAGAGATGAGCTGAAAGGTTATCGCTAGAATCACCTTCAAATTTCATCAGGCAACCAAACTGGTTTTGATGTTTTTCATCCTAATTAGTGGTTCGACAGATTTCGATAGCGTCTTTATTTCTTTCAAGCTTTAACATTACTTTGCAACCTTTAATGTGTTTCTTTTTTTTTTTTTTTAAATCTGTTTTTGACAAGGGTTCTGAAAATATATATATGAAGAGCATCAGTGGTTACAGAGCACCCTGTATAATAAACTTCATTTATAATTTGTAAAAGTGAAGTCGCTGGTAAACATTTTCCCTATAGTCTTCAGTAGAAAAAGTTTAAGACGCCGGTTCTAAATTGCTATTTGTTTTGATGCACAAAGAGCAGTTATTTTGGAGAACAGCCTAATTTTCAGGGGGGAAAAAAACATTAAAATTGGCTTTAAAACGGAATTCATTGTTATAACAGCCGAACATTTTCCGTCATGAAATCTACTTGTAGCGTGATGGATTGGTAAACGATGTTTTGGCGATGAGGAAAAGCTTGCTTCAAGTTTTTTCATTTTGATGCTTTTATTTTTAAATCGAAAACTTTTATAGAAAACTTCTGTCCTTTCTTTAACTGTTTTATACGAAAGACAGTAAATACACACCTTTTCCAATATTTTAAAATTTATTTTAAAAACTTTCTATAATTTTCCGAACTTCGATTTCTTTAAAAATATTTAAGAATCAAAATACACTGCCCTACAATAAGGGAAGATACATTTTCAGTTTTTGACATTGTTTTTAAAAATTCCTCAAGAAATACAGGATTATTTTACCTCTTTAGTGATGTTTAGTTCACGCAATTTTTCATACTTAGCAATAAGATTTAAAGCTTTCAAAGGATTGGGAGACCATCAATAACTCACGAAAGAAAACAAGTATTTTTGAACACCCTATGCCAGAAAATCAAGAAAATAAGTTTGTAACTTGTATCCTTTACTTTAGTAGTTATTTATAATAACAGCATAAAATTTCGTTAACTTAGAATAAAATTAATGGATATATGGATATTTTTTTATTTATAAACCGCATTAATAAATATTAATTGAGATATAGATATTTTTATAAAAATTAAACTTTTTGTCTTACGTTTTTTTCTTGTTATAACTTTATAAATATTCAATGGAATGAAATTTTTTTTTTGGAGCAATTTGAAATCAATACCCCAAATCGAAACCTTTTATCGTTTTAAGCTTTCTTTTAAAAAGTACAAAAACTATTTAGAAAATTGCTTAAAATTAACTTTTTAAAACATTCAAATCAAACTTTTTCATTAGTTGCCAAATACAATTCACCACAAAAAATGAAAAAAAAAAAGGTTTTAAATGTTTTCTGCGCATTATAAAAGGACTACTTTAAATATTTATATCTTGCACAGTTTTTAACGATTTATTTTTAAATTTTAAATCAATAATTTTGTAATTAATTTTAAATTGCTTCAAACATTTTGTTTAATTCCATTGAATATTTTTAAAGTTATTGCAAAAAGAAAAAAAAAACGTACAAAAAAAATAGTTTTTAATAAAAATGTCCATATCTCCAGAAATATTTACGCTAGGTTTGCAAAATTTTATGCAGCTATTAAAAATAACAACTTAAGTAATCGATACAAGTTACAAGCTCATTGTTTGATTTTCTGGCAAAAATACTTGTTCTCTTTCGTAATTTATTGTAGGTCTTACAAACCTCTGAAAGCTTTAAATCTTATTGCTAAGTATGAAAAATCGCATGTACTAAACAGCTCTGAAGTTACAAAATAATCCTGTAAGTATTTCTTGAGAAATTTAAAAACATGTCAAAAATTAAAGTCCATTATTGTAGGGTAGAGTAAATTAAGATATTAAAAATTCAAAAAAAGAGTAATACTTTTTAACAAAAACTTTTATTATTTATACTTTAAATGGGAACTTTCCAAAGGGCATATTTTTACATCAAACTGTTTTTAAGTATAGTTTCCATGTAACTAATTTCAAATTTTCAAAAATTTCCTCAAGATAACAGCAAAATACACAAAAAAATCTTTTTACAAACATGCAAATCGTGTTTTTCTCCTAAACAATTTATAAATGTGGCTTATTCCTATATAACACTAAGCTTTCAAAATACTATTTCTTTCTCAGTAGTTATCTGTCCAGTTAAAATTGTTACCACACTTTTAATTTCGTAACAGAGCTTTTAGAAATACAACTATTTGTATCAACGGGGAATTGTGAAAACCGAAATGAGCCAAAAACTTTAAAAGCTTGGTAAAATTAAAGTTGAAAAATCTCTAATACTGCATGCATTAAAAATCAAGTTAAGTAAATGTGCCCATGTTTATTGATATTACTTTTTTACCAATTAAAGTATAACTATTACTTTTTTTTAAGGAAACTAATGTTTTTTTACGTTGCTGTTATTAGAAAAAAAAATCTAAATTCTTTAGACTTAAGAAATTTTTTTTGATGATCAACTATTGATTATCTCTCAAAATGCACTAATAATTTCGATAATTTACGGATAATTCACTCTCATTCTTTCGTCTTATTTAGCTGTGCACTTTTAATTCCGAATTTTTCACTACAATTTATCTGAATCCCTGTTTTCATATGCAATACATTTCGTAGATAGTTTGTAGAAAGAAAAATACAGAGAATGCTGCCCACAAAGAGTTGGGAAAAAAAGGAATTTCAATAACGTTTGATTTAATAGTCGGATTTTCACGAACTAAGATGCAATCTTACTGTTTCGAGGGCTTAAACTTTAAATGCGTTAATTTATTTGTACAGACGATATTTGTGTAAACATAAAACTATATTTTGTCTTTCTCAACGCACGTTAATAACATATTTAAGAAAATCCAAAAATTTTTGCATTTTCTCAAATAGTTCCAAAGATATGACTTAGTTCGCAAATGGTGAAGTTAGCATTAAGGGGCTCAAAACCTTTAATCGCTCACCAGACTAAACTATTGGGACCCGATCATACTTACCAGATTGCGGGTATCATTTATATTTTGAGGATCAAGAACTCAAATCTGTCGTAAAAAAATTGTGTTTATTTAGAGAAAGTAAATCTTCATGTTAATTACATATTAACTTTGTAAACTAGCTATTTTTTCAGGTTTATCTCTCAAACAATTAAGTTAGTGCGTAAAAATCCAATTATTAGATCAAAAGTAATTCGATGTACTGTAATCGATTTTGCGGAGGCTGACTCTTTTTCTTTCAGAACCGTCACTGAAGTCCACTGGGGAAAGGACTAGCCAGGCGGTATCACCTGCCCATACACTCTGTAGCGTGGAGGCAGCAGGTTCGAACCCTGAATGTATCTTCGAGCTCTCATTCACTGAATCGCACCTTCTGTCTTTCTACTTGACAAAGGCTTATAAGCCGGTCTTATGTATCTGAGCACACAAGCCTGCATGTATGTGTACTAAGAAATAAATAGGGGGCCTTCCTGGCTAAGCCGTATAGCCCACCAAACGCTATGCGAAGCGTGGAGGTGGAGAGTTCGAATCCCACTATAACACTGAATGTATTCTGCGTGATGTCTTTCACTGAGTTGTTCTACCTGTCCTTCTACTCGACAAGAGTTTAATAAGCCTAAGAAATTGAGCACACAAGTCTGCAAATATATGTAATTTCAATAAAGAAATAAATGAAGTCCACGGGGATCACCAGCAAGCTATTTATTATCTTTTTATCTTTTTGCTAGAGAATGACGGAGCAAACTTTCAATATTTTTATAAATTTAAAAAAAAAAAAAACTGCTGTGAAATTTCCTAATTTTTAACTAGTATAGAGTTCATGATTAAAACAATATATTTTATCTCAACAATGTATAATTTAAATTTGAAATTCTAATCACACGACTTCTTGAAACCAAAGTGGTAGTTAAAATAAGAAACTATCTACCACTCTAAATCATAAATTCACTAACATTTTTATAGCCTAGTTACTTTTAACTTCCAGAATACAAGACCAAAGTGGCTTTCCCCATTCCTCCCCCCCCCCGTCCTGTATTGAGAGTTTCATCACACTGCTTTGAGAACAATGTATTTTTAGCACAACCCTCACGCACCTTCTAGTTTATAATTTTCCTTACCAGACTGATTTAGTGCAAATATAATATTACTTTAATGGCACTTAAAATCCTCAACCACAAATACGCTTTTCTAGTTACACATAGAAACAAGAAGGACTTGTCATTGAGATTAGCTAGGGAAAGAAGTTAGTGCCTCTAACTTTTTTCAGCTTAGTTTTTTCAGTTAGTTTTAGTTCAGTTCAGTTAATTTAATTTAAAGAAAAAAAGTTCGAATTTAATTTTTCTTAAAGGAAAAAAAAAATCAAAAAAAAAAATAAAAGAAAATTTTTTTTCCAACTGGGACGAAAATTTTACTTTTATTAATTACATTATTGTAAGAGTTTTATACATGCAATACAAAAGGATTTTAATAATGAGTACATTTTTATTTGACTAATAAAAACAATTATGATATTCAAAATTTTTTTAAGTCTTCTTAAGTTTTTATTGGGTCAAAAACGGCATACTTTCTGGAAGAGGAGTACAGTAGAACGAAAAAAGGGATAATGATTGATTTTAGATAACGGAGGAAGAAAACCAAATTATCTAAACAATAATTGTAAATAAACTGATAGCTGACATAATTAGGATTTTTTACAGGTTTTGTATTAGGGTCCTATGGCTAATTTTACACCTTACTAGAAATAGATTGCAAAAATTTTGTAGCTAAAGTTACTAAAATTTTAAAAACTGGAGGATTAAATTTTTTGAGGAGATTTGATAATTTATGTAAAATTAATGCAATAAATTTGGCAAACTATTTAAAAATAAAGATTAGATTTAAATATTTTAAAAGAGAAATTTCTGTAAAAATGTTATAATCTGCCTGACAGATTTTTTTTTTAATAATATGGCAGTATTATTAATTTTTTAAACTACTAAACTAAAGTTTTGTATTCACTTGTAAAAATTGAAAGATTTCCAGCATAAACATGAAATGAAACATTTAATAACCTCATTCCCGTTTTTTTTCGAACTAAATATAAAATTTAATTGCAATTTTAAAACTAAAATACTTCAAAAATTTAAATCATTAGTACTAATAAAATATTTAAACTACATTGATAACGAATGAAAATGTTTAAGAAACATAAAATTTTTTACGCATGCAAAAAAAAAAAAAAAAAAAAAAAAAAGGAATCAATAATAATATTGCATAAAATATTACCTTGGGATCTTTTTCATAGTAATATTGCTGAGTTCGAATCCAACGTGAAACAAGGTGATCTTTGACAGTATGTGCAAGAGCAAAATAATAGTCACGCTGAGTTGCAACATTTCGATCTTTTACTAACGTATAATGCAAATGCCGATTAAATGTTTTTTTAACCTCAGCAATATTTTCAACCCCGGCGATCCCCCGAACACTGATTTGTTTCCGTTTATCTTGATCAGTACGAGGAACAGCTGACATTTTTGCTTTGATAATCGCACAGGTCCGTCACTGAATACGAAAAGTCCTCGAACTGATACCTCTCCGAATATCCGTTTCTCCTTCTCTGACAGAAAGGTCGCGCATGCGCTCTCATTACGCTCATTACGTAACCTTTAAACTACTGCTTGTCAGAGAAAGCATGTCAGAGTTCCGATTTCTCCTATGCTACAAGTACTTTCTTTACACGTTACAGCCAGTTGGCGAAAAACGATCTGTAGTTAATATATGGCTTGGCAGGAAAATGGGAAGCCAATCTTTCCGAGAAATGAGCCAATGGAGCGGGAATTTTGAATTGCTTTAAAGATAGAAAAAGTGATTAATGCTATTTCATAGTCACTCTCATTGCAAAATATTATTAATAGTAGCTAAAAAAAATTATAAAATTAAAATTATAATCTATTTTACGTATAAATCATACGAAATATAGATTATAATAATATATAACTTGGTACTCGTATATATACTTGGAATTAAATTAAGGAAATTATTTAAACCAAAATACAAAGTGAGTTCAAAACACAAAGCATGTAAAAAATGCTGTAAATAAAACTGAAACGTTACTTTTAGTTTACACACTCACTTCAAATGTTAATAGTTGGAAATTCAAATTCAAATGAAATAAATGAAATTCAAATTGTTATGAAAAATTGTTGAAAATTCAATGATGGTTGAAAATTCAAATGTTAATAGTTGGTATATGGAAATCCAAATAAAATAATAATGATAAATGAAGCATCCTAATTATTGAAGATCTAAGCATTTTATCCAAATGTTTTGCATTACAGCTTTCTGATATCCACGTTAGACTACTAAAGTAAATTTAAAGTCCAATTAAAGGGCTTTACTAAAAAGTATCGCTATAATCAAGTTTATAATACATATTATAAGTTAGGCTGCATATTACTTACAATATTAGTTTGATTTTAGCCTTTCATAAAAAAAAAGATTAAAATCAAAAAGTTAATGTTACAATCAATACGAATATTAAATATATATAAATGTAGACAAATTACAAATAATGACTCATAAACAGTAAACTATAGTTTTGATTCTACAAGAATTGAAACTATAGTATATCTGCTTATGAGATATCATTTGGGTTTCCCCCCACTTTTTTTCTCTTTATTCGTAGACTTTCGCTTTTCGTGTAATTATAATAATTCAAATCATAAAGAATTATCAGATGTAGACGAAAATCCCACAAACTTGGTAAAAATTCAAAGACAAAGTGAAATCCAGTTGAAAAATATTGATAAGCAAATTTCGATTATTAAAAATAATGCGAAAAAAATGAAATTTTCATATTTTCATTTTTTTCTCTTTTTTTTTTTTTTTTTTTTTTTTTTTGCTTCTAACTAGTTTCTTTAAAATTGCTTAATTATTATTATTACCATTGAATTTCGTCTGCAAAATTACTTATTATTTCAAATTTATTGCCACTCGTCCTTTTTATGAAATTTAAAATTACCGACAAATTATTTTCTAAATCATAATATAAATAGTTCAAAATCTAAGTCACTAGAAAGTCAGAAATGGCTTTATGTTCCTCTGAATTTATTTAACTTATATGATTGCTCATCGGACACAAATGTGTCCACAGTTTTACTGTACAAAATGGAACAATAAAAGCAGGACATATAATTGAAAACATCTTGAGTAATATTAGGAAAAATACAGTAAATTTAATAGGCTTTTGACATCATATCATGTTGCTTTTGTTTCAAAGCGATTTTTTAAAACATGCTATGACACTTAAGTGTTATTTATACTTAAGTATTTGGTATTTCATGGTATTTATAAAGATTCGTTGACAATAAAATATTCTTGTTGCAAAATATTCTATAAATAGGATTTGTTATTGACTTTAAAAATACTTTTACCATTTCTCGAATTATTGTAACATTTTATTAAGTCTGGATAATGTTATAACGTAATCAAAAAGATTATTATTATATTTCCCAATAATAGTTTTTTTTTAAATGATGTAATTTTTACGATTGCATTCGTAAGTCTGCCAAGAATAATCAGTAATAAGTTCGTCAAGTTTTCTGGTGGTATTAGTCAAAAGTCCGAAAACATTTGGAATTGATTTAATAATTGCTAATGTTAAAATGGTTCGATTAGAATCTCTTTTCCTAAGCTGTAAGTGAAAGCTGTTTACACGGACTCTTATTTTATGAGGTCACATTTCATGAATACAAAGATTTTCAGCATAAACATTGTAAGTCAAATTTAACAATTTTAGTCTCTTCCTTTCATTATTTCACAAACTTTACATGATTTCAAGCTAATGAAATGATAATAATAATTCTCTATTTAATAGATTAACAAAGTAAAACAAAATTAAAATTTAATTTCATTTCGAAAAAATGTTTATACAAATTAATAATATTAACGCATGTTTATTTGTGCTTTTAAACTTGTTGTGTGAAAAGAGATTATCCGACCTAAAAGCATGGGATAGTTAATTATGTTGCTTTTGCATTGAAGTAGATGAAAAATTAAAATTGTTTTGCTGTGTGGAATTTTAGCAGTATTTTAAAGATGACAGTTGCTAATTAAAAGGAAAATTTACCTCTCTCCTTTTAACTTACGTGAAAATCAAGAAATGTTCTTATGAGAGGGGCACGTAATTTTGATTTTAATATCAAAAAATGGCTTTAATAGCTGCTAATTGTGCCTACGCACATTATGGACTTTCACGCATATTAAACCAAAAATAATTTTAGATTTATTTGTTTGCTTCGATCTAAAATAATCATTCTGGGAAAGTGTATAAATTGAAACCTTCAACATCAAGAAAAACGAATTTATCACTAACAAAAAATTTTTTTTTTCAAAATTCGAAGCAAATTTCACACGTGGAAAGGCATAAAAATATTAAATAGCTGTTTCTAGGTCACTTGTGTGTGCTACATAACATTATCCAAACATTTTGTTTGGCATTACATAACAACATTATCCATATTCAAACATTTTGTTTGGCATTACATAAAACAAGAATTGCGAATTACAGGAATTTTGTAAAATTTTTGGAGGAATGTAGCCATTAATTTGCATAAAGAAAATCTAGTTTTTCATTCAAAAAATCATATTATATATAAAAAAGGAGAAATGAACCAAAAATTTAGCAGAATGTTTAATTATCAGATCATATCGGAAACTTTTTATTAAATTTTATTTTGCGCTTTATTTTACAAATTTTATCTCTTAAAGCAAATGTAAAATCTCACTAATTCATGCAAAAAATTCTTAGAAATGTAACTTAACTGTAAGTTCTTTTAACTTCTAAACTAAATCATACCAATAACCTTATGTTGAAAGTTGCTTTGAACTGACCGATGTTTATGAAAAAAAAAACTGTCACGTGACTGTTTTTTTTTTTTACAGTACTCGAAGGAGAAAGTGAGTTCTTCCTCGATTTCGTCATCGTTTTATCATTTATTTTAATTTAATATAGTTGACTAAAATTTGTTATATGTTTTTGTTTAAATAATTTTATTGCTCAATAATCATGTTTTTTATTTTTTTACTTTCATTTTGCCATAGACTGCTTTTATTCGCACTATATTTTAAGATCGAAAGAAATAATTTAATAATAAGTATTATACTTGTATACATATCAAACGAGTTTAATATTTTTCTGTAGTAACTTCATAGTTATTTTTCACTTGTTACTGACGAAATTGTTGTCTTAAGCATACTTAATCTCAGGACTTTTCATTTCAAAGTTTTATTATCATAATTTTATTATCATAGGAATCATAACAATAACCTTATGTTAAAATTTGCTTTGAATTGACCGATGTTTGTGAAAAAATCAATCACGTGACGGATTTTTCTACAGTACTCGAGGGAGAGAATGAGTTCCTCTTCGATTTCAACAACATTTTATCATTTATTTTTATTTTATATAGTTGGCTAAAATCTGTTATATGTGTAATGTTTAAATAATTATATTGCTTAATTATCGTGTTTTTTATACTTTCATTTCGCCACAGAATGTTTTTATTCGCACTACATTTTATGATCGAACGAAATAAGTTGATAATAAGTAGAGCCCGGATTTTGATGACCTAAAAAATCTCAACTAATGCCCTTAAAAAGTGCAAAAAATGTCCTTAAAAAGGACAAAAAATGCCCTTAAAAATCCAAAAATTGCGCAAAAATGCCTTAAATAAAGTAAAAATATTGAATTAAAAAAATGTTTTGCTCTTTAAAATTATTATGAGTCATTTAAAAAATATAAAGCAATGCAATACTTGTTCTGCGTTCATTAAAGTTTGAAAAATTTGCTTTATATCCTAAAATAACAAAAAAAGGAAAATATATTGACACCAAAATATTTTTATTTTGTATAGAAACTTTAATGGATATAACAACTTCCATCTCATAATATTATTAAATATCAGAATTACATTGGATTATTAAATGTTTTTTGATAATTTGAAATGTAAACGAGAGTCTCTTGTCTGAAAGTAAATTTTCATTCCTGCAGAAGCTTTTTTCAACGTCTACTGATGTTATAGGTGCGTACTTGAAAAAGACGGTCTCACTTACTGACAATTCTTCTTCAATTTGAAAAGATTTTGCTTCACCTGTTAATATTCTATAGATTTTCTTCATTGTTTGGAAGCCAGTGTAATAATGAAAATTGATAAAAAATAATAAAAATTGGAAAAAATTAATAAAAAACTTTAAAAAATGCATTAAAATGCAAAATACGCCCCAAAATTTAAAGAAAAATGCCCTATAAATCTAAAAAAATGCTCTAAAAGACAAAAAATGTCCAAAAATGCAAAAAAATGCAAATGTCATCAAAATCCGGGCCTTAATAATAAGTATCATACTTGCATACGTATCAAAAGAGTTTAATATTTTCCGGTTGTACTTTTACAGTTATTTTTTGCTTGCTGTGGTCTTAAGCTTACTTAATCTCTAGACTTTTCATTTAGTTTTATTTGCGAGGTTTGCTGTTCAGTGATACTTTGTAATTGAGCCTCAACAAAATTTCAATAGCTTTTTGAAAATTTTCGTGCCTGTCTTTGGAAAATTGGGCCAAAAACAGCCATCATTTGTTTTTCTTTCATTCCTTTTTACGTTTTTGCATATGATTTTGGCTTTTTTGATAGATAGTAGGTTTCATATATCTCAAATAAAAGGTTTTTGCGTAGCTCTCAAAAGTAATTCAAAAAAAATATTTTAGATAAAACATTTAGCCCGTGCAAATAGCTCCAAAATGGCCATTTTTTACTATCTACATTTCCGTACTAAAAATTTCAAATTTTCATCAGTAAAAGGGTAAATATTTAAAATACTCAAAATTAATTAAGTTGAAAATTTTTCTTTATTTCGAAATGTATATCAAAACCTGAAGCTACGACCAGTTCTCGCCCCCCCCCTTATAAAAAAGACTATTTTCGAGGTCATAAAGAATACGTGCCACAAATTTTTTTTTTTGTAATTTATACCTTCATAGGTACATTATATCTTACAGAAAACATTTTTATTTTAATAAATTTTTATTATAAAATTTCCGTATCATTAAATAAAATAAATAGTAGTAATACTTAAATATTTAGAATAATTACGGAAAATGAAATAGCTTCTCAGTACATTTATCTATAATTTTTTTCATAGGAAGGAAAAACTTACTGAAATAAAAATATGCGGAAGCTAATGTAAAAAATAAAATCTAAAACGCTGATAACGACACACAATGCAACTCATAGTTAGAATAAATAGTTTCACTTGTTTCATTTTTAACGTTGAATTATTTTACTTCTCTTATAGTCAGTTAAGAAGCATATTCAATTGTTGAAAATTGTTTTAACAGTTACCTACATAATTTTTTTTATTTAATATCATATTACTTAGAAATGATTTTAAATAATGAATACAATTCAATAGATAGCTTATCAGGAGTGATGTCAACATAAGAAATATATTGGAAAGAGAATAGAGAAGAACATGAATCTGCTATCAGAATAATCTTTTTATAAATAGCTAATAGTATACACGAGAAAGGAATATTAAAAATTGAGTCATTACAGAATTTTAACGAAAAGAAATATTTTGTGAAAATTCTTATCTATTTGTTAAACAAAAAACATCTATTTTTATATTTGAACTTAAACAACGTATCACAATAACGATTAATTTACACGAAGCCGATAATCTAAGTAAATTTTAATTATAATTCAGATAAAAGAAAATTAAAAAATTTTTTCTTTTAAGGAATTAAAAAAATCGAATTACTAATAACAATTTGTATTCAGGCTATATGCAAACTATATGAAGAATTATAAACTATATACTGTGTGCAAAATTTTGTTCTCAATATATATATATATATATATATATATATATATATATATATATATATATATATATACCTTAGTGATAGAACAGAAATTACTTAAAATAATTGTCACGAATTGATAGCACCAATAAATTCAATCGGATTGAATTTACTATACAGTTTAATTGTCAAACAGTCAGATGTGATTGGGTTTAATGGTTAAATAGTTAGATATGATTGGATTGAATGTACTATACAGTTTAATCGTCAAACAGTTACACTGTAAAAAAATTCCGGATCAGATTACGGTATAAAGTAACGGCACTTTTGGTGCATAATCCACAAAATTCATTTTTACCGTAAAATATTGTACAGTAATTTTTATAGTAATGTTTAGATAATTAGAGTGAGTCAGTGATTTTACGGTAATTATCACAGTAAAAATGACGATATATCATATTTTTGTTTCGTAACATGCTCCTAAAAAAAGGATTTTTTGGTAAAAAGTACCGGCACCCTGAGTAACGGTATTTTTTGCCGTAATTTGATCCGGAATGTTTTACAGTGCATATGTGATTGGGGGTGAATGAACTATATAGTTTAGTGGTTCAACAGTTAGATGTGACTAGGCAACATCAACTTCAAGATAATAATATCACTCAGTGCTAGGAACTATGTCTGTGGATTGGAGAAAAATCGGGCCATATAAAATTATTTTAAAGGAAAGGAAACAAGGGGAAAATGAGTAAAAAGGTCACATAAGAGTTCTTATTTCAGGAAATTTTATACCCAGCGGTTTTGCTTCGAATACTCGCATAGACTACCAATTGCATCCACAATTTCTGGGTAAATAAAACCTGGCTATCAAAGTTAACACAAAATTTGAAAAATAATGCAAAAATACTATCTTCGATATTTTAAAATTTCTCAAAGGAGAGAAAAAAGCAAAGGAGTAATGTGAATTTTTAATTTTAAGATTCAAAACTTCTATTAAAACTGCATTAACAAGCAATAGTTTTAAATTTTTGGTAAAATTTTCACGCGATAATTGCTTTAATTAGAGTGTTTTTTATTCTCACGTTGCGTTTCTAGATAATACAATTTGTTTCATTAAAAAGGAACAAATTTTCTTTCAAAAAATATGGATTTACTAGAATTGCGTTCGAGTACATCGAATTACAAAATTATTCGAATTACGTTCGAGTTTACAAGTATTATGTACGAATTATCATATAATGTAAAAGGGTAAAGAATCCAAAAGAAATTAGTAAATCAGATAAAATTAATATTTATATAGTTCATTTTTAAAACGCCACCATTTTTTTAGAACCACGAAGTTAACTCCAAAATGCGTATACATTCTTTATTTTCACCACTTAATTTACTTAAATTCATTTAATTTATATCTAATAAATAAATCAAAAAAGGAATTTAGGCTAAGCTACAGATTGAACATTACCTTTGCAATTTATTGAAAAAAAATGCAAAAAGGTAATCAAAATCTATAGACACAGTAACGATGTCAATCACTGTGAAAGTGGAATTTAAATCAGAAAACTTTTTTATTTGTCAGATGATCTAAATCAGATGCTACAACAATGATAGATTTTTATAGTTCTTCAATTTCATCCGACATATAAACTTTTTTTTTAATAATTTTAATTTTACCTTTACTGTAGCTGACGTTTGACTTTGATTCGCTAGATTTCAGTGTCTTTTTTCCCCTCTCTCTTAATTTGCAAACTTGTAGATCCTATTTACTTCTTTCTTGGAAATTATTCTAAGGGTAGTTGTTACGGAACATCCAGTGGTTCATTTTAAAAATTCAATGTCATTTGGAAATTGAGAAAAGTAAAAAAAATTGATTTGAGAATATGTAATTTTTTAAAAATAATTAAGAACACAGTAACTTCTTCTAAACTACTTAAATGTTTTTAATACAGTTTTTTTCCTTTTAATTATGCTTATTGATACAACTTTGGCTAGTTACGCTGAAAACTGTGACGTCTATTGTCCTTATTTCTTTATTTTGGCGTATTCTAGACAAAGATACATCATATTATGCTTGATATTATACTTCATTCATACTTAAATATTAATAAAAGTAATTAAATTAAAATTTTCAAAGAAAATTCTGTCCGTAATATCGTTTCTGTTACTAAAAGTTTGTCATGTATGTAAACAGATGGGGTCACAGACGTAGCATTTTAATGAACGAAAAACCAGAAAACTTAAATAATTCTAAAATTATTAAAAAATAAAATTCTATTTGTTTTAGTGCAAAAATCCAAAAAGCTACATTAAACAGCTAAATAGATAAACATTTTAAAATAGTAAAAGACAAGACACACTAAAAAATGACTAAATTAAAAAACTTTTGCTTCATCGAACAAAAAAAAAGAGGGTATTCACTGCTTTTTTTTTTTAAATAGTCTGTAATGGCAAACGAGTTTTCCCTTAGATAAATTCCTAACATGCGGTTTAAATAAGCGTATTGACAGTGTACGCAGTTATTTAAATAATTTATTCTTTTTCTAGATTTTTAAAAATATATATATATACAATAATTTAGAATTTTACCACTGTTATCTTATCAATGCTACTATCTTTTTATTTTTTTCCTTGAAACTAAAACTTAAAAAATTAGTTTTAAGTATGAAACAGACATGAAAAAAAATCAAGTAATATAAATATTTTTTAATTTTCTTACTTTTAATGTTTTAATTTTAAAAAAATCATTAACTATCATTTTCTTTTTATTATCATCATTAGAAAAAAAAAAGGTTAACTCTGTTACCTTTTCAGGGAAATATTTTCCATATTTTTAACAACATTTCCTATTTTCCAGAACATTTTTTCACACAATAAGTTTTTATTATTATAATAAAAATAAAATGTGCTCGATTATTTTGTTCATAGCCTTACAAATAATTATTACGAAACTCAAAGCAAATTTTTTTCCCACTTCAAAAACACAAAGGTTGCTCCAAGACTCAATTACTGCATCTCATTTATTGTAATAGGCTCAAGAGTTATGGAAATTGGAAAAAGCAAGGGACAATTATTTTTTTTTAAAAAAGTTTTAGATATCTTTAGTTTAACAAACAAAGGAACATAAGTAATCAATTGTGAATGGAGAACATATTGCTTTCGTATTGTTTAAGCAGAGTGTTCCATTATTCTGCCCTTACTATGGATTTTTAGAGTTTCTGAAGACAATAAAGTTGAAAAATAGGCACATAACGTATGAAAAAAAACTAATATTTAGGTGAGAAAAATATGAATAGGGCTGTGGGAAGTATAGTTCCCATTAACTACATTAATTTTTAAATGTCGATCAAAAACTCTTTTCTTACCTATGATTTGTGCGGCCATCTGATATTAACTTTCGAAAACAAACACAAAAAATACCAATGGAGGGCTTTCTTTAGATAAATGTGGGTAATAGTAAAGGTTAGTGTAAGATCAAGAAGAGAGACCAGCCGTTTTTTTTTTTTAATTAATTTTTTGGGGAGGTATTTTCTCTTGCGTTATGCGTTTATTCAATTGATTATTAATTTTCATCTAGTTTATCTGCAGCTAAATATGAATGCATAAATAATAAATTCGGTTATGTATAAGAGAAAAAAATTTAAGTTTATTACCAATTCTTAACAGTTCAATTTTGAAAATCTCACTCGCCTTTACATCAAAAAAGAAAATGTTTTAAGAAACCAATTTAATTTTAGGTAATAAACTAAATGAATTTCTGTTTGTAAATCAATCTCAATTGGAAAAATATTTGAACACAACATTAACAGAAAAAATGGCCTTGAAAATGATTAATAAAAACTGAGGAATTATTCTTTACGTTGATCAGAACGACGGAGGGTTTAAAATAATCAATAACTTGCTATATGGAAATGAAAGACGTTAGTATTTCGATAGGAATCGCCTGTCAATCTTGAGTGTCAGATTTTGTGAGATTTTCTTAGCGTTTCTTTAATCATTTAAAATACTATTATACTACTTAGTTTTTTTTTTACTTAATTGATTACAAAGTTTCTAAGACTGTCTATAAATATTTTGAATATTATCACTCAGAAACTCTTTAACCAAATTCATTCAAATTTTAAGTTTTGTGAAAAATTGTACAATTTTGCACGATGCAAAAATATGTGTAACTATGATTCAAAATAGTTTCGAACATTATTAAATAAAATAATAAAAAATAATGAATGAATATGAAATATTATAGTTTATACCGGATTATATTTGAATAAACGAGTTTTACTATTCTGAGCAATTGTTTTCTGGTATCTTAAATATTTCGAAATATGAAGAAAATTGCAAAAAAGGAAAGAATCCAAAGTCTCGACCACTCTTCTGACTTAGCTATTGACGCCTTGCAAATAGCCCTCTTATTTTAAGGGTAAAAGATTCAAATCGACTGAAAAAAAGGTAGATTTTTCGAGGAAAACAAGTTATTGTCTTGTTTCTTAATGTAGAATATAGTTTGTTTCAATCGTTTAGCATATTTAAGGATAGCCTATCTAACCATTCAGAAATACGTCAAATCAAAAAGTTTACGTGAAATCAAAAATACGTGAAATCATTTTTTTCGCATTGTACAATAGTAAAAATTTAAAATTAGTCATCCTCAATAAGTTTTGAATTGATTATTCGATTTCCGTGCATAAAGTAACATCTCAATTAATTTGTGGAACATACCACAAATAATTAATTTGGCTGAAGTTAAGGAATTGGATATGAATTAATGAATTTAATGAATTTGAATGAATTTAATGAATTTAAATGAATTTAATGAATTTAATGAATTTAAATGAATTTAATGAATTTTAATGAATTTGAATGAAATTTTTTTTTAATGAATTTAAAATTTCTTTGACTGTTTGTATTCGTCCCGAAGTGGACTGATCGTTAAGACACGGTTCCCAGCAGATCACCGAAGTCAAACATCACTGGCTGCCGTCAGCGTGCGGGTGGGTGACCACTTGGATTAGTCTGCGTAGGGACCGAGGGTGTGCGTTATTGGTCCTCGTTAAACTGTTCTACCGTAAAGTGCTCGACTTTGCGTGCAAGTCGTCGGGCTACCGAAGCGGGGGTGCCATCTCTTCTGCAGAGGATCAAAATTGCGATGGCATGTCTTCGAATCATCCTCAGGGATGTAAAAACTAGAACTCCCAGACCATCGCCAATAGCCCATTGTGCAGCTCTAGTGCGACATAAATGAACTACAACTACAACAACGACTGTTCGTATTTCTTTTTTTAAACAATTATGGGTAAGAGTTAGCCACAATCAGGAAAATTTAGTCCTAACCGTTTAATCAAAGGAGTGCGAGAAGTTCGAACTCCTTAAAATTGTTTATTTATTCATTTATTTTTAATTTTTTATGGATTTTTAAGATATTCCTGGAAATTTTTTGAACGTAATTCTAAAACTCATTTACGCAAGCGTAATTTCATGAAACAAATAATAATCATTATTTTTTTTATTTACTTTAATCATAACCAAAAAATTTAAAATTTTAAAATTGTATAATAATTTTTCAATTACGTAAAGCAATGTAATGTAGAAGACTTTTTGATTAAGTCTAGCTGAAAAATTCCACCGTATTCCTTCATATACGATGCTTCAAAAAATAACAAATTAATAGTTAAATGAAAAAAAAAACTAATTTATAACATATAGAAATGACTTTAGATGGCTACGGGATTTAAGCTATCATACGCCTACCTTTGGCTATATTTTACACAGGAATTGTAATTAGTGCTGATCAAAAAACATGCAAATCAACATGCCAAATCGAGATTCGAATTTGGCACTCCTGTGTCAATGTCATGATACAGATATTCGGTATATTGATATACCCTGTTGCGTTAATATAATTTTTTTTGTTATAAATATGATATTGTTTTGCTAGTATAGATTTTTGGTTTATGGATATGGCCCTGTTATGTTAATGTATATTCAATACATAATTACTTAAGAAAAGTTTTAATCTTAAACAAGCTCTTTCTTTTCAGTTTATTGCTTGGAATAAAGATTTCTTGCTTTGCTTCTAATTTGTTTTGTCTGAAACGAAAATAACATTCCGTACTTCTCAGATTTGAAAACATATCACCTTCTAAAATAACCACGTTTATTATAAGTATGCAAGAACCCTCTGAACTAGAAAAGGCCAACCCTTTAACTAGCTGCTAAATATAGCTTAGTGAGACTGCTAAAAACTTAAATGAAGAGATTTAAAAGTGTTTTTGCATTGTTAATCATTATTGTTTTGAAGATGGAAGAGTAACTTTCTAATAAACCGTTTTGCACCTAGTTATTAGCAAAGTTAACGCTTTTAAAATTTAATTTCAATCTCCCATATATAACTTTTTTTAAACAAATTAATTATTCAGGGAAAATGTTTCAAAACTTATCTTCTGAAAAGTATATAATTTTATAAATACTGTCAGAATTATGTTTAAAATCATTTTTAGAAAAAAAAATAAAATACCAGAAATTGAGTTACAAATCACATATTAGGCATTATTGCACATTATTTATGATATTAAGGTTGATTAAAAAATGATTTTTCTCAATTGATCATTACAGGATCCTTACATTGATTAAAAACGGTTTTCCCCAATTGATCATTACAGGATTGGAAGCCGAAATAAAGCTTCAGCCAAATTAAATATATTTTTTTCTAAGAGAGAGTTTTTGCTTTCTTATTTTGATATAAAATTTTCCTTCATTCTCATTTACATGTTCTACGACATTGTTTTTTAGCATACATATATTACAAAGAAAATAGAATCTAATATAGACTAAATAGAGTAAAATATAAATATTTTCTTATCTTTTGTTTTGTAATTACTGCCTTCAACGCATATTTTCAGAATTATTATCATTAATTATATTCAAAATATCCAACCACTCAAAATCTGGCTAACTTTATCACTAATTTTAGAGCTTGGTAAGAATAATTATCTAGTTGTCCAAGTAGAATGCAGGAAACCGTACAATTCTATTTTCTTTTGTTTTCATTTATTTGATAATACAAATCATCGGTAAATTTTGGTATAGCCTGTATTATTTATTAATACCTTCAGCAACTGTAAAAATAGATCTAGACTTGATGAAAAAAAATCAATTTACTCAATTTTTACTATGACAATTTAATAGTTTTAGTAGAGTTAGAGATTAGAGTTTTATTAGATTGGAGTTTTATGACAATTTAATAAAAATTTGCTTATAGATTTCAATTTTTTTTTCAATGTGTGAATTTTTAAACTATTTCGCTGCTAAATTGATTTTAATTTTAAATGAAGTTACAGTGCATTCATTCATTTTCTTTTGCTTTAAACCTCTCAAAGCTTTAAACTTTATAGATATGCATGAGGAATTGCATTATGATCTGAACACTTCGGAAGTTATAAAATGGTTTTTTAGCGTATTTCTTAAGAAATATGAAAAAATGTATTAGAGTAGAAGTATTTCTATTATTTTGTCATTAAGAGTATATATTTCACAAAAAAAGAAAAGAAAAATTTTAAGTAATTTCATATCTTTTGTATTGCAATTACTGCCTTTAATGCATATTTTTGGAATCATTGTCAAAAATGAAATACAAAATTTCTTACCTTTGGGGCTGCAAATTAATATTTATGCGGGGAGAAAAAAAAAGATATCAAAATTCGACCTATCACTTTTGAAAAAAAAAAGCGGAATTAAAAACACCAAAAACAATTTGATTACAAGCTTAAATGTGAGTTAATTTCTATTTCTAATAATCAGCTTTTTACTTTTTCAAGCAATTAAACAGATTTTGATTTTTTTATAATCATCTTTTTTGTTGGTGATTTACATCAAATTTCGATTAAGTTTCTTCTTCTTTCTAGCTTGAATAAAATGTTTGAACACCAATTTATATCCTTTTTTTTATTTTTTGCTTCATAAACCTAAAAATGTATACTATGAGTGGTGATTAAGAGCATCCGGTAGAATTTTTTTTTTATTCTATGAATTTCTTTTCGTATGAAATATTATACACTTCTTTCTCTCAGTTTTAATAAGCAACATCAATCTAACCGTTTGACAGAAAACTTTTTAATTCTTTCACACTATCATTTTTTTCTTCATTTTTCATCGTATGAAATAAAAATATAAGGATTTGTTCTCAAAACCCCTGAATTTTTGAAAATTTATAAATTTACGCATTTTAATTTTACATGTTAATAATTCATATTAAAATTGTGAAAGTTGTTCAAATATACGTCTTCAACTTATTTTATCTTTTAGCTTTTAGAAATTCTATGGAACACTACATTTTAAGTTTTATCATTCAATTGATGGCAGTTGGAACCAGGTGGGTCCGGGGTGTCTGGACCCCCATCCCAATAATTGTGGAGAAGGGTCCATTATTTTGAGAAAATATTTCTATTTTGTTTCTGTATCTTTTACTCTCTTTTTTTCCTCCTCTTCTCATCCTTTCTTTTTTACATAATGCAACTTGTTCTATTATATTATTAAAGGAAAATTAATTAAAAATAAAATACACAAAAAATGCTCTACATAAAAAATAAAATAAATGTTTAGAGAACTACAAGAATTGTCATTGTCACCCTTTTCTTCAATATATGTTCTGTATATAATTTCTAAAAGTTAAAAGATAAAATAAGTTGAAAACGTATATTTGAACAACTTTCACAATTTTAATATAAATTATTAGCATGTAAATATAAAATGTGTTAATTTATAAATTTTCAAAATTTTTAAGAGTTTTGAGAATAATTCCTCATATTTTTATTTCATACGATGTAACTGGTAAAAGAGAGTGTGAATGAATTAGAAAGTTTTCTGTCAAAAGGTTAGATTGAAGTCGCTTATTAAAATTGAGAGAAAAAAAGTGTATAATATTTCACGCGAAAATAAATTTCATAGAAGAAGCAAAATTTTCTACCGTATGTTCTTAATCGCCCCTCATACATTTTTAGGTTTATTAGTCAAAAAATAAATAAAAAATTATATAAATTGGAGTTCACACATTTGATTCAAGCTAGAAAGAGGAAAATTCTTAATAATCTGATGTAAATCACCAACAAAGAAGATGATTAAAAAAACATCGAAATCTGTTTAAATGTTTGAAAATGTTAAAAGTCAATTATTAGAAATAGAAATTAACTCATATTTAAGCTTGCAATCAAACTGTTTTTGGTGTTTTTAATTCCGCTTTTTTTTCCAAAAGTGATAAGTTAAATTTCGATATCTTTTTATTTTCTCCCGGCTTAAATATTGATTTGCAGTCCCAAAGGTAGGACATTTTGTATTTCATTTTTGACAATGATTCTGAAAATATGCATTAAAGGCAGAAATTGCAATACAAAAGTATTGCAATAATATAATTGCATATGAAAATACTTGAAATTTTCCTCTTCTTTTTTTGTCGAATATGTAATTTCGACAAAATAATGGAAATACTTATACACTGACACATTTCTTCATATTTCTCTAAAAATACGTTAAAAAAACATTTTATAACTTCGGAAGTGCTCAGATCATGTGATTTCTCATGCATATCTATAAAGCTTGAAACTTTTAGAGGTTTAAGGGACCGACAATAAATTACAAACGGAAAAAAAAACGTTTTTGATCACCCTGTACCAAGAAATGTAACAATAAATTTGTAATTTGTAGCAATTATTTTGGTTATTGCACGTGATAAGTGCACAAAATTTATATTGCACAGAAATCCAGATCAATTTAAATTCATACTAAATATATATATATATATATATATATATATATATATATATATATATATATATATATATATATATATATATATATATATATATATATATATATATATATATATATATATATAATATATATATATATATATATATATATATATATATATATATATATATTTAGCAAAGCGTTTTATGAATTTTTCTTGCATTTCTTCAAAAGTTCGACTACATTTTAAAGTGTTAAAAAACTGTCCCAAAAAATTAATCTCATTCGTGATTGTTTTGTCACATAGTATTACATGACATAACATTATGCATTTATTAATTTCATATCATTCTGATCAAAAGTTTTGACAGACAAAATATGTAAAAACTTACTTTTCAAAATAAAAAAAATATTTTTAAGACACTGTAGTTATTGGATTTAAGCAACTTTATTTTTGCATCTATTGTATCTAAAGAAATAATTCCACCTATTTTTCAATTGAGACTTTTGAAAAAGAGGACTTACATAAAAGTGAAATGTGACACATGCTACTTCATATATTTTTAATACTTGATGTTTTAATGTTTATACATTTTTAATTTTTTCAATTATATAACATACAATATTGTTATAAATAATGTATCAATCAACTACTTCTCAGGGGTTATATCTTTTAATAAGTTAAAAATATCAACAAAATTGAAAGTATTTTAATTGAAGAGAATTTTTAAAACAATAACTACTCAAAAAGCATTTTTTGTACCTCGCAATACTATAAGTGTGTTTTATAGAAATTAAAGTCAATTTTAGAACTACTTAATCCTTATATATATAAAAACTTCTTTTCGTTCTTCATGAGGTTGTACACCATCCCGACGAAAAAATAAATAAGCTGAACCAAAAATACATTTTCGAGAAATAAAGATCAATAGCTTTACGAACATAAGGTACGGACATCTGTAGCTTTCTAATCCTCTTACCCGAATTCGGTGAAATCAAGCACTCTTATAAATTCGACAAAAAATCAGATCCCCAGTGTTAATCTTCTATTTTAGGAAAATGCGTAGCGGAGAGTTAAGAGTCTTAATCATTTTGTTGAATACTAGGTAGTGTTTAAATTAATCTTTCTTTATTAATATTTTTAATATATCTATATATATATATATATAATTTCATTCGAATAGATATTACTTTAAATTGAGAATCAACGGGCCAATTGAATCGGCTTTGAAATTCATATAGTTACTTATGAGGTGTTTTTTTACGGACCTTTTCTTCAAGTCTTCTCCTTTTTGTCCACCGTCAAAATTACGGTGTGGGTTTACCAGATTGTTAATTAATATATTTTTCTATGGTTTCTGTCGTTTCCACGATACTAATCATTTTATAATCCCTCAATAAATCTTTCAGTGCTTCATATATTACATATATATGTAGTAATCAAACTTAGAATGCAAAAGTATGAAAGGCTAACGTTATTTTACTAAACATAACGCTATTTTATTAAAAGTGTACTGAAAAAAGAAGAAATAATCATTTAGTGAAAAAAAACTGGAAAATAAAAACAAAAGCTGTAAATGAATGAAACATTTCTTTGTCAAAATACTGTTTTCATACACTATACTGCTGTATCTGCCTATATACTAAATTTGAAAGAATTGCAGAAATTTGACCAATTGAACTTTTCTTTGCTCAAATTTGGTTTTTTCTTTTTTGTATACTACTATAATTGAAGAGAAAGTATTTTTATTAAAGAAAAATATTTAGGTATGCTAGACTAACAGGCCTAGCTCTCGAGGCACTTTTTAGGGATGGATGTACTTCTTCAACTGAAATAGTTTACAAATTTACGACGCACCACAACTTAGTTTTTTTTATAGATATTAATGTAATAATTGTATTTACAGCTTATTCTATTGATTCCCATTTTGATTCACAGCTGAGCATTGCACAGCTACATCTGCATTAACCGGAAAAACACTCCAATTCAAAAATTTTTTTATCTGCTAGCTGAATTCCAGTTCTTCGCATAGGGTAGAGAATAGATAAGTAAATAATCAATTAATCGATATTAAACAGCAAGTTTATATCGAAACAATAAATAAAGTTAAAATAATCCAATTCTTCATTTTTTATTATATGTTGCCCTTTTCGATGACTTTACGTTATCAGATTAAGCGAAACACATTTCTTTAAGAAGTTCAATTAAGCAGAAAAAAGATTTAACAATACATAGCTGCTGACATGTTGCATTTGGCATGCTGCTATTGATCAAGCAGGCCAATGTATTATAGTCAAAATTTAACACAAACAAATTTCTCCATTTATTTTACTCTAAAAAAATTACTTTTTTTTAAATTTCAATTACCGTTGATTTTAAAATATTTGGTCTCATAGAAATGTTGCAAAAGCGTAACTATAAACAAAATAAACGCGATACATGGTTTTAGATGAAATCTTACTATAAAATGCCATTTACCTGCATGTTGCTCCTTGAGTTTACCTGATGAAACAAACCAAAAAATTATTTCATTATTAAGGATCTAGCAATAAAATACGTTTTTTAATTATATCTAAAATCATTTTCTTCTGATTTTCTTCAAAAAAGTTTCCAAATTTTTTTAGAGAATGACTTAATCATAATTATTAAATATTATTATTCTTAATTAGTCATGTAAAAATTTGTTGGGTGTTCTCAAATTTGCCACGTTTGTTTTATTTTCTTTTACATTTTATTTTGCTTAACAATAACTTATTTAAACGTCGCGTTGGTATAAATCATTTTAAATCACTGAATGAAGTGTGGAGCCGTAGTGGCTTTTAGGATAGAGTACTAGCCACCCAATGACGTGATCCGAGTTCGATTCTCAGCGATAGCTGCTAGATACGAATTCCGCACCCGGCTCGCACTGACCACAGTGTTGACGAAAAAAATCCTCAGGGGTAGACTGATCAAGAGTGAGAGTCCCCAGGATAATCGTGGCACTTTTCGAGATTTTCCACTCTGCGTAACGCAAATGTAGATCAGTTCCATCAAAAGTCCTCCACGAAAGCAAATTTCTCCCAATACTTGATCCAAGAATTCCCTTGTCTTCTAGATTGGGTTCAAAATTACATGGCAACGGAGCGGAACATCAGTAGTTGTAAACCAAAAAATTGGGTTTGCTGTTAAATGACTGCCATTAAATTAAATAAAACCAAACTGGTTTTAAAGTTTTCAATTCCATTTGTCTCAATATTGATTCTTAAGATTTCTATATAGTTTTTTCCCGCTCTTAAATAGTAGTTTGCGACCCGTAATTTGTATTTTTTAAACTTAATTCTTAAAAATGATTTAATAATTATATATGAGGACGTAGATGATGGAACACTCTGCATAATATCAAGATGTCTTAGCTTTTATGATTATGCATTGCATATTAGCAAAAGATATTAAACATGTATTTTTATAATATAATTCTTTTAGACATGTTTAAAATGAGTAATAAAGAAACTTTTTATTTAAAAATGTCCTTACTTAAAATCATTTTTGCGTAAGTGTGTATTATAATTGCATGCAAAAAATCATTTTCATCGTTGCAATCAGCTTCAGAATTTTAAGCATTTCTTCAGATTTAAATAGTGGAGCTATACTTTAATTAATACTGCCACTTTCAATATTTTGATAGTGACGAACCCACAAATATTCTAAAAAGAAATTATTGTTAGAGAATACAGTTTTGCGTTCAGTTGAGTACCATAATTTTCGTCAGCATTAAAAAAAATAATATTACATTATAGTGAGTACAAATTCTATCATTAAGTCAAAAATTATTCAAGGTGAAAGATTTTTATCCAGGCAATTTATATGTATGTTAGTTTAAATGTCAGATGTCCAAAAAAACGACCAACGTTTTGAAAAATCAATTAAAGAAAATTGAAAGGAGATAGAAAGATTGACTTGCTGCACTCTGCTTAAGAAAACAGCGATTTAATTTCACCAAGTTTCAAAATAAGCTACAAAGTTTGTCAAAAGATGGCACAACAGATTAAAAATTGTAAAAAAGTGTTTTCTATTGCATGTCTGACCATTCAAGTTAAAATATTTGCATAACCTTCTGTTAATTTGTTTGATCGTTTCATAGTTTTGGTGTACTCAGTGCCGTCTGCTGGATAACTTTGTCACTAATTTTGAAGCTTGGTAAAATTAATTATCTAGCTGCCTAAGTAGTAAGCAGGAAACAAGTACATTTCTTATTCCTTCTGTTTTCCTTTAATTGATATTTCAAAGAGTCAGTAATTTTTGGTATTACCTGTATTATTTATTAATACCGTTAACTGTAAAAATAAATATAGACTTAATGGGAAAAAAAACTGTTTACTCAATTTTTACTTATTTTTATAGAGTTTTAGGACTTGTTAGGATAAGTACTAAAAAATTTCATATAAAATTTTTAATCTGTTGGTGTTTATATCATACTATAGGATCAGGGAAGGATATTCCAAATTAAAAGCTATAACTGCTTAACTATTCTTAGAATTAATGAAACATTTTATTTTAGTTGTTAATATTTATGACCATTGATAACATTTCGATAAGAGAAAAGAGCTTCCGTGCTCATGTATAATTAGGTAACAACTCATGCAATTTTTATCTTACGTATTGCATAATCAATTTTTCATGATAATGATTATTCGGGTAGTTTCACACACTTATCAAGATAACCTAGTCATTAATAACCAACCTTCATTTATTATAAATAATATTTTATATTAATTTAAGTGTGAAGATAAAATTGTTAGACAGTTGTTAGGTAGATTAATAAATATATTTTAGGTAACAAGATTAATATATAAATGTATTTTAGGTAAATATGTAATTGAGATAGGTTGCATTTAAGTCAGTAGAAACAAGTTAATTTGCGTAGAAATTAAATTGAAATCCCATTTAGAAGTTTGTTTTTTCTAATATTGAAACTTACAAAAATTTTTGATGCCTACAACTGATGATGATTGATAAGTTTGCCCTACAACTTCTAAATTATTTTAACAAAAACATGTCTTCTTTAATAAGATTTTAAATTACATTTCAAAAAAAAAAAGAAAAAAAAGAAAGAAGAGTGATTCTGTCTTGACGAAATCATTTGGTGAAAACAATTTTTGAATATTTTAAATAATAAAAATGTATTTACAAATAAGATAGACTTAAGGTAAATTTTTTCCAGCAGTATTTCTTTCATGTTTTAAGGAATTCACTTAAGCATGAAGAAGATTAATATAATGATTATTTATTTAAAATATTTTCTTAATAATAAACAGTCTGTTTGTTTTTAAAGAGAGTAATATTAAATTAAAATTAAAATTTGAAATTTTTTAACGACTTTCCGCCGTTATAATCCAAAAATACACTAATGTTTGACATATTTTACAGAATTCAAACATTAAGTATAAGTAGATAAGCTTCGACTAAAAATTTAGTATGAAGTAGTTGAAGAGGAGACAAGGGGATTTCTAAGTTTTTGTAAACTTATTAAATGTTCCAAATTGATATTTTTTGATAGTTTTATAGTTTTTACCATCTGTTTACGTCATTATCTTTTACTTAAATTATAAAATACTCTTTTATTTATAATTTTTCAGAAGTGAAAAAATTGGGTCCGAAACTTGAGAGAGATTTGACCAACAGGGTTATTAAGACCTATATAGCACTAATATATGCTTGAAGATATGCCACAGGCAATAATTGTGACTAATAAAGATCAAATATTCATTTTCTGAGGAAATATAATAGTTCTGAATTGAGATCGTTAAACAAAACAATGAGCTGAACTAACTGAAGATCATTTTATTATTCTCATTTTGCTGAAGTTTTCTTTGTTTTATTAATGTTGAGCTTCTTCAAGATTTCTTCTTAGGGGTATTTGTCAAAATCCTTGATTAGGGTCAAGTCACCTATTTTGTAGGAAAAAAAAATGTAAATAAATAAATAAAATAAAATTGATAGTAATTGTAAACAATAGAGGATACTGGCTTCTAGCATGTTAACTCTTACTAGAGAACTCCTGGCTCAAGTATTGGGAGAAATTTTGTCTCAGAGGAGGATTTTTTGATGGAACTAACCAGCATTGGCGTTCAATGACAAGGAAAACCACAAAAACCTACAACGATAAGGGGTCTCAAGCACATGATCTGTCAACCACTAAAGATATTTCACGTTAGCAATGTGGTTAATGCGAGACAGGTGCGGAATTCGTTTAGACCAGCCATAGTTGGCAGAGGCGTATCTATGGAAAGATGCGCCTATGGCAAATCTCGTCCTAGCGCCCTTCCTAAAATATTTATAATCTCTTCATTGTGTTACGCAATACGAAATACAAACACTGTTTGAAGTATTTAACCCTTTTGGCAATATTGCAAAAATATTGCGTTGTATTTAAATAAAGATAGATTAATAAAAATCAACTACTACAATAAAATTATCTCTTTTTAATCGTAATGCATTCAAGTGTATTCATAATCATCATTGATTAGAAACAAAAAGTCTGTTTTATCATATTTATAGAAGATTCCATTGAGTTTTTTCAGTTGTCAATAAAAATTCTGACAATTTGTTTAATTAAGTACAATTATATCTTAAAGTTTAACAAATATAATTTGGTAACAAAAATACGCACACACAACAAATGTAGCTCTGGTTTGAAAAAGAACTATAACATAACTGAATGATTACCCAATATTTTTAAAATCAAAAGAATGCTTTGTTAACATCCAACAATAAATCATCGCTATATAATAAATTTGATCATTAAATATCACAGTGTAAATAATTACGATTCGTCATGGCAATTATTAATAAAATAGTTACAGTCAAATAATGAATTTTGGTTAGTTTATTTACTGTTCAATAAAAAAACTGAAGCTCTTATTATAACTAAGTTTTACAAACATTATATTATAACAGATAATAAGAAAAAATATACACATAATTACATACAAAACTCTGGACTAAATAGTGAGAAAAATACATTCTTTAATTATAAATAAATTAGAGGAAGTTGACGCTTTATTTTAAGAATATCTAGGTATAATTAATTTGCTAACAGTGAAAAAAAGGCAAAGAGTAAAGAAATATATCAGAATACATTCTGGTCTATTTAATAGAATCAAATAATGAAAAATCCTTTTCGCATCATAATGGAATAAACTAGAAATAAAGAAAAAAAAAATTTTTTGATTTGAATTATAAATTTTTAGACGTTTAGTGCGCAAAAAAATAAATAAATGGACCACCCTAATAACTTTTGATCTAATGATCAGATTTTCACGTTCTAGGACTCTTTCTTAACGGTTCAAAGGGGACATGAACTCCAAAATATAGGGAGTTGCCGCAATCTGAGAAATAACTGGAGAGCTTTTCAAGTGGTTTGAAAAATTTTTGGTCCCTATAAAGTTAGTATATAATTCATTAAATTGTCTAAAAATAACTTCTCAGTAAATAGTTATTATTTTATTTAATAATAGTTGGAAAAAAATGTGAATTTTAAAGCCTACATTTTTATATCATCTTAAAAGAAGGTAGTTTAACATAAAATATAAAATTAGCAATTGACCGAGTAGCTCCTGAGAAATCAAATTTTAAATATGAAACTTTTAAAATTTGGTTTTTCAGAAATCCGAACTCCGTATTCGAACTATATGAATTTAGACCAACCTGCATAACAAGTTCTTTTTTTTTAAAAAAAAATATTTTTTAAAACTAATCAAATTTAATTAGTTTAAAAAATTTTTTTTAAGGAAAAGGATAAATATAAATCATTGGAATATTTGGGGAAAAGAAGGCTTCTTGTATCTTTATGAAAATACATTATAAGAATGCGTATGCTTCATAATTAAACAAGCTCTAATTTTTCTATACATGAGATACCTATGGCTTTTTTATATTCTGAAAACAAGGATGATTACTTAGCGAAAAAAAATACCGTTAATGTCTTTTTAATGATACTATTTTCTTTGAAGAACTAAACTGTTGCAATGGTTGGTTATAAACAACATAGTATAGCCTCAATATTATTTTGTTACCATTTTACATTGATTATAAGAAACAAATATAATATATAAATAAAGACATATTGGACACTATACGAAGCCTTCAATTTTTTTAAAGTAATATGATATGCAGTGTCATAAGTGTAATGTATATATTGTGATATATATTGATATATATTGCAAATATATTTTGCAATATAAGTGATATATATTGCAAAAGACTTATAAAATTTAAAAAAATAGTAATTATTTAATCTAATTTTTTTTTAAAAAGGGAAGGAAATGGCAATCTCAAATAAAAGAAAAGATATAGGAGAAAGATTACAAAATTTTGTGCCGGAGATTCTACGGAAGCGTGTTCATCCTTCTGTGGCTTAGAGTGCAAAAAAACAATGTCAACAACAGATGATATGTTTCTTAATCCAACCATTCAAATAAAAAGAAAACAAATCGTACTTTTGCAAGGAGTTTAACTCAAAATCTATCTATTAATAACTAGAAAGAAAAACATTTCTCGGTAGTTGGCTAAATAAAATATCTCAGAGAAATTTTAGCAGTTGGCTTCCCTGTCTATCGACATCATTTCTAGAAAATATAACGCTAACTAATAATTTAAGTATAATGCATTTATTTAAATATTTAGGAAATTATTACTTACAATCAAAGAAAATACTTGTAGAACGCGTTGTTCACTTAGATAGTTGAATCAACTGTGTGTGTAAATGTAAAAGCCCAAAAGCTGTTTCGATCCGATCAAAATAGATTATAGAAATTCAAAATAGACTTTAAATATTTGATTTTCTTGAATTAAATTTTGAAATAACAATTAAAACGAGCAGAATTTTTTATATGAGCGTGAGCTTGTTACTCAAGCTGGTTATGAGCGTGAGCACCTAACAACTTACACTTACGTCTATCTTTATTTTTCAAAATAGTGGTATTCATTGTTAAATGGCTTCATTGGTTCAAATTAGTTGTCAAACTAGGCAGAGGCACCTCCTATTTTTAGTATTTCCCACTTTTGGAGGCGATTCTCACCATGGGTGACAAGAATCTCCTTCTGTGGAAGTATTTACGTTAACTTAGGGGTTCTATTTGAAATCTATTCAACAGATTCGGAAAACGTTTTTTAAAGATATCTTTACCACTGATAAAATTGAAGATTTACAAGCATTTTATTACTGAATAATTAGTCTAGGCTAGACTGGGACACCCACGCTGGGATTCGCTGGACTTAGTGGAGGACTTTTTGATCGAACTAACCCGCATTTGCGTTACATGGAGAGGAAGATCACGAAAACCTCCCACGGTTAACTTGACTGCAAAGGGACTCTAACCCATAATCTGTCTACAACTGAGGATATTTCACGTCAGCACTGTGGTCGGTGCAAGCCGTATGCGGATTCGTATTGATCAGCCTTCGATGGGATTCGAACCCGGTTCACCGCATTGGAAGGCGAACGCTCTATCCCCTGAGCCATCGCGGCTCATGCTGACCCCATTACCACAATCATACTGTTTGTCACGAAATTGTGGAGCCTTAATCTCTGTGACCCCTCTGGGCTGTTGGGAGAATGCCTTACTTTTTTATCATTTTTTCACTAATATACAAAATGAGAGAATGGTGCTAATATAAAGCGCGAGAGTGATTCTAGTCCATAAAATATTCAAAAGTTAAGTTTCCATTTCTTAAGATATGCATTTTTTTGCATTAATATTATTAGAAATTACGATAATATTAAAAGTATGTTGGAAATTACAATTCACTTAAATCTTTTCGGATTTCATAAATTTAAAATGGCTGTTTTCTTGAGAACGTCGCGTATAAAGAAATATTTTATTGATCAGTTCTCTTCATACATAATAAAAGAAAAGAAAAACAGCATAAAAAACTAAACCCTGCACGATCCGTTTAAATATATTGCTTTCTCGAGCTTATTTGTTTTTGATGTTGTCTTCATCATGAAAAACAGCTTGCTTCTTCTTTCCTAAAATAATCTTTTTCCTGTTTTCGCTTTCTCTGAATTCCTTTAGGTTTCTTAAAACTATGAGAATGACTCTATATTTGAAATAATTATACTGCTTTTTAAAGACTGTGCGTTAGATCCGTCCTTTTAAGACAGAATTTAAGAATTGACGCACTTACATTTTTCACAAAAAGAATAATTGAGGGATTTCAAACTCTACAAAATGAATGAAAGGAAGACTTGGTAAAATGTTGTTTATTAATAGAGTGCAGCTAAAATAGTTTTTTTATGAAAAATTTTTGAATTTTTTTTTTAAACTGTAAAACTAGATAGATAAATAGAGAAAGAAATAACCTGATAGAAGGAAAGATATTGCCTGATTAAAAACTTAGTTCGCTTCAAAAATATATAAATGGAAAATATTTCCTATTATTATATTTTTGAAGCAAATGAAGTTTTTAATTAGATATTATCTTACAGTATCAGTTTCTTGGGATAATTTATTTAATAGGAAAAAAAATACTAAAATTTCATCTCTAATAAAATTATAAATATTCCAAACATCATATCATTTTAAAAATAGAAGCAAACTTGGATAGTTCAAGTCAAAGAACCAAGGAAAAATTCGAAATGATCCAAAATCTTTTCAAACGGAAGATTTAAATAAAAACCAAACTTCACGATCAGATTTAACAATCTAACTTTATCTCAGAGTATAGCTGAATTATTTATTTATTTAATTAATTAAACATATTTCACAAGTTCAATTTGTCATTTAAAAAAAAAAAAAAGAAGTCATAAAGGCGTAGAAGCATAATTAAAGCAAATAAATTCAAAATGTTACAACCTCTTTAAATCTATCATATGTAGGGCACGATCTATCAAAATGTTACAACCTCTTTAAATCTATCATATGTAGGGCACGATTTATCAAAATGTTACAAACCTCTTTAAATCTATCATATGTAGGGCACGATCTATCAAAATGTTACAACCTCTTTAAATATATCATATGCAGGGCACAAGTTAGTAAGACCGAAAGAATGGCTGCACTTCCGGAGAAAATTCACCATAACAGTATGTTCCTAGTCTTTTTTCAGGGGTGTAAGCTTTGGATTGGATGTCTAATTAATAATGAATACAGTGATGATAAAACCTTGCTTTTATTTTCCTAGGAAGACAATTTTCGAAACAAATTTTACCTTTATATTCCACCGGCAGTTGCACAAAAAATTTGAACTATACACACTAAGAACCAAGCTGAAATTTAAAAAAAAAGTTTGAAATAAACAAGTTCGAACAATCCAATTACTTTAACTGTATTATATTCGCTGTGTGCAAATTTTCCATCAATCAAATTTTTATAAAGCATATATGAGCGGGGTAAATTAGGGCATATTTCTTCGACTCACCGACGCTTCGGACAGGAACACCTAAGGCCGAGAATTTTTTATTAATCAGCATTCTCGCTACATAGAGAAGAAAACCACGAAAGACTATGATGGTAATTGTCATTCTGAAATATGCATAACATATTTCCCAACATTTAAAAACAAAATAATTATCTTATTTCATCCTTTTTCAATAAATTAAAGCCGTCAATATAATCTGCAATATTTTAATGCCACAACCTTAAATTTAGCGCACAATAAAATCTATTTTCAGAGATTCTCTCTACATCTGTCTAACACATTAGCACCGAATTCGAAAACAGTTATATGGTTGGTAATGTTTTGAATTCATTAAAATTCGTCCTCTTTTCTCCCACTTTTTTTTCCGCCATCAAATTTGAATGCGTAAGGTTAAGAAAAAGAACCTTGTCAGCAGATTAATCGTCAATACTTGAATTCCTTAAATTTTCTTGGCAAAAACTATGCTAACGTACGCATGGTACTTGCATTTTTGATTTCTTGGCATGCCTCCGGATTGTGGGGCTGCAGGACTAAGCCCCACTCTCAGATCCATTTTCTACATTTATTATTTTATTATTTCATATATACATAAAAAAGTTAATTTTCTTTTTATTTTGGATCTCCCTATATTTCTGAAATCAAACATTTTTATTGTTAATCATAACTCGATTATTCATTTAAGCAGTTTATGATGTTTAATTGCTGGCTTGTATCACTCTGAAATAAAATAAGAACAATTGAAAATACATCAATCAACTTCATCATCTTTAATTAATGGGATATACATGAACATTCCTTTTCAATAAATTATTCAAATGAAACATGTTTTCTTGTCAAATATTGGTGTCTAATACCACTCAGAGCGATTTGGGTTTACAACGCTAACGTTAAAAAATCATCTAGTCTTCAATTTAAAATTCTTTTTTGCTTTACGGCTACTTCTAACTAGAGGAGAACGCTTAGCAGTGATTTTGCAATGCTGCTAATATTTATTGGAAATGGATAGACCTTGACCCTGGAATGGTTTATGATCGTTTACTTGGATGTTTTACATTTCCCCCTCTTACTCGGGACCCGTTAAAGAAAATTCAGTGCTTCAATTTTTCCTAAAACTACCCGTGCTTATGAGTCATCATTAGAAGAAACTAATTTTTTTTCCCTTTAAACTTTCGCCTTTGCTTTTGGAATTGTTTTCATGGAATTTTAATGAACTTTCTTCAGTTAAGTATCGTTTGTGGTACTAATTAGGATTCTTTATATTTAACTTTTGCAACATTTATTTCTTAAATTTATAGTGATTAATTAAAAAAACGCACTCATATAAATTAACAAAAAAAATTTCATTTAGCAGCTCTCGTTTTTGCTTTTGGAGTTGTTTTCATGATATTTTAAACTTTCTTCAGTTACGTATCTTTTGTGGTATTAATTACAATTATTTATGTTTAACTTTTACAAAACTCATTCTTTTAATTTTTAGGGACTAATTAAAGAAAGCACTCATATAAATTAGCAAAAGAATTTTTTTTTAAGCAGCTAAAAATAAAATAATAAATCTCTAATTTTATTCACAGTCTGTTGTTTTATATTTAATAATTTATCCAATTTTCCCGATTAAACGGCGTATTTTATTTTATTAAGCCTTTTCAAGAATTTTGAGGATTATGATACCGTTGAATAATTTATTGAAATTTTTAAAGTGTACATAAGCTCAACAAATTTTTTTTTCAGGATTTAAATAATATAGTTCATGTTTTTATTTCAGTGATAAAGGATTTGCAATTAATTAGAATTCATTTAAAGTTTTTAATAAATTTAAATTAAAAAAAAACGCTTGTCAAAGGTGATGTTAAAAAAATTATCTGTCCATGATCATGTTCATGAAAAATGATCTTTCATATTTAATGCTTATTAAAATATTAATTTTCTAAAATTTTAAAAAAATATCGAGTGTTATTTCAATAGTTAATATTTTTTTACTAATGAATATTAAACATATGGAATATACGATGTATGTTTTCAGTGATTATAAGATTTTTTTTATTCTTAGTAATAGCATTTAAGAGTTTTATTATTCTATTCGGTATTTGAGTGGTATATATATTCCATATATTATATATATATATATATTATATTTGAATGATATACTAAAGATTTTCTCTTGTTTATAGCTTTTGAGTTAAACTATTTTAATATCTTAACAGAATGATTGAAATATACTTTGGTTTTCTAAAAAAATATTTTTGGTAAATTAGAAGGAATCTTTTCAGTTATTCTTGCGTTTTGTTTTAAAGATGCTGTGAGAGTTTTAGTGTATGTTGCATCTGATTTAACCGGTAAGTAAACATTGTTAATTTGAAAAATCTCTTCAACTCATGTATTTTTATTATAGTTAATTTTTTCAAAACGTAACAAGAAATTATTATAGTGTTGGCTTGGTGTAATTTGCATGTAAAGCTTCTTAAGGTATCTTGTATTTACAGACCGTGTGGTGTTTTTTTAGACATTCCACTTATACAAATTTCATTTTTCCAAGGTAAATTTTTTTCACTCAAATTTTGGTATCTGAATAAAAAGAACGCAGTTTATTTTTTACACTTTATATTAATTTGATGTTCGAAACCTTAGTACCACATTGCAAATGGGTAAAAAAAATGATGGGTTAAAAAAATATACACCTATATATTTTAATTTAAATTTTTTTTGTGTGGTTACATTGGCCATTTTAACATTATTAATATTTCAAATTAAAATCTTGATTTAAACATTATCAAGAATTGCAAGGATATTTCAATATATGAAAATAATTGATTTTACACTGTTTGCCAGAAGTTGATATACTATATATTTTAAGTGCATTTTTAAAATGATTGTTGCGAATTTACAAATGTTATTAATCTAAACAGATAATATAATATTCTGATAATAATCATATATTTTAAAAACCCTTATGCGCACTTAAATTTAACAATTTAAAATTACTTCAAGCCAATAAAGATATTTTGAATAACTTATAAATGAAATTTTTTTTTGATGTTAAAATTTGTAAATAAGATAGCAATACTTAAATACGGAATATTGAAACAACAATTACACAAAATCATAATGAGGAAGAAAATGTTATTAAAATTTATTATAAGGGGTAAGTTATCCAACAATAATTCGTATTCGGAACTTATAGGTAGTATAACAAAATTAATAATTCAGAAATATCCAAACACACAATTATTCACTTTTGTTATTTTATGAAACCATGCCAATATCCTGGAAGTTGATATAAGTGTTTGCAACTCTGAAAATTAAAAATTTCAGTATCTGTATTTTATCTTCATTATTTAAAACTTCCATAATTGTCTAGATGTTGTTGTTTTGTATGGATACGTCTATGCATATCAAATTAGTAACTTTCATGTTATACGGCCGAATACTTAAAAGTCGCTCTGTGATATTTGGATGATGTTTACATTGTTTACAATAGCTAATAATATTGATAGTTTTCCTCAAAAACTAAGCAATTTATTTTTTAAAAAAAAGTGAGTATTAAATAAGGTTCTTTGAAAATTTAAATTTTTTAAGCTGTATACAAGAAAATATTATTTTATCTGAATATTAAATGCAGATATTTTATTATTTTATTGGTTTATACAAATACAGTTGTCAAATATTTTTAATATTCTGATTTATATTAAATTAGTGTATAACTGAGATTAAATAAGATGTATAAAAAATTGAATATTAATGCATAATATAACTGTACATAAACAGTATTTTCTATTATTATAATGAAGATAATTTTTATATGCAGTGAAAAAAATATCTTTTGATCTTTTTGAATTTAATAATAGATTGCCGTGGTAGCATAAATGTCAATACATTGCGTCAGGTATGCAAAAATTCACGTTAGATTCATGATCACAGGCATTCTAAAACATAATAGTTCAGAAGTAGATAAGGTTTAAATAATGATAAAAAAAAAATTATAAAAATGACTTTTTATCTTCCTGAATTTGATTCTAGATAGCTGTGATAGTATAATTTTTGAAACATTGCGTCACGTACGCAAAACTTCAAGTTAGAATTCTGATCATAGGTAGTCTAGAGCTGTGTATTATTTCAGAAGTGGAAGTTTAAATAAAATAAAAAATATGCTGCATTTTTTAGATAATTTTGCCTCTGAAATAAAAGACGATAACTTATTTTCGATTTTCGTTTTTTTAAAAGCCCCTAAAGGTGCTTTTTTTCATTGGGTGTTTTGAAAAAGTGCTAAATTTCCTTTGTTCCAAAATGAGATTTTCTCTTTATCATGCTGATTTTTTGCCATGTATTATGCAAAAAGTGCTTGTTCTATTCAACATTTTCGCAAATTCAACCCCAATCTATTTTGGGTTCTACATTTTGCAAGAGATTCTCAATTTTAGGTTTCATTTTCCGCCCTCTGAAATCGAACCGAAAAATCTCTCGAATTTTCGCTGATTACGGGGACCAACTAAACATTGTAAAAAATTTTTCTCTCGTAGCCATGGAAAATTTTATTTCTCTTGTTAATTTTATCGTTGATGACGCGTCATTGGTCTTCGTCACTGGCAAGCTAATGGTCCTCTCGCGATATTCTATTTATAGATCAGTAACATTATCTTTGAGCTTAACTTGGGGATCATTCACTAATTACGTATTTTCATGTGGGTCCCCAGAGTAGTCAGGAATCCCAAAGTATCATCACTTCAAAATTTTCATCTCCCTATTATTTGAGAATTTTAAGAGAAATATTTTTACCTGGGGGACCATCCACCAATTGCATAAAATTTTTATAAACTTTTATCGTACTTTTTGACTTTTTTGCTTATTACTTTTTACTAATTATTGTATTATTACTTTTAAAATTTAAGTACTCTTTAGTTGTTTTATGAGATAACTCAGTAATATTTAGAGGCAGAGATTTTAAAAAAGTATGAAGTGAGAGGCTTTAAATATTTTAAATGCAGCTAAAAATCTTGTTTTTAGTTATGCAAAAAATTTCAAATTTGTCATCCTAAAAAATTTAGCTCATCTCTTAATGATTTTATTTACAAACAATTGAAATCAAGATTCTATTATTTCAGATGTGTGAAATATTATGAATGTAGGAACGATGCAATAATATACTTCTGACAAAATATTTAGCTTCAATACTCCTTGAATTTACATTTCAATATTACTTAAATATTTTTTAATCATTTCATTAAAGAAATGCTGAACCAAGAAGCAAATATAAATATTTTTTTAGGGGAGATTCATTAATTTACATTTGTATTATGAATTTATTAGAGCTTTCTTAGTTTGTTTAATTCTATACATATCTTTACAAATTCGGTATGATCAATAATATTAATCTTGTTATGTTTTGTTGAATATGCTTTTATATATTTAAATGTGAAAAATACACTCGATAACCTTTTTAAATAATAGTTAGTTATAATTTTGAATTAAATTTTTTTACATAATTTAATAAAGTAATTATTAATTTAAAAACAGAAAGAGCTACTTAATAGTGAATATCTTTAAAATTGTGTATAAATTATTCTTATGGTGACTAATTTAATCAAGAAAAGAGTTCTTTGTCAGAAACTAGTTATTTCATTATGATTACGTAAAGTCTTTGAAAATTATTTTTTCATTTTGTCAATGTATTTATTAAGAACTTTCAACAATGGGGAGAAGAAATTTTTTTTATAAATGCGCATATCTTAATTACAGGTTTCAAATTTTAACGTCAAAAAACTAGTTTTTGAAGTCAAAAGCCGGTTTTGATCAAAATCAGTGACGTCAAAAACCAGTTTGGTTTCAAAAACCGGACGAAAAGCGTCAAAACATGTCCAAATCTGATTAAAACTGTTTAAAACCTTGGGACAAGTTTCTTTATTAACATTGGAGACATTTTATTAAACATCAAATCATGCAAATACTTGCATTATGTACTATTATAATTGTAATTTACATTATATATCATTTATTAAAAATATAGCCAAAATCATTAAATTATTAATTGGTTTTTATAAATACATGGTACTCTTAATATATTATAAGTAATAACTATGAGCTGTTAATTAATATCAATCTAAATATTGATTTTAATTACTTTATGCCACAATTTAGGCAGATTTTTTTGGAAAATTTTCGGCCTAAGAAAATTCTTACAAAATTTTTATTGTTAAAAAAATGTGTCACTTCGCAAATTCTTCCTTGTTAAAAAATATAAAATGTCGAATTGTGAATTTATTAGTCTGAATTTCTTAAGTTCATGAGTGGAACCTATAATTTAAGAAAATTATTACTATTTCAATACATTTTGATTTTTAATAATTTTTAACGTATTCTAGTTTATTCAAGAATTGTGTAAAATCAAGCAAATTTCTTTTCTTATGTAAACTTTACTTTCCGAAAATATTTTAAAGAAGTTATTATACTGAAAGAAAAAGATTAAAATTTTTGGGGAAATTTCAATTAAAAAAAAAGAAAAATTGTTCTGAGGAAATATTAGGGAATGAGAAATTTCTGCACTCCTGCTTATATGTGCATAAATATTTCCAATAAATCATGAATATAATATATCCCCTGATAAGTAACCTAATTATAATTTACAAAATATATAAATGATTATTTAAATGAGTTAATAAATTTTTAAATCAATCAAGGGCTTATTTAAGTTATTATCAATATTTAGTAAATGAAATAACTTTTTAAAACTTACTGTACTACAAAATAAAATTTTCTAAGGTATATTTGTTTTGAGAAGTTTTAATGTAAAATGCATTTTTTTAATAAAAAATAATACTTTTTTTTGTAAAGGGAATTCATAGTATTGGCTTATAAAAATATACTTCATATTTTCTTCGTGTTAAGTGGATGTATATGCTGAAATATACACAACATATTTCCTAACATTCAAAAACAAAATAATTATCTTATTTAATACTTTTTCAATAAATAATATTCATTAATATAATCCGCAATATTTTTATACTACAACCTTAAATTCAGTGCAGAATAAAATCTATTTTTACATACATCTGCCTAGCACATTGGCATAGAATTCGAAAACCGTTATATGGTTTTTAACGTTTTGAATTCATTAAAATCCGTCATTATTTTTCTCGCTTTCTCTTTCGCCAACACATTTGAATGCGCAAGGCTAAGAAAAAGAGCCTTGGCAATAGATTAAATCAATTAATAGCCAATGCATTGATTCCTTAACTTTCCTCTGCGAAAACTATGCTAACGTACACATGACACTCTCATTTTTGTTTTCTTGGTTTACAGACGTCTCCTGTGGGGCTTAGACTTACTACCACACCTTGTGGGCAATTTCCAAATTTATAATTTGGTAATGTATATTTTAATTAAAAATTAAAATTAATCTTTACTTTGGAGCTTGACAGTATAGATTGGTCTTAATTTTTAATAAAAATTATGCATTATCAAATTATAAATTTGGAAAAGGGACCGGAGGATATGGCTGTAGGGCTAAGCCCGACGTGGTATCTCGTTCACCAAGAAATAAAAAATACGAGTGTCATATGTACGCTAGCATAGTTTTCGCCAAGGAAAGTTAAGGAATCCATATATTGGCTATTAATTGATTTAATCTATAGCCAAGGCTCTTTTTCTTAGCCTTACGCATTTAAATGTGTTGGCGAAAAAGAAAGCTAGAGAAATAATGACTAATTTTAATGAATTCAGAACATTAGCAACCATATAACGGTTTTCGAATTCTATGCTAACATGTTAGGCAGATGTAGAGGGAATCTTTAAAAATAGATTTTATTCTGCAATGAATTTAAGGTTGCGGTGTAAAAATATTACAGGTTATATTAATGATTTTTATTTATCGAAAAATGATTAAATACGATAATTATTTAATTTTTAAATGTTAGGAAATATGTTATACATATTTCAGCATGACAGTATTCTATTTCAGGATTCGTCATTACTATTTATCAACAATTTTCTATCTTATCATTTCTACTTAAAAGTAATTTTCTGAAATCTGATTAATGATTAACCCTTATATTTAAAAATAACGCACTTAATAGTTTCATTTAATGCACTTTATGTATTATAGTTTTATTTTTGATCTTGAAATAAATAATTTCAAGGAAATAACTTAAAATCTTGGTTTTATTAAAAACAATTAGACCATGTCATGTGCTAGGCAGTAAGTCATGTGTTTAACACTTCTGCTGAAGGGGGGGGGGGGAAGGGTACATTTTCAACGGCATAAAACTGGTACGAAAAAAGTGGTATCTAGGGTATTTACAAACTCAGGTTTACAATTTTGAGAATGCTCAATTATTCATTTTTTTCTTAATTTAATGTATTCTGCATCGTTTTTCTTTAATTTTCTCTATAAAATAAACGTAGATTTATTTATAGAGATTTTTTTAATTGTGTTGAGTATAATTTTCCAAATTTTTAACTGCCTATTGTAGGATGTATTATCTTAACGTTCTGAGGACAGCAGAGTATATACCATCATTGAAAATGTTTAATAAACATTTATTTTTCACGTTAATTTTTAATTTTTTCTTCTTATTTTCAATTCTATCAAAGCCTACATTTTTAATTCTTTTTAATAAGCATAATTTTTCTGTCTAATAAACATTAATTAATTTTTAATTTAATTTTTATCGCTGGATGATTTTACACATTTTCTTTCTTTTCTTTCAATAACAAATTCTTATTTGAAAATAATTTTTGGAAATCTAAATAATAAAAAGTAGTATTGAAAAAAAACTAAATTAAAAGTTTCAAACAGTCATCAAATATTGTTAGAATTCATTGTTTTGGAATAAGCAAACTTTAAAATGTTCGTTTGGTCAATAGCAAAGCAATTTAATTGTTGAGACGCTTTTTGATAAAACACAAAATATAATTTTAAATAAAATTTTGATATCGTGAATCAACAAAAAAAAGTATTGAATTTTTTTTTAATGAAAAATAGCTCAATTAAATAAAATAAGCGTTTTGAAACTTTTCATATGTGAACAAAGGAGTGAAAATATTTAAATTATTGCTAAATAAAGAAAAAAAAGTTTTAAATTATAGCTATTGCTTTATAAAAAATCTAAGTTCATTATTCATTGTTCAACAAAAATTTTAAAAATTGAATTTTTATTCTGTGAGTCATTACATTAAATGTAAAAATATAATAAAAGGGTAAAATTTTGAATGAATGCTTCTTGAAATTCTGAAGAAGATTCAAAACATTGAAGCACTAAATTATCACATTCCTTAGTTATTTTGCATTAAAATTTTAACTCTTTTCTTTCCGTATTAGTTTTTAAATTGAAGAATAGGTAAAAAGAAATATTATTGACGAAAAAATTATTAAAAAAAACTTTTAAAGAAAATCAAAAGAAAAAATCAGCTAAATAAGTTTTTCGGAATTAACAAATTTTAAAGTTTTACGATAGTTCAGCGAGGAAGTGAAAGAAGAGAAAATGTTTTTAACTATCATTGTGCACTTTGTTCAATACGAAATTATTTAATAACATTTTTAAATTGCGAATAATTACGTTAAATTAGAAAATATAATTTAAAGAAATATTTTGCAAACATTTTTAATTAATTTTCCCATTCCTTAGCTTATTTCATAACAAAATTTTAATATCAGTTAAGGTGAAGATTTGGTTGAAAAATCAAACCATAGCGAAAACTAAAATAAAAAATGAATAAAAAAAAATCACACAAAAAAGCAGTTAAATTAAATGTTTTGACACAATTAAATTTTGAATTATTTTTTTTAATTAATTCCGAACATTGAAGCAATATAGATCATATTTCTTATATTTTATAACGAATAAATGCATAAAGTAATAAGTTATGAAATTTGGAAGAAATATATTTCGAATAGTCAAACAGTATAGTTTTTAGCCCAAAATATTTTTTCACTAATTCGTTTTTGCGAATCTTCTATCAAACTAAGTTCAATTAAATAATTTATCAGGTTTTATTTCATTAAAATTTTTTATTTTGTACAAAAATTTGTTATTCTTTTTCTGATTGTATGATTTTTTTTCAGAATTGCTGTCAAAATAAAATCCGCTGACTCACAATTTTAAATTTTAACTTACTATCGCCTTGTCAAAAATCTGCATTTTTTTTAACCGTTACGGCATTCTGGTATGCCGTAATATTGCTTCAAGTGTATTTAACCTTAAAAATTATGTTCGTTATTTCGTAAAATCTACTTTAATCTTTTCTATTAACTTTAAATGTAACATTTACTTATGTTTCATTTGATGCTCCATAGATGACGCCTCATGCTTCACTACATGAAAACAAAACTTCAAATGAAGTTAAAACAGAATTACAAATTTTAAAGTTATTTTTCGTTTTTATTTAAGATGGCAGGTTCAATTAGTACGGGAAGTGATTTAATGCTTTGTTTAAATTTAAGGGTTGTGTTTTCTAAACTAGTCTGCTACCTTAAAATTTTCATTGATTATATGTAACTGTTTTGTTCTCATTAATTATAAAGGAAAAAATATTGGCATACAAAGATAACAAACAATACATGTAAGCATAGGAAAAAATATTACATAAAAATGTAATATAAATACGATTTCTATTGTTTCAAATTGTACAGCAGAGTTATAGTAAAAAGGGAAGATGGAAGCATGTCTTCAGAGGGATATAAGTCCTAAAAGTGTTAAAATTTCTCTCACAAACAGTTTTTTTTTTTTAAAACATTTACAAATGAATTTGCGATTATCCCACATATTTAACCACTACAGCCACAAAAATAGTGGTTTATAAAAAGTATTTTGATAATTTTTATTCTAAAAAAATGATAGCTTATCACACAACAATTTAAAATATGATAAACTAGAATAATTAAAGTTTGAATATATTATAACCACTCAAATTTTTTCGTACTTTAAATTTGAACATTATTTCCATCCTACTTTTCAAAAACGTAATATTTTTTCCAGCATTTGTAGCACAAAATTTACGCCTACAGCATGATGGTTATAAATACAGCAATGCAGTATTAGCGTCTTCACCTAAATTCAAAATATGGCTTTGAGGCTTTTTGTTACATTCTTTACTCATAAGTTTAGAGGTTTGGTGATCCCCTAATACTTATACTTAGGAGAAATCCTTCAGAGTAATTTCGGCACTAAGGCACATTTAGGACGTGAATCTTAGTGCATAACCTAGATTAGAGTAGTATTTCCTAACTGGTGGCCTGCGAAGGGAGCTCAAGTAATACACGAGGTAGATCATTATTAAAGATTAACTAATTCACAAAATTATTTAGTAAAATAATTGAATGGAAAGTGTATAATTCTAGTTCGAAATTTTAATTCGAAGATTTTTCTCTTTTTTTTGTTGCAAATATATACTATAACTGCAAAATATATACTATAACCCACTATAACTGCAAAAATTAGTTTTTACCGGGTGGAAAAAAACCGTTTTTTCATTTAATATCTAAAACAACATATTTAACATAATTTGTTGAATGATTCTTAACAAATATTCATATTTTAACTGTAGAGACTAATTATTCACTGATCTTTATGGCAGTGACTTTAAAGGAATATTTAAAGTTATTAGTTTTTTACTACTGTTGTAAAAAAATAATTAGTGAAATTTTATGCGAATAAAAAACGTGAAATTTTTTTAAAATTTTGATTAATAAAAACGGAATTTCATAGTCCATAATTTCTTTGGTATAATGACACTTTTGGGATAAAAACTGAAAAATCGTCCCTTAAAGCAGATGTACCCAGGACGGTAGTGCCAACGAAGAAGGAGAAGAAATGTTTTACAATTGGACAAACACAAATAAAGCCTTACAATTTCATTTCAGGGATCTGATATAAATGAAAGAAAACCAATTTTAGTTTTAATTCAAGGAAACATTAAATAAAATAAATTTTGTTTAAGTGTATTCAAATTCAATAAAGAATCACATGTTTGCGTTAATTCACAATATACAGCAAAGAACTACATTAACTGACTATACGATAGATATTCCCTAGATATATGACCATGCTCTAGATTTTTTCATGTTATAAAATGCATAAAACTTATTAATTTGAATAAAAATTTGTATCAACTCTTAGTTCTAAACTTTAATCCATTTTTTTCCTTCAAATTTTGGGGTTTTAGCTTATGAAATTACACAGTTTAACATGATGGCAAAATTTTTATATATTTAAATAAATAAAAAAATGTAAGGTTTATTGGTTAAAATAATAAATCGTTTTAAAACTAACACTCGGCTAGTTTTACGCTTTTTTTTAAAAAAAAAGTCTTCTTATAAAGTTTTGAGTTAATTTTTGCCTTTTTCAAATTTTTATAAGGTTTTTACTGTTGTTTTTTCTCCACTTTTTTTAATTAATGGAAATAATTTTCATCAATATTTTTATTTGTTATGATGTACTAAAAGTTATTTAAAGAAAGCAAAATCAGAAAGTCTTTTTTGTATTTTTAAATGTAAATCTTTAGTGTTAAACGAAAATGTGATTTTAGCGGTCTCTTCCCTCACCATCTCAGATTTTGCTTTAAATTTTTGATTTTTGTTTTCTCGATGTTTTTTTTCCGTACTTGTCAAACGTTTGATGATAGTGTATTCTTCTACCTCACTATAATTTAAAAAAAAGGGTATATAAAGGTATCTGTTATTAGAATAGGAAAAATTTTGCTTTGTAATTCTTAGAACTTCTGCGAGTTTTTTCTTAAAAATATAGAATACAGATTACCAACCTTTTTTGGATCACCACCATCTTTGCAAGGCAAATATTTTTCAACGTTCCCTTGAAAAAACAAACATATATTAAACAAGTAATTTCTTTTCAGTTCTATAATATTTTCGATACGAAACACTTTTAACTATGACTTTAATTTATTAAAGAGAATTCTGGTTTTAAAATTAGTCGTAATTTTTTAAGGACATTTCAAGGAAAGCACTTTTTTTATTAAATCGTAAGTCTTAAAGTTTTTTTTTTAATGATGTAAACAACGATTATTACATTATATATAGAAATAAGTTACTCTACTTTGCAATGGTAAAAAATTATTCACTGCAAGAGTGTAAATTAACTTTTAATGAAATCGTAATAAAAATTCCAAACTACTGTAACATTGTGCTCACGTGAAAATATGTTGAATTAATTTGTAAAAAATTTAAATAAGATTAGTTAAAGATTTGAGAAACGAAAAAAAATCGTCTCAAACATTTTAGTGTTAAAATGTTTTGTATAGAACATCAAATGGTGTGTTGAATATTACACTATAAAATTGGTTGGTATTCTTTTTTTCTTAATAAGTTGTTAATATAACGACTGCTTTAATAACATCTAATGTATTCATAGTTAAATATGTATTGATTTTTCGATAGAAAGCAAAATAAAACTATTACTTTTAAATTGTAATTGATATTGAAAAGAAAATTTTGATGCAAGTTCTTACATATTCCCTAGAATGTCCTAACATCTCTTAGCTAGAAGTCTTCAATGCCGATTAGGGGGACACTAGCACTCACGTTTGGAGCCTATGTCATAAACCAATAAAATAATGTAATTAGTAATTTTGGTCAGATAATTTAACACTGTACACTGGTTCACTTTTTAATTTTTTAAAATTTATTATTATTAATACTTAACTTAAACAGAAGAAAACCATTTTGGAAAATGTCTAGAAACTAAGAATTATTAAATTACGCAAAGATATTTATAAAAATCTAAAGGCAGATAAATGCATAATACTTAATTAGCATTCAAAAAATGTTAATTGCTGAATTGTATTGGTATAATTTTGTTAGAAAATATAATTGGAGAATTTAAAATGCCATGTGCCATATTTCTCCAAATCTTATTAGATGATGATTTTGTATTTTACATGTTTTGCAAGATATTAAAGAATAGCGTAAATATCCAACACTACATAAAATTAAATAGCGGGTATTAAAAGCAACTTTTAGAAAACCATATAAGGCTAGTCAACGTTTGGTTTTAAACCTGAGACTGCTTGAATGGAAGGTTCTAGGGGTCTCAAAACTATGGTACGCGGGTTGAAACTGGCCCACTAGTATCCCAAATCAGTCTTGGTGATCCGTCACAGTTTATTTTGAATATATTATCAAATTCAGAACATGACATTACAATTGGGAAATACTAAAAAACTGGCGTGCATAATGAGGTTGAACGTTTTAAATGAAGTTAATGATATGAGATCTCTCCCCCCCCCCCTCTGAAACTTACAGTAAATTATGTACTTTCACAACATAGATGTCTCTGTCCTGGCTTATTTCCGAAAACAAAACAAAAATTTTGCTCTTATATTAAACTACAATATAACTAGCGGGCAAGTGAATCAAAATACTGTATTAAATAAGCGGATTAATATTCCTTAGTTAAATTTAAAATGGTCCTATCAATGTTGTTAGAAATTACGATATTCTTTTAATTTTCCAAGGCTGGGACAAGGAAGGCAACTTCCTTCATCCATATAAATTGGGTCATTGCTGATAAGTCTGGTATCTTGAGATATTATGAGAAAGTCAGTGTAACCCTTAGACTAGAAAAAGGTCTAGATATTCTTGCTCTTTGAAACTAATACGTTTGTTACAATGTCTTTGCTATTAATAAACGTTTTATTTTTGGAAGAATTTAGACACTATTCGACTATTTCATATTTAATTTTTTAACCGTCATTAAACAGCCGACCCAATTTTATGGGTTTACGACTACTAATGTTCAACTCCATAGCCTTGTAATTTTCAATCCAATCCAGGAGACAAGGGAACTCCTGGATCGAGTATTGAGAGAAATTTTGCCTTCGTAGAGGACTTTTTGATGGAGTTAATCCGCATTTGCGTTACATGGAGAGGAAGACCACGAGAATCTCCCACGGTTAGCCTGACGGCAAGGGGACTCTAGCCCATGATCCGTCTACCACTGAGGATATTTCACGTCAGCACTGTGATCGGTGCAAGCCGGATGCTGAGCCATCGCGGCTCCTATTCAAATATTGTCACTAAAAATTAAATAACTACACATTCAAGTTGACAGATAAAAATGCACAACTTATAGTTTTGTTTGATACCAATATTTTATACACTGTTTCAATGTTTAATGTTTAGTGTATTTTACGAGCCGTCATTTCTTTGTCATACATTCCTTTTTCATAATAGTGTTGAATTGTATAAAAAAATAATTATAAATCAAGGTCTTCATTCGTTTCAAGGTATTTCTTCTCTGTAAATCAAATTTGAACTGTATGAACTTTACTAATTGTTTTATGGTATGTGAATTAAATATTTCCCCATTACAAATAGAAAAAAAATTACAGCTTTTAAAAATTTTCATAGGACAAGTAAAGGTTGGTAAAATAAACAAAAAAATGTAGCATTAAACATATTTGTTCAACAAGGATATCAAATATAACTGAATAACTACATAAACTCAATCCACTTTTGACTGGTAAAATCACGTGCTTTTATCAGACGTTTCATAATGAATAAATATAGCTGTTTAAAAACATGAAATCAAATGTTTTTAAATTACAGAACATTTCGATTAAACAGCGAAATCTACAATACTGGGGAATCAAAAAATAACCAATATTAACAAGTTATCGTATTCAATTTCACTTGCAATTAGTATAAGTATGTTTAATTTAGATTTAAGTTATAAAAACGTTTTAAATTTCTCTCTTTATGTTAAATAACCTTAATATAATATATAAATATTAAGTATTCATTAAGAAAATAATTATTATTGAATATAAAATTTATATTTGTACCTAACAATGATGTCTTCCTGAGATATGAGCCATTATTTTGTTTACGTGAGAAAAGATATATTTTTTAATTCAAGCTCTGTTCCTGTATCCTTTCTGTCTAGGATGCTCTTGTAATTGGGATTAAAATATACTGGTCAATAATTTAAAATCACTATTTATTTAATCTTTTCATCTTTTTTTTCTTAATTTTCTTTTTGAATTTTTATCGAGCCCTAAATTGAATAATAAATGAAAAAATATATTTTTAATAACGCTAGAATGAAAGTACCTTAATATTAATATTATATGTTTGAGCCACAAATTAGGCTACACATGTGACAAAAATATATAAGAGATTTGTGAAAGCATAAAATTTTTCAATTCTTTTAAAAAAAAATAGAGGAAAGGAATGAAATCAGCATTTTAAACAAAATTGTTTTGAAAATTTGCTTAGTTGAAGCCTTAGTAGTAGATATTTATTTATTGATTAAACTGTTAGTCTGGAAATATTTTCTTAGCTCCAGTTATTTTTAAAATTAAAACAAAATGTTTTTCGCTCACTTTTTTCTGTCATAAAATATATTAATGATAAGTATTGATCATATATATCATATTTGCGATAATATTAAAGGTTAAAATCTAAGGTTGCTGCAAAAGTAAATGAAAAGTTATTGAAGCAAGAAAATAATTTTGTTGGGATTCTTTTTCAAAAAATGTTTTCCGTTAATATTAAGAAAAATCACATTTTTCATTTGCGTAATTAAAATTTTTATTTTTTCTGTAATAACAAACAATAATACATAAATATGTTTAAAATCATTGCGAGTCAAAAAACTGTGTTCATTACCGCGGGGATAAATTAAATACTTTAACCGTTATTTTTGAAAGTGAAATTAGTCCAGTTTTTCGTAATTGAGATTTTTAAAGGTTAGCGTTTGAATGAATTTAAAAATATTGATAAAGATAAATTAATCTGGGTGTTGTTTTTAACACTATAATATAATTAAATTTTAAAATGCAGTAATTACTATTAAAATCGCAAAAATAAATTTTTTTAGCTCCAAATGAACTTACTCCGCTTCCAATAATTACATTTTATAAGAAATAAAACCAAGAAGAAAGTTAGTCCAAATTTTATGCACATTAGATTGACTGAAATAGATTTTCTATTGTAAAAAATAATAATTAAATGTAGACACAAAATTAATTTTATTATTATTCACAATTCATTTTTTTTTCAAGTTAAATAGGTGGTACGTAAGGCAGTAAACTCTTCATATTGCTGTACTTCTTTAGTGTTGTGGGGCTCGACGTTTTGTCCCTTTAACGCAGAATTTTATTTAACTTATTTTTCTCCCTTTTTAATTACTTAATTAATTTTTGGTCAAAATAAATGAAAAACATTATATTTAGAATTTTAATAATTTATGGTTATGAAATACAGCTTGAAACTACGGTATCTTTTTCTACGTTAAAGGTAAAATCTTTCAAACATGGCTCACTTCCAAATAATTTTTCAAATTTGCACTGGTTTGCAGGAACTAGAATTCTCAAACTTGATAACTTGAAAACCCTGTTATATTTAAAAAAAAATTTCCCTTTAGCATTACGTACCCACCTAATATTAATTTAAATTCCATGTCGAAGAGTTTCTTCTCAAAGCCTTGTTATGTCGAATATTTTTCGAAATGGAAAATGAATTTTTTCGGAAAAATCACAATGTAAGGTTATTGTAAATCAATTCTTTTCTATTTAATGTATAATTATTTTTGTCCCATTTTAAAAAATAAAATAATCATTGCTGTATTTAGACTTATAGTCAACCCTCATTACATACATAATTATTAGTAATTGTTCTTATGTTTCCTGACTACATTTTAGAGAACTATTTTAGAACATATTTTTCTACTTTTTAGAAAATATTTAGCTCTGAACTTGTAATCTCGAAAATTTTTATCGTCGCCTTAACTTTGAGATATCGAGAGTATTCAGATATAAGAGAAACAGTTATTCATCTTTCAAATTTCTTTATTTTACAAAATTAATTATTAATAAATATTTGAATATGAATGAAAAAACTGTTTTTCAAACTACTTTATTTGGGTTTTATATTTTAGTGCAAATATAATTATAATAAGTTTCCGATATCTTTAGTAACTATGAGACTGTTTTTATAATTAAACATTGGCAAAATATAGTTTTACTTGCAATTAGAGAGTCAGAAAAAAGATATAAAAGGGATACCGGTATCCTATCTGCATCAAAGAGTTATACAGTGACAACGTAATCTTGTTGAAATTTCCTAATTTATTCTTTTTTTACTATTTGCTATATAACAATTATATGACTTGAATAATACGTACGTTACGTACGCACGCAATTGATTGGTATAGAAAACACAAACCAAACTGTGGGAAAGTGGGAACAGGGCAAACTGGGGGAACTTGTGAGAAAACAAATAAAAAATTGTTTCAACTTTATTAGAAATGAACTATTTCCCTGTCAAAAAATGTTTTTGCGGTAACATTTTAGCTTTCACTTTCAAAAATAACGTCTCTTTCAAAAGCTCATTTTGAATCTCAGGGTAATAATATGGTATTTCGAATAACTTCAGACAATATTGTGTATCATAATATTTAATCATTTACAAACAGTACATTAAAACATTTACGGATTTACGAAATTGAAATAACTCGTCACTGTTCCGGTCGAAATGTTTGTCTTTATTTGCAAAAAATGAACTGTGGAAAAAAGGGAATTTCCGAAGAAAACAGTAACAAGAAAATCGTTGGGTTGAAATTTTCCAATCTAGCGGTGTTTAACAATCCGTTTTTTTAAGGTAAAGTCTGAAAGGTTAGGGAAATATATTGCATTCATTATAAAAAGCAAACGTCGACTTCCATATTTTTTTTCGCTTTCAAATTAATTAACGAACATTCCAATTTTGCTCCACTGCTCTTTTATCAATGATGCCTAGTCTCATAAATTCACTAAGAAGAGAAATAAAGAATAATATCTAGAATCTTCAAGTTGCAGCGATCATAAAATATCTTTTTCCTGTGGAAGTGAGTTTTTGCCATTAAATGCTGTCATCAGGCGGCCGAAGTTTTTTTTATTTATTTATAACGAACTTCCGTCATCACTAGAAACTAATTTTGTTAGTAACTCAATTCAGAAAAAATATTTTCTGAAGAATGAACATACTTATCAAGACAACACCAATAATATTCTTGATTTATAGGAAATGGAAACAGTGTTTCATGATTGCAGCTGTCAAAATGGCCCGCATCCTATCGTAATGGTCCAGACATCTACGAAAAACATAACGCTAATTCATATAAAGAGTTTCACAGGAAGCATTGCAGATCGTTCTTTAGCGGTAAGTAGATTTTATTTAAACTGTAGAACATTTTGCTTTATTTTTTGAACAAATTCTTTTGTCCAATATTTTTTTAACTTTAAAAAAATGACTAATTAGCCAATATATTAGTTTTGATTTAAGATTTATACATTGTTAAAAATTTTGATGTATCTCAATGCCTAAATAGGTGACAACTACTTTACGCCTAGGTGGTGTAGTAAAGCACCTTGCATAACTCATGGACTACAATGTTCTTGGACTTAGTCTAAAGAAACCGCTATTATTTTTGTTGTTTAATAACACTAAAATTTATAATTACAGTTAGATAAGATACGTGTAAGAGTCAGTAAAGCTATTTTTAAAATACAGTGTAAAGTAAGAATCATTAATTTAGAAGACATATAAAGACTAATTCCTGAAATAAATCTTTTCCGCTACCCTCTACTCAGATAACTATGAGGAATTAATATAATTCAGAATTTCGATAGCTCAGAGGATAGAGCGTTCGCCTCCCAATGAGATGACCCAAGTTCTAATCCCAGGGGTGACTGGTGGATACGAATTCTGTTCTCGGCTTGCACCAACCATGGTGCGGACGTAAAAATATCCTCAATGGTAGGCGGATCATGGTTTAGAATGCCATTCTCATCGGGCTAACCACAAGAAGCTCTCATGATTTATTTCAGCATGTAACGTTAATGTTACTTCCATCAAAAAGTTCATCATGAAGACTAGATCGTCCCAACGCTTGATCCAGGAGTTTCCTTGTCTTCTGGGTTGGGTTCAAAATTACAAGACAATTGAGTTGAACTTTGATATCGTAAACTCAGAATTTCTTCAACTCCGGCTATAAATTTAACTAAAATAAGCATGCAACACGTCTCCTCAACAAATTATCATTAAACTACACCGTTGCGTTCGATAACTCGATTTGACACGACAATCATAATCAACGCCAAATTTTTTGATCTCAACTGTATTTACCCTACTAAAAAAAAGAAAACTGTTATGTACGAAGATTTTCTGTGCAGTTTTGTTACAGAAACTTTATGTCAATGTGGTTATTTTGTAGCATATATAAATTCTTTACTGTAAGAGATTTTCTGAGATATTAGAGAATTTTTGTTTTGTGTTGCTCTTGTTCAAATTTTTATAATCCATATTTCTATAATCCATGTAATAATTTATGCATTCAACCAAAAAATAATCATTAGTCATTTTGATCAATAGTTTGCGAATTCATTGTTAAGCTTAAAAGTAATAGATAATAATTTTGTATAGGTTGCGCATGAACTTCATAATGTTGGGAAAGAATTTTAATGTGTATTTATTTTATTAATATTAGAATAAATATACATTTCAGTTTGACTCTCTTCAATAAACGTAAATAGATAGTTATTTTAAAATTTCCTATTATTATTTTTCATAAATTCGACAGAATGTTTGAGTAAGTTGATGTCATATTTTAAATTTGAGAAGAAAAACATTTTTCTCCCTCCAAAAAAGGAAAACACGTTTTCCTTATTCTGAAAGGAATCGAAGTCTTAAAAAAGAATAGAATATTAAAAAAATATATATATATAAAAAATTCGCATTATTTGGCACTTTGAAATAATAGTTTTTTTATTTCTTTAAATTTAGAATTGAAAAAAGCGAGACTTTTTCATTTATTATTTGGCACCTTCAAATAATGAAAATTGAGTTAGCGCCAAGAACTCGATGTCTTTTTTTACGAAAAAAATTAATATTACTTGCAAGCAAATGGTTTTAAGGATGTTCTAAAGCTCTCAGAATAATGCATTAACTCTAGAAAGCGTAGCGTCTTTATTTAGAGACGACTCTAAAACAACATCATAAACTCTTAGAAATACATTTTTTGACATGAATTTGGAATAAATTATTTTTAAATATTCCTAATTTCTCTTTTTAAACGAAGCATAAATAGCAGCATATCTCATGCATTTTGCTGATAATATAGTTTCATTTATTTTATTTTTATAAAATATACTGACATACGTTTTTTTCCCCAATATTAAGAAGAAATGTGTAAATTTGTTTAATTGCTGATTAATAAATTTGTTTTGCAAATATTTCAATAAAAACAATTGCACTAGTAATTGTTTTTGCAATTTTTCATAAATTTGTGTTGCGATAGTTATTAGGTCTTTTGCATTTTGTTTCGTAATTTTATAAATTTATTAAATTTTCAGCAAAACAAGTTTTAAGCAGGATTTATTTAAGTAAATTTCCAGTTTATTTCATTATAATTTAATTTTGATGTGCAAAATTTTGCATAAAATAGAAACTTGTCCATTTAAGCGTTAAATAAAGACATTTTAGAAATAAGAGGACCAAAGAAAAGAAAAAATGCTTATGACCATTTTTCGCGAAAATAACGATGACCCGTGGTCTTTATATGTTTACCCACAAAATGAAATGTAATGTATGAAGTTTTTTTTAATCCCATTTAAAATTCCATTTTCAGTTCTTATTTCTTCAATTTATATTTAACAATATTATTTTACAGCATTTCTGATTAACAGATATGCTTTTTGTAATATTTTGCTCTTATGTGTTTTGCTGTTAATTGTTTAAATAGAATTTCGAGCAAAAGAGCATTAGGTAATTTCTTCTTAAGAAACTGTAAAAAAAAAATTATATTAAAAGACATGATTTTTTTAGCATTAATAATAGGTGAATATTTACGTCAACTTTAAGAAATGAAGTATAATATTTTTTAAATATATAATTTAAAAAATATTTAATCTAATAGTAAAAAGTTAAGTTTAATAAAAAAAAATTCAAAAATTCTTTTGAAAACTATGAACATCTCATAAACACTGTAAAACACTTAGAATTTATCTTCGATGAATTTCCCTTTAATTTTTGTGAATTAAAATGGGTACATGCAATGCCGGAAATCCAGCCATATTTGAATGAGTCTATTATTTTCTAGAATTATTCTTCAACTCATAAAAATGAAATTTTATAATTTATATTTAAATATTTGAAACGTGAATGCCTTCCAGAAATGAATTCATAAAAGCTCTTGATGCAATCTTGTTATGCAATCAGAATTCTGATATTGTCTTATTATTTGAAGAATCAAATGATCACGTGCTAAAAAATAATAAAATAACAGTAATTTAATGGTGTCATTATCAGAAAGACCTTGGCCTTACTCTGAGTTTTCGTGATTTTGCTTCAACTTTAATTTCTTTTCAGTATTGCCACAATCGAGTATCCAGCTATGAAAATCAGGTCATTGAATCATGATTCGTGCGAGTACGTTACTTCTAAAATTTAAAGAAATTTAATATGAAACTTGAAGTTTGATTTTTTACGAAAACTTTTTTTAAAAAGACTTATAGTTAAACCTAGGATGAAAAATTATTAAATTATAATATTTATAAAAACCAAAAATAAAGCAAGTTTTCTGTGATTTTGAGCGAAAAAGAAAAGAACAAAATATTTGGTGTAATTTACATAAATCGTGCTGATAAATACTTGCTATACTAAGTAAATTGCTATACTAAATACTAAATAAATTTTTCGGATATTTTGTTCCGTTTATTTGAAGTTTATCTTAATGTATGTTGCAAGAATTTCTTTTAATATTTTTAACGAAATGGCTTTCTTTTTTTTTTTTTTAACAAAACGACTTTTCAACTACTTTTATTAAGAAATTTGTAATTAATTCTAGTAACATATTTTAAGCTAAACTTTAAATAAAATAAATATCTGGAAAATTAATTGTGATTATGTCAACTCCATTCTAATAAATTATACCTAGAATTATATTTTTTACTTTTTCGTACAAAACCGTAGAAGAATTGCTTTTCTTAAAATTTTTTAAATTATTTTATTTTGAAACTTTAAGCGTTACTCCAGCACTGTATTGTTAAGCTCATAAAAGTTTGAAAATAAAATTGAGAATTATTCATTGATTTTTATCATTTCCTCTCGAAAAATCTCGCCAAGAACTTAGTGCCTTTTTAAATAATATTTTAAATATTTGCTCGTTTTAAAACCCAGTCACTTCTTCACAATAAGATTGTTGTTGTTGACCTATGACACTAAAGCAAAGAGAAGGAGCTTTTTCTTGCTTTTCAGTGGCACCATTTATGACTGAGAATTCGACGTCTACCCCACACATACATCAAACCCCGTTTTATAGGAACCCATATATAGGATGTATCAATTCATATATCCATTCATTCATCCACAGATCGTAATTTTGACCTTAACCAGAGAACGATCAATCCCATTTAGTACCCCGAGATATATGATTTGTTATGGGAGTATGGAGGACTTTGTGACCCGACAGATGTAACGTGTACCAGTCACCATTTGCTACACGGAGAATTTTCGGCTGGCGGAGATCAAGCTCACGACCAATTGGACATGGGTTCAACGCCCTGCCAACCAGGCCATCTTGGCCCTACAAAGAAATTGTACATACCGTTAAAGATTTGAGCTTTACTTTGAGTTAAGGGCAATCAAATCAAAAACGAGTTTTTTTTAAAATTGCTTTGGAGAAAGAGTTTTGAAAGAAAACCCTTATGATATTAAATTTTCTAATGTTTTACGGATTAAACTATTAGGGGACAGATTTTCAAAATTGTGTTTTTATCCCTTTCCTATTTTGATAATAACGAGTTCAGGTTCAAATTCTCGTCGAATAAATTGCTTATTCAAACAAATCTTATTTTGTAATTTAGTTAAGAACACAGACACACTGTTAGTTGTTGACAAATATTTATCGAAAAAATATTTTTTTTGTTGAAAAATCCAGAGGTTCATCATAGTTTGCCAAAAAAGATACTTCTTTCTTTTATTTTTAAATTTTTTGATTATTATTTATAAGCTTTCCTGAATAATCACAAACTTTTACTTAAATTAAATCACGCCCCGAAATTTCAATCACATATCCAGTAGTCCTCAATTATTTCCTCAACTTAAAAATAGATTTAAACATCGATTTAAAATGTTACCAATATTTTAATGAAAACTTTGTAATTTTAACTCTTTTGATATAGTATAAAATGAAACTGTGTGCATAAGAAAAGAAAATGGAAATAATTTTTTAAAGGTATACATTTTAAATACTATACGAAATATTTGATTTTTTTTAAAGATAAAATATTTAAAAAAATGAATAAGTAATGAAAACATCGAAGTGTTTTTTATGATACCACTGAAAAAATCAGAATACAGATTAACAACTAAAATTTATAAAAAAATAAATAAATCTATTGAAATAATCAAAATTTCCTTTAAAAATTTCGCGGTTAAAGTGCGTAAACAAGCGGATATTCGTCATTGTAATTTTCCTAATTTTAAAGGCCTCATCTTAAATGTTATTAGTGTTAGTGTCTTAAATGTAATCAATAATTTATCTTCAAAAAATAATTAAACTGTTTAATTTTTTTAAAATTCTGAAAATTGTTGAAAAAATTCAAAATTTTAAATCCTTAGGCTTTTTTTATTTTAACAGATTTTCACAAATTTTTTTTTATTAGTGCTTACAATATTCATATTAACAATTTTGTACATTCATTTGTTGATATATCAATTAGAATATTTTTTATGGATTATTTTGTAAAAAAGTAGAAAAAAATGTTAAAAATTCCTGTTAGGTATATATAAACATGCTGTAAAAATTGTAATACCTCGTACAATGCTTATTCCATGCACAGTTTAAATAATTGTATTATACTTAAGATAAAAAAGTTTACTTTAAGGCTTTATCTTAAATAGAAAAAATTCCTTATGGATTTAATTAAGATTAAAACACAAAATTATCATCTATAATAAAAAGCACTTTAAAGTCTGTCTGCTGAGTAAGTTTCTGAATTAGGGCAATCTAAAATCGTTCATAACTTTATTAAAAATGTATATAGAGAGATGATTTTTTTTCAGTGCATTTGAAATAGTTTGAAGTTTTATTATAGGCAATAAATTTTTTTCGACATTTTGGTCATTTTGGGTACTGTGACCCCTTTATGTAAACATTTAAATGGATAAGAGTTTTTATTTAAGCAATTGCTATTAAAATACACTCTATAACAAAAAAATCGACGCACCAAGAAGAAGTTGTCCGATTGAAACGAAAATTGGTGGATAGGAAGACAATGCACAGAATAGTAAATGATTAAAATTTCAGAACAATTGAATAATTTATTGCAGAGTTACAGTAACAAGTTCAATAGGGTGTTGACCCGCCTCTAGCCTGGATACAAGCTGCCACACGGCGTGGCATAGACCGATAAAGCTCCCGGATGGTCTCTTGCGGTATTTCCTGCCAAATTCGATCCAATTGTCGAACGAGGTCATCAACATTCCGTGCCAGATGCAATCGCCTTCCCATCATATCCCAGACATGCTCGATGAGAGAGAGATCAGGTGATCTGGCAGGCCAAGGGAGAGTTTGACAAGCTTGCAGACAGTTCATGTGGTCTGGCATTGTCCTGCTGAAAAATCAGCCCAGGGCGCTGTAAAAGGAACGGTAGCAAAACAGGTCTTAGGATGTCGTCGACGTACCTCTGTGCAGTATGTGTACTTCTAATGACGACCAAAGGGGTCCGACTGTCAAAGGAAATGGCACCCCAGACCATAATGCCTTGTTGAGGACCGGTGTGGCGTGCAATAGTGAAGGCAGGATTTTCCCTCTGCCCTGTGCGTCTCCAAACACGTCTTAGATGATCGTCAGGACACAGTTGGAAGCGGGATTCGTCGCTAAAGACTATACGTCCCCAGTCGGCATCATTCCAGCTTGATCGAGCCAAAACATTCATGCATACGAAATTTCAAAGCAATCGGATGATTGCTTCTTGGTGCGTCGATTTTTTTTGTTATAGAGTGTATAATTAAAAATTATCTGTCACATCAAAATAAGAATATTTGACCTTTATTAATTATTTTCGAATCACTCAGCCTGTTATAAACAAATACAACTGTGAAGGAAATTATCTATAATTAATTGTCTTCACATCTCATTTCATGTGTTTATTCTCATGTGCTTTATTTAATTTAAGACTTTTGTTAAGGATAAAAATAATTGACAAGTGTTTATAAACAGGAAAATAATTTCTTATAGATAATGTAAAAAGTAAATTAGTTACTTTTCATGTGGATTAAATCTTCATGCTTAGATGTTTGATTTCCTGTTTTCATTTGTCCAGTAAATAAAAAACGACTGTACATTGCCAGTTTTGTGCTATATATGTATAAATCTAAACAACTTGAATAGGGCCCTGATAATGGGACATACTCTATTTTATGTTCTGTTGTGGTATTTTCTTCAGTGCCGAAATATCGAGGGAAACACTGAGAGGCCAAAGGAAATTACAAAGCAAACTACAAAGAGTTAGAAAAAACAGTTAAGTAAAAGGGTTAGAAATCAAATCAATAAATAGAGGTAAAATAAAAGGTACTTTGGAAAAGTGTGAAAACAGTAGATGTTGCAAAATATAGAACGATAAAAAGGTTTCCAACCATTTGGAAAAAGTGGTATACTTTAAAGGTTATGTGGTTAGTATAATTGTTAGAATTTTACAAAAAATTAGATAGTTAATGCTGCTTGATAGAAGAAATATCAAGAAAAAGGATTTGATTTCACCTTCTAAGATCATAAAGAAACATTCGATGAAGAACATTCATAAAGAAATATTAGAGGATGGTTTGACCCGTTGTAAGGGAGGTTTGACCAATGGGAATTAAAATGTTATTAAAACCTATACATAATTGCTAAAAATTGCAAAGAATTGTTAAAGAAAACAATTGTATTATACTGAATAATTATTTAGATGAAAAATAAAAAAACATTAAAATAGATAGTAAAAGTAAATAATGAGTAGACTGGCTTTTAGTACTTATATTAATCTAATTACATACCGAAATAAACTTTTTTTTAATCATTATCAATGATAAATTGTAAAGAAAAGATGTACTTGTATTTCATTTGAAAAAAAAAACAACACTTTTTGTGGACAGAAGAAACGTCAATGAAATAATAAAATTTAGAAGAAAGTTTTGACTATTGGAAACAGTCTATAACTGCTAAAACCTTAAATGTTAGTGGAAAAAATGAGTAAAAGAGGGACATAGAGATAATAATAGTTAACTACTACACTGTTAAAAAAACTCGGTAAATCTTTAGCCGGTATTTGGTGCAAAGTTCCTAATTATTCCAAAGTTTAGTTAAATGAAAGATCATTTTATTTAAGTAAATTGTGAAGTATGAGCGAGATATGACACCGTAAATTGTGAAGTATGATCGAAAAATACTTCCATGGTGGAACTGACTGCACCGAAATTTGGTAAACGACTAAAAACTTACGGTTACTGTAAACTGAACGATGTTTGTTTACGACGTCATGTTTTCTGTACTACTCGGTCTCGGTGTATCGGGACGACCTGTTCAAGTACCAACTCATTTTGGTAGGTAAATGTGTTATTTTCATTAATTAAAGTTCATCTCTTTAATGTTCCCTTTTTAAGTTTGGTTGGGGGAATAAAATTGCCAGAGGTATGTCATAAAATAACGTACTTAGGGTAAATAGTTTTGCTACGGTAAACAACAACAACCTCGCCTGCATTTGAGCGCTTTAAATATAACTAATAATGGTGCACCCTTCCTCTGCTTTTATAAAAGAAATGAAAATAGGTGTCTTGTTTTTCAAAAAAAACCCCACTTTTTTTGGTGCAGCTTTCTACTGTTATTTGGAGCTAGCGAAAATATCAAAATATGGTAAAATTGAGGTCCTTTTCATGTAGCCAACAAATGAATACCAATTTTTGGTGCAACGGAGATTGGAATTTTTAACAGTGTGGACGGAACATTCAAATTTTAATTCCAGTAAGTTCGAAGATATATTTTATAGTAAAGTAACTAAATGAGATGTCAATGCAATTTTTTTAGCCTTACTGATGCTAATGCAAAAAATTGCCAAATGTTACCCTTGTTGTTTTATTTTTAAAAACGCAGCATTTCAGAAATTATTATTGTTAGAAATTAAAATATTATCCAAAAATTTACAACTCATAATAAAATTTCACTACCCACCTTATAAGTTATACACACATTCCTTTACCAGATATTTTATAAGGTGTTAAATATATGCAGAAGTTATGTGAAAAAGACAATTGATGGCGAATTTCCGTTGGTCAAAAATAACCTATGCTTCCTAAAAATTGAATTAAAAATGATAGTCAAGTTTATATTTTAACTCAGTTCGCAACTAATTTTTAGATAAAACTAAAAAGAATTATACCAATTTACAACTGTCAGATCTATTCGAAATGCCTTTCTTATTTAATATTCATACGATTAATCCTGCAATATTGCGACTGTGGCATTATTAATGTTTCATTGTAGTGAGGAATAATTTAAGGTAAAGATATTTCCTTTTATTTATTAGATATTTTATGCTTATTTTACCCATTATTTAAAATGAGAAGGAAATAATAATGATTTTAATAAATGGGGAAAACTCTTCTGTTCTTTTAAAATGCTATCTCATAAACATCAATCTTGATATAGACGTATTTTAATGAGATCCCACAGAACTTACTGAATTTAAAGCTCTAAATTGGCTTGTGTCATTATATAAATTGAAAGAGAAACGACTCATTTAAGTAATAAGACAGATTAGTTTATCGGTTTTACTTATTCCTTTTTTATGCTATGAGATGACGGTGAAACTTTAAAGAATTAAAAAAGTGAATTTTTTAAAGTAGTTTCTAAAATATTTTTTTAATTGAAAAAAAAAAATTTAGAACAGCAAAAAAAAAAAATAATAAAAAAAAATTTAAAAAAAATTATAATAATTTTACACACTTCCTTTATTTTTTTACTTTTATTTTCTTTTTGTTCAATTAACTTTCAAAGTCTTTCAATCTATAAAGCTTAACATTTTTGGTTAAAAATAACTTTAGTCTCTTAATTTAAAGGATATGTCATTATAAGTATAAAAATCAAAGAACAAAACTAATTTTTTATTTAGTTATCTAATCATTAAATTAAAAACGAACTTAAATGTGTTAAAATATTTAAAATATGATTCTCTGCTAAATAATTTATTCAAGTCGCTCTTATTTTCTTAAAATTAAAACACAATGCAAATGCATACAGTTATTGAGATCTAGAGCAGGAATTTCAAGATAATATTAGAAACTCTATTTTTTTTATAGATAGACATTATAAAATCTGATATGTTAATTGTTATATAATCATCAAACTGTAAGTGATTGTAAAAGTATTTAATTTGACTCCAATCTATTTGTTTTTATCCAATCTTTGGAAAAAATTTCGAAATTTAAGACCAAACTACGTAAATTAATGATAAGAAGTATTTACAGCTCTTTCTCCAGGAGTTGGCACTTGGCTCCGCCTTCATCACGTGGTATGCGACGATACTATTTCGCTGAAGAAGGTTGCTGGAGAAGGTTGTGAACAATCCTGAAGAAGGTTGCTAATTGGCAATCGTATGGCAAAAATATTTATTTCTCAAACTTTATGTGCATTTTTTGAACATTAGGTATTTCATAAATTTGATGATATTTCTCTCTTTTGAGTGAATAGTTTGTCCTTTTTGAGACATTTTGTTGGGAAAACAGCAGTTTTTAAACTTAAAATATATTTAATTATATAGAGAAACGATAGGTATAACAGCAGATGCAAAAGCGATGTAAGTGACTGAAAAAGAATTCACTGTTTGTGTTTGGCCCGCATTATGGGTTGTCTCGATTTCAAGCGCGGAGATGTTTGTCTTCTTACTCCCGCGCTGAAATGAACTCTGCGTCCGAGGAGGTGGAGCCAAGTGCCAACTCCTGGTGAACAAACTATAGTAATGTCAAATTTTTGTTTTCATACTGTTAAAACTTTAAGTATTCCATACCAGGAATTTAAAGAAATATCGTTTTCCGACATCCCATTCATTAATTTCAAAATGGCTAATAATTTAAAATAAATTGTAGGATTTTGGAATGAATGAAATATGAAAGATAAAATGTTATAATAGTTGCAGTTTATTTCTTTCGCGCTAGAGCTTCATAAAGGACTATTGACGACGGTGGTCTTGGAAATATCCCTCATGATGGTCCGAAGACATGCCATCACAATTTTTGTTATGTTTGTAGAAGGATTAGATCTCCCTCTTTGGGAACCCGACGATCTGCAGACGAAGTTAAGCACTTAATGGAGAGCAGTTTAACGACGACCGATACCACACACCCGCAGTCCCTTCACAGTCTGATCAAAGTGGCCACCCTCCTGCTCATTGACCACTAAATATGGGGACTAATCGGAATTATATTCAAAATTTATCCAACTGCCTTTACGTTCTATAGTTTTTGATGGAAGGTTAATACTCCTGTCATCCGCTCAACTATATGAAGTTGATTCTATACTAAATATTTGTATGATATTTTCTTGTTTTCGTTAACGAATATGATTTTCAAAAATCTATGGTTTTCTATAGTTTTTGTACTAGTTTCTCTTCAGCCCGGCAGCTATAGCAATCCGTATTTTTTTTGGGTCCAGTCCCGCAGTGAACTGATCGTTAAGAAACGGTTCCCAGCAGATCAATGTAGTCAAGCATCACTGGCTGTGGTCAGTGTGCGGGTGGGTGACCACTTGGATCAGACTGCGTAGGAACCGGGGGTGTTCGGTATTGGCCCTTTAAACTGTTCTATCGTAAAGTGCTCGACTTCGCTTGCAGGTCGTTGGGCTGCCGAAGTGGGGTACCATCCCCTCTGCAGAGGATCAAAATTGTGATGGCATGTCTTCGGATCATCCTCAGGGATGTTTCCCAGACCGTCGCCATTAGCCCATTGTGCAGCTCTTGTGCGACGTAAATGAACAACAACTACTATTTGGAGTCCAGGAACAACGAATATTTATCAGACAAAAGTGTTTACAAGGAAAAATAGCATATACTTAGATGTTAATATTTTTCAAATTTAAATGTTTATTAAGGGGCCTCCCTGACCGAGTGGTCTGACCGATCGAACTTAACTATAATTATAAAGAAGCATTTATGCTTATAAGCTAGATTCCAATGCTTTTAATTCGAAGTAATAACAATATTTTGATAATTATAAACGTTTGTTCAGCAATTTTTCCAAACAGCAGAAAACTGGTACTAAACAAGTTTTCTAGTACTGATGAAATGTTTTTTTTTTTGGTTAATGGTGGGCACTTGGTTCTATTTCCCATTGGCCTCAGAAATGCCAGAATTGCTACTCTCTTCTCGTTACCCAGTGAGCACCTATGGTCAAGCCACGGTGGTGGAGCAGCGTCGCCCACGTCACACAACCACAAACCCGTTATAGGGCGGGTCACATTCACACAATCACACAGAAGAAAGGACATAGAACACAGAGAGAGAGAGAAAGAAACGTCCATGCCCTGAGCGGGAATCGAACCCGCAACCATCGACTCCGCAGTCAGGCAGACTAACTACTGGACCACCTGGTCGGCTTGATGAAAGTATAAGTCCCAATCAAAGATGTAAACGTTCATTAAATCAATAATTTAATCACTAAAGAACCCCATCAGTTACATTTGAATTGCGTACAATGCTTCAATCGATCAAATTAAATTTTATTTATTGTTATACCTTTAAATACAGACTTGCGTGTTCATTACAGATGCGGCTTGTATGCCCTTGTCAAGTTGTGAAGAGGATAAAGCACAAGTTTGAAATGAACAATCACAAAGATACGTCCAGGATTACGACAGACGGTATTCGAACCCGCTATCCTACGCTACAGAAAAAGCAGGAATGGTTGTGCCCATGTGGTATCACTTTTTTGTCAAACAATTTGACTCGTTGAGGTGATTGGTTCGAAAACCGACGTAACACTGGATGTATCTGTGTGCTGTCCTTCTATCATTTGTGATATCGTTTCTTCTATTTGACAGGAATTTGTAAACCGTTTTTTGTATTGAACACGCAGAATAGCATTAAGTGAATAAATAAATAAAGAGTGGGTATAGGTAGCAGGTTCGAATCCTGGGGTGACTCTTGATGTATCTCTGTACTGCTCCCCTCCACTTTTCTCTCTATTGTTTTATTTTGTATTGATCATTATTTATATTGAGCACTCAAGCCCCTCTATGTGTGTGAATTCTTTCTACTTCATCTTCGTCACACTAAAGATGTGCAATGAGCTATTGGCGGCGGTCTAGAAAACATACCGGAGGATGAATTGAAGACATGCCATCACAATTTTGACTCTCTGCAGAAGACATGGCTCCTCTGCTTTGGCAGCCCGATGACCAACACGCGAAATCGAGCACTTTATGCTATCACATATTAATGAGGACCGATACCGTGCACTCTCGGTCCCTCCACAGGCTAATCAATGTGATAACCCACCCGCTCACTGACCGCAACCAGTGATGCTTGTCTTCAGTGATCTACTGGAAATCGTGGGACATGCAAGTGAAGAAATAAATAAGAGTTGGTGTTGTCCAAAAAGCCGAGTCATTGGAACTGCTCCGAATAATCGACTTGTAAACAGCTGAAAAAAGTTATTTACTAATTGTGGTTTAAGCTGAAAAGTTCGGTATAGCAACATTGGTCCTACTTTCTAAACATCATCCAATCACTAATTTAAATGTTATTTTTTTAAAACCAGTGTTTATAGCTTTGCACTCGAACAGAATTTCCATGCGATTCTATTTTATGAAAAAAGCATACCTATGCTTGGAAGTGAAAAACAATAAAAAAGACATTTTTACGTCACCATTTCCAATAGAGCATGATATTGTGATTCAACAGTTCGCTATTTTGGTCACGTAAAATATATCTGTATCAAGGAAATAGAATTATATTTTTTGGGGATTGTATTTTTCTTCCTTTTAAAGAAAATGTTTCGAACAGTAAATTCCTATGATGTAAAACTGAAATTTTTAGAATTTGATGCCGAATATCCAAAGAATGTAAGCGTTAAAAAGGTGAGTGATTTTTCCTGATCAATTATTTATTTCTATCATTTAGACTATTGTTACAGATCGCGAATTCGAAACTATTAGATTATCTCACTTTAAAAAGCCTAACTGAATCAACGTCGTTTGCTTTCAAAATAGGTTATTTGAAATGTCAAATAAAATACTAATTAATTTAGTATTAAATGTTATTTGATGACTGTCAATATGATAATAGTAACTATTTGTTTTGTTTAAAATTATATGACAAGAAGAGATATGTTTACTAATTCTTCCACTAATATTTTAAGCCCAGTGTTTTTGTTTATATTAAATCTGATTGATAACAATATTTTAGTAAATATATTTAAACCATGGATTTTTAAAAGTACTTTCTTGACAACTGTTCAAGACTTTTCTGCCCATATTTGAATCTTTTAGAAGTTTCATTTAAGAAATATAAAAGTATTGAGAAATTAGCAATAAATTGTAATACGTAACTAACAGCTTATAGCTTAAAACTACATTAAATATGGATTCGTGTCTTTAAAATATGTACAATAGAACAATTTCATTCAAAATTATTGGTTTTATACTATCATATCCTTTATTGTTCATTATACTACCTAATCCTTTATTGTTTATTATGCTACCTTTATTGTTTATTATACTACCTGATCCTTTATTGTTACTGTTAACTATTTACAGTTAAGAAAACTGTGAAAATGTCAACTGGTAAGAAATAAAATTAAAAATATACGTGTAGCCACCAATCGAATATTACAGATTAATAATACTAACTAATCTTCAATTTTTAATTGAGGATTAGTTAGTATTATTAATCAATTATTACATAATAATTGAATAATAATACTATTAGTATAATATTTATTAAATTTTTAATTCTTTGAAATGCATGAAAAAGGAAATGAATAAAAAATATATATATTTTGAAAGTAAAAAATTTTAATTATATCTCTTAAAATATTCGAATATTATCTTATATCAAAATAGATTTCAACGAATATTGAAATAAGATTAAATATATGATTAAATAGGTAATTTTTTTTACATGAAGAATTTTGGTATTAGACACTTTAATATACTTATGGTCAACTTGACGCCTTTGGATAGTTTAAGAAAATTTTAAACTATAAATTCGAGATGTGATGCCTATGTTAAAACATCTAAAACCCTAATCAATGGGCAACATTATATATGTTACATGCACAAGCATATTTATTCAAGTATTTATTTCAAAATTTAATTTCGGCAAATAATCCGGCACTTTCCAAACAATATACCTAGTTGTACAAGTTTCCAGATTTCACTAATCAATCAGACATTTTTAAAACATTTTACAGACAAACTTTATTTTTAGACAAATTATAAAATATACCATTCATTACTCAATCATCTTGATTTGTTTCTGACAGTTTGCAATAAGCCTATATTAGTGAATACCTATTACAAATAGTTTCTTTAAAGTTTTATTACAATAAACCAAAACGAATTCAGTCTAAGTAATTCTTTGAATGTTTTCTAATTAGATTTATGGTATGTAATAAGAATATTTGGCAGATTTACAAACATTGAACATTTTTCTAGTTAGCTCGACGTATTGCAAAATGTCTGCAACATTTGCAAAGGGCCGGTTTTTACAATCAGCTTTCGACACTTATCTGCGAATGTAATGGTATCCAATAGCTTCCATCAGCATTTAGAAATTTATAAACAAAGTCCTAAGGCAACAAGCTGTGATTTATGGCTCGCCATAGCTTAGTTACACTTATCATAATCTATCTCTTTTATCACACATAGTCTTATGTGTTATTTTTGTCTAATTATATAATTGTACGGATTATGTATATACATATGATTAAAATTGAAAATTAAGAGAATTAATGAGTAATGATTGAACTGTCCAGCATGTTACCTTGCGCAAATGCAAGGCAACAAGCCAATTAGATCAGTTCTTAACTTCAATATGAACACATATTTGGAAATGTTTTCCTGGCTCTCTCTATTACGCTTGACGTTCGTATTTTGTAACCTGGAAACTCAATTATGTAGTTGCAGTATTGTATAAAATCTTATGTTGCTGTTGATGTATGCCATTAAGGCAGAGGTGGATGCGATTGTTCTTGTTTTCCAGTGGCGCCATCTATGGTCAAGAATTCGACTTCTGCCACACCCATACGTCACACCCGTTTATAGGGCGGATCGATTCATATATCCATCCATTCATCCACAGATCGTAATCTTGACCTGAATCAGAGAACGATCAATCTCCAATTCAGCACCCTTAGAGGTATTGATTTTTTATGGGACTTTGAGACTCGACAGATTTAGCATACATCAGTCACCATTTACTACACGGGGAGTCTTCGGCCTGCAGGAATCGAACCCACGACCCTACCAGCCAGGCTACCCCGACCCTATAAAATCTTATGATCTGGCGATATTGATGTTGTATCAGAACGCGTCTTTTTTTATGGTTTTCCTGGTCAATTTGTCTTCATTTTTATTAAATTCTTCTTACTTTTTTTTCAAATTTTTGTTGCTATTTCTTTTTAATTGGTTTTCTTTTAAATCTTTCATTACTAATTCTTATTTGTTTTTCTTAGATCTTTTCTTAATTTTCAACTTGAGAAAATTTTCCTTTTCAGCTAGTCGCGTACTTCCTACGGAAAAACAAAGGTTTGAAACCCGTACCGCTTTGGATAGTTTATTTCTATATTATTTTCAGTTTACACCAACCAGGATAACTGACATTATCCTTATGAGTAATTTTTGGTAACAAATCATACAATAATTTCCTCATTTTGACATTTAGGGGTTTAGTTATTCTATGTGACGCTAATGCAGTCTATCTCCTCTCAAAATGACTAGTTAGTCTTAATCCTGAGTTATTTGATTTCTAAATTGGGTTTAAAATTGCAGAAATTAACATAAAAAAGCCGCACATTGGTTGTTTATATCGACTGATTAACCCTTTAATGCAGAATTTCTATTAAACATATTTTTCATACTTTTTCATTATTTGTATTAATTTAGATCAAAATAAGTGAAAACTATTATATTGAGTATTTTAATAATTATCAGTTATGAAATACAGCATGAGACGCCGGTGCCTTTTTCTGCGTAAAAGGTAAAATTTACCAATCACGGCTCACTTCCAAACAATAATTTTCAAAATTTGCACCTATTTTATTTTTAAAATTTGCACTTATTTTATTTTTAAAATTTGCACTTATTTTATTTTTAAAATTTGCACTTATTTTATTTTTAAAATTTGCACTTATTTTATTTTTAAAATTTGCACTTATTTTATTTTTAAAATTTGCACTTATTTGGAGTTATTTATATCTAATAGAAACAGTTATTAATCATTGAAATTTCTTTAGCACGTTGAATGCCATGGGGGTCATTGGTGAGCAGCGAAGCCAAGATAATTAGAAACACATAATTCGAGTAAATTTTTAATTTTTTTACATTATTATTGTTACTAAAATGGTTTGAAGAAATTAATGCAGTATAGAACACACAAAAATAGTTTTGTTTACATAGACAGAGATGCCAACTTGCTCCAGACAGCGAATAAATATTTTCAAGTGGTAGTTCATTAATTGTGATTCTTGATTTAATAAATTCAATTTAGAAGATTTTTATCCACCATTATTTCTAAACAATTCGCAGGCTTATATAATTCACCACTTTTTTTCAGATATGTCATGCCAAGCCTTTTAAAAAATTAGCAAAATCTGTCTAATATTTGCAAATTTAGTTTGTGGTTATTTACCGTTTGGCCAGACGGGCAAGCCATGTAAAATTAGCGTGGCATTCAACGTGTTAAAGATATTGGGGCAAGTTTGTTTATATTCCAAAATTTGTTACATCTCTCTACATTACCTTAAAGCATTTTTATCTTTAAATTAAACGTAAAGTTATTCTTTATTAGCAAATCTGCATAACAGGTAAATTTTAACACTGGAACATAAAAAATTATTACTTCGCAAAATTGCCCGCTAAACGTTAATGTTTCAAAACACAATAGGCCTTTGTTCATCAGTTATGTAATAAATGCTAGAAAAACAGCCAGACTACCTTAAAACAATACATTCTTAATAAACTCGAAAATTATATAGCTTTGAAGATAGCTCTTTAGCATGAAATCTAAAGAGTTTGGAGGGGGAATTACAAAATGGTCGAAAGTAGCTGGCAATCTATCAAAAACTATTCGATCTGATAAGATAGAACGCTCTTGCCTATCGGAAAAGGATGTCACTTAAAAGGGAAACCAGTATTTAATCGGGGCCTTCTTTGAGGTAACAGCTTGTCTCGTTTTTATGAAAGGTAACTTATGAATACGGGATTTTTTATTTTAAAGTACAATACATTTAAAGGAGAATATTTTAATGGTTTGCAGACTGTTATTTGAAAGTTATTTATTAATTTTGACAAATATTTTCACTTTTCGACATAAGTTTGCATGAATTATTAAATGCAGGTAAGTCTTTTAATTTGTTAGCTTGAATAATGTAAAAATTATAGTAGTGTTACTTTCTAAAAAATCGGTTCGACGTTGAACCACAATACGGTACAAATTATCTACTACCGTAATATGGTCATTTGAACCGTTCAAGTTATACAAGAATATCGTGTAATTAAGTTTAAAATGTTCGGTAACTTTATATGGTTACGGTTTGTTAATCTCTTACCACCATACTAAAATTACAGCAAATTTGAACGACATTATGTTTTAAAAAGCTCCAAAATTTCTAACAGTGTGGAAAAAGATTATTTTTTTAAAATAATTTTTCCAGAAATTTTTTTCGCAAATTTAAAATTCTTTTTACTAAAACCATAATAAAATAACAGTATTGTTTGATAAATTTCTCTGGATTTTTAATAAATTTGTGTTCGTAAAAAATTATCGAATCTTATGATTTCTTTATGCGTTTGGAATATTTCTTAATTGATATTAATGGTATGCTTAGATTGTAGAATTTCATACATTTCTTTATGACTGCCATGTTTGACAAAATACCACAATCAGAATAATGCCTATTACTGAAAAATCGTGATTTATAATATCTGAATCTTATCAAAATATATTTTTTGAATGGTGTAGTTGAAAATAACGTCAGAAAGTAACAGGAAAATAACAGTAGCCTCATTAATCTCTGTTAATAAAGACCCATTAAATCAAAACACACCAAATAGTTCAGATATTTATTGTCCTGAATAAAATGTTTTTGAAGTTAAGAAATATTTAGCACTTCTGAAATATTCTTTAAGCGTTTTTTTTTTCAAAACATTTTCTATTAAGTTTGAATTTATAGTAAAAAAAGTATTTTTTAAAATTATTAAATTTTTGACTTCAATTACAACTTCTTCTTTTCAACTTTACATTTTTTTTAAAATTTGCATACCTTTATCTTTACAATAAAAATTTTACACTATCGTATTTAGATTTGGCTACTAAATTATATTCTGTTTAATCTAGTAGTAATGTTCGTATAATAAGTGTCCGAACCCATGTATTTTTTAAACACCCTGTATTTACTTCTAATATAGTGTTTAATTTTTATCAGGCCATGTGTATTCGGTACTTTATACAAAATACTTTTAACGCAGCATTTGAAAATATTGTATACTCAATCTTGGGAATATCCTTACTAATTTTACTTTACTCAAATATTATTTCAGGATTACAAATTTCTTAATTTTTTTTTCCTTCATGATAAACGAAATGTATGAAATGTTATCCAGAAATTTTTCAAACATTTTAGTCCTTAAGAAAACGCCAAAATTTCCGTGGAGTCGTCATGTATAGCGTCATGTTCTTGAAAAAAAAATAAAGACATTTAAATTTAACCTTTTCGATGATGTTTAATTACGTAAATAAAAAACCTGCCATCGATTCCCTTTCAGAATCCCTATATTTAAATCGGGACAATCTAAAAATGCGTGGCTTTTCATGATTGTAATGGTGTGAATAGTTAGATATGGATAGGCCTTTAAGCTTTTTTTTGTGGAAATTAGCTCTACGATTTGTGAAATTAAGGAAATATTTTGTTTCGTAAATATATTAATTAGAAATATTATAAAATAAAAACATAATTGCTTGGAGTGAAATTATTTGAAGGTTAAGTAGCAATTATGACAAAAACCTTCAAATTTTAACTTCAAAGCAAAGTAATTTTAAGTCAAACAATGAGAATAAAAAATATTTTATATTAAAAATGATAAAAATTTTAAAATTCCAATTTTTTTATTTAACACAATGCACATTCATTAATGTACAGTCAAAGTCATTGTTGTCCTTTCGTAATTTTAACGGTCTGTTGCAATATGAAGTCGCATTAATTTCTCGATTGAATGATAGAGTTAGAATATAAGTTTATTTTCGCATCATTAAATGGCATCACGATGCATTTTTACAAGGTTGCAATTAAAAAAAATTCCTTGAATAGGAATATCCATAGAACCCTAGTTACAACTTTTAAAGTTACTGAAGAAAAATTATAAAAAAAACAAGGTTGATGAGCAAAATAATTTGCTTTTTTTTCACTCTTCCATAAAATAAGAGTTCAAAATAGTGAAATTTAATATTAATGCCTAAAATTTTTTGAGCTCAAAATGTTTTGGAAGAAAATTATCTAAAAATCTGTTCCACCACATTTTAGCAAGATATCTGATATCTTGTATAACTTAACAAAATCTATATTTCGATTTATTTTTTATTCTTATTTTTACAGATGACAGATTAGACTAAATTAAAAGAAAAAAAAACTAGACTCTAACCAAATGCTATACAGCTGCGTTTCTTGAAGACGTTCTCAGTTAGGTCTGTTTACAAACGTGCAACATTTCCTCTATCAAGTTTTGTTTTCAGTTTTACAGATGATAACGCGGTGATCTACACGTGTTGCGCCAAAACAAGAATTAAAGGTTACTATTTCGATTAAAAGAACTTTGACTCATTAAATAAACAAAATTTAAATGTATGTCTTAATGAAAAATTCAAAACACAAGAAAAAAGTGCATGAATATCAAGATACCTGATTACCAAGATATCTGATATCTAGCTTTGCAAAATCTACATTTCGATTGATTTTTGATTCATGATTTTGCTGCGAACAGATTAAAATAAAATGTAAAGAAAAAAAACTAGACTAAACAAATGCTATACAGCTGCGTTTCTTGAAGACGTTCTCAATCAGATCTGTTTACAAACTTGTAGCATATTTCTTCTATCAAGTTTTGTTTTCAGTTTTATAGATGATAACGCTGTGCTCTACACGCGCTGCGCCTAAAAAATGATTAGAGGTTACTATTACGATACGAAGAACTTCGACTCATTAAATAAACAAATTTTAATGCACGTTTTCATAAAAAAATTTCAAAACCCCAGAAATTAGTGTATGAATATCAAGGTACCTGATTACCAAGATATCTGATCTAACTTTGCCAAATCTACATTTTGATTGATTTTTGATTCATGATTCTGAAGCCGACAGATTAAAATAAAATTTTAAAAATACTTGATTCACAACTGGAAAAATTCTCAAATTCATTTCCCAAATAATTTTTTTCAAACATTTTATAGAATTCAGTTCATGTGTAAGAACATTAAATGTTTACAAAACATATCGATATTTACTAATAATTTGTCAATAGTATATTATCATATCATATGATTTGTCAATAATATGTTGTTTCAAGAATACTTTTCCTAAACTAATGTACCGATACTAATACTAATGAGAAAAATATAGCAAATAAGTGTAGATTCAACTTTAAATGGCGTATATGTAAAATTTAAGTAAAAACTATACAATATGAGTAAAGCTAATGAAGCGTTCATAGTACGTAGGATGCTCTTTAATATATTTATGGTTCACTGAGTAGAAAAAAAAGTATGGTCAAAAGTACAAGAATATGGAAAAATTTACCCTGCTTCTGGCTCTATTAGAACACTCTCGGTAAAAAAGCACAGTAATTTTGACCGAAGCGCTTTGGTAATGATTTTGATAAAATTAACATTTAGATATGGTTTTATAATATGTGATAAAATTTGGTAATTATATCGGGATACCTTGTATGGCATAAAAACCATTAATTTGGTTAAATTTATTTTTCAATTCTATTTGAAAACTACAATTTCTGGTTCACCTTAATCAATTTTAATTAATTACCAATTGAATGTTTCAAAAAATTGCGTATTTTTGTTTTATTAAAAGTTCATAATCTATAAAATCTATTTTACTGTAAAATCCATTTTTGCCGAGGAACATTATACTGCAATTTCTAAAGTAATATTTATTTAATTAAATTGATTTGGTGATTTTACGGTAATTATTGCTGTAAAAATTACGGTATATCAGATTTTGTGATCCTGTAAAAAGGGATTTTACGGTAGAAAGTATCGGTATTGTGAGTGGTCTTTTTACTAAAATTTGATCCGGTTATTTACAGTGTACGACTGAAATCATATTAAAATTTTGAAATTTGCAGCTGCAGGAAATCTTCCATATTTACAGGATTTGTCTGTTAGATATTGTTGTTAGTTACTTTAACATATGTTTATGAACAAAGGGTTTCTTTATGAACGTAATAAAACCAAATCATTTTTTGAGAATAACTGATAACATAATTAAATTTTTCAAATTATTCATTGTAATCCTATTTTACAGAATTTTTGAAACTGTATGTTAACATAAAACCGAACTTTTTTTTGTTTTGTTTTTTTGTTTGTTATAGCCTTTTATAAATCTCTATTATTTAGATTTATATTAAAAAAAACTATATTTGCATAAAAATCTCACAATAAAACTGTAAATAACAGTTTTATTTTTCCTTTTTATGTACTATAAAGGCTTTTTACATACTTTTTATAAATAACCTTTAAAACATAAAAAACCTTTTTACACATAAAAAAGTACATCGTAATAGTTAAAAAGGGCACGCATTATTTTTCTTTCTCCCAAAAGTGCCACTCTTCGATAGGCCTCTACTAGTTTAAAACATAATCAGGTTAGATGAGGGTACACAATATTACCTGTACGACAACGAAGAAGAATTTTTTCTACATTTTCGTAAAGACAAAGATTTATAAAGGTAACACTGTGGAAAAAAAATTTTTTTTTGCATTGATGCAAGTATTTGATATTGCCTAATTTGGGTTTGAGGATTTCAAACTTGAAATTAATTTTTCACTTAAAGCTGCCGATTTTTCTAAAACGATATTTTCAGTCTATTTTTTGTCGAAATTTTCAAGTAGAGCATTAGGATTAAAATTGCATATATACCCATACCTCTTAACGTCGTCATACGCGGATAAGAGCGCTTCACTATTATGATCAGTTCAGAAGTACACAAAGAAACAGTTCACAATAGGGAAGCGTCTCCAGCAGAGTATGACAACTTTTCCAGGCAGGATATTCTATGTAATTTTAACCCTGATGATGCGTTCTAACTTCCCTAGAAGTTCGTCGCAACATTTATGCAACCCCCTGTTATATATAACATTTTTAAAAGTGTATATTTCAACAAAAAATAGATTAAAAATATCATTTTAAGAAAACTGGCGCTTGGAGAGAGAAACTGATTTTCAAATTTGAAATTAATTACCCAAAAGTATTGAAGATCTGTTAAAAAAAATCTCATACTTCAGAGAACAAAAAAGATTGTCCCCCAATGAAATTCGCGATAAAACTATGAAATCGATAATCTGCCAAATCCTTTGCAAAGCCAAGCTTTTACATTCACGACCACTTGTGAGGCTTCCTTAATCAAAACAAAGTAACCCGTGTTTACATTTCCATTTTACTATCAGTTTTTTGATCAGTGAGAATTTTGAGCGTGATGATCAAAGTGCACTGGACGAGCGCTCGCTGACAAATTATGACAAGAAATCTGTTATTAAATGAAAATCGAATTAATTGTTGATGAAAGATTAAGAGATTCAGTGTGATTCTTAATGACGTGTATCTTTCGTTCTGTGTTTCTTATCTTCAGAAAAAGACAGGGATTTTTTTTTTGTCCTTTTTTTTTGTAGATAAAAACATGGCCGACATTTCTTTATCACCAACTTATTACCAACTGTAACATGTTCTCAAAATAACATAACTTTTTTTCATTTCATCACCAAAAAGAAAGATATTTTGGATAATGATATGCGTCATAGATTCATTCCTGTTACTGTGTTCTCAAAATATCTTTATTCTATCTTTAGATTGTTAAGAGTTAGTACCGGTGAATGAAGCAATTGCTCTTTATGTGTAATTGTGTTTAATAAAGCGTTTTTGGCATAAATTTAATATATAGTGCAGGTGGAGTTTTAAAATAATGACTAGAGTTCAACTGTGAAGTGTGGCGGGCCCATTCAACTATCTCTCACAGAAAGGTCCCACATCCTATTGATGAAAAAACATAATCCTTTTTCTTTCCGAGTTCTCTGTTTTTAAAAATCGATTGGATTTTGCCATACTATGCAATCAAATGTAAGTAATTATTTTCTCTTATAAAATCTATAATGTGCAATTTTTTATTATATAATCTGACATTGATTTGCTATTAAATGCTTATGAAGAGATTGGAGGTTATATAATAAACCAGATTTTCAAATTGTTCACAAAAGCGTGTTTGGAAAAATCTTTAATTTTCATGCAGTCAGAGAGATATTTTTGTGTATTATGCTGTTCTATGATGAATATTCGTAAATTTGTTAAGTACCCATCTAGAAACAATATTGAGGAACAATTTGATGTAAAAATGTCACCTCTTAGAAATATATGGCTTATCACTATACTGTCTCAAGCCTTATATATTTTTTACACTGGTCGAGGTATTTCTTACAAATGTTTCTCATAAGCGGGCTTACCATCTTTACGTAAATATGACCAACAACGTCGGGGTATCATAGTGATATTACCTCCTTTGTTGTGCTTGAATTCCCTTTTATTTTTGCGCCAGGCTTAGCTTCAAAAAAAGTTAACTTCATTGCTTTAAGTACGCAATGTTTGTGCTTGGAGCAGTATAGCCACTTTCGATTCATGTGCTATTAAACTCTACAGTTAGCCGAACTGCGAAATGATTTTTAATCTTGAATCATTTATTTCATTATTCGAAACAAGTCATATTTGTTATATAGCCAGTCGTATTTTTATAAATTTCGACAATCTTTTCCTGTAAATTGTTCCCTTAGTTTTTTAAAGAGCAATTTGTACAGTAATGATTGTAATTAAAAAAAGCGTTAGTGTTTACTGATTTCAGTAAGAAAGCAGTCGTTGCATTAATAAAGGAGCAATTGATTTAATCAATAAAAAAGTTTTCCGTAATTTAGAAAGCTAAATTTCGTTAGTTTAATTGATGCAAACTTGAACGAAATTACATCTCGGTTTTTGATTCTAAACTAAAAACAATATTTTATCATTAAAATCTCCTTAATTCTTATGATAGGAACTTCCAACTTTATGTTTTCATTGAGTTTTCCTTTAAGTGTCATGGAAGCATTTCAAAATTTATTTTATGGTTTTTTAAAGTTTCTCTTCTGTTTTTCATCTATGAATTCTGCAATAGTTCGTACTATTAAAACAAGATGATAGCAATCATTTTGTTTTCATAGTTCGTGCAATTGCAAATTCGAATCGATCAGAAATAAAAAATATTTTACGACCTTTCTAAAAATAATGATTTTTGTTGTGTAGCAGATATTTTACTAGTTTGCGTTCAAACATTTTCCTAGCATTTAGAAAATTGAAGTTTTCTCTTGTGCTTGAAGGTTATCTGTAAAATCTAATATGCTGAAAAAAATTGATTAATGTGTTGATACAAATATGTTTTAAAGTAAAAATTAATATTTACTTCATTATTATATTTAGTGTTTTAATTAATGATCCCTAAAAACTTTAATTAATTATACGATAATTTCGCTTTATTACAATTAAAATAATTTTTCATATGTGGAATCTAAAATTGAAAAAAAAAAATAGTTCTTAACATGCATTATGGTTTATATTTTTTACATAATATATTCCATCGATTTTAAAAATTTAGGCTTCTGATGAAAAAGAGATTTGATGCAGAGAACTGTTCAGTCATTATTAAATTTTTTTGCATAATTCATAGGTTGTGTAAAGATTAATACAACTTAAAACTTAAAAATTATTGTAGCAAAATAATTGTTTCGTTTTTTTTCCAAGAAATTTATAACTTTAAGAGAAAATGTTTTAAATATTGTATTACTCACAGGGTTTGACAGACAAAAAAAAATTCTGAAAAATGGAATGCCGGGTCTCAAAGTATAACTTAAGAAAATATTTTAAAATATATTATTAAATTCATTTGATTGTCTTTTACTAACACAGTAATTAACAATACGTTCGAAACACTAATTTTTGTATTAAACATAAAGCTACGTTGATCATTTCTGCAAAAAAATAAGTAAAATATGAAAAGTGTTTTAATAAGAGACCAAAACATTTGAAATTGCGAATATGCTTAATTTTTAAAACTCTTATGTCACTTTAATTTCAGTATTTCCTTGCAATACTTTTTAATTTTTATCAAACGTCATCCATTCGTTGAAATGCAAATCTTTAATTTATTTGCAACAATCATAAAATTTTAAATGACTGCGCGAAAAATGCATTTCAAACAAGAAACAACATAAAATCATTGCAAATTAATCAGTAGATAAATATCTGAGGAACATCTGCGAAATAATGTATTAAGACGTACAAAAAATATCACGCTAAAAATATGTAAAAATATTACAAGTTGTAGGAGAAGAGCATAAATTTGTTTTTAATTATCGGAATTAATTGTACAAATTTTTAGCTAAATTGGAAAATATAATATAGAAGAAAATAAAGAGTATTCATAATAATAAATGTTACTCGAAATGTGTTCATATAATTAAAAATGCATTCAACTGCAAAAATAGTTAACCGAAGAATATTAATATTTTTTTAATTAGGCGCACACTTTTAAAACAATATTGATAATGTATCCACACATTGCGTAATAATTTGCCAGAGTTTTCTTTAATTGTGTGCGAATGTCATTAACTTAACATTGTTTGATATATTCCGTTTTGTTTTCCGTCCGTTTTAATTTAATATTTTTAGATTATTAAACAAGGTAAAATAATTGAAAAATATGTTGTAGTTGAGAGAAATATTTGTCATTTTGATCTCATTAATAAATGTTTTATAACCCTCTTCGAAGTTTGACACGCCCATTTACATTTGCATAGCAAACCATTATGTATGTGTGACTCTTTTAATAATAAACAGAAATTTAGTAAGAATTTTCTTGATGAAAGTGAAGTGACAGTAAACGAAGTAATTTTATATTAGTATATTTACATCTATGACATTATTTAACAAAATTATCATGTGTAATATGAGTACAAAAGGATTTTAGGACTTTTTTTTTTACTTGTTAGTTTAAAAACAATATCCTTAATTGTTTTGGTCAAAATACCATTTATTTTCAATAATCCATGGAATATATATCTATCTTAAACTTCATATAGGTCAGTTATACATCTGAGTATGGTGATTATAAATTGTAATATTCAAATCTATTTAAGGGGTCACAATAAAAATTTCAAACTATTTCAAATGTGCTAGAGAAGAAAAATCATCTCTCTATCTACATTTTTAAAAAAGTTATGAATGATTTTAGATTGCCCTGAAACAGAAACTCGATCAGCAGACTGACTTTAAAGTGCTTTTTCTCATTCATGATAATTTTGTGTTTTAATCTTAGTCAAATCCGTAAGGAATTTTTTTTTATTTAAGATAAAGTTTTGAAGTAAACTTTTTTATCTTAAGTATAATATTCTTATTTAAATTGTGCATGGAATAAACATTTTATGAGATATTACATTTTTACAGCATGTTATATATACCTAGCTGGAATTTTTAACCTTTTTTTCTATTTTTTTACAATCTATAAAAAGGTTCGAATTGACATATCAACAAATGAATGTACAAAATTGTTAAGGCGATTATTGTAAGCAGTAAAAAAATTATTTCGAAAATATGTTGAAATAAAAAAGCCTCAAGGATTTAAAAATTTTGAATTTTTCCATTTATTTTAAAATTTAAAAAAAAAACACTAACTTTTTTTGAAGATAAATTATTGATTATAAGTTAAATGAGCATGTAAAACATCCACAAGATGAATGATTATACCTTCATTAAAAAAAATGTTGCAAGGGAACTGTGATCCCTTAATGAGAAAAACTATTTTTTCCTTTTTTAATTTTCCTCAATGCAACAATTAAAAAAATACTTTATTCACTTACAAGGGTTATTAATATTTATAATGCTTCTGCGATGAATCATTTTATTTTATTTTATTTTGTGAATCAGAAATATTATAGTTATAAAATTGTGATAAATGTTTATTTTTGTGACAGTTAATATAACTACACTGAGAAACAATTGTGATAAAATTACCGTCCTGTGTAATAATCACTTTTCTCGCAAAAAAAAACAAAACAATTCAGGTTAATAAAACCAAAAAAATGCGTTATTAAAACTCTCATTTGGTAATTTTTGCGATTATGTGGTAACAGTTTACCGGAAATGCTAGTTTTCAAAACCATCGTTCTTATTACCAAATATTTAGTAAAAAAATGCAAATCTGAAAAGTAAATCCAACCGAATAAATGGTTTTTATGCGATGAGTCATGCCATGTGGTAAGTTTTCTATCTACCTAAAGTAAAATACAATTCCTTATGAATGCAATTTAGGATGAGAAAAAATTGAACATTTGAGGGACTTGGTCTAAGCATAAGGTCCAGAATCCATACTATTTCACACTGTATCACACTATTTAACACACAAAAAAAATGCACAAAAACCAAAAACTGAGAACTTTCCAGTTTTTGCACCGGATCCTTCAATTAGACATCTGTAATTATACTGAGAAAAAGGTATGATCAAAACTACCGGAATATAGTAAAATTTATAGTATTTTGACTCTATGGGAGCAACAAAAAGCTCTGTAATTTTTACCGAAGTGCTTTGGTAATGATTTTGGTAAAATTGACAATAAAATATGTTTTTATAATACGTGATAAAATTGGGTAAATGGGCTAAAATTCAATAATTTTATCATGATACTTTAGAGTAGGGAATAAAACTATTCATTCGGTTAAATTTACTTTCAGTTTTGTATTTGCTACTAAATGTGTAGTAAAAAACCATAATTTTGTAAAGCAGAATTTCTGGTAAACCGTTACCATATGAAGGGAAAATTACCGAATGAATAGTTTAAATACCATTTATCTTGGTTTTATTAACCATAATTTTTTTTTACCTCAAATGTCATTATCAAACTATGGTAATTTTACTAGATTTTTTTTCCATAGAATTAACTATGTAAGAAGAAATTTTCATATTTTTTTGATTTGTTATATTAATTTTTTATACTAAAAAGTGAGACTCTAAAACTCCCCCAGACAAAGAATGAACAAGAATTACCAACTATAGCCTTTATACCATAGCAATTAAATACTGTAAATAATATGGACTCCAAGATAAAACCTGCAGCTTATAGACACTAAATTAAGTTTCTTTATTAGCGTTTTAGAATAACTCTCTCCAGCTATAGGAAAAACTAAATTGATTTAACAAACGTTAAAAAAAGTACAAATATTTCATATTTCAAAACTCTGAACCGAAATGTTTAAATTAACTGTGTGTTTTAAAGTAACTTATAGATGCCGTTTTATTTTTTAAATTTTTTTCCTAAAATAGAAGGTAATGCCTAGCAAAGCTATTATTAACGCAAAATTTAAAAAAAAGGAAACATTTTTTTCTTTAGCAGTTCGTAAATAAAATATTTAGTTCCAGGAAAATTTCTTAAAACATTAAATGCAACAATAAGAACCATGCATAATATAAGGAGAATTTTTAAAAAAAAATTGTATTACGTATTAAAATCAAAACAAGGTATCTTAATGAAAGATAATTCAAAAATTGTCCTTGGGTTTAAAATATGAATATTACTTTTATCTTAATATTCATTACGCTGTAATCTTGTTTTACTTACGTAGTTTCGAGATTTAATAGTCGCGTATAATAGATAAAAATTTTATAAACGAGTGCGAATAGATTTTCCGTTATTGATATTTTTCGGTATTTTATTATTTTATAACTTTAAAAATTGGTAAGCATGTTTTAGAAATTCCTTACATTGCTAAATTCATGTATTGCAGTTTTTGTATTTCGAAAAGTATAATTATTTTTAAAATCCGCAGTTATATTTTGATAAAAACTTCTTTAAATAAGTTGGATAAAATACTCGTTCATTATATCTTTTTTCTCAAAATTATAGCAATATAATTTTCGAACTAGCATTTTCAAAACAAAAAAATTAAAAAAGAAAAAAAACTAATCCCGTAATAAAATTATTCCTTTTGAATTTTTATCAAAAATGTCTTTACATTTGCGTAAAAATGTTTATAAAGCCTATTTTGTTTTTGTCGATTTCAATCAAAACAATATTTTATTTAAAAAAAATTGTAAGCGGAAGCTTAGAGTGTTTAACTAACTGTTCTGAAACTACCTTATCAAAAGTAAAAAATAACTTTATAGTCATTCTCTTGTTTAGCACTACTTTATTTAAAACCGATTACATAGTTTTAAGGTTTCAAAGTTTATGAATGAAGGAATGAAAGAAAGAATGAATGAATGAAAGTTTATGAAAGAATGACTTTATAGTCATTCTCTTGTTTAGCACTACTTTATTTAAAACCGATTACATAGTTTTAAGGTTTCAAAGTTTATGAATGAATGAATGAAAGAAAGAATGAATGAAATAAATGCAAGTTTATGGAAAGAATGAATGAAATAAATGCAAGTTTATGGAAAGAATGAATGAAATAAATGCAAGTTTATGGAAAGAATGACTTTATAGTCATTCTCCTGTTTAGCACAACTTTATTTAAAACCGATTACATAGTTTTAACGTTTCAAAATTTTCAGCGAATAAAGTATCATGAACTTATAAATTATTATTCGCTTTTTCTACCGATATAACTAAGCCCTTATTTTTCTCTTTTTTTCCACGCATTGTGTCCCATAATTGTATTCTATCTTTATATGTTTCTTCAAAAAAGGTATAAGGTCTCCCATAATTGTATTAAAATAAAAAATCTAAACTCAGACTCTAATTGGGAGAGTACTCTTATCATAAGAACACTGAGTTAAGAAATTTCAAGATTAAGCGATTTTCCGTTTGGTTTCTTAAAAATAATCGACAGTATAATGTATGTGTCTATTGAGACCATATTTTCCAGATTGTGGTTACCCCTCACCCTTATATTTTGAGAGTCAAAAATCCAAACCTGATGGAAAAAATTATGTTTAGTTATATAAAATACGTTTTTGTGTCTGTTTAATTACAATATCACCTGCTTTAGTTAATAGCTCATTTATAATTCCGCTCTAGATATATTAAAATTGCATCCTAGAACGTGCATCCTAGATCTGATCATTAGATAAGTTTTTATGAGCTCCTTTTTAGAGCTCATTTCATCAGTCAAGAGCTCATTTTAGGGACATTTTTCCCCTCTCTGTAGATATTTATGCTATTATGAAGAAGATACTTGGAAATTTCTCTCTCTTTTTTCGTTCTTTCTCAAATTTTTCGCTTAAATAATTTAACGCTCTTTTTTGCGTTATCCTTAAAGAAAAAAAAATTCTAACGCAACCCGCGTAATGTTATCAGGTTGCTTTTTAACTACCTCTTTAAACACTTAATATGAGAGATATAAAGCTTACTTTCGAGTGATAAATAGATTTTCTCACTGAAACAGTAATCATAATTGATTGCATGAAGTTATAGATATTTTTAACATTCTAAAAGAAGCGTACAAAACATCTTCTTACGCTGCTTGCCTTTTTTTCCTACTGCAATATCATGTTAACTACTAGTATTTTACTACAAAATATTGATTCGTGACAGTAGTTATTTTATCATCAACTTTAGAATGATATTTCTCAGATTTTAACGCGTTGTGTTGATTTTAATTTTTTTACAGTTTCTTAGCATGAATTTTAAGCAAGTAATATGGTAAAATATGCTGATAAATAAAATCCCAGATTTTAATTTGAGGACACCTATAGGTGTCCTCAAATTAAAATCTGGGATTTTATTTATCAGCATATTTTACCATATTACTTGCTTAAAATTCATATATATATATATATATATATATATAAAAGTAAGTTGCTAATAATTTCATTGTACCATTTTATTTTGATTGAATAAGTGAATTACCTCTATTATTGTCTGTTTACATTTTAGTTGTATTTATTTATTTATTGCTACTTTGAACGATAAATTGATTGTGTACAAAAAGTTCTAGTTTCTAGAATCTTTATCTTATACGTAATGACAAATGTAAATAGAAAATAAAGCCTTCACTGATTTAAATATTTTCCCGTGAAATAATCTTTCGAGTAAGATCTATGAGGACAAAAAAATATTTGCCGTTTCCGGATTCAGATAAAATGATAACTATCAAAAACATATATTTTTTTTATTTACTTGGGAGTAGCCTTTTCTACAATGCAATCTGAAAAGACCTACTTTTCCTCTTTTTTTTTTATGAATATATCTACTGAAAAAATTGACTTCTAGGAAATCATAGTATGAAGAAGTTATTTTTGCTTATTGGACCTTTTGTAAATGATTCAGCTGATTCTTGCGATAAAAAATTGTCTTATTCATCGCTTTTGACTGAAAGAAAAAAGTTTATTTGAAAAATATCTTCCTTCCATGTAGTATTGATGTCAGGGTTCCAGGTAAGAAACAATAATTTTTGCTCAATTGACAACCAGGGTTTAACGACTTTTTAACCAATTAGACACAAATTAACCAAAGATTTGAAGGCCATTTTCTGTTAAATTCTTCACCCTACACTTTCAGAAAAATATGTCCATTAACCTGTAATATTGCGCAAATGTGATGAAACTTTGAGCCATCACATGTAGCAAATTGTATGTAACTTAAGAAAGTGTTAAACTGAACAATGTTTCCATTCACGTTGAATCATCTTACTGGGTAATCAAGTTTAAGATGATTTAATTTGTACGATTATATGGTTCAATTCGGCAACAACTTCTCGATGAGCATATAATAACTTAAAAGAAACACTAAGCGCAGCAATACGGTTTGTAAACACTAGCACAATTTTATTTTTCAGTGTGGTCAAATAATTTTAACAGTGTACGGGCTAATTCTAATCCTTGATAATGATTGAGTGTGGTCTAATAATTTTAACAGTGTGCGGGCTAATTCTAATCCTTGATAATGATTGAGTGTGGTCTAATAATTTTAACAGTGTGCGGGCTAATTCTAATCCTTGATAATGATTGAGTGTGGTCTAATAATTTTAACAGTGTGCGGGCTAATTCTAATCCTTGATAATGATTGAGTGTGGTCTAATAATTTTAACAGTGTGCGGGCTAATTCTAATCCTTGATAATGATTGAGTGTGGTCTAATAATTTTAACAGTGTGCGGGCTAATTCTAATTTTGATAATGATTGAAATTTAAAAGTAGAATGCGTTTTTATATATCGAATTTATCATATAAAAGGTAGATTGCAGCCAATGATCCGTCGTACTTGTACCTTAAAATTTGAAAAAAATTTGAGCTTTTAATTCTTTTACTTTTTGTTTAATTTTTATTAAGGTTTGGAATACTCTGAAAAGCCTAAAAATTACCGATAACTAGTGGTAGTTTTTCTATAAATGTTACCATTTTCTGTGAAAAAGTTTAACTAAATTTTAGAGGTGAAGCCTCTTACCGTATTTATAATAGAATATAATATTGAGTGAAATGGAATGGATGGTCACGTGTTATGTTAGAACAAAATTGGGTATCGATGTTTAACAATATATCACAATATTTTTACAATTTAATTTACTTATATTATTTTTACTTTGACAAATATTTCCATTATCCAAATAAAATTTATAAAAACTAAAAATTACATCTCATTCAAAAATTATCACTGAGTGAAATATTCGCGAGATTACTTTTTCGATATGTTAATTATTGGTAAATGATCACGCTAATATCGTATTCGAAAATTATAGTTATTAATAATGACTGTAATATTTTCTTGTTGGATACATGCGATTATGAATGATCACGATATTTCCGTATTGTATATATGTATGCTATTATAAATGATTGCGATATTGTCGTATTTGATACACTTATATGCATTATCGGTAGCCGATGATCAGAGTAAACCAAAATTTGGCGTTGTTCCTATATGTTGGCAAACTTCGCTTCTTGACCCCTATAACATAGTTTTTTAAAGCTTATTCGCCAAGGAAAATAAAAAAAAGCAGTTTAAGTGCCTTACACTTGAAGCAAAGCTGTAATTTTATACTGTCTATGACATATTTTTATGAAGAAATATCTAGGCTTAGAACGGACAAAAAACATATTTTAAAAGTTATTAAACTTTTTTAAAAATTGCCAAGTTGGTGACATTTTCCCACCTAGATGATTATCAAAATCAATGCCTTATTCCCCTTTTTTTCAAATTTTTATGAGCCCAGATAATGCAGCAATAGAGTAAGTTTTTAAATATTAAAAGATTAGACCACAAACAGTTTTCATTTTCTAAAAACTATGGTTTTTCTCCATATTGACGCTTGGCACCATTTTTGGAATAAATATAGAGGGCGCTGGCTAAAGATAAGCTAAACTTGACCTAACAGTCATAAGTAACTGTTGCAAACTCAGTTATAAAAATAGCATTTTATTCACAATAATTCATCAATTCATGCGACTACAGAGCCTTTGAAAAACATCTTAACCGATAAGTACCGAAATTTTTCTATTATGTCTTGGTTATTTCTGATATTACTATGCTTGACGTATAGGGTGAAAAAAACTTAACCCCGCAATATGGTTGTAGCAAAATTGCACGATATTGTAGTTTAATGTGGTCCAAATTTTGAAACAGTGTTGGAACTAACTTTAATCGTTCATGTACATAATATTTCAGGAACGTAATATTTACATAACTTGAAGACAATGTAACATGAACGTAATATTAAAAGGAACATATAATTTCATGAACATATTTATTGCAATGAAGTGAATAGTGACGTGTTAAGTAAGAAAAATATAATAAAACATTTATTTAAATGAAGTGGATAGTCACGTGTTGTGCAAGAAGAAAATTGTCTATAATAGAACATAATATTTATTTAAATGATAGTCACGTGTAAGCGAAGATAAAAATTGTCTATTGAGCATAATATTTTAATAGAGTAGATAGTCACGTGTTATGTAAAAATGAAACTGCATTTTACATGACATTGACATTGTTCTTATATCTAAAGAATGTCAGCTATACGAAACGGCTTATAGCTCACTTTACTTAATAATAAATAATCGATCAACTAACTGTTATAGCTTAAGTTTACAGCAATTTTATATAACACGTGACTTACCGAAACATCAATAGGTTTATTTTATTATTTACCTATTTTTGTGTTCTTGAATTTTTGCTCGTGTTTATGATTTGTTTCGACGATTCCAAAAATAGAACTTCGTGCATAGCGAAACGACAGATGGAGTTGTGATGTAATCAAAACAATATTTCTGTCTAATCACAAGCTACGTGCAAGAAATATGAGACAGTAAGTTGCTTTTATTGCAGTTGAACTATATGAGTTAAATAATACATTTTTTTATTTCATTGCTGTTAACATTATAGTTATAACATTATTTTGTCACTTTTATAGGAAGTTCAACTGGATTTCGATACTAGAAATTAAACATCATTGAATGATTTAATATTGGTTTTGAAAAATTATTTAGTTTTGATACTGTAAAATATTTTAACTGCTTCTTCAGTTAGCTCTTTGATGCTGAGAAGGCACCCGTGTCTCTTTTATATTTATTTTTCTAACACTCTAATTACACGTAAAATACATTATGATATTTTTAATAATAAAAAACAGTCTAATAATTATTCAATTAGATGATCAGAATTATATTTGTATATTAGATGATCAGAATTATGTTTGTATATTAGATGATCAGAATTATATTTGTATATTAGATGATCAGAATTATATTTGTATATTAGATAATCAGAATTATATTTGTCTAAAAATATGAAATAAAGCAGTTTAAAAAAACAATTTCCAGTCATATTCAAAATTTATCAATAAATTAATCAAAATAAAATAAATTAATCAATACAATAATCATAATAGATTAATTAATAAAATTTATCAAAATTTGTCATTTTTATTCATATTCAAAAATGAATGTATAATTGATTTTTCTAAAAAAAGTTTCAAAGATGAATAACTGGTTCTCTTAGATCTAAGTATGAGCAAATTTAATTAGTAAAATTATTGTTTCAAAGTGAGCCGTGTTTCGAAGATTATACTTTTAACGCATAAAAAGACACCGGTTTTTCATGTTGTATTTCACATCCATAAATTATTAAAATGCTAAATGCAATTTTTAGTTCTTTTTTTACTTAAATTAATACAAATTAATGAAAATAGTGGGAAAAATATGTTTAATTAAAATTCTGCGTCAAGGGGTTAAACAGTAAAAATCATTGTAAAGTGTTTAATTGGATGCATTTTATTCATTAATTTAACTAGAAAAATGTATGTTATATTTGACTGTGTACTGTGCGCAAAATAAAAAGCGGATCTTCCAGAATAATTTTTGTTTTAATTATCGGATCTTTACGTTTTAGGACTCATTCTTAATGGTACGAAGGGGTGACTTCAGAAATGCTAATTAATTAGCTCAGACGACATTGTAAGTTACGAAATCAGACACAAAAACGTACTTTCTCTGAAAAAATATATCTTTTTCTTGCAACGGATTCTGATCTCTGACCCCTTAATGTTAATTTTACTTTTTGTGTATTTCGCTATATCTCGAGAACTTCTAAAGCGAATTGAAAACTTTTTACACACAATTATAAAATTCATTCAACAAAAAGATAATTCTATGCAAAGAATAATTTTTAGTAAATATTTACCATTTTTTATTATTTTATTTAATATCAGTCAAAAAAAGTTACAAGTAAGGTATATAATTTTTTTTATATTTTAAAGTATATAATTTTACATGGCAAAATACAAAATTTGCGTGAAACCAGTCGAAAAGTTCCTCAGAAATCGAATTTCAAAAAAGGCGTATTTAAAAAATTTGATTTCTCAGGAACTATTTGATCAATTTTATTCAAATTTAAAATTATGTAAAATTATATTCTTTATATAAAAATTGAATAATTTGTAATTATAAATTGTAAATCTATGTTCACGAAGGTATTGTACAGTACGCCAGAAAAAAAGGGACCACCCTGAATAACTTTTGACCTAATGATCTGATTTTCACATTCTAGGACTCGATCTTAACGCTTCGAGGAATTGACCTCAAATATGCTAATGAAGTAGTGCAGACTATATTTTAAGCTACGAAATCAAAACACAAAACATACCTTCTCTGAATAAACTTCCCTTTTGTTCGACCGATTTAGATTTCTGATCTCCCAAATTACAGGGGGTAGCCACAATGTGTGAAATATGGTCCTAATAGTTTGGTCAGGAGAATGGTCCAAAGTTTGAATCCCGTAATGTCATTTTTACTTTTTACGTATTTTGTCATATCTCGAGAACTTTTTAAGCAAATTGAAAATTTTTGCATGCAATTATAGAATTCTTTTCGCCGAAGATAATTCCATTCAAAAATTACTTTTAATTAATATTTATTATTTTATTTAGTAATAGTCAAAAAATTTGAATTGTTGGATATATTAATTTGTGCAACATTTTAAAATATGTAATTTTACATGGCAGAATACAAAATTTGAGCAAAATAAGTTGAAAAGTTCCTGAAAAATCGAATTTTAACTATACGACCAGGAAATACTCCGTCGATTTCGCTGAAGTTTTGTACTTTGGCATGTAAATTTATATACTTTTAAATGTCAAAAATTGCATTGCTTATAATTCAAAAATTTTTCGACTGATATTAAATAAAATAATAAATATTTATGAAGGTATTTTTTACGTATAATTATTTTTAGATAAATGAATTTTATGATTGTGTAAAAAGTATTTATATTGCTTCTAAATATCTAAAGATATGGCAAAATACGCAATAACTAAAATAAACATCAGGAGGTCCAAATTGTGGAGCGCTCTCCTGATCCATATTTTCCTGATCCATAATATGATCCATAATATGATTGGAACCATATTTTCCAGATTACGGCTACCTCTTATATCTTAGGGATCAGAAATTCGAATCCGTTGAAAAAAAAGGTATGTTTATTCAGAGAAAATGCGTTTTTGTGTCTGATTTCATAACTTAAAACATCGTCCGCATTAATTAATTAGCATATTTGTGGTCACTCCACAAACCCTTAAGAGTGAGTCCTAGAAACTGATGATCCGATCATTAGATCGAAAGTTATTCAGAGAGATCCGTTTTTTTTTTTTTACTCACAGCTAACGTGATTTCCCTGATTGTTGAAACCTGCGCAAATATTTTTACATCTCCCTTAAATATACTAAAACTTACGGATAAACATTTGTAACGTAGTTAAATTTATTGTATTCCAACTTCAATCATGAAAATTGATAGCAACTAAAATATTTTAAACGAAATTTCTCTTGATGTTTCTGAACAAATGTTGTTTACACGGATTATATAGGGAAAGGTTTGGGCGATCAAGGAAAAAAGGTATTTATTAAAAAAAAATGTAGGCTTCATACTAAGTTCTTGAACGTAATTTATTTACAAAAATATTTAGTTAAGGGTTTGTGCTTTAATTTAAATTAATACAACTAAAATTTTTAGCATAAAGATAAACTTTTCTGAATATTTCATAATATATAATTTAGTATACACCATGCAATCTTTAAAATGATTGAAAAACTGTTAAAAATAACTTTTAAATTTGCTTGAAGAAGTTTGACTTTGAATTGTTTTATGCATTTACGAATCGCATGAAAATAAAAACTTTTTTTTACGAAAGAAGATTATAAAATTTCTTATATCACTTTATTTTTACTTTTCTGTTGTTTTAGTTCATATTTTAATGTAATTTAGAATTTGTGTTGACTCATACAATGGTATTCACTTTTATGAGAATTTACAACAAGAAAACGTCTTTGGTAGAATTAAAAATTATTATATTTTCACAGAACATTGATACAATATTTCTGTAACTGTGACCTACAGTTCTGTATCTGTAATTGTACAGAAACAATTCTGTAACTGTTCCTGGCCACAAAAGTCGGTTATGGTCCAGGAGGGAGGTCATGGGGGTTTAAGGCTCCACAATTTCTTGACCAACGTATTTAGTTATACTTGTTCATAAAAATAAGCATTTATTTGCAGCAAAACATTAGAAACGCCAAAGAATATAAGAAGGATTTATTTAAACCGATTCTCAAGTATTTTTAAAATTCAACATGTGAATTTCAGTTTAATAAATTGTTAACTTATTTTAATAGTTATTACTTTCTTTTCTAAATTATTAAGCTCTGTAATTAATTTTGAAGTCTTTCAGTGAACCAATTTAAAAACTTTTCTTTCTCATATTTAACAGTTTCATTCAGTGATTTTTCTAATAAGCCCATTTTTTTTAATATACTATGCATGGAAGAAAAATTTCGAGAAAATAAATTTCAAACTAACACTACGAAACTGAATTGAAAAATATTAAACTTAAGCTCATTTTAATTAGATTTTCGAAGTATTAAAGCGCACCACACTTGACAAAATGCTTCTAAAGTGGTAAAATATGTTAATATTTGTCATTTATCATTAAAAATGTGTTTTTTTATTGCTTTAAGGGCTTTGAAAGTGATTTCAAAGACTTGTAACGAAGAGCTAATATCGGTTAAATTTATACGAGTAATGATAAACTCGAGAGTATGGTGACAGTAAAATGTTAAAGGGCAAGATTTAATGAGTTTTATGTTTTTAAAGTAAGTTTCAATATTAGAAAAATTTAAAGTTCTTCAAAAATTGATATTACTCATATTTTTTAATTTTTAAACAATACACATTCAATTACTTTTAAATTGTAACAAATGTGCCTGTAATCGTATATGGCATTTTATTTTTCTGACATGCTGCCAATAATGATATCTGAAATGCTTTATCCAAAAAATTTAGCAAAAATTTCCAATTTTTTATTCATATTCGTCATCATTGTACATTTTGTAAACCTTATATATACATTGATAATTATAATTTCTCTTATTCAAGTGAGTTTTTTTGTTCTTTCATGATTTATTAGTAGTATATTTTAAGAAGCTCGCATTTTGTTTAAAAAAATTTATCCACTATTTCGAGAGATTCGGTGTAAAAGATACGATTTGATTTGCAAGGTATAATATTTTTTAGATTATTTAAAAAATGTATTTATGTAATTATTTATGTATGTAAAATATGAAAAATGTAAGCAAGTAGGAAATTTGAGCAAAATTGGTCGAACAGTTCCTGAGAAATCAAATTTAGAAAAGTCTTATTTGAAATTCAATTTCTCAGTAACTATTCGACCAGTTTTGCTCTTAGAGTCTGATTTCGTAACTTTAAATAGCGTGTGTGCTAGTCAATTAGAATATTTGAAGTCACCCTCTTGTACCATTAGGATTGAATCCTGAAACGCGAACATCCGATTATTAGATCAAAAGTTATTCAGATTGAACCATTTATTTTTTCGCACTGCACATTTAATCAACCAATTGGAAAAAATATGTAGACAATGCATACTATTTTTGTTGAAAAAGGTTCATCTTAAACAGCTTTGTTTTCTAGATATTTTTTACAAGCTGGATATTATTCAAGAGAAATATTTCTGAAAAATATACACATTTCAAGTAATTTGAAGAAATTTCAGAGAAGAATTGGCTATAACGTTATATTTAAAAAAATTCTGAAATCAATTTTAAACCTGAAATTATGCATAAAGGAACCTCATCTAGTAGTTCATTCCTACCACAACACGCTTAAAGTAAAAGAGAAAAAAAAGGGAAAGAAAAAAAAAACTCTTCGAATCGTATCACCAAGGTATTCAAGGTTGTTCTTTAATTTACAGTTTGTTCTCGAACTTGAAATCTCATCTAAAAGAAACTATCAGAAACATTTGCCAGACAGTTTTTTTCATTTTTGTTTTGCTACAAAAGACTGAGTCATTTGTCAAATGTTACTATATTTATATTGGAAGACGATGACTTCAAATTTGATTTTGTCCGTATTGCTGTAGGTATAGTAAGTTAAATTAATGAGAATTTAAGACTTTTAAAGAAATAAAGTCTTAAGTTTATCCGAGAAAATAAGTTTCAAAGTAAAACTATCGCTTTTAAATTTTTAGGTAAGTAAAATGTTATAGAGAATCTGAAGCAAATTAAAACAGTTTGCTTAAGAATCGAACTAAGGTAGTTGTGGAATTATTAAAGGGCAAAATTAGTTTGTCTTCAAAATAATTTTTAGTTAAAATACTGTTTTTGACTTTTGTTTATAAAGAATAAATTTTTCACCGTATTTATATGATATTTTTGATGCGATAAATTTGAATAAATCAAATTCTTTTCGTAATTCTTAATCCAAACTCATTAGATTTGTATTTTCCCTACAAAGTAAAAATAAAAACGTAGGATTATGGTACACAATAATAATTTCATTGTTATAATATTTCTCTTCATTTTTCTCAACAATCTTATTGCATTTCTCCATCCATAAAAGTAATTAAAAATAACTGCAAACTTTTTTGAAACCTAGAGTCTTTTTAGATTTTACTTCTTTTTTAGAATCCATGCTTTTTTCCTCTGTCTGCATTTTTTCTAAGGTTTCGGTGCATATTTGCCTCCATTTTTGCTGTTGAGGCAAATAAAAAAAATCCAGTGCTCTTAGTCACACTTTTTATTTACTTTTTAACTGTTATAGTTTTATTTATTTCTTACTGGTAGTTAACTGACTGCACATATTTTTACGCACATTATCATTAAATCTCTTCATTGCAAAAATATTTCGTTTAAGAAACAAATTTTTAGTAATATATTTGCTCGAATTCTTTCAAACAATTGTCATATTTATATAATATTTTGCACAATAACTATGATTTCATACTTAAAAATGTCTTTAGTTTTTTTTAACACCGAAAATTGTAGCCACTATATAACAAAATTTTTTACAGTGTAACGGTGCGTATTGAATCTTAAGAGTATTAGATGTTACTCGAATCATTGATGAGCATATATATATATCACTTCTGCAATTTTTCAAAATAACCAATTCCAAAATGTGACTATTTCCTAAAATTTCTATACATTCTACAAAATTACTTTTCTACATTAACTTAAAAGCCACGCACTTTGTTCGTTGACTAATCTCTTCAATAACAAATTTTTTTTTGTAACTCTTATTTTATAGTTACTAGAATTACTAATGATAATCTATTACTTTTGCAATTTTTCAACATAACTACTACAAAAATCAATGGAGGAGGGATATTTCATAATTATTTTATTTTGACTAATCATCACTAGTCTTTAAAATACTAAGTATTGATGTTCGTTCGATTTAATTAAGAGGGTTCAAGACACAAAAATTTTGAGACTTTGTAATTTGTTTTATATTAAAAACAAGGTTTTTAATTCAATGCTATATGCTTCAAAATTGTGAAAAAAATTATGTTATTTTCTAAATTAGTACGTGAAATCAGTCTGTTCTTTTTTTTTCTAGTCACAATGCTAAAGTTTTGACTGCTTTTCGCCTCCATGATTAGCTTTCTTCGGTTTTTCAACTTTAAAAATGATGTATCTTAAAAACTAAAACTAAAATTTGGACTATGTATACTTTAGATATTTTACTCTAGTTTTCATTAAGAAATTTAAAAATGTATATTAAATTTTAATAAATTATTTTTTTGAAATAATAATAAAAATAATAATTTAAAATTAGAAATTTATAAAGGAGACTTTAAAGTTCAATAATAGAAGACTCTGAATGTAAGTGTAAGTGATTTTATAAATATAAATGAAAGCTTATAATATTAAAGTATCAAAAATCAAAAACATCACCGTTTCAAAGTTTTGAAAATTTATTTTTTAATCATGAATCTCAAATTTTATTGCTTATTAAATGGTACAGCAGTAAAACACGTGAACATATTTTGTAAACTTATTAAACAGTGCAAAAGGTAAAAGTATATATGCATTTTTTTGTATTGTTCCCCCTTAATATCAGTGTTTAAGTAAAAAATCGACGTGTCAAGTATTTTCCTTAAAATATATCTTAGATTTATATATCGTAATATATTTCGGTTATGAGTAGGAATAACACTATGTTTAATACCTTATTTATATTGAACAATAATTATTTTATTTTGAAAAATAAAAATATAATATTTGTTAATCTAACTTAATTTAATACCTTTGATAATAGTCTAGCAGTTTTTACATCATATTTAAAAATCAGATGTGACACCTCTACTTCTGAAAATGTTCCTATAATGTGTTCTGTACAGATATTTCTTATATTATTTTTGGCTAAAACCAGTAAAATCCCAATGCTTAATATCTGAATTATATTAAACAATACTTATTTCATTGTGACTAATACTGTTCTGATCGATCGGTATTTGGTACTTAACTAAAATTGTTATATTTGTTAAACTTCTTCGTATTATATCTTTGTGAACCTAGTGAAAAATCGATGTCAGTAATCAATTTCTTAAAATATGTCTTAGACTAATAGCTCAGAGAATATTTTAATTAATACAACTAAAAGCTCAATTCTTTACATTAAATAATAAATATTTAATTTCTAATAAGCGTTCTTAGTCTTAAACAAAAATTTTATTTTGTTTTTTAATGTCATCAGTTTAATATCTTTCTCAACTTAAGTGAAAAATCGATGTGACGAATCTATTGCTTAGAATATTCTTAAAATGTGTCTTAGACATCTCATCATTTCTCCGAATATTTTTATTTAAAGCTGATACTACCTCAATGATTAATGTCTAATTTATGAATGTCGCGAAAGAAAATGTCCCCTTTTTCCACTCTGTCGCTAGTTTTAAACTAAAAGTTTGAAGTAGATCTTTATACTGAGTGGCGCTAAAATCTCTTTTTCAGGCGAACGACAAAGAAGAAGTGAGCAAAATGGAGGCCACCACACGACTTTATCGATCCCGTTTTCTAATGCTAGCTCTATTCGTTTGTTACTCTATGTCCAATGCTTTCCAATGGATTCAATACTCTATCATTAGTAACATACTAACAGAATATTATGGAGTGTCTGAATTAGCTATTAGTTGGACATCCATGATCTACATGGCACTATATATCCCACTCATCCTTCCCGCCAACTGGATCGTGGAGAGAAAAGGTCTCCGTTTTGCTATTCTCATTGGCTCATTTGGTACCTGCTTAGGTAAGATTTACTTTATTTCTACTTTCTATCCAATCCAATTTCAACCGCAATTTACTTTCAAAAATAAACTCACCGTTAAGCGTTGAGGCTTGATAAAAGTAGATCATATTTTCACCTCATTAAATTTGTTTGTATATTCTTTTAAAAGACGAAATTTCTGTTTTTTAGTTTTGGATTATAATTCGTGTAAAATATATAAAATTGTATTTTTAATCAAATGTTCATAATTTTCAATGACATTATCTAAAAATATTCTATTTATAAACTACGAAATAATTCGTATTTAATAACTGCTATACAATACACGGAGAAAAAAAATAGTACTATATCATAAGTTTTTTTAATATCATACTTACATTTTAAATTTCGAAGCAGAAATAGATGATTTCTGCAGTCATAAAAACTTTCTATGTTTGACAATTAATTTTGATAATATTTTATCCTTTTGTATTAAATATAAACTCATTTTCTTTCATCTATACTTTTGGGTATTCAGTACAGTTCTTTAGAAATTAAGCAGTCTATTTGGTAATTTCATTGATTCTCCGAAAATAGATATAATAGAGGAAAATTTTGTATATGCTTAAAACCAGCACATTAAATAAAATCATTTAAATGTTTCAGTTATACTGAAAAACTATGAAAGTTTCATATTTCATGACTTACCAATAATAACTATCTTAAAATAATGTTGGTAAAAATTTAAAACCAGACCATCACCAAACCAAAAACAAACCAAATTATCATGTCAAATTCGAATGAAAAGTCTTTTTTTTTTTAAAATTAGTTTGATAAACTAAAAATCATTTCTTACGCAATTATTCTAATATTCTCCAATTAAAAACTGAAATGTTTGAATATATTTTGGGAAAAAGGTTTTGTGTCCATTACAAATAATGCTATAAGTTTTAGTTCGCATTATTTTTTAAATACTATGTTGAAAGTCTTTGTAATAAACCATTGAAATTTTTGAAGAAAAAAAATGGGGGAAACTTAAGTAAAAGGGCATTTCCATTGTGGTGAGATAATTAGAAATTATGATCTACAGAATTTTTTATTAAAAAATTTTTATTATTTGTTTTTAATGACATTTGCTACCAAGAAATTTCAGGGAATCATATTTCTGAACAAAATCTTTTTCCTCTGACAAATATATTAATTGATTTCATGCATCACGTATGAGACAAATGGGTTAAACCATTTACGTAATTTGCAACTTTTACGTAATTTACAAATTTTTAATGTTAAGACCAATATTTTGAAATGTTTTTTTCAAAATTTTATTCCCCAATTAGCTTGTTACATACAAACTTAATATTAGCCAATATTTGGTGGTTCAGAATAAAAGCCATTTGGTGATTCATTCTTCTGTGAGTCATCCCGTGACTTATTCACGGGTACAAAGAATACTGTTACGCAAGAATACTAAGTTTACTCAAGTACAATAAATACGTAATAAAAATGATGTAATTCAGTAGGTTAAATACAAAACTCATACACAAAAAAGTTCTTCATTTTATTTAAATATTTGATTTTTTACTGTTATTTCCTTAAAAGAGTTCATCTTTTTGAAATATAGTTTACACACCACCGATAATTTCCAGTGAAGTTTCCTTCTCTTATGATTGCTTCAAGGTTCATCTGATTCTTTTTACGTCAGAGATAGTTTTTGGCCCCATTTAGTTTTGTAGCCTTGAATGTATATGATAGTATGTTCTTTAATTTCAGTTTTGCATTTTACATTTTGAACTAATGTAAATTTTATATCAAACTGAATTAACATTTTTGTTCTCAATAATAGATAATAATAATTGTTTTTCTCATTTAAGTGTTTTAATACCTAAAAAATATTAAGGGTAGTTTTTCTGAAATTTTTATTAAAATTTTTTATAATGTTTAAAAATTTTTTTAGTGACATCTACGTTCGTTAACCATTATTAAGCTATAAAGTATTTTTAGATTGCTTTTAAATGAAAGTGCGAAAATATTCACTTTCCATTTGGCGTTACACAAAAATATATGTGTTATAATCTTTATGCCTCGTTAAAAAGACATTTTTATAGCTATCCATACTTTTTTATTGTTTCTTAAGTTCGGAAAAGTTAGAAGCGGTTTTTATATGTATATTACGGCAGAAAATAAATAACACTTGAAAGCTCAAAGTGTAGCACAAATTTTGATACTAAATCTTTAGATACAGATAGTGTTTTTAAATGATATTTTTTGGACTTGATTTATTTACAAAAAAGTTTTTTCTGGTTTATAAAAGAGAAATGCACGAAAAATTTTAGTTGTGAATAGGAAGATCGTGCGTACCACTGCAAGAATTTTAGAAGCTGATCACTGCAAAAATCAATCAATTCCTTAAAATACCAATTTTTAAATGTGATGAAATAATGCTCATGGATTTTTTTAAAATTCAATTTACAATATATACTCATTGTCTATATTCCCATTGCAATATATGGCCATTGCTTTTTTTAATTAAACTTACAATATATTAATATTGCAAAATGCATAAATACTGATGTAACTTTCACCTAACCGTACATGACATTATGTAAGAACTTGCCTAAAAGTAATCGTGAGTTGTGTTACAATTTTTATGTGCACTGTAAAAAACTTCGGATCAAAGTACGGTAAAAAGTACCAGTACTCAGTGTGCCGTTACTTTTTACCGTAAAATCCATTTTTACCAGAACATGTTACGGAGCATAAAATCTGGTATACCGTAATTAATTTCAGCGATTTAATTAACAATGATAATTACCTAAAATCACTGAATGATTCTAATTAAATATTACTGTAAAAATTATGGTATAATATTTCAGGGTAAAAATGGAATTCATGGTAAAATTGATTTTATGGGCCCAAAGTGCCGGTTCTTCATACCATATTTTGATCCGAACTTTTTTCTAGTATGTTTGATTTAGTTAATCAATTTGGCTTGTGAAAAAAAGGAAATAAAGTCAAACTCAGTGTTCAAGTTTCTAAAATTTTCATTCAAAACGAAGTTAAATATAGAGTGTTTTTATAACATTTTTTTCACAAAAATGAATAATGTTTCAATGTATTATTTGAGATTAACACATCAGGATTAGAAATGTGTTCGTAGTCAGTGTATTTTCTGTATCAGATTTTCTCTAAGTTTAAATTAAAAATATTTAACCCCTTCCGTAATTCTTTCACCTTTTGTTTAAACAAGTCTTTCAAAACCTTCCAGACTTTTCTAACCTTCAGTAAGTAATGTCATTTGCATTTAGCTCAGTATAGCCGATTCCAGTTCTTCTGTCATCAATTCTACACTCAATCCACTCTTCGTTTCTTCATTCACAGAATTTTCTCATGCATAAAATATTCTAAAATATTATTGGTTCTGATTGTAAAAAAGAATTTGCAGGAATAAACTGTACAAGAAATTAAAAATGAGCACATGCTGACAACAAGAAACTTGAATAAAATGGCATTGAATGTTGCACTTTTGGCTTTAAAAATAAAAATTAAAAAAATCTGAAAATTATCCTTACTTTTTCGTTGATCTAATCTTGCTATCTATTCTATTTCTGTTCCAGCACTATGCATCTAGCACTATAAGGGGCTAGATATAATAGCGATCTATTTCTAGTGCTATAAAATCTAATCTCTTATGACTGGAAAAGTGAAATTTATTTCTAGAAAAGTGAAATTTATTTCTTATCATTCTGAATCTAGGTTTTATTATAGTTCTCTATCTCTTAAAGCTTTTTCTCTTGAACAAAAGCCAGTTTTTAAGAAGGAATAATGAAGAATGAAAACTCATTTGAACACCTGGAAAAGATTTTTATAACTCTAATTTAAATAACATTTAAAAAATGTTATTGGTATAAAAATTACTTTCTGCATTACACTAATCTTAGCCCTCATTTTTTTTTAATCCTTCAATTTTTAAAATTGTCGGATACAAACCACTGATAAGACATTACAAAAATTTTCTTAAGAAAAGTTTTATTTCTGACTTAATGAAAATATCTAATTTTGATGTACGTTTCTAAAACCGCTAAATAGATTTTTTGAAAACTGAATCGATAAAATGTGCAACATAAAAACCAAAAAAATAATTTTTTTATGTTGCACATTTTAAAGCGTTTCGTTTTCTTTAATATAAACGCTTTTTTTAATTTGTTCTCACAATTAATTGAATGACATAAGGTTCAAATTTTAATTTATGAAGCCAAATTTTCCAAACTTTCAAAACCCATTGCGTGCAATTTAGCGTAAGAAATAAAAAAAAAAGATTTTGGAAGCTGATTTATTGTTTTCATAGCAAAAATTTCAACAGTAGGAACAAATATCAGCGGACAGTATCATGATGATTTCTTAAACTTTCTAGGTTTAAATTTTTTAGCTGATCTTTAGTATGCGATAATATTTTATAAATGAAATAATTGCGTGTAATAACCATTTAAATATGAAATAATTATATAACATTGTATGAATAAAATATCATTATCTTAAACACAAATTATGACTGTTTAGGACCAAAATATTTCAATAAACAAAAATATTTCAGTTACTTAAAGTGTTTTAAATAATTTGAATAATGTGTGTTGACAATGTAACATACAATGTAACATGAGTAAAAACCTCTGATTTACATTAAGTACTAATTGTTTATAAATAATGCTTCCGTGAAAGATATTATTTAAAGATAGTTTAAGAAAATGCAAAAAAATTAACATATTTTCTTATTTTCTTAAAAAAAATGCAAAAAATTAACGTATTTTCTTATTTTATTTAAAAAATTCGAAGAATTAACATATTTTCTTATTTTATTAAAAAAATGCAAAAAATTAACATATTATTTTATTAAAAAAATGCAGAAAACTAAAAAACATATTATACACAAGTTTTAAGTTGAAATTTTTATTTTTTTATGAGTAAAAAACATTTAATTTACCATCAGTTTACTATCCCGAGTTATCTCGGGCAAATGAAAAAAGCTAAATATTTATTTGCTAAAATAAATATTTGCAATATATACATACCCGAGTTAACTCGGGATAATCGGGGAAGTGTGTAAAGAAACTTCAAAAATCAGAACATTCTTTTGATAATTTGATCCTTATGAGGCCTGAATACACAAATTTGTAATTTTTTTCCGAACTCGACAGATTAAAAAAAACTGTTCAACCATATTTACCACAAAGTGCAAATACCCTTTTTAACACAGAAAATTTATAAGCTACTTCTTAAATTTCGTAATAACGTGAACACGAACGAAACTGCAGTTAGTCTAACTGCATACAGCTCACGATTCATTTAAAATGCCAACATCTGGCAATATTATGGCACAATTCTAAACTGATTTCAAAATGTATAATTCAATTGACTTATTTTAATGAATTTATTCTGTAATCAATTTAATTGTAAGTTATTAACTAATTTATTATTTCAGGTTCATGGGTAAAAGTTGCGAGTATTTCATCAGATTATTTTGCGATATCCTTAACGGGACAAAGTATAGTCGCTGCCTCACAAGTTTTTATAATTGGTCTACCCCCACATTTAGCAGGAGTTTGGTTTAGCGCAGGGGAAGTGTCTCGAGCATGCGCAGTTGGAGTTTTTGGAAATCAAGTAAGTATCATTTTTAACAAAAATGCAGTATTTAAGATATTTCAAATGCAGTAGTTAAGGGAAAAAAATATATTTAATACTAAACTGGGAATTAGAGCTGAGCTATATATTATCATATTGTAAAATATTTATATTTTTTAAAATGAAATATCATGATAATAATATTTCAGAACGAGTTCTTACGAAATATTATGAATAATACAATATGCATTATAATAAATATGGAATATAAGATAATTAGCAACAATGATAATATCGTAATTGTTATTGATAATGTTGAATATAAAATACGGTAATAGTGGGATCATCATCATAAACAACAAAATTCATCGAATGCAGTGACGTCATGATAGCATCAATAGCGACAACAAAGTTTGAATTTAAATCACAATAAAATTTTAAGAATAAGTTAATAATTTTTTTGGGATAGAAATGAAATAAAATTGTTGCAAAAATCTCTTATAAAACCTTAAAATGAATTTTTCCAACGAAAAAGGTAGATTTTAGACATCCATTATGTTGACTGAGTCATTAAAAATATTTTTTTAAATTTTGATGTTTAACAAAAAAAAAAGAGAATGAAGTTTCAATTGAACAATTGTTTGAAAATATTCTTAACGAATAGAAGCACTTGAAAAGTTATATTTCAATTCATGAAAAAATTTGAAAAATGTTATCGAGTTTTTGATACATGCTCAGATGTGTAATAACCAAACAGCGCTATTTCTTATAAGGAAAATAGATTAAGTAAGAACTTTAAACCAATTCATAGATCTTTAAAGTAATTTTTAAGCATTTTAATATACTTTCTTATTTTATGTTTTCACAAAAAATAGCCCTTTTCTTACACATGAAGTGGCAAATTACCAAATTTGCGTAATGTTAATAACACATTCAATTTTACACTAAAAAATATTGTTTAAGATAACCTGATGTCCTTAAATTCAATGAAAAAAAGTTATTCGAGTGTAAATTTTTTAAATAGAAAGGTATTATACAGAAGTAGTAAATATTTAATTCACATAACACGATTATCAGTAGAATTTAAAAATAGCTGTTGTTAACATTGTTTCCCTATTACTGATTGTTAGGAACTCTTTAAAAGTTTTTTTTTCAGCGGGAGTTCAAAACTTATACTACAACTCAGAATATACGTGCTATATTTATTAAATGAATTTGATTCTGTAGAACATTACGTTTAAGATGATATTCTTAAAAATAGATTTTAAAATCTTTTTTTTTTAAAAAAAAAGAAGTTTGCGCATGCGTATAACCCCTAAAAATATAATACCATTGTAAAATATAAAATAAAATTTTTTTTAGACTATTTATGCATATTTTTTAAATATTACATCAATATCTTTTAAGAATGTCTACCTTACGTTGTACATATGCTTTGAATTCATCGTCTAGCATAAATGAACACTTCGAAAAGATTTTGCAGATAATAGATGAAAACTAAAACAAAAAAAATTTTTTAAATACATCGCTTCTTAGTTTAAGAAGTAAATGGGTTAAGTGAAAAGTGTTTTTTTTTTCTTAATTTCGTTTTCAGAAATTAACATATATGCATGGAAAGAGGAATGTTTTTCAAAGAGAAAAAAAAATCAAGGCATGTTGTTTAATTCAATTTAAATAAAAAAGTTTCGAGAAAAACTTTATGTAGTTACTTTACTAATATGATTAATTAAGAAAATATCTGCTACTTCAGCAATGTATCTACAAAGATTTTTAATGAGATAAAAAAAATTATGCCTGTTTAAATTGCTGTAGGCTTGAAGCGTATAATTAGAGAATTTTCAAACAATTTTTAGAAATACCATTCGATTCTTTTTTGCAGTTGATTGGCCACCCATTAAAATGATTTTAAACCCTTCGCATTTTAACCTTTAACGGCCAGTAGTCGAGCCGACAGACTAATACTGGTTGTTATTAGTCGAAATGTTAAGCAAATAAAAATATTAAGTGGTAGATTTTTCCGTAGATGATAAATAAAGTTCCTGAGAATAATTAAGCCAATAAGAGAAATAGTTCGAAAAACATAAATATGAAAGTTAATTAAGAAATTATTTTATTTAATAAGACTGTTAATACACAAGTGGGCAGCCTTTGTGCTAAAATACAAACTAAGGTGAACAACGTTTAAGAGCACAAAAAATATTTATAAATGCAGACAGCTGTTTCGGATGCTCAAAGGGCAACCTTCATCGGTGCAACAGATGAACTGATGCACTGATGAAGGTTGCCCTTTGAGCATCCGAAACAGCTGTCTGCATTTATAAATATTTTTTGTGCTCTTAAACGTTGTTCACCTTAGTTTGTAAGACTGTTAATAGCTTTTACGTTATTTCTCTTCTTTTGTAATGCATAACTTTTATAAGGAGCATTTTAAGAAGTTAAAACTCTGCTAAACCTAAAATTGTATGTAACAAATTGGTACGACAAATACCTTTCATTTATTAAATTTTTTTCCCTTTCAATTATTTAAAGAGGCTACAACATAATTTAAATTTTATGAAATTAAATTGTTTGAAATTTAGAAACTGCATATTTTTAAATTGTAACTTTTGAGCTCGGAAGAATTCTATAATGAAAGAACAATTTTAAAATTAAATATTTATTGCATTGATCAGAGTCCAAAATTAGAGATAAATATGATTATCTCTAATTTATAAAACTTATCATGTATTAATTTTAAAATAGTTTTTAAAGCAAAGAAATAATTTTAATTAACATTTAGCAATTATTCACAGATATCAGAGAAAAAAACTATAAATTGTAAAATGCACGCAAATAAAAAAATAAACTGACGAATGCCGGATTCGAACCCATTAACCACACGTTGCGAGTCTGCTGTGCTCTCCATATATTGCCTAGGAAGTAATTCGTTAATCGTAAAAATCGTTAATTATTGCATAAATCGGATAAATCGTTAGTTATTATTAGTATTTTTAAGGCGGTTAAGTGTGATTTTAATTGCTTATTATTCTTATCAAAAGAGCATTAAATCATCTAAAATATATTTTATTATTCGTCCAAGGAGTAAATTATTTCGTTTTGTTTGTCTTATTAAAACGATTTAAAATTTACGTTTTTGGTGTTCTTTAAGTTCAAAGTTTATTACCAGTTGCTTTTGATCAATATTTTAAGCATTTCCAACGACAAAAAATAATAAATTAATAAATTAATAAGAATATTTTTTTTCTATAGAAATTGTAAACTAACCGCTAAAAGATCAGTAAAATCAACAAAATCTCCTCAAAGATTACTTTTAAATTAACTGATTTCTCAAATTATTCTTAATTAGACAATAAACACAATGAAAACAATGTACCAGATAAAAAAAAAATTCTCCTTTAAAAAAAAAAATTTAAAAGAAAGAAATGTTAAGATAAGATAAATTTTAAAGTTATTATGATATTTAATATATAAAGGCCTTATTTAAATAACTTATGAGCTCCATCTTTATTGAGTTTAAGATACAGAGCCTTAAAGTCTAATGAGAATACTGTTTTTTGTTTTTTGTTTTTGCACCATCTGTTTGTCAATAGAAATAAACTAGAGGTGTTATAGTTTTAAATATTGTACTGTCAATTAAGTTCCCTACGTTTTTTAAATATTGTGTTGCTGAGTTCCCACCATTTTTTAAATATTGTGTTGCTGAGTTCCCACCATTTTTTTTAAATATTGTGTTGCTGAGCTCCCACCATTTTTTAAATATTGTGTTGCCGACTAAATTCCCGCCGTTTAAAGACTTATTTTAATAACGGATGAATTCCGTCTTTATTCCGGTTAAGATACAGAGCCTTATAGTCTTATAAGAATACTGTTTTTCACTCTTTTTGTTTTATCTTAAGTGCCGTCTGTTTGTCAGCAGAAATAAACTGAAGATGTAATAGTTCTAAACTTGGTGTTGCGATTAAACTTGCCCCGTTTTTTCTTAATCATTTTTTTCTTAATTTTAAAGTGTGACAGAATTTTGTTTTCTCTGTCAGTTTCTTTGTTGTTTGACGTGAATTTTCGTGCACAGGTAGGTCTAATCGCACTTCCTCTCACTCAACTGGACTGCCAGAATGAGATGCTAATTTTATTTCTGTTTTTAAATTTCACGGGTCCCTCTATCAACTACGGCACCCTCTCCATACACAGCACAAGTATCACGAGCAGCTTATGCACCCTTAGAACCTTGATTAAGTGCAAAAAGATGGTGTCAAAAATTTTAGTTTTTCACTACTTGACATTCCATTCTAATGATCAATAAATTAATTTGCATTAGAAAAAAATCGATGATTCCGATAAAAACAAGTCTTCCTTTTTTTTCGAATGATCTGAAACATTATGCCAAAAGCATTTAATGGCATACGAAATGTCGGAATTAATAAAAGATATGTACTTAGTTCCCAACTCAATAAACAGAAATGACTTTTATGAACATAGAAGTGAAGTTAAGTTAAACAGCATAAAGCCATCTCACCTTAAGCTACAAAATGAAGCAGTCCTAATACTTAATGTGAATAAGCAATTTCTAATCGTTGTATTTAAAGCATTTTGTTTTTCTCTCAATAGTTAGGAATTGCTCTTGGTTTTGTGCTTCCACCTCTAATTGTTCCAAATTCTCCAAACAAAGAAGATATAAGCAGAGGTCTTAGTATTCTATTCTATTCAGTTGCTGGGATTACAAGTGTTCTCTTCTTAGCCATTGTCTTCCGTAAGTATATATATCTAATATTTAACCAGTATATCCATCATTATATTGAATATTGTAAGACATTTTAGTAATTGCATGCGAAATTATGTGATATTTGAATACATTTCATGTGCGATATTTAGAAATGTTGAAAAAAACTTTACCTAGTTTTAACCTAAAACTTTTAACCTAGAGAACAAGGCTTAGTTATGCCTGATATTTAAATGCTTAGGGTTTGGTTCTCTTTAACAAACTAAGATTTAATTTTCGCAGCAGTACTCAAGTAAGAACTACTGACATGATAAAAATAAGCTGATTCCGAATCTTCTGTAATTTGCTATTTTTCAGACTTGGTAATTAAGATGCCCCAAAATTTATTCAAGATTAGACGCTCTTTACTTTCGCACAATTTGTGTAACCAAGTATTTCTAACGAAAACTTTAAGACAGCAGACAGTTTAGTTTTAAAATAGAATGTTGCATAAAAGAACAACGCGATTTCATCAGTGAACAATATTTTCAGCTTTGAGGAATTAGAAGCCCAGAATTTTTTACTTTGATTTTTTAATCATAACTACCTATTCTCTGAAGGAGAAAATATGGCCACATTTATGAAAAATGGTCACTGAAAATTTCAACATAAGAATATCAACTCGATATGCTGGTCCATTCATGAGCTTTTTCGTGACAGTCACTCAGGCTGTTCATGGAGGTCTTTGCATCCTCGGCTTGTTGGAGGGCACCTTGGTCCTTTACAATCATAGATCAGTTAATCATAAATCACAATTGACAGCTTACATCTCAGTATCGCTGCTCAACCCCATACAGTGAACTTTATAAATCAATACAAATTTTGCATTTTTAATTAAAAACCTAACTTAATTCTGGTGAGAAATTTGTGGCACCTTGTATAAGACCTGTTGGAAGGAACAAAGCGATATTTCTACTCATTATTTGATTTTTTGTTTCAAAAAAATTGTTTTTAATGTTTTTATTTTAATAGGGGTTTCACATTGCCTCATTCATTTCGATTGTTTATTTTTGTAAGCCTTTTACTTACGGTTAAAATTAGATGGAGCATTTGAGCATTTCTAGTGAAGTTTTTTAAGTTACAAATTCAATTTGTTTTTGAAATCCTTTTAAGTTCTCTGTATAAACATTCGAACTACAAAAGCAATTTCTGCTTCATAATATGAATTTTTAAGAGCTTTCACGCAGCACACTTAAAAATATCCTTAAACTTCAAGTTCATGTACCTTTGTACACTTCAGATAATATAGTTTTCTAAAATAACCACACTGGAATACATACGTGGTATTATTTTTTAAAAAAGAATTTCTGATATATATTTACTATGAATACCTTAATATTTATAATAAGTTCCTGATAGAAGTCGCAACCCCATAGTTTTGATTATAGCGAACAGAATGCGAATGCTGGCGAAAAATTGAAAAACTGATTTGGATGTGTTTTTAGAGCTTCAAATTAGAAAAATCTAATTTTTCTGCAGAAAATTAGACAATGTAAAACGATGCACGTAGTACTGTATCTTACATAAATTACCGAAATGTGTTTCGAATTTACCTCACACTGGAAAAACTCCAAAATTAGGATTTGAGATAAAAAAAAGTTTTTAATTTGAGACTCCAATAAATTATGATTTCAGGTAAAAATATTATATTATGATTTGAGATGAAAATATTTCATTCTGATTTCAGATGAATATGTTATATTATGATTTAAGACTCCAATATATCATGATTTGAGATAAAAATATAAAATATGTCTCTGTATGTGTTTTTCATTTATATTAATGAATATAATTAAATCAATAAGATAAAAAATTAAAAATAAAATTAATAATTATAATTGAAGTGAATATAAAATATAATTTTTTGTGTTTTTATGCTTATTTAGGATGTGGAAATTTCCGCTCTGTCATTAAGAGCTCTGTCATTGGCCATTTTTTAAAAAAAACATTTAAAAACAGTTAAAAATGAATTTTTTTTTCTCTAAACGTTTATGAAATATTATAAAATATTATAAATTATGAAATATTATAAATTATGAAATATTTTAGAAACTAATTTCCTTTCTTTACCATTTGTTATCGACTAAAAATTAGCAATCATTGGATTTTCTCGCTCTGTTAAGATCAAAAGAATGTGCATGGCTGAGCATACAGATAAGCCTTTTTCGAAACTTTCATTGTTTTCAGAAAAATTTAATCGCAAATAATAATGAAAACTAATAAACTAAACTAGAATAAAATCTTTTTAAAGGCTCCGTTAAAAAGAAAAATGGTTGTGTATATGTATACATGCACACAACTATTAGAGCGCTAAGTCAAAATTTTGAAGAATTTATCCATAAAGAGTTTTTTATAAGATGCAAAAAAACCTTGTTAATATAACATAATTCCCAATAATATTTTATTATAACTTTTATATTCTAATAATGAATGATGAAATTACTTTTAATGCATTTCAGAGCTTATTCCCTTTATTTCTGTTTAAAAAAAAGCATCAGCTTCAGAAATATCTTATCGATAGGCTGTTCCCTAATCGCCACCTTTAATGTATTTTTCTAACTAATGTATTACCATGATCAAAAATAAAATAAAGAATATATTTAATAAGGATTACAAATTAAGATTTAAGAAATGGAAAAAAACCACTATTAAAGTCGAATAAATTATTTAGTCAAGTAAAAATGTAAAAAAAAAACAATTAAGAAAAAAAAACAATTTGATTTCAAGACGAAATGTTTCCTATCGTCGTCTTTTATCTCTCACTTCTCTTCTGCAATCAAACATGTTTTGACATTGTTAATCTCGTCTCCCTCATTGATTAGTTGTCAGATTTCTTATAAAGTTTTTCTCGTTTAATCGCATAAATAATAATTTGAGGCTTCTATTATGCTGAACTTTTGACATGAATTTAAAATGTATATTAAGGATAGAAATTGCAAAACACCTTATTCTTTTAATTTTTCAACGATTTTTTTACATTAAGGGGTTATATTATTAAAAGATACTGATTAGCAAAAGGTGTTATCAGATTTATATTTATTTGTAAGTCTCCATTCATATTTACGAATAATTAAGATTTACTATACTTAATCTAATCAAGTTTCATTCAAGGCTATTGCAAACAATTAGACCTAATTCTAAACTCAGAATTTTCTAGAACTTCTAAAGATAAATTATCTAAAAATTCTAATTGGCACACGCTCTGAGAGATAATAATTCAGATTACTTTGTTATTAAAATTTGAGGTTGTGGGAAAAAACAGTAAACACCTCAATGTCATGAAACACTTTGAATATTATCATTTTATTCTGTGATAACTTACCATTATAAAATCGATAAATCTTCCATAAAGCCTCAACGAAACAAAGTGTTTTTATGAGGTTTGTAAAATTCCTTATCTTTACACAAAATGTCAAATATTGCATTAGATTATAAAATGAAACAGTTTAAAATAAGATTAGATACGATAAAACCAGAACTGATCTGGTTTATCTGAAATGAGTTCGGGAGAACAATTATTTTTTTACATATGCAGTAACAAGTTTATTGCTATTTTTTGAAATTATTATTCCATTTAAAATTTTACGAATTACAAAATCAAGCAAATTGTACTAGGCTATCTAAATTTTCAATTTTTGTATTTAGTTAAAACTAGTGTGATACGATTTGAATTATAATTTCAGTTTTTTTTTCCCAAAATTAAAAGCAATAAAATAATCTACTGTGAGGCAATAATTCCCAGGAAGGGAATTTTTGACTTTTTTTTAGAGTTTCATTATTTTTGTCATAAAATATAGTAGAGAACCAAAAACTGTTAGATGTATTGCACGACAGTAAATTTCACTGGGGAGCAATTTTTTTTTTTGTTGCATTTATGCAAATACTTGATTTTAAATCTGAAAGTGGGTTTGCTCCTAAAACTACATAATTTATTATTTTTCTAAATGACATTTTTAGTCCATTTTTTGTAGAAATGTATAAGCTTAAAAATGTTATATATAACAAGGGATCGCGTTTTGGCAAACATCTAGGAGAGTTATGGGTGCATCATTAGGATTAAAACTACCTACCCATGCCCGGAAATGTTATCGTACGCCGCTAGGACACTTCTCTATAAGGAACTGTTAAAACTGATTAAAAATGCCATTAAAAACTGTAGCCAGTAGAAAGAAACCGATTACAGATTTGAAATCATCGATATGAAACAATCCAAGATCGGTTAAAAAAAATCTGATGCAACAGAAAAAAGAATTCCTTCAGTGCACTCGGAAGAAATATTTAAGAATTCAATTATTTAAAATTAAAGATATTTTGGATGATGAAGAGAATACAAGGTAAGAGAGAATACATCTCAAAGAATACAAGGTAAATCTGTAAAAAATTACAAGCAAAATATACAAAAGTATTTCAGATTTATTTTAGAATGTCTTAATGTGCATAAAAGACTAATTTCAATAAGGTTTTTGAAAAATGAGATTTTTTTTTCTAACATAAATATTTAAAATCTTATACTTCGAATGTTGGTTAAAATTTGTTGCTACTATAATTAAGATCCCATTTAATAGGTATTTGAAAAGAAAACACTTACAAGCTGTATTACAAGACACGTGCATGATGTATTACACTATTGCGTATACACACACTATTATATTTGTAGTAAGAATACGTTATCACTGAAAATTTTAGTAAACAGATAAAATAAAATTTTAATTCGGATTTTTCCTAGCCTTCATAGTAAGAGCGCGAAAAAGCAATAAAAACACAAAATTGCGGACATTCGTAGACATTTTACGTTTTGAATAGTCATGTAAAAATAGATTTTCTGCTCATGGCTCTTTCCGACCACAGTGCTGACGTAAAATATCCTCGGTGGTAGACGGAGATCAGGGGTTAGAATCCCTTGTCATCTGGCTAAACGTGCGAGGTTTTGCAGTTTTCCTCTCTATGTAACGCAAATGCGGGCTAGTTCCCTCAAGAAGTCCTCCACGAAGTCCAGTTTGCAGCAGTGCTTGATCTAGGAAATCTCTTGTCTTCTGCATTGGATTCAAAATTACAAGGCTACGGAATTAAACATTAATAACCGTAAATTCAAAATTTGGTCGGCTCTTCAACGTTGGTTATATTATTTACGGTAACATATGTATAACATTCATAATTCAAACTGATTACGCTGTTTTAAGCACTTATTTGAAAAAATTTTCGTAACTTTTGACACAGTTGATTTCATTTTATTTCAGTCTTCAGAGAAAAACCTCCTCTTCCACCAAGTAGAGCACAAGAACAAATATTGAATGGAGACTCGCGGGAAAATTATTGGCATTCTATTTTGAATCTTATCAAGAATTTTCATTATATGATGTTGCTAGTTACATATGGTGAGTATTTTTTAGAATATGAAATTAGTATGGAATTATTTTTGAATGGTTTTAAATTTTTCTTTGATTTAAATGTTTAATCGGGTATCTCTTGCTTAAAAATAAATCCAATCTCTAAAATCTAACATTTTATAAAAATCCATTTTTTTTAGCTCATATCAAAAGTGAAGCTCTTATTTACTTTTTTTATAATCCTCTTCGCTTAAATTTTCTGAAAATGTTTGGTAAATTTTATTTGTAATCCTCTAGTAAAAACTTTAAATTATGTATCTCTTTAAAGTTTTCTCTCTTTGTTTTATAATAACGCTAGACTCATTTTTAATTATATTAGAATAATTCTATTTTTAAATAGTATTTTGATGGTATTCTCAAAACGTTTTGACTAATGGCATTCTAGTTCACGTATTGTAATTATCATAAGTTAGTAAACATTATTGATATCTACCAAAACTAGTGTAGATCTATTAATAAATATCATTTACAAATAAATATACTTATAAAAATACTGAGAACCTGTAAAAATATCTATATGCTATACAAATAAAATGACATATTTCATTCCCAAAGACTTGGATATAAAATCACAAAATTTCGTATAAATTACATATGGTATGCAAACGGGAGAAATATTAAGTTTATTCTCAGTTAATGGTAAATGTTGGTCTGAAAATATTTAAAGTTTTATTGCTTTTATTTTCATTTATTTTTAATGTAAATGAAAGTATGAATGTCAGATATCACAGAAAACTAGGATCAGATATCGTTTACCCTAATTACAGCTTTAGAGTATATATTAATTGTGCTTTTTTTTTGGTTTTCAATATAATTAGCAATTGTGCGACCTTTGGAGATAACCTTTATTATATTTCTAATGTTAAGCCTACTGAAGGCTTACTCATAAAAAAAAAGTTAATTCAATATGTATTCTGCCTAGAAACAAGGCAACTCTACGTAAATCATTCAGAAAATTTAAATTTATTAATTATATATTTTTGTAATAATAAACTTTGTAATGACGCACAATAAATACACTTGCTAGAATATCGAATGAAAAAAGCAAAATTAAATCATTTTTACTCAATTAAATTGAACAATACATTATCTGCTTGTCAGAACATATGGTCTTGTACTTTTATCAGTTTAATAACTGAAATATAACTTATTCACCATGGTAATGACATTTGCACTTAAGGGAAAAGTTGTGATAAAAGTAATCAATATAATTTTTTCTTCAATGTCTTTAGATCCAAATAAAAAAATATTAAAAGTAGAAAAAAATATTTTTCAATTTTTTAATATTAAAATAATAGAATTTGAAGTTAGGGACAAATCTTAACATTTTCAATTTTTAAGTATTTTTTTTAACACCGAAATTTTATTTTTTTGATATTTGAACTAATGAGCAGTGTACCACTTGAAAAGAATTATAGACAAAAATAATAAATTTTTTCAAGCAATTGCCCAAATTTGTAGTGCATAAAAAATATTTTCATGTTCAAAAATTTAATTTTTAACACTGAAATTTCCCCTTATTTTTTATTCTATTATATTTTCAATAAAATGTGACTGATTGTACTGCTCTTTTTTTCATAATAAAATAATAAACTGTTTAACAATAGCAGTTAAAATTTCCTTTTTATTACAAATTAAAATAATAAACTGTTGATATTGTACACTTTTAAGTTTTATAAATTTAATTCTTTGTATCACTCTTTTTAACGTAACATTTTCTGGTAATATTTTCTCAATGTGCTATACTAACGTGTATCATTTAATATATAATCATATGCTATTTGAAATTTAGCTTATTTGTGAATGTTATGGCTCTGTTATTTGCGTTATAAACTAACCCATTGATCAAATGAACATCACATAGCTTCGTATGAAGTAAATTTTTTTCAGCATATTTCAAGTATAAATTAAAATATACTTTTGCTTGATTATTAAATTTACCGGGCAACATCATTATTTAATTTTACCTCATTCAAGCTGTATTTTTGAATATCACATGACTATGGATGCTTTTTAAATCTACATGTTAAATTTACAATTTCTTTCATTTTTTCTGACAAATATCGGCCATTTAATATATATTAATTCATTTGTCATTTATACAAAGTAAAAAATGGAGGCAACTACTTTACACTAAAATGATGTTTCACTAAGTGTTCAACTGCACCAAAACCAATGGGTGTTCCTGGTGTAGTAAAACAACTAGTATGCTCTTTTACACTACTTGCTGGAAAGTAGCCGCCTCCATGTTACTGTAGTTTTGACCACACTTTTTTTTCTCAGTGCATAATGTAGTTTTCATAGTGAGCAATTTACAACAAATGAGCCTTTTGGTGAAGCATTTACGCATAGTTTTCAGCACAATTTGATACTTTTGACCCTTAATATTGTCAAGATTTATCACAGTTGGTACAATGTAAATGATTATGCATGATTTTACTCATTATAATCGCATTAGGTTTTAGTATTGAAAATTATACATTCAACCCAATCATAGCTGAGCAGATCACTTGTCGCTTCTTTTTGTTTCGAGCTGTGTCTTTTCTTATATTCGCGTTAATGTAAGTATTAAGATTAAGCAGCAAAGTTTTATTCTCTAATTCTAATCCACTTGAATTTTCAAGCTTTGTAGCACTATTTCAAAGAAACTGACGTTTTTTGTTCGGTACAAAAATTAGTTTCAGACATGTTTTGCATTAAAAAAAACATTTAAATATTTTTACAATTTTGAATTTCATAATATTTTTTTGAATATATGAGGTTATTCAAACTCGTTAAATATATAGAAAATTTGCTTTTTTTTCTTATTAGAAATGTTTCTTATCTTTTATGGCACCCCTGGTTTTTGTCACCAGTTTGATAATGGTTGTCGAATAAAGTCTAAAGGAGTCAAGTTTTCATAAAATTAAGAACTTTGATTTTTATTTTGTTTGAAACTTTCTTAAATAATTTGCATAATAACTGTTTGAAAAAGTTTGTTGAACTGTTTGAAGAATTTTTCATGGAGTTATGCTTTTCGTTCTTTTTTTTCCCATTTTCTAAGACCATTTTCTAAATAGTTATATTTCAAATAAATATCAAATTCTGTTATTCTTTCTTTTTACATTTGCAGTATTATTAAATTGATTGTTTGTTCTATTTAAAAAAAATTAGAATAAGCATTCAGAACTTAATTTTCCAATATACATATTAGAGGTGATCAATTAGCATTTGATTGAGGGGTAAATAGTCACCGAAATTGGATAAATCATTACTAAGGAACGCCGGGACTAAAAACATGAAAATTTATTTGTTTACTTTGAAACAGAAGGAAAATGTGAAGTGATTGTTAGAAACACATTCGAATTTCGCAGAGCAATCGGAAAGGTTTAATACATTTAATCCTGCTCTCTTCTATAGTGATTAGTTATATTTTGATGCGTTTTTTTTTTCTTTGATTAAATATTAATTTGCAACCTCAATGTTTATAATTTGTTTTATTAATTTAAGATTAAGATATCAATATAACAAGGCTAATTATTTAATTCTAGGAATAAATGTTGGAGTATTTTATGCTATATCCACGTTCCTAAATCAAATGGTGCTTGCATATTATGACGTAAGTATCTGGGACTTCTACAAAAGGCTTGCAACTTATTAAGAAAAAATTATACTTTTTTTATGATTTTTTTATCTTAGATTTAGGACTTGTATTTTCCATTTTCAATTGTTTATTTAGGCCGGGATAGCCTGGTCGGTAGGGCTCTGGGCCCATGTCCGAGAGTTCGTGGGTTCGAACCCCGCCGGCCGAAGACTCCCCGTGTAGTAAAGTGACTGATGCACGGTAAATCTGTCGAGTCGCAAAAGTCCTCTATGTTCCCATAACAAATCAACACCTCTGGGGGTACTGGATTGGAGATCGATCGTTCTCTGATTCAGGTCAAAATTACGATCTGTGGATGAAAGAATGGATGTACGAATGGGTCCGCCCTATAAACGGATGCGACGTATGGTGTGGTAGAAGTCGAATTCTTGGCCATGATGGCGCCACAGGAAAACAAGAACAATTGCACCCCCTCTCTCTAAACAGGCATACGTCAACAACAACAATTGTTTATTTTTGAAGATGTGTTTTTGTTAAAATTTTGATATTGAGTAAATTCAAAAATCTTCACGAATGTTTATCATGTTGCTTTACAAAAGCGGAACCGATTTAATTATTAAAGATTGTATGACCGCAAAAAATAAAAATATTCTTGCTATAGATTTATTTTAAAATAACTAACAATGGTAAGAAAATTTCAATTTCCCTTAAATTTTTTGTATTTCTTTTTCCTGTCATGAAATTTTTAACTGTTCTTTCGATTGTCATTAACTTATTCAGAAGAAATTTTTTATTTTTTGCTTATCATTATCATAACTTTCAATGTAAAAAAAATAATTGAACTCAAACGTCTCGAAAAATTATTAACACACCAAAAAAAAAAAATTAAATTTAGCTTCTCATAACGCAGGAAATTGTCAAAACCAGTTCTATCTTTTAATCTGTGATATAGTATTAATATATTTTATTTCTGTAATTACTCAGTTATTGATTTGATGGGTATTCAGTTCCACGCACTAAAGCAACTGAGCAAGCGCAGTTTAAATATTCTGTGTCTCTGACATTCACAGTTTTATCAAAACCAGTTCTATCTTTCAATCTGTGATATCGTATTAATATATTTTATTTCTGTAATATTTAGCACTTTCATGTATCATCTCGAACGTTTACTTCAGATCATTACTCAATTATTGATCTGAAGAGATTATTCAGTTCCGCGCACTAAAGCAATTGATCAAGCGCATTTTAAATACTCTGTTCCTCGGATATTCCTAGTTTTTTTAAATTTTATTTTTTAATTGTCGTTGAACAGTCGACCCAATTTTGATTTTACGACTACTAATGTTAAACTTCGTAGCCTTGCAATTTCGAAACCAATCCAGATGAAAATGGAACGCCAGATCCAGTATTGGAAGAGATTTGCCTTCGTGGGGGTCTCTTCGATGGATCGAGCACACTTTTTCGTTACGTGGAGAGGAAAACCACGAAAACCTCCCACGGTTAGCCTGACGGCAAAAAGCTCTAACCCATGATCTGCCTACCATTACTGATATTTTTGCGTCAGCACTGTGGTCGGTGCGATCCTGGTGTGGAATTCATGCCGACTAGCCATCACTTGGATTTGAACCAGGTTTACCTCGCTGGAAGGCTAGCGCTCTATCCCCTGCTGTCTCATGGACATACAGTTTGAGAAATCTGTGCTTCGGATATACACTGTAAGAGTGTAATGGACTTGCGCTGTTCGAGGAATCTGTGCTACGGATATCCACAGTTTGAGGAATCTGTATCACGAACATGCACACATTGAGAAATCTGTATAACGGACATGCACAGTTTCAGGAATCTGTATCGCGGACATGCGCAGTTATTTCGGGACAAAAGTATGTCAACGACTCGGAACGTTATGCAAAAGTGCTAAATCTCTCTATTAATTAAAAAATAACTCAAAAATTTATCTAGTATTAGGGAGTTTTTCCCTCTTTCACCCAATTTATTACATACAACATTGCGCAATCTTGCTTACCTCATTAAATAAGCAAAAATAGGGGATCAAACAAAGTTTGCTGCAAAAAACTTCTAATTTCTATCTTATGCATTTCGTTATTTTTATTAGAATAATATTTGTATTGTTTAAATGCATCATTTTTTTCTAGGGAGCCGAGGAAAGCGCTGGATGGATGGGACTTACCATTGTTATCTCTGGTATGTTCGGATCTGTTGCTTGTGGATTCGTTCTTGACAAAACTCATAGATTCAAGTAAGAAAAGTTTTCAAGCTTTCATTTCTCTCAAAATAATTGTATTTTCTTTAATCTAATTTTAATATATTTTAACAGAGAAACAACACTTTGCGTGTACATCCTGTCTTTGAGTGGAATGATAGCGTTTGCCTTAGTGTTACAATTTGGAAACCTGGTGTCATTATTCATTGTGTCAGCTTGTTTAGGGTAAAATATTCGTTTTACGTTTGTATTAATTTGAATTTTTCCTTTTTTTCAAAACAAGTCGCACTTTTGAAGCTTTTAAAACAATTAACTGCTATTTTTGTATAGCATGTTTAAACACTAACTTACGTTAATTACTATTACACTAACTTATTAAAATTATACACATTTAATTTTTCATTACATCTTTTACAAAAATTGTAAGATATATTGTAAGGAAGTATTGTAATATTGTAAGATATTTTGTAAGATATATTGCAATTCATTTCAAGGAATTTTTACGGGATATCCCGTTTACATAAATAAATATTTATAAATAAATACTTATAATCTATTTTCACAAAAGTATTGCACTGTGAGCAAAAAAAATGGACCACCCTGAATAACTTTTGAACTAATGATCAGATAGTCACGTTCTAGGACTCAATCTTAATGCTTCGAGGGAGTGACTTCAAATATGCTAATTAACTAGTGCAGATGATATTTTAAGTTGCAGAATTAAACAAAAAAACTTACTTTCTCAGAATAAACATGACTTTTTTCGACGGATTAGGAATTCTTACCCACAAAATGATAGTGGTAGTTGCAAACTGGGAAACACGGTCCTAGTAGTTTGGTCAGAAGAACGAATCAAAGTTAGGATCCCATAATATCAATTTTTCTTTTTGCATATTTTGTAATATCTCGAGAACTTTTTAAGCAAATTGAAAAATTTTTGCATGCAATTATAAAATTCTTTTAACCGAAGATAATTCTATTCAAAAAATAAATGTTAGTAAATATTTATCATTTTATTTAATAATAATTGAAAAATTAATTGAATTTTTCATCTGAATTATTGAGTATACAATTTCTTACATCATTTTAAAGTATGTAATTTTACATAGCAAAATGCAAAATCTGTGCAAAATCGGCTGAATAGTTCCTGAGAAATCGAATTTCAAATATGGGCGAATATCAGGAATCATTAATCGAATTCGATCTATTCTCTAGGTTGTCCAGACCGTAACCCTGGCAAACCGCAACCTCAGGATTAATTAATTGAATTTAACATAATAAGGTCATCAAAATTTTCGATGTTCACGATTATTTTCTGATATTTCATGCATTTTCAAACAATTCTGGAGGTTTAAAAATAGTGTGCTTATTATTTTTTATTATTTTGTTTTATTATCAAAAGTTAAAAGTTTTGTATTTTGCCATGTAAGTTTATATACTTTAAAATGTCAAAAATTGCATACCTTACAATTCAAAATTTTTTCGATTACTACTGAATAAGATAATAAATATAACAAATATTTGCGAAAAAAAATTTTTTGCGCGGAATTATCTTTGGATAAACAAATTATATAATGATGGGCAAAAACTTTTCAATTTGCTTAAAAAGTTCTCCAGATACGGTGAAATATGCAAAAAGTAAAATTACCATTAAGGGGTCTAAACTTTGGATCGCTCTCCAGGTCAAACTATGGGAACCATATATCCTAGATTGCGGCTACCCCCTATATTTTGGGGGATCCAAAATACAAATCCGTCGAACAAAAGCCATCTTTATTCAGAGAAGGTTCGTTTTTGTTCCTGATTTCGTAACTTAAAATATCGTCTACACTAATTAATTAGCATATTCGAGGTCACCCTCAGGAACCATTAAAATTGAATCCTAGAACGTGAAAATCCGATCATTATATCAATAGTTACTCTGGGTGGTTATTTTTTTTAAACTGTACAATCATTGACTAAAGTCTTCCCATCTGAAATATTTATAAAAAAGTTACACTTTTTATGATTGAATAGATCTTAATGTTTGACTGAAAAACTGTTATTCAATCTTAAATTTCAACTGTGAAAAGTAATCTTAATTTCTAAACATTTTATTTTTCCATTTAGACTCTACAATAGCTACTACATTTACTGCTAATAACTATTACATTACATCCTACTACTTATCATCCTGATACCAGAAACCTTCCACCGCAGTAGCGAGCGTAGCAGACTATTAATATATTTGCTCATTATTTTTCATCTCAGATTTGGGAAAAGGGGGAGAAAATAAGCTGACAAAAACTTCTGAGTGAAGTAAAAAAAAATTTCAGGTAATGAAAATTTAAAAATAAAATCATATACTACATGAAAGATGAGAAACAATATTTTCTCTTCTTAAATCTGACATAAAATTGAATTACCGTAAAGCTGCGAATTGGGAACATTACCTTAGCGTTTTTTATGATTTTTCCATAGCTTATTCGAAGATTTAATTCACTTAAACTGTGACTTTTTTTATTATTTATTTTTTGAAACAGCTTTGAAAAGCACGCTTAATTTCTTAAAAGAACGGTGAAAAAAAAGTATGGTCAAATGGCTCTATGGGAACACCAAAAAGCTCAGTATTTTTAACAGAAGCGCTTTGGTGAAGATTTTTGGTAAAATTAACAATAAAATATAGTTTTATAATGTGTGATAAAATTTGGAAATTTTATCACGACACCTTAGACCATGGTATAAAAACCATTTACTCGGTTAAACTCACTTTTCAGTTTTGTAGTTTTTACTAAATGTGAGATAATAAGAGCTCTAATTTCAAAAACCAGAATTTCCTATCAACTGTTACTATATGAACGGAAAAATTAACAGATGAATGGTTAAGATATCTCATATTTTAGTTTTATTAACCAGAAAGGTTCATTGCCAGGCTGTCTGGTGGAGATCCACGGCGAAGACAATTTCACCAGAATTGTCTTCGCCGTGAAATATTTGTAAATTATTTTAATAACGTTTCTGCTTTGAACTGTAATGAAAATGTTACTTTTGTAGGTTTTTCATGACTGGTTACTTGCCTTTGGGATTTGAATTCGCTGCAGAAATCACATACCCAGAAGCTGAAGCTAATTCATCTGGTTTACTAAATGCATCTGCTCAGGTATTCATTTTTCATACATACAGAATCTTAAATATACGAAATTTTAAATGTTTTTTTTAAATATTTGTGTTATTGGCGAACAGTAGGATAAATATTCTTTTAACTTAAATATGAAGTCACGTGATGGTGCTAAAGCTAAATGGGATGTCAGTTTGAATGACAGCCGAATACTATGAGTCAAATTATCGTAATAATCTGATGAATAATTATTAACAATATTCTATCAGCTATATGTACTTTATTCCGATACTCATTGTAGTATGTATATTTTCTGCCATATTTAAGCTAGTTTTAATTTTAAAAAAGTATTTGATTTGCGAAATTAAAACTTTTGTTTTTTTTAATAATAAATATAGTTATAGTTTTAAGTAAAAAAATTACCACAACTGTGATTCCTTTTTTAAAAAAGATAGATTTGTGGAAAAAAAGAAACAAAAACTATAAAAGTCTTTTAAAAATAAAGGTTCACACTTAAAGGAAAAATATTTTCAGCAGAGCATATTTAAAAGTATAATAAAATAAACGCATATTAGTATCAAAAATATATTAAACTAGGAAAAAATTCGTGTATAAATGACTACTGTAAACAATGCAAAAAAATATCTGGAAAACTACAAAAAATTACTTTTCACCTGTGCAATGCTATTTTTATTTAGTTAAAAAAAATTACCACTTTAGGGATATTTCATCTTAAGAAGGAAACTGGCAGTTATAGACAAAAATTGCATTACTTTATTTAAATTACATAGAAAAAATTAATACAAGCGTAGCTAAATTTTTATGTGATCTTTCACGTCATACAAATGTATTTATAGTTAATAAAAGAAACTGTATAAATAACTAAATGGATGCAGTTGACACAAAGAAATTACTTTATTTTAGATATATTTATATTTAAGTGTATTACCTATAAAAAAATGCATGTTTTATTGTAAGGTAAATGAGTTTTATTTAATGGGAATTCAGAAATATTACTTTTATAAAAGTAAACTGCTGTCACAATTTAGATAAAGCGGAATTCTTTATTGTAACAAACATCTGGAGAAACAAATTTATACCATATATTTTTGGAAACTATTACAACTGATGTCTCAATTACTATATTTATTACTTTCTTACTAAATTTTCAACTGAAACTTTGACGAAAACCATTTGATTGATAATTTCATAAATATACATAAAAAAAGGTATTGGTGTGAAATACAATATATTAGTTTTTTCTCCTTTTATATTTTTTTTCATCTGAATTAATATATGAAATCACATGATTTCGCTATTTTAAATATGTAATATTATTTAAATTTAGTGCAGCATAGTTGACATCAACTCTTATGTCGTTGAATTTTGCATTCAATGCAACAAGCCTGACAGTATTTGTGTGACTGTTATGGCAGGTCTTATGACAATTTTGAGTCGATTTAGTATCTCTCAAATCAATCAAGTTTTGAAAAAAAAATATTTCAATCTTATTTTCGTTGTTTTTTAACCCCTTTTAATATTCTGGTTGAGCATAAAATTTTGCATTTATAAAAATGAAATACGCGAGGAACTTTTCACAGTAAAGAAGCAGTGAAAAAATTGGTACTTCATGTGAACTATTAGTTTAATGCCAGTTCGTAATTCGATAATGAAAATTCATTTTTAATGAGAAAAAAAACTATCGATTTTAAAGTGTGAAGATTTTGTAGTGTTGTGGTGAATGTTTTTGAATCGTTAATGAAAAAAATCAATATTTATTGCACGGCATGCTCCTGAAACGAAACATAACATTATCCATTTTTGAATAAGCATATTTGCTGTTAATTATGATTTCTAGTAGACCAGAACGTAACATCCACCCATTGAATCGCGTAAGCTCGCAAAAATATACCATCAATGCAAACTACTTGTAATTTGCTTACTGTTCAGAATAATTTACAGCTTTTTTATGTCTTTCAAGCATTGTTAGATGAATCAGAAGTTAGGAAAACAGAGTTGAAAATAGATGAAAGGTGGTTACACATTAAAATAATGAGGGAATCGCGTGTCTGTTAGTTTCCTGGAAAAAACAGCATAGGGAATATTTTAACACATCATATTCAAGACTAATTGAAACTAGCGCATATTTTTAAAAAAAATTTCATAATACAATAACTCAAGAAAAAATATCACCCTGAATAATGATTGAATTTATTCTAATGATCAGATTTCCAGTACTAAAGATCAGTTGTAATGGTTTAACGGTGCCACAGTGATAAATTAAGTTACGAAATCTGACACCAAAAATGTACTTCCTTTGAATAAAAATATTTTTTTTAAACAGATTTTTTTTTTTTTTTTACCTTTAAAATATGGAAAGGTAAACGCAATCTGGATAATATGGTCCCAATAGTTTAGTCGAGAGCAGTGGAAAGTTTTGTTGTGGATTGTGGCGTTGCTTATGCAGGGCCCACGCTAATGACTTTAAATTGTTAGCCGGTAAATTAGCCAAATATCAAATGTGTTAGCCAAATTTCAAAAGTCTTTGCCAAAGGCAAATCTCAAAAAATTTCTGTGATTAATTTTCTTCCCATTGAAAATTTCAAACCAAATTTTACTATAAATTTAACAATTTAATAAAATTAAAGAGTTATTTTAAAGTTGGCAAGGAGTAAATGAGTTATGAATTGGAGAAAACAGGAAAAATGTAGATGTTTCATAGTCTCAGATAAAAGGAAATTAAAATAGGTTGGGATTAATTTTCTTAAGCAACATTTGATATTTTATTAGATTTAGACTTTCTTTAAAATAAATATATTTAATTTTAAATAAAACTAATTCTTTTATCTTTTAATAAAAGAATTTTTACTGACTCGGTAATTTTTAACTCTTATGATAGTAATCATTTAGAAAAAAAAAAGGATCACAGTCGAAGATAAGTTATTCGAATAATTTAAATCTGTTTTATTGTTTTTTATACTCCTCGAAGAGATTTTTTTTTATCAAAACACGTTCAATGCCAGCCGAGTGTAGGTCGTTAAACTATATCATCAAAAAGTGGTCTCTCGGGAGAGCCTGTAACCCCTAGAGAGCACGTTCCCAAGGTGGCGGATAGGGGAATGCCTCCACTGCCTTTCCAGTGGGTGGTAGAAGGGAAATAAAATATCTTCCGCGGACCAACAGGTAGAAGTCCAACCTCTCGAGGCAATGGCGAACCCCTCTATGAGGGCTGTGCTCCATGCCTTCGGTCCCATTTGAATTGTACTTTTTTTTTGTACAGACCATTTGAATTGTACAGACCAAAAGTTATTCAGTGGGATATTTACTTAGATAACTGCTCTATAATAATTCATCATATTAAACCCATCTGGGGTTTACTTTTAGCTAAAGTGTGCAAAAGTCCCGTGATTGACCTGATGATTTTTTAGCTGTTTTTCTTTAAACTTTTTTTACTTATTATTATGCAACTATGAGACGTATTATGTATATACGAGGCGCATCCAGAAAGTAAGTTTCCCTATTTTTTTAAAAAAAATAACTCATACTTTCAGGACAATGTTTATCGGCAACAAGTACAGCAATGTTTCAGCTATTTTACAACATAGCCACAATCAGAATTAACACACTTGTCGTAGCTTGGGATCAACTTTTGTATCCCTCTGTCGTAGAACTCTACCTCCTGTGAATGGAGCCACGTGGTGAAACAGTAAACGCTGACCGTTTCAGTGAAACACTGTGGAAATTGCGATGTGCCATTCAAAACAAAGGGCGTAGAATGCTTAATTCAGGTGTTGTGCTCCTCCATAACAATGCTCGTCCACATACGGCTCGACGCACATCAGCTGTTTTGACGACATTTGGCTCGGAGTTGTTTGATCATCCACCCTACAGCCCTGATCTTGCTCCCAGCGATTTTCCCGTTTTCTTGAACCTCAAGAAATACCTGTCTTTCGGTGAGCGTTTTGGAAACGACGAAGAGCTGAAGACGTCTGTCACACGCTGGTTCCATTCACAGGCGGTAGAGTTCTACTACAGAGGGATACAAAAGTTGATCCCACGATACGACAAGTGCCTCAATTCTTGTGGTAGCTATGTTAAAAAATAGATGAAATATAGCTGTACTTGTTGCCAATAAATATGTTTCTGAAAGTATGAGTTCTTTTTTTTTTAAAAAAATAGGGAAACTTACTTTCTGGATGCTTCTCGTATTATAATTAATGTATTAGTGTATTATTTTGTAAGTTATTGAAAAGATTTTTTACAAATGATCACTTCTTACTTTCCAAAGAATGTTCTGAATTAACAGCATGCCACAGATTCGTCAGATACTTTAGAACATACGTGCAGAATGATTCGTGATAGTACTATCTGTATTTATCTTGGGTTTACTGCAGCCAGCACCCGACTCTAGTAAGAACAATGCAATAAATCCAATCCTAAAATAAATATAAATGACATCAAATTATTACTCTAAACAATCCTAAACTTTTTAAACTATTACATGAAATCAAGAAAAAAATATCATCATCATTCTGATAAACTTTAGATAATTTGTTATAGTAGCAGGCATCGAAAGTTCAAAAAAACAGTTAAATAATCAATTTATGACTACTGACCCTAAACACTAATAAAACACTTTGAAATCTCCATTTTTTTTCAAAAATCATTGAATCTTCCTCCATTAATGTTTCTTCATAAATGAGCAACATAAGACTTTACTTTAAAAGATTTTAATCGTCATAAAAATACAAGATTAACTTGAACATGAAACTTTAAAAAACTGTTCTGTGAAATTGGATTTAACCGATCAAAGTAAGTTCCGCTTTGGTTTATTTAATTAAGAGGTCTATTTATGTAATTTATTATGTCTATTTAAGACTATAGTTGTTTATACAGCAAAAAGCCCATTCTGGGCCAGGTAGTCACGAAAGTTAAAGCTCCACAATTTGAGACCAACTGCGTGATTTTGACAATACGGTCAGCATCGAGCACAAGACGCTTTAACTTTTCATTCAAGCTGATACCCATCGATCTGAAACAAAATGAACTTCAAGCCGCTTCAATGCTTTTAACCATTGTGCAATCTGAAAAACCTATAAAACTATGTTTTCTACTACATGTCAGATAATTCCAATTGAAATATTTGTACGGCCATCTGAAAATTTTGTCCTCAAACTGCAGCACGTTATAGATGCAAATGATGCTTATTTTAAAAAACATTGTTTTATAGTTTTCTCTGCAAGCTGCGCCACATATCGACGAAATATAAAACTAATTATAAAACTTAATGAGAAAAAATTCTCTAGTTTCCTAAACAGTAACCAGCAGACTGCACATTTATATCTCTATTTCTCAAATTTGCGGTAATTTTTGAACACTAGATATATCAACACTGTGTAGAAAAACCTGTAACCAAATTTAAGTATTATAGTCTGTATTGAGATTTTGCAATCACGATAACAATTATTCCATGTCTACATAATTATCTCTGCTCTAAATACATATAATTTCAGGTATTCGGGATATCTTTTACTTCACTAACTGGTTTTCTTCTGAATTCTTACGGAGATAAGGAATCGAATATATTTCTCTCTGTTTCGCTGCTGGTTGGCTGCATCGTAACAGGTAAGAAAAATTTGAAAATCTATTTAATTCATGAAACTTACTCTAAGCTTAATTGAAAGCATTTATAAAATTGATTATGCATAAAGACAGGGATTCTCAAGGGTAATATCAGGGTACTATGTGGAATGATTACCAGAAATCAAGTTCAGTAGGTGAAGATAAGTGTTGAATAATAATAGCAAATGAAAACTCGATCCTATGATTAGAATTCCAACTATGTAAGGCATAGAAAGATTGTTTAATATCCAGGTTTTAGACATATCTTTCATTTTCTTTAAATCGAAATTTAAAAATAGAGGTCTAACTTGTCAAATATAAGCAAGACCACACTGACAAGAAATTTGATAAATTGCCCAGTTACTATCAGCAATAGGATCTCGAAATTTAGTTCGTTTAAAAGATAAGAAAACGGTTTTAAAATCAATTTTTTTCAAAATCTTAGTTTCGGATAATAAGGTAACACAATCGGATTGCTAAAGTTCGAATTCGAGAGTTTGTTTGATTGTGTAATTAATATTCGATGATTTCAATGAATAATATAATAAAATCCATGTTCTATTCATTTAGTGCATTACAATTGAATATTTTCTTCGAGATTTCTGAAATTATTAATAAGTGTTTCACTTTTCTTCATCGTGCAACGTCTCGTTGCTTTGATGTTGTTTTTTTAGGCGCAGTTTGCTGTAGTTACTAAGCAATTACGTAACAAGTTAGCGAAAAATTAATATTTAGCCATATATCGAACTTATTTTGCTTTTTGTTGCCTATGATTAAGATTACATGAAATGTTAAATGCATAATTTACGTAAAAGAAAACATGTTTCGAGCACTTAAATATCGCGAGAAGAATATTTTGACAACTCGATTTCACTGCACAATTGACATTTTGAACAAGACTTTTGAAAATAATTTTTTTTTCAAATACTAAAAATATCTAACTGTTGTAAAAAAAATCTAAAGAAATAAAAAATTTAAATTACTTCTCTGAATGCAGAGGATACATTATGATCATTGAGTTTGTTAGTATTAATGTTCCTTATAAGAGGAACATTTCATAAACATAAAGTTGAGCTTTACAATGTAATGATGCATTTAACTATTACTCAAAAGGGTGATCAGCCTTTCCTAAATCATCAATCATGCAATAAAGTTTTTCTTTAAACATAAAAATAGTGTTTTCTAAGCATTTGTGAATAAATTATGAAAGCACTTCAGTCAAAATATAATAAGTTATAAAAGCATAGTGTGTATGGTGAAATACCATAATAGAACCTAGTTCAAGTTCAAGAAGTACCTGTAATCTTATTTTGAGACAATTTGCCTGTTAAAGAAACATTATTCATAAGCAATTATCTTAAACTGAAAAAGAAACACTTTTCAAGTATTAAACTGAAAACTATGGAGTTAAATAAAAAATTTTACATTTTCAGCTACAAAAGAGTTATTGCTTGTAAGTATTGCTAAAACCTTCTAATTATAAAGAGGTGATTTAAAGTCTTTTGAATCGAGCACAAGTAAAAGTTCAGAAATGGACATGCTACTTAACTCAGCGTCTAAACAAAAAATAATATCAATGCAACGAAGCGGATACGTTGCACTAAGAAAAAAAAAACTTAATAATTTTCTTCGTGAAGCAAACATAGCATAACCAGATACAGCGAATTATTTTTTTATTTAGTCTCTTGTTATAAGTTTTTCAACGACTAAGTACAAGAATTCCCAATTTTGAATGTTTTATCCTTCGTCATCCTTCCAGAAGGGAAAAAGGATGTGTTAAGTATCATGAATAGCTTTTTTATGCACTTAAAAATCTAATATTTTCGTTTGTAGTTATAAAATGTAATTTTCGAGATCTTCAAGTTACTTCCCCACTATTATCCAAAAAAATTAGAAATGGCTTCTTAAACTTATAACCACGATCTCAATTTTGAAGCATTTTTTTATATAGTAGCAATTTAAAATAAAATTTCATAACCTTTTGACTCAGAATGAACACCGGTGTCTCTGTTATATATTTTTTGTGACACTCTAATTACAAGTAAAAATTTATTTTGTTCTTTAATTATGAAAAGCAGTCTAATTGTTACTAGAAGAATTTGTTAGACCAGTGTTTCCCAAAATTATGACTTTTGTGTACCCTTTCTAACTTTTTCGTAACGCTGTGTACCACTAATAAAAAAATTTATGTATTTTTTACAATAAGAATTTGCACAAAAGTTAAAAATCACAGCTGGCTGTTGACACCACTTATTATTAACTGTTAAAAATAGCCAATAGAAAAATACTTAATCGTAAATTTTCATGGCTAGCTTTATTTTTAAATAAAATTTCTTGAAATTTTCGTTTGTTGCATAAGAACGCGTACCCCTGCTAAACTGTTCCCGTATCCCTGGAGATACGCGTACCACACTTTGGGAAACACTGTGTTAGACTATCGAAATTATGTTTGGATTATTGTCATTATTTTTTCATTCATTTTGAAAAACTTATAAATATTGATTTTGTGAACTAAATAAATTTCAATATGCGTTTCATGTATTTCATAACCGTAAATTATTAAAATGTTAAATGTAATATTTTTCGCTTATTTTGATTAAATTAATGAAAAATGTATGAAAATTTTGAGTTAAAGGGTTAACTTGCGATATGCGATTTTCAGGGCATATTTATAACATTTAAAAGAAAGGTGCCACCTATTTGTTAGCTCATCATATAGTTAGTTATGATAAATAAGGAAAATTTACCAAACTGCTTTTCCAAATGTTCTCTAGATTCTGGAGAACAAAAGGTCATCTTGATCCACTTAATCTATTTTATCATTTCGCTTCTGGCTTTCTTACAACAACAGACCAATCAATTAGATTCATCTAACTCTTGAACGAATATTTACTTTTCCCATCATACTTCAGAAGTTACATGATCCACCCTAAAGTATTAAAATGTACATCAATAAGCAGTATTTATTTATTTTGCGTATAAAGACCAATTGTATAATTATTAAACGAATTAAAGAACAATACATCAGCATTTTTTTACATAATATTATTGTGTATGTATGGTTAATCCCAGCTTAAGATTTACAAACTTCTCAAAGACTTGAAGATACATCTGCAGTAGGAAACATCTAGCAATGATATGTAAGAAACAGGAGCAAGGACATTTGCTTAGCAATCATTATTTTTTACTACTTCAAAGAAAGCTCACTGAATTAATGTAGAGTTCTAGAATTTCAAAGTACTTCATGGGGAGCCTTGATGGCTCATGGGATCGAACGTTCTCCTTCCACTGAGGTCACCTAGATTTGAATTCCAGCTGTGGCTGGTTAAAATGAATTTTGCTTCCGGCTCACACCGACCACAGAGCTTGACATAAAATATCCTCAGTGGTAGACGGGTCATGAGTTAGAATGCCCTTCCTGCGGACTAACCATGAGAGTTTTTCGTGGTTTTCATCTTCATGTTAGTTCCATCAAAAAATTGCAACAGTTTATCCCAACACTTGCCTTGTCTTCTGGGTTAGTTTCAAAATTACAAGGCTGCAGAGTTGAGCATTGATAGTTGTAAAATTAGAATTAGGTCTGCTGCGCCGTTGGCCGGTTACAAAAAAAGTACTTACAATCGCTGTTATAAAAAGTACGAACAATGGCAGTTCACGAAAAAAAAATAATTTGAAAGAAAGATATTGCATAAAATATAGTGAGTTTAAGAAAATATAAATTTTCTTTTTTCGAATTTTTGCTTCACTTTCTTCGAATTTAATCTATTCTGCTCCGACCAGGTGAGGAAAGTTAGATAGGACACTTTTTCAAGTACGTGCCTAGTATGACATGGGCATACAAAAAAAAAAATCTCATCTACAAAAATGCACCAATCATTTAGGTGATTATGTTTGTACAAGCGTTTAACCTTTCAATTGATGTAAATATTAATATTATAAAATTAAATGGTATTTGTAATTCTATAAATTGAAGAGTTTACGTTATGGATTGCACTTGTAATAATGGAATTAAAAAGAAAATTTTAGCTTAGTTCACTAGGAATCCGTCACAATAAGATGGCACTGATATATGTGGAATACCATCATAAAATATTATAAAACTTTTTTTGTTCTTTCAGCCTTCATAAAATCAGATCTTCGTCGCTATAAAGCATCCCAACTACCAGTGGCATCAGGCCCTTGTGATAAACTGAACCCCTGTTAATTCTGGTGGGGAAAGACGAATTATTGTAGAATATAATGTATCGTAGTTGGAAAAACTCTTGAATCTCTGCAAAAACAGTGAACGCCATAAGTTATCATTGACTTTGTTATGCATACTGCTCAAATTATTTATAGTCATTTCACTCGATGTTATTCGTAAGAAACTGTTCTTCCATTGATTGTTCTTCCAAGAAACAAATTTGAAAAATATATTCTTATGAACAAATATATATAATTTTTTTATTGTTGAGAAATATCAAATTTTCTAGCTATTTCAAATTTGTTAAAGTGCAATGTATATGCATACTTTTGTTATGTGAATTTTCAAGTTGCCAAAGTGCTTGTGCTACATTGTTTGTTGTGTATATGTATGCGTGGGTGTATTATATTGAATATAAAATTTGAGAGCAGCTTAATTACTGAGATGTTCTGCTTTATAAAACATTGAATGTTTTGTTACGGTGAATTGTTGTTACAGTGTTTGGAAATACTTAGTCCTAAATAAACCTTCCGGCACTATTTTTAAAATGTATCCATCCGCATTACATAATATCCCAGTTAATCACCAGTCACTAAAACTCGTCATTGTTTGTAGATTGCAAAAAATTATCAGGAGAAAATTCCCAGATTTGGTCAATGATAGTGCAAACAATGCCGAAAGGATGTGTTAAATCAAATTTTTAATAATTGTGGAATCAAATTTTTCAGACTTTATAAACTACGATATTGTGCAAAACTATATAAATATGTCTACTTCTGTTTCATGTTTACATGTATAGGGTGTTTCAAAAATATCTGACTCTTATGTGAAAACAAGTAGAGACGATTATAAAATAACTTTGCCGACATATGACCATCTGTAGAGCATACCGTCTGAGTGAATGGAATTAAATTTTGTACATAGTTGAGATTTATGCCTTCAACAATGTTAAAAACGACTGTGCAGCTCTCACTGTTCCAGTTACAGAGCCGAAATTTTGAAATGGCAACACCCACTTTTTGGATTGAAACTTATTCTTTACCGCAAAAAAAAAACTTAAAATGGAGTTGGGACGGTATTTTCAGGACAAGAAATTGCGATACTGGGACTTTGCCAATCATCAGCATTACGAGAAGAGAGTGAGACAAAAACCTCTAAAAACCGAGAAAAAATTGCAAAGAAAGCATTTTTATGCCTTAAAATTCTTGGACAAGTCTGCCCTCACATTTTCGACTTGTCCATTGTTCCTTCTCTGTGTCTTTAAAGGATTTTATCACACTTTTTTCTTATTAGTGGTCACGAAAAATGGTGATGCTTGGCAAAGACCTAGAATCGCTACCTCTTGCACCAAATATACCGTTTCAAATCCACTTTAGGTTTTCTATTGTAAGTATTACGTTTCAATCAAACAGGTGTGTGTTGCCATTTGAAAATTGTTAACTTTTGTCACTGTAACCGTGAAGAATGCGCAATCGTTTTTAACACCATTCTTGAAAACATAAATCATAATTATGTAAAAGATTTTAATACATTCACTCAAACTGTATGCTCCCCAGAGGACCATCTGTCGACGGTTATTTTATAATCACACTGAAGATAACTCATTTTCCCAATAGAATTCGGACTCTCTAACTTAAAAGATAACCGCTAATGAGGATTTCCTTGTCACTAAATCATGTCTACTCTCAGTAAAAATCTGTTCAATATTGAACCATAATATGGTTCAAAATTATTACTATGATAAGTCGCTAAATTGAGTTATGTTTCCGTTCACTATAATTTAGTTCAACTAATAAGGTTTCAAAAAACTTAAAGAAACATCGGTTTAATATGTCTAACAACATCGAAGAAAATACCCGATGAACTCTGATATTTTCTTTTTCACTGTTACTTCTATCAACTGGGAAAATGACTTCTCTTTTACGTACCTTCTCAATTTTGTAAAATATTTCTGAAATCCTCTGCACACTTCATAAGTGCTTTCATGAAATAAATGTATGTAATTATATATGTTTCTTTTGGTGAGTTATATTTGTTATTGCTGTTCGTTGTTTTAAATTCAGTTAAATGAAATGAAATTTATCCCTACAAGCACAGTAGGAATTCTAAAATTATTATTGAGAACAATTGCAGCTATTTTTACACTTTCCAATTCTGCTAAAAAATGGTATCTAGAGCTATATGTATTGACCATTTTAGTAAAATATATATGTAGATAAAATATTTGTATAGTTCGATGTAAAATAACAAAAAAATGTTTTTATGATAAACAAATAGTCATTTATATAAAATCAAAGTTTTATAAATTGCCTAATTAAAAAAATGATCTATTTTATCTTATTTGTTAATATATTTTTAATGATTATATGTTTGGATACAATAAATTTAAATAATATACAGATTTTTATGGCTCATCTGATCATAGAAATATTACATATGAAAAAATGTATGTTGCACTAATCCATTTAGCCAACAACTCACATTCGATAAAATTCAAGTACATGGGATATTCAAGCAACTAATCCCTCACTGAAGATAATTTAAGAAACAAATCTCTGATTGCGTGATAAAAAAAATTAAGTGATCATTAGTGACGGAGTAAGACACCTTAATTTCTTTGTGTGTCATCATCTTGGTGATCCAGTGAAATTTCTAGTCTCCTGGTTTAAAAATAATCAAACCTATCTTTTGAAATATGTTAAAGGACTTTATTTACCATATCTGCTACAATAATTTTAGGTGATAAATAGCCTTATTTTACTTAGAAAAAAAGCAGACTATTCATATGTAGATTGAAATCAAATCTATTATATAATTATAGGCTATGGAACTCCTGAAAAATTACAAAAAATGCGTGGGTGTGAACTCTATTCTTGATGTTTATTAGTAGCATTGATTCTTCTATGAGTAGTGCTTTTTTGAAAAAAATATCAAAGCTTCATAAATTATTTAATAATCATTTTCTTTACAATATTTTTCTTGAGAACTACACTTTTTGTGTCTGTACCTCCAAATAAACTGAACAATTTCATAATCTTTCAACAAAACTAATTTAAAACATCAATGAAGTACAAAAACTTATGCAAGTTTCTATGCTTGAAAAATAAATCAACAAGAAATCAAAACTCATGTCAAATATTAACTTAAAGAAGCAAGATCAAGAATGTAGAAAAGAATTGCCTTGATCTATTCTAGAACAATATTAATTTAAAAAAATATTTTGTCTTGTTAATCACTATATTAATAGAGTTAATATAAAATGCTTTGCATTTGCTTGTTTTTCTATGACAGCTTCTATTTGTTAAGTGATAGCAAATACTCCTTATGTAAATATTGTTATATGTTTAAGAATGTTTATAATTGTAAAACTCTGTTAACAAATCGTTACATCAATTAAACTATTGAAAGGAAACAATTATATCTAAATAAATGTTCGTCTAAAAATGAAATCTATACGCACTGTGTTTAATTATTGTTAATTTCGTAGCTTATGTTTTCAAAGCTATTTAAAAAATAACTTATATTATGCATTTAAAAGTGCGGCATTTATATAAGAGCTTAGACTTGTGTGTAAAATATGTGAGATTATGTTTTGCTGTAACGATTGTTCAGTTGGTTGTAGTTTCTAAGTAGCTGCATAGCGAATTGGCAGCTTTCTTACACAGTGTTTGAATTCGTAAATTTTCATTATTCAAAAATGTTTTATTTAGGTTTTTCTGCTTGTGTATTTTTATGTATTTTGTTTATGTGTTTCTTTAACCTACTTATTTTGCATAATTATGCTATTTGGTTGCTATGTGTAAATTGTAAGAAACTAAGGGACTAAATACTTGGTTAACACTCAAACATGATTTTTTTTATAAGATATCTAAGCAAAATGCATAGTTGTAATATTTTCATGGGTTTCTAACATCTTTAACTAGCTTACTTTAACGGTTAATTCTTATAATAACAACTTTCTCTAAAGCATATTCAAAATGATCATTTCGAGAAAAATGCGAATCAAGAGATTGTTTTTTTTTCCTGCAAAAATTATCAAAATAACAAGTGTACTTTTATATCAGGGTCTCGTTTACACATTCCATTTGTTACTAGCTAACTAATTTGTTACTAACTCTGAAAACTATCGTTAAATTGTCACTTTCTGCCCATTAGTTTGCACTTCTAAACATTCCTTTTAAAAGCAAAATTCATATTCGCACGTATATCTAATTTCATAAAGGACATCGCCAGCATAGAATATCACTCTAAGAAAAAATCTAATATGATGAGCGATTACGAATTTAAATTTATTCTACTACAAATTCATTATTATTTTGCAAAAACAGTATTCTTGAAAACCTATTAAGTCATGGATCCTGGGAATTATTGGTTTAACGTTAAACTACATAATATGACGCTAGTTCTACCTAGGTTCAAGTTTTTGCAACTAAGTGCTATAGAATATGCTAGTAGCTTAAATCCGTGACGAATCCTAAGCTTTAATTAATGCGTTAGTTTGCATTTTTTGAGAAAAGTTATTTTTTTCCTAATGGTAATGAAATAATTGTAAACAAGTAAAATTTTGATTCAAAAATTTCGTTGGCGCTTAGAATTTGAATCAAATTACCATCTTTAGGTTTAATAAAATTATTTATGTATGTTACCGTTAAAGTGTGCAATCCGTTATCTCATAGAATAACTAGATATTTCATAAGATAACTAGACAAGTCAGTTCTAGGTATTCTTAAAAATAACGATTACTTGATCGTAAAGTAAGAAATACGGCACTCGAAAATTCTTTGAACCGGTTCTAGCTGTTTCTAATCTGTTTTGAACCGCTTATAGCTGTTTTGCAATGACTTGTGAGTACGCTTCATTCCATTGCTTTTAGACGTAGAATTTAGACGGTGTAATTTTAAATTGTATATTTATAAATTATATATTTATATTAAGTTATCCTCTTCTTATTATTATTTATCAATTAATCATCCGCAATAGGAATAAAATGTATTTTTCGAGAGAATTTAACTATTTATGGTCCATTAATTTATGTAATAACTTTGAAAAATTTTTTATTTTTCACTTAGTCTATCGTTAGTTATTCATAGAACAACTGGGTAAAGTATGAAATCTTTCATCCATTATGCACTTTATCTGACTTGTCTAGTTATTTTATGAAATACCTTGTGATTCTATGAAATAACTGAATTTATACACTTAAAATTAAAAAATTGAAAATCAAATTTATTATACAAAGAATGAAATATCAAATCAATAAAAATAAAAATTTCTGGAAAAAAATTCAACAATTGTCAGCTACGTTACTAGTGACTGAAAAAAATAGCACTTAATCCACTATCCCTTCAGTTTTGGTCCAATTAAATTAAAAGTTAAAATAATTCACATCATAAATAAATATATGCCTAAGGCTGTGTGTATTAAACACCGTAAAGCACACACTAATCGCTGTAAACCTATCATACTTCACTCTACCATGACCAAACCCCTAGCCTCTATCCTTTAACGGTCATGTTAGGAATGCAATGCTACGTATTTCGTCCTCGGTCAGATGACGTAGACAGTGTTTGAGCTGGTACCTCTCTCTCCAAATTCCCACACTTCAATTAATGAGAGGACTTTCAGCCGCCACAAATTTAACGAACACTTTGAGGCGTATACTGCATTACAAATGAAAAAAACGTAAGTGCCTCACAGAAGATTTCGAGAAAAGTGGCTTGAGAACTATTTTCTTTCAAGAACGCTAAAATAGAATTTCAAATAACTGATAAAACAAAATTTTCGAAAAAAAAATTGTTTTTCAATAATTAGCTTACCATACAGAAATGCCAAATATATAAAAATCTCAATCATGAATTTTGTCTCTTACGTTGATTTTTCTTTTGCACGGCAGTACTCAAGGCCGTTGATTTGTCGGTTATCAGGATCGAACTCGCGACACCCAGATCACGATTAGCTGTGTGTTTGACGTTTTTGAACATCTGCGCCATCGGAGCGCGGGAAAACCCATAATTTCAAATTCAGAAAATATTTAATCACTCCAGGCTTAAAAAATTAAGCACAGGCTTCCCACAGAAGAACACAGAAATTAAAATCTATTTAAATATAAAATGTCAAGTAAATATGAATTATTCATCTAATGAAAAATTTGCCTGTTTTTGTAAACATAAGATTTTTAATTTTTCATTAAAATATACATGGTTTAAATTTCGATTAATCTTCATCACTACGTTATACAAAACTGAAACAGATTTATGTTTGAATGGTTGAAAAGTAAAATCGTTATAATAATTAAAAGTGCAAATTAATTTCGATATATGAAAATTATGTTGGGGTACATAGAAAATACTTCCTAAAGTACATTTTTATATTTAACTTGCTTTTATTTATCCTTTCTGAGCTTCACAGGGTTTGATGCTGTAGCTTTTCACATGCAGCTCATTTGTGAGTTTGCTAAAATCAGATCTTAGTAGGTTGGAAAAAATTGTAAGGCACCAATTTTTTTTAAATTTTTCGTTTACAATGGTTTCTATGAACTTTTAAAATCATCGATCATTAAATTTTGAACTATGCTAACAATTTATTTTGAATGTTTAGTGCTGATACACGTGTTAAAATCTTTTATAAAAAAATAATAATAAATGATATGATAAATACTGTATGATATATAATATATTATAATATAATACATGATATTGATGATACATAATATGTGATATAAAATGAATGATATGATAAAATAATGAATGAATTACATGAAAAAATAATGAATGAAGATAGTAACATTACAAGTGTTTATGAACAAATTGTTTCATTTGCAGAAAGCAAAATTATCTAATGTGAATTACATGTTTGCCCAAAACAAGTATTTGTTAATTTATAACATCAAATGCAAATAATGCAACAAAAAAAGCTTTAAAAAATACTATAAACTTTATAAAACATAAGTCTCTATAAAGAGAATGCTAATTAATGCCTTAATTTCAACAGTTGTCATTTAAATAAATGAGGTCATGTAACGCACTGTAAGCATGAATGCACTACTTACTCAGCATGATAGTATTATTTTTTAAGCTTGTAGATTTTCGCTGTGGGCACTATATATCTTCATAATATCTTTGGACTTCCAGTTGAATAGAATAAAAATAAGTTTCATAATTCTAAAAAAAAGAGAAAAAAAATTTCAAAATATGAAAAAATATTTTTATATTCTAAAGAGTCAAATTTTTATTCATATTTCCCCTCTCTTTTATTTAATTTATTTTCAAAATTTTTTGTGTTATAGTATTTATATTAGATTTTTCTTTTAATTTAATAGTACAACTTATCCCATTTGCAGACTGCTGTGAAACTAAAAAATTTTTAAAAGTTTTTTTCGTTCAAAAATTTTAAATTTTTCGGTTATAAAAAAATTGTAATGTTTTCACTGCCAGATTGGCGAGATTCAAGAAAACTGCTCATTAAATTATTTCTAGAGGTTTTTCTAGGAAATATTTTTTCTTTCGTAAAGTGTTCTAGAATAAAACATTTTTTAATGAATAATGATTTTTAGAATAAATTTTATCATTTTATCAATATTATTCCGTTTCCTCGGAGATTATGTAGTGTTCTTTTTGTACAATATGTCATAAAATAACCTATTTATATTTTTAATTAATTTTATAACAATCTTATGAAATTAGACTCATTTTTATAATATCCTTTTTCTACACTAAGAAAAGTATGGTCAAAACTACCAAGATATGATAAAATTTACCGTGTTTCAGACTCTATGGTAACACTAAAAAGCTCGGTAATTTTTACCGAAAAGCTTTGGTAATAATTTTTAAAAAATTATTTTGTTTAATATGATTTATAGTATGTGATAAAATGTGGTAAATGAGAAATAATTTGGCAATTTTATCGTGATACCTCAGAGCATGACAAAAAATCATTTATTCGGTTAAATTAACTTTTCAGCTTTGTATTTCTACTAAATGTGTGTCAATAAGAACTATAATTTTCAAAACCAGAATTTCCGGAAAACTTTTCTAAACAAAAAAATTACGAAATGAATGGTTTAAATACCGTACATTTCAGTTTTTATTACCAGAATTATGTGTTTTTTTTTAACAGAAATGCCATTACCACACAGTACGGTAATTTTACCAGAATTTTTTTCTCCGTGTAGGGATGAACAGATTTACGAAGTTATAAGCAGTGATAGGATACAGATAATATGCGTATTGGTTTTTTAAATTTCTGAAGTTCGGCGTAATGCTTCTTAAAATTTCATGAGTTTTGAACCAGTCTTAAAAAAACTAAAAATTATTTGAAAAGCTGAAATCACACGCATTCTGAGAAAAGTTATTTAATTGATAGTTGGTTTATCTTATGAAAAAAAATTCCAATCACTGTTTCATAAATTTTTCTTATTATTTAAATCAATTTTAATTTATTCTGATTAAGTTTGCTGTGCTTACCGGTTCTTCTGCAAGAAATATATAAAATATTCATTAAAAAGATACTCTGGAAACTTTAAATCTCAAATGAGTCTAAACCGTCAAAATTGTAAGAAAACTTGTTAAATTCCGAAATGAATGTTTTTCTTGCATTAAACTTTTTCTTTGTAACAAATCGGGGGCATTATTTAATTGTTCGGGCTCTTGAACTTTTTAAATCCTATCACTGGTTATAAGTCTGTTTTTAATCATGAATTACAGCATCTCGAGTTTATAGAAACTTTTCAAAACCATTTAGAAGATAACGATAATGTAAATTTCTTTCCTAAACTAGCATATAACTTTACATGTATGAATAAAACATTTTATCTTTTTATAGATTTTTAACATTGTTTAAGGAAAAAGAGTTTATAGAAACATGTACTTCAAAATATTAAAACTTTTTAGAAAATATATATTGAAATATATCATTTGTTATATAGATAAATATTTATTAATGTATCTGCATTTGCCATTTCACAAAATGTCTTCCATTTTCATTAGAAAAGTAATGTTTAGCTGTTCAAATTTGAAATAAATTTACCGCTTGAATAAAATGTGTACTGATTATTTATAAATTTTGCACATTAGATACCAATCACTATTACCGAAATATAATCTGTTGGTTATGATAAGTACTCAGTATATGAAAGTATAAATTTTCCCATTTGTTGGCGATAGAAGATTGTTCAGACAGTGAATTGTTGGATATTTCCCCTTTTTATTTACAGGGAAACACTCTCTGATAACATGCCCAAAAAGCATGATACTATCAAGTGGGGTAACTTTGGTCTTTGTAAATAACTTCTGCACAACAAACGAAAAAAGATTAATTGGGCTGTATCAAGACAAAGTAGAGTGATTTTCAGTCCTTATTTGCTACTACTGATCTTTGCAATAAGTGATTGATAATCACTCTTCTTAATATAGATACAGTATACGTAATTTTTTTTATAGTTGTTTGGTCAAAGTTACACCAGTTGCCGGTAATTTAGGTCAAGATTATCATTAAAAAATAATAAAAACAAAATTCGTAATTTATTGATTTATAGTGATACAGGGAAACACTCTCTGATGACATGCTCCAAAAGCATGATACTATCAAGTGGGGTAACTTTGGTCTTTGCAAGTAAATTTGGTACGACAAACGAAAAGAGATTAATTGGCCTGTATCAAGACAAAGTGGAATGATTTTCAGTCCTTTTTTGCTACTACTGATCCTTGAAATAAGTAATTGATAATCACTCTTCTTAATATAGATACAGTATACGTAATTTCTTTCATAGCTGTTTGGTCAAAGTTACACCAGTTGACGGTAATTTAGGTCAAGATTACTAATAAAAAATAATAGAAATAAAATTCGCAATTTATAGATTTATAGTGATCCCAAGAATTAATATGAAAAAAAGATTTAAAAATAAGACCAATTTAAAATAATACTCCACGTTTTTTAACAAATTAACAATGCTCTCAACTTTAGAATAGTTCATTCAGCGATGACGCGTGTTTTTTAACGCTATATTTTTATAACGGTTTACGAGTAACTCGCCTCCAAGTGTTTATGCAATAGGCTACAATATTTCGCTTAAACTCAGAAATAACCTCTTAATAAAATTTCAATAAGAGTATCACTTTTTAAATTATGGACATCATGCTTTTAACTTACGAAGCAAAAGAAACATTGATTTCTAAGAGTTTTCTGCTAGTTAGATACATTTAATACAAATATCACAACCACAAAAATCTAGTTAGATACAACAAATACAATAATCACAACCTTATGCCGAAAGAGTAAACAACAATGATTGTTCTTTTAAGAGAAGAAGAGACACGTTAATCACTTTTGACAATTATGCGCTCTCATTTTGTATATAATTTAATACTTCTATCTTCAAGAGTACTAAAAACATGCCACATCATACATGACAACATATTTTTTTTTGTATGATAAGCATCAAACCATCATTGCCAAGCTTAAATCAACTTTTGTTTAATTCTTTCATGTGTAGATGCTTAAGTAGGTCAGTGACTATATCTTCTGTGTAACGCCACGAGAGGACAACTGATGCGTTGTTTAAAAAGCAAATTAGATTTTTTATTTACGAAAACAATGTAATGAAACATGTAAATTATATAGGCTACAGAAATCCAGATTTTTGTTTTAAAATGCAAAAATAACGATCTACTCTCCGAAAAGCATCTCCAATTTTGTTTTATTGGCAAGAAATTACCAGACAAAACTTACTGTTACACCTCTCATAAAAATGCACTGAATATAGTTTAATAGTACTAAAATATAGCTGTGTGCTAACTAAATTAAATTGCAAAGAAGATTGAGCATTGAAAGATTAATGAAAATTAGGGTATAAGATTTTTCAGGTCATCTGCATCGTGACCAGAAAGCACTCGTTAAGCTCGAGCTCGAACTGAAGTTATTTGTAAAATGTTTACTTGAATATTGACAAACTATTATTAGTGTTTGATGTTAAACTAATATAGTATTGGTAATTATTAAACCCATACTAAACTATAATTTGCTCATATTTTTTTTCCATAATATATTTTATAGTAATATATTCTATAACCAGCTTCGAACAGCCTGCCCGATTCTGAGTTTACGACTCTCAATGTTCAACTCCGTATCCTTGTAATTTTGGACCCAACACAGAAAACAAGTGAACTCCGGGATCAAGCATCGATACAAACTAGCCTTCGTGGAGGACTTTTTTGGTTGAACTAACCCGCATTTGCGTTATATGGAGAGGAAAATCTCCCACGGTTAGCAAAACGGCTAACCGTGGCTATCTGTCAGAAAATCTGTTAGATTATCGAAATTATATGTGTAGTAAAATATAAAATCCAAAAAAAAAAAAAAATAGTTTAAAACTTTTTTTTCTATTTTACATTCAAATATTTGATAGTAATTGATTTTGTAAATTAAATAAATTTCAATGATGAATAAATGTTTTTCTTCGATCTAAATAATTTCAAATAAGTGCAAATTTGAAAAATTATTGTTTGGAAGTGAAGATATTACCGTTAAAGCAGAAAAAGATTCTGGTGTTTCATACTGTATTTCATAACCTTAAATTATAATAATGCTAAATATATTACTTTTCACTTTGACCTAAATTAATACAAATAATGAAAAAAGTATGAAAATATGTTTAATATAAATTCTGCGTTAGAGGGTTAAAAGACAGAAGTTTAAATGCTAATTGAATAATCAAACCTAACTTTTACTGTTTCGAAACAAAAGAAAGAAAAAAAATTTGCTGCTAAAATTTTGATTCACATGATCATAACCATGAAACCACAAAAGCGTTCACTTATCATTGCTTAAAGTCAGAAATGTTTTTGAAATATTCATAATTCATTGATAAGTTATAAATAAAGAAAGACACAAAAGAGTTCAATACGCCGTGGATTATGTTTGTTTGTTTTCTTGGTAAGAACTTTGCATGTAATTTTGTTTAGAAAAGAAAAAGTCACTTATAACTACTTTTAAGCTCAAATGAAAAAAAATAAGGGGTTTTGTTTAAACCTGTTATTTGAAATCGTAGACGCCGACAACTTTCGTGCATAGGTCGTTCACTGGCAGTCATGAATCAAGAAACGTTTGTCCTAAGACATCTTAACTGCTTGAGTTATTCAGTAAATAAGAAAAGGCGAGGTTTTTCTCCTTTTGAAAAACTTCTAAAATGAAATTTCTAAAGTAAACTATTATAAATCACAAGTTCACTCAGGTTTATGTCTTCTTATTGTGCGAATATTTGAATTATTTACTGTAAAATATGTTTTCTTTATATTTTTATTTTGTCTGGTTTGTTTAATAATCTTAACGGACTAGCTAAAATGACTATTTCACTATAAAATATTTATACAAAGTATTCCAAGAAAAAAAAAAATTAAATAACAAATAAAATTCAGTTTTTTTTTGTTGTTTTTTTGTAATTAATATAATTTTGTAATTTTGCATTAAAGTATTTATTTCATTTAAAAAAAGAAGTATTGTAATAAAGCATAGAGCAACACCTATGGTAAATAATTATAAGGCTTTACTTTTATTTTATGCATTTGCGCACTGAAAAATGAATACTCAAATTTCACGAAACTTTCATTTTTGACGAAACCGTTTCCTGGCTCCCAGCAATTTTTCATCTAAGTGACGAACTAGCTGTCGTCACTCCAAGGAAACGAATTTCGTCAAAGTTAAAGAAACATTTCGTCATTCTATTTTTTTCCAAAAGAAAAAAAAACCGTAGTGCCTAACGTATCTAACCTTTCTACTAATCATTTTATCGTGGGCGTTGGATCAATGTCGCTTTAACAACGCAAGGAGGACAATTAGATAAATTACACCCATACCCGAAACGGGATTCAAACCCTGGATCTTACAGTCAGTCAGCTTTTTTGTCACTTTATTTTTGATTCTCTATTCTTCATCCTAGTTTCGTCATTCTAGTTAACTATGTACCCCACAATGCAATACGATGAGGTTTCGAGTTGTGGAAACAGTTTCGTCATATATTTGAGAGTTCGGGTTTTGTCACAAATCACGTGATTTTGTGATGAAATTACCATCAAAATTAACAAAATACAGCTCAAGGACTACTGAATCATCAATAGAGAGAGTTTTATTTCTGAGAGTGCGTTATTTTCTTTAAAAAAAATCCATTAAGATTTGTTAATTGTGACTGAATCTAAGTGATGCAGCATTTAATTTATCCTCCAAAATTTAGGTGGTATTGGGCTATGGGATTTTATCATTTTATTACAAGAAATCTCATAAATAGGAGTCCCAAGATGCTAAATCGCATGATCACAAACAAAAAAACTACTCGAACAGAGAAATCAACGAAAAATTTCCAATGAAGTCTTTAGTACAAAATTAATATTTATGGTGAAGCATTTACAATACATATTGTTCTATGTATAAATGTAAAGTGCAGTTCTCAAACATAATAAACGTTTTCGCAAATGCCTTTTCAAATACAAACATTAGCATGGTTTCTTTTAGATGTGCAAAATAGTTGCATTTAAATTTTTAGATACTTCTTTAGATGAAATTTAATAAAAATCAGAAGTTTTGGTAAAAATAATCTCTTAGTAAAACAAAGTTTACTAATAAATTAAACATAACAAGAGAACGAAAACGTTTTTCTACTAGATCAATCAAAATATCTCATAAGTGTAAAAATTTCTAGACCATCTCAGCATATCAACTACTTTTAACTTGAGATGAGATTATGAGGAAATTCTCACTCATATTCAAACCTTGGAGTTGAAACCTTGGAGTAGTTCCGAGAGTTCAGCCTTTTGTCAAAAACTATATACTATTTTTTTATTTCTACCTGCATTAAGGTAATTTTTTATTACTTTATTTGTAAATTTTTAATTAAGAATATTTAGTTCTGGTAATACACTTATTACCAGAACTATCTATGGGAAATTTAGAAGTACTAAACTTCAATGCAAAAGTAGCAGGCATTCATATTTTCTATGACAGCTTAAGATAATCATGCATGCAGTTTACATGTGATGTTATCAAAGCGGAGTTAAATGAAAAGTATCCCGAACTGCTAAAGGTTCGACCGAAATTTCTTACTATAAATATAGTGTTTAATAATTAGTTTCTTTTTAAAAAGAAGAAAATTGCAGAGTATTTCTTTATGTCTTTATAAAAACTACAATTTTATAAAGAGTTTTCAAAACTTCTACAAAATATCAAAATAAGGCTTTTTGTACTTTAAAGAAGGGGCTCGCAATAAATTTTGCCCTGAAGCCCATAAAATCTTTATTCAGGGTTGGATGCGGTCATTTTCTTCCTCTTCTGCACTGCAGCTTTCGTGGGTCCAGTATAGACTCTTATCAAGGAAGTGGGGGCAAAACCAGATAGTTCCCAGTCTTACACCGAGAGCTGAAGTTATTAGAACGTAACTGAACAGTTCTATTATTGAACTGAATCGTTATTGTTTGATAAGGTATGTATCTTTAGTAAACTTATAACAAGCTGGACTAAAACAAATTTTGTAACTGTAATAACCAATAAATGAGAATAGCTTAAAAACTAGAGAATATTAGAGAGTTGACTTAGTTAAAAAAAACGCATTAATCGTGTATAGGCGCTGTAAACAAATCAACAACAATACGCCAATATGGTAAGTCCTTCTCGACTGGTAAAGAGTATTTTAGAATTTGTCGGCTGAAGACAGAATTAATTTCGACACAGTCGAGGTAACCGGTCTCACTTCACTCTCGCCTACTTATAAAATGTGTTCCGAAAAATATTTTCTTTTCTGATAGTTCAACACTACCGGGTTTTAAGAAATCTTTCTAAACAAATTTATTCAAACTTTAAAGCAAAAATTTAATAGCTTCAAAGCCAATTTTGGATACGTTTTTCTTTTTTTTAAATTAAATTGTACTTTACTAAATAAATCAAATGACTCAAATTATATAGCTGTTTACTATATAAATAAAATCCGACTTGTTTTTATGCTTTAATAAAATTTATATTTCCCTAAATATATATATCGGGTATGTTTTTTCTTTACTTAAATTTTTATTATACTATATATATCGAATCAGACGAGTTTTTGTGTTTTGTTAAAATTTGTATTCTACTAAATATATCAAATCAGACGAATTTTTATGTTTTATTAAAAGTTTTATTCTACTAAATATATCAAATCAGACGTGTTTTTATATTTTATTAAAATTTGTCAGACATGCTTTTCTTTATCAGGCAAGCTTTTCTTTATTTAATAAAATATAAATTTTATAAAATGAATCAAATCAGATCAAATATGTTTTTCCGTAAGTGGGGAAACCCTGTTGCATATTTGGGCATAAATTTTCATTTTTCCATTCTAACACGAATATCATGTACTACATAGCTGTTCAACTTCTAATTATTTTGTTTTTAAATTAAAAATTTAGTTCAAATGAGTATCATCCAGTGACTACATAAACTTAGATGTGCATCCCCGAAAGACGAAAGATTCAAAAGTGCCCCCCATCCTAGACTTTTCCCACAAAAAAGTTAAAGTTATAATGCGAAACAAAATCACTATGCTGCTGGGCAATTGAAAAAACAATGTAAGTGCCTCACGGTAGATTTCGAGAAAAGTAAAAAATTATAATAAGAAACAAAATCACTATTTTGCCATGCAATTGAAAAAAACAACGTAAATGCATCATTGTGGATTTCGTGAAAAATAGCTTCAGAACTATTTTCCTTCAATTGCTAATGCTATGAATGCTAAAATAGAATTTCAAAAAACTAAAACTAACTAACTGATAAAACAAAATTTAATTTCGAAAAAAAAAATCTTTTGAAATAAGTAGATTTCAAACATTTCAATTTTGAATTTTTTGTCTGTTACTTTGTTTTTCTATTTCACGGCAGTAAAATGAAGAGATATTCGGATACTTATTATCAATAATTTTATTTTAATTTAAGATAAGGAAAAGAATAATTGCGATGAAAGATACTTAGCCGAAACATTGTATATAGTTATCACATTGAAATAAAAATTATCTTAATAATACGAAAAAATAACTCACTACCTTAAAATAATTATATTCAAAGTTCAGTTAAGGGTTATTATTTATAAATATTGTTACTTACATTCAATTATTATTCACATATTATTTATGAAAGGAATCGAAAAAATGTCTTTTAAATAAAATAAAAACATTTTTATTCTAGCTTATATATTAGTGTTATATTTTTTAACGCCTGCAGTTTGTGGGAATGTTATTTACACCATTGAGATATCAACATTTGAAACTAATTTAAAAGAATTAACGTCATATCATAGCATAAAACTTTGAAGCACTAAAATGTTGCAACCTAACAAGTGTGGAATATTTGATTACGACACTGAAGTGAATAAACTTCCAAAAGATTGAAAAATCATGACATATTTAGTAATATAAGCATAAGGAATAACTTACTTGCAACTTTTAATGATATTTACCTACTATTTCAAATGTTTTACAACAAAAGTGATGTACACTACCCTACAATAAAGGAAGAGACTCTTCTAAGTTTTTGAAATTTTTTTTAAATTTCTCAAAACTTAAAAGATTATTTTGTAACTTTAGAGGTGTTTAGTTTATGCGATTTTTCGTACTTAGCAATAAAATTTTAAGCTTTCAAGAGGTTTAGGAGACCTACAATAAATTACGAAGCAAAACAAGTATTTTTGAACACCCTATTCCAGAAAATCAAACAAAAAAACTTGCAACTTGTATCGATTACTTTAGTTGTTATTTTGAATAACTGCATAACGTTTCGTGAACTTAGAGTAAATATTTATGGAGATATGGACATTTTTGAAAAAAAAATTAATTTTTTCACCTTGCATTTTTTTTTCTCGATATGACTTCATAATATGAAATGAAATTAAATAAAAAAAAAAACTTTTTGAAGAAATTTAAGAATAAAATTACAAAATTGATGACATAAAATTTTAAAATAATTCGTTAAGAAATGCACAAGACTTGAGTCTTTTAGCTAGTTCTTTTATACAACGCATGCACAGAAAAATTTTAAAAAAGTATTCATAATTTTGTAAGGAATTGTAATTGGCAACTAATAATAAAAGCTTTATTTGAATATCTAAAAAAATTAAACATTTTCAAGCAATTTTCCAAGTAGTTTTTGTACTTTTTAAAAGAAAGCTTAATACGATAAGGGGTTAGCCACAAATTTTGTCTTGTACTATCAAACAAGATTTATCAAAAATGAGACCAGCATTGTGGGGGATCACCCAAAATAAAAACATGTTTTCTTTCTGTATACCTTCAAAGTTTAGTTTCCGGATGATTATTGTAAGGTATTATCGTTTGTTATTAAATGCTGTCTTACGATACAAAATAAAATTCGTGAAAAACCCCTGATCGTTTCAGCCCCCCCCCCTTTTTTTTTGAAAAGTATAAAAATTACTTAAAAAAAACTTTCTAAATTTTTAAGACATTCAAATAATATTTTCTTTATTAGTTGCCAAATACGATTCACTACAGAATTATGAGAAAAACTTTTTTGAACTTCTTCAGTGCATGCGCAGTATAAAAGAACTAGCTTAAAGAGTCGTAACTTGCTCAGTTCTTAACAATTATTTTTTTTAAATTTTAAATCGGCAATTTTGTAATTAATCTTAAATTGCTCCAAAAATTTTACTTAATTATATTAAATATCTACAATGTTATAACGAAAAAATTAATACATAATTACATACATAAAATTAATACGTAAAATTAATTACATAAGGCGAAAAAATTAATTTTTAACAAAAATGTCCATATCTCATTAAATATTTACTCTAGGTTGACGAAACTTTATGCAGTTATTAAAAATAACTAAAGTAATCGATGCAAGATCATTGGTTGATTTTTTGGGCATAGGGTGTTCAAAAATGCTTGTTTTCTTTCGTAATTTATTGTAGGTCTCTCAAATATCTGAAAACTTTACATTTTATTGCTAAGTAGGAAAAATCGCATGAACTAAACGTCTCTAAAGTTACAAAATAATCCTTGAAGTATTTCTTGAGAAATTTTAAAAAAACTGTCAAAAACTGAAAGTGACTCTTCCATTATTGTAGGGTATTGTATGTATATATTTGTTAAAATAATTTTGTGAAATAAATTTGTTGAAATAAGGAAAAGCTAGAAGAGAGAGTGCACTAAGAGCATCGGGGGAAAAAAGAGTACAGTTGTTTCGTATTTGTACAAGAGCAGTATTTTCGTGTGTTTTTTGAATGGGTAAGATGATGGCTTCTAGTATCAAGAATAAAACATAGCTATTTCTCAAAGCATGTACCTGAAATTTAATAGCTCTTTCTCTTAATTTTCTACAGAATATAAGTAGCATAAAATATTTTAAAATTTAACGACCATTGTTCATCTGTGTAGCCTTGTAATTTTAAGCCCAATCCAGAAGACAAGGGAATTTCAGGATCAAGTGTTGGGAGAAATTTGTCTTCGTGAAGAACTTTTTGATGGAACTAACCCACATTTGCGTTACATAGAGAGGAAAACAAGGAAAACCTTCCTCGGTTAGCCTGACGGCAAGGAGACAATTCCCCATGATCCATCTAACACTGAAGATATTTTACGTCAGCACTGTGGTCGGTGCTTGCCGGGAGCGAAATTTGTATCGACCAGCCATCGCTGGGATTCGAACCCAGTTCACCTTATTGAGAGGCGTGCGCTTTATCTCCTTGCTCAAAATTAAACTATTTCTACTAAGATCTCATAAGGAACGATGGTTAACTGTGTTCCCGTGTAGTAAATGATGACTGATGCACGTTAAATCTGTCGAGTCGCAACGTCCTCCATGTTCCCATAATAAATCAATACCTCTGGGGGGTACCGGGTGGGAGATCAATCGTTCTCTGATTCAGGTCAAAATTACGATCTGTGGATGAATGAATGGATGTATGAATGGGTCCGCCCTATAAGCGGGTGCGACGTATGAGTGGTGCAGAAGTCGATTTAAAGAGTTCAACATCCAAAGTTCTGAACAAAGTTCCCATTCAAAGATAGTATTTCGTATTAATAAATGCAAAGATTTTGAGGTGTAAAAACTTTTTATTCAAGAGCTTGTTTTTAATTACATAACTTAACTGTGCTAAACTATGATAAACAAATGCATGTTTAAATTGAATATTGTTGTTGTTGTTGTTGTTAATTTACGTCGCACTCGAGCTGCACAATGGGCTATTGGCGACGATCTGGGAAACATCCCGGAGGATGATCCGAAGACATGCCATCACAATTTTGATCCTCTGCGGAGGGGATAGTACCCCCGCTTTGGTAGCCGGACGACCTGCGCGCGAAGTCGAGCACTTTACGGTAGCACAGTTTAACGAGGACCAATACCGCACACCCTCGGTCCCTACGCAGACTGATCCAAGTGGTCACCCACCCCCACACTGACCGCAGCCAGCGATGCTTGACTTCGGTGATCTGCTGGGAAGCGTGTCTTAACGATCAGTCCACTGCGGGATTTAAATTGAATATTAATTCATTAAAGTTGATTTTATTAAACAATATTAACTTTGAATTTAAAAACAGCTTTATTACATTTACACAGTAGATTAATGTTTCGTTTCTGGAATTTAAATTAAGTAAACAGTTAATCACATCAAAATATCTAATCAGGTCGAAATCATTTCTAATTTGTTTAAAACAAAATAGGAATTTTTTTTATTCAATATGCTTTTTTTTATCAGAATGCATTATTTCAATGTTCTTCCGCAAGCATAATAAACAATCCTCCCCAAATTAACAAGCAACAATATTAATCATACATCTACGTTGAAATATTTGTTTGTGTTGCAAGAATTCATGGTTCACCAATTGTGTGTTTTTTATCTTCTTAATAAATCTATTGTTTGAAAATTTATCAAGAATGCTGAAATTGTGATAATTTGATAAGCTATTTTCATTGTTCTTTTCATGTAAAATCAAAAAAATGATTCATAAGAAATTTCAAAAGATTATTTGGATATTTTACGCAGTAATTGAGTATTAAAATATTGAATTCCGAAATTAATGTTAATTATATGTTCATTTCAAAATTCATTTATGTTCAAAAGTTGATTTTAAAACTTATAAATGCTCTAAACTAAAAATTGATTAAGGATGAAAATGGTAATTTGGATTATAAATAACTATAGCATAATAATAAATTTTTTTTTGAGCTTCGCATGGAGAATATTAATATTTCGGTGCGAATAAGAAGCTGACTATCCTGAATAGCTTTTGCTTTAATGATTGGAACTCAATTTTAATAGTTTTATGGTGTGAGCTCAAATATGATTACAATTGCAGAAGTTACAAAATCGGACACAAAAACGTACTTTCTTTGAATAAGCATACCTTTTTTTCAACGGACATCCAAAAGATTGGGGGCGGCTGCATTACGGAAAACATGGTCAGATGAACTAGTCGAAAGTTAGGACCCCTTAATGTTAATTTTACTTTTAGTGCATTCGCTATATCTCAAGTACTTTTGAGCGAATTGAAAAAAAATTTTACACAATTATAAAATTCTTTTACCTTAGACTATTTCATGCGAAAAATAACTTTCATTAAATATTTTTTATTTTATTTAATAATAGTAAAAATTTTGAATTGTAAAGTTTGCAATTTTTTACATCATTTTAAAGAATGTAATTTTACATGGCAGAATACAAAATTTTAGCGAAATCGCCAGTCAAATAGTTTTTGAGACATCGAATTTTAAAAATATGACTTTATTTAACTCACAACTTTTTAGTTAAAAATAAAAATAGCCAAACGGTTTATGGAAGGTAAAATCTTAGCTAAACAAAACCATAATAATTCCTTCAGCACTACATTTTTTAATTTGGTTTTTTAATTTGGTTTCTCACCAGTTGCTACAAAAAGCCTCCAACACTTTTCTGTTGTTTTTTTTAAAGCGAGTTTATAAATATGATTGCAAGAAGCTTAAACTTAAAAGCTTGAGAGGCTTAATATAAGAATCTGATAAGATCAGGGCCCAAAAGAAAAGAATATCACCCTTAATAACTTTTATTCTATTGATCAGATCTTCACGAACTAAGTGCCAATCTAAATGGCTCATAAAAGTGACCCAAAGTATCCTAACTGTTAAGTGCAGATAATATTTTATATTACGAAATCAGAAGTAAAAACTAATAATTATTAAATTCTAAAAAAAATTTATTATTAAAAATGGATTATTTTTTACATGGAAAAATGAATTTCATAATTGTAAGAAAAATTTTTTTACTGTCTAAAAAACTTATAGGGATAGAGCGAAATACGCAAAAAATGATTTAACATTAAATGGCATTTTTTCGCTTTTACCGCTCTCCGGGTTAAACTATTGGGTCCCTGTTTCTCTGATCACGACTACTTCCCATAGTGTGCGAATCAAAAATCCTAATCCGTCTAAGAAAAAAAAAATTGTGTATTCACAGAAAGTACGTTTTTGAGTCCAATTTTATAACATAAAATCATCTGAACCAATTATAAAATATAATTGAGGACCTCTTTTTGAACCATAAATATTGGCACTTAGTTCATCAATAGGGGAGAGTGGGGTCAATTGTAACATTTTTTACTTAACTATTTCTAACTAACAAAAAATTCAATATAATATTAGTATTAATTGACAGACGAGTAAAGTATACTATCCTCTACTAGAAAAAAAAATAAATACCTTATTTTAAGGGGTCAATTGTAACAGTTCATGAATTCAACTAAAACATAGTTAATTATACATATTATCATAGTTGTGATAGATTTTTTTATTGATCAAAATAGTAGTGATATTTTAGGAGTAAAAATAATCATGAGCAGAGACCTAAAAGGTTAAACTTTCAACTTTAAGGGGTTAAAAATTTTAATTTATGCTGTGAAAGGTGACAAATAAAATAATGCACATGCGAGATAATATAAATGATATAGGAAACTATTGGTGGTTCTAAAAGAGTTAAGTAATGGTTTGTAAACATAAGATTATTTATTTTCAGCTGTTACAATCGTCCCCAAGACGCCATTTCAGCTTCATTTGTTAAAAACAATGCTAGTTAATTAGCAAAACTAATTTTTTTTTATTGAAATGTTAATCAAGGTGTCCACTTATATATTCGGTAAATAATTTTTATTTGTTTAAACAAAATTACTTTGTTACAATATAATATTCTAATACCAAAAAAAGTACTTACGTAGCGTGAAAATATCTTTTGTGATGTAACTCTTTCAAAAGTACATAAAAATGGTTGCCAGCAAGGGGTGTACATGTAGACTTATTAAATACACCTTGTGCGCCACCTAGGAACCAAATCAAGAACCCGACACTCGAAATTTTTGCTCTGTTACAATCGTACCCTGTTACAATTGACCCCACTCTCCCCTATATATTATCATTAAAACAAAAAGTATTTAGAGGGATCACTTTTTTTTCGCACTGTCCATATTTTTTTAATTTTTGTAATGAGTTTTTAAGGGGACAATATATCTGTTACGATTAATGCAGTAACTAGGCACAAATGTGGAAAATTACACAAAACTGTTGTCTAATTTTATTTTCATTTGCCTTTGACGAAAAACTAGTCTTAACTTATTCTTGTACAAAACCCCTAAATTGAAATAAAAATACTATATTGTGTCAAATCGTTACCTTCAAATACTTCGTAAAATTTTTTTAAAAAATATTACCTTCAATAACAACATTCCAAACAATAAGAAACAGCTGATGCATTGATTTCTGATTAGTTGACTAGCTTCCAACTTTTGATTCCTTCAACGCGTTCAAGACTCATTTAAAACAATCAAATAAGTTACCTGATTCCAGTACCATGGCGTGATAGAGTTTCTCGTTGATAAAAAGGTCATTTCACAATAAAAAAGAAAATACAAGAGGTAAACTGTTGGGGCCTATATTACTATAACGCATTGTTTTTTCATTAAAGAAGCATAGAACACACAAGCCTGCATATATATGAGTAACAGTAAATAAAGTAAATAAATAAAGAGGATGGAAGTAACTGGCTCGAATCCTGCCATAACCCTAAATGATTATTAGTTCTGTCCTTCTCTAATTTGTGTTATCTGCTCCTTGATTTGATTAGGGCTTATACTCCGTTTATTGCGTTGCATATGTAGGTAGGTACTTTATTCACGTCGCACTAGAGCAGCACAATGAGCTATTGGCGACGGTCTGGGAAACATCCCTGATTATGATCCGAAGACATGCCATCGTAATTTTGATCCTCTAAAGAGGGGGTGGCTCCCCTGCCTAAGTGGCCACACGACCTGCGCACGAAGTCGAGCACTTTACGGTAAAACGGTTTAACGAGGACCGATACCGTGCACTATCGGTTCCTACGCAAGCTGATCAAAATTGGTCGCTTACTGACAGCAGCCTGTGATGCTTGACTTCGGTGTTCTACTGGGAACCGTGTCTTTACGATTAGTCCACTGCGGGGCTATGAATAAATAAATAGAGTCGTTTCAACAAACATTCTAAAACGTGAAGGTAATGGGTTCGTTTTTCAGCGTAACCCTGTACGAATCTTTACGATTCTTCTTGTGAATCCTTATGAAATTTGTGCAACCAGTTCTCCAAATTTTAGACTTATAAGCCGCCCGAGCTTACAAGACTGCACATTTATGGGTAGATATGTGACTAGGATATGTACTTCTCATTTTTATCCTCGACAGGTGCCTCCCTGGCAAAGACTTATCACCCGCCAAATGCTCTTTACCGTGGAGGTAGCAAGTTCGAACCCTTGATGTATCTTCATGCAGTCTATCGCTAAATTGCAGTCCTTCGCTAAATTGTCACGCAGTCCTTCGCTGTGATTGTCTTTTTGCATGACAAAGGTTTATAAGCCGTATTTATATAATGCAGCACATAAGCCTACATGCATGTCTACCCATAAATAAATTAATTTCCTCGAAGTAGGGCCTCCCAGACCGAGCGGTATAGCCCACCAAACGCTGGGCTAAGCGTGGAGGTAGCGAATTCGAATACCGCCGTAACCCTGGATGTATTCTGCTTGATGTCCTTCTCTGAATCGTTCTATCTGTCCTTCGACCTGACAGAGACATCTAAGCCTAAAATATTACTTTAATCACATACATTCACAGGCACACAAGCCTGTGAATGTATGTAATTCCAATAAAGCAATATCCTTGACAGCAAATTCATAAATAAATAATTAAAAAGAAAGAATACAAAGTTTAATTGCCTGCCGAACTTAATAGTTAAGAAATTTTGAAGAATAGCAATGGTTATTTACTCGAATATTAACTAAGGCTAAAAATTTACAGAGTTGTTCAAAAAAATCATAATAGCAACTAAACAAAACAGATACGTTAATTTTAATGGTTATATAATTTTTATTGTATTGGCAGTCTTCAGTTTTATCTTTTTTAATTTTTTTTAATTATCTCACAACTATAAAAATATACACTTTTTTTTTTTTTCAACAACTCACCACAGTATAAAATCAACTTAACCTAAATTGTTAATTTTGTTATGCCTTCTGTATTCAGTTCAGTGAAATATTAGAACATAATTGATTGAGTAATGCTTATTGAGATGTTCTTTTTGTTGCAGCTGCAACTCAGGGACAGTTAGGATTAAAATTCTTGAACCAATTGAACCTTCCTTTCAGTATGTTTCTTGAGCATTTAATTTATGAAGACATAAACATTGTAATTGAGACTTGCTAGACTAACAGAACAAAAAAATGTGTGCTTGTTAAAGAACAATTCGATGAGAACTCTATCCTTCAGTCAAAGATCTCATAATCTAAATTCTAATCATTCACTAAATCTGGCATGAATAAAATATTGTTTCATCCAAGCAAAGAATAAAATAACAGAACCGGGCGAAGATGTCGAAATATTGTTTTCTAAAATGTTTTCCAATGTCAGAAAGAAAAATAAGAATGATCATTAAAAAGTGAATTTTTTTTTTCTGAAGACACAATCGAAGATTATTTTAATTCAAATTTATTTTTAAAATTTATCTAAAATGAAGTATTACCTAATTTTTTTACTTATAGTCAAACAGTTAAAAAAAAGCAAGGTGAAAATATTTTTACGTTTTCGCTATAAAGAGAACACTTATTATTAATTTTTGATCTAATGATTGGATATTCTTGACCTTAATGATTAGAGGGATAAACTTTAAATATGCTAAAATATGTGCTGGCGATATGCTATAATATGCTAATATTTGTGCTGTCGATAATTTAAGTTACGAAATCAGACGCAAAAATAAATTTTCTCTAAATAAACATAACTTGTTTTTGTTGACGAATTTGAATTTTTGAAATATGAAGGAAGTTAATCTGAAAAACTTGGTCTTCATAATTTATGCAGGAGAGCGATCGAATATTTGAGACTCTTAATGTTAACTTCACTTTTTGCGTATTTCACCATATCTCTAGAACTGTTTAAGACAGTCAAGTTATTTTATCACATATTATAAAACTCGTTTACCCAAAGATACTTCCGTGTAAAAAATACTTTTTTATAAGTATTTATTTTAACATTGGTCAAAATATTTTAAGTTATGAGATATACAAATTTTTACACCGTTTTTTAAAACCATGTAATTTTAAATTATAAGATCAAAAATTTATACTAAATCTGTGGGAAAGTTTTTGAGAATAATAAATTTTAAAAATAATTAATTTAAAAAAAATATATTTACATTTTTTTATCCTAGTGAGCTTGAAAAAAGTAACATTATTGGTCCAAAATTCCTCCGGCTCCCCTACTTTTATTATTGAGACTTTATTTTCCAGATCGCGGTAACGCCATATTTTGACGGTCAAGAACCGAAGGGAAAAAAATCATATTTCTTTAAAGAAAATACGTTTTCGAGACTGATTTCTTAAGTTAAAATATTGCCCGTATAAAAATTTTAGCATGTTTGAGTTTAGTATCTTAAATAAATAAGACTGCATCCAAGTAAATGAAAATCCAATCATTTAAGCAGTGGCGTACGCAGAATTTTTTCAAGGGGGGTGTTCATAATTTTCTGAAACTACTAAACGAAATTCGAGTTTGTAATAAAGCACTATTATTTCCCTAATTTAGACAGCTAGACAATTTCGACTTTTTATTTAGACAACATTGTTTAGTTAAAGTTTGATTTGGTTTTTTAGGTTTAAGAACGTAATGTAATATCTTCTAAAAAAAGTCCAATGTCATATGGGTGGGAAGTAACACTTTGAGGGTCACTTTCACATTCATCAGATTTTGTTATGCTAGAAACGTTTTCTTCAACGGAAGTATCACATTTCTGTACAACAGAAAAACTTACATTGGTACTAGATGCTGTCACCTCACCAAATTCAGGTCGCGGTTTATTATCAAAATAATTAAAAATTGTTAAATTCTTGCGTTTTGACATCCTAAAGATCCAAGAACAGCAAATATATGTATATATACATGGATTGGTACAGAAATATCCGCTATGCTACGATCTCAAAGTTTCGAGCTGGAATGAATAACTTCAACGAGCACTTTATCTCCAATGGTATTGTTACTGATTTCTTCACTAGTCGAAATAGTGGCGACGACGGGCTCGGCGATTGAATGAACTTTTTGTTGAGATAAATCAAAACAGATTTAGCGAGAAGCTCCGAAAGACAAGCGGCAGAGATAACTCTTAGTCTGACTAACTAACTCCACTGTACTCCGTTCCCCATTTTATATAATTTTTCACCGCATCTCCAAAATTCTCGAATTGTCTCAAAGATGACTAAACGTCTAGGATTCCAGAATCATCGCGTAAAGACCTAGCGAATGACAGCTAGTCTCGAAAACTATACTGGTAGGACAGAAAGGAACCAGTCAGTAACAGTATCACGTGAATTTGGTTTCAAAAGTACAACCCTACTACAGTAAATGTTTTTTCAGTATTCTGAGAAATGAGAATGGTCTTAAAAAAATAATAGCTCGCATAATTTCTACTAAAATTTTTATTTTTGCCATTTTGTCTGAGCTCAAGGGGGGTGTTTAAACCCCTAAACCCCTCCCTTGCGTACGCCACTGCATTTAAGATCGCAAGTTATTGAGGTGTGTTTTTTTTTTTTTTTTACTCTGCGCACTGTACATTCTGTCTGAAAGCTATGCGTCTTGATATTTGCAAAGTTTGTCCAGGAAAATTTTACGTTTATTTTGAAAAATATAAGTCTTGGCAAAGTACTATTGAACTTGCATCTTAGGATATCAGTAGCAACAAGCAGAGTACTGGAGTTGGAGGTAGAAATATTCGACACTGAATTCGAACTTTTCTGAAAGCCCAATTTCAACTTATCTAATGCTCTAATAACTCTTTCATCGCGACGGACGACATATCTCGTCTTCCAGGAATATTCGCTATGCTCTGTTGTTGTATTACTGAATATATTTAATTGAAATCAATTATTATTTTTTGAAGTAAAATAACCAAGTTTTAAAGGAATTTGAGTTTTGTTTCAATTTTAGTGCCGCGGAGGAACTCTAAGCGCAGAAGATGGGACAAAGGTGCCTCATTGCCACGATGAAAGTGTTTTTACCGAATACTAGTTAAATAATACTTTTATAACTAAGTAAATGTTAGAAACAAAGGTGAAATCTCATAGCTCGGGGTTATTGAAAATGGAACGCTATACGAAAAAACAATGCATTTTCAATGTTAAGCACCGTTGTGATATTTCCTGATCTTGTGATTTCCTATTTTGGTGATCAGAATTGGCCGTCAAGATCATACAATGAAACGCAATCAAACTTTTTTTCTTTGAAGATTTTTTGAAGTTTAAGGTTTATGCCAACAAGTCGACGATGAAATTCAGAGCCATATCATAAATTTCAGTCACGCTTATGCAAAACGGTCGGTGCAAATTTCGATAAAAGAATGTTTATATGACATTGAAGCTTCCTACTATTACCCGATTCGATGCATCATGCTTAACCATGTACCGTTTGATGCACGAATCAATAAAATACATTCACAACTTTTTATTAAAAACCTATTATCAAAATTACTTTTTGCTTGAATTTTGGGTCACCTTCCCTCCCCCTTTTTCCACTTAGATATTTCCAAATGCATAAAAAAATTTTAAAAACGCTATGCATAAAAAATACGCTGGTAATAAAAGAAAAAGTTACGTACTACCATACTAAATTATATTATTTTTAGAATTTAAATGTTTCAAAACAAAACAATAGAGTTCACAAAAGAAAAAAAAAAGGAAACTAACTACAATAATTAAAATAAATAAGGGATTTAAAATAACGCACTGTGGTGCAAAAGCAGAAAAAAACACCAAAATTGGAAAAATAAAATTGGTCTTTCTTTTTACACATAATTCGCCTTAAGTATTGTTTTTCGCAACCAAATTAAACAAAATTACATTTAGTTTAGTAAGTAAAAAAAATGTAGGTGCAAAATATTACATTAAAATTACAAAAACACGTGTTTTCAAGTAGTGAGTTCACGTTCTCACTGATAAAATAGTTTTCAATGCAATTTTTATTTGATTTTTCTTATTTGCTTACATAATACATTATTTGAAGAGTAAAAATTTTTAAAAACTTATAAAGGGTGCCATAGTAGAACTAAAAGTGAGATTTGGCGTCGGTGCTTGCATCAAGGAATGTACAAAATTAGCTTCACGTCGAGATGAGTTTCTTCTAATGTACACATCATAGAAACTTCTACGAAAAAATCAACCGCAAATATTTGCTAACATACTAATTATAGTTATTTTAGTTAAGGCTGTTTTTTGATGACTCCGTCATGTGAAATGATGTTGTTTTGCGAATAATATGCTATTGTTATCACTTCTGTGTATTTGCAACAGTTATTCATGACTGTCAAATTTAGCTTATCTAAAGCCACCGCTGTCTATGTTTATTTTGAAAATGGCTCAAAAAGTCAATACGGAGAAAAACCACAGTTTTGAGAAAATAAAAAGCGTTTCTGGTCTAATTTTTTAATATTTAAAAACCTATTTTAATACTGTATTACCTGGGCTTATAAAAATTTGCAAAAACTGATAAGGCAATAAATTCGATAATTTTTATCTAGATGGAAAAATGTCGCCAAAATGGCGATTTTTAAAAGAGTTTAATAACTTTTAAAATATTTAAGTTATTTGTCCGTTCTAAAGTTCATATAATTTTTCACGGGTTATATGATATATATATGTATATTTCAAACTCATCGCATTGTTTCAAGTGTAAGACATTTAAACTATGGCTCTTTTTATTTTCCTTAGCGACAGAGCTTCGTAAAAACAATGTTAAAAGAGAACAGCCCGGCCTTTCTCTCTCTTCTCTGGGCAAGTTTAAATTTACCTGCAGTGCAAATCTACCAGTCAGTAAAAAAGAAAGAATAATGGATAGTTAGTTTCCTCCATTCCTTGAGTAAAAATATTATAACACATACAAAAAGCAGAAAAACATCTCCCAAGCGGCGATGTTTTCCAATTTCTGAGGACAACTTCATACTCTGAAAAAAATTGCCTAATACCAGAACAAAAAATCAAAAATCACCGCTTACAAAATGTCGGAAGCTTTGAAAACTTTTCACCAGAATATACAAGGATTTTCCCTAAAATCAAAGATTTTGAACTAGCATGCAGGAGTACTAACTTGGAGAGCAAGTAAGGCATTCTATAAGAATTGAAAGTTTAACAGCAAACAATAGCCGGGAATGTGAAAAAAATATGTCCGGGCATTTTGAACTGACTTTGATTGAGCAACCATACTTTTATAGCTTTAAATTATCTTGATTTTATGTTAATTTCAAAAATTTTTTAGTAATTATTAATAAAAATTCAATTTAATTACGTCTAGAACAAACTGGCGAACTTGATTAAATAGTCATTAAGCTCGAGAAATGCTATAAACATTTCGGTGTTAAGTTTTCTAACAAATGTAATGAGTGTTCTAAGAAATTTTTAAATAAAGTTTCAAATACTTATAAATGTTTTTATGAAAACTTTGCTATCGAAAATAAAAATAGAAACTTATTTTTTTACAAATCAATTAAAAAAATAACATAGTCAATATTTCTGGCAGTAAATTGAAACGCTGTAACTCCGAGAGACATTTTTAACAAACTAAATTTTAAAAGAATAATAAGTTTACTATTTGAAGGAAAATTTTTAAATAATTTGAACAAGTTTTATTTTTATTAATTTGATAACGCTTTTTCATTAATATCACTGTATTATTTTTATTTAAAAAAAATGTATGTATGAAGAATAAACAAAATTCTTTATAATGTTATAAGACAGGGGAGGAGCTATATTTTGAAATTGAAAGTAACTTTACAGCTTTTTGCTATTATGTTAAATTTTAGAAACAGAACAACAGAAATGTTAACCGGGTGATGTTATTCACTCTGTATTTCAGTTTTTTATAGCGGATAAAGAAAACATAATTGATCTCTGAAATAAAAAAGTGTCAACCCACAATTTGGCTGCAGATAAAAAGATCTGTTACAGATACAGCAGAGATGTACGGCTTCTTATGAAAGTGAACCAGTATTGAGTTGTTGTCTCTCGAAAGAGACCCTAACTCCTCGAGTGGAAAGACAGCTCTTATTGGATAGAATCATTTAAGATATGGGCTATCATATTTAACCCTTCGAGATCTTCAAATTTTGATATGCATCAATGAAATCTTCAATTCCTTAAAATAATCACCCTTATAATATGTTACTTTGATAATCATTTTATTCAGCCATTTCTTTAAATAACTCTTGTGCGCAAAGAACGTGTGCTTTTTTTTTCTAGTAAGTCGAATAGTAATGCTAAGCAAGTTTAGTAGTAATGTTAAAAAATTCGGGAATTCTAAAAGACAAAGTTTCGAAAGGAAAAAAAACTATAAAAGGATAACACAAACTTTTGTTGCGTTTATTGTTTACGATAAATATTTATTACCTATAGTAAATGTTTTATTACTGACAGTAAATATTTTTAAGTGAAAGAATATCAAGTTAAATGCTACAAAATATTAATTTTTAAACATGTAATATATAATGGCACAATACCAGGGTTGGCAAGTTTTTGACAAGGACAACACTTAGGCAGACAATTTGCTGTTTCAATTCTTCCTTCACAAATGTTACATTATCTTGAATAAGGATTACTCAGTGTCTGGTCTTTGACAACTCAGTTGGCAGAATAGAACGTCAATCCAACCTATGCATTGCTGTTAGGGGCGGATAATTTACTATCTAGAACTCAGTTTTGTACGGTATACCCGACAGTTTTCTATATCTGTAATGTACTGTTTTCACAGAAAAAGGACTTTTCTGTAAAGTGTGATTTTTAAGTTGTAAATCATTTTTTTTTTGAATTTATGTAAATTTCTATGCTGCATTTAAAAAAAACAGAGCAGTTTACAGCATATTTGCTCCATATATTTTGTTCCCATGTTCATCCATCTTCAAATTAGATACAGTAACCAACCCGTACCTTAACTTTTGGAGACCAGTGTATTTAAAATATAGAATACTTATTACTCACAAAAGATCTGCTGAACTAGTGATTTTAGTTCCTGAAAAACTAAGAATCAGCGGATATATTCAGCTACTTTAATCAAAAACAAAACATGAAAATTTGAATACCAATGATTAAGGTGTAAAGAGATCGCTCATGGGCTGCAATAGCGGCACAACTCAAAGAATCAAGTTTTTAGATAAGTGGGTTTAAAGCTTTCATTGTTAAGCAAAATGCATAAGAAATGCTTTAGTTTGCTTAAACCAAGATTACCTTCAAGTTGAATTATGAGTTGTGCTAGTATTGTTGCTGAAAGAATGTGTATTTTCATATTTACACATGTTCTTAATCCAAAACGCGTGTTTTTTTAGCTGTGCCACTATTGCAGCCCATGAGCGATATATTGAGAAATGTACGTGTATTGAAAATAATGAAAGCAAATTATTATCAAAATTTTAATTTTGCACATCTTACACAAATAATTCAGCAGCTTTTAATATACTTGTAAAAATAGTAGGTTTTAAACAGATCTTAAAGTCCATAAAAAATAATACCCTGTGCGATATGTCATTATTAGGGCATTTTAAATGAAAATTCTTTCAAAAGAGCACCTTAAAAAGCTATTAAAAATATATTTGGAATATATTATGCATTGAAATATAAATTGATGACATTCTTTACAATATAAAATATATAACTCTGCATATTTAGCCAACACAACAATAAATATTCTGAAAAGTTGAAAGAAAATAATGCGTGTATAATTGCAATGCAAAACTATTTCACAATCATGCAGTTGAAGTTTATAGTAGTTTTGTTTTAGATCAAATATAAAAATGTATTCTAAGTTTCATTAGAAACAATTGCTTTTTTTAAACAATTTCGGCAAACTTTCAAGACTAGATTTACAAAGTCAGTGACTCAAAACAAAAATAATACTATTTTTAAATAATAAAACTTAAAGGCCATATTTTAAGAATTTGATTACTTCTTTGAAGGTGGTATTAAGTGCTCGGGCAACTCCTGTGGCATATCATGACCCTCTAACTTAACATTAATGAGATGCATGGCAAGTGCAAATTCATCCATATCCAGTTGTCCGTCCTTATCTATATCAGAAAGCTTCCAAATTTTGCCTAACACTGTATTGGGTAATTTCGATTTCACCATTTCCTGTTTGGCAGCAGCTCCAGAGATTTTTCCATCAACAGGATTGAGGCGGTTGAATATTGCATCAAATTTAAATCTATCCTTCTCAACCACCCATTCAACTTGAAGAGATCCTGCATCAGCACCTTCACCTCTACCATGACCAAATGGATTATTGACTAATGTATTTAAAGCACCACCTTGGACACTCTCCTGGCTTACTTCCTCTTGTTCTCTAGGAATCATAGACATGATTTTAGTAATATCTTCCCGAAGCATGGTATCAACATTTTCTAACAGTTTAGGTCGTAATGTATTAAATTTGTCAAAATCTTGCTGCAACAGCTTTTCCTGCATTAGTTTGATGTCTGGGAAATCACCTAGAGGAATTTGGTGTTCTTTTTGTATTTCAGCATAAATATTCCCCAATTTCTTAACCAATTCTTTCTTCTTTTGTTCCTTACCGAACACAGAAGGCATCTGATTTTTAATAGCACTTATGATGAAAGCATGTACCTAAAATATACAAAAATACAGGGTGTCAATTAGATTACTTTGAAATAAATTGATTTCTGAAATTACTCTTACTTATACAAACTCGTTAAATCAATAAACACAATGTACTAGATAAAAAAAAAAAAAAAAAAAAAAATAGTTTTATTTTTAAAAAAAATTTAAAAAGAAAGAAATTTGTAACTCATCATATTGTCTCTCGATGTCGAATCGGATATATTATAATCACGCCAAAACTACCGCCAAATATGAGATCTTTAAAACAATGCAAAACTATATTTCAATAACACAGACATATATAATGGTAAATAAAAACGCTTTCGATTGACATTAGTTTTCTACTTTAGAAGTCGTAACATATTTAAAATATATAGAATCGACGCATAAAACCACCCAGAAAATCGAAAGAATAAAAATTCTCCCTAAAAATATTTTTCGATTCCACCATGGCCAATATGTATTTTTAAAATAGTCCAACTATAAATTCCTGATTTTGCGCTAATTTTCCGAAAGTCTTATTTTAAACTTTCTCTGGGAATTAATTATCAAAGGAGCAACCTGCACGCTTTTTGAAACTCAAATTAATAAATATCATTTCTGCTAAGAGTTTAAATATTCATCATACCTTAAAATTTATTTCTGGAAAATTTATTTAGGAAACTTTTTTAAGTATTTTCAAATCATCTGCTAATAATTGAAATGTTACGTAACTGTTAACTGATAATATTATTCTTTCTGAAATTCATTTTTTATACAATGGAAAAAATACTGTCTAAAAAAGCAGAGTATTAAAATTAGTAAAAATGATTCATTGAACTTTTGTGATGATGGTATTTGTGATGATGGTATTTGAGTTAAAAATCAAATACTTATTCCCGTTCTAGGTAGGTAAAAATATTAGTCGTTGCAGTGATAATTACAATTTTTACTGGCCTTGAAAATTATCAACGCTCAATGATTTCATCTAAAGTTAGTTCCGTTGTAACATTTCCTTGGTTCTATCCTTATACCAGACATTAAGTTTTTTAGTTTATTTTTTCGTTTATTTATTTACAGAATTTACTAAGTGCGATGACATAAGAGCCGGATGCAGTCAACTCTACTTTGTCAAACTCAAAATAATTCAGGATGTTACGTTTAAGGCATGATATTGCAAAAGAGAAGAAAAAAAAGAGGAAAAGAACGTGTAAGAAAAATAAAAAAAAAGGTTTTGAAAACGAATTCAAATAAAATCAAATTTAACACTATATCAATAATTTACAGTAATAGATTTTTTAAATTTTAGACAAGAGAATAAACTAAATTTATTAACAGATAAATAGGTCAGAAAACATAGTTGGAAAATGTTTAATAGAGTGTTAGTAACATAAAGAACCTTGAAATATTGGAATGTTTGTAACATTGAATTTTAATTAAGATTATTTTGTATCAAAAAACTATCGATAAAATAGGATACACTTGGATAACATAACTGACCGTAGAAACGTCATCTGCAACCTAACATAAACCTAGATTATAAAACGATTAAAAAATAAAGATATCGAAAAGTTCCAACTCTTACACAGTAGAGAATATATGGCTAAATTAACGGTCACCACTGGCTAAATATAAAAATGGCGATTAAAAATTGTCAACTAATTGCCACTTCCGTCGAAAAAGCAACCCGTATGGATATTATTAGATTTTTTTTTCTTTTTTAAGAAATGCCTTTGATTATTAATATCAAAAGGTTACACATGCGTTTGAAATTTTCAATAAAAAGTGGCCACATGTTTTAAAAACTGGCCACTGGCCAATAGCGGAATTACCTAATTTTGCCCTATAGTAAAGAATGCAATTTTCTATGTCCAGACAGCAATCGCACACAAATACGCAAGAAAAAAAGGGTTACAGATATTTAATGAAAATATTAGGCAAATACTTTTTTCTTCTAGTTGTTGATGCACGATTTTTTCTTTTCAGTTCAATTATTTGTACATACAAGTTTTATAATTTATATTTAAGTTTGTTTCATAATCAAAAACAATTTTTTTAAACCATATTAAGCAATATTTATAAAACAGTAATTTTTTAGAACTTCTAACAAAGCAAATAGATTAAACTGTCCGAGGTGAAAATGAAAGAGTAAAGATAAACGTTCACTAATATATCTAAGAGTTGGTACTTGTAAATTCATACAGAAGTGACACGAGGGAAAGAAAAAAACTAAGGGGTGTGCTCAGAAATAAGTTGATGAAAAAAAGTTTATTTAGCAAAAATGAAAGATTGCTTGAAATTCTATGAAGATTAATACATTCCTGAAAACTAGAACAATGCAAAGGAATGAATGGGCAAATCACGAATAAAAATGTGGTAAAGTACTAGACCTAACACCTATACATTCGTCTATCATTTGTGTTGACACCTGCGAATACAAAATAAGGAATTACAAGATACGGCCATCTGGCTTTATATTAACTTTTACTTAGAGAAGTGGAGAAAAAAGAAACGACATATCACACAATAAAAATTTTCTACAGCATATTCAAGGAAAGAAAAAAAATTTATCCTACGAGAAAACAATTTCTTTTAAAATTCAAACTTTTAGGTAGACTAATTTAAATTAACTTAATACCGTGATTTATCAACTTAAAATCATGATTTAAAGCATTTGGTTTCGTTTTGAATTAAATCATTGAGATTAATGATGTCAAAAATATTTTTATCCCTGGTAATACGGTAGATATATTTTTAAATCAAAATTTACGAGTTAAAACTTATTGTTGAGGCTCCCTAGCTTAAAATGTTTAAAAATAAATAAAATTCCTCCGATTGATCAATTAAAAAAATATGACCATTAAACAATTTTATCTGTGAGCTTTTAAATTTGGACATTGCTCAAAATGCGCGTTTACGAAAATGGAAATGGCTCAAAATGTACGTTTTTGAAAATGTATACAGTAAGAAATGAGTTTAAGAAAATGAACATAGCTCAAAATGCGCGTTTACGAAAATGGACATGGCTCAAAATGTGCATTTTCGAAAATGTATACAGTAAGAAATGAATTTAAGAAAATGAACATAGCTCAAAATGCGCTTTTACAATTAATGTTAAGCAAAGAGTACAGAATTTTGACACCGTATCAAAACCCGTAACGCAGCTAAAAAAAAGTTGTGAGTGAATTTTTATGTTTTAATATGCATAAATTGTCCTCTGCAAGTTAAATACTAAATCTTCTGAATATTAGGTACTAATTTTAAACATAATTATTGAATAAATTTTATATATACTATACATTGCGCAAAATAAAAAGAAACAGAAAGCCGCAATAACTTGATATAATAATCGGATTTAAACGGACAATGAAGAAGTGATTCAGAGAACTAATATAAATGGTACTAATATAAAACAGAGTTTAAAAATGTAATTAATTACCTTAATTGATAGAAGTAATCAATCACTCGTAATCATGATTACACTGATGAATTACAATAGCCAATTACTTGTAACGTGATGGCAACTAAGCATAATTTTGATTACTACTGTAACCGTGATTACAAATAATCTAAATACAAGTAGTCAAGATACATGTAATAATCATTACTTGCAACAAGATTACAAGCAATCAAAATATACGAAGGTATTAACGCATGAATCTACATACAATATACACACAATATACACGTATGTGCATACAAAGTATGCACGTAATATGGAATAGAATGTTCATACAATGCATTTACTTGTATTGTAAATGTCTACAGACATGCATATATAGTGCGTACGTACAGTGCGCAAAATAAAAAACAGACAAGCTTGAATAACTTTCAATCTAATGATCGGATCTTCACGGCCTAGGACACAATCTTAATGGTTCGTGGGGATAACCTCAAAGATGCTAATTAATTAGCGCAGACGATATTTGAAACACCGAAATCAGACACAAAAACGTACTTTCTCTGGATAAATATGCTAGTTTTTCAATGGATTCGAATTTCTGATCAACAAAATGTAGGAGGCAGCCTCAATCTGGGAAATATGGTCCCCATAGTTTGGTCGGGAAGGTGATCCAAAGTTCAAATCCCTTGATGTTAATTTTAATTTCTGCGTATATCGTGATATCTCGAGAACTTTTAAAGCGAATTGAAAAATTTTTGCATCCAATTATAAAATTCGTTTATTTGTAATTTTACACAGCAAAATATGAATTTTGAGCGAAATCATTCGATAAGTTCTTATGAAATCGAATTTAAAGAAGTCCTTAAAATTTGATTTCTCAGAAACTTAATCGACTGATTTCGCTGAAAATTTGTATTTTGCCATGCAAAAATACATACTTAAAATATCGTCTGCAGTAATAAATTAGTATAATTGACGTTAACATCTCGAACCGTTAATATTGAGTACTAGAACATGAAGATCTGATTATTAGATCAAAAGTTATTCTGGGTGGTTCATTTTTTTTTACTTTTTGTTGAGCACTGCACATACGTACAATGTTTAGACATACTCTCTATCTATATTCTTTTAATGTATGTCCTATCATGCATCTCACAATAGGAATTAATGATGTATTTGTATATTTTGATTACTGATAATCAAGATTGCATGTAGTTATGATTAACTGTGATCATATATTTTAATTACTTGCAATCGTGATTACTTGTAATTGTTTCTTGATGTGATTGCAACTATTCAAGACCATATGTAATCAGATTACTTGTACTGATCACTAGATCCATGATTACTTGTAATCGTAATTACCTGTAATTACGATAACCTATAATTACAATTACAAGTAGTTAATTATATAGTAATAATTATCTCCAATCATTTACAGATGTAATCAAGTACTGTAATCGACGCTCAATTCTGGTCTAAAAAGCGGAATTAAATGCTATGTTCATTTTCTTAACGTCCATTTTAAGCCATGTCCATTTTTGCAATTATCAATGCCCATTTTCGAAAACGCGAATTTCGAACTATGTCCCAAATTTAAAAGCTCTCCGATGATTTGCATGTATTTTCAATATTAAATAAATGGTTATCACGAATACGAAATTTGTATCCTGGTATGAAAGCTTAAATCCCATTTTAATTTTAGAAAACAAAATAAAAAATATTTTCAAAATCAATTAATGTATTTTACAACAATTATTTTTGCAGAACTATTTATAGTAATAAGATATTGTTTTTAATTTTTATATTTGTTGTAAAAAGTTATAATCCAAGTATATTTTTCATCAATAAATTTTTTAAATCAAACTTTAAACTATTTCTTAACTTACAAACTATTGAAATACTATAGCTTTTATTTTGCAATTAACTACATTTTATTTTTAAAAAGTCAAAATTTCATCATATAATATTATATTAATATTGACATAATAGAAAAGTGATTTCTTTGTATATTAGAAAAGCATTTCTGAAAACATTTTCCAAATGCTTATTCACTCTAATTTCAATTATGAAATTCATTCTATTATGAAGAAACCGCGTGTCAAATACTAGACAATTTATTATTTTAGAAACGAATTGCTTAAAATTACAACTAAATTTACAAAAGTGATAATTTAAAGATTAATTTTTTCTCGTTTGACAAAAACGTAATGGCTATTGAACTTCTTTACACAATTAAAAAAATTATAATCCCCTAAACAAAAAACCATCCTGTCTTTTCAAAAACTCAGCTCAATTGGCTATAACAGACTAAGTACTTTAAGAGACTAACTTTGGATGCGTTAATAAGTGCTAACTATTACTATTAAAAAAATTCATACATTACTTTTCAATCAGAAATAACAACCCGTAATTATGTGCAATTTTATTCAGAGAAACGCAACGCATTTCATTCAGCTTTTTTATTACATGTTCACAACAAGATTAAAGTTCATAAAACTATTTTAAAGCATTAAAAAAATAACTCATATTGCCTGCGTAATGTCATCGAAATTATGGAATGGAATCGGAATGGTCAATAACATTTGATTGTAGGATCAAATGATTTCTGGAGAATAAATTTAAGGAAGGATGCGGTACAACTTCTCAACCGAATATGTTGACCGTCTCCTTGATTGCTTTTGCCGTATAATGTCCGGCGCCGGCGTTCTTGTAAAGAAGGATCACTTTTATTATTTCTTTATTTGATAACTAGAGCTACTTCTGAAGCAGTGCAACTATGAATTATAAGAAATAAATATTTTTAAAATTAAATCATACCTAATTTGTTAAACCAAAATTTGAAATAAATTATTTGAGAACAATTATCAAGAAAAAAAATTTTTTTTAAATTATTTTTAATAAAAAGCCACATTTTTATTATTTGTCTGACTGATTTAATTTACATTTTAGATATCAGTACCGAAAATTATTAAATGTATGTAAGATGAAATTCTATAAACATCTTCTGGTGAAATTATTTTTGGAGAAACAAGTTTTACAATTGAAATTGAAAACTAGAGTTTAAATTCGAAATGTTTTATTCATAGGAAATTAATGAAGTTCATAAAAATAAACGACACATGCACTTCGACATTATGGAACGACCCATTATATTGTTACAGGAAGTACACAGACTATTTATTTTAAATCTCCAAACAAATCCAGGCCAACCAGACGACTCATTTTTTCAACATATTATTTATTATAAGCAGGAAGATATTTTAGGAAGAAAAAACAAAACAAAATTGATCGCTTTTTTCTTTATCTATTTAATGGACGGATGAATGAAAGGTAATAATATTAATTTACACACTATTTAAGTTCTCATTACACCGTTTCTTTTTTTGTTAAATTATAAGAATTACAACATAAAAGATTTATTACCTTAAAAATTTTGCTGATTTTGAATATTTAACTCTTTTTCTCTGAAAAAACACATATATGACACATATAGTCAATTATATCTATGAGAGGCTGGTTTTTTATTTCACAGCAAATGTAATTGAGACACAATAATTCTAAAAGCTGGCCCCTAAAAATTTTTCCAACCTCTTAAAATTTTAAAACTTATGTCAGCCTTTGCTCATAGTTTTTCATATTCTTTTGCTTCATAAAGTCCAAAAAGAAATTTTAGATAATTAACAAAAGAAAATTCATAAATATTCCAAACAAAAAAAAACTATTCTACACATAAAGTTTTAGACAGTTTAAAACTACAGTCAACCCCGCTTAAAGGAATACCATTGGTCCCAGCCAATACTATGCAATTAAGTGGATTAAAAGAGGAGTGAATTATCAATTTTTTTTATCCTCGAAATTTGAGAAATTCCAAACTAATTTGCTATTTCAACTTGGAATTTTTGAAATTTATGTCTTCCAAAACTTCTGTCTTTTTTTTCTTTCTTTTTTTTTTCTTTATCGATTATTTCAAATCATTTCTTTTAACACTCATCTTGTATTCACTGGAGTAAGCAATGATTATTCAACTTTAGAGAAAGACACATTGTAGGCTAGCGTGCCAGGTTTTAAGAAACTTTTTCTTATCAAAACTAATAGCACGACAGGAAGGGACCATAAGTCTTCACCGTGAAGCAAATCACACTGTACCTTTTTACATTCTTAATAATGTGTGAGTGAAGTAAGTCAAAGAGGGGTAAAACCCCTTTCATTCACTGCAATGTATAGCTACCAGCAAGATTTTAATTCATAAACTATACTCCTAACATCTGCTCAGAGCAACAAATGAACAGGAAGTCCCTATTGAAGTGACAACCTACTGTATTCTTATCTTCTTAACTGAAAATTTCATGCCAACTAGTGAAACAGTTCTTAAAAATACACAGATTTTTTTCATTTCAGTACCTCTTCTTTATGCAATTAACAGGGTGTGTAGCTAAACCTTTCAACAAAAATGAAACAAAACATTTGAACAAAATCCGAAATAATTTTCAAAGACTATGCGTAAGCATGATAAAATAACTAGTTTCTGACAAAGAACTCTTTTTCTTGATTACATTAGCCCCTATAAAAAGGTAGAGATTTTTCGGTTCGATTTCAGAGGAAGGAAAATGAAGCCTGAAACTGAGAATCTCTAGTAAAATGCAGCAGAGTTGCACATGACAGAGCAAGAATAATTTCCACTGAATCCAGCTCAGTATACGCACATGCAGACCCACAAGCATTTAATCAAGCATGTAAAATGATAGGCGCTTTCATATACTCCGGAACGAGGATGCATTGTGTTTGAACGATTTGTAGAAACGTTGAATAGAACAATATGACAACCACACTTTTGCATAATACGTAGCGAAAATAGACATGAAAAAGAAAAAAAAAATCTCATTTTCAAAAAGGGAAAATTAAACACTTTTTAAAAATACCCAATAAAAAAGCACCTTTAAAGGCTTTTAAAAACGAAAATCAAAAATAAGCACCTTTAAGCACTTTGTAAAAACGCTACACACCCAGATTAAGCAAGGACTGGAAATAACAAATAACCATTTAAACAAAGAAATTTAACATTAGTTTAATATAAAATGATTTGGTTCCATTAAATTTTATTCGTATAAGGGGTTATTCAATTATCCCATATCCATTTAAGTGGGGACGACGTATGACCTTAAAAACCCTGTGTCAAAAACCTAAAAAAAAAAAAAATACTACTTATACATTGGTATCAATTATTCAAGCTTTAAATGGTCCATTGGATGCAATGTTTAAGGCTAAATATTAAATTATAATTTTCATGTACAAATTAATAAAGAAGAACATGGATAAAAATTAGAATAATAACAGTAATATAAGAGAAAATAAAGCCTTTTATTACATAAATATACTTTAAATATAGACTGCTATATGCTAGCAAAAGATATATTTGAAGCCCTACAATTATAAGTTACTTTAAAGAGGACAATTCAATAACGGAAAAAGATTTTTAAAAATTTTAATATTTGAATAAGTAGTTCCAAGAAGCTGAAGCAGAATTATATACTTGTCGATGGAAAAACTTCATATTAATTTATTTTAAAGCTAAGTTTTGAAGCTAATGAAATTTTTTCATTGACAAGTATTCAATTAATTATTCATGCCATTATTTTCATGCATGAAAAAAAGTAACAAGAAATTTTAAGTTCAAAACAAGGGTGCACTATCTATTGCCTGTGGGCCAAAAATGGTCTACGAAGTCTTTTTTAACTGGGCCCTTGAACCATCTAATAGATAGATCAACAGTAAGTTACTCATCTGGCTTACAGCCTTTCTCAAAGTATCAGAATATAACTTCATTATGAATGTTCAGTTTTTGGATTGCAATGAAATGTAGATAATTTAATTAGTAAAGAAAAGAAAACAGAAAAATTCCATAAGTTAATAAGATAAATAATAAAAAAAATTATGATTTCAAAATTTCATCAACAATCATCACAACTATTTAATACTGTATTATTAACAAATTTTGCTTTCTAAATCAGGGGTCTGTCCAGGGTAGATTTACTACCGTTTAGCGGCACATTCACAAATTCAACTTTAGGAAAAACGTTTCACAAAATACTTTCAATAATAAAAGTTCTCATGCAAACCCTGTTCTCGTTGCAGTCTAGAAAAAAGAGAAGCCAGGTGTCTATTACGAAAAGTAGCACATGTTTGGTCAGATAGTGCAATGTGGTAAACCTAACCGGTCGCTCACACCATATCAAAGCGAGCTTCTTTTTCAGCTGAATTTTTTAAAATGAAACGAGGGTCTAACTCTGTAAAGTTTACAGGAAGTCAAAATTGGAACATTATTCTAAATGTTCGAACATTATCTTCACTATTATAAATTTATTCTAACAGACCTTTATTTTTTATGAAACTTCTTTTTCTACGAAACCCTTTTCTGTATGACCTAGTCGAAAATGTTCTCATAATGAAAATAGCTTTTAGTGCTAGCACTGTGCTAGTTTTATTAAATTCAAGCTGAAATTTAACTATAGACAATGATTTTTATGGAATTTTAAATTTGGATACAATTTTAAGAACACAATTTTACAATAGCAAAATTATCTTTTCTATATGGGGAAAAATATATAGAAATTTACCTGTCATAGATGATTTTTATTTGAAGTAACAATTTTTGAAAATATTTTCTTACTTTATCATACTTCTGTGTTGATTTTTTAATATATAATTTTTAATTTTCACAAAATAGGTACCTCTCAAAAAAACCCAGACTGACCCTTGTAAATAATAGCTGCCTTTTTTTATTACTTATAAATTCACCATAATTTGCTTTGTAATCAAAACTATTTACATCATTTTTATTACCTGTATTAAGGATTAATAATACATTTGCAACTCATTCATGTAACAGAATCTAAACACTCCTTGCATTTTCACAATTACAAAACTATGTTAATGTTGGAACCCTATCACTGTAATTTTTGTGGCTAGCTACCTAAGTACAGTTGTGTACCTCCGGTTTAAAAGTAAGATTACTAGAAGTGCTACTATCTCAGATTCCTTTATTATACAGTCGAACCTGTTTATCTCGAATCTCATGGGAAAGGCGAAAAATTAGAGATAGAGAGGTTTCAAGTTATACAGGTACTATAAAGAAATTAAATTTAATTAAGAAATTTGATTAAAAGTGCTTTGTTTTTAGTAGAAAAATATAGACATTTCTTCAAATTAATTATACCACATACATCTATTTACATAACAGTTTTTTTAACATACATTTAACACTGAAAATAATAAATAAGATTTTGGACTGATAACCTTATTTGTTTCAATTATTCTTTAAAGGTTAGAAAGATCGCAAATTCCTCATAGATCCTTTTCTATAGTTCACTTTAAAACTCGTAATTATCCTTTGATCCATCGGTTGCAATTTTGAGGTCAAAAATGAATTTCTATTCTTAGCTTTCTTATCTATGTTGTAAAGCTAACCCCTGATGGTCACTACTCACTTACTGCCAGAATCATTGTATTCCATTCTAGTTAAGGAAATGCAGGGATAGTGATTGAAATTCCAAGAAACACCCCCAACCTGTTCATCCTTACTTCCTGTGGATTCATGAAATTCATCTCTATCTACGAGTTCTGCTGATAAGGAAAGTTTTGACATTTGTGCTCTATTATTAGAAATTCGAGAAATGGAGGTTTTGAAGAAAAAAAATCGACATAAACATGGAAAATGCATTTATTTTAGGCAGTAAATGTAGAGAATTTTAAAAATTTCGAGATATAGAGGTTTTTGAGATAAAGAGGTTCGAGATAAAAGAGGTTCAACTGTATTAGAATTATGCTTTTCTTTTGTCAATTCTGCTTTTAAATTAATAAAAAGTAATAATTTAAATGTAATGCAGTTAGTTTTGTCGAGACTACAGTTTGCTAAAAAAATATATACATTTCAAAATTCCTAGGGGAGATAAAGAACTTGCAATTAAACAAAAATAATTAGATAAACTATGAAAATAAAATGTCAATTTTTTGTTTCTTTTGCTCAAAACTATAATTTTGACTTTGAAATAATTATTATAATTTTTCATTAAAATTTATATTTTAGCACATTTATTAGTATGCATTTACATATTAGAATCATATGTGTATATTAAATTAATGTTTTAAATAAAAAAAAAACTTCACACAGGGTATCTGCTACATTTCAGATTTTCAAATTCATGACTAATTCTAAGAATTTTTCATGACTTAACGAAGTTACTATTTTCTCCGACAAAAACACAACAATAAATTTAAAAAAGCGTTATAATAACATTCACTGAATTGATAGGTATAACAAAAACTGTTATACTCTGCATCTTCATATTTATAGATTTTAAATTTAAAAAATGGAGTAAAGAAAGATTTGAAGCAAATAAAATAGCTGAAAAAAATACAAAAGCAAATATTTTTTTTTCCTGCAGAATTACATTCTAAAGATACTTTTCTTGTTCATCAGAAAGGAAAGAAATACTCCTGATTTTCTGTTCTCATTTCGGAATAAAAAAAATTTGCCAATGACTGGTTTGCTTCAGCTAGAATTTTAAATTGATAAAATAAAAATAATAATAATTCTGAAATCACAGAAGTTTAAAAGATACTTCACTCTTGAATTCCACTTTCCTTTTTTGAAAGAACAACATAATTTTTAAAGAACATGATAAAAGCATTTTATATTTTAATAAAATATGACTCTGAGTGGGGATCTTGTTACAAATTCAGATATTCGGAACACCATGAAATTGAGGGGGGGGATTCCATTTTAAAAATTAGATCTTTTGGCGACCTAAATCCATAATTTTTTTTTAAAAAAATAGATGAAATCATGACATTACATGACAAATTTTGTTCAATACCAAAATTCATGCCTTTCCATGATCTTTCATGACTTTCCAGGTGCACGGATACCCTGTTTCACATTTTTTAAGATATTGTGATTATCAACCTAGGTTTTTGACAACTTAAACCATTTTTTGACTTCCGTCATGTTATGGATTTTGGAGTCAAAAACTCAAGCTTGTCTCACCATAAAAAGTTAGGTAAAATAATAGTTTTTACAATCACATGCAGATCGTATTTCTAAACAAACAATTAAAAAGAAACTTTTTAAAAATTATGAAATTTTTAGGTTTTTATTCCTGCTAATAAATATAAAGTGGCAATTAGAAAATGAACTTGCAAACCACTTTCAGTTATAAGATTTCGCAGAGTACTTTTAAATTCAAGACTTTCAATTTGCAAATAGTTGAGTTTTATCAAAAAGATAAAACTTTGATAAATTATAATTATTTAAAAATTATTTTATAATAGTAAATTAGGGTATTGTGATTCAAAAAATTGCATTTACTAAGCTTGAAGCATTAACAATCAATCACAAATAAATCAGTTTTACTTAATAATAGTTAACTATTATACAAAAAAATATTTTTATTGAATTATGAGATTTGTATGAAAAATAGAGATGTTATATTCAAATGCAAGTAGTGTAATGTTTAACAGTCTATTTTAACAACTTCAAATTTCAGATAGACCCCATAGTATAATAGTGATATGTTATAATAAGTTTGAACAGAACAAGCAAGATTACAAAACACGGTTGATTTGTTAGATATTATAAAAATACCATCATCAGTCAGGATACATGAAAGAAAAAAAGACAGGACAAACTACAGGATTAAGATTCAGTTATAAAAAACAACTGAAGAAAGACCTGACTAATGAAGAATGAAAAGGAAAGGAATGGTAATAGAGAAGAGGGAGGGAAAGAAAAAAGAAACAGCCATAAGTGGGAGCAAAACAAAGAAAAAAAAGTGGAGAAAGACGACCAATAATGAATGAGGAAGAAAAGAAGGGACAAGTGGAGCAAAACAAAGAAAAAAAAAGTGAAAAATGAAGGTAAAAACTTATAATTATTAGAAATTACAGCAAAGATTTCAAATTGTTTTGAAATAAGGTATATAATATATAGGATATTTGAAAAGTCATTAATATATTGAATTTTATTAACTATGGAATAATTTCAGAATTTACCTATCCCAGCTAAAAACAACTTCTTTTGAAAATTCAGGAATGTAAAAAATATAATTTAGAATTGTAATGTAAAAATTGAAAATATATTCAAATTATTCATTTAAACAGGTTTTCAGCTTTTTAGATGTCACTACGATTATTAAATATAGAAATTGATGCCTTAAAAAAATTTAATTTTGACGGGGGAAAAAAATGCCAGTGACAGTAGTTGGTACAATTTAATTTTACTATTTATAAACAGTTCATGCCTTAGAAATTAAATGTCAACAATAATTTACATAAATTTTAATATAGAGTATAAAAACAACTAACCTTTGCAAGTCTTGCACGTTTGATTAAATCATTTAATTTCCTCAAAGCAGCATTTTTAGGCAGACTTTGAATGTCCCGGAACATATCTTGTTCTTCAGCTTCAAACAGTTTTCGATTTGAATCAAAATTAAGAGGCTGATCCCAAAAGGAACCAATATAAACACGAGCAACTTCAGGAGTATTAAGTACTTTACCTAAAGACCACATCAGAGCTCCGTAAACACGCATCAACTGTTGAGAATCAACCATATCAGCTTTGTTAAGTACAATTCGAATTTTATCATCATGACCTCTGAGAGCTTCAATGCTACGGCGAAATTCGTCAGAAATGTCTAATTTATGAGCATCAAATAAAAGGATAATACGATCCACTCTTTCTGCAAACCACTCTAAAACTCCAGTGAAATCATAACCTCTATCAACTCGCTGCTTTTCTCCAGACAAAATTCCAGGTGTATCAATAATCGTAAGGCTTTGTAAGACTTCTGATTGAACTACAGATGATTGAAAACGATTTAGAAATGCATTGCCAAATTTCTGCAATGGCCTGAATTGACGTTTAGGATCTACAACAAGAGCGTTACCAGGAATAATACTTTCCTGCTCACCAAACATAACAGCAATAAATCGATCTGTGGTGGGCTCCGGACCAATTCGAATTCCAGGAAAGTCCCTCTCTAATAAGTATTTAATAAATGTAGTTTTACCCGTGGAGTACTGACCAACGAGTAAAATCATGGGTTTTGCTTCAAAATCAGCATCGTTAAGAGGAGGGGAGTGAAACTCATGAAACATATAATGTTCTTCTAACGGCAAAATTTTCAGCTTGTAGATTTTTTTCAATCCTTCAACAACATTATTATATAGATCCGGCTGACTTCTTTTAGAATCTCTCATTAGAGAACTAAACATGTTTAACTTAATTTAATGGAACAGTAAACAAAGGACGAATACAAAAAATGCCACTAACAATAACAGAAATACGCCCACTGCGGAACGTGCTAATGATATTGTTTCGTTATTAGTAAACACATTCTAAAGAGACTGCCGGCTCGATTACAAAGATTAAATCTCAATAAGAACTTACGTTGATAGGACAGACCTAAAAATGATTAGTTAAAAATTGTTGAATCGGTTTATAAATAACGCATACACCTGACTTTCAAGAAATGAAAACCAAGATGCAAAATAATTTAAACGTCTTTAGCTACCTATTTCTGTGCAGTTTATAGACAATTAAACTCCATCCTTTCTCGGCTACGGTCTCGCCGCACTGCCATGTGCTCCGTAGCATGAGGGTAGGGACTTCGAGGGTTGTTGTTCATTTACGTCGCACTAGAGCTGCGCAATGGGCTATTGGCGACGGTCTGGGAAACATCCCTGAGGATGGTCCGAAGAAATGCCATCACAATTTTGATCCTCTGCAGAGGGGATGGCACCCCCGCTTCGGTAGCCCGATGACCTGCACGCGAAGTCGAGCACTTTACGATAGAACAATTTAACGAGGACCAATACTGCACACCCTCGGTCCCTACGCAGACTGATCCAAGAGGTCACCCACCCGCACACTGACCGCAACCAGTGATGCTTGACTTCAGTGATCTGCTGGGAACCATGTCTTAACGATGAGTCCACTGCGGGACAGGTAGGGACTTCGAATCCCGTCATAACATTAGTTTAATCTTACGAAGGACATATAAAGGAACATTCACACCACTGCATTTGATTGACAAGGACATGTGCGCAAACGTATAGAAACTACATGTAAGACTTACTGCTCGCTCATGTTCGAATCGCATTGACGGACAATCACATATGCAAATCGCAGGCAGTCAGAATGTTCCATAATCCATACTTTGTAGTGAGCATACTAGCCTGCATATGCATGCGTAACAATAAATAAAATAGAAATTTTTTCAGCATCAGCAGAAAGCTCCAGAACTGCACAATGGCATGCATACATTTTTCTTAGGAAAAGAAATATGTAGGTGACCATCACGCCGGTTCCCAGTAGATCACCGAAGTCAAGCATCACTGGCTGCGGTTAGTGTGAGGGTGGGTGACCACTAGGATCAGTCTGTGTAGGGACCGAGGGTGTGCGGTATTGGTAATCGTTAAACTGTTCTACCGTAAAGGGCTCGACTTCGCATGCAGGTCGTCGGGCTACCGAAGCGGGGGTGCCATCCCCTCTGCAAAGGATCAAAATTGTGATGGCATGTCTTCGGATCATCCTCGGGGATGTTTCCCAGACCGTCGCCAATAGCCCAGTGTGCAGCTCTAGTGCGACGTAAATGAACAACAACAACAACGACTATCACGAAGTGAGAAAAATGGTTTTTCGTCCAATCTGGCTCACATACGCATGTACCTTAATTATGTCACATTAGAGCCGCACAATGGGCAGTTGGCGACTGTTATGAAACATTCCTGAGGAAGATCCGAAAATATGCTGTTACAATTTTGATCCTCTACAAGGGGATCTCATTTGTGAGGCCACTTTCTCATTTCAGACATAGAAGGGGAAGAAAATTTTATTCACATCTCTGTACCTATGGTATTGTCCCGATCAACCACAAGAGTTTCAATTTCACAGATTATACGAGCAGAGCCAGACTTAGCCAAATTGGGGCCCCCACTGCTTCACTAATGAAGAACCGAAGTTTATGGAGGTATTTTTTGTAATTGAAGTTTTGTTTGTAATTGTACTGCAACCATTTACAAGCAGCAGCTGTCGGAAGATTTTGCTAACACGACAAAAAATTTTAACTGCTGATGTGATAACGATGTTCTTATGAAGCAAAATTCATAGTCAGACTTAAGAAATTTCTATTTAAAACTCAGATTCAACCAGAAAGAAAAATATGTGCAGTGTTTTACTGTACCTGCAGAATGAAGGACAGCCCAATAATCTGGGAATTATTCCAAAAACGTTTTATAAATCTCTAAAGTGCAATAAATTGAAGGAAAATGTTGAAAAAATCTATCTGCGACTAGGCGACAAGTAAAAAAATTAATAACAGATTTCGTCAACGCATCACAGAATGAGGATTGAACTGAAAATAAGGACACTGAAAAAGAAGTGATTGAAGATGATGGACCAAGGATTTTCCTCAATTAGCTAAAGTTATTCATACTATACTGTATAGTTCGCTCAGTGTTCTAAACAAGAAAAATTTATTGTTAAAAAGAAATTGATTTCAAAATAAAAAAGAAACGAGTCTCTTCGAATCAGGTGGTTGACATGGTACAATACTTGAAGCTGTGTATGAATAGTTAACCAACAATAGTGGATTAACAAGTCAGAAAGAGCCTTTAGATTGAATGCTTTATTCGCGACTAAAATTCAATCCTGACTAGGTGGCGGCGCAAATGTTTTTTACTTAAATTAATTCTAAGTTTGAGTCGAATGCCTAACTGTGACTAAAAACCACAATCCCACCGAATTGTGGAGTTTGTAAATTTCAATCCCAGAGAGCCAAAATCAGAGCAGGATTGCATTACCTACATGCAACTTCGATTCTACAGTTTATCAACAGTAGTGCATGGCCAGTGAAGGAAAACCAATTGCTCTAATTGAAGAATAAGTCAATAAAATTTGATGCTTAATATACTTTCCCCAGTAGTTTGAACCAAGGCAAGGTTTGACAATATAACGTGAGATTGTTATATCAGAAATGCATAAAAGTATCATAAATATTAAGGCATAACAAAAAAGTATATTAGACTGATTTAACAATCAATGCTTTACTCCAATAAAGATTATGAAACAAAAATATAACTAACGGCAAAATTTTTTATGTTAATATATATTTAGAGAATCCATTAAAGATAATACGTTATATGCAAAAAAAACATTAAAAATAGTACGTTGGTTTGGGGCAGCGATTTTCAATAAATAAAAAGTCAGGATAAATATATAAACTGCTCATTTTAAAACAAAATTAAATCACCCATGGGGCCTAATATTTCTCAAAAATAGTGAGTAAAATTTTCTAACTAGATAAGTATTTTTGATAAATTATTGAACCCTTTGAATAGAAATTTACTGATTGGGAATGCATTATTTTAATCTAATAAATGCACACGAAACTTCATACGCTGATTTTCGCATAATGGTGCAATATACACTTTTGATTATCAAGGTGAAGTAATTATTGTATTACCAACTTTTTGATCATGACCACCTAAGACAAGACTAGGGGAACGTGTTATTCTTCCTTTATTTAGAACAAATTTTACATATTTTACATTTAATGTGTGGTAAAAACGAAATAAGTAATTGCTTAAATTATTTGAACTATATATTTGAAACTTTAGTTATTCAAATGGTAAAATTTCAGATGCTATATTTTAATGAAGGGTTTAGAGCAGGCGTTTCAATGGGCGTTAAGTTAAAGTTACATTGCATCTATAGAATAGCAAATTAGACTATGTATCAGTGGTTATAATGAAAGGTACGATGTAAAGGGGGAAACAATTACAAATTTAAATAGTAGCAAAACAGTAAATCAAAAACAATTGTGTCTTTACATACTGACAGAGTAAATCTTTTTCACTAGAGTAAATTGGATGTTTTTTTTCGAATTATGGTAATGTAATGTAAGTAAGTATAGGAATGTACGTATAATATTTTTTACCCTACAATTTCGCTTACTACGATAATAATTGGCATGTTCTTTATCATCAAATTCGGTACCAGAATTATAGGGAAAAGGTAAACAGATTAAGCTCGCGAATGCTTTTAGAACTTTATAATTCTTTGATAAAAATTGAAATAAATTAACATGATTCGAAAACATTTCTGTAATAATCCTGTGCACTTGTTGAGGTCACTAAAATTGGCATAATAATTCAGTGCCATTAACAAAAGAAGAATACTAACAGTCATTTTATTGTTTAAATAAAATATGCATTTTAAAATATTTCAAGTAAAAATACATTCTACTATCTAATGGTTTTTCTTTATATTTTTATACAATAAAACTTTATGTTTCGAAATTTAAAAATACTGAAGTATATTAGCGAAGTAGTGAAAACATAACATTGATTAATAGTATTTTGATAATTGCATAGATATAATTGTAATTTTTAAGAATGCAATGCTTAATTAGTAAAACAAGCAGTGACATGCTTCAAGAACTCAAAGCTTAAAGAATTTGAAAAAACTATGAACATTTTATTGAAATTAACACTTACATAGTTTTCTGTTAAAAAATTAAAGTTGTTAAACATGTTAAATTTTCTTGATGCAATTTAAGCAGTATAGTATGAACAAAACAATGTAAAAAAATAATCAAAAAAACAAATTCGCTGTTATTTTTAAGAACAGAAATAGATTTATTGAATAAGAAAAATTTATATATCTATATAAACTTAGGTAACACTACATAAATTTAAATTAAAAGCTTTTCTACATAGAAATAAAGCTATAATGGAGCAAAATAAATACATGGCATTTGAGATAACATAACTAACATTATAATTATTTTTCACAGCAAACAATATAATATATTTGAATGAAAACATACAAATAGAATGCAGAGATATTGCGTATGGTGCAAAAACGCTTTAAATCAGCTATAATGAAAAAAAAAATTCTACTTAGATGGTTTTGCAAAAGTTAAGGAACATGTTAAATATTCTTTTAATATTCCAAGCAGTATATTGCAAAATAAAAAAAATGCAACATAATCACAAAAACAAATTTGCTGTTACTTTTAATAATAAAAAAAGTTTCATTAAGAAAATATACATATATAAATCTATGTAAACTTAGTTACTACAACATAAATTTAAATAAGAAATAAAGCTATTATGTTGAAGAATAATAAAAATACTCACATTACATGACATATCTTTATTTTTGTTAACCATAAAGTCACATAATAACAATTGAATCAAAAGATATAAAACAATTTAAAGAGAGATTAAGCTTAAGGTAGAGTAACTTTAAATCAACCGTAGTGATCAAAATCTGACTGTTATTTTTTTATTAGTTAGACCTTGTTTAAACTGCAAACTAGTTAAATAATTTCAAAAATTTAAAGATCTAGAAAGTTAATTTGTGAAAACATGACCTAGACAATTTAAACAAAAAAGTCTTCAGCTTCAACAGTTATCTTCAATAATTCAATTCTTAATCAACTAGCCTAGTGATTAATCATTAATCACAATATAATGTTGCATTCACACTTGTAGCCAGGTATAATATTGTTTGTCTAAAATAATATTTTCCAGTTACCTCCAAATTCAAAATGAAACTTACAATAATTTAATAAGATTTTTAGAACCTACTATGATTTTTGCAATTTTTCTTAATTATTCAAATAATTTAATAAAATATATTATTGATTCAATGGTTCTTCTAATCATTTAAATCTTTTTAACAGAAAGAACATCCAGAACAGAGAAGTTAAATGAACTGAAATGTTAATAAATTTTAGAGACCCAGCACCTTAATTTATATTTAATAGGTTATAATTGGATACACTAAATAATTTTTATAGTAAAGGCTGGTATAAATTTAGCAATACTGATAAAACAGATGTGGATATAATTAGTGGAAGCATATTTTATTAATTTCAGCTTATTTTGCACTTTTGTTATGATTAAGGGAAATAGCTGATACAAAAATAAAATTCATTCATTTGAAAGGCAATACATATTTTTTTAAAAAAAAATTCCATTATAATTCGATTATTAAATTGATAAGCAAAAATGCATCAATAATTTCTTTAAAATACTATGAACATAAGAAACAAAAAAAGCAGTTACACTAATAAGAGTATTATTTTCCAGGAATAATTTTTTATAAATATATTGCCTTTGAATTGACAAAAATGTTTCAAAAGTTCCTATTCTGGGTCCTGTAAAAGCAAACAAGATGAATGGTTAAAATATCACTTTCTTAAACATTTGGTTAATGGAATAAAACATTTTTAAAGCTTTATAAAATAAGTTGCTTAAAAAACTTAACGAAAAGAACTTTTCAGCAGAAATTTCTGTTTATACTAATTTTTATAGGAAGAAGTATCCAAAGAAGAGATATATTATTAAAACTTTGACCATTAAAGTGAGCACTAGAATGTAAGACAAAATTTATGTCAGTCAATACACATTGTTTTTTCACACATGAAAACTGACTGCAACCACAACCTAAAAATAATTGCATAAAACAGTAACATACAAATATATAAATAAAATTACAAGCAATAAGAAAAATGGATATATAAATAAAATTAAAAGTGATAAGAAAAGTCAATATATAAAGAAAACTATAAGCAATAAGAAAATTAATATAAAAAATTACAAGCAATCAAAAATCATCACGATTTTTTATTGTTTGTAATTGATAAAGATAAGAAGTTAAATAATCACATAAAGTTTCCTAAGTAGCAATTTTAATTTACCATTTTAATCTCTGACAACCTATTTCAAAACAGTTGAGAAGAATTTTAAATACTGTCTTTATTGCTTTGATAGCATTGCAAAGAAACAAAATTTTTTAAACAATCTATTTACTGACATAAATTTTAAGATAAAAAAGGGACAGAGATAACATAAAAAGTACTTTAATATTATATTTTAGTGTACATAGACATACTTCAGGACAAATCTCACATACTGTTCACTTAACTTGCATTTTTATAAGAATCATAATTTATGCATCTTATTGACATCAAACACCTTCCTAAAAAATTATTTAATTTAATTTATGAAATAAAACTTCAGTAGTTGGTAGCTGTATCTTCTTCATAAAACGGAGTCATAAAAAATAATAGAATGTCAAACAAAATGGATAAAGTATGCTTTATTAAAAATTAGATAAGAGAATCTTGAGTAAATAGAATGGTAACACATGTTTTTAATTCTATGTCATGATGTTATCCTATAATTTTAAAAAACAGTCACATTATAGCAGATAGAGAAATCCTAAATTCATTTTAATTGCAGAGACATTAAAGGAAAAGCATCCATATTTAAAATCATACTGTTTATTCCACTTTCAAGCAAGCCATAATTGTGTGAAATTTATATATTCTAAGGAAGCACCATTTTTTGTAGATCATTCACTTGGCATCAATGATTCAAGCAAACACTAAATAACCATTTATATTAAGTTGTAAAATTTAATAAACCAGCAATAGCCTAAAAAAATCCCAACACATTATTTAAAAATGAATATTTAACTATCACTTTAATATGACAAAAAAAAATAATGACAATAGCTAATAATTAAATAATGAACAAACATAAAACACTTATAGTGATTAAAAAAGCGAAAACATTATAAAAATGAAAGTTCATTAATAATAGTATTTTATATTATTAAATAATAAATAGGATCATGGTAATTATAGTAAATAAAGAAACACAATCTTAAAAAACAAGAATATATACATTCAGTTATATTTGATAGATATAGTTGCTTAAAAAGTCTCAATTATTCTAAACTATTAGCTATAAAAAATTTTGTAAATAGAAATATATGTAAAGCTCTTCAAAAGAGCACAGCAGTGTTTTTTAGTCAAAGCGTATTTGGAAAAATATCTTGAAGATTTCTGACAAGAATTTTTTTCAGACAACAACTGGAGCAGGTATATGAGGAGGTGAAGATATATTACGTGCATTCTTTGTTTCTAAGTCTCTCTTTTGTTCATCTTTTCTACGTATGAGTTGAGCTTTAACTGCTAGAAGTTCTCGGCTTCGGATATGAATAGGCTCCTATCAAAATAGTAGTAAATGAAATACAATTTGCAGTCATTAATTATTAAAACTTCTCAATCATGGTTGGTTTTATATTATTTTTTACTATAAATTATGGATTATCGCAGTTTTATTTTGTTTCTAATTAAGTTAGATATTTTAAGTTTAATTATTTCCTAAATGATAAATCAAAACTATCTAACAAATATGTTTCATTAATAACTTTTGGGATTACCTACGTCATTTTTCAAAAGCATGTCATATGTTATTCACAAATGGACATCATTTCAACTGCAGTGTCTTATTTCTTTAACTTTCTTAAAATTAACATACATGATAACTTTCCAACCATAGAAAGAAAAAGAGTTTGATATTAACTTTCCGATCATATAACATATTCTTATCCTGCATCGCAAAGAGGAAGGTAATGAATTTACTGAAAAAGTGTTGAAAGATAAACCGTTAAATTTTTAATCTAAACAATAGTAAAAATTTTTAAACACTGTAAACGCAAAATAGTTCTCCATCATATTGTTCATATCATAATATTGTTAAAATACTTAGGAGTCTTCCTGAATTTGTTCAGCTATTAAATATGTTAAAAACCTATTTACTAATATTAAATAGTTTGTTAAAAAAGCATATCTCTCAGTGAATTTGTTCTTTGTTTCATTAATAATTTCTTGCTTTATTAACAATAAAAACTGCAAAAAAATAGTCCATTTTATTTAGCCAAGCAATCACTAGACTAAAATGACCAAAAACACTGAATAATATATCATTGCTATAGTTAACAGGATTTGAATTTTTCTTCTCATTCTACAAAATATTGTTGCAATGTTTTTGCATTTTATGCTAAACGGCTAAAATATCTTTCAAATTAAATGTTTATGCCAAATAATTTTATTTTCCAGTAGATATATAAACACCAGTAAACAAAAAACTATCAAAATATTTTCATAATTCTAAACATTGATAGAGCATTTATATCATTTTGAAATGAACCCAATCAGCATTACCTGTAATCTCATGCGAGGATTCCAACGGCAATAATATCCTTTCCATAACTCTATGCAACGCATGCTAGGTACAGCAAAAAGAATATGTTGTTGCTGGTGTGTTGTGTATAAAGGATTGATGAAATCACTTTGATTACTATTTATGAAAGACCATAAAGACACAGTTCGATTTTTAACATCCTGGAAGAATACAAAACCCTTCACTATACTATACATGGATAAATAAGCAATAAATAAAAAAACTAAAATACTCTTAAATGCAGGATAAATATCAGTCAGGAAACGCTAAATAATTTTCCAAAACATACTGATCTGTGTTGCCACGATCATTTAAAGATTTTCTTTGATTAATTGAAGCAGCAAATTCAAGTTTCAAACATTTGAAATATATTAAAAAGAAATTTTGTACAAATAATGATACAATGATTAATCTATTAAAATAGGAAAATTATTAACACTGAAATTTTTAATTATCTGAATTATTCATTTTCAAAATCAAGTTTAATCTCCATTTTTTTGATAATTAATGTTTTATTTTATTTCAATATAATTACTTAGAATAGCCATCATTAAAGATATTACACATTGATTTTCTTGAATTAAATACCTGATACATCATTACATTGAATGAAACAAACCCAAAATTGTGAAAAAGACAAGCTGCATTAAATAATGAATTAAAATCATGAAATTATAACTAACTTTAAGTACAATGAGTATAAAAATAATACATCATGCAAGAATATTTAACAAAATATTTTAAGTAAATTTAACTAAAAAAATTATTTTTAAATAAATAAACTGCTACCCAGAAACAAAACTTCTTGAGAGGCAACACATAAGACACATTAATTTTTTAAAATACATAATAAAGTTATAGTAGAGAACCAATTATTCCGAAGGCTGGGAACTATCGCTATCTAGGATGTTAGAAATTTCCAGTTTTCTGGATTGCTAAAAATGATTCAATACAGCTTAACTATATACCTACTTTAATACTGATGAATAAAAATAGCCATATTTAAGCCCTTTTAGTATTCTAATTAAAAATTTGTCTTTTTACTACACTCATTTTATTTTATTATATTTACATGTAAAGCATAGCCATATATTTTTTTTTATTATTTCCTTACAATCTTCTGCTTGCTGATATTTTCCCCTCATAAATAAAGCGAAAAATTAAATGATTCGTTAAATCTGATTTTGTTTACTAGATGCTGATTTCGTTTACAAAAATGAAGTAAAAAATACCAAATAAGAAAAACAAAACAATCAAAATTTCTCCATTCCACCTCACGATCAATTTGATAGAGAATGATTTGAGGAGCATTTCTTCTTCTGCTGTGTGTAGACAAACTTTCATAGCAATTACGTCTATTAACAAATTCAGTGATTTTCAAGCAAATTTTGTCAAAATCAGGTGTTGATGAAAGGGTTGAAGCTAGTTGCAAGAGTCACTAATTTGCTTGCACAAAGAATTTCAATTGAGGTTTTGGGTTCATTTCATTTTATCTAAGCCTGCCACTCCTTTACATTTGATTAAATATGGAAAAAAGAAATACCCCTTTCCCTCTACTCAGCTTCAAGGATGACAGAGATGTTCTAATTAAAAATGGCAGGAAAAGCAAGCAAAGTTTTACTAGATTTCCTGAAACCAGATAAAAGGTTTTATATTGTACAGCTAAGTTTCTACTTAATTTCTGATTAAAAATGGCCGATAAGTTTGTTTATTGTGAAAATTTTAACATTTTGATAAATTATTTGAAACAAAAATTAGTTTGTATTGTTTAAAACTGTATAATTGTACTATAATTGCATTGATTTTTGCTGAGTTCACTTTTGAAGTATTGTTTGTAACAAAAGAGAAAATGATTAAGCATTTAAGAGAATAAAATAAATATTGCCATGATGCTCAGTGAAATTCTTATTGCAAGATCTTAATATGATTGGTTATAAAATTTAAAAGATAAATCTGTCCTGCAAAGAAATTAAAAGAAAGAATAAAAAAATAAATTGAACAAATTGCACTCAAATACTGAAAAAAAAATTATTTAATTGGTGAGACATAAACCTGTTAAATGGATAGCTTTTTATATTTTAAAAGAGACTTATTTGAAGCTGTATTTTAATACTGACTTATCTTTTCTAGCCAGTTATTGTATATATATATACATATATATATTGTACAATAGACCTCTGGTCGATGTGCCCTGCTCGTCAGAGCTGCCCAACCTCTAAGTCTACATATATATATATATATATATATATATATATATATATATATATATATATATATATATATATATATATATATATATATATATATATATATATATATAAGAATTTTTCTAAAAATACCCCTATCTGTTTTGTACTGAAATGAGTTTTTTCAAATATCTGCATAAGATTTTCTTCACTTAAATTTATATCCCAAAAGTTTTAAGAAGAAAGTTCTGGAATATTTCAATGAATTTTTTTTGAAATTATAACTAATTAATATATCTTTTAAAAGTTCATTTCAGGAATATGCTATAAAAATATCAATGCTTCAGGTTTAATACTTTTTACGATAAGATATATCAAACATAGGTATTTTAACTATGTTTGTGACTGAAAAATCAAAAAAGGTACATAACAATAATTTTTAAAATGCTACATGTGTATACATGTAATTACATGACTAAAAGTCATAATATATTTCAAGTAAATTAAAAATTACCTCTTTCATTCTTTGGCATTCAGAGTTGAAAAGGAAAGTACCAAATAAACAGCTGTATAAATGGTCTAAAATTGTTATGAGGAAATTTTCATTGAACTCAAATGCATTGGGATACTGAGGAAAGATAAAATAATTTGCAGTAAATATAATTAATAGACATACATTTAGAATTATACTACTATGATAAAAATCACTCAAAAATTAATAATGAATAAAAAACATAGTTAAAAATAGAAAATGCTTAGTGTGAAATATATTTTTTGACAATCAATTTAAATGATTAAAAAGTGACAAGATAACAATAATTCTATGTATCATGATGTAAAATACTCTTATTAGAGAGTATATGGTTGGTTAAATAAAAGAGTATATTTAGTTTTATAAATTTCTTATATTTATCCAGGGTACGCAGCCAAATCCTTTAACAAAAATAAGCACCTTTTAAGTACTTTTTAAGCAATAAAAAATTACTTTTAAGCACTATATACATTAATAAAATGCAAAATGATTTTTAAAGACTTTATATGAGCATGATAAAATAACTAGTTTCTGACAAAGAACTCTCTTCCTGATTATATTATCTATTTTAAAATGATCAAGAGATTTTTCGGTTCGATATCAGAGGGTGGAAAATGAAGCTTGAAATTGAAAATATCTTGCAAGATGCAACAGAGTTGCACAAGAGAGTGCAATTATCTCATCGAACCCAGCTCAGTAGATACACATGCGGACTCACAAGTATTTTATCAAACACGTAAAATGATTGGTGCTTTCATATGCTATGAAACAAAGGTACGCCAAAATAGATTGTGGTTAAATGAATTGCGAAAGCATTGAATAGAACAATGTGAAAAGCACACTTTTGCATAATATGTGGCAAAAATCGACATGGTAAAGAAAAAAAAATCTCAGTTTCAAAATGGGAAAATTAAGTACTTTTTAAAAACATCCAATGAAAAAAGCACCTTTAAGAGCTTTAGAAAAATGAAAATAAGCACCTTTAAGCACTTTTTAAAAACTCCACGCATCATGTTATTCAAGAAGTAGAATTATAAAGAATATAATAACAACATCTGATTAAAATTCTTTTATAAGCTTTGGTTTTAAGTTTTATATTTATGTGGTCTAACACATAATGTAAAATTCCAAACCCCATTTCCCAAATTGAGAGATGAAAATCTTGCTCCTTTATTATTAGAAGAGGCAATAAAAAGGAAACAACTATAAATTTTCCTTTTTGCTTTGTAGGCAGCTAAAGCAAAGTTATATTTATTCAAATCTTGTTACTGATAAAGAGAAATGTGTTTGGCCAGAAAAGAAGAGGATCATTATTCAGTACTAACTGCTTTTTCACATTTAAGAGAAGTTGAAAGAAAATGGGTGTTTAATTAATTCATAGTTTTGCTTAGTTTTTTCAATACTCAATTTGGTTTACAAAAATTGATTACATTGAAGAAAAAATATGTTATGAATAATTTTTGTAACTATAATGATATGGCAATAAAATAACTTTATCTTTTGATAAAAAATTTATATAAGTGAAACAAGCAATTTACAATCTCCATAAACTTTTGCCATTTGAAATAGATTATTACTTTGCGGGTTATCTGCCACACAGCATCAATGAATTGCAGAAACACAGGGGATCTATCAGCATCAGAATGCTTATCATCACCATGACCAATTCTCTGAAAGAATTTTTTTTTTTTGTAAGTCAATAAAAATATATCAAACATCATTCAATAACATTTTAGAGCACTTATTTAAATGGTTAACATTTTAAGCCAAAAAACTATTTGTTAAAGGAGTTCTACATTTGAAGAACATATATTTAAAAGTTACACTAAGAAATGCATACCAATTATTTTTCAAACTATTAATTAAAATAATAAAGCAATTACAGAAAAATTTAAGGAAGTTCTGAGAAATGAGTGTACAAAACTCATTTTTATTACAGAAACCTAAAGAAGAATTTTTTACTCAAGAAAAAAATATTAATGACTTAATATTTTAGAAAATACATGCAAAAAAACTATACTATACCAGGGCCAAGAACTTATGTCGACATTTGTACACACTTTTCTTTGTCTACATTTAGCATAATTATTTTCGATATTGTCATAGAAAACTTAGCAGAATATTTTGATGAGATAATATGTGGCATCAAAAATCATTATCTTGGCCTCTGTGTGTAAAATAAAAAAAAAAAACACTTCTAATTTTGCTTTTAAACATTGTAACTTAAAACAAGAATACTCACACTTATACTTATTTCTTGCATATTCATTTGCATGCATTTTTTTTAAAATTATTTTAACATCCATCTTGAAACAACTGTAAGCAAGATGGATTTTTTCTCTTATTACTATTATTCATTACATCTCACATTGCCATATCAGAAAAATAATGTATAACATTTCTGATGAGTCGGAAGTATCAACTTATCATAAGCAAAAAACATATTGTTTAAAACCTATTTCATAAATTGTGTAGTTGTGGGAATAACGTCATCTATCATGCTCGAAACCAATAACTTCCTCAATGAAAGGTGCCAGTCTGTCCAGAAGGGAAAAGTACCAGAATCCACAGTGCCACTGTCCAGACGGGAAAAGCCCCGAATACTTAATAGACTTATTACTTTCCTTAGAAATCTAATTATAGCAGTCAGTCGTTGTCCTGCAACGCTGTGTGTAGGCAGTTTTCCGCTATTGATATCTCTGTTAAACTTATTTTCCTTCCTTATTAAATATGATAAGTTAAATTCTTAAATTAATTATTGTCTTTTTTCCTTCCTTGCTCCACAAATCACTACATAAATATTCTTTTTTTAAAAAAAAATCAGTTTGGGAAAGAGAATACAGATTTTCATAAAAATTTCTGCTTTCTTTAAAATTTTTTAAATTGAGTTTTTAAGTAAAGGTATTTAACTTAGTAAGTTGTTTACCTATTTCTTTTATTTAAGAAAGTTGTTACCTACTACTAATTTATTTTATTTAGGTGTCATGAATATTACATTCTATTACTTACATACCATTCCTAATATTATTTGAATTATGGATAAAATTTTTCGCTGTTATTTGAATTTGCATTTCTAGTTAAAATTTTCAAATAACTAATTGACAAAAAAAAGAGCATTAGTTAAAAAAATAATTAAGTTCATTACTGATTCATTTATATATTTATACAATATATCAAAATATAAAATAAACACAAAAGAGAAGCAATAATGATTCTCAATATACATACTTGAGAAAATTTATGACCAAAACTTATCCACTCTTTCTCAATAAGAACTTCAAATCCCTTTAGTGTTCTATAGTATGGATCTAAAATTAGCATTGCCAAACTTGTCAGCTAAAAAATAGATTTGAAGTAATGAGTTTTAATAAAGAAATGGGAAATTACCAGACATAGAATTTAGCAATATCTGATTCTGATATTTTATTAGAATGCTAAATTGCATGGAATGAAAATACATAAAATTTTTTGTCATTCCTGGTATACCCAGTGGATATGAACCTCTAACATTATGAAAATATACTGCCTAATCTTTTCCATATAATATCAGTATGCAAATAAAATTACTTACAAAACTTATTTAAAAATTAACCAGCCTTTTTTAAAAATACATTCTACTTAGAAATAAAAATAATAAATTTTTTTTGTTAATTTATTAGAGTAAAAATTAAGAAATTTTTTGAAACGTTAGAAAATTATTGGCAAGATAAACATTCTCTGATGATACAACACTTTTGATGCATCTCAACAATACAAGAGTGAATAATAGTTTATAAAGAATAAATTTAACACAATTTATAGACAAAAAAATAAGGTCAAAATATAAGTATTTACTTGAGCAGTGCGATCCCATCCATCACTACAGTGAACAACAACAGACGTTTTGTTGTTTTCTAGTTTATCTGCAATACGAAATGCCCCAGCCATAATAAGCCTAATATGTTCTAACCAATGTGTTGATTCAATACTTGATAGCCAATGGTTTTCATCAATAGAAGGAAAACAAACTTCCTTTAATTTTCTCAAGCTTTCTCTCATAACATGGATATTATGAATATCAAGAAATAACAGTTCAGCATTTTGATAAGCATCTTCACTCTCATAACCACCACCCCTGGCCTTTAAAAAAACAAATTATTAGAATAAAAATAAATAGCTTAAATAATTATTATATACATATTACAAATGCTTCAAATGGTGTAGTTAAAATAGTTAATAATCTGCAGAAAGAAAATATGAATCATTCTTGTAAGGAGACACAACTAGATTTAGTTTTATACAAGTATCTATTAATATGTCATCGAAATGAAAACAAAGCTATTTATAGGTTTCTAACATTAATGTATTATTTGAATTGAAAGAAAAAATCATTATCAACTATTAAAATTCTGAAATAATTAAATGAAATGTTTGGTATAATTTTTGGCATAAAAGCATTTCCGCATTCATGTGATAAACAAACCTACATTTTATATATGCATACAGCATTTCTGTGATAAAAAAATTCAGAAGTAGCATTTATGCTGGATGCCGCACACATATTTTTTTCATAATTTTTAAAAAAATATTATTTAAACACTAGAACATTGTGTCAACGAATCAGGGAAGACATTTACGCGCTATAGCGCGTAAAATACGCAAAAAATTGAAATCGGACGCAAAAAAATGATCGCCACGCGTCCCGCGGGACGCGTAAATTTTTGAAGAAAGTTTATAAATTTCCCGACTTTTTAATCTTTGATATCGAAACATTTTAATAAAATCGAAAAATTGGGACGCAAAAAATAAATCGGTATGCATCCTCGGTATAAAAAAAAAAAAAAAACCCTGTCTCCAGAGTTAGACCAACACATGTTAGACACACAGGTGGGAAACCAGTTCTATGACTCAAAATGTTGACCATTATAGCACTTAGAGGAGATATTAGGGTAGAGAGAGCTAGTCTATTGTTTGGGCTCTGAAAACTTGTTCCAAGATGGGGGTTTCCATTTTGGCGAAAAATTCATAGCTGGCGGTCGCATCGTACAGGAATATTTTCAAGAGTACTAAAGATTTTTTCTCTCTTTTATTTTATTTTGAATGCTTTCCCAATTTTATTCGTGATTGTAAAAGATAAGCTTTCAAATAAAAATACATTATAGTATGTGTGCTACATTTAGTTATTTACTTTTAATTTCTTAATCTTAAAAAGCTAATAACATATTATTTAAGTATGACTTTGCCAGACAATGAAATAAAAATAATGATTTAAACGATAGTTAAAAAAGGCACTAGCATAAATATTAAAACCCGGAACAAGGCAAAATAAACGGAATTCAAAAAAAAAAAAAAAAAAAAACCTAATGATAAAATTTATGAATAGAAAGAATTAATTTATTGAGTGCGAAATTTATCGCGAAAAGAAAAAAAATCAAACATAGTGGAATCAGAAAAACAAAACTGTAATCTGCTTCATAAAATAATCCTATGTTTAAATTAATAAACAATTCTCCTCTTATTTTATTTTTTTTTTTTTGTTGATAAAAACAACATTTTTAATTACTGCAGATGTGATTCCACACCAAGAAAAACCGCAACCAATTGATACCGCACTTCCAAAGAATGAGAATTTATTCAAAAGAAAAAGATTTTATTTTTATTAGTTGATGTCAAATAAATATATTTTTCTCTTTTCTTTTTCTGTTCACTGATATGCATGCAATGCATTTTCCCCACCCCCCTCGTAAATCAAGCAGAAAACGAAATCAGCATGCCACACCCTTGAGTTTGATTGACGGCCTAAAGGAAAAAATAAAACATTCCTCCCTTCCCTGCCTTCAAGGTCACAGAGGAAATGACGTTTCTCTGGGTAAACGGGGAAAAAAAATTTTCCCCTTCCTTACATTTTCCTCTACTCAACTTCAAGGATGAGTCCAAATTCCGCTTTTTTCGTTCTAGTTTAAAATGGTGGGAAAATCGAGCAAAATTTTTCCCGGTTTTCTGGTTTCCCGGTTTTCTGGATACCGGAAAAATGGTTCTCTACTGTATTTGTTTAAAAAATTATGTAAAGGACCCATTTTTTTTCAAAAGGACCCAGTTTTTTAAAAGTCATGGGTCCCAGGGACCCGGGATTTTGAAAGCCTAGTGTCTTCCCTGACGAATAGTGCAATCTTCTTCCTTCAGGAATCATTCTTACTTTATTCTTATCATCCATATCATAAGAATAAGCGAATAAGCCCCAAAATGTTGATGCAAAAATCAAACCAGAACTTTGCATCATATTGGTAGATGGTTACTACCATGCTCTCTTAAAAAATTTGCAATAAGTAATATGCAATAAATTACAACAAATAAGACATTTCAATCAACTTGGTACACTTTTCAGACGATCCTCTAGTTCAACCTATACAATATTTGCCGTTTTAGAATTAAATCTTATGACCATTATTAAAGGCAATCTGGTACTAATCTATAAATACAATAAAAAGTGTACTAACGTCATTGGCTTTCCAACAATGTGAACGAGGGGTGGAGAGTTTGACACGCAAAGTTAGAGTGCACAACAATTTTAACATATTCAGAAAACTCTATAAGCTGATTTTCAAATCATTCAAAAGAGGACTAAAAAAACACACTAACTAAAAGACTAGAACAAACTACACTAAATGAATCATTTGGAAGCCCTGTAAATTCTTTAAACCACGTTTTAAGTTCTTAAGTTCAATTGGATTCAAAATAATAGGAATAATAAACAAAATAAATTAAAGTCTTAATGAAAATTAAAATATATATGAAATGTATTAAATTGCATTGAGGCAGCAATATCCAATCATAATATTGTAACACAAACTTTCTTCTTATTAAAATAACAACTAAATGAGATACCTTATTAGCAACTGCATTTACACTTGGTCGTGCATCCATAATGAAAATTTTGTGTGACTGAGCATTAGCATCCATTATCATTTGAATGTAACGTTCATCTTCTTTACATCGTTTTGAGCTGACACCAACAAGTGGTTGACTGCATCTTGTTATAGTTGCTTGACTCTCAGGGTGAATCCAAGATAAAACCTAAATAAGATGTAATAACTACAATAAATTTTCTCCAACAAATAGATATTATAAAATTCAACATAAAATAATAAAATGTAACAGGTAAAAAGATGGTATACAACAAAAAGCTTAATAAACAAAATGCTTCATTCTTACTTTCATTATCATTTTACAACTACTTTGTAAAACCTTTCCCATTGACAATACAACTTGGTACCTATCGTAACACAAGTAATAAGAATCATTTATATACCAATCTAAATATAAGAGAGTATCCATATAATAAGTTATGAGCCTTTGATTAATGCAATGTTTTATTCTCTGACATTTTATAACAATAATAATTAATATTAACTGTCTGAAGTTTTTTAATCAATAAAGACTTCACTAATAACTTATTTAACTGCTTTCTTTTATACCTCTAACTATATTTAATTAAATATATTAACTTCATTTTATTAATATACAATATCCACAATTAACTTTAAAAAATTGTTTACACAAAAGAAATTGTTTAAAGTGCAGCACTTTTTAACAATAGTTACAAATGACTACTAAACACTTCATTTCAAGACACCTTTTCAAGAGATTTTTAAAGTTAAATCTTGTAACCTACGAAAAAACCTAGTTAACCTAGATAATGCAATTCAATTTTAACATTACCTCACAATTGAACTTAAAGGGTTACCCCTTGATTACCTTTATCTTTTTTGGTATGTCATGTGTACAATATCTTTACTCCAACAATAAATTTGTAGACGTTTCAGCAAATGTGGGCAGTGGAAGAATTTTTAAGTGTGACTTTTGAATTAGAGTGTGTTAACAGAGTTTCAGTCTATAGGCATATGATATATTATTTAAAAATTTTACCGAATTAACAACATTACTTTAAAAATAAAAGTGAATAATTATTTTAATTCAGAATATTTATTTCAATCAATTTTGGATACAATGATAATGAGTTTTCATTTTAAGATGAGTTTTCTTGTTAAAAGTTTTAGTTCTCAGGATTAAATATTTTAAATTTTATATTATGTGAAGAAAGTACCTTGAACATGCATCTCATAATGTAATAATTTATAATTCTTAATATATAGACCATTGCAAAATATTTCTACATCAAAAAATGCATATTTAACTAGATCGGAAAATTTAAGTCTGAATCGAGAGCAATTGTTTAAGAACAGTAATGAAGTAACAGAATTAAAACTATTTAATTAGTTATGATTTTGTACAAGTTAATTTCAATGCATTTTTAAAAATAACAAGTTACTAACTTGAATTACATACCTGCCAACATTGGAAAAATAAAATACTACTTTTACTAGCAACATTTTCGGGCTACCAGTAAAGTTTTGATACACCATCCATAATCATGTAAGTCAAAAAGTGAAATTCAAAATTGGAAATAATATATGCACTTACATTTAGCGAAGTAAAAAATATGTTTATAAATCATAATAATAATAAGATTTTTTAAACTATTATTTATAATTTCTTAAACTATAAACACTCAACATACTGCAGTACTGGCAATAGCACCATCTGCTGAGGAATAAGAGAAGTTTTTTTTTGCCACTAGCGGATGTTTTATCCATTTTTTTCTTCTTTTTTTAATTTCTTCAACAAATACGGAGAAATCTGAGAAAAAATAGGTAAACAGGCGATAGGCGTAAAATACATTTAGAAGCATAAATTTAAAATCTTTCTTTACTACACACCCCTTTGAGAACCAACGATGTAGGAAACAAAAATTAATTTATTATGAAACTTCAACAGTTTGGGACTGTTTAATTATTATCTTTTTAATTTGTGAAATTTTACTTAAATGTGCTGGTATTACTTACTTAAGATGATGCATGGTAATGAGCAAAATCAATTCTCATTAATTTTCTGATAAGCTCTACATTTTACACATATATTTATGACAATAGCATTTTTGGCAATTATAGATACATATTTTCACATAGTTTTTAAAATCACAATAATTTATTACCACCTTATAGAGTATCAAGAATTTTGAATCAGACATTTGAGTAATCACTTTTTATTTTTTCTTACTCAATTAGATAAGAATTCACCATAAATCCATATTGTATGCCAATTGCTATTTAGACAGTTGCTGTTACAGATTTTCAGATAGTTTTTAAAATTTTTATATTTATTTAAATATGCTATCATAATGTACACTGAATTACTATTCATACATTTGAATAATCTTTTCTGGACCGACTAGATTAGCGATATTTTGAAAGAGGTTTTATCGATCATCTTTTTGGTCATTATTAAAACAGATTTTCATATGGTTTTTAAAATGTCAATGTTTTAATACGATAACATTTCGTACAACAAGCTTCATATCATACGTTATAAGAATAACTTCTCTTTTTACATAAACAAGTATTGACTATTTACCCATAAACCCACGATGATTTATGAACACATTTTTGTCAGTTATATCCACAGAATTTTATACTTTTTAAGATCTTGATTAGCCATTCCCAAATGGTGTTCTGCAGAACCCTAGCATTCTGTAGAAGTGTTATAGGGTTCAGAAAGTTACTTCTTTTTTTTTTTTAACCTGTAATTGTTCTGAAATTTTAAATTACATTTAAATCTGATGAATGATACATTATCTAATTTATGTTTCATTGCTCTTAAAGAAATCAATAAAAGTAAAATGTCAATGAAAAAAAAAAGATTTTTTAAAAAAATAAATAATATTTATAATTAACAATATATAGAATTAATTATGAAACGGACATACAATGAAACCTGCCAAGTTGACCACCCTTGTAAGTTAGACACCTGCATAAGTTGACCTCAATAATCAAGAACGGAATTTTCCCTATATAATATAAAGAAGCAAAACCTTTATAACTTGACCACCTGTCTATCTTGTGTGTTGACCACTGAAAGAAGTCAATTTTGTCTAGGAGTATTGTGAAATTCTATTCTAAAACCCTCATAAGTTAATAAAAAAAATAATTTCCTGTCATTTTGCAATGTATGTCAAAATTTCACTTGCTTGGTGAAATAGCGAAAAAAGCTAATCTAAACCCTTCCGTGAGTTGACCATCTGGGGAAACTGTAGGGGGTCAGCTTTTGACCATTTCTTTTATTCTTTCATTGAAAACAGGTGTGTTAGTTGAAAAGTTACTCTTCCAGTTGCAATAGTGTGCAAATAGGTTTGTAAGTGTAGTAATAACAGAATAAATTTTAAAGTGTTCAAATAATTTTGTTTTGTTAAAGTTTTCAAATTACATGTTTTCGTGCTCTGATATTTTAAGAAATTATTTTTATTAAACACTTCACATGCATAACTAACAAAATAATTTTTTTTTAAAAAGTTAGTTAAATATTAGAATTATGTATATGTAACAAATTGAAGTTCATTCAAGTTTAAACACATTTCTTAAGATATTCATTTGGCTATTTGCTAAATAAAATTTTTAAGTCAAGTAAAAGAAAATTTTAAACATATAGCAACATGATATAGGAAACGAAAAAGTAAACAATGACCCACCCCCTCTATAAGTTGACCACCAAAACAATGTACCACAAGTGGTCAACTTTCACAAGCTCTATTGTATATTTATAAAAAATTGCATTAGTATTTCTTAACCAGCTTTTCAAGTCAAAATAAAGTAACTAAATTCATAAATAAAGAAATATATTTTCCTAATAACCATTTTTCACATTTATATCAGTTCCTTTTAGTTTTATTTGCAAAGAAAACCATAATTTGCCTTATTTTACTTAATTTCAGCTTATGTATATATATTGGAAATAAATTCATTGCTAAAATGATAAAATTAAATATTAGTTAGTAAACACAATTAGGTAAAAATAAAAAAGAAATTTAATATTAGCTAGTAAACATAAAATGATAAAAATAAAAAAGAACTAACGAAACTATCACCAACTTAATGCTAGGAAGATGATAACAGATATTAACTGTAGACTAATTTTTCACTTTGACGTTTATCTACTTAAAAATTGCCAATAGTGTATTCCTCATATTTGACAGATTAAATTTAAACTTCCAATAATATTAACAAACAAAAAACTCAGCAGGCATTGTCAACAAATTTCTGCTTCAGGGAAATTTATAATTAGAAACAAGCATTATTAATTTCTAGAACTATAATTACTTTTAAATATGAGAACCATAAAAAGGGTCATTATGTATTTCCAAATTTACCTTAAGTATTTTTGAGTTTTAAAATGTTTTCAGTAAAAATAGATGTGAGACAAAAGTATAGATAAAGAAAACTGTGTATAAAATGGAAATGAAATAGTTAGAAAGAGATAGACAACCATTTTGCTACAATTGAAGTACCATCATTAGCATACAGTTGAGGAAAATTTATCAGAATTAAGCCTGCAAAAATTAGACCAATAAGATGAGTGTAGCCCAACTGGCCAAATAAGTATAATCAAGGTTGCAAGTACCAAAATGCTTGTTTCTTTAAACTATTTGATTAGTGAAATTTAGTTGTTTTCTTATTATACTCTGGCACAAAGATAACCTATTCTATATTTATAAAAAAGTATAGAGAAAAAAAAACATTACTTCTGGAAACCTAAAATATACCTGACTTAGCAACCAACAATTGAAATAAATTTCACTATAAGAAAAGTAATAAAATAACAATAGTTTAAAATAACATAATGATTACTTACAGGTAAACGACATCTGCTTCGAAAATTTGCTACTGCTCTCAAATCATCATCTGTAGCAGCAGATGGCACAGCTAACTAGATGTTGAGTTAAAAAAAAGTAAAATAGAAATCAATGAAATATGAAATAACAATTATGTAAAAGAAAAAATTAATGCAAAGTTCAATCTTACAATAGCAGGATAAGTATCACATAATTCATAATGTTCATTTATTTTTGTTATTTTCCAACTTTCTGTAGGTAAGCCCTGGAAATAAAAGTAAAACAGTAACTCATAAATACTATAAATAATCTTCATATCATTAACACACCATAGTTAAAATGTAATCTTGGAGTAACAACAATGCTACTTTAATTCTACAACAGTAAACTTTCTCTTAGAAGAGAACATTTCTGTCATATATACTTTTCAGCCATGCTCAAATACTATAATACAACAATTAAAAAAAAAAAAAAAAAAAACTCCTGTAAAAGAAATAAGTATTATGTTTTCATTGCAGAAAAATAATTATATAAAATAAATTTTTCAAGAAATTTTTAGCATAGGTCATTACAATAAGAGTATATAATATATAAAAGTAAAATACTTTTACATATTTACATTTTCTATATGCCACATTTTATACCTACATTTAATATAAGCTACATTTTATACCAGCATATTTAAAAATAATTTTATTTTTTGATAGGAAATATTATGTAATAAATGTTTTACAAATCATTTCCTTCTTGCATATTCTTTTCATTTTGACAAAAGATATGTGAATGGATAGGAGGAAGACTCCTTTAAATTGTACATGCATTCTAACTTCAACACAGGAAAGCCCATTCTAGTTTTTCTGTATCATTTCACACGAAGGATGCAAGACACTCTTGTTTGAGTTTTTTTTACTTTTTTAAATTTCACAAGTTATGGACCAGGTAAAGAGAGATAGTTTTAGAAAGCTTGATTGAAATGTCAAACAGAAGTATTGTAAAGCACATTCCTCTTTATTTCATTTTAAATATCTGTTTTTAATACAAAGGAGAATCAATTATCAGGGATGCTTGGGACCATCGCTATGTCTAAATTCCCAGGTTTTCTGGATCGGATAAAAAATGTTTATGTTTTATCAAACCCAAATTACAATGAAAAAAAGCAACACACTTTAAAATAAGGAAAAAAAGCTCTCCTAAGTTAAAAAAAAAAATGGAAGAAAAATAACATTAACATAAGCTATGTCTAAATTCCCAGGTTTTCTGGATCGGATAAAAAATGTTTATGTTTTATCAAACCCAAATTACAATGAAAAAAAGCAACACACTTTAAAATAAGGAAAAAAAGCTCTCCTAAGTTAAAAAAAAAAAAAATGGAAGAAAAATAACATTAAAATAAAAACATTTACAAGTTTGGCCAAGAAAAACAAGTTTAAAAAATACGAAATTCAAACATTTATTTTCTTAAAAATTTCTTCAACTTTTAGCTGACGAATATCCCCTAATATGTTTTAACTAATACTAGCAAAAGTAGATGATGGATGATCAATTAATTTCCGAGATATAGCAGAGAAGGGGGCAGAATTCATTCCAGATTCTAAATTTAACAGAATCCAAGTTTAAAAAAGATTCATATTCATTTATTTTTATTTTGAAAAACATTATTTCTTATAAGGAGTGACAAAACTTTGTCGCGTTTTTAATTAAATGTTACCAATTGTTAGTTCGTATTTAATCCACTTTTTTAAAATAATGCGTTGCTTCTCTTTCACCTTCTGTTCACGGTGCAATGCATTTCCCCCTCGTAAATTTCAGAGAAAACTAAATCAGCACGCCGCTCCATTACGTTTGATTGACGACAGCTTATCAGAAACCACTGATTCTTTTGGACACACAGTAGAAAGAAAATAATTTGTTCTTCCCTGTCCCTTCACAAGCTAAAGATTTTCAAGGTTACGTAAAAATATTGAAGTTTTCTCTCGACAAACAGGGAGAAAAATACCGCCACCCACCATTACCTCTACTCAACTTCAAGGATGAGTCTTAAGTTTACATAGAACAGTTTTTAGCTTACACAGGTTCATTTAACTTTGCTGTGCTATTGTGACCATATAAATGAATGCTGATAGTTAATGGACTATGATAGGTGATTTTTGCTTGTCCAACTATTACTATATATACATAATAGGAGCTACATTAACATACAAGTAACATAGGTTTTGACATACACAGAATTATGTAATTACTGTCAACATTACAAAAGAAAACTTACAGGGAAGTTTGTCTGAAGAAGTTTTGGGACCAACATACTTAATTTTTTTTATTAAAATTATTACAAAAAGAATTTTAAATATGAGGATGGGTAAACTGTGGGTTATGTAAGACCCAATTGTAAATTATCTAGAGTTCAAACTCCCATTTATAAAGTAAAAAATCCCGTGTGAAATCTTTGCGGTAAACTGCCCAAGAAAAATTCTTCCAAAAGGGAAGTTAATTAATTCACCATTGATTAAAACTTATTCTATCACTGAAAGTATTAAAGCTACTGTACAATTAATTACCCATTCTTATGAATAAATTTCAGCTAAATAAAATCTTCTAAGGCAATAATAAAAGATTGTATAAGCATTAACAAATAATTAAATCAATTATTAATATTTATACAAATGATTAAAACTGATCAGTAAACCTTTTCTTTCACTGAAGTATTTGTCATCTTTTTGTTAAGTTTAAAACCTTTCAGGAAATTTTTAGTAAAAAAAAAAATATCAGAAAAACTTACACTCTGAACCTCTTGACTAAATAATAGAGCAATATTAAACAAAAATAAAAAATACTAGAAGAAAATAAGAATCTGATCATCAACATTGAAATATCATTTTGAAAATGCATTGCAGAAGAAAATGTTACCTGTCTTTTATATTCTTGTATTGGTTCATAAACAGTCCAACCATTTACAGAATATTTCCCTTGATATTCAAAAGCAAACAAAGGCTGTAAAAGATAAAGCAAATGAGATAAAATACATTTAGAATCGAAACAATAGTTCGCTTATGAAAAAGAAAACATACTAATTTATTGGATATTGGGAAGGCATATTGTTGGAGTTTTTCAAAAACATCACGCCGAGAATGATTTTCTTGCTTATGAGCAAATCTTAAATTTCCTCGATCTTTACAAAACAATTCAATGCCATAAGAATTTTCACCACGGCTGCTTGCACCTCCTACTTTTTCAATGCGACTAAGAACTCCAAGAGGGATATCTAAGACAAATGATGGATCCTGGAAAATGTGAAGACACTATATAATTATGAAAATTAAAAAAGATACATCAAAGAAAGTTTTACATAAACCAATATAAAACGATAAACTTTACTAAACTTTTATCGAAGTTTATAACACTTTAAATGCAATAATAAAAATTTATTAACAGGACTGAAAAATTCAGTAATAATGAAACTTTAAATAAAAGACCTACCCCTCTATCGAGGCTTTTGAAGTATAACTTGTAGTTTGTAACAAAAAGTGTGCCCCGCACAGGTCCAGTAAAAGGGCAAAGGTAAGTGACATCTCTTGCTAAAATTTAATGATTAAATTTCTTAATTTGAAATAGAAAATGTAAATACATCAGTATGAAATTAATGCTGATTTCAGATTATGAAGAAAAATATTATACATAGATAGGAAAATAGGAAGAAAACAAGACAGGATTTTAATTCATTAGGAACACACAATATAATTTTTTGCACATATTTTTAAATTACTTAGAAAAAATACTCTATCAATTTAAATGCCAAATACTTTTGACATACCACACACACAAAAAAAAATGCATTAGCTATACAGTTAACACTTAAGTATTCCTCGACATGAAATTACTTTCTATACCAAGTTCTAAACTTGTTTATAAAACTGAAACTATACTTTTTTTGGTTAAGTCCAATAGCACAAAGTATACCCTATCCTTTTTTTGCATATCAGTTATATTTAGCATGAATATGTTATATCTAATTATTGTAAATATCCTTGACAAATTAAAATTATCTAAATTTTCTATTGAGTTACTTTTACTCAAAAAATGCTTTTAACCTATAAATGCCTATAAAGTCTACACAGGGTTCATGCTCTACTTTAGAAATAAAATTCAAGTACTTTTCAAGGACTTTTTAAGACTTATTATAAAATTCTCAAGGACTTAAATTTTAGTAAAAGATAGACTAAAATTTTACATTTTAAACTAAAATGTTTTGACGATAATAGTTAGTTGACAGTCGATAATAGCAGTACTGAAAAATAAGACTTCCATTGCTCTCTTGATTTCGGAAAGTGATCTAAAAAAAAGCAAGGGTGATTGGCATCAAGTCAAGAATAAAATTCATGATTCATAAAAACGTCAGATTTGAATTTTGCACAAGGCCTATTTTAAGCTAGGTATACAACCTCTGAATAAGCATAAATTCGGGCAGGACGGGGGGGGGGGGGAGATGTTCTATATAATACTGTGATATCAATTAGATATTTAAAAACAACTCTGCCGGGAGATTTTTATTTAATATTTAAAAAGGCAGAAGCATTTAGACAGGGAAATTTAAATTGCTCTTAAATATAATTGTGAAATTTTGACCACTTTTCTATTAAAGAAAATTAATCAATTATTAGATGTTGCGGCTTAATTATCATTTTAAATTTATTACGGGTCAACCATTTTAAATTGAATCAGTTGCCAACTTTCACCTCAATATCTTCTGATAGATTCTTACTAACAATTTTCGTCACTTTGACTGTTTCAATTAATTACTCATACTTGAATAAATTTTTTTCCCGCAGCATCGATCATACGCACTTGACATGGTCACATGAACACGAATCGTAACGAGTAGTTTTCAAATAGAGTATAAATACGGAAAATCGATGTTTGATATTAGAACATGGATGTTTGATATTAGAACATGGATGTTTGATATTGCAACATCTATGGTTGATATTGCAACATCGATGTTTGATATTGCAATATCGATGTTTGATATTGCAAAATGCGTGAATACGAATAGCGACATTGGATTTTAAACTTGCGGAAAAACTAATCGTGATATTGGGGTTTAAAAACGCTTAAGTACAAATCGCGATATTAGATTTTTAAATTGCTCTAATGGGAATTGCAAGAACAATTTTTGAATCACGCGAAAACGAATTGCAACACACAGCTTTTAAATCAGTTTAATACGAAGATCGATGATTGATATTAAAATTGCCTGAATAAGAATCGAGATTTTGTCAGAATCTGGCGCAGTTCCCAATATTTAAAATCAGCCAAACATACATAAAATCAAACAGTATGTGTCATCATCTGAAAGGCGGGAAAGTCATTCTCTCACACTTACGTGCGTCAAAAAGTTAAACACAGAAATGCTGGAAATAGGGCTGTTTTCCTGAGTTTTCCATACTTTTCAAGGTCATTTTGAATTTTTCAAGGATTTAATATCATTTTCAAGTACTTCTAGGGGCCCTTGAAAGTCAAAATGAAATTCAAGCACTTTTCAAGGTTTTTTCAGGGCCGCGGGAACCCTGCCTACATTTTTCAATAAAATTTTGTATAAGGTCAAGTGGAGTGACGTGATCAAAACCATTTCTAAAAACCAATGTTTCATCAAGTTCATTGAGCATATTTATTATGAGAACTTTTAAATAATTGTTAAATAAAAATATCAGATAAATATTTGAAACATTCTAAAATACCATACATCTTTGAAAAACAGGTTTTGGAGCATGTTGATTCGAAGGGATATCAATCTTCAAAGAAAATTTTTGAGGTAAGAACTTATTGGTTTATAGCTAAGGCCATTGTTTTTTTTTAATATTTTTTTTACTTTCGATAATTACTTTGTAGCAGCATTAAAGATTATTATCTGACAGTAAATAATTATAATTATCTAAATTTTTTACCACAGTGGGGTAATTATGACTAACTTTAATGCAAACTCACAATTAATAATTTTCGGCTTTTTTGACTCTCTAATCTTTTAAGAGCCTATAGAAAACTGATGGTAAGAAAGAGGAAACAAAGTCAGCAAGAAGCTGAAAGAAAATACAGCATAATAAAATCAGCTTCAAGCTCCGGGTTAGTAGAAATCAAGGAAGAGAATGTCAAACATAAATGAAGTTTATATAAGAATTAAAGAACAACTGGAGCTTAAAGAACATTTGTTCATTTGAGCTAAATTTGGTTATCTTGTGACAGGCAGGAGCTTATGCATTTTGTTGAAATATTATGTTAAAGAAGATCCTATTTTTAATGATTTTGGAAAAGGACTGGTATGAAGATATCCTTGTTTATCTTTGGAAAAAGCTGAGTACTAATAGTCTTTATATCCACCTACCATAATTCCAAAAAATTTACAAAAAAAAAAAAAAACAAAAAAAAAATAGAAGCAGAATGCAAGGAAAAAAAATTTATATCATCAGATATAACTTGCCTTGCATTAAATACAGATGAATGAGAATTCAATCAAATTCTGTGTGTGCAGAACAAGTGAAAAATGCTGGTCATAGTTTTCAAAAGGTCTGAAAGTGAGTCAAAAAAGGATGTGCATTAGCTGATCGTCCTAATTCCTCCATATATGGTCAGAATTATCTTAATTTTTTATTTTGAGACTTTTGGTTGAGTAATTATGACCACCCTTTTAAGAGTCTAAGTAATTAACTTGGAAAGTTTGGACTTGAAGTACTTTTTTTCCAGTTTCTTAAAGAGATAAATAATCACCTCAAACCATTAAAATATTCAAATTAACTTTTTTAAAAAGATATGAAAAAAGTTCAAAATAAAAATTTCATAATTAGTTCAACTGACTCCACTAGTATTAATTGCCATGAGAACAACAAGAAAACTACTAAACAAATCTCGCTTGAAAGTTTTTTTTAGTTATTTCGTTTAAATAGAGTAAAAGCTAGAAAAAAACTTAAATGCAAAGTAAAATTTAGCAAAATTATTAAAAACAAAATTCACGTATAGAATTTACACATAAAGGAAAATTTTTTTTTTTACAATTTCATTAACAAAACTACTTGTTTAATAAAAGTTAATGAATAAATATATCATTAAACTTCACATTTTTCTTTTTTACATAGCAAAAAATCTTTTTTATTTGAACATGAAACTGAATAAGCCCACATTATCAAAGAAACACTTAATTGGTACTGTTACAGATATAAATTAAAAGAAAAAAGTTTTTAAGCACATTAAAATTTTCATCACCTTAAGGTGCATTTCTACAACTCTGGGCTCATATAGATTAATAAAAAGAACTCTTAAAATATTCAATCAAATTATAGGCATTAGCATTAGCTCAATTTACTCTTTTTGTCTAGATGAATAAGCTATTATACTAATTCAAAGTTCGCAATTAATCACAAATGATATATTAATAAATACCTCGAGAATTGCCAGGGATTTTCTCACCAGGAAGAAGAGGGGGTTCGTCACTGCGATATGGCACACAAGATTCTCTTTTTGCCTGCAAATAGAAAAAAATGTCATAAATTTTGTTTCTAATTAATTGCATTAAAATTTTTAAGAGAGGTAGGAAGCAATAAATTAAAAGAAAACTTAGTTTAAAATTAAATTTTGAGAGTACAGAAAGTTACTAATAAGTAAAAGATACATTGTATAAATTAATTTTTGAGAGAACAAAGTAAGAATAGAAACTTAAGAATGTTATAAAGGCTATATATTCCATGAAATATCAATAATTTTTACAATAATTAAAGTGTGGTTAAATATTTAATGAGGAATATCTTAAATTTATTAAAATTCATTATCAGCTTGAAATCTGTCAAAATTCATAGGTTAATTTTATAAACTTTTGATTCTCGAGAATTATAATAATTAACAAAATCACATACCTTCTAGTCTATTAAGTTTCCTTTTATGTCATTATTTATTTTTAAAATGTCTACTGTCATTCTTAACTTTAAACATATATATTTCGTATTACCCATTCTGTATGTATAACAAAAGAAAGCTTACAGGGAAGTTTGTTTGAAGAAGTTTTGGGACCTTAATTTGCTTGATTAAAATTATTAGAAAAATAATTATAAATATGAGGTTGGGTAAACTGAGGGTTAAGACCCAATTGTAGATTATCTAAAGTACAAACTCCCATTAATTAAGCAAGTACAAAATAAAGTACAAACTCCCATTAATTTTATCAGGTCAAAAATAATAAGTCACATCGACTATTCACATACAAGTTTGAGATCAATAAACTAAATAAGAGAAAACCTTATTTTATTACGTTAGTTGTAATGTTTAATGTATTTACAAATTTTATACATTTCAAGTTCACTTTATTGAGTTACTTAGTCTAATAAATAAATTAACAAGGATAGAGAGCATGGAGAAACTTAAAGCATTAGCGATATCTATGAACATTAACAGCTAATATTTGAAATATTCTAACTTTTTTTAACTCTTGAAGGGGTATATTTTCTGAAGAAGTTGATGAAGAGGAACAGACTGATTTTGAAGGCGAATGAGACTCTTTGGGAGATTGAGAACTCTGGCTTTCCACAGAATCTCGTTCAATTTTTGAGTTCAAAGAGCTAGATTTTGATTCAGAACCAGTGGAATAATCTCCTACTCCTTTAGAACGAACATCTTTCGCATGTAGCTCTTGAATATAATGATTTTGCTCCATTACAACTTTGTAGGCGTGCACTTGAAAAGTTACTCACTAACATTCAGAGTGAAAACATTTTTAAAGAGAAAAATAGATAATTAGAAGTTAGACTATGACACAGAAAAATAACCACAATAGTTTCGAGTTTTAAAAAATTCAAATACGAGAATAATTCTTAACTCGTTCCATAAAATTCGTCTTGCTTTCTAAGTGATAGATGGCACTTTTTGTTTATCTTTTTTCTTTTGAGAGTTGTTACGCTTCCGGTTGTTTCTTTCTGTTCAACCGAACGTTAATAGCGAGTAAACTTGGTCAATTGACTTAAATAATTATGAGTAAGAATTGCTTTTCTCAGGCTCTTAGCTTACATGGTAGAAAAGGAATTGAAAGTCGTTTTTCCAGCTGAACTGCTGTGCATAAATCTTGCTGAAATGGATAAAAGACTCTTTTTAACAAAATAAGAACCTCGGTTATCTCATACGTTCAGATTCACTTTCCTCATTTCATCATCTGGGTAATACAGTTTCTGTAGAAATGCTTGTAGTGGAAATTCAGCCCATTGTGTATGACCCGGATGATATTGCTGATGTCCTTTTTATTTATGTACGGGTTTGTAAAGATAGAGCGGATCACTTGGCCAAAAATGCGACTTGCCTTCATATTGATCTTCCGACGTCTATCTCGTTGTCACACTAGAAACGTGTAGCTATTTGGGAAAATATTGTTTTGGTCGGGAACACTGAATTCTCAGCTTCACCGAAAGCAGTGTGCATTAAAAGATTTTTTTCACTTATTTTTCAGCTGTTAAAAATTGGTTCAACTGTCGTTGTAGGAAATTTATTGACTTTAAATTAACTGAGATTCTTACAGGATATGGAAATTTTAACACTTACTTGTTTAGGTTTAATTTACAGAATTGAAATTTGTGTTTTTATGGTCAGGATGTTGAAATTGTAGAACACATTATATTTTATGGTAATTTATATTCATGTCAAACAGATAACTTAAAAAAGGAACTGAGATACTCAGGTATTTCTAGGTCACCTGTTCTATCCTTGTTTGTGAAATGCACTGAAAACCTAAATTTTTTATGAAATTTTGCTTATAATTTAAACCTTTAATTTTTTTTTAAAATTTGCAATTGTACTTAGCCCACAAAAAAAATTTAAATTAGAAACAGAAAAGAAAGGTACTTAATTTTTCATTTATCAATTATCTCGTTAAATACCGTTTATTTGAATAAAAATTGTACTAAGAGTAAGATTTTTAATGGATTTTTTTAAGTTTTGTAGCAATTTTTTTTTGAAACCGAAATATTAAGCTGTTGATAGGCGGGAATAACGGAGGGAGAAAAAATTCGCATTTTGGGGAATATTGGAAATTTTGAAGGTAAGCAAAGAAAACTATTTTGCAATTTGAATTAATACACTAATTATAATAATTGCAATTCAGTAACTAAGCATAGATATTTAATTTTAATTACAGTAATTTTCAATGCATCCGATTCTTGAAAGTTTCGCTCACATAAGCATATGTTATAATTCGTTAAAAGTAAATATTAAATACATTAGTTACATTAAGAAATACACTTTATACAATAAAATATACTTTATAAATTTATTTTAATGAAAATAGAGAACATTATTTATTTAAAAATAAACATAAAAGGAATTCAGCAAAAAATAGATTTTTGTGAGAGAATAGGAAACTCTTCTCTTGCACATTTATGCAAATTGTTATTACTAGATGCAAAAAAAAAAAAAAAAAAAAAAGTTTGGCAAAAAGCATAATGTTCTTTTTCAAAACACATCATCAAAGTTTTAATTTTGCACCCTTGTTTTAAACCACCATATGTGGAGGATTGTTACCGACAATGTCAACCGTAATCTATCAAAAGGTAGCTCTCAATAGAATCGAAGTTAACATGTCTTATATACTAGTGAATGGGAGTTTAATAATTGTAGTAGTAGTGAAGCTACAATTACAAAGTGTTAATCAACTTATTATTATTAGCTATTGATCTCTATTTTCATTAAAATAAAGATCAAAATTCTCTCTCTTGGCAGTTTATAGCATCATAAATGCTTCTCCGAATGCAAAGTTTGTGCAAATGTTCTGTAGTAAGCAAATGTTTGTGTCTAAATCAATTAATAATTCTTTCGATATGGGAGGATTTGGATTTAACTAATTAAATTTGACGTTATTTTGATATATTATTCTTAACTAATTTTTTTTCCTATTTTATATTTGTAACATTAATGACGCTTTTAAGGCGAAATTTTGCAACTGTTAAGAAAACATAAACAACAACTTCCTTTCAAAAATAAAACTTTTATATTACGTTTAATTCAACAAAAAATCATTGACAAAGAGAATGTGCAGTCAATTAAACTACTTTAGTATTAATAAATCTTTTAAATTTCACTTATTTTTTAATCAATTAAAAATAAAGTTCCTTGAAATAAATTATTTGTTAATTAATCGCCGTTAAATATCACCATTTATTATTTTTTGCAAAGCCTCATAGAGTGCTTGCAAAGTGTTCCAAATTCGTTTATTGCTTGTTTCGTTGAAAATTGAATTGAAAGAACACACTTTATTATAAGGACTATAAAGTAGTAATAATATTAGATAGCGTCCTTTTTTAAGCTAAGGCGTTAAATTAAATCGGAAGTAGCAACCCAGAAGTCTTGTGACGAACCCTTAGCGTCACTTGTGCTTAGCATTATATGGTTCTCCATCCATAGATCAATTCATTTATGGATCAATATTGGAGCAAGTTGAACAATAATATCAATGCAAATTTGTCCCGACTGTAATAAGGAGTCAAACTAAACCATATAATTCTGCTAATTATTCTTATTTGGTCGTAAAAGAAACGTTCAGTCAATGCTGTGATAATTTTTTGTGATATTATGATTCAAAGTGTTGATGTATTATTGTTCATAATTGAACCATTCCTTCTTAAAATGCGTCCCAAAAACGACCAAAACTATTCAGAAAATCAATTAATAAAAGGGGGAAGTAAATAGAAATCTAAACGATGTGATTTATTTTCACCAAAATTCAAAATAAGCAAAAAATATAGTGCTGCTAAAGGAAAAAATATATATAAAATAAGATTTCCAAAAGAGCAACAGCTCTTAACGCTACACTGAGGCGAGATTTGAGCAAATATTTAAATTGGTCTGAGATGCAGCAGAATATCTTTATAACTTTAAACATTCAATTCATTTTGCCAACAGCGCCATCTGCTGACAATATGAAATTTTTTTTAATAAAATATATTTGGCTGCCTAAGTAAACATGGCAAGTCGTACATTATGCCTCCTTAAGATTTTGCTAACTGATTTTCTAAATCGTTGGACGTTTTTTTGAAAACCCAATAACAAATTTTCTACATATAAATACATTTAGTTAATGGTGTGATATAAAAAAAGTAAATGAAAGACTGAATTTCAAAGTGTCGTAAATTATTTTATTATTCATTTATAATAAAAGTTCTCAAAGAGAAAATTTTCTATTTACAAGAGATAAGCGCAAGTTGTAAGACTTGCATCTGTACATTATAATGTCATTTTAGTCAAAGGCTTCATCAGAATCGCCCTAAAATATTGCTTGACATATAATTAAAATAAATGCTTGCTCATTAAGAAAATTCAATGAAGGAAGTTTAATAGATTATAGCAATGGTTTTTAGTTTATCTTAGACATAAAATGATAAAACAACAAATCCATAAATAGTCATAAATTATTCATATTTATAATTTTCTACGATTAACGGATTTTTGTAGGTGTTATACAACTGGTTAATTCTTCTCCACCTTTGCATACCATAATTTTTACCTGCATTTTGAAATATTGAATGATTTCGGCAATAGATATATTATTTGATAATCAACGTTTGGTGCTTAATGCAACATAAGCTTTTACAAATTATTTCCAATGAAGTTTTCTGCATAAAATAATTTTCTTTTTATCTCGTTTTGAAAATTTTTTATCAACTAATTTTATAAAAAAATCCTATTAGATATATTACTAAATAATATAGAATCTAGAAAGATTATGATCTAGAAATTATATCTAATTAAGTAAATATTTTATATAAAATAAATTTATTTGATATTAGTGTGAAATATCAAAACATAAGAAAAAACATAGTTGGGACTGAATTTTTTTAAAACTTTGTAGTATCTCAAAATTTTCGATATTTTACTTCGGATAAATATTATTTAATGAAATTAGAAACATTTCACTCGTTTTTTGGGGGGTTCATTTTTATTTTAGTTTCTCTTAAATAAATGCCAAATGTTTGTTTTAAACTTTTTTTCCCTTTTAATAACTCAACTTTGATCCTAAATTGCATTTTTTGATTTAATAGCTAAGACTTTGTTCCATAACTAAAATGACAACTTTGCCTTACATACTGCCTTTTTTGTTTTTTAACTAATAAAGACTTATTAAGAAAATGTTTAGAAATTTGTAAAATAAACAAATATAAGAATAAACAAAGAAATAAATAAACAAATATATAAATAAATGTAAGAACAAATTAATTAATTAACAAAAATAAATACACTTATATGAACAAATATCAAAAAATAATATATTAATTTATAAAAATGAATAAATTAAATTAACAATCTTCAAGTTATTTTTTACCGAAATGAAATAGACTAATATAAAATTGATACGAAGCAAAAATGAAACACTTTACAGAGGAAATATAGGATGAAAAGGAGGCAATTAATGAAAAAAATCATCCTTTTAGAAGTTCTTAGAGAAAAGCAAAATTTTGAGACATTATAAAAGTAATGTAAAAACTGCTTTCAATTTATAGAAACATTACAACTTTCACTTTAACTTCATTTTCATTTACATGATTTTTATTATGATTTTTCATAAATTATCTTAACTGCTAAATAATTATCTCGTACAGAACTTTATAAATCCAGTCCCAAGAAAAGTAGAACATACACCGAGAAAAAATATGGTCAAAACTTCCAGAATATGGTAAAATTTAATGTATTTCAGGTTCTATGGGAGCACCAAAATGCTCGGTAATTTTTACAGAATCACTTTGATAATGATTTTTGGTAAAATTAACAATATAGTTCATTTTTGTAATATGTAATATAATTATGCAGTTTTATCATTATACCTGAGAGCATGGTATAAAAACCATTTTTTTCGGTTAAATTTACTTTTCAAATTTGTATTTTTTAGAGAATTGTGGGGTAATAAGACCATAATTTCTCGTGAACCGTTACCATATTACTGAAAAATTACCAGAATAATAATTTCTCTTAATCAGAAGTGTTATTACCATAGAATAACTACAGTAATTTTTCCAGATCTTTTTTCTCCGTGTTGAAGATTAGGTAATAAGAAATAATATTTAAGAAAAGCTTAAAATAAAGATTGCGTGTAAAACTATTATACGTAACAATAACTTTGATTGCTAAACAATTTAAATCTAAGTGTTAGATCTAGAGGTAAAACAAGTAAATTAAAGATGCGTTACATAAATTAATCCAGTAATAAATATCATAAAACTAAAGTTAACATTAAAAATTCAGGATATCCGGAATTTTTTTAAAGATTTTGAGAATCTTAAAGGATTTTAGGGATTTTCTGGGCTTGAAATATCCCAAAAATTCTTAAAAATATCCAAAATCTTTAAAAATTACTACATATTTCTATTTTGAAGTCATTTGAAATCATCCGTATTGTATTTAAGCAGTTTTTGACTCAATTTTTAACGTAACATTCTAACATTTTAAGTTGAAAAACTTATTTATTTTGATATATTACTCTGAAATTTCATTTTCTAGATGCCTATTATATATGATTGTTTTATTTTTGTACCCTGCATTGAAATAAATAGTTTTGATAAAATTAATGATACTACATGCAGCAGAAATATAAATTTGCTATATGTATCGAAAAATCTATAAAATTGATTTATCGAACTTAAAAGGAATGAGTTTTTCACTAAAATATAATCCAAGAGAGAGAATTAAGCAAATCAAAAAGAATTAAAATAAGCACATTTAATTTAATGGAAAAGAATTTTACTTTATCATTTTACTTTATAATTTTATTTGAAATATAGTAATCAAATGTGTCCGATGGGGAGGTAGAAAATGAGATATTTTTTTGAAAATTTAATACTAATATATATAAGTAAACTCATAGTTTTGATATGTTTCTTTAACAATTTGGTCGAGGAGATAGATTATAGACATTTAAACTTGATTTTGCTTGTTATTGAATTTAGGTTAAAGTAGTAAGTTAGACTGGCAGTAATTTTTTAAATAAATATGATTATCTTCTCGCTTAGACGCTATAAATAAAATTTACGACAAGAATTTCAATTTCTAAGGTAGGTACCCGAATTGAATTCATCAGATGTGTTGAAATTTTTTACACATCTAAAGCATATCATCACAGAAATTTTTTTTTTTGCATATATTAAAATAGTTATTTTTGTAAATTGAATGTTTTCATTTCGATCGAGATTAAAATAAGTGTAATTTTATAGCCATCTACAAATATTCTTTTAACACCCGAAATGAACAGCAGTAAACTTAGTTAATTAATAGAGTTTTTGGAAAATATTTTTTCTAGGTGATTATTCTGCTTCGACTTAGTTAATTAGTAGAGTTTTGGAACATATTTTTTCTAGGTAGTTATTCTGCTTCGACTTTGTTAACTAATAGAGTTTTTGGAAAACATTTTTCTAGGTGATTATTCTGCTTTGACTTTATTAATTAATAAAGTTTTTGGAAATTTTTTTTTCTAGGTGATTATTCTGCTTCTACTTTGTTAGAAATAATTCATTTTTTGTGAAAAATGTTTGGAGGGTTTAAACTAAATTTACAGTTCATACTCATTCAATCGGGTTATTTATGAACTTTATAATTAGGTACTATTATAAATAAATAAATTATTCTATGAAAATTTATTTTTCAATAGTATTTATTTTTATTATTTCATAAATACGATTTGTTATGGACAAAAGATAACTTAGTTCCCGTTTTTTCTATAAGTAGAATGGTATGTGGATGCTTGAATTGCAAAAAAGAGTGTAAAGAACTACGAAATATAGGTAAACTACGTATAATTATAAAATAATATTAGGTAAACTAGGTATAATAGAAATATAGGTGTCATTCTGAGACCCTAATTGCTCAATCTTAAATTTTTACTTCAAAAACGAAATTTCCCTCATTCATTGTCAAACAACACTGGAAAGGCTACTATTAAATACACAAGGTTAATGTTATAGGCATTTCAGTTTTGCTAGAATAGGTTAAATTATCTTTCGAAGAATGTACCCCCCAAAAAGAGATATGAGCTCCTCACATTATTAGAAGCTTTCAAAAGGGCTTTTAAATAATATTAAGCTGCTTATGAAAACCACAGGACAAGTTTATTTCTAAAACATCACATGGTTAACATGAAATTGTCAGTATGAATTATAAATATTTTTTATCAATACAAATCAGTAAAAAACTAACAAAAATAAATTAGGTCGTTGTTTAAATTTTGCTATATAATGAAGTTTTTTTTTTAAATCTCTTTTTAAATTTAAATTGCGAAGATTTGTTTAAAGTGAATGATTATTTGCAAACGCAAAATGTTTCGGATTTCAACTAATTTGAATTCCAATTAAGAAATAGGGATAAAGTTTCCTACTGTTATTAGCGATAATGTTTTTACAGCATAGTAAGACAGATTCATGAAAAATTGAAGGCATATTTTAAATATGAAATAGATGAAAAATTTAAACGTATTAGATTTTTTGAACAATTAAGTTATTTACACATCTATACATAACAAACATTATTTTTCAAGTTTTCTAATTGTTCTTCCTGTTTTCCTAGTCAAAAATGAAGATATTTTGTTGTAAAGTATAAATTATTTTGCACATATTTTGGCACTGCTGTTTTTAAACATAAACAAATAGCAGTAGCTCTATAATTATGAACAATAAAATATTTTCTCAAACTCCTATGTTTTGATTTATCATTTTTGGAATCAACTTGTGCAAGCTCTTTTGTGTGAAATTTCAGGAAGCAGTTAATCTTTGCACAAGACAGTATTTTCAGTCATTTTGAAATAAAATAACTCTTTTTTATAATAATTATGTATATATTAATAAACAATAAGTTTCTCTTAAAAATCTAAATTTTTTTTCCTTCCTATTTTCACATTAAACGCAAGAGTTGAAATGCGTAGCACAAAAATGATCAAAATCTAGTTTTTTTTATCAAATTTATTTTTACAGAATTTAGGTGTTTTATGATGTGCCTATTTGATTGATTTTTTTATTGTTTTACCATTCAATTAAATTAGTTTGACTAGTCCCACGATTTTTTCCTTCCATTAAACGCATGATGTCAATGTGCGTTGAAGGATTGCAAAAGAAATAGATAGTTCAAGATCAATAGGATACATTCAACCCTCTAACTGTTACTCTGACCATCAATCGAGTTTTTATTTACTTCTCTTTTAATCAGATAAAATAAATACTTGCTGGTCAAATTTGCTTTTGCTGTTTTTAAAAAAGAGTTGCCCAATTTTGCCAACTCTCCTGATCGAAGAAATCACAGCATTAACTTGCCTATTTCTTTTCAATAACGGATAAAATACTCTTTTACGTCATTTAAACAACCAGGCATTTAAAGAGCATTTTTTTAAAAACCTTAATGGTTCACAAAACGTAAAATTAATTAAATCTTCATACATAATACTGAAAATGAATGAAGCGATGAAATTTTAACAAAAAATTATCTATCACATTCAGTTTGAAAGTTAAGAAAAGCTTTTATATTTCTTATCACGCCATTTATATCAATATTTCTGAACAGGTTCTTCTGAACAATTAGTCTATACAGATTCTTTTACATTTCTAGACAAACACACTCAGTGCAAATATCACACACAAAACCTTATTTTGCTTATTTTTGAGCCACGTTCCCTATTTTAAGAGGAATGATTGAAGAATTGTAGGAAACAAGTACTTTTCAAGCTCATATTATACAAGAATTTTTGTGAATATTTTACATATGTATTTACATAGAATAGCTATTCATTTATTAAAAAAAACTAAATCTTCAATCTGATATGTAAAATAATACGCTTTATCCGTTATAAATTATCAACAACATACTGACCTGAAAAGATACAACGGATATATACATAAGGAATATTTATAGAAGAACTAATCAAATTTTATACTATTATCCTTTTATAAATTGCAAGAAGAAGATAAAACAACTAGACAATTTAAAACTTGAGAATAAACACTTTTGTAAACAAAACTTTTATAAACTTGCAAACAAAAAGCAAAGGAATTTAATTTTCTTTCTCAATTTAGAATTAATTTTATTTTAAACTCAAGTTTTGAAGAGAAAACTAACTCATATGATATCTATGTGGCGAGGTGAAACATAGATTGCTAAGGAAGTATTCAGTTATGGAGATTCGATGATAAAATCATTGCGCTTACGCAGGTGATCACTAGGTGGCGAGGTGAAACACAGATTGCTAAGGAAGTTGTCAGTTATGGAGCTTTGATGGTAAAAACGTTGCGCTTATGCAGGTGATCACTAGGTGGCGAGGTCAAACATACATTGCTAAGAAAGTTTTCAGTTATGGAGCGTTGATCATAATAACATAGCGCTTTTGCTCAGTACATTAGAAATAATTCTTCAATGTTTGAGTTTAAAACAAAAATGCCTTCTGTTAAAAGCGCATTCTTAATATAATTTATTTTACAATTCATTCAAGTTTTGAAATGTTTATTTGTATCTTCTTCATCTTTTTGAACTAAGATAAAATTCTAACAACTAATATAAACTAAGAGAATGGAACAATAAAGTAAATTTGTTATTTAAACGCCAAACACTCTTTTCGTGTTATTTTTACATTAGGGCTAGTTAATTAAACAGTTTTCATAATTTAAATATTAATATATAATAAAGGTATTGGGAATTTAAAAAATATATGAAGGGAAAGTAAAATTTCTGGAAATTTAGCTATTATTTAATTCCTTGTTTCAAAGCCGGCTTATAAATGAAAATTTAAAGCCAATTAAAAAATGTGTGTCTAGCAAGAATGATGAAAAAGTGAATCTTTGCTTAGCTGAAGGTGTAGATATCTATCTGATAATTTGTGCATTCTATGTTTAATCTAAAAAGTACATCTGAATTTTTTAAATAATTAAAGTTAATTTAAGTATTAAGCATTCTATCTCATTTCTTAAGTTTCATTCATTCACTTATCCCTACTCAGAGAATCAAAACTCTGTCTATTTCTGCTCTAATCTTCAAATTTACTATTTATAATAATCATAAAAGAAAAAGGAAGCTTTATACTTGATAACCATTTGATTATCGATATGTTTATCAATTCTTTCGTGCAACAATATAAATTTTCGTGTCTGCTAAGAGTCTTTATTAAGAATGAAATTAAGAGCTATCTAAAGGAAGTATCATAAATTAGAAATGAACATAGATGCTATCTAAATATGGTATAAATTAGGAATTAAACTGAAGGCTATCTTAATAGAGTTTAAAAAATTAAGACCGAAATTAAAAGCTATCTTAATAGAGTATCATAAAGTATAAGAAACAAAGACAAGCTAAATGAAGTATCATAAACTAATAATAAAGTAATGGACTAACTAAATAACATCTCACAAATTAATAATGAAAATAAAGACTACCTAAATGAAGTATCAGAAATACAAACATAGCTGATTGCGCAGACGTGACACAACGTTTGTAAAATTTTCAACTGACAGAACGTTTGTTAAAAACGGTTCGTTTTTATTGCAGTAGACTGGAACAATTTTTGTTGGTGATAGATTATTGTTTTAAGCTAGTAGGTTGTCTCAGTTTGCTAAAACCAAACCAAAACCCCTGATATTTTATATAAAATACGACATCAATATGCACAAGTTATGATTGTAATTTTTCAAGTTTCATCAGTGTTAAAACCTCTATTCGGAAACACAACTTTGAAACAATTTCATAAAAACCATTATTGATGGACATGTAATTTTCACTGTTAGTATACACACTTAATTATACAAAATATTCAATTATTTATTTTAAATAACTGAGAATTATATACATAAACAATAGTTTTGTATAAGTTGATTCTTCATTGCTGAATTGACATTTTATATATTGACTAAAATGTCGAATACAACCAAAGATTAGTTATGAAGTATATGAATATATGAGACGCCTAGTTTTATATTTAGGTATATAAATTTTAAACTAACGTAGTTCTTTTGAAGCATTAGAAGAAAAAGTCATATAACATTCAAAGGTTCATATTTTTAACGAGTAAAGGTTCGTAACAAAAGCTAATAGATTAATTTATGACTAAATTATTGCGCTATTCACCGAAAATTCTTTTCATATTCTGATATATCTTAACGCTTTGCTTTAAAAACAATTAAAATCCATACATAGATAATTCAACTAGAATCACCTAGAGATTGTATATATAAGCATATTTTAAAGAATTACAATATGCGGGTATATGCTGCTAGCCAAAATTTACCAAAAACAAACGAAATTTTTTTTTCTGTAGAATTAACTCGTATTGTATTGACGAGGTGTCTTTATTTGATTGAATCTAAAAAGTAAAAAATTTATTACTTTGTCACGCTTTAAAATGTAATTTCAATTATTGAAAGTACCTATTATACACAAAATTAATGTCATAACTAAAAATTTTTTTGTATTGATAGCTATATTTTTGTTGTTTTTAAGACGTCTACATTATTACATGCAAAAACAAACAAGATAAAACTGTAGTTTTTTTTTAGCTAAAAAGTTACTTCTAAAAACATTCACGAATAAGCGAAATATAAAGTTATATATTTACATTCAAAGAGGTGAATTAACTACAGTTATTAAATTTTTACACAACATCGATGTAGTTACGAATCTTTTGGCGCTAATTAAAAAAATAACCGAGGAACGTAGCGTAATACAGCTTATATAATTTTAACATGGAGTAAGAAAGGAGATTTTAAGTATACTATGCCAATTGTGGTAATTGATCCATATTTTATTCTCTTACAAATCTAATCGAAACAATTTTGAAGCTGCTTGTCGTAACTCTTATTAGATTAAAATTATTTTTAGACTCAAAAGACATATTACATATTTTCAAACGAAAATAAAACACTTCCTTAAATAAAGCAATTTTGTATTTGCAACTCGAGAAAAAGTGAAGTGATTATGCTTAACCATGTAATTTAAATCAGATTTAATTGGATATTTGTAAGCGACGTCATGCGTGTGTGTCGAACCTGATTGACTTTTGGCTCGACAAATGCCGCGATTTACCTACGATGACGTCACTTGCAGGTATCCAATTAATGATTTTTTCTGTTTCTCTTGAATAACCTTTTTAGTTTTTAAACTAGTCGTCTCATATAACAATTATAACAGTGATTAGGAAGATATTCCATTATTACGCAATAACATAGAATAAATATACTAAATGACATGCATCAATGCTTATAATAGAGCATTATTTATTGCTCGTGTCATTATTGCTTACGTAAGTAATAATCTTTAGGAATTGTTTTAACGTGAATATTGCTTTGATATGCATGCGTCTCTTAACATATTGATGCATTTTACAATATAAATTAAGCTTGTTGTTGGACACATGTTTAAAATAAATGACAGAGCAAGTGTTCTAAAATTATATTTTTCTTTTGATTTGCAGTTAGAATTTCTATATATAGTCTTAATTTAATACTTAATTAAATATTTTCAGTTTTTTTCTCCCCTTTTTTCACTATAGGGGATCTGAGATTAATGCTTCAATATAGGTCAGGAATAGATAACCTTCATCTTTGTATCTTTTGTACAGTAAATTTTAGATGTTTCGTATTACATATAACTTTAACCTATGTAAAGTTAATCTATAACATTTGTAAAGTTAACAATGGTGATAAACTTTAAGAGGCATTTCATATCAACATTTATTAAAGTTATTTAGGATTTTCAAGTTGGTTTTAAAGTTTATGTCAATAAATTCCTTTTCCTTAAGCTTTATTTTTTAAAAATAGGAAATAGGTATTTTAGGGTAAAGCAATGAACTTTTATTCGAAGAAAAAATTAGAAGTTATGCTCTAGTTTTTTTATACATTTCATGTCACTAAAAATGTACAAATATTTTCATTTTATATTTCATTGCTTTCTCACAAAACTTGTAGCTTTGTAGAACAATACCGCGAGTCAAACATTAAGTAACTTTTGGAAATTAGTGCTGAGTAAATGATACGGAAAGAGCAGTTCGAATCAAATATTTAACCCTTTGCTTACGGTGTACCATCACATGTGGGTCACATGTTGTACCTGCCTTAAGCAAAAGGCTAAATATAATAAGGTCTCTTAGTACGAATAAATAATAAGCACCTAAATTACATAATATATAGGAAGATTTACTAACTGATGCTATTATGAATTAGTTTTTCATGTTCTCTCCTGACATCGTTGTGCTTATAAAGTTTAAATAGGTTTTCTAAGACATTTATTTTGTCCTATTTAATAACCGATAACAAAAGTTATATCCTTATCCTTAATTAGTTTTACAACATTTTATTGATTAACGTTTTCAATTACATTAAGTTTACAAAATTAGACGCATGATAATCTATTTTTTCATTTTTACATTAGGCTGCTTGATAAAACTTAATGAAAGGTCTCTGATCATTATTTTTATTACATTGTTTAATTATTGCCCAAAGCAATTGTGACCAGCCTGAGAATTACAATAGGCACATTATTTTCTCAGTCCGGGCATTGCTTTATGATGAAGATTTGGTTATTAGATTAAAATGCATCTAATATTTAGGAGAGTATAATTAATGCTCTTCAATGTTATACTTCATGTCTTTCTAATATCCCTAACTGAAGGCTGTATAATAAAAATCACATGAAGTAAGGCTGTATTAGACCTGCGTTGAACGCAAAGATTGTCGGGTGATAATTGGAATTCAGAATGGACGGTTTATTAACTAGCACATAGAGGTTGTCAATGTATCCCACCAAACGAAACCTTACGAGCCATTGTCCTTTAGCAAATATGTTTAAATAAGTTTTTTCTAAATTTATGATTTTCTTTTTATATGGTTTAATAAAATTCTTTACTATTTCTTAAAATTATTCGTGAAATGTTCCAGTTTTTAAATAACATATACAGTTATCTGTAAACAATATAGCATTTAAACTTCAAATCTAAACTAAGTATCACAAATTGACGTATATATTTGAGCAATTTTTGTTATCAGATTATTCATAATTTTCTTCCTATTTTACACAGTACAAATGATCACATAATCTTTCAAAAAAGAAACTAAAAAACATTTGCAATACACAAAAACGCTAAGAAAAATGCTTTGATATATTGTCTAAAGCACAAAAATGTCGGCTTTTCTGCAACTATTAGAATCTTTTATTCATGTTTCTGATTGCAAAAGTGTTATATACGACTTATACGATTATAAGCGCTATGATGTAGAAAATATTGGGCTACCATCTAATAAGAAAATTAGCCTATATGTTAAGAAGCAAAGAATAAAATTTATTTTGATGAAAAAAAGACTAATTTATAATGAACAGATATTATCACAAGACACACTTTGCGCTGCTTTATTCTTTTAACCGGGATTTTATTCCTGGTAAACGGAAATCGATGGCCCACCCGGGGTCAGAGTGGTAGCGTTTCACGTTCTCATGTCAAAGGTCCTAGGTTTTATCCTCAGACCGGGCAAGGTTGACCCAGCCTTTTATTCCTTCAGTGGATTGATAAAATGAGTACCAAGCATGCTTGGGGACTAAACACTGGGGGTACCGTATTCGGCTGACCACCCAATCGAAACATCTGCTCCTGCACTCCAGATTGCAAGGTCAAGAAAACTAAGATAGGTTCAGTAGTCCTTGGCCCTCTCTGGGCTGTCAAGCCACTGAGTTAAGTTTTATTTTCAACTCGAAATCGATTAGTTATAATTCCAAAATTGAATGATGCATTTTTAACTAAGTTTTCAAAATTTATCAGAAAAGTTTCCTTTTCTGATTATTTTTGTTTTTATGTTACTCTGTATCGAAAAAGATTTCACATGCAACAGAGTGTTTAGAGAAAGCATTGCAATGACGAGTGAAAATACTTTTAAGGCTTACAGAAATTATGTTTTTAGAAAATAATATTTTTTTTATAGCACAAATGAGATTTTTTGGATCTTTTGGGCTGTGTAGAAATAGTCATTTTGCATAATTTATTAATTAAATTAAAACTTAAATGAACGTTTTCAAAGTTAATAACTTTTTTTAATAAATACTGCATAGAAACCTCTTAATAAAATTGTTTACCTTATGCCTTTTTGGAAATAAAAATTACATTTAATTGCATCTTCTCATAAGAATAATAACAGGGTAATCTTATTTTTTTCTAAATTTTGACTTTGAGAAATGCTTAAGAAATAAATAAGTGAAAATAAAGTAAATTATTTATAACCTTAATTCCAAATATTCATAAAGAAATTTTTTAAGAGAGAGTATATTAGAGAAATTGGGTCATTTCAAATTAAAGGCACCATCCCATTTATTAAGCTATTTATTTATTTTTATTTAGTCATACTTTACAATTAAACAGCTAGGACGTCGAAAAAGCTAACTTAAGTCGCAGATGGCAGCTAATTTAAAATAAAATAATACATCCATATATGAAAAAAATACATTAAACGTAAAACATTCTCTAAAATACTCCGGTTAGTAATCAACTACATACGCTCTCAAAAATAAAATCCTCAATTTTAATGATTCATCAATCCTTGAACTATATTTCGTTAATTTTGAGAATCTTTTTGTCACGAAATAACTTGATTTGTGGAGAAGAGCGAATTCTCAAATATATGACGAAAATGTATCTTTAATTCGAAACCTTATATGGTGCATTGTGGGAGAACTAGAGTGACGAAATTAGAATAAGGAATAAATGATCGAAAATAAAGTGACGGAACAGGCCGATCGGTTTGTATGGTGGCCGAGGAGTTGAACTGGAACCAGGAAGATTACGGATTGGAATCGGGCTTGGGTGTAATTTATCACCCTGTTCTATCTGTCTTTCTTAAGTTGTTTAGGCGACATTAATTACCTTTATGGTGCCCACGATAAATTGGTTATTAGACGCAACGAGTTCTTTTTATTCATTTATTTGAAAAAAAATGGTATGACAAAATAATTCTTTAATTTTGACGAAATTTATTTCCTCGAAGAAGTGACGACAGTTATTTCGTAACTTAGAAGAAATATTTGCTCGAAGCATATAGCAGGAAACAGTTTCGTCAAAAATGAAGAAAGTTTCGTGAAATTTAAGTATCCATTTTTTACAAAGTGAAGAAAATGTTTGATAAAAGTACCTAGTGAGAAGTTTGTTCATACGAAAAAAGAGTGAATGATACTTCACATTGTCAAATAACCTATCCTAATAAGAAACCATACCCAACTAAAACTAATCGATCGGAATTTTTATTCTCATTTGAATATTTACTGAGTAATATTAAAACAGATAATTTTTTTTTTATATCTTTACTTTTATTCTAAGCTGGCTTACTTGGAAAGAGACAAGAACATTCTTTTAACTTCTTATTAGTGTTTTTTAATTTTAGACATACACTGTAAAAATTCCAGATCAAATTATGGAATGAAGTACCGGCACTTTGGGTGCATCATCCGTAAAATCCCTTTTACCTTAAAATCCACTTTTAAAATAAGATATTATACCGTAATTTTTACAGCAATATTTATTTAATTAAAGTGATTCAGTGCTTTTATGGTAATTATAACTGTAAAAATTACGATATATCAGATTTTTTGTTCCGTAACGTGTACCGGTAAAAATGGAGTTTTTGTAATTTGATCCAAAATTTTTAACAGCGTATTTCTAACAACAACAAAAAAAAATAGATTTTAAATTTTTATTTTGGCAGTAAATGTTTTTTTTACAGATAACTGAATGTTATTTTTTTAACTTTAATGTGACATTTCACATAAATTTAATATATCTATTTCACTCCGAATTCGTTTCTGTAATTAGAATTAAGTTTTGAAACGCTTTGAAGGTTGAATCAAGAGTTTCAATTTATAATGAGCTGCAAAAGTTTAAATCGAATTTTATGTCTCTTAAGGGATAGTTAGGTTTCATTTTGAGAGGCGTCTTGAGGGGATACATTGAAAACCTCTTAAGTTGAGGTTCCGATCAAGAGTAATCAAACGATAATGTAAATGAATGCACAAGAAAGAGATTGTTTCTGGCTGTACATTCAAGCAAAAGTCTTCAAAGAGAATGATTGTAAAGAACTTTCTCTATATACACTGAAATATATACAAACATATTAGTGTACATGAAATATATATTGAAAGGCCACGATGAAACAACGCACACTACAGTACGCACATGACAAGCGCATTTCGATTACACAGCAGTTGTGAACACATTGTCAAGGTATTTAACTATTTTTAAGGAACAGTGTTCAACTAAATAATAGTAAAATGAACTAGAAAATAATAACAATAATTAAAATAATTAAGTAGGTAATTACCAATTACTGATCACAATTGTAACAAATGGTTAATGAATAAAACATTTGTCACAATACATAATTACAATAAATTAAAGATCACATTTGTTATAACAATCAAATAAATTATAATAATTTGAAAATCTGATCAAATAATTGCAAATTAAATATAAATATAGTAATTCAGTATAATAACTCAAGTAGTACAATTGAATTAGTAAATTGCATAGTGACGCATTTGATTGTTTTCACAAATTACATTATAAGTAAAATTCATACAATTAACAATCATATATTTCAAATCATAAACAACCTTTTAAAACAAGTCCTTTTAAAACGAAAAGTGCAGCTAGATGAAATTTGCAGATGATGAATTTCACTTTAAGTTAAAAGTTCTGAAGGAGTGTATAATACATAATTATATGTCAGGAAGAAACTTCAGTGGGAAGGAGCTAAAACTTCAGCTTCTGGTTTTAAAGAAGCTCAAGTTTTAAGCTTTTTTGACTTTTGAGCCATTGGTTGGTATTTGAACAATGGAACGATTCATTCTTGATAGACAATACAAATCATTCCTGATGACAATTCATTTTTGAGGAACAATACAATTCATTCTTGAGGAACAATACAAATACAATTAAATAACTTGTACATAACAATCACTCCTACTTAACTCGTAAAACACTCATATCTCGTAAAGCACCCGCAAACAACTCATTCAGATTTTTGTTGTGTAAGGTAACTTTAACAATAAAGAAAAATTTTACTACCAATTGAAACACTTTGTAAATAAAAGAATTTGCTGTTGCATAATAAATGCTACAATTTTTTAAAGTATTGAAGTAAAATAGTCAAAATTTCAATTCAATTATATCCACTAAAAATATCTGGGTAGCTTTTCAGAAATCGAACTTCGAAATTCTGAATTTTAGGATTTAAAAATTTTAAACACGCATGTTTACAGAATGGGTTGGTAAAATAAGTCAGCTTTTAAAATTCTATGAAGTCATAGAATAATATATTAAATTTTCCCTTTAACTGCTTTTTTAAATTAAATAGATCTTTTAAATTTATAATCTACTTGCAACTAAATTTAAAATGTTTAACAGTTTATCTTATTGCCTATACACCTTAAGTGTTCACATCAAGAAACTTGCAAGTTTGTTTCAAATTCAGATGACAAGAGCACTTCTGAATCCAGTAAAGGGACACATTGATGTTTTCGATATGATAACATTTTTGAGAGAAAGCAGTGTCAGCAACGTATGTGAAACCACTAGCAACCCTCATTTGTAATTCGACGTTTATAAGATCCAGGATCCGTCTGCCACAGAAAATATGATTGAGATTTAATATAGAACAAACCCCTCAACAAAATCTTATGTTTATTTTAAAGCTAAGTCGAAAATTGTTCAGTAGATATGTGAAAGAGGATAACGAATTTATATTTCTACCAAGTGAATTCTCGATTTGCTTTGAAACGTGTGTTATCCATAAGAAAAATGAGTATTATTTGTATAAAAAAGTTTTTAAATGTTGCATTAAACGCAGTTAAAATTATTAAAGAAAGTTAAATGAAGGTGCCTTTTATATAAATTTCTTTTCTCTTACTAGAAAATGGTTTGACTTATTGTAAATTTTCTAATAAATATGTTATTTGAATGGTAATTTAAAATTACAGTATTTTCGTTTCACTGAATGATTAAGAACAGTTGCAGAAAGGCAATAATAATGTACTAGTTAGGATATACTCATTTTTCATGAAAATAGTTCGAATAAGTGAAATTGTTAGGATTATTTAGGAAAGAAAACTAATATTTAACCGTTACTTTAGAGATCATTTGTAGAAATTTCAACAGTTTGCATGAAATAATGAAACTAAAAAGAAATTATATTGATTTCTCTATGAAGTTTAAATCTATTAAGGAAAATAACAATTTCTAATAAAAAAAGGAGGGAATACATTAAAAATATTGTTTTATTTTTTTTAAACAGATATATTTCTTGTAAATTTTTTAAAATGATCATAACAAATATATACTTTCAAAAAGAAGGTATATAAATGTAATACTGTGGCAATCATTTAAATTAAAATGTGTCTGATCAGTCTTTTCATAGTAATTTTTTCTTTCAGAGTGTTATTTGTTATATTCTGGGTGTTAAGCACATTCTGGGTGTTAAACGTTAGTGAAAATAAGTAAATAATTTTACTCAAAAAGTAATATTATTACATTAAATTTTAAATTTATCATCGAAAAGATTTTTTTAAAAACCAATAAGACTAAAAATAAAATTGATAAAAATTTTTTACTAATTGAATGTAAAAGAAAAGTATACTATTACTCTTGATCAAAAAAGAACAAAAGTTTCTTTTTATAACATAATAATGCATTTCATTAATTATTTGTTTTTAAAACTTACCATAAACAAATGATTAAATAACGCTTTGTACATTTTCAATCAATCCCGAAAACCAGCAAATTTGTTTTAGATTTTATTGTTTGTTTGAAAACGATTCATGTTTTCAAGCTTGCAATTTCATTTACCACTTATTTAAATATTGTTTAAGAAATACTAAGAATGTTCAAGTTGCCTATTGAGTTCTTATTTTTCTAGTCTAATGAAAAAATATTTAATTATATACATAATGATCTAAACTTATCTATATATATATTGAGAGGGAATATCTAAAGAAACATATTCAAAATGTTTTCTTCTTTGGTAAAATGATACAATGCGTAATATTTTAAGCCATGTTAAAAATAGTAAATCAGTTTCAATATATTGCATTAATGACACTTATCAAATTATATATGAATCTACATTATTATAAAGTACTTGTTAGAGAATCCTAATTCATTAACAAAAATATTTCTGTACACACTAATTTAAATTTAATTATGATACATATTTTTCATAACTTTTAATATAAAGAAAAGTAACATTTCAAGTAATTTAGTGAGTTTAAAATAATACAAAATGTTTATCAAAAGTATTCCAGTATGTTTTGCATAGATATGTTTTGAAGCAAGATATTTAATATTTTCAGCCCTAAACCATGAAAAAGTTATCCTACTGCATTGATATTATTAATTTAAAGAGCATCATTACGATATCCAAAATTTCGTCTACTTAAATCGCAATTAGTAATATTACGTACAAAATTTTAAAAGCCAGTAGACTTACATTTATATTTGCTAAGAACTATTCTAAAACAACTGATATATTTCATTTTTGGAGTTACTAATAAAAAAAGGTTTATCAGTAATTTAAATAATAAATGAAAAAACATTTTATATTTTGAATAATAAATGAACAGTCAATTATAGTTGTATCAGCAGCTAAGGATTGTTTTTTGTTTGTATTCTTACTGTGTTAACTTTTTCCAATTTGAGCCGGGATGAATTTCAATTTAAGTCATAAAAACACAATATTCAACACACGGTTAACAAAATTATTCAGCTTCATAATGATTAATATATTATATTTAATCATTTTCAAATAATGATACTTTTACAAATGTTTAAAAATTTAATTAATTAATCCAACTTCACAGTTTAGCATATAGATATTGCGCAATAAGAAAATGAGATAGTTTCTAAGAAATAATTTGTCAAGGTATAGCCTTAATTTGATAAATATAGGTATATATTTCCTTTCTGGTGGCTGGTCGAATTGGCAAAGTTTCCTCAAGACGACTTAGAAACAAATATTTCATAGAAATTTTGGTGATTCGATTGCAATTGGAATTCTTTATAGATAAATAAAATAATTAGTTTACTGCCAAATTCGTTTTATCAAATGATAAAACAATAAAAAAATTTAAATTTACTAAAATCAATGGATGACAACAATTGAAAAAAACAATATCTGACAGCAGATATACCGATCAGAGAAAAATATTCAAATAATAGACACTCTTAGTAAGTGATACATACATATTTCTTGAAAAACATTTAATATTTAATACGAGGGTAGAAATTGTTCTTGATAAGAGTTCTAAAAACAAAAATTGATATCATAAACAAAATTTTATATTCTACTTATTTCTTAAATTTTGATAGTTAAACGGAACAAGTAATAAAACTTTCACAGTAACAATTGGACAAAAAATACTGAAATAATTTATAAGACACAGATTGATTGTATGATAACAATAACGTAGCTTACTCTGATTTTTTTCGCATTACAAGAGCTATCAGTATCGTTCCTCGAATATTACTTAAAATCATTTATCTTCAAACCAATCACGGTTGCAAGTTAAGAAGACACAATTACGTCAACTATAAATTAAATTACCATTTTATGAGACATAACATTGGGTGAATGAATCAGACTGTACAAACAAACAGAATTTTTAAGTTTTTTGTTAAGGTATACTTGGAAGTTATATGACTTATAAATCAGTTTAACGGAATTCTATAATTTCAATTGGAAGAGATTTATTATCTGCTTGAGAATTTCTGTCAGAAGTTGTTACTGTCAACAATAATTCAATTATCAATTTCGATAAAGTCACATTGTGTGAATTAGACAATACAGACATACATAATTTTAAAATTTTTGTAAGATATACTTGGAAGTCATTAGACTTTTAAATTAGTTTAACGGAATTCCATTGTCTGAGTTGGATGAGATTTATTATCTACCAGGAAAATTTCTTTTTGAAGCTGTTACTGTTAACAATAATTCAATTACCATTTCAGATGAAGTCACAATGGGTGAATTAGACAGTACAAGCATACGTAATTAAATTGTGTTAAGATATACTTGGAAGTTATATGACTTTTAAATCAATTTAACGGATTTTTATTATTAAATTGGAAGAGATTTATTATCTGCATGAGAATTTCCTTTGGAAGTTGTTATTGTTAACAATAAATATCACCAACAATCTTGGAAGATTAACACATTCTTAGGTACTTACTATCAAAATAATAACAATGGAAGGTAACAATATTGAGCAAATTAATGAGCACAATATAAATCAGCAATTCTTAAATATAGGATAACTTCTCCACCAAACAGATCCTGATAGCATCTGATCTATAGATTTAATTTATACTTTACAGATATGATTTGTAGAAATATATTTTATGTACAATATTTAACTATACACCACCCCAAGGATTAAAATATTGACATAATAAGGAAAAGACTCAAATATAACATTGATGTGATAAGTGACATAGCACCGAAAATTGGAAATTGTGATTTTCTTTATCTAGCTGCTGTCATGCGTTATAAATTGAAAGATATAACAAATGAATAAAATTTTGTCATGGGATAATATTTTGTCCGTCTGAGCAAGACAGCCTCTCTAACTTTATCTAAGTTAAGGCTGAAGAAACCGAATCGACTAAAATGAAAGTAAATAATGATTCTGATGAGACAAGAAAGGCCACTTGTCTGTTAAATTGTGCTATTCATTGTGTTTCGTTTGGAAGCGATTCGCGTTGGAGCTCTTCAATTTCATTTTCTAGCATGGCTCTAACAGCTGGTTCATTAAAAGATGGCACAAGAGGTGAAGATGTCCAGTTCTTAGATTTTGGACCTTTCTTTTTTGTAGGTCCTGAATGAGAGTCTCTTTTCCCTCCTTTGCTACAAGTATGTTTGGAATGATCACCCCCTCGACGGTGAGAACCGTCAGCAGTTCTATCAGCTTCCTCAGCTGTTGGTAACCTTGGCATCTTTTTAACAAGCTCCACAAGATGTTCATCTATTCTAGAAACTTTTAGATTCAACCTTTGTATTTCGAGTTTCAAATCTACTCGCATGTCCATAAGGCTGGATACGATCTGTTGATACTCATTTGAACTCACGCCACCTTTAGATGGTGTTACCCCATCTTTAGTGGATGGTTTACTGTCTTTAGGAGCAGAGTCTGTAGCCCCACGAGGCTGAACTTCAGCCTGGGAATCTATACTTTCATCCCCTTTTACTGCTGTCTCAGTACTTTTTTCAGTCCTTTGCTGTGTGGATTCACTAAAATCCTGTTCTTCTTTTTCTCGAAATGTATCTGGTTGTTTTTCAACGGTAAGATTCGCTGACTTACGAAAGAAGGTGGCTTCATGTTTGGAATTAATGTTATTTGAGCGGAGAAGGGAAGGATTATAATTCCATGCATCAGAACTAATTTGTTCGTCTCTATTCATTTCTTCAGGAACCTATATTAAAAAATATAAAAGTTTTATGTAATAAAAATGTAAACCCTTACTACAAAAACATTTAGGAATCATTTGCTACATTAATATTCATTAATGATGAGATGAAATAATTATAAAACAATTGAATTAAAAATAAGGATGAAACATCGTGTCAAAATGGATCATTATATTAATATATTTTGTTTCTCGAATTCCGAATCATTTATCAAGGGGTTCATGACATATGGAAAAGAACAAATGGAAAAGATTAAAATATTTATATTTGCTTTTTATAAAATGTAATGAAAATTAAATAGTTGGTTTAATTTAATTAAATCAGATTGTAAGTGATAAATATTTTCCATGCTCTTAAGTCTTGGGGATGTTGTGGTATTATTTGTGTTAATTAAGAACACTTAATTTTGCTCAACATTACATTAGAAAATTCGTGTTATCGTTGACTTTTTCTCATCAGTGTATTTCTATTAAGAAATAAAAGTATGTTAAAATTGCCTTCAAAGTAAATATGATTTCAAATTTTGCATAGCTTAAAATCTATTGCTACAGAATAATTTGCAATCTAAAAAGTACCGGGATTCATTCGAAATTGATATAGGGTGGGATAAAATTAGGACAACATATTCATCTGCTTATAATTTTATTAATATTAAAAATTTCCTGGAAATGACAACAAATATCATTAATAGAAGCTTATAAAAAAGATATTTTCTCTTTTTTTTAAAATGGCCTCCTTTATTTTTGATTTAGATCCTTAAATCTTTAAAGGTATTTTCAGGAATTAGAAGCAGATCTTTTTTATGATTTTGTTTAATTACAATATTTATATTCTTGCCTTCTTTAGTAATTGTTTTAACGATATTACATTTTTGTGAAACTTGGCACAGGGTTTGATTTTGAAAATCAACCTTACATTGTTATATTTTGAGTTTAAGTAGATGTAAAGCGGAAACCATTTCGGATATGCAATGAAATGAGCTAAATGGAATTTATAACATGATCCAAATTTATAGATCATTTTTATCCTGTGGATTGGGAAAAGTTTTATTACAGCATTCATTCTTTAGATCTCAGTTCTACTGAAACTATAAGTATTTCAAAGCTTTAAAAATGCCCTTTTATTTCGACTTTATAACAAAAAAAAAGAAATTTTTAATTGACTTTGTAGTTTTAAAATAATGTTTTAAAATTCTTCACTGCGATTTTGAAAAAAAAGAATGTTCAGATCAGGATCTCACTACAAAACCATTTTTTATTGAAATTAAATATTTCGGTTATTTAATAAGATATTTATTAGCGTAAGTAAAAAAAGGAATAACAAGAACAGATTTAATAGGCAATGTATATTGCACAATAAAGGAACATTTAGATAGATTTTTTATATAATCAGCTGATTTTTATATAACAGGACTCAATCTTAATGGTTCAGGGATATGCTAATAATGTTATAATACCCTTAAATAAGCTTAAGTAATACTAATGATATGATTAAATATGCTAATTAAATAATACAGTCAGCATTTGAAAATTTATGAGATCCTTATCTGATTATGAAAAAAATAAGTTCAGATCAGGATCTCATTACATAAGCAATTTGTATTGAAATTAAACATTCATGTTATTTGTTAAGAATGATATTTTTCTTTGGTAAAATAAAAAAGCAATAACTCGAACAGATCTAATATGCAATGTACAGTGCGCAAATAAAGAGAAAATTTCTGTAGATTTTTATTTGATCTTCTGATTTTCACGTATCAGGACTTAATGGTTCTTGAAGCTAAGCTTAAATATGCTAATTAATTAGTGCAGTCAATATTTGAAATTATAAAATCAAGCTCAAAAACTTACTTTTTCTGAATAAGAAAGCATTATTTTTGGCGTATTTGGATTTTTGACTCAAAGTATAGGGCTAGCCACAATCTGGAAAATATTGTCCAAATAGTTTAGATAAGAGTGTAGTTGAAAGTTTGGATCTCTTAATGATAGTTTCACTTTTTGCGTAATTTTCAATATTTTAGAAACTTCTTAAGCTTAAAAACTTTTTTAGCGAAACAAGAATTTTGCTCATCGTTCAGTCAAAAACAGTTTGAATAGTGGGTATGCAAATAGTTACAACAATTTCATTCACGTAATTTAAAATGATAATATCCGAAATTAGGAAGAAAACAGTTTAATAATTTCTGAGAAGAAAAAATTTAAAAGTATGACTTCCTTAAGATGGCAAAATATGCTAAAGATGAAATTAACATCCCAACTTCCAATCACTTTCCTACTTAAATTATAGGAACCATATTTTAGAGATTGTGGCTTGTCCAAGAAAATTAGTTTTGTTTTGCCAGATGAAATTTATATTTCGTTGAGGAAGTTTGATTAGCGTATACCATAAGTTGAAGATGTTAATGAGTTCAAGTTAGTTTCGATTCCATAAGCTGAAGATTTTGTTGATTGGTGTAGTCGTCCATATATTATTCCAGTCTTATGCAGGCAAGCAATTATTTAACAAAAATCATAAATTGCTCGATAAAGAATTAGATTATAATAAGTAAAAATGTTTTATTTTTAAAATTTATGTGTAATCATATGGAGCAAGTAAAAAAATGATATATACATATTAATTAATAAATTTAGAAAATGGCACGATGGTGTGGCTGCAGGGCCAAGCCGACAAGGCACCTCCACCCATCAATTATATCAAAAATGCAAGTGTAATGCGTACATTGAAATAGTTTTTGCCAAGGAAAGTTAAAGAATCCATGTATAGGCTATTAATTGATTAAATTTAACGCCAAGGCTCTTTTTCTTAGCCTTGCGTATTCAAGTGTGTTGGCGTAAAAGAAAGCGGGAGAAAATCATAACGAACTTTAATGAAATAAAAACATTAGCAACCACATAACGGTTTTCGAAGTCTATGCTAATGTGTTAAGTCGAAGTAGAGGGAATCTTAAACATAGATTTTATTCATCACTCAATTCAAGGTTGTGGTATAAAAAGATTACAGATTGATATTATTGATTTTTATTTATTGAAAAAGGATTTTTTAAATCATAGAAAACATGTTATGCATATATTAGCATGACATGGTTTTTAAGGGTCAAAAATCAAAATTCATGAAGAAAAAATATACATATATATATATTTTTTTCTTTATTTACGCTAAATATGTTTTTATGTCTGATTTTGCAACTTAAAAAAACTTCTGTTCTGAACAATTATCTGATTTAAAGTTAGATCCCCGAACTATTAAGACCGAGTACGTAAAACACCTGATCAAAAGTTATCACCTGATTAAAAACTTCATTCACTTCAAAAATATATAAATATCAAATAACAAGCTAATATCACATATCAAATTCAAGCTTTTCTGAAATCGACACACATTTTTAAGACTTGCAGACGTGAATGTGAAGCAATAAAATAAAAAAACGTAAAATTGCCAACGAAAAATGGAAAAATAAAGATTAGAAGCAAAACTAGAAAAACTACAGTAGCCGAAAGAGCAAAATATGAAAAACATTACACTAAAAATCACCGTGGTCGAGAGGGGCAAATCACAGCAAAATGCATTTCCACTCGCTATGGAGCGGTGGTGAGGAATTAATGTCGTTAACAAAAGAATCAGCATTCACACGAATAAAACAAAATTCCAGGGCATCAGGATGAGCTGATGTGACTGGGGTGGAAATAATTTTGGCAATGAGAAAATTGAATTTATACCAAAGATTCCAACAATGTGCAGCAATTAATGATTTCTCGAACTCTTGATGACGGACGTATTGTATATTTTTGAAGCCCTTTCAGCATGCCGACTGTTATTTGCTATTTATATATTTTGAAGCGAATGAAGTTTATAGACGGTTAATATCTTACCACTTCAGCTTCTTGAGATTATTTGTTTAACCGATCAAAAGTTATCAAGGTTCAAAAGTAATTAAGGTGTTCAGTTTTTGCTCACTGTACATAAGAGGAAAATAAAATGTCTTACGGGAGAACGGGTAGTATCCCTCTGTGGAGGAGTTAGAAGATCTCCTCTTTCAACATCAGGCAATGCAGCAATTTGGTTAGAACTGCTGGATTTCCCAACGTCACCTCCTCCATTTTTTCGGAACTTGGAAAATAGTTTTCTCACAAGATGGTCTTGGGAAATATCCGGTATGGGATCCGCTTTTCTCCTTTCGGATAACTCTCGTTCCCTTTTTACGTCAGAAACCTTCCGGAAAATCAACTAAGGAAAAAATATCATCAAACATTTTTTTCGAAACACTGTTTACAAAAGTTAAATTTATAAGTGAAAATTTTTTTTTCTTTACTTACACCAGAAATTTCTACATTTTAAAATTGTCAAACAATTGAACAGCATTGCATAAAAATATTTGTTGTTCCAAAATACTAATGGTATATCATGTTTAAAGCTTAATAGATAAAACTAAATTCAATTGCTTAAACATTTGCCTCCCGTAATGGATTTTACAATAAATAAATTACTTCCATTGCCTTACAACTTCAAACTCTATCCAAAAGACAAAAGAATTTCTTAGTCAATAATCTGATTAACTAAATTAGATAATGTTTTTTTGAATTAAAGTATCATTTATTTGCGAGGCATGGAGAAAGATCATGAAAAACTTAAATGGATCATTTATAATCAATTAAACTATTGACATTTAATTAAAATGATTGAGTAGATAGCAAACGAGTGTATAACAAAATATGCGAGTGGAGTGTATAATAAAACTAGTGTATAATAAAACCAGTGTATAATAAATTCAACGTATATTTTTTTAATTGGAAAGTTTGACTATACACTCAAAACTCGAACTCAACAAGGCATCGATTTATTAAGTGTTCAGATATGTCCAGATAAACAGGGGATTTAAATTATATTTTTTTCAAAAAATACTTTTAGCATAAGAGGATCTTCAATTTCAATTTTATTTTTCAAAAAAATAAAATAGCATGTCAGTGCTAGTAACTTAAAAAATACGTCCCACGTTGTCAAATTTCATCCCAACAAAGCCTATCCGCAGTAATCAGGTCTTTAGAATTTATGGGAAGCGTAACCCTTGAGTTAAATCATATACTTCGCAAACACTATTTAATTCCCGGGCACGAAATGTGGTTAGCTCTGAGACAAAATCTATAAATTATTTTCTATGTAGGCCGGCATATAGCTTTCCCGACATTCGGTTAAACCAAATAAACTTGACCAAAAAAACTTAACTAGATACACTGCTTATTTATTGCATTGGGTCATAAATTAGCATTACAAAATACCAAAACGTTTTTCATCATGTGGCATTTTTGACATTCTCGTTGATAAATTAGTCATGAGAACTTTGAAACCGAAACTTTTTTGAATAATTAAGGATACTAAGAAAGTGACTTAGATCAGAAAAAAACTTAGAGATGTTTTAAAGAGTGGCCTTAGCAGTTTTTCTTCCCTTTTTTTTGTTGATATTCTGAGATGAAAAATGATCTGCAAATAATATTCACTCGCAGAAATGAAACTCTCACTTTTGATAATTCAACAGTCCTTGAGCTATATTTCGTTAATTTTGAGAACTGTATCGTCACGAAATCACGTGATTTGTGACGAAACGGGAACTCTCAAATACGTGACGAAAATGTTTTCTAAATTTGAAACGTAGTGCATTGTGGGAGAGTGTTAACTAGAAAAACGAATCTAAGATGAAGACTAGACGATCGAAAATAAGGAAACGAAATAAGCCAACTGTTTTTATTATTGTGGGCAAGGAGTGGGCCTTGTAGTACCAGGAAGATCCCGGGTTTGAATTTTGCTTCAGGCATAGGTGTGATTTATCACTCTGTCTTATTTGTCTTTCTCATCTTATTAGGATGACATTGACCCAGCTATATGGTGCCGACGATAAAGTGATACATTAAGTGAAAAGTTTGATACATTAAACCCTACGACATTTTTTTGCTTTTTTTTTGGAAACTAGAATGACGAATCGTTATTTAGGAAATTCTTTTCCTCTAAGAAGTGACGATAGTTATTCCATCACTTTGACGAAATGCTCGCTTGTAGCATATACCAGGAAATGGTTTCGTCAAAAACGAGGCAAGTTTCGTGAAATATGAGCATCAAATTTTTACAGTGTTGTTATAATCTGCAGCACCCATTGACATGCTGGTGGGTTTCTGCTACCGAGTTCATTAGTTTTGTGTAATAATGTCGTGTTTACTTTAAAATTTCAATTATCTCAGTATCTGCTTTTAAAAAATTTAACGCATTTCGAAAATTAACGCAGACACTTAAAGTATACTTTGCACATTTTGTAAATATTTCATAGCACTAAATTATTTATGAAATATTTACAAAAATAACAAGAAAGAAGATAGTCGAGTAAAAAAAAAAACCATTACATGTTTATGCTGATGAAAAGCTAAAACTAATAACTAAATAAAAAGTACGAAGTATTTCAAACATTTTAAAGTAAGAATTTAATTTAGCTTACCCTGTGTCGTAGGTTATACGTTAACACTAGGTTTCTTGAAAATGAGTTTGCAAAGGCATGATAAAAATTAAGCACTTCTAATAGTCTGTCTCGCTTGATAGCATGAAGATCACAGTAAGTGAGAGCTCTGACGTTCGCGCATGATTGACCAATGGAAGGCTCTTTCCAAAATGAGTCTCCAAATACGTCTCCTTTACCTGTAATATAGTGGAAATTTTATTGAATTAATTGCTAATAGGGAACATTCTAAGGTTTTATAAATTTAATGAAACATCTTCAATAAGTAAAGTCTTTAAAATTTATAACAATAACAAACAATTAAGTTCCAATTCCTGTTGAAATTTATAAAAAAAAATATTTTGTTTCAAAAGGCATATTATTATTTAAAAAAAACTACAATGTGCAAGTCGTAATCATTTTGAACATTTAGGTAAATAAAAAAAATAATATTATGGAGGAAACTTTTGATTTGTTGAAGAAGTTGATGATATATTAGTTGTCGAAGGTGTGAACTTCTGGTATTTTGAAGAAGTTGATGAAATGATATATTAGTTGAAGAAGATATTGATAAGGTATTTCAATTATTCATTATTTTATTCCAATGTGATACAGGCTATCAATCATATATTAAACATCATAAACTGCTAAAAGGAAAAATCAAATTATGATAAATAATAAAAAAATGTTTTATTTTTGAAAGATATGCAGCTCCAAAGTAAAGAGAAATATTTTTTTCTTTGTACACATGAATTATTAAATATAAAAAAATTTGAAAAATGACCCGGAGGGTGTGGCTGCAAGGCTAAGCCCCACAGGACGTCTCCGTTTACCCAGGAATAAAAAGAGCGTCATTTATACGTTAGAATAGTTTTCGCCAAAGAAAGTTAAGGAATCAATGTATTGGCTATTAATTGATTTAATTTATTGCCAAGACTCTTTTTCTTAGCCTTACGCATTCATATGTGTTGGCGGAAGAGAAAGTGTGAGAAATAATAGCGAATTATAATAAATTCAAAACATTAGTAACCGTATAATGGTTATCGAATTCTATGCTAATGTGTTAGGCAGATGTAGAGGGAATTTCTAAAAATAGATTTTACTCTGCTCTTAATTCAAGATTGTGGTATAAAAAAATACAGATTATATTAATGATTTTTATTTATTGAAAAAGGATTAAATAAGATAATAATTTAGTTTTAAATGTTGGGAAATATGCTATGCACGTTTTATCATGACAACTATGGAAAATAAGGTGAATTTAATAACGATAAGAAAAAAAAATACTCTGTAAAAGTAAGCTTTAAGTTTATTATGTATAATAATTTTAAGTTAACTCTACACAAATTAAAAATACATAATTTTTTTTATTAACGGTATGTTGATAATTGTCCAATTTTCACTCGAAATCACCATTCATTTTATTAAAATCAGTACTCTTTAAATACCAAAATACGTAGGCCATACCCCAATACCTTCTGAGTTAGAGACATCTGTACAGCAACTTTGCATGTGAAATTTTCACGACGTGTTACTATCACAATTGGGCCAAGCATCATGCCCAAGTACATTATCTTTTACAAAAACATACGATTTCAAAGGCAAGTTGGTTGAATAAAATAAGGGAATTAGGCCCAACTTTCTATGATTTTCACACTTTACTACACAAGCAGCACAACCACACTACTGCACTAGCCCACACTAGCAGCATTGGTGGCAACAGATTTGTCCGATTACAATTCTATATAGTGGCGAAAACACAACTCCCTACTTTTCCGTTTTTTTATACATGTATACTTTTTCCGTTGTTGTTTCAACTAAAATTTTAATGCCCATAAACTAAAACCAATTAAATAATTTACATTTCACAAACTTTGATGTAGAGAAATGCTATTTGTATTACCTTTTATGTTAAAAATTGGTTTTGCGTAATAGCACGGAGAAAAACTGTTTAGGTAAATTTACCGTACTGTAAGGTAAGGACTTTTCTAGAAAAAAAACGATAATTCTGGTAATAAAATCAAAATATACCGTATTTAAACCATTCATTTGGTAATATTTCAGTTCATATACTAACGGTTAACCGGAAATTCTGGTTTTTAAAATTATAGTTCTCATTACTACTCGCTTAGTAAAAAAATACAAACAACTCTCTAAAGTCTCGCGAAAAAATTACGAAATTTTATCATATTTACCAAATTTTATCACGTATTATGACACCATATATTCTTGTTAATTTTACCAAAATCGTTAGCTTCGGAAATAATTACTGATCCTTTTGGTGCTCCCTTAGAGCCAGAAACACTGCAAATTTCACCATATTCTGGTAGTTCTGACTATATTTTTTTTCTCAGTGCGATGTAAGTTGATATCTTAGAGCAAGGATATTTCTCGAACATCATTCTAGAGTGAAGATAAGCTCCAAATAATTATCACGATAGTTAATACTCATATAAAATGCCAATACAGGTAATTTACAACTGCACGTTTCCTTGAAATGGTTCTGATCTAAAGTAAATTTTTATCAGGGGGTAAATAAAGATAAAGTAAATTTTCATCAGGGGGTAAATAAAGATTTTTTCTTAAGTAAAACATAACTGCTTTGCTTTTTAGGATATGTATGATTGTTCTGAGATTAAAAAAAAATTGAAATGCTACTCTGAAAAATTAAAGATACTGTAAGTGCATGTGTAACGTTGTACTTTCAAGACATCAATAAACTTAAATTTATCTTAGATGGCTCGGCAGTTGGAGTTAATTCAGTAATAACTAATTATGTAGCTTTTAAAAATAATTTTAGGCAGAGTCTATTTTAAATAATAAAATATAACACTTCTTTGATGAAAAGAAATAAAATTACCAAGGATAGCAACGACTTCATCATCTTGTATAACTTCAAGGGACCCACTAACCACAAAGCAGAGAGTATCTATGCTCTCTCCAGTGTGATAAAGTAAATCCCCAGGGGCACTATGGTCCATGGTGAAGTACATAGCTAAAGCTCGTAGACAACCATCACTTGCTAGTCGGAAAGCAGGGTGCTCGTTAAACACTTTGCGGTTCAGATGTACACAGATGTCAGCAGTCATATCTTTCGGGCAATAACTCAACACCTGGAAAAGTATCTGCGTTTTAAAATATAATTATTTCAATTTCTTGTTCTTATAAAATAATTCATTTGTCAAACTGTTTTATTTAGTACAATTTATTTGCAAAAGCCAAAAGCAGCTCAGTTTCAGGACAATAGTATGATTAACATAGTCTAAGTAATGATCATACGTTTAATATGTATTATTTAATAGAAAATTTAGTTTTTGTGTCCAACAAAGAAAAATGAATTACTTTGTGCTATGCAGACTAAATCAAGAAACAATGTGAATGAAACACAAATGAAAGTACATAAATTGACATACTATTATCTGTTACACTTTGGAGTTAACCGCCAAATCCTTTTACACCTTTTTCTTATTTCTTCATTGTTATTTTCTTGCCCAAACTTGCTCCTTTGTCCCTATTGAACTACTTTACTTGTGTTTGACTCTTTACTTCTCTACCTTCATTTGATGTTTAGACACCGAGGAAGGTCTTGTTTATAGAACTGGAACTATAGTATGCCAATTTATATACTTTAATTTGTGTTTTATTCACGTTTTTTTCTTTTTTAGTTTTCGTGAATTTTAGCTTTGTTTGCTTTAGTTTCGTGGGAATTCCATTTTTACTTTATATCATCATGTTTAAAAACATAAAAATAACACCTTTTTAATTTCAATTCCTTTGGCTATATCCCCATAGATACTACAACTCATAGTACATAGTACATAGCTCAACTACATAGTAATTTATCAAATCTTAATTAAAAATTTATTTTAATAATTATGTTTTTTAACTTATAGAACTTCCCAAAAAATTATATTACTTCACTAGATTTCGGGTATTATTTAATATGCTTGTGGGATTTTTACCTTATATCATTATGTTTGAAAATATAAAAATAACACCTTTTTAGTATCAATTCCTTTGCTCATGGCCCAAGTGGATACTACATAATCCATAACTCTTTCACTCAAGGCTTTTGGGACTTCGTGTAGCTTCATAAACTCTCGCACATTGTTTAACATTTCATGGTACCTTGCAGTTACCGATGTCATTTGTTGAATGATGGTTGTCACATGTCCAAAGATCGTTGCATACAACAACGCTAGAAAGGAAAATTAAATAATTTACAGAGCGAAACACATTTAATTTATGATTTTTTAAAAAAGAACATTTTATTAAGTCTTATTCTGAACATTATAATGTCACGCTTTTAAAAATTTCTCGGAAAAAATGGTTCAATAACAATTTTTTTAATTGGTATTTTACTATATTCAAACAAAATAGTCGAATAACCATAAATAAGACGGTTTTTTCAAATTGTTAACTGTGAAAAAACACCGTTTATTAATTAACTTCACCTAATATGGCTAACCAACCAGAATTTTGTCGCACCAACTTTCATAAAAATTTAGTTTACAGTTCCTAGCACTCCTCAATTGTGTTCCTGTACTAGTGGAATATGATACTCTGATTCTCACATAGATGGCGGCTCCATAAAGCTGCTTAATGCAAAAAAAATCGAGTATTTCACATCTCTTACGATAGTTGAAAGAACCAGATAAACTAATTGAACTACATTCCACTGTTCATTTGATAAAAAATTATTTGATTTATGCAGTAAGATCTGGAGAGGATATTTGTGTTGGATTTTGGAAATTAAAAATCAATGGATATGACTAACTAATTTGTAAATTTAAGGCATGCCCTTCAAATTGCTAAGATAACAATTTAATTACAATAAATCAACCAATATTGCTGAACGTTTTTAGAATTTTCATTCTAAAATTACGGTAAAATAAATAATAGCAGTCTGTCCAACTAATTAACCATAAAGTTTACGGTAAAGGACAGTTTTTAACTTTTCGGTTACTTAACTATTTACATCTAGCATGGTTACAAAACCGTAAGAAAGTCATTTATCTTCAAATTGGAGCTAAATTTTTCGTTAGGTAAAGGACGTAAGAGCTATTTTGGGGTTGAGCATTGCTTTGTCAAGTGAACCGGGGAATACGGCTTAATAAGTATATCTAATGGTGGCATCTATCTTCGTAGAAGACGAGAAACTATGAACTTTTGTGTTAACCAGCTTTGTGAGACTGCCATCTGTGTGTTAATAATAGTTTTGCATTCCAATAGTCAAGAGTCACCAATCGAAGAATACAAGACGCTGGAAATACTTCATGTGTTCAATGGCAGGAGGAAATATTGTGGTGTCAACGTCGGGACTCGAACCCCAGTTCTTTCAGTAATAAATTTGGTAGGCTAGCCCTGTCGGGTGTGATATGTACGCATCTGCAAGGAACTGTGTGCCTTCATTAGGTGGTGCGATAAAATTCTGGTTGCTAAGCGTATTAGGTAAAAGCAGTTAATAAACGGCCTTTCTGACATTTAGCAGATTGAATTCCATCGTGTTGATAGTTATTTAACTGGTATTGTTTGGATATGATAAAATAACAATTAAATAAATTGTTATTCATCCGTTTTCCGAGTAAATTTCAAACAGTGAAGGAATATAATTATTTTTAACTAGTTATTTTTCTTCTCAAAACTATAATATTCTCATTTTTTCTTTCCATAAATTGCTACGCTTCTTTTTCATTTTCCTCTAAATTCGTTGCTTCTTTTAATATGTGCTTAAGTCAGTAAGATATTCAGATTAAAATATGAATTTACGATTAAATTTGTTTAAACATTTTACAAAAGCTGTCAAACTTGAATTTTATTAAATTTTAGATGGATTTAGTTTAAGAAATTAATGTTTAAAAGTATTTAATAACAAGTAACAAAAATATATAAATATTTTTAAAGAAAATATTGTTATTTTATTTTTAATTGATACCATCTTCTATTTCAGGTGCGATACATACAATAAACATTTATTCAAAATTCCAATTAATTAAAATTGTTTAATAATAAAATTATAATATAATAAAATTATAATAAAGTAAAGTCATAATATAATAAAATTATAATAAAATAAAATCATAATATAATAAAATTAAATTAATTATAATAATAATAAAGTTAATAAAATTTTAAAATTGTTTAATTTTTGAAAATTGTTTTAGGAAACAATAGCAATTGAAATTTAAAATGAAATTTATTGCCTGTTGAAGTAAACTGCTGGAATTTTTGTGCACCATAATATCATTCAAATTTGCTACAATCTTAATACGGTGCCATTTAACCATATTATTGTGCTTCTAAAACTTGATTGAGAAATACTTTTGTTCTACATACACGGAAACATGTTTAAATTTAACACCTCATTAAAGTTGCAGCAAATTTGAATGATATAATGAATGCAATCCAAAAATTATGAATGCACTCCGAAAATTTAAGCAGTTTTTACTTCAGCTGGCAAAAAATTTGTACCGTATTATATTTCAAAGTACCTATTTTATGATTCAATGTCAATACTCTTTTTTCAAGAGTTTATAAAATCTCATATAAATATCACAATTGATTGAATTCAATAATTAAAACACAATATATGAAAAATCTTCAGAACTTAAAATCTGAGAAAGAGATCCTTTCTATTATTGTGAATATTATATAGCATGAAAAAAATAACAGAGTTACGAATTTTTTTTTAAAAAATCTTTTTTATAACACCTGTATTTTAACTGATTGCAACAAAATTTAAACTTAGGTAAAATTGATGAGCAGTCAGATTGCTTAGTTAAAATGAATATTAGACGTGAATAGCTATAAATAACTTCTAAAATACCATATTTCACAGAAGTTTGTGAACATTTAATTTGAACTAAGTAATGTCACTTAAAAGTCGACGAATATCACTACCTGTAATGAACTTTTAGTTTTGAACCCTTTTGTGTTAAAGGAATTAGAATCTGAAATTGGAAACAAAATGTTGTCGTTTGAATCTTATAATCTTGATCGAGTTTAAAATTCTTTTATAAGAGACATAAATTAACTAACTACGAAAAATGTAAAAGCATAGGAATCAATATCTCATTAAAAGATTGCTAATGCATTGTGTTTCACGGGAAAAAATCTACTTTAAGTGCTTTATACATTGTATATTGTATTTTTCACATCTTTTATTTTAATTAGAGTAATTTCGATTTGAGTTACTGTTTCGTCAACATTCTTTTAACTAAGATTAGAAACGGTGCTTAGTATAATGTCTTTTAATCTGATTTTATTGAATATCAGACAATATTTACAAAACATACTTTATCTGGCCTGGATATATTCGTTTAGGTTCTTAAGGAAAATTACGAAGGAGATTGGTTGGTGATCCATCAAACAATTTCTTCATCCTTCTATCACTCTGGTACTATCAATCTTGATTTTATCTTAGACTATGGCGGTTTAAGATTAAGTCAAGATTGATAGTGTTATGAACGTGGAAGAATCATAAACTTTTGGCATAAATGGTGATGCCTATGATTAAGTTTGAGCGTTTTAGAGTTTAGTTTATCTCGATATAACATATTTATATAATCTTTAAAAGTATTACATATGAAAAAAAGCGCCAGGAGTAAGCAAAGGCATAGAAATGATATGATAAATCACCATGTATTCTAGATTTCAATTCAATGTCCAATAAAAAACGTCAAATTTATGTTAGTTAGCCTATAATTAAAATTTCAGAAAAATAAAACATGCATTTTTTTCTTTACAATGGTGGAAAACACCATGAGCCTCCTATGAAAAAACCGCACTTTAACGAAAATTGTTTCGGCGTAAAGAGGAAATCTCGCATTTACAGGGTGAAATGACGCTTATCACGATAAGTATCAGAGTATATTAACCCTTTACACGGCGAGAATTCCGGATCAAGTTAGGGTAAAAAGCACCGGCACTCAGAGTGCCAGTACTTTTTTTACCGTAAAATCCTTTTAAGGCAGGAAGTAAGCAAAGGCATAAAAATGATGTAATAAATCACCATGCATTCTAAATTCCAATTCAATATCCAATAAAAACGTCAAATTTATGATAGTGAGCATATGATTAGAATTTCAGAAAAATAAAGTATGCATTTATTTATTTATTATTATTCTATTTATTTATTTATTCATTTTTTACAATGGTAGGAAACACCATAAGCCTCCCAAGGAAAAACCCATACTGTAACGAATATTGTTTCAGCTCAAAGAGGAAATCTCGCATTTACAAGGTGAGATGACGTTTAGCACGATAAGCATCAAAGTATGTTAACACTTTACACACGGTAAGCATTTTGGATCAAATTAAGGTAAAAAAGTACAGACAATCAGAGCGTCAGTACCTTCCACCGTATAATCCATTTCTACCGTAAAATTTTATAGCACAAAAAATCTGGTATACGATAATTTTTACAGAAATATTTGATCACGGGAATTTCAGAAAAGTAAAATATGCTTTTTTTGTTTTGTTGCAATAGTGGGAAATACTATGCGCATTTTACATGGATAAATACACACTGCAACGAATATTATTTCAGCTCAAAGAGAAAAGCTCGCATTTACAATGCAAAATGACTTATCACGATTAGTATCATATTTTATTAACCTTTTACACACTGTGAAAATTCCGTATCAAATTCCGGTAAAAAGTACCGGCATTCAGAATACCAGTTCTTTTTATCGTAAAATCCATTTCTACCGTAAAATTTCATAGAACAAAAAATCTGGTATACCATAATTTTTACAGAAGTATATATTATTAAATCATTGAATCACTCTAATCAAATAAATATTACTGCAAAAAGTATTGCATAAAATTTTACGGATTCTGATTTAAGGGTGCTATTTGTAATGTGTGCCAAAAGGGTTGGGTTCCTTGGGTTACGTAATGTGTGCCAAAATGTGCACTATAGCCCCACTTTTTTCTAGTAATATTTTTGGGATTCAAATTGGTTTTTAAAGAGAAATTCATTTAGCTTATGGCTTGAAATTAATTTGATTTTTAAGACAATTGTTTGGAGGGAAGGTAGGTGTTTTCTTTACCTACTATAAAAATTAGCCGTTAGCTTGTATTTTTGTGCTTTTAAGGAATCAAATTTATAAATTCTGTTTTAATAAATGAAAATACTCTCTATGAGAAACGATCTAATGAATGAACGCATGAGAGAAAATAGCTTCCTACTAGATACATTACGCTGACATTTAGTGTTACCATATTTCTGGAAAGAAAGCTCTCTTTATTATTACTTTTTATTTTATTTTATGAAGTTATGAGTAGGTGGCTGCACAAATCATAGGTGGAAAAATAGCTCCCCATTCCCCTTTAAATACTAATTAATTTGTTGGAAATATACTACTCACTACCTTATAAAGAGTTAATTAACGCAGGTTCTGATACAGCAGTACTTTTGATTTCTGATAGAGGGGATATTAAAATAAATATTTTAAAAAGTAAACATTAAAATGTAATATAAATGTTTCATATGTCAAAATAAAAACTTTTTCTTCAATGAAAAGAAGAGAAAGGCAATAGAAATAAGATAATAATAAAGATAAAAATGATTACTGACCTCCAATGATCATCATGCAGATTGTGAAGGCTTTTTCATTATCCGTTTCAGCAGCAACGTTTCCAAAACCCACACTTGTCATGCATGTCATTGTATAATATAAGGCCGTGACGTACATGGTACCTCTTAAAGGCCCTTTTGTTAGTTCATGAGAATTGTTATTTGAAGAACTAGTCTTATAATAAAAATGCTTTCCTGTTGTATTTGATAACTTCCACAGCCAACTATGTATAAAACCATTTTCAGCATCACTACGTCCTATGCTGTACCATATACAAGCTAGCCAGTGAGCCACCAACATGTAGAAACAAAGCAGTAGAATCAACATGGCAGCTCCATATTCTAGATATCTGTCCAATTTTCTCACTACACGACCCAGTCGTAGAAGTCGAACAACCTTGAGGGCACTAAATAAACTACCTATACCTTGCTGAAAAATAAAAAAAAGAGAAATTGAAAATTAACTTTTTCCTTCCATTTATGCTATTGGGGATTAAAATTGCAAAATATATTAAGTTCCAAAAAGAGAAATGTTGATCTATCGTTACAAGGATCGAAATCTCTTGTTACAAGGGATCTATTGTTACAACGAGATCTATTGTTACAAGGTTAATTGTTGTTGTATTTGTTACCTTACAAAATTTATGATTTCAAACTGTACTCATCAATATTTGACTACACTGTGAAAAATTCCGGATCAAATTCGGTAAAAAGTACCGGTACTCAGGGTGCCGGTACTTTGTACGATAAAACCCATTTTCAGCATAACATGTTACGGATAAAAAAAATTTATATACCGTAATAATTACCGTAAAATCACTGAATCAATTTAATTAAATAAATATTACCGAAACATTACGGTATAATATTCTGCGGTAAACGCGAATTTTATGGTAAAATGGATTTTATGGATGATGCACCCAAAATGCCGGTACTTCATACCGTAATTTGATCCGAAATTGTTTACAGTGTACTTTGAATGTGTTTATAGGGAAAATATTTCTGATCCTGAAATTGCATTTCTATCGCCCACAAACTGAAATTAACAAAGATACTTTTATGTAAGAGTAGTTATTGCATTTTTTTAAAAATTTTTATCGCTGGCACTTGTAGCCTTCAATTAAAATGTAAAATAATGAAGTAAATAAATCTCAACTTACGTCATCGTCGTGGTCGAAGGCATTGAACACGTCATAAGGCAGACACGAGAGGAGGTCGATGATGAACCAACTACGCATATAATTCATGCGGATTATCTTCGGGTCAGAAACCACTTCCCCTCCAGGCCCCACAAACGTTGTATGGAAGTTAAGGATAATGTCGATGAAAAAAATGACGTCGACTATACTGTCTAGGACGAGTAGTGACACGTCCTCAGAGGTTTTGTTTTTAAAGGCCACATTATAAGGGACCATGATGGCTGTGTAGAAAGTGAGGCAGAGGATAACCCAGTCCCAGATGGCTTTGAAGGCGCAATAGTGTAACAATATATGAGGTGGAGTTTTAGGAGCTTCTTGACGGTATTGAGGCAGGACATCGGAATTTAGACTTATCATCTAGTTACAAAAGAGAACAAAGAGTATTCAATTATTTAAACTTATAAACATACAATAGTTTACATATGGTTTACTGTTGAATAGTATTGTTATGGAAAGATTTTAAGTTGAATGTACACTCTATAACAAAAAAATCGACTCACCAAGAAAGAGTTGTCCGATTGAAACGAAAATTGGCGGATAGGAAGACAATGTACAGCAGGGGTGTCAAACTCAAAAGCTAACTTGGGCCAAATAAACAATGCTTAACTTTAGGTGGTTAACTTTAGGTAACTTACAAAAAAAAAAAATCAATGTTCATAGAAACAAATATTTTTATTTTGAATAGCACATTGTAATAAACATATATAAAGTTAAATTATTGTTTGATACTTGACATCTCTTCTCTGCTACTATCTTTCCTATTTCGGAAGAAATTTTTTTGGCCGAGACTACTTTCAAAATTGACCCAACATGAGCGTTATTAATACGGCTTCGGACAGGAGATTTATTTCCATTCATAACAGAAAATAATTGCTTGCACTGATAAGTACTTCCAAACATGGAAATAATTTCATACGCGAATTTTCGAGTATTTTCAAACATTGCTGGTAAATATTTGTAAAATTCAGGCATAACCACTTCAATGAATTTTGCCTTCAAATTTGAGTCGCACTGAATCTCAATCACTTCCATTTACATACTACTGAGTCTATATTTATTGAGAAAATCGACGAACACAAACAAAATTTGTTTTCCGAGGAATTAAAATCTTCAAACCTTGTTTCAAATTCCGTTCGAAGATTTGAAATTTTTTCTGTGTATTTTTGATACGATGCAGTATCCCTGGAATGGCAGGTGCCGCAAGTCAATTAGAATTTTAAATTTTCGCACGTACAATTTAAAATGATCCGTATAGTTTATAAATAAAGTATATTATAATTTCATATGCTAGTTTCCTTTCTAATTCACATTTCTAATTTATTTTTACTTTGCGTCGGATATATTGACTGGGCCACAAAAATGTTTGACACCCCTGATGTACAGAATAGTAAATGATTAAAATTTCAGAACAATTGAATAATTTATTGCAGAGTTACAGTAACAAGTTCAATAAGGTGTTGACGCGCCTTTAGCCTGGATACAAGCTGCCACACGACGTGGCATAGACCGATTAAGCTCCCGGATGGTCTCTTGCGGTATTTCCTGCCAAATTCGATTCAATTGTCGAACGAGGTCATCAACATTCCGTGCCAGATGCAATCGCCTTCCCATCATATCCCAGACTTGCTCGATGGGAGAGAGATCTGGTGATCTGGCAGGCCAAGGAAGAGTTTGACAAGCTTGCAGACAATTCATAGCAACACGTGCCGTATGTGGTCTGGCATTGTCCTGCTGAAAAACCAGCCCAGGGCGTTGCAAAAGGAACGGTAGCAAAGCAGGTCTTAGGATGTCGTTGACGTACCGCTGTGCAGTAAGTGTACCTCTAATGACGACCAAAGGGGTCCGGCTGTCAAAGGAAATGGCACCCCAGACCATAATGCCTTGTTGAGGGCCGGTGTGGCATGCAATAGTGAAGGCAGGATCCCCCCTCTGCCCTGTGCGTCTCCAAACACGTCTTCGATGATCGTCAGGACACAGTCGGAAGCGGGATTCGTCGCTAAAGACTATACGTTCCCAGTCGGCATCATTCCAGCCATATCTGTTCAAAACATTCATGCATACGAAATTTCAAAGCAATCGGATGATTGCTTCTTGGTGCATCGATTTTTTTCGTTGTAGAGTGTATCTAATCTTGGATCATTTCGCTTTTGTGGAGTTTAAATAACACTTAAATATATAAATAGTATTTTGATTTAAGAGCTAATTCATATTCCCCTCTAGGAAAAGGTTTGGATTGACAGTGTTGTTTTAACAAAAATGATTAAATGGGTCTGGATAAAAAGTTTAAAATCAAACAAGTAAAATATTATTTTATCTTGATTCTTGAAGAAAGACAAAAACAACAACTTACTGCAAATGATATTTTGATTCCTTCAAAGCTAGATGTACATTTTAGCTGAGAGCCCTACGTCATCATTCTATCTTTCGACTAGTTTTGCTTTAGTTGTCGTTGCTATTTACGCATCATCCCCCCCCCAACCCTGTAACTAATTGGTTACTTAAACAAATATTTACAAAAGATAACCTGGTGAATTCTGCTTAAACGACTTAAATTAAATGTGACAGAATTTAATGTTACATACATTAAATAAACGAGTCAAATACTTGTATTATTAAGACAAGTTAAATACGACACCGTTTATTGACTTTTAACTCATTTTTGCAATATTGAACGATGGCATAAAATTGTTCTATCTTGACTATAGATACGACCTGAGAAATTATCCTTGTTATATCTCTTGCACATTTGCACTGCAAAGGAGATAGAAGATGCTGAAAAAATCATTCGGAATTCTTTAGTGTTTCTATTCTTTCTCTGTACTGTGTTTAAATATATACCAGTGATTAAATATATAACAAAAATGCATAACTGCGATTGACATTGCTCATATTACTATACCTCTATTATTGATTTTGTTCTACACTTTGTGGAAGCATTTAATAAAATTTTCTTAAGGAAGAAATTAAAATTTTTTGAATTATTAACAAAAATTTATTTTGTTTTCAAATTGATGCACAATTCGTTGAAATAATAAATGTTATATTTTGTTGCAGTTTAATTTATCATTTGAAAGTTTCCAAAATTTATTTTCCATACTTACATGAGCGATCTGGGATTGTTTAGTGGAATCTGCTTTGATGGCAGGCAAATGAGAGGAAAATTGTTGAACAAAAACAGAACGGCTTTTCGTTACGGACCGGGCAAGACGGGCAAATTTGCTAAGCCCCACTGAAAAAGAACAAAAGTAATAATAAGAAAATATCATTAAATATTAAACTCCATAGGAAGTTACCTCGATTGTCATTTATCTGTCACGATGCATTTTTATAATTTATTTTCTAGTATAAATTAATGTTAATGATTTTTTTCTTCTCCTTCTTATTTGGTTATGGGATTAGAACTAAATGTAGAATTTAATAACTCAAGTGGCTATGCTTTGTGACTTGGTTATGGAGAAAATTGCCCTAAAAGTACCGATTTTTGCAGGTAAAATTAGCATTGTCAGTTCTTTTCGACTCATGAAAGCATATTTTTTGGGCTATGCACACTGCAAATATTTATCGATATGAAAACTAATAAAAGTTTGCGATTTTTTCAAAAAATAAATCATTGTTTCCTGTAACATATGTTTTAATAAACAGCAAAATAGACAAAATTTGGGGAACTACTATTTCTCTTTAGTTTTGATTAAATTTGTTTTATTTCTTCCTTCATTTCATTGCTTAACCATAATTTTACCGATTAAAGGCACTGGTTACAAATGCTTGATTACATAAGAAGGAGTGTAAATTACAATGCTCAAGTTATCTAATGCACCTGAGTTCATCTATCAACAAAATTGACGTAAAATGGTATCACCTTTGCTATAAACTATAGAACTCATCGTGATTTGCAAATGATGCTTTAATTTTCTCTTTTGTTAGGCATTGTTTAAATGCGTGGCTATAAGAAAGTATTGCATAGTGTGCATCATTTTGTTTTAAGGTAAAAAAAAGTGCAAATAATTCATTAATGTGTTAGTTTGAAATGCCATAACTAACATTTTATAAGAAAAAAACTTTAATTTTTTAGTTTGTATTAAAATAAATTATTTCATATTTAATTCGCTGATATGCAGCAAACAACACTCGTACGATTAGAGCAAACTAATTATATTATTCAGTTCCGAGAGATTTATAAAAATCCAGCAGTTTTTTCCGAGTATATGGGGAATCCAATATCCAAAATATATGGGGAAAATATATGGGTATAAATAATATATATGATAATATACGGTAATATAAGGGAAAAAATTCCGCAAAAACAGTACAAATATCATTAATTCGATAATAATACGACCATCTACGTCTTTAACTCGCTAGACGTACAGTGCGCAAAAAAATATGCTGACTACTCTAAATAACTTTTAATGTAATGATCGGATCTTCACGTTCTTTAACTCAAACTTTATGGTTCAAAGGGGTGACCTTAAATATGCTAATTAATTAGTACAGATGTTATTCTAAATTACGAAATCACACACAAAAATGCTATTTCTCAGAATAAACATACCTTTTTTTCAACGAATTCAGATTTTGCATCCTCAAAATATAGAGGGTAGCCGCAATCTGGGAAATATGGTCCCAATAATTTGATCAGGAGAGTGGTCCACAGTTTTTCACTTTTTGAGCATTTCACCAAATGATATTTTAAGTTATGATATCCGACACAAAAACGTACTTTTTTTGAAAAAACATACTCTTTTTCCCACGGTTTTGGATTTTTGACCCGCAAAAGATATAAGGGTAGCCGCAATCTAGGAAATATGGTTCTAATAGTTTATTCAGGGTAGCGAGCAGGGGGTTCCAATAGTATAGTCCGAAGTTTGGATCCCTTAATGTTAGTTTTACTTCTTGCGTATTTCACCATATCTCAAGAACTTTTTAAGCGAGTTGACAAATTTTTGCACACAGTTGTAAAATTTGTTTATCCAACGATAATTCCATGCGAAATATAACTTTTTTTAAAAATATTTAATATCTTATTTCAAAAAGTCGAAAAAAGTTTGAATTCCAAGGTATACAATTTTTCAAATCATTTTAAAAAATATAATTTTAAATGACAAAATACAAAATTTGAACGAAATGGATAGAATAGTTTCTGAGAAGCAGAATTTAGTAAAAATCGTATTATTAAAATTAGATTTTAGAAACTATTTGGAATTATTCGATAGGAACTATTATTATTATTCGATAGGAACTCAGGAACTATTTGAAATTATTTGATAAAAATTTATTCAGAGTGGTCCATTTCTTATTTTGCTCACTGAGCATAATATTCCAACACTGAAAGGGTTGTTTGAAGTTTATTGACATAAAAGCTAGGAGTACTTTTCCTGCGTCAGTCGCTTAGTTCAAAAGTTACGTTTCACTTATTTTTAAACTGTGCGTATAATTCTTTTGCTTCGATAAACTTACTAACTTTGGGATGCATATGATTTTCGATCAAGGATGGAGGATCAGGATAAAAGATGCCAAAAATTTGTTCCTCAACAGTTTGAATCGTGTATAACAGTCAGTTAAAATATATTTAATGGTGACGCTGGTTCGTTCAACATTGAGAATAACTAGGCGCAAAATTCGCCAGCTCTCAGTATATGCATATGGATATATAGGGAATGATAAATGCACAGCTTATCTGGGTTTTGCGGTAGATAACTATCATTTTGAAGTTATCAAAGGCTGGTTGAATTTCTTGTAATTTATTATCAACGTATTTCAACGTTCCTTCAAGGACTTTTGTTTTGAAGATTTATGCAATCGTTTTAAGTTCAGACGTTTTAAAAGATTTTCAATAACATTTTAAGTGCTTTTTGCGACAATATGGGTATGTTTATTCCTTCTTAAGATTGAAATAAGTAGAAAATATCACATGACCGTTTTTGATTAGAAAGGGGAAATATTTCATGTAAGTTACTTATATAGGTATAGGCTTATATAGGCTTATTTTTTTAAGTAACTTACTTGAATACAAGCTTAATATTCATGTAAGTTACTTAAAAAATAAGCTTGTGGATCATATTTTTCATTTTTACTGCTATAATCAAAACTTCATTTTTAATTATAATTTTCTATTATATTTTTTTAATAAGTGCTTTTGCACGTGGATTCTACTCTTAAGAAAATGGTTAGAGACCTGCAAAATATGAAATAATACGAAGAAAGGATATATGTCTTAATAATTGAAGGCCTATGGACAAACTATTTCTTTATTTATGCACTTTTATCATTTAATATTGCACTCTAATTGAAAGAAACACTTATATGTTTATGCTTGAGTTCCTCGTACACTTAAAATGTCTTAAAATACATGTATCAATATAAGATTTTGATTTTAGATATTAAATTTTGAAATAATAGCAAAAAGCTTAGAAAACTAAATTTCAAATTTGAAAAAGAAATATAACAAATCGAAAATATCATGATGATCACTTTTTCGTCGTTTTCGGCCAAGATTTGGAATGTTCAAAACCAAAACCTTACCAGTTATTTAATATTTTACTGGCAAGGTTTTAATTTTTAACATAATCCTTCTAGTTGCAAAATATTTGGGACTCTAATATCTGTCTTGTAGTGCTTTAAAATATTAATCTGTGCTTTAAAGCATTCTATTGAAAGCATGCAGTATAAATAAGTGATCTATGGCAATGTGAAATCTATAAATCTATTGAATAGCATGCAGAGAATGTGCAATAGTGAAACAAACCTTTTTTTTTACCTTTCGTAGTCTCTTCCTCTAAGGGTTGCTTAAGGGCAGTGATGTCGCGAAAAGTGAGAAGGAAGAGAACTACCAGATCTTTCTCGTTCCTGATGGGGGCAATGTGGAGGAGGAGCCAAAGAGGAGTATCTGAAAAGATACAGGATTCTTTTGCTTACATATAATTCAATTACGAAAAATGTTCGAAAAGTTATGAGAAAAAAACCGATTTTATTGGATTGCTTTATGCTCGTTGTATAACTAAAAACTGCAATTTCGACTTTTAATTTTCATTAACAAATTTCTGCCAATCTGAAGTTAGAGAGAAAAATTTCATGCATTGTCAGAATTTTCCTTCTAAAATTACGGTTAATTAGCCGGCGACAGTCTGTCTATCTCATTAACCGTAAAGTGTACTGTTAGGAACATTTATTTACTTTTACAGGTTTGAAACGTCTCGCCTTGGTCTGATCGTTATGACATGGTTTCTAGTAGAACACCGAAGTCAAGCATCATTGGCTGGGGTCAGTAGGTTGGTGGATGACCACTTTGATCAGCCTGATTAGGGATCGAGGGTGCGCGGTATCGGTCCTCGTTAAACTGTTCTACCGCAAAATGCTCGAATTCCCGCGCAGGTCGTCTGGCTACCAAAGTTGAGCAAAAAGATCAGAATTGCAATGCATGTTTTCGGATCATCCTCAGGGATGTTTCCCAGACAGTCGGCAATAGCCCATTGTGCAGCTCTCGTAAATAAAGTACATACTCACCTACAAGTTTGAAACAGTTTACAACTGGTATGGTTAAAAAATGTAAATACAAAATTATACGGTTTTGTAATCGTTTGTAACAAGCATGGTTTCAAAACCGTAAAAATTCAATTTAACTTGGAGTTGTATATGAGTTAGGTAGTGCTTAGATTTTCGTTTGGTAATGGACATTGGAATTAGGTTGTGATTGAGTTGCGTTTTGTCAAGTGAACCATGGAATGTGGGTTAATTAGTTTATCGAGAATGCAATCTATCGTGAGAGATAGGAAATACTAGACTTGTTGTGTTAAGCATCTCTGTTGAGCTTCCATCAAAGTGTGAAGGAGAATTTCATATTCTAATAGTTAATGGTAAAAATAAAAGTGAAAAGTGCTGACTGAATCACCAATGGAAACTCATCATGTGTTGCAAGAATGGCGAATGCGTTGAAGGAATGTGAATTAATGTCGAATGTGCTGCAGGAATGTTGAAAGATTGTGATACGAACCGCCGATCAGGGAATCATGACATTGACGTATTAGCCCTCTCTGTTAAAGTATGTGCCCAGCTGGTGAAAACTAAGCTGCAAATCGTTATTTCACCACTTTTTCCGGAAACATTTCTAACAGTGTGGTTTCATAAAATATAAATTGTAGTGAGTAATAATTGCAAGATCTAGTAAAATTAACGTTCGTAACATATGTGTATTGAATGCTTTTCATTAAAAAATTAAGCGAATATAATTTTTCTCAAATTTCAAGTTACCTTTTATTATATAAAAGCTTGTGATATAAAATGAACAGATGCATTATCCTTCAAAAAGTATTACAAACATTGAACAAAAATTATATTAATTTTAATTTGAAGAAAATTTTTTTTTTAAATTCATGGTCTTCTCGAAAATTTCCCAATTTTTTATTATCTATTTTTATTTAGATTTCCTTCTGATAAATCAGTAAATATAAGAAATTTTAATGTTTATTTTAAAATTGAAGTATGTTACACATATTCTCCTACAACAGGCGAACAAATGTACCTTTTTTCTATAATTTCTGAAAAAAAACTAATGATCTCTTCTTTAATTCGTATTAAGCAACCAATGCTTGACAACACTACAAAATTAATGTGACCTCGCTATAATTAGTACTTATGTATATACTTATAATATATATTTGTAATTTATACTCATGATGCCCCTAAAACCACCTATGAAATGGAAACTATGAAACAATGCATTTGAAATACAATAACACTTAAAAGTTTGCGTATGTGATTGCCTTAATGCATTGTTAGAATCTTTATTCCAAAATTAGGTTAAAATAACCAACAGCCGTCTGTCCATTCAATTAACCGCAAAGCTTACGTTAAAAATATTTTTTACCTTTGCGGTAGTTTACAACTAGCATGGTTAAAAAAGCATGAATACAAAACTATACTTTTTTTTTTAACCATTTACGACTAGCATGGTTTCAAATTCGTAAAAATGAAATTTCATTGGACATTGATGGAGCTAGTTTATGTTAGGCAATGGGCATTGGGTTTAGGTTGGGATTGAGTTGTGTTTTATCAAATGAACCATGGAATGTGACTAAATTAGTTTATCTAGTGGTGCCATTTATCTCAAGAGATGAGAAAAACTAGACTTTCTTGTGTTAAGCAGCCTTATGGTGCTGCCATCTATGCATGAATGATAGTATCAAATTCTAATAGTATCTAATGATTATTTTATCAGTAGATTCTAATTTATTCATTTGCCTAAATAAAAAAATGCTTAAATTATTGCAGTTCCTAGAACTTTTGAATGCAACCAATAACAATTCTAAAGATTCATGAAAGAATGACCCAGTAAAAAATAATAGAGTAAAATCTACAATAAAAATAGTATGCCAAATCTAAAATAATATTAGATATAATATTTAGGAAATTCCTTACGTACTATAAGCTGTATTTCAAATTTTTAGCTGCTATTTTTAAATAAATGTCAAACTATTCTTTAAAATTCCTCCAAACGTTGTTCATACTTTAAAAATATCAAATATTTAATAATTCTAAAGAATTTATACCCATCTAATGCGGTATTATGTGATTCTAAATATATTGTTTAAATTTAAAAAAAAGGAAAAGATAGCAAAATTATCTTCCTTTTTTGGGATTAGTATAAGTAATCTATTCTTAGTAAACAAAAGCTTAGTATTAGCTTAAATTTAAGTAAAAACAAATGACTGAATTTAATAACTATAACTAAAAGACACTTGGAAAAAAATATGAAATTTATGCATTTCGTTAATATTTCTTTACCGTTGTCCCATCCTAAGCCGGGAGACTTCCTGCCTAGACTACCGGAATCTGCTGAGTCTGGAGATCGAGTCGCAGGAAGCCTGGCTAACACACTATCCAGCTTGCATCCTGTAATAATATAAAAAATCCTTTTCAATCTTAACATTTTAATACGTATATTTTTATTTTTTAAAAAAAAAAACTATTAATATGCATACAAGTTTCACACATACAGTTTGCAAAATAAAAAAAGGAGATCTAGAATAAATTATGATCTAATGATTTAATTACCATGTACTAGAACTCAATTTTAATGGAGTGTGATTCCCACCTAAACTATGCTAATTACTGGAGCAGACGAAATTTTAAGTTATTGAATCGTATACAAAAACATATTTCTTTTGAATAAACACACTTTTTTTTCGCCGGATTCGGTTTCTTGTCTTTCAAAATATAGGGGATTGCCGCAATCTGCAAAATGTGGACCACATAGTTTAGGTAGAAGAGAGATCGAAAGTGTGGGTTCCTTAATACGAATTTTCTTTTTTTATGTATTTCGTCATATCTCTATCTATTTTGTCGTATATATTGGAGCGAATAAAAAAACTTCACACAATTATAAGGCTTGTGATGTAATTTTCGTAATTTTTTCGTTCATTTGGTAACAGTTTACCAGAACTTCTGGTTTTCAAAATCATCGTTCTTATTATCACTCATTTAGTCAAAAATTAAGTAAATTTCACCGGATAAATGATTTTTTATGCAATGCTCTAAGAAATCCTGATAAAATTACCAAATACTATTTATACATTTATTTTTTGTTTATTTAACCAAAATCATTACTGATGTGCTTCGTAAAATTGCTGAGCTTTTCGGCATTCTCCTAAAGACAGAAACACGGAAAATGTTACCATATGCTGTTAGTTTTTCCATACTTTTTTTTTCAGTATAGATTTACAAAGAATGTAACAGTTTTCAGGATTATTCAGTATTTTCATTCAATTTCGAGTTATAACGTTTTTGTGATAAAATCATGAGAACGCAAAATCAATTAAATTAAAAAAAAAAATTAGTAATTCACTTTAAAAATAACAAATAAATCATTCTTATTGTAGTAAATATTGCATACTTAGTAAATGTTAACAAACATTTTTACCAGTATTGGAAATCTTTTCCTTTTTTTGATAATGTAAAATAATTGTTCGCCTTTTGCGAGTTTTAAACATGAGCTTTTTAATAAGAATGACTCCACTAGGACCTCATGTTGGTTTGAAACTCTTTTTTTTTTAAACAAAGAAACAAAAGGCAGTTGGAATAACTTGGACCATTTGTGTGGTGCTAAAGTAAGTGGCATATTGGAATTCAGTAATTTTTAGGTAACCTTTTGACTCAGAATTTTAATTAAACATATTTTTCAAATATATTTTTGTATTTTTTTATAAATTTAGGTCAAAATGTAAGCGAAAAATGTTATATTTAGCATTTCAATAATTTATAGTCATGAAATGCAGCATGAAACTCTGATGTCTTTTTCTGCGTTAAAGGTAAAATCTTCCAAACAATTCTTTTCAAATTTACAGTTATTTGAAGCTAATTTGATCTAAGAGAATCAGTTATTTCTTACTAAAATTACCCCAGTTTACAAAATCAAATATTGATTAATTTTTGCATATCAATGAAAAAAAAATTCAAACTACTTTTTTTTGGATTTTATATTTTAACACAAATATAATTCCGATAATCTAACAGATTTTTTTAATAACTATTAGACTGGTTCGTAAAATTAAAAAATGTCTAAAATATATTTTTGCTTGTAATTAGAGAGCGAGAAAAAAAATATATATAAAAGGGACACCGATGCCCAATCTGCGTCAAAGGGTTAATGAAAAGTTTAGGTTTTGTTTCATATCAAAATTACCTTTTTGCCTACTTTTATTTATTATCTATTATCATTAATTATTATTAATTATTTATTTTTTTTTCAATTTCTTTCTGAGCCTCATTTGTTATTAAAAGCGAAATTTCACGCAAGCGTTGAGTGTGGCATTTCTATTCTAAGATGTCTTCTGTCTGTGACTATTTCTGTAGTTTTGCTCTAGATCTAACTCAAAGGTGAGTTAAATAACTCGAAGATGTTAAATGCAAAAAAAAAAAAAAAAAAAAAAAAAAGAAACGTAAAAATATGCTTGATAAATGATGTCGATCTGTTTTAAGAGCTCAAATATTGATAACCTTGATTGCATCGGACAAATTAGGGTCTCTTTAAAATTTAGATAAAAGGAAACCGATACGTACGTCATCAAAAATTTGATACATCACATACTGTTGTGAATTGTTTGAATCTTGGACACAAATTTAATTTCGACAAAGCCAACTCTCTTTCCACCCTTGTCACATCAGTTCATCCTGTTTCATTCCTATGAATGCCAAATTCTTTGTTAACGATTGTTGTTATCGATTTCCTTGATTTTTTCCTCACTCATTTCACCATAACACTTGGAAATGCATTCTGCCCTGATTCGTCTTTCTCGGCCCCTAAGGTTTTTTATCTTTTTTTTTTTTTACTTTATTTTTAATTTTTCGCTGGCTACTTTGCGTTTTCTGTTTCACTTACGGCTAATTCTAGCTTTGTTTTTTAACTTAATTTATATTCCATCTTTTCGTTGGTAGTTTAACGTTTTCTGTTTGATATCTCATTTTATTTTTCTCAGTCACATATATTGAGTCTTGAGAATGGGCACCTATTTTTGAGTACTCGATACATATGGACTCTTATCACCTTAATAAATTTTTGAAGTGAATGAAGTTTATAGATCATCAAGATTTACTCGAAGATGCGTCGGTAATCGATGCAAGGGGTGCCTTGTCTGTTCATGTGAGTTAAAAATTAGAAGGCAGGAGGGAAGATCGTTATTACCTCAAGTAAAGTGGAAAAACTGTTCATTAATAATCTTAGAAAGAAAGAAGTTAAATTTTGAAATGATCAGTGATGTTTTAACTCTTTCTATTTTTCTAAAAAATTTTTATAAATGAACATTATAGTATCACATTGTTTTTCTCAAAATAATTTAAAATAAATTAGTTACAAAAGTTTTTAAAAACGTTCGTGATTGATTTTACTAAATTTTCATATTCTAAAATGGCTTACTTTTAAATTTTTATAGATAATGTAATACTATCCAATAATAGAGATGTTGATAACATTTGTATAGATTTTAATTTTTTAAAATAAAAATGTAGCACAGCTGAAAGTTTTCCTGGTCTTTCTATTATTAAGAATTGCTTTAAAATACCAAAATTTACTACTAATTTCGTTAATGATTTTTGTGATGACAAGGAATGAGGTTTTTTTCCCCTTTGTCTTTTGTCTAAGAAGAAAATTTTTTTAGTTAAACTTGTATTAAGTATGCTTTTATGTAAAACTTTTTTCACCAAATGTAAATTAAGCAGAATTTTTACTTTCATATAGTCAAAAAAAAAAAACTATAAGGAAAACAAGAATTTCTTTTCATAAAGCAAAAAGGTACGAAATGAGCAACATCAGATAATAGTTTTTTTAAGTACCGTTGTAAATAGTCATATTCATAATACTAAATTTTTTCATCGGTATTTTATGCAGAAAGAATTTGATTTATTCTGACATGCATTTGAATTGTCTTAAAATAATCAAATTTCTGCAAGAAATGCTTTTCGGTTTTTAAAATTTCTTAAGTTTTTAATTTTTACAGGCAAAGTAAAAATTAAACATGTCTTGAGAGCCACTCATGCCACTAATAGAGATATTCCACTAATAGACATCTATAGAGACATGCCACTAATAGACATCTATATACATTTTTAATTTTCAAACTAAAAATGTTGCATAACTGAAAGTTTTCCCGGTCTTTCTATTCTTTAGAATTGCTTTAGAATACTGAAACTTACTATTAATTGCGTTTATTTTTTATTTTTTTTTAGTTGATAAGGAATGAGGTCCTTTGTTCCCATTGTCTTATATCTAAGAAGTTTTCTTAGTTAAACTTTAATGAAGTATGCTTTTATGTAAACAATTTTTTCCACCAAATGTAAATTAAGCAGAATTTTTTATTTTCACATAATTAAACATTCGGCGAAAAAAAAAAGGCTAGGGAAAACAAGAATTACCTTTTAAAAAGTAAAATTCACGAAATGAACAACATCAGATAATAGTTTTTTTTAAGTACCGTTGTCAATACTCATACTCATAATATTAAATTTTTTATCAGTATTTTATGTAGATTAAATTTAATTTATTCAGGCACGGATTTGAATTCTCGTAAAATAATCAAATTTCTGCACGCGATGCGTTTCATTTTTTAATAATATTTCTTAACAACTAGTTTCATTTCGTTTCATTGTGCTTCTTTTTTTTTACTTTTTCTTTTTGATAAAACTCTTTAAAGCATACAGCCAGGAAAATGTTTTTACTTGCTCACTATAAATACAACTAACACAACTTCATTTCGAAATATATGGGAATGTTTTTGTTATATTTGTTTGTCTTTTCGTATTTGATAGACCAGTTTTAGTTTTATTCAGATTTGGAAATAAATTGACAATATTTTATTATCTTAGCTTTAAATAGTTTATAATATTTAACATATTTGTAAATAATAACTTGTAAATAATAACCAAAGAATGATAAAACTTACTGTGATTCTGGTTCTATGGGAACACCAAAAAGCACGTTAATTTGTTACCGAAGCAATTTAATAATGATTTTGGTAAGATTAACAATAAAATATTGTTTAATAATGTGCGTTAATAATAGGTAAATGAAGTAATTTTATCATGATACCTTAGAACAATGCATAAAAACCCTTTATTTGGTTAAATTTACTTTTCAGTTATGTATTTTTACTAAATGTGTAGTAGTAAGAACTATAATTTTGTAAACCAAAAATTCTGGTGAGCTGTTGCCATACGAACAAAAAATTTACCAAATGAATGGTTTAAGTTCGGTATATTTTGGGTTTTATTTATCAGAAATATCATAAAAGTTTTAACACGCTAGAACAATTAATTCTATTTTTTTTGCTTCATTCGATTTAGCTTAAAAATTCTCACTCTAAGCAATATTCCACTTATTTATATAGTAATATTAAATGCGTTTATAGGTTCAAGTACAAATCTGTAATTTTTATACATAAAAACTTGATAACTTTTGAACTACATTGTTAGAATTTTTATTTTAAAATTACCATAAAATTACCTACAGCAGTCTGTCCATCCAATTAATTGTAAAGTTTACGGTAAATAATATTTTTTACCTCTACTGTATTGAAACCGTTTACAACTAGTATGGTTTCAAAACCATAACAAGTTTAAGTACAAATCTGTTCTTTTTATACATGATAACATTTGAACTACATTGTCAGAATTTTCGTCCTGAAATTACCATAAAATAACCTATAGCAGTCTGTCCATCTAATTAATTGTAAAGTTTACGGTAAATAATATTTTTTATCTCAACTGTATTGAAACTATATTGAACCATAAAAAATGTATCTGGACATTGGAGATGGATTGTGGTTGAGTTGTGTTTTATCAAATGAACCGTAGAATGTGGCTTAATTAGTTTATTTGCTTGTTTCACCTTTTCCATAATTAGTTTATTTGCTTAGAGGTAGGCATTCCGTTATTTAATGGGCACTGGAGTTAGGTAGTGGTTTGGTTGTATTTTTTCATACGAACTGTGGAATGTGGCAAATGCGAGCGTTTTGTCTTCTGAGGAACCACAGTTATACTATCGCGCAATGAAGAAGAACCTTACACTGTTTTTATATTAAAATTCTTACTTATTGAAATACTATTTCACGTTTTGTCAACAAACAGCTCTAAACCGTTAAAACCATTTCCTTTTAATGCTTTTTAAAAATGATTTTTTTCTAATTTTATTTATTTTTTTACCTCTGTATTACAAGACTTTTACATGATTTAAAATTTAACGCCTGTTGTAATAAATGCGAGCTGAGACCAGTATTCGTACGACCAGTTGCCACTGGGATTCGAACTTTACTGAAAATAATAAGATTTATGAAATTAAGCTATAGCATGTTTTGTATTAATGCGTTTTCGGATTTCATGTGTTTTTATAAACGTAAATGCTATTTTCTCAAAACAGTGCGTGTATTCCATACTTGAGGACACGGCACCTATTCCGATATGTTTAAAAATTTAGCATAATTTGCAAATTATCGTTTTTTAATTTTTTTATTTCATTTGCAAGTTTAAATTTTTTTCTGAGAATAAAAGCCTTTTGGTTCAATATGCCATTTCGCTAATTTTTTTATTTTGCAATTTATTTTTATAATTAACAAAATTAAAGTGGTGCTTATCTTTAACATGTACAGTGTGCAAAATTAAAAAAAAAACGGGATAAAAATATAGTTGAATCTGCACGTTCACGTTGGATCTGCACTCAATTTTATAAATTCGAGGAAGTAACCTGAAATATGCTAATTATTTAGTGAAGACGGTATTTTAAGTTAAGATATAAGACATATAAACGTGCACAATCGAATAAACATACCTTTTTTTTTCAACGGATTCGTATTTATGACCCCCCAAAATAAAGGGGGTAGCTGCAATCTGGGAAATATGGTCCCAATTGCTTAGTCATCAGAGCAGTCCAAAGTTTGGATACCTTAATGTTAATTTTACTTTTAGTGTATTTCACCATGTTTCGAGAACATTTTAAGCGAATCGAAAATTTTTACACGCAATTATAAAATTCGTTTATCCAAAAATAATTTCTTGCAAAAAAATAACTTCTAGTACATATTTATTATATTTTATTATTTCATTTAATAATAGCCGAAGAAATTTGAAATTGTTTGGTGTATTACAGAAACTTAAAGAATGCAATTTTACATCGCAAAATACAAAATTTGAGCGAAATCGGTTTGATAGTAGGGGAGAATGGGGTAAATTGTAACATTTTTTACTTAACTATTTTTAACTAACAAAAAACCCAATATATTATTAGTATTAATTGACAGACGAGTAAAGTAGACTATCCTCTACTAGAAAGAAAAATAAATACCTTATTTTAAATGTTATTATATTAGTTATTAACAATTTTTGACAGTCGTGCACTTGTCCCCACTTACGGGGTCAATTGTAACAGTTCATAAATTCAACTAAAACATAGTTAATTATACATATTATCATAGTTGTGATATATTTTTTTATTGATCAAAATAGTAGTGATATTTTAGGAGTAAAAATAATAATGAGCAGAGACCTAAAGGGTTACTTTAAGGGGTTAAAAATTTTAATTTATGCGGTGAAAGGTGACAAATAAAATAATGCACATGCATCATAATATAAATGATATAGAAAACTATTGGTGGTTCTTAAAGAGTTAAGTAATGGTTTGTAAACATAAGATTATTTATTTTCAGCTGTTACATTCATCCTTTCGCTTATTGTTACAATCATCCCCAAGACGCCATTTCAGCTTCATTTGTTAAAAACAATGCTAGTTAATTAACAAGACTAATCTTTTTTTTTGAAATGTTAATTAAGGTGTCCACTTACATATTCGGTTAATCATTTTTATTTATTTAAACAAAATTACTTTGTTATAATATAATATTCTAATACCAAAAAAAGTACTTACGCAGAGTGAAAATATCTTTTGTGATGTAACTATTTCAAAAGTACGTAAAAATGGTTGCCAGCAGGGGTGTACATGTAGATTTATTAAATACACCTTGTGTAACACCTAGGAACCAAATCTAAAACCCGACACTCGAAATTTTTGCTATGTTACAATCGTACCCTGTTACAATTGACCCCACTCTCCCCTACCTAATAAATTTAATTTTAAGAAAGTCGCATATTTAAAATTCGATTTTTCAGAAACTATTCTATCGATTTCGCTCACCTTTTGAATATTGCAATTTGTGCAATGCAAAATTGCATTCTTCAGAAGGATGTAAAATATTTTGTACCTTACGTTTCAAAAGTTAACCGAATATTATTAAATTAAATAATGAAAAATCATTTTTTTGTTTGAGACATTTCTTTGGATAAACGAAATTTATAATTGTGTGCAAAAAGAAATTTAAAATGGGTTAAAAAGTTTTCGAACCATAGTAAAATACGCAAAAAGTGAAATTAACATTAAGGAGGAAAATCTTTGGACAGCTACCTTGACCAAACTATTGAGATTATATTTCCCAGATTGCAACTATTTGGGGAACAAAAATCCGAATCCGTGGAAAAAGGGCAAGTTTATTTAGACGAAGCAGTTTTTGTGTTTGATATAATAAGTTAAAATATCGTCTGCACTAGTTAATTAAATTAGCATATTTGAGGTTACCCCCTCGAACCATTAAGATTGAGTCCTAGAACGTGAAAATCGAAGTTATACAGGTCTGTTTTTTATTCTAATCTGTTTTTTATTTTTCGCACTGTAAAAAGTTTTTTTCTTCACACAAGTTTTTTTCGTGTTTAAACGACTTTAAATGGCCGGGAATTAATAGGTCAAACAAACTATTGCACACATATAAAAAGATTAAAAATGTCTTTTTTTAATCGAAAACGAGTTAAGTTTCAAGATTGTGTGGTATAAACAATTCACCAAGCAGACGCCATCACAATTCGAAAGAATATTAAAAATTAATACGCGAAAATGGGTGTTGAAAAACATGCATGAATCTCAAGAGACTTAGAAAAATAGGACTAACATTCATAAAATAGGACTACAATTCAAAGCCAGACAAGTAATGACACAAATACTAGACATGATAATTTTTATTTTTCATAAATATAAAAAGCAATATAACTTAAAAAGCAAATATGATTATACATTTTCATAAAGGAAACTATAAATTTTCGAAATATTTTGCAGAATATGAAATTTTATAGCATTAAATTATTTTTTTCATTCACTTCTTCTAACAATGAGGATAACTTATAAATTATGCCTTGTGAAAGAATTAAAAGCTTTTTTTTATTTCACATTTTGCAATAATTTCTTTTATCCAGGATTTAAACACTCATTTTTCTATAAAAGAATGTTTGTGCGTTTGGGAACGATTTTCCTTTTTTCAATTTTGAGTTTTACTTATTTTACTATCAATTTCGAGTTTGAAAAAATTTCAACTCTCTGGGAAGTTATTAGTTTCTCTCTATTCCTCGAATCATAGTTATAATGTCAAGTCTTCATTTAGGTAATATTAAAACTATTTCAAGTAATAATTTTTTTAAAAAGAAAATTCCACTTTTAGAAAATATTTAATGTTTAGGAGAAGGAAATTTCTTCGTGTTATTAAAAAAATCAACAAATCAAATTTCAAGTGATAGAAATTATAACCAATTAAAGTTTATGGTTTGGGCTAATATTTTAAAATTTCATCGAATTGATTGTAGAAGTTTAACTGTTTATAAAGGTGTGCAACCAAAAATAAATTATTAGAAAATGAATGGTTAGAAACTGATTTTGATAAATTTTGGGAAGCTGATTTCAGGAAAAATAATGCAAAATTCTATCACGTACCATTTTTTTTATAAATTGAAATTTGTACTATAATCACCAATCCTTTCGGAATCCTTTTTTCCTGCTCACAGAAAAAGAAATTCTTGTAAAATTACCGTACAGTATGGAGAGACATTTCTGGTAAGAAAACAATGTAATTCTGGATAACAAAACTACAGGAAACTTGGTTTTCAAAATTATAATTTTTATTACCACACATTTAGTGAAAGATACAAAATGAAATTGCAAATTCGACCGAATAAATGGTTTTTATGCCATGCTCTAAGGCATCATGAAAAAATTACCAATTTTCATCATATATAAGACCATATTTTATTTTTATATCCGTCGTTGAACAGCCGATCCTGTTTTGGGTTTACGACTACTAATGTTCAACGCCGTAGTCTTGTAATTTTGAGCCAATCCAGAAGACAAGAAAACTCCTGGATCAGTACCCACAGAGGTATTGATTTGTTATGGGAATATGGAGGATTTTGCGACTCGACAGATTTAACGTGCATCAGTCACCATTTGCTCCGCCCAGCGGGGATCGAACCCACGAATTCTTGGACATGGGCCCAGTGCCCTACCAACCAGGCTATCCCGGCCATCAACCATATTTTATTGTAAATATTACCAAAATCATTACCAAATGACCGCTACATCACACCTTTAGGACTGATGACCTCACTTACTATAGTGCTATGGGATTATTACTTCACCCCACTTCGGATCAACTACCTCTCGTCTATAGGAAGAGTGCTAAACCCCATTCCTCACTATGGATGAGAGTTCAACCCCACAGAAAAGCTCTTAGTAGGGATGACGCTTTTTTATTTTATTTCTAGCAGCAGCACTTTGTATACATCATTCGCTGGAGTGTGAAAACACTCGGCCCAGACCCATAAGGAATAATAACAAATTAAGCAAAAATTTAAAAACAAATTTACTACAACTTTCAGCGTGTAGGCCGGTATGGAGTAGGAATGGCATAGCATGGCTCTTTACGTAGCATGGCTTGGACTACGCAAATGCTTCCTAAATTTTTGGGTATTTATTTTTTCACAACTATGGGTATATTTAAAAAAAATTGGTACTAACGTTTTAATCTGAAACAAGTTTCAAATGAATTTCTCATTGAAAAAAGTTACAAAAAATTCGCAAATTGTCCTACATTATATTTACCATATTATATATTTTTAACGTCGCATGGTTAGACTAAATAAATGCTTCTTAAAAAAACTTTAGCATTTTTCTTCGCATCTTATTTTTCATCATATTTTTAAAAAAATTGACGCTCACTTCGTAATCTGAATGAATTTCTTATGTAAAAAAATTTCCTTTGGAAAAAATCCCTTTTTATTTTTATATGTATGCTCTTAAGGTATTTTTGTTTGGAATAAACAAATGCTTCTTAAAACTTTTGATTACTTATTTCTTGACAGATATAGGTATTCTTGGAAAAATTGACGCTCACTTTGTAATCTGGAACAAGTTTTAAATGATTTCCTCATTGCAAAAATTTATAAGATGAATTTACAAAATTTTCTCCATTATGTTAACCATATACACCAAAGAGCCGTTACATTATGACCACCATCCATCTATAACAATGGGCTCACCCAGGTTTTCATGGTTTCTCACCCAGGAACAATGTCTTCATGGGGTACATTAGGACCCATAATCCTCATAGGACAATCCCTGACGTCTCTAAGCTACTTGAACATAGTTGCAGACCAGGTTCACCCATTCATGGCAACAGTTTTTCCTGAGGGGGATGGTGTTTACCAACAGGATAATGCACCGTGTCATAAGGGTCGTATCGTCGAGGAACATTCTAGTGATTTTCAAGTCATCCCAGCAAAAACATAAGTTCTGGCCATCTTCGAAATTACTGACGGTACTGATTGAAAAGTGAAGGTGCAAATTACTGTCAGCTGGGTTGATTGCTGGGCCACCCTATGAACTTTTGCCAACATTGTAGGAAGTGTTGGGCCTGTACATTACAAACAGCCGCATGCCGTCAGTCTGTATCTACCCAATGGGCCACCAAGTTAAAGTTGTCTGCTGCCGCCAGTGAAGCGGTCGAGCGAGTAACTGTAACTGTGAATTTATTGTTTAGAAAAAGAAGCACGTTGGATTCTTATAATTTTCAAAAAAGGTAAGGTTTTATTTTTTTCTATTACATTGAAGTTATTATTTTAATCATTTTTGATTTACTATTGTTCAAATATGTTTACGACGTGCAGATTTCGGTTTACAAAGAACCGCGTTTGAAGTGCTGTTTTGGCGCTATGTTTTAGATTGGCAATCATCTTTATTCAATTAATACATCATAATTAACACCTTTCTAAGATAGAATAATAAAAAATATTAAATTTAATTCAATGAAAATGTACAGACAAATGTTTTATCAACACCAAGATCGCCGCCAAATTTTTAGCGACAATCGAGCAGTAGCACGCCAAAAACAAATATAAATTCTGTTGTATGATGACTCTTTAAGTGCAATTCATAATATGTTGTAGCATATGATATAAATCAGGTTTATCTAAGTATATTATGAAAATAGGTTTGTATAATAATCAAGAATTTTCATTAAAACTTATTTCTTTATGTTAAATAATATTTAGATTTTAGTTAACTAATTGCTGTTAGTAATATTAAAAATTGTTTCTGTTATATGTATTTCATTTTAATGAAATTTTTGAGCTAAATTCAAGTGTAAAAATAGGTAAAGGTTTAATAATTTATACTAAATAGTTTAAATTAAGATGAAAAATTTATTTGTACATGTTAATATAAATAATTGCGAAGAATCGTGCTGTGAATTCTTAAACAACCTAAAAAAAATATAGATTATGGAAAGTTTTTTAGCACGCAGTTGCTCATACTTAATTGTATATTGGCTAACCCCACTTATACAAAAAAAAAATATTACAAAATTCTTTTATATTTTGAAATCAATGTTAAGTTACTTCATAATTTTTGTTAAGAGTTAAGTGAATAATGTTTTTATTGTGAATTTCAAGTTAATATTCATATAAAATAATGCCCGATTTTTATAGGGATTACAAAAATATATAAAAGTTCAATACAATATGAAAACAACATTCATACTCAATAAAAATAACAAACAACTCTTTTTCTATTAGTTTTAAAAATGTTAGAAAACCTGTTAGCGCTCTCCATGAATTTCTATAGGTTTTCTTATTTCTTGCTGTGTTTATTATTAATTTAATGAACTCGCACTCGTATTGGTAACATGCGATCAAAATTTCTACTTTTCGACTAGTTAGAGTACTAAAATCTACAGGAGCTCTGTACTTGTTGACAATTTAAATTACAATCATTTCCTGACCGCTATAGACAGAATATAATACCATTTTATTTACAAGTACAACTTCTTAAAAGGATGTTTGACCACTTTCGAAGTAGTCGAGGTGCTTCAAATTTAACTTGTATTCTATTGAGAAAACAAGTTATAACTGCTTCCAAATCACTGAAAGCTAAAATTATAATAATTTTTTGCAGAGAATCTTTCAGTGGAAATAAAAGTTTTTCAATTAACTCCTTGAAAGATTTTCAATGCTAACCTTATATTTTGTGATCCTAGAGCCGAACTTAGAAAATTTTGTTGTTTTATTGTTGACAATTCTGTTAAGAAAATTTCCTGACCTCCAAGTTATTTTTCTCATTCTAATTTCTGAAAAATATTATTCTAATTTTCATTCAAACGTTTTGAGTGCCGTTGTGTAATGCTTTTTAAATTTTTGCTGAAAGTTAAGCGAAATTTTTTTTACTGTATATCTCAAGTTAATATTCACATGAAAGTAAGACTTTTTTTTTTCTTTTACCTCTTTAAATGTTAGAAAACCTGTGCCAGTCCTCCATGAATTTCTGTAAGTTTTATTACTTAATGTATTTATTATTTATTGAATTATCTCGCTTTCATGTTTGTAACAATGGTAACTTGCAATTGAAATTTCTACTATTTTCCAACTGAGTGAAGTACTGCATCTCTGTTCTCATCAACTTCACTTTCCAAGTAGCTGAAGTGCTCCAAATTCAACTCTCATTCCATTGACAACTTACATCTTATCACTTAAAGGAATTTTTTTTTTCTTAAACTGAATATCAAATCCTTATATTGAGCTTTGTATGGAAGTGCTAGACTAATATAATTATTAATAATAGTTTATTAGACACAATATGCTTTAATATTAGATTCCATTGAACACTAATTTAAACGTAAATTTACGAGTAGTTTGAAACACGGCTTAACGAAAAAATCTAGCCGCTTTTTTTATTGATAATTTTCTTATTTTATTTTCATAATCTGTTTTGGCTTGAGCAAAATAGTTGTTGTTTGCCTGTCAGTCTGACCACAGCAAAGTGAGGGTTTAAACGCACATATTTTAAATTATTGTACTAGGGGGCGAACCATATGGAAACGACAAAAATTTTATTATAATCAATTTGAAAAGTTTTTTTCAAAATAAATTAAATTTCAAAAATGACTTTTATGTGAAACTGTTCTATTTTACATAAATTAAATTGAGAAAAGCAACTATTACCAACCAATTCCCCTGATACAAATTTTTAAATTTATTAATAGTTAAAATGATTTATCAATTAACTTATTTTTTTTTTCATCATCTGCAGAATCTTTGATGTGCATAAATAATTTAATATTATTTTGAGAAGTAATATTTTAATTATTAATATTTGAATTATGATTTTAAAGAAGGATTAAGGACATTTTAATGTATTAAGCGAATTCATTTATAAAGTACAGTGAATTCTCACTTATGCACCAGTCTTTGGGACCAAGAGAAAAAGCGTATAAGATTTAAAAAACAGTAAGTTCATGCAAATAAGAAAAGCTTCAGATTCAGCAAAAGCTAAATTTACAATAATTTTTTGCCGAGAATCTATTAGTGGGAATAAAAAAATAAATTTCAATTAACTCTTAGGAAGATTTTCAATGCTAACCTTATATTTTGTGTTTTTTTTTATTGTTGACAATTCTGTTAATAAAATTTCCTGGTCGAAAAGTTATTTTTCTCATTCTAAATTTCCTGGCCTACAAGTTATTTTTCTCATTCTAATTTCTAAAAAATATTTTAATTTTTATTTAATCTTTCTGGGTGTCCATTGGGTAATACTTTTTAAATTTCTGCTAAGAGTTTACCGTAAAATATTTTTACTGTATACAAGGTAATATTTACATAAAAATATGACCTTTTTTTTCCTTTTAGCTTTTCAACCTGTGCCAGTCCACCATGAATTTCAGTAAGTTTTTTAACTTTTATCATATGCAGAATCTTGGATGTACATAATTAATTTAATATTAGGTACTTTGAGAAGTAGTATTTTAATTATTATTACTTGAATTATGATTTTAAAGAAGAATTAGGGACATTTTAATGTATTAAGCGAATTCATTTATAAAGTACAGTGAATTCTCCCTTATGCATCAGTTTTTGGGACCAAGAGAAAAATTGTATAAGATTTTAAAAACAGTAAGTTCATGCACATAAGAAAAGCTTCAGATTCAGCGAAAGCTAAATTTACAAGAATTTTTTGTGGAGAATCTTTAAGTGGAAATAAAAAAATAAATTTCAATTAACTCTTTGGAAGATTTTAAACGCTGACCTTATATTTTGTGATCCTAGAGGCGAACTTAGAAAATTTTGTTGTTTTATTGATGACGATTCTGTTAATAAAATTTCGTAGCCTGCAAGTTATTTTTCTCATTCAAATTTCTAAAAAATATTATTCTAATTTTTACTTAATCTTTCTGGGTGTCCGTTGTATAATGTTTTTTAAATTTCTGCTAAAAGTTTACTGAAAAATTTTTTTACTGTATATCTCAAGTTAATATTTACATAAAAATAAGACCCTTTTTTTTCCCTTTTAGCTCTTCAAATGTTGGTAAACCTGTGCCAGTCCACCATGAATTTCTGTAAGTTTTATTACTTTTATCATCTGCAGAATCTTTGATGTGCATAAATAATTTATTATTTTGAGAAGTATTATTTTAATTATTATTATTTGAATTATGATTTTAAAGAAGGATTAGGGACATTTTAATGTATTAAGCGAATTCATTTATAAAATACAGTGAATTCTCATTATGCTTCAGTCTTTGGGACCAAGAGAAAAAGTCCATAAGATTTTAAAAACAGTAAGTTCATACAAATAAGAAAAGCTAGATAGAAAAGTTTCAATAGCTGAATAAAACTACAAATAGTCGTGAATAGCGGCTAAACCTTCTAATTGTTTTTAATGATTTCGAGTAATGTTTTTGTCATCTCTGTTTTCGCATAAACTGAGTAATAGTAATCGCTATAGCTTTACATTCCTTGACCAAAAACTAACGTTTTAATTGGTGGTGGGAAAGACACTGCTAGATAAATTTTGAAAGCATATGGGTGGTATATATGGTGGTTTCAATATGGGTGGTGTGATAGATAAGACACCTTATTCAAATTCATATAAAAAAATGTCTTCCTAGAAACAATAAAGGTGAAAAAAATCCCATAGGGAAGAAAAATGAACTGTATTACTAGATCCAGTAACTTATTTCCTTTTATCTGTAACGAAGATTGTTTATTTGCTTTAAACTGAAAACTTTTTCTAAAAAATGGGATTATTTTTTTCTATTTAAACAAAAAATAAAATCAAAATTTTAGACTTTTAAAAAAAAATTGTGTGCTGAATTGAAATATTTATTTTCTGAATGATGCATAAAGAATTATAATTATTATTATTTTCCTATATAATGATCAAGGGCCTTTGAAAGGGTCACTGTATGTAGTTTTATATTTTAATAATGGTTATTAATTTTCATTTTAATCGTTCACTTCCCTATTCAATGAAAAAAAGTGTTATATTTATAAATTTTATTGATGTATATAAAATATTTTTTTAAAAATTTTATTAAGTACAGTAAGATTTTGATTGTGAAAACACAATCATATTTAAAAACCTACCTTGTTAACATAGCTTAAAAACGTGTAGGTTAAAGAGAAAAAAAAAAGTAACGACAAAGTACTGATTTGAAGCATCTTGAAACTAACCTGTACAATATTGAATGCCTTCTAAGACATTATTTGGTAGAAAAAATTTTTGCGATAAGAACAATTTTTTAGTCCAAGCAAATAAAATGCCCCGTAAAAGTTAAAAAATTCTTAATAAAATGTGTAAGTAAATTTAATTTATGGTAACTAAGAAATAATGTTAATAACACCTACATTTCACTTATTTATCTATTCTTCAATAGTACAAAATATTTTTATTTGGCAAAAATATATACACCTACCTTTTTAAAAACAAAAAAGTTTTCTTGAAACAGAAGTTTAAAATGTAAACACATTAGGAATCTCTAAACTAACATTTAATTGCGACAGAAGCAAAAAGATTATAGAAATCTTACGATTTTATGAGTTAAACGAGATGAAAAACATCAGAACCAGTTTAATTGCATATTGAAATGTTGAAGTTTTTAAAGATTCTTTTTTAACTTTCCGCCCTATAAACGGGTTGTGGTTGTGTGACGTGGGCGACCCTGCTTCACCACAGGTGCCCACTGGGTAACGAAATTCCCATTCCTGTGGCCAATGGGACAACCCCCCAATGCCTGCAATTTTTAAAAAAAAGGGAAAAAAGTCTATAATAAGGAAACGCCCATTGTAACGCTCCTGTCCTTGGGCAATCAAACAGGTTTAAATGTTTTCAGTCTAATTTTTCTCTGAATTATTCATTAGATTTAAATAAGTTTTGTTTCTTTTTATTTGTGGCCCATAATGTGTGTATCCTATTACAGAGTTTATTTGCTAGAATTCGAAAAGTATATGTTGAAAGTGGTTAATGTGCAACTCCTGCTATTCTAATCTACAGAAAATGACAACTAATTTTTCTGTATCAAATAAAAATGCAGTGTACCTCCTCGAGAAGGGCCAACCGTCCTCACTGCCCTTTGACGACACTGTCTGATAATATTCCTTTTAAAAAATTTTATGTGTAAATGATGATTACACACTTTTAAAATTATTCGTGTTAATAAGTTTGATTCAGATACCATTACAAATATTTACTTTGTTAATTCTCAACTGGTTAAATTTTTAAAAGATTTTTTTAGTATCAATAAGTTTATTAAAAGATTTTTTAAAAAAATTTGAAATGAATATTTTTTTTAAAAATATGTACCTTTCAATATTTATTTTTAATTAATCGTTTATTAGTTAATAGTTTAAATTATGGAAAAAGCCTTCAAGTTTAACAATATTTTTTTCTATTGCACAATGTTTTCTATTGCACAATGATTTTCTATTAGCATGTTTTTTTTCTTTGTAAGCTACAAATTTTTTCTCATTTTGATAATGGGTGAGAACTACTTTTTGAAATATACATGTAAAATAGTAGGTATAGGATGGTAATTTTACAGTTGTTAAGAATCGAATTCAGCTGTTACATAATAGTACACATTTTGTTAACTATTTACGGTGTTAATTAAAAGCCCTTTAAAAACTCGGTGTACCCTTTTTTTTTTTTAGGAAGCACCTTTCCCTTTTTTATTCCTAGGCATAGTAATGGAGTATTTAACAAATATTTTTTGTTAAAAGAAGGAACTAAATTAATAAAAAAATTTGAAGAAAAGAAATTTCATCAGAGATGTAAACAATGTTATTAATATTTATGTAAACTTTTAATTTTTTGTCTTACATCTATACCAGTTATATAAAGACATTACGGAAATCGTGACATTGGTCAAATCTGTCGTTATTCTTATCTAGTTCTTGTGTTTTTTATATGAGGAAAACATTAATTTCACAAAGCATCACCATTAAAGTAATTTAAGAATTTATTGATTTATAAAGTTATTACAGAATTGTAAAATTATCTGCCTTTTTAACTAGCAAATTTTGAGCAACCTTTTTTCATATGGTTTCAATTCTGGTTTCAATTCAATACATATTATTGTTTTGATGCCTATTTTAATATGAAAAATGTTGTAAATTTTGAAATTTTTTTTGTCAAGGGTATACAATTAAAAATTTTATCATAAAAGTAAAGCGAAAAAGAAATACTATTGATACATCCGTGCATGTAAGTAATATATATTTAAAAGTAATTTTTCTTCTATACCTTTCCTTGAAACAATAATTTACATTAGAATATCATAATTGTTTTAAATATTAAATGCAATAAAATTGAGCACCATAAAATTAATGAAGAAAAAACTGCATGTTTTTTAAAATTAAATATTTTCTGAGAAAAGGTGAGCACAAAATTAAACACCCTGAATAACTTTTCATTTAACAGTTAGATTTTCATGTACTAGTTGTCAATCTTAATGGGTTCGTGAGTCAATATTCAATAATTTCATTCAGAAAGGAATTTTATGTTCAAAATCTTTCTAAATTATAAGACAGGTGTATGTTTTGCATGGTGTTACTAATTTGAAGACTAATTTGATGAGTCAAAATTTATCAATGAAATGATAAAAGCAAAAACTTTTCGATAGAAATTTTAGTTTTAAAAGCTCATTTTCACAAAAATACTTATGTTTTTAAAATATACGATTTGCATAATTTTTATTTTATTATCCTCTCTTTCAGGAGAACTCTTCTGTGCTATTCCAAGTGATTCTATGTAGACAAAGATATGATTTCTCTGTTGTTTTTATTATTTTTAAAATTAAATTGAAATTTGTGTAATATTTGTATTGATTAAGGTTATGTCTTTGTATTTATATGTCTTTGTATAATAAAATGTTTACAAGAGACAATGTTGATTATTCATTTAACTAATTTCAGGGTACATTCAATTCATTACATGACTTGCTACATTAGTACATTTTTGTCCAATACACCTATTTTTTGTTAAATTTGCTGCAAGACTAAATATAATCAGTAAAACATGAATTCATGATCAGTATCGCACTAAATGATCATCTCTGGACAGCCTCTTAATATTATCGGCTGTAGGTTGTATTTATTTTTGTATAGGGTACAATAGTATCACTAGATTCCTTAAGAACACAGCTTTTATTTTAAAACATATATATACTGACTACAAGCTATTATAGACATATATATTGACTTCAAGTTAAAACTTGAAAAATTACTTGTGAGATACAGAATTTTCATAATTCTGGACAGCAGTTTTATTATTCTGCTTTTAAGTAGAATATCACTGTAAAGAAAAGATTATTACATATGTTTACCTAGTTAAAAAATGTATTGATAAGTGGAAGCATAGATTGTGCACAGCAAATCTTTAGGACTAAGGGGTTGAACTGTGTAAAAAATATTCTTTGCATAAAACAATTTAAATGAAAAAATTAACCTAGAAATATTTTCTTAGTTCATATATTAATAATTTATTCAGAAATGTATTTAGCTAATTAAATAAAAATTAGGTTTGTGGGTTTTAATTACTCCTGTAACTAGGTCAATGACCTCTTGTAAACCTCTATAAACTAAAGGGATGCTGCTGGGTGTATATAAATTGCTGGCCCTCAATTATTGATTCATTGATTACCCTCTACTGGAAAATGTCGGGCAATCACTCACCCAGCGCGTTTTAGACAGTAACTGCTGGGTTAGGTACTACCGGCCATCGATAGGCCGGTATTGTTGGCTCGACAGAAGGCCAGCCATTCACTTTAGTACAGTTGAAAGTGACTTTTGCCGGCACAGACCCGTCGCTTTAGCTGGTGGCAAACAGCAGTTTTGTGGAGCTGGACCTACAGATTTGTTTTTGCTGGGATGTCTTGGCTCCCAAATTCACCTGATCTTAATCCAATAGAGCATTTGTGGTCCTACTTGGAAAACCAAATTAGTGCTGCCACGCTACCCCCTCGCAATGTGAGGGAATTACTGGACCAGTTGGTGAGCGCTTGGTACCAGATACCTCAGACTACTTATCAGCACCTAGTGGAATCAATGACACGGCGGGTGCTAGCAGTTTTGAGGGCTGAAGGTGGTCTTACATGTTATTAGCAGGGTGGTCATAATGTAATGGCTCTTCGGTGTATATGCTCATAAAGCGGCATATTTTTGACTAAGCGAATGCTTCTTAAAAAATCTGTTGTAAAATATTGACACCTACTTTGTAATATGAAACAACTCTCAAACGAATTTCTCGTTGGAAAAAGTTGCAAGAAATTTCAAAATGTTCTCCATTATGTTAAATATATACATGATCTTAACGTAGCATTGTTTGAAGTGAAACTTGCTTCTTAAGCATTTTAGGTATATATTTCTTCGTATTAATGGGCATTTTTAAAAAAAGTTGATGCTCACTTTTTAATCTAAAAAAAGTTTTAAAAGAATTTCTCATCACGAAAAATTATAAAAAATTCGCAAATTGTCCTCCATTTTTCAACTATATATATCCACTTTACGCTGTATGGTTTGGACAAAACAAATGCATCTTAAAAATTTTGGGTATTTATTTCTTCACATCTATGGGTATTTTTTAAACATTAGAAGCTTTCTTTACCACGTTAAGAGCATATATATGATTAACATAATGAAGGACAATTCGTGACTTATTTATAATTTTTTTGCAATGAGTAATTAATTTGAAACTTGTTTCAGATTTCAAAGTGGTTTCTAGAAATATATATTAACGGAGGTCTTTTTGGAACACCCTGTACATGATATTAGCCACTCCGGCTCAAATTCCAGTTACAACTGGTTGATTGTCTTACTTCTCCCATCCTGTATCAGTCACCGAACTGACACAAAATATTCCGTAGACTGACGATAGGAAAAATTTCAATAGAATAAAAGAATTTCATAGTTAATGCAAATGCGATTTAGTTCTATCCAAAAAACCATGCCGGAAGCTGATTTGTCTCGATACTTGTATCAAGGTTTCCTTGTCTTCTGAGTCATGTTTAATATTGAAAAGTTTCAAAGTGGAATATTATAAGCTTCTCTTCCGAATTATGGGTTGGTTGTTCAATGACAGTGATATAACAAAATATATACTTATCCTTTTTCTCTCGTATGCAGCATTTAATTATTATGCTACATGCAAATATACACAAATAATATTTATACAAATAATTTTTAAACGCAAATAGCTATTTCAGGGCTTAGAAAGTTAATACAAAATTTTTCATAAATCACATGCTACTTAAGGACTAGAAAGTAAGCCACGCCAGTTCACTAAAAAGCCTCCAGTAAATTTTGAAACTTACGACCATAAACGAGAGCAATTTTTTTTAAAGCAAATATAGACTGAAAAATTCCGGACGCGTTGTGATTAATGATGAACTAGGAGCAGTCAACTAGGCTTGACAATAAATGTTCAAGATTTGCGCAATACTGTTAATGGTTACAGTTACGAGTGATAATATTCAAATCGGTGAGTTAAAATACTTATGCTTTCATTTTACTGTTTGCAGAATATTATCTCCCAGTAGAATTCAATTTGCTATGGCGTGCCTCTTTTGTAAATTGGACAAAACCTATTTACTTTGAAAGTCATCTCTCCTTTCAGATCTAAAGAATGTGTTGCGACAAACTCCGTTAAGCGGCCGTCCCATACAACTGCTTTATCGCCCATGAGCGCCAACAGCTAAAGATACAACCATGTGACCTATGACGTCAAATGTATCCCGCACGGTTGCCAGGGGCAACTACGTCTACTGATATAATATTACCGGAGAACTGCAGCTGGTTCTAATTCCTCGATCAGATAGAACAATTCACAACTAAAGAGTATGTATGGGAATTAAGATTTTGTGAGAACATAAGCTAAAAAGTAAAACCAACCCAAACATCATCCCGTTCTAACTTTCGAAAGTTGCTGATAAGATAATCAAAACAAAAAAGTCTGGTGACAATGAAAGCGAGGGATTAAATATGCCTGTGGAGGACTTTACCGGAAAAAATCTTTATAATTAGAGTTTGGGAAAACTAATGAAAAATGCAAACAATTTGATGAAAAACAACTTCGAAGATTTCTCTGGAAAAGTGAGGGAAAATGTGAAGAGTAGTTTTCTTACGTGTGAGCAATTAAAATGCGTAATGATATAATTAAAAATATGAGAAATATTTCGGAAATAGTTTTCCTGTTTCATTATAATTAATTTCTAATTTTATCACCTCTCTTATTAAATTAGAAACAAATTTTTCAACAAACATTTAGAATCTTTTTCGCACAAAACTAAATAAAAATGCATTTTATATTAGGGTAAGTAAATGTAAATTTGTTTCTATAAAAATAAGTTCTTTAGATGAAAAACTTCACATTGTCGACTTTTTTGAGATATGAAAATTTTTATTAATAAGTTTAAAAATGAATAGAAGACAAAATAAATATTTTATAGGCAAAACCTAATAATTGGTCTGAAAGGAAACCTAAAAAAATTTTCACTTTAGATTTATTTCTTGTACCGATTTTCTTTCTATTTCTTTGGTGTTTATGAGAAATTTTTGACTTGAAAATTTATTAAAATTTTGAGCTTTTTTTCTAAAAAATAATGAATTTTTTTCCGGGAGATGACTGTAGGGACCTATTATGAGAGCTAACTCTTCATATGAGAAAAAAAAAAAAGAAAGAAAGAATTTGTGTCGAAAACGTACGATCTTAATACTATTTACCTTACAATAGCGTAAGGTAATAGACATTAGAGGAATTCGGCTACTTTTTAAAAACAGAACGTTTGTAAAGCTAAGAAATATCCTTTAACTTCTTCCTTCTTGCAGAAAATTGAGTATTAGGGAGACATTTTTCATTGAGTATTATTCAAAGCTGTTTTAATGCTAATCATTTGGTCTGTCGGTTAATTTGATATATCTATAGTTGTACCATTTGTAACAGTATGCGAGTTAATATGCACATTTTACAAGCAGCTTTTTAACTTGTTTTTAACAAACTTCAAAATGTGAGTGAGTTATATATTTTAATTAATAAGTTTTACATCAAGTAATATTTAAGCCCTTCTTAAGCTTGACTTTCAACTTTGTTTAAGCTTCATTGAAATTTTGAAACCAATTTTCACGAAGACACAACTTTCTTTAATTATAACGAAGCTTAAAGTAAACCATTCCTGTTACTGCCAAATGACGGCCAAGGTTGTCATACATTTTAAGACTTCACAACTTCACGATCGACGGTAGGATATTGGCAATGGGGTTCACCATTGCGCACCCACCACTTTTATTTCTCTGATTTGCTAGTACTCATCGCTCTGAAGCTTGGTGGGTTTCAAGCACCACTATGGTTATACAAAGTTCTTTTTTTTTCCAAAATTTACCCGCATTTTTTTTGAAGTTTTTAAATTGCAAAAGTTTTAAAAATTTCTTGCATTAATTTACCTTTTTAAATATCAGAAACAATTTCAAACCAATAAAGATATTAAATAGAAAGCAATCCTGATCCTGTATTTTCTTAAAAAATTTTATATTTCGATTCCCCTACAATAAGAATTCATAAATCTCTGTTTTAATTAACGTATTTAAGATACTTACACAACTAGATTATTTATATAAACGTTAAAATAAGTTATTAGAAATTATATCTCGAAACAAAATATTTCATTCATGCTGTTTTAGATAAAACTAAATTCCTTTTTTCTCGGAGTGCCGGAAGGTCTTAGTGACTCTTTTCAGCTCGGCAAAAACAAGTGCGCGATATGGAATTCTATGGCTTTGAGACAGCTTAGCATCTCTCTCTCCGCTAATCTTATTTCTGACAAAGACAGGTCTATTTTATCAAATCACTCCACCCTGTAGGTTCTGGGGGTAGAAAATACATTTCGAAAAGCATGCTGCGACTTGCATGCAAGCAACCTTCTTTCGCTGATCAAATCAGTTTCTCACGTATTATTATTAAAGTAAATGTTAAACGCGAAAGGAATCTTATAAATTTGCTCATTAGTAAAAACGTTAGTAAGGGAAATTTCTTCTTGTCAGCAATTTTGACGATTGATAATTTTGTCTAGACGTTGCATTAAAATATTTATTTCATTTAGACGTATTGTTCTTGAATAATAAAGTAATAGCAAATTTATTGTATAATAATATTTGTAGAAAGGTTTGAAACACGTTTCAAATTTTTATTTATCCGCTAAAAAGGTCTTTGGTATTTTTATAAATAAATTTTTTTTAAAAAATCGAAACCTTGAAATTGATAGCACAAAAAATTTTTTGAGAACGTAACTTTATATGAATAAATAGTGTTCAAACTAATGGTAATTATTAAATAAATAATTCCGAGAAACTGAAGAAGTAGGCTATTACTTGACTAAAAACTTCAAATATACATAAAAAGTAAATAACAATTGACATGTTTCAAGTACTTCAAAAATAGGCGCCCGTTTTCAAGACTTGCCAGACGTGAACAAAAGGAAACAAAAATGATTTGAAATATAAAGAGTAAAGTTACCAACGGAAAATGGAAAGATAAAGAGAAACAAAAAAGAAAATCCAGAGTAGCCGAGGTTAAAAAAAAAAGAAAGAAGAACACAGTGGCCGAGTGTGGAAAATCAGGGTAAAATGCATTTGATAGAGCTATGGAAACAAATATCGTTAACTAAGGAATCAGCATTTATATGAATAAATCACCCCGGAATCCTGTTAATGGAATTAGTTCCTCTCTCCATATCACGTGGAAATGTATTTTACCCTGATATTCCTCTCCCGGCAATTGAGTTAATTTTTTTCTCGGCAATAGTGGTTTTTCTCGTTTTGTTTCTCCTCTTTATATTTCCATTTTTCATTGGCAACTTTGCGTTTTAAATATTAAATCACTTTTGCTTCTTCGTATTCACGACTGCAAGTCTTGAAAATGGGTGCCTATTTTTGAAGCGCTTTAAACATGTCGACAGTTATTTACTTTTTATGTATTTTTGAAATTAATGAAACTTTTAATCAGGTAATAATGGTATTGGAAACCTCGAGTTTTATTGACGTGATAGTCTAAATTTGGGATTTGTTAAGAACAACAACTGATGGTTAATACATTCCTCTTAAGAGTGTTAAATAGAAATTTCATCTGCCATTCTTTCCTAGATGTCAGATCAATCACATATTGTTGATGAAATGGCATGCTAGATATTCATCCACTTGCGTTTAATCTGCTTAACATAAAATGACTTAATTAAATTCCTATTTATTTATTATACTTTTATTCCTAGCAGACTTAAAAACTTGAACCAAGATAAAAGAACTTTTTAAATTAATGATAAATAATTTTTAAATTAATGATAAATAATATTTGAATATGGAAAGATAACAATTAATTGAATCGTTATTTAATTATGTTTCCTAGATATTTCCATGAGTGTGGCTGTGAAATCTGTCATAGGGAATAAAAGATTAATATGATGACTTTGGCAGCAGTAAAAATCTTATTAACTTATTAAATCATTTGATTCGCTTCGAATTGAGATAAAGACATATTTTATATTTTACTACATAATCAGCGTTGAACAGCTGACATAATTCGAAGTTTACAAACATCAATATTCAACTCCGTAATCTTGTAATCCTCACTCTCGTAATTTTGAACTCAATACAGATAACAAGGGGACACCTAGCTTTCGTCAAGAACTTTTTGATACAACTAAATAGGACTTTTTTTACGTGCGGAGGAAAGCGCCAGAAATCTCCCAAGGTTAGCCCGACGGTAAAGGGACTTCAACCCATGATCCGCTCACTTCTGAGGATGTTATACGCCTACACTGCGGTCGGTGCGAGCCGGGAGCCTAATTCGTATCAACAAACCACCCTTGTGATTCGAACCTGGTTCACCTCATCGGGAGGCGAATCCCTGAACCACCTCGGCTCAAAAAGTTCGTTTTTGCACCATTCGAAGCAGAATGGAATTTATTATTTTGTTAAATAGTTTAATAAAAACTTTAATAATAATTTTTCATGATTTTAATTTTTCATGATTTGTGGCCTTTAAAATTTTTAAATCTTCAATTTTTTATTATTTTTATTTTTTAACATTTGAAACATAAATTTTGACTTTTATTATTAAAAGTATTAGTTTTAATTCTTTGTTCAAGATAAAATTCTTTTGTGAATCAATTATTTATTTTTTTAAATGATAAAGCAAGCATAATTTATTTGTTACATAAATTATGTTATTCATAAAGCGTGGTCCTAAAAATTTAATTATAATGTATATTATTGAATACAATTAAATAAGTGGAAAAGGTATACACAAACACCCTAAAAAAGATACAAAATATTCGTGAATATAATAATAATAATAAAGTTGCATTTCAATTTTCAGCTTCAGTTAATAAGTTTTTGATAACATAATTGTTTTAAAAAACTGTATTTAAAGTACAATTCAAAGGAAATAAATGAAGGAAATAATCAAATTAATAATGCCTGAACAATAAATTAATGTTGTAAATCAAAGAAATGGGCTTGCCATTTAAATATTGCCCTAAGCTAAATAGAAAATTATTTTAAAAATATGACCAAAAAAAAAGTATAAAGTTATTTGATGAAATCTTAGTATGCCTTAGGAATAAATGTTACATTTTTTAAAAGTAGAAAAAGAAAAATGTATAAGCCAGTTAAAGTTTCTTAGAATTTGAGTAAACTAGAAAATTTTTAAAATACTTTAGTAATCGTTACAGTAATTATTCTTTTCATTTGAATTGAAAATAAAGAAAATACAAGTCACTGAAAATGTAGTTTTTTAAGAGAACAGAGAAAAGTAATTCTTATCCCTAAAGGTGTTTTTAAGAAAAACGGAAACATAACTGAAAGTCTAATTTGAAATTTTTGAAGCAGTTGTTCAATTATATATAAGCGTAAGATTAAAACAAAAATCTATTTTTCCTGTTCACAGAGAAAAAAATCTAGTAAAATTACTTATACCGTGCGTGTATGGTTAGAACATTTCTTGTAAAAAGAACCAAAGAGAAAAAAAAAAAAAGCAGAATTCTAGCTAATGCAACCAAAACATACAGTGCTTAAACCATTCTTTAGGTAATTTTTCCGTTCATATGGTGATGGTTTACCGGAAATTCTGGTTATTATTACCACACATTTAGTAAAAATACAAAACTGAAATCTAAATTTAACCGAATGACTGGTTTTAGGCCCTGCGCTGAGATATCATGATAAAATCTCCAAACTTTTTTCACATTTACTACCAAACAACATGACCATAAAAACATATTTCATTGTTAATTTTACCGAATGTCATTACCATAGTACTTCAGTAAGAATTATCATGCCTTTTGTTTTAAAAATAGAGCCAGAAAAACAATAAACTTTACAATATTCTGATAATTTTAACCGTATTGTTTTTCTCAGGGTACTGTTTCAAAATATCTTTATTAACTACGGAGGCAAGAAAGCCATATAATATTTTAAACAATTCTCAAATTCGTTCATATTGAGAAGAATTTTCTTTTTATAGTTCAATCACTTCAAATTTCTAATAGTTTAAACTTTTATGTTCATAACGTTACTAAAATAAATGAGGTTAACTGTGTTTAATTAGTGAGACGACGATCGTCACAATTCAACCAAATCATTTCGAAATTTTATGGTCTGCATATCGACTTACTTCCTCTCAATGTTTATAGCTTTTTTTTATTTCATAGAGCTTCAGACTTCATTTGAATGAAATAAATTTGTTTTAATCGCTACATAACAAAAGTTGGAAATATACCGAAAGAAAATTCGATACCAGGCAGAATAAATAACATTAAAATGAGTTCAATGGACTTGTTATAGCTATTAAATTTCTTACATTTTTACTTGAAGAATTTGTTTCCAGTTTTTATTATCGTAAAATTTTAACATTATTAAAATCGCGATCTAATCAAAATTTAAAACGACAGTTAGATGCAAAAAATTGCAGAGGGCATGATAATGGATAACAAATATTGCAAGAATAGAAAAAAAGATACCTGACTTGTTAAAGTTTGATGCTGATAATAATAAATTTCAAATGACTTGCCATGATTTTAGATATCTTCGTCAAAAATTCACTGTTAGAATTTTCATTCTGAAATTACGGTAAACCTGCAGCAGTCTGTCCATCCAATTAACAGTAAAGATTACGGTAAAGAACATTTTTTACCTTCATGTTTTTAAAACCGTTAACAAATAGTACTGTTAAAAACAGTGAATACAAAACTATATCGTTTTCAACCATTTACAACCATCATGGTTTCAAAACCGTAAAAAATAATTTTGACTGGACATTGGAACTGGCCTTTCGTTAGGTCATGGGTATTAGAGCTATGTTGTGGTTGAGTTGTGTTTTATTAAATGAACCGCTAAATGCGGTTTAATTAGTTTATCTGCTTGTCTCACCTATTGTAAGAGATGGAAAATACTAAACTTTTTTTGTGTTAAGCAGCTTTATGGTGCTGCCATCTATGCGTGAATAAGAGTATCGTATTCTAATAGTGCAGGATCACAAATTGGGGAGTGCAGGACACTGAAAGTTCTTCATGTGTTGAAGGGAATGGAGGAAATATAGTGGTGTCAGCGCAGGGTCTCGAACCTCCGTTCCTTCGGTCATGAGATTGACAGATTGGCCCTCTCGGCTATAACATGTATCCCGCTGCAAGGAACTAAATGTCATCATTAGGTGGGCCTATTTGGTGAAATAAATTTCAGGTTGTTTAACCGTATTACGTGAAAAGAGGTAATAAATGGTTTTTTCACAGTTAACAGTTCTAATACCATCTTTTTTATGATCATTTGGCTGTTTTATTTGAATATGGTAAAATAACAATTAAATAAATTGTCATTTAACTATTTGTTTACTAGAATTTTGTAACAGTGTATATAAAGTACTGTGTATAAAAGTGTAAATAAATGTAATAAGTAAATGGTATATACTGAAACAATGCATCGCTTGAAGCGCTTTTTTAGTTATCGAAATATTTGTACTGAGCGTCGTTTATTATTCATAACTTCGCATTCCTGCAATGCACCGACTGGTTCTTTATCATGAAGGTTGAATGTTGCTGCCAATCGCTATTAGTACATTATTTATTTTTATATTTACTGCTCTTAAGTTTTAAATCACATTTATTATTTACTTTTATTTTTTAATGTTCTTATGTCTTTGTATTACACTTATCACTACCCTGTTGATTACTGATTCATCATTCAGATTATTGTAAATTATTCCTTCTATTTATGTTACTCAAGAATACTACTACACTGCTTCCAGTGTTATCATTCTGTACTCCCTCTTTATGTAACCTCCCCTCTTTTGATTCTCAATAAATTCTAGAATAAATTCTAGATTGTGAAGGAACTGAACTGTACTAGTGGTGACACCGGCCATACAATTCAACATGATGATTTTACGTGCTAGACTTCCACCAAATTTTTTACCCAATTTATTTCCATCCTTAATAGATTAACATACCCCCTATTTTTTATTCCTACACTATTTGTTAGATTGGAGGTGCGTGCCATAGTGCACAGGAACTCCGTTGCCCACTAAGCAACACATCTCGCCCTTGGCAGTTTTCGATTTGTTTAATGCTGAGAAACTACCTTTTTTCTTCTTTTTTGTCAGCTGGGGAAAAACCAGATTTTAATGATTTAACAAAATAATTATATGAAAGGTTCAAAATAAAACAACATCATAACGGGCTGAAATAGTTTTCTCTCCTTTTTTTATAAACAACTGTTAATTATGATTTTCACTAATTACGATTTATTCAAACATTTTTGTTTTTAACTTACTAAAGAAATGTTTAGTGTGTAAACAATTAGATAGCTATATTGTAATTGATAATTAAGTTAATTTAAAGAATGTTTTGTCGTGAAAAAGTTATTGAGAGAAGTTTATTAAGCAAATTTTTGTAATCAGTTATAATCAATCTGATAGGTACTCGCATTGTAAATGATAAGAAAATTGATCAAAGTAATTTTTTGTTGTGGAAAATTTATTTAGATAAGTTTACTAAGTAAATTTTTTAATCAGTCATCCGCAATTCGATAGATAGCTTCATTGTAAATGACAATAAAATTGATTTAAGGAATGTTTTGTTATGGGAAAGTTATTGAGAAAAATTTATAAGTAAATTTTGAATGAGTTATCCGCAATATGTGATGCACCTTTCTGACTTTTATTTATAATCCTGACAAGTTTACCTGCACTCTACTTTTTATATGGGGAATCCTTATCATTAAAGCAGTATTTATCTGTTTGTCAAACGAAATGTTGCGCTAAATAACGGCTAAGAAGTAAAGAAAATTAAAATAAAGTAATAGTTTTGGTATGATTATTTTAATAGTTATCCCAGAGGAAAAAACATTACACATGATACAGATAATTCATTTTGTCGGTTGAAAAGCCTACACGTAATGAACGTAATTTTTCTAATTGATATTATATAATATTTGATTTGATATAGAAAATTGGAAAATATATAAATTATTTAAACTTCAAAACTCTAATGAACCGTACATTTTAATTAAAAGAATACATTCTAATTAAAAGAATATATTTAAAACAGTCAAAATGGGTATTAAATTAGTGAAACTATTCGAAATTACGTTTTTATTTCAATTAGTTGAAAATAAAATTTCCCTCAAAAAATATAATTAAATAATAAACACGTTCCATTAAATACATATTTCCTACAATGCTTATATTTCTATTAATCATGTCAAAAACGAAATAGCAATAAAAATCACAAAATAAAGTTTAATGCAATAAAAGTTTTATTTAAGCGTTAAAGGTTATGTTTTATAAACAAAAAACACGCTATTTCCTTATGGTCATTTGTAAGTAGTCACTCACGAATGAAAAATAACATTTTAAAAAGCTGTCAGTGGTCAATATTCTGGGTTTGATTGAAAATGTGCGTGACAAGAAATGTCGTGTAATAGCTAAATTTGACGACTACTTTACAGATTGCGTAAGGCTATGGAGCCGGTAATGTGAAATTTATATTTATAAGATATTGATTTTACTGAAATCGTATAAGTATTGGTATTTGCAGAATACCTGATGGTATTTATTGGGGATATCTCTTTTATTTCTGTTAATCATTCTTTTATTTGAATAACTATGTTAGCTAAAAGAGAGTGGTTATTACAGTCAATGGTTTTTAGATTTTTATTCGTTACTACCAGAAAAAAAAATATTTTTAATTTTTATCTATATGTTTCATACTTAAATTGTGCAACTTTTTTTCATGGGTTCTTTCTGATTCTTTTATTTTTGCAATTTTTTTCATGATTTTTTCTTTATTCATGAATAAAACTCCTGTTCAATAATTATATATTTATACATTATATGGTTTTTGTTTGCGCAGAAATAATTATTTTCTTTATTTCATAAATTACTCGTTTCGTAATAATTTCTTTATATCATGAATATTTTCAATAAATAACTCTATTAGTTCTCACTTTTTTTTAAATACTGCTGTTTCTAACAAATTAATTTTCAATTGTACTCTGTTAGAAGTTTCACAGGAAAAGTTTAGATAACTAGTTATTTAATTGTTATTTTATCATATTCAAACAGAACAAACAAAAAACCATAACTAAGATGATATTCAAACTGTTAACTGTGAGAAAGACAGTTTTATTATCTACTTTCACCTAATACAGTTAAACAACCAGAATTTCATCAAACCAACTAAGCCTACCTAATAAAGCCTCTTAGTTTCTTACAGCTGGGAGCACATTATAGTTGCGAGAGCTAATCTGTCAATTTCATGACCAACAGAGTCCTTTTTATGAGTTTTTTTTGTACTACTTTTTTGAAACCATGCTAGGTGTAAATGGTTTAAAAAACCATTTAGTTTTGTGTTTTTGGTTTTCTTGACCATACTAGCTGTAAACAGTTTCAAAACCGTAAATGTCCTTTACCGTTAAATTTCGGTTACTTGGATGGGCAGACTGCTGCCGGTCATTTTACCGTCACTTTAGAATGAAAATTCTAACAGTGTCAAAAAGCAGATTTATTTCGAAAGAAAAGTGCATATATTTATAAGCTTTCCTTTAAAGTTTATTATGGATGTTGAGCACATTTAAACAATACAAATCGGCATGTCACAGAAAACCCTTACTGATGTTTAAATAGCTAAAATTTGATAAATAAGACTGAAGCAAAATTTAAATGTGATTCAGATAACTAATTCGAAAAGAAGGTAATTGTATAGCATGGCGTCGTATCAAATATTTGTATCAAATCAGTGTCAAATCAAGTGTATCAAATATTTGTAATATCAAAAAACTGATTATTTTTTAAATCTTTTTGTTTTATATGCAACTTCTGTGCTATTTGTAAAATTTAAGTAAGGATACATTGTTTCTTTTAAAATTTGAATGGAATTTAACATTTTAGGAAAGATACAAAAAAGAAATTATTAAGATTGCACATTAGAGTGCTTTATGCACGGAGAAAAAATTCTGATAAAATTACCACATTCACAGTTACCCCACGGTTGCCAGCATGTTGTGCTCTTTGGTGTTTCCATAGAGCCAGAAATACGATAAATTTACTCATATTCTAATAGCTTTGTTCATACTTTTTTCTCAGAGTGGATAAGATGTCAGATCCTATTTAGACTTTATCCCTAGACTTTAGTCAGAGACTTTAATATCTAATATCGTGTTTCGTAAACTGTTAATAAATTTATAATTTATATCATATTTTCGTTCCAGGTGAATCATAATATCGTGTAATAAAGTTTAAAGTGATTTAACTTGTATGATAATATGATTTAGCTAGGCATAATATTAAGTTCGCAGTAAATTTGCATGATAATATGGTTCAGTTTGACCCAGTATTAAGGCTGCCAAGATAGCATAATTCTGCTCATCTATAATTTTTTATTAAGGAAAAAACATTTTTCAAACTGTCAATCAGAGTAATTTCTTATTTTTCTTTAAAAATAGTTCCAAACTATTATCGTTATAGTTTGGAACCAAAAAGTATGTTTGGAGTATGCCAAATTGTGAAAAGTTCAACTATAAGTTACAATTCTATTACTGAAAATTTAGAAAGAAAATAATTTTCAGATCTATTCATCATAGAAGATGATAATATAGCTGGAATATTGCTTACCTAATTAGATAACAAACTAAAGAAAATAAATAAAATATTTAGGAAAACATCTTGATTCAAAACTCTAGTTCATTTGTCAAACGACCTTGCTGTTTAGTAAGTGAAAAATACATGAATTCACGAAAATAAGTCGAACTTTTACTGAGATTGTAAATCTGATAGAGAAAATCAAATAAAAATACGTAAATGCTTGGATTTTAATTCTAGAAAGAAATAAGAGATTTGTATTGCATTGTTGAAACATCTGTTTGCACATTATCTTCAAATTCATTTGTCATTTATATACTACAGGATCATGCACTTTATAATTTAAGAACAAGGCTTACATGTTTCTAAAATAGTTACTACTTAAGGTCGGAAATAAAATTTTACAATTTTTATAAAGTACAAAATCTAATTATATGGTCAATACTGATTTCATTCAGAAATATGTATTGCGCATTTTAAAGGTAACACGAAGTTTATGCCCGTTTGATGTTTGTTTTAATGAAGTAGCTTTTTTCCAACTATTATTAATTTTTACTTTATACCACTTTCTTAGTCAATAAATCTTCCACAAACATTCAAATTAGACAAAAAATAAAAGTAGGAAGAGCAAATAAAAAAAAAAAAGAAATTATAAAGAGCAATAATGTATTCACCTCATATACCATGCCTTCAAAAAACTGACCGAGACAGTGTAAAAATTAAAATGCATCATGAGAAAATATGCTGACAATATTTTTTAAAAATGCCCAGAAATATTTGACAAATACATGATTAATCTCTTCTCAAAAAAGGATACTTAATTAACCCTTTGACGAGGAATTTTTATTTTTTATTAAACATATTTTTCACACTTTTATTTCGATATTCGCATTAATTTAGATCAAAATAAGTGAAAAATATTATGTTTAGCATTTTAATAATTTATGGTTATGATACACAGTATGAAGCACCGTGTCTCTTTTTTTGCGTTAAAGGTAAAATCTTCCAAACACGGCTAACTTAATAACAATAATTTTTAAAATTTGCACTTATTTGCAGTTATTTAGATCTAAAAGAAACAGTTATTCATCACTGAAATTTCTTTTATTTACAAAATGAATTATTTATAAGTCTTTGAATGAAAAGGAAAAAAAAATTCAAACTACTTTTTTTGGATTTTATACTTTAGTACAAATATAATTTCGAGAAACTGACGAATTTTTCTTTCGTAACTATTAGACTGTTTTTTTCAACCAAAAGATACCAAAATTTATTTTTGCTAGTAATTAGATCTTCAGAAAAAAAATATATGAAAGGGTCACCGGTGTCCCATCTGCGTCAAAAGGTTAAATTAATGAAAGGAAACAACATTTTCTGAAGTCAGTAATTTTTCACACATTTCAAATTTTTATTTATAGGTTTGAGATTTTGATGAAACAAGGGTCCCATGTGACTCATTTTACCTTCAGCCCTTTATCACCCACATTAAAAGCATTGAAGAAGAGTAGTTAATCTTTCATCGATGAAAGCTTACTTTTCACGTAAGAGACATACTTTATACAATAAATAGGATTTATGAACTAAGCAAGTACAGATGTTTGAAATACCAGGGTCAAATCTTTGATAAAAGTTGGATGGCAGTTCGTATCATTCTGGCAGTTTAAAGGAAAGTTACAATAACTCAAAAAAAGGTAGATTGAGGCAATTTGGATAAGCAAAATGGTAACGTATCAAATTATTTATTGGAATCAGCTGAAGTTTTTTAATGAATTAATAATTAGGATAATACTATGTTTTTATGAAATAAGTCAATTAGTTAAATAAGCTTTTTTGTTGGGTTTTGCATAACTTTTATATTGTATAGCATCTTATTAATTGTTTTCACCTATATTTTGTCTTATAATTTTTTTCTCAGTCGATGTGGATAGATCAATTTTTTATCATTCTTCATTCATCATTCATTCATTCTTCATTCATAATTACAATATACAATACTTACAATAATAATTTACAAAAAATGAGTTAAAAAGGCTATACTCTTAAATTTAAAGCACACATGCGTTTCTTAGTATTTAAGCTTGATATTCAAGATGTATGTTATCATATCTATTAGTTAAATATTAAATTTAGATAAATAGAAAAGGAATAGCAATTTGCAAAATTCTAGTAATAAATTGAAATATTTTTGTAAAAAGAAAAAAAAAAACAACTTTTACTAACTACAAAGCATACAAAATTTCTAATTTTCACGCTTGCTAAATATTTTTGAAATTATTGTTGTAATTTTGTAAACTAAGTATAATCTAAACATTTAACTCAAAGTATTTTAAAGGCAAAACTTACTTAGTTTTCAACAAAACAAAGCACTATACATTAAGTGAAATATCAAAAAAGAAACTTGAAAACTGCTTGAAATAAAAGAAATATTTGTTATTTTTTTTTGCATTCCTAATGAAATGTATTATAATCTGCTACCTGATTAAAAACTTCATTTGGTTCAAAAATATGTAAACAGGAGACAACAATCGGCGCATGTTTCCTGCTCTCAAAAACAGGCACCCATTATCAAGACTTGCGAGACGTGAATGAGAAGTACCAAAAGTGATTTGAAATTTAAAATGAAATGTTGCCAATGAAAAGTGAAAAAAATAAAGGTTAGAAACAAAACTAGAAAAACTGCAGTAGCCGTGAGAGAAAAAAAGATGAAAAAAGAACAAAGGAAATTACAGTGACCGAGAATGGCGAATCAGGGTAAAATCCATTCCATGTGTTATGGTGTTGAGGAACTAAAAGGTGGTGAGGAACTAATGTCGTTAACAAGGGAATCATCATTTATATGAATAAAACAAGATTCCTGGACATCAAGATGAGCTGATGTGACTGGAGTGGAAATAATTTTGGCATTGCCGAAATTGAATTTATGACCAAGATTCCAACAATGTGCAGAAATAGATGATTTCTCATATTCTTGTTAACGGACATATCAATCGCGTCTAGTTAGTCGGATGAAGCAGGTAGCACTGGCAAGAATATTTAATAATGGGCTTTTGTTTTTGAGAGTTTGAAACATGTCGATTGTTATTTCCTATTTATATATTTTTGAAGCCAATGAACTTTTTAATCAGGTAATATCTTACCGATTCAGTTTCTAGGAATTATTTATTTAATATTATAATTTGCTTTCGTAGTTATGTAGAATTTAAAAGCTAAATTTAAACTATTTCTTAAAGGAAATATTATGGCTATTGTATCATACCTGAATATTCTTAGCTTGTAATTCTTGTAAATCACCCTTAATCTTCTCTAACCTTTCATGTAATCTTTGCCATATTTGTATGAAAAGATTTTATATGATTTAAATGAAAAGATATTAAATAGGTGTCTTAACTTATTCTCGCGAAGGGAAAGCTCTTTGAAGAAGGTTAAGCCTTCTTTGAAAAGATTACCTTTCTCCAATATAAGCAAAAATGCTTTATATAAATTGTCTATACAAATACAGTAAAGCCAACATGAAAATTTTTCTCAACTGGTTATTTTTCAAATAGCTTTACAAAATTGTTTTTCGTTTATCGTGAAAAGCTTTGTGAATGACTTATAGAAAATTTAAAACATTTTTAAAATGTGCTTTAGATTTCTTATTATTAATAACGAAAAAATATGCTGCGCCATAACAAAAAATGATTTATAATCGATTTTCAATTATTAGGAGAAAACCTTTGTGTTTTAGTAAAAATACATAGTTTTGATCTAATAATATCATGTGTACTGATTGTCTTTAACCCACTGGCAGTTTAGCAAATGGGCAAAATCAGATGATTTTAAAGTGAAAATGAGAAACAAATGTGTTATGAATTGATGAAGAAAAGGAATAAATTAGGAAAAACTTAAAAATATAAATTATTTTATTCAACATGAGGCTCCATTATAATGTGATTTTACGTTATATGTAATAGTGAAGCATTTTATATTGTAACCTAAGTTCAATAATAGTTCTCAAATTTGAGTTATATTTTCTCATTATATTTGAATAAAAAAAGATACAGATTGAGTTTTTTAACTATGAAATCTTATTTGATTATGCTGTTAACTATTCTTTCGTTTTAAATATCTCTCATTAAATTTTTATGATTACTAATAATTCTGAACTCTTCACTTTAGTTTCATACCAAACATTTCGTTTAGTTGTGATTATTTTAGCCATGTGATTAGTTGTGATTATTTTAGCCATGTGATTAGTTGTGATTATTTTAGATATATAATGTAGATATATAGATATATAATTTGCATAATGACTTTCTTAGATTAACCAATTCTTTGATTAATCTTTAATCTTTCTTATATAGATAAATTTTAAAGCATTGCACAGAGAAAAAAATTCTGTTAAAACTGCCCTGTGGAAATGATATTTCTGGTAAAAAAACATAATTATGGTTAATAATGCAAAAATGTACAGTATTTGAACAATTCATTTGATAATTGTTCCATTCCTATAGTAACGGTTTACTGGAAATTCTGGTTTTCAAAATTATAGTCCTCACACCCCCAGAAACGCGGTTAACTTTACCATATTCGGGTAGTTTTGACCATACTTTTTTCTCAGTGTAAATAATTATAAAATTATGTTTAAAACTGTTTTGGTAAATAAAAGTCAGTAAATCAAGATCCATATTATTCAAAATACAGATTCTAATGATGAGTAGATAGTATAGTAGTTCGAAATTTGTAGAACTGCTGAGGCTTCAGTTATTAACATCCAACTCCACAGGTCAAGACAATGTAAAAGCACCAAATGATAGTAATTAGAGCACAAAGCAATATAAGCAATACCGCTGCATGGTAATAAAAGTGTTGCTTCAAATTAAATGAATATTGAGGCATGTTGAAACTTAAGTGGGGTTTTCCAGTTAAAAACAACATGGCGAGTAGTTTGAAGCATGTCATGGTCTCGTTAAATTCCAGATGTTTTGGTACCTGAAAGTACAAAAAACGATATTGTGAGTCAATGTATAATGTAAAAAAACATATTATTATATTTATATTTTTAAAAATTATAATACAAACAAATGTACACTTACCCTAGAAAATAAATAACTAATCCTCCTTTCGTGGCGGAACTGGAACTATAAATTCCTCTTCTTACCTTTTATCCTAAAACTAGTTTTAAGCAACAAAAACGCTTAATAATAAAATGTGGAAACAAATTTTATTTCCCTTTTCTTATTTACTTTGAAAGTTGATTGCGTGTTTCTTTAAATGTTTCAAGAAACATTTACACGAAAAAATATTTTGAAGGCACAGGTTCTTAAATTAAATGTAATTTAATTTTGCTCGATGTAGAAGGGAAGAAAATTCAACTGACAACGAGGAAATTTAAATAGCTGGAAATATTTACGGTGTTAAATTTAAGAGCTTTAAGTTCTAATGTGAAGTTGTTAGAATTGTTTAAGTATCACATAGTATTGTATAGAAACACCAACTATTGCATAAAAGCTTTTATATGTAATTTAGTTTTGCATCATAAAATTCAAAGATATTCTTTAAATATTTGCAGTGTTAAATTTCAGAGCTTTAATTTCTATAGTTCAGTAGCTATTATTTTTTAAATACTACATTGTACTCCCACTAAGCCAATTTATTCCAAAGATATTTCAGAAAGAGTTTTTTTTTTAATACAAAATCATAAATGTAAGAGTATAATAATAATAAAAACTTTACTTACCGGGGCTATGAGGAAGACTCCCTTGCATAACTGCTGTAATAAAAAATTAACACAAATCATACCACAAAAATCATACCATAGTTTAAAAATATGTATATAATTAGAATATTAATATATAATGAAAATAAGTTAAAAAAGAATTCTATATCTATAGTTAAAACAATATTGCATGCAATCCATTCATTAGTAAACAAATTCTTTTAATAAATAATCCAGTTGAAGAGGCTGAATTCAGAAATAACTCGGACAAATAGCATTTTGTACAATAGATTGATTTCTTTTTTATACTTTGATTAACAGCTCAAGTGCTATATTTTTTTTTGCACGCATTCTCTCCAATGTAGGCAGTACGTTTCTTGAGATTCGCTCATCGTTAATTTTTTACCCTTATGTTTTGTATACATTACTCAAATACATTTCAAAAAAGGACTATAAAAAGAAGTGATTAATAACAAAAGTTTAACAAAAATGAGTTTTGGAACTCTTAATAAAGTATCAAACTGTGAAGGGATTACTTATTTATGGTTTATAGATAGCCTACTGATAAAATGTACATCGTCATATTAGTAAAAGTTTTGCTAATTTAACATTTTATTTTTGCTTATTTAATGTCCCTAAATATAAAGTTTTTTTGAAAAAAGAAAGCATTGGTTATTAAAATTTACAACGTTATAAGTCAATAACTCTCGCGAAACACGGGGAAAAATTGAACTGGAAAAAGTATGTATTGTACTCGTTTTAAAACTTTTAAGTGCATTTGCCATACCAACTTAGACAACAAAATTACTGGTCAGTATTAGTTATTTTTTCAGGCAAGGCAAAAAAAAAAAAAAAAAAAATGCAAAGTTATTTTAAAATTTATATTAGTTTTTAAGCTAAAGACATTTTGACATTTTATTCGGCTTAGCTTGCTACAAACTAGATTTTTAATTCTTGCACTATAAGAGAAAGCTGCAATCTGGAAAAAAATGTGCTTAAAAAAGTTAATTGACTTAAAATTGGTGTGAAATTTGGACCCCTAAATGTTTATTTCACTTTTTGCTTATTTCATAACATCTCTGAAACTATTTTAGTCCTGCAGTGGACTGATTGTAAAGACACAGTTCCCAGTATCAAGCATCATTGACTGCTGTCACTAAGCGGGTGGGTGACCACTTTGATCAAGTTGCGTAGGAACTGAGGGTGTACCGTATCGGTCGTCGTTAAACTGTCCTACCGTAAAAAGCTCGACATCGCGGACGAGTCACCGGGCTACAAAAGTGGAGAAGCTATCTCCTCTGCAAATGATTAAAAATGTGATGGCATGTCTTCGGATTATCCTCAGGGATGTTTTCCAAATCGTCACCAATAGCTTATTGTTCAGCTCTAATAAATAATTTTTTATAATATACTATTTTGAATACTTTATTATGATCGAAAATATAAAAAGGGGTTAAAACTTTAAGCCAATCTCCTGAAAAAAGCCAATCTCCAAACTATTGTGATTCCAGATTGTAACTTCACCCCCATATTTCAAAGGTCAAGAATTTGTAGCAAATAATGTATGTTCATTCAGAAAAAGTTCGCTTTTGTGTCTTGGTTGGTATCTTAGGTTATCGTCCCCCCCAAATTAGTTTGCACATTTAAGGTTAAAACCTCGAATCATTGAGATTGCGTCTTAGTATGTGAAAAGCCAACCATTAGGTTAAAGGTAATCAAAGTGTGTATTAATATTTTTTTTGATTTTGCGCGCTGCATATATTTTTATATTTTGCAATAAAATTTTTGTAATGTGCATTTTTAGTGTAACATAAAATTCCTATATTTAACCAGTTTTGAGTTGCAGGATTTTAATAAGGCTGCCTTTAGTATTATATCTTTGTTTAATTACAATTAAAAATTAAATATTTGAATGTCTGGTGTTATTTTAAGTAAAAATGAATTTATGAAGAAATTTATTTTAATGCTGATGAATAAAAAATTTATAAAAATAATATTCATATATAGCTTATGTCTGCAATAAATTGAATTATGTTAAAAAACAATGTTTATAAATTTTCCAATTCCTGATTACATAGTCGTAAATATCTTCAAAACTAAGTTTTTAAGTTACACGCAGATTTCGTTTTAAAAAAAAGAAAGACATTTTAATAAATTTTGAAAGTCACTTTCATTTTATTACATTTTCTTATGATTCATTTAATCATTAGAATTTTATAAATACTTTTAAATTTGAAATTTTCTTTTTATTTAAAATATTTCAACTGGCTACACAGTCAGAAACTTCTCGGTAAAAATGGTTAAATAGCTATTCAGTTGTTATTTTACCACATTCAACCAAAGCAATCAAATAACCATTAGAAAAATGATATGCAGACTGTTAATTGCGAGAAAAAATTATTATTGAATTTTTTTTTTTTTTTTTTTTACCAAGTATGGATTAACAACTAGAATTCTTGAAGTGAGCCAACTAGACTCACCTCATGAAGCCATTTTTACCCGTGCAGCTGGGTAGCAGAGTGGGCTAATAGGTCAATCTAATGACAGGCTGACAAGGGGTTCGAATCCTAGCGATGAAACCACAATGATTCCGCATTCACTTCAGCACATAAAGAGTTTTCAGTGTCCTGACATCCAGTTTGTGATCCTGGACAATTAGAATACGATACTCTCAAAAAGTCTAGTATTTTCCACTCAACCAGGTATCCTTCCAGGTGCCAACCTCCAGTTTTTGAAAAGTTTCTAGTGCCTTGCATTCTTCTATCTTTGACGCTAGACTATTAGAAAACGAAACTACCGTTTACGCATAAATGGTACTCAACGCATCTCCAATGTCCGTTTAATTTTTTTTAATATCTAGCTCAGAAACTATGCTAGTTATGACTAGTGCTAGCGGTTACAGAACCACATATGTTTTAACGGTTTTTGAACTGTACCAGCTGTAAACGGTTTCAAAACCGTAAAGGTAAAGAAAGGTTACAAACCATAAACTTCACGATTAATCAAATGGACAGACTGGTGAAGGTTAGTTTATCGTAACTTATCAATTAAAATTCTAACAGTGTAAAATTTTTCTGAGATTTAAATTTTGAGCAAATAAAACTTAATATATATATATTATTAATAAAACTTAGATTCTTAAAAAAATAATTTATTTTTAAATAATTTTTCCTTTTTGAATAGTGTATTATTCTTAAATAAACTTTTGATGATTAAATTGATGCTAAATTTTGGCTGATAGACAGAAATAACATATCATACTTGCTATCTAACGTATTAAACGAGCTCAAAAGAAGCGAGAAAATGATTAATAGGTTGTAATCCCTTGATATGTGTCAGTTTATCTAAATTATAGCCCTGAACTGAAATACAAAAATATCGACATTGTCTACTATTATTGATTAATCTCTTGATAGAAAAATTGGGTTATTACTTAAACTAAAATAAAAATGAATTTGGAAAAATATATCACAGTGCTTAATACTGAGAGTAGAGTCACTTGTTGATGTTAATGGTTATAAATAATTATCGAAGTTAAAAATGAGAATTTTTTTTTTATGGAATATAATTTTAATAACCAAATGACAGGTTTTGGGTAAAAAAAGTGCTCGTAATATTTTTCTGAATAAAATAGAGATTTCACTTGTTAAAAAATATATACAGTATAAAAACACTTTGTTATTATTTTTTTTAAAGAAATAAAGCATAGAACAATAAATTAATGTATTTTTTGAGTTAAAATAATTATGTTTTCCAGTGAGTTGCGCAGTTATCGAACAGTAAGAAATTTTACACTGTTAGAAACCTCTCAGAAATTTTTTTTTAAAATAACAATTCATTTAATCGTTTTTTTACCATATTCAGAGAAGACAGTCAAATGGCCATAAATAAGATGGTCTTCAAACTGTTAACTGTGAAAAAACCGTTAATTTACTGCTTTCATCTAATATAGTTAAGCACCTAGAATTTTATCGATCCAACTAGGCCCACCTAATAAAGCCATTTAGTTCCTTGAAGCTGGACACATATTATAGTCGAGAGGGCTAATCTTACAATCTCATGACTGATAGAACGGGGGTTCGAGTCTCATCGTTGGCACCACATTATTTCCTCTATTCTCTTCCACCCATGAAGAGTTTCTTGTGTCCTGCAATTCTCAATTTGAGACCCTGGACTGTTAGAATATGATACTCTCATTCACGCATAGATGGCAGCACTATAAAGCTGCGCAACACAAAAAAGTCTGGTATTTTCCATCTCTTACGATAGGGAAACAGCCAAATAAGCTAATTAAACAACATTCCACTGTTTATTTGATGAAACACAACTCTAATGTTCATTACCTGCCGAAAGGCAGTCCCAATTTTCAGTTATATTCCTTTCATAAGGTTTTGAAACCATGATAGTTGCAAATGGTTAAAAAACGCAAAGCACAAACTTTACGGTTAGTTGATGGTTCAGATTGCTGCCGGTTATTTTACTACGATTTTAGAAGGAATAGTCTAACAGTGTAAAATATTAAATATGCAAGAGAAATTTTTGTTTTCTACCTTTATTCAAATCACTTAAACACGGTATTTTATCAAATTATGTGTTTGCATTATGAATATATATTATTTTAAATTGTATAAATATCTTTTGTTCAAGTTCTTATGTTTCTCTTGATAGACGAAAATTGTTAAATATAAGCAAGCAATTATTATATCACATAAAGTTCTAACATTTACAAGACACAAAAACATAACTTTAATTTCAATAATGACATTTAGATTAAGGAAAAATAAATTTCTACTTCAAAAAAAAGTGGTTTGATATAAATTTATACGCAACACATTAGAAATAGTTCTCCTACATTCAATTTTAAATGTCTTATTCAACTGTTCTCAGATGAGACTTACAATATCCATGCAATTTATTTTAGATACCGTGTAATATATGTCACTTTAGATTTCGTAACTTACAAAAAGTTTAATTTCGCAATACAGTTTAAAAAAATTATCGATCCGTATATATGGAGCGAATATAAAGCTGCCTGCACTATTTTATTTTTAAACTGCTGAGTAAACTGAGATTTTCTTTTGCATCTTTTGTATATAACACTTTAATTGTATAATAAATTTAATTAATCCCGATTTCTAAACACTTGTTGCAGTCACGCGTTATACCAGGTATGTTTTTATTTTTTCAGAAAATTAGATTCTAGGCCATCTGCTTTAGCTAAAAGTTTCTTCTTTGTCTTTTATATTAATGCAATGTTTCATGGGTTGCTAGAAAACACAAGGACTCAATATGATATACTTAATTCCCCCCCAAAACTACAATTATTTTGAATTTAATTACATTTTTGTTAAAAGAAACTTTTTTTCAAGGCTTCCTTCGATAGATTTAAGTATAGGGTGGATCAAAGCAAATGGAATAAAAAAATGTAAATTTTACGTAATTAGTTAGTAATAAATGTTATTATGTATGTTTTTATTTTAGTCTTTTGATTATAAATAAATGATATTGAATTTTTAAAAAGTAAATAAATTATCAATTTTTAAAATTTTTAAATATTAGTCCCTAACAATACTTCATGCCTCTCTGATTCTGATAGTCTGCAATTTGAATTACATTAAATACAATTAAACAACATTTACCACTTCTTGTTGAATAAAATCCTAACAGAAAAGTGTAACTAAAGTTTTATTTTAGAGTTGTGTAACTGAATAATTTGTCGGATAAAAAAGTAATTCCAGGAAGGATAATTTCTATTTTTTAGATATATTTATAGTACAAATATTATACTTTCATAATGAAGATTATAAAAATGTAATATTTGTCCAAATTATTTCTTTTTACATATCTTTTAAGCTCTATAGATAAAAGAATGTATTAAACGCATCTCTTATATTTGTTTACTCATAAGAAAAGAAATAACTTTTCTTCCCTCAAATACCTTATTCCGTTATTCAGAGCTTGGAGAATAAAATTAAGAATCCAGTCTCTGCATCATGTTTAATGTAATTAAGATATTACGTACAAAAAGAAAGTGTAATAACTCAGCTTCTTATCTACTTTCTTGAATAAAATGAATATCTATGCTTATTCTTTGTCTTACTACTTTCGTAACTTGAGGAGAAAGCAAGTAAGTAGAAAAAGATTATCTTAAGATCAAACAAGAAGCATTACATAGATATCAAAAGCTAAGAAAGTTACAATTAAGCTTTTCTAACCCTCAAATAATGCAATGAGGAGAATATCATTACTTTATGCAGTAACAGTGATATAAGATAAGAAAATTATATAATACGGTGCCGGAAAGATAAACATAAAGATGCTTATAAAGAAATATTTTATTTATTGAAATTTGAAAAAGCGCTTTTCATGTGCTTATGTGTATGCTGACTTATAGTTTTATAATTTAAAAGAAGTTTTGCATTTTTAATATAATTAGATTTGATCAGTATTTATAAAAAAATATAATTAACGCTTAAGACAGGATTAAGAAAGAGGATAAAAAGGAAAATAGGATGAAAAAGAAAGTTTAGAACTCAAACACGAGTAATTTTTAAATTAAGTTTTCAATATCTTAATACTTTACACATCCCAACAATAGTCGCTTTACCCTTGGTAACTGAACTATAAGTAACTCACCTTTCGATGCATAGATTACGAGCTAAATACATGTTGATTTTTATGTTACTTTTTTATATCAAACGAAGTAGCGTGGATTAAGGGCAATGCTCTTACATTTTATATAAAATATTGAACGTTTGAAATTTTTGAGAATGTTTCGGTAATATTCAACACGCAAAACTGAAAAATGTCTGTAGTTTAACAGATGAATTTAAAAATCTGTCTTGTCTTTTATAGATATATACAAGAGCGTATATATATATATATATATATATATATATATATATATATATATATATATATATATATATATAAACTTTAGAGATGTTTAAGTTACGCGTTCTTTTCGGTTTTTAACATGCCAGTGTTTGCAAATAATAAAATAAACTAGTTATTTTTTAGTTATTTTTTACCGCAGAATTAAAAGGATGATTATAATGATTGAATATTAACGTTTAAATAAAGCATACAAAAATGCTTCGTGCCAATATTACTCCCAAGACTTGAATAAATAAAAACCAAAAATAACCGAGATATAAAAATAACATTTAGAAATAAAATATTATTAATATCCTAATTATATAGTTTATAAATAGTTCAAAAGTTTCTTTATAAGCAAACTGAATTAAATATGTATGCTTGACGATACACAAACGTTATGCAACCCTTGAGCATGTTTATAATGCTTTATATTTTATTCTCTAAAAACTTTATTTGTCATAATGAAATATATTAAGTTATAATTAATCTAATTTATTCTAATTAACTTTTATGAGTTAAGTTAGATATATTTATCTTTCACGCGATTAAGAATTCTGTTGTTTTACATTCTACCTTAAGAGAAATAAAATATTCATTATACGCCATGAATTAAACATAATCGTAATTTTAAGTTAAACTACTTATGTCACTGTTTTAAACCTATTAAATTCTTATGTATTTTTAGGCTTCTATGCACATATATTTTCTTCCTAACAGTTAGTAATGCTTTAATTTTTAACTGTTTTTTTAAGATAATATTTCTTTGTACAGACATAATTTATTCATGGTTGTCCAAAAAATTCTTTTAACAGACATAATCTAATTTTCTTTGAACTTTTTTTAATATCTTGTTAAGACATTTTTCAATTTAAATGGCGTATTAGTTTTCCTATAAAAGGTAATTATTTTTTGATTTTTTCGAAGTTCGGATACATTGTTTTGATTTTTTTTTACTGAAGAGATATTTTTTTGGTTTGTTCTAAATAGCACCTCAGAGCTTTTTTTGTAATCTATCTTAGTCTTTGGCGCCTTGACACTTATTCACCAATGAACAAGCATTTGTTTGATAAGTTTTCGTGTTCAGAACAAAAATTTTCCCATTTTTTTTTATTATAACCTTGTGGCGTGGTTCGCTTTTTTTGGGTATTAAAAATTGAAGGAAAGTGAAAATCGTTCATTCTTTGAAAACCCCGTAAAAAGCTGCTTATTGTAAAAAAAAAACTTTAAAATAAAAATAAATTTTAAAAATTATCATAAAATAAGCGAAAAAAAAATGCCGCGTCTAGTTTGCCTGAATTGTAGAATCCATATATTGTGCTTCTGAATGTGCATAAGTACCGCTTAAACGAACACATAAATAGAGAGTACCAAAAACAGTAGATTAAAAGGACAATTAAAAAAAAAATAAAAATGGTATAGATATAAGGAAAGAATACCGGAACAGATATAAGGAACAACAACAGCAAAAGAAAGATAAAGGATTGTAATCAATTTATGAGAAAAGAACCGCTATTTGTAGCCAAAAATGTACATAAATATTCTAGTAAGTTGAAACTAAGCGTTTTTACAAGAGTAACGTGGATTTTACGTATTTTGTAGATAAGATGGAATAACGTATAAAACACACTGTTCACTATAAACAAGGCAAAATAGGCATATTTTGTTTCAGAAAAATTAAAATTATGTTATGCATTAGATAATGCAATTTAGCTAAATAAAATTAAGAAAATTTTCCAACTTAGCTATTAAGAATAACAGAAGTAAAAAAACTAATTCCCCTTTTATATTAGTAATCAAGTTTCATTAAATAAGTAGGAAACATTATTGAACTATTCTATGGTTGAACCTAAATCTGAGTAAGCATACCTTTTCTGATGAATTCATATTTTTCTTAAATAGCTGCTCGATTGATATTTCGATAATATTATTCTAACATCTTATTGGGTGCGGTCGAATGTTCAACTACCCCTAAGTTTATTTTACATCATTATTTCTTTCCCTAAAAAATAATTATTATCTTGGAACTATTTCTCTAAGTAACTGGAGACACACCCCGTTTGTGCCCGTCTCGCAATAAGTACAGAGTTGACGTAAAATATGAGTGATAGACGGATCATGGGTTAAAGTCCCCTTGAAGTCAGGCTAACAGTGACAGGTTTTTGTGGTTTTAATCTCTATATAATAAAAATGCTGGTTAGTTCCATCAAAAAGTCCTTCACGAAGCCTAGGTTGTCGCAATTCTTGATCTATATGTTCTTCCCTTATTTTCTGGATTGAGTTCAAAATTACAAGGCTATGGAGTTGAACATTGGTAAACTTAAGCTCAAAATTGAGTCATTTATTCAAAAACGGTTATGAAATAAAAAAATAAGTAAGTATAGAAATTGAAAGTATATCCTATACGATCATAAAACCTTTTTATTCGTTACTAATTGATATTTTAATGTAAAATATTTTTTTTTTATCATTAAATAAAAATTCGTGTGACTTCCTTAGATATAGCAACATTATAATACGACTTTGCATTGAAAATAATAATAAGCTAAGCCTTTTTTTAACTATTAAGGTAATTAATGCCTGTTTTTCATCCTAGCTTTTAAGACTTTAACACATTAAATCTTCTTTCCCAATTTATTTAAACATTTCTCTTACCACAGTAAATAATACAAGAAGTTTCATTACATCAATTAAGAAATAATATTAAACAGATAGAAATGCAATCAGAGTTTAAATTAAAAATCGATTTCAAAACCAAGTAAAAACCAAGATTATAATCCTGAAAAGAAAAAAAACTAAAAGAAGGAAAAATGCACCATTATTCAAAGAATAAAAATCATTTGATAAGAAAATTACTTTACACCAATTTAATCTTCAACTTTATAATGAAGTCTATTAAAAAAGTTTCATACAAGTGCTCTTATATTGTATACAATTTAAAAGGAAATTTGTCACTTTTTTACGAGGTATGTAAATTTAACACATAAATATAAGAATAAAAGATATAGAACTAATTAAAAAAATATAGGGACTGATGTTAATTGATTTAAAAAAATTTCACTGTTCCTCCATATCCATTCTTTCCCTAGTTATAAATTTGCAGCATACATTCTCTCACATGTTTTTGGCTCTATTACCTTTTGTAAAATTTATCAAAAAGATCGGTAATTTTTACCTACGCGTTTGGGTAATGATTTTGGTAAAATTAACGATGAAATACTGTGTTATAAGTTATAAATGTGTCAAAATTCGGCAATTTTAGCATGATACCTTTGAACATGGCATAAAAGCTATTTATTTGGTAAAATTTACTTTTCAGTTTCGTATTTTTTATTAAATGTTTGGTGACAACTATAATTTAGAAAACCAGAAATTACGGTAAACCATCATTATATGAATAGCAAAATAATCATATGAATAGTTTATAAATACCATACATTTTAGTTTTATTATCAGAATTACGTTTTTTTTTCATCGGAATTGTCATTCCCATACAGTGTGGTAGTGTTACCAGTGTTTTTTTCTCCGAGCAAGAGCAAAGTTGCGTTGAATTTTTCAAACTAATTAAGTATTTGCCTGCAAACAATAGAGGTTCTTTTTCAAAGTATGACGATTTTACAATTTTTTAAATTTCATATAAATATATCAAATAGAAAGTCTCTCAAATTAATCATTTGTAAATTTGTCTTCTAAAATTTAGTTTAATATGTATAAAGTGAAACTACTAAATTATATCAACTAACTTTAGAAATTAAATAAAACTTTTTGAGATCATTAGAAGTTATAAAAATGTTTCAGTTTAACCGGACCTCCTTTCATAGAAAAATAAAAGTTTAAAATAAAGAATGATAAAAATATAAATCTCTTGATTAAATCGAGATATAAAGAAGCGTGTTTTGTTCATATTTTAATGATATGAATAGATATAACTTACAGATCCGCAGTCCAAGATTACCTTCAAATTTAAGTTGCTAATGATATTAAGAATAATAAGCTCATAAATTTAATAACGCCCATTAATGTGCCATGCCATTATGTATGTAAACAGTTATCTAACTTTCTTTCAAAAAATTCAAATCATATTTCTAATAGCTAAATAGATTATTTATATGTATTTAACAGAAATCAATTAATATGAAATGTAGCAACATCATTTAATTTGAATCCATCGTTATTTATTTAAATACAATTATTAAAATCACAAAGATGAAATTATATTTTTCTCCATTGTACTATCTGGAACTGATGCACTGACTCATTTAAATCAGTCTCATTATTTACTTTTTAAAAGTATGTTGCAGTAGTTAATTTTACTGTAAAAAAACTGCAAATTCTACTGAAAAATTGCGAAATCTACTTGTTTTACAGAAAAAAATTATTCAGCGATAAATATAGATTTTTACAAATTTTTTCCGTTTAGTTGACGGTTTAACGATTTTTTCTTCACAAAATAGTTTTTCTCTGTTTTTCCCACCAATCATACAAGGGTTAAAACTGTCAATTCAAATTCCAGTTTTTACCACGCTGTTTTGCTTCCCTTACGATTACTCTCCTTTTTTTAAAATCATTTTACTGTTATTTTCTATACTTTCTCTTGTTTTTATCACTTATTTTATGGTTTTAAACGTCGTATAAATAAATTGAACTGCTATTCACTTTCATTGTCAAATTAATACTCTGCATGATTATTATATTTCATTAAATATATTTTTTTGATAAATTAAGTTAACAGATATTTTTATAAGGGTAAGCCACAGTAGTTTTAAACGTTTTTACACTTAAATATAATATCAATACATAACACTTTTAAGATACAAACAGTTTAACTTTTTTTTTCATACTGAGATACTTGAGCTGTGGAAACTTAGCTCTTGCCCCTTAAGGAGGTGACCCAAGTTCAAATTCTAGCTTTGACTGATCGTACGAATTCTGCACTTGGCTCTCACCGATTACGATGCTGATATACTCATTTTATCATTTTTTTGTTAAAGTAACATATTTTGTTTGTTAAAATAATGGAGATTGTTTTTTTAGTTAGAACAACCGAACTTCTTTCTATACCTGCTCTTCCTGAATTCTAAAATTTTTTCTGAATGTTTGGTTTAAAACCATAAAATTTCAAAAATTATTTCATGGTTTTGAACATCGTATAAAAAAATTGAGAGTTGCCGTGGCCCAGAGGGCAATTTGCTCGCCTCCTAAATAGGAGGCGAGCAAACCTGTGAACATAACCTGTGTTCGAATCCGGGTGTTGACTGGTCATGCGAATTCTGATCTTGGAACACTGAATACAATACTAACATAGTTATTTCCATAGAAATATTTAATAAAATAACAGAGTTGTTACTATAATAAAAAAGAGTTAGTGTTAAAGAAAAGAGTGTTTGTTAAAACATCAGTATTTATTTGCTAAAAAAGCAAGTGTTTGTCATTAAATAATAGTACTTTTTTTCTGAAATAAATGGTTTCATACTGGCACACCAACTGACAGATATTTTCTATAAATTTAACAGATTTTTTTTACAGTGTATTTTCTACTATCAAAAAGTTTAAAGGAAAATGAAATCTTTAAAACATGATTAATTCGCAGATTTCCCTGCTGATTTGTTGATTTTTCATTAACGCCATTACTACTGTATCATTTTTATGCAATGCTTGAATATTATTTTTAAAAATAATAATATAAATTGAAATTTTGCAGTCAGTAAAAGATAAATAAAAATTTTTTACACACATTTCTGCCAGTAGATTAACATTAACATTATCCGTATCTTTCTTTAATTAATGTACACTATTTAAATCATTGAATGGACAATTTGAGATCAAATGAACAAAGAGCAAAATTTTATAATAAAATTACTGTACTGTACTGTAAGGACATTTTTGATAAAAAATCCATAATTCGGGTAAATAAAACCTAATAATACGGTATTTAAACGATTCATTTGGTAATTTGTTCGTGTATATGGTAACGGTCTAGTAGAAATTCTGGTGTTCAAAATTACAGTACTTATTATCTTATATATAGTAAAAAATTAAAAACTGAAAAATAAATTTAACCGAATAAATGGTTTTATGCTTTAAGGTATTATGATAAAATTTCCAAATTTTACCACATTTATCAAATTTTATCACATATCATTAAACCGTATTATGTTCCTAATTTTACCAAACTAATTACCAAATCGCTCCGGTAAAATTTACTGAACTTTTAGGTGTTTCCATAGAGCAGCAACAAGATAAATTTTATCATATTCTGGTAGTTTTGACCATACTTATTTTCTCAGTGTATAATAAAAACTTTTGATTCGGAAAATATACTAAAACTTACATCATATTAAAAGCAAAAATTAGTAAAATAGTTTTTAAAAAAATAACAATCAAATACTGCTAAATTTTAAATAATAAAAAATTAGTACAAAAAAAAGATTTTTTTATAGAAACTATAAATTATTTTTACGATTGTGCACAATAGTGTAAATCGATACGAGGAATAAATATGCAAAAAGCAAAAATGACGCTAAACTTTTTTCCGAACTCATTACTAAGTTAAATGTTCAACGTTTTTCAAATTGCTACTACTACCCTTCATGTTAAGGTTTAAAAATCATGTAAGGGTGTAAAAGGCATTTAAGGGTGTAAAATTCATGTTATTGAAAAAATATTTATTTATTTAAAGAAGTAAATTTTGTTTCTATTTTCGTGTCTTTACATTAGAACGTGATTCTAAACTTGAGTTGCAAAAATAAAAATAAAACACTCTTAAAACACTCTCAAAAGTTTGTGACGAAATGGGAACTCTCAAATATCTTACGAAAATGTATCCTCAACTCGAAACCTCATCTTAGTGCATTGTGGGAGATTGTTAACTTGAATGATGAAACTGGGATGAAGACTAGACGTTCGAAAGTAAACTGACGGTATAAGTCGAGCAGACTATATGGTGGTCAAGGAATTGGTCATGTACCTAGACGATCCCGGGTTCGAAATCCGCGTTAAAGGCATTAAGCACTACAAGTAATATTTTTTTAATGAAAATATAGAATAGCGAAATATTTCTTTACTATCGACGAAATTCGTTTCCTCAAGGGAGTAACGATGATTATTTCGTCACTTTGACGAAATGTTTACTCGGAGCATATACCAGAAAGCGGTTTCGTGAAATACGAAGAAAGTTTTGTGAAATATAGTATCCATATTTTACTGTGCAAATTGTTTTGTCAGTTCAAAATATTAACTAGTGAAATGGATACCAAAATGGTTCACATTATCAAATGGAGGCACAATTGCTAATGATTAAAATATCATATTATAGTTTTCTTGTCGAACAAATTTCACATTTCACTTGTTTAACTGCTCTTAGTTATACACTTTGATAAGATTCATTCTAATAAGAAGGAAATAATAACTTGTCTGATCCTTCTAAGCTTTACCTTTCCTTTAATATCGAATTTCCCCTCCTTTGCATCTAAATAACTCGCCCACGCATAACTGACTTTGACAAAATGTTTACTCGGAGCATATACCAGAAAGCGGTTTCGTAAAAATCGAAGAAAGTTCTGCGAAATATAGTATCCATATTTTACTGTGCAACTTGTTTTGTCAGTTCAAAATATTAACTTGTGAAATGGATACCAAAATGGTTCACATTACCAAATTACCTTTTATCCTGTTGCAGATTTTAAATGCTTTACCATTTTTTAAAATTGGTTTTACATATTATGTCAGCTGGTCTGACTAATGGTTTTACCCTTGCCCTTTTGGCTAATGATATGTTGAATGATTTTAATTCCAAATTTTAAACATTGGTGGTGGTTTTTTTTGGTTAGGCACAATTGCTAATGATTAAAATATCATATTATAGTTTTTTTGTCGAAAAAATTTCACATTTCACTTGTTTAACTGCTCTTAGTTATACACTTTGATAAGCTTCACTCTAATAAGAAGGAAATAATAACTTGTCTGATCCTTCTAAGCTTTACCTTTCCTTTAATATCGAATTTCCCCTCCTTTGCATCTAAATAACTCGCCCACGCATTACTGACTTCTCAGAAAATAACAGTTTTGACACTTTTCTCCCCCAGCAGCAGAATATTTTGAATAATAGTTGTGATTTATTTCAATACACAGTAACAATTTAATTAAGGTTAGAATTTAATGTGACGTTTGATTCTACGAAGTTTAAGAACTGATCCAGTGACTCTTTTCAACAAAATTATAAATTATTGGGAAAATGTCACAAATATAGCAATAGTGTATAAAGAATTTAACCGACTTAGCATATGGACATGATTGTGCAGAAAACCTGAATTACACAATTTTTCGCATTAAATAACAAGGAAGGATGCCATTTGTTTTTGGATTGGTAACGTAACAGCTAAAAGGACCTTTTCAGGTTTTAAAACAGGAAAAGCAACATTTGTGACTTCTTATGTTTTAAACAACTTTGAAGAAATTTTGAAAATTTCATCTAAATAAACTGTCTTAAAAACGTCGACTCTAGGGTGAAATATAACAATGGCACATTGAGTCATAATATCGAACAAATTTCCTGTATTATAAATAATGCTTAAATTTATACACTGAGAAAAAAGTATGGCCAAAACTACCAGAATATGGTAAAATTTACTGTGTTTCTGGCTCTATGGGAACACCAAAAAGTTCGATAATTTTTAACAAAGGGCTTTGCTAATGATTTTGGCAAAATTAACAATAAAATATGGTTTTATAATATGGGATAAAATTTGGTAAAGGAGGTAAAATTTGGTAGTTTTATCACGATGCTTTAGGGCATGGCATAAACACCGTTTATTCAGTTAAATTTACTTCACAGTTTTGTATCTTTTTACTAAATGTGTGTTAATAAGAACTATAACTTTGAAAACCAGAATTTCCAACAAATCGTTTCCATGAAAGGAAAAATTACCAAATTAATGATTTAAATGCTGTATATTTTGCTTCGTATTCCCAGAGTTACATTTTTTACTTGAAATCTCCTTACCATACAATACGGTAATTTAACCAGATTTTTTGTTCTCCATGTACCATATTTGCAATCAGTTCGAACCATAATATAGTGTTATCAAGCGTAAGATTGGCTAATTTGTTTGATAATATGGTTTAATTTTGCTCCATATAATTATATATATATATATATATATATATATATATATAATTTTCTAGTAAAATTACTGTGCTGTACGGTAAGGACCTTTTTGATTAAAAAATCCATAAATCGGGTAAATAAAACCAAATAATGCGGTATTTAAACTATTCATTTGGTAATTTTTTTGCTTATATGGTAACGGCTTAGTAGAAATTCTGGTGTTCAAAATTATAGTTAGTATTACAACATGTTTAGTAAAAATTACAAAACTTAAATGTAAATTTAACCGAATAAATGATCTTTAAGCCATTTTCTAAGGTATCATGACAAAATTACCGACTTTCACCCCATTTACCTAATTTTATCACGAATTATAAAACCATATTTTATTGTTAATTTTACTAAAATCATTACCAAAGTGCTTCGCTAAAAAGTTTAAAAGTAAAAGTTCGAGTTCTTTGAATATAAACAATTAAAAAGATTTTTTTTCTGGTCTGAAGTTATTTTTTTAAGCAGTGAAAATTAAAGACACACTTGATATTCAACGGAAAGTAGATTTCAATCAGATTTACTAATAATTGAAAATGATCGATTATATAACATCCTTTTAAAATGTTTCAATTGATAAAATGTTCAGAAATTAATAGTTATATGTATACATTAACATAAATATTAAATTTTCGTGAAATTATCTTGAACACAGCGTCTATAAAAGTATCGTTCAGAAATAATGCACTTTCAGACTCTTCAAAACAATTTATGTTCTTGAAAAGAAGAACGTAACGCAGCGTAGAGTTAAAATTTTTCTAAATTTTTATTTTCTGCAGCAGTCGAATTCTCAAATGTATGTATCTGTGTGTTCCGATAATGCCTTTAGCTTAACTGGCAAAACAAATGCGAAATTTTCTAACCACATTATTACATTTAATGAATCATATTCAAACTATTTAATATTAAATATAGTCAAGATATTTTAAACGCAAGTCCTTCGCGCATGACGTTGATTGATTATTTTTAAAAACTATCTTAAATTTAATATTTTATGCAAATTTCGAAGAGCCTTTTTGCAGAAAGCTTCCTCGTTATAAAATTTTTGTCGTGGTTTTAAATTGGTTTATACGAGATAACACATAAAACTTTAAATGTTGAATTCCTTACAAAGGGAAACTTCATAAATAATTTCTTTTTGTTGATTAAATGTATTTCTTTAAAATATCTGACTTGAATTCCAGGAAAAAATATGAGTGCATTTACAATGTAAACAAATTTGATTAGAGTTTTTTTATTCGAGTCTCAATCTTTTTCATGCGACACATTCTTTATAAAATACAAAAAGGTGGGTACATTTTTCTTGCTTCTCAATTTCCAGCAGACAGACGCAGTGAAATGTCATCGCTTCACTATGAGGTTGTCTTATTTATACATGTAAGTGCGATCAATAACTCAGAAGGAAAAGGTATGAATAAAATGAATGGTTAAAACTCTTTCATTTTATTTTACAATCTTCTTAAAATAAACTTATGCTTACAAAGCATACGAAGTATCAATTTTAAGTTAGTAGGTTTTAAGTTACAAATTCTTAATTTAGTTTTTTATGCTTTGTGAATAAATATTTTTAATCTAAGGATTGAATTGCAACGTTATAAAATACATTCTCAGTTGCTTGAAATACACACGGTGAAGATATTTATTTCTAGTTCGTAACAATTTATCTTCATCAAGTATCTCAATCTTTCACATTATATTTAATTTCGTAAGTCTGATTGAAAAAGTCACTAATATCGAAGAAATAGTTATCAATAAAAAATAAAAATGCAATTCCCTTGTAACGGTGATGCAGTAACATTTAAATAAAAAAAATGCAGCTCTACAACTCGTTCTTTTCTTTCTATTCTTTACTTATTTATTTATGGTTTGATTAAGCATACTCAGACTGGCAGTTAAAATTACTCTTAATTTTGAAGAAAATAGGGCTGGTTCAAGGGAAATGAAAATTAAACAACATACAGCTGTGGTGGCTCAGGGGATAGAAAGCACAATGAGGTGATCAAGGTTCGAATCCAGTAAAAACTGGTCTACACGAATTCCGCACCTGCCTCTCACTGACCACAGTTCTGCCACAAAATGCCATCAATGGCAACCGGATCATGGGTTAGAGTCCCCTTACCGTCAAGCTAACTGTGGGAGGTTTTCGTGGCTTTCCTCTTCATGCAATACAAATGCTGTTTAATTCATTTAAAAAGTCCTCCATTAAAGCAAATTTCTCCCAATATTTGATCTAGGAGATCCCGTGTCTTCTGGATTGGGGTCAAAATTACTAGGCGAGGGAATTAAATATGGGTAGTCGATAACTCAAAATTGGATTGGCTGTTCAACCATGGTTATAGAATAAAATGAAATTAAACAACATGGAACTACAATCCTTTTCATAAAATACTCATAAAGAAAATCAAGGCAATCGCATTTCTGCATTTAATAATAATTTCTTCTTGATATTTTGCAATAGTTTACACTGACCCAGTCTATGATTACGAACCAGTACGAACTAGACTGTATTTTTTGGCTACTTGGATGTTATTTGGCCCCAGTCTTATTCTGCTTTCAAGTAACCGGATAGTATTTATCCTCCTTAAGGACAAAATTCAAATTACATTTAATATCTAAGGTTACTCAAGAGCAAATCTTGGATTAAAAAAATTGGGAAAATCTTTTAGTGAAAAATAGCAAATCAGTTATTGAGGCTTATGTGAATTCTATGGTAAGCTATCTGGCTTCTTAGAGTTAAAAAGAAGAATATGCGCTTCCAAAAAGAAACATAAAAACTGTTAGCTTTATCATGACCTATACAAATTTTACATGCCTTCAAGTAAAATTTATTAAATGAGAGAGAATCTTTCTTATTATTCGAGATTGTCTTTGAAGCATTTAAAATCATGAAAAAATATGTTTATCTACGATTTCATATATGAAAAATAATGAATTCATAAAAGTTTAATAAATAAAAATAACACAGGAAAACAAATATTTTGTTGCATTTGTGCAAATACTTGATCTTGCCTTATTCGGGTGTGGGGATTTTAAATCAGAAAATAGTTTTGCTCCTAAAACTACAGATTTCTTTCAAAAAGTACTTTTTCGACTATTTTTTTTTGTCGAAATGTACAAGTTTATAAAAACGTTATATATTACAGAGGATCTCATAAATGTTGCGACCAACTTCTAGGGGAGAAAGGTCTCATTATCAGGATTAAAATTGCATTAGAACCCATGCCCGAAAATGTCTTTGCAAGCGGCTAGAGGCACTTTCCTATTATGACTTTCACTGTTGTGAAACAATTTAAAACAGCGAAGCGGCCCTATCAGCGTATGATGACATTTCCGGGGATGGGTTTAATGCAAATTTATTTCTGATGATGTGCCTTAAATCCCTTAGAATTCTGTCTTTAGTCTCCAAGCATACTTCAGTGTTTAGTTCTCAAGCATGCTTGGTTCTCATTTTATCGACTCACTGAAGGGATGAAAGACTGAGTCAACCTTTCTTGCCCTAGGATATCATGTTATTTACAAACCATTAAAATAGTTTTTTCCTTTTTTCATGGAAGAAACGAGCAAAGAGGAAGAGGGCATTATAAAAAGTGAAAATTTTACAGTATAATAAATCGATATCTTTGATTTCAATGAGTTAAAAACTTTATGGAACTATTAACAACAGTAACTGGTGCCGCCATCTAGTGATGCTTATAGGAAGTAAATGTTCATCATTTACTTTCATTACAAAAAATACAACTTATCTTGGTATTTTAGAAAATGCCCACTTTTAAAAATATACATCTAAGAGCATTCAGCTCAAATATTATTTACTTATATTTGAAATTAAGAAATTAAGCAGTACGAGTCCTTAATTGCTATGATAAGAAAGGGAAAATGTTACAAAAACTGTCGTGGTGCTAGGAGCAGGAGAAGGCGAAAAGGCCCAGATGTGAAGCAATGGCGTACCCCTTATTTTTTTCCACAGTTATTTTGGTTGGAGTGGTTTATCTTCTATACGAACGTCTCTTAACGAATAATTAAGAAGTAAACTTTTCAATTCCAAGCATTTCTTTATTTATTGTAACATATATAGTTCAGCCAGTGTGCTCAAAGTACGACTTAATATAAACACTTGTTAAGTTGAAGACCAGATAGCACAAGTCAGAAAAAATTGTACAGAAATTCTTCGATTGTAATGGGTTCGAATAACACCGTATCCTTGCAAAAATACCTGTGATGTCTTTCCCTTTCTTGTGCTATCCATATTTCGACTTGTCAAGGACTTATAAGCCAAAATTTGCAATGAGCACACAAGCCTGCATATGCATTTGTAACATAAATAAATATACATACAACCAGGGTTGCGATGGGAATCAAAAACGGTACTTCGATGCTTTTATTTCAAGCATCACTGGCAGTAGTTAGTGAGTGTAAGAAAGATCACTTCAGCGAAAGGAACGATGGTGGTATCAGCCCGCGTTTGACTGTTTCACCATAAACAATGTGCTCGACTTAGAACTCTACTCTGAAAAGGATTAAAATTGGAATGACATGTTTTCGGATCATCCTCAGAAATTTTCCTCAGACCATGGCCAATAGCCCATTATGCGGCTCTATTGTGACGTAAATAAAGTACTGCTGCGTAACTGTTACATAAATAAAGTAGTTCACGTTACAGTTAAGCTTCTGATTTAGTTCAGCGAAGTCAAGGAATTTTTAAAGTAAGAAATACACATTTTTTATAATTTCAAAGGTTGGTAGATGTTAACTTTTAGCTTACATAGAGATAAAAAGCAACTAAATGACGGGAAACAAAGTTAACAAGTGTTTAGTGAATAAAATCGAGGTTATCAAAGTGAAAATTCTTGCATCATTTCTAATTATACGACTACTGTTGAAATTATCAACTTTTGGTCAAAATTACCAAACTGTACCACATATAACACAAAACAACGTGGTAATAATATCATATTTTATTGTTAATTTTACCTAAAGTTATTACCAAAGCTCTTCGGTAAGAATTACCATGCTTTTTGGTGTTCCGCTAGATCCAGAAACATAATAAACTTTTCCATATTTAGGTAGTTTTGACCATATTTTTTTCTCAGTTTACTGTTTCAAAATATCTTTATTAACTAAGGGGGCAAGAAAGCAATATAATATTTTTAACAATTCTCAAATGCATCCATATTTAGAAGAACTTTCTTTTTATAGTTCAGTCTTTTCAAATTTCTGATAGTTTAAACTTTTATGTTCATAACGTTACTAAAATAAATGAGGTTAACTGCGTTTAATTAGTGAAAAGACGATCGTCACAATTCAACCAAATCATTTAGAAACTTTATGGCCGGCAAATCGACTTACTTCCTTTCAATGTTTATAGCTTTTTTAATTGCTTCATAGAGCTTCTGACTTCATTTAAATGAAATAGATTTGTTTTAATCGCTATATAACAAAAGTAAGAAAAACATCAAAGGAAATTCAATGCTAGGCAGAATGAATTACATTAAAAAGAAAAAAATATAAGCATTTGTTGCTTGTACGAACATTTACAATTGCAAATGCTTTGTTTTCCAAGTAATTCTCCTTCCATAAAACTAAAAACTAATTTATGTTATGAACAATGTTTTAAATTTATTTCTTTAAGTCTATAGCAACTGTTCTCGACTGATTCACTAACAATAAGGAGTTTGAAAATTAAATGTATACTCAGACAAAAAATCATTTTTAATTGTGTTTATATTTAACATAAAATTTCAAACTACAACTTATGCAGGATAACGAATTTTAACACTTTTCTGCAGAATTTTTTATTAAACATATTTTTCATACTTTTGCAATTATTTTGTTTTAATTTAGGTCAAAATAAGTGTAGAATATTAAATTTAGCATTTTAATAGTTCATGGTTATGAAATACAGCATGGATTCCGGTGTCTTTTTCTGCGTTAAAGGTGAAATTTTCCAAACTCGAATCACTTTCAAAAAAATATTTTTTCAAATTTGCCGTTATTTGCCGTTATTTAAATGAAAGAAAAAGGTTTATTTATCATTGAAATTTCTTTATTTTACAAAATCAATTATTGATAGAGTTTTGAATATAGACGAAAAGAAATTAAAACTATTTTTTTTAAATTTAATATTTTAGTTCAATCATAATTCCGATAATCTGACAGATTTTTTTAGTAATTATTAAATTGCTTTTATATTGAAAAAATACTAAAATATATCTTGCATATAATTAGAGTGTCAGAAAAAATATATAAAGGATATATTGTTGTCCCATCTGAGTCAAAGAGTTAAACTGTGATACAATGATAAATGTGTGATACAATAATAGTGTAGATATAATGATACATAACTGGTGAAAAGAAAACTAATCATTATATATGTCATACTTAAAACACGGTTATATTTGCTGTTAACACTCAGGTACTTATTGCGTGTTATAAATGATTTCTTGAATGCGTGTAAACATTTGATGAATATATAATATTGAAAAAAACTATTAAATATAAAGCAGCACAATCGTGATATAAAATAAAATCGCATGCTTTATGAATGCATTGATCATGATTAATTACCACATGCCTCGAAGAGACTAACTTTTTCCTGTATTATTGCATTATAATGAGATTTTACTTTATAATTTTTCTAAATTTTGTAATTTAGTATAGTGAATTGTTTACTACTTCATGGAATTTAATATTTAAAAGTGGAAACTTTACCGTAAAAGTAAATTTTACTTTAAATTAGAATTTCAGAAGCAAAAACCAAAAGCATATTCGAAAGTGCAAAGGTATACAATGAAAACCATGTTGATAGAACCGTTAAAATGTCATAAACCATTTTCGGTGAAATGCGTAAACGCACAATTTCAATAAATAATTAATATTCAGACAGCGAAGTATATTTTTCATTAATTTTTTTTATAATATTGTCAAAGCTTCTGAAGACATCCATAAAATATTAGTAATTCAATTGGAGTAAACACCTTATGTTCAGAAATTTTTAAACTACGCATACTTAAAACGGTAATTGACAAATTAAATTTTTTTGAAAAAGTTTAATTATTACATTTGAGATTAATCATATTTTTTATGATGGATTTAATTTGCAAATTATGTAAATAAAATAAAAATAAAACAAATGTCATTAAATAACTAGTGTTCAATTCAATGATTTATAATTTAATTTAACCAATGGTGCAATACGCATCATAAAATATTATTTTTCATGCATAAAACTATTTATGCATCATAATATAATTTAAGTCCATTTCAATGAAAATAATACAACATTTTATAGAATTTATATGTTTGGCTTAACATGGGTTAAAACAATATTTGCAGATAATGATGTGAGTTATTAAAATAGCTTTATAAAATCCTCAGAATATTTCCCCAAAGAGAAAAATTTCTATCATTCGCACGTAACAAAGATTTTCCACGGGAAAAAATAAATGGATTTCATTCAGAGAAAAGTTATTACCGTTTGAATAGAATGCTTGCAGTAATTGAAAATCGCGACCGAAATCATTTCTTCACAGTTTATTTCTAACAATACGAAATAATGTTAATGGTGATATATAGCACAAAGAAAAAATAATTTCTTTGAGCCAAAAAATAATTTTGCACAGGCATGTTTCATTCAAAATATATAGCAATCTAAAAATATATTCCATGCTAAATTATTTTTGTTTTGATAACCAGACTTACTTCTTGAGATATGATCATCTTTTAAACAACGCATTTTATGTTTTTTTCTAATCTATTTTCTTGACACTGATTGAAAATTAAGCAATTTTGTGGTTAGTACAATGTTTTGATTCAAAATATGGTATTGTAATTAAATTACTGCAAAAATTGGACAGTATATTACAATTAAACATGGCGAGGCATTAACAGAAAAATATGAATGTAAAACGAGTGAATTATTCTTCAAAAAATGTGAATTATGTTATTTCCAAAATGCTATTAAAGCTGATAATGTAAGAATTTTGAAATATTTTAACATGATAACTCCAATTTTTTTGAAATAAAATTGCTTTAAAACTTAGATTAAATACCTCTCACATAGTTAGGCACATTTTTTTTAAAACAAGCTTTTTTTAATAGAAGTGTAGTGAGCAAAAAATGCCGAGCGAATCAAAAGAAAAATATTATTGAAAGGAAATTATTCTTACGTGCAAGGAACACAACGTTGATTGCATACATAGTGTTCCGAGTTACATACGTTAATTCAAATTTTTAGAATTATTTAAAAAAATATAGAAAATCAAAATTATGTACGAAAAAGTATAAATGAAGACTAGGACCAAATGAAGAATGATTTATGCCCATTATTCACCAAAATAACGATTTGATCAATATCTGTTGCATGCTGAGGATTATTAAGTTTTGACAAATCAATAACGGAAAAATCAGCTCCTCCTGAGAGGTATTATTTATTGAAGATGGGCTGTATTGTGGAAAAAAAACACTGATTTTCATTTTTAAATTTATTTCATTTTTAAACTGTTAAAAATTTGAAAGAAAAAATAAAGTCTCCCTATTTTATAAAAGTTAATAATTTTCAATTAAATCATTGCTTTTTGAAATTACGAAAGTAAATAATACTTAAGTATTATATATTATGCAAAGTATTTTAGTCCAAGTCCAAAAAGAATCAAACAATAAGTAAATAGCAAGTTAAAATGGTAATGATTTTGAATTAAACTAATAATAAAATTTAATTTTATAATATATTATAAAATTTGGTACATTTTTGCTATTTTATCATGATGCCTTAGAAAACATCATTAAAACCATTTGTTCGGTTAAATTTACTTTTCAATTTTGTATTTTTTACTAAATGTGTGGTAATAAGAACTATAATTTTGAAAGCTAGAATTTCTGCTAAACCAATGACATATAAACTTAAAAACTACGAATTGAATGGGTTAAATACCATAGATTTCGGTTTTGTTTCCAGAATTATGATTTTTTTATTACCCTAAATATCATTATCTTAGAAAACGGCTCCGAAGAAATTTCAGGTAGATTTTCGACCATTAAATGAATCAACAAAATAAATGAATAATGAGATAGCATGAGATAGTTATTATGTGACCAGCTGCATTTTCTCAGCATTACTATTACTTTTTAAAATATAAAGCAAGACGAGTCTTAGGAACATTGGATAAAATAGAAATATTATTAAATTTAAATTCAAATTATAATGAGGAAATCGTTTATAGACATTTTCTTGAACAGTTTACATACCAAACATTAACGTACAAAAACATTCGATTTATTTTTAATCTATCGTTGCATTTGTTGAGTTATTGCAAGGAAGAATTTCCATTAATACAAATGGCACTTTTATAAACCGTGACTGACGAAAACGCTATAAATTATAACTAAAATTTTCAATATCTAAATTATTCATGTTTTAAATGTTGTACACTTTTAAATAGAGAGCGAAGATATTTCATGGAAATAGAGCAAATTTTAAAAATTGGATATTTTAAACGCCTTAAATTTTTATCTCACTACATGAAAAAACTTTTTTTTTTAAAAATCATTCACGTTTGATTTTGTTTTAATTTCCTATAAACCATATGCATGTTTTTTATACGGAGAAAAAAATGCTCGTTAAAGTACAGTACAGTATGGAAGCGACATTTTAGTAAAAACCATAATTCTAGTTACAGATTATAGATTTTTCTTTCATATGGTTACGGTTTACCGAAAATTCTGTCTTTCAATAATATAGTTTTTATTACTACAAATTAAGTGGGAAATACGAAACTGACAAGTAAACTTGTCTGAATAAAGGTATGCCATGCTCTAAGGCATCATGATAAAATTACCAAACTTTATCACATAGTATAAAAATTCTGATAAAATTACTGTAATACATGGTAATAACATTTTTGGTAAAAAATCCATAATTCTGGTTAATAAAATCTAAATAGTCAATAATTAAAACATTCATTTTTTAAAAAAAGCTTTTTCCTTCATATGGTAACTGTTTACTAGAAATTCTGGTGTTTAAAATTGCGGGTCTTTTTCCTACACATTTAGTAAAAAATACAAAGCTGAAATGTAAATTTACCAAATAAATGATTTTTAATGCAATCCTCTGAGGTTTCATGATCAAATCACAGATTTTACCACATTTACCGGATTTTATCACATATTGTAAATTTAAATTTTATTATTAATTTTACAAAATCAAAGCCAAATTGCTTCGGTAAAAATACCGAGATTTTGGGTAATCCCATAGAGCTAGAAACTATTCCGTATTCTAGTTCTTTTGACCATACTTCTTTTCGCAGTTTAGCAATAATAGAATAATCCATTTAATAATTCCATTTAATTAAGGAAAAAAATTATTTTAAAGAACGTATGTGTTCCCCTTGCTCTTTAAAGTATACTACCGAACAATCACTTTTATATTTCTAAGCAAGCGTTTTAATTATATTCTTTTAATTATATTCTCAAAGACATGCTCAGCTTGTGTCATCTATTATTGTTTCTTAGGAATAATTACCAACGGTTTCCGATTGATTGAATTAAATATTAATATTTTCCAGGATATCTTTGGGAAATGCAGCTCTAATTATTCAAACGAACAACAAAACAAACGAAAAAAAGAAAAGTTAGTTCATTTAAAGGAAAAGAAAAAAAATTTATTTGCCATTTGTATTGTTAATTATGCATATTAAAGTAACAACAGGTGTCAAAAAACACAAACTTTTCTCGAATTATTAATATGTTTTAAGGATAAGGAACGATAACAAATACTAGATTATTTCTCAGATATATTTTTAACGTTTATATTTAAAGGAAGAAGTAATAATTAAACTGAAGATCATAAATCTCTAGGATTTGAGTTAAAATACCTTAGTGTAAAATTAAAATTCTCAAACAATGAAATTTTCAATCAAAAATTTAATCAAATGAAATAAAAAACTACTGGCGTAACTGATAATGACGATAAGTTATTTAACATTTTAAACCATTTAAACTACACGGAGAAAAAAATTCAGGTAAAATTACCTTATTTTATAGTAATGGCATTTCTGGTAAAAAAAAAAGGAAACATAATTTTGATTAATAAAACCAAAATATATGGCATTTGAACTATTATTTTGATAATTCTTCTGAATCGAAAAGCAAGTTTAACCAAGTGAACCATTTATACCACATTATGCCAAGTAACCATTTATGCCACATACTAAAGTATCATGGAAAATTTCCTCAATTACTACGAAACAGCATGCAAATTAACCATATTTCATTTATAACTTTACTAAAAGTCACTATTACAGCGCTCCAGAAAAAATTACAGAGCATTTTGGTGTTCCTATGGAGACAGAAACACGGCAAAGTTTACCATATTCTGGTAGTTTTGAGTTCTGACATACTCTTGTTCAAAATTTTAGCTAGAATAATTGGAAATCATAATATAAGGGACATTTAATTAAATGATTTAAAATAAAGCATTAACTTTAAAAAATTAAAAAAGGATCGTATCATTTAGTTAAGCATCAGTTGATTTTCTCAAATTTTTTATTACCTTTATGCTCAACTTTTATAAAACTCGAAACGTACAGAAAGAAAAACTGAATAATTTCCTATTTTTTATCTTGCTCTAATGAAAAAAATGCAATTCTAACAATTAGAGAGGTCAATTGTAAACATGCTATAGGGAAAGAAAAAAATTTTAAATGTATATATTATTCACGAAAGAACACCTTTTTTTCAACTGACTCAGATTTGTGAGCCTCAAAATATTAGTCCAGCCACAATCTGAAAATTTTAAATTTATTATAAACAATATTTTTCATTATTTAGTACTTTTTAATTTTGTATTTACTTATATTTTGTTTGTTAGCTGTTAATAGCTATATTAACTATGTTTATTGTTACCTCTGAGAAACTATTACTTAATTTGCTATAGGTATTTTAAAAATGCTTTTTAGGCACAAATTCAGACCGGTAACAAAATATTTGCGCCTCTAGAAAAAGGAGCTTGATTAACTTAAAAAAAATTAAGTAATTAAACTGCTAGCATAAACCAAAAATTGAAACATTTCAACATAATAAAACTTTACAAGTAAGAGCATGAAAATAAAACAATACATCGCTTTTAAACCTTAACTTTTTGTCTGAATTTTTTTTTTAAAAAAATGTCCATGTTAAAAACTAATTTTTTTCTGACTTCAAATGAAATTCCATTCTAAATTGCAAGGCCTATTTTCTTTAATTTGAATAATTAATTTACATTGTTTAAATTTTCACGTTTTCTATTTTTTGAGGCTCTTTAATCAACTATATAGCTAACTTTAATTAATAATATTATGTCACGTTGTTTGGAAATTTTTATTTTAAACTCATTTCCTTTTCAACCTTTTTCACTTTCGCTGTTTTCGAGTTAGAAAATGCAGATAATTACTATTATGTTTTTTCAGACTCTTTGTTTATTAATTAATTTTTGACTTAATCTACTTTACTTACTTGAAACTTTTCGAATTTCGGGAATTACGTCGTCTTTTCCACAGTTCACATTTTTAAAGAAAATAAATGTTTTTTTTTATGTAATTTAATGCTAACAAAAAAGGCAACACATGTTTTTTACGAAGAATCTTATGCATAAATTTACCTTCAGTTCATAAGTCTGGAAAGTTACATTCGCAAAAAGATTTTTTTTACTATTTACCTTTTTTTAAAAAAAAAAAATCAAGTATTTTGCTGTTTTGATGGTCTTAAATGATATGTTTTCGAAATAAAATACAAACAAATTTATATGAGTAAAGGACTTTTGTTTCATTAAAACCACACAACTTTTGAGAAAAAAAGCTATAGTTTTGTTCCACATTTTTTCGATATTATCTACTATAAAGCATTTTAGAAGTATTTTTTCGTAGATATTATCTAATATTTTAGATATTTTCAGTTTAAATGGAATATAAATTTTTATTTTTTTTACTTCAAACTTTGTACAATAATTTAAATGTACACTTGTGGTTCACTAATTCTCTTTTCAATAAATTAATAAAAAACTTATTTACATTTTGTACTACTACAATGAGAAAAAATTAAACAAAAATCTAAAAAAAGGAAATAACACAAACAATTTTAACAGCCTGAGAAGAATTTTGATAAACGTTGAAAAGTAAAAAATTTTTTTTGTTGAAGGAAACACATTTATAAAAGTCATATGAAGTTACTTTAGTTTATGCCAAAAAGCATTGTTAAAAATAAAAGAAAGATAAACTTATTTAGTACGTGATATTTAGTAAACCTTGCATACTATTGATAATTTTTACAACCTGAAATATAATCTTTTTACACCTTTTTTAAAGTTTTTGTGGAATAAATTAGAATCTAATTAAACAAAAAGAATTATAGAGTTTTCTTGTTACACTCGAGAACGAATTTAACTTTTTTAAATCAAAAGTGATAATAGTTTCTGAAAAGTATCATATTATAAGCTATTTCAGTACTAAAAATTATTTCGGTTTCTTATATTCTCTAAAATACGGTTTTTTATACACGGTTATTTTACCGTAATTTCAGAATGAAAATTATAACAGTGCACTTTAAAGGGTATTGTTAAATATTAATACTAATAATTAACAGTTCTTGCGCAAAACTAAAGCGAATTCTCCCCATTCAGGAAAGTTTAATTTGTTTTATGGATCAGTTCAATTGTATATCGAATCTCTTTAACTTCGTTTTTCGTGGGTCAATTGTTTTTTTTTCTATGTAAGCTATAAGCTGATTTCTATGAACTAAAACTATAAAAAATGTCCAGGAATGGGGCTAAACCAAATCAGCAGCTTAACTGTTACGCATGTGTTTGCCCTTACATCTTGACATGGAAGCGGCTCAAATCCCGTCGTATTACTGGACGGATCTTCGGATACATGCTTTTATTTATGTATTTATTGTCACAGATGCATATTAAGGTTACATTTTACTTAATATTTTTAGTGTTATATATTTACTAATAAAACCAAAGTGTGGTAATAAAGGCAATAAAACTTGAAATGAATTAAATTATATTCCAATATTTGAAACTAAATAAATAAAATCTCCATATTTTAGTTCTAACTATGCCGACCAGATGGCCGAGTGGTTAGCATGCCTGACAGTATAGCCGATGGTTGCGGGTTCGAATCCCGCTCAGGGCACGGATGTTTCTTTCTCTCTCTGTGTGTTCTATGTCCTTTCTTCTGTTCGATTGTGTGAAGGTAAAGTTTGTGGAGAATGTAAATTAATAAACAAGTTTGTGGTTGTATGACGTGGACGACGCTATTCCACCGCCGTGGCTTAGCCACAGGTGCTCACTGGGTAATGATAAGAGAGTAGCAATTCTGGCATTTCTGAGGCCAATGGGGAAAAAACCCAAGTGCCCGCCATTAAGAAGAAAAAAAAGAATAGTTCTAACTATAAAATTTTAAAGCAAAATTTCGTCTCTAATGCACTTGAATACTATAATCGTTTCGCTTAAAAATTTTCATTTATGAACGCTTTTTAAATGTTGTGACTTAGATAGTATTTCATTATTTCATTTAATTCTTGTAAAAGCATTGTGCTTGTAGAGTTTTCTTAGTTTGAATAAGGAATTCTTCATCTTCAGTAATTTAAAATTAACTTGAGTGAAGTGAAAATAAAACTTGTAAAGATATTTTTCCAAGTTATGAACCAGTATAAAAACAAGAGAAGGTTGTTAAATGTTTCACGAAGAAATTATTATGTTCATAAAGCATGACACTGAACCTTAGAGATCATCAAATTATCAAAAGTATTTTTTTAAAGGAAAAAAAATTTTTTGTCACTTGGTATTAATGCTTTTAAATGTAGCATAGTTTCAGAGAAATTATTATAACTTTATAGGCAATTTCGAGTTAACTTGCACAAAAGTTTGATTCTTATCCCAATAAAATAATTTTCTTTCTTTCTTTTTTGTTCATCATATTTAATTTTTTTTTTATTTAAGAATTATTATCTTGAAAAAATCTTTAAGCAAACATTTTTCTGGGGATCGAATGCATCTCCTTAAAACGCATAATTTATCAAAAAAGGCATCATAAGGCATTTTGTTTGAAAGCATTTTCCTCAAAAACTAAAACTATTAATTAAAACCTGATGTTTGCGGTGATTTATATTGTCAATAGAAAAAATTTGAATTTTTTTTTGTTAGCATTTGAGACATGAGGATTAATTTTTCTATTTGCTTGATGCATATTTTTAAACAATTTAGTACAGAAGCTCTTTTTTAGTATGGAACAATTTATATATGGAAGCTCTTTAATCTTATCTCTCAAATTTAAGACAAAAAAACTCATAAAAATTACTAAAAAATCCTTATAAGTTTTACAAAAAATCTAATATTTCATCTTAATTAGTTCTGTGGCCCTTTAATTAATTAACGCTCTCGCACTGTTAAAAAATGGATAATCAGGTTTCTCAAGACTTTCTTCGGTTTTGACTAAACCGCTTCCTGGTATATGCTCCGAGTGAACATTTCGTCAAAGGGATGAAATAACTATCGTAACTTCTTCGAGAACTCGAATTTCATTTATTGTAAAGAAATGTTTTGTCATTCTAAACCTCGTAGTGTATTCAACCACCTCGTCGCCTAATGTGTTTCACTTTTCTGAAAAATCACGTTATTGTGGGCACCGTAATAAAAATAGATCAATGTCACCTTAATAACACAAGAAACACAAATATAAATGAGAAATAAATTCGGCACATGCCTGAAGCTGGATTCGAACCCGGGATTTTTGTACGAGGCGAACCGCTTGTTCACCATACTCCTGGTCAGCTTATTTCTCTCTTTTTTTAGATTGATTAGTCTTCATCCTAGCTCCGTCATTCTAATTAACAATCTCCTACAATGCACTACAATAGGGTTTCGAATTGGGGAAACATTTTGGTCGTATAATTAAGTGTTTCCGTTTCGTCACAAATCATATGATTTCGTAGAGAAATAATTTTCAAAATTAATGAAATATCACTCAAAGATTGCTGAATCGTCATAAGTAAGAGTTATATTTCTGAAAGTATGGAAACAGCGAATTGTCTCTAAACAATAATGCGTTTTAAGCTATTAAAAACATTGATCTGAATATTTTTATGTGATTTTAACATGCACGAATGTATTTGCATTTGACAATCACATTTCTTTTAAAATTATATAATACCACGTACCACCTATTAACGAACTAGGTGTATTAATATATATTTCAGATAAATCATAACTCTCTCCATCAATCCAATAACATAAGATCTTATTTGGCTATAAGATTTTTTCTCCGCCTTCCCACTATTCCTATGATATCGCCGATGCAAGTGATTCGAAGAAGCAAAGGAAATAAAAATAACACGACAAATACAGATAGAAATAAAGAAAGAAATCGATTCATCGCTTGGAAAAGAAGTAGCTGATAAACTCAGATCGAGAGACACTCACTATAATAAAGAAGACAATAGTGAGGACAATTGGAGTAGCTATTGTTCCTTTGTAGCAGTTTTATATGAAAGCTTCTATTAAAGGTTATCTTTTGCTTCCTTACTACTAAATGAATCGTAAGCTGCTGAATCATTAAGCATAATAGTGTCTTTCAAACAGAAGAAAAAGTAGGATTAATGTGTCTGGCAATAAATGTTTTGGAATTCAAAAAGTAAAAGTCGTAAGTTTCATTTTATTTTCCGGCTAGAATTCAACAACTCGAGGAAAGATTATTTGCAGATTCCAAATGCAAGTTTTAATAAATCGCAATCGAAGCTTTGAGAAGTTATTATTTTTATGTGTTTGCTTATCTTAATAAGCTAAAGATTGAGTTTTAAATTTTATTTTGATTAAGGAAGAAAACACGTCAATGATAGACAAAGAAAAAATAGTTCGTGTTTCTCAGCCAATGTAGTGATCGCATAATAAATAATAGCATATATGCAGTAAAATCACTGTAAGATGAAAATTATCAGGACAAATATTCATTTTTATACATTTTTCAATCCTACAAAACGCATTTTTTTAAAACCTTAAAACTTTGTTAGATTAAAATAGCTAGATACTTAAAATGGACAAATCTTGCAATGAACTTGAAAAAGAAATAATTTAAACTTTTTTTAAATAAAATGTTTAATTAAAATTTATACCACATGAAATACATTATATTTTTGTATTATTTTATTATTTTCACTGTAAAATCGGGTTTACGCTACATTGAGACAATAACCGATGTTGCATGCTAATAACAGTCCTAGTAGAAAAAGAAAGTGTAATTAAACTAAAATATACAGTATATGAACTGTTCATTTGGTAATTTTTCCTCTCTTTTAGTAACGGTTTACACAAGATTCTGAAAAAATTTGAAAATTGATTCCAATTTTTTCCAGAATTGATTGGCTGATTCCAAGTGCAAGTTTTAATAAGGCGCAATCAAGGCACTAATAAGTCATTATTTTTATATGCTCGCTTATTCTAACAAACTAAAGATTAAGTTTTAAACTTTATCTTGATTAAGGGGACAAAATACGCATTTTCTTATTAAATTTTATGATTGCATAGTAAATAAAAGAACATATACAATGATTTCTCTTTAAGATGTAAATAATTGGAGCCGGACTTATATTTTTCACATTCATTTAGTTTTCAATTTCATAAAACGCACATTTTTGTAAAATCTAAAGACTCCGTTAGATTAAAATAGGTAAATAGATTGCTAAATAGATGAAAATAGTAAAATTAAAATAGCTAAGTAGATAATTTAAGTTAGATAAATCTTGCAATGGAAACGTGAAAGAAAACAATTTCAACTTATTTTTTAAATGAAACGTTTAATTAAATTTTCAACAACATAAAATACATTTTCTTATATATATATATATATATATATATATATATATATATATATATATATATATATATATATATATATATATATATATATATATATATATATATATATACCAGCAGTGTATTCTTATAAGTATGGAATATTAATATTACCATCGTATTATTCTTTATGATATTCATATTGTTGAACTAAGCTCATTAAAATATTAAATTGAACAAAACAAATTTTGTCATCAATGTTCTGAAGAAAAAAAAAACGCTTCGCAACATTCAGATAAACAAGAAATAAACATTCATGAAATTGATACAGGGATTAATGGCTCAATTCACGAAAACGCTTCCATCGTTAATACATTTTTATATCTTTTACAACCTTCTTAAAAGTTCTGTTTTAGAGTTAGGCAAATTACGGCATACACGTTAATTTAATGTTATTAGCTATAATGTTTGATGTTATTTTCAAAATTATCAGTTTTATACAAAATATTGCTTTAAGAACAGTTTGTCTTAAATAGTGTTTACTGCATTTGCTTTTACACCCCTTAACGTGATTTAAGCTAAATTGGCAAACAATAAATTATGTTATACAAAATGACTGATACATTTAGATATTTTTAAAACGGCAGATATGATAACTACATCATATTTTATTAGATTTCTTATAAAAATATACAGCTTAAAGAGCATTGATGTAGTTTTCGTTGCATATGGGATGTTTGTGAAAACTAATCCTTAACAAAATAGGAGCATAATTAAAGAAAATCCAAAAATTTCAGAATGTAGGCTTAACATAAAAGCCTCGTATTTCCCGTCTCTTACGATAGGTGAAATAACCAGATTAACTAATTAAACCACATTCCCTGGTTCATTTTATAAAACACAACACAACCTAGTTGCAATGCCCATTACTTAACGATAAATGTAACTCCAATGTCCAGTTAAATTTCTGTTTTGCGGTTTTAATACCATGCCAGTTGTAAGCGGTTAAAGGCCGTATAGTTTTGCCTTAATGTTTTTTTTAACCATATCAGTCTTAAACGGTTTCAAAACCATAAAGGTAAAAAATGTTCCTTACCGTAAACTTTACAGTTTATTGGATGGATAAACTGCTGTCGTTTATTTTTCCGTAATTTCAGAATGAAAATTCTAACAGTGTATTTGATTTAAGAAATGCTAGTAACTTAAAAATATTTGTAATTTTGTTAAGTGTTAAAACCTATTTTATTTCCTCTAAGAAATATTGCATTGAAAATGACAGAGAAAATATGTTCCCTTCCATTGAAATAACATCAATGTTTCTTGAGTTTATATTCGCATTTGAAGGTGTGGCCAGAGTGATAAATTACCCATTGTTCGCAATGGCTAGTTACAATATTAGTGATGTCTAATTCTAAATACGTAATTCATATTAACACTCGGCCACAGGGACATTTTAATTACGTTCATTGATGGATCAGAGAGATTTGTTCCAAATAGATTCGAAAAAATCGTTACATTTGAAACTTCTTTATTAAACAAAGTTTGGAAGTAGAGGCAAGAAATCGCTACAAGCCATTGTTTTTTAGTAACGCAGTGTTCTCCGCATTCTTTTCTTTCTTTTTTTTTAAGTATCACGCACTACATACTACGAATCATACATACTACTAAAAAAGTAGATAGAATAAAGTAGTTTCGCCACTTGTAGCACTCTACTTGAAGCACGCTACTTCTGAACACTGGATTAACTGCATGCATTTTAAGCTGTATACATTTTATGTGTTATTGGCAGGATACATTATATTTTAATTATGCATAAAATTTTCATATGAATGATTTAAAACCACAGTATTTGTACTATTTCAGAGTATAAAAAACAATGTTTTTTGAAAAAACGAAATGTCGTTCAATTCTCTTGAAAGCTTATTTTAAACATTGTCGTGTACATTCAAAAAGCACTGCACCTGTCTTATTTATATAAGTTTTGACTTCATATTTTATGTGCTCTTACGTGTCCTTACACGGGAAAAATTTTGGTATAGTTGCCATGCTGTATAGTAATGACATTTCTGATTAAAAAAAACAACCCATAATTCTGGTTAAAGAAACTAAAATATATGGTATTTAAACGATTCATTTAGTAATAATTTTTCTGCTCATATGGTAATGGCTTACCAGAAATTCTGGTTTCCAAAATTATCGCTCTTATTACTAAACATTTAGCTAGGGGTCCTGAAAGAGTGGATACCACCTCTGGAGAACGCATTAGGTCTGCTCATCGGCAAGACAGATTGTGCAGCTCATTGGAAATAAAAAATAAAAAAACTAAACATTTAGCAAAAAAAAAACAGAAAAATTAAATTTGCCCAATAAATGGTTTTTAGGCCATGCCAACCATGATAAAATTTAATATTTTGCCACATTTACTAAATTTAATCACATATAACTGGACATTGAGCTGGACTTTTCGTTAGGTAATAGACATTTGAGCCATTTTGCTGTTGAGTATTGTTTTGACAAGTGAACCGTGGAATATGGCTTAATTAGTTTAGATAATGGTGCCATTTATCGTGGTAGATGAGAAATACTGAACTTTTTGTGTTAAGCAGCTCTGCGACATAACTATCTATGCGTAATTGATATTTTTGCATTCCAATAGTCCAAAGTCGTCAATCGAGGAATACAAGACACTGGAAACACATCGTGCGTTGAAGGAATGGAGGAAATATTGTGGTGGTAACACTGGGACTCTAACCTTTGTTCTTTCAGTCATGAGTTTCATAGATTAGCCCTCTCGGCAGTAAATGTATATAGATGAAAGAAACTAAGTGACTTTCATTAGTTAGTGCAATAAAATTCTCATTGTTTAATCGCATTTGGTGAAAGCAGTTAATTAACGGTTTTTCTCTCAGTTAACAGATCGAATACCATCCTATTTATGTTTATTTGACTGTTGTGTTTAAAATGGTATAATAATATTTAAATAAATTGTTATGTCACCATTTTCTCTAGAAATTTGCAACAGTGTATAATAAATAAGTCCAATTGATTTTAAGACTTTTAAAATAACTACTAAAAGTCAATATTCAAAAGCTTAATTTTCTTATAATTTAACTGTTAAAAACTATACTATCTTATTCAAAAACATAACTTTAACTTATAACTTATATTCAAAAACTTCAAAATACCACTTAACCTATTTTATCCTCAAACTCTCCAAGTAGCAGATATTCAAAAACTTTATTAGATGCTTTACTTGACTTCAAAATATTAGTGATGTTTTTCTGTTCAAAAAATCAAACAGTTTAAAAGCGTAATTTATATTTTAATACATTTGATAGAAATCCAGCAATAGCTTAATGAGGATTTTTATCAGTTATAAGTAGTTGTATTAAATAACAATTATAATTATTCCTTATTTAATCCGCCAACAAAGGCTCATTTAAAAATATTGCCTCTGTTTTTAAAACTATGGGACGCAATATCTAGAATTAAGGAATCCTTATTTGTTATTGATTTTCAAAATATGACAGTTATGTATAATTGCAAATGTCCCATAAATATACTTGCTAAAAATCATTTCAACGAAGTATATTATAGGTAGTGTGCAAACTTGATGCAACCTTTGTATAGTATTAGATTATAGAGTAACCTACTTCAAGAGCTAGAATCTAGAGTACCTTATTATAGAGTAACCTACTTCAAGAAGCTCGATAATATGATTCAAATTAGCGCCTTGCTTAGGTTGCGGAAAATTTTAATAATGTTGGATTCAAAACATTCTAAAATTTTATACAAGTTTTTAATTACGTATGATAAGTATATAAAGAATGAATATGCATTGTGGTTTGAGGAATAGAAAAAGGTCAACTCGTGTTTTATGAAATAAATTTAAGGAATATTAATATGCATGTTACTCGAAGCATCAAATATTCATTATTAGATTTATAACAATACAAATGTTATAGGTGGTAATTATCTAGTATAACATCCTTTGAAGCAAATAAAACTAAAAGTTCTAGGTAAATCTCTGAAGGGACACTATTGTTAATTTGATAAATATTTTTTTAAGAGTTTCATTTATTCAAAGACTTGGTGCAATAACAAGATGAATCCATGTTCACCAATTGTTAGCAAGTGCCAAATGAAGTTTAAAAAGTCAGTAGCATTTACATAGTTTTTCCTTTCATTATATACTACACAGAAAAAGACATTTATGTCCAGTTTTTGCACAAATCGAAATAGAACTACAGTTGAGTGCAAAATTTTCCAGTAAGTATGTAGTTAATAACTTTTCACAGCTTTTGCATGTTTATCGATATAACTTTTAAAAGAAACATTAATCATTTTAAAGACACTTATAAAAAACTCTTTTGTATTCAAAATACAAAGCTGTCTTGAAAAACAAGCAATTTTTACTTTACTTTTTATTGTAATAAAATTAAAGTAGCACTATGCTGGCCGGAGATTTGTGGCACTCCACTGTACCTTATTAATTCCAGTTGAAAACAATAAAATCATTTTTAATATACAAGTCTTTAATTTACACATCTTTTATTAACCCTCGTTCTTTGAGATTCTATTGAGCCTTCATGGGCTGAAATACTTTGAAGCTAAGAATTCCCATGATACTCAAATTGTTCAGTGTGAGAAAAACGATTATTGATTGTTTTTTTATCCAAGTCATCTAGGCCCACCTTATGAAGCTATTTAGTTCCATGCAGGTGGGTACACACTGTAGCTGAGAGGATTGAGAGATCAATCTCCTGACCGACTGAAAAGGGTTCGAATCCCAGCTTTGACAACACAATATTTTTCAGATATCTTCAATACATAAAGAATTTCTAGCCTCCTGCACTCTTCAATCGGTGACCCTGGACTATTTGAAAAGGAAACTATCATTCACGCTTAAATGGCGCACCATCTACAGAGCTCCAACCGAATAGTTTTGTATTCACGATTTTTCAACCATACCAGTTGTAAACGGTTTCAAAACCGTAAAGGTAAAAAATGTTCCGAAGCTTAATTTTATGGTAAATCAGATATTGTCGGTTGTTTTACCACTATTTCAAAAATTAAAAAATAAAAATTTAAATCTTAAGCGAAATAGAAATTATTTGACAAATAGCGATAGCCTCACAAAGCAAAAGCACCGTATGAAAGTAGCAGAACACTGTAAATTGTATACCTTATAAATTGTAAGTTTGTTCCCGTCAAAAATTGAACCAAACGTTTGTTTAAGAGTAGTAAAAAATTATGGAGATTTGATGATCAATATGAGCCCGCTCGAGTCCGAAACCTCCTTTTAGTAATCGAGCCTTAGCTGAGCCTGTGTCATCTCTATCGGTCACGTCCTTTATGAGAATCCATCTTTGTCGCCACGGAAATTTTATTGAAAAAACTGTGATGCTGCGTTTTCTTTGAAAAGAAAGTTTTCTACCAAATGTGTTGTTTTTTAAATCATGTTTGAATCATTTCTGTGTTTAGTTTCTTCCATGTTTTCACATTTTCACATCCGTGTTTTCACATTTTTCAATCATTCACAGAAAATAGATTGTAACTAGTTTTGAAGTCTTGTGTATTTTGCTATGTATATAGAAAAATGCATTTCTGAAAATGAGGTTTTTGTTAAAACAAATAAGTAAATCACTGATTTCTCACCTCAATTGTGATTAATTATTTAAAGTTTTAGTACATACTTCTCAAAAAAAAATTAACAATATGATTCAATTTAAAACCCTATTAAGGTTGCAAAAATGTAGTTTGAAAAAAAAACTTATTAATTGATTTTAAAAATTAAAGAAATTTCAATAATGAATAACTCTTAGATATAAATAATTGCAAATTAGTGCAAATTTGAACAATTATTGTTTGGAAGTGAGCCGTATTTGGAAGATTTTACCTTTAACGCAAAAAAAAGCATACCACTGCTTCTTTTTGTATTTTATAACCATAAATTATTAAAAGGCGAAATATATTTTTTACTTCTTTTTACCTAACGTATTGCAAAATAATGAAATAAGTATGAAAAATATGTTTAAAATAAATTCTGTGTCAAAGGGTTAAAAACCTGTGTAATTCTTCCGTAATCAAATGCAATTTTAAAAAATAGGTTTCCTTAAATGCAAATATGCCATTCAACAAAAAATACTTTTGCGGTAGGTTGCAAATAGGTTCAAAATTAATCCGAAGAAGAATTACAGAAAAAGTCTATGATATGAAAAGAAACTAGAGAAAAAAGCATCATTACTTGCAACGATCTCTGACATTGCATGTCACCTGTTAGAAGTTCATTTATTACGTCAAGAATTGTGACACATATTAACAGCTTAGAAATATTGATCCCGACATTTCGTGAGAGAATACGCATCATTAATAATTAAATTGTGATTTTCCTTCAATTCTACAGAGAGCTTTTATCCAATACAAAAAATTACTCTTATTTGTTAAAAAGAACTGTTAATGAGCTACTAATGTTTAAAAAAAATTCAGTGTCAAAAATGTTAAAACATTCAAATGTAATTTTAAGAAATGGGTTTCCTTAAATGCAAATATGTCATTCATCAAAAGCGAATTTTGTGGTAGGATAAAAATAGGTTCAAAATTGATTCCCATAAGATTTAAAAAAAAATCTATGACATGAAAAGAAACTAGACACAAAAGCATCGTTACTTGCAACGATCTCTGAAATTGCACGTCACCTGTTACAAGTTCATTTATTACGTCAAGAACTGTGACACGTACTAACAGCTTAAAAATATCGATCTCGACATTTCGTGAGGGAATAAGCGTCATTAATAATTAAATTGTGATTTTCTTTCAATTCTACAGAGAGCTTTTAGCCAATACAATAAATTACTCTTATTTATTAAAAAGAAGGTTAATGAGTAACTAATGTTGCTAATTAAACAGAATTCTTTAATTCATAGTATTTACTATTCCAGAATATAGTTTTGCAAGTTCCTTTTCTTTAGAAGATAATGATTATTTTAACGTATTTTCTAAACCTAATACATATACTTAAGATCACTTTTTAATGATTATAAAAATACTCGAAGAAAGAATATTTAAAAAATGTATTTTTCATTTAACAATTGCTATTTGAAAGAAATAATTACTATAACAAGTTTAAAATATTATGCAAACGAGTCTCTCTTTCTTTATTACACAAATTTAAAAAATAAGTAATTCCGTTGTTAAAGTAATTAGATAAAAGTGTTTATCACCAACTAGGGCAGACTATAGTCTGTTAAAATATTGGTGCAATTTTTATAATCTTAGGAGAAAACGAATTGGTTAATTCTTTATTTATGACAATTATTTCTATGCACGAATGAATAAAACAACTGCGGAAAATATCTTTGAATGTTTTTTGAAGTTTAAAAAAAAGATTAAAATGTTAAATTGAATTTGAAATACTTTAAATTAAATGTGAAACTTTCATTGAAAATCATACAGGATATGAGTCATTTTAAGAATATCAGTTATATTTAAATTTTCTATTCATTCTGTTTTTCCATTTGAAAACAAAAAGGGCAAGGACATTATCACTCTACATTGTTCGAACTTTTATTCTAAAATTCGGTAAGATAACCGGCAACAGTCCTAACCAATTAACTGTAAGATTTACGGTAAAGAACACTTTTTTGCCGTTAAGGTTGTGAAACCGTTTACTAATATTATTAAAAAACTATAAATACAAAACTATACGGTTTTTTAACCATTTATTTCTAGCATAAGTTTGCCTCCAGTTTCAAAACCGTAAAAAATTAACTGGACATTGAAATTTGGGTTTTCGTTCGGTTGTGGGCATTGGAGTTAGGTTGCAGTTCAATTGTGCTTCATCAAATGAACCTTGGAATGTGACTTAGTTAGTTTATCTCGTTGCTTTACTTAATAGTATGAGATGAGAAATACTAGACTTCTTTGCGTTAAGCAGCTTTATGGTGCTGTTATCTTTGCTTGAGGGTATCTTATTCGAATTGTCCAGGGTCACAAATAGAAAAGTGGAGTGGAAAATCTTCATTAGTTGAAGGGAATGGTGGATTGGTGCGATGAAATTCTGGTTGCTTAACTGTATTAGTTGAAAGTAGTAAATAAAAAGTTTTTCTCTCAGTTAACAGTTTGAATTTCATTACATTTGTGGTTATTTCATTGTTTTGTTTGAATATTTTAAAATAACAATTAAATAAATTGTTATTTAACCATTTTTTCCGAGAAATTTTTAACAGTATACAAAATGCATATCTAAAGGAAGAATACCTATCGTTGCTTACAGTTTTCCCTAAGGAGTCGCAGATTTTTATAAATTAAATAAATTCGTACTCTGTAAAATATTTTCGTATATCTGAATCCCAAAAGTGGTGGCAACTACTTTACATCATAGGTGTGTTTCGCTAAGTGTTCCAGCACACCAAAACCAAGGTTAGTTCTTGGTGTAGTGAAACACCTAGAATTTTCATTTACGCTATTTGGTGTAAAGTTACCGCACACTTGTTTGTTGATAAGGGATTTTTACTGACATTTATTTATATAATAATCAAAATTAAAGTTTAATTTAAGCATTTAAAATATTTTAACACAAGAAAGAGACAATAGTTATTCAGCTACAAAAGAACAGTAAACTTTTATTAAAGTACAATTAGGAGCACTATTTAAAGTTAACATATAGCTATGAGCGTTTATGTACATTGCGCAAAAAAAAAAAAAAAAAAAAAAAAACATAACGGATTACCCTGAAAAACTTTTGATCTAATGATCAGATGTTCACGTTATAAGACTCAATCTTAATGGCTCAAGGGGGTGACCTCAAATATAATAAATGCACACGATATTTTAAGTTACGAAATCATACACAAAAATGTACTTTTGGATTTCTAAGGCCCAAAATATAGGTGGCAGCTGCAATCTGGGAAAAAATATTTCGATAGATTAGTCAGGAGAGTGATCCTAAGTTTGGACCCCTTAATGTTAATTTTACTTTTTGCATATTTCGTTATATCTCGAGAACTTTTAAACCGAAAAAAAAATTTAGCACAATTATAAAATTCGTTTATCCAAAGATAATTTCATGCAAAATATCACTTTTAGCAAATATTTATTATTTTTTATTATTTTATTTAATAATGTTCGAAAAATTTTGACTTTTAAGGTGTAAAATGTTTTACATCGTTATAAAGAATGCAATTTTGCATGGCAAAGTACGAAATTTGAGTGAAATCGGTCGAATAGTTACTGAAAAATCAAATTTTAAGTATCTGAAATGTTAAAAATTCAATTCCGCATGAACTATTCAACCGATTTTGCCCAAATTATGTATTTTGCCATCAAAAATTACATTTTTTAAAATTATGCGCAAACTTGTATGCCTTACTGTTCAAAATATTTTCGACCGTTATTAAATAAAAAAAAAAATAATAATACATATTTTTTGAAAGTTGCGTAGAATTGTCTTTGTATAAACAAATTTTATAATAAATTATGTGCAAAAATTTTTCAATTCGGATAAAAAGCTCTCGAGATATAGCGAAATAGGCCAAAAATAAAATTAACATTAAGGGGTCCAAACTTTGGAGCACTCTTCTGACCAAAGTAGTGGGAACATATTTCCCAGAGTGCGGCTACCCCTATATTTTGGCTGTCAGAAATCCAAATCCTTGATAAAAAAAAAGGTATGCTTATTTAGAGAAAGTACGCTTTTGTGTCTGATTTCGAAACTTAAAATATCGTCTGCACAGATTAATTAGCCTATTAGCCTATTTGAGATCACTCCCTCAAACATTCAGATTGAGTCCTAGAACCTGAAGATCCGATCATTAGATCAAAAGTTATTCAGGGTAGTTCGTCTTTTTTTTTGGAGCACTCGACACTTTAAAAGGTAAAGTTAAATCTAAACACCAATAAACGCCAAGATCATGCGCATTCCCACCTTTAGTGATAACACAAGCCTGCGAAATTGAACTTTTTGAAAAATACAAGGGAAGTTATTGTTGATTTATATGTTATTTGATGTGCTGATTTTGAAAATGACCTTCATTTTCCCCAATCACATCAGGATTTTTTATAAAATTGATATTAATGTTTTTACTAAAATCCTATTTGGAAGGGAATTCTCTCAAATAATTTTGCATGTACTATCCGGTAACTGTTCTCTTCATTCATTTTGATCTATGTAAAATTTAATCTTGTGAAAGAAAATTGATTTTTGAGCTATCAACTGATTTTTTATAGGTTAAAATGAATAAAAAATACTGTTACCAGACAGCAAAAGTCACCTCTGGTCAAGAGAAAAACAATAAGTTCTTTGTGTTCAAACTTTTTACATCAGTTTCTGGAAGAAAATCACAAACATACCATTTAAATTTGGTTTTATTGTGATAACTTGCGTAAAATTGACGAATAACCAAGAATAACAAATATTGTGTATGTGTATCTGAAAGTTTGAAACAAAAAACAAAACGAACAAAAAACAATAGAGAAAAGTTTCTATTTAAGTATATACTAGTTTTCCTCTGAAACTTATTTTTGATGATCTTCTTTCATGCTAATCTCAGGTTTATCCCGAGCTATCATCCAACAGTAGTCAGTGAACATGTTCTTGTCCCATCTTTCTTGATATTTACGCTAAATATCTCTGATATCTTGATGGAACCTTTTCCTTTGTTCTTCGCTAACTGCTCCTAAATTTTCAGGGAAAAAGTTCACATGTGAGTGAAGGAAATGCATTTTTGTACTCACGGAGCAACCCAACGTTTTAAATTTGTCCAGCATTTTCATTACAATTTCCTTATAATCAAGATCCTTGTAATTACCCAGAAATTTACTGACGACATCTTTGAAAGTTACCCAAGCTTCTTTTTCCGTTTCTGTCATGTTAGTCTCAAATTCTTTATCCTTCATGAGTTTGCGGATATCTGGACCAACAAATATTCCTTCTTTCAACTTAGCTTGGGATAAACCTGGAAACTTTTTGCACAGGTATTTGAAACAACTGCCATCTTTTGGAAGAGCCTTGACAGACTGCTTCATTACACCTAATTTTACATGTAGCGGAAGTAACAATACTTTTTTCGGATCAACTAAGCTGTTTCGAATAACGTTCTTGGTGCCTGGGTCAAGATTTTGTCTTTTCGGCCATTCTTTTTTGTCCCAATGTTGTCTTGTCACGTCTGTCCCACTCACAAATGAACCATGGGTACTTTATAAATCCCCCTTGTTAACCAAGAAGCATGGAGATAACTTTCAAATCACCGCAAATGGTCCAACTGTGGTTGATATATTTTATTTTGTTCAGGACGAGAGCCAGGTTTAGATATGAGTCTTTGATTTTTTCGGTTATACCCCCGAACATGGCAGGAACAAAAATAACACTCATCAAAGTGGTTTTGGGGCTCTCTCCACGTCATAGGAATTCCAAATCGTAAAGCAGTCTTCTTTCCTTGATGCCATAAGCGTAGATCATTGAGACACTGCACACAAACTTCATGAGGTGCCCAAGATTTGTCCTGATCTCCGAGTTTCATGTCAAAATATGCGAGATAAAGTTGTCTTACATAGTCTATAATACTCCTCATGCGATTTTTAACAGCACTATATTCGCCGCATGTATACCAAAAGTCATCTGGGAAATTTTCCCAATGTCTTGAACTCCAAGCCATGTTTCACGAAACGCACAGAAAAAAAGCAAACTTTAAAATGTCTCCCTATACGCTGAGAGGTCAGTGGACCTAGATAAAGATTCTCGCGACGCTATTGGTAGAGAGAGATTGTTACAGAGAGAGGGACGGTGACAGGAAGTAGTGATAGAGGGGTACTTTTGTAGATTTGACCGAAGTAGAATGCTGTTCCATCAAAAATTGAAGAAATTAAAAAATGAAAATTTTTTATGGTAAATGTTCATAAAAATTCCAGTAAAATTGAATTTTTCTAAAAAACGTGACGTGATGGTTATTTTTCATTATTATTTTCCATTTCAGCACCAAAAAATACATTAAGTTCAGTTATCAGACCCCTTGTATTTTTTTCGTCGCAGGCCTGTGTAATTAATGAAGCTTACGCCGATCTGCAGCTGGCTGATGAAGGTTGTGATTGTCGAAGTTCCTTAAACTTGGCCAAAAATTAGAGTATATTTAAACTATTTAACTGAATTCTTGCGTGAATAATGATGTCACGTTTTATGCCTATAACAAATGCTTTTGAGTCATCATGCGAAGTTTAAAGGTAATAAATTGTGCAACTTCAATATAGTAACAATATGGTGGCCAAGACGGTGGTTTGTTTATTAGAAGTTTCCTCGTAAAATATGAGTTCTTCTTGTCAGATTTAATTGACAAGTGTGTCATAGCGTATTGAGTACCTAATAATTTTAATCATCTGTTCAGATTGATTTGACAAACTATTCATGTAAACCGTTATAAAATAACTATACGTTTTTTATTTTGAACTAAATATATTTATGTACTTTTGAGATTTTTATAAATCTGTCAATTGTATAAAACATTTTTATAATACTAAACTTCCATTCACTTCGGTTTTGTTCGAATTAATATTCTGTCTGTGCCGTCTGTATGTTTTATTAACAAACTAAATTTACTTTAAAAGATAATGTATATATGCATACTAAATTTATGATTCTTGCTATAAATTGAATCGTTAAAGCAACTTTTCTCATTCTTATATGTATCATATCTTGATGTAATTAGAAATTTGTTGAAAATAATTCTGAATAATAAAAATTATGGCAGCTACTACAAATCAAGTAGTGTGAAGGAACATTCTTGGTAAAGTGAAACACATAAATTCGTATACTGTTAGAAATTTCTCTGAAAAAATGGTTATATAACAATTTATTTAATTGTTATTTTACCATATTGAAGCAAAGTAGTTAATTAACCATAAATGAGATGGTATTTAAGCTATTAACAGTGAGAAAAACCGTTTGTTAACCGCTTTCACCTAATACGGTTAAGAAACCAGAGTTGTATCGCACTAATTAGGCCCACCTAATGAAGCCACTATTTCCTTGCAGCTTTGTATATAAGGCAGAGAGGGGTAATCTGTCTATCACATGACTGACTGAACAGGGGTTCGAGTCCCAGTGTTGATACCACAATATTTCCTCCATTGCCTTCAGCAAATGAAGAGTTTCCAGTATCCTGTACACCCTAATTTGTGATCCTGAACTACTAGAGTACGATACTGTCATTCACGCATAGAAGGCAGCCTCATAAAGCAACTTAATGCAAAAAAGTCTAGTATTTCCAATATCTTACAATAGGTGAAACAACCAGATAAACAAATTGAACCACATTCATCTATTCATTTATAAAAAAATATATTTCCGTTTAAAAACAAACTCAACCACAACCTAACTCCAATGTCCCTTACCTAACAAAAAGCCTATTTCTAATGCCCAGTTAAATGTCTTTTTTTTCAGTTTTGAAACCATGCTAGTTGTGAATGGTTAAAAAAAAAACATATAATTTTATATTCATGATTTCTTAACCCTACTAGTTGTGAACGGTTTCATTACCGTAAAGGTAAAATGTTTTTTTATGGTAAACTTTATGGTCTATTGGATGGATAGACTGCTGCCGGTTATTTTACCGTAATTTTAGAATTAAAATTCTAACAGAGTAAGAACTATGTATGGCGTTTCACTGCACCACTTTGGGGTAACGAAGTTGCCATCAGGTTTGACGATGAGATACACAACCAATTTTTATAGTGAAGAGCTGTTCTTGGTGTTTGATTACATTAGGAGAATTATCCCTGAAGTTTTATAACGCAGCTTTTGGTGTAAAGTTATTGCGTTGCCATTGATTTTGGTGGGATCGATACACTAAACTTTATTACAGAGTAAAAACTATAGGGGAATTAGCAAAAAAATCGACTTTCAGAAAAAATATTAAAAATAATACATCAAATATATGACGAATTGATTTATAATAAACAAAATTTGCTTAATTAGTAATGAGTTTCTGCATATTCCATGCATTATTTTATATTTGAAAATAAGTTGGACATAAATTAATTATTTCCCTTATTCTGGAATTTTCTTTATTCTTCAATTTAGAGACTCCTCAGGATGTCTTCCTTCATTGTACTTGTTCGAAATTATTTAACATACTTAAACTAACAAAAATGGCTCGTTTTTTAAAGTTTGCAGAATCAGCGATTTGCTGGCCTTATTTGTATAGCTAATTGATTTTCCTAACGAAGCATTAAGTTCTTGCGTGGAAGTCATTGCATGAGCTGAAGTTTAAAAGAGCAAAATAAAAATAGTTGAAAATACTCGTCACTTTAACCCTTTCCTGCTCACTCCCTTCAAAATGATGGGGTGAAGTTTCGCTCTCTATTTCTTATGCCCGAGATATTTCCGGAATGGAGAGTTAAAAAGTAACTCGCCAAAAAGATTAAAACAATCTATTTCTTATGTCCGGAATCATTTTTATTTCTCAATCCATACACCAGATGGCAGGGCAAGACTATTTTTAATGTGTTTAGAGATAGTTTATTTTAAACTAGATATCAGCACTCATCATTTTTTAAGCCAAAAATTTACCAAAAAATTAAAATGAATAAAGATATGTATATGCACGTAGTCTTATATACTTGAATAAAAAGATTACCACAAATATGACAATTTTCTTCAAAATTAATCGACCTTTAAGGGGTTAAAAGGAAATACAGCTGTACCACGAGTACATTTTCTTTTTTGGTGCTAGTTCTTTTCCCGTGTGTTATCCGTCTTTAACATACAAAGAAAAAATCTTTACGCACTTGAATTAGTATACTAAAAATCAGTGTATTTATTATTTACATTTATATTCTATGTTAGTAAGATTTTCTCTTCTTTTTAGTAGGTAGAATTGTTTACAAAACTGCCGATGAGGAAGGTTTTATCCAACGTGAAAAAGGAAGAACATTCATTTTTGAAAGATACCTCTATTATACAGAAAATTGAGAAGAGTTATAATAGAAAGAAAATAAAAAGCAAAAATAAATATTAAGAAGAATATAAAGAAACAATCAAAAAATCAAGTAATATAATTGTTTTAAAATTATTTAATTTACGTACAACTAAATCCGTATAATAGTTTCAGTTCAGATGTTTGTCTTAAATTCGGGGTCAGATTACTTTCAAGTTGGGCTGTTTGCCCTAGTTTTGACACTTTTGAAAAATCGCTAATAAAAAGAGTAATTAATTTAAGTAAAACGAAATAGTGCAAATTTATGACAAACAATATAAGTTTTAAAAGAATGCTCACTTGGCCATATCTTTATGTTAACAAAATATAACAATATTTTTGCAAAAAAAAAAAAAAAAAAAAAAAAATAAAATAAAAACAAGTTAAACCTCTCCTATGTTTCCTGTACATCATACATTTTCAAAGAATGTTCACTTGGCAATTTCTTCAGGTTAAAAAAATAGAGCAATATTTTTGTGGAAAAAAAAGAACAGGTTAAACCTCTCCTATGTTCCTCCTACTACATCACAAAGACGATCAAATTATTTGAAAGCATACCTTCAAAATTTAAATGTAAAGCAATTTTGACTTGGAGTTTTAGTTAATCATTATATTTTTCCTTAACAATATAGCAACTAGAGTATGCCTCAGCTACATTTGGGCCATGGTAGTCTAGTGGTTAGAGAATCGAATTCTGGTCCGGAGAGGCCATAGTTCGAGCCTCTACTCTGCTAAGTACATGTCACCAAGTACATGCAATATACTGGCGAAAATTTCCACCCCCTTCAGATCTATAGCTAATTTGCAGAAGTGGCCTAACGAATGGATGGTACTGCCGTCTATCCGTGGGGTCCTGAGCTGAGACGTACTTTCACCTTTACAGCGCTGTTTTGTCAAATGTAAGGCGTACTTTTCTAACTTAATTCTCAAAAGGCCAATGAGTGACGAACTTGGTTTATCCAAGTGTCGTTAGAAATACCAGCTCAATGGAATATCCAACTTTCAAGCGCTTTTTGATTTGAATAAGTTGATAAATCACAATCCTTAATCTAAATAACCAAAATAAAAGTCCAACATTGAGCTTATAAGGAATGATGAGAAACATTTTTTTGCATCGTATATCTTCTATTAACAAATATATATAAATTTAAATGATAATTTTCTACGAACGCTCCTTAAATATTTAACTTTTCGATTCACGTTCTTCTCGAGGCAAATTGATTAGTAAAATATTTCGCGCTCGAAACTTTTTCAGAAACTCAATCCTTAACTCCCATTTCTTTCAAAATTCTCCTCTTATCCGAAATATTGCTTGAAAAAGTTTGAACAAAAATATCAGCTCTTTTCTTTGAACTTTAGTTTTATCAAGATCTATTTATACTTTGAAGAGAGCCCTGAATAGTGTAGCTTATTTTGGCAAGAAGCCAATTCGAATTTGAAGAAATTGCTTTAGGTGTCGAATGTAGTAATTTCGGTAGGAAGGAAGTTTAATAGAAGAATTCTATTCATTCAGAAAATATATTTGAATCTATTTAAAAAACAAAGACATTTGTTTTCATGGAGCATCTAACATCCTTTGACAATTATTTGATACCGTTTGATGATACAATATTGAAGATTTCTATCAGAAAATGTATCTGTTTTTTTATGGAAACCTATTAGGATCTTCAATTTATAGCATAAAAAGTCTCAGTTATCTATTTGTAACAAAATATTGATTTTTTTGTTTGCATTTTATTTTACAGCAGAAGTTAACTTTCTCTATTTTGAAATACTTCCGTACAGCTAATATTAAATTTTTATATGTTTCAGACAATATTTCAATTTAATCATGAATTTCACAATATTTCAATGTTCAGACAATATTTCAATAAATTTTGAAAAAGTCTCCTAATTAAAATTTGATTACTCAGGAACTATTCAACAAATTCAGTAAATTGTATACTTTACAATTCAAATTTATTTGACCAATTTCAAGCAAAATAATAAAAAATGATAAATATTTATTAGATTTTTTTTGCATGAATTTACTTTATCCAAAGGTGGAGAATGAATTTTATAACTGTGAGCAAAAATTTTTCGATTTGATTAAGGAGTTTTCGAGATATAGCAAAATGTGCAAAAAGTAAAATTATCATTTAGGGGTTCAAACTTTCGAACGCCCTCTTGACCTAACTATCGGTGTCATAGTTCCCAGATTGTGACTGCTCCCTATATTTTGGGGGTCAGAAATCCAAATTCGTTGAAAAAAAAGGTATGTCTATTCAGAGAAAGTACGCTTTGTGTCTGATTCCGTAACTTAAATCATCGTCTGCGCTGATTAATTAGCATATCTGAGGCCACTCCTCGAACCATTAAGAATGAGTCCTGAAACGGATATATAGATCAAATATTTACATCAAAAGTTATTCAGGCTGGTTCTTCTTTTGCCCACTGTACATAAAAAGAAACTCATCAACAACAAGTTAATTTGAATTTAAAAATAAATAATAAATAAATAAAATTCTAAAATTTTTCTTAAAGGCATTCTAAAGATAAAGGACATTTTTTTAAAAAGTCTCGTTCATATTTCTTATTTTATACTGGTTTGAAGGTTTATTTTTATGTTCAAACAATCTTGTTTATAATGATAATGCTATTTTGGCAATATTTAAATTGTGAAAAAATGAAAGCAAACATATTACACAGAGAAAAGGTCCATTTTCCCAGACTTTCTCTTTGCATTTGATAGTTCAAATATGTTTTTATGATTACCATTTCACTGTATTACACCCTTATCATAAATGGATTAAAACTGTCAACACAAAATCTAGTTTTTACCGTGCAGTTTTACTGACAGTACGGTAACTTTACCTTTTATTAAATTATTTTGCGAATATGTCCTGTATTTGTTATTTCCAGCAATTATTCTCTGGTTTTAAATGACGTATAATTAAAACTGAGATTTGACTTTATTGTTAAATTATTACTCTACCTGATTGCTAACTTTCTTTCAATATAAAATTTTGTTATTATAGTTTTAAACGCTTTTACGCTTAAATGTGATTTCAAAATAAAATACTAGAATCTTGGTGGCTCAGGGGACAGAGCTCACGCCTACCAAATAACCCCAGGTTCAAATTTTGTTAATACGAATTCTGCTTTCAATTCGTATTGGCAATAGTACTGAGATAAAATAGCCATATCTTATACGAATATAGATTTACTTTGTAACTTTCTCAGGAAAAACTGGTTCCATTGGGTTAAAATCCTTTTTACCCATAGATTTAATATTTTGAAACGTTTACAGAAAAAAACTTGTTCTGGTATGGTAAAAAAACAAACATTCTGACTGAATATTTCCCCCCTAATTGTTGCGTGGAAAAATTGCTCTTGTAAAAAACCATTGTGACTACTGATTTACTATCGGAACTCAACTACTACGGAAAAAATCTTTTCATGGTAAAACAAAAACCCGTAAAAGCAACGGATTTACTTCATAAGTTTTACGGTTTTCCAAAACAAGCCAAATGCCAGTTAAAAAACGTACATTTTATAGGATATTTTAACTGCGCAAAAATAGGATGCTAAAATATCACTCATAAGCCACTAAGTTTAAATAAAATTATTTTAAACGTAAAAATCATAAATTTTAAAACAAATTTAAATGCATATATTTTATTATTACAAACATATATGATTAATTATCGTTATTAATGATGCAAAAATCACGGAAATTTAAGAAATTTAAACTTTTTGTGATTTCTTCTCTACACTCTCCAAAATAAAATTTTCTCTTATGACGATTCATCAATCTTTGAGCTAAATTCATTAATTTTGAGAATAATTTTGTCACAAAATCGCGTAATTTATGACGAAACGCGCACTTTCACATGTATGATGAAAATGTTTTTCCCTCAACTCAAACTTCATCGTAGTGCATAGTGGGATATTATTAACAAGTCAAAAACGATATAAGTTTCGTGAAATTTGAGTATCGATTATTTGCAGTGAAAAATTTCCACTATCTTTTGATTTAGAAAAAGACAAAATATTCTTTATACCCCGTATTTACTATATAATAACTTAATATACAGTAAAGATTCATTGCGGAAATTGCCATTGCTACAAAAATTTATTCTAATTTATTAATCAGTGTGTTGATTTGAAAGGGTTTAACATTCAAAATCATTTAAGGAATGGTATTATTTTATATCTTACATCTTTCAACAAAATAATATAAAACAATAGTTACGGAAAGACCAAATAAACGAATCGAAAACCTCAAATGACTTGACAAATGGAGTTTGTTTGGAAAACTGTAGATTTGTATCCTGTTTGCTACAAGAGAAAATCTGTTCGACAGTAAGATACCGTGTGAAACCACTTGTTTTGTCAGTTTTGAAATTGTATTTAACGTAGTTTTGATACATCTGAACCTAATGTTTATATTGTTAAATTGTCATCGATACTAAATTTTATTATAAAATACAATTTCAATAAAACTCGAATGCATAATACTTTTAACTTTTTATATGCATAATTTAAGTATAATTTTTGACGATTATTTTAATTTTATTTAACTACATACTGATAATAATTCAACATCTTAATTTTATTTTTTTCCTCGTAATTTTCGGATAAATTAATCTTGTTTTAATTGTTTTTAAAACGTCGCTATTGTTTTAAAAGTTACAGAATTGTAAAAACCAAAATTTGCTATTAAATTACTTCTTTAAAATCATGGAAAAAAAATCTTCGATAACTCAAACATCTTCTATGTGTCGATGCTTAGAAATTAAACACTTAAAAAAATATTTTTTTAATTCTTAATATTACTGAAAATAATTCACTTTAATATTAAAATTGAATAAAAGAGTTTATACTTTAATTTTAGCAACTAATATTCTACGGTTTTTCGCCTATAATGATTTAAAAAATTTAAACAGATATTAAAAGCAAAACCTGAAATGTTTTGCGATTTCTGTGAAATTAGATTACAATAAAACTACTAAAATATGTATGTTTAAAATTCATGTATTCTAATTTTCATGCTATTCAAATAATGTTTCGTTTGTAACAGGTTTTGAGACATGTCCACAATTATTAAAAAACTATTGTTCATTTCCTTATTCTAAAACCGTTTTTACATAAAAAATTTATAAATTTTAAACATTCTTTATCTAGCTAAATATAGTATGCTTAATTTCTAAACATTATTTTAATTGATCTAGAAAATGTCCTATTCAAGATAATTTTTAACTTATAACAGCAAATCTTAGAATTTCTTTTCGTAGAGTTATTATTTATAAAAAACACAACAGGAAAAGAGATAATTCTGTTTGAAAAAAGCTACTAAATTTTTTTAAAATCTTAATATATGGAACAATGTCAGTCATAGCTTAAACATTTGTAATCAAATAAATTAGAAAGAAGAATATCATGTCGTGTTTGATTTTCAGTTTAACTTAATATCTAAATAATTTTTTGTAAAAGCAATTTAAGAAGGAAAATACTATTTATTATTTCATTTTATGCATAATTGTTTTAGCAGCATATGCGGAATTATTTTATCCTATCGTAGCTCCATCACCCTCTAACATAAGTCAAATATTGAGATTTTACTGTCCATGTTACGGCATAACTTATATAACCATATAGTGTTTCTTCTTCACTTTAAAACATAGATACTCAAATTTCATGAAACTTTCTTCGTTTTTGATGAAACGGTTTCCTAGTATATTCTCCGAGTGAGCATTTTGTCAAAGTGATGAAATAGCTATAGTAATTTCTTCATGGAAATGAATTTCGTAAACAGTAAAAAAATATTTCGTCATTCTATTTTTCTCAAAAAAAAAAAAAAAAAAAAAAAACTTATAGTAGTGCTAATGTGTCTAACTTTTCTAATAATCACTCGATCGAGGGCACCATATAGCTAGGTCGATGTCACCATAATAAAACAAGAAAGACAAGTACGACTGAGAGATAAATTACACCCATGCTTCGTGGTACGATTCAAACTCCTTGACCATCATACGTCGGTCAGTTAATTTCGTTGCTTAATTTTCGATCGTCTAGTCTTCATCCTAGTTTCGTGATACTAGTTAACAATCTTTCACAATACTCTACGATGAGGTTTCGAGTGGAGGATTTATTTTCGCCATATATTTGAGAGTTCCCGTTTCGTCACAAGTCACTTCATTTCATGACGAAATAACCATAAAAATTAACGAAATATAGCGCAAGGATTGCTGAATCGTCAAAAATGAGAATTTTATTTTTGAGAGTGCTTAAAATGCATGCCTTAGAAAATTTTCAAGCCGTAAACATAAAAGGAAGTCGGAGACCCAAATTTAATACAACTAATTTATATCTAAAGTTAATGCTTTTAAATTGACAGATGTCATAAATTGAAAAGAGGTTTACACAAACCCGGAATGGTGGTAATCTTCCAGTTAGGTTGGATTGGTGGATTGCTTTGTTTTTTCCTTCTATTTTTTTAAAAATAATTTTTACGCTTCTGCCGTAACAATGAATTATCAAATAATCAAATTCAGTTTTTTTTTAGTACTTCAAATCATTCATTCTTCCATATAAAACTCACAATTAAGTAAACAGTAATTTTATAGTCTAGAGTTAAAACCTAATGATGGAATCCGTCTTAGTTGAATGGCTTTCACTGACATAGTCTACTACCTCATGCGTTTGGTAAGCCAACTGTTTCAAAGCTGTATGAAATGTTCTTACTACAAAGCTGTATGAAATGTTGTAAACTTCATTACCCGGAAGTGTAACCAACAGACACAACCATTTGATTTTTAATTATTTAAGACAAGGTAAAAATTTAAAAAAGAGAAACACAAGCATTGCATACATTAATTTATTATAATATTAAGTCCGGTTAAAATAAATGAAGCTGAAATTTATCTTTAAGTGCTAATAGCTCTATGGCAACAACATGTCTGAGAAATAAAAGCCTTTATGAACAAAAAAAATGCACTGAAGAAAAAATGTACCATGATAAAAAATAAATTAATTATATTTAAAAACTTTAAGACCTCGAATTAAAAGAACAAATGTCATATATAAATTAAATAATAATTAATGAAAAAATTACTGAAATGCATATTTCGAACGAAATAATTTTGAGTTAAGGAGCTTTTCCCATAAATTCAAAGAACGGAAAAACGTACCGGCACTCAGGGTACCAGTATTTTGTACAGTACTATCAAATTTCACTGTAATATTTAAAGGAATAAAAATATGATTTATCGTGAGTTTTGTAGTAATATTTACTGTAATATTGATGAATTACTGTACATAAATAAATATTTCTGAAAAATAACAGTATAAAATTTTACGGAAAAAATAAATTTAACAGTAAAATGAATTTTACGAATGTTGCATTCAAAGTACCAGTAATTTTTTCCATAATTTGATCCGGGTTTTTTATCACTGTTGGAATTGTCATGATATTAATGATAAAAATCGGGGAAATTGTATGAGAAAATTATATATTTCAAAATGAATAAAATTGATACTAATCTATTACTAAATTAATATTTTTCTATTTTACTATGCATCAACAACAAATTATACGGATGGCCAAGAAATCAAATGGTAACAATGTAAGTTGAATCCGTAATTTTATTCGTATGTCAAGTCTTGAAAAATTAGAAGTGGTAATTGAATTTTGTGTTCACAAGGGAATTTCTTAAATGAGTTAAGGAAAGAAATACCTTTCCCAATCGGGAAATCAGTCGAGAATGTACTAATGTCGACGATTTATATCTTACAAGCTATTCTTTATATGTTCCTGATAAATTTCCTTTGTGTAAAAGACTAAGTTTTACTTTAGTAAGCACAATGTGTGTTTTGAGCTAAAGTGCATCACTATATAAAAGATATATATTAGAAAAATACTTAATATTTGAAAAAAAATTGTACCTTCAAGAAAAATTATATTTTATAAGGTTTAAGAAATAAAACTGGAATTTTTTTCTTTCACTTTTCAAAGCATTATTCTAATAAGAAATTTTCGAGATAAAAAAAAATCTTGTTGTTCTATATAGATTATTAAATGAATTTATTGATAAAATTTTTTTAACAAAAGGGAAGGACTTAAGTAGAAGCTACGTTATGTTTTCTGTTTTGTAATTTGTTATATTTCTAATAGATAATTTGTTATGCTAATTGTTTGATAAGTTTTTATTTTTTATGCATTTATATTTCAGTTTCTCAATATCATGACAAAATTGCGCTAAATTATTAGACAAGTTCACCGAAATAGACTTTCACAACCTTATAGAACAGCACAACTCTTGTAAAACTTAAGCTTCTTAAGCATAAAATGCTCTTATTTAGTGAGTGTAAAAGCATCAACAGCAGTTAAAAAAATAAATATTTTGCAAAATTTTAAAAGATTTTAAAATACTGTTATCTTTGCTGCAACAAATATGATGCAAAAAATAAATATCTATGAGCATTTTAGCAATTATCAGTGTAATTTTACAAAGCAAAGACATTAGGAGAGTACTAAATATTTAATAATATATTTGATAATACACTGTTATAAATTTCCCGACAAAAATGTCTAAATAGAAATTTATTTAATTGTTATTTTACCATATTTAACCAAAACAGTCAAGTAACCATTAAAAAAGAAGATATTCAAACTGTTAAGTGTGAAATTTTTTTTATTGATTGTCTTTACCTAATACTGTTTGATAACCAGTTAATCTGCGCCACTTTATGAAGACATTTATTCTTCGCAGCTGGGTTTATTCTGTAGATGGGGGAATTAATCGATCACTCTCTTGTCCAGCTGAACAGGGGTTCGAATCCCAATAACACTACTTCTTCCATTCCTTCGATACATGAAGAGTTTCTAGTATCTCGCACTCTTCAATTGATGACCCTACGCTATTAGAATACGAAACTACCACTCACGCGTAAATGGCGCAATACCCACTGAGCTCCAATCTCTGTTTTAAGTTTCATTTCTATGGTTTCGAAGCTATGCTAGTTCCATGCTATGCTATGCTAGTTTCAAAACCGAATAGTTTCGTAATCATAGTTTTTTAACAGTACCAATTGTAATTGATTTAAACCGTAAATGTAAAAAATGTTCTTAACCATAAACTTTGTCGTTAATCGCATAGGCAGACGGCTTCTGGTTATTTTACCTTACCTTCAGAATCAAAATTATAACAGTCTAGTTTAAATCTCTTTATATTCAAATAGCTTAAATAAATTTGAATGTATATGGAGAGATTTGCTAAAATTTTTTTTATTTCAAAGTAGCTAATTTAGTTTTATTTATTTAAACACTAAAAAATATAAGCAGGTTTAGGCAGGATAATTAAAAGAATAAGAATACCCATTACTATTGTAATTATCTTCTAAAATTTGAAATATTACTGTGACTAAAACCACGGAGATCAGCCTAAAACTCATATATTCAGAGTATGAGTTTTTTTGAGGCTAGAATCCACCATAAATATGTTTGAATGTAACTAATAAAAAAATTATAAATAATTTTTAAAACAAACATTTTAATTATTATTAAGATCTATATGAATAAGAAAGAGTGTACTTTAAACTATTTATGAAACTAAAGCTAGATGAAGGGAATAAATCATAGTTTAGTTATTTTCCCATACATATTTTATTTTGGAGCAAAATCATTATTAAATAATAAATGAATCTTAAAAATGAACTGCTACTTTACGTCGCTTTTATCAGGGCAATTTGTTTAAGTTAAACTCTTAAATTTTTAAGAAACTATTTAATGCTGATAATATAAGTTCTACAAAATATCTTTCTTTCATTAACACAAACTGTAACTTATTATAATTTTTAAAAGGAATAACAATTTCTCGAGGCGAAGTTATTTACTGCTTTTTTGCAAAAGGTTAAATCAATAAAAATTAATTTGGTAATAAGTTGCATCAAATTTAAAAATTATTTACACAGCAGCACTATTTTCAAGTGATTGTTAACTTAGAAAAAGCAAAATTAGAAGAAAAAACCCAAATATTTTATAAAGAATCTAAAATGTTCTTTTTTTCCAGATCAAATGTAAGCTGCACATAAAAAAATCGCTTTGTTTAGTGAAAAATAAAAAATATTGAGCAACAACAAATGTAACAGATTTAGAGATGTAAACTTAAAGAGTTTACTTACATATTTAACTATTCGAAATTTTAAGGCGTGATGAACGATATTGTGGAGCAAATTTGCATATGAAGCATATATATATGCACATATGGAACAAAATTAAACCATATTATCAAACAAATTAACCAATCTTACTATTGATAACACTATATTAGATTCGAACTGTCTGAAAATATAGTACATGGAGAACAAAAAGTCTGGTTAAATTACCGTATTGTATGGTAATGAGATTTAAAGTAAAAAAATATAACTCTGGGAATATGAACCAAAATACGCTGTATTTAAATCATTAATTTGGTACTTTTTCCTTTCATGCTAACGGTTTGCTGGAAATTCTGGTTTTCAAAGTTATAGTTTTTATTAACACACATTTAGTAAAAAGATACAAAACTGTGAAGTAAATTTAACTGAATAAACGATGTTAATGCCATGCCCTAAAGCATCGTGATAAAACTACCAAATTTTACCACATTTACTAAATTTTATCCCATATTTTTGAAACAGTTTATTTAGATCAAATTTTCAAAATTTCTTCAAAGTTGTTTAAAACATAAGAAGTCACAAATGTTGCTTTTCCTATTTTAAAACCTGAAAAGGTCCTTTTCGCTGTTACGAAAAACAAATAGCATCCTTCCTTGTTATTTAATGAGAAAATTGTGCAATTGAAGTGAACTTTCCACACAGTCTTGTCCATATGCTAAGTTGGTTAAATACTTTATACACTATTGCTATATTTGTGACAGTTTCCCAATAATTTATAATTTTGCTGAAAAGAGTCACTGGATCAGTTCTTAAACTTTGTAGAATCAAACGTCACATTAAATTCTAACCTTAATTAAATTGTTACTGTGTATTGAAATAAATCACAGCTATTATTCAAAATATTCTGCTGCTAGGGGAGGAAAGTGTCAAAACTGTTATTTTCTGAGAAGTCAGTAATGCGTGGGCGAGTTATTTAGATGCAAAGGAGAGGAAATTCGATATTAAAGGAAAGGTAAAACTTAGAAGGATTAGACAAGTTATTATTTCCTTCTTATTAGAGTGAAGCTTATCAAAGTGTATAACTAAGAGCAGTTAAGCAAGTGAAATGTGAAATTTGTTCGACAAGAAAACTATGATATGATGTTTTAATCAATAGCAATTGTGCCTTCATTTGATAGTGTGATCCATTTTGGTACCCATTTCACAAGTTAATATTTTGAACTGACAAAACAATTTGCACAGTAAAATATGGATACTATATCTCACAAAACTTTCTTCGATTATTACGAAACCGCTTCCTGGTATATTCTCCGAGTAAACATTTCGTCAAAGTGACGAAATAATTATCGTTACTCCTTTGAGGAAACGAATTTCATCGATAGTAAAGAAATATTTCGCTATTCTATATTTTCATAAAAAAAAACTTGTAATGCTTAATGTCTTTAACTTTTCTGATAATTACTTAACTTTGGCACCCTACTGCTGAGTCAATGTCACCTTAATAACACAAGAAAGACGAATAGAACAGAGGGATAAATCACACCCATGCCCGAAGCGGAATTCGAACCCGGGATCGTTTAGGTACATGAACAATTCCTTGACCACCATATAGTCTGCTCGAGTTATACCGTCAGTTTACTTTCGAACGTCTAGTCTTCATCTTAGTTTCGTCATTCAAGTTAACAATCTCCCACAATGCACAAAGATGAGGTTTCAAGTTGAGGATACAATTTCGTCAGATATTTGAGAGTTCCTGTTTCGTCACAAATCACTTGATTTCGTGATGAAATAATCGTAACATAAGGATTGCTGAATCGGCAAAAGTGAGAGTTTTACTTTTGAGAGTGTTTTGAGAGAGTTTTATTTTTATTTTTGTAACTCAAGTTTATAATCACGTTCTAATGTGAAGACACGAAAATAGAAACAAAATTTACTTGTTTAAATAAATAAATATTTTTTCGATAACGTTGAATTTTACACCCTTAAATGCTTTTTACACCCTTACATTAATTTTAAACCTTGACATGAAGGGTAGCAGCAATTCGAAAAACGTTGAACATTTAACTTAGTCATAAGTTCGAAAAAAAGTTTAGTGTCATTTTTACATTTTGCATGTTTATTCCTCGTATCTGTTTACACTATTGTGCACAATCATAAAAATCATTTATAGTTTCTATAAAAAATATTTTTTTTGTTATAATCTTCTATTATTTAAAATTTAGCAGTTTTTAATTGTGATTTTTTTAAAAACTATTTTACTAATTTTTGCTTTTAATATGATGTAAGTTTTAGTATATTTTCCGAATCAAAAGTTTTTATTACGCACTGAGAAAATAAGTATGGTCAAAACTACCAGAATATGATAAAATTTGTCTTGTTTCTGTTCTACGGAAACACCTAAAAGCTCAGTAAACTTTGCCGAAGCGAAATATTTTGGTAAAATTAGGAACATAATACGGTTTAATGACATGTGATAAAATTTGATAAATGTGGTAAAATTTGCTAATTTTTTGGTACCTTAAAGCATAAAACTATTTAAACGGTTAAATTTATTTTTCAATTTTGAATTTTTTACTATATGTGAGATATAAAGTACTGTAATTTTGAAAACCAGAATTTCCGGTAAACTGATATCATATGAGCGGAAAAATTACCAAATAAATGTTTTAGATACTATATATTTTGAATTTATTAACCAAAAATATGGTTTTTCTTTTTACCAAAAATCTCATTACCATACTGCTATAAAATTTGGACAAATGTTTTTTCTCCCAGCAATTAATTAATGAAAAGTAATCAATATTTATTAAAAATAATTCTATAAAATTTTTGAAACATGATTGGGTCAAAAAAATATAACTCTTAAAATTAGTTTTTGAGGTATAATAAAATGTGTAAAAAGTTATGGGGCCTAAGCCTTTGACCGGTTCTTTCCTGGGGCTACAATTCATGGATTGTTGTTCACTGTTCCTCCCTTACTGAAGCCCCAAAATGGAGCGAAGAAAGGAATGTTTGTTTAGAAAAAGTACGTTCTAGAACTTCATTTGATTAGCAATGCTCACGAATATATAACCATATTACAAAGAAAAATTTTATCCCGAGAATTATGTCTTACTCGTGATTTTTTTGGCAAATATAGTATCTTTAAGCATAAATTACTTGGTAAATCATGCGAATTGTCTGCAGAGCGTTACAGTTCTTGAAGAGCCCTGATTTCCTTCAAGATTTTAAACCATTCTTTTCTGTGGATAATCTTTTTCTTGTTGTTGATAATTCTTAGTAAGTTCAAGTTCTCTTTTATCTGCTCTTTCTATCTTGTTTTTGGTCTCTCTCAAGATCATGATTCCCCTATATTTCTGTTTAAAAATCTTTTAATATTTCATACTTAGTATATGTCCAAACCATTGGATTATTTTTATTCTAACAGTTGTTTCAATTTTTGGTCCCTTATATATTTATCATAAATATATGTATTTGCTAATACTCCAACGTTTATACTCATACAAATATTGAGTGAAAAATCTTCCGTAAAATTTCTTTTCCTCGTAGTCTTAGAACCTAAGATTCAGTTTTAATTAAAGTCAGTTTCTCAGATCTATTTAGTAATACAATTCGATCAATGGTGTACTATAGATAAGATTAGTTTTCAACTTTTGTAAAGGAGGATAAAATTGTTCGTTTCCGAACATATATCTATGTCTCTATCTATCTATCTATATCTATATCTATATCTATATCTATATCTATATATATATATATATATATATTTTATATATATTGAGCTATATGAATATTAAAACAAATCCAATTCGAATCCATGGCGACCAAAAATTTAAAATTGGATCCGAACTTCATTGTAAATGTTTTGCAATTTTATAACTAACCAACAACATCTTCCAATATTCAATTAGGGGAGTGTCGGGTACCCCCGCCCACTATCAATTTCATTTGTATAGAATATTTTTTCAAGTCAATGGGCCATCGGACATTAATTGTTACATTAAAAAAAGATTATTTTCAAAGTTTCAAGTATTTATGCAGCTGGTAACATGGTAAACAATAGTTTTGAAAATATGTTGAATACAGTAGTCATGAAATTAAAAAACATCGGTTGAATTTCGTGATGAAAATGATAAATGAGTTTTATCTATTGTCAATACATTGGTCATTTTCATTTACACCTGAAAAAACAGTCAAAAAACATAATTTTTGTAACTGAGCGGGGCTACCCGACACATTTTGAAAAGAGTTGAAAAACACGCCTTTTTTTAATTTCTATTTTTTTTAAGTTAAACTATTCTTTTTTTGGTTTATTCTTTTTGCATTATTTAATTAGATGATAAAACAATAGAAACATACAAAAATATTGATTATTACTCAATATTATACAGAAATATAAGCAATACTCCTTAAGTGGGTGGGGCTACCCGACTCTCCCCTAAATAATTAATATTATTCAATAAATCTCAATAATTTCTATAAAAATCATTGAATTAAAATGTTGCATTTAAAATGCTATCTTTTATTAATTACAAATTTTGAATTATACAGTTTAGCATATTATTACTTTGCGCAAATCCAATTTTCGGACTAATATAACGTAGCTGAAAAATAAGAATCGGTTTTTAACATCAGTATGAACGAGCCTTAAAAAAATTTATGTCACTAACCTAAAGTGACCAGACGTCCTAAAATCATGAATACTGTATCTGAACCTAAAATCTTGAATACTTTAAATAATTATCCTCAGAAACTTTGTCCTTAGAAATTTTTGAGAACTGAAAATATTCCCAAGTATTTACATGGGTCCTCAAAATGTTCTCAAATTTCGCCGAAAACACATAGTCTTTTTTATATGCACGAAAATATAAAAAAAATCGAAAATATGCATGTTAAAAAAAAAAGAAATAAAAAAAAAAGAATTTAGATAGATTTGCGTTAATCAGAATAAAAACAGAAAGCTAAAAACATCATGCGAAAGCTACCAGATGAAAACGTACCCATCTTAAAATAATTTCAGCAAAATACTCATCTACTCCTTCATTTCACATGTGTTCATCTGCAGAATATTATATGATGATTCAAAACTGCTTAGTAATGAAATCATGTTTGATAAAAATGGGCCATCACCAGATATTAGTTATCATCTTAAAAAAATCTTTGTTGCATAAATTAATTAATATTTTTCATAAATACATATATGTGTGCTCAAATTGTAAAATTTTTCGAAGACACTACGCTGGTTTTTCCTCGAATTATGCTTTATAAATCTGGTCACCTTACATTACTCTTTATTATGATTTTTGTAATCAGGAAACTTTGTAATGGAAATATTTTTAAAATAATTTTTGCAAGTTGATTTTAAGTACGTGACATGTTCCTCTCTTCTCTGTTTCATTTTCTTTGTTTGCTTTTTGTTTTGAATTTTTTTCTTGAATTTTCGCGATGTTTTAACTTGATTAAAATATATTAACAAATCGGTCTTATTTTTTTGGTGCTCCTCACGCCATTATATTGATATATTTTGTTGTGGGCCATACTAATACAAGAGCACTAATATTTGCAGATATAGACACGAGAGTTATCCTGCTAATTTTTCTAATTTTTTTAAAACTTTTTAAATTTTAAATAAATTTTGTACTTCTTTCATTTAAAATAATTTATAATAATTTTTCCTCTTACTTCTTTGTTTTCTGTGTTATTTAATAAATCAAAAACGTTTACTGATACGGCTTTGCTACGATTAAATCCGTAGGAAAAGGCTTTGACTTACATTAATATTGAGTTTTTTAATACCTTTAAATAATAAAAATGAGATTTGTGTTACTTAAATATGTAAAAATCACCGGCTATGCCAGCAATAAAAGTGAAATATTTAAATCTGCAGCCAACTTCTGTACAAATGAGAAATGGTTATTTTTGTTGTCGAAAAATATAATTAAAATTGGAAAAATTGTATCAATAAAAATTAATTTGAAATTTAATAGCCTAAGAGAAAATTTAATGAAATTAAAACTATATTAATTTTTAAAAAAATCAGCTAGTTTGGCTACTTAGATTTCGTTTTACCTATTTAGGATAGGTAATATTATTCAAATCTTAAACTAATCTCTTATGTTTCACAGTAATAAATTTAAAATACAAATGGTATTTTAAACTTATATCATAAAAATAGTTAATTTATATTTTCAAAGATTTTTTTCCTCTCAAAGGAAAACCAAGTAAGAATTTAAAGCTTAAAAATCTTAATCCGAAACAAAATGCTTAAAAATTATTAATTGTCAATAGCGATGTACCAATGAATTACCAATTTAACGAATAACGAATTACAAGCTGAAATAAACCATAGATATAAAAAAATATTTTTTTAAATTACAATTTTATTGTTATGAAAGTGAATAAATTAATTTACAATACATCTGAAAAGAACTCTCTAGGACTCTTATATTGAAAAAAAGAATAATAATCCTATTAAAACGTGTACTACATATTATTGAAAGAGTTTTGATGAAAATAACTTATAAAGTGCAGATTTCATTAAATTACAAAATAACATATTTATTCTAACAAAAGGAGAAATGTTTCTGAAAATTGATTGAACTTATTTCTCCTAAAGGGAATCATTGTGATTAATTAGGACAAAAGTGTACATTGTCCAAAAGCTCCGTCCCACAGCTGCCAATAAGAATTATTTAATTTATTTTAACTTTAATAAATCGATAAAACAATACCAAAGAAAAGAAGGAAAATTAAGCCTCCCAATTATACAATAACATGTCTAAATAACTTCAATTTATGTCAGTTTTAAAACTGTTTTGAATTTGAAGAGATTTTTTTATTTTTATCCATCAAACACGCACTCACGAATGATTAATTATTTAAAAGCATTTTTTATTTATTTCTAATCAAATTTTAAAAAATGAATGTCCCTATAGTATTAAATTTGAGGGTTAAATATTTACTAAGTGTTCTTTAACTAAAAGTTTCATATTTAAAAATGATATTAATTAATGATAATAATAATAATAAATATAGTATAATAATGATAATAAAATGATAATAATATACTATTTATAGAACATAATATTTAGAGAGAATTTAGAAAAAAAAAATTTTTTTTGGTAACATAATAAAGTAATTTTTAAATTATTACCACTAAAAACACGTATGGAAAATTCCTATATTAAACCATTCATAAGAGTTTGAATTATAATGAAATACAGATATAATAATAAAGTTAAAATAATAAGGAAAAATAAGTTATTTAAAGTTTAGCAGCGAAAAATAATTTAAGATATTTTTACTTTTTTGGGGATAGAATGTGAAAACACCAAAGCTAAGTTACGATTCTCAAAGTGTTTCAAGTAGCTGCTTGCAACGAAATATTTAAAGCTCTAAACTTGTTACAATCATCTTGAAAGAAAGTAGAAAATTCTATTTGAAGAAAGATTCCAACAATGTAAGTGACATTTAACTCCTAGAAGATACTTCAAATGACATTTACTATTCCATAGAATGACCATGACTGTTTTCAATGGCTTAGTTCAAAGAAACCATACATTTTATTGCTCCATTTTATTACTAACTTTACATTTTAAATCTTCGAAGCTCTTTTAAAGTATTTGATTTTCAAATGAAAGTTAAATTTATTGTTGATTAATTAAATTTATTATTTATTACTAAAAAAATTAAATTAAATTAATTATTTATTTAAAATTATTATTTATATAAATTAAATTAATTATTAATTACAAATTTCACGCAACTTTTTTCGTTTTTGACGAAACTGCTTCGCCAAAATGACGAAATAACTATCGCTATTTCGTCGAGAAAACAAATTTTATCATAATTAAAGAAATATTTCGTTATTTAATTTTCCTTTTCTTCAAGAAAAAAAAAACTCGTAGCGCATAATGTATCGAATTTTTCTATTAATCGCTTTATGGTGGACATCATATAGGAGGGTCAATGTCGCTTAAACTAAACTAAACTCAGTGGCGCGACAGCTCATAGAAAGCCAAGGCCCACTGTGCCCATCTCAGTTTTCTTGACCTGGAATTCTCTGGTGCAAGAGCAGATGTTTCAGCTGGGTGGTCAGCCGAACGTGGATCCCCCAGTGTTTAGTTCTCAAGCATGCTTGGCACTCATTTTATGGATCCACTGAAGGGATGAAAGGCTGAGTCAACCTTGCCCGGCACGAGAATCAAACCAAGGACCTGTGGTACGAGAGCGCGAAGCGCTACCAATGTCGCTTAAGCAACACAAGAATTAAAGATAGAACAATGAGATAAATTACACACATGCTTGAAGAGGGATTCGTACCCATGATATTCCTGGTTTGAGTCCAAGTCTTTGACCACCATACAGTCTGGTCGGCTTGATCTGTCACTTTATTTTCAAGCGTCTAGTCTTCAATCAAGATTCGTCATTCCAGTTAACAATCTCCCACAATGCTCTACGATGAGGTTTCGAGTTAAGGAAATATTTTCGTCACATATTTGAGGGTTTGCATTTCATCACTAATCACGTTGCAGAATCTTCAAGAGTGAAATTTTTATTTCTGAGAGTGATAGGAATTTTCTCTTTCTGGCGAAGTTTAAGTTCGGAGCATTTCCCAGAAAACAGTTTCGTTGAAAACTCGTTGTTCGACTACAGTGCAGTGTGAATTACACTATTTTTAATGAGGAAAAAAAAGGTTATGTTTAAAATCCGTTGCAAGCCGTTGAACTAAATATATATGAAATTTTATTTTCAATAAAACTCGACATCAAGAGGAATTCTCCATCAAAATTAATCCATATGCTTAAAAAATTTATGCTAAGGTTATATTAAGAAGGTTATATTAAGAATTTAGAAAGGAACTAGACAAGTTTTCTAAAAGAAATTAGTAGATTAGCAAGACCTGACTTTATTCTTATAGCTTTATGCATGCATTGGCTACATTTAAATGCTTTAAAGAGAGGAAATATGTAAGAGAGAGTTTTCAAAAATTGTTTCGTACATTTATTCCACCTTGATACCACTAACATTAATATTACTTAAGGTGACAACGGCACCACGTGCACTTCATACTATCGAGCAGACTGCTTTGCAAAAGCTCCTAGAACACATTGATTGATGTTAGAGCATTTGAAACGCACTAGTGAACAAAATATTAAACGCCCAGTCGAGTTATATTCGGTAGTAAAATTGACAGTGAATCTCTATGCTATTTGTCGCTGAATGTCACTTGAAAAACTAGTTTCTCTACTGAAAATTATTTATCATTTCCTCATTAAATCATAATGAGTTTCATGGGTTTAGACACGTTGTTTTTTTAGAAAAAATTATGGAGCACTTGGGCTGTTTTTGAAAGGTCAGCGTAGGAAAACTGAGAAACTAAACTAGTGCACGAAATGAATTTTGTTATATTCATTGCGTTTTTTAAAAAAAAAACATTTTACTATATTAAAACTATGCGTCTACAACTACATAGAAACATTATATTTCTAACTATATTATACTTAAATTAAGCAAAGGGTGCCCACTTAACCCTGGAAAATTCCTTTACTTAGTAACTTTAACTGAGTAACTGCTGTAACTATACGAATTTTTTCTAGGCTTAATAAAGATGCTATCGGTAAATTAATAAAACCTATTACATCGTCACCTGGTGAGAAACTGAGCATTTATCTTTCCTATCTAGAAAACGATGTGGTATAGGAAGAAAAAGTGTATTAAAACATGTCGGGAATCATTAATTAGTACGTAGACTTAGCATAAAAAACCCACTTAATTCTTACAATGTGCCGATATTAGAAAGAGAAAAAACTAATTTCCTCAAGTTTCGATGTTCGAATTTCTCCTTAGCTTTGTACAGTGCGCAAAATGAAAAAAGTAACCATCCTGTATTAACTTTTGTTCTAATGATTGGATTCACGCACTAAGACTCAATCATAATAGTTCGAGGTACTAATCTTAAATATCCCTCTTAATTAGCGCACTTCATGTTTTAAGTTAAGAAACCATAGACGGGAAGCAATACTTTCTCTGAATAAACATACCTTTTACTCGATGTATTTGGATTTCTGACATTCAAAATGTAGGGTGTAGCGATAATCTAATAAATATGGTGCCAAAAGTTTCGGCAGAAGAGTGATCGAAATTTTGGCCCTCGAAATGCAATTTTCACACGGAATAAAAAAAATCTGCTAAAATAACAATACTGTACAGCAATGGCATTTCTGGTAAAAGAAACGTATTTCTGGTTAATAAAACCAAAATATGCGGTATTTAAAGCATTCATTTGTTTATTTGTCTGCTCATATAGTAACAGTTTACCGGAAATTCTGGTTTATCCCACCTTAAGTAAAAAGTAAAAAAAAAAAAAAAAAAAGAAAAGTAAATTTAACTGAATAAAAGGATTTTATGTCGTTCTCCAGAGTATCATGATAAAATTACCAAATTTTGACTTCATGTACCAAATTGTATCACATATTTTAAAACCATATTTTATTGCTAATTTTTCTAAAATCACCAAGTGCTTATCAGCACAAATTACCGAGATTTTTCCCATAGAGCAAGAAACACTGTAAATTTTCCTATATTCGGGTCCTTTCTTAGTGTACTTTTTGGTTACTTCGTTAACTTTCAAGACCATTTTTAACAATTGAAAGAAATTATAAATATGATTTATCATAAGATAATTCCTTGTAAAATATAATTTTTAATAATGACTTACTTTTCACTATTTTATTTTTGAATTGTCGAATAAAATTGTTATCTCTTAAGGTACACAAAATTTATATCATTTATAAAAATGTAGTTTTAAGTGACAAAAACTTTTTTGGAATGAAATAGGTCAAATAGTTCTAAAGAAATCAAAAATATGACTTTTTAAGATTTGATAACTCAGACACTCTTATGGTCTGGAGTTCTGAAATACAAATTATTATTTCTTCTATAAAAGTAATATTTAAGAGCGCACTTCCTTTCTGCAGTAAGCAATCTATTTAAAACATTTTTTGAATAACTTAGGCTAATTAAGGGCATATTTTGTAAAAAAAAATTTAATTTTTTAGTAAGTATTGTTAGTGATGTATGCAAATAATTACTATTTCAGTCACAAGAAAAAAACTTTTAGCAAAAAATTTTAAATGCCTAAAATGTCATTGCATTAAATGTTAATAGATAAAAATGGATTTATTTGCATTTATTATATTAACTAGTTACAGTTATATTAATGTAACATGTTATAGTTTCTATTCGCTCTGTCCGTGGTGTATATTTGTTCGAAAGTTAAAATCTACTCAAAATCAAAAAAGTCAAATCTTTCATATGCATTTGAGAGAATAGGGTTCGCAGTTAATTTTATTCAAGGTAGGTGAACAAAAACAAAAAAAAATATTTAAAACAAATCTAAAATTGAATAGTAGTTTATCTATGGACAGAAATTGAATGTTTCAATAACAGCAAAAAATATACAGATAAAAAACTAACTGTTTTGTAGCATTTTTCTATTCTACACAGTAAAAACAATTTAGTGTATAGTAGTGATCATTTTTATTGTTGAAGTAAACTAAATATATTTTTAAATACAGAACTGTAATTATCATGCAAAAAATCATATGGGATTGACAAAATAGCAATTGTTATAAAGAATTGGTACGATTATATTACTAAACGGAATGTTTTTTAAATGAAACCACTAAATAAATTCTAATGGACATGAAAATATGTGTTTCCAGTAAATAAGCAAATAAAAATGAATAAATGAATAAATAAAATGACAACAATGAGAACGTATGTAAAAATGTGGTTACATGCAATGTAAAAATTTTTAGTTTACCTCAGCACCAAAACTGATGGCAATTATACATCAAAGATTTTTACAGGTGCTAGTAGAATAAATCGGTCGTCAAGTTAAATAAAAGTTATAATTATAATTTCGAATTTTTCATTTGTTTTAAGACAAAAAGTAACTATATTTTTATTCTAATTCTTATAATTTAATTAAATAAAAGTAATGAAATTTTTAAATTATAATATACAAAATAAATACCTTAAAATTAATAACTTTATAAGTTCAAATCCAAAAGTTGTATTAAATCAGAAAAGTAACTTCCGTAGATTGCAGTTTAAACGTATGATTATTTACTTAAAAAATGGTTATATATATATATTATATATATATATTATATATATATATATATTATATATATATATATATTATATATATATATATATTATATATATATATATATATATATATATATAAAGTTATATATATATATATATATATATATATATATATATATATATATATATATATATATATATATATATATATATATATATATATATATATATATATATATATATATATATATATATATATATATATATATATTTATATATACATATATATATATATATATATATATATATATATATATATATATATATATATATATATATATATATATATATATATATATATATATATATATATATATATATATATATATATATATATATATATATATATATATATATATATATATATATATATATATATATATATATATATATATATATATATATATATATATATATATATATATATATATATAAATTAGAACGTGTGATAAGACTTACTTTCATTTTTTCCACAAACTAAACATAATTTTATTACGAATAAGTGAATAAAAATGTTAATCTTGACAATTTAACTACAGTCTAATCAGAAATAAAAAAAAAGGATTATTTTTTAAAGTTATTAAATTTTTATTTTTAAAAACACGTCAGTCCGAAGACTTAAGTAAACTTGTTAAATTATAAAGTACAAAAGTAAAAAAAGATTTCTTAAAAAAAATAAGTGTACAGTTAAAAACTTCCAAAAATATATCCCGGCTCAAATACTCTCAACCTGTTCTGGGAATTCGCTGCATGGAAATATTTTTAACGAATCAGCATATTTCATCTAATTTCTCAGAATTAAGCTAATGATAGTCAATAGTTAGTGTGAGTAATAAAAAACTTTAAATTCTGGATTCATAAAAAATTACTGTTCCAGTACACATAAGAAAACGAAAAGCAATTTCCATTGCAAAAAAGAAAAAAGAATCATTGATTCAAATTATGTGGCTTACACAAGCCAGAGAGGCTGCGATAGACTTGCAGTTGAGGGAGAAAATCCTCAAGGATCTCGCAGACGGTACTATATATGTTATCGCTAGGACGTTTCCAGGACAAGTATTCGATCGCTGCTCGAATAGAATAACGGAAGTCTCAGACTCGCTCGATGAAAGGAGAAAAGGCTCTTGCGCTTTCTCAAAGCTTGTGGAAATCTCTTTCCATTTAACGAACGAAATAAACTTGGAGCTTAGAAAAACTAACTGCTTTTTGAAGTTCATTTATTTCTTTAACGGTAATATACCATAAAAGCGAAAGGAAGCAGTGTTTTAAAACATAATATTATGTTTCAAAATTATTTTATTTTCATGTGTAATTAAATTTAGACTTCTTTAAATTAAATGATATTTTTGGGAAAAAGCGATGCTGATGACTAAAAACCTGTTTAACTTCTGCATTGATGTTTATTGAGTTAAAAACTATAGTTAGTTCATAATTTGCTCCCTCTTCCCGTAAAAACTTGAAGAATTTTGAATCATGAGTAATCGATCTATTGAGATAAATATTATACTAGTGATATGGTCAACGCACAAGAGCTTAAAGGTATCAACTCTCTCCAATTATCAAATTTTAAACGTTATTTAAATGCTGTTTAACTAGATTTGAAACTGAACGCTGTTTAAAGTTCTGATTGGACGGTGCGTTAAAAATAAACAATTTATTTCTCTTTGTGCTCCTCTATCACCTTCTGTAGTTGTACTAGTTTAATTATTCACCGTTGATTACAGCTGATCTGAATGCTGTTTAAAGTTCTGTTTGGACGAAGCGTTTAGATTAAAAAACTTATTACTCTTTGCGTTTCACTATCTCCCTTTGTGTCCGCACTAGTTTATTTTATCACCTTTAATTAAAGTTGAATTAAATGCTTTTTAAAGTTCTGATTGGATGGACTGTTAAAAATGAAATTTTTTTTGTGCTCTTCTATCACCTTCTGTATTTGTACTAGTTATCTACTCTATTACCGTCGATTACAGTTTATTTAATGCTGTTTAAAATTCTGTTTAGACGAATCGTAAAGTAAAACACCTTTTTTGTGTGTAACTCTATTACCTCTTTGTACTAGTCAATTTTATCACCGATAATTACAGCTGAACAAAACGCTGTTTAAGTTCCGTTTCGATGAGGCATTAAAATTGTACAATTTATTTTTCTTTAGTTTCCTCTATCACTCTCTGTGTTTTCACTAGTTTATTTTATTACCATGCATTATAACTGACTAAAATGCTTTGTAAAGTTCTAATTGGATAGACTGTTTAAAATGAACAATTTGTATTTTGTGATCTTCTATCACCTTCTTATTTGTACTAGTTTAATTATTTACCTTTGGTTACAGTTGATTTGATTGCGGTTTAAAGTTCTGCTTGGATGAAGCGTTAATAAAATAAAAAAAACTATTTTTTTGTGTGTTCCTCGATTACCACAATCTTTGTACTAGTCTATTTTATCACCGATGATTACAGCTGAACTAAACGCTGCTTAAAGCTCTGTTCGGTCGAAACATTAAGAACATACAATTTATTTTACTTTAGGTCACTCTATCTCCCTCTGTGTTTGCACTAGTTTATTTTATCACCGTTGATTAAAGCTAACCTAAATGCTTTAACCTAAATGCTTTTTGATTTCTTGATTAAATGGAGTGTTAAGAATAAACAATTTTTTCTTTGAGCTCCTTTATCATCTTTTGAGTTTATGCTAGATAATTTTATCACCATTGATTACAGCTGAATGCTATATGCTGCAGTGAGTTTTCATTGAACATAGAGTTAGGTATAAACATGGTTTTTTTCGCTCCACTAACTTCATCTGATATTTTAATGCTTTTTTTATCCCAATTAGTTACAGCTGGGCTACATGCTGTTGGGAGTTCTGATTAAACGAAATAGATGAATAACAAAACTAAACAACCTAATACAGTGTTCTTTCAAGTAGAGTGCATGAAACGATTAGGAATTTTTATTAAAAAATGATTAAAACTAAATCCTATCTTTATTGCTGTTCATATGATTTAAAAAAAAAAAAGCTGAAGATCTGCCTTCTGCTGAGTTCTCAGCCATAATGAGTTATTTGAATCTATTCAAAGGGAATAATTTGCCAAAGAAAAGTTTATCTGAAAGGAATAAAGGAAAGTCATTCGTGTCATTTATTCATTTGCTATAATTAATTTTCTTTAAAAAGTTACCTATGCGTTTTGAGAGGCTCGTAAAAATGTTTGATTAACTTCTATACATAGCGAGATTAAGAAATTTCTTATCCTCTAATTTTGAAGTAATTTTTATACAGTTTCCGAATAAAATTTTAATTTATTTTTTAAATTAATAGTTTTTTTTTGTATTGCAATAACAGACTTTCTCTGTATATTTGAAAGTTTAAATTCAAATTCTAGTTATTGCTTTCAGTACGATAGCTAGTTTAGCTAACCGTTCGATAACGTTACCCTTTTTCAAATAATTTCAAGATCATTTTTTATACTTGCTTTTACTTTTCAGCAATTATTTTAAGGTTTGAACATCGTATGAATAAAACGGTAATTTGACTTATTGTCAAAATGATGCTCTACTGGACTATTAAGCTTCTTTAGATGTAATTTTTTAGTAAGTTAAGTTGCCAGACAATTTTATTAGGGTTAGTCACTATAGTTTTAAATGCTACAATACTTAAATTTAATTTCAATCAGACTCTTAAGATAAAGACAGTTTAAGATTTTTCTTCATAATAGAAAATGGAACTTCGGTAGTTCAAGGGAAAGAGTACTTGCTTTACAATGAGGTACCAAAGTTTCGAATCCCAGAGTTGACGGGTTGTTTCTGTCCTTCTCGTTGCTCTCACCAAACACAATGCTAGCGTAGCTATTTTATAAACTTTTTTTCTTTTTTTTTTGTAAAATAGCAGAGGTTTTTTTTATTTTTGTTAAAATAAGAGTTTGCTAAAATAACAGCACTTATCTGCTTAAAAAACGTGTGTTTTAAATAACAGTATTTTTCCGTAAATTAACTGGCGCACCAACTGATAGTTCTTTTCAGCAAATTTAAGAGATTTTTACAGTGCCTATTATGAAGTAGATATTATGAATTTCTGTATCGATACCATATAATAATATTTTTTTCGTCAAATTATAAATTCTCTAGAAAACTTTTGTACGTGCAAAAATTAAGTGTAATTGTGGACCAAAGATTTAGAACAAATTAATCTCTAAAGTAAATACTCTTTAAAAGACAAATGTTTTAAATTGAAAATTCGCACCATTCTTCGATTTGTATATAATACAATCGATCACAACTATTATTGTTGTTTTTAAAGAAAGGCACAGAATTTATTTTTAAAATCAATTAAAATTATTTTGATATTATACAATAATACAATTTAAATACATTAATCCTATAAACGTAATAAATATTAATAATATTAATATTAATATATATTAAACTTAATAAGCGAAAATATAGCGTGACGTCAAAACAATGATCATTTAATGAAGACATATACTTTCTGTACATTGGAGATACGTGCTATTGGCCTATTTCTTATTTAGAATAACTCACAGCTGAGGTTAGCAATTGATCGATGACAGGCGGTGGAAAGAGAAAAATTAATTTCCTTGAAGCTGACTAAAACACTTATTTATGGCCTAGAGGTTGAAACTGGCCTCCCTAGAGTATTTCCCTAGTGTATGACCTTGATATACTTAGATATTCAGGTTGAATGAATTATGGGATGATCTCTTTAGCACACAGTGTTGAGAAAAACTAAATCAAGATAAGTAATTTATTTCAACGCGTTATTTATGAATATTTTGTTTGATTACAACGCTGTTCGTAATGGTTAATAATGTTATATGTTCATTTGTTTAAAATGAAACAAATAAACTACAAAGTAACACTTCATCTTTTGTTTTTAATTTTGTTTTCTCACTTACAGCCAATTATATTTCGTGTTATTAAATATGATGCAGAATTGTTTTGTTTATTTTGGATGATTTTTAATAAACTTGTTCCAAAATTAAAGATAAAGTTTCAAATGGGAAAAAGAACACACTAAAGACTTTAGTATAGAATCTCTGTAATAGTATTTGGATATCAAGTAAATAAACTATTCTGAAATATACTTAATAAATTTTGTGTGTCATTTAAAAAATAATAAGTCAAAAATAAGTCTGTGGCGGGTATTTATTCTATATTTATTCAAAATAAGAATACGTTTTCTATCAAAATTTGAAGAAAAAAAACTGATCATCTAAAAGAAGTTTTTACCAGTGATTGGATCCATTTCTAGTCAAGATGAAGCAGTTAACCTATTTTCATTACTCACAAATTTTTATATTACTGTGAAAAAATTCTTTTATACAATAGTAATATAAAGTGGTAAGACATGAACTTATTCTAAGTTGACCTAAATTGGATATTTTTAAAATTAGCTACCTCTTTCAGTTTTAAAATAATCGCATTCTGATTATTTCAGAAGTGAATAAATTTATTTAATTATTATTAAATTTCATGTTTCAACAAAATAAATTTGAAAAATTTAATAATTGAGAAACGATATTTTATTTTGTGATATAAGAATATATTAGGCTGAATTATTATTTCTCCAATTTCAGTAAAATTAAGGTTATTATTTATAAGTGAAATTTGAGCGGATGACATATTTTTAAAAAAAATGTTTTTCTAATAATTTTTCTAAAGATACTCTTGAAAGATAATTTTATAGTGCACAAAAAAAGACTTGATTAAGTGACTTTAAAAAAAAGTTACTTTTTTATAATCAGGATTACAAGTGATCAGAATTTGGCTTACATAAGCCCCACTAAGAAGTTCACGTAAGACACATTATCAACATAGACAGTTTTTAATGTTCCCTTGAAATTCTTGGTAAGTCATATACATAGTTTATACTGGCTCAATTCAGTTTATGATGCAGATTCAGTTTAGATTGATCAATATAATTGCATAGGTATAATATTATATATTAAGAAAAATTTATAATTTAAAGTAAAAATAAATGTAAAAAATACATAAAACGTGTATATTCCAAACTGCATATATTTGGGAAATTTTAATTTTGATGTATGCTTCCGCTAGCTGTAAGAAATGAATAAAATAAAAATCCTGTAATTAAATAAAGAACTAATTTAGTTTTTAAAATGAAAATCATTTTGTTTTTCTAAGTTTTTAATTTCATCATACTACTAAACTCTTTGCTTATTAAATAAATTTACGCCTTTCAAATCTATTCAAATTCTAACAGAATTGTTTTTGGTTCTAAATCTCCAAACGATATTATTTTAGTCACGGTCATGCACTTATTACGCAGATATATGATTTCAAATATTTTCCATGTTGTATGAGACTGCTTTTCAAAACTAAACGAAAACACTACTCATTTTAGAGTATGTTCGTATCTCTTTTTTTTCTAATCCATGCATCCATTTATCTTAAACTACACTCTATTTCATAAAACTAAAGCAATCATTTTTACTAAACTATGTTATAAACCATTCAAATATAATAATTGAGGAAAAATTCAAAGTTGGTCAACATAATATTTCACAGTCACTTCTCATAAGTGAGGAGAAATAATTGTTTTGACTATTCAAACACAAGGCCGCCAAATGGAGCGACAAAGATATATTTGCCCCTGCTCTCTTTTTCGAAATCGATTTCATGAGTCCTTCACCGCACAGAAAGATTAGAATAATGACTACCAACATAGATTGTGAATGCACCCAATTCAAACCACGGAATCTTAAGTTGGGATTCTTTTTCAATGAATTGAAGCAATTTTTCTTTCTAATGCAAATAAGTAATTTAATTGCTGTAAAAAGGATGCCAAGTAAATATTTCGCTCTGTTGAGATACAACTTAAACAATTTTGAACTGACATTTTTTCAACTATTGGGGTTTCTTCATTTTATTTTCTACTTCTGTTTGATTTGATATATATTTCTTCTGTTTTTTTTAAACATTCATTTCAATCATTTTATTACTTTTCTCATTACTTTGGTTTTATGTATATTTGTATTGAAAGTAATGTTTGAAAGTTTAAAGCAGTTTAAAAACAAATCTTTTTCAAAAGTCCTGTATAATTTTGAAGTACTTTAACATTTTATTAATTGCCCTTATTTATGATTGTAGAAAAATAGATTTAAGTAGAAAAACCATTAAAAAGAATTATTAAACCAAATAACTTAAAATTTCGAAAGAGGAAAGTTTTTTTCTAAACAATTCAATTCTTATAAAACTAAATTAAAGTGCGCATTTTTTTTTACTAAGTGACATTTTCTACCTAAATTGTTGTTTTATTTTGAAAAATATTCGCCGCTAAACTTTTCGTACTCATTCAATTCTCATTTTATTTCAAAAGATAACTATTATTGAATTTTTAATAATTATCAATAAACTTTCATTGTTAAGTAAGTTAATAATTATATAACAGACAACAAATTCTCAAAATTGACAAAAAAAACTTAATATCTTTTCGGACCGATTAATTCTACAAAGAGAATAAAATTCTGGGAAAATCATCAAAATGTATGGTAAAGAGACATCTGGTTAAAAAGATATAATACTGGTAATAAAACCAAAATATACAGTATTTCAACTATTCATTTGGTAATTGTTTTCATTTACATGAAAATGGTTTACCGGAAATGCTGATTTTTAAAATTTAAATTCTTATTACCATGCATTCAGTAACAAATACAAAACTGAACAATTAATTTAACCGACTAAAAGATTTTCATGCTCTAAGGTATTATGATGAAATTATGAAATTTTACCACATTTACCAAGTGTTAGCACATTTTATAAAAAATATTTTAATTTAATCAAAATCATTACCAACATTACCTTTCATGGTAAAAGTTTGCTGGAAATTCTGGCTTTCAAAGTCATAGTTCTTATTAACACACATTTAGTAAAAAGATACAGAACTGTGAAGTAAATTTAACTGAATAAACGGTGTTTATGCCATGCCCTAAAGCATCGTGAAAAAACTACCAAATTTGACCACATTTACCAAATTTTATCCCGTTTTATAAAACCATATTTTATTGTTAATTTCGCCAAAATCATTAGCAAAGCTCTTTGTTAAACATTATGGAACTTTTTGGTGTTCCCATAGAGCCAGAAACACAGTAAATTTTATTGTAATCTGGTTGTTTTGGTCATACTTTTTTCTCAGTGTATAAACTTAAGCATTATTAATAATGCAGAAAATTTGCGCAATATTTTCGTGTTCTGATATTTAAAGAAATTATATTTGTTAAACACTTCACATGCATAACTAACGAAATAATTTTTTTAAAAAAAATTAGTTAAATATTAGAAGTATATGTATCAAATTGAAGTTCATTCAGGTTCAAACACATTTCTTAAGATATTCATTTGCATATTTTCTGAGTAAAATTTTTAAGTCAAGTAAAAAAAAAAGTTAAATATATAGCAACTTGATATGGGAAACGAAAAAGTAAACAATGACCCACCCCCTCTATAAGTTGACCACTTGTCTAAGCTGACCACTAAAACAATGCACCACAAGTGATCAACTTACACAGGTTTCACTGTATATATATACACCGAAGAGCCATTACATTATGACCGCCCTCCATCTATAACAATGGGCTTGCCCAGGTTTTCATGTTTTCTCGCCCAGGAATAATGTTTTCATGGGGCACATTAGGATCCATAATCCTCATAGAACAATTCCTGACGTCTGTAAGCTACTTGAACATAGTTGCAGACCAGGTTCACCCATTCATGGCAGCAGTTTTTCCTGCGGGGGATGGTGTTTACCAACAGGATAATGCAGCATGTCATAAGGGTCAAATCGTCGAGGAACAATCCAGAGACTTTCAAGTCATGTCTTGGCCCCCAAATTCACCTGACCTTAATCCAATAGAGCATTTGTGGTCCCACTTGGAACGCCAAATTCGTGCTGCCACGCTACCCCCTCGCAATGTGAGGGAATTGCAGGACCAGTTGGTGAGCGCTTGGTACCAGATACCTCGGACTACCTATCATCACCTTGTGGAATCAATGCCACGGCGGGTGTTAGCAGTTTTGAGGGCTAGAGGTGGTCCTACATGTTATTAGCAGGGTGGTCATAATGTAATGGCTCTTCGGTGTATATATATATATATATATAGTCGACGTTTGATTTGACTTTTTTTACCCATGAAATTAAGATTTAATTAAATCAGTAATATTTATTCCAATATTTTTAAGATATTAAGAAATGGATAAAAAAACATTTACATTTTTCTTTCTACTACATTTTTTAAACTTTTTTAATATTTGGTTGTAATTGTAAACTTTTGTGGCAGAATACGATAATCAAATGGTTTCACCATAAATCTTGTTCTTAATTTGGGTAACTTGTAATAATTAAGATCAAGATTAAAATTGTTTAATATCATTTCTATGTTTCAGATCAATAAACGCTGGAAAAAAGGTACGGTCAAAACTACCGGAATATGATAAATTATACTGTGTGTTTGGTTCTATGGGAATATCAAAAAGTGCGGTAATTTTTACCGAATTGCGAAATATGACTTTATTACCATGGTGCTTAAATTATTTAATTTTTTCATGATACTTCAGGTCTTGGTATAAAAACCATTTCTAAGGTTACATTTTCCTTCAGTTTTGTGCTTTTTACTAAATGTGTAGCATAATTATGAAAACCAGAATTTCATGTAAGCATTTACCATGCAAATGAAAATTATCAAGACTAGTTTAAATAAGGTAGACTTTAGATTCAGTACCAGAATTATGTTTCTCATATCAGAAGTGTCATAAGTAAACAAGTACGACAATTATACCAGAATTTTATCGCCGTAAATAAATGCCTAAATATTTTCTTTTATAACCTCAGTCTATCATCAAATACATTTTTTGTAGTGTTTTGTTTCTTCTCGAAATAAATATTTATTTCAATATATCTACAAAAAAAGATTATTGCTTATGTAAGTCTTTTTTAATGTATGACCAGATATGAAAAACAAAACAAACGTCTGTTATACAGCTAATGAATATCATGTTTGTTATACAGCTAATTTATTTGAAGGAGAGGCAATTATGCGCAATTCCATCTTACCCAAAACAGAATTGCATTTTAGCCCTAAAACTAGATTAAGATTCTTTTAATAAAAGTGAGGAGTTTTCTATGTATTTTAAACCTCTGGCGGGGCACTGCTTTTAGAGCGAAACTACTTTTTTGGAAATAAATGAAGCAGTTTTAATCTCTTAAACTGTATTTTTTCATAAGTAAGTTCATTTTTTTATCAATTATTTTTATCAATCATGCTACAAATCTTATGGCTCTTCTTGTCTAAAATTTTATTAAATTAATTTAAATTGATTAAAATTTTTCTTTCCTCAAAGGATTAAAATAATTAGGGTCTATTGTAAAAGGTCAAATTTTGTGAATTTGGAAAAAACCTGCTCATAAGTTGAAGACCGGGTTTTAGAGATTTTGTGAAAACCGACAAAACAAATGAAATAAACAAACGAGTTAAATGAAATAGTTCAGGCATTTTGTTAAAGGTAATGTTTTGTGAACTTGTGAAAATAAGTCTTGTGAGGAAAAAAGAAAAAAATATCTCTCAGAGAGATGTAGTTTTAAAATTATGAATTAAGAGCGTCGTTGATTTTGCTTCTGGAGGGTCCATATTTAAGATAAAAAAATATTGCAAAAGATACATTTTTCAGATAAAAAATTTTGTGAAGGGTCTATTTTTATAATAAAACAATTCGTGTAGGGTCAGTTTTGAGGCTAAGTATTTTGTGAAAAGTCCTTTTACGATAGTTTTTTTTTACGATTCTATAAACGGACCCAATTTTTTTCCTAAAATGACCCCAAATAATAAAATTTGGCTTTTTTATCTAATGTAAAAATTTACATCTGCTCATAAACTTTTTTAGTATTTTTTCAATGCGTCAGAAACTCTCTTAGGAATATTTTTAAACTTAATTCTTAACTTAAAAGCTAAAGTATTTTTGGATAAATATTCTATTATTTGATTATATTTATTACTGATTCTTAACGGAAAATGTTCAAACTTAATTTTTTTATATGGGAAAAGATATAAAACTTTCTGATAAAAATGTACTTACCGTTCTTCTTATAAAGAAGAATTTCAAACTGATTCTGAGTTTGTGTTTCTAGGCACTGTTCAATTTTGCTAATGGCACTCTCGTCTGTCAGCTCCCCATACATAAATGTACACCGGCACGACTTTTGCATAACTTCAGCTCTGTTAAAACCGGAGATTTTGCAAAATGACTCTGAACAGTATACAATAGGATAGTCCACAATTTGGGCATTCGCCAGCAGGAAGCTGCAGTCCGCTGCAAAAGAATTATATTGTTATTTTTATAAAACAAATTGAACATAATAAATAAACATTTAGTAAATTATTAGAACTAGTACCTCATTTCAAAAAATTTAATTTATTTTAAAATCATTAACAAAATTTAAAATTTTCTTTTGTGAAGCTTTTCCTCTATTTTAAAAAAAATTTACTTTCAAAATGCACACAACTCTAAGCACTCAAATTATCCGAAGTGTGTGATGTTTTCGCATTGATGATGCAACGCATGTGAATTAATCATTAAAATTTTAATTTTTTGTCAAAGCTAACGTATTACCTTTATTATTATCTTCTTAACGTTCATTATAATTTCAGGTGTCAGTCGTAGGTTTTTAGTATTCGTGTTTGTTCCTTTAGGATTCGTGTTTGTTTGTGAAGCAAGTGGTTCTTAAAAAAGCTCAAAAGCCTACTCTGTAAAAAAGTCCGAATTAAATTACGGTAAAAAGAACCGGTACCCTAGGTGCATCATCCGTAAAATAAATTTTACCATCAATAGATTACCATCAATACGTAAAATAAATTTATCCACTTTTACTGTAAAATTTTGTACTGTATATTTTACAGCAATAATTATTTTACTACATTGATTTTACATTGATTTCAATAATTTTACAATAAATATTACTGTAAAAATTACTGTATATCAGATTTTTCCGGGAAAATATTTTAGTAAAAAGTACCGTCATCCAATGTGCCGGTGCAGCTTACCGTAAATTGATCCAGAATTTTTTACAATATAAGGGGCAAAATTTTTAATTGTGCATATAAAAAGTTTTTCAGAATTATAAATGTTGCATATTAGCTATTGTTGTAAAAAGTATTTCAGCCATTATTTTGACCAGTTTCTAAGAAATGTAATTTCTTGCTACAAAAATTTGAAATCCAGTATTTATTATAAAAAAAACTTATAATTCAGACTTTTTGATCCGGATTTTTTTACAGAGTTTGCAGAACCAATGAGAGCAAGTTAGAAAAGGTATGTTATATAACAAGAAAAAAATATTGTTTTCTCTTAAATGAAGGAAATAAATAGTAATTTACATGCAAAAAAATATGTTTTAAATTTTTAAAGAAATTCAAGAATAGATTTATGAATAAATCCGATAATACACTATAAAAAATAATTATAATCTAAAAAAATGTAAATCAGATGAATAGTTTCTGGATCAGCTGTAGTATGCACTCAGTTGCAAGGAACAAAATGGCTTCATAAGGTGGGCCTAGTTGGCACGGAGAGAATTCTGGTTATTAAACCGCATTACTTAAAAACTATAAATATACGTTATTTCTCAACAGTTTGAATATCACCTTTTTTATGGTTGTTTGATTGTTTTGGTTGAATAAGGTTAAATAAAAATTTTAAAAATCGCTATTTAATCATATTTAACGATAAATTTCTAATAACGTACGACAAATAGCATGATTTGCTTTTTGAAGAAGAAGCCTTTTAGTGGTGAGTATTGTTTCACTATGCCATGTATATTAACGTGTATAGTAGCATAAAAATATAGTTAATTTATCAACATGATAATATATAAGATTTTAATTTGAATCTCCATAATTGTTTTTTAGAATTATTTAGTTACCTTAATTTCTGTTATTTAGATATGACGTTACTAGCAAATTGTTGTTCAATAAAGCTTAAATTTACATATTATCTTTAAAGTTACAAAGCAAATGCTTTTTTTTAAGAATGTGCACATCTAATAGGGATTGCGGTAACAAACGAAACAGTTATCATCGTATTTGGCCAGAAATATATCAACTAAAATTAATTGGAAAAAATTTTTATGAAAAACATATTCAAATAGCTTAAAAATAGCTATATGTATTTACTTATTTTAAGAAAATTGCAAACACTCAATTCCTTTCTAAATCTCAAAAAAAAAAGAAAAAAGAAAAAAAAGCGAATTATGAAAACTATCTATCTATAGATATTTACGTAATAAATCACACAAGTTTTATTTTTTAAATAGTACTTTCTAAAAGTTCTTAGAAATCAATAGGTAAACTATAATTCCCGTATTCTATCCACTATGTCTACTGTGCTAGCTATAATAGTATATTTTAGATAGAGCCATCAAACTAACAAAATTGATTCCCCGTATATAAAAAAAAAACTTATCAATTGGTAAAAAATTACACAGTCTGTAATACTTTTTAAATACTTTTCTAGTTAATTTTATTGAGATATATTCAGTTGAAAAATAAAATGTTATTTTGCTGAAAATTTAATTTTGACGATAATATTCCTTCAGTATTAAATTTTATATTTTTAAGCCTTGAGTTTTTGTTTAAAAAAGTATTTTTAAATAAAAAGTATGTTTTGTAGACAATTTTTTACAAAGGCTTCCCTCTTTGAGTTTTAAAGATCGCTACATTGATCGTTTCTTGAAAACGAACTAGACGCCCTCCAGTGGAGAATGTGGGAAATTTCTCGATGAATGACCCCCAGTGATAAAAATGCCGTACTTTAGAAATCTCTTTCATCCCTATCTGTGAGATTTAAAATAAATTTCTCACTTTAATCTAAAATCATTAAGTCAAATGTGTTAGCTATTAATTGTGGAATAATAGTGAAAAAATTGTGGATTTTTGACGATTTATTTAAGGATTTAATGTCGTTAAATTGTTGTAATGCCTGCAAATTTTTACCTGATTTATGAATAAAAGTGTTATTTGATACTTTTTTAGGCTAATTACCTAATTTAGATGACCTAAATTAGATTTTGAGAAATAAGAGAGAATCATACTTTTCACATGCAGTATGAAGTTAAGAGTTCAAACGAAATTTATTTAATGAAAACGCAAAAAAAATTTAATTATCTTACAATTCAGACTAAAACTTATTTTAAAAAAATACAAACGAAATAATTATTACTGATGGCCAAATTATTAAGGTAAGTTACATCATTAGACAGCAATAATTTTACTAAATAAAGTGGATTTTTTTGTAGTCTATTTGTTTCCAAAATGATGTAAATACGTTTCAGAAATACTATATATATATTTTTCTTAGAAAAATTATTTTTCTCTATATTAACTAGGATCAACATTTATAGTAGTGTTACAAAATTTCCAAACGTAACATTTCCTTATTTTCAAATATTTAAAACTGACAGGCAGGAAGCCTCATCAATTCTTAACTTAGTCCTCCACGAAGGAACATTTCTCCTAATACTTGGCCCAGGAGTTCCTTTGTCTTCTGGATTGGGTTCAAAATAACAAGGCTACGAAGTTTAACATTAATAGTTGTAAGCTTGAAAGTTGGGTCAACTGTTCAAAGGTTGTCATAAAATAAATTTACTAACTTAGCCATTTACTTAATTCCCATTTCTTTCTTTCTTTTTCTTAAATTTTATAATCGTCGTTGAACAGCTGATTCCATTTTGAATTTACGACTAACAGAGTTCAACTCCGTAGTCTTGTATTCTTGAACCCACTCAAGAAGACCAGGGTACTCCTGAATCAAATATTGAGCGAAATTTGCTTTCGTGGAGGACTCATTTATGGAACATGGAGAGGAAAACCAAGAAAACCTCCCACGGTTAGTCTGATGGCAAGAAACTTTAACCCAGGATCAGTCCACCACTAAGGATATTTTACGTCAGCACTGTGGTAGATGCGAGCCGGAGGTATCATTCGTATCGAACAGCCATCGCTGGGATTAGAAACCGGGTTACCTCATTGGGAGGCGAGTGCTCTATCCCGTTTGCCACGACGGCACCACATTTCTTAAATTCCACATTTCTTTCCACAAAAGTAAAAACTATTTATCTCGCATTTGATTTGTTTAAGGCATTTTAAGGCATAAGACGCGCCATTTTCAGTAGTCTAATCAAATCCAATGCTCTTGCTTCGTCATATAGTTGTTTCTTTTTCAAGAATGAATATTCTCCTTATTTACTGAGACGTGTCTCCAAGTCTGGTATTCCAGTAAGACTATGAAATTATAACCTTTTTTTATTAATTCTATGATATATCGTAAAAGATGACATGAATTAAATTTTTGTCTGGCGTGTTTAACTTTTAAAAGCTTTCATATTGTTTTGAAAGCATATTTGAATAATTTGATAACGAAATAAAACGGAACTATATGTAGCCACGGATGATTACTTACATCCTCTATTGCAATGGTCTTTTCTTAACTGAGTACAGTTACTATTTAGGCAAATGATGCAATATTACCGATGCAATTTTTTAAGACGAATAAAGTCACACCCAAGTCGATATATCTATTTGTTAAGAAGTTGTTTAAGTTTTGTATAGAAACGGAATAAATTCTGAATCATACATAATTATGAGTCTGATATTGCTATCCAGGCAAGTAAGGTATTGATTCTAATGCCTTTTTAAGCAATCAATATAAACACTTCAGTTCACTAAAAAATTAAAAGTTATTAAAATTTTAACTAGGTAAGTACAAAAAAGTACAAACCTATATTTTTAAACGCAAATTTTTTATAATGAAATTTTTTTTATAAATGTAAGTTTATGTACTTATCAGTAAAAGTAAATGAATGCTTGGAGGTAAAGAAATCATGTTGCTGTGCTAATATAACGTAAAATATATCATAAAAATGAATAAGAATTATTTTCAGGTAGTTTTAATTTGAAATTAATTCTTTTAATGAGAAACAAAAATAGAAATTGGCACAGCAGCAAAATTAAATTTTCAATATATTTACATTAAAACATTTAATAAAATAAAGAATTCGTTTTTATACTGTTTATTAAAAAAAACTTTCCAAGAAAGCATTTAAAAATCCGATGATACACATGAAATTTTCTTACATTTCAAGTTCATGAATTCAAAAGGCGAAGTAATTTTAGTTTTATTAAAAAAGTATTAATATTAAACTGACATTGTTTCCTTTTTTGACCCAAGCTGTATTTTTTATGATATTAACCGTTTTCAAGACCTTTGTCCCTCTGTGTTCATGCAAAATTTAAATAACTTCAATATATTAGAAACAAAAACAAATTAGAAAGAAAATTTCTCAAACAGTGGTTAGGTATTATAGTATTCTCTGACATTACATCAAATTAAAATACAAAACTTATGAATGCTTAATGTAATGAACGAAATAATATCTTAAAAATTCCTTATTATTGATGATAGTATATTTACATTAAAACGTAAAGCTCAACTGTCGTTAAAAATTAAAGTGCGTTATGATTTAAAACATCATAATAACAAATTTTATAAAATTTAAAAAACAATTTCAATTGAGATTTTCGTTGCATTATGTATAAATACATGCCAGTATACAGAATGAAACAGTACATAATACAATTCACGTTTTAATTATGTGTTTTAGTGAATTGAGTAAATGAGCTTTGAAATTTATACGTTCCTCGTTTTTCTTATTTCGCTCTATCTTTGTTATTTGTAAAGACGTAACTCATAAAATGTTTGGGAGTATATTTATTTAATTATTTTACAAAGGATTTGTTTTAAAAGCTATTGTAAATAAAAATAAAAATTGAATAACGAGTAATACATAATTGGAGTAACTTCCTTGACAATACGTTAAATGAATAGTCCTTTAGATTGTATTGTTTTATTATGCACGTTGTATATCAAGATGTGCAGTAGATTCTCCAAATTGAAGACATACCTGAACCAATTTTTTGTCGATTAAAAAGGAAAATTCTTATTCAGAGATTGCATAAGAATTAAAAAACCAAATTGTAATTTAATTAGAATTTCAGGTTACATAAATGTTAAAATAAATAATCAGTAAAATGTAAGTATAATAGTCACTTACATTTGTTTGAAGTAAGTCAAAATTTTCAGTTGAAAAATTTTCATTTTTTTCAGAAATGTTTGAAATAAACAGTAGAGCTTTGTACTTTTGGAAATTAATAATTTGTTGCAAGTGTTTGTTTAAAAAATTGTGACTGAAAAGTTTTTTTTTTACATTAGGATAAAGTCATCAATCATTTTAAGTCCTTCTCAGTCACCAACAGTTATTATACATATATATAAATATATATATCTTCTGGCTATTCATCTTCCTTACTAATTCCTGAGTTTTTTTAAAGTTCACGTCATGAACTACAAGTTGTGTGCTTTCAGAAATTGTACTTTTAAAAATTAATAGTCTGTTACTCGTATTTATTTAAAAAATTGTGAATTAAAAGTATTTTTTTTTACATGAGGATTTAAATTTTTTTTACATTAAATTCATCAATCATCTTAAGTCCTTCATAGTCACCAACAGTTATTAAGTTTCTTTTTATTACTGAGAAATGTATTTAAAAGCACCTGTATAATTTTTATGTCACCCTTTTCGTCTGGCTCTTCATCTTCCTCACTGTTCCCTGAGTTATTTTTATTAAGTCTCACGCCGTGAGCTACAATTGAAATTAAAGATTTATGACTTCACTACACAAGTTGTCACTGACTTTTAAATAGTCTTGCATTTGAGGAATATCACTGTTTTTGTCAATTTCAGCCAATTCATTTCAATCAGCAGCATTTTTAACGTGGACATTCGAAACTCAGATTTTTAATTCCTGCTTTCCGCACAGTCCTGAGCGCTACTTCGTGATGCGAATTGAACAGCTATTTAATAAGAAGATTTTTTCGTATCAGGATTCAGTCTTGACGGCTTGAGGGAGTAACCAAAAATATGTAAATTAATTTGCATAGACGATATTTTAATCTGCGAATTCAGAATAAAATAATTTTTTCTGACCAAACTCTTCTGAATAAACATACTTTTTTTGTGGCGAATTTGGATGGATTCTTTTCCCTCAAAATAGGAGGATAGCCTTAAATTGGACTATAGGGTCTCAATAGTTTTGTCAAGGGAGATTATTATAAAAAATGGACTCTTTTATATTAGTTTCACTTAGCCATATTTCGAGAAATTTTTTAATGAAACGAAAAACTTTTGCACGCATTTAAAAAATTCATCTATCCAAAGATAATTACATGTAAAATATTACTTTTTACAGTTATTTATTATTTTTATTAATGTAATAAGTAATAGTTGGAAGTGTTTTGAACTGTAAGGTATGCAAATATTTACAATATCCTAAAGAATGTAATTTTAAATGAAAACATGCAAAATTTGAGCGAAATTGGTCGAATCGATTTGATCTTGAGAAATCAAAAATTTGAAATCTTTTTAACAGAGAAACAAATTTGACCGATTTCGCTCAAATTAGGTATTTTATCATACTAAATTACATTCTTTAAAATTATGCAAAATTTGTATTCCGTACAAATTTTTACGATTATTAAATTTTAAAATTGTTGTTTTCTAAAATGTATGTTCTTTTCTTTCCTTGAATAAAAGCAACTATGTGAAATGTTTTATACTAAGTAAGCAAAACAAGCTCTAAACTCATTCAAAATTAGAAAAGGAAAATTTTCTAAATGACAAAAAAATGACATTAAAAAAAGTACATTATTAAGTTACTGGATGTTTCTAATTCCGCAAAATTGTAAATATAAAATAAATTTTGGACTATAAATATATAAAATATATGTTATGTGCTATCTTTATATTAATTTCCTGCTTTTTAATAATTCTATGATTCTTTTCTTTTTACATTTTGTTTTCACTGGGCTAAATGTGTCATCGTTCTGCATCTTTACGTGAACAATATATGTGTTGGGCTTTAAAATTATGTTTCTTAGCAATTATCAGTTAAGATTGCATGACTACTTTCTAGCTTATCTGACCAATCTTTCTTCTTTAAAGTCAGTATACAGCACGCATTAAAATGTCACGTTTATTTCTTTGCGTTTTAATTTTGTTGCACTCGTAATTTACTTCCGCATTTAAATTTCTCTGGATCCTCTTGTTCTAAATATACGTTCTAAATACTACGCATAAAATAAGTTTTAATTCCAGAAAAGTAAAGCAAATATTCTTTTTATAACTATTCCATAAATAACAAAATTATCTCTTATTGGCATATGTTCTAGCTATTTAAATTAAATGTCCTACGTTTGCAATCTTAACCATTTGATTTTTAAAAAAATTCCATAAAGGTTTAAATCTGTAAGGTAAAAAAAATTAAGATAGTTTTCTATTTTTTTTAAAAATATATTGACTAGCGGAAACAAAAACAGAATGTTTCTAAAATCAGTATGAGAAGTTAGAAACTTTTTATACAAGCTTATATAATATTTTTAATCATACTGGATTCAACTTTTTAAAATCAAGAGAAGAAAAAAGATATACAGGGGCAGGGTGCAAGATGCTTTTCTTATATCTTTCTTGTATTTGTAATCCGTATGCATATTTGTATAAAAAAAAGGATTTTTTTCCTCGTAAAATACGAATCATGATACCTAATACTATTTGTAAATAAAAGGAATGGTTTAAAAATTATTTTCAGTTTCAAAAACAGATAGCACAAATTTGTAAAAGACAGAAAAAATATACACCTAGTGTTAGCGTAGGACTTGATTCAACTAGATCTACGTTTAAGAACAGTTAGCGGAACAGCAATACTGCACGGCGAGCAAGGTCCTTAGAGTTTATTGCAAGCAAAACAAGCATGCATTATTAAGGCCCCCTTTGTCGAAGAATATTGTCTTTCTACCAAACGCTCTAAAGTGTAGAGGTACTGGATGCAATATCTTTGCACTAAGCACACGAATCTGCATATGTATCTAAACCAAATTTATTTATTTATTGTTACATATCCCGGATTACGTTGAGATACTTCTACTTTAAGTGGTGTTTGAAAGACGAGATCTGTCGGACAGGGAAGCCCTTGTAAAACGAATTATTAAGAAATATACTATTCAAAGTATTTATTTATTTATTGTTACACATACATATGCAGGCTTGCGTGCTCTTAACAAAGTAATTTATTATATACTATTATTAAGTCAAAGAACATATAGAAAAAAATAGAGAAGGACATTAAAAAGTTGCCTCTATTGTAACGTGGAGTTAGCTTGTTTGTATCCCTGGATATATCTTTGTGATATCCTTCTCTATCTTGTACTATCTATTCATCGAGTTTATAAGCCGACCTGCAAGGAGCACACAGCCCTGCATATGTATGTATAACTAAAAATAAGTAAATGTAAATAAATAGATGCATCAGGGGATGTGATGGAATTCGAGTCCACTACCTCCATGATTCCATTTTTGGCTGTTGTGATAACATTTAAGTTACTTATTTAGTTCAGCCTTGTCCAGGTATTTGCATGTTGCATTTTTTTATAATTGTGAAAGTTGATAGATGTAAGTTTATATAGAGATGACAACAACCAAATAACTAAAAACAAAGTTACAATACGTTTCCTAAAAAAAATAGAGATGATCAAACAGAACATTTTTGCATAGCCTCAAATTAAACCGTACTTTTTATGTTCCAATGCAGCCAGAAAACATGGTGAATTTTATAATATTGTGGTAGTTAGGCGATACTTTTTTTCAATGTTGCAGAATTGTCTCAGAAATGGAATAAAATAGAGCAAATCAATGCTTTTCCGCTCTGAACCCATCCAAAGAGTAAAAATAACATTATAAAGTGCCTGAACTTTCTACCTCTTCTTTTACTAAACTAATTAGGCCGAGCCGTGGTGACCTAGGGGATAGAGTGTTCGCTTTCCAATAACCAGGTTCGAATCCCAGTGATGGCTGGTCCAGCAGAATTTTGCACCCGGCTCGCACCGACCACAGTGAGGACGAAAATGTCCTCAGTGGCAGACGAATCATAGGGAGAGTCCCTTTCCCGCCTGGCTAACCGTTGGAGATTTTCGTGGTTTTCCTCTCCGTGTAATACAAATCCGAGTTCGTTTAACCAAAAAGTCCTCAAGGAAGGTAAATTTCTCTCAATACTTGATCCAGAAGTTCCCTGGTATTCTGGATTGGGTTAAAAATCACTAGGTTATGGAATTGAACATAGCATTTTAGCATAGTCTTAAATTTAAAAATTAGGTCTGTTGTTCAACGACTGTTACAAAATAAAATAAAACTATTTTTCAGATCTATGTTTTGAGGATTAAGAATCCAAATCGATTGAGAAGATATTTTGTTTAAAATAATAAGATCTTTATGTCTATTTCTGAATGTTAATAAGTTGTTAATTTTCATATCCCATTCTGAGAAAAAAAATACATGGTTAAAAATATTAGCATGCATTAAAATTTACCAAAACACCAAAGGTACGTAACAAAAACAGTAGTTATTTTTACCTTAGTACTTTGTAATGATTTATGTTAAAACTGCTTTAAAATATGATTGCATTATTGTGATGAATTATATGATATTCACAACATTTCAGAACGAAAAAAAAACTTTCGGTTAGTAACATTCAACGAGGTGAAAAAATTTATTTTTGAAATTAAATCTTACGTAAACTACTTTTAATTGTAGTTGCAGTTATTCTTTATTTACGTTGCACTAGATCTGCACAATAAGCTATTGGCGGCGGTCATGGAAACATCTCTGATTATGAACCACTTCTTCTAATTGAGTAAAGCTTGAAACTAGTAACCGCAACTTTGAATTTTACCTAGAACCGTTATCCAACAACAGTTTCAAGACAATGTTAGCTCACCAAAACGTTTCGTTAGTCCACTTGGCAAAAAAAGTGCAATCAAAATGAACTTTTACTAAATTGTGAGGATGAAAAAACATAGTTTGAATTTTGGCCTTTAAATATTTGCTCCCCAAACATTTACGTTAACTCAGCCACCAAAAATAAGTTATTATCAAAATCGTATTTGATTATAATCCGACTTTGAAACGAAAAGTCCGAAATTTGCATCCAAGCGTTAGCCCCTTGTAGGACATCGTTAGTCCGCTATAGCCCACGTACCAAAAGAAGTTATAGCCAAAACAAAATTTAGCAAATTTTCAGACAGGAAATCACAAATATGAATTTTCCTTCCAAATGTATATGAGTCCTTCATAGTAAGAAATCGTTAGTCCCCCCATCAAAAGTATAAATAAATAAATAAGAAAATAAAAATAAAATAAAATAAATCAATAAATAATTAAAATTTAAAAAATCTATGATAATACAATTTTTAACTAACTTTTGTTAAAAAATTTGAATTTCACCTTGAAACATTCCCCTATTGTGTCAAAACGTTAGTCAAATTGTTTGAAATAAAAATCGAAGTGGTACTGTAGTATATGCTAATCAAATCATATTCTATGGAAATTGAATGAAATGTTTAAAAGTCAAAGATCTTACAGGATGAATATGTTGCATATTTTTAAAACTTCATTTCAAAAAGAATACAAGCATATATATAAAGTTGGACTAAATTGCAGGAGTATTCAGGGCAATGAGCGAAGCGAGGTCTGATAGCGATGAACTTCATAAAGAATTGGGAAAGCAGTTCTAGGAATTGTTTCTCTGACTGAATCCCCCTGAAATACTAATAAAAATTAAACCTGTTTTATTCTGTCATGAGTCGTGATTCTGTTGGTTTTATTCTGTTTGAGTGGTTTCCCAACCAAACAGTCTGTAGCGCAGACTGGAAGTAGCAGGTACGAATCCCGCCATAATTCTAGATGTATCTTCGTGCTGTTTTGCCATGAATTGTGCTATTAGTCTTTCTACATGCCAAAGGCTCATAAGCCATAATTGGGCACTCAAACCTGCAAATGCAGGCCGTACCAATAAAACTAAACTTTATTCTGTCATAATAATTATATATATATATATATATATATATATATATATATATATATATATATATATATATATATATATATATATATATATATATATATATATATATATATATATATATATATATATATATATATGTACTCAAAAAAGATTGCGATGAATATTAAATATAAAATTTAAAAAAAGAACTCTTCACACGCATTTACTGACGCATTGTTAACTGAGTAGTTTGCTTACAGATTTTTAGAAAGAATATATGCAGAAATCCTTACCAAAGTGATATATTTGATTTACGAATTCTTCAAGACAAATATAAAGATGGAATAATTCTTTTTCATTTAAACGTCATTTAAAGAAAGTAAATATTATAGCGATTCCAAAGTAACTGAAAAGCTTTGAAAATTTAAGCACTGTAAATCCCTATAAATCCATAAAGAATCCAGTTTTAATTTTCTCGGTAAAAGCTAAGAAGATTAAACTAATCTTTTTAAGTACATGGAAACGAAGAAGAATTTTAAAATTTTAACGAGCAGGAAGGAATAAATAATTCATACATAGAGATTTAAGTGAATGTTTTAAATAAATATTTTTCTTAACTGCCTTTCGAAAGATAAAATATTTTTTTATCATGTAAAACTATTTATTAATTCTTGTATTACTTTCAATGTTATTAGTTATCATTACTTTAAATGTTATTAATCAGTATTGCAAATTAAAAAATCAATACGTGATATTTTTTATAGATTATAAGACTTTCTTACAAAAGATAACAAAAAACCTTCCTATTGGAGCTAAAAAAATAAGTTAAAATGCTTGGCAATCTTTTTTGGGAGCATACTTCATTTAAAACGACCATAAAGCTTTGGAGGGTCTTACAGAAATACAAATCACAGGTCACAGGCTAGACGTTTTTTAAATATATATATATATATATATATATATATACACACACGTTTTCCCTGCGTTTTTCCCTTGTTTTATAATTTTTCCTTAGGTTACTCTTCTTTTACTCTTCACCATTTGCTATGAATAAATTTCAAAATAGGCGAACACGTTACTGAAGTTTGTTTAATAGCAAAAAAACTAATAAAATGATTCTAAAAACGAATTATGTAATTTTTTCTTAGCATATATATAATGTATGCAATATTCTTTAAATATGATTTACTTCAGACAATAATATTTTTAAGAAAGGACTCTACTCTGCGCTTTTAAAAATGTTAGAAAATCCAAAAAAAATTGGAAATAATATATTGCGATGTCGCTACTGGTATGCTTCTTATTACTTCAACTAATGACTATGTGAAATAAAATATAAATGGAAAATTTTTTAATGAAAATGTAGATACTAAATAAGCATTCAAAACATATTTAGCTGTTCTTTTCCCATATTTCTCGATATTAGTATTTCCTTAATCAAAAAATATTACTAAGACTACTTTATAAATACTAAATTTAATTAATTTAACATTCAGTTTCAAGCCAGGCCTTTATAAAATCTTTCATTCCCATTTTCGCCGAATTTTGCAAAATAAAATCCTCACATAAAGGAAAAATACATATTAATCTCGAAAACATGTTTCATAATTTTTTTCTCACTATATTACATTATTTTGGATGAATAATGATTCTGTTTAGAGAACTTTTGTGAGTAAAAATTATATTGATTTGGATACGACTATACATATATTAACTATTTCTACAGTAGTATGTTTTTGAAATAGAAATCCGATTAAATTCAATTTGATTCGAATTCATATTTAGGTCATTGTAATACTGTATTTTCATAGTTTTTAAACTTTTGATTTTTTAATGATTCTGCGTTTTGACAATATTAATGCCTCAGCAATTATCGATAAAAAATTTAAGAACATGAGCTAAATTTTATAACAGGTCTGAAAATTTCTTTAGAACCAATATGGGATTTGGTTATTATTCATGTTGTGGCAAACGAAGGAAATAAAACGGAATAGTAACAAGTTAATTGTAAGGATTCGAAAAGGCATTTTTAGTTACAACACATGAAAATAATATAATAATTGGATAATTTAATATGATTTAACAGTATGCACAGTGAATTGTTCTTCTTGAAAATAATAAATAGGCATCATACTTCAATTAGGTGAGTATAATCTTCTTAATTTTTGAATTGTGCATTCAACTTATATCACTTCAAATAAATATAAAATTTATAGTTTTTTTACTTTAAATTTCGGACAGAGTGAAAAAACTTTATGCTTTTAAACAAACAAGGCAAGAAGTAAATTAATCTTGTGCAAAGCATGATTCACAAAGTAATTTTATTTCGCACAAAGAACTGCGAAGAGTCTAAAGCCCAAAGATTTCTCGTAGATCTTCTTAAAACTCAATTTCGGGGAAACATTTTTCAACAAGAAGACGCAACAGAAAAGAATAGGGAAAAATAAATTGTTTCTACAGTGCGGATACTTCGATAATACTAAGTAAAAAAAATTATTTTAACTGGAACAAAAACTAGCAATAAAAGAGAAGTTATACTTCGAAATGATGTCCTTTCTCAAAAATAAAGTGAAAGTACGTACGTGAAAAGTAAGCGAAACAGTATTATTTGGGGCGTGAAAGGCAATCTTTTCTTAAAGAGACTTCCTTTTAAGTTTACCTCACGTTTTAATTCTAGTTCCTGGTGAAACAGGAAAACTACGTTAGTTCGAGTAATTTGTATTCACTCCTGTTTCTCCTGTTTTCACCGATTTTCTACTGAATTCCGGAAGAAATGTGGAACGCCGTTTATTGTATGCTTAATCTCCACCTCAATTAGACATTAATTAGATTATTTTTCAGGCTATTCTAAAACTTTAGAATTAGAACTTTTCCTATTGTATGTTTTTCTGCATTAAACATTAAGGAAATATTAAAAATCAAATTTTACCCCAGTTACAAAAGAAGAAAAATTTTTGAACCAAACTAATGACAATTTTTCAATTATTTAACCATTGCCGTAGCTAAAAGTTTTACGTAATGGCATAAAAAGGTATAAACGTTTTGAGGTAGCTTAAGCGGTGCAATTTTTTCAGAAAAAAAGTTTTAATGTTTGAGACACAATGCAGTAATTAAAACAGTTATAATTTCTTTTTTATTTTTTAACAAAGCTTGTAAATATTTCCCAAAGAATCAGAGTAAATATATGACTTTGGAAGTTAATATTATTTCAGTGCACTTATTACTGAAATATTCGTACAGAATTGAAAAAACATCAAATGTAATTACTTTTTGTATGCAAAAATTATTTTAAAAATCTGAATTTTTGAAAAATGATCAATTTAATTATTCTTTTGAGCATGATTGTAGAAACGTCTGTTTTAGAGAATTTTTTTCAGTTGTTGTTTCTGATATTTGAAATTGAAAAAAAAGAGAAAATATTTGTTGTTCCTGACATATGCAATTGAAAAAAAGAGAAAATATTTGATGTTCCTGGCATTTAAAATTGAAAAATGAAAATTATTTTCTAATTTCAGCTCTTAAAAAAATCGTATGAGCACAATTTAAAAAAAAGAATGATGTGTATGCGCTAAATTAAAAAATTTTTTTACTCCTTGATTTTAAAACCTCTGCATGCTTTTCAGAGTAGAAAGGTCATTGTACATTTCAGTTAGAGGAAACAGTGTAGTTTTAATTATTTCAATATATGCTCCGTTTTAACCGACGATGTTGGATAAAACTGGGTATTATCAATTTTACTCAGGTAACTACATTGGAATGAAAAAAGAAACAATATGGACCCATTTTTGTTCAACTTTCCCTTATGTTAATTTGATCATAGAATATTTTTAAAATTGTATCAAATTATTGTGCATTTCAATTTGAAGAAGGTCATTGTACATTTCAATTAGAAAAAACAGTGTAGTTTTAATTATTTCAATATATGCTCCGTTTTAACCGACGATGTTGGATAAAACTGGGTATTATCAATTTTACTCAGGTAACTACATTGGAATGAAAAAAGAAACAATATGGACCCATTTTTGTTCAACTTTCCCTTATGTTAATTTGATCATAGAATATTTTTAAAATTGTATCAAATTATTGTGCATTTCAATTTGAAGAAGGTCATTGTACATTTCAATTAGAAAAAACAGTGTAGTTTTAATTATTTCAATATATGCTCCGTTTTAACCGACGATGTTGGATAAAACTGGGTATTATCAATTTTACTCAGGTAACTACATTGGAATGAAAAAAGAAACAATATGGACCCATTTTTGTTCAACTTTCCCTTATGTTAATTTGATCATAGAATATTTTTAAAATTGTATCAAATTATTGTCCTGCAAGTGATAATATACCTACAAAGGTATAAAATCAAAGAAGAAAACGCGTACTTTTCCCAACTATACTTAGTCTCTCTTATAGATTTCAATTATATCCATTCCTAATCAGAGCTAATGCTCATTAAGTATTTGTTTTCAAGTATGCAGTTTGAAAGAGAATTAAAGCATTTGAAATTTATAGTGAATTTACGTGTTATATTTCAAGTATAAAAAGAAATAACAACGCTTTTCAAAAACTCAGCTTGAAAACTTTTTACACTTTCACCGTCATATTAAAGAAGCAATAATATGCAAATCTTCACTTCACAAAACCATGAAAGATAATAATTTATTCAAATCTTATTCATTTCCGCGTATGTCGCAGTAAGGTGAATATCATCAAAGTTGCTTCTCTTCTTTATTGTACTTTATAACATTTGACTAACATATTTAAAGCTATGAATAAACAGGTGACACATAATTTTTATCTTTCATGATGTCCCTAAAAGTTAGGGTTACCAGAAATGAATACCTGCATTATAAGACACAATTTTTCGAAACTATTGCCCTTAAATTTATTATTTGGAAAATTAATACACTTTTCTGGAATATAAACACCATGGTGATTGGGACACTGCTATAAATTTCAAGGAAAAAAGGGTAAATTAACAACTTATTTAACTGTTATTTTAAAAATATTCGAAGAAAACAGTCAACTAACCATAAATAAGATAATATTCATACTATTAACTGTGAGAAAACTGTTTATTGACTGCTTTCACCGAATACTGTTAAACAACCAGAATTTTTACTCACAAGTTAGGTTCACCTAAAGGAGCCACTTAGTTCTTTGAAGCTGTCTACATATCACAGCTGAGAGGAATAATTTGTCAATCGACAGAAAAGGGTTTCGAGTCCCAGCCTTGACACCATATCATTTCCTCCACTCTCTTTAATACATGAAGAGTTTCCAGGGCCCGTCACGCCAAAATTTGTGACCCTGGACTATAAGAATACAATACTCTCATTCACACATAAATGACAGCACCATGAAGCTGCTTAGAACAAAAAAGTCTAGCATCTCTCATCTCTTACGATAGATAAAACAACCAGATAAACTAATTGAACCACATTCATCTATTCATTTATAAAAAAAAAAAAAATTCATCTTAAAAACACAACTCAACCACAACCTAACTCCAACGCCCATTACCTAAGAAAAAGTCTAGTTCCAATGTCCAGTTAAAATTCTTCTGTACGGTTATGGAACCATGCTAGTTGCATTTGCAACTAGCATGGAAACACACAGAACTGAACTAACTGATTTGTTAATTTTAACGTTATACCTTAGAGCCTGTCATAAAAACCAGTTATTTGGTTAAATTTACTTTTCAGTTTGGTATTTTTTACTAAATGCGTTGTAATAAGAAATGTGTGACATAATTTTGAAAAAACCCTGGATGCCTCCTGACGGGGGCGGGACAGGGTTGAATAATAAAATAAAATAATTTTGAAAAACAGAATCTATGGCAAACTGTTACCCTATGAACGAAAATATTACCAAACAAATGGTTTAAAAACCCCATATTTTGATTTTATTTACAAGAATTATGTTGTTGTTTTTTTTTACCAGAAATGTTATCACCATAGAGTACGATAATTTTTTCCACAATATATTTTCCTCTCCCTACATTTTATATTACAAAATTTATTGTAATTTTAGATAGCAAAAAAAGTCAATTATTAAATAATTAAAAAATTAATCAATGTTTGCAACTTGAAATAACGTTAACATGAAATTGCCTAATTAATTTATACATTGATAATATTTAATAGCATACATATAATATCTTATAGATCCTTACAAAAGTGGAATGTCTCTTTATTTTTTTATTATTATGAGGACTGCTTTTGTGGTTAAAAATTTTTTTTAGAAATTATTGAAGTTTTCTTATTCTTTTCTTTGCATTTTAATAAAATACGAAACTTGGAAAAATAATAACAGCATTATAAGAAAACATTAATAAGTGAATTTTAATGAGAAAAGTACAGTAAAATTGTTATTTAATAATTTTAACTCAACTTTTACGGAAAATCAAAGATTCTGTTGACTTATTATTTTAATATTAGGTTTATAAATTTTCATTTGATTAGTTAGATGGTTCAACATTATTTTAATTTCCCACCTAAGGCAAAGTACCAAAAAATGCAACGAACAGACTGCAGCTAAAAAATTTCAGAAGAAAAAATAATAAGACAAAATTGGAAATGTCATAGGCCATCATGAATTACTTGAAATGAGACATTCAAAATAAATGCATTAAAATCTAATTTAAAAATAAAAAAAAAGATTATAAAAATCTTAATGTAAAAATAATTTAAATTAAAAGCAAGATGTACTCTTAACGTAAGATGAAAGATAATCAACAGAAAGAAACAAAAGGTGATATAGAACTTTTTACCACTAAATCCACGGAATGTATGACAGTTTTATAAGGCTGTATCAAATTCTACTGGCGTTTAGTATGTCTTGATGAATTTTGCGTTAAAAGAAATGTAATACTTAAAGAAAAGTACAGTAAAATGCTAAGTCACCAAGTATTAATCTGCCAACAAAAGAATCTAGAAAATCGTTTGCATGTGAATAAATGTTTAAAAACGATGTATCTAAATTAATTTCAAAAAATGTCCACAAAGAACTTAAAAACAAAGTATGCAATTTCAAAAAGCAAAGCTCAAAATATGCAAAGAACTTAAAAACAAAGTATTCAATTTCAAAAAGACAGCGAAAGGGAAAAAAATCGTTTGCATTATTCAAACTAAGCGCGTTATAATTAATTTGAAAAATGAAACCAAACGACTTTTTTGGAATTTCTCAACTTCACTGAAGTAAAAGAGTGGTTTGTCGATCATTGTTTGTGGTGTGTGCAAAGGACTTTAATAGTTCTTTCTATGAAAATTAAAAGAACGAATTAAAAAGTAAGATATGTTCCATTTGATTTCATTTTTCAACACAATAAATAATGCCATAAAAAATTTCGTTACTTTTTAGCTACAAATAAATTAATTAATATGTACAGTCGAACTCGTTTATAACGAGCTCGGATTTAACGAGAACTCGGATTTACCGAGGGAAACGAGAATATTTGGTTGGATCAATGTTAAGTCTATGGAACAGAAGTCGCTTTTAACGAGCAAGACCCGGTTTTAGCGAGCAATATTTTTCTGTCTTGCTACCTTTTTTCTCAAAATGATAAGAAATGCGCGCGAAATAAAAAAAAAACGCGAACTGAAACTTCAAAGTAAGCTAACAAATTACTATTTTAAATATGTAGATTAATGAAAAAAATAAATGTTTTGGTAAGAATCTTTTCCTTTATTTTTCTTTCCGTTTATTGCTTCTTTCCTTTAAGACTGTAGTGCAACTAGAAATTTTTTGCTGGTTGGGGGGGGGGGGGATAGTTGTCATGAAATTAAGAAAAGTATTTAATTAAATTAATTAAAGTAAGTAAGTATTAATTAAATTTTATGTAAATTCAATAATTTAACCTCCCAACCCCCCCCCTCTTCTGGTAGCACGCCTGCCTTAAGGACCCGTTTATTACGAGCACTCGGATTTAACGAGTACATGTTACGGTCCCTTTGTGCTCGTTATAAACGAGTTTGACTGTATTTACATCAGTTATTTCATTTTAAATAGTTAAAGATATTTCAGTGATTTAAACATTAGTGCTGTATTAGCAAACTTGTACCAGTTGAGAAAGAAACTTATTAATGGAAAAGGAATTTCTAATACAAGCAATTTAAAGTTTAATTATTAAATATCATTTTAAAGGTTTCTTTTTTTAATATTTTACCCCTTAAATTTATATAGTGCTTCTCAAACATATAACCTCGCTACGTTTTTGCGTTTTTAGATCAACAACTAAAACTAAAAAAATACTGTACATAAGAAAGTGAAGATTCTCAGCTATGCATTTAAGCACAAGTTTTAAATAACATTAATTTTCTAATAAATAAATAATGGAAATATGTATGTAGTACCCCAAAATTCCAAACACAGCCTTTTTTTTTAATGTATAATAAATTTAAAAAATTCTTTTTTTCTGTATAGTTTATTTAAATTAAATTGGTTTTTAAAAGTGACCCTAAATATTATGGTGCTTTAAGCTAATAAACATAGTAAACTAATAAACAATGGTACAAAATTAATTTCAGAAAATATTAAAAATGAGGCATAAATTAAAAATTTAAATGAAGTTTGAAGCTTTATAACTGCGATTGAGTTTTAATTGTTAAAATTGTATCAAAATCTATGATAGCGTTTTACATGCTATCATAGATTTTCTTAGATGCTTGTAAGAATACGCATTGTAATTACAAATAATTGCAATTGCATTGCATTACATTGCAAATTGGCGTTCTTAAATAATTGAATAATGATTCGATAATAATATAAGAAATCAAAAAAAAAATATGACATAAATACGAAATCTGAATAAAACCTAAATCGTATCGATAGCGATTAATTTTTAGTTGATTAAATTGCATCAAATTCCATTTTCAAGAAAATCTCTTGTAAGACTAAAAATAAAGATTGGAAATCTTAAAATATCTTTTAACTTCTTATAAAAACATGACACGAAAGAATATGGGAATAAAATATATTGAAATCTGAAATGAAATTAATACAGGATTTGATATAGTTTGCTGAAACTGCAAAAGTATATAAAACTTTTAAAACTTTAACTATTTTACACCTAGTATTTATTTTAATTATTTTTTTAACAAAAATATAGTTAATTTCTCCTGAATCCTCTTTTTTCACACTGTTAGAAATTACATAGCAAATTATTTCATTGTCATTTCACCATATTCAACCTAAGCAGTCAAATGTCCAGAAAAAAGGTGATATTCAAACTGTTATGTGTGAGAAAAAACGTTCATTGATTGTTTTTTCGTAATGGGGTTAAACAATCAAAATTCTATCCGTGCTAACTAGGCCCACCATATATAGCCATTCTGATACACTGGGTACAAACTGTAGTTGGAAGGGCTAATCGGTCAGTCTCATGGACCGCTGAAGAGGGGGTTGAATCCCAGCGTTGATACTACAATATTTCTTTGATTCCATCAATGCATCCAGTGTTCTGCACTCTTGAATTGATGACCCTGGACTATTAGAATACGAAACTATCATTCACGCGTAAATGGCGTAGCACCCACACGCTATCATCTCCGATTAAATTTCATTTTAAAATCAATGCTAGTTTTAAATGGTTAAAGAACTGCATAGTTTTGTATTCACAGTTTTTAATAGTAGGGGAGAGTGGGGTCAATTGTAACAGGGTACGATTGTAACAGAGCAAAAATTTCGAGTGTCGGGTTCTAGATTTGGTTCCTAGGTGGCGCACAAGGTGCATTTAACAAATCTACATGTACACCCCTGATGGCAACCATTTTTAAGTACTTTTGAAAGAGTTACATCGCAAAAGATATTTTCACGCCACGCAAGTACTTTTTTTGGTATTAGAATACTATATTGTAACAAAGTAATTTTGTTTAAACAAATAAAAATTAGTAACCGAATATGTAAGTGGACACCTTAATTAACATTTCAATGAAAAAAAGATTAGTTTTGCTAATTAATTAGCATTGTTTTTAACAAATGAAGCTGAAATGGCGTCTTTGGGACAATTGTAACAATAAGTAAAGGGACGATTGTAACAGTTGAAAATAAATAATCTTATGTTTACAAACCATTACTTAACTCTTTAAGAACCACCAATAGTTTCCTATAGCATCATTTATATTATGTTGCATGAGCATTATTTTATTTGTCACCTTTCACAGCATAAATTAAAATTTTTAACCCCTTAAAGTTAAAAGTTTAACCCTTTAGGTCTCTGTTCATTATTATTTTTACTCCTAAAATAGCACTACTATTTTGATCAATAAAAAAATATATCACAACTATGATAATATGTATAATTAACTACGTTTTAGTTGAATTTATGAACTGTTACAATTGACCCCGTAAGTGGGGACAATTGTAACAAGTGCACGACTGTCAAAAATTGTTAATAACTAATATAATAATATTTAAAATCAGGTATTTATTTTTCTTCTAGTAGAGGATAGTCTACTTTACACGTCTGTCAATAAATACTAATAATATATTGGATTTTTTGTTAGTTAAAAATAGTTAAGTAAAAAATTTTACAATTGACCCCACTCTCCCCTACTATTTGTAAACAGATTCAAAACTATAAAGGTAAAAAAATATTTTTAACAATATGAAAGGTTTATTGGAAGGACAGACTACTGCCAGCTAATTTACGGTAATTTTAGAATGAAAATTCCAGCAGTGTAGTTTGATATTTTAAGGGAGATAAATCAATTTTTACTAAAATATTTTTATTATTTTGTGTATAAGTGTTTTAAATTTTAGCACAGCCAAAAGAAGAAGAGTGTTACAATTAAAATGAATAATTAAGAACTTGGCTCCTCCCTTGGGGAAAATGATGCTTTTACCTAAATATTGCATTTCTAACCCCTATACTCATTTTTCCTGTTATTGTTAGGAATTTTAATTAATTCTAAAAAATTAAACTCATTACTAAGTCGATATTCTTTTTCTTCTTCCATTGCACTAAATTCATTTAGTTAATTCAGCAAATTGGCAAGCCATTAATGTGTTATGGTAGTTTAAAGTTATGTTAAGAAATTTTGTTCTTTCTATAATAGCATTACTATGATAATTATTTTACTTATTACGTAAAATACCTTTTGTTCATTAAATTTAAGTAATTAGTCCCGAAAGTTCCTAATTATTCATTAACTGCTGTCAACGGGAGAAAACTCTTAAAAAATTATTATTATACTTCCAGAAATAAATTTTAAGTAAGAAAAAGGAGCTAGTAACTTTGAAAAGTTGCAAAGCATTTTATGAGAGTGTTTAGATCTTTAGAAATGTTTCTTTGTGAGGGATATAATTTTTACTCTAATGTCGATCAAAATTTGAAACTTAATAGGAAATAGCATAAACATAAATTATAACATAAACATTAAACATAAATTGGAATAGGTAAATGTTTCTACTGTTTTTCTCCGTTTTGATAATTTTTTAAATAAAAAGTGTAATAAGAAATACGCAATTTAAAATAATTACATTTTTTTTTCATTGCAAAAAAAAATGTAATTTGATATGGGTAATAAAAATAATGGATAGTTTTTCCTTTACAAGTTTATCAGTAATTCACATAAATCAGTACACTGAGGAAAAAGTATAATCAAAACTACCGGAATATGATATAGTTTACCACGTTTTTGACTCCAAGGGACCACAAAAATGCTCGATATTTTCTACCGAATCCCATTGTTAATGAGTTTGGTAAAATTAACAATAAATTATTGTTTTATAAAGATAATAATGTGTGATAAGATTTGGTAAATTTGGCAATTTTATAATGATACCGTAGAGCATGGCGTAAAAAAAATTATTCTGATAACTTTTCAGTTTTGCAATTTTTACTAATTGCGTAGCAATAGGAACTACACTAGTTATCATAAATTAAGGAAAAACTACAAAAATAGCCTTAACTCTTCAAAAATAGGTCAATCCCAAAGAAATTCAGATATGCTGTCAAAAAAAATTGCTCAATAAAACTGCTATATGTAAAATAGTGGCGCTGCAATGAAATGCGACATTTGCAATGCGCATAAAATTGTATATTTGATCACAAGCCTAATAAAAGACTGCCATTCCTGAAATTAGAAATTTGAGATCGTTAATTTGTAACAACAATCTTCAGGTATAATTTGCCAGAAGACATGTGATGGAGATCTATTGGAAAATTAAAGGCAAGACAAAGTCAGATAACAGTGGTCTGAAGGCTAAATGTGACACCTTCCTTGGTTCACAGACTTAAGCAACAATCTCTAACCACTGGTTCGGTATCCAGTAGGTTCAGTCAAAAGGACGGCCAAATGCTACAGCGAACGCCAATGACCGACGGCACAGACAGGGTATGAGCGCAGATCTGCATATCTTTAAACGTGGAAACGTGAATGCTCATGGGTATTAAGATGACATCCATGATGTTTATGTTGGCCCTTATGCTGGTCCAATAGAAGGGGATTTCGTGCTATAGGGTGATAACACAGCGCAGTTAAAGGCTCACATCGTAGATGATTATCTTTAGCAGCAAACAATTCAGCGCAAGTAGTGGCCATCTTGATCACCGGACTTAAACCCTATCAAGCATGTTTGGGAAGTTTTAGGAAGATCTATAGCTACTCTCAATCAACCTCTTTAAACTCTTGATGACTGTGAATATAACTACCTTCACACTACAGCAGATGAATCTTTATAATGTTTTTCAGTAAAATCGTGCTACCTGTTCTTCAAATTGACATGGGTTTATATTAAATTATACTTTGTAATTAACATAAGTCTGCGTACATATGTGTAACAATAAATAAATAAATAAATTGTAATAGAAATGTTAATTGGAATATAACTGTTTTTTAAATATTTTTAAGGCAATCTCTTCTTTCCGTCAAAGCTTAATTAATATGGGGGCAGCGGGAATGAACCAAAACGTTACAATTAATGTGTAACTGTAAATTAATAAATTTTGGTAAAATACACATACAGAATCGAGAGTTTAACTAAGAATGGCTTATCTGGTATTAAATAACAGAACAAATAGCACAAAAAAGAGAAGAACAGCACAGAAATGTTGAATGTGCCATCACAAAGCGTCAGAGCATTTTGAAGAAAGACAACATCCTACAAAAATAGAGGCCCTAATAGTAAAGGTAATGAGTTCGAATCCTAGTATATTACTGGATGTATATTCTTGCTGTATTTCATAAACCTGTGATGGATGGATCTCCATCGGTTGACATTTCAGAATTTAACATCTTTTAAACATTTTAATAAAATGTTGGAAGCCTTAATTCATGTCTTTTAAGTCCTTGTTATGATAGAGAAATTACATTAGAAAAAGAAGTAATTAAATCATCTAAATCATGTGAATCATTTAAATAATCCACCGTTTTGAATAAAACATAGAAGAGTAAACAGATTATCACCATTCTATTTGGCATAGAAATTAAAAGGTTAAAATAAACAAAGAAATGAGACTGAGTGACAGTTCAGTGAACTGAGTGACAGTTCTGAAAAACATTGTGATATATTTATTGTTATACTTTAGATCATGGCATAAAAACCATTTATTTGGTTAAATTTACTTTTCAGTTTTTTATTAGTTACTAAATATATGGTAATAAAATCTATAATTTTAAAAACCAGAATTTCCGGTAAACCATTACCATGAAAGGAAAAATTACTAAATGAATGGTTTAAACACCGTGTATTTTAGTTTAATTTACAAGAATTATGGTTTCTTTTACCAAAAATGTCTTTACCGTAGAAGTATGGTAATTGTTCCTGAATATTTTTTATCCGTGTCACTTTTCCATATTTATACGATTCTCTTTAATATAGTCAAGAAAGTAAAGGGATGGAAATTTTAAATAATAAAATTCAAAAAAAAATATTTCTTTACTATAGAGACGTCGAAAATAGGAAAAGATATAAAAATATGGGAATAATACTTCTGCATGTTTTTTCACAAAGATACGTGTTGAAATATATTCTATCTATGTTTTTTTTTTATAAAAAAAACTCTTGGAAAAGATATCATGCAGATACAATTCCAAGTAGGTAAACTAAATTTTGTATTCAAGTAGGGGGTGGAAAGGATAATAGAAGCAGTTTTTCTTGCCTCTCCAGAAACTGTTTTTCTTTTCCAGTGTGCCTCAACAATAATAATTCGGAAGGAAAAGGATAACATTTTGTTTCAATGGTATCAATAGTTTTGAGAACAAGCAAACAAAACTACACACCCATTAAAATAACATCTGTATCAAAAACGTATTTTTAACATTAAAAAATAAAACAAAAATCTCTTTTTCCATATTTTCCAGCATTTGTACTTTTTATAAGGCTATGAGTTTTATAAAATACATAATTTTATGATCAATCTTTATTAGGAAAAAAACAAATGGTTATTGTTAAAAATTAACTTACTTAAAGGTAAGAAAAATGTTTATAATTGAAACAAACGATAAACAAAAATATTTTTATGTTAATATGCTGAATCAGAGTCATGATGAGAAACATGATGGCATGATTTCATTTCTTAAATTCAGTAGCGATGTTTACGAGTACTAGTTATCAAAACTAGATAACAAACTAGCATTTTTAAAGCGTTATCACTTCAGAGAGGTCATTTTTTATTTATTTTTACAGTCGACTCAATTCTGAGCTTACGACTATCAAAGTTCAACTCCATAGCTTTGTAATTTTAAGCCCAACATAGAAAGTAAGGGAACTTCTAGATCAATCATTGTAACAATTTAGCTATTGTGAAGGAATTTTTTGATGGAACTAACCCACGATTGTGTTACATGGGGAGGAAAACCCCTATAACTTTCCACAGTTAGTCAGATGTAATTAGGATTCTTACTAATGATCCGTGTACCACTGATGATATTTTACGTCATCACTGTGGTCGGCGCAGACCGGGAGCCGAATTCGCATTAACCAGTCACTGCTGGGATTAAAACAGGGGTCACCTCATTTGAAGCAAAGGCTCTATCCCTGAGTCATCGCGGTGATAATTTTAATTTAATTAATTAATTTTAGTTTCTTAAGCGTCATTGAACAGTCTACCCAATTTTGAGTTTACAACTACTATCGTTCATATCAATAGCCATGTTATTTTGAACATAATCCAGAAGACAAGGCAACTCCTGGATTAAGTATATTTGGAAAAATTGTCTTCGTGAAGGACTTTTTGGTGAAACTAACGCGCATTTGCGTTACACAGGGAAGAAAACCACGAATTCCTTCCATGGTTAACCTAATGGCAAGGGGACTTCAACCCATAATCCGTCTATCACTGAAGATATTTTACGTTAGCACTGTGGTTGGTGCGAGCCAGGTGTGAAATTCGTATCAAACAGCCATCGCTGTGATTCGAACTTGGTTCACCTCATTGGGAGGGGAGTGCTCTATCTCCTAAGCCACAAGGGCTCACCGCAGCTCCATAAGGGGTTACTAGCAATTGTTTACTACGGTGTTTTTTTGTACTAAGAATTCGATTTTTAACTACTTGCTAGTCAACGAAATCCAGCCCTGATTGTAAGACATAAAGATTATTTTGGGAGAATTTTTGAACATTCACTTTTACGTATATCTCCTTTTCAAATTTTAGCTAGTTGTGCACATTAAAAATTTTTAAATTAAAATACTTCTAAAAACTTTATTTATTCAGAGATGACAAACTATTGCTGTTGGTTTTGAGTTCCAAAAAATTAACGAATCGTGAATTTGATAAAGTAGCTTATTGCATCTCAAAATATAGCTTAAATAAGAAAATACTTTGTTAACAGATGTAGCTTTGCGAATTGACAATAACAGTCAAATTTAAAAATGGTTTTGCTTGATAAAAGCATACTCTACAATTTCATAGACCAATTGTACTTTAAAAAAATTGTCGAAAAATATGCTTCACATTTTTAAGACTACTTTAGTAGGAAAAAAATATTCTATACTGCGTAGGAGTAAAATGTAGAGCTAGTGTATACAGCAATCAGCAGAAAGATATTACACATTAGTAATGCAGGTTAATTTCCTAAAAAAAAAACGTCTAGTCTGCAATTTTTCTTTTTGTAAGACCCTCCAAAGCTTTATGGACTTATCAATCGTTTTAAATAAAGTATGCTCCCAAAAATGATTGCCTAGCTCCAATGAGAAGGTTTTTTTATTATTTTTTGTAAGAAAGTTTAATAATCGATTAAAAAATATCACGTATATATGGATGGTAGCACTAACTTTTTAATTTGCTTCATATTTTTTCTACCAAATATATTTTTAACTATTATTTTATACGATTTAAGCTCTAAGCACTGTTTTATATTTTTTTTCTTCTGGGCGAATTTTTGTAAACTCTTAAGTTAGTATATCAATTTTTAAGGCATATTAACTTTTACTCTATTTCGGTAAGTTTGTTTTCTGCTTTCTTTCTTTTATCTCAATTTCATTTTCAATTGCATTATTATTTTTTAATGATATCGACGCATTATAAAGAGTAATATTTTTCTTAGGATAAACATTCTTTATTTTGAAATATCGCATTTACCATCATAAAAGAATGCGTCATGAAGAGACGTTTTCGCTTCCCTCCCAAAAAATTTGTATTTTATTTCATTTTATAATAATATAGTTACATAGCTATAGTATCATGTAGCTATTTATATATACGAGTATATAGCTGCAAAGAATAACTCACTTCTCTCTCCACCTGGGAACTAGACAGGAAAAAAAATTGATTAAGTAGAAAAGTGTCCCGTCAAAATACAGCTCCTCTGATTATAGTCAAATTATCCACCATATATATTTTGATAGCCATTTACCAATCCCAAGAGAACAATAACATCAATATTATGACAAGTTTTAATGATGAAAGTCTTCACAAACTGAAGCTGCTTCTTTTTTGCACATACAATCTAATTGAGTATTGTCTTTCATGTCTTCTTGGAGATTAGGGTCATGAGAGCAGGGAAGGTTATTTATGATATGCACCCTATTGTCACAAAAACAACCATTTTCAAGATTTTGCAGCGTGAGTGAAGGAATTCCCTTGTTGCAAAATCCGACTTGTTTTGACGATTCTTTCTTCAAATGTCAGAAAATTAGCTTCTATAATTTTCTGGTTATAGGTAGTATTCATGCGGTAGGGAAAAGGCAACGTTATGTATAAAGTATATCACCATAGACGAATTTCTCTATATCATTTATGAGAGTCCACATTGCTGTTTATTAGGAAATGAATTTCTCGTGTTTCTCATCGAATGTTTCATTTTATATATCCTACAAGAAATTAGAGGAATTTAAAAAAAATAGCAGTATCCCATGTTAAAGGCTATCCATAAGCAACTGTGAGTAAAAAATAAGACAAATCAAGATGATACAGACAGTTTTGTGTGCTACTACAATGGCATTAGAAAAGAGAATTTCCTCTCCCTTATACAAGAATGTGGAAGCTCATTAATTGTATGAAAAAGTTTCAGATATGGTAGTAAACATAGCAGACTGTATGGAGGATGCCAATATTCAAAAATTCCCGAAATCCGTTTATTCCCATTTGTGGAGAAAATTGGTGGATTTTCCTGCAAGATATGGTCTTCATTTATGGTGCAAAATATTCTAAGTGTTGGCTTTTGGATAATAGAGTGAATGTCGTGCCTTTTCACTTGATCAATGCTCCCAAGAAAACTTGAGGGTTATCCTCAGTAGAACTGTACATACGAAAAAGAATCGGTTTATGTTTGTAAAGGGATTGAAGGCTGCTTTCATTGAAACCTGGGATAATATTGATGCTAATGTCTTGTAGGGTTAAGTAAATGGTACGCAACATCAAATATTTTCAGTCATATTTAAACCTGAAACCTGACTGTGTAGATATGGACTTTCTATGTATATACATCTATCTATCTATCTATCTATCTATCTATCTATATATATATATATATATATATATATATATATATATACTGGTCAATTTACATCAATTTAAATATGACGAAAAAAATTATTTTGGCAGGGATGTCCCTTTCCAGAGAAAATAGTGGATCACAGTTTTATGTGGAAAGTTTTAATGCATGCATTACGAAAGTAACGAATTTAATACGAAACCTGCCCTCTCCTAACCGCAATGTATTGATGACATTAACTTTCAAAGCTGCAAACTGAGTTATCAGAGGCCTAAATTTTGAGCAAATACCAAATACAGAGTAACTCTTGCTCTAGCTCACGTAGCTGCAGTGGAGATGGACTCAAAGCGACAACTTTGTTTCCTAAGGTAGTCCCAAACATTCTTTGTTTCAGTCTTTGGATATGCGACTGGCCAATCTATAGGGCGAATACCTTGACATTCCAAAAATCCTCAACATATTAATGTCCATATAGCCCCATGCTGTCGTTCATTAAAATGAATTCAATTTCAACTGAATCTTTTAAATATTAACACAGGCCTCCAAGAACGCATTTCTCTACTCATAGCAGTAAGAGAGGCATTTTCAAATGTATGGTGTCATTTGGCCATTCAGCAGGATGCAGCGCCATTCTTCTCTAATATGTTTATTAAGTTAGCTGTCATATAAAATGTAGAAAGAATTTCTGCAAGATAATCTGACCTTTTAAGCATTAATTTTTTTTAAAAATATGTGATTTGCATTTAAATAGAAATCAGAGTTACCATTTTGTTCAAAATAGCTCAATACACTTGAATATATATGTAGTGATTCTATTAGTTCAATATTATATGAAAATGAAAGGTGATTAACAAAACACATTAATGATGTTGAAAAAAAAATCAAAAAATATTTTATTTTAAAAATAAAAATTACCAGCTATTGTTTTGTGGTTTTGACCCACTCAGTAGTTTTACTCTTTTACACCGTAGTATATGACTATTTCAATTTTAAATTTGCAATTTTAGCTCTAATAATTATTAAAAATTTCTTTGCTGAAACAAATTGTCAAAGGTAGTTTATTCGTAATGTTAGTCATTCATATTAAATTTTCAAATGTGATTAATGCGAATTAGTATTTCTGCCTCTTTAAAGTTTAAAAAAGAATAACAATTAACTATAAACCAAACAATATGGTTGACTGAACCATAAGCCCTGTACAGAAAATTTACTCTGAAATTATATCTCAATTTTTATAAGTTCTCTTTTTCAGTAAGAAAAAAAAACAGATAACCATCAATATACTTTTTATTTGTAACTTAGAGTTTTCTACTGGTTCGAATACGAAAAAAAATTAATATTAAAACAACAACAAGCAGGTCATTTTAATACTGCTTTCTTCTCTTGCCAAAACGAATTCTTACAGAGGTTAACGAAGAATTTCGTAGACGCAAACAGTTTCTGTAGTTGGACCTTGCAAGGCTTGCTTCATACAAGCTAATCATTGCAATAAGCCTACGGCTGCAACGTCGTTAAGTTTCTATGTTGGTTGTATGCATTATCCATGGTGGTGAGAATATCCCGCTACGCACCGGATCGAAAGGTTTCCGATACGTTCCCCACTGGTGATCAATAAATAACTTTTCCTCAACTCTCCACATTTATAACCATACAAAATGAAACCGCACCTTTTACGCTCCTCGTCAGATGTGAGCACTGCATTACATCGCTTCGTTTCACGGTTCGCTTTGCCATGGGCATTATCTCCTGAGTCAAATTTTCAACTTAACAGACTTTTACCATATCCTGCCTTACAGTAAAAATCTGTTTTGTACAATACGTATCTATATGATTTTGTTACAGAAAATTTTTGTCACTCTTTTTTTTCTTCTTTAACATGCAGAAATTGTTTGTCAACTGAATTGTCAGCTTTGCTATCAGAGGTTTTCTGTAGTAAAGGAGATGTTTCAGCAGTTTAGTTCAGCTATTTTTAAGGACTGCTATTTCACTGTTTATTATATTTTTATCAATATATATATATTTATTCCAACAAAAACTAAAAGGGTTCTGTTGATCCACTACTACTTAGCTCTTCCTTAAAAGAAGCACTCAATAAAAAAAGAGAGTCTTTGAGATGTCTTTCTATTTGTTGGCCACCTGTCTTGTCAGAACTGGTCAAAAGTATTGAAAGTCTTGCGGCCTTGCGGAATTTTGTTTTTAATGTAAATTTGTAAATTTTTCTTCTTCTTGTTTTCTACTTACAACTGTAAGCCTCATGCTATACTTTGTGGTGCATGAGGAGTTTTAAGTCGTTTAAATAAAAATAAAAAAAAATAAAAAAGAAAAAGAGAGAAACTAATTTATAAAATTAGAAAGATATATGTTCAGTTATTTAAAAAAATCTGTGAATCCCTTCTTGAGGATTTATGTTAAAAACGGTTTAAAAAAATTTGATCAGTTTTATAATAATTTAACATTGAGTTAATAGTATGAATATCGATATTGCTACAGTTTGAGCCCCGTCTAAATCGAATTCATTTTCATACATAATAAAAATTTATCTAATGCTGTTCAGCTTTTGGGTACAAAAGCTTACATGCAGGTAAATTTGGAGATGGTTTCCACGTTTCTTAAAAATTCTTTTATGAAGTGAATGAGTTAAAACTGCTTTTTCAAACATAAATTTTTTGCTAGGAAAAAAAAAGTTTTATTTTTTTTTCTGTCTGTTTTGTTTGAGTCACAAACAACATGAAAATATGTATTTATTTTTTGATTTCTTTATTTTTTAGTAACTGTTGCATTATTTTCTTATTTCATGTTCTTCTTCCTTTCTATTTTTTTCACAATCACAAACATATAATTTTTGACAATTTTCTTATGTTCTTTCACATATAAACAGAAACACATATAAACGAGTTGGAGAAATTATGCATTCTGTTTATGACACAAATCACCCTCTAAGCTGTCATTTCTAAACACCGTCGGAATTTTCATTCTCAAATTAAGGTAAAATAACAGGCAGGAGTCTTTCGATCGATTAATCGTTAAAATTACCATTAAGAACATTTTTTACTTTTACAGTTTTGAAAATGATTAGAACTAGTATGGTTAAATAAAGCATGCATACAAAACTATACAGTTTTTTAACCATTTACGACTAGTAGTGTTTCAAAACACTAAAAAAGAAATTTAACTGGACATTGGAGCTAGACCTTTCGTTAGGCAATGGGTATTAAAGTTGGATTGTGGCAGAGTCATATCAAATAAATCATGGAGTGTGGTTTAATTAGTTTATCTGATTATTTCACCTATCTTAAGGGATGGGAAATATTAGACTCTTTTGTGTTAAGCAACTTTATGGTGCGGCCACCTATGCGTGAATGAGAGTATCGTATTTGCATAGTCCAGGATCACAAATCGGAGAGTGCAGGTCCTCGGAAGTTCTTCCTATGTTGAAAGGAATAGAGGAAATATTGTGGTGTCAAAGCTAGGACCCCGTTATGTCTGTCATAAGATTGACAGATTAGTCCTCTCGGTTATAATATGTACCTGACTCCAAGGAATTCAGTGCTTTCATTAGGTGGGCCTGGTTGGTATGATAAAATTCTAATTATTTAACCGCAGTAGGTGAAAGCAGTTAATAAACGCTTTTTTTCACATTTTACAGTTTGAATACGATTTTATTGATGGTTATTTTACTGTTTTGTTTAAGTAGGGTGAAATAACTTAGCAGTGTAAAGGCAACATCAGTTGTGATAAAACTATAAGGTTTTGTTCCATTTGGAGCATATGTGTATTTATTTTAAACATATCTGGTCAAAATTAGTATTACATTCTGATCCGGGACATTTAGGGAAAAATTTAGTTCCGTTTACAGACCTACTAAAAACCTATTTTCGCCTAAATATTATACAGCAAAAGCGGATCCTAATAATTTTATGAAAATTTTAAATAATTTTAATTCTAAAAATATTATAAAAATTCATTTATAACATTATAAAAAGTATTATGAAAATCAACCCTTTACTATATATTTCATTTTAAAAATCAAGCTTTCGCAGAATTCCTCTTTTGAAAAACGGAGTTGCTGGTATCTTTAATTCAAAAAATTCCTTGGTTTGGCTCCTCAATTCGTAGACTCAACTGTAAAATTATAATTCTTTTAAAGACCTAATTATTTTAAGTGAAAGGGGCCTTAGACGAAAGAATCCAATTCTACGATAATTTTTGATTACCTTAAAAAGGTAAAAGAAAAAGGGAGTTAGAATGATAGAAAAGGTCTTAAATAAAGGTTGAAAAATATGGTTAATATTAATGAAATATACAGTATTTAAGCCATTCATTTAGTAATTTTTCCATTCATATGGTAACGGCTTACCGGAGATTCTGGTTTTCAAAATTATAGTTCTTCAAAATTTACTAAAAAAAAATACAAAACTGAAAAGTAAATTTGACCAAATAAATGGTTTTCTCCGAATAATTATGATGAAATTTGTTGAAAAATCAGTTGTATTATTTGTTTTACCCAAATCATTGCCGAAGCAATGATTTGGGTATATAAAAAACCGAGTTTTTTTTTTTGTGTTTCTATAGAGTCAAAAGCATGATAAATTTTGCCATACTTTCGTAGTTTTGACCAAACTATTTTTCTCAGTCTTTCTAAATAACTAGATTCTGTGACTTCTTTAAACTTCAGGATCGCAGGCTTAAAAAATTATGAATACATTTTTTACTATTTCTCTAAAAGTCCGGACTATCTCTTGCATATAGTAAAACAGAATATACTTTTATTTACAAAGACAAAAAAAAGAAGAAAAAAAGCACAAAACTATAGACAGCATGAATAAAAAAGAAAAAATAAACGTTTTGTTGAAAAAAAAAATTTGAATTCTCTTAAGAGCAATGACATTTTATAAAGCGGTAAAATAAATTATAATATCTATAATAAAATATAACTAAATTCAAAAATAAATTTAAACAGAACGCTTTAAAATAATCTCACAATAAAAAACTTTTAGAGAGGGTCGTTGAATTGTCTTCATGTTTTCTTTTCAAAGAAGAAGTTGAATGGATACAAAAAAAAAGTTTCTAATCTATTTAGAAGGATTCCATTCCTAAATTCAAAGAAAAGAAATGTAGGGTTATGCAATTTCAGTTGCAAAAAAAAATTAGATTTTTTGATATCAAGATATAGAATTTCATTAAAAACTCTCTCTACAGTTCGAAGAATCTTATTTTTGTTAGATTGTAAATCGTCTTTGTTTCCATAGAAATCTAATTTTTATGCATTGAATTTGAGTGGGTTTTGTTAAAAAAGAAATGAATTTTCAATCTCAAATATTCATTTTCCAGAAACGCCAAAAGCTTTACAGGAATTTAGAAATGAAATATTGTAGAGAAGAAATATCTCTTAGTTCTTAAACACATATATTTTAAGTAAAAAAGAACGGAGTTTCTCTAAATTAAAAACACTTGTTTACCACATATTTTATTCAGCCGAATAAATATATTCCGACTAAATCTGTACAGTAATCTTTACTGATTTTGAAAAATCTTCCTGATTATTTTTCAAAACTTTAAGACATAAATACTCTTTATTATTTATATATAGAAATAAGGTGTGCAACCATTGTATGGTTTCACTTTTTTATAAATATTTTTTTCATATGCCGATTGGGTAACAAAACAAACTAGTATTGAAAATTACGTTTTAATAATTCGTGTAAAAATGCATTGCTTAGGCATTCTAATAAATTAGAAATGCATTTTTCATTATTAGTAAAACAAACACCATATTACCTTCGTTTCCTGAGAGATTTAATTTTTATTCATTGAATTTGAGTGGGTTTTATTAAAAAATAAATGAATTTTCAATCACAAATATTCATTTTTCAGAAACGCCAAAAGCTTTACTAAATCTGTGCAGTAATCTTTAATAATTTTGAAAAATCTCGTTTATGATGAAAAACTTTGAAATTTAAATAATGAGTATTACACTTTATTGATTATACATGGAAATAAGGTGTATACAACTACCGTATTGTTTTCTTTTTTGTCCATATTAATTTTATTTGTCAATTTATTAACAAAACAAATTCGCTTTGAAAATAACGCTTTAATAATTCACGTAAAAATACATTTTTTAGGCATTCCAAGTAAAACTGAAATACATTTTTTATTTCTAGTAAAACAACCAAAGTTTTGTTTTACTTTTTAATAATAATACTTCGAAGTACTAATTATCAACAAAACAGAGCAATGAAAAGTATGTTTTATTAAGTAGTGTAAAAATGCATTTTTAAGCAATTCAAGTAAATCAGAAATGCATTTTTCATTTCTAGTTTTTCTTACCCAACTCATGCTGTGGTTAATTGTGAGTGTTTAAAAGGACGCTAGGCACATAAAATCCTTTAAAAAATATTATTGGATTGCAAAGTAATTTAGATCACGCTGTGTATAAGTAATAGTTTAATGCTAGATGAGGAGGTTGTTAAAAAACTTAGTCTCAAAAAATCAAAAACAGAAAAAATAACAGATAAATAAAAATAGGGGAATTTTTGTGTAGGAGCCAGTCTTCCTGACCTAATTTGATATCTCAAAATATTTTTTTTTTCGATTGGCAGGCACTAAACTTTTACGTTTTTCGTCTAGGAAGATGCCGGAAGTATTACTCGTTTAACGTTACCCAGTGGGCACCTGTGAATCTAAGTCACGGCGGCGAGCAACATTACCCGTGTCACACTGCAAACAGATACCCGTTTATAGGGTGGGGCATTTTAACACATCGCACAGTAGAGAGCACCACACGGAGAGAAACATCCATGCCTTGAGCGGGATTCGTACCAGCAGCCATTGGCTTTGCACTCAGGCACGCTAACCTCTCAATCATCTGGCCGGCTATCTCAAAACATTGAAAAAAATTAATCCCATCTATTTTGCAATTCAAAGAATAATTCAGTAAGTATATTTAACCTTTTTCTGTGGCAGTTTTTTTAATCAATGCTGGAAAGTAAGAGATATGTGGCTTGATACTGTTCTTCAATCTCAAATATTACAGATCATGAAAAAAACTTAAATTTAAAAATTAAAAATTAGAAAAAAATGAAAAAAAAAACTTAACAAAAATAAGAAAAAGTCCCCTCATAACAATTCTTACTTTATAATAATAAAATATTTTTAATTCCATTAGAAAATTTAAATTTTTTAAGCGCCTAAAAATTTGCTTAAAAAACTTAAAGTGAAATCGTTAAAGAAATTTTCATTCATTAAAGTAGAGTTTTGAACTATACTGCCCCACATTTTGAACCACAGTTAATGCTTAAATGTTTTTTTTTAAAAAACCTTCAAAACATTCTGATTTTTTATTGCGTGAAAAGCGCTTTTAAAATTCAGTACTTCATCGAAAAAATTGCATTTTGAGAAAACAAGTTTTCATACTATAAAATTCTAAAATGCTGAATCTTTTTACAAATAGATATCCTTACAACGTCCGTATAACATCCTATAACTTAGATCTTAATCCTTTTTTTTTCTCCTAAACAGGGTGGACACAACCTGAAAACATTTGAAAAGTAGTAGAAAAAGATGGAAGAAACAAATTGTTTTTACCAACTCATATCGATCAAAACATATTTGAAAACTAGTAGAATTATTTCTAGATTTAAAACAAAGCACTTTATTTCTGAAGCTAAAAGAAGATTTAAAGTCTTTAAAGTTTCAAACTTAAAATTCAAACAAACATTTGTCTCCACATTTTAATTTCTTCAGCTGTAGCTACTTATCATATTAAAGCATAATTTTAAGAAGTATTTACCAATTTAGGAAAAATGTCAAGAATTCGTAGAAATTTTGTTGAATCCAGTTTATTAAAGTCCAGTATATTAAAAAAAGTAAAGTTTAAACTTACTTAAGACCACCTATAAAGGAAGTAATCCATATATTTAAGATAGCAAATGCAAAAGAAAGATGAAGCAATCAAACATACACTTAATATATTATTCTATTTTCCAAAGCGATCTAAATCGAATTCAAAGCGGAAGACGCTCTTTAACGAAACCTATTCTTCTCTCGACTAAATAGAAAATTCAAAATAAAGTTCTTATCATTAATAATACCGTATTTTTTTAAATTCAATTCCACACTGTCAGATTACGGAATAGTTAATGAGTTGCGAAAAGTAAAATAAAATATTGTATGAGAGAAGTCATCCGGTTTTGTTTGTCGAAAAATTTCGTATTGAACAAAAAAAATTAATAAGTTAGACAATATCAAAACTATCACATGTTTAAAAACTTTGGTCATTTGTTGCTACTATAATTATGCAATAAATAAAAATAGTCCTTACAACTATATTTAATTTAAGCTACATAACTTTATTATTATAACATTAATCTATTTACATAGGAAATATTACAGAACTTAAATTTGAATTTTATTGGTTGCAGCTCTGATTCAAAATATTATAATAATTGAAAAATTCCCCGTTATAAAGTATCTTACTTTATTCATTTTTTTATTCTTATTTTTCCGAACGTTTTGTGCACCGTTTGTCAAATGTCTCTTGTTTAATCCTCCAAACTCGAACACCTTGATTGCCCTAAGACACACAGAACATAATTTAATCAATATTTTTTTTCCGATCCTCCAAGCCCCATCCATCACAATCTTAATTTGCACCATCTAATTTTTTCAAGCTTCTTTTGCGATCATAAGTGGTTTTTTTTGAAGAACAAGATTAGAATTAAAATTTATGACGACGCTGAAAAATATTGCAGATTTAGAAACATTTCCAATTCAAAAATTGCACCCTCTTTATCAACATTTTAATTTTCCTACATGATTTAGCTTCACCAGATACATCAAAATCAAATAAGAAGCAACTGCAAGCAATCAAATAAGAAGCAAGGTTGAAGCAACAGCAAAATTACAATACTACCGTCACCATCTTGTTTACTACATCTTAAACCAAATGAAAATTTATGTGGGATACTAATGAAAAAACTAGAAGTCGCCTCTACAAACGTAGCTAAGACAGTAGATAACAATAAGATAACTTTGGCTAACGTGGATAAGAAAAAACTACCATAAACTTGTTTATTCCATGCAGGATCATTTATATGCAGTGATCGAAGCTAAATGTTATGCTAAAAAATATTAAGCAACTTTTTTTTTCTCCATTTATCATTGAGTTTTAGTATTTATATTAAAATATTCAAATATTTTAAACCACATAAAAATTTATCCTAATATTTTGATTTTTTTAAAAATAAAATGTGTCAATCATTTAGGCTTTATTTTGATTTTTTCAATGCTTAAAAATACTGTGAAATATGTAGACTAGACTAGCTAAATTTTTAAATTAATTTAAATAGGTAAAAAACAAATAAATAGAGTAAGAGACATTCTAACGTCAAATTTTTCAATTATTCTAATATTTAAAATCAGAACTGTAAAATTAGAATGTAATTTATGCAAAGACTTAAACTTGACATAATTAAAAAAAAATGTTGTTCAGAAAAATTATTATTTGTATCACTGACCATAAGCTAATTAAAATATAATTTAAATGTGCGCACTTTATAAAATCTACATAATAGCATATTCAGTTTATTAGGTGCATGCTGGCTGGAATATTATTAAATTTTAATACATTTAAAGTAAGATTTAGAAACAAACTTCATGGTTCGGTTTTACTTTTCGATAAATCCAACGTTAATCATTAAATTTTCATTTCTAGTACAAGCACTGGCCATTGAATTACTTATTTAGGGGCACAGGATTCACCGAAATAAAAAATAAAATTACCCAGAAATCAGAAAAAAAATATACCTAACGTAACATCGTCGATAAGTTGAACCTAGGATACAACAAACATTATTGATTGAAATTTCCGGAAAATGTTCCACCTAAATATAATTTCATCCAACATTCAATCACTCGCCTCAACATTTCAGAATCTATTTTTATTCTTTAAGTTCCTACAGGGCTCTAAAACAGAAATAATACAAAAGAGAGACTTATGTTTTAAGTAAATCAATCTAAAAAAATCATCACTAAAGCCCAAAACCTCCCAAAAATGACCTCTAAAGGTAAAAATGATAGCTCCATTTATTACTTTTAGAAAATTCTAGCTTATGGCTAAAAATGACCCATTAATAGTCAATTTTTAAAACTTTAGAAGATGCAATAAAAACTTATATCCAATCAATTACACGATGATTATACTCTCGAATAAAATACGTAATGTAAAAATTTTTATTAAACAGAGTTCATTCCAAATTTACTTGTATAAATTGTCTAAGAATTCACAACGATTTCAGCTATAAAATTATTTTAAATTAAGATCGGAAAAAATCTCAACCATTGGGTATGTGGTCGTTTAAGGTTGAAAATAAAGTTATGCACTTAAAATTCTATTTTATATCAACTTCTTATTTTCTTAAAGCAATTTTATTAGCAATGCACGTTCAAAAAACTGGAGTCCAAAGCAATTAAAAGTTCTAAATTAATTTCCGACATTACTTTGCAGAGTAAAAAGGAAACGGCTTTATTTCCGTTCAATGAACAATTTTGGCACTTCCTTTATGTCATTACGGTAATAAAAATAAAATGCTTCGTCAGTAATTTGATGACTGTTTTTTTATTTTATTTCCGCTTTTAAAAAGTGGTGGTTTTCTTGAACTACTAAAATTAATTGAACTACCTGCGAGAGGAGCAATTCGACCTAATTTCGTAAATTCTAAATCAGAATTATGTGCAAATGGGTGACTGAAAGCATTTCTTGAAACATTTAGCTGAAATTTTTTTTTAAAAAAAGAAGGAACGAAAAGAATTCATTGATTCAAGGTAAAATACGAGATTTTTTTTTCAAAACTTTTTTGTTGGAAACTTTTTGGTTTTTTTTTAACTTTATTTCCAGAGCGAGACATTACAAATTGCTCTTATTTTCATTCTGAGTCAATTAGGAGTCTTTTTGTTTGTGGTTCTTGTTCTTTAGCACTCTGTTCTTTTTCATGAAGATTAATTCTTAAGCTCTGATTTCGATTGACGTTACTCGCAAATAAGTGCTTGTTAAAGAAGGTGATTTAGGAATAGTTCCAATTTATTTATTTTTTTAATTTCAATACTAAAATGAATGACATTTTTCTAAAGGATCACAAAAAATGATAGAGGCCATTATATTGCACTCAAATATGAGAATAAACCGCAACATTGAGCTAACGTTAAAAGATTAAGACAAAGAAAGTTGGAAAATCTGAATGCCGACACAGCTATGCAAAGAATCAAGATTGACTTGAAAGCTAAATATTGACTTGAAAGATGAATATTTTATGCATCACAACTGACAGTATATTTTAAAAGATCATGGTAAAAGCGTTTAAAAAAACTAATATTGTAATCGCATAAAATTTTACCACTTTTTGCGGAGAACATTTGGTACTTTAGTTTCTTCCTGAATATCAACATTTTGCTGCTATGTAATCATAACCTTTAAGATATATTTTAAAAATTCTTATTGCTATTGAAATAAAAATATATATACATTAAATATCGCAAATACGTAAATCTAGAACACTTTATCAAATTCGGATGAAACCTTATTGAAGTTAATCACAGTAGAAGTGGGATTAAAATAATCGAAATTAGTTTAATTATCGTATAAAATTATACTGAATTTCTAATAACCATCTTTTACCCCTTTATCTCGACATAACAAGTCACCATTTGTAGTGAAAACACTGTCATGATTTTCATTTGAAAATTACGGTAAAATAACCGGTAGTAGTCTGGCTCTTCAATTAACCGTAAAGTTTACGGGTTAAAGAGCATTTTTTTATCTTCATGGTTTTGAAACCGCTTACAACCAGTGAGGTTAAAAAACAATGAATACAAAATTATACGGTTTTTTAACTATTTACAATAGACATGATTTCAAAACCATAAAAAAGAAATTTAACTTGGAGCAAGACTTTTCGTCAGGTAATGGGCATTGGAGTTAGATTGTGGTTGAGTTAAGTTTTATCAAATGAACCATGAAGTGCGGTTTAATTACTTTATCTGGTAGTCTTTGCTATTGTAAGAGATTGAAAAGCTAAACTTTTTGGGTAACGCAGCTTTATGGTGGTGCCATCTATGTGTAAATGAGAGTATCGTATTCTAATAGTCCAGGGTCACAAGTTGGGGAGTGCAAGACACTGAAACTCTTAATCATGTTGAAGGGAAGGGATGAAATTTTATGGTGTCAACGCTGGGACTCAAATCTCTGTTCAGTCGGTCATGAGATTGACAGAGTAGCCCTCTCGTCTATAATCTGTAATCTGCAAGGAACTAAGAGGCTTCATTAGGTGGTCTTAGGTCATGTGATAAAATCCCGACTTTTCAAACGGTTTTTCTCACAGTATAGGGTAAAATAAAAATTAAGTAAATTGCTATTTCACTATTTTTTCTAGAAATTTCTAACATTATAGTATAGTATTAATTAGTCCTGCAGCGTGATAAAAATTTCATACTAAATTGAAATTCACGTGGTATCTATAAGTATATAGTTAGTTTGTCTCCGTGCTTTTAAAATATTCTCAAAAAAAGTTAGAAATTAAAAAAATAAAATAAACGAGTTGAAAATAATTTAATTGTCAGATTATTTACAACTTTGGCGATAATTTACACACCTAAGTTTTCCTTTTATACTTTGCAAATTCATGCTCTTTTTGAAACATTTTTATATTCCATAAATATAATTTTAAAAATATAAGTTACAATTGAATTTCTTAGAATATTTTCACGCAATTTGAATGTTTTCTTCACTTCTAATGGAAACTTAAACGTAATGTTTTTTATTAGTTCATTAACGAATTAACGAAAACTGTCAATAATTTATAATTATTTTTATTTATTAATTAGACAATTAATTTAGAATGAAATTTTAATTTAAAAAATTTTAATTTGGAATGATAAATAATCCATTGTTCTTATAATGTTTGAAAATCGTAATTAAACCGTTTAATGTTTTTCATTAAACAACGGCCATAAATAAAAATTTTACAGTGATATTTTTTCTCATTTTGAATCATAATTTAATTTAAATTCTGTAACTTTTCAGAAAACTATATCACTTGAAGGAGAAAGAAAGTGAATATTCATTAAAACTCATTTACTACTTTATAATGAAAACTAAACAAAAATTTTAAACAAAGAATCAATAAAAATGAGAACAAACAAAATTCTACATGAAGTGTGTTCTGTAAAGATACCAAAAAAAATTTCAATGAGAGTCAAAAGCTGTAATCAAATTATACCAGAAGCCATTTTGATTGTTTATAAATGTAATCACATTTTAAACCTATAACCATTGCCTGTTGTATACCTAAAAAAACATGTTTGATTTTTTTCTTAAAGAAGTTTTGAAAATATTTTTTGATAAACTTCAAAACTTACACCTTTGACCACATCAATTACTTTCAGTTCAATTTAAAATTCATTATCATTATCCCATACTTTTCAGAAACATATCTTGTATACCTGCTCAATGTCATAAACATATGTGTATTATCATATTCTGTAAGTTCTGAAAATTGACGATTCTGATTGAGCATTTATCCCATACTTTTCAGAAACATCTCTTAATTTCTATGTATACTTGCACAATGTCATGAGCATATGCGTATTATCATATTACGTTCTAAGAATCGACAATTCTGTTTAAGCATTTATCCCATACTGTTCAGAAACATCTCTTGTATACCTGCTCAACTTCTTGAGCATATGGGTATTATCATATTCTTTAAGTTCTCAAAATTGACTATTTTAATTAAACATTTATCCCATACTTTTCACAAACATCTCTTGAATAGCTGCTCAACGTCATGAGCATATGCGTACAAAGATAGAAAGCAGCTTTTAATCCTTATCAGATTGCATGGAAAAGTAATTAAAGATGTAGATAGCAATTGAGAAAACATTTTGATGAGAATTTCATTTAATTCCTTATTAAACTGACAGGAAAACCTGTCATCTAAATTGAAATTTATGAGTACCCAATTCAAGCATTCCGTTTAAGATTTAGTTTTCGCGTTAATTTCGAAAATAAGTTCGCTTAATGTAGATTTAGCAAAACCTCGTTGTTGATTTTGTTGAAGGGATTATCATTTAATGAAGAAATAATGTATATTTGAAACATTCGAAACATTTATCCAAATTAATTAATTAATGATAGCAAAATGTAAGAAACTTTTTTAAAAGTTCAAATTAAATTTTGTAAACATTATCATTAAAATCTCTAAATATTTTGAAATATTTGTTGAGAGAAAAAAATTCTAATTAAATTACCGAACTATATGGTAAAGGCATTTCTGGTAAGATAAGAAATCATAATTCGAGTTAGTTAAAACAAAATATAGGGTATGTAAACCATTTATTTGATAATTTTAACGCTCATATGGTAACGGCTTACCGGAAATTCTGGTTTGCAAAATTATACTTCTTATTTCCACTCATTTAGTAAAAAATACGAAACTTGAAAGTAAACTTGACCGAATAAATGGATTTTATGCCCTGCTTTAAGGTATCATGATAAAATTACTAAGTTTTTTCACAGTAAACAAATTTTATCATAAATTATAAAACCATATTTTATTGTTAATATTACCACAGAACTTTGATAAAAAAAAATGCACTGTGCTATTTTAGTGTTGCCGTTGAGCCAGAAAAACGATAAATTTTACCATATTCTGTTTTTTTACCCTATTTTTCTGGGTGTAGATTATTAATTGAAAAAATGTCATCAACAATGTTCCATATTTAAAATATTACAAATGATAATGCTATACGTTATAGTGTAGGTAATTTTTATTGGTATGTGAATAATTGATCCATATAATTACTATTGTTGAGCGAACGGTGAAGATGTCTTTATGATGAAATAGCTGACCGAAGCATGTATTTTTAGGGACTTTATTTCAAGAAAATTATTTAATGCATCAAGAAAAACTTTTCTTTGTACCATTAAAAAATTTTTAAAGCGTGCTACATTTTTCGATGATATAAAAATTAGAATGTCTGTCACGCACTATTATGAAAGTTCGTTAAAGTAGTTGAAGGTAGGGAGTTGCGCCGAAGAAATATTAGTAAAACATTAATCTTGAAGATGATGCTTACACCAGTTTAAGATCTTGATTGATGCATTTTCAATTGCTCATTATTTTATTACAGAGAGATACAAGCTAGCAATTACATATTAAACATCAAAAATTGCTTAAATGAAAAGTGTTTTTTTAAGCTATAAATATGGAGCTCCAAAGTAAAGAGAAATCTTCATTTTTATGTACATATGAATTATTAAATATACAAAAAATTTGAAAATGATCCGGAGGGTGTGTCTGTATTTCTAAGCCCCACAGGACGTCATCGTCCACCAAAAAAATCAAAAATGAGAGTGCCGTGTATACATTGGAATAGTTTTCGCCAATGAAAGTTAAGTTAAGCCGTGGTCGCTCAGGGGATAGAGCGTTCGCCTTCCAATGAGGTAAACTGGGTTCGAATCCCATCGATGGCTGATAGATACGAATTCCGAAACCGCCTCGCATAAACCACAGTTCAGACATAAAATATCCTCAGTGGTAGACGGATCATGGGTTAGAGACCCTTTGCCGTCAGGCTGACCGTGGGAGGTTTTCAATGTTTTCTTCTCCATGCAGCGCAAATGCGAGTTAGTCCCATCAAAAAGTTTTTCACGAAGGCAAATTTCTCCCAATACTTGATCCAAGAATTCCCTTGTCTTCCGGATTGGAAAGTTACAAGGCTACAGGAGTTTATCATTAGTAGTCGTAAATATAAAACTTGGGATGGCTGTTCAACGACGGTTATAAAGTAAAATGAATGTTATGAAATCCATGTATTGACTATAATTGATTCAATTTATTACCAAGACTCTTTTTCTTAGCCTTACGCATTCAAATGTGTTGACAGAAAAGAAGGTCTAACAAATAATAGCGAATTTTAATGAATTTAAACCATCAGCAACCATATAAAGGTTTTCGAATTCTATGCTAATGTGTTAGTCAGATGTAAAGAGAATCTCTAAAAATAGATTTTATTCTGCACTTAATTCAAGGTTGTGGTATTAAAAGATTACCGATTACCAAAAAGTTTTCCACGAAGGCAAATTTCTCCCAATACTTGATCCAAGAATTCCCTTATCTTCCGGATTGGAAAGTTACAAGGCTACAGGAGTTTATCATTAGTAGTCGTAAATACAAAACTTGGGATGGCTGTTCAACGACGGTTATAAAGTAAAATGAATGTTATGAAATCCATGTATTGACTATAATTGATTCAATTTATTACCAAGACTCTTTTTCTTAGCCTTACGCATTCAAATGTGTTGACAGTAAAGAAGGTCTAACAAATAATAGCGAATTTTAATGAATTTAAACCATCAGCAACCATAGAAAGGTTTTCGAATTCTATGCTAATGTGTTAGTCAGATGTAAAGAGAATCTCTAAAAATAGATTTTATTCTGCACTTAATTCAAGGTTGTGGTATTAAAAGATTACCGATTACCAAAAAGTTTTCCACGAAGACAAATTTCTCCCAATACTTGATCCAAGAATTCCCTTATCTTCCGGATTGGAAAGTTACAAGGCTACAGGAGTTTATCATTAGTAGTCGTAAATACAAAACTTGGGATGGCTGTTCAACGACGGTTATAAAGTAAAATGAATGTTATGAAATCCATGTATTGACTATAATTGATTCAATTTATTACCAAGACTCTTTTTCTTAGCCTTACGCATTCAAATGTGTTGACAGAAAAGAAGGTCTAACAAATAATAGCGAATTTTAATGAATTTAAACCATCAGCAACCATAGAAAGGTTTTCGAATTCTATGCTAATGTGTTAGTCAGATTAAAGAGAATCTCTAAAAATAGATTTTATTCTGCACTTAATTCAAGGTTGTGGTATTAAAAGATTACCGATTACCAAAAAGTTTTCCACGAAGGCAAATTTCTCCCAATACTTGATCCAAGAATTCCCTTATCTTCCGGATTGGAAAGTTACAAGGCTACAGGAGTTTATCATTAGTAGTCGTAAATACAAAACTTGGGATGGCTGTTCAACGACGGTTATAAAGTAAAATGAATGTTATGAAATCCATGTATTGACTATAATTGATTCAATTTATTACCAAGACTCTTTTTCTTAGCCTTACGCATTCAAATGTGTTGACAGAAAAGAAGGTCTAACAAATAATAGCGAATTTTAATGAATTTAAACCATCAGCAACCATAGAAAGGTTTTCGAATTCTATGCTAATGTGTTAGTCAGATGTAAAGAGAATCTCTAAAAATAGATTTTATTCTGCACTTAATTCAAGGTTGTGGTATTAAAAGATTACCGATTACCAAAAAGTTTTCCACGAAGGCAAATTTCTCCCAATACTTGATCCAAGAATTCCCTTATCTTCCGGATTGGAAAGTTACAAGGCTACAGGAGTTTATCATTAGTAGTCGTAAATACAAAACTTGGGATGGCTGTTCAACGACGGTTATAAAGTAAAATGAATGTTATGAAATCCATGTATTGACTATAATTGATTCAATTTATTACCAAGACTCTTTTTCTTAGCCTTACGCATTCAAATGTGTTGACAGAAAAGAAGGTCTAACAAATAATAGCGAATTTTAATGAATTTAAACCATCAGCAACCATAGAAAGGTTTTCGAATTCTATGCTAATGTGTTAGTCAGATGTAAAGAGAATCTCTAAAAATAGATTATATTCTGCACTTAATTCAAGGTTGTGGTATTAAAAGATTACCGATTACCAAAAAGTTTTCCACGAAGGCAAATTTCTCCCAATACTTGATCCAAGAATTCCCTTATCTTCCGGATTGGAAAGTTACAAGGCTACAGGAGTTTATCATTAGTAGTCGTAAATACAAAACTTGGGATGGCTGTTCAACGACGGTTATAAAGTAAAATGAATGTTATGAAATCCATGTATTGACTATAATTGATTCAATTTATTACCAAGACTCTTTTTCTTAGCCTTACGCATTCAAATGTGTTGACAGAAAAGAAGGTCTAACAAATAATAGCGAATTTTAATGAATTTAAACCATCAGTAACCATAGAAAGGTTTTCGAATTCTATGCTAATGTGTTAGTCAGATGTAAAGAGAATCTCTAAAAATAGATTTTATTCTGCACTCAATTCAAGGTTGTGGTATTAAAAGATTACCGATTATAATAATGATTTTTATTTACTGAGAAAAGGATTACATAAGATTATAATATAGTTTTTAAAAGTTAGGAAATATGATATGCATATTTCAGCACTTTTGACACGCACTTTTGCCTAACTTTTTCAAAAACCATCGCCGCATGAATAACATTATTACTTCAGTCAAAAGTTACTACCTGCATCAACAATAGTCAAAAATTAACCTTAACCTACAAATTTACAGTATCGTGTGAATTAGAAAAGAAAATACAATGGACACATTTTTAATCGATTCAATTAATCATAAATTGTAAGGGTCTACAAAGTGGGTGTGGGAAGAATGTAGATGGATATTCTTAGAATGCAGATTGAGAACAAAGGCTGAATTTACTGATACCGTGGTTAGAAGTTCGAACGTATCAGATCACGCTAGTCAAATGAGTCAACTTGTGGAATTTTTTTATAATTATCTATTCTACATGGCTCTCATTGCATGCATTCATTCCCTCTGCAGTGATTTTCATTAGATTATACTACTCAGATTTTTAAAACCAATTTTCATAAAACCGGCCTACCATCGGACCTCTTTAGACAAATTTAAGAGAAACACACAATATTACAAAATGGAAAAAATGTGAAAAAAGACTTTTTTCTTTGAGTACTTTTGAAAATAAATACTTATTAACATCAGCATAGTACACAGAAAATTTACTTGCAATATGTTAAGATTTAGATGATATTACTAACTAATTGATTAACTGGTTCGCGTTGTTGTGTCAGTTAGTTTAAATAATGCGATTTAAATAAATTTCATATCCTGTGAGAAAAAATGCTTAAGTCACAATTTATTTCACTGTTATTGTACCATATTCAACTAAAACAGTCGAATAGCCATACAAAAGAAATTATTCAAAATGTTAACAGTAAGAAATATCGTTTATTGACTGTTTTCACCTAATATGGTTAAACAACCAAAATGTCATTGACACCAACCAGGTCCACAGCTTCGAAAGCTAGAAGCTATGCATATTTTTATTTTCCATTATCGGATGCATAGAGCAATGGCGAATATGCCTAACAATCTCTCATAAATAAGCGTGTAGTGAACACTATGAAGATGCAGCCGTTTACATACTTCAGTCAACAAGTCTAATCTGTCAATTTCATAACCGGCTGAATAGGGTTTTAAATCCAGCGAATAGACCACAATATTTCCACCATTTCTTCAACACGTTAGGCGTTTCCAGAATACAGCCCTTCTCAATTGGTGGCTCTGGATTATCGGAACATGAATTTCTCATTCACGCACTAATGGCAGCAACATAGAGCTACACAATCCAAGAAAGTCTAGTATTTTCCTTTCCTCACGATAGATGACACCACCAGATGAATTAATTAAACCCCATTTTCCGGTTCATTTGACAAAACAGAACTCAACCACAACTTAACTCTAATGACTATTACCTAGCAAAAACCCTAACATAACCTAACTCCAATGTCCAGTTGAATTTAATATTTACTGTTTCGAAGCAATGCTAATTACAAATAGTTACAAAACTGTATAGTTTTTCTCTACAGTTTTAATTGTGAACGATTTCAAACCCGTAAAAGTAAAAAAATGTTCCTAATCGTAAACTTTACAACTAACTGGATAAACAGAGTGCTGCCAGTTATTTAACCGTTATTTTATGTTAAATATTTTTACAGTGTACAGAGCTTGCTTGATTAACTTGTAGATAAATTAAATCTATAATTTCTGAGATTTCTCAATCTATTCCACAGTCATCATTTTTCCAAGTTATGCAATAATAGAAAATAAATTTTTCAATAGGATGCATTAAGAAAAATTTGAGTGTTGTTTTTAACTGAATTTAACTAACTTAAAATTGTTTGCATAAATGAAGCACTTAAAACTGTTTTAATTATATATCACTATTCAAGTTTTGTTCGTTATTAATTATTAGCATGTTTCCAACAAGGGTTTATTGATAATCAATACTTCGCATATGCTTCGTCTTTTCATAGGTTTCGGGGATTATAAAACGGAAACCGAAAATCCCATAAAGCCTTTTGGATGTTTTCTATTTGCACATAAGGAAATGTAATTATCTTTACTGCAAATAAGAACATATTTATTATTTTTCTTTGACCCTTTTTTGATTAAAAAAATATGAACTATACAGCATCCAATGATGGATTCTGTCCCTAAATACCTTATAGTTCTCGAGTCTATGATTCTTTATTGCTAAAAATTATTTCTAACATTTTAATATGCACGTAGCTCTAAGCAAAGTATCAGTAACCAATTACCCTGAGCAAATATGTATATATATGTATATGCACATATTTAGAATGTTTATCAAAAATTAATGCAAAAAAATAGGAGTCGCAAAAAAATATTTAAGCGAAGAAAAAACGGTTTGAAATTTTTTGACTTAGGGTATAGTAATTTGAATGTTATTAATGGAAATAAAGTTGTTAATAAGCAAAGAATAAGCATGGAAACTGCAACACGATCTTTCAAAAGATTATTACTGTAAAAAATATATTCACAAACTTTTGCCAACTTATAATGTTATCGGTTACATTTTTGAATTATATAATTAAGAAGGATAAAACGGTTAAGGATATTTCGAAAACACCTAAATTCTTGAATTTAAAGACATATGATAAGCTTGACTATTAGTATATGGGACAATTGTTACTTTGGCAAGCTTTGAAATAATGCCGTTTTGAATACAAGAACAAATTTAATGTGTAGGTTTCATATATCTTTTTTTATTTGTTTTCTCAAATTCATTAAAATTTCCCTCAACATTTTCTTCACTGTTAGAAATTTCTCAGAAAAAATAGTTAAATATCAATTTATTGATTTGTTATTTTACCATATTCAAGCAAATCAGTCAAATAGTAATAATTAAGATGGTAGTCAAACTATTAACTATATGAAAAACTGGTTATTAACTGCTTTCACCTAATACAGTTAAACAACTAGAATTTTATCGCACCATCTAGGCCCACTAAATGAAACCCACTTAGTTCTTTCCAGCCTTATAGCCGCGAGGGCTAATCTGTCAATCCCATGACATACAAAACAGGAGTTCGAGTCCTAGCGTTGATACCATAATAAATATTTCTTACATTCCCTACAACACGCGAAGAGTTTTCAGTATTCTGCACTCCCTAATTTGTGACCCTGGACCATTAGAATATGATACTCTCATTCACGCATTGATGGCTGCCCCATAAAGCTGCTTAACACAAAAACTTGTATTTCCCATCTCTTACGATAGGCGAGACAACCAAATAAGCTAATTGAACCACATTTTCAGGCTTATTTGATTAAACACAACTTAATCACAACCTAACTCTAATGCCCATTATCTATCGAAAATCCCAGTATTTATGGTTTTTAACCATACTAGTTGAAAACTGCTTCAAGACCATAAAGGTAAAAATGCTCTTTAGCTTAAACTTTATCGATTAATATTACTAATTAGATGGGCAGACTGCTGCCGGATATTTTACCATAATTTTAGATTGAACACTGTTAGAATGAAAATTGTAACAGTGTTCCACTGATCTGATGATGAAAGTTTTGATCGATGCTATAGCATGTATTCATTATTTATGTCAAAATTTAAGCAAATTTTACAGAATTTCAGTTTCTCAAAATAGCGTCAATAAACTTTTTCGAATTCTAGTTAAATTGTAGCTTAAAAAATTGAAATTTTGCCTTTGAAGTGAATCAATAGGATTTTTAATTGTATTTAAAATTCAAATTGGCATTTATCTGTTTCAGAAAATTTGCAATTGAATTTTATTTTTAAATTCAAACACTTTTAGTAACTTATAGTACTTATAACAATAAAGTTCTCCTTCTGTTATAAGAATATCTTTTTAATAACATTTTAAACCTCCAGCAGACGTTTCGTTAGTATATATATTTGAAGAATATTAAGGTAATATTTAAAATAAAACCTTCGCAACATATGTTTAACATAAGTAGAAATTTAGTATTTAACCTTGAATATACATATAATGTGCTGTTTGAGATGAGAATAATAATATTTACAACAAAACATAAATTTAACTTTTCAGATTTTGATAGTTTTTGACGCAGTGTTTTGACACATACGTGTCTAACGTAACAGTTTCATTCGTAGTTATAATATACCATAGTTTACGTGCATTGCTTTTTATGATCTACACAATTATCAGCCGACAATTACCAGCTATAAAAAATAGATGCTCAAATTTTACGACAAAACCGTTTCCTGGTACATGCTCCAAGCAAAAATTTCGTCAAATCGACGAGATAACTATCGTCACTTCTTGCAGGAAATGAATATGATCGAAATTAAAGAAATATTTCTTCATTCTATTTTTTTTCCAAAAAAAGAAAAAAACTCGCAACGCTTGTAATTATGTATTTAACTTTTCCAGTAATCAATTTTTCCTGGGCACCATATAGGGGCGTCTAAACGACACAAAGAAGGACAGATAAAGCAAAGAAATAAATTCCACACATGCCCGAAGCGGGATTCGAGCCCGGGATCTTCCTCTTACAAAGACAACTATTTGACTACCATACATCCAGTCAGCTTGTCCATTACTTTATTTTCGATAGTCTAGTCTTTATTATAGTTTCGTCATTCTACTTAACTCTTGATTCTAGTTTCGTCACTCTACTTAACAGTCTCCCACAATGCACTGTCATGAATTTCCGATCTGAGAAAACATTTTCGTCATACATTAGAAAGTTCTTGCTTTGTTTCAAATCACATGATTTCGCAACGAAATGATTCTCAAAATTAGTGAAATACAGCTCAAGGATTGCTGAATCACCAAAAGTCTGAGAGTGCTTTCAAAAACAAAGAGGAAAGAGTAGACTGAAAGTGGCTGCTTTAAACTTCTTAAATCAGTCATAGTATATAAATATTTTTGGTAAAATTTTAATAAAGCATCAAAGTAACTTCGTTCTTTTTATACAGAGCAATGTTGTTTCCTAAATCTTTAATGATAATTGCCATTACTTTTTCAAAATTTTAGTAAGATGTAAATGGGCAATTTATAAGCGAAGTGTTTTAAGATTGTTTTATTAGAAACTTATACTTCTGATTCAAACATTTCATTTGCTTAGTTGTGTTATATTATACACTATCTAGATTTTCTCCTTTAATTTATTTTTAATTGGATGCTTGCAAGTGACGTCACACGTGGGTCAGCCAATCAGATTTGAAACACACGCGTGACAGCACTTGCAGACATTAAATCTGATTCGATTCGAAAATTGATTCAGAGGGATAATAAACTCAAGCCTTAAGATTATAACTTTAACACGCCAAAAACAAACGCGTGATTAGATTCAACCACGTGATTAGTTGCAAATACCATTTATTTTAATATAAAACTTTCTAACAGCGCATTTTTGGATAAAACACGCAGTTCTTAAAGATAATTCATCAAAATTAAAAAAATTTATGTTAATTTGTCTAAGCTAAAATGTATACACGGATAGTTCTGCTAGGCTTCTTAATTACGCTATTATTGTTTCATTTACGCATTATAGATTTGTTTACGCATTATGTATATGGATTGTAAACTAATAGATAGAGAAAACACTTACGAACAAACCCATTAGCAAACGATTGGTAGTTTCTTTTATTTATCATTTTGTGTTTAGTACAAAGATGTTTTAGAATTTTATTTCCCAGCCTTTAAAGAATATGTAGGCAAAAACTTTATAAGAATTTTCCTTGTTCAGAAAGATAGGTTTGAATTACTCTAGATTTCTTGACTAGCTTATGTTAGAAAAGATTAATGCTGAAACACACTGTAAAAAAATGAATACTCAAATTTCACGAAATTTTGTTTCTTTTTTTGACGAAACCGTTTCCTGATCGCAATAATCTTACGCAAAATTTCCAGTCATAATTTCGCTCGAGCGAACATTACGTCAAGGTGACGAAATAACTACTTCACTTTTTCGACAAAACGAATTTCGTCAATGATAAAGAAATATTTCGTCATTCTATATTTTTTCCAATTAAAGCAAAACTGGCAGTGCTTAATGTATCTAACTTTTCTAATAATCTCTTTATTGTAGGAACCATGTAACTGGGGCAATGTCACCTTAATAACACAGGAAAGACAAACAGAGCAGAGAATTATCACATCCATGCACTATGGATTCGATCCCGGGCTCTACCTGGTACGAGGCCAACAAACCTTTACAACCATAAGTTCCAGTCGGATTATTGCGTCACTTTATTTTCGATCATCCTCTCTTCATCCTAGTTTCGTCATTCCAATTAACTACCTACCGAAGTGCACTGTTATGAGTTTTCGAGTTGAGGAAACATTTTCGTCATATATTTGTGACTTCCCGTTTCGTCACAAATCACGTAACTTCGTGACGAAACCATTCTCAAAATTAACGAAATATTGATCAAGGACTGCTGAATCGTCAAACTTGAGAGTTTTATTTCTGAGAATGCATGCTAAGCTTCATTTTAATAAGCTTTCCAAAATATCATTTTATATTAAAGACTTATTTACTTTATGATGCTCGAGAAACAATTAATATTTTATACCCACAGAATAACTCTAAACACGAATTGTTTCCAAAAACAACATATTCTTCCTGTTTACCTCTTTCTTCATAACTCAAGCTTGAGTTTGCAAAATTGATTGTGTGAATTGAAAAATTTAATTTAAAAAAAACGCTATGGCGTGATAAAATATACTATTCATAGAACAAAACCACTCTTCTTATTTTACATAACTTTAAACAGTTATGGAATATTATTATTAATATGCTGTTACACATCGATATGATAATTTTTTTATCTCTTTTTATTTAACTCTCTGCCAATGATCCATTTAAAAATTTACAGCAAAATAATTAAATATAGCATTAAATAAAAGCATTAATTCATTAATCTGCTATAACATTCTATCCTAAAATATCCCGCCATAAAAGAGTTAGCTTAAATTTAACTATAGGTATTCGAGATAATTAGCCCAACTATCCTATTGTTTTCCGATAATAGAGCCTGATAATAATGTTATTTTTTATGCTGAAGAAGTTTGGAACACGAATAACTAAATTAATTAGTGTTGAAGTATACTGATGTACAACAAATATTTAATCAAGGTCAGTAGAATCAGGGTCAATAGCTCGTCAGTATTCAGGAAAGACGTCCGTAAACGATCAATAAATGAGATAACTCCTAAGGAATGACCGTAATATTGATCATGTAAGAGTTGCCTATAAGATTTCAAGTCAGGAACTCATAAGGCTAATGGATCAAGGTTAAATAGATTTTTCAAAAAACATTCTATAGTTTATATGTTTTAAACAGTTTGGCAAAAGAGATAAAGGAAATGGTACATTATCTCGTTTCTTTTACCGTCGTTTCTGAGTCCGCTATTTTTAGTTTATTTTAGCCTCATCGCTACTGAAGTATAAAGGAACATTACAGAAAATATTTTACAGTTCCGAAATTCTATTTTGCTCTCCTGAGTCATAATAAAACAAACAAAATATGAATTTTACTGCCAGGGGGCTAGTAATTTTAGGTACACGGGCGTGGTTCTCCGGGTTTTACTAAGTTAAAAAGATATAAATATTTAAAATGTTAAATTGCATCGAAAGTAGGAACAAACATGCATGCTGTAATATTATGGTCAATTTAAATACAATGATGAATATATTTAAAAATTATTCATTAAAAAGTTTTATTTTTAAATATACGAAGTTTTTTCTGAATACAAGGCAATACTGCATTAAATCTCAGTTTCAAAACTGTTTTAATTAAGCAAATCCCTCAAAATAAATATTTATTGAAAATAATCTAACAGTAATAAAACAAATCTAATTCTTGGGGGTAAAGTTTTAAAATTATGGAATAAAGGTTAAAGTTATTAAATATATGTATGTACCTTAATATAAAACATTTAAATAAAATACACATAAAATTATTGTTAAATAGATATGAAATTAAATACTCATAATACTATGAGATTGCACATAAATATTACGCTGTCATAAATTTCGCCATACATACGAAGGTACACGTACGTGAGCCCGCATGTTCTTGACAGCATTATTTTTAAATATTAAGTAAATATAAGTTTCTTCACTTCTGTTTTCGTGGAATTCTACCCAAATAGCGTACATGTTCTGCATCTATTAGAATTCCCAGAAAGCTTAAACGTCCAGAAATATTTCAATGAGGGTAAAACTATAAATGTTCTTACAGCTTGGTTTTTGAAGCTAAGAAGAGAAGGTCCACTTACGTAGACCGTGGAAATGAAGAGGTTAAATAATAGGGTAGACTGGAGTATGTTTGTGATAATTTAACTTTTTGATGACGGCTGGTACAAATGATGTACCAGAATAATGGATGCTAGCATACTAAGAGCCGTATCGAAAAGGTTAAGGTTATCCACTTTTTATTAATACAAAATACTAAATAAAAAATCATAAAATTTGGCAAACCCTCTGTAAACATACTATTCCTTTGAGCAAAACTTAAGAATCTTAAAAAATTTCTGAAAATGGGAAAGGAAGTTAGATAATTTGATGCTTTGAAAACTGTACTTAAAAATACTGTTTCTGAAGCCCATACACTTTTTGCTAGAGATAGGTTACAGATACAAACAGTTCAACATTCTGAATCTATAAAACTCATAGATTTTTTTTCTCCTTTCATTTATTAAATTCATTACAGTTTATTTTTACATTCACACATCAGTTTCCCGGAATAATTCTTAGTCAGTGGGAAAAATCTTGGTCAATGATATTCACTGAGCAAAAATAAACAGATTAGTGCAATAAAATTTATTTCTTTTACAACTATGATCATATATATCAGTTTGCTCTCATTTCAGAATCAATCAGGAATGCATCAAAAAATAAAATAAGAAAATATTATTTTCAATCAACCCGCATTACCAGAAAAGAGAATTTAAATGTTACTTTTAAATAGGTATTTACTTATTAAGCTCAATATAAAGACATATTTTTTTAAAATTAGTATTGATATTTGTGGAGGTATAAACATGTGTAATTTATATTTTATGTTTTTTTTTGTTAGATTTTTGAATTAAAATTTATAATATTAGCAGATCATTCGCGGTGTATAACATAAAAACTGTATTAAAATTATAGACTTATCGAGTGTTAGCAGTTAGCTGACATCAGTGTGTTTTGTATGTTAAAGTATTCAATTTTTTTTTTGCTTCATATATTAAAAAATATTCAACACATATTCAATCCTTCATTAAATATTTTACGAGTAATAAGAAAAATAGGTGCAGAAAAATTTAAATTATTGAAAAAAAATACTAACTTAAAAAAAGGAGTCTCATTATTAAAAAATTATTTAGAAAAAGTTTTATAGAAAAACGTTAGCGGAGAATGAATTCTTTCGATATCTTTAGCTCTTTCCATAATAATCAAATCAATTGAACAAGATCATTTCTATTATATTTTGAGTGTAAAAAAGTATTTATAGCAACTAATACAAATGCCGTATCTTCCGAAAGAAAAAACTAAAAATTCGAAAAATTCTATTTGTATCCTCCTAAGGGCTTAAGGTAAATAACATTCATGAATGTTTCTAACCATGAAATCAAAATTATTTATTTTTTTTATTTATTTTAATAACTCCAACATGTGTAGTATAGAAATGTAAACACAAAACACTCACATATCAAAATAATTCAAAAGGCGCGTCTAATGTAAAGTGCATAAAATTAAAAAGATGGCAACTTTAAAACTTTTCGTCTAATAATTGTTTTTTTACGAACTGAAAGACATTTTTATAATAATTCGAGGCACTAATCTTAAATATGCAAATTAATTTATTCAGAGAATATTTTAAGACATGAAACGTACTTCTCCTAAATAAATACGCCTTTTTGACTGATTTGGATTCATGACTCTCAAAACATGAGAAGGAGAATAGGAGCAATCTTCGAAATTTTGGTTGCAATACTTTAATTAGAAGCTTTAATACTTTTATTAGCTTCAGAAGTTTTGGGCCCCTTAATGTATATTTCACGTCTTGTGTAATTCTTCATATCTCTGAAACTATTTAATCAAATTTTGCACACAATTAAAAAACTCGTTTATCTAAAGAAACTTCTTTATAATAAAAAAAATTACAATTATTTATCATTTCTTATCATTTATTTTAATAATAGCCAAAAACTTCTTAATTTATGAATCATACAAATTTTTATATTGTTTAAAACTATGTTATTTCAGATAGATAATATCCAAAATGTGAGCATAATCGTTCTTGAGAAATAAAAATTCCAAAATGCTGCTTTTTTTAAACTATTCAGTCTGAAATTAAAATTAAGGGATCCAAGATTTAGACTGTCTCCTGTCTAGAATATTGAGAATGCAAAATATTCAGAGAAAGTGCGTTTTAGTGTTCGATTACGCAACTTGAAAAACCGTTAGTACAAGTTAATTAGCATATTTATGGTTCGTCTTTTCAATCAATAAAATTGCCTATTAGTACGTGAAAATTCAATCATTTGATCAAAAGTTATTAGGTTTTGCTCTTTTTTATTTGACTTGTACGACTTTCTTTCTTTAAGAAAGAGTTGGTAGAACATAGTCGTACCCAACAAGATGACGCTAACTTTTCCCTAATTTATTATTTTTAGTAGCAATAATTAACCTAGTTTGCTCATTCATGTCTAGAATTTCCCATCTTTTACGATAGGTGAAGCAACTAGGTAAAGTAATAAAACCACATTCCGCGGTTCATTTGATAAAACACAAATGAACCACAATCTAACTCCACTGCCTAACGAAAAGTCTAGCTCCAATGTTCAGTTAAATTTCTCTTTTACAGTTTTAAAACCATGCTAGTTGCAAATGGTTAAAAACCGTATAGTTTCCTATTCTTGGTTTTCAAAAATACTAGTTGTAAGCAGTTAAAAAACCATGTAAAGTTTACGGGAAAGAAAATTTTTTGCCGTAGAGATAAAAAATGTTCTCCACCGTTAACTTTACGGTTAATTTTATGGACGGACTGCTCTACCGGTTATTTTACCGTAATTTTAGTTTAAAAATTCTAACAGTGAGTGACGATGGCAGATTATCCTGCAGTATTATTGTGGATTGAAAACAACTTACAAAAAAATTATTTTTCGCAAAGATGACATGAAAATAATTAAGTTTTTATCTCAACAAAATTATCACCGAATTCTTTTTCATTATTTCCTTTCAACTAAAGTTTCTCGAAAGCAAATACAAAGTAGAGGCTTAGACGCAATTTAAACAAAATTTATAAAATGCAATTTAAGGCTTTTCCCAAATGTTTTGGTGAAAATTTTATGATAGTACTAAAGTAAAATCTTCCTTTAAAAAGAAATAGAATTTTGGCAAGTTTCCACAAATTCCACGTATTCCAAGATTTACGCTGCATAGTCCTTCAATATATCATTTTGAAAATAGTTCCTGGTGATAGCAAATACAGAAAAAATAAATAAATAGTTTTAAGAAATAGTGTTTTACCTTTTTTAAGCTCGATATCAAGTAGAAATTATTTAAGCGTGAAAATTTTAGTTAACACCGCATATCTTTTGACCTAATGTTTCAGCAGAATTTTTTATAGATCATTTTTTTTTTTTGCTATGCGACTTGAAGAAGATATATTCAGCATTATTATTTATTATTAACCATTCAATTTCAAAATAACTTTATGACCATACACTTAGGTTTATTTAATTGTATCTTAATACTTGGCGTAGGTGAATAGATGTTTATATTTTAAAAATTCTTCGTTTGTATCTTTTAGAAAAGTTGATGAATTTATGTTTGAAGCAAAGGGCTTATGTTGTGCATAGAAAATATGTATCCAGATTAAAAAATTTAAATATTTATAAGTTTTTTTTTATCAAATTTGAAAAATAGTGCTTTTAATGCAATATAAAGTAATAATTAACATAATTGCTTTAGAGTGCAACTCAATTAAAAATTTTCTTAAATTTCTTTTCTTAGAATATGTTTGATTCTTAAGCAAAAAAAAGCAAGTATTCAGATTGTTCCTCTAATCTTGACATATATTTCGAGCATCCTTAAAAAACAATAAGTGAAAATATATGCTCATTAGAGGTAGAAGTTTAATGCTCACGTGAGAAGAAACTTAACTTTTTCGAATTCTGTCGAATTTCCAGTTACCTGGGTGGCTTGAAAAATGTAAAAAACAGTTTTATTGTTTGCAGAAAAGTGGAAATTTTTTATTTATCTAGTAACCAAACTGTGCTTTATATTTTAAATACCACCTTTCTCATAAATGATTTGATAGATTTTCATACTGCTTCTATTTTCTGCTCGTTTTAATTTTCGCCTTCTAGTGCACTGTTAAAATTTTCATTCGAAAATTTCAGAAAAATAACCGGCAGTAGTCTGTCCATCCAATTACTCATAAAGTTTTCAGTAAAGAACATTTTGTACCTTTACAGTTTTGAAATCGTTAAGAAAACCATGAATAGAAAAACTACACGGCTTCTTTACAATTTACAGCTAGCATGGTTTCAAAACCATAAAAAATAAATTTAACTGGACATTATAGCTAGGTTTTTCGTTAGATAATGGGCATTCGATTTAGGTTGTGGTTCAGTTGTGTTTTTTTAAATGAACGGTCGAATGCGGTTTAATTAGTTCTCTCACCTATCATAAGAAATGGGAAATACTAGACTTTTTGTGTTAAGCAGCTTTATGGTACTGTCATCTATGCGTTAATAAGAGTATCGTATCCCAATAGTCCAGGGTCACAAATTTGGCCAGAACTCTATGTCCTCCTCATGTGCTGAAGAGAATGGAGGACATATTGTGGTTTCAACGCTGGGACTCGAATCTCCCGTTCTCTCCGTCATGAGATTAACGGATTACCCCGCTCAGCTATAACGTGCATCCAGCTGTAAGGAACTAAGATGCTTTATTAGGTGGGTCTAATTGGTGCTATAAAATTCTGGTTGTTTAATCATATTAAATGAGGGTGGTAAATAGATGGTGTTTCTCACAGTTAACAGCTTAAATACCATCTTTTTTATGGTGAGTTTACTTTTTTGTAAAATGTGGTAAATAACAATTTAAAAAGTTCTTATTTAACAATTTTTTTCGAGAAATTTCCAACTTTGTGTGATTGTTTTTTGACTTCATTTTTCATAAGGATTTCAAAAATATTTATTAAGGTTGGCTATTACAAAACATCTTGTGAATAGATTTAAAATACTTGCTTGCGCAGTTCTTAGTTATTTCTGCCGATGTTTCTAGCTTTACTTACAAATGTTTTCTATAATTTTTTTCATGTAGAAACTTTTTTATACCTTCTTAATTATAGCAACGTTAATTTGGTAAAAAAATTCAGTTGAGCTTACAGAGTGTAATTCAGAAAATTTCCAAATATTCTTTCAACGATTTTTTTGCATTGCTTGGTTTGATGTAAATAACGCCAAACATGGAAGTAAACCACAAATACTTTTTTTTCCTGACTCGAAATGGAAAAAACCATAAAAATTTAAAACAGCCATATAACTATGAATAACGGAGTTAAAGATATAAATATTTCATGTATGCGTGTGTAAAAAAATAAATAAATAAAACAAAAGCAGAACTAGAAGCTCAGTTTTCCTCTTTTCTATGAATATATTCTCGACTTCATTTTCAAATTCTCAGCTTCTACAAATACTTTTATTTGTTTCACCAGTAGCGGAAGCTTTTTCTAAACTAACAATCAAAAATGCTATCATAATTAAAAAATATTACATCAAATATTCATACTGAATATTATACTTAACTTATTGTAATAATTTAACACAATTCAGCAAAATATTATAAAAATTCCCTGTTTATTTTCATACAATGAGAAAAAGTATGGTCAAAAGAACCAGAATATGGTAAAATTTACCGTGTTTTTTGCTCTGAACACCCAAACGCCAGTTTTGGTACGTCGGTAACGTTTACCGTAAAATCTATACATAATAATAAAAGCGGCTGTGTGTGTGTCTGTCTGTCTGTAATCACAATATATCGCCCCAGAAGCCTCGCCAAGGCACGAAACTCGGCACATAATTGTGTTTTGACATAATGAAGAAGTATTTTTTTTCTTTTTCAAAAATTTTGATTAGTTATTTAGTTATCAGTCATTTTGTAAGTCTATGCTTTTCGTCTGCTTTTTCGTCTTCAAAGAGCCATATTCAAAAAACTATTAAAAAATGCATATACTTTTCCCCACTCTTATAAATGCATGCTAATGCGAACCTTACAATTGAAATATTAATTTTCGACAACTTAAACCAATGATATACGAAGGAATTAATAATTTAATTGTAAAGTTCGCATTAGTTTACATTTATTAAAGTGGAGAAAAGTTTAACTTTTGTATTAAAAATGTGGCAACATATTCGATACGTAAATAGAACGCTTCGCTTTGATATATTTGTCGCTGTTCATAATTGTTATAATAAGTTTTTCTTCTTCTTTCCACTCTCTATTTTTTTTTTCTTAAGCGAAGACGATAATTTTTGTAGCGATATTGTAGTACTTTGTACAACTAAAAATTCTTTTCACAACACTTTAAAAATATTTACTTTATTTTCTTTATATATACAGAGAACAGTCGGCAAAGAATTCGATTAGGTTGAAAAACATTTTGCTAAAAAGGAACGAATTCCAAAAGAAAAAATAAGCAACTTAAAGAATAAAAATGCTGATGCCAGCCAATTTTTTGAAAGTTAACTTAGAAATAACAAACCAAACGATGTTAAATAACAAACCAAACGATGTTAACAAAATGACGTAGAAAGCGCAACTAGATCAAAATTATACAAGCACAACTAGATCAAATTATAATACCTGAGTGCTTGACGTAACAGATATAGAAATAGAATTTGATACCATAAAAAATTATATAGAAATAGAAATTGATACCATAAAAAATTTATTCGTTTTCGTGTTCTTTTCATGTATTTAGCATTTTAGTTTTTTATTTCTTAAGCGTTGTAGCTATATAATTTCAAACATCCTCAAGAGCTATAACACATCTGCAGCAGAACTGGATATGAAGACAAAATTGCAGGACAGGAACATTTTATACATAATAATAAAAGCGGCTGTGTGTCTGTCTGTAATCACAATATATCGCCCCAGAAGCCTCGCCCAGGCACGAAACTTGACACAAAATTGTGTTTTGACATAATGAAGAAGTATTTTTTTTCTTTTTCAAAAATTTGGATTAGTTTTTTAGTTATCAGTCATTTTGTAAGAAAATCTATGCTTTTTCGTCTTCAAATAAGAGCCATATTAAAAAAACTATTAAAAAATGCATATCTCTTATAAATGTATGCTAATGCGAGCCTTACAATTGAAATATTAAATTTCGACAACTTAAACCAATAATATACGAAGGAATTAATAATTTAATTGTAAGGTTCGCATTTGTTTACATTTATCAAAGTGGAGAAAAGTTTAACTTTTGTATTAAAAATGTGGCAACACATTCCATACGTAAATAGAACGCTTTGCTTTGATTTATTTGTCGATGTTCATAATTGTTATTATAAGTTTTTCTTCTTCTTTCCACGCTCTATTTTTTTTTCTTAAGCGAAGACGATAATTTTTGTAGCAATGTAGAAATAGAAATTGATACCATAAAAAATTATATAGAAATAGAAATTGATATCATAAAAAATTAATTCGTTTTTGGGGTAGACTATATTTGAGGGTGCCCCCGCCAAGTTGTGATCGAGGTTGATCGCCAAGCTGGGCGATGTTGAAAACCAATCGTTATTCTGATTGGTTTAGATTTTAATCGTGATTCTGATTGGTTAAGAATTTAGCGTTGTTTTTAAATGTAATTTCAGAGATCCGTTAGTTCTACTTTGGATACTGGCTGGTAAGGTTACTTTTGCTTCTGGTACTAAAAATGAATACTGTCAATAAGACAAATCTTAAGTTTCTGTACGATTTGAATAACAAAGGAAAAAAAGTAGTGATTGACTGGTGTATGAATGAAGGTTTAATTAGTAATAGATATAAATGTCCTGTTTGTGGGAAAGATGTCTCTGGTTGAACGTAAAGATTGATCAGATGGATTTGAATGGGTCGTGTGAAAGGTTCAAATGCTCCCAACATAAAAAGATCTATTAGAAAGGGATCGTAGTTTAGACAGTACCTAACTGCAATTAGAGAATTCTGTGCACCAAAATCTGAAGATATTCAAGCTTAATGAAGAAGTGAGTTATTTTTCTCTTTTTCTTTCTGTGCTTACTCCATTAATTTTTGTTTCGATTCAAAATGCATTATAGTGGGTTTATTAATTTTGATTCTATTCTGTTCACTGCAATTTTAAAAAGCTTTGCTTGAATTTTCAATTGTTTCATTGAAATATCACTATGTTTTGGCCGCTATTCCTGTTACCACGGAGTTCTGGCAACCAAGTAAGACGCCAAACATAAGTCGCCGATTTCGCCAAGGGGCACCCTCAAGTATATTTCCCCCCGTTTTTGTGTTCTTTTCATGTATTTAGCATTTTAGTTTTTTTTCTTGAGCGTTGTAGCCATATAATATATAAAATAGGAATTTAATTGTTTTTGAAGGAACGATCACACTTACCTTGGATCTCTTTGGTTTTTCTATTCTTTATTTTAACAGTTTTTATTAAATGTAATTAGTTATTTCAGAAAGTTTCAGTTTGCAGGTAAGCACTTAGATTTTAATACTGAAGTTTCATGATTTGCTTTCATAGTATGTTCTAAAGTATTCGTTGACTTCTTAAAAACCCGATTACTGACATGACATGGCAGAATCGCCTTCCAAAAAACTTTGTATTTTGTCAAAGAAAAGGATATTAAGAGATTCTCAAAGAAGAAGAAGGGCCCAAGAAACATCTGTGGAACGTCGAAGAAGGATGGAACATGACCGAATTTCGACAAGCAATTCTAGAGCCCAAGAAGTATCAGAGAAACGTCAAAGATTAGAAGAGGTTTTCACCTAATGATGATTTCGAAAGCAACTTTTGTATTATGCTTTAACAATTTCTGAGGCCTTTTTAAAAAAAAATTTAAAAAAATCAAGTCTCCACCTGATATTTATATTATAGGTTAGATTACCATAGGCCTTAGGTTACCATAGGCCTTATGTTACCATACCAAAGTTACATCTTCAAACATCCTCAAGAGCTATAACACATCTGCAACAGAACTGGATATGAAATTGCAGGACAGGAACACTTTAATTGTCCACTAATTTTCAGATTTCCTGCTATGTTTTAAAAAGCTTTATTTGTGAAAACCGTTAGCGTGGCGGACAGCTGGCCGCCTTTAGCGGCTAGTTAATAATAAAATATGGTTTTATAATAAGTAAATAATTTTAAAAAATTAGGTAAAATTTGGTAATTTGATTATGACACCTTCTAGTATGGCACAAAAATCATTCATTTGGTTAAATTTACTTTTTGCTTTTCTATTTTTACTAAATGCATTTTTTACTATAATTTTTAAAATCAGAATTTCGGGAAATCATTACCATATGAACGGAAAAATTATCAAATGAGTGGTTTAAATACCGTCTATTTTGACTTTATTAACCGAAATAAAAATATAGAAATCAGTAAATAATTTTCGCTACCATAAGTAGAAACAAGGCTACTTTGTAAAAACTTTTAAATTAGATCAAAACTTTTGTTTAGAACAAAAACTTAGATTAGAACAAAAACTTAGTACAAAACTTTTGTTTTCTTAGATATTGAGATATTGAGCTATTAGCTAAAGGTGGACGAAACCTAGTAACCATTACTAACTCTTACAAGCTCCCCACAGTAAACTCACCACCTAAAAATAACCATTACACGTTAAAAAGCATAGTTTTATACGGCAGCATAATTTCAAACTGTTAGAATTTTCATTCTGAAATTACGGTAAAATAACCTGCAGCAGTTTGTCCATCCAATTTACCGTAAACTTTACGGTGAAGAACATTTTAAACCTTTACGGTTTTGAAACCGTTTGCAACTAATAGGGTTAAAAAAAACATAAGTACAGAACTATGCGGTTTTTCAGCTATTTAGAACTAGCATGGTTTCAAACCCGTAAAAAGTAACTTATCTGGGCATTGGAGCTAGGCTTTTCGTTTAGTAATGGGCATTGGAGTAAGGTTGTGGTTGAGTAGTGTTTTATCGAATAAACTGTAAAATGGGGTTTAATTAGCTTATTTCACCTACCGCAAGAAATACTAGACTTTTTTCCGTTAAGTAACTTTACGGTGATCATTAATGCGTGAATGGAAACATGGTATTCTAATAGTCCATGGTCATGATTTGGAGAGTGCAGGATACTAAGAATTCATCATGTGTGGAAGGGAAGGGAGGAAATATTGCTTGATGTTTGCGCAGGGACTCGAACCTTTGTTCTGTCAGTCATGATATTGACACATAGCCCTCTCGGCTGTTATGTATACCCAGTTGAAATGAACTAAGCGGCTTCATTAGGTAAGCCTAGTTGGTGAGATGAAATTCTGGTTGTTTAACCGTATTAGGTGAAACCAGTTAATAAACGATTTTTCTCACTGTTAACAATTTGAATACCATCTTATTTACGGTTATTTGATTATTTTGTTATAATATGGTAAAATAACAATTAAATAAATCGTTATTTAACCATTTTTTCCGAGAAATTTCTGACAGTGCAGAGGCTTCAATAAACAGTCGGGGGGGGGGGAATCTTAACCCAATTGATTCATAAAAAAGACTATTTAATACAATAAAAATATTAAATTCCTAATAAAAACAAAATATATTCATAAAAAATTACTTTCTAAAATATTAAATAGAAACATGTGACCTATACTTCAATTTCCATAACCAGCATAATTAAAGTGTTCCTACATTTATTGAGTCATTTGATTATAAAGTTTTAAGTAATCGAGAAAATACCGACATCTTGTTAAAGTAATTAATATGCATTATTCCGTTAAGAGTTTCACTGTTTCAATAATAGTCCTTCTATAATTCTCTAATCATGGTATTATAATATTCTGTAATTTAGAATTAATCTTAGAAAACCTTAAACATCGTTAGAAGGAAATAGGGAACTGATTCAATCAGCTAATAAGGTGAGATTCAAAATTGTACTTTGCTTTGCACCTTAAACTAGTTTCAGTACACTGTTAGAATTTTCATTCCAAAATTACGGTACAATAATTGGTAGCAGTCTGTCCATCCGATAAACCATAAAGTTTATGGTTCAGAGCATATTTTACCTTTATGGTTTTAAAACCGTTAGCAATTGATAAGGTTAAAATACGATGAATACAATGCGGCTTTGTCACCCATTTACAACTTGCATAGTTTCTAAACAATAAAAATAAAAATTAAACAGACATTGGAGCTCTGTGGGTGCTCCGCCATTTATACGTGAATGATAGTTTCGCATTCTAATAGCTCAAGGTCACCAATTTAGGTATACAGAACATTAGAAACTCTTCATGCATCGAAGGAATGGAGGAAGTATTGTGGTATCAACGCTGGGATTCGAACTCTTGTTCAGCCGGTCATGAGATTTACCGATTAACCCTCTCAGTCTCAACTGCCGTATGTTCCTAGCATCACGGAACTAAATAGTACTTGCAATGAACTAACTAGGCATGTAAGGTAGGCCTAGGTGGCCTGGAATTCTAATTGTTAAACCCTGTTAGGTACAAACAATCTATAAAAATTTTTTATCACACTGAACAGTATGAATATCCTCTTTTTTATGGTCATTTGACTGTTATGGTTGAAAATGATAAAATAACAATTAACTACTTGACCAGTTCAGCCGAGAAATTTCTAACAGTGTACTTTAAATTAATCAAGTAATCAAAATACTTAACAAATTATATTTGATTTCAACATCTAAAAAATAAATTTAAATTGCTTTGCAATCATTTCGGTTAAAAAATGTTTTATCCCCTTAACTAGTTTCAGAAGTATACAAAGTATTTTTAACTTTTCAATGTCTCCCGAGAGGTTCTGTTTGGATGCTTAGTTTCAAAAAATCGTGTTACTATATCGGTTTCTCTAGTGATTTTAGCTTGAAATAGCTCTGTTAAAATAAAAGTTTTCAAACTATTACCATTTTAATGCCACTAACCTTACTTATATTTCTTTCAGAGAGGTAATACTTATCTGCGTATGGAGAAAAAATCTGGTAAAATTATCGTGCTGTATAGTAATGACATTTCCGGTTAAAAAATATAGTTAATTAAACCAAAATATACGTTATTTGAACCATTTATTAGGTAATATTTTTGTTCAAATGATAACTGTTTATCGGTTATTCTGGTTTTCAAAATTATATTTCTTATTTCAAACATTTAGTTAAAGACACAAAACTGAAAAGTAAATTTAACTGAATAATTTTAATACCATACTCTAGAGTATCTTGACAAAATTGCCTAAATTTACCACATTTACTAAATTTTATCTCATATTACGAAACTATATTTTATTGTTATTTTACCAAAATCATTACAACAGCGCTTACGGTAAGGAATATCGAGTTAACTAATTTAAATAAAATTGATGTATACAGTTAAAAGTTTTGTTTAATTGATTATAAATTTTAAATTGAACTATTATGAGCAGGAGATAGCGATATTGAGCTGCCGCTTTATAGCTTTTGTTTTTTAAAATTGAAAATTATTTTTTCCGTATACTTTTATCCTTTATTTAAAATTAAAACCAAAACTGAATTTGCATACAAACTGAAAATATTAATTTATCCTTTTTTATACTTTTTATATATTGACATTTAAAAAAATCAAATACGAAACATGGTATACATTAAATAACGGTAAGTCAGGGTTTAAACTTTTGATTTAAAAATCAAACTTATTTTCCCATTAATATAAACTTCACTATTTTGGGTAAATGTACACTAAATACTGAACTCCATGGCCACTATTATAATTCTGTATGGTAAGATTATTCATTGTATACCTTTAAAATAATGCTATAAAAATATTAATATTCTTAAAAAAAATTGGTCTAACTTCAATGGTAACATTATTACAACAAACGTACCAAAGATTCCATTGAAATTGTGTATGCAAAAGCTTGTTCATATTGCAATTAAAATATATCAAAATATTCAAACTTGAAGTTAAATAGAAACTAGACTTGAGATACTTTTTGAAAACAATGTTTGTATAATGAAAGTAAATTTTATTCTACCTTTTCCAAGATATTGTTAACTAATGAACTAAATATTTATAAATGAATATTCTAACTGTTTTCAAAGATAATCATTTTAATTTTCTAAAATTGAAAAAGGTGTCTAGCTAACGGTTTTTCCAATAAACAATTCGACAATGCGAAGACTAACCATCTTTAGATCGAATAATGCTGCACTTTTCCATCTGTATAATGAAGACGATGCATAGATTGCGTGAAAGGACGAAGAAAATAGGTTGTAGCCAGGCTTGAAAAAGTGCCAAAAGAAAATGACATTTAGGTTAAGATTAAATATTCAAAATGATTGCCTTCATTGTTTGAGGTGAAAAGGAAAACTAAAATATATGCAAAACTACATTCTTGTTTCAAAGACTTCGCTAAAAACCATTTTAAACGGTGTTATAGATCACGATTTTACATAAAACTTACACAAAGAAAAACATTCAGGTAAAATTACCGCATGGTATGTTAATTACATTTCTGGTAAAAAAAATATAAATCTGGTTTATAAAAGTAAAAAGTGTATGCCATATAAGCCATTTATTTGGTAATTTTTCTGTTTACAGTTTACCGAAAATTCTGTTAAATAAATAAAGCCAGAAAAACGGTAAATTTTACCATATTCTGGTAGTTTTGACCTTACATTTTTTAACAGTGTAGCAAAGGACAAGCTCAAAAAGAATATAAACTTAATATATATATATATATATATATATATATATATATATATATATATATTATATATATATATATATATATATATATATATATATATATATATATATATATATATATATATAGTCGGGAATTCTCTTTTTCTTTTTAAAAGTATCAATATCATACAAACAATTTTGAAAATGTAAAAAATCAGAAATTCTATTTCGGAATTAATTTTAAATTATTTTTAACAAATTACAAATTTTTTGCAAGTTTTACAAGAAGATAGAATAAGAGAGAAACTTTTACTCACATTAATAAAACAGCATTTTTATTATTAATTTTATTTATTTGGGAAAATTTACTTTTTTGTGAAAAATCTAAAGAAATAATAAATATTAATTTTAAATTAAAAATAGTAGCATTGCATTATTCAAGCAAGGTTATGAGGCGTTCATGCATTAATATTAATTATTTAACGAATCATTGCATAATTAATATGTTTCAGAGATGCGTAATAATAAAAAAAGAAGTATGCATCGTGATTCATAATACCTGAGTTATGGAAAAGTGGAAATAGCACATAAGATATGTCATTCGCTACGCACTTTTTTTTATTTATTCTAAATATCTATTTAACTTGCTCTTCTTAAGAAATGTAGCTCACAAATATTTTTTTTCTTAAATTTTAGATTTTGAACGTTATAAGCGTTTTATATCGAATCTCTATTTTGGCTTTAAAGTTTCTTTTCTTGATCTTTCAGGAGGAAGTATCAGTTAAAGAAAAGGAATTTAAAGTCGAAAATTCTAAATTCAAGCATTTGATTTTTATGCAATTTTTTAAAGAGAAAGTACAGATGAAAAATCAACTGAAGATGAGTACAAAAATCAACTATAAATACATTAGTTAAAATGTTAAAAACTTTTTATTTATATATAAATAAATTAATTAGATTTTAGAAATAATTAAAAATATAAATTAAAAGACAAGTTAATATAAAACCCTAAAACATTTTCTTCATGTTAAGAGTTTTTCAAAATTAACCGTATTTGTTTAGAATGCAATATAATTATTTTGTTACAGTAAGCTAATGAAGGTAAGTATTTTTTTTTAGATTTTTTAAAAGATTTGTCAGCTATGCATGATGAAAAAATTACCAGTTTACACTGAGAAAAAAATATGGTCAAAACTACCAGAGCATGGTAAAATTTACCGTACTTCTGGCGTTATGGGAACACAAAAAATGCTCGGTAATTTTTAGCTAAGTGCTTTGGTAAATATTTTGATAAAATTGAAAATAAAATATGGTATTTTAATGTGTGATAAAAATTAGTAATATGATAAAATTTGATAATTTTATCATACCTTAGGACAGGGGTGTCAAACTCAAAAGCAGACTTGGGCCAAATAAACAATGTTTAACTTTATGTGGGTCTCAAAAAAAAGTTAAGAAAAAAATCAGTGTTTACTGAAACAAATACTTTTATTTTGAATAGTACATTGTAATCAGCATATATAAAGTAAAATTATTGTTTGACATCTCTTTTCTGCTACTATATTTCCTATTTCGGGAGAAATTTTATTGGCCGAGACTACTTTCAAAATTAACCTAACGAGAGCTATTAATATGGTTTCGGACAGGAGATTTATTTTCATTCATAACAGAAAAAAAATTGCTCCCACTGATAAGTACTTCCAAACATGGAAATAATTTCATATGCGAATTTTCGAGAATTTTCAAACCTTGCCGGTAATTATTTGTAAAATTCAGGCATACCCACTTCAATGAATTTTGTCTTCAAATTTGAGTCGCACTGAATCTCAATCACTTCCATTTGCATATTACTGGGTACTGAGTCTATATTTATTGAGAAAATCGAAGAAAACAAACAAAATTTGTCTTCCAATGAATTAAAATCTTTAAGCCTTGTTTCAAATTCTGTTCTAAGATTCGAAATTTTTTCTGCGTATTTTTGATAAGATGCAGTATCCCTGGAATGGCAGGTGCCGCAAACCAATTAGAATTTTACATTTTCGCGTGTACAATTTAAAATGATCCGTATAGTTTATAAATAAAGTATATTATAATTTTATATGCTAGTTTAATTTCTTATTCACATTTCTATTTTATTTTTACTTTGCGTTGGATATATTGACAGGGCCGCAAAAATGTTCAACTCGGGCCGCGAGTTTGACACCCCTGCCTTAGACCATTTGCATAAAGAACATTTATTCGGTTAAATTTACATTTCAGATTTGTATTTTTTACTATATGTATGGTAACTAGAATTACAATTTTGGAAACCAGAATTTTCTGTTAAAGTCTTAATATATAAACGGAAAAATTGCTATATTAATGGTGTAAATACCGTATATTTTGGTTCAATTATAAGAATTATGGTTCTTATACCAAAAAATGTGATTACGATACAATAAGGTAATTTTTACTAGCATTTTTTTTCTTTTTTATTGAATACAAAATAAACTGTATCAGACCAATCAACTAAATTTACTTTTGGAAGATAAAAGAAGAACACATTATAACTTTAAAAAAAATTATTATTACGTAAATCATATTTTAATATATGGCTAATTTGTCTTTAACTATGGTCTTATTGAGAATATATTGCAAATGTATATTAATTATTGAGAATATATATTATATCATAAAGCAATTGTTTTCTTAAATCATGTAACAGCTTTTGTCATGAAAAAAACTCAATCGATCAGTTTAATTTTTTTCTACATAACTTAGAACCGTATTCTATTCTGAAATTAATATTTTCCACCACAGAAAGTTTTGAAGGTTTTAAAGATATCGATTGGTTTTTTTTCAGTATTTCTACAAAATATCTACACTAATATGCTCGCAAAAAAATTCTATAAACTTAAACTCTTTGCACTGCAAAGTGGAAAATCAATTTTAAGAAAAATTGAAAAAGTAAACCAAATAATTTCAAAGAAAACACTGTGTTAACTCAGCTGTTAAGAAAAATTTAAGGAAGACATTTTATCCCTCTAGGTGTTTTAAATACAATTTGTCCCATAATGATTGCTTAATTTCTAAATAAATTGATTTCTATTAATTATGTTGAGAGGGAAAGTTGTGAAAAAATAATGTATTAACTAACTCCAGATGTTTAACGTTCACTGAACTAGATTCTATTCATGAAGTGCAATATTTAAAAGAGGTTGGTAATGCGTTTCTGGTTAAAAAAATAATTCTGGAAAAAATTCTGGAAAAATTATCTTACTGAATGACAATGACATTTATTATTAAAAGAAAACTGTTATTCTGGGTAATAAAACCTAAATATAAGAAATTCAGACGAGTCATTTGGTAATTTTTCTATTCATATAGTAAGAGTTTACCGGAAATTTTGTAATTCAAAATTGTAGTTCTTTTTTACCACCTATTTAGTAAAAAATACAAACGGAAAACTCAATTTAACCGAACAAATAGCTTTTTTGGCATTCTTTAAGGTATCATAATAAAATTACCAAATTTTTTTCACATTTACCAAATTGTATCACACATTATAAAACCATATTTTATTGTTAATCTTACCATAATCTTTATAAAAGGTCTAAAGAATTAGCGAGCTTTTTAGTGTTTTCAAAGAGTCAGAAACACGCTAAGTTTTACCATATTCTGGTATTTATGACCATAAGTTTTTCCGAAATGTAGAAAACTATATTTGTAAAAGTAGCACCCCACCTTTTATTATATTAGACAATGTCTATGTGTATAATGTCTATATGTTTGACTGTTTAATGTCTACCATAAAAATAATTTCATTTTTGACTTTAAAAGAGAGCGTTTTTTTGTGCTATTGCTATTAGTTTTGTAAGAAGATTAATTTTTTTTCAATTTGAATCAAATTCAAACTAAATCAAACTCCAAAACACTATAAAAATTATTAATTGTTAAGCATTTATATTTACTAGTAAAATATTTTTATGACACATAAACCACTTATATATAAATTGAATATATTTATAACCGAATAAGAAATATTAGTTAGTTTCAGAATTGATAAAAAAAATCAAAAATCATGGGGAAAAAATAAGTCTCACTTTCCATTCGACAAGCCCCTTTATATTTATTTTAACTTATGATTTCATTACTAATCTGATAGTCTTAATTTCATTTTTCTATTTTTCTTTTTATTACTCGACGAATAAGTTATGGTTTTTATGGTTTCAGACTTTATTAACGAAAAGATTTCTACTTCGTCAATTATATCATAAACTCAAGTATTTAAACTCGTTAAGTTTTTGTATTTCAAAATATTTAAAAAACTTATTCGGCACTAATTTAAAAGTTTCTGATGCTGTTTACTACATTAAGAGGAATAAAGTTTAACAATAATTCCAAAAAATTCATTTTGTTTAGTCTTCAACATTTTTACGAAAAAATTAGATATTTTATTGCTTTATGCAGCAGACTTTGAAGTGTGCTTTAAAGTAGTTGAAATAATGTCCATTGCTTATGCAAATACGGGTATATTTTAAAGGTTTTATCTACTGAGAGGAGTCGATAGGGCACATACCAATAATGCTAAAACTGACCTTTTTTTATGTATCTTTTTTCAAGAAAACAAGATATAGTTCCGTTTTTTTTCTACAGAATATTTATATATGCATGCTTATACTGTGATAACTGTTAATACATATCTTAGGCAATTTATTTTTAAAAATTATGAACCAGAAACTTTTAATATTTTAAAAAGTTTAATCATTTTTGGAGTAAAAATCTTTCATGACTGAAAAAGTATTCCTGTTAACGCTAAAATATTATCACAGCATACAATTGATGCAATCTCAAATATCCCTAAAAAATTTCAAAGCGATATCATAAGTAATTTCTTAGAAAAGGTACCTCGAAAAAGATCAGTTTTAGCGTTAATGATGTATGCTCTACCGTACCCTCTTAATCAAGTCTAATATAATGCTCATTTATAAAACTAATGAAAATAAAATGACTATTCCAGTAATTTTAAATCATTTTAAATTCTTTAAACACTTATTAAGGGCCTCTAAAATCATTCTAATAACAATTTAGAAAAAAGGCTATGAACTATTTTATTAATATCTTGTCTGTTCGTCAATAATTTTTTAATCTTATGTCACAGGTATTTCTCTTCACAAACATGACATTAAAACAAATATTCACAAAATAAATAACTTTTTAATAACCTTTATGGTTAGAATACTATAATATAGAATATATAATAATAATGCTTAGAATACTACAAATGCGAAGAATAATTTACCTTCTAGAACAAAAATATTATTCAGCATAATACTGCGCTCATACATTATATACTAGTAAATTATTTCACCATCAAATGCATATTATGCCATCTTATAATTATTTAGCCTTAATGCTATTTTATAGTAAAATCTTTAAGTTAAAATACTATTATTTTTCTGAAATGTTTATTTATTAAAATTCGAAGTTTTAAAAAGATTTAGAAGTAAAATATGTGTGTAAGTATTTACAATCATTAAAAGTTTTTTATTCAAATGATTTCCTGGAATTCATAAACATTTGGTATAGTCAGAAATAGAGAACTTAGCGAAAACATCAATAAATGTTTTCCCATTTACACTGAGTAAAAAAGTGTCACCTGGCACTATCGGAACACCGAAAGGATAAATATTTTTACCGAAGCGCGTTGATAATGATTTTGATAAAATTAACAATAAAATATGGTTTTATAAGTTGTGATAAATTTCAGTAAATGTGGTAAAATTTTATCTTGATACCTTAGAGCATGGAGTGAAAAACATTTACTCAGTTGAATATACTTTTCAGTTTTTTATTTTTTACGAAATGTGTGTTTATAAGAACTATAATTTTGAATACCAGAATTTCCGGAATACCGTTACCATATGAACGGAAAAATTACCTAATGAACGGTTAAAATATCGTATAATTTGGTTTAACTAGACATGTTCTATTTTCCCAGAAATATCTTTACCATACACTTCGGTAATTATATCAGATTTTTTTTTCCGTAGGAAATGATTTTAAGAGTATTCTCGAGGACTTTTTAATATTTTTTTTAATAATTTAATTGTATTTCAAATAATATATTTTAGATTGAATTTACAAGTAGGATTCAATAACTTAATCCAGTTTTTTTACAGTTGACGCTTTAAAAAAACCATAACTAAATGAAAACTTTCATATATTTGTAAATTAAATATGTATGAAATAAAATTCTACTTGCGAATCCTATTTCAAATAATTTTTTTACTGAATGCGCGGTAATAAGAACTATGATTTTCAAAATCAGAATATCCGGTAAACCGTTTTCATACCAGCGGAACAATTACTAAATTAAAGGTTTAAATAACTTATTTTTGTGGTTCTATAAGCCAGAATTATGATTCTTTTAACCAGAAATGTCATTATCATACAGAACGGAAATTTTGACAGAATCTTTTTGTCTATGTACAGATGGAAAATAAATGTTTAATTATATATAAGATTGTAAAGAAAATATATTAATTAATGTAATTTTTATTCAAATTCTATTTGCGAATGATTTTTATTATTATCGGATACGTTAAAAGCTAGTTAACATAGTACACTAACAATTTAAAATTTGAGCAAATTTTTAAAATAAATTTACTTGTAAATTATCTGACTATAATAAATGTGTTTACAAATATATAAAGAAGGATTCCGCCGTATGCTTGATAATTATAGAAAGTATTTTTAAAGTTTCAAAATTAATCTTCCTTTGTTTTTCTGCTCTCATCATAATTTCTCTTTTCCAACTGTTTTATCTTGTGTTGCTGATGTTTTTGCACCGTACTCCAAATATAACAAATACCGAAATTAGGCCAAACTTAATATCCGTTTCAATTTTAGATATTTTCTTGGTTGTAACTGATAACACTAATAGTATAGTTTCTTATAAGTCCTATATTTCCGAGCGCTTCTTTCCTCCTACTTCCATTATTTGTTTTTAAAACTAATTTTTAGCTGGTTATTGCTGGTTACAAATATGCTAAAAAATTTGTATTTATTATGTATTTAGCTGGTTACAGATATGTTTACTTTAACCTCATTTTTAATTTACGAATTCTTTTATCCTTTTTCCATATCAGTAATAACGGAAAATTGATTTCTCTTCTTAAAACGTTATATAAATGATTTCAAAAAATTTAAAATGTAATGTGTGTATAGTTTAAAGTGTAAATATATATTGTTTCGAATAGTTTGAAAAAAATCATTTCTACTTATGATGAAGATGCTTATTTTCTCTCTTTTTCATTTAAAGCCGAAATATATTGAAAAAAAAATTTTTTTTCCTCGGGGGGAAAGATTTCTAATGAAAATAGCTTTTGTAAATAAATGTGTGTTGATTATAAGATTTTTGTTCTTATATAGAAGAATGGTGGTGATGAAGGTGTACTTACATAGGGCGTTATACCGACGTATGATATTCTCCAAGAAAGTGTTTTGTGGAGCAACGAGTCCTCTCCTACCCCCGGGCATCTTGACATCGCTTCCCTTATTCTTGCCTCGTTATGTTTTTGCTATGCATCACTATGCCTTAGATATCTTCTGTCATCCCACACGTGTCGAATCCTGCGATCCGACGCTACAGCCATGCTGACTGCGAGAACGGCCTCTTTCTAATCCAATTACAATACCGACTGTGCTTCTCCGCCGAGCCGCTAAGGTTTGCCGCAAAGATCACATTCAGAGCGCCAAAGCAGCTCGCCAATGGTTCCCTATCAATAAACGAGATGGACTATGGCTCGAAAGTTGGGCTCTTTTTGAAAACGTCAATTTTTTTAGCCTTAATGTGACCCACTCGTTATAGCTTAGTTTGAACGTGACCAACAAAAAGGACTTCATGTTTTATAATGAATGAAAAAGAAAGGAGTTCAGAAGTTCATTAACCATTGTAGAATACTGTCGGGTAGACGGGCTGTGAAGAGTACTTATTTTATTTCAGTTTTTGTTTAAGTGAAATTTAATTCATTTACTGTTCATAGCAATACAAAAATACACTGAGAAAAAATACAGTCAAAACTATAATTAAATTTACCATGTTTCAGGCTCTATGGAAACACCAAAAACCTCGGTAATTTTGTCCGAAGAGCTTTGTTATGATTTTGGTTCAATTAACCGTAAAATATAATATGGGATAAAATTTAGTAAATGAGTTAAAATTCAGTTATTTTATCTCGATTTCTTAAGCTATGCATGAAAATTATTTATTCGATTATATTTACTTTCAAGTTTTGTATTTTTTATTAAAGGTTTGGTAATAAGAGCTATATTTTTGAAAACAAGAACTGTTACCATACACTCTAAAAACTGTACCTCTGATTTCAGAGGCACATTTGAATCATTTGTGCCTCTGAATTTTAAGGGCACAACGTACCATTAAAAATTAAAGGCACAATGCACCTCTGATTTCAGAGGCACATTTGGATCGTTTGTGCCTCTGAATTTTAAGGGCACAACGTACCTTTAAAAATGAAAGGCACAATGTACCTCTGATTTCAAAGGCAAAATCAGATGTACCTCTTAACTTGGAAGGTACATTGTACCTTAGATTTTGCTTTTATGTACCGCTCATTGAAACAAGCATTTAGTGGTACCAAAACCTGTTATTTACCAGATTTGAACACATTTTTTTTTACCTATTTGTAATTTGCTAGCACTTTATATAAAAAGGGACTTTCTGTTTGGTTTACACTATTACCAAGATATTAATTATAATAATTCTTAATGAAAAATATTTCTCAATTCTTTGAATATTGGCCACTTGAAAATGATCATTTCAAGGGATTCCATCTAAGGCTTTTTCATGGACTATTATAAAATATGTAAATTTATACCATTTCTTTAATTATGTAGCGTTTAATGATACTTCAACAACTACAATGATGCTTTTCTAATCAGATATAGGTACAAAAAGATAATATTTATTTCTGTTAAGCCAAGTCAATATAATTCATGGATTTTTTTTCTTTTCCAAAAAGCATCCTCAAAATGGAAATTTATTATAAATTTAGATATTTTTTAAATATTTAGAGATTTCATAAAATAGTTTTATAAGGATCAAAAATTAAACACTAAATATCATGAAATCTAATATCTTTTATTTTCACACATAAAGAACAATTTTACATAATTTAGTAACAGTTGCAATATGATGTATACAGTTGCACAAATTTGGAAAACTATAGAATATTTTAAAATGGTAGATGTACATTTTGACAACTTGGATATTTTATAACATGAAATATGATTAAACAAATGACTTAACAAATGTAAAATAAAAGATTTCTTTCCATTGAAATGAATTTTTTTAAAATCCAGATTTTGGCGAAACATATTAACCCGTTAGGCGCCATCATTCCCATTCTGGGAACATTTGCTTTCAATTTTTTTAGAACTAACTGTACTTAATATTATTTAATCGATGATTTTATTTGAGCTCAGAATATATGAAAAGCCTTCTGCAATTTTTTTGGAAAGCTTGTTTCAGAATTTTTTTTTTATTGTATTTTAAAAAACGTGAAATTCTGCATTTTTGCCCCAATCATTAAACATGCATTTGTTTTATAAATATTATTAAAATAAAAATTACTTTCGTGCTTAAACTTGATTACAACAATCGGATATAATTCTCTTTTCTATAATTCGAATTTCGATGTCTACAGTATTTCTTAAAATGTCCTATTTCACCACAATCGAAACATTCACGTTCAGATCTGAATTTCTTCACAATACTTGGCGAATTCCATTTCTCATTAAAATTTTCTTTCTGGTGATCGTTATTACACGGAATAGCTTGTGGATCATACTGAAAATTGGCAATGAGATTTTCTTTAAAGTAATAATAATTATCATCATAAATTTCTGACCTTTCAGCAGGAATAAGCTGTAAAGCACACGAAAACCAAAGATCGAAATTCACACTAAATCTCTTCGCTTTCTGTTCAAAGAGTTCGAAGTACCGTCGAATTCCACACTTCTTGGCATCAATTTTAAACATCTCATTCACTAATTTTTTCTAAAGTAGGAAATCCTTAAAAACAATAATATTTGTCACCAATTCTTTCAAAAACTTAATAAAACATTTCTGGAACGGATCCCACCGCTGCCACCAATTAATACATAGCTGTAGCGTATCAAGCTATATTAAAGAACTGTTCAGTTTTTTTATAAAAACATTTATTTCACACCACAACAAATACAATAACAAATATAAAGTACCCGTAACGGGATAGTTAAATCTTATAAAGGAAACTAGAAAAAGTGCCCGTAGCGGGATATATGAAAACTCACCCGTAATGGGATAGATAAAATATCATAAAACAAACTAGATAAACCTGTAACGGGTAATATGAAAACTCAAATTCCACACAAAACTAATTCTAAAAAATCAACAACTTTCTGGTGTTCTAATTTTATCGTTTGCTTTTATTATTTGTATTTCGTCATAAAATATTTCATTGATGTGCGCATGCGCTTCTTCTCCGTTACATCGTACCGAAGAAAAAAAGGGAATCCCATTTGAGAGGCACAGGGAACCGGTAAAATCCTTTCGTACCGCGCATTGACTCGCGTTTGCTTTAGTGCCTTTCATTTCTTGTGGTGCCTCTCATTTTTAAAGGCACATTAGTTATGTGCCTCTAACGCGAGAAAATAAAGGGTACATTTAGCTTGTGCCTTTTATTTAAGAGGTACAGTTTTTAGAGTGTATGAACGGAAAATTTACCAAGTGAATGGTTTAGAAATACCATATATTTTTGTTTTATTATCAGAATTATACTTCCGTTTCTGTAAATGTCATTACTATACAGTACGGTAATTTTACCAGATTTTTTTCCACCATGTGCTTTTTTTTTGACAATTCATTTTAAAAGTAAGAAAAATTAGATAGCAAATAATATTTATTACTATCATTTCCGTTCCAATGTAACAATAATAAGCATGGCATTAAATAATGCGTTTTTTAAGTTGAAACTTTCAAATCCTATTTGCCTTTTAAAATCTTTGTATTAAAATTATTATCCAAATTTAAAACTTAATTCCGATTTGGTTCCCCAGTTTTAATTTTAAAATCAGAAGCTAAACATTTTTTAAAAAATTAGAAATATTTTAAGATATTTAAAAGTTAGATTCCCATATTTTATGTATTTATATTCTTCCACAAAAGTAAACTTTTAATGAATGAAGTATTCAATAAGCAAGAAAAGAAAAGTCTTTTGAATAATAGCTCCAGAATTCAACTCTAAGTAAATTAAAATAAGTACAGAAGTGTAAGAAAATTTATATAATTTTCAATGGGCTAGTGGAAGTAGTGGGCCATTATTGAAGACAAGAAAATGGAAATATCATTGAGTCATTTTGGACTTCAATATCATTAGGACTAAAGCTTTCCCCTTTGCTAATGAAGCTTCTTTTAGACCGGAATTTTAAGTATCAAACATTATGGATAAAAAATTTAAAAAACAAATACCTTTCTGCATGAGTTAATTAAATTACTAATGCTGATAACAAAGTTGCTTAAAAAATGAAATCTTTTAGAAGCAAATAGCAGGTATGAGGCTATAAGCAATAAGCAAAATTTGTGTTATGATTTTTTATTTAAATTAAAATAACTCCAAAAATATTCAAGAAAAATTAATGTCAGCAAGTACAATGGCAAGTACCTTTGTATTTATGGATAATGGATCAGATTTTGCGGTTACTTTCATATTATCTAATTTTCCTCACTTTTGCTCACTTATTTTGTGGTAACAAAAATAATAGCAAAATTTTTATTACTTTGATCAAAAATTCAACAGACTATCGATAATGTTTAAGGATTCTACCAACACCCCAGATTGGAAAAGGAAAGGTGAGATATACCTGAAATATATTCGCTTGAGACAAAAACAATTGTCAGCATTTCATACGAAAATTATGTTTCAATATAAAACAGTTTGAAATATTATTTTCTATTACTCGCGAGGATATTATTTTTAAAAAAAGGGAGCATCGAATATTTTAAACCATTTGATTTCCTCTTAAAATAAGCACTTTCAAAAGTTGACTTTTCTAATCTTATTTTTAAAAAAATAGAAAGTAACTCATGTAAGTAGAAAGGAAAAAACCTTTAAAAATCATCAAATTTTGCGACTACAATATCTATTTTACAATATTAATATGGACAAAACTAGTTCAACAAAGTGCTTTTTAATTTAGTTGCCTTTTTACTGCAATTTAATTTTCTCAATTACACTGTTAAAAATTTCTCAGAAAAATTGCTAAATAACAATTTATTTAATTGTTATTTTACCATATTCAAACTGAACAGTCAAATAGCTATAAATAAGATTATAATCAAACTGTTAACTGTGAGAAAAACCGTTTATTAACTGTTTTCACCTAATACTTTAAAAAACCAGAATTTTATCACACCAATTAGGTTTACCTAATAAAGGCACTTAATTCCTTTCAGCTGGGTACATATTATAACAGAGATGAGTAATCTGTCTATCTCATCACTGACAGAACGGGGGTTCGAGTCCCAGGGTTAACATAATATTCCCTCCATTCCCTTCAGCACATGAAGAACTTCCAGTGCCACGAAGCCCTCAGTTTGTGACCCTGGACTATTAGAATACGATTCTCTCATTTACGCATAGATGGCAGAACCATAAAGCTTCTTAACACAAAAAAACTAGTATTTCCCATAGCTAACACAACTAGATAAACTAAATAAACCACAAACCCCAGTTCATTTGATAAAAGACAGCTCAACCACAACCTAACTCAAATGCCCATCACCTACAGAAAAGCTTAGCTTTAATGTCCAGTTAAATTTCCTTTGTACGGTTTTGAAACTATGCTAGATGTAAATGGTTAAAAAACCGTATGTTTTTTTTAATTATTTTTCAACCATACTAGTTGTAAATGGTTTCAAAACCTTAAAGGTAAAAAATATTCTTTAACGTATTGAACGCACGAAAAATTTAAAATTATTTCGACTTTTTATGAAACTTAATGAAGTTCTCATTGAAGTAATTCTTTTACAGTCTTATCTCAAGTAATGTTAATTATTTGCAAGGATTTCTGATTTTTTTTTAATCATTTCATAAATAGGACTACGAATAAAATAATATGGTTATTTTTCTAAAAAATTAACTCCGTGAACTACAAAAGTCAAAAAATGTAATGAACAGAAGTCGAAAATTCAATCTAAGGCTACGTTTATTCAAATTTGCTCCGAAAATAAGGCATCTTTTTTAAGTTGTTTTTTTCTCTAAATTAAATAGTTAACATAAAAAAATAACAATGATTTTATTTCTATATAATACTATATGAATCAAAGACATATTACAGAATTGAAAAATTTATGAAACTTTAAGAGTAGAAAATATTTTTCAGGAATTAAATATTTTCACTGTTGCAAATTTCATTAAATAAATATTAAGACAAAAATTATTGATATAAACAAATTATTATGTGTTGTTAATTACTTTCAATAAAACAGTTTACTGTTTGTTTTAACTATATAGTTTGTACTATTTTTATGTACCTTTCTCAAAATGAAAGTAATAATTAGGTATGTTCTAATAATTAACTATTTGAGGTGAAACTATAATGATATATTATGCTTGTTTGCTTTTTAAATAAATTGTATGTATTTTTATATTAAAACAATTAATGTAAAACAAATACTATGTGTTGTTATTCATTTTTAAAAAATTATAGCACAAGTATATAATATATTCGATTTTAAAGCTAAATTCAAAAAAATAGCTTCTTTACTTTGCTTCTTACTTTTTATTATATATCAGAACAGTTATTTTTCCTTTGAAGTAAACTCCACAGATACATTAAACCAACACATTTTTTTAGAAAAATCTTGTTTTTAGACCGAAAGGTTATATAAATTACTAAAAAAATTCAGACAGTTAAGAATTAAGCTAGAAGTGAGTATTAATTACGATTATTTATTGACTGGAATTCTGGAGTATCTAAAAAAACCGAACACCTATTTTCTACTAAAACATTTGTTTTATTTTATCTTCACTGGCAACTTAATTTATTGAGATTAATTTCATTTTCAAAGTTTTTATAACACATTTTTAAAAACATCCAAAAATATCCTCTTTTAACTTTTAACTTATTTAACAAATTTTATTTTATTTTTCTCATGATGTAGGCGTATATTTTTAAAAATGAAGTTCCTTTAAATGAAACTTTTTCCAGAAAGTATTTAAATATAACATTTTGCATCTTCTATTATAGAATCTCCATTGTGCCATGTTTTTAACAGGCATTTTATAATTAAAATGAAAAGGCATTCATAATCCTTAAATACCTTAAAACTAAACAAACTTCTCAACATACACCGATACATAATCTATTCATATATCCACTGCATGGCGTCGAATGCGGAACAAAAGATATTTTTCATAATTTTCCTTCTGATGAAATTTGAATAGATTTATTCGGTTATTTAAGAAAAAAGTAATTAGAGTTTTAAAAGGGAATCTTGAAATTAAATAAAATTACATCAAATTACAAACAGAAACAAAGATTCTTAACTATAGATTACTGAGACCCTAGGGATAAATAATTTCACTTGCTGAAATAAATTTGTTAATTTGAATAACAAGGTACTATCTTCTTTTTTTTTTCAAAAATATTAAATTTATAATTTAGAAAGGAAATAATATTTAGTCGTTTCTAATATCCATTATCACGCTAACTTTCTATATTATGTAAAAAGAGCTTTTTAAAGTGTGAATAAATTAATCTGCAGCAAATAAGTTATCAAATGTCAGTTTTATTTTAAAAACAATTACTTTTTATTTTTATTTAAAAATTAGGAATATATTCGTGTATGTATTCGTAAAATTAATATTTGAAGCTTGGCTTTATAGAAAAAGTAAATTATTTCCATATTACTTAATTATTACGTTTATTTCATTTTCTTAAAAATTTAAAATCAGGTACGTTTTCCTCATTTAGGGAATTTTTTTTCCGTATTTAGCATAGATATTATTTTTTTACATTTCAAAGTGCTTAATATATACTGCACGGAGAAAAAAAGTATCGTAAAATTACCGTGCTGTACGGTAATGACATTTCTAGTAAAAAAAAATTAAAACCAAAATAAACGGTATTTGACTCATTCGTTTCGTTATTTTCCCCATCTTATCGTAACAGTTTACCAAAAATTTTAATTCAAATTACACTTCTCACATTTAGAATAAATACAAAACTGAAAAATAGATCAACCATTTAAATGGTGTTTATGCCATGCTTTAAGGTATCATGATAAAATTACTAAATTTCACACTACTTACCAAAATTTATCGCATATTATGCAATCATATTTTATTGTTACTTTTACCAAAATCATTATCTAAGTGCTTCGATAAAAATTACGGAGATTTTCGGTGTTCCCATAGAACCAGGAACAATGGTCAATCTAACCATATTCAGATAATTTTGGCGATGCCTTTTATTCTCAGTGTAAAGTATGGTCAAACATATAAAAATTGACAAATACATATAGGTAAGAAGGCAACATTATACAGTTTTTCAGCCAAATTGTACCAGAATGCTATTTTTCCCAATTATTTGAAAAACACCTTATTTTGAAAGATATTTCCGGTATATAAAAAACAATAGAGCGTGTAAATTACGTTGAGTAAAAAAATCAGTTTACGATTTTAAGAAATAAAATACCTCTTTCTTCGAAAAATATATCTGATTTAAGTGCTAGAACTTACATTTATTTAGATAAGGAACCATAACACAAAATTTTATTTAAGAACATCCAACACCACTGCACATACAAAATTTGCAGCAACTAAACAAACAAGCTCTTTAAATCTGATTTTAAAGAAAAAATGTGAATAATTAAATGTATTGTAATTTTTCACATTAATCAAATATTTTAAGTTTTACACGTACTTTTTATTTATTTAATAATGTAAAAAATATTTTTATTGTTCGAAAGGTTCTTCTCAACTCTTATATCTACAACAAACTACAAAGGTAAACGTAAAAGTACTTTCTTCAACGTAAAACTAAAATCTTTGTTAGCATGTTATTATTAATAAATCATCTGATATTTTTATCTGTATCAATAATATAGAATAGATTTTAAAATTTTTCAGTTTATGACAATATTTCTTAATATTTTAGTTTAAACCAACCCTGTTCCTCCAGTGTATGGGTTGTGCGAGGGGTTTATAACCCCTTCTTGTCAATCTTTTCTCTTTTTTCCTGAATCCCTAATTGTTAAAAACGGGCAGAAATTCAATCAACCTGTCAGGAAAATGGATATGATTATTTTTCCATTGAATATACTAACTATTTTCAAGAGTGGATCTTTGAGAAATCTAGTTAGCTTTATTGATGCATATAACATTGACGTACTAACATTGCAAGAAATTCGGTTGACTGGTCAAGTGCATCTTCGAAACTAAGAAGTGTCATGTTTATCATAGATGTCAAGATAAACAACATATATATGGTACAGGATTCATTGTGAAAAAAAGAGCTAAGAATTATGTCCTTAAATTCAAGTCTGTTAATGAAAGAATTTGTTAATTTTAGCTGAAAGGGAGACACTGTAATGCCAATTTAATTCGTGTTCGTACATTAACCGAAAACAAAGAAAACTCTTACAAGGAAATTTGTATGATTCCTTAAAAAATACTTATGAGAACTACCCACAAAGTGAAATAAAACTTCTGATTGGAGATTTCGATGCAAAAATTGGAAGTTACTATTTTATGAAGCCTAATGTTGGAGAACAAAGCTTACATCAAGTAACTAATGTATATAGAGAATTTTTGAAAAACTTTATCATTGCAAATAAATTACTGATTGATGGCCCAATATTCCTGCATAAGAATATTCATAAAGCAATGTGGAGGTTACCCGATGGAAAGACATGCAACCAAATACACCATATTTACGGAAATTGGACACCGAAGTAACTTACTGGATGGGTGATGCTACTGAGGAGCAAATGTGGAATCAAATCACTTTTTGCTTTTGTTAAAAATTAGATGTCTATTAAAGAAGTCATTCTATCGTAGAAAAGAAAAACCGCATAGGAAGTTGGCTGTTACTGAACTCCAAAATCCAGAAATTTTGAGCCTTTATGAGAGTAAATTTAGAACGAATTTACAAGCAGGTCCTACTGCTGGACAGGAGAGTAAAAATGACAGGAAAATACTCAAACAAATATAAATGACATTGCAAATGAAACCTTACCCAACGAGAAAAGGAACAAGAAAAAAGATTGATCCGATTTAGAGTACACCTTAGCTACAACCAAGAAAATAATACTTGCAAATTGATGATCAAGAAGTATAATATACGAGAAACTGAAAAAAAAATATAAAAACCTAAGAAGGCAGGATAAGCAATCACACAAAGAAAAGAAGTGACTTTTCCTTGAAGAACAGTATAAATAAATTAAACATCTCCAGTCACAAAAATAATGTAGAAAATATTATCAGCTGATTAATAAAGATAGAAGAAAATTTAACCCAAATATACTCGTTTACAAAAATAAAGGTAAGCTCTTGAATGATAATGCTTGAATTGCTGGAGGGAACATTTTAAAAATCTAAAGCATGGTAAAGGTATTTTAAACATGGACTACAGAACTGGGTTTTCCTCTTTACACTAGTCAAAAAGAGCAGGAGTTGGAAGCCCAAGCACTTTACGAGGTTGGATCAACAATTTACCGATATTGGTCTGCTGGCCTTGATGGGAATAACACCAAACTTTAAAAAGCTTATGAACCATAACTAAATAAAACCATCTTTATTATAGTATGAAGAGCTTAAACAACGGAGCAGATAATCATTGAAAGGGATGAGGGCTTGAGAAGGGTTATAAGCAAGATTGCTGCAACTATCACGAAATAAACCTTTTAAACTCTATCTTTAAATTTTTTCAAACATCCTTCACTATAAACTATTACAGCATGTTGAACTATTACAGCAATATTATTAGGAGTTGTCAATGTGGATATCTTAGAATTCGGCCAGCTACTGATCAAATAAATTCTTTGGGACAGATACTGAAGAAAACAAAAGAATTCAGTATCTATACATACGATCTCTTAATCGATTTTAAAGCTGCGTATGACAGCATTATTTGACAGAAACCTTACAAAACAATGGAACAGTTTGATATACCAGCTAAACTAATTAACCGGACAAGAACTACACTTTAGAGGGTAAAGTACAAAGTGAAACTAGGGGAAAGACTTTTCTGCCGTCTTCTATACAGATAGAGGATTGCGACAGAATGATGCTCTGTTGCGCCTACTGTTCAACTTGGCCCTAGAAAAAGTTATCAAATTGCCTAGTCTCACAGCCAAAGAAACCATCTACCAGAAAACTTTACAAACCTTGGAATTTTCAGATTACATCACCTTAGTTGATAGATCCAGAAAATTTGTCTAGAGGTATTCAATTTATTAGTTGCTGAGGCTGGTATATAAGGCCTATAAATAAACGAAGGAAGAAAGATACAGACAGACTTTCCACGATACAAAATTCGATACATCCCACGATGCAAAATTCGATACGATACTTCCCACGATAAACTTAACAGGTCGAGATAAACTACAGGCTCACCACATATAATAAAGGCTATGTCCTCAAAAACCAACTAAAATCTAAATTTAGTCTATCATAAAAGCAAAAATTAGCATCTATATAACACTAAATCAACCTATTCTGCTTTAAGGGAAAAAATTCTGGCCATTAAACAAGTTACATGAACATAAATTATTGACCTTTGAACGGAAACTCTGAGGAAAAACATTTGGTACAGTCCATGAGAAAAATAGCTGGATGTCCAACTTAGAAATTTATCAAAAGCACATTGATATATGAAATGATATTGATAAAGTCATAAAATGAGATTGACCTACAATAGCTTAGACATTTATTCCAATCTGATAATACAAACACTGTAAGAAAGCTCACTTTTATTAATTTCATGGAAAATAGAAAACTAGGAAGACCACCAATTAAGTAACTTGACTCAGTGGAGCAAAACGTTCATATAGTAAATAAGGGAAACTGGAAGGGCTTTGCTAGGGATAGAAACAGACGGCAAAGCCTTCTTGAGACGGCCACCAGCTGAAACAAGCTATAATGCTTTAAAAGTAGATTTTATTTATATATGAATTTTTGATGATTAATATGAATTTTGATATGATTTAATATGAATTTTTGTTAAGGAGAAATCAATTATAACAGTGAAATGAACCCAATATACAGATAATTATTGTTTATTTCGAAATATGTGTATCCTGAGGAGAATTTTTACGTTTTCCCTTTTTGCTTTATTCTATTTTCTAATTCTATTATTTTGCTTATATATATATATATATATATATATATATATATATATATATATATATATATATATATATATATATATATATATATATATATATATATATATATATATATATATATATATATATATATATATATATATATATATATATATATATATATATATATATATATATATATATATATATATATATATATATATATATATATATATATATATATATATATATATATATATATATATATATATATATATATATATATATATATTTATATATATATATATATATATATATATATATATATTCGGCAAATACACCGAAGAGCCATTACATTATGACCACCCTGCTAATGACATGTAGGACCACCTTTGGCCCTCAAAACTGCTAGCACCCGCCGTGGCATTGATTCCACAAGGTGCTGATAGGTAGTCTGAGGTATCTGGTACCAAGCGCTCACCAACTGGTCCTGCAATTTCCTAACATTGCGAGGGGGTAGCGTGGCTGCACGATTTTGATTTTCCAAGTAGGACCACAAATGCTCTTTTGGATTAAGGTCAGGTGAATTTGGGGGCCAATACATGACTTGAAATTCACTGGAATGTTCCTCGACGATTCGACCCTTATGACATTATCCTGTTGGTAAACACCATCCCCCGCAGGAAAAACTGTTGCCATGAATGGGTGAACCTGGTCTGCAACTATGCTCAAGTAGCTTACAGACGTCAGGGATTGTTCTATGAGGATTATGGGTCCTAATGTGCCCCATGAAAACCTGGTCGAGAGAAACCATGAAAACCTGGGCGAGCCCATTGTTATAGATGGAGGGTGGTCATAATGTAATGGCTCTTCGGTGTATAGATATATACAAAACATTCTATATCAAACATTATAAAAACAATATCAGTGAAGTTAATATTTGTTAAGAAAATATTTGTTACCTTTTTTTAAAGAAATATTCCCTGCAAGTTGTGTAATCAAGTTAACAGACAATTTCACTATTTTTCCATTAAAACTGGACATAATCCTACAGTTCTTATCACCCCTTATTTGTCATACTGCAAAGACGAAATAGCACATTATATATTAGCCAGAAGTTCCTCATTAAAGGTATATGAATTGCACTTTTTAAAATTTTTCTTCTTCCTATAAATCATTTCAAGAGAAACTGAATTGAGAAACTCTTTTTCTATTAAAAAGTTTGTTTGAAAATTAAATTATACGCAGAAAAAGAATTTCCCTTTTACCACATTCCCTAACACTTTAATAAGAATTCCACCCACGATCCATGACTTACCGATTTATCCCTCGCATTTCTAAACAGCCCCATATGGGTAGTTTGTTTCAATCCCTACAGAGATATTATGAGAAATAAGGCGAATTCCAAGAGACATTATTCGGTGAAAATTTGAAAATCTCAAAATGATTTGCGATGTTTTCGTCTAATTTATTTGAAACAGTCTGTTGTAAATTATCGGATTTAATTTAGATTTTTCTCAGTTTGAAGTTAGATTTTTTTTCTTTGTGCAATAACTACTTATTTGGAGAGAGTATCGATAATTTCTCTAAATTTTATTTTTTCATATTGCTTAGGATTTTTGCCACCTAAAAACATTAAGAACCTTTAATACTGATTTATTTTTAATCTCAATATCAATTCTAATATTTCTGCGATTTGTTTGGGTTCAATATATACTGTTACAATTTTCATTCTAAAATTATGGTAAAATGACCGACAGCAGTCTTCCCATCAGTCCGAAAGCCGACAGCAGTTTAAACATAAAGTTTACAAGGAAAAGAACATTTTATACCTTTACGGTTTTGAAACCATTTACAACTAGTATGGTTTCAAAATTATAAAAAAGAAATTAAACTGGAAAAAAAAATACATTGAAGGTAGGCTTTTCGTTTGGTAATGGGCATTGGAGTTAGGTTGTGGTTGAGTTGTGCTTTATCAGATGATCCGTGGAATGTGGTTTCCTTATCTGGTTGTTTCACCTAGCGTAAGAGATGGGAAATACAATAGTATTTTGCGCTAAGCAGCTTTATGGTGCTGCCATCTATGTGATAATGATAGTACTGCATTTTAATAGCTCAGGGTTACACTTTGGGGGAATGCTGGACACTGAAAACTCTTCATTTGTTAAAGGGAATGGAGGAAATTTTATTTTGTCAAGGCTGGGACTCGAACCTTCTATCAGTCATGAGATTGTCAAATCAGCCCTTTCGGCTATTTGTACTCAGCTGCAAAAAAGTAAGTGGCTTCATTAGGTGGGCTTAGTTGGTGCGATAAAATGCTGGTTTGTTTAATTATATTAGGTGAAAGCAGATAATAAATGGTTCTTCTTACTGATAACCATCTTATTTATGGTTATTTGACTGTTTTGTTTGAGTATAGTAAAATAACAGTTAAATTAATTGTTATTTAACCATTTTTTTAGAAATTTCTGACAGTGTGCATTCAGAATATTCTGCTATTAAATGACAACTAGTATTTTCTACACGGTTTTATTGAAGCCAAATATCTTTAGATATTAGAATCATCGCCAAAATTGATTTTATATCTCCCGCAGAACAAAAATGTCTAAAAATATTATATAAGAAAATCGGGGATTTAAAATAAAACACCTAAACTGTAAGTTGAGATTAAATTAAAGTAATTTGAGTTAAATGAAATTTAACTTGATTGTGACACTTTTTTCTCTTTTTGTTAATTATAAAGTATGAACATGAATGAGTGTAATAGAAGTATCTATAAAAATACAACTTATATTCTTTAAAAAACGAAATTTTGCCTATTTTTTTCGACAACTGTCCAACCGATTCCCATGAAATTTCCAATATAGCTCTTAAAACTACATATTCGAATTTTTTAAATTTTTAATGTTAATTCGAAAAGTGTTCAGCCAATAAAATAATAAATATTTGAAAGAAAAAAACTATGATTGAGCACACGAGTTTTACAATACTGAAAGAAATTTGATTTATGAAAGCAATTCAAAGAACGCGAAATTCAAAATTAAGATTTAATAGACTGAAATTTTCAACATTATTTTTTAACAAAACTACTTGGGTGTCATTTTCTGGACTGTAGCTGCTTTTCGTTTATTATAAAGTTCCAAGAAATAAAGGTTTGCTTCTATTTACTTATTTATTTTGACACAGCTTTAATGTTTTCCGTGACTAAAATAAAATATTGGAGCAAAAGTACAATTGGATCATTACACCAATTATTTGCAACTTTAACCCTAGGAAACTGCTTGCAACTTTATATATACTTTTTTTCTCCACTGAACTGTGTTAAGAAACAGGCGCAATCTTATGCCTCAAAATCCCTAAAAATCATCAGGTATTACAGGCAAAAATGTAGTAAAATTAAAAATAAAAAAAAGAAAAAAAACTTTGTTATCTTTCAAAAAAATTTAAACAACTATACTGCCCAAAGAAATTTGCATAAAGTTTCAATGAATTTGTTAAATTAACAACTTACCTCTTACTCCTGTCTACATGACACTCTACACTCAAAGTTGTGCATATATGGGTGATTCTCACGAAACATGACAATTCAGACCAAAACATTTCTTCAAATTCAAAGTCTTCAAAATAATTTAAAATTTTTTTTGTATACTTCTTTAGCTACACTTATTAATATCTTATAGACAGCAGTGTAGTTTATTGACATTTGCTGGAGAAAAAAAATAAAATAGAAATTCACCAAATCTTGAATGCCAGGAAAATGACATATTACCTTAGAAGTTAAAAAAACAGTCATTTCAAGTTAATAACTCGACTTAAGCCTTTATTATAGATGGACCATAAATTGCTTAAATTAATTCTTTTCATCCACTATAGAAATAAACAAAAAACTTTTTGTTGCTGATATGTGTAGAATAGAATTGTGTATAATAATCAATCATTAAATAAATAAATAACTTTGATTAGATCCAAGCATATTACAATCATAAATAAACTTGGTATTAGGTTAATATTTGCTTTCTCTCTTTACAGTATTAGCAGTTAAAAAGAATTTCTGGTAACACTTCAATGTCCTGGGATTCATAAGCCAGGAAAATGACAGCCAGGATAATGACAAATTCGCCATTTTATAGCATATAACTTTACTTTAAATTAATATTTTGGCCGAAGACGTTTATATTCTGCAGAAAACAACAGTATATATATATATATATGTATATATATATATATATATATATATATATATATATATATATATATATATATATATATATATATATATATATATATATATATATATAATATTTTAATAAGATTTGTTTAAACCCCTTAACATTTAGAGCCTTCTTTAAAAAAGTACAGTAACTACTTAGAAAATTGCTAGAAACTTTTTAAATATTTAAATCAGACTTTTTTCAAATGTGATTCACAACAAAATTATGTGAAAGAAAATTTCAAATATTTTTCGCTCATGCGTCGTACGAAAGAGCTATTTTAAACGCTCATATCTTGCGCAATTTTTAACGAATTGTTTTCAAATTTGATAAGATATTTCCTTGTTAATTAGAAATTGCTCCAAAAATTTTGTTTAATTTTATTGACTATTTTTTCAGTTATAGTCCGAAAATATAAGGCAAAAAAAAATTTTTTCGTTTAAAAATAACCACATCTCTATGAATATTTAACTTGAGTTTTCGAAATTTTATGTAGCTATTGCTTACAATAGCCAATGCAATCGGTACGAGTTACAAGCTTATTGCTATATTTTTTGGTATAGGGTGTTCAAAAACCCTTTTTCTCATTCGTAATTCATTGCCGGTTCCTAAAATCTCTAAAACTTCTAAATTTTATTTATATGTATGAGTAATCGCATGACCTAAACACCTCTAAAAAATATGAAATAATACTTTAGGAATTCGAAAAGATCTCAAAAGCTGAAAATGTCTCTTCCATTATTGTAAGGTAGAGTATAAACATCATCTAGAAATAACTGATAATTACATCTTAAATGTCTACAAACTATATTGAAGTGAAATGCATTAACGTTATTAATATTAATTGTTTGCCTACGCAAACACTGAGAAGTTAAATATTTTCCAACCGTTTCATTTTGCGTTTTACGTCACTTGAAAAGCATCCATCCCAGAAAGCATGTAACCTTACGGCAACCTTGTGTTGAAACTTTCCTTTTAGTGTCACGAAAATGTTTGTACTGAAAACCTTTTTTCAATAAAGCGAAAATATTGCAGTTTCAAACCTTTCATCCAAAAAGGATTCAAAATTTTCTTTTAAAGATTTTTTAAAAAGAAATTGTCAAGATAAAATTGTCACATGGGTCCTTAATGACGTTTAAGCTGACGTCACACTAGCGATAGGATCAAATTGCATTGTCCATTAAAATTTCATGACAAGGTGAATTTTAGCTGAGCATACCAGACGTTGCGAAAATAAACCTTATAATTACCTAGATTTAAGATTAGTAAGATTATTCTCACCCTAAAACAACCTCTATTTAAGGTTTTTATATAGAAGACTGTTTCTCAAGGTTTTGGATGAGGGTAATGTGAGTAGAATAAAGCAGATTGTCACAGATTTTGTTTTAATGTTAGAAGGTTTACACGTAAACCGCACAAAATTTTTTTTTAGGTTTACTTTAAAAGGTTTTTGCTGAGTGAAAATAAACCTTATTTTGCTATTTGGGATATAGCATCACAATTGCATGAGGAGAAATAATTTGTACAATAAGCAAATTTTTATTCAATGAAGTATATGTGACAGATTTCTTTCAAAAACTGTTTTTAAAAGAACAAATTATCAACGTAAAACACAGGTGCATATTTTTAGAAAATATTTCACCCTACTTTATAAAATTTTATCAACTTTTTCGCATGAAGGGAAGCACTGCTGTAATGTAAAAGAAATATTTTATTTTTTTGTACTTTTCCCTAATTAAAACTATGTTATCTAGCATTATTTTATACACATAATATTCTTTTCAGAAAAATCAGTAGAATGAATTGGACGTAAATTACTCGAACTTTAATAGTTTTCCCAAACATTCTATTTCCTCGATGATTCATTACCCTAACACAAGTATAATGAATGAAATATCATTTCTAATCAACGTTTAGAAAGAAGAAAATTCTTTCGACGTTGTTTGAAACAACACTCTTCCCATGTGGCACAAAATCTTAATCACCATTTTCTAAATATAGAAAAGCTTGAGCCCGTATTGGTAACAGTACACATAAAATTCCGATTGTTTTACAGTCGTGACAAAGATTGCAGGTATCGAAACTAATCAGTGAGAAAAGAAAGTACTCTCAATTGTGGCTAAAATTCGAGTTGATGTTGATTGTCTTCTAAGTAGATACCCCAGTGAGTTCGTAATACGCGTATTGTTCCTTTATCTATAATTCTAGATTTATGAAGTTAAAAATTTCTAGTTGTAATTAGAGTAATATCTCTCATAGGAAATGTTGTTCATTATAATTTGAAGCATTGAGGCAATATATATATATATATATATATATATTCACGTTTTTGGAATGGCCTTCTACTTACTAACTTTTCTTTTGTTCTTTACTTTTTTAGGGAGATTAAAAAATTTGATTTAAATTTTTAATTTATTAGCAAATTTAATTACTATTTAATTACTCAGAATTTCGACAATTCTTGTTTTTTTTAGTGAAATCTAGTGAAAATAACAAAAAATTATTTTTGCTTTTCCATACTTCTTTTTCTAATCAGATAAAAAAACAAGCACATTCAATTGTGGCTAAAACTCTAGTTGATGTTGATTTTGTAATGCCGGTATAGTTCTGTTATCTACAATTCTAGATTTATGAATTTAAAATAATATATATATATATATAGATATATATATATATATATATATATATATATATATATATATATATATATATATATATATATATATATATATATATACATATATATATATATATATATATATATATATTCACTGTCCCTTGCTCCAAGATCTAATACTATAATATTAAAAGAAAAAGTTTTTTAAAAAAATTAATAAATAGCATTGCTGTTAGCATTTTAAAATGACTTTGAAATTGCATTGACTGTTTTGTACACTTAAAAAGTTTAATTGAATATCAAAATGTCATTTTCCTGGCATGTCCCAAACAATATTTCCAATAATAACTAGCTTCATACATTTTTCAAAATCTAATTTTTTTTTATCTTATCCTATGTAAGCATTTCTAGAATATACGCAGAGGGTATTGTTTACTAAAACTTCGTTTAAAATAATTTTTTCAGTCAATAATTTGTTTCTCCCATGAAAATCTGTCATTTTCCTGACTACTTTTATTTAGTGATTTATAACCAAAATAGATAGCGCCTGGAATCAATATCTTATGTTAATAGATTGATTAGATAGCCTCCTATCTGAACATGTCCTGTTGCGTGAATAAAGAACCAACTTTTTGGCTCAAAATCTATTTCAAAAAATTTTTCAAGGTGTTTTCAATATACATATATATATATATATATATATAAATATATATATATATATATATATATATATATATATATATATATATATATATATATTATATATATAATAAGATACATAATACACGTGCATAAAGTAGTAACTGAACGATAGGAAATTACGCAGTATTGTTGAAGGAAGAAATAAACCGTGACGAAATGGAAAAGGTCGTTTTACTACTGCTCAATTATTACGTTACGCATGCGCAGTGTTGATTAAATTTTACTGGTGTGAAGAAGTTAAACAGATTGTTGATTAGAGAAGTTAAACGGCGTGATGTGATTCCGACTAGGTTTCGATTGCTCCATGAACGTCAAAAAAACCTATGTTTGTTCGACTCTCGAACAAACATACCAGACCAAAGAGAGCTTTTATTCTGAAGAATAAGGTTATGTATTGGCTAATTGAAAAACATTCGGCAATTTTCAAGCCAACACTGCCTTTTTTTTTTTTTCAATTTGACAAGCTTTTTAGATTTTCAATATTTTCTAGAAATCTGTACATCGAAATAAAATAATCAAGAAAATAAAATTAAAATTGTGACTTCATTTTCAAAACATTAGCATATAAGTATTTAAAAATTATTATTTAAATAATTAGATTTCGTGTTGTACGTCTGAAAAATCAAAAGCTTAAGTGACTCATTATTGACCCTACGACCACTCTCCTGAGTAAATTATAAAATAAATCAGTAGACCAATATTTTGCCAATTTAGACTACCCTCCTATTTCCTATGATCCCACAATAAACTAATCGTTATACACTGCTCCCAGTAAGACACCGAAGTCAAGCATCACTGGCTTCAGTCAGTGAATGGGTGGGTCACCATTTTGATCAGCCTGTGAAGGGACCGAGGGTGTACGACATCGGTCCTCGGTATACTGTCCTACCATAAAGTGCTAGACTTCGCGCGGAGGTCGTGGGACTACCAAAGTGGATGAGCCATCCCCTGCTCAGAGGATCTAAATTGTGAGGGCATGTCTTCGAATCATCCTCGGGGATGATTCCCTGACCTTCGCCAATAGTTCGTTGTCCAACTCTATTCGTCGTAAATAAAGTACTACTATTATTATTTCCTACGACATACAATTAAAATGCAATGAAAGTAAATAGTCGGCGAAAACACATTTATGTGTTTTATTCCGCAACTTTTGACTCTAATTAGCCATATAACATTGAAAACTTCAAGATAAGTGCAGAAACCCGATGAAGTGATCAAAGTTTATTCAGATTGATTTGAATTATTATTGCACTTTTAAAGTCCAGGAATAATACACAAAGATACAAAAGAGAGACCATAGTAATAATTATTCTTAAAAACAAATTGTATGGTTTTTGCTGATACTCTTAAGTTTCATATTGAAAACAATATAACACGCTCACTAAAGAAAAAAAATCCCTACTAGTTAGAACTAATTTTTGCTCCTTTTTATTTTAGTTTAAGGATAGATTTGCTGATCGTAATAAGCCTAAAAATATAATGGCCCATTAAAAGATACTGTTTTTCAATTAAACTAGCGCTTATCAAAATGACGACGATGTTTGCAAAAAACCAGGTTTTTCAATTAGATTACGAAGTATTCAATTAGATTACGTTAAAGTGTAGAAATCAGTTTTTCAGTAGATTATATATAGGTAATGTGCATATTAACTAATGTGATCCGTTAAAGTGCCAAAAATTGCTTCATTTTTTAAATTATCTATATGATCTGCTCATTACCTACTAGGCCCTCTTTAAAGTAAAAGTCAAATATTTCCTGAAACAGTCGTAATGTTTCTGCATGATTAAACCAATATAATAATTATTAATGTTTATTTTTCGATACAACTAAATGTTTATTTTTTAATATCTAAGGAATCAGTGAAATAAAGTTAAAGAACCAACAAATTAGTTCACAGAATCAATCACTTTAATAGCTCTTTTACGAAGTTTTAAATGGTTTAAAATATTCAACAAGGAAAAGGATAATGCTTTGTGCTATGTAGACTAAAGCAAAAGCAACGTCAATAAAGCACAAATGAAAGTACATAAATTGACGTACAATAGTTTCAGTTCTATAAACAATATTTGAATTTATTTCAATTTAATCTGTTGCACCCTGCGGTTCCAGCCAAATCCCCTCATACCTATTTCTTATCTCCCCATAGTTATTTCCTTGTTCAAACTTGCTCCTTTGTTCCTATTGGTTATACCACTTTACATGTGCTTGTCTCTTTACTCCTCTACCTTTATTTTTAAGTTCAGACACTGAGAAAGGTTCTTGTTTATAGAATGTCAATTTATGTACTTTCTTTTGTTTTTTATTCACGTTGTTTTTTTTTTATTTAATAAGAGTTATGAGAATTAAATTAGAATATTATTACAAGAAAACGAGAAAAACAAGCTTCAAAACTTTAAGGATCTGGAAGTCGTTAATGTTCACATTATTTATGCAAATGTGGAAAATTCTTGATTCCTCACTTTAACGGAGAAAAATCAGTTAATCCACTGATTGACTAGGTAATCAGCATATAAACGATTTTCAAGCTTTAGTGATATTAAACATACTTAAGTTGTTTATTTATTAGCGGACTGTTTTTCAAAAGAAAATGCACTAGGTACTTATTCAGATCATTTATATTTCATCTGCGAATCTAATTTTTTTCAATACAAGATTTTTACTTATAGAAAAATCGCAATGAATACGTGCATGAAATTTAATATTTAACATCTATTTCAAATATTTGTCAATATTATGACAACTTTAATGATCTGGAAGGCGTTAATGTGCACATTTATTATGTAAAATGTGGAAAAGACTTGATTCCTCACTTTAACGGAGAAAAATCAGTTAATCCGCTGATTAACTAGGTAATGAGCATATAAACGGCTTTCAAGATATAGCGATATTAAACATACTTACGTTGTTTATTTATAAGCGGACTGTTTTTCAAAAGAAATTGCTCTGGGTATTTATTCAGATCATTTATATTCCATCTGTGAATCTAATTTTAATCTATCCTAGATTTTTGCTTATAAAAAAAAATCAGAATGAATACGTGTATGAAATTTGATACTAAACATCTATTTTAAATATTTGTCAATATTTTAAAAAACAACCAGCCAAGAATAAAAAAATCTGTTATGATGCAAATTTTAAAGCACTTTTATATTTCCAATTCTAAAAAGTTAAAAAACTATACTACTGAACTAAAATTGTTAACATATGTTAATAACATAAAAAGTAATTTCGCAATTACTTTCATTTATTGCCATTCGCAATGTCAATTTAACATTATTCAAATGATCTTTTGCACGTTAAATATCTGGCGGCTGATTTAAAAAAAATTCAAATAGCTTAGCTGAAGTGCTCAAATGTGAAGAAAGTAGGTCATTTTGTTATAAAAAAGAAAAAAGTGACTCCACCCTATTAGCGACCTTCTTTAGCCTCTTCATTGACTACTCGCTTTGAAAATTAATTCACGTCATTTTTACGAATAAGCCACATAGTATAAGAGAGTTGAAAGCCGGTATTTACCAAATAATTTACTTTAGTGTAAATCATGGTCATTTTTTTACCATAAAGTAAATTCATTGTTGGAAGTGTAAAATTTAGTGATCCCCTTGGACCAGGAAAGATAATAATAGTGACAACTACACCATTTAGTTTTTTATCTGAAGTGCGAGAAATGATTTGGAGTTGGAGTCTGTATTTAAATGCTTTCATTATGCCATTGATTTAAAGAGCGTTTAGTTAAAGACGAATGGTACACTATTTAGAGGTGATTTATCGGATAATTAGCTCCATTCTGTTAGAATACCAATTATGTTGAAAAAATTAAATTTTTAATTGAAGTATTACTCTTTTCGATTGGTGCTGAAAGTGCTTTTATAATCATCTAACAAAACTTTTAGCTTATATCTGTGGGCAAACTTTCAAAAAACAAATCTTTTAAAATGTAGTTTTCGATTAGCTGCAGTCACGTGGAAAGGTGCGGGTTCTCGTGGGGCAAACTATCCATTTTCCAGCCTCTGAGAAAGAGAGAGTAATAATAAAGGGGAAAAAAATTAAAGGAAAAACATAAGAACGATTTATATTCAATTATCATAAAAATTTAAATCCATTTTTTAAACTTTTTCTTATATTTGAAGTTATATTGTAAAAATGTATTATTTTTAACAAAATATTCTGGAATATTCATATATTTAAAAAAAATAATAATAATTAAATTTTGCCTAATACTTCATTATTAAATTCGTATTTTAAACTTCATAAGATATTTCAAATCAATAATTAATCAATCAAAATAATCAAATTTAAAAAGTGGAAACAAAAATTAATTTACCAAAAAACCTACATGAACTCACCACTTCGCGGTTCCACATTGTCCTTCATTTTCTTGAAGTCACCACTTCGCGTTCCTACGATTGTCCCAGATGCCTTCGACAGTATTATTTCAAAAACCTTTTTTTTTTTTTTTTTTTTTTTTTTTGTATTTTAAGGCTTTTTGTATAGGAGGGTTGAAAATCGTTCTCGGATTTGCTTTTGGTGGTGAACTGGTCCGCCAAATTAAGCAAACCCCTTCGAGGTTCCTCAGAGCAGGAATACCACAGATTTTCAAATTTAAATACTGGTCATTAATAAAAAGCAGAACTGTATTAAAAGAGATTAAAATTAGCAACGTTTTTTAGTATAGTTTTTTTCAATTTACTACTGAAAGTGATTTCCAAGAATTTTTTGCCTTAAATATGAATAATTTACAATGAATTTCATGGTGGTAGTTGCGAGTGAATAACGAAATAAATTTAATAAATAAGAAATTAATTGAGTTTTTACCACTTCTTACAATTTTAGTCGCCTATGGCATCCCGGCTCATAGTCATCTATCAGCAAAAATTCATCTTTTCGCGGTTTAATAGTACAAAAAGCGGAATAGGGTATGATGAATCAAACATATGGTGATAATTCGTGTGAACGATTACTTAATGAAACTGTCAGTTAGGCTAATTACCCCAATTACCAGATAATAACAAAATATCAGAAACAAGGTTTCTTAGTGTTTCTATTTGTCTCATAAAAAACACTTGGTATATATTTGGGGCTTCTGTCTTCGTTGAAACATGCTAATTAGCCTTGTTGTGTCAATCTTACGCTATTTACCCCTATTTGACTCGATAATTACAAACATCAAAATGAAACCTTTTTAGCTTTTCTTTTTATCTGATAAAGAATCACATGAATCAAATTTAGGACTTCTATCTAGGTAAAAACACTAGTTAGCAAATCTGCCAATTAGGATAAATACCCCCTAATTAGTCCGACAAAAACTAATCAAATAATCATAAAACAAATATCAAAATCAAACTTTTCAAGTTTTTATATTTATCTCATAAGGAACGATGGTCTAAATTTTTTCAAAATTTGAGACTTATATCGTGGTATAAACATGTTATTTAGAATTACGGTCAACTCTGATAATTACAAAATATCAAAATGAAACTTTTCCAGTTCTTCTTTATATCTGATAAGAAACACATAGTTCATATCTAAAACTACAGTCTTGGTAAAATTGTGTTATTAAACTTTACTGTAAATTAGGCTAGTTACTCCCCGATTACTCGAATTATTACAAAATATGCTGATAATTACAAAATATCAAAATGAATATTTTATGAGGGTTTTTTTCATTTCTTTCAACAAGAGCACGTCGTCAAAATTTGAGAATTTAGTCTTGCTAAGAAAATTCTTATTTATTTAGTATTACTTTCAATTTTAGGTTAATTACCCCCTATTCGCCCCTCTAATAATTACGAATAACAAAACGAAACTTCTTTGGTTTTTCTTTTAAATAATAAGGAACGCATGGTTCCAATTTAAGGCTTTTATCTAGGTGAAAATGTGTTTAGAATTAACGCCGATTAGATTAATCACCCCAATCAACCACATTAATTACAAACCTCGAAATAATTTTTTTTTATCTTATAAAGAACACATGGTAAATTTGAGACTTCCATCCTGGTAAAAACGTTCTTTAGCATTACTCTCCATTAGGCTTATTATCCCTAGTTAACCCGATAAATAGAAATATCAAAAGAAAAGTTTTTAGTTTTTCTCTTCCTCTGATGGAAATACGTAAACAAGTTAAATTTGAGACTTCTATCTTAATGACAAACTTTTACTTAGTATTATTTTTTGTAACCCCCCCCCCCCCCATAACAACAAAATGTCGCAGAGAAGCTTTTTAGTTAGTCTATTTATCTTGTAAAGAACTATGGGCTCAAATTTGAGACTTTCATCCTGGTCAAAAAGTGTTGTTCGGCATTTAGCATTGATTGTGTTATTTCGCATAGATATTTGTTGATGTCGAATAACAACAAAATGGCACAATAAAACTTTTTTGCTTTTCTATTAATTTTATAAGGAACACATGGTCCAAATTAAAGACTTCCATCACAGTAAAATCGTACGATTTTGCATTATTGTCTATTTCTCTAATTACCTCTGAATTACAAAATATAGAAATGATTTTTTTTTAAATAATTTTTCTATTTATCTCATAAAGAACACATGTTTCAAATTTCAGCCATCTAACTTCATCGAAAGTGTGTGAAATAGTGAGGAGAGAGTAAAATAGTCATCAAGGTTTTGTCTTTTATGTATAGACAGAAGATATTTAGAGGGCCGGGATAGCCAGGTCAGTAGGGCGCTGGGCCTATTTCCGTGAGTTTGTGGGTTTAAACCCGGCCGGCAGAAGACTCCCCGTGTAGTACATGTAAAAATTCTGTCGAGTCGCAAAGTCCTCCATGTTCCCACAACAAATCAATACCTCTGAGGGTACTGGATTGGAGATCGATCGTTCTCTGATTCAGGTCAAAATTACGATCTGTGGATGAATGAATAGATGTATGAATGGGTCCGCCTTATAAACAGGTGTGACGCATGATGTGGCAGAAGACGAATTCTTGGCCATAGATGGCGCCACTGAAAAACAAGAAGCGCACCCTCGGCTCGGTTTCACCAGCAGGCTTGCTAGTTTAGCAAGTGGCATTAGAACCAATCAGGCATAAGATATTTAGATTAAGCGAAGTATTTACCTGAAAATAAATTACTTTCCTAATAAAAATGATACCAGCTATATAGTAACAGATTTAAAGTTTTAGTGCAGTTGGTTGTCGTTTGGATACCCTGTTGACAAGATACCTATGGCTGTTGCCCCTCCCCCTTTTTGCACGCCACTGTTATGTTGCTAATAACCAGGTCACACCATTTTCGTCCATTTTCAAATGTGATGTAAAAAATAGATTTTGTTTCACGCTAAAATGTTTCGCAGAATTTTAAATATAACTGAGACTGTAAAAAGACATCTTTATCATTATCAGACAAAGAAAGAATCTCTCTGGGTGGGATTTCCGTTCTCAGAATATTAAATTGGAAAGCAGTGAGTTTTCAAATATCCATTTAGTAATTTTACGACCAGTTTTTTTAGTTTTGGGAGGACGTTGGTCAGTTTTAATATAATCAAATTAAATAACATATTTCTCAAAAGATTAAAAAACTAGAATTTCCAATTAAAATTAAATTTCCTAACAACAATTTGTTAAGTGTTTTGCTTTAAATATTTGAATTATTAATAAAACTAGCTTTCTCATTATAATTAATATTTTATCCCTGAAAAACAATTGCTAATTGCAAAGCTCCTTTCCTTTATCAAAAAAAAAAAAAAAACTATTCAACATAAAGTAACTTTTTTTTTCCTGCTAACAACATATTCGATACAAAAAGCTTCCAAAAATGTTAGATCGAATTTCGATTTAACTCTAAAGTTCTTGTGCCTAGCTTTTCCGAAAATGCATTATATTTTTTTCTTTCGTGTAACATAATATTCTTTTAATTAATATCAAGAAAATCGCATTATTCTTAAAAGCAACGCATAGGATGAAATCGTTTTAGGTTACTATGAAAAAAGTGATTTTTTTTTATAGTAATAAACTATTCTTTTTCATATCTTTTATTCAATAAGGAGAGATGTTATAGGAAAATCTTTTATTTTCGCAGGAAAAAGAAAATAAAGAATTCAGCCAAAAAATAAACAAATAAAATCATTTATTTGTTAAAACCATTAAAGCTACCCAACTTTATTATTTCTTCCCTTAATTTTGTTTAGTACGAGGAAGGATCAAATATAAATGAGACTTTTTTAATAACTAAATATTGAAATGGTATTATCAAAAAGTACAAGAATGTTATTCTTTCTCATACTTGCCGTGAAATTCTACACACCTTTTCCCACACTTTGGAAATTCTAATCCCTGTGGTATTGAAAGAAATGGGCCATGCAGTGAACCAATTGCGCAAAAAATCTTCGGCCTCTTTATTGGAAGAAAATCCCTCTCCCCTAATGCTTCTTTAAGGTGTCCAAATGAATGGTATACAGAAGGTGTCAAGTCCAGGTTTTATAGAGGATGTTCAACTGTTTCTCAGTGAAATGCCTGTTACTGCGGATTTAAGAGGCTTTTGACAAATGTCTTTTCCTGCATCCTTTCGATTTGTGTTCAAAATTCTAGGCATCTACCTTGTGGAGATTTTTCGATGTTCTAAATCTTCATGAAGTAAGCTTTGCATGCTTCCATAACTCATCTCTGTTATAGAACTAATTTTTCAAACTTTCCTTCGTCAGTTATTAAGAATAAGATCACGAACTTCGTCAATTTTCTCTGTCGCAAGACTCGTTCTTGGTCGAAGAGCAGGAGACAAGTTTTCAACTTCCTCACGATCTTGTTTAAATAACTTGTAAGATTTGCATATTTTAGTCATTGACAGGGTATCATTGTGTTTGTAATTTGCGCACAAGTTCAATAGGTTTGAAAAAAAAAAATTTTTTAATTTAATTATTATGCATTTTGCTACTGCATTAGGAGCGTTACTTTCACTTATCATTCAAGTTACCAAAAAAAAAAAAAAAAAAAAAGAATTTGTAAAGAACTAAACACTACCAAATAATTTTTTAACTTCTAGATAAAGTTCTATTGTAGCCATGACAATGAGAATAAAAATTTTCTGCTGCCAGTGACGTAGTTTTGGGGAGGGTTTGGGGGACAAAACCTCATCCGAATATAAACATTAAGCTTGATTAATGAACTATGGTACGGTAAGTGGTGTAGATATAAAAAAGTTTTCATAATTCATATATATATATATATATATATAGATAGATAGATAGATAGATAGATAGATAGATAGATATATTAGACGGAGATAACAGATAACCTCCTCGAACAAACATTAAAAATACGCCGTTGTTTGCTGCTATTAAAAGTTATATTTGATAACGGTAGATTTGTAGAGTGCGACGAGCTCTTTGCTTTCGCTTACAGCTCTGTATTTTATATTTGATTATATTTGATCCTCAGTTATATTTGATCTACCAACTCATTTCATTTCATCATTCTATGCACCGAAGCAAAATTACATAGTGTTCGATTCCTCATCATAATAGATTTATATAATTCTTGTTCTGTTCTGTACTCTACATCTAAGCATTTTGAACCCCATTCATAAACTGCTATTTCTGAATGCATCCACACGTTTTCCTATAGTTATTCTGCATAGACTAAACTTGTACATAAGCTATTCACTATTATAAATATGGGGAAAAAACTTTTCTTGACACATATAGGGTGTTCGAAAACTCAACCAACAAATTCAGAGTTGCGATAAAAGACATTAAAATGTATCATAGAACACGGGGTCACATAGCCAGTGATTAGAGAATCGAATTCCAGTCCAGTCTGTCCGGGGTTCAATCCTCGATTCCTCTAAGACCCACTGAGTACATACGACATACGTGTTCGTAAAATCCGTGGAATCGAAAGTCCTGTCGACGGTCTCTGACAGTACCATGGGGACACGGATCTGGAGAAAATTCCCTTCCCCTTATGATCTATGTCTAAATTAAGGAAGTGGCCTCCCGAAAGAGATCCTCTGCAGAGGATGAGAACTGCGATGGTATGTCTCCGGATTTTTCCCGGGCATGCTTCCCAGACCGTCGGCAAATAGCCCATAGTGTAGCTCTAGTACGACGTAAATAAAGTACCTACTTGTAGTATCCAAATTAAATTAAACGCATTTGTGCTATTTACTTATAAGCCAAAGATAATATGTAAGCCAAATATATAAGGAATTCACTTATAAGCCTTTCTCCGTATATTCTTTGTATAAGTGCCGAGGTTCTTCAGTGAAATGAACTACTTAAACCTTTTTCTACTTACTACTTTTTGGGCATTTAACTTTTCTATCATTGTCGGAAACTTTAGCTTCTCAGCCACTAACATATTTCTAGAATGAAATTTTTTCTGTTTCCTATTCTAGACCTAAGTGTTGACAGATCAACCTAAATAACCATAATTTTGGGGCCGCAGCTACTTTCCTTCTGTCAAACCTTTTGAGTGCGAAGAGGTAGTGAATTAAATTTCTGCCATGACCTTTATGTATCTATATTTCGATAATTTCCTGCCACTTATCCACTCAATCCTGCCGGTTGTATAATGAATAATAAGTGGAGTAAAAATTCAGTAATAGTTCCATTGTGAAACCACAGTAAAATAGTTTTCTCACAGTCTGGCATTTACTTCTTCATTCTCTCTATCATATCTAAGATATTGTTTGAAACAATTATCACCTTGCAAACTCTAAGGTTCATTAGTAGTTTCAGAAAACAAACCTGTGACCTTCTCTGTCTCAGCCAGGGAGCTTTTTTCCGAGATGATGGTTTAGTTTGATTTTAATAGATACACTAGAGCTATGCTATTATCGATTGCCAACAAACATACCCTTTTAGTGATGATCTGAAGACAATTCATGAACAACACTACCATTGATTAAATCGGATAATAGATGCTAGTAGTACAGAGATGCCTTCTCTGTCGCTGCCCAATACCTTAATGTCTTGAACTTTTCCAACGAAGGTTGTAGGTTCGGGCCATATGTAGTCTAAATGCCTTAATACTCACAAGTGAGTTACCCCCACATGAGTTTATCTAGAAACTAAAACCCTGGTCTTCTAGAGAAGAGCAAAGCTACACCCCCAACGTTCACTTATAATCGAACAGCATTTAAGCACTTAATTGAAGTAGGACCAACTTCACGAATAATAGTTCCATGTTAAAATTGGTTCTATTTCATTTAAGCAGAGTGATATTCGTTTGTAAATAGCTGGCAGTTGTTAGTGACTTCAGGTCGCGAACCTACGATCTTTTCTTTGCACTCCGAGCCCTCAGTTTTTTGTTAACCCGCTCCATAAAATGCCATCGTAGTATAAACTATTAGAAGCAGCTAAATTCCTCACTATATAATTCCTTATTTGCTTGAATTTAAACTATCTAACATCTTTTACCATCTGCTATTTTTAATTTATCTAGTCATTCCATCTGCTACTTTAAAAATAACAGCGCCGCAAAGGAGTTCTCTTTTGGGCCTCCCTGGCCGAGCAGTACTCCACGCCAAACGCTGTGCAAAGCGTGGAGGTAGCGGGTTCGAATCCCACTGTTACCCTGGATGAATCTTCGTGCTGTCCTTCTCCGTATTGTGCTATCTGTCCTTCTATTTGACAAAGGTTTACAAGCCTAAATTGAGAACACAAGCCTGCAAATGTATATAAATCCAATAAACCAATAAGGAGTTCTCTTTCAATTTTTTAATAGTTAGGTAATGAGTGACACGTGAAACTAATCATGAAGTTTATCTGATTGTCAACAAATCTAATTCTGGTGCACACTGTATAGTTTGACATAGCTGGTGAAGGTTTAAGGAGGGCTAGTTGCAAGGAATAATTGTTAGCTGAAGTTTACTTAGTCATAGATAGTAAGTGGTTAGTTTGTACCTAAATTATTCTGAACTTTACTTAATTATTAGAGTTTTTATAATACTGTTGAGATTTTTTTATAATTGGAAAATTTTTGTCTAGATTAAACCTCTTAATATTTTAGTTGTAACTTTATCTTTCATTTATTTTTACTCTAAACTTAAGGATTCTCTCAAATGAACCATTTTTTTACTTCGCATGTAAAAGTAAAGCATTTAATTTACTGATTCGTAAGATATAAAATTTTAACATTTTACAATATATGATGTATCAATTATATTTTTCTGCAGTAATGAAATATTGCCGTAATCAGAACAATTAAAGGATTGTTAGGATTTTTCTTTTAAATAAATATAATTTTAGCTTTAAAATTAGGATATTGAAATAGACTTAGAGTTTTTAGTAAGGAATTTCAACAAAAAAATTGCTTTTCTTACAAAAATTTACTAACAATTTCTTAGTTTTTATTTAAGAACAATTTATCCCAGCCAAACAGAATATCTGAAGTTTCTTCACAACTTGTTTTTAATTGCGATGTCTGGTGTATAAAAAAAATTCTCAAATTTGATCTGGTTAGTTTTTTTCCATCAACGTTCCTAAATTTTTTGTGGCGTGTAGAAACTCGCTGACTGGATTTAAATTCACTTGGCTAAAATTATCTTTTTAACTATCTCATATATAGTTAAGACTGAATAATTTATAGCTAAATTTATCGCTTTGTAACCAGATCAAAATATTTATTTTTCCATTAAAAACTGCTATGCTATAAAGTTTAGTTTACGGTATAATTACTATACTGTACGTGAAACAAAGCATAGAGTAGTTGTCTATAATAGTAGTTGCATTATTTATATATTAAAATTTAATAAACTGTTAACATTGTCAAAACTCGAATGGCAATCAACCATGTCGTATAGCTAAACTGTCATGTATTTTAACTTAAATTTTTCTTGCTTATATTTTTCCGAAACATGAACTAATTATCTTTGCAATTAGTTTGTTTTTTTAGTGAGTATTTGGATTGTATCTGTAAACTACACTGTTAAAATAGTTTCTGGTTTTCATGGATCATAAGAAATGCCTTAGTGTTATCTCATGACCAAATTTTTACTTACCGAGCTATGACTATTATGTTTGCCTATTAAACCCAATTTGGTACAAGAGCGAGTTAAGACCTACATACTTTTATTAAAATCTATCGCCTGAATGGGTTCTGAATTGCATGTCAAGTAATTTTCATTTTTGATTTAAATTATCGCCTATTTGGTTTAGCTTCAAACTTAGTTTATAGCAAATTGATTTCGTTTCATTGAAAAATGTTGCGCGAGTTTTAATTTAGATTCCCTTTAGTTCATAATAGATTAGGATTTGATCCAACACTTTTATACTCTAAATTTTATTATTTTAAGTAACTTGAAATCAAATTTTATAAAATTTCTACAAATTTTTTTATTCAAAATGCAGAACGAAAGACTCAACGAAGTTAGTTTCGCTTCATTTATTCAAAATTTCATCTGTTTTCATTGTATCCGATTGAAAAACTCATACAGTTTATAGCTTTAGTCAAAATTTCATTAGACTAAGGAATTATGAGTATCTAAGTTGAAGCATTTTAAATTTCACTATCTGAAATTGGTTCTTATCACTGTACTAAAAACTAGATTACCTTTATAATCATTCATCAGATAATCTAATATTATGAAGTTTTAAGGGTCCAAACATATAATTATCAGCCCATTAATGTTCAATGTTTCGTTCAATAATTAACGGAATAAACGAAGTTCATATCTATACCGAGAATGTTTGATATACGGTGATTCAAGTTTAAAATTTTGCAACACTTTGAATCCTTTTATTATTAAATTTTCATAATGCTCCAGTCTTGCTCCTTGCCTACTTATATTTCTTAAAATAGAGAACACAAATAAGAATTAAAGGGGCGAAAAAAGAGATGTTGTCAAAACCTGTTGAATGATTATCGGAGTTATTGAAAACATCAAACCTCATTGGATTAACTTAGAATTTAATGCATCGAAATCTGTTTTGAATGTCGTGGGAAACTCATAGAATGTTAAAGACTGCAATTGGAAACTGTTTAACCAAACTTGCTTTGATGTTTAGCATCCTCTTTTCCCCAATAATTTTCCAAATTGAAATAGCGTTTTTGTTTATTCCTTGATTGAATGAATATTAATGAATATTAATTTACCCTCCCAATGCACCTATTTTAATTTCAAGTGTTCTTAAAAGTACATATTAAGGATAGGATTACATGACCACAATGTAAAGGTTCTGAATCCAAATTTTTAGTAAACTTTCCAAATTTTTAAATTTTTAACGTCAATTCAATAGTATGCTTCTTAACACAAATTTAATAGATGGTAAAATACCTGCAATTTGGCACATAAAATAAAATGTTTCTAGATTTTTAAAAAAAAAAAATTTCTCCAGGCTTCCAAAGATTGTATTAAAAATTTTTAAATTTTAATATTTACATTTTCTTTCAGCCATGGATAAATTGACGATTGGAGCTATCTTTCTGATTTTGTTCGTAGCCTACAGCAATGCTGCATCTCCCTTTTTCATATCTGCAATTACTTCTGCTTTGGCAACAATTCCTTATTCAGGCGGACCAATGACCACGGGATTAGTTGGTGCTAAACTGGGTATAGGAACAAAGCTTCTTTACTACCTAGGTTATTTTGGTCGAAAGGCACCATCCACGCCAAAACAGAAAGCAGCTGCTTCCCCAAAACTTCCATCATCCTTCGGAGAAGGTGGATTTTCTTCACCTTTTCAGTACATGCAATCTGGTGGATTTCCTAACAGTTTTCCATCTACTTCAAATTTTCAAAACTCATTTGGTGGTGTTGATCCCTCACAACTTTTTCAAGCACTTATTGCTCAAGGAGTTGATCCTAATGTGGTGATTGAAGCATTAAACTATGCTGGAAGTATGAATCCTGCTCAAAATGCATTTGCCAGTAATGGAGCATTTGGTACGAGTGGATCATTTAGTGCTGGTGGTGGAGGAGCAGGTTTTCCAGCTAATTCAGGATTCTCATCAGCAATGTCGGGAGGAGCAGGTTTTCCAGCTAATTCAGGATTCTCATCAGCAATGCCGGGAGGAGCAGGTTTTCCAGCTAATTCAGGATTTTCATCAGCAATGCCGGGAGGAGCAGGTTTTCCAGGTAATTCAGGATTTTCATCAGCAATGCCGGGAGGAGCAGGTTTTCCAGCTAATTCAGAATTTTCATCAGCAATGCCGGGAGGAGCAGGTTTTTCAACTAATTCAGGATTTTCATCAGCAATACCCGGTAATCCTTTATATTTATATATCAGTTTTCGTTATTGCGTGCATAGTTTTAAATCATATCACTTGAGGAATATTTAGCAGCATATTAAATTTCTACAATTTTTCTTCCATAATTCGAATTTATTCGAAAACTCATATAAACTTAATTCTCGATCGCGTTCAAATTTTAAATCTTAGCTTTTACAAATTAAAGCATAGAAAGACTCCTTTTAGTCAAACTTGAATCGTCCTAGCGTCTAAAAGGTTTAACTTTAACCAAGCTAAATGTATAGATTTTGTTTGTTGCATGCACAGAATGATTCTAAAATATATGTTAAGTCATGCTATCAGAAACATAGCATTTAACGTACGTGTGTTCTGCGTAAAATCTGTGAAGAGCATATTTTTCGGTAGAAATTACCTACGTTAACTTTAACGAACATACATACATTAATATGCTTAAAGCCACGGGAAAGTACTATTTGCCTCTTTTCAGGGATGAGTTTATCGTCATTGAATGAGAATATTGTATGAGCTAGATGTAATTAATGCAGTTTATTACGTTCATATTGTATTTTATAACTTTTGTATTTAATAACCTTAATTAGCTTGTAACATTGATCATATCTTGAGTATTTATCATCATTTACTTGAGTGGCATCTGGTTATATTAACATTGACCATTTCATTCAATAAAATACTCGGTGGTCTGCATTACAGTATGAAATCACATCAGTTTACTGAGTCAAAGTTCAGTTCAAAATTTTGTAGCGTAAGTAAACTATATTACTTTCGCTTAGTTTTACTTTTAAATTTCGAAAATAAAGTTAACCTAGTGGAGCATTCTCAGATAAGACAAGTCTCTAAATGTCCCCTTTTCGTTCCGTCAAACATTCGAATATAGTTAAAATATGCACAAGTTTGAAAATTTTACAAAGGCCTATACTTTAACTATAATCGTGGGAAAAATTCTTTTGGGTTTTTATCTATCAAATTTTTTAATGATTGAATGTGTGAAACTGTTAACGTTAAATACATTGAATGCAATGCTTACTAATAAAGTAATTAACGCATCCCATCTGTTTAAATTTTTTTACGTTTAATTTTATTTAAAAGAGAATCAGTTTAATTCTATGCTTATTCTACGTTACAAGTTAAAAATTAAGGAAAAGAAATCCTTCGAGCGTAAAACTGATCTTCCAAACAAAACTAGATAAAATTTTTACTCAGTCTACATAAAGAGTAAAACTGTTAAACCATGCACATGTATCTATCAAAAAAAGAAAAAAATCTTTGGAATTTAATTTGCGATTGGTCACATTTTTCTTTCTGCGCAGAATTCAATCACCTAAACAATGGCTAAAACTTTCATTCAAACTCTTAGTTTCTGCAACCAAATAAGCCATTGCCTCTTCAGACTGTTCTAAAACTGCATCATAAACTTGACAAGCTTATAGCTCTTAATATTGTCCTGGTTAAAGTGCAAAGCTGGGAATTCTTTGGAATACGAAGTGTTTGGGAAACGTTTCAAGTCAGACTTAATAGTTTTCCAAAATGTTAAGAAAAATTTAACTTAGGAAATATTTTGGTAAATACAACTGAAGAGTTTAGAGTAATATAAGCACTTTTCATAATGCTTCCGCACTTTCAAATTGTTCAAAAGAACATTACAGATTAAAACAGAATTTTTATGCTAGCAATCTTACTGTACTGTTAGAAACGTGTTGAGTATTATCAGACAATACTAATTAATGTAAAAATAGCAGTTAAACGTAAAAATTTCACCTTTAAAAGAACGTAGTTGATTACAATCGATCTAGTTCTTTTAACCATAATCAGCTCCCATAATTGACATAGGTTTAGCGCATAGCGTTTTAGATTTTCTGCCTTTAAGTTTTCCTTCTATTTTGCTTAATTTCAAAATATTGAAATTGCTATTTGATTTTAATTGGGTTATTAAAGCCCGTAAAAGGTTTCTCTTTAAGTACTGGTTCCACGACCCCGATGTTTTCTAACACTTACTCCCATTATTTCCTTTATTTTATTGTGAGACTATGTAACTTTAATTTTTGAGCTTCGGATTAAAATTTTTTAACCACAGCTGAACCTTTTAAGTTGAGGATTTCTCAAGTTCAGAGTAGACAAATAATTACCTAATACCTTTCTAATAAATTGAAATTCTTAATTTTTTGTGCTATTATAAATTCAAAAATTTGGTGTTCTATTTTTTTTTTTTTTTTTTTACTTTCAGACCAATAGTACTGTTAATTTCGTAAGAGACCAAAAGCTATTGCTAAATAAACTTTCCTATTATACTTACAGTATTCTATAACCTTTTTCTCTGCATAATGTGTAGCAAATTATCAATTTTATGCTCTAGACTAAATTTTCATAAAAAATATAATTAAACTTACAGCCCATCAATTTGCTGGACCCCAAGGAGGCACAGGAGGCTCATTAAACCAACCTATTGCACCAGAAACTTCAGCTTCAGAAAGTGAACCGGATGATGCAGAGAGCTTTTTCAACTTTTTGACAGACATGGATGAAAACACTTGTATTTCAAGATTAATATGCGACATCGGGAATAAGCCATCTTTTCTAGGAGAATTTTCAGAAAACATTAGCAGCATGGTTAGGTAATAAATTTTCAATGTCTTTAACATTCCAACTACAGTACTCTTCAAACATTAAAATACGTGCTGTTCTCTGAAATTTAATAAATGAATATAGAAACAAGAAATTTGAAAGGAATGCACAAAACTGTATATTGACTAATAGAAATTTACATTATTTCAAACACAAGCGAATTTAAAACAAACTTGGCAGAACTTTCTAGACGATAAGTAGCCCCAAACTTTCTGGAACGAATTTTTGTAATATTTCAGACATCACAAAACTGGTTACTGTTTTCTGTAAACAAATTCCTACCAAACTATTTTAATTTTAAATAATGGTTGAGCTCGAGTTTATGCAAATTCTACGGTAATCAAAGGAACTGTTTAGTTGATATTTTCGTCAAATTTCTTGTTTCTATGTTCTTTCGTTTTCAAATAAGATTAAATAAAAACAGATCACAACCAAACTAGCACAAGGATATTGTAACAGCTTTAGTCTACATCGACCGACATTGTCAATATTGGCGAAAATCGACATTGTGTGTAGGATATTGTACGATTCCCGTCGATTTCACATTAAAAGTCTGTTTGTAAAACTTTTCTTTTCAAACTTTATTGTGTTCTTAAATCAAAAATAATCATTTAAAAGACAAAAAATGACGTCAAATTGTTGAAATTCCAAAAAATAAATTTAAAATAAATTTAGAGATATCCGAAATGCTGAGAGATATCGATCGACATTCCCCAACGTTTTTACAATATCGAACAATATTGTTTCGCGATATTGAATAAACGTTATAAAAGGGGTCCATTTTTTATATATAGTACAATGCTTCGCTACGATATTATACAATGTTCAAAGCTAAGTTTTTACGATATCGTTTTTGTGAATTATGCTATTTGGGAACTTTAGGAGCGTATTTTCGAAATGTACTAATATTGTTTTTTGCAGTTCGCTCAAGGTACCACCAACCAGTCGTGCGTACAAGTATATTGAAATAATGGAAAGAGGAAAGAAAGACGGCCAGTGTAACGTAAAGTTTCCAGAATGTGGTGATGTTTCGTATGAAGTTGTGAAAAATGTAGCTCCTTCTGTTAGTTTGCCTCAAAATGTAAATCCCGCAGATATAAACTTCTAAAGAGCAGTCTCAAAACTGAATTTCAGTTTTTAATTGTTGAAAACTAAAATTGTTTATAAAACAATAAAGTTAATTTTCTTTTATTGTAGTTTAATTTCTCAAAGCAATCTCAACACAAGCAGCAGCATATGAAATAGCAAATTTTATAACTAGTAAATTAAACTTGAAACTTTAGTACATAGTCTTTTGCAACTTGATTACTATCCTTCATAAAGCGTAGAAATTTAACAAGCTTTATAGATTGGTAGTAATATATCTAGAATATATGAAGTCTTTTTGTTAGAAAATACGTAAGCAAATGAGATTTGAACTAAACAAATTTGACTTAGATTTTTCAGTTTTTGTCCAAAGAACTAATGAGTAAATGTTTCACAAAACGGCATACTTTTTTAAAGAAAAAGTAAATCGTGAGGAGTGTAATGTAAAAATTTTTTTAAACAGTTTTAACGACGTCCTTTTAGAACTTCTACAAATGACTTTCAGAGCGGCCAATATTTGTACCGTTTGAGGAACGCTTTACATAGAGTTATCAAAGTTAATTTTATTTTACTAAGTAACCCGACCAGCGTCCTCAAAAAAAACTAAATTGATAGCAACATTTCTAAAAAACATTCGAATGCTCCTCTTTACCTTTCCTATTAAAGTCTGTTAGCGAATCTCAGCTTGGAATTTTTGTTCTCAGAATATTAGAGGTTTTTCTGGTCTTTGACGAAGGGTCGGAATCCCGATCGCAACGCTCAACTAGACCATCTGAGGAGAACACGCAGATTTCATGTCGAGAGCCTTCCTTTTCCTCCCCTCTGCTTAAAAGTATGGGAATGTATTACTATATTTTCTTTCATAATTCTTTTCAATTTCATCAAATATTTTTAAATTTTCCCATGACTTATTTTAAACTGTTTAATGCAGTTCTGAATTCCGAAGTCGAGCATCACTGGCTGCGGTCAGTGTGCGGGTAGGTGACCACTTGTATTAGTATACGTAGAGACCGATGGTTCGCGGTATTGGTCCTCATTAAACTGTTCTACCGTAAAGTGCTCAATTTCGCTTGCAGGTCGTTGGGTTACCAAAGCGGGGGTGACATCCTCCCTGCAGAAGATCAAAATTGTGATGGCTTGTCTTCGGATCATCCAGGGATGTTTCCCAGACCGTCGCCTATAGCCCATTGTACAGCTCTAGTGCGACGTAAATGAACTAAAACAGCAACAGCAGCAGTTTTGAATTCCAAACAGTTTTCAAACTTAGTTTTAATCAGTTTAAAAATCTTGACAAACTACCTGGTCATGACAAACTAATTTATCTCCAGTTCGATCACCCTCCTGGTCATTCACCCTAGTCCGATCCTTCGCCATAGCCTTGCAAATTACTGTTTGGATCTTGGAATAGTTCCCTTTTTTCGGCTTAGTAATTTCTTTATCCAACTGAGATTAATCAAGGTTCCATGGGAATGAAATCATCTATCCTCAAGCAATTAATTCTTTTTACTAGTAAAATTTTTCTATAGGTAATAAGCACTTAGATTACATGACGCTCCGTAGCCTTCACCCCTACACCAAAGACTCCCATGAATACATTCCATACATAGATATTATATACCACATTGATGACACATTTCCAAAAATGGCATTTTCTGCTCATTTGATGTGCTTGCTGAATTGAAATTATATAAGAAAGGTTATTATTTTCAATACGATAAATTCCCTTTGGCGATAATATCGAAAATAACTATATAAACTATTAGAACTTGCATTGTCAACAGGCACTGAGCTCAACTAGATTGTTCTTGCTTGTCAGAGGTCAAAATCCCGATTGCTAAAATCTATTAATACGAAAGTGAATTTCAGAAAACATAGTAATTAAAAGAAAAATCAAATTTATGAACTGTCCCACACTTAACATTCTCGAGTAAGACTGCGACTAGAATAGCCTGCAGAAGGCGCTGCGAACTAGTAAACAAATGGCATCATTTGTATGATCGTGCTTACACAAGCTGTAGATCAGCTGTATTTTCGAAAGGGGATTTTCGCATTTGTTGAGGGTTGTTATTGTTAATTTACGTCGCACTAGAGCTGCACAATGGGCTATTGGCGACGGTCTGGGAAACATCCCGGAGGATGATCCGAAGACATGCCATCACAATTTTGATCCTCTGCGGAGGGGATGGCACCCCCGCTTCGGTAGCCCGACGACCTGCGCTCGAAGTCGAGCACCTTACGGTAGCACAGTTTACCGCACACCCCCGGTCCCCACGCAGACTGATCCAAGTGGTCACCCACCCGCACACTGACCGTAGCCAGTGATGCTTGACTTCGGTGATTTGTTGAGGGATGGACAAAACCACCTTTAGGAAGCTTTCTGTATTCAGCGGTAGAAAGCGTATTCGAGCTCTAGAATTGAGATTTCCACCTATGGATGGTATTTTCAATGCAAATTTAAGCAAAAAACAAATTTCTAACTCCTTTCCTTCAAGACTTCCAGCTCAAATCTGCATTTCATAAGACTTTAATGATATTAAGTAATTCGGGAGAATTTTGAAAAGAAAGTTTTTTTTCAGTTATCTATAGATATATTTTTTTTAAAAAAGCGACATGGTTGCTGTATTTAGAAAAAAACTCGTTTTTCTGTCTCTTAATTTGGCTTCCTTTGACTTTTTCTTATTTCTATTTGTTCTGTTGCAATGCACAGTGCATAAGTTAGTGTCAGTATTTAGAGTAGCGAGATAGAGTTCATTTGTCATATTATTATTTAGATTCAAATTTCGCAGTTAGTAAAATTGTCGAAAAGATAATAAGTGTTTTATAAATATTTTCATTCTAATATTAATTTTAAGTCTTTACTGCCTATCAAACAACATGTTTACTATTGTATAACTACAAAGGATGGACAAAATAATGTAAACACATCTATGATACATTTTTTCATATTTCTCTAGAAATACTTAAGGAATTATTCTATATTTTAGAAGTGTTTAGATCATGCGATTTCTCAGACATGTCCCTGAAGTTTAAAGCTTTTAAGGTTTGAGTGACCGACAATAAATTACAAGTCGAAAATGTTTTTGAACACCCTATGCCAAAAACTGTAGTAACAGATTTGTAACTTGTGACGGTTATTTTGGTTATTTCATGCAATAATTGCACAAATTTTCGTAAACTTAGATTAAACATTTATAGAGATATGGACATTTTATGAAAAAAACTAACTTTTTTGTCTGATGTTTTTCTGCTATAACTTTAAAAATAGTCAATAAATTTATAGAGCACACAATTCATAGAGCAATTTAAAATTAATTACAGAATTTTTGGTTTAAAAATTGGATAAGGCGTTTAAAACTGTGCAAGGGCAAAATATGTTTAATTAAAGTAATTCTTTTATACTGCACATGAGCATGAAGAAAAAAAAATTTTTTTTCATGATTTTATGTTTGGCAACTAATGAAAAAAGTCTGAGTTGAATTTCTTAGAAATTTAAAAAATTTCAAGTAATTTTAAAAGTATTCGTACTTTTCGAAAGAAAGTTGAAAGTAATAAGGGTTTTCTAGAAATATTAATATATATTTGTATTATAAGACAGAATTTAATAACAAATGATAATACCTAACAATAAACTTTCACACACCAAAATATGATTTAATAAGGAACGAAAACAGGCAAGAAAAAACAATGATACTCTTATTTGGGATGATCCTCAACAATGCCGTTGTCATTTTTAATAAATTTTGCTTAATAGTACAAAATCAAATATGCGATAAACCCTTTATCATTTTGAGCATTATTTTAAAAAGGACGAAAACTACTTAGAAAATTGATTGAAACTTTTTCAATTTTTAAAATATTCAAGTCAGACTATTTTTTAATTAGTTGCCAAATACAATTCGCTACAAAATTAAGATTTTTTTATAATTTTTACCGCTCATGCGCAATATAAAAGAATTACTTTAATTACTCATATCTTGTGCAGTTTTAAACGAATTTTTCTAAATTTTAAAGCATGAATTGTAAAATAAATTTTAAATTGCTCCAAAAATTTGTTTAATTTTATCGAAATTTTTTAAAGTTTTAAGCAAAAAGAAGTAAGACAAAAAAATGAGTTTTTAATTAAAAAACACGTCCATATTTCCCTAAATATATAAGCTTGGCTTACGAATTGTTTGTAAATATTGCATAGGATAATCAAAGTTACTGTCACAAGTTACTAATCTATTGCTATATTTATTGGCATAGGGGTTTGAAAACAATATTTGCAGTTTCTAATTTATTGTCGGTCCCTCATACCTCCAAAAGCTTTAAACTTCATTGATATGTATGAAAAATCGTATGATCTAAACATTTCTGAAGTTGTAAAATGATTCTCTCAGAATTTCTAGATGAATATGAAAAAATTTATTAGTATAGAAGTGCTTACATTATTTTGCCCACCCCTGCACATGTATAGTGCGCTCAACAAGAAATGGATCATTCTGAATAACTTTTAATCCAATGATCGGATATTCACGTTCTAGGACTTTACCTTCAAGGTTAAATAGGATGATCTCAAATATGCAAAATGATTACTGCAGACGATATTTTAAGTTACAAAATCAGGCATGAAAACATACTTCCTATGGATAAACATACCTTTTTTTCCCCCGCCTGATTCAGATTTACCCCCACAATATGAGGTAGCTGCAATCTGGGAAATATGGTCCCAATAGTTTGGTTAGGAAAGTGCTGCAAAGTTTTGACTCCTTAATGTTACTTTCACTTTTTGCCTATTTCACCATGTCTCGAGTACTTTTCAAGCGAATTGAAAAGTTTTTGCACATAATTATAAAATTTGTATATTCAAAGCTAACTCCATGCAAAACATAACTTTTAGCACATATTTATTACTTATTTTCATAATTTTATTTAATAATAGTCGAAAAACTTTTGATTTTTGAGGTATGCAATTTTTTACATCCTTTTAAGTATTGCAATTTCAAATTTAAAGCAAATTGAGTAATATTGGTCGATTAGTTTCTGAAAAATATAATTTCGAAAGAATCGTATTTTTAAAATTTGATTTTTCTGGAACTATTCGACCGTTTTTTCTCAAATTTTGTATTTTGCAACGTAAAAATACATACTTTATAAAGATGTAAAAAAGTGCATACTTTGCAATTCAAAATTTTTTCCACTGTTATTAAATAAAATAATAAAAAATAGCAAATACTCACTAAAATTTATTTTCCTCAAATTACATATTTGAAGTCACCTCCTTGAACCCTTTAGATTGAGTCTTAGAACGTGAAGATTAGGATCATTTATTTAAAAGGTATTCAGGGTGATCCAATTATTTCTTTTGCTTACTGTTCCTTTTTCACTATATTCTGTCTTTTCATTATTTATTTTGTTCACTGTTAACACATTGTACACGTTGAACCAAATGGCCTCAACATTGACAGGATACAGTAGCCTGGAAATATAGTCTATAAATAGCCTCCAGCGCTTCCTAGTGTATAAAACACCAAGCATCTTGTTCTCATTGGCGTGCCTTTTCGGCAGACCAAACTTTCACAGACAGTGAGAACGGTCGTTCACAAAATATAATATTTTTCTCTTTTTCACCTGAGCAAGCTATAGGCGCATATCTATGAATCATAGTGCTATTAAACTCTCACCGGTCTAGTACTAGTACTTGAATTATAAACTAAAATAAAATTTTGATGCTCTTCTTGTCAAAAAGTTTTTTAAAATTTAAGCTACATTAGCACTGTTGTGCTAACGAAAATATGTATAAGCATTTGGAAGTTAAAATTATGAAATTTTGCTTTATTAATCATTCTAATATATTTTAATAATTATGAGGTAATGTTATGGAGTTTCTTGTTTGGGCATTGTTTATTATTTCTTTTATCTCACGAAAAATAAAACGTATTTTATGCGTGTGTACTTGATCGCTCTTATTTTAAACTATAATTTTTCTTCTGCTTTTTATTAATATTTTAAATATTATAAACGCGAAAATTTTGAAAGAAATTTAATTTCTTTTAATTATTTTTTTTTGCGCACATAAGTCCACAATTTTAATCCTTTTAAAACTGTGGACTTATGTATGACCCTTTTTTCCTCTGATGTTAATTGCATAAACAATATAACTTCTGCTTTCAATTCTTGTCGGGTAGAATTTTTTTTTTATCCTTTCATTTGCTTCCTTTGTGGAACCATATTAAATTATACAAAATTAAAGCAAATTCAATTATTTTTAATAAATGATAAAATTAAGTTTATTTCAAAGGTGTACAAAATTTGAATTGCATGAAAAGTACGCTTACTATGCACCCAGTTACTACAGATAATTATGAAGAATTATATTAAGACATCAACCACATATAGTTAAATTGCAGAAATTAAATCTGTTTAAAGAAAAATACTTGTGTATCAAACCTGAGCTAGTCTGATTATTTTTGTTTTTAATAAAGTAGTTTGAGTAGTAGAAAAATTAAATTAAATAATAAATTTTGAATGTATAGAAAAAAGATGAATGTAAAGAAAAAAATAATTTTGATTTTTTTTTTTTCATTCACCTATTTAAATTTTTTTATACAGTGTTTTCATGTTACAATTTCAGTTTATATTTGTCAAACTAAGCAAGAAAATGATTGTAGCTGAAATTGATGTTATTATATTATCCCTCTCTTGATTTCACTTTTCTGGCAATTAATAATTAGTCACAATATTCTAGTGGCATTTTTTTATCTGCTATTTGTGAATGAAGATTAAAATGAAATAGGCATTATTTAATATTCCAACAAGAATGGGATAACTAACAACAGATATATTTTTTTTTTACTATACAATAATAAAATGCAAAAATTTTTACTAAAATTTAATTATTGTTAATATTGTTTTCTTAAATATGTTATTAAATAGTCATTTTGGTGAGAAAAAGTATTTTTACCTAGGCAGTGGTTAAAATTAATTACAAAGTGGCTAAAATTGATTACAAAATTGTTAGATAGTATAAAACAAGTCTTATTAAAGCAGTGATTAGTTTTAATAGATCAGCTATGGTAATTAACTTTAAGAAACTAATTAAAAATGGTTGATCTTTGATTATTTATAAACAGAACCTCTTAACTATGCTACAGAGTGTCTGTATGATCTTATCTCTTAATTAGTTATAAGTCAATAATGTACTAATAGCTGTGTTTTTCTTTTCAAGTTATGCTATTTGAATTTATTTGATGGCCAGTGTTTTGCATGAATCTGATCCTTCAGTTTGTATGAAGATGGCCGATAATTTAACTTCTGATAATTCCAGCTCTTATATCGGTGGTATTCATTTTAACACGAAATCATCCGTAGATAGGTATAGTTTTTTACTCTAAATTTTATTAATAAATAATAATTTAAAACATTGATTTCTGTGGAGGATTATCTAAAAATAATTCACTTATGGGTTAGTCACATTAAAAGAATTAAATTTACTTTGACTTATATTTTTTAAACAGCATACAGATAAAGCTTACTTCACATCAAAGTGAAGAGTAGTTTCTATCACACAGTTGATCTTACTTAATTGCAGGGTTCGTGATTTTTTTTAAAAAAATAAAAAAAATCAGATTTTTTTTTATTAAAATCGGACTTTATTGATTTAAATCAGATTTTTTTTTATTTTTATTCAAACACATTGTAGGAACTTTAATTTATGATTCAAAATACTTTATAAATGTTTAATCAAGATTAAATTAATATTAAAACAATATTATAAGAATATTTTAGAAGCTCTAACTTACTAGTATAATTTTTCATTACAATACATAGCTTTGAATGCATAGCAACCATTTTGAAACAAATGCATAATTGAAATTTGAAGACTAGAGGAAATAGAGAATTTAATGAAAGTGGTCTGTCTAGGTTTTTCTGAGAGGTATTTATTTTGTGAAAATTTAGACATAATTTGTGAAAATTAAAAATAATATTAAAAAATCATCAAAAAAATATAGATTTATTCGTTTCTTACGAAACACAAAAATAAAATTTTAGAAAAAAGTATTTTGTGAAACTATTGTTTTTCCTTTGGTGATTTCCAAAGTTGAATTTGTGAATGTACCCTAAGCAGTAGCAAATTCAGCTTGGACAGACTCTTTAACTATTAAATTAAGGTTTCAATTAGCAAACCATAATTTTAATTTAAAATTGTGTTTTTTTTCTCTTGATTTTTAATATGATAAAATAAATGTAACAGATTGTTTATAAATGTAGTCGTTCATCAAAAAATAAATAAATATTTAATCTATATATTTTTATATTAAAATATTCATTTTTAATTTTATATCAAAATAGATCAGCTAAAAAAAAAAAAAATTTTAAAAATCTATGCACTCATTTGAATGTTTTTTCACAAAATTTCTTAATAGAAAATCTGATTGTCAGCGATACTGTTAACATATTATGAGAAAAAAATACCAGTTACCAGTTAATAACTCTACTGCCTCTAATAGACTTTGAAAGGGAAGAATGACACTATATCAGGAAAAAATATCTGATTTCATTTGCTTCTTTTTTTTTCTATTTTTGGCATATTAGGGTAATTTCTTTTTAATATAACCTCAAGCTTTAGAAATATACATTTTCCATCAATGAAATATAATGTAGACTTTAATTCCATGCTGTTTCAATCAAAAAGTAGTTTTTTAATTAAGATTGTTTGCATTTATTTTTTCTAAATTCATGTCTATTAATTACTTTCTGCAGCTATGTAAGTCTATAATAAGACAGCATTAAATGTGTACTTTAATCTGTACTTTTAATCTCAAGAATCAAAAGATTTTTGAAAATGTAATTTGAAATGTGTTGGAATTTAACACACACCAAGAAAGAAAGTAATTTCATTAACTAAAATTAATTAACACAGCAATTTTTTTAAAATAAATTTTAAAACTAAGAAAAGAAAATAATAAAAGTATCAACAATTTAAAACACTGTTTTTTAACTTTTAAAACCTATATATATATTGATTTTAAAATTGATATAAATCAATAATTTTTTTAAAAAAATCACTTGATTTAAATCAGAGGTTCCCAAACTTTTTTTTCTCGTCGACCACTTTCAAAGTTTTAGTATTTTCGGTAGACCCCCTGCTGCTACATTTCTACTGTATTCTCAAAACTCCTAAAAAATATCTCCCTAAATTGGGGGTGTTAAGAAGAAAATAAAAGTAGCAAATTTTCTTGTGTCCTATTTATTAAAATAATACTTGTGGTTATACAAAATTATAAACACTTATTATTACAAACAATCAACAATTGACAAAAAATTAACAATGAACTTGATATGTAAATCAACAATAAAAAATAGTCATACTTTTAATGAGACGGGTGTACTTGATGAATTGAAAGCAAATTATCAATATTTGGCTTCAGTTTTGTAAGAAGTCTTCTCAAATCTCCCCGTTCTGTGATGTTCAATCTACTCCTTAACAGGTCGGTAACGGCACTAAAACTTCTTTCGACAAGATATGACGAGGGAAACGCTATCAAAAATTTTCTCGCAATTTCCCACAGCCCAGGATATTTTTCGAGGATTTCTGCCTGCAGCCAAAATGTTTGATAGCCTTTTTTAAATTTCACCTTCAGTTCCTCGTTGGTTCTGAGCTCAAGTAGCTCCTCTTGTAATACCACATTCGCCTCTTCCGTTTCATCAAATGAGGTTATGATCCATGGTGGTATTTCCATCGTCAGAATATCTTCAAATCTATTTTTGAAGTCATCAAGCAGGGTATTTAAATGCGAACGGGCGCATGGACGGCACTTTGCAAGTCTCGACATGCGGTGTACACTTGTACTATTATCTATTGTTCTATTCAATTCTGTGCTTGAACTGAGTCTCGAATATTTTTGAGTACCTAGCTAGTGAATGATGCTACCTGCCTACGTTGATAGGTAAATCCAAGCCACAATTTTTGTTCTTTATTATGAAAACTAGAAAATTTTTCGTGGACCCCCACTTACAACTTGTGAACCCCTGTTTTCTTCTCATGTCTACGTGGACCCCCGTGTGGTCTCCTATGGACCCCTGGGGGTCCACCTGGACCACTTTGGGAACCTATGATTTAAATCAACGAACCCTGCTTAATTGTATAAAAAATAATGGAATCTTATGTTTTTAGAAAAAAATTTTCTGGGATAAAATTATTTCTTATTAAAACAATGACAAATGTCCCCATTTAAACTATAATTTTTTGTTTTCTTTCCTGACAATCTTAGCACTAATTATTCTATTGCTATATTAATTTGTATGTGTGTTTTATAAAAATGTAAAAAATTTTTGTTATTCATATGAACAATAACTACTGCTTTTCTAATTTGCTGAAATTAAGACAGCTACCACATAATTTCAGCATTAAAAACTTTGCACCAATTTCCATTATAAGTTTGTCCTAAATTTCCTCAGCTGTCTATTTTTTTTTTTAATGTATTAAGAAACTAGCAAATATATGATAAATTTTTTAATAATTTTTTCAATAAGGCAACCATTTTTAAAACTAGTAAAAAAAATGTGTTTTAGTAATTATTGAACAAAAACTATTTTCTGCTTAAGTAATATAATTGTGTTAATTTCCATTGTTTTTTTTTTGTGTTCCTAGACAAAAAATTATGTGTTCCTAACATACATTATTAAAAGGATAATTAGAACCCATTCAATTATATTTTAGATGTTTAAAAAAAAAGGAGTAAAATAGCATTTAGGAGATACGGAAACCTGAAAATATTTTTTTTCTGAACATTGAAAACTGCCTCATGTAATGACTTGAATGATTTATTGTTTAATAGATTTAAAGTAAATCGTAGCAAGCTCTGTGGTCAAGCTCATCAATTATTTTGATACACCTTTAAAAAAGAAAATGTTTTGGTTTGCTTAGGAAGTTATTGTATAATGAAATTTAAAAGTAATAGTATTTAATGATATTTTTTCAAGGATAATTGTTTGATCATGTGGTGTTGCAATAATATTGCAACTGCCATTTTTGGCAAATATTGCATTAAATATCACAAGAATTTTTATTGTCTTATTTTTCTCTTACCTTATAATCTTTGATTTCATTAATAACTGCTATAACTTTTTAAACTTTATTCCAGTTATGCATTTAATCTTACTTTTCAATTTGCAGTGGTATACCTAAGTATCTTTAGGTATTGATGCAAAGATATAGAATTTGTCTCCAACCCTAAAATAGAATAAAATTAATAAAAATAAAATTTGTAGATCTCTTTGCCTATGTACTTGTTGCTGAATTTTATGCTTAAGTAATTTAAAATTCAGAAAAATGTTTTGTTTAGCAATAAATGTTTAATTTATCCACCATAGTGTTCATTTTCACCATCTTGGTTGATAATGACAATAAAAAGCTTATTTGTGCAGAAGAAAATGAAATTATTGTATATCTCAATGTATAAGTTAATGTTATACATTCCCCCAACATTTTACATAAATCAGAAGGTAGACTATACACCAGTAACAAAGGCGTACATTCAATCATTGAGAAATATCATTGCATTATATACAATGAGATAGATATGAATAACCCTGTATCAATTTACACCTTTTAAAAACTATTTTTAATATGTTGTATACAATTATGCATTTTCTCTCATCATATTTTCTTTACTTGCAAAGTTTTTTTTGGTAACAATACTTAAAATTGCATTTAGAAAAAAACTAAGAGCAAGGGAACTTAGATAATTGATCAAGAATATTTCAAAAATATAACACAATAAAAGCTTTTAAAACATACTATAAAGCTACAAATTTAAAGATTCCTGACCATCATCTGTGTCGGATTCTATAACGTTTGCACCATTGCCTAATGGATCCTACTTTGTGATTTTTGCTTTGATTGCTACATATTTAACATATATATTAATTTGCCAAGGTTATATGTAATAAAATATTTTTATGTTATAAATAAATACTCATATGTGGTACACTATACCACAAGTATCAATCACAAGTCATGGTTCTTTTAAAACCATTAACAAAGTTTTTATATCAATTCTTCATTAATTTATCCTTGATAACAAGTGAGTTGGGCACACATACCAAGGTAATATTGAGGAGATTCCAACTGAAAATTTTGAATCTCCTCACTACTAGAAATTGTGTAGAGTTTAGATTTTTTAACTTTAAAATGTAATATTATTAAAATTTATGTTATCTGAATCTTTTGCAAAGACTTCTCCAGTATACTAAGCTTCTCATAATAATTTTTCTCTTATTTTAGAGATATTTGAAAATCACCCCATAAGAGATAAAATTAGTCTCCATTAATTTGTTCATATACATTTGTTCATGTATTTCTCAAGCAGTTTTGTTTTCTTTATTTTAGGTCTTTATGGAAAACTTGTTATGTGTTTCGAGAAGGGAGAAAAAGTGGAAAAATGACTTTTAAAGGAAAAGTATATAATTTCTTAGAAAGGCCTACTGGATGGAAATGTTTTGTATATCATTTCACTGTGTAAGTATCTCCTAAATTTTCTCTGGCATAGTCTGTAGCTTATTTGGTTATATTTTTATTTGATTTTAACTTATAATTTTATTTGATTTTAACTTATAATTTTGAGTTTAATTTATGGAAAACTTCGTATTATTATATTAGAGAGAAATGATTTAGTATTACTTTTCAATATTTACATGATATATCTCAATTTTAATTTCATTGTCTATTTATTTAAGGGTTCATGTATTTTTTGAAGAATTATGCTCACAGCTTTTTACCAAATAAAAAAAACATTGATGCATTATGTTTATCACGACATGCCTACAAAAAGTTTTAAATAATAATTGTTTTGTTTCAGGTTTTTAGTTGTGCTTGTATGCCTTATCTTTAGTGTGCTGTCAACAATTGATCAATATGCAGATTTTGCTATTGAAACTTTGTTTTGGATGGTAAATGATTGTTACCTTTCTTATTTATTGTTATTTCTATCATTACATTGTATCAGAAATTTAAAATGTGTGTAGAGAGTGCGAAAAAATAAACTAAACACCTTGTATAACTTTTGCTCTAATGTTCGAATCTTTCCGTTCTTGAACTTTATCTTATTGGTTCCAAAAAGTGACCTCAAATGTACTAATTAGTAAGAGTACATGATGTCAATAATTTGAAAATTTAAAATATTTCGAAAAGTTATTGTAACTAATAAAGAAAAAGTGCTTAATTTCAATGAAAAATTTCAAACAATAGAAACTTAGTCCTGGGAAAATATTAGTCTTTGAGAATTTGCTGCATCCCTTGTTTTTATTGACTGTTGTCAACCTGAAATACATTCTGTGGAAGGACTTCACTTATTCTATAGTTTACTTTGTTAAGACTTACTTACTCCATTCTTATTGGGCAACTTTGTATTATCAAGTAAATTAAATTATTATTTTTTAAAATTGTAAAAATATTTATCCTGTCTTGTGTATGTATATTGCATGATTATTTATTTATTGTTTTTTTTTTTTTTTTTTTTTTGATAACCAAAAAATATCTTTTAGGAAACAGTTTTGGTTGTGTTTTTTGGAGTAGAATATTTTATACGCTTGTGGTCTGCTGGTTGCCGAAGTAAATACATGGGAATTTGGGGTCGATTGAGATTTGCAAAAAAGCCAATTTCAATTATTGGTATATAGTTTACATTTTTATAATTAGTTTTTTGGATAATAACAATTATTTATGAATACTATATTGTTTGTAGATCTGATTGTTGTGGTTGCATCTTTGTTAGTTTTAGCTGTTGGTTCAAATGGTCAAGTGTTTGCAACTTCAGCAATTCGGTAATTTCTTCTCTATATTATATGATGTTGAATTCCAGGTTTATAAAACATTATTTCAAGTAATGAATTTTTTTTTTTTTTTTTTGTAATTGAAATTAGCTTTTTTTTTCTCTATTTACAAAAAAATCATTTTCTTTTAAAACAATTCTCATTTTATTATAATCAAAACATTTTATTGGTCATGATTGCTCATGCCATTATTATAGCTATTCATTTTATAAACATTAGTTAACAAATTACTGTAATGATTCAAATTATCTTAGCTAATTATTTGAAAAGTATCTGAATGCTATTCGCAAATAGCTTTATAAATATTAAACATCTCTTGTGCCATTTAACTATTCTTCACTCTACATCTAATTAATAGTTTCCATATTTTATTTTTACCTGACAGAATTACATTCCTTTATTCTTATTGCAAAATTAGTAAAACTCGTTAATGGATAAAATGAAGCTTATTTGAAAAAGCTGACTTGTTAGCTTATTAAATAATCTGATCTAGATAGTTAGCATTTTATAAGTGTTTAAATGAAGAAATCAAAGATGTAAATATGGGTTAATAAAAATGAGTTTTGTTTTGGAAATAAAGATGTTCTACTTTAACCTTGTAAAAGTATAATATATATAATTTTTTTTTTTTTTTTTTTTTTTTGGAAAGAGGGACAGTAGTGACAAGAAATAAAAATATTTTCACTTTTTAGCTGATTTGAATCCAAAAATCATTAACTTATAATCTGAAAATTTAATATATTTCACCTGTAATAAGGAGTCATACAACTGATTCAGTCCTTTTTAGTTCAAATATGAGATCTTTCTGTGATCAATTTAAGAATATTTAAAATGAAGGACGGTTGTGACACGTAAACTAAGAACCAGGGTTTTTCTAACAAAATGTGAAATAAAAAACAACAAAAACTTATGAAATTTTTTTTTTAGTAATCTTATCTATAGTTATGCAAATGATATGCATAATCTATATTTATTGTGCTTTATGTTGATACTTAAAATTTATTTTAAATCCCTGATCACAAGGTTACTGACAAGTGACAAAAGTGAGATTTTACTTATTAAATTTAAGTTGTCAATAATAATATTTATGATTTAATAAATTAATTGCTTAATTTATTTCTTCATTATTTTTTTTAATGAATTCAATTGCTTCTTCAGGGGAATACGCTTCCTTCAAATATTAAGGATGCTGCATGTTGATCGCCAAGGGGGAACTTGGAGACTTTTAGGTTCAGTCGTATTTGTTCATCGCCAAGTAAGTCAATAAGTTCATTCTTTTAAATATTGAAATTTAAGATTATGTTCATTATTGTATTCAATAGTCTTTTTGTTTAGTTCAATGGAAACTGTTATGCATTTACTAACAGTGAATTAATGAAGAAATAATAAATTTTAAAATTGCCTCAAAAGTTATGAATTTCTACAATTAGTTTGCTATAGTTGAAAAAGCAACAATTTTTCTCTTAAATTTAAATATATGTTATAATTTTAGTATGATGCAAATTTTAAGAAACTAAAAATCATTGATATTTCTGTTCTATGTTCAGGATATTATAATTAAGAATCACAATGCAAAACATTAGGCTTAAGATCTATTAATCACATTATACTTTATTGCTTATATTCATACATTGATATAAAATGTCTGATATAAAATGTCTATCTTTTAAAAGATAATTTTATTGTGATCATAACACCACAATGATATTGATTAAAGTACTCAATTATTTCCATTATTTGCCATACCTAAAAAAAAACCTAGTAAATAAGAATTGTTGATATCTAACTATTTTAAAAGTTTTTTGATTGTTATGTCTCAATGTTGTTGTCTCTCAAGTATGTTGTCTTTTTTTTAAAAATTTTTATAGTCAATAAAAGTTTCTTAATATTTCTTATGTTGTGTTAATAAATTTTTATGTTTTTTGCTTCATATAGGAACTCATTACTACATTATACATTGGATTTTTAGGCTTAATTTTTTCTTCATACTTCATGTATTTAGCTGAGAAAGAAGATATAGGTATAGTTGGAAAATCAGATTTTACCAGTTATGCCGATGCCTTATGGTGGGGAGTGGTAAGAAATGAGCCTGCCCTTTTGCTTGTTTGTTTTTGCTTTTATTAGTTATTTTGCTTTCATTTTTTTTGCTTTTGTTTTCCCAGACACAGTTTTTTATGATTTAAAAAGAAAAATGCCAACAATATTCAATCTCATTAACTCATTCTCATTGTGTGTAGTTTTTCATGATTGATGTAATGGTTTACATATCTTTAAATATCATGGGGCATTTAAGCTATTCTTTTAAATATGTTATAATATATTTTTGGGGGAATTTTTTTTTTCTTTCATAGACTAGTATATTTTACTTCAGATTTTCATAAATAACTTTTAATTTTTTATAAATAATTTCTGATTAAACAAATGTATATCAACTGTAATTAGCTTAGTGTTTTTGTTAAATAAAAGAAAATATATATCTAGTAATTCCATCAGATTTTTGATAGTTTGTATAAAAATATTTCCATCTGGTTGATTGAAATTATCAATAGTTTGATTATTGATACATTTTTGAACTAAATTTTCGTGATTTCTCAAATTTAATTGTTTTTTCTCTTGATGACTTTGAATTCACTTGAGAACTTGCAACTAGGCAATGATTCAAAATCTACTGAAAATCATATAAATTAGTTAAATTCTTAATGTGTTATTCAGAGATGTATGATATTAAGCAAAATGCATTTTTTTAAGAAAAGTTATTTTGTAAAAAGAAAATCTATAGATAATAAATCTCTGATGATAAACAAAAACCACTAGGGTAAGTTTAATGTTATAAAAACATTTTATAGCTAACCGAATTAATTGATATTTAATACAAATGTTATTAATTGTATTTATAGGAAAAAAATTTTAACCTAATTTTGAAAAAGGGTCATACTAAAACTAATGTGTTGCTCAATCATTAAAAACAGAAACAAATTTGATATTTTTAAAATATTTTTCTTTAACAACAATTAAATAATATATTTAAAGAAGTTTGATTAAGCAAATTAATTATTTAAGTATCAGTTCTTCCTTTTAAGCTTCTGGATTAACTGTAATTGAAATAGGTTTCTTCCCGTTTTTTCAATTAAAAGGTATGGTTGAGAAAATAAAATTTTGCCTGGAATTATAAGGCTTACAGAATAAATATAATTTTTTTGAATTAATAGAATTTTGTTGATAGACTAGCAACTAACTAAAATAGTTTTAGTGTAGTTAAATTTTGTTCATCATTATTTTTTGCATAACAGCTCAAAGTGGATCACTGTCTTTTGTTGAACACTCCTTCAGCACAGCCTATTTCTAGACCTGGCCTACCAGTTCTCCCTAATTATCATAAAATCTGATTCAACAGAATTGTGCCATCAGAGTTTTAGTACTTCTGCTAGAAAGACTTTTCTTCAAGAATTTTCTTTACTGAATTGCTTTACACCTATTCTAACAATATGAGATGAAAAGTTCATTATTTTAATTTTAATACTTTTGATAATATTGGTTTCTTTAAAAATTTTATAAATTTTCAAGTTAAAATGTATTTGCCAACGATCATTTAGGATTCTTCTGAAAACCTTCTTCTCAAAGATTGTAATTTTGTGATCTAAATATTTAGTTAAAGGTTAAATTTTTGAACCATATATTAGGCCCAACCTAATTAAGAGTTTTATTGATAAGAAGCTTCATTTCTTTGGAGAGAAAATAAGACCTCAATGAAGTGTGAAGTCCAGAAATTGTTTGCCTTTTTGATACCATTTTTGACTTTAAAAATGCAGTCTTTAGTGTTAACTAGGACTGGGCGATATAAGAAATTTTATATCGTGATGCATCGTCAGTTTTGTATCGCGATATAGTATTTTTGAAATTCATTTACTTGTAAGGCGCAGAAAGTCGGATTTCTATCAAAACTTCATACTCAGATTGATTTAAATCAATTTATGAATTTGATGTATATGTTTTGCTTAAGAAAGATACTAATGTTATATTTCCTAAAAATGATCGCGCAAATAACGAAAGATTTCTTAGTTTAAAAATAAATAATAAAAAAATAAATAAAATTGAAATTTATCAATATATTTACCTAACAATATAGAAAGAAAATTTAAAAAATAAATTTGTTAAAAATTATTTGTGTGCTTAAAACAACGTGCTAAATAAATTAAACAAAAAAAACAACACTTTTAAAACAACGCTATTTTTTATCATTATTATTTCACATAAATAATAAAGTTAAATTGAATAATTACCGAATTCTGAACGAAAAAACAAAGTAAGGTTTAATTTCTTGCAAATAAAAACAAAAGAATTATGATATTCGATAATATATTCAACTGACAATATTGAAAGAAAATTAAAAAACACGATTATACTCTTTAATAAAACAAAGTGTTAAATGATTTTAAAAAAAGAAGTCGCAAATGCAAACATTACTAGTTTTTTTGAATAAACAAAGTTGATTGACTTATGTCCAAATCCAAAAGAGGAAAAATAAGTTTTATAATTTTATTTATAAAAATGAAAACAACTAAAGATTTATAAATTTAAAATCAATAATAAAAACCCATTAAATTCTTATTTTATCCAAAAAGTTTATAGTAAATTAAAATAAAGTAAAAAACAGCCTAACAAATTTAATTACTTTTTAATTTAATTCTATGTGGACACCTTAAATTAGATTTCCGTTTGTAATAAATTCAATGATGTAAAATAATACTTAAACATATAATATCAAAATAATTTTCACATTTAAAAGTAAAAAAGAAAGTTTTGTTTCAAAAAAAAATTTACCTAATTAATTAAGAAACACTTCTTTATATATTCTTTTCAATAATAGATTACGTTCAGAATAAGGTAACGACGGCGATCACAAAGTCAGTCCCACTGAAAATAATCTACAAGAAACGATATCAAGTCGTGACAAAGAAGAAAAAAAAAAACTAAGAGGTGCGGAAACGAACATGTGAGATCACGATATATGTTCTCAAAACTTATTCTACTGCTCATCCATCAAGGCTGTTTCAATATAACGATACGAATATCGTCTTCCCCATTGCGAGTTGGCATCGGAACGTGTCTTGCGTGTCTTGTATCACTATATCGTTCGTCTTCTTTACTCGAGGACTTAAATCAGATTTCTGATACATCACCTGGAGCGAAAGTCGCTGTATCGGCCTGCCGATACAGGCGTTAAATCGATCCGTCGCGATATATCGATTTATAGCCCAGTCCTAGTGTTACCAAACTATTCCCATGAGAACCAATTTTCAGGTGTTTCAGTGTATCATGTGATTTTTGGTACTGGCTGATTTGGTTTTAGAGTAATTTTTTGTCATTCCTGTATGATTTGTAGATACCTTTAAAGAGAACGCTTCTTTCAGGACATGCATAAAAAACTCCTTTTCATTTTTAATTTCATAGCCTTTTAAATCTCCAATTTTTCCCCCGCATATCTTGCTACATTCTCAAGGTAGTGTGAGTTTCAAAGATTAATGACCATATGGCTTTCTTATCATAATTAAAATTAAATGTTTTTATTTTTAAACCATTATGCTACAAAATTTCGTTTCTTGTTAAGGTTTAGTGTTCACTTATTTTTTCCTAAATTGATTTTTTGCATTTTTATTGGAATGTTTCTATTACAAAAGATTTTAAAACATACTATGAGACAGCATTTTAATACAATACACTTGTGTATGGTTTACTTATATATGATAAAGTTGGAAAATTGTATTATTTGGATCATCAGTCCTTCAAACTACTTTCTTTGAAATCTGAAAAAAAAACTTTTTTTTTTTTGCAGTTTTCTGTACATTTGTGGAAAAAAAATATATTCATGTTCTTGCATCTGGAGACCATTATTTAATATATTTTAAACATGAATTAGCAATTATTAAATTGTTTTTTTATAATTAAATCTTATTAAACTTCATCCTTAAAAAATGATTTATAATCTAAATTTTAAACAAAAATAATATATTGAAATTCTTAGTTTTTTTTTTAATTTAGTATTTATCAAAATAAACCATGTTGGCATTTTTTTACTCTTTCTATATGATTTTCCTTCACAATGAGTGCATCTTAATCTTTCAGGCTGATCTTAATCTTCATATGTGCTGTCAGCAATTTTGACTGCCAGTGTTGTTGCTTCTTATGATTAACTTCTTTGCTGATGAATATACAATGTATATTTACACTTCATCAGAATGTGTACGTGAATGCACTATAAAGTTAGAATGAGTTGCAGTTGTTGTTGGTAATTTATCTTTATTTATGCATTACCCTGCTTTTGTGATATTAAAATGTGTTTGTTCTATGTAAAACTTGTATTTTCTGAAAGCATGTTATTTATGTACTGTTATTTATGTTTTGCTTTTTATTACTCAGTTATTGAATCAGTCTTTCCCCTTTAAAAAAAAGAAATATACTATTTGAAAATTTAATAATCTACTTTGATTACATAAAACATCATTAAATTGTTTGTACATAGTTTTTTGTCAATTTAATTATAAATTTCTAACTCTATTAATTTATTATAAGTTTTTGATTTGCAATAGATATATTTTTCACAACATTTAGTAATTAAGTTTGACTATGTATGTATGTTAAAGTCAATTTAATTAATAGGTTAATATTAATAATTGCTAGTTATTGTTAATAACCAAATAAATCGGTTAAAGTGAATAATATATCAGAATTTATCACAGTTGCCTGTTATTATTAATAATTACCAATGAAGTTTAGTGAATGATATAATTTTCATTGCATTTGTCAAAAACTTTTCAAAATGCATGCATAGTGGCAATTTCCTATGTCATGAGCTGTTATGAATTTTATACAAATTATTTAATCTGTATTTGTAGAATATTAAAATTTATAAACTCAAATTTAAAAAATTATCATTCATCAATTATTTGATTATCAATGTATATTTGTGTAAAAAACAAATTAAAGATTTAACGCTATTATCTTAAATTAAAACAGAATGAAAAATCCATATTTCAAGTAATCCTTAATTGTCTTTAAATCCAATGAACTCCAGAATGACGGATTTATTATCATTTGAGAATTACATTAGAGTTGAAACTTCAATAAATTATACCTAATTAATCACACTGACCAAACATCATTGGTAATTATCAATAATAACTGGTTAATGTGCATGATTATCATATCTACCAAAAGACATGTTTATGATAATAATCGCTGGTAATTATTAATAATATCCAGATTTATTACTTTAATTGTACATTAATTCTGCATAATTGTATAAAGCTTTTTTTATAAATATGTTATTTCAATTATTTTAATACAGTTTTTAAATCAAATTTGTAATTCACATTGGGATGGTTAAAAAATCATGCATTATGATTAGTACCAAGAAGTTTGGTGGAGCTTGCAGCCCGAATTATGAACCCCTCAGTGAAATTTATATTATCAAGATTTATAAATGTGCGTTAGTTTTTGTATTCATGCGTTTTTTTTAATTGTACGTTGCGACTTATATTAACACTATTTACCAAATAAAAATCACAATGGACGTTCATGGGAATTGCATATTGCACTTCGTATTGGGTTGAGTAAAAAGTTCTCTGCCAATCAGAGATACCTCTGCGCAAACAGCAGCCATTCCCGTGGTAGTTAGCCTGTTACCAAGCCGGTTTTAGAATTCTAAAGCTGAAAGTTGGAACTACACAACTTTGTAATTTGTTTGTCAAAACTTTATTATCTTGTGCTCCAAAAAAGTCTTTAAAATGGAGCTATCATGTCAACATATCAGAACAATTATGCACTATGAGTTTTTAAAAGCTGAGTTTTCAATACTGTTTCTTATGATACAGTAAAAGTTTGGTTTCAAAAGTTTAAAGTTGTGAATTTGAACAATGTAGATGAACCACGCTCTGGCTACCCTATTGAGGTTGATTATGACCAGTTGAAGTGATTGATGCTTGTGTATGATTTGATGTGTGTAAAAAATTTTATGTGTTTCTAAGGAGATTGCAGAAAAATGTGATCAACAAATAATTTTAAAGAAGTGCTGTAGGTAACTGATATAGCATAATATGATATTCAAGAAAATTTGGCGAATGAAAAATATTCATTTTCACCATACGTTTCTCAATGTACAAGGAAAAAATTTAAGACATTAAAATAAAAAATCTTCCACCTTCACCTAGCCATAACAACCAAGTTTCTTATAAATTCTGTTCTCAGCAAAACAATTTGAATAATAAAAAAACATTTTCTTTAAAAAAATTAAAATCATATTTATGGCTTTCTTTAAAGAAAACCATGCAATTTCTATAAAAAAATCAACAATTTATATATTATTGCAAGACAGTTGTGGAAAATAATAGATAATAATATATACTTTTCTAACATTGTTTTGCATTTTATTTGGTTTCAAATAAAGCTAAAACTATTGTTATCACCTGATAATCAAATGTAGGAAGGAATCAAGATTACAGTTTAACTAGCCAAGTGGCTCAGAGATTGTTAGATACTTGACTGATATGGATTTGACATTGAGAATACCAAAGAATTTGGAAGGCATTTGAGACATCCAAGTGACAATACTGTAAGGCATCCATCAATAATGCGATTTCATAAAAAGCTATCAATTAATTCCTGTTTGTTAATTAATTTCATACTAAGCTAATTTAGGCATAAAATTCTAGGAAAGAAGTTTTAAAAACCAAAATACTTAAAATTTGCTTAAAGGTAAAAAATATCAAAATTAACTATCTTATCGTAATCTTTTGTAAATAAGAATAAATATCATAAAGACAATATTTACTTCGCAACATTCCTCTGCCACTTTCCATATAAGCTGAGAGCTGAATCCAATCGTGAACCAAATCTTTTAAACCAGTTAACTTACTGTTTACGGATGGTGTGGTGTAAAGTGAGAAGTGGTATCTTATTACTTGCTGCAGATTTTTGGTATTAAATATTTTTTAGTATTGTTCATAAAACTATTTAATAATCAATAATTATAAAAATAATTGCATGTACATTTAATAATTAAAACGATTTGCATCCCTTAATATGGTCCATGTTGTAGACTAAATCTGTAACATGGTGATGTATCATGCTAAATTTTCTGGTGCTTTTAATAATGTTTTATTTCTAATTGAATTTTTTAAGAATTTATTGCATATTATTTTTATTATAAAATATTTCATTATAAAATTATAATGAAATACAGAGTTTGAAATATATATATATATATAACATTATCTTTTTCAAGTTGCTTGTAAAAAGTTTTGTTTGCGACATTTTTTTATTTATTTTGTTTCTTCATATACGCTGAAACTTTTAAGTTTACATTTAAGTCATTATTAAAAAAAAGAAAAACTATTCAAATCAATCTTTAATGTGTGTTGAAAATATATTGTTTATTGATTACATCACTACTCACTTAAAACATAGAGGTTTTTGGAAACACTTCATAAAAAGGTGGGCAAATACTTTGCTTGGCAACATAGGCATAGCGTGGTGAAAGAAATTTTTGTGGTGGCACAGGACTTTAAGTATGTTTATATATATATCTATATAATTTTTACTAAGTGTAACAATCTGCCATTGTTATGCATATTTTTCGCGATCTGATCTTCCAAATGTTCAAAAGTTATTTGCTGAAAAAATTAAATAGTTTTGTACACATTCTAATGAAACATGCTGAAAGAATGTACGCTACATTTAAATTAAGTTGTGAAAAAAATTGTATTTTGTATGAAATAGATTTTATCGTTAATATTTATAGAAATGTAAGAAAAAAAATCTCGAAATTTAAGTAACAATTTATGCTTAAAATGAATCAGATTTTTAACTTTGAGCTTAAAACATGCTAAAATTGTTTGCTGCTATGAAACAAAGCTTTTCCTATAATCGAAAGTTGTAAGAGCCGCTACTGCCCTGTTTTGGCTAAGAGATGTGAAATCATGGAAATATTTGTTAAAAATTGCATAAGGAGTACCATGGAATAATTTTTTTTTTGAATTAGTCTGAGAATTATAAACTGTTAAACTTGTAGTGAAAAATAATGTGCAGGATGCACAGTGCAACTGTAGAACTGCAGAGTTGAAATTTGTTGTTCTAAAAGGATCAGTTTTGATTATGAAGATAACACAAGCTTTTTTTTTAAAAAAAAATTGAATTTGTTTTAAATAGTTATATTGTGATTTTTTTTTACGTTACTTTTAGTTTTGCTGTGAAAAAACTAAGACTTAGAAAATTGAAATTAGGAAGTCTTGTAAAAAAATTTTGAAGTAGTATATCCTGTAATGAAAAGAATTTGGTTATTATTTCAAGAATAATCAACAGTTAAATTTGAATTTGTAGAATTGTACGCAACTGACGTGTTGCAAGGTTTAATCTCTTTTTATAAATTAATTGCAATTTTTTTAAAATTCTAATTTGTTTGAAAGTTTGCAATTTTAAGAAATTTTTTTTTCTCTAAATAATAACTGTTTACCTAGTATTGAGGAGAAACTTATTTATCTCTCTTAAAAATTTTATTAAGCTCACATTTTACTTAATTTCGAAAGCAACAAAAAAGCTAATATAAAAAAAAAATGAGAAATGAACATTTGATGTTACCAGTTGTAAATCCTAATATTTGTATTTAAATTTTAAAAAATATTAAAGACTAGAGTAATAAAAACTGTTTCTAATTCGAACAGTTATATAATGTACAGAGGTTGGCCAAAAACATGGAAACACTTCTATACTAACTCTGACTAAACAATATTTCTTTTAGTAGCAAATGTTTTGGACGATTTTATGTGGCAAAACTGTTGACACAATTAGGAAGATCATGTTTGAAGCTTTAAGAAATGATGTCCTTTTTACCCATGCCATATTCAAACTGGTCAAAATGAGATGAAGTTAATAACTTCTTTCTAGCTTTAATACCAACAATTTTGAAATAATTCTTTAAGATTGCAATATTTATATTATCATTCTTATAATAATATTTATATTATTATAAGAATGATTATAAAATTATAATGAACTTGAAAAATTAAAAAAGCTTTTAATTCCCAGTATTATTTTGTGCGCTGCAAGTGCAGTTAAATATTTTTCAAATCCAAGTAAGCGTTCATTTTGTTGTGATTAAAATATAAAAAATTTTTTTGGGAAAAAATATGGACTTTTAAGAATAATTAATCTAAAAATATAAATAATGCTTACATTTTTCTTCATTGAAAATTTGAATTGTAACAACTTTAAAAAATAATCCTTAACTTGTTTTTAAAATAACCTTTGAATAAAAGTGATAATCATAAAATATTTTTGTTCAACTATGTATAAACTATCAAAAAATTTTGATTTTTAAATTAAAAATCATTCATGGAACTTTTTGGATGGATTTAAAAAATGAATAACTTAAAAAAAAAAATTCCGTAGTAAAAGAAAATTACTAAAGGAGCCTGTGTCTCCCCCCTGACGCTACGCCTATGCTTGGCATAGCTGCAAAATTCTTCGACTTTAATTCATAAGTATTATGGGTATACATTTTTTATATATTTTCATATTATCTTAGTTTAAAATAATTTTACTTGCTAATTGTCTGGCCTTAAAACAAAACATTTGAATAATCTTATATTGTTTTGCATTAAAAAATTTATTTAATTGAAGTCCTCTAAGATAAACAGTATACATAACCCATTTACCTTTATTTTTTATTGCAACAGCAACAATATGAAAAATGATATAATAGAATGAATGATAGTTCACTTTGTTAATTTTCAGTAGATACATTTATTTTTTGTTGGCTATTATTAGTTTTTTTCTTCTTAAATGCTACTATTATAGATTAAAAATTATTATTTTTATTTCTAAAATTTTACAATAGATAGATATTTTTTGAATGATAAAACAAAGAATGAAATAATTGTGCTATCAGTTTTTATGTTTTTGGATATGAGATCTGGCAAGTTTTCTTACTATAGAGCTGTAATGGGTTAAGTCTTATAAGTAATTCAAGTTGTCAAGACCCTGTTTGGTTAGTTGATAAAGAGTTGAACAAAATCATGCAAGGGACGAAACCTCCTATTAAAATTAAAATAGTGGTGTAAAAAAGTGACATTTTTCATTTATTTATGAATGAAACAAGGTATTCTACAACTTTAAGTTTACAATTTGAGTAATAATCTTTAATTGTAAACACGATTCTAGTGTTTTTTATTTAATTAAAGAAAAAATTAAATGTTTTGTTAGCTTTATTTAATTAAAGATGTCTGATACTTAGTAAATTGGCTACCATTTTTTAAATTTCTATAGAAGGCTACTCGATCCCTGACAATGAAATTTTGCCGTGACAGTTATTGAGACAAAGAATAAGTATTTATAATTTAACAAAACTATCTTTATCTCTGCTTTCTTATATGCAGATAAAAAATTTATAAGTTTCTAATCTAGCTCACTGTTTAAGTGAACTCAGTGAATAACTTAATTTTAAGTAATTATTTTCTAGAGAACTTTAAAACATATGCAATTTAAATCGAAAATTTATACACTTCTTGTTTTAAAAAAGTAAAAAGTGTACATAAAATGTTTACATGTTTTTAAGAATTATTTTTTAAAAAATTTTTTAGTGGGCTTCAATCCCTGATAATGTAATCCTAGAATTTCTCTGTAACAATAATACAGATAAGAAATTAGTATTTGTAAATTAACAAAACTTTTTTATCTCTACATACTTATACGTAGATAAAAAATTAGCATGCTTCTAATTTTACTTGGTGTTTAAGTTAACTTAGTGAACACTTTAATTTAAAGTTGTTATATTGTTAGAGAACATTAACCCATATGCAGTTTAAAACAAAAATTTGTTTAACGCTACTGCATGTTTAAGGAAAAGGTATACATAAATTGGTAACAATTTTAGCATTAACCCCACAGAAAAATTTACCGCTACACTGTATAAAAGGCAAGAATGTAATCTACTGCTCAATAAAAACCATTTTTTCTTCCGTTTATTTATTTATTTATTTGTAGATCCATCCTTATACAAATTATTGATATTGTTTAAAATTTCGAAATACAAGGAGGGGAGCTAGAACCTATATTCACACATTTCTGCGAGAGTAGAGAAGAATGTTATTTTCACATAATGGGTTGTGCTCACTGTACAGGATATTAATATTCTTTTCACAGAATTCTTCCTGTATATGTTGTTATGTCCTCAACCTCAATTGTTCTGAATGTCCGTGGTGCTATGACACTGGCCACTTCTAGACTTTGATATTGCAAGACTGTTATCTTTACTATTTCAATTTTGTTGACTCTTTAGTGTATAACTTCTTACACTGTCTTAAATATTTTGTTTCTGAAAGGTGTTTAGTAAAATCCTGTGAAATTTTATTCAAAACAAAAAATTCCAATTTTGTTCATTTTGAATTTTGTGTTATAAAATTTCTTCAACTGATGGAAATGAAGGAAATGATGGATTCGACTGATTCATTTAATAAAAAATAGACTGCTAATAGTTAATTTTTTATAAAATTTTAAATGTTTTGAAATAATTTAAGCGTAAGTAAGACTGCTAGCAAAAATAAAGTTATAATTAGAGTTTATAATGTTTATTCATAAAATTTTCAAAGTGAATTATGAAGAAAAAAAATTGCTTAGATAGTAAATTTGCGTTAAAAATAAACAGTAAAAATTTTATTTCAAGCTTCTTTTGAAATAAATTTGTGATTTCAATACGTATTGCCAAGTTTTTCAATATTTTTTTAAACATAGCACTAAAAGCTGAAAACTTATAGTTTCATTCAAAATATTATGCAATTCATGAATTATTGAAAAAGTAACTAATTCTTCAACAAAGAAGCTAATTATATAATCATTTAATCTTGCTAAGTATTTCGCACAAAATGATATTGAAATGAAAATTAGTAAAAAAAAAAGTTTTTTTTAAAATATTGAAGCGATATTTATATATATTTAGTACTGAGCTTACACAATAACTACTGCCTTAGAAGGTCAGTAATATCGGCATATAATAATTTAAGAGTTTAATTTTTATTCTAAAAATATTATATGTTAATTTTATTTCTTTTTATTATATTTTTTTTTTACAAAATATGGTGAAAAATTTCTTTAATCAACTTAATATTTGAAATATAGCTTGAAAACATACATATTTGACTCAAAAAATACAACTAAATGTTGAAAAGTTTTTTTTTCTCTCTGTAATTTCCTTTGAAAGTTAAAGTAAACATGTTTCATAATTGCATTTACAGTACATCTACCAATTTATCACTAGCTTTTTTGGAATATTTAGAGTGGTAGTAAGCTTTATACTTAATCATTTTATTCATATTCATTTTATACTTAATCATTTTTTAACAAGTTCAAAAAGCATTAAAGTTAAAAATTTCTAATAATTTTTCCTTTTTTTCCCACTTAAGTCTTTTTATGCATATTTGTATATTTAACTAATCAAGTCCCATCTAATTTTTATCTTTTTTGCCTATTTGCTATTGGGGATTTAAATGTAATTAAAAATATATTAAATATGATTAAAAAAATCATTAAAGGTGGTTAGTAATATTAAAGGATATTTTTTATATTTGTTTCAGATAACAGTTACTACGATAGGTTATGGTGACACTGTTCCTAAAACCTGGATGGGAAAAATAGTAGCATCATGCTTTTCTGTTTTTGCCATTTCATTTTTTGCCCTCCCAGCTGTAAGTTATGAGTTAAAGTTTTATTGAAAATGTGTATTATGAACATATTAACAAAAGAAAATATGCTTATTAATAATTATGTAAATATAATTTTGTTCTCTGTATAATCATTTTAATTGGTATTAATTAGTATTAATCATTCTAATACTAATGACAAAAATAGAAAATTGTAATAGCTGCTTCGAACCCTTCTCGGTGCTGTGGATAACATTTACAACTCTATGTTCCTTTTAGGATATCTACTTTGCTTTTTCATTTTTTCTCAGTTTCATTTTAAACATCCTGAATATAATTAAAAAGTTTTTCTTTTTTTATGATATTTTAATGTAATTGTGGTTCATTTTTTCAAGTGGTATTTCATATTTTACCTCTATATTTTTTAAATTTAAAAAAATGCTGTGCTTTTATATCAAAGAAGTTAATTGCAAACATTTAAAATAATTTGCATATGTTTTGCATAAGTTTTGTTTCAGTGGCAGACTATTTTTGAATGTGGCTACTTTAATTGCATCCATGAAATATGAGATAATTAAAAAAAGATAGTAAGGAAATAATTTTATGGAAAGTATAAAACTTTTATTTATTTATTAATTTGTGGAAGCCCTAGATTAGAATTCACTCTAAAATGTCTTCAATTTAGTTTCAGTATGAAATTCTTTTCAATGATTACATTTAATCTCTATTATATTTATATCTATATTTTAATCTGAATTATATTTTTGTTTTCAAAACATTGTTTCATAGTTTTTCCATTAAAAATGCAGCCAGTAGCCTTAAATATATTTTTTTGAATAATTTTTGATTTCCGCATCATATAATGACTTTTTCAGTGTTATCAATAGTAATACATACTGCTTCTTTTACCTGTTACAAATCTTATAGCAATTATTTGTGTCTCTTCTATGTATAAAACTGTTAAAAAAGTGAAAAAAGGTAGATATTTTTAAAAAAAAGTTTTAAATGATACAGAATTAATAACATAATTGTTACTTTTTATGAAATTGTTTCCTCATAGCACAATTAAACAATGTACAGTATTTAACATTATATCAATCAATAAATAACTAATATTGAGTTAATGTAATTAAAAAAGATGTACTGCAAAAATACTGCCTTCAGCTTATTTTATGCTTTCATAATTATTATAATCAAAAAACCTTTTAAAACTGTTATTTTGTCAAGTAAGTGTTCTGTTCTTTAATGTACTATCTCTTTGTTAAGGCGAACAATAATATTGTATTTTTATAGCTGCAAAAATACTTTATTTAAATTTCATATCCGAAGTCTATACTTTGTGTGTTTCTGTTTCCTGATCTCTAAGAGCTATGAAACAGTTTGTTGCACTTAGAGTTATGAAACATAGTATGAAAGTTTGTATTGATTTCCCAGTATATAATAGAAGAAGCCAAATTATTTAAATAAATGATGTCTAAAATAAATTTAAAAGAAAGAGAGAACCAATATTGTTTTTATTAAAATTAGAAATAATGTTTTTGTGGTTATTCCTGATCCTTGTGACATTTCCGCTTATTGAAGCCCACAGTGTTCTGAATAAACGCTTTCAAATTTAAATTATTTTTTTCATTGCAAAGTTCCCCCTTCACCCATCAAAACAAAGCCTCTCTTCCTTAGACAATTTTTTTAAAAATATTTTGCTAAAGTTTTTTTATATAAATTTTATTTGCCCTCTCTCTATTTACCAAAATGTTTAAATCTTTAGTTCGACGAATCTAAAATAGATATGAATATGGAAAATATATCCTTTCGTCCAAAATATGAATTATTAAAAAAAATTTAATTACACCATTATGCTTTTTAAACTAAAGAAAGAAAAGAAAAAAAATTTTCTATTGCTCCGACCTTCCTCAAAATAATAACAAAACTTTCCCCCAAGGTCATGATATAATTATAATATTTATACCAAGATGATCTTGAGGTGAAAAACTAATTTGTTCTCTCTTTTGTTTAATTTTTTAAAATTTATATTGTTGGAAAAATGTGATTTATTAGATTGTATTATTCTTTTATTTCATCTTATTTGCACTTAAAATACTTAATACTATAGATTAAAAGAAATGCTGAAGAAGGCAACAGGTTCAATCTGGGGATTAATAAAAGATAAATAGGTGGAAATCAAAAGATAGGCAAAATGCAACAGGCTATACATAATTTTAACTTTTCTGATTTGCACTTTGTTTTAATACTAATCTATATAGCCATTAAGTGGTGAGTTTGTTCTTATTATACTAATACTTGGATTCAGAGATATGCTACCAAAGATAGAGGATAATCTGTGTGTAATCACAGGGAGTAAGTGAAGGGGAAGGTAAAGTTGAACAGCAAACCCCTATCGTACCTGTTGTTTTGTTACTTTATTTAGGAAAGACCAAAAAACACAGTATCACTTTCAAAAATGATATTTTAAATGTCCTTAACTTTTTGGTACATTTTTTCAATACTCTTTTCATATTAAAAAATACAAGTATTCAAATTAAGGTGTAAACAATTTGATCATTTAATTAAAATTTGCTATTTAAATTGCGGTTTCAATCTCTTTATTTTTTAAAATTAACATTAATTTGATTAAAAGAAAGTAAAGTAAAAAAAGAAACAATGACCAAAACAATAATGGTTTTAGAAATATGTTGGGTAGTAAAAGCAAAAATAAAACTTCCCCAAAGAAATAAATAATTTTAAAATTTTATACAGGGTCTATCATATGTTTCAAACTTACAAATTAAAAGAAAAAAATTTTTAAGCTATATAAAGCAAAACTAAGTGATAAACAAACCTAACAGGTGAATGTTATGTGCCTTTCTTATATCTTTAATTACTTCTCGCTTCTAATCACTTCTCAAAATTTACTTGCTTCACTTTTTGTTTTTTCTTTTTGTTGCTTCTCTTTTATTATTCTTTGAAAACCTTGAAAATTAATAAAGCTCTAAATTTAGCACTAATCTGAATATTATAACTGAGCTTTATAACTTTAATGCCACATCCATTCAACTGACTGAAAAAATTTAATTAAAAAAAACATATTTTAGAATTTTTTTAAAAAATGATTAAACTTACTCTTTTAAAGTAAAAGCAGTATTAAGTTTAATAAAGTATGTAATAGAAAAGTTTCAAAATGGCATTGTAAAATCTAATCTTGTTCTGTTCGAAAAGCAATAATTTTGTTTCCAGCTCATTGTGCTAGTAAACCTTTTTTTCCTTTAAATATTATACTTTTTTCTGAAATTACAGTTTTGGTTTATGTACGAATTTTCAAAACACGCTCTTTTTAATTGTGTAATTACAATAGTTGTGGTGTTTTATATTATGGTAAGTTTAAAGACTTGTGTTTTAATGTAGGGAATTCTGGGATCTGGCTTTGCCTTAAAAGTTCAACAGAAGCAACGTCAAAAGCATTTTAATCGTCAAATACCTGCTGCAGCTACCTTGATACAGGTACTTATTTACTTTTACTGCTTTTTTAAACTTGTCAGAATGTTACAAAATTATTTAGATTTGAAAAGTGCAATCAACTATGCCCCTATCTTATCAATAGTAGTCATAGGATTTCTGTTCTTATATTCAATTAAACAAAAAATTTAGAAGCGGTTTAAAGAAAAATGGGAAAACAACTACATCAAGCTGGGCTATTTTCATGCAAAATATTTAGTTAGAGAAATCCATGGGCTTGAGAGTTTTTATGGAATAGGATTTTTTTCTTTTGATTGTTTCTTTTGTTTAATCATTTTTTTTCAAATAAAGACATTAATATTTTGAAGTTAAGACTTGGTTATTAGTTGATCATTTTTTAGTTATTATTTAAACTAATTATAAGCTATGTCTTTAATTTCAAGATCTAACACTTTAAAAGTCTCAAACTGTATTGTACCATAGCAGCTAAAATAAAATTATTTACATCCATATAAAGTATTATGAAAATGTATTATAGTATAAATATTTATTATATTATAAAAATGTTTTTATATAATGACCCTTGTTATCCAAGCAAATCTGAATGTTATAGCGTGAGATTGTTATATCTTGATTGCTTAAAAATGTTATTATTTTATAGTCATATGTTATAAATGTTGGCTAGTTTTGACAGAAATTTGCTATACTTAAAACAATAATTAAGAAATCAACAAAATAATTGATAATAAGGCCACTTGTTAAACCAAGCATACTTGTTAAATTACATACTTTTTTGTTAAAGAACATACATCCAGAAAACTGTCAAGTTCAAACAAAATCAAGGAGTATGTGAATGTTTTAACTCCAAAGAGGCAAACATTACACAAAATAAAGAATAAAATCTTAAAAAAAAGAAAGAAAAGTATGATTCGTAAATTTGTTAAAAAAATTCACAAAAGCCAGGAGTGGATTTTTTTATTTAAGGCATATCAGACAGGATTCAAATTTTTGTTCAATGGTGAAATATTCTGTTTTGGTTGTAAATTAAGCTAAGCAATCACTATTTCATAGTCAGTTTCTTCTGCCTATTTGGTTTTGCTGGGCTGGAATCTGCTAATATCGCGATTCTTATTTACGCGATTTTAATATCTTACATCGATTTTCGAATTTACCTGATTTAAAAGTTACTTGTTGCGATTTGTATTCACAGGATTTAAAAAGTGTACATGGCAATTCTTATTTACAGGATTTAAATATCCAGTATTCCAGTTTGTATTTATACATTTTTAAAATACAGTGTAACGGTTGGTATTCATGTGGTTGTAATATTAAATAGTGATTTTTGTATTTAGATGTGATTTAAAAACTTTGCATTGGGATTCGCATTCACGCGATCTAAAAATTATGCATCGTGATTCGCATTTAGGTGATTTAAAAATTCAATATTGCAATTTGTATTTTCACGTTTTTAAAATCCAGTATAGCGATTCATATTCTCTGGTAACTATTAAGAACTGAACTTTGATAAAAATTTCCTATGCAAAGCCAAATCAGCTTCTTATGTTGGAAATATGAATGTGTAAAATTTCTGTAAAACAAAGCTAATTACTTAGAATTATGAAAATTATTTTGATGTTGAGTGCTTATATTTTAAGCAATTATGAATAATGATTACAAAAATATTTGTTGGATTAAGATTTATATACATATTTTTACTTCGCTAAATATAAGTGCTTATATTATTTCCAATTTTGAATTTCTCTTTGATTTACGTGATTATGCATGCTGTATCAAAACTGTACACGTAGCTCAAAAATTTTCTCTAGTAAAATCTCTAATATTTTATTTCTCCAAGTTGGCAGGTATGTGTTAGCCTATTTGTAGGACCATTTTTGTTATCTTGGATTAAGTTTTGAATTCAACTGAACATATTGCAATTAAGCCCAACTAAGAAATCAATGTAGCTGTTTTTCCAACATAAAAAACTAGTTTTTCACCATATTACATTGCTTCAAAACTATTCAATGAATAACTCATGCAAAGAATGAAAAACTTGGTAATGTTTCGTTGATCAACAATATCAAATTTACGAATCTACAGAAGTCACTAGCCATTCTTAAAATTGGGGCTACTTTATATGTACCTGCATGCATGGTCAGTCACCAGAGAGCAAAGTTATTGAATGCAGAATCATACCACAGCTTTATGCCATACATCAGAATTTGTATACATTTTTAAACTATAAGATAATCATAATAGTTTACTTTTGTCAAACTGTGTTGGCACTGACATTATGTAACTCACATGTAAGTTAAATAACTGTCACTCATACTATAATGCTGATTGCTGCTGCTTTTTCTGCTGATTTGTGTTTTTCTCTGTGATTGTCTTGCATCCATTGTCTTGTTTAGTTATTGAGTTATATTCCGTTGTTCATCGTGTGTTTATGTACTGTATCCTATTTTTCTCATTAAAACATGTTTAAGTCATTGCTAGTGTTGAAGTTTTAATTTTAATACAGTTATCAACGAATTCTAGCAGATGTAACCTTGCCTTCTTCTTGTAGTCAGTGCAATGTCCTCAGGATATTTTGGTTTATTCTCGCAATTTACTTTTTTTTTGGAAGAAGCATGTTGCAGGACAGTGAATCTATTTACAGTAGATGCATTACAACTTACAGCAGTGTTTACAGCTCATAGATTTAAACAAATTGTTTATGTTAATGTATTGTTTGTTATAAACAATTTCCTTTTGCTCTGCCATATTAAATTCTTTTGTCTGTTAAATATATTTTAATTTTTAGTGCCTGTGGAGATGTTATGCTGCTGATAAATCATTCATGTCTGTTGCTACTTGGAAAATTCATATAAAAGACTCTGGTCAGGCTAACTCTTCTAATGCAAATACACCATTAAGCAAAGTATGTTACTTTCATCAAGATTGTTTTCGACTTTAAATTCTTTGTGTAAATGTTTTTAATTATATTTTTACTTTCATACTAAAGCTGCTTCTCCTTTCTCGTGAAGCATCAGATAAAGGCTTATTCCCCGGTGTTTCAAAAACTTTTCAAGAGACTTGGCAGGTAAATGTACTTATAAAATAATACTGAAAAATATAGGGTGTAATATTTTTAATGCATTATTGTTTTTTATGTTATATAAATGCATTTTATTTATATCACAGGGTGGCCACCCACCTTGAAAACCTGGAATTATCAGGGAATTTTTTTATACTGGAAAAAACCTGGAAAAATCAGGGAAATTTGGACAGAAACCTGGAAAAATTGTCAGGCATTATCATTATAAATAATTCATACTCAAATCAAATTTAGCATTTTTCATTGAATTAATACTTATGAAAGTTTCAAAGCTTTCTTTTAAAAAATTTCAGAAGCGTATATATAGTGGAATGTTGTTGAATTAGTAATGAAAAATTGTTTTCTCTCACTGTTTAAAACTTATTTCACTGAGTTGTTTGATATTCAATGCAATCAAAACTTCTTTTTTATTTGATATCATATGAAGGCTGGAAACAATATGCCTGTTTCTTATCTATTGCTTAGATAATTGGTGTATAGTGGAACCTCTAGGAAAAATACCACCTCTGTGTAACGACTTCCTGTATTTACAACCACTTTTTGGAGGCACAGAATTTTTTTCATAGACTTTGTGTTGAGGAAAATCTCATGGAGAGATCATCAAAATCTCCCCCAGCAACTGGGCAAAACTGTGCATCAAATAAAGAAAAGGTCAAATTAGGAAACAAAAGCTATCAACAAAAAAAATATTAACAAGATAAATAAGTAGATTTAAATGTATTCAAAATATTTTGTAAGGCTCTTATGTAGAGAGTTCTTTTGGACGATCTCTGAAAGAGATTTACAGCCTCATGTTGCAGTCAGAGAGCACTAAAGACGATGCAATCAATGATTTATTTTGAAAGCTATATTGGAGAAGAAAAAAAATTTTAGAAAAAAACTAAACATTTCAAATAGCAAGCTTTACAGCTAACTAAATTTCATGATATAAATTAAAATCAAACTTTGAAAAAGACATAATTTTTTATTTATTTAAAATAATTCTATCTTTCATAACTGGTAAATTTGCTTTTACACATAATCTTACATCCTAATCCTTAAATGGTGATATTACCATTAGTGTAACCTTTTGTAAATGAATATATAAGAATTATTTGTAATTCTGTCTTATCCTTAAAAAGTCTTATGCCATTTTTTTTTTAAATCTTACCTATTTTGGTATTTGTTTTCATTAGATTCTCACAATTACATTATTATAATTAGTATTATTGCTTTGAACTAGGTTGCTAAGAAAGCCAGTGTTTTAAAACGACGGAAATCCAAAAGTAAACTTGATATTCCTATAAGTACTAGTCATTCTGAACTATCTCATCATCAAAGAGAAAGTGACTATGAAATTAATGGTGAAGAACTTAAAACAGGTGAGTATATGATTAGGGTGGACTCAGAACAAGTAAATTTCAGGAAGTTTTATCAATCAGGAAAAATGAGGAAATTTTGTTAAAATACCCGCAAAATTAAGGAAGATTAATTAGTTTGAGATATCTAAAAGGAATTCAGTATTTTTTCAGAAAGAAAAGGAAAAGAAAACAGGTTTGATTTCTGAGAAATATTTTCTGATGTTCAAAGATATTTTCTGATGCCCAGGTGTAAAAGTTGATCTGTTACACTGTTAATCCACTATCTTTATTTGAAAATTGCTAATTTTGTGTGTATTAATACTTATTGGAAATGAATTTTTTATTCTGCAGACAAAAAATCAAGACTTATGTAAAATATTAGATGTAGTAATTTATGTAATCTAAAAATATTTTATTAAAAGAGTAGAAGAAAAGACCACTATGAAACTTTTTGAGAAAATATTTTAACTTTTATATAATTCAAAAGTATGCACAGAGGAAAACATTTTTCTTAAAGTATGGATGAAATAACGTTTTCATAAATTTAAATTTCATTTTCTCAAAACCGTATTTTCAAACTCGCAGATTCAGTAGCATTTAGTTTTCTACCGATTTAATTAAAAATGTAATGTAAAATTCCTATATCCGGACATCCATTTCCCCGAAGGATTGAACCCATAATCACAGGAGGGGAGGGGGCAAGACTGCCCAACAAGTGTTGCTATTTTGGAATGCAATAAGAGAGAGAGAGATTTGTTTAAAAGAGATAGGAAAAAACTACTATTGAAATGAAAGAGGTGAGGGTAAACAAATACCAGTTAAAATAAAATGAAATGGAAACTTAATAGGTTTGAAAAGATACATGTCTTTGAGAAACATTCTTTCTTCCCCTGATCTTGTAATATTTATGGGTAGAGAAACAGGACCAATGTTTTTTCTTTACCATTGACATGAAAATGAGGATATCCACTTCCTTAATATGTTATTGTTACATCTATTTTAATATTGTGTATTTTGATTTATTTCAATAAATAATCAATTTTATGGTTTTGTATTTTTTCCCACCCTCACGGTCAGTTATGTTTTGAACTACAATAATTTACCATATTTTTCAAATTATTTTTTAAGTGATTAAATACAGCATAGCAATATTCCTACTTTATTATTTAATGAAAAGTAGTCGCATTTTAGCTGTTCTAGTACCTCAAATAAAAAACCTTTTTTGCTTCACTTTTTTTACTTCATTATATTCAGTTAGGCATAGCAATGTATTTTTTTAAATAATTTCCTTTCCACCTACTGTTTACTGATATGCATGCGCAAAACAATTCCTCCTTGTAAAGCTAGGCAAAAAACAAAATTAACACGTCATTCATTTGCGTTTTATGGTCGGCCGCTGATAGTAGGGAAAAGAAACGAATTTGTCATTTCCACTCCCTTTTCTGGCCTAAAGATTTTTTCCTCACAAATCTTTATTTTCCTATACATCTTACCTCAATAGTTCTTGTTCAGTATAGTTTAAAAGAGGATTAATGTTTTAGTCTACTTGTAATTAATTATCTTTTATTTTGAATTTTTTTGTTTTCAATATTTTGAGTAATTATATATTTTTCTTGACAGAAATTTTTTGGCAGATTTGATATCCTAATTGTTTTTTTTTCTTGTATAAGATTTCTTTTGACCTTTGTTTAGGTTGGAGATCTATTATACTGCAAAATCTTATCTTCCTTTAACAGTTTTATCTTTCTTTAAAATTTATTTTGATACAAAACTGATTTTTGAGATTTTCACTTAAAAGTTTATTTTATAATGATGCTGTATTTTTCTGTTTTTTAAAAGAAATCTATTAAGAACTCAAAAACAATCTGCAGTGAATTGAGGTAAAACTATGTTGTAGTTTATGTTCATCGATTTTATTTATGTTGGTTTCTAATAACGCTTGCACCCTTTTCCAAAAAATTCCAGACTCCAATACTAAATTGTTTAAAAAGTTGTAAAATATTTTTTGAAGAAATAATTAATTTCATAAAGTTTTAAAAAATAGCTAATGTTTTTTTAATTATATTTTCCTAATTATTTAAGCTCATTTATATTCTATGCAATTTATTATTTGTAATACTATTGTCTGATGTTTCATACTGATTACCATTTTATTTCAGGATGCACTCAAAAGGCTGCAAAAAAAGATTGTAAATTTCAGTCTAGCCCCCCTAATGTGCAAAACTATCCAAGTAATAATGATATTGGTTCAGATGATGTTGAAATAGACATTGAAGATCCACCACTATTGACTGTGTATGTATTATGGGAATTATTTTTTTAAGTGTAACCATTGAGACAGTAAGTAAAAAATTAAGCAACTAAAAAACTTGTTTTTAAAAAACAGAATTTCTCATTTTGCTATTTTAAACAACTCTCAGTCTCATCTAATATTTAAAATAAATATTTCTTATCAGTATTTGGTTCTTATTTTTGACATTTGACAATAAGATACAAGTGTTTAGTGCTTTCTACTGAGTTTGTTTAAACAAATATTTTAGCTTCTCAATGATTGACATAAGAGAATAACTTTTTTGGAAAACATGCCTTTTCCTATTAGATTTCAATTCAATATCCTTAAAATAAGGAAGTAGAATAAATTAAGTATTATGCCACCAGAAAAATCAATGATAGTAAAATTGCAACTGTTATACTTATGAAATAAAATTAGGCGAATTCTTTTATAAAGCTAATCGACTCAATAATTCCATATGATAAAAATGCAATGACCATTAATTCTCATTATTTAATTTTGAAGTTTTTATTCATTAATTATAAAATTGTAAAATTTAATTTACATTTTATTTTCTCTTTGTAACAAAGTTAAAAGCTCTCTCTTACATAAAAATTTTTTGATTTTAGCTTGAAACATAAAATAGTTATTTTCTTTTTCATGAAGTTTTATATAACTCCAGAAAAAAGTCTAAACTGTTAAATATCTTGAAAAATATACTTCTGATCAAACATCTAAAAATGCATGATCAATAATTTTCAAAAAAATTATTCAATGTTGCTGAAGAAGAATCCATTTTCTTACCCTTAATTGAGTTAAGAGAGCAACTTAAAATCCTAGTTAAAGTTGCCCTCTCTATGGCAGAATGTGCTAAAAAGTGTGGCACATACCACAGAGCAAACACCTTTTCTGCAGAACAATTAAAAATATTTAAAAAAAAATTTGCAAAATATAAGAAATATCATTTCTTAAAAGAAGAAACTATTATATTCCGAGCCAGTATTTATTTCACAGACGTACGTTTCCAGATCATCCTATGATCTTAATGTGATATAGTATATCATAGCATCAGTGCACAATTAACTGACTAAAGGTGAAAGGAAAACTGAAAACTCACCAATCAAAGTAATTTAGAAATGTCTTCTCTTAAGAAAGTAGCTTGTTTTGAGTGCAAAACGCATATTATTTTTAAAAAACTTGAAAAGGCATTGTTAACGTTTCATTCTGATAAATCTGTTAGGCATTGCTCAATGAATGAAAGAAGTATATTTATGATGTTCAAATCAAAGTTGTAGGAGATTAATTCGGATATGACGTTCACAAAAATATAAAGAATTAATAATGATTATCTTCATCCCAATATTGGCACTGGTATCGGCTAAAAAAATAACCAAACAATATCGCAAGAAGATGAATATAAGTTGTAAGAAGAATAAATTATTATCTACAAAGGTACTGTGAATAAATTATTATCAATAAAAAGGTAAGAAATCATTTGAAGTGCGATCTATTTCTATTATTGTCTGTAATAGTCACTATTAAATCTAATTAAATTTATAATTGTGTACTACATGCCTATATTGTCATTGGCATATGCTATTTCACTTCTTATATTTAAATTAAATTTTTAACACACTTACATAAGCTTGCTTGGAGATAAAATGCATATAATCTACAGAACATTTTCATTCACTTATATGCTAGTTTCAGAACACTACAAAATATTCTGCTATGGGGCTGCCCTTATACTTGATCATTCAAAGTAACTTTGAAATTATTATTCTTTATAAAAGGAAAGATAAGTTGAACCCGATTTTTTCCTTTATCATGTTTAGTTTTGACAATATACACAGGGAAATAAAAAGTTAAAATGTTAAGTTGCTTAATAAACTTAAACTATTTGGTATTTATTTAATAAAAAAAGATGTTTTTTCAATGTATCTTTTTTTAGGCTCACAGAAGCACATAAAAATGCAGTTAGAGCGATCAGAAAGATAAAATATTTTGTTGCACGACGAAAATTTCAGGTAAACTTTCATTTTTTAATTCTTATTCTTATATATACTATTTTTTATTGTAGAAGATAAAAAAATGTTTGTTAAAAAAAACCTATCAATGTAATAAATTTTTTTCTGAAACTATTTATTAAAAAGCATGCATTAACCATGCAAAAAAAAAACTGTTCAACCGATTAAGTCTGTTACTAATTGTTTTGAAAATATATATCGTTCATAGATGCACCATTGTTGGACATCTAATCAATATATTATAGTTTGATTTTGTCTGTTTATTTTTAACACACTTCTGCCATAAGTATTTGGCCATAGAGTTAGGTTTTTGTGAGACTTAAACATTCCCGCCTTTTGTAAGTTTTGATCTCTACAGTTCTACATGTCATTAGGATCTGAATATTGGGATAATTATTCTGAGCATTAGAAAATTATTTAAGATTCTCTTGTTTTATATTTTTTAAGGGAGAAGTTAAATGCTGTTAAAAATGTTTTTTTCTTAAATGGAATCAGTCCAAGGTTTATTTTTAACAACAAGGTTTTGTTATAATCAAGCTCACTTTTCTTTTTGAACTGGATTCATAAGGACAATTCTTTATGGTGTTAAAATAAAATTTTAAATGTGAGTTCTATATCCTTGAAGAAATTTCAGAGTTCCTAGTGAGGTTTGTTTCAAATTGAAAAAAGTTTTCTATCTAGTTTGAGAACTTAAGTTAGTATTCTGTTTTTTAATGCTTTGATTGCAACATTGACTTATAATGTATTCTGTTTAAAATATATACAGTACTGTGCGAAATTTTTTTTCCCTTTTCAAAAATGAGATTTTCTTCATTAACGTGTCGATTTTCGCCACGTATTATGTAAAAGCATGCTTTTCACATTGTTCCATTCAACGTTTTCACCATCCATTTTGGCGATCAGTCCATAGCGTATGAAAGTGCCAATCATTTTACTTGTTTGATGAAAATACTTGTGATTCCGTATTTGCGTCTACAGAGCTGGGTTCGGTGATATTATTGCCTTCTCATGTGCAACTCTGCTGCATTTTGCAAGATATTCTCAATTTCAGACTTCATTTTCCACCCTCTGATATCAAACCAAAAATCTCTTGATCATTTTATAACGGCTAATATAATTAAGAAAAGAGTTCTTTGTCAGGAACTAGTTATTTTCTCATGATCATCTATAGTCTTTGAAAATTACTTTGCATTTTGTTAATGTATATAGTGCTTAAAAATATTTTTAAGTGCTTAAAAAGTTCTTAAAAGGTGCTTATTTTTTGTTGAAAGATTTGGCTACGCACCCTGTCCATCTTGCCTGGACTTTCTTCATGTAAAGAAACTTTTAAAATTGAATATATTTTTAAACAAAAAATTCAGATTTATGTATCAAACTTGTATTTAGTTGTTTAGTTTCCTTATAGCATCTTCTACAATAATAATTAAGTGCTGACGAGAATGACAAAATGTGCAAAACTTTGAAAGTCTAAATTTTGTTTATCTGCACAGTATCTCATTAATTGAAACACAGAGTTCTTTAAAGTGGTATTAGAGAACATAAAAAAATTCATAATTGCATTGTTCATGCCAGCATCTGAAACAGAAATGTGTGATTTTGCCTTAGTTTCTCATAATAAAGTACAAATCTTTAAGGTAGGTTGAGAACATAAAGAAAATCAAAAATCCCACTGGGCTTGAAAATGAAAATAAAAGAAATAAAATAAAATAATATTAAAAAAACTAGTTGTTACTGTTTAAGCCAAATTTTGTGTTTGTTAAATGAGATTTTTTTATACAATTGTTTAAATAGTATTTTATGTATTAAATGAAATTATTTAATGATAACTTTTCCTAAATCTTAAAATACTAACAAAGAAACACTTTAAATTTTTTTATTTTTCTCAATAATTTTATTAATTTAATGAAAATAGTTATTGACTCAAAAAAATTAAATTGAGGGGTTTAAATAATTTTATACAAATATGCATTACATAAATATATTTTGCATGCTAATATTGATGTGTAAATGATTAAAAAATACAATGGAATCAAAGAAACTTATAATTTAAAATAATTATACAATACTCATAAGAATGTTATAAGAAATAAATAAATCATTTTGAAAGAAGGAAAGGTTGTAAGTTTACAATTACATGGTATAGTGTTAAACTAACAATAATGCTTGTTATGATAAAGTTATTATTAAGTCCATGAAGTTATTATTTGTATAGATGCTTCATGCAAGAGTTTCTATGTCTTGGAAGTTTTGCTTAAAAATAAAATTTACTCACTTGAACACTTAAAACTTAAATTAAATGAATCCTCAGGGATAACATGCTAACTTAAGATAAAACTTCTACCTGTAACAATGAATCTGTGTATACATAGGATGTGGTGTAATATAATTTTTCATTATAGTCCTTTACTTTATTTGTTTTCTGCTTGAAAGTTAAAAGTGTGTAATGTTTGTAGCAAGCTCGGAAACCTTATGATGTACGAGATGTAATTGAACAATACTCACAAGGTCATCTAAATATGATGGTGCGAATAAAGGAACTTCAAAGAAGGTTAGCAATTGTGTAATTTCATTTCTTTGGTATAAAATGTCCTCTTATATTTTGTTATTTGAAACTCGAAATATTACATTCGCAATAAATTAAAAAACTTTTTTTTATCTTGAGATAAACTGTTTTAACAACTGAGCTCTTTGGATTTTGGCAAGTTTGTAGAAAGAAAGAAATTTTTCCTCAATACAAAACTTTCTCACTAAATAAGAGGGAAATCTGAATTTCTGGGTGGAAATGCAATGGGTGAACAAACATCTATGTACAACACAAATGCTCAGTCAGTCAATAAAAAATTCCAAAAGGTTAAAAGCTGCAAATCGTAAATAATAATATTTCACTTAGTTAAAGAATGGAAAATTCTAAATTAATTAGCATCAGCATTAGTTTGAAAAATTTTATTTTGTTTGTTCAAAATAAATCTTTAAACATTATCTCTCAAGCATTATGATAGCAAAAATATTTTATTATTAAATTTCTTTTATTTTACGAAACCTTTTTAGATTAGACCATACTCTAGGAAAGCCAGGATCATATCTTACTGAAAAAGGTGTTAAGCCAATGACAATTGGAGCTCGTTTATTTCATATGGAGCAACAGGTTAGTCTTACTTGAATTTGTTACTTATTTACTGATATGCGGTAATTTTTGACTTATATGTCACTGCATTTCAAAATTTAAAAGCAGCATACGTATTGCTGCGAAATTTAGACCTATATGTTACTTATTTATTAGTAAAATTTTGAATTGCTTTCTCTAAGATATCTCAATTGTTTTTGTCTTAAGATTTCTAAATGATTATTTTTACCTTAAAGTTTATTTACAAAACGGAAATAGTTACCATATATTTCCAAATATAAGCTGAGAATTTTTTTGAAATGTTTCATAAATTCAGGAGAGGTTAGCTCATAATTAGATCTACTGACTTTGAAAAATTCCAGGACATCATCAGCATAAAACATTCCAAAATGTAATGGTTTTAACTTAAAAGAAGCTGATTAATTCATAATTATACATAAATTAATAATTATACATAATATTTAATAATTATACATAATATTTAATAATTATGCAAATAACAATACATAATTTTTTTTTAAAAAAAACCTTAAAAAAATAAATGCTATAAGAGTACTTATGTTCAACTAAATTTTTAAAAAATTAGCAGTCACCACATCTATTATTCTTTGTATAAGATTTTGATGCTGCAACAGTTTTTCTAAGTAAATATTTTTTTTTATTTGTGGATTTTAAAAACGCAATTTTGAATATTTTTATCTTTCAACAACATGTGAAATTATTGTTTTCAAATGCATTCTCAATTTCAGTATTACGAAATGAATGTTTTATTTCTAAACAATTTGGGTTAGACAAAAAATTATTTTGTAATCAATATATATATTTCTCTATAGATGATTACTTTGGATCGAAAAATGGATGTCGTAATTGCTTCGATAAATGTGTTAATCGAAAAGATATCAAGTGAAACAGGAAGCAATGTGGAGCAAGACATATGATTACTATCCCAGACTTGTGAAAATTTATATTTATCTAATTACGTATTCATTTTAGAATGTTATGCATTTTATTTGTTGGTCATTTCTGTTTTAATTGATCCGCTAAATTATTATTTTTCTTTTATGTATACATTTAAACTACACAGTGCTTGGTCTTATATTGCTCATGTACAATTTTTTAATTAGTTGAACTTTTGGAACAACTTGGATCTCATACGCCAAGAAGTTGCTAGTAATTTCAAAAGCTCTAATAATTATTTTAAATGCTTAACTATATATATATAATGTAAAATTAAAATTTCTTCGCAATAAATTGGATTCTAATATTTTATTTTTCTAACTGTTATATAACTTAATATAAATGACATAGTAAGAACTGCAGATAAATCTTTCTAATAGTAATAACATAATTTTGGAATATTAAGTATTAAGTTTTTTGTTTAAAAACTTTTTTTCGTCCAGTAATTGGAAAACATTAAAAAGTTATTATAGTGCTTGCAGTGGAAGTCGACATGGAGAAATCTTCTGATGAAAGCATTGACTCACATTGGGCTGTCTGGCCAACTATGATGATGATAGTGCTTGCATAGAATGTGTCTTACCTCAAAATTGCATTTCTGAAAAATCACTTAGAGAAAAACAAAAAAAAAAAATTTCTGTTTATAAAGAGAAATGGTGTAAATACAGAAAATTTAATAGTAATAGTCCTAACTAGTTAATGTTTCAACTAGTTAGGATTCGCAAGATTCATCTAAAACTCCCCTCTTATTGATGTATCTTGTTTTTTGTGTAACTGAGTGGCATGACTTACAAAGTTAAAATTTTTAAGCTGCAGTTTAACAATTGAGTTAATACAAATTTGTACATTTTGCTGTATCAACACTTTTATCTAGCATTTGATGTAGCATAACTGTGATTACTGACAACAAACCCTAAAAATCCACTTATATCTATTCTTATATTGCACATCTGTTTCACATCTCTTAACTCTCTGCATATCAAATTCTTTTCTTAGTAATACTGATATATTCTTGTAGATTTAAGAGACTTTGCTATTGATAAGAACCTTAGATAATTTGTATGTGTATTAAGGTCGAAAATTCTTTTTAAATAAGAAGTGTTACTGCTTTTCAAAATAGAGTTTGAATATTATGGCATTTTGATTAATATATCATTATTCTTTATTTCTCATCAATTTGACTAATAATACTGCTCAGTAAGAAATGGCAGGAAACAAATAAGCTGTTAAAATACAGAATTGTTCCCTTTTTAAATTTAATGATACAAAATGTCTATTATTATCAATGATCTATGTTTAATTTCTTAAGACTTGCCTCCGGTATTTTCTTTTCAAATGATAAGATTTTTCTCTTTCATTTTTCGTTACATGAATATTTTATACCAATAAAAAAAATAGATATTCTTATATACCAATGAGTGTCAAAGATTTAATATTTCTCTTATTACAGATACTAAATACTTACTAAAATATGTATATATTTTGGGAGTAGAAATCTAGTTTATTCTCTAAGAAATTGTAGCCCTGTATCAAAGTTTTTCTAAATGCTGGAATTATACAAAATATTTACTGAATACAAATAGGCAAATATGACAAGATTTGGTCAAAGTAAAAAAAATATTTTAGTTATTTAATTTTACTCGTTAAATTTTTCTTTATTATATCTTTTAGAAAGTAATGGATATGAGTCATCTTATTTTACAACCTGTGTGAGAAATATTTGTATGATCTCTATGTTTCTAAATTTCTCAATATATGATTAAAATATTTTTCAGCTTTGTTTTGAACATTTTAATTTCCTTTCTTGATTAAATAATCTTAGTTTACTATAATTTTTATAATTATGCTATTACAAGTATGCAATTAAAAGTATGCTATTAAAACTATGCCATTATAACTATGGAGTTGTAGCTAGGCAGTTGGAGCTATGCAAGATCATCATGATGATGTAAATGATTTCTAATCATTTTTACATTAAATATTCTTCAATATTTCATTGACTTCCTCATTCATTCCTTAGTTGTTAAAGAACAGGCAATTTTGGCTAAGTTTATAGGATAGGCCAAATATATTCAATTGATGTTGCTTAGAGTACCTATATTTCAAATAGCAACAACAAACAAAGAAATCCTTTTTTTTTTTTTTTTTTCATTTTAAACATTAAAAGTAGCACTAGAGTATCTCAATGTACTTTTTCGTGTGTCACATTTCCTATAGCACAGATTGCTTGAGTATTTTTATTTATGTTTATTTTTGCAAAAGATACTTCTTGTAGCATAATAACACTATTGTTATGCATCTTTCTAAACTTTCTTTTCTGAAAAATAACTGTTAAAAGGATTTTTCTTTTCTGAAAAATAACTGTTAAAAATGATTTATTTTTCTGAAAAATAACTATTAAAAACAGATATTAAGAAAACTTAATAACACATACTTTTGAGTGTTTGCTAAGTGCAGTCAATGCTCAATATAAAGACCCTTGCTATCTGAACAAAAAATATATGGTATAACATGAGCTTGTTATAGCATATGTGTGTTATAGCATATATTATAACTTCATATTTTGGTTCTTGTACAGAAAGGGTCGATGTCATGGGGGATAATGTCAAAATTCCTATATTGCAAAAGTATAATAATATATATATATATATTCAATTTTTCTTTTTAGAAACATTTATTAAAACAATTATGCATCGGTGATTTTTCATAATAGCTGAAATATATGTTAGAGTTTAAATTTTATATTTAAACTTTTTACTAGTAGTTCTTTTTTTGGTAAAATTTATAAAAAGTATTACTTTTATTGATTTTCTTCTTTAAAAATAGTTTTGAAAGTCAAATACATATCCTCAAAAATGTAGCTGTTTAATTCTGCCATATATTAATGCTAAATAACTTATTATAAAAATGTTGCAAAAACAATTTGTATCATGAAATCTTTTAAACAATGTGATGTCTTTTTAACAAAATTTAGATACGATTTTTATAAGAAAGTAAAAAAATAATAATAATAGCAATACTAAGGACCCTTTGATGTTAAATTTTTTGGTTTGCTGATATGAATTTTTTTATTTTTATTTTGTATATACTTCCCATGCAGCTGATAAAAGTTGAGTAATGCATGTGAAATTATTAAAATGCCTCAAGTGTTTTAGCTTTTTATTATATCTAATATTTTATTTTGATTTGAAGTGGTCATCTCAAACATGCTAAACAGATGTTTAAGTATTAATATTTTGATTTCAAGAATAATTTTTTTTTTTACTGTAGGTAAAAATTATTACAATCCTTTTCTAAGTTCTTAAGACTTATTTTAAAGTATTTTCTTACCACTAATAATATTTCTTAATATTTTTTCATTAAAAATTGCAATTAAAAAGCTGCATGTTAAGATTAAAGAGATTTTTATTTTTTTAAATTAATGTTCGTGATTGTTGATACATTATTCTAGTTTGCATTTACCTGGGATCCTAGAAACTACTTAAATGTAACAAAATGTAATTAAAACAACAATTTCATCCAGCTGATTCATGTTATTCTGATTTATGTTCGTTAAGTGAAGGAAATTAAGTATTTTATAAGAGTACTAAGGTACTTATTAATATGTATGTATGAGAAATAAAATTAAAATTCACCTTTACTTGTAACTGAAAGCTTTAAAAATTGCAGATGTGCTCAGCATAATAGCTTCTTTAATAAAATAAGAATAATAGAGAGGATATGATTGCCAATGATTTCAAACAGAGAACAGATGTAGCCTTTGCTGTGGTATGCAATGTAGAGAGTATAATTTTTATTTTATTTTTTTAATAAACAAAGTTTTTTTGTTCTTATTCGAAAAATAGATGCATTAAAAAAAATATTTAACAGCTTTTTACATTTCTGATTTGACATATGATATTGAGATAGAAGCCTTTGCATAAAAGTGGCTTTGAAATTTTGCTTAAATAAATTATTTTTCTAGATAATGTTAAAAGTCTATATTTCATGCTAATCCTGTAATTTTCAGCACCTTTCAGTTGAATTTTATGTACCTTTTATGTTTCAAAGATCTTTTACCTTTCTGAAAATATTTTTTGTTTCGTTAAAAACAGTGCTTCAGAATATTATCTGATAAATAATTTTCAAGAGGAAACATCATTACCATTGCAAGCGCGTTTAACAAAATAATATTAAAAAGAAATCAAAACATTATTGTTTGTAACGTTATTACAATAATGTTAAAAAAGTGCGAAAACATGAAGGCAAATTTTAATAATGAATTTACATATTTTATATGTTTATTTTCTCTTTCATGCTGCATGGGTAGTTTCATATATTTGATATAATATATATTTAAGAGTTCAGTTTATTGTCTTAATAATTCTTCTGAGAAAATATTTACTAAGGAACTTTTATATATATACATATGTTTATATAGATTCAACAAAATAATGTATATTTGTAAAGTCTGAGTGCTTTTACTCATTTCTTAATTACATTTTTCATATATACATACATTCTTTTTTCAAATTTATAAGGAAGATATTTATACTAAACTGACTAAATATTATTAAATAAATTTACTTTCTATACTGGTTTAGCTTTCTTTGTGTGAATAGTTTTGACAAACAATTATTCAGTATTTAAAGTTAATGTTTATATTGAGCATAATTGTAAGTTTTTCTCTATTATTATAATTTATAAGAAGGTTATTTGTAAGGTCTATATTTCACTTAATGATTTTAAAACTGTCATATGCATTTTTTCCAATAATTTGTCACTTATGGATTTTCTTTGAGACAAATATTGTGATATTGAGTAAGTTAAATGGTTCTAGCTCTCTAATGCATTTGCAAAAAGATGAATTTGTTGAAATTTTTCTTCCTATACCTCATTTTAATAACAGGGGAGAAACTAATACGTTGGAAGAAGGATTTATGTGTAGAAGGTGGTTAGAGGAATAATTTAATAGTTTGCGTACTGTATAGAAAGAAAAAAAGAAAAATTTACTAAATAAAAACGTACAAGTATTTGAATATTAAACAATGAATAGAGAGGGACAAGTAATGAAACAAGTTATACTAGAATTCTTACGAATTTTCTAATTATTACACAATTATTTAATTTAACTTTCTTCTAACACCCGTTTTTTTCACAGTCTTTAAATTGGTAGCTATTATGAGACATAAAATCTTGACGACGAAAAGTTGGAAAACAGCTGAAATCATTCTAAAGTGATTAAGTATTAAAAATTACGCCATAAGTCTCTTTCTCTTTTTTTTAAAAAAAATATATATTAGTGATGTAAATGGCACATATATTTCAATTAATATGTTTAGTGAATTATATATGTTGTATACACTAGGCTTAAAATTGTTATTATTTCAGAATCGTTATTTGGCCCTTCTTTCATATATTTGACTTATATAATTTTGCTAAAATTGTATTATTTAACCTTCTGGCAGTCACACAAATGAGTAATTTGGAAAATGTTTCTTCCATTTTCTATTTTTTTTCTATTAATGTTTTTCTTTTTTCCTATTTTATTACATGCAAGAACTAGGTTTGGTGTAGGAAACAGAATAAAGCTTGAAATGCCACTTCCCCCTGTGTCTTGCCAGAAAGGGTTAATTTAGAAATATTTCTAGAAGTCTATTTTCTCTATTTTGAATTCTATGCAATTGTATTTTTAAGCAGATTATGGAGTTATTCAGTTTATTTGTTTTTAAACATAAATTGTTAATATTTTATTATAAATGAATTTTTTATGTTTAAGGAAATGTAAAAAAAATTTAACTTTTTTAAATGTATTTAAATGTATATAAAAGTTAAAGATAGTTTATGAAATTGTTCATAAAAACAGTTATCAATTATCTTGGTTACTCTTGACAGCAGTTTTATCCTTTATATTCTTTTATCTTTACCAATAACAACTTATTACCAAAGCTAAAAGGCAATTTGAAAATCGGTGAGAAGTTTAAGTAGCAAATTTTTTTCTCTTGCTGTGTGTGCTTGGAATTATCATAAAACCTGTGGATGAATACTAGCAGCAAATTTTAAGGAAACTTTAAACAAAGGGTTATATATTAAAAATAAAATAGGCCTGTGAAATTTAAGTAAGGAAATATTATTTGAAATATAATGGCAGCTTTTGACATTTGGTTAGATGATGAGAAATCTATTTTTTTCTGTCACATAAGGATTTTTTACAAAATGAAAAGAAATGCCTATTGCACACATACGGAGGTGGGGCAGAACTCAAACAATTGCTAAATAGACAAGTTAGGTATTGTTTCTGATCCATATTTTTATACTGAATTGAATGAGATCATGATCAAGTTCATAGAAGTAGTAGGTAAGAAGTTATTGAGGTTTCGTGTATAAAAAGTACTATTTTGTATTTATATCTATTTGCCATCTAAGTAAGTAGAGTAATTGTTTTACACTGAACCGAATGCGACAAAAACAAAGTCGATTGAACCAATAGTTAAAAGTTGTGATATTCCAAACCAGAAACACGTATTGTATAATTATATGTACAGTATTCTATGAAACATCTATTATTATGCTCTTGACTCAGATGTGACACTGGTGTCCCTTTTATACAAGCAAAAATATATTTTGGTTCTTTTAAACTATGAGATGCAGTAATAGTTACTAAAAAATCTGTTAGTATGTTGTGTTTAAATTTCAATTTTTTAATTGCTTTTTCTTATTTATTTATCCATTTTGGGCCTCAGGGCACAGTCAGTTTTTGGTATTACCACTGATGACGGAAAAGCTCCTGTGTGTTGGCAGGCAGTGTGTCGCCTGATGAAGTGCTGTTTTGCTAACACACACATCTTAAAATATTCTTCGTTTTCTGCTAGAATTGTGTTTCTGACTTTCTTAATTATTAATGAAAGAATTTGCTTAATTTTTTTCCTAAAACATCAAAAATTAAAAACTGTTTGAATCAGCTAATGGTTTCTGAATGTTTTTTTTGTTGCAAACTTGTGTAATTAAAGAAATATTAAAAATTTTATAAATTATAATAAATGATCAAAAATCAAATTTTGCATAGTTTTGATTTAAATAGGTAAATCTGTTTAACAAGAAACATTTTTAAACATTAATGAATCTTAAGAATATTTATTGTTTTTATTCAGATAAGTAAAAATACTTTCTTTTAAATCTCCTCATGCTCACCTTATTCTTATTTTATTAAACTTTCGTGACCTTGCATTGCAGATGGTAAAATAATTTCAGTCAAAGACTTATTAAAAAAAGGAGAGGAAGTATTTTGGGCTACACTGCTATGTAATATGACGAAACATACAGATATTGTAGTTAGGAGATGGGGTATCATTTTGGTAATATTACAAGTACCATTATTAATACTGGGGCACAAAATAGTTCTGTTACTACAAGAATTTAAGACCAAAGAAATGAGGGGGAATAGTTAACAAGTAGTTGTTACTACTAAATTGGAGTTTAGGGGAGTTTGTAACGGAAACTGGGATACTGCAGACAGGATGTAATTTTCAAATAAATGGGAAATAAGGGATACTAGAAAAGTGACTTAATTTTAATTGATTAACGTTTTTTAAGAAACGAAGTTTAAACTGATTAGAATAAGAATGGACCTCTTGATCAGCTTTCTTTGATCACATATTATATAAGTTTAGTGCAGTATAATCTCGGCTTTAGTAAACTCAGCTATATCTCAGCACTAATTTTATAGTGCCAAAACAATTGTTTGTCTGTATTAACTACATTATTTGTGTTTTTATATGTAGTATTCTATATTATTAAGCTTTAATTTTTCGATATTTTTTCAATAATTCAGTGTTTACTGAAGCTGAGTTTTCACTGATAATTTGAGCGTATAAAAGACTTAAATTTGATATCTATGATTTCCTGCTCCACCGAACCAGATTTTATTATATTTCATTGCAATATGTTTTGTAAAGAAGAAATATTCTTATTATTCTGCCTATTTTCAACACACCAAAGTATTAATAAATTTATGTGCAATACAATAAAAAAAATAACACCAAATCATCTTTTTTTTTCAGAATTTTATTTTTTTAATTCGTTTACCTTTTAACTTCTTTCAATTTCACAGTTTTCGAGTTTTTCGTTTCCTCTCTTAGAAACTGGGGAAAATAAAATAATACTTTGGCTCTAATAATAATAATTAATTAAAGAGAAATGTTGTAAATATATAACTACTATAAAACTTGACTCTATGAAATATCCAAAAATTCTTTAGGTATATTTTATTGAAATAAGTTAATCAGAACATCCATATAATTTTTTTTTTTTAAATTAAAATCTTTTGAAAATTTGTTCGTTTTAGATTACAATTATTTTTAAGAATTTAAAAATATTCGATTTTGACTTCAAGAGTTAACCAATTTAGAGCTGGTATTTTTTTATAAACAGTTCATAAATTATTCTTTATACTTTTATTGTTATTTAGGTATGTTACCTTTTTAACATTGGCATGGCAATATAAATTGTTTTCAAACTTTTAAACTAACTTTTATGATCAAAAAGATAAAAAAATATTAAGATTTGTGCATTTTTCAATAGCATTATTTTTGTAAGAGATATGCCTAGAAAAACGTTGAAAATTTGTAATACTGTTGAACAATGGAATTGTGTAACGTAAGGATCTTTTAATAAAATTTTATTTTCTGGAAAAACTTTTTATTCATTTGTAAAAATAGTACTTTAGATGTTCGTTTTTTTTATTTTTCTCAGCATTGTTTAAACTTTTATTATGTCCGTCGAGGTTTTTTTTTATTATTAAGAAGTTTGATTTTTTTGTGTTGCCTAGAACAAACAAAACAGTATAAATAAATTAGATTAATTCTGAAAAGCGTGTTTTTCCTGTATTATGACTATCATATCTGATACATGGTACACTATAGAAGATGAAACACTATATTTGATGAAATTTGATATTTTCTAATATAATTTATCATGCATATTATCAATATAATATTATCGCATATAAATGTTTTCGAAATATACCGATGCATTTAACAGCATTTTTTCCGAAAAACAAAATTAATCAGTATTAAGGAATTAAAATATTTTGTCTTATTTATATGTCTAAAATAGTTAAAAAGAAAAGAAAGAAAGAAAACAGAAACAATTCTTCTAGCATACCCTTTTTATTTATCAAAAGAAATACAAAGGTATACAAAAATCACAGTTGATGACATGAAAATCACCAGTACACAGAAACGAAATAGAGTAAAAAATATTAAAAAAAAAAAAAAAAAGGTGTGGTCATGATGCTCTACTATCTAAAATAATCATATTGAAGCTTCTTTTTTTTTGTGAAAAAGCAGAGTAAAAAATGAAAAAGATTATTCATGATGCTCTACTATCTAAGATGATCATATTTGAAGCTTTTTTTTTCCTCCCTTTTTTTAGTGAAAAAATAAAAAGGCAAAAAAAATGAGAGTTTATTCATGATGCTCTACTATCTAAAATAATCATATTTGAAGCTTTTTTTTCTTATTTTTAGTAAAAAAACAAAATGGCATAAAAAATGAAAAATTTTGGTCATGATGCTCTACTATCTAAAATAATCATATTTGAAGCTGTTTTTTTTTTTTTGTGAAATGAAATCACTTGACTCTCCCATAGAAAATTTTGATGATTAAGAATCTCGGTTTTTATTTATCTTATTATCGAACACTGAAATTAATATCAGCTTTCAAGTAGTTTACTTAAGAAATTTTAATTTTACAAATATAGAAGAAAATAATAATTTGATTGATATTATTTAGCCACTAAAATGCACAAGAGAATGTTACGATTTTTCTGGGGGAAAAAATGATAGCTGCCATCTGTTTGGATGATAAATGAAAAAGTTTTCCAAACAGAATGAATTACGATCTTCAGACTAGAAAAAAAATGAAATGGAATTTTCTTTAAAATTGAAGTGATTAAATGTAAATGATGTTAACCATTGAGCTTGAAGTTAAAAAAAGATTAAAAAAGCAATAGCTAAATTTAGAATACATGAAATAATTCTTTACTTATTCTAAGGAAATTGTCTCCTTTATAGATTCATTGAAGTTCGACCTCTAACCTCTAAATGTTTCAATTTGGGAAATGCCACTCTGTACAGTGCGCACAACAACAAACGAAGCATCCTGAATAACTCTTGATCCAATGATTGGATCTTCTCGTTCTAGGACTCAATCTTAAAGATTCTCAAATATGTTAATTTGTGCTGTCAATATTTTGAGTTAGAAATCAGACACAAAAGTGTGCCTTCACTGAATGAATACGCCTTTATTTCGACGAATTCGAATTTCTGAGCCCCAAAATATAAGGGGTAGCCGCAATCTGAGAAATATGGTCCCAATAGTTGGTCAGCAGAGTTGTCCAATGTTAAAATCCCTTAATGTTAATTTTACTTTTTGCGTTTTTCAGCATATCTCGAACTTCTTAAAGTGAATTGAAAAAATTTTGCACACAATTATAAAATTCGCTTATACAAATTATAACCTTTAGTAAATATTTATTATTTTATTAAATATTAGTGGAAACATTTTGAATTATATGATATACAACATTTACAACGTTTCAAAGAATGCAATTTTAAATAGCAAAATACAGAATGTGAGCGAAATCAGACGAATAGTTCCTGAGAAATCGAATGATTAAAAAGTTTTATTTTTAAAATTCGATTTCTGAAGAACTATTAGACTGATTTCGCTCACATTCTGTATTTTACCATGTAAAATTACATTGTTTAAAATGTTGTCAAAAATTGTATATCATTTAGTTTAAAATTTTTCCGAATATTGTTAATTAAATTAATAAAAGTTTACTGAAAGCTATTTATTGCATGGAATTATCTCTGGAAAAACGAATTTTATAATTGTTTGCAGAAGTTTTTTAATTAGGTTAAAAAAGTTCTCGAGATTTGGCGAAATACGCTAAAAGTAAAATTAACATTTAAGAGTCTAAACTCTAGACAGCTCTGCTGACCAAAGTATTGGAACCATATTTCCCAGATTGTGTCTACCCCCTATATTTTGAGAGTCAGAAATCTGAATTCTTCGGGGAAAAAAAGTATGTTTATTCAGAGAAAAAAAAATTTGTGTCTGATTTCTTAACTTAAAATATCGTCTACACTAATTAATTAGCATAATTGTGGTCATTCCCTCGAACCATTAAGATTGATTCCTAGAACGTGAAGATGCGATCGTTAGATCAAGAGTTATTATGGGTTGTTCGTTTATTTATTTTTTGTACACCTGTGCACAATGAATAAATTAAATTAATAAATATATGGAGTTGGTATAGCCTTGCTGGAAAAAAAAAATTTTTTTTTTTCGCCAGGAAATATCATTGAGCATTTCAGAGATCTGGAGGTTTTTTTTTTGCCTTATTTATAAGGAAACATAAATTCTAAAACAATGAAAAGTTCTGTAACTTTTGGCACCATTAAAAATCACAAATTAATTATTTTAATTGAATTGGCATATTTGTTAGTAGCTTATTAAATATTTTACTCAAATGACAATAAATCAATACACAACGTTTATCATTATTTTTACCTCGTTTATCAGTTTTTTTCTGTGTCCCTTAATCACCAGTCTTGATATATATCTTTTCAAAACCTTATCAATAAGTAAGTTAAAATATACACGTTGGGAGTAGCAAATTCATAAGACAAAAATAAATAGAAAATGCTATTGAATCACAAGCGAGGAAAGCGGGATTAAAATCTGTCTGATTACCGGTGGAAACTTGAAGGTGTTTTAAACGATCTTCTTTAAACTCCTTTGTTTCTTCTGAGTTTCTTTGTTTCTTCAAACTGATTTTCATAATTTTAATCTCGTTTACTTTACGAGTGAATCGTCAAATTTCGTAAGTGTATTTTTTTCCCATTGTTTATATATTATTTTTTATACTGTTCTTTCTTCATTTTCTGCAAAGAGTTTTTTTCCATTGTTTAAATATTATTTTTTATGCTGTTCTTTCTTCATTTTCTGCAAAGATTCTAAATTTATTTATAAAGTGTAACGATTGCGGAAAAACTTTCTCTTCGCCTAGTCGTTATTTGTTTAAAAACATTTTTCTTTCAGGAAATGGTAAAATATGGCTCTGATTATCGACAAAAGTTATTTAATATACAAGTTTACGTAGTACGAAGAAGAAATATATATATACAAAATAATCTCAAGAAATATGCAGAGATAAGCCTAGCTGGAAAACCACTCTTAAGCCTTTGAGTAAAAAATGTTAGGCCAGAACTGAGGGAAAATAACAATTGTTTTTTTAAAAAAAAAGCTTATTAACAATGTCTCATATAAAGACCAGCAATATATGGAATAATGTATGTTTCCCATTGTCCATGGCAACAAATAGGAACAAAATAGTGTTTCACGTGATGTACTAATTACGTGAATCGATTAATGAAATCGGTCACTATTTTTATAAAGGATAGTGATTGTCACTGGAAAAAGTGCCTTTATTAATGATGACTTTCAGTCGATTCATTCGGCAATAAAAGCAACTGCCCACAAGAATGGAAATTAGCAACAATAACACTATTCCAAAGGTTGCAGCTGCAAAGCCATCTGTTCGAAAACACAACTTATCTTCATTCCCAGTTCCATCTAAATTGAGAAAAAATAAAAACACGTTTTATTAAATTGATATTACAGATTTGATCAATCATATATTTAATACAATTTAAACATTTCAATTAATATTATTGTGAATAATAATGAAACCATGTCATTGAGCATAAATTTAAATTTTCTAAGAAACGTCATAAAAGTTTTCTTAAAAGCTCTGGAATTAAACTTGAACTATATTTTGATTACTTCACTGAGCTAACTTTATATTTTTTGTAATTTAAATACGAATATTTTAGAAATTAAAATGCACCATTTCAATACTAATAAGCTATTTAATTGTTTACCTTAAATCAATAAATAGTATCGGGCGTAGCTAACTATTGATGTTATTTTTCGTTGAAAAGTTTTATAGAAATATTTAATTATTAACAAAATCCTACTCTAGTTGAAAAAGAATAACTTAATATGCGTAAAACCTTTTTTTTTTACAAGATATTAAATTATCTACAGTTATGTTTTTTTTTAAATTAATTAATGTTTTTGTTAAACAATTTATTTAACTTTTCTAACATGTCTAGAATTTCCTAAATTTTTCCGAGGAAATCATGACGAAAAAAGTGCGTACTTTTAGAAACGTCGACAGTAAAATTATTAATCAAAATATCATCTGTAACAGTGTAAAAAAATACTGATAGGCTGAATCAGGAAAATCGGTTTTCTCGTAATATATTAACTAACTAACTAACTCAGTGGCGCGACAGCCCATTAAGAGGGCCAAGGCCGACTGTGCCCATCTCAGTTTTCTTGACCTTGGGCTCTGGGGTGCGGGAGCATATGTTCCGGTCAGGTGGTCAGCCGAACACGGAACCCCCAGTGTTAGTTCCCAAGCATGCTTGGTACTCATTTTATCGACCCACTGAAGGGATGAAAGGCTGAGTCGGCCTTGCCCGGCCCAAGGATCGAACCAAGGACCTGTGGCACGACAGCGCGAAGCGCTACCGCTCAGCCACCGGGCGTCCGTAATATATTAAAACCCCCATTTATCTTCATATATTGAAATCAAACGATTTTTTCTGAATTTTTAAACTTCAAGTTATATTAAAAAGAATAAAATGTTTCAGCTTTAAGTGTACAGTGCGCAAAAAAGAAAAAAAAACGGACCACTCTTAATAACTTTTGATTTAATGACCGAATTTGCACGTTCTATAGTTAATCTTAATAGCTCGAGGGGGTGCCCTCAAATATGCTAATTAATAAGGGCAGAACTTTTTTTATTATTATCAGACAATATTTTATTAATTATTAATATCAGAAGCCCACAGGATGCTCATTATATTATTTTAAAAATTATTATAATAGATATCACGTTTTAATTATTCTTTTAGTGTTTTGCAATAGAAAAGTTTTTAGTTATGCTGGATATTTTTTTTCCTGTTGAAATTTGAAATCAAGCATTAAAGTCGGTCATTTTATTTTAGATAGGTGAATTTTAAATTGTTGCAAAGATAAACCGTCCCTTACCATTTTTTGCAAGATATTTTCGTGATGTGCTGAATTTTTTCCTGGGTTGGTTTTTAATGCTACAACTGCACAGATTGTCGCAACGACGTCATAAAAAAGCCATAAATGGTCACAGTCGCAGGTGAATTGTTATAATTGTCCCACGGAGATCATAATGTGACTTTAATGTAATTATGTTTTGTGATATCTCATGAAAGTCACCATGACTATTTATTGTGACTTATGTCACTTAGTAGTCACAAATATACTTTACTGGTACTAAAGTCTCCAAAAAACTTTTTTGCAACTTTGATCCCCTGAAAGTCACATGAGAACCATTTCACGACTTGTCTTTCTAAAGTTAGGGTATTTCTTAAGATCTGTTTCACTAAAGTTAGGCCAGTTACTTGAAAGTCTTGTAAGCAGTTTTATGCAATCTCTTAAAATTAAATATGTGACTGACAATAGTCATGAATAGTCACAACAATTACATTCGCATGTGATCTTTTTTAAATGGCTCCAAAAGCCTCTCAATATGATTATGAAGAAAAAAAAAATTCCGTAAGCGTGTTTGTTAAAAAAAAAAAAAAGAAAGAAAGAAAAAAAAAACAGTGCCAGAATTTTTTTTTTTAATGTTATTGTACTCTTTGCCTAAATTACCGAACAATATTTAACTAAATCTATTTTAATATTTCATTTTCATTTTGTTTTTAAAATAGATGAATATACTTACATTTTCTTTAATATTCATATTAAAAATTTCAAAATCTGTACAACTGTTATGGCCACAAACGTTGATAAGATTTATTTTATTAAAAAATATTATTGCAGAGGTAGAAAAAGTTTGTGAGCAAAGAAAAACATAAACTAAGCATTTTTGTAATCTTTTAATTTTGAATAAAATGCTTTATTCTATTTTGCGTAGATTTGGATTAATATTGATATTATTTGCACTCAAAGATTTATTTTCAGGAAAAAATGAAGACAAAAATTCAATGGAATATGTAGCGCTTTGCATTGAAGTATATCTTGTGCTCAGACACTTTTAGGTTTCTTAAATATTCGATAATTTAAAAATACAAATAATAATTAGTGTAAAATCTTAAATTTAATTTTACAACTTATAAAAATGTAAATGGAGAGATTGTCAATTGGTGAAAATCATTCAAAAGAATTAAGATCTGATTGATATTTGTTCGAAAAAAGCAAACGATTTTAAATCAAGCGTGAACTACAGCTGCCGTCATTTTTTAATCGTCAGCATGTTTTTTTTTTTTTCTTTCAATGAGTGGCTCAATTTAAGGAAGCTATATTGACCAGTGCTATGATGCTATAATTTAAAATTTAACGTATATTCGTCAGTAAAATATATATGTTACGAAATTAAAATTTGTTGATTTTTGTTTAATTCGTTGAAAACGATTTACTTCAACTTTATAAAAGCTTTTATTACTTACATTAAATGTTATTTGCAAGCTATGCTGTTGATTTTTGATGTTAAGTTTCTTAGTTTTAACGTATTATTTGGTGAAGAAAGACGGACAATTGGATATTCTATGCCAGATCTTTAAAAAGTCGTAGTCTCTTTTAACATTATTCGTTTAAATATATAAACGAAGAATTAATATGATAATTTTAGCAACGATGATGTCACCAAAAATTGAATATTTCGAAAATGTGATCTCTTTTGTGGAAAATGTATTTAAACTCGGTGAAGTTTTGATCCTTTTATGGTTTGGTTAATAGTCAATATATTCAAAGCCTGCGATTTGAAGAAATTTTGAACTTTCGTGATGGTTATTTTAAAAACAAAAAGTGATTTCTCAACTTCGCAAGTTCCATTTTGTTCGATCACGCAACAAAAAGGGAAAGTCATAAAAAAGAGGTAAGCTCTACTTATTTTTGATGTCTTTGCGTATTAGCTCTTATATTAGAGAATACATTAAAAATTTGTGATTTAATGTTAATTAGAATAAGTTAGTGTCTTAAGATTGATGATTAAGGAAAATTGATACATTTTGAATTCACTTTCGATTAAATCTATTATTATAGATTTAATCGAAAGATTTTATAGATTTAAATCTATTTAATTTCTATCTTTAAAGGTTCTTTTGTTTTCTAATATTTTTAGGCGTTTGTTTTCGATTTGCTAAGTCAATGTTATTTCATTTTGATCGCTTTTTTTGTTTTTTCTTTTTTTAATATAATGCACCCTAATCGACAATATTTTGTAATGGTTTTTATTTTCTAATTTAGATTGATTAATTTTGTGAAGTAAATAATTTTTGTCCAAATTTTTTTTTTAATATTTAATCTTTTTTTCACTGAATACAAACATTTTTGAAAAGTTAAAAAACTAAAATACTTCGTTTAAAACTAAAATGTTTCGTTTTCATTCAAAATCTTGTTTTTTTAAAAGCAAATGTATACTGGGTCATTCCAAAATTATTTTATGGTTCAGTTTACAATTCTCACAAAACACAATTATTTATTTAATGTTATTATAAATAAATAAATGTTTAGCATCATCGTTACTGATTTTTCAAAATGAACTACGCTAACTAGTTATTGAAATCTATATCGTATAGTCACAATTTTAAAATATTGTAAGTCTATTTTATTGTGTATTGTAAGCCCTATAAACCCAAATAACTGTTTGAAATTTACATATTTTTAAAAGCGGTGTTTAGAAAGTAAAATATGGTAGCGCTCGCTTTATTAATGCTAATTTCTTGTTAAAATTAATTAATATTTTTTCATTTTTTATTTCTATTCAGAATCATAATGTGTTTAGTGATGCTTTCGTAAGCTACGTAGTATATTTTAGAAATAAATATGTGTAGCAACAATTAAAATAATTGAAAATAAAAAAAAATTGAAAAAAACGAAATTCTAGAGTTTAAACTCAATTTAAAAATTCTTAAAATGAGTTCAAATTGGAATGCTTTAAAAATAAAATAAATGCGCAAAATGCTTTAAAAATAAAAATTTAAAATTAGTTATGCAATTATTATTCAGTATCCGCCCCGGTAACACCGTAGATTGCAACAAAAATGTGACAGTTACGAGAACTCGATTGTAAAGTCACATGTGACTTCGATGACGTCGATGCATGTGTCTAAAAAGGTTACTATGTCCGCCTTTGGTGACATCTCACATTTCGATGTCCCTCCGACGTCAACATGAGACCATAATGGGGGGGGGGGTCATTTAATTGTTACATTCATTATCGTGTGACGTGATGAATTCTCAATTCTATAGGGTCACGGTGGGGCAAAACTGTAGCTTATTCACGTCTCAACTAGGTCACTGTGTGACGAAGATATGACATATTCACGTCTCAATAGAGTCACAGCGTGACAAAATTGTGACATTTACGTCTCAGTAGGGTTTCCGTGTGACTAAGTTGCAACATGAATATGTCACATCTTAGTCGCACGGTAAGGTCACTGCGACAACTATATGTCTCATTGTGGTCTCGTATTGACGTCTGCGTGACGTTAAAATGCGACGTTCCCAAAGGCAAACACATAGTTACCTTTTTTTAGTTCATTTCAAAGACCCACATGTCGCAGAGGTCACATGTGACTTCCCAAATGAGTCTCAGTGACTGTCGCATTTTTGTTGCAAATCCAGTAACGATGCTCTCTGGGTGATACCGTTAACAACAATTGAATACTTATTTTTCGAATTTCTTTGAAATAAGATAAGTACAACAGTTATTTTAAATGCCAAAATGTATTGAAAAAAGTGTATTAAAAAAGTGTATTAAAAATAATATTTTATATATAAACACATAGTTGATTAATGCAATATGGTACGATTAATCTGATAGTTTAAATTAGACGTAAACCTTATTTCTAACATTTTCAAAATATTTTTCTTATTATCAAGAATAAATATAAAAATATCTGTAAATGAAAATATAAATGTTGACTCAAGTTAATTTTGTTTTATCTAACTCTTATATTCTTATTAAAAATAATATTTCTTCATGCTTTTTTTTACTGCAAAACTAACTCGTTTATACAAACACTAGTTTCCAACCATAGGCATCGCAGGTACCTCGTTTTTGAGGGGGAAAGAAATTAAAGTACACATTCTCAATAGTTCTCTAAGTTTCGCACAACAGAAAAAAAATTCTTAAATCTGCTGAGTATGTGTGGAAAGATTAATTATATTTATCTCTTTCATGTTTTTAATACTTAGACGAATTTAAATAGACAATGATTCTTGAAAATTTTCTTTGTTTGTCTGAAATATTGCGGGAAACTTTTTGAGAATTCTAATTATTAAGGGTGTCATGACCCACCGCCTCCCGTCCCGCCAAGGACGCCTTTTTTTCTAGCCTTATAACTATGAAAGTATTATTAAAAATAAAAAAACTTTTCCTGGTTTTGAATATTTGGAGCTCGTCCCAAGACTATCTGATATTGCCGTTCGAAAACAAACAAAAAAGTTTATTTGGTTTTAACTTTAAGAGAAGAGTAGAGATATTCCATCATTCTCTTTTTATTATAAACAAACGGTTTTATGTTGAATTAAAATATTTTGAAAATAAATTTTTCATTTTAATACAAGATATTTTCCAACACTGCAACGACTGTATTTTTTAGTGTATACTTTTTCATCAAAATATATCAATTTCATGTGATATACATATTTTAATATTGAGAATTTGATAAATGCCTTTTAAACATAATGATCAAACCAGAATCAGTTAGTACTGTTCCATAAGTTTCTAAAAAGTCGCAAATTATATTTAATTATTCTTTAAGACTTTAACTTATTTTATTGTAGTTTGTTTTACTGATAGAATTATTTAAAATATTGATAAAAGAGTTATTATTAAGTAACGAAATGACGTCACTTGAAAACTATGAGCTGGATCGCTTGAAAAGACGACTGTCAAACGATTGTTTACTTTATATTCGAGAAATTAAGAGCGAACTCCAAAAGCGGAAACTCACCCACTCTTGCTTGAGTTACGAAGGGGGTTCAAAACATTATAAAAGAGGTTTTGCTTCTCAAATTTTCTAACAAAGAACAACTTGTATTAAACTCTAATATCCCTTAATTTTTTTAAAAAAAATTCGTTATCGTAACAGTATTTCAAAATTATCATATTAGCTTTTTTAAGAAGAAATTTTTTTTTAATAAATCACATTTTACTTATGATTAATAGTACTTTTAGTAATAAAATAATGCAATAAAGGTTATCTTTCTCGTCAACGATTAGGAGATATATTTTTATGATCGACATGTTTATGATTTAGATCTTTATGATTTTGATATAATTAGGTCATAAAACTCCTATAGGGCTTCTAGTGTTGCAATGTACGGGTGCCGACATCACTTACATACGATACCTACTATAACTCCAACTTAGCTCTAATAAATATAGATTTTCTTAGTTTCTATGTTTTCTAGAAGAAAAAAAACGGGAAAAAAAATAATGGAACCCTTTTTTTATTAGAATATAAATCTTGATACTTTAACAGGTTGCTACTTAATCTACCATCCAATTACCAGACGTGATTAATAAAAGTAACCCGAAAAAAATATATTAGCCAAGCTCTTTTGGATTTCGTGTTTTATTACTAGAAAATTAAAAGGCATGTATTGCTATTTATTTTCTTTTATTCAATAACATTGATATTCGTGTTACTGAAGAAGTATTTTACGAGTTAATGGGTCATTAACTTCTCTGCTTTCCTAAAGTGCCCTTTTGTTTGTGTAGAAAAACACCTTAAAATCTTCACAATTTGACGAGTAGAAAAGAAGAAAAATTAAGTTAAGACACTTACTTTTGGATTGAAGAAGAAAAGGTGAGTTGACGTCTTGCTGCTGCACTTCTAATGCTTGGAAAAGACTGATACTTTCAGAAATTATTCCATTCTTATCAGATGTATCTTCAGCAGATCTTTTAACTAGATTACGTTTCCAATAACATTTTTGAGGCTAAATTTGATAATATATAGATTAATAAGTGTGGAATAAAACCAAAAAGAATAATAAAAAATATAAACATTGTAGGTAATTGAAAAAGTATAAATATTGTTGTATACAGTCAGTCGTGAAGAGTAGGGGAGAGTGGGGTCAATTGTAACATTTTTTACTTAACTATTTTTAACTAACAAAAAATCCAATATATTATTAGTATTTATTGACAGACGTGTAAAGTAGACTATCCTCCACTAGAAGAAAAATAAATACCTGATTTTAAATATTATTATATTAGTTATTAACAATTTTTGACAGTCGTGCACTTGTTACAATTGTCCCCACTTACGGGGTCAATTGTAACAGTTCATAAATTCAACTAAAACATAGTTAATTATACATATTATCATAGTTGTGATATATTTTTTTATTGATCAAAATAGTAGTGATATTTTAGGAGTAAAAATAATAATGAACAGAGACCTAAAGGGTTAAACTGTTAACTTTAAGGGGTTAAAAATTTTAATTTATGCTGTGAAAGGTGACAAATAAAATAATGCACATGCAACATAATATAAATGCTATAGGAAACTATTGGTGGTTCTTAAAGAGTTAAGTAATGGTTTGTAAACATAAGATTATTTATTTTCAACTGTTACAATCGTCCCTTTACTTATTGTTACAATTGTCCCCAAGACGCTATTTCAGCTTCATTTGTTAAAAACAATGCTAATTAATTAGCAAAACTAATCTTTTTTTTTATTGAAATGTTAATTAAGGTGTCCACTTACATATTCGGTTACTAATTTTTATTTGTTTAAACAAAATTACTTTGTTATAATATAGTATTCTAATACCAAAAAAAGTACTTGCGTGGCGTGAAAATATCTTTTGCGATGTAACTCCTTCAAAAGTACATAAAAATGGTTGCCATCAGGGGTGTACATGTAGATTTGTTAAATGCACCTTGTTCGCCACCTAGGAACCAAATCTAGAACCCGACACTCGAAATTTTTGCTCTGTTACAATCGTACCCTGTTACAATTGACCCCACTCTCCCCTACACTTGCATCGTGCTAATAAGTTTAGCAGCGATGAGTGTCTCATTAGTAGAACCATTGGAAAATTTCAAAATTCATTTTCGAAATGACATGTCATAAGGAAGTGAAGAAAAAATACTAGAGAGGAATGGTGGTTTAATACTTCTCATTTGCAAAGTTTTCTAAAAAATTTAATTATTATTATTTTTGCATATTTCTACATTATATGTCGCACGAAAAGAAAAAGAAAAGTGGAACATTTGCATTCGAACTGTTGGATTTTCATGTACTAAGAGTAACACAAAAACGTATTTTCCGTGAATAAATTACACATTTGGATACTTGACTCACAAAAGTTCCGAATAGCCGCTATCTAAAAATTTTCGACCAATAGTAAGATAAATTCTTGTGCTGCGCAGTAAAATGTCTTTTTGAAGCCGAAATATCATGTATTTTAATAAATATTTTGAGATTTTAATAATATTTTATTACGATTACTTCATACTGTGTCAATCCTAACAAAGAAGTCTGAATATTATGGATCACATGACTTGATAAAGATAAGAACCATATATTGAATGTGAAATAAGTGCGCACTCGTCTTTTGAAAACGAAGATATAAAGAGATTTGAAGGAGCTCCCTAAATATTTTGTAAATAGCTAAATCTCTCTAGTCTTTTTCGTATTAAACTTTCACTAATAAGATATGGAATTTTCATTCTACAGAGAGAGAATTATAATTGATTTCAATGAAATTTTGATGGCTTAAAATTGAAAATAAACTCATTACTTAAATTATGGGAAAATTGGATCCATGACTCAGAATATCATGGAATCCACACAAGCCATTGCATATTATATATATACATATATATATATATATATATATATATATATATATATATATATATATATATATATATATATATATATATATATATATATATATATATATATATATAATTTAATGCTCCTCACACTATTGTATTGATATACTTTGCTTTGGCTATATTGATACAATATTAGAAAGCACTCCTTTTTGCGGATATAATCGTGTGAGCTGATGAGGAGATTATATCTTTTCTTTGTTATGTTTTTCGGATTTTTAATATATATATATTGTTTAGAATAATAAATAATAAAAAATAATTTTAATAATTTCTCTTCTCTTGTCATTATTCTTTATTATTTTCCATATTTCTTCATTTTTTTAAACTTATATATATACATATATATACATATATATACATATATATATATATACATATATATATATACATACATATATATATATATATATATATATATATATATATGTATATATATATATATATATATATATATATATATATATATATATATATATATATATATATATATATATATATATATATATATATATATATATTTTAAATTTTTTATTTTATTGAATAGTTTTGTTATTAACAATTTTCTGGTGATTTTGTAAAAGACTTTGAATTTATTAAAAACAAAACGACTATCTGCGAAAACTGGTATATCCTAAAAATCCTTCGCATAAATAATTTTTAAAAAGAATTATTAAAATTTAAAAATTCCAGTATTAACTGATTCTGCCCTACACCATTCAAGGAGCTGTTCATCAAAAAACAAAGCTGTTCATCATGTTTTATAGAGTTTTGAAAAAACAAATTTTTACAGTTCACTAGTAGCATAATATTTTTCTTCGTCTATAGAGTGGATTTGTAATCTAATGTATTACATTTTCTTTGATAAATTTTCTTTCCACCCGTTACTCGAAATATTCGTTTACTCAAAATATTAGTAACGTTTATTTATTGCGTTGAGCAAAGAGGGGGGATGGAATTTTGCTTTTTTATTCTCTACTTATTTTTACGATGTTACATTTGATTGAGCAGAATAATTTTCGGAATCGTGGGTGGTATCGTATCGTAGTTGAAGACATTGAAACATCAACCACGAGAACGTGATTTTAAATGAGTTGTTTTTGTTCCCTTTTCGTTTTTATCTTTAGTTTAACCACTGGGTGTGTATAACTCAGCGTTATGGCTACTTTTTCTGATTGGATGCCTCAACGTATGTTGATCGTCTCGATAATGAGATAACTATAGAGTCGGTAGATTTAAACCATCGCATCTTTATACATATATATATATAGATACATATACCTGTTATATTCAACAAAAATAAAAGATATAACAAATAATCGGCTGTAAGATAAGTGATGCTTCAAAGTATATTTTTTTATTATTTTCCTCTATTTATCTAAAAGTATGGATAAAAATCAAAAAGAAATCTTCACTTCCTTGTAGAACTTGAAATAATAAAAAAAAAATTTTTATTATTATTTTTTTTTTAAAGAAAAGATTTGTTTAGAGCAGGGTTTCATAAACTTTTTGCTGTGGGAACCCTATAAGCATTGCGTAAATCCGATTCTTTGCTTGAGTTAAACGGTCAGTTTCTTCAATTGTACTGTAATATACTATTGCATGAGGCATGGTGGCTCAGGGGATGGAGCCTTTGCCTCCTAAAGAGGTGAGCTAAGTTCGAATCCCAGTTGTGGCTGGCTTTTCTAAAGTATAAGCTTTTCTAGATATAAGCTTTTCTAAAGTGTGATTCTCAAAAACTAAACGAGTAATTTATGTCAAACTTTTTGTTTTAGCATTAGGCAGAGAAAATTGTATACCCCATTAATAAAAAATAGTTTAATCAGTATCGACTTTAATTATGTATAGCATTTTTCTCCCGTGTTTTAATTCTTTTTTTTTTTTTGGATGCATAAAATATTTGAATTTTTTCTCATCAGACGAATTCTTTAGTTAATCATTTTTTAATGAAATTTATTTTGTTTTTTAAATTCAAATTCAAATTAAATTCATGAATAATTAAAATTAAATATATATAAATAAATATATATATATATATATATATATATATATATATATATATATATATATATATATATATATATATATATATATATATATATATATATATATATATATATATATATATATATATATATATATATATATATATATATATATATAATATATATATATATATATATATATATATAATTTTAATTTTTCATGAATAAAATTTGAATTTAAAAAACAAAATAAATTTCATTAAAAATGATATACTTATTTACTTTTATAATTACGCCATAAAGTTTAAATCAATTATAATGTAATGTATAATAAAAAAAAACTGTATCGCTTAGGCTGATATTCAAGAAATTTTGTTCTATTTTTTTCCCCATAAAATTTTTGAAATAACAATCTAAGAGCATTGTTTATGCAAATATTTTTCATGGAACTTGAACTGGGAAAAACTAAAATTGGGTTATTAAGAAAGACTCAATTTAAATAACTGCATAATTGCTTAACAGTCAAGATACTAACTAGTGCCCTACTTGGGCGGTAAAAAGACAGCATTTTGTTTTCGAAAATAAAAAAAGAGTTTTGTATATATGTAAGTGAAGAAATATATACTTTGCAACAATCGAACCTGGAAAATGTATAATTATCATTTAAACTGCAAAAGGGTACATGCAAACAAAAGTTAAAGCAAAAGATAGACCTGCTGTAGAAAAAGTATATTGAACTGAAGAATTGTAATTATAACTGTTGCTTTTTTCTCCCCTTTATAAAGATATTAGTAATTTGAATTCCTGTATCTGCTAATTAGAGAGAATGATTCGTGATGTCGTTGTGCTGCATCAAAAATGTAAAAAAAATCTTGTCGCTACATGAGCACTCAAATTCAGTCTCCCCTGTAGTTATCATTAAGAAAAGGCCATTAAAGTGGATTTTTGTTAGGGGAAACGAACGCAAATAATTACCCCTCTTTTTGCTTTGCCGCAAAAAACAAGTTTGCGGGAGACATTAAATGAAGTACTTAGCATTTTTCTACTTAAATTGTTTTCTACGCTCCACCAAATATTGTGACCAAAAAAACACATTTTTCATATTAATATTGTCTGTCCTTGAAAAAAATTGGCTAATATTGGTTTGGTCAATTTTTTTTTAATTGGTTGTTAGGTTCGCTTTTTTTTTTAATTTACTACAACGGTGCTGTCCACTATCAAGGTTGTTTACTTTTTTAGAGCGAGTATCCATTTTAATTAATATTTATAGTTTGATTTTAAAAATTACTGCTCCTTTATTCAGTGGTTTGTTTAATTATTAGTGGGGTTTTCCGTTTTATCACGGTACATTGAGCCGTTTTTTGATAACGCCTATAATCTTTAATCAGTATGATATACTAGCGACCCTTCCAAAAAGAGCATGGTATTCTTTTTTGAAGATCAACATTTTCAGAAAAAATTTCCAAGAAATAATAATTTAAGCATTATTAACAGCAGTTATAAACTTGACTTTGAAATATCAAACTTTTAAGAAATAAATAAAATATTTTGAATTCCTTTACCAAGGAAAATAACAGAATGTTGCATTTTTTTTTTGTTTTTTCTGCTAATTAAGAAAGACACGTGATAAAAATATAAAATCTTACTTAAAATTTCCAATTGCTTTAGTATGATATATATTTTAGAAATTGTTAAAGAATCAAACAATATATCTATATCTATCTCTCTCTCTCTCTCTCTCTTTCTCTCTCTCTCTCTCTCTCTCTCTCTCTCTCTCTCTCTCTCTATATATATATATATATATATATATATATATATATACAGTTTGATATATATAAATCCGAGTGCTCGTAATAAACGGCGTGCAACCAGAAGAGGGGGGGGGCTTGGGAGGTCAAATGATTGAGTTTACTTAAAATTTAATTAATACTTACTTACTTTAATTACATTAATTAATTTAATTAAATACTTTTCTTAATTTAATGACAACTAACCCCCTTCCCTCGCATTTCTTTATCATTTTGAAAAAAAGATAAGACAGAAAGATGAGAAAGAAGATTGCAAGACAGAAAAATATTGCTCGCTAAAACCGGGTCTTGCTCGTTAAAAGCGACTTCTGTTCCATAGACTTAACATTGATCCAACCAAAAATTCTCATTTCCCTCGGTAAATCCGAGTTCTAGTTAAATCCGAGCTCGATTGTATATATATAGTATATATATATATATATATATATATTATTTCACTCAATCAGTCATTGATATTTAGTATTAACTTAATATTTTAACAGAAATTAAAATATATACAATACATTTTTGTAATATATTTAACACTATAATATTTTATTTAAATTCACTGTTCATTAAAATTATTCAAGCTCTCTATTATTTCATATTTGCTGATATGAATTAAAAGCCAAGCTTTCAGATAGATTACTTTCCTAATTTTATATTGTTCACATTTTTTTCGGCATTTTAAAGTTTTTTGCTTGAAGCAATTGTAGAAACTTAATATGGATTTACATAAAATTCAAATTTAACTAAATTTTCTCAAGTATAATGTTTACATAAACAAATTTGAATAAGTTATTCTATTTTCACGTTTTAATTTTGTATTATAATTATGTATGTTTTTATTAATTTATCATTTATTTAAAATTATAAAATGAATTGTGTTTAAATTAGTCAAATGTGCGGAAATAATTGCTGTAGAGTTTATTAAAATATCTCTCTCGCGATCACAGTCGCACAGTTAGTATAGGAAATACACAGTTATGTATTTCCTAGAAATACATTCACAGTAATTATAGTGATTTTATAGTAATTTGTACCTACGGAAGTTTGCTTTACGTGCCCAAACTTTATTAAATGAAAAGTTGGGAATCGAAACTAGCTGTCCATAAAAGTATTTTTTTAAAAAATAGATTAGGCAGAAAAATATTGATCTTTAAAATTCAATTATATAAAAAATTTATTTCGTAATTTTAGATAAAACTTATAACTAAATAAAGATTATCAAATTATTATAAATAGCATATTGTTCAAGTTATATTTATATTTTATGGTTTAAGTAATGTCTTTAATTTATTTATAATTATAAAATTAATAAATTAATTAAATTTAAAGTTTGCGAAAGTTAGGGATTTACGGAAAAATTCATTAAAGAAACAAAAAAAAAATTTTTATCATTTATTTATTTATTTAATTAATAAATTTATTTTATTTTTCATTTATTTTTTATTTTTTTATTTATTTATTTATTTTTTTTGAATTTTTTTTTGCTCTCTCATATTCATACAGTTAAGAAATATAATTACTAACGTAACTTTTTATTATAAGGTGATTTGTATGGCAGGGAAGTTAGATAGACGTGTGGACTTAATAAAATGCGTAGCCGGTAATCAAAACTCTTCGTCCATAAAAATATTTATTAAAAAAAAAACAGAGCTGACCGAAACTTTCATTACTGTTAGCACCTTCTACATTCTAACATAATTCCCTAATCAATTTTTATACAACTTCGAAACTGTTGAAAAATCTCGTGTTAAGTATATAGTTGAGAACGTAAAGAAGTTTCAGAAAACCATTTCTAGCATAAGAATTAGTAATTAAAACTTTATTATTTATAAAATGAATCACAGTTTTTTTCAATAAAGTTTAAAACCAGATGATTGTTTTGGGGATTAAAACAATTGCGGATTTAAGGGCATACTAAAATCATATGTTCGATGTCTGCCTAAATTATCGGTAATATAACTAATGTAATTTTGCTCGCGAAAAAAATTAAGAATATAAAAATGTCTTTAAAAATAAAATCTCAGTACTTACAGGACAGGCTCCATGACACATATGCACATCGCATTCTAAATATAATGCTCTACTGCCAGTAAATCTAAAGGTTTTTAGAAGAGCATACAATGTAACTTGATTTGCAGCATTCGTAACACCTTTGAAAGGCTCAATTAATTTTTCGTGTGCTACACATCTGGAAGTAAAAAAAAAATTCATATAATTTAATACATATTAAAATTTTTTAAAACGTATGTTGCTATCTAAGTTCCTTATAGCATGTATAAGGGAGTCGTAGAGAATCAAGGAACAGAGTGCTTGCTTTTCCATAAGATGAACCAGGCTCGAATTACAGCAAATTCTGGATGATACGAATTCTGCTCCCAACTCGCAACAACCGCAATTTTGACGTACAATATCTTCAGAGGGAAACGAATCATTGATTAGAATTTCCCTGCTGTTAAGCTAACCGTTGGAGGTTTGCGTGGTTTTCCTCTCCATCTTCCACATGCGAATTAGTTCCACCGAAAAATCCTAGTTTGTATAAATGCTTGATCCAGGTGTTCCGTTGCATTCTCGGTTGGTTTTAAAATTATAAGGATATGGAGTTAAACATAGGTAGTTATAAACCCAAATATAGGACTGCTGTTCAACATTGATTATGAAATATAAACACAACACGTATAAGAGCATGCGTTTTTTTTATATGAAAATTTAAAATCATCGATTTGAAATTGCAATTTGCTTTCGTAATATTTTTATAGTGTAATTTTTGGCTAATTTTTTTCTTTCATTTTCAATTTCATTTTCAAAAACTAACGTAAATGAAATTAAAGTAATAAGAATTGTTTATCATCTGACTTGATTTTAGCACTAATAAAGCTTTAAGGCGGAACACTATAATGGATGTTTCCAAAAATCGAATTCTATATTAGAATTTTTTTTAAATTGTAATTTTTGGAAGTATTACAAACTTCCAAAAAGAGTTGAGAAACCTACAGTACTTACTAATCTTCAAAATTTAATAGCATTTATCTGAAAACCATGCTTTTCCAACATCGTTCTTCTTTTAGCATGGACAAAATTGTTCTTTAGTCCTTTATTTTTTTTCAATCAAAAAAAAAAAAAAAAACAAATAATATATATATATTAAAAAAATGCGAATTGTAAACTTACCCATTTTCATCAATGAGTTGCAATCGTTTCCCAGCTCCATTGTGAGCATGGCAATCGCTAACCAAAATATCAAAACCCCCTGAAAAATGAATGATTAAGTCAGTACAGAAATTGAAACAAACATCATTTCATCTAGAATTTAGTAGTTTGGAAATTTAAAATGATTTTTTGCTACAGAATGTGTAGTTTTTTAAGAAAAGGATAAAAATTTTTAATATTTATTTATTAATATTTAGAAAAAGTGAAGGATTTATGCCCATCATTGAGTACTAGTAACACAGAACTTTATATTTAGATCTGAAACCATTGATAAAAGCTATAGAAACTTAAATAAAAGCTATTAAGAGAAAAAAAAATCTTCTCATCTTATCTGTTAATTTATTAACACTCTCAAAAATTAAACAAAATATATATTTTGTTCAATTTTTGACAACGTTAATAAATTAACAGATAACTAGTGAAAATTTATGAAGCCTACTAACCAGAGTAACCGAACGCAATTTTGTGACTGCAAATTTTTACACATGGAAAACTAGAAAAAAAAATTAGGCTACAAATGGTTAAGGAAAATTATGGGGAAATCGAATTGCTCAATTAATCATAACTAAACGCAGCTATATAAATGAGAGAAAAAAAATCCGAGTATTAATGCCTATCCATGTTTTAATGATGATATTAAAGCGTTGCATTCTTTTTTATTTATTTTTCCACATTATTTCATTTATTATTTTTTGCTTTATTTTCGAAGAAAGTTCTAATTAACCAATTAACCGAAGGGAGCTTTTTTTAAATTCTGGTTCCTCCTTAAATTTTTTTCAGAAAATTAGCCTACCAAACTAGAATTAATAAACTATTTTTTTTTTTGTTAAAAAAAATTGAATTTTTTTAGAATTATTAATTTTTTTCACAAAAGAAAACTTTATGATATATTATTAAGAAAGCTCTAATTTAGGAGAATAAAAATACTTATCCTTAATAGAGAAATTAAGATGACCAATTCTTTTGTTTCTCAGTGTTAATTATTAGCAGTAAATTATCACGACTCTTTCATTTATTTAAAAAACAGAACTGTGGGACTAATTAACATAACAGCATTCACGATAACACGACACATGATTTATTAAATGTAGAGTAAATTTATGAGGTTACAAATTATACACGAAAAGAAATTGAACGGTATTTTTGGTTGAACAAAAGGATTGCTTTGTTGAATGATAAAAGGACCAGCATCAGTCTTTAAAAAAAGTTACAAAACTGGTTATTTTTTCATTGTCACGGCCAACACGATCAGATACTCTTCATCTAGACTTCATCCGTCGGTTTTAAAGATAGTTTTCTAACTTTAACCGTCAAAAAAGGTCGTGAACTGATGTGTGAAAAGCAGCTGCCGCTTGAACAGAGAAAAAACATTCCCAATACTTTCTCCTTAGCGGTTGATTTGGTTGATGGCTCTGTCATCTATTCAAGATAAGGTTTTTCACCTTTTATTGTTTCGAAACCGAAAGTTACATTAAATACTGATTTGGATAACAGATTTTTTTTTTGTTCCTAATCATTAAGAGATAGTTCATTTAAAAGGAATTTCTAAAATAAAATAAAAAAAGAAGCGAGGGTAATTATTTAAGAATAATAAAAATTTAATGAAAAAGACAAACCACCGTAGAGATTTTTTTATAATCACTTTTATGTAACTTGCTTCACGATTCATTTAATCTCCGCAAACTGTACAATAAACTGAAGTGAAAAAAAAAAAGAAACACTACTTGATTTATAGGAAACTTTAAAAAAAGTCCTTTCTTCTTTTTTTTTATATGAAGAGAAAGGATTACAAACAAAGAATGGATTACAGTGTTTGGGATACGCCTTAGCAATTTTTGAATAAACATTTTCATCAATATAGGTAGAATAGAGCTATTGTTAAAATCTTTGAGGCTGTCGAAGCTATTATGCTCCATTTAAAATACAACTTAAAATGTTCAGTTTCTTTTTAAAAGGAATATGTAAGAAAAGATTGTGTTTTATTTTATGTCTTGACTTTGAACTTGAATTAGAGGCTTTGTTTTTTGGAAAGTAAGAAGAAACAACTTTAAAGCGTATTTTTTATTAGAAATACTTTGTTTAGTGATGCATATATAAAGAGAAATAACTTTGCTGTCAGTAAACAAATAAACTGTTTGTAAACATGCTTACTGTGTGATTCCCGGTGAGTGACCGTTAAAACTTTTTATGAGAGTTTTATAGTTATTTCATGAATAGATAGACGGATGTTCCTTACCATATGTTCAATAATTTTTTATATTTAAAAAAAAATTATTTTTATACATACAATAAGAGCTCTAAGTCACATTTAGATAACATTTCTTTAATTAGAAACTACATTGTTTCTTAAAATTGCTTTTGTCAAACAATTTTCAAATAATTAAAAAAGTTTAATCTTTAATCAGACTTAAATTTATGTATTGAATTCAAAACGGCATTTAAAGTTAATACAGTTTCATATATTAGAAAGCATTATTTTTCAAGCAATTTTTAATAAAATATATAATGAATATTTTCGAAGACTGTATTAAGTAATGTTGTGCAGCATTAAAAAAATTTAATTAAATTTATTGAATTGGCGGAATATTTATTTAGGAAATAAAGGAAACCAATAATCGTTGATATTCAAAATGTCTTTTAAGTTACTTTAGTTAATTTAGCTGGATTAACTAGTATTGTTTATAATTAAACTGCTGTTTGTAGAAAATGCAACACCATGAAGGAATCATCAGAATCAAATGAAATTCGCAGCAAATGTCAATTATAGGATATTATGCAAATTAATAAAGTTTCAGAGCCATCGCGCGTGCATGGCGCGCGCAGCGCCCTCTGAATTGATGCTGAAAGCGTATAAATAAAGTGCTGTAGCGGGACGTTGAAAATAGTCTATGATTATTTGTTAGTGGCAAACGTTTAGTGAGACCTGAGTATGCCTCCACGACGGAAGAATAAGAAATTCAAGCAACTTACGGAGTTTGAACGAGGGAGGATAATCGGCCTTCGAGAAGGAGGATTTTCCTATCGCGCAATAGCAGCTCGTATGCAACGGAACAGTTCCACAGTGATGCGAGTTTGGAAGCAGTGGACCGACGAGCACCGAACAACTCGAAAAACAGGCACTGGACGACAGAAGGTGACGTCAGAGCGCGATGATCGACACCTGCTCCGCATGGCGGTGAATGATCGCACAGCTTCCTCCAGGCAGCTGGCAGCACATTGGTCTACTGCTACAGGTGTACAATTGTCGGCTTCGTCAATTCGTCGTCGTCTGCTGCGCCGTGGATTGCGTGCAAGGGTGCCATTATACAGGATTCCCCTCACGGCGGATCATCGACGGCTGCGTCGGCAGTGGGCTCTTGAGCACAGAGACTGGCGAGCTGATTGGCACCAAGTTGTCTTTTCAGATGAATCACGCTTCAATTTGTGGACCCATGATGGCCGTGTTCGTGTTAGACGTTATGCCGGTCAACGCTGCCTTCCTGAGTGTATTATTGAACGACATAGTGGTCGAACACCCGGAGTTATGGTCTGGGGTGCGATTTCGTATCATGGACGATCCAATTTGATACGAATTGAGGGTAATCTCAATAGCAACAGATACGTCCGTGAAGTGCTACAGCCCGAAGTCGTTCCTTTCCTTCAAGGCATCCCTGGAGCTATCTTTCAGCAGGATAATGCACGCCCACATGTTGCGCGGACTGTTAGAGACTTCTGTTCAGCACAACGCATGCAACTTCTTCCTTGGCCTGCTTATTCGCCGGATATGTCGCCTATTGAGCACGTGTGGGATATGGTTGGTCGGCGTCTCACTCGTGATCCGCGTCCTGCAGTTTCCAAAGACGAACTTTGGTTGCGCATACAAGCGATATGGAATTCTCTTCCTCAAGCAGATATTCAACATCTGTTTGACTCCATGCCACGTCGTATAGCAGCACTTATTGCAGCGCGTGGTGGCTGCACCAAATACTGATTTCGGACGCTTACTTTGTTTCTTTTGTTTTGAAAATTTCATCATTTATTTGTATCAGTACAAGTCGTTTCTGCATTAAATTTCATTTGATTCTGATGATTCTTTCATGGTGTTGCATTTTCTACAAACAGCAGTTTAGTTATATAATCCTTTATCTCATAAATTGAGGAAAATCACCATCAGAGGCTAATTAATCTTTCGACTCTCAAATAAATAAATATTTTTTACTATTATAAAAATTTTCAAAGATTTATATGCATTTTAGATCATTTTTAGTGCATGACTTAAACCCACCCTCATTGTTAAAAATTTTAAATACACGCTGAAGAGATGTTACTAAAAATGAGCAATTTTTTTTTCTTAAAACAGATTTTAATGTGTTCTGGACGATTGTAATGTAAAATTCCATGATAAATGAATTTATATGATAAATAAAATTACGTGATAAATAAAATTCTATGATATAATAACTTAAATGTGCTAAACTTTTTTAAAATATTTTTTGGATATAGCAATCTAGCAACAATAAGGGTAAAAAATTTGCTTTTATCATCAAATTACCCTGCATGACCTTATTTCTCAATATTTTCCATTGTTTACAGACCACAAAATATAAATTCAGACATAAATGGTTTTGCACATAATTTAAAATTTATTTTTATTATAAATAACATATTCCAATACTTTGTAAAATTTTTATGAAATTCGAATTAAGAAAACCGTTGAAATACTGAAACTATAATCTATACAAATGATTAAATAAAATTTGATACTTAATTCTTATATTTGCTTAGCTGTTAAAAAATACCAAGTTTTTTTCCGAACATTCTCTGTAAATTTGACGGTATAAAACTGCTTAGTTAACAAAACGGTTTTTAACTGCTTTTCAACCTAATCATAAACGCATTAAAACCATCAGTTCAAATTCTAGCTTTTGTTATTTAATTTTGTTTACCGTACGATAACTTAATATTTTCTTGATTTATTTTAAGATTATTTTTTATTCTTTGCTCTTAATTTCCTGCAATTATTTAGTGTTTTTTTTTTTTTTTTTGCATCGCATAAATAAAACTGTGATTATTAGTTTTCTTTAGATATAACTTTTTGATAAGTTGCAAATAGCAACAAGGTGGGTCACTTAAGTTTTTAACGCTTTGATACTTAAATATTATTTGAATGTATAAGACTTTTGAGTATATAAGACTTTTAAAGTAAAAACAATCTCTGACTTTTCTTCTTATTAAAACGTTTGAGCTGCCGTGCCTCAGGGGGTAGAGCGCTCGCCTACCCCCAAAGAGGGGATCAAGATTCGAATCCCGGCGATGCCTAATCGATACGAATTCTACTCCCGGCTTGCACCTACCGCGGTATCTGTTACGAGTACAGATTTACTACATAATTTTTACAGAGTAAACTTGTTCCCACCAGGTAAAATTCTATTGTAACTTCAGATTTAATTTGTAATTTTTACAGAAAAAACTTATTTTGGTATTTTAAAAAACCATTTAGACTTCTAGTTTTCTTCCTAATTTTTACGAAACAGACTTGTTCTTGTATGATAAAAAAAAAAAAAAAAAAAAACCACTGAGGCTACAGATGTACTTCGTAAGCTTTACTGTTTTTCGCAACCAAACTGCCAGTTTAAATCCGTAACTTTTACGGGGTTTTTCTTAACAGAGTTTACATGCATTTGCACAATATTGATTTTCTAAAGAGTTATGCAATCAATTACTGAAGCAGTCTTTTGTAATCAATGAGTAAAAGAAACTAATGGGATCAAACAGAAAATTTCCCGTGAGTATATAAATAAAAAAGAATGCAAAAGTATATTTTAAAAAATGAATTAATGGTAGCTTTCAAGTCCAGAGGCACAAATATTTTATTTCACGACAGAATCTGAAAAACGGTGACGACAATGAACAAAGTGAAAGGACCTGTCAAGAATTTTAACAACACAATGCTTGTGCATTAATGATGTACTAAGCATTCAGGAAGTCAGGGATCAGTGTTGTTTCATCTATTGAATAAATTATGCAATTATATAGCAACATGAGATCTAATGTTATGTATGACATTGACCTATCAAAGCAATTTTCTCAGAGCTTATGATTCTTCACGGTGCCTAGCTTTTTTTTAACTCTTGTTCAACATCTTGCTAAATTCTTGAGAATCGCGTCTTAATAAAATGCCAGCTAATGCTAATTAGAAACAAAAAATATTGATGAAATTGTGATTTATTTTTGAGCCAGTCATCATTGAAAAAAATGTATTCTTCTTTTAAAATATTATCATGAAGCTTTTCCGATAATTTAAAGGTGCCTTGAAGATTTTTGGTTTAGAAGTGTAGATGCGACTTTGTCTTAGCGCAGTGATTCTCAACCTTTTTTTTTGTTGCGGCACACTTTTAACGATTTCGAAATTTGACGGCACACAATAAAAAAAATTAGATTAAAGGTTGTTTAATTACCTATTTTACACTGTGTTAAATAGTTTGCGATAATAATTTTGAATGTGAAATAAAATAATATGTACTACAAAAGCACATTTATTAAGGGATTAATGACAGTATTTATTAACAGTTATTTATTTTTTTGCTAGTTATTAACTGTTAGCTTTTTTTCTATAATTATTAACTGTTATTTTTTTGTGATTTCTTGTTAACTCGTTTTTTTGCTAATGATTAATTGTTAGCTTAATTTTTGTTAGTTATCCTCTGTTAATTTGTTTTTTATATATTTGTTTTTTTAGCTATCCTTTGTTAATTTGTTTATTAATTGCATAGCTTACTTTAATGATTAACTCTTACAACATTATTTAAAATTGTGTCATATACAATTTAAACACTTCCATCTTATTTTAAGATTGTCAGAGACAATACAATCGCCGACAAAAATGTTCACGCTGTTAAAGCGTGGAAAAATTATAGAAAGTATATATGCATGTATATATATACACTTTTCTTTAATTTAAACTTTACTCATAATTAAAAAAAAAAAGCATTATAAATTATATCATTTCTAATATTTGGCGGCACATTTTAAGAGTTCGGCGGCACACAAAAGTGCAGCGACACAGTGGTTGAGAATCAATGTCTTAGCGTCTGAGGGGCTTTTAGTTTCTGTTAGACCTCCTGTAAAATTATGAAAGTTTTTGAATGCAAATGAAAGTAGAAGGCTCAAGCATAAATGCAACCATTTTATTTTTTTTATTTTTTTTTTAAAACTTGATATTTTTCCCAGTTTCCCTTGATATTTTTCCCAGTTTCCCTTGATATTTTTCCAACTATATTCAAAAGAACGCATAATAATCCAGTAGGTTTTAATTATAACACAGTGAGTTTAATTTTGTAAAGATATTAATATTTCTAATATTGTAAAGGTATTTTATCGAACCCCAAACCTAATAAAATGTTCAGATGTTTATTAAGTAATAATTCTCTGATACGATCCTCTCATTTTTTATGATTATTATTTCGTCACGAAATCACGTGCTTTTTGACAAACTGTAAACTCTCAAACACTTGACGAAATTGCCTTCTCACTCAGTGTCATCTCAGTGCATTCTTAGATATCTTCAATGTTTGTATTAAAGGTTGAATATGTCAAACCTGTATGACAGGATGGTATGAGGGTTAGTGTTTCTGCTTGACAAACAGGTTTCCCGGATTAGATTTCCGGTGATGACTGCGTACTCGTGCTCGTTTTATGATTTGTTGCATTTCCTAATAAATTGTGAAATTGATGTGCTGCAATAAGTCTAAAATGTTCGGTCAGAGCGTTTTAAAAAAAGAAAAAAAACTGTTTTGTCACAATCGTTGAAATGTTCTCAGACTATTCGTTGAGCTAGTCTAGTCATTGTTCTTATTCAATCGGGCATTAAATATTTTTTTCAGACCTTCATTATTTCGTTTTCTTAAGAGAATTTGCATAACTTCAAATAGTTATTTGCTTCAGAAAAGAAAAATAGTTATAAAGTGCATGGGTTAAACCATCTAACCATGTAATTTGAGACGTTGTCAAGATTTCTTTATTTCCTTAGAACAGTAATATGGTATTTGTGATGTAGAAGTGTTGAAGGTTGTGAGAACTCCTTTTTATAGCTTTGGAAAAAAAATTGGGAGATTACCATCAACGAATATTATTTGAAGGTTAAAGTACGTTCAGTTTCAAATGATGCATTTTTAAAAAGCCATGTTTTTAAAATAATCATTAATAATTCCTTTCCATTTGGTATTCCAATTTTTGGCATTGTGAGATAATTTTCTTTTCTAATTGCCTAAATACCGTGAATTTGAGATTTGTTGACGTATAGCTGTAGTATAACCAACATTCCTCATCTTTGGTTAATGAAGTGTAAATCCAGAAAAAAACTCATTACCGAAATTTCGTTCAGCATTTCTTTATACTATTCTACATGAGGATTTAATTGCTCAATTCGATGTTGAAAGAGGTAAAATCGAGACTGCCGTGTACAGTACAGTGAATGACTATCATTAGTGTATTTTTGAAAAGTAAATGCAGATGATTAAATGCGTATTTAATATTTCCCCCCTCCATATACACCCTTTGTACGGTTGAGCTCAACTGCAAGGAATGAGGTCTCTTAAGATAGAAATTAAACACTCGATATCCGATTATTAGACCAAAAGATAATACGTATAAGCGATTGATTTCTTTTTTCACTTATGTTCACTGGTACATTGTTAGAATTTTCCTTTTAGAATTACGGTAAAATAACCGGCAAGAGTCTCTCCATCCAATCAACCGTAAATTTTACCGCAAGGAACATTTTTTTTACGTTTAGGGTTTTGAAACCGTCGATAACTAGTATGGTTAAAAAAAACATGAATAGAAAACTATACGGTGTTTTAACCATTTACTAGTAGCATGATTTTAAAACCGTAAAAAAGGAATTTAACCGGACATTGGAGCTACGCTTTTTATTAGGTAATGAGCATTGGAGTTAGGTTATGTTTTAATTGCGTTTTATCAAATGAACCGTGGAATGTGTGTTTAATTAGTTTATTTGATTGTTTCACATATCGTAAGAGCTGAGAAGTACTAGACTTTTCATGTTAAGTGGGTTTATGGTGCTGCCATCTATGCGTGAATGCGAGTATCTTTTTCTATTTGTCCAAGGTGACAAACTAGAGGGTGCAGAATGCTTGAAACTCTTCATGTATTGAAAGGAATGGAGGAAATATTGTGATGCCGACGTTGGCACTCGAACCATCATTCTATCGGTCATGAGATTAACAGATAAGCCTTTTCGGCTATAATATGCTTTAACAAACTGCAAGGAACTAAGCGGGTTCATTAGGTGGGCCTAGTTGGTGCGATAAAGTTCCGGTTGTTTAACGGTATTAGATGAAAGTGGTTAATAAACGGTTTTTCTCACAGTTAACAATTTAAATTCCATTTTATTTATGGATATTTGACTGCTTTGTTTAAATATGGTAAAATACATTTAAATAAATTGTTATTTAACCATTTTTTCCGAGAAATTTCTAGCAGTGTACTAACTAAACTCGCCTTTAACTTGATTAAGATTAAACATGTGCTTGAATTCTATTGGCGAAACAATTCTTTTCTCTCTCCCATTAAGTTATATTAGACTCTTAAAATATTAGTAAAACATGATTGGAATTCTATAACTTTTAATGAGCATGTTTTGAATTCGCTTCACAACAATGACAGCAAAAAATAAAAAATTTTGCCAAGGCATACATTTGTAAATTTCATAATAAATATTATGTTACCTGCTTCACTTTTCATATGAATGACTAAGGTAATATGGTCTCCTACATTCACGGGTCCAGTTATCCTTTGGCCAGTTGGTCCATATCCATATCGTATTTCCATATGACATTGTGGTGGAGGTAAAGTGAATACCACTGTATTCCCCGTTTTTTCTTGAAATGCACCACTTCTGTAAAGAGAAAAAAATGATCTGCTCACTTTAGAAATATTTTGCTCTTTAATTTATAACATCATAATTTTGTTAACAGAATTTACTGAATTGTTTCGTCATATGAAACAATTTGAAAACATGATAATATTAAAGTCTAAATATCAAGAACACTATTACTTCATAATCGCGTATGTACAATCGGCAAAAAAAAATAGTATGCTTAGAATAAAATTAGACTTAATGTATCGAGGATATAAATAAAATTTTGGCTACTTCAATTATTTGTATGTATCATCACCGCGATATTAAGTAGTAAAGCTGTACATTTCTTTTACTAATAGAGCTTGAACAATTTTTTTTTAAAGAAAATAGTATTTTTTTAATAGTTGAAATAGTTTTGAAATAGTTTTTGAAATACAGTACCGCTCAAAAGTATCAGTACACCTAGAAACTTATAAAAAAATGGCAAAATTCAAAGTGTCATAACTTCTTTAAAAATGATCAAAAATGCTTCTGCTTTAGCTCATTTTGAAGCTTAAAATCTCTACTTTTATGTATTCTAATTGTTTTTAATTAATATATTTTGCAACTATGTACAATTACACTCTAAACAATCATAGAAAATTGTATTAATTTTTTGTGAAGTTTGACGCGATGTACGGGCGCAAAGGGGTTAGATATTGTTAATTTTTATTATACCAATGAAAAATTTGGACTTTTAGCTTTCATTTAAAAAAAAATTCTAAAAAAACATGTTTTTTGACGAAGTTATTGCCAAATAAAAAAAAAAGTTTTTTTTCAGAATTTAATGATTTTTCAGCAATTATAATGAATTTCAGTGTAATTATAATATGATATGAAAATTTTTTAATTAAAATTTAATATTTCTTGATAATATTATTTCATAATTTATTATAACAATTTCAACTTTTTTTTTTGGAAAATATAATAATGAAATAAGAATCAACGTTTACAATTTAATATTTTGAAATTTATTTTTTCGTATTTTTCTCAGAAAAAATTTGAAAACAAAACTGTATGTAAAATCTTATAACTGTATCTCAGAAAAAATTCTAATTTTTTCTGAGAAAAATACGAAAAAATAAATTTCAAAATATTAAATTGTAAACGTTGATTCTTATTTCATTATTATATTTTCCAAAAAAAAAGTTAAAATTGTTATAATAAATTATGAAATAATATTATCGAGAAATATTAAATTTTAATTTATTTTAATTAAAAAATTTTCGTATAATATTATAATTACACTAAAATTCATTATAATTGCTGAAAAATCATTACATTCTGAAAAAAAACCTTTTTTTTTATTTGACAATAACTTCGTCAAAAAACATGTTTTTTTGGAATTTTTTCTTTTTAAATGAAAGCTACAATACCAAATTTTTCAATGGTATAATAAAAATTAACAATATCTAACCCCTTTGTGCCCGTACATCGCGTCAAACTTCACAGAAAATTAATACAATTTTCTATGATTGTTTAGAGTCTAATTGTACATAGTTGCAAAATATATTAATTAAAAACAATTAGATTACATAAAAGTAAAGATTTTAAGCTTCAAAATGAGCTAAAGCAGAAGCACTTTTGATCATTTTTAAAGAAGTTATGATACTTTGAATTTTGCCATTTTTTTATAAGTTTCTAGGTGTACTGATACTTTTGAGCGGTACTGTAGTTTTTTTTTTAAGAGAGCGAAAAAAAAAAATTTCTGTAAAACATTATGTCAAAAAGAATGTGAAGTACTCTTATTATAATGAAAATGGTGTATAAAGTTTGTTCCATCATCCTTAATAAATATTTTAAGAATCTTCAGAACCACATTTCCGTAAAATGTCTTGTCACTTCTTACAAATTAAGGAAAATTGAAAGTGCTATGGAATTTTCACAAAATACTATTAAATGACAAAATCTTAAACTTTTGATGTTCAATCCTTAAATATTTTAATTAATTAATTCGGAATATTAATAAATTTCAGAATCAAAAGCAACACCAAACTGCTTCGGAATATATATATATATATATATATATATATATATATATATATATATATATATATATATATATATATATATACGTTTTTTATTTTAATAGATTCTGATTCTTGACCTTCAAAATAACTGACGAAATGAGGTTTCTATAGTATTGCTTAGCCTTTTTAATCCGTTTATTTTTACGTACTTCCCTTTCTCTAGATGTAATGTTTTCGCAAGAATCTAAACATTTAAGATTAAGTGTAAAATATCGTTACCCAAGCAAAACTTCATGTAAAAAAGTAACTTACAATTACTAATTATTAAATAAATGAGAAATTTCATTAAATAAATTCGATGCAAATTAGAAATTTTATTAAATAAATTTGAAATTAAATTAAAAATTAATTTCTGTTTTGCATTTTTATATCATGTAGCTTTGCGTAATCTTAAATTTAAATCATAAAATTTTAAATGAAAAAATCGCAAAGTTTTCGAATATTTTTTTTAAAATTATCCCTTTAATGATAGGTCACAATTTTAATTTGTTTTTCCCCGGGAAATATTGTACGGGTTTATGTCAAGTTTTTTGTTTTGAAATTTATAGCAACATAACACAGCTATTGTTAAATTGAAATTTTTAAAAAATAGCAAATACTTATTGAAATTAATTTTTGCTCAAAATTATCTTTGTGTAACTAAAGTCTTAGAATTTCAATTTTTTTCCAGGTTTTTAATAAATTTTAATGCTTTTTTCTGAATACAGAAAAGTTTGTAAAGTGATGCTTATAAATTTTAATAAAAATACTAAAAAAGCGAAATATTTATACCCATATATTTAGACAAAAAAAACTTTTCAGTTTATTGAGTAGCTTTTTTTTTTATTAATTTTTTTTCAATAGTGATGAGAGAGGAAATAACCATTATTTTGGCGTGGAACAATTTCTCTGATCACGACTTTCTTTTCGAACCACGCCTACATTACTGCCGGTATCTGTACAGCACTTTTAAGAGTACCTTGAAAATCTAATGCAGCTCGTCTAAGATAACATATACCCGTTTATGTCAAAAATTGCTTGCGAGAAAATGTTTGCGATACAACAATTTGAAAAAAAAATCTGTCATGACTAATCTAACTACAGCACTTTCGAATTTATAATAATTACGAAATGAAGATCCAAAAAAAGAAGAAAAAAAAGAAATGCGTAAGGAAAACGGAAAAAAGTTCACTGCTTATCAACACAATATCAAATAAATACGAATTTGAGATAATGTTAAGATTATCCCTTGTAAGATTAGGGTTCTAACAATGCATTTTAAATTTTTTATATTTACAAGATTGGAAGAACAGAAAAAAATTGGCAATAACAAATATTTTTTAACATGAGAAATTTAAAACGGATTCTCTTTTTTTTTGCTTAAATTTTAATTTAAAAAGACTTTTTCGCATTAAAATTTATTAACACATGTCATTTTATCCAAGATTCCTTATTTTCAGACCTTATTTACTCAGTCCCTTATGAAAAGAGGATATCGTTTTTCTTTTTATTGAACATCATGTTTTCAATCTTTTATAAATTGGTTCATAATATTCTTAATAATTAATCAGTCTGTTATACGCTATTAAAATATGAAAATTTTGATAAAATTGTTAATTGGAAAAAACTTATATTGTCTTAGTATATAAATTTTGCAATAGGTATTGCTTAAGTATTAAAATTAACTATACTTTATAATAACAGAAAAAATAATTTAATAACGGGGAACGGGCGTAACAGGGAAAATTATTTTGTGGTTCATGAGTCTGTGCTTCATTAGTCTGTTCTACTTGTTATGGCTCCTTTGATTATATATGTAATATAAATTTTATTTCGAAAAAAAGTAAATCTTTTAAAAAACCTTAAAACTTTTACAAAATATGGATTAAAAATTTATAAATCAGTGATTAAAAACATTCTTATTATCGATGTAAATGAAATTTAGAAAATTACAAAAGGAGATAGTTACATTTATTACCTTTACATCACTTCAGTTGCAGTTTTATACAGAATATAGGCGTCTGATAAAATAGCACCATGCAGTATAACTTAAAGTTTTTTGAATAGCAGTTTTCAAGATCAAGTCAGAAAGCATTGCTGCCTTACTCCTTCGACAATGTCAAATTTTCATTGTAATTGTCATTACTTATTATTTTTAATCTTTTTATTAAATAATGGTCAAAAAGATTGAAAAATATGTGAATTTTACATCAATTTCAAGTAAATTATTTTTAATGACATCATGGGAAGAAAATCAATCGACTTATTGTTGATAAATAAAAATGGAAAATCAGACTTTCGGAAATGTTCTAACTGTTCTGATATTTCGTTCATTGAAATTTTAAAACTATCTTACTATTCAATTTTTTTGCCGTTATAAACTAAACTAATAAAAAGAAATATTGATATTTTTTTCTATGGAATTATCGATGTATAAACGAGTTTTATAATTGTGTGCTCATAAAAATTTCCAAGGCCGGGCGAAATACACAAAAAGTGAAAGTAACATTTAAGGGGCTCGATTTTTGACCTCTTGGCAAAACTACTAAGACTTGATTTCTTTTTTCTTAACTTAGCCATTTACATCTTTTTACAGACTAGGTGTGACAAAAAAAAAGTGAAAAAAAATGTGTGAATTTTCAGAAAAAATGTGTAGTGTCTGATTCTGTAATTTAATAAATAGTCAGCACTTATTAATTCGTATAGTTGAAGCTTACTGTTTGAAGCATTTAGATTGCAACTTAGTTTAAAAATCTGGCCGTTAGAAAAAATGTTATTATTGGTGATATTTTCTTATCACTACGAAATACATACTAACACATAACAATTACAGTGAAATATAATTATTTCGCTTAAAAGTCAATATGTCTTATCTACATATATCTTAAGGTATAAGCAATCTAGAATTTCATTATTTCAAGCTGAACTGTTTTTTTAATAACCATTTATGTTCAAAAATTAAAGAAAAAATATATAATAGAAAAAAATATAATATTCCACTTATAACGATTATTGGTATATTTTTAACACTTTTACATAAATTTCAATTTAAAGTCCTTAGATGTCTTGAAAATGATAAAGGTTATTTTAAGTGTTCTCTAGTGTTTGAAATATATAATAAATACTTACTCGACGTTCATCATTGGAAAAGTTACTGTTTTCCAAAAGTCATAACCATATTCGCATGTAACTCTGAAGTGTTCATCAATATCTTCCTCAATTACAGGATTATATTGAACAGTTAAAGTGTTCACTAAATACTGGGCTCGAACGTGTCTACCCTATACAAATAAGTAAATATATGATAATAAGTAAATATATAATAATAAGTAAATATATAATGATAAGTAAATATATAGTAATAACTAAATATATAATAATAAGTAAATATATATAAAATAAATATTTATACGTGACGCAAATGAATGTGACACGAATGAATGCATCATAAAACTGAACTAGTGAAGTTATATAAAGTTAGATATTGGTAAAGTTGTGTGGCAAGGACAGTTCTGAAACCATATTTCTGGTTTGTAAAAACCAAATATACGGTAATTAAACTATTTAATTTTGTAATTATTACGTTCATATAGCAACGGTTTACCAGAAATTTTGGTTTTCAAATTTACAGTTCTTATTTCCACTCATTTAGTAAAATATACAAAACCGAAAAGCGTCCCTTCTCCTTATTCGAGGCTCATTTCTTGGCCATTTTTTATGCCCACTGTATCTCAGCTGTCCTGATATAACCAGACCTCTTGCCTCACTAAAAGCAAAGTATCAGAGCCCATTTCGAAATTTTTTCATTGTGTTGTACTGATCCAGTCAATAAAATGCTTTTAAATCAACTCAACTACATTTCCCCCCGGATATCTGGAAGCTGAAAGTAGATATATGGAATATATAATATGATGATACCTATAATTTACACTACATTAGGTTCTGAAATTAAATTATTTTTTGCCATTGTATTAAGATTTAAAAAATTTTGATATTCGAGCAACCATATATTTAAGGCCTTTTCTTTTCTTAAATCTGTAAGTTATGCCTAGTTGGATTAAACGGTTTAGGTCCCAACCCTTTTCACTTTTATTAAATTTTCTTCAAATCCATAAATTAGATAATAGAAATTCAATTTCCAACAAATCCTAATCAACAAATTGATAGTTTTAAAATCTTCATTTTAGAAAATTTTCATACTTTAAACTTAGCTATAAATACACTGTATATTGTTTTTAGAAGTAAAATTACCTCGCTTGATGGATCTGACACATCCTGTTGGCCAAGAGTGCCACAACGATTCAGTCGGATGATAAACTCGTATTGATTTCTACCAGAACCATTAACATAACTACAAGAAGAATCTTGAGCATATCCAGAGCTGTAAATTAATCCATCAAATGTTCCATTGAACCGAACTGTCACTTTCATGTAACTATCAAAGCAATCAGCTTTTACATCTGTGAAGAAAAAAAATTATAAATTAATTATAGATTTTTATATAATTTTAATATGAAGATCAAAAGGGAAGAACAGTTTATGTCCATTTTTTACTAAAATGACGATTGGATCACTATCTGTTGCCTTTTGAGGATTACCAAGTTTTGACAAATCAAGAATTAGAAAAATCAGTTATGCCTGAGATTTAAAGATGAGTCGTGTTTGGGAAAAACGGTTCCTGTCCACGCGTAGACAAGAAGAACTAAGAAAATGCACAGTAAACATTTTTAGATAACCTTAACACCAAAAAATGGTGGCAACAGTACACCAACATCTTTTACAATGTAGTTACTAGTTTCTCGCATGCGCGAGTAATTTCTCTGAATTGCTTAAAGTGAAAGTCGAAGCACTAGGAATTGCCACCCATTGTGAATGCTGGAACAAGATTCACTTGATTTATGAAGACACCTATCAAAGACGCAGTTTATCTCTAATAGGTGGAACGAAACTGTCAAATTGTCTCAGTCTCAATGATTAACTTCTTTATGGATGCTTAAAAATTGTTCTTTTGTAACTGGAATGTGATTACCGTTAAGGGATAATATGTTTAGTAATGATCAATTAATGATTCTGATGATGACTGACGGTCAATTTTGGAGCTCCTTGCTGTTTATCGCTTATAGATTACTTATCAATTATGTTAGGGTGAAGTGAATGGTTGGATGTATTTCACAGTAGATGATCAATTAAAGTCATTCCAAGATAGAGATGAAAAAGCGAAAATTTGACTAAAATCCACATTGTAATGAAATTCATGCTAGATACGGGTGATCATTGTTCGGAAATCGCTGTTTAGAAGGTTCACCATATAGTAAATTCTATGGAAGATGTTCAGTTCAGTAAAAATATTATCATTTTTGAGGATATGCTGTTGTTTAGAGGAGACCATTAAAGTAGATTTGACTATATTATGAAAATTGAATGCGATAAATTTTTTTATGTAAGCATTTCACTTTTTAAACCTATAAAATGTTTAAAAAAAAGTGGGTACAACACAAATCAAATTTCTAATAGGTGAAGATATTTTAACTGTTGAATATATTTAAACTCTAAGTGAGAAAATTGTTAGAACTGAATTGATTAAACTGTATTAAACAATTGTGTTCAATTAACTTTTTTTTCTTTTTTTTTTTTTTTGCAAGCATTACATTTTTGAAGCCTATAAAAAGGGAAAAAAAATAGAAATATAATTGTGAGGACGTCTCATAACTCGAGTAAGACTTCTAATAAGTGAGAATATTCCAATATTTAAACATATTTTAATTTAAGAAATACACGTTTTTAATGTTTTATTATTTTTTTACGAAACTAAAATAACTTTACAGTGTTAATTAAAAAACTGAGAAAGCCAGGTAAAATTATCAATTTCTAAACCAGGAATTGGTCTTTATATAAAATTTGAACAGGTCTTTAAAAGATTAGCATGCATTGTTCAAGACTAAGAATGCTAAAAGAGTTGGCAGTTGATGAAATATTAAATATAAAGGGTGTAACAAAAATAACAACTCATTTCATGGAATAAGTAAACGAACATTTTTTTTCTGTTTTACAACTTTTCTGTGATTTTCTGACCGAACGAGGCACCTCCAGATTTTACTCACACTCTATGCGATTATTTTAAACAAATCAATGCATAGAGCAAGGTAGTATGACGAGATACTTTAGTTATGCGTACCTAGATTCACTACTTTCATGCCTTGGGATATTTTTTATTTTAAAATCCCTTGTGTGCTTAGTCAAGTTAATATCTTCTAAAATACTCAAGGGATGGATCATTGCTTCTTTTGTAAAATCGGATACCAGTTTCGTGTCTGTGTTGAACGTTGCGACTCCATAGTTATATTAAGGGATGCCATGTCTAACTACAATATGAACTGTAGTAGACCTGTGATTGTGTTTGTGGAAATAAAGTTCCTTTTCCTTAAAAAAGTAGTTGTTTTTTAAACACCCAGTATAAAGTTGTTGGCATACAGACATCCATTAGAAACAAACAGGCATTCATTACATTTTCGAAGAGAAAAAAAGGTTATGAGTCAAACGGGATAAAGTTCATCCTAGGTTTTGAATGATCACTTTTTTCAAAAATTGTAACTGATATTTTTCGCTGTTTAAAGATTAAAAGCAATCCTACTTTTTTTAAAAAGAGATACTATAGTTTGAAAATCAATTATTATAAGGTTATCACTTATTATAAAGCATAAAACTTAACAGTTTTATTAAAAAAATCATATTAAGGATAGTTATTTCTCAGGAACTATTTGCAGGATTTATATTACATATTTTGGATTTAGACATTTAAAACTACGTAGTTAAACATAACACAAACAAATGTGTACATAAAAATTAAAAGTATAAATCACACACACATATTTTTTTTATTAAATTGAATAATATTAAATAATTATAAACAAAAACTTTCCTTGAAATTATTTTTGGTTAGAGAGTTTTAAGAATTTAAATAATTTGTTTTCCTGCTTTAGAATCCCTTTCATTGAATTATGACGAGGCACGTAAAAATTAAAAAACTATATTAATTAGCTTTAGTAATTTTTGATCTCTTAGCTATAGAATATTAAATAAAATAATAAATATACATTAAAAATAATTTTTACGTGGAATTATCCTTGTCTAAACATGTAAAAAAATTTCAATTCACTTAAAAATTTCTAGAAATGTGGCAAAATACGCAAAAAGTGAAATTAGTATTGAGAGATCCAAACTTTCGAAAACTCTCTTGCCTTTACTTATGAGATCAAATTTTCTAGATTACAACTCCTCCCCATGTTTTGAAGGTTGAAATTCCGAATCCCTCCCCAAACAAAAAATAAGAATATGATTTTTCAGAGAAAGTATGTTTTTGTGTATGATTTCATAACTTAAAGTAGCGCCTAGACTAACTAATTAACCTGTTTGAGACCACACCCTCGAACCATTAAGGGGTCCTAGCATGTGAAAATCCGAATATTAGATCAAAAGTTATTTGGAGTGTCCACCTTTTTTGCGCACAATACATGAACTTAAAAAAAGTACTTTTTGTAACTGATTTTAGAACTTCAGTTATTATTCTATCATTTTAGGAGAAGCACCAGCTTATTTTGTATCATATCGTAATCTTAAAGCTATCATTTAAGTGGAATAGTCGTAGCTGTTCAGCCGGCCGAAGACTCCCCGTGTTGTAAATGGTGACTGATGCACGTTAAATCTGTCGAGTCTCAAAGTCATCCATGTTCCCATAACAAATCAATACCTCTGGGGTAATAATTCAGGTAATAATTCTGGCACCAATAATTCAGGTCAAAATTACGATCTGTGGATGAATGAATGGATGCATGAATGGATCCACCCTACAAACGGGTGTGACGTATGAGGGTGGCAGAAGTCGAATTCTTGGCCATAGATGGCACCACTGGAAAACAAGGACAATCGCACCCCCTCTGCCTTAATTACATACGTCAACAACAACAACAGTCATAGCGGTTTTCTAAAAAAGGCCTTTTTCTTAAGTAAATTTATGATTCCGTTGACAAATAAAAACATGATGATTTATTTTCCCTTCATTCTGTATATTTAAGCTAAACTTAAAATATATTTAGTTAACGAAATAAATTATTTTTAATTAACGAGTGTGTTTTTAATAATATAATCCTTCTCTTAGAATACATCTATAAAGTACGGACTCTTTCGATTTTTATTCAATTTAATAAAGTTAAGCAGAATGTACATTATTCATGTAGCTTTTGCTGCATGTAGCTTTTTTTTAATATGAAATTAAAAGAGTCCATAAATAGTATAAATTATTTTAAAAGCCGGGTTTACCATTTTATAATCATAATGTAAAACTATAATTTTAAAAAAAATATCCCGTTTGAAACGAAAATTCCGTTAGTTATCCTCATGTTGTTAATTAGCAAGTAAATCGGGGGGAAACTAAATAAGTTACCGAATTTAGTAGAAAGAAAAACTTTGGTTTTAGGAAAACCCCATTTAAAGTCTGAAAATGCTATTTTCATCGTTTAAGTTACTTGAAAAATGTTCTCGAATATTTTTATCCTGCTAAATATAATAAAATAAAATATTTTTTTTAAAACATAAAAAGTTTCAAATAGTTTCCACCCTAACATAGATTTTTATGTTCGATACTATTGGGACATCTTTATAATTAGCTAACTGTTTTTAACATTTTTAGCTTATTTCAAATTTTTCTTTCTTGTGTTTGAACATCGTTATCTAACTAACCATTTTTATACTTGTTTCGTATGACCAACATTATTCAATTCTATTTCAACTTATACACGTTTAACTATAAATTTCAAAAAAGCAAAAGTTTTTCTGTAAATGAACTTAAAAAGCTCCACCACGATTAAGGCGTTTTTCTTTTTTTCTTCTCTTTAATGAAAATTAAAAAAAGCAAAAAAGTAGCCGTTCCTAAACATTATCACACGAGCAAATATCCTTAGTTTTTGCTTTCTCGTTACAACGAATTTCAACTAAATGAAATTTTATTTAATATTTTTTGAGTACTTTAGAAATAATTTTAAATGCATGAACGAGGAATTAAGGATTCTCATACTTACATTCAACTTTTGTTAAATTTCCATAATGTGTTACCAGTCCTGGTGAGAATAATTCCTCTGTATTATTATCAACCTCATCATTGCCCTGAAGTGGTTCCTTTAAAACATTATTTGGACTAGAAACATTTTGATGATTTATTGCAATTTCAGTTTTGTTTGGCACAAGCGAAACTGTATTATCAACAAAGTTTGGTCGGCTTGTAACTGTTGTATCGTTCTTTTCTGACAAATTAGTCGGTTCTTTATGATCTACATCATCTACTATAGTAAAATCATAATCTGCTCTAGAAATTTCACTATCATAGCTTAAGTCACTATTTGGGGCTAAACCACTTTTGTGAAGAAAACTGGCTTCATTCCATGAGGTGGATGGAGATTTAGAATAATCAGGTCTGTAGGGTTTTCCAAAACTTATCTGAGAATAGCTAGGGCGATTATAAGTTGGTCTGTATGGTCTTGAAGTCGGTGATTCTGTACTCACAAATGTCCTATTTTTGTATGATGGTCTTGAATACGTATAACTGGGCTTAAATGACAATAGGTGAAAATCTGGATCTGGTCTCGCTGGTCTTGTAAACTCAGCATCTTGTCTAATTACTGGTGTACGGTAATCAGGAGTAGGTCTGTAATACGGATATTGATGCAAAGGTGTGTCTGGTCTGTAAGGCCTAACAAGGTCGAGCTCAAGACGATCTGTATAACCAGGATCTGGTCGTGCTGGTCTTAATCTTCCTTCTGTCTGCGTACTTTGTAATTTTACAATTCTTTTAGGGTTTCTGTTTACTTCAATAGAATATATAGATTCCAATTCAGATGTAGAAAAATTTTCTTCATTTGAAGAGTCTGAAAGACTTTTTTTAAAGTTATTTGAAGCACGGGTCTCTGCAGATCCAGAGTAAAATGCATCTTTAACCATATCATCATCATGTCTATCAGTATTATAATTGCCTGTAGAGATTTTGATAGAATCTGATGATGGATGTGCAGATAAAACAGGTTCCTTGTTATATGCTTCTGATCCTTCAAAATCTACTGAAAATCTTTTGTTATTTTCAAGAGAAGTAAATGGCTCATTTTGTGACAGGATCTCTAAATCTGTTTCATTACCTTCCCTTTCATGTAAATCAAAATTCTGTTCTGTTGCTTCCTTTGATACATCTAAGTCATGACTATTATTATCAGTTTGTTCTGCATTATAAAACGCATTTTTGGTTGTAGCATTTGTGGTAGATTGTAAGTGAGCATTTGAGATGAAATCTGTCGTTGTAAATGTACTCGTATTAGTTATTACATTAGTTTCAGTGGAATTGACTACTTCCGTTGTCAAGTTTTTGAGGTTTTCCTGTTCTTCATTATGAGTCACTTTGGTTGAATTCTCATAGTCTTCTACACTAAAATATCGAAGTGTATTGGGTTCAATTACTGTAAAATTTTCTCCGTCTTTTTTAGATATACCAGAATTCAATGTCGTTCCAGTTTTAGCTTCTAATTCGAAAACGGTACGAGTTGTAACGATGGGTTCTTCAGAAAGAGTAGAGTTTCCATAAATCCCTTGCTGTAAATAAAAATTGTAAAATTATACAATTGCACTAAAAAAATCTGTCGAGCCAAAGCCGCAGATTAAATCTAATAATCACTTTAAAAAACGTTTTAGAAGTGATAAATTTCTGATTCTGTTTCAAATGGGTAATTTTATAAAAAAACTTAAAATTGTAATTTTTGATGTTATTGTATAATGCTAGAATTTTATTTTTCTTTATTTTTAAAACTTTTCTGTTAATAGTAATTTTTTAGAAATCATTTGAACATGTTAAATTAAAGGAATAAAAGTGAAAAGTGAAAGTGAAGTAAAATGGGATAAATAATGACTTAATTTTTATAATTGGTGGTGTAAAATTTTTTAAACTATTAAGGAAGTAGCTATAATTTATTCACAGTTTTGTTCAATTTCAATGGAAACTTAAAGGCAGTTAAAATAAACCATATTTCCAATGAAATAAAATCAGATGTTAAAGTAAAAACCTCTGATTTTCTTCTGATTCAAATTGGCACAATAAAGTTTGCGACAAATTTGAGTAAGACATTATGCTAGATTAAACATATTTCTTTATAAGCAAGCATATTAATGGTGATTCATAGAGTGCATTTGTATATTTTCAATATTAAAACTAAATTTTTCTCTCCAGAAAATAAAAAGTAAGAATATATTAATTATTGATATTACACATCAAATTAAATGCATTATATTAAATAGCAAACAAATTAAAGAATTAATTTATAAATATTAAAATTTGATTATACGTTATTAAAATAGTAATTTTTTCTCAAAGCGCTTTAAATTTCCTTGCTTGGAAGCTAACTGTGATTCTAAAACATTTCACTAAATTATTACGAAATAGTTTTCGAAAACAACTTAGAAATTTTTTTATTTTTTCTATAGCAGCGCATCTGTTTTCAATAAAACGGAGCCACAAGTGTTACTTGATTAAAAATTTCAGAAATATGCAAATTGGAAATGGGCTCTTAAAAGTAGGCTCCCATTTTCTAGACTTATCAGACGTGAATAAAAAGAAAAAGTGATTTGAAATCTGAATGGTAAAGTTGTTAAGCGAAAATGGAAAAACAAAGGTGAGAAATAAAACTTGAAAAACCAAAGTAGTTGAGAGAAAAAAAAAGATGTAAAGCAAAACTAGAAAAACCACAGTAACCGAGAAAGACAAATCAGGGTAAAATGCATTTCCACGTGCTATGGAGTATGGAGAGGTGGTTAGGAACTAATGTTGTTAATAAGAAAATCAGCATTCATATGAATAAAGAAAGATTCTAGGACACCAAGATGATCTGTTGCGATATATGCTGAGCTAATAAGTGGTTGCGTGCTATTTCAAGGGTAAAAAGGAATGAAATTTGTACTTACTTGTGTTTTACGTTCTTAGCTGTGCACTGTCAATTAAGTATAATCTTTGAGTTTTAATTTTACTTACCTTGTTAATATATTCCAAGTCTTAAAAACGTGTGATAAAAACTTAGAAATATGGAGGTAATAAATACAGTATAATTCTCGAATGGAATGAATAGAATAAATTAAAAATAATTGCATAATCATTGATACTTAATTTAAAAGTTTACTATTTTCAGAAACTATTTTATTTTCTATTTTTTGCTTCATTTGATTTTATAAAAAATATTTACGAAGAAAATATTTTAAAATTTAAAAACATGCAATTATGAGGATTCTAATTTTACTGAACATATATTTCCTTTTAAATAATAAATTTACCAAGGAAAGTGGGATTTAAACTATCACTTTCACTCAGAATTCCTTTGCACAAATGAAAACTCCAAATTTACTACATTTTTGACAATAATCACTGAAACAATCTTAAAAGTGCAATATTCATATACTGATTAACTTGGCTGAAAATTTTAATTTGTGATTATAAGATTTGTAAACATTTCAGCTAGTTATTTTCATCTTATTTTCAAGAACATTTTTGTTTTAGTTTTAAAAAAAAATTCATTATATTAGTCTAGAATTAAGTAAATTACGACAGTGAAACGAAAGCTCAAAACTCACTAAAAGAGTATTGTGATGTATCATTAAAAAAAGAGTTTAAATGCCAAATATATGACTATTTATAAGTATTGTGCATATAAACAGCCTTAATTAGCCTAATATGTATAATATATAACATGATTAAAATGTTTATATTTACAAAAAGAAGCAACAAGCATGTCCAAAGGATCCAATATTCCATATTTGGCCTTGAGTTTATAATGATCTAAAATGGAAAAAAAATTCTCAGTAAATTTTAAGAATCTATTTTAATAAAACGTGTGAAACAGAAATTACATTTGTATTATAATATCATTAGCGCTTCCAAGTCCGATTGGAGGAGACAGAATGGAAGAACAATTTTCCAGGACTTAAGTACTTTGATTGGAAAGAATTGCTCGACTGCTTAGTTTAAAACTTAATGTGAACAAAAATATAACTCGAATGATAAAATGAATAATATGGTAATTATTTAGAGTATAACTAAGTACAAAATTTATTTGATACATTAATTATCCCCACGGATAAAAAAATATGGTTAAAATCACTAGAATATGAAATTTGCGTGCGTCTGACTCTTTTGGATCACGAAAAAGCTCGACAATTTTTCCCGAAGCACTTAGATAATGATTTTGGTAAAAACAACGATGAAATATGGTTTTCTAATCTGTGATAAAATTTGATAAATGTGGTAAAATTATGGGAATTTCCTTATGACACCTTACAATCCATAAAAACCATTCATATGATTAAATTTACTTTTCAGTTTCGTATTTTTTATTAAATTTGTAGTAATAAGAATGGAAATGAAAAAATTTCTAAATAAATGGGAGGATATTTTCTTACTTAATAACTAAGAGCTTTTTTTTTCTTACATAAATGTGGGTAACAGTGATTGATGAGATCGGGGAGTGATTTTCGTTTTTGCGTTACGCGTTCGTTCATTTGATAATTTCTCATCGAGTTATTTGTAGTTATTTACACATAATTTGTATAGGCTATTACTTATAAGTCCAAAAGTTCAAGTTTACGTCCAATTCTTTACGGCAGGTAAAATTTTGAAAATCTCACCCACATTCACACCAAAGAATAAAAGACTAACAAAATCAAATTAAGTTTAGGTATTAAGCTAAATATACTTCTTTTTATAAATCAGTCGCAATCCCAAAAATGTTTAAACATAACATCACAAGAAAAAAATGGCTCCATAAAGGGTTAAATTAAGTGCCAAAATTTATTTAAATATAAAATGTAGTTTTAAAATAAAATACCTTTAATTTTAATCGTACGTAAAAAACCACAGGAGCGGAAAAATTACCAAATTAATTAACCATATACTTTCGTTTTATTACAATAATTATGTTTTTTTTAAATCAGAAATGTCAGTGCTATACAGTACGGTAATTTTGCACGATTTTTTCTTCCGTGTTGAATTCAGTAAAAAGTTTAATAAAATAACAGTCAAAAGTTTGCTCTTAGAAAAAATCCATCGAACATTTCAACAACTGATTCGGCAGCTCTACATATCATTAGTAGAAAGGAAACTAGACATTTTTACAAGCAGAAAGATGCTATTAAATATAGCTTGCATCAGTTGCTTCTAATTTAGCGCAAAATAATAAGCTCTGTTTCACTTGAGTAAAAGTAAAAATCAGCAAACTTTTAACATAATAACCTTTCTTGTTATTTTTACACTTTCTTAATCCCACGAGGGCACCGGAATAAGCCCCGACAATGTTTACAGATTAAAGAATTAGGTACTAATTATTTTTGTAAAAACTTCTATAATTAAAACAAGAACTACCGAAGTTGCGTTGACTACACTTAAGGTTTTGTCCCTTTTCGAAACTTATTTCTGTTATGTAACTATTTTAGGGAGTCTGTAGCTTTTTTTTCTCGGATATTTCTTAGTAACTGCACTGATTAGAGTCAAAAATACCAGAATATAATAAAATTTACTGCGGTTTTGGCTCTATAGGAACACCAAAAAGGATGGTAATATTTACCGAAGCACTTTGTTAATGATTTTGGTAAAATTAACATTAAAATATTGTTTTATGTGTGTTGAAACTTGGTAAATTTTTCAAAATTTGGTAATTTTATCATGACACCTTAAAGCATGGCATAAAAACCATTTATTCGGTTAAATTTACTTTTTAATTTTTGTATTTTTTTCTAAATGTGAGGTAATAGGAGCTATAATTTCGAAAACTAGAATTTCTGGCAAATCGTTACCATATGATTGGTTTAAATACCGTGTATTTTGGTTTCCTTACTAGAATTATCGTTTTTTTTAATCAGAAATGTATACCAGTAATTTTACTAGAATTTTTCTCTCCATGTGCTTTAACTAAAATTATATTTTTATCAGATAATATTGAGTTGTGATAATTAATTCTGAAAAATAATGTATTTTTTTTACTCAATTATTCAACAAATAAAATTAAGCTACGTTTTATTATAAAAATTTACCTAATTTTAGTTTTTATTTCAAGTTTAACAAAAAACTTTTCTGATTTTTTAATAAACAAAAATGTGTCAAAAAATTAAAAATATGTTTTAAAAATAAATTAATTTTTCTTATTAAATATTATCAATTGTTCAGCAATAATTTTATTTGACTTTTGCGTGATGAATTTCGCTTTACAAAACTGGTAACGCCTTCAACTGAAATCCCGAATGAGCAGTTTTAATTCAATATTATAAATCATAATAAATGCATGAACCAATTTCCTCATAAATTGAAACATATAATATGTTTAAATGAATTTTAATCTAGCACATATAGTAAATTATATATTATTCAAAATATTCAGAAACATAATATTAGCACTTCATAAATGCTGTTATATATCTCTTTCTGAATTTATATGATAACGCTTAAGAGTTAAGTTAATTAAATAGTGTAACATCATATGAAATAGAGCTTTTGAGCATATTCAGAGCCATAGTTTAAGCATATTACGCTCTATGATTATAAAATTTACAATGTTTGTAAATAATTAATTGATAATTGTCTCGGTTGTCTTTATTAATAGTGAGTAAATTCAAATACGCTAATTCCTAAACACGCCAAATTGAAAAAAAAACATTAATTTGTTCAACTTTCGTTATAAAAATTATTCATTTTTCGCGATTTCTCAATGTGTTTTTGTGTTTAAAACACATTGAAAAACATTGAAACAATAAATTAAGTTGCATTTGCTGTATTTGTCTCGTTTAAGTAGCAAGAATTTAAGTGTTTGCTTTCTTCTCTAATTTTTTTTTCAAACTGTTTCTCTTTCAACTTTTTCTTATCTACGAAGAAGCCACTCTTATTTATCGAAGAAGTTAGCGCACATTATCCAAAATCCCATCTTTGACAGATACATTTGCTACATCGGGTATGGAACTTTTTTTTCACATTCCTTATTTCAACTAGTAATATAGCCAGATGCAAGATACATGTAATGGATGTGTTACTAGAAGTAAAGGAACCTATAGATAAATAATTTATGCATGAATATGTTAAATTTTTTTGATGTTTGTATCATTTTTCTGATAACTTTTACCTACTTTTTACTTAATACAAATTTAATACATATGGCTTTGAACCATTAATAAAAACTTTCTGGATTTCAAACAATAGAGTTCAGATACAGTATTATTAAGAAGCTTTCATATAAGTTTTGCACTTTCCACTGAAAAAACAACTCTTTTTAATTTTTAAAAGGAATCCAGCAGATTTTATTCCTTAGTTATGTGCTTCGTTATGAAGATTAAGTAAGAAATGTGTTGTATGTAGTTTCTTTAACTTCAAAATTAGGCTTGAATAAGACCATATATTAGGTTTTAGACACGCTGTTGAGCTAATTCATACAAGGCTGTGAGGAAAGTTTTAACGAGAGATTAAAGAATCTGTAATGCATAACTCAACGTAATGTAAAAAAATAACATAAGGATCAATTTTAAAAAAATAGATTTTACTTAGTTAATCGGAGTATAAAAATGTAACGATTATTATAAACTCAGTATAAAATTAAATTTTTCTCAGTTAAGATTCAGTAATGAGTGAAAATAAAGGAAAACGCAATTTTTCTTTCGTAAAAGTGTTAAAATTTTTGTATTAAGCATTGAATCTTTAGTTAGTCATATTTCATCTTTTTAAAGTGTCCAACTAGTTTGAATACAGTACTGATTTATATTTGAGTTTATCGACAATTTCATTTATATTGAAACATTAGTAAAAAACATTCAATCATTTTTAATAAACCTCTGCTGCATTTAAATAACTGTTTTTAAATGTATAATTGTATAACTGCAAATGTATGAAACAAATTTAATTACAATTTCAATGCTTCGCTATTGCAGTTTTACAAAACGTTTAGCATTTGTAGATGAAAAAAATTAGTGCGATTTTTTTTAATTTTATATTTCCCTAATTACATTATACTCATTAGTTTTGAGAATGTTAATTTAAAGTCACGACATTTTTTTTGTTTTATCAAATTTCAAAATTGCGTTTATAATGTATTTAAAAATAATAAGTACGCATTAAAGGCTATTTTAATATCTCAACTATCTAACTCTTTCAAGCAGAATCTCGCCATATGTACTACTACTTTAGGCTAAAAAACATCATTATTCTCTTATTAAAGCTGCCGTGTTAGGAATAAAAGCAGTAGAAAGCTAATTTGAGAATCAAACAAAGAGAAAGTAAAAAGCACCACCGCTATAAAGTTGATATTACCTGAAAACAAATGTAACTTATCACCTTTTAAATGTGAGAGGCGAATATCCTCCGTATGTGGCTCTGCAAGTTCCAGAGAAAACATTTTATGTATTCACCGAGGTTAAAGGTTAATTATTTCACAGAATGTTTTTTTTTTATACAAAACTTTAGCGCGTAATAATCGTGTTTAAGTTCGGTCACTGTAACGATGCTTTCTGAGTAAATTGAAATGGAATTTTATGCCGCTTGATATGTTACTGCACGATAGTTTGTGCGCGTGTTAAAAGGAGTGGAGGATTTTTTTAAACTCGCGTGGAAATGTGTAGAGTGATATGCAATTCAATTGAAAACACTTGTTCCTCGGGAATTAATTTAATCAATAAAATATTTGTATTAATAAACATAATGTGAAGAAAATATTTCATTCATGGAAAAATTATTATTATTATTTTAAATTGATCAAATTTTTGTAAATAAAAAATTATCAATGGAATGAATGTATAGTTAATACTAAGAGAGTATTGGACAATGTGAAGATTAATTTAAAACTTAATTTGGAATTTACTTTATTTCTAAAATTGTGCACGTGTATAGTACTTTTATTCCATTTTACTCAAAATACGACCTTTTTAAAGTTTGATTTCTCAGGAACTATTCGACCGATTTGGCTCAAATTTTTTATTTTGCCATTTAAAGTTAAATTTTTTAAAATGATGTAAAAAATTGCATACTTTACAATTCAAAATATTTTTTCGACCAATATTTAATAAAAAATATCAAAATTTGTTTAAAGTTATTTTTTACATGAAATTAACTTTAAATAAACGAATTTTATTATTTTGTTCAAAAACTTTTCTATTCGCTTAAAAACTTCTCGAGATAGGGCGAAATACGCAAAAAATGAAATTAACATTAAAGTGTACAAATTTAGGACCGAATTTTTAAGACTATATTTCCTAAATTGCGGGCTACCTCTTAAATTTTTCGGCTTCAGAAATCCAAATCCATCAAGAAATAAATGTTTATTCATTGAACTCATGTTTTTTCTGATTCCGTAGTTTAAATTAACGTCTGTACTAATTAATTAGCATATTTGAAGTCTCTCCCTAGAACCATTAAGATTGAGTCCTAGAACGTGCAGATCCGATCATTAGATCAAAAGTTTTTCAGGGTGGTTCGCTTATTTATTTAATTTTTGCGCACTGTGCTTTCAAGTAAGTATTTAATATTGCTACTATATGCCTCTTATTGCATACTTTTATACAACATATTTGTTTAAAACTATAAGTATTATGTATTAAAAAAAACTATTAAAATTATACTAGCAATTTGAACAATTTTTCTCACTGTAAAAAACACTATTTTAAAAATTACGTAGCAATTATTTAATTATTTAGGTATAAATGATACTCAATGTCATCTTATTATCATTTATTCTCTAAATTTCTTTTCTCCAAACTGATTTTAAGAATATCTTCAAAGGTGATTACTAAATACATACAAAGGAATTTTTTTAATGACCACAAAATGACTGTTTAAGAAATGATATTCATTCGGAAGTGAACTATATGAATAGACAGAGAGAAAGTTATGATTACTGTGTTAGAAGTGTGGAGTATCAGATACAATTGGATAATAAATGCCTCATTACTTTAACATCCCGTGAAGAATTCAATGGTTTCTTTGATGTTAAACTTTCCTGTTTGTAGTTGATAAGAGGGATAATGCCGAAGAGTCGATTACTGAATCACTCTTGTGTAAACAATAGTAAGAGAGGGCAAAGAACTACAAAAAACGTGTCCTGTAGTGTTCTTTAGTTTTTATAATGAAGGGAGTGAAAAAAAGGAGGAAGTAATCTCATACTATATTCTCTGTATTCTGAAATTATTAGCACAGCATGATCAGAATTGAATACTTAGTAATGACATTGAATTTGGCTGAAACTGACATTGAAATTGGAAATTGAATTTCAAATTAAAATGGATGCGTTTTTCTTTGAAAGGTTAACAGAGGAAGAATTCAGAATAGATTTTGTTTTATTCTTTAATTTATATTCTTTCGAATTTAATGCGCTACATCCAAATATTCGCTTTTCTCCTATTGCAAAGTTTTCATCACTTTAGTCGACACTTTTCTTAAATTTTATATTATAATGTTTATAAAATTATTACTTTTCAATAAAAATTGAGATCAATTATGATCAAAGCTGAGTGTTTAGTAAGGACATTACACTTGGTTGAAATTAGCATAAATATTCGAAATTGAATTTCAAATTAAAAAGGATGCTTTATTCTTAGAAAGGTTAACAGAAAAAGAATACAGAGTTGATTTTGTTTTAATTGATAATCCTTCGAATCTATCGCGTTGCATCCAAATATTGAGTCACTTTTTAACCATTACGAAGTTTCCTAAACTTAATTCTTCACTTTCCATCATTTTATTTTTAAGCTGATACTTAAAAGTTATTACTTTTCCATAAATTACAATTTTGTTAATCACGGTTTTTGCCATGTAGTAATTTCTTTTCTCTCGCTATATTTTACTGCGTACATTTAATATTTTTATTGTATTATATTTCACTTATGACATATTATGCAAGTAAATGAATAGGGCTTTTTTTTCTACATTTCTCTACTCGGTAGTTGTGTATTTAATTTAAAGAAGTTTTCTTTTCAAGGATATTAAGCACGTATAAAACATATATATCGAATTTTCATTCTTCCATTGATTTTCCGAACGCAAAAGAGAACCAATTTTTGTAACCAGTGTGATAATCAGAGAACTTTTTATTTTTTATAATACCTTAAGAAGATATATGCCTTTTTTAATTTAGTTTTTACTTTATTTATGCATTTATGAAAGTTTCGAAAGTTCTGCTTTTTAAGAAGGACATTAAGAAGAGCATATTGATCTAGTACTTAATTTCAGAACCGAAATTTTTCCGTTAAGTTTTTGTTAATTACACAAATATTGAGAAACTAATATCGGAAATTCAGTTGAAAATTATCAATAAGGAAAATCGATGTAAGAAAATTTATACCATACATAAAATTTTAGGAATTTTAAAATACTTTTGTCCAAATGGTTATTAAGGATTACAGTTAAATGTTGTAAGATATTTTCTGAATAAAAATAAAATTAATTCTGCATTTTCTTATTTATATTTGAATACATTGCGATTATTAGTTTTAGTATTGTGTTTTCTTACATGTTCGCTTCTCAAATATTTTAAATCTTGTTATTGTCTCTAGCATTTGTGGAACTGGTTGTCTCCAAGATATTTAAATAAAGTCTGCATTTTCAATAATAAATTTTAAATTGATGCGTTAATACCAAAATTCTTACTTCAATAAAATGCGTAAATCTTATGGCCTTAGTAAAGCAGGAGAAACTAATGCGTTACTAGGCTATGGAATTTCGCATGTTAGCCTGATAGGGAAATCTAATGAGGAAACGAAATGTTTTTTTTTAATATTATCAGTATTTTTCGTTTAAAATAACGTTTGTAAGTAGGATTGTGCTTCGATAAATGTGAATTTAATTTCGAATTAAATATTTTCGCCTTTTTTTCTATCTTTTATCTTGTATCTCTATACAAAATGCTTTGTTTTAGATAGGAATAATTATTTGCAGGACGGAATGTAACACAACGGTAGAAATTAGATTTGGTAGGATCTAAGCGCAGAAAAAAATCTGGTAAAATTACGGTAATGTGTGGTAATAAAATATTTTGTTTAAAAAAAGCAAAAGTAAACATAATTTTAGTTAATGATATACGATATTTAAACCATTAATTTGGTAATTTTTCCATTCATAGAATAACGACTGATTGCAAATCCTGGTTTTCAAAACTATAAGACTTATTTACACACATTTAGTTGAAAGTACAAAACTGAAAAGTTAATTTAACCAAATAAATGGTTTTTAGGTCATGCTCTAAGATATCATAACAAAATTACCAAAATTTACCTCAGTTATCAAATTTTATCGTGTATTATAGAATCATACTTTATTGTTAATTTCACCAAAATAATTACTACAGCTCTTCGGTAAAAATCACCGAGCTTTTCGGTGTTCCGATGAAGATAGAAATATGGTAAATTTTACCATATTCTGGTAGTTATGACAATACTTTTTCTTGATGATGAAAAAGTATTGTAGTTTTGACAATACTTTTTCCTTTTCTTGATTTATGAGCCTCGATGGCACAGGGGATAGAGCGTTCGCCTTCCAATGCCGCGCACCGGATTCGAATCCCAGTCGATACGAATTCCTCATCCGACTTGCGCCGACCACAGTGCTGACATAAAATATCCTTAGTGGTAAACGGATCATGGGTTGGAGTCCCCTTGGAGTCAGGCTAACCGTGGGTGGTTCTCGTGGTCTTCCTCTCCATGTAACGCAAATGCGGGTTAGCTCTATCAAAAAGTCCTCCTCGAAGGCAAATTTCTTCCACTACTCGACCCAGGAGTTCCCTTGTCTTTCGGATTGGGTTCAAAATAACAAGGCTATGGGGGTGAATATTAGTAGCCGCAAACCCGTAAAGTTGAGTCGGCTGTTCAACGACGGTTATAAAATAAAACAAAATATTTTTTCTTCTTTGTAGTAACACAATGATATAAAATCAGATATTCAGATCGCAGTTAAAAGAAGAAAAAAAAACAATTCGTAGCCAAAAAAGAATTAAGCTGCTATTTTCCTTGAAATGTTGCTAAATGTCTTAAAAACATTCAATTCACAATAAAGCAAGATAAAATCAAAGGGAAATCAGTTGTGTGACAGTTTATATTAAAGTTCTAGATGTATCAAACTCTTACTGCTAGTTATAAACATATTTTTCAGCACCTTTTATTTTGTTTTTACTTCCGAGACGCGCTATAGAAATAAAAACCAAAAAACACCAAAAGAAATCAACGAAATAAAATATGATAGATTATGCTAAAGTAAGTTTTACAGAATTCACGCCTCCCAATGAGGTGACTTCGGTTCGAATCCCAGTGATGGTTGATCGATACGAATTCCATTACCCGGTTCGCATTGACCACAGTGCTGATGTAAAATATCTTGAGAGGTAGACGGATCATGGGTTAGAGTTCACTCGCCGTCAGGTTAACAGTGGAAGGTTTTCGTGGTTTTTAAATCTCTATAATGCAAATGCGGGTTATTTATATCAAAAAGTCTTCTTCTAAGGCAAATAAATTTTTCCTTATACTTGACCAAGGATTTCCCTTGTTTCTGGATTGGATTCAAAAACAGTTATAAATGTAAAAATAGTTATAAAATATAAATAGATAAATAACCAAATCTGTTTTGTAACTAAATACATCCAAACTAATTCTCTTTAAGTATTCTAAGGGCTAAATCTTTGTCTACAGAGTAATAAGAAATTTTTTTGTTGCTAAAAATGATTTCTGAGAAGTTCCGCCAATTAATGCAACCTATTCATTTTTTCAACGATTCTTTCTTCCTTTTTTTTATTTTATTTATTTTTTACTAAAAGTCTCAAAACTACTTGGCCCTCTTTTTGATTAAAATATTTTGCAAAACTTCGATGAACAATAATTGAATTTAAAATTATATTTAACGATATAATTTTTACGTCAATGAATTCTTAATGGTGTGAAAACTGTATTGCTAAAATAGATTTGAGTTTCTTAAAATTAACTAAGTGAGTATATTTAAACTACATATAAATTTGAATAATTCGTACTTCTGAAATTCTACTTTTTTTTAAATGAAAATTCCAACCAAAACTAGCATTATGCTGTAAAACTTTAAAACAAAACTATGTTCACTCGTTTGCGTGTTCTTAAATAAAAACAGATATTAAAATTTATACTTTTAAAATTTTATTATTTGACGAAACGGGTTTAAACCAAATATTTTGAAAAAAAATTGTATCATACGATAAAACCGATAAATTAAAACTACACTGTACTAATTACACATTTTAAAAGTAAAAACAATAATGAATAATTAGCGTTTTCAAAATGGATGTTTTCTTTATTTTAATATATTTACTTTTATAGTCAGAAATATTTTTGTCCTCATTCATTAAATTCAATTACACATTATTTTAAAAGCAGTATCTGTAAATAATGCGGAACTAGACCGAATATTTACTTTCGATTTTTGTAGCTCAAGGTATAAGAAGTAAATTGCAATCGCCTTTAGCATTTTCTTTTTATTGAAAAAAGAATTTTAACTGTTATCAACGAGATGCTTCGGGGGAAAGAAAATGAAATACCTCAGTGTCGGACAAAACAGCCTCAAACTAAAATAAATTATAATTCTTCGCTTTTACCATTCGTGATGTTTTGAGTAGAGTTATTTATTCACCGATGGCATTCAAAGCAGTTTTTTCTTTTTCTTTCTATTGAGGAGATACTGCTGGGAGACAAGAGCAAAGAATTACAGAATGAAATTCTCAAAGTTTTGCTCCATTATTATTGCAGTTTCGACATTCAAACTTTCAGTTGAGCTGATGGATAATTTAAGCAAATGTTATTTCAGAACAATTTCATACAGAAATTGAAAATGGATGGAGAAAAAAATATGATTAAATTATCAAAGCATATGGTAATTTTTCCGTTCATATGGTAAAGGTTTACCAAAAATTCTGATTTTCAAAATTATAGTCTTAATATCACACATTTAGTAAAAAATACAAATATACAAGGTAAGTTTAACTAAAAAAATGGCTTTTAAGCCCTTCTCTAAGATATCATGATAAAATTACCAAATTTTACCACATTTACCAAATTTTATCACTCATCATAAAACCATATTTTCTTGCTAATTTTACCAAAATTATTACCAAAGCACTACGGTAAAAATTACCGAGTTCTTGGGTATTCCCGTATAGCAAAAAACACGGTAAATTTGATCATACTCTGGTAGTTTTGACCTTATATTTTTTTAGCTGAGTGAATTAATTTTACACGAGTAGGGGAATAATAAGTCCCTCACCTCATGAGCCTGACAGCCCATGAATCCTACACCCCAATCCTTTAACATGGATGAGTGTCCATCTCCACTGATAAGCTGAAATCTTACTTTTTATTATTCCGTCCCTTCCTCTTTGATTTTTATCGGAAAATTGTTTTTATCAACAATTCGGTGTACTATCTCTACTATTTTTTAAACTTAGATTTTTTTCTACTCTAATGTTAGTCAATAAGTGAATTAATATTGCAACTCGTTAATTGTATTTATTTCATTGAGGATTATATTTATTTTTGAAGAATGTTAATCTTGATTTTTATCAGAGACATAATTTTTATCAGCTGTCCAAAGTTTCATCCCTTTAAAGTAATGGGAATATTTATTTATTTTTTTGTACTATTAAAATGTGTAATGTTTCACTATGTTTTCAAAACTGTTGATATATTAAGAGTATTTAAATGATTTTTAAATTGTGTTAACTTTTCCTTATTATTATTTTATATTGCAATTAGTTAATTGTATTTATTTCATTGAGAATTATATATATTTTTTTTGAAGAATGTTAATCTTGATTTTTATCAGAGACATAATTTTTATCAATTGTCCAAAGTTTTATCCCTTTAAAGTAATGGGAATATTTATTTATTTTTTTTTCTACTATTAAAATGTGCAATGTCTCACTATGTTTTCAAAACTGTTGATTTATTAAGATTATTCAAATGATTTTTAAATTGTGCTCACTTTTCATTATCCTTATTTTATTTCAAAATTCTATTCAAAATTTTTCTACTTAACTTTTCTTATTATAATTTCTATTTTTGCCACAATATAACTTTATTGACTTAAAATTATTCTTCTACATTAAATCCACTTTATCACTTTCATCTATCTTTTTGATATTTTACAGTTTTACAAATTCTCTTACGGATAACTGTTCCAAACCTCACCTCCCTACTCTTATTGATTTTAAATAAGTAATATGATTTTTATCAGTTATCCGAAATTTTATCACTTAAAAGTAATGGGGGTATTTATTTATTTATTTATTCAATAAACTTTTTTTGACGATTAGTAATTCTTTTGAATTTCACAAATTTTATAACGTTTTCAGTCTTAATACATAAACTAATGTTCTCATTGAAACTTTCTAATTTGTAATTGAATAGAATATTTCATTATGTTTTCAAATGATTTTTCATTTAAGCGTTTTCATTTCAAAGATTTTTAACTATGTTGAATTTATAATTATTTTCTTCATAACTGTAATTGTTTATACTTTTTTCTCTTTCTTTCCTTTTTATTTTATGTTAATCCCAATGATTTTACTTATTTAAAAAACTTAAACCTATTAGGTTCTTGTTAATTTAATCTTTCTGTAAATTTATTAATTTTCTTTTTTCGCTTGGAAATTTCTAGATATATTGTTATAATTTTATAATTTTACAATTTAGAAAAACTAAATAAAATTAAAGCTTATAAATTTTTATTGACTCACCTGCTGTATTTTTCCTATTGTATCTAAAAATCTTACCTATCAATGATTTTCTTCATTTTTTTCTGTAAAATTTTGCGATTTATAAAGTATATCAAACGATAGTAACATTAGAACTCATGCATTATTTAAGACATTTTAAGAAGGCATCTACGTGATTAAGTGATTTCGGCAAATCTGCATCTGCTTACGCGCTTACGCGTTTGTATGAAAATCCATTTTAAAACTTTTACAATGAGGCTCGTTTTAAATACGTATACCTGCACAGTAACAACTGCAATAAATACTATTCTGGTAAAGTTTCTAAAAATAATGATTAAACAATAACAATTCAGATTAAGAGCTTTATAAAATAAATGCGCATATTAATTTTCTTTTCTATATTAATCTTACTGTTTTAATTATATTCTGTTTATCTATTAGAAAAATATGCTTTTTCAAAATTTTATTATACATTTGATGCTTCTCAAATATTTACAGCATCATCATTTTCTAATATTTACTTGGTTTTTTATAACTCACTTTAAACCGATTCATTAAATTAAAAGATATTCAGGAAAATATTTCATAATTTATAATATTTAAATATTATATTTTTAAGGGAAATATCACTATAACTCCCACTATAGTGTTTCCTATAGTTTCTACTATAGGAAACTATAGGAAACACTATAGTTTATACACTATAGGAAAACTTACACTATGGTTTAAATTTTTTAATTTTAAAACGTTCAAACGTTTGCATCAGTTTTAAGAAAAACTTCTCCATTTTCTTGTTTTTTCCTTATCCAGAAGTTTTTGTGATACCGAATGTGTTTTTTATGTTTATATTTTAGTGTTATGGAAATTTTACAATTTGTGCAGAAAGCATTTTTCAAATGATTAAACATTAATAATCATATCTTAGATTAGAGGCCTACATTAAATTTTTTCCTTCAACGAAACACATGTTGGAATTTTTTTAAATCGTTAATAAAATAGTTTTTGACATTTTCAGCTGGAATTTATTCAGAAAAACAATAAACTTTATAATTTCTCATGATATAAGTACACGGATTTGAAAGTACAATACATTCGGTGTGGAATAATTTTTACATTTAGTTAATATTAAAATTTATTGTATGTTTCTGAAATTTAGTAGCTTTTTGATGAAACAGCTATTTTTATCACGCTGGTTTCAACCCCATATTTTAAAATAATTTGCACCTGGATCTACTGATTTATTTGCAAATAACTACTTTATTGATACATGTTTAAAGTACTTTGTTTTTGTGTTTATTTCTTTTAATATGATCTGAGTCTTCGTATTACACACCCACTTCCCTCAATATTTCATTGTAAAAATATATTGTGGTCCACATCTATGTTTATATTTTTCTCACGCAACCTATCTTTAATAAACACCCAACAATGACATTTAATATGATAAAAGTACAGTACAGATGCATCCCAATTTGTGTTAAGTCCTAAAATAATTCCATATGCGATGAGTATTTAAGTGATGAAATGGAAAAATTAGAAAAATAAAAAATTTCATTTGGAATTTAGTTATTTATATGAATGTTTACAATTCTACTTTAGATACTATATAACATTAAAAAAAAATTAGCTTATCGTTCCCAATAAATCCGTCGATCTCCAGAAAAAAAATTATTATTCACGAAGAAAATATATTAACATAATTTCCGTGATTTAAATTGTACTTATTGTTTCAAAACTGAATTAAGCATTTCATCCTAATTCTATTAAGACCGGGATAGCCTGGTTGGTAGGGCACTGGGCCCATGTCCAAGGGGTCGTGGGTTCGATCCCTGTTTGCCAAAGACTCCCTGTGTAGTAAATGGTGGCTGCTGCACGTTAAATCTGTCGGGTCTCAAAGTCCTCCATGTTCCCATAACAAATCAAAACCTGTGGGGGTACTGAATTGGAGATTGATCGTTCTCTAATTCAGGTCAAAATTACGATCACTGGATGAATGAATGGATGTATGAATGGGTCCACCCTATAAACGGGTGTGACGTATGGGTGTGGCAGAAGTCGAAATCTTGGCCATAGATGGCGCCACTGGAAAACACGAACACTCGCACCCACTCTGCCTTAATGGCATACGTCAACAACAACATCCCAATTCTATTTAAGAAAAAGTTTTTCTTGAATAGTCACTAGTCACTAGTTAAGAGGTAATGAAATATTCCGTGTGGATGGTCCTCTATATATACCGAACATTAGAATAGTGTATTGCTAATTTGTTTGAATTAAAATCAACACATTCAAAGAAAATCAATTTCAGCACGTGATACAACACTATTTTACTTTAACCTTCATTTCGTGCTCAATAAAACTTGACGAAGTTTTTTAAAAACATACTGTTAACAAGAAAAATCATTCACCCTCTTCTTTTCTCATCCTGTTTGATGGACAAAGTAAGAGATGCAAGACTAAGTTACATTTCATTATGAGGCGTTTGCATTTAATTGAGTAACATATTTTTTCTTTAAACTAATGATACATGTTCTTCTCATTCATTTCATATTTGCATATTTGTGTAAAAAATAATAATTTTTTTTTCTTATATTGCATTCAATATGCCCTTACTGAAATGCCCCAGATAGCAAGATAGCATTTTATCATCATACTAATCACTTTTTAACCGGAGTTGAACTCGTAAATGTATAATTCCATTTAAAACTGGCAAATGTAAAATATTAAAAATACAGCTCTGTTATAAGATGTTTTCTTCAAGATTGTAAATGCTTAATTTAAGAACTGGCAGTCTTATTTTTACTGACCGGGATTCCTTTAAAAGTATATATAATTATGTTTAAATGTAACGATAATACAAACATGAAGAATTTATATATATTCCTTAGAGAAATAATTTCTTAACATTAAAAAAAATATCTGTCTTAAATTTCAATTTAAAAAAAAATTATTTAGCAAAAAATATATTTCTTTAAAATAATTATTTGCATCGGACTATTTTTCTTAAGAATATAATATTTTAAAACAAAATTTTTACTTTCAATCGCGGAAATTTTTTTCCCTACTTCGCGAAAACTGAAATATATATTTCTTATAACTTAAATATAGGTTTCAAGAAAAAAAAATCTTGAGACAGTTTTTCTTAAAACAAGATGTTTAGATTTCAAAAACGAATACTCTTAAACTGAAATTATTTATCAAAAAAGCTTGAAATAAATCGTTTTTTCTTAAATTTAAAAATTATTTTGCTGGAACTCAGAAGATACAATTCTGAAACAGTACTATTTCTTAAACGAAAAACGTTTTTTAAACATATAAAAATTGTCTCAAAGCATGACAATAATTTTTTATACTAAATTGAATCATTAATTTTTATTTTTTAAAGCTAATTTACTTTTTAATTTAAAAAGATTTTATTTCTATATTTCCGAAAAAAAGTGCTTCCGATTTATTTCATAAAAATTAAAACTTATTGTTTTTTATCTTTTTCAAATATAAATAAATTTTTTTCGGGATAATTTCCGCTAAGTAATTACAGGATTTGCAAAACTATTTTTCTTGATAGCAAAATCTTTAATATAAAAAAATCATTCAGAGCAGGAGACTAAAAATTATTTTCGTTGAAACTGTAATCTAACAAGTAAACTAATTTACGAAAATATAAACAAAGAAAAGAAAATGTGATGGAAATATAAACTAATATTTTAAGATAGAACGAAGTATATAAAAAAGAAGCATTTCTAACTTCCATTGTAGATAACGTTAAAGTTAAATGTGAAAATTGAACTGCGAGGAAGAATAAACCCCAAGCAATAACACTGATTTGATATCAAAAGCTTCATTCATTAATATTCCGAAAAGGAGTGTCTTGTGTGAAAACTATTTGACCTAAGCTTGTTAGAAACTGATTGCGTTTTATCACTAAAGTATATATATTGCAATAATGCCATATAATCCTATGCTGTCATATGATAATCTTTTTCATTTTCCACAAGATAGCCTAACTATCATTTCACACAAACGTACCATATCTAATGTGGTACAATTTTTCCTATAATCTTCACAAAATATGAAACCTTTCACTCAATTTTGTTTGTAGTAATATTTTTGGTAATTTCTTTTCAGCACTTACAAGTTTATTCAAAACTCTGCTTCTATGTTGACGAATATAAGAGATGCAAGTTTATGCTTTGTTTATCAACAAATTTTACAAGAAGTGATTTTAAAAATGTATTAAAAAACAGATAAATTTTCTATATTAATTAAGAAACTGCAGCTATTATGTGAAATATATACTTTCTTATCCCTACAAATAATATTTCCCAAGTAAAAATAGTATATCAATGGACAATGTATAAGTAAACAATATATAATTCAATTCAATGATATAATAAAAAAAAATTCTTATTTAGAACTAGAGAATTATGCGGGTTTTTTGTTTTCAGAGGAAAAAAACAACCTAATAATGATACGAAAGTAAATAAAATCATCAAATTATTAGCTGCTTCAATTTATTTAAAGGATTAAAAATTGCCGGGGAAATTCATTTAAACTAAATTTCTGCATTGTTGAAGTTGGAATTAATATTTTTTGGTATTACATTTCATTGTATATTTCATGTTGATGTATTAATGTGAAAAGTGAAAAATACATCTTATATAAAATTTTACTTACTTATCATGGATGTAAAAAAAATTAAAATAAAAATCTTTATTTGTTTTCATATATTGCAAAATTTCAATGATAAAATTGTCTGTAATGAAATAATTTATTGACCATTTGGAATCATTTCATATTGCTAGAATGCAACATATTGTATATTTACTTATAGACAAAGATTTTTATCTTCTAAAACTTCATATTATGCAACATTCTTCGTTTTAAGTAATTTAAATCTTTTATTTTAAAAATTTATTTTAAAAATTTATTTAAAAACTGTGTAATAAAAATAGCTGTTTCATCAAAAGGCTACTAAATTGCAGAAACATACAAAAACATTTAATATTAACTAAATGTAACAATTATTCCACACCGAAAAATTATTCCAAGACGAATTTTAATGCTTTCATGAATAAATTTCACTTGAAAATGTCAAAAACTATTTTATTACAGATCAAAAAAATTCCAACATGCGTTTCTTTGTTAGAACATTTTTTAATGTAGACCTCGAGTCTGAGACTAATGTTTAATAAATTGAAAAATGTTATCAACACAAATTGTGAAATTTGCATAACACTGAAATATAATAATAAAAAACACATTGAGTATCAAAATAACTTCTGGATGAAGAAAAATTGGGAAAATAGAGAAGTCTTTGTTAAAAATCCTTCGAAGTTTTTAAACTTAAAAAATTTAGACTATAGTATATGTGTTTATACAACAAGTGCAAAATAATAAGAATAATTATAATATAAATAATTTAAATATTATAAATTATAAAATATTTCCTTGAATGCCTTTTAATTTAATGAATTGGATTAAAGTGAGTTAGTAAATGATGATGTTGTAAATAATTGAGACACATTAAGTGTAAAATATATTTTTCAAAAAGCATATTTTTCAGATGGATAAACAGTGTATAAATAAAACTTATAACAGTAAGTTAAGCATAGAAAAAAATTTATGAGCGCAATTACTTTATAAAGCTCTTAAATCAGAATTGTTATTGCTTAATCATTATTTTTATTTACTGCAGTTGCTGTTGTGCAGGTAAACGTATTTAAAATGAGTCTCATGGTAAAAGCTTTAAAATGGATTTTCATACAAACGCGTGAGCAGATGCAATTTTGCCGAAATCCTTAATCACGTATATGCTTTCTTAAAATTTCTAAAATAATGCATGAGTTCAAATGTTACTATAGTTCGATATACTTTGTAAGTCACAAAAATTTCACAAAAAATAGAAGGAGAGTTATCGATAGGTAAGATTTTTAGATACATTAGGAAAAATACAGCAGGTGAGTAACCAAAAATTTTTAAGCTTGAATTTTTATTAGTTTTTTTAAATTATAAACCCATAAAATAATAACAAAATATTTAAAAACTCCCTAGTAAAAATAGATGACTAATAAATTTGCAGAAAGAATAAATATGCAAGAACTAATAAGTTTAAATCTTTTAAATAACTAAAATCATTGGGATTAACATAATATTAAAAAGAATGAATGTAAAAAAAAGTGTAACAAATTATAATTATGTAGAAAAAAATAATTAGAAATTCAATATATTTAAAAATCTTTTAAATGAAAACGTATAAATGAAAGATCATAAATGAAAATGATATAATGATATATGAAATATTATAAATGAATATATGAAAATGATATATGAAAGATTATAAATGAAAAACATAATAAAACATTCAAAAAGTAAGCAAAATAAATAAACCCATTATTGTATAGTTATAAAGTACCACATTTTTCGTGAAAATCAACTTTTCGGTCTAAGAAAGAAGTTTGGGGAATCTTATAGGCGAAATGAAATAAAAATAGATTAGAAAGGTTCTATTGGGAAATTAGTTCATGTATTAAGACTGAAAACGTTATAAAATTTGTGAGATTCGTAAAAATTTCTGCGTGTCGAAAAGAAAATGAATAATATCAAGAAAAGTAGGTAGGTGAGGTGGGGGAAGGGTTATCTGTAAAACAATTCGTGAAACTATAAAATAAAGATGATGAAGTGTATTTAATGTAGAAGAGTAATTTCAAATCAATAAAGTAATAGTGTGGCAAAAGTAGAAATTATAATAAAAAAGTTAAGTAGAAAAATTTAATATAGAATTTTGATATAAAAATAATAATGATGAAAAGTTAACACAATTTAAAAATCATTTGAATATTCTTAAATCATCAAATGTTTTGGAAATATAGTGAAACATTACACATTTTTCTAAGTTCGAAACATAAATAAATGTTCCTATTACTTTAAAACGATAAAACTTTGGACCACTGATAAAAATAAAAATCAACATTCTTCAAAAATAAGCATAATCCTCAATGAAATAAATACATTTAACAAGTTATAATATTAATTCATTTAATGACTAACATTATAATATAAAAAAATAATGAGTGCAAAAAATAGTAATAATTCAACTGCTTTATGAAGATAGTATACCAAAATGTTGATAAAAACAACTTTTCGATAAAAATCAAAGAGGTGAGGAGAGAGTAGAAGGAAAGTAAGTCTTGAGCTTATCAGTGGGATTAAACACTCAGCCAAGTTAAAGAAGTGAAGTCATGGGCAGTGGAACTCATAATTAATGAACTAATAAACTGGTAATTAATGTTCAAAATCAACTTCATAAGACTTAGATTTCTAAATTTTTGTTCAAACTGATATCGACTGGGAAGAGTTAAAGCAATTTGTATTTTTTATTTATGTAACAGCTTGCATAATTTGTTCTGAAAATAATCCAAGCCTCAAACACAAGGAAAATTCATTTCACTTTGACAGTTTCACTTTTATAATAAAAATATTTCTATAAATATAATTTACTGATTTGCAAACAAAATTATTAGAACAATTGTGTAATGGCTTTTAAATTTCGCTTATTTAAAACCATTTATGATTCTATATTTTAAGTTTTCTCCTTTTCATAAATACAATATAAACTTTTTTTTAAAAGTAAAGTCGTCGTACTAAAGTTCAAACTTTATTGTGTTGTTTGTTTGTTTCTCAAGATGAAATACCGATTCACAGCATTACACTCATATAGCTTGAGACAACAATATATTCAGCTTTAGATAATATTATTAGATTCTTGCATGTAATATTTTTGCTATTCTTTCACTTTTTTGCTGTGTTGTAATAACAGAAAAAAATTATATTTTATTTCAGAATAATAAATACCTTCTAATTAAATGATGATCGCAAAGATCAAAAATTTATAATATAGAGAATTTGCTTTTTTTTTATCTTATATTTTTTGAAAAGTGAATTGAATTGCATATGATCCGCCTTAAAAATAGATAAATAGAATATTCTTTCTTATAATGATGATAGTTATTTTCTTTCAAAATTGTGTTTCATATTCAATAGATGAGAGGTGCATTTTTAATATAAAAATTGTGCCGTTGTTATTATTTATATGCGCCGAAATAAAAATAGTACCTAATTGTTATATGCTTATTGTTTGTTTATACATTTTTCACATAATTTTTGAACAGATTTCATTAGTAGAAAAATGGTAAAAACGAAACTGGTTAGACATAGAAATTTTAACATTCTCTGTATGAATTAAGCGATACCTACATGCAGCAAAGAAAACATTAAGATTTTTTTTACGTTTTAAGCAAATTCTACACTGTAAAAAATTCTAGATCTAATTACGGTATAAAGTATTGGCTCTTTGATCCTTAAGTCCATTTTACAGTAAAATTCATTTTTTTCCCATAAAATATTATGCCATAATTTTATAGTAATATTTATTCAATAAGAGTGAATCAGTGATTTTAAGGTAGTTATTACTGTAAAGAAAGTTATATTAGATTATTTGCTCCGTAGCATGTTCTATCAAAAATGGATTATACTGTAAAAATTACCGGCACTCAAAGCACCGGTAATTTTTACCGTAATTTGATGCAGAATTTCTTGTTATACTTGAATACCCGCTATTTCATGGGACAATGCTTTTCATCTCATCAAAAATATTAAAACTTAAGTGATCAATACAAATTTTAAACTACAACAATAGAAAAATTATTTATCCGTACGTTATTTTACATTAACCTTAAATCTTAATACAAAATCACGCTTTAAATTGCTACATATTCAGCAATATAATAAAATGACATTTCAACTTAAATTAAATACCAACTAAGGAAATACAGAAGTAATTTGTAAGGCATAAATAATCTTAACCGACATTTTCTTTAGCACTATTATAGTGAATTGTCAATCATAAGATTGTAGATATAAATAAAAAAAACAGAAACCAATTTAAATTATTTTTATCTGCACCTATTAAAGACTTTTTAAATTTTACTTTTATAAAAATTATATTGATAGAATATTACATTGTAATAAATTTTATTGGAAGCACTAATATGTAGATTTAGTTTTGTGCCAAATTAAATTAGACCGAAATGAAATAAGTTTAAATTTTCTGTAAATATCCCAATCGGAACAATCTGGTTACCATTTCCAATTTTCAGATAGTTTTGAACAATTTTTATTTCTTATCAGTTGCTATTTCGGAGATATGAAAGAATAAAAGTGCCAAATCATTTACCCTTTTCGTATTGATTTGATTTTATATAAGCTGTGCATCTCAGTATTTTTCTCATTTAAAAAAATATGGTAAAATATTCTTTTTTTTAAAATTATCTATAAAGACAATTAAAATTTTTTTAAATCTAAAACAAAGAAGGGCTGTTAAATTGTGTATTTTGCTAAAGTTTTCTATTTGTTTTAAACGTAATTCTGAAAAGATTATTTTAAAAAACTAATATATTAACATTTTTTTAAACAAATTAAGTTGCCTTAAGCTTTTGAAATAAAACAATTAAAAAGATAATTATTTTTCTTGGTTGCTGTACATAAGAATTTTTTTAAGAAAATGATAGTCAAAAGTTTTTTTTTTTGCGATTGATTTTTTCCTTCCGGCTTTGAATGTTTGTTTTAATTAAAATATAAGAAATGTTTTTTCTAAATGATTTTTTTTATAAAAATTTATAATTTTAAAATAACACAAGATTTTTAAAGACATTAATTACATTTTTTGTTTTAAATTTCCTAACTTTTAAAAATGCATTTTAAATTTTAAAATTACCTTTGAATTTTAGTATTTAGTTATTTTTGTTTAAAATATTAATATTACCATGTTGAAAAATGAGTACATACAGGGTGTTTAATGTTTAAAAAACAAAATTGATAACATCTGAAATAGGCATCTAGTTTCTTAATTAATTTTTTCCTTAGTTTTTATTGTTTAATCTATAACTGTGTAATCTATAAGTTGTCGGTGAAATTTATTTAAAAAGTAATTTACTTAACATGCCATAAATTTTTCAGAAACCTAATAAATTCCATCAAAACCTAAAAATAATAAGACAACTTTGAATTATTAATGTTTTCCCACTTCTGACTATACTTTCATAAAACAAATAATTTTTTTTTACAAAATTTTATTTGTTCGAAAACCTTTCCAGAAATATACAAAATAAACATCGGCAAACTCAAGTTATTCTATTCTGAAATTTTATTTTATATACATTTTTCGATATTTTTGCAGTTAATTAGATTTTATTTTATTTTAGATATAGTAGTTTGGTTTTGCAGATTTATTTCGTCGATTATTTCTTTACGACAATAATTTTTCATCCGAGAAAAATGGACTTTGAAGAAAACATCAATTAAGTTCTTGAAAGAATTCTTTAATCGGTCATACATTAATTGATGCTATTCTAATTTGAATTCTTTGGTTTAAAAAAAAGATAGCATTCGACACATCGATTACTATCAGTGCATCAACTCGGACTGATTTATGATATGATAACAAGTTCCTTGCATAATATCCCAAACATAATAGGAAGCGGAATAGCTGCCGTAAAATATAGATCTTCACTTTCATCTTCTATACGATTGAATGGGTTTTAGGCAAAACTATAATGACAATAGGAATAAAACGCAAGTGCTTCATCATTTGAAAAACATTCCATACAACAAAAACGAGCTTTAGGAATAGTTATTGTAATGCTTTAAAATAAATAATTGCTAGGGCGAATGCATTCTATAACTGATCGATTATCTTGGAAGTTGCTTTATGGTTGACTTCACTAATTATCGTAAGAGGTCAATTACTTCTTTTAATTGGAGATTCACTTGGTTTTATTATTCATGTCTTTCATAAGATTAGTTGTGAAAATCTCACACGTTTCGTCACGTTTTAACAAAGGAAAATCTAATTCTTCAACTTTTACTCAAGTGTTTGATAAGGAAATTAGGCTTATTCATGGTACTTGTTACAATTTTAGTTGAAACATATATTTTCGGAAATAAAACTGCCATTTTTAATTAGACTAATTTTTGTCTCATGACATGTTTCTAATTAGTTTTGTAAATTGATATGTTACAAAATATAATAAAAGAGTTTCATAAAATAGAAATTTTTCAAAAAGTTTTTCATTTCAAGTACTTCATCATCTCGAATTTTTAATTTTTCATTTTAATTTTAATTTTTTTGCTCACGATATATTCACAGTATTTCTGTAAGTTTTTTCCTCCTTTTATCAGCATTCGTTGGTTATTCACGTATTATACCATATCTCTCAAACTCGCTTTCGCCAAGATTTTTTTTAATTTTTTAAGTAAGATTTTTTTTAATTTTACACCGTAATTTTTACAGCAATATTTATTTAATTACAGTGATTAAATGATTTTACAATAAATATTGCTGCAAAAATCACATTATATTAGATTTTTTGTTCCATAAAATTTCACATCAAAAATAGATTTTACGGTAATAAGTACAAGCTCCATGAATGCCGGTACTTTTTGCCGTAATTTGTTATGGAATTTTTTACAATGTAATATACACAATTATATACAAATACACACAATTATAGAATTCTCTTATCCAAGGACAATCCGCTGAAAAAGATTTTTTAACAGTTTCTTAATTTTGCTTATTATTTTATTTTATAACAGTGCAACTTCATTTCGAATTATATAATTTGAAACAATTATAAATAATATTTGAATTAAATCGGTTGCATAGTTTCTGCACATTTTTAAAAAAAATCATTATTAATATTAAGCCATTATAGTTATATTATTATAATTATTACAATCATTATTATTACAATCATTATTATTATTATAATTATAAGTTAATTTTTATTAGTTTTAAGAAAGATGTCTTTATTAAGTATTGAAATGTGCAGTTTCGATAAAAAGCCTGAAATGGCAGAAAATAAGTTTTCAAATTGTTGGATTTTGAACTTTATTTTGTTAAAAATATTGTGACTTATGATTTGGGGTAAGAGTCTTAAAGTGAAAAAAGAAAGGAAAACTTAGCAACACTATTATCCATGTATAATAGTGTTCTCTATGAGAATGTAATGACAGTTTTCTCTATGTGCTATCAATAAGAACATATGACACACTAATCAGTCCCAAACGTCAGTAATATCTTTCTTATAATAGACTAATAACACACTTTATTTGTGTGTAAGAACTAATAACACACTAATGGTACATTTTTATAACACACTAATAGATATATTCAAGAGTTTTGCTACCTACCCAAGTCAAAATTCTAGATGGTCCCATCAAAAAATTTTGACGGTTTATGTTGGTTTCAGTTCGAGTCATGATGGTCACAACCATCCAACATTTTTCATAGTTTTTGTTATGCCAACAAATTTTCATCATTTCATGATGGAAAATTCTACTTTAGTACTATCATGGTTGACCATCTAAAGAATTTTGATTCTCATGGACCAACAATGTGAGTGATGGTCCATGATGGTTCCAACTATACATTTCCATGATGGTTTAATGGGAGAAATATACCATCAAAACAATTTGTTTTTTTAATGTGGACCATCAAAAATCAGTCCGAATTCCTACTTTGAGGTGATGGTTGTTTAAATCGGTCAAACATTTGATCTCTAAGAAACTATGATCGAAATTTCTGATGGTTCAACATGAACAAACCATCAAAACAAATTGATATTCTTATGTTGGACCTTCATAAATCAGTCCAAATTCCTAACTTGTGGTGATGGTTGTTTAAATCGTTCCAACATTTGATCTCTAAGAAACTATGATCGAAATTTCTGATGGTTCAACATGAACAAACCATCAAGGCAAATTGATATTCTTATGTTGGACCTTCATAAATCAGTCCAAATTCCTAACTTGTGGTGATGGTTGTTTAAATCGATCCAACATTTGATCTCTAAGAAACTATGATCGAAATTACTGATGGTTCAACATGAATAAACCATCAAAACAAATTGATATTCTTATGTTGGACCTTCATAAATCAGTCCAAATTCCTAACTTGTGGTGATGGTTGTTTAAATCGTTCCAACAGTGGATCTCTAAGAAACTATGATCGAAATTTCTGATGGTTCAACATGAACAAACCATCAAGGCAAATTGATATTCTTATGTCGGACCTTCATAAATCAGAGTGAATTCCTCCATTGAGGTGATGGTTATTTATGTTGATTTCCGTCAAAAACAAAATGGTTCACGATGGAATTATTGATGGTTACCATTTAGATTATGTTGGTCCATCACTGAAAAACCATCAAGCATTTTGACTTAGATAATAATATTGCAATCGGTTGATAGTAAATTAATTTGAAATTTAACAAAATTTCACACAATTTTAAAAAACTCAGTAATAAGTCAGTCACAAAAGTCAGAAACTACTTTCATATAATACACTAATAACACACTTTAATAGTGTGTAATAACTAATAACACATAATAGCACACTTTTATCTCTCAATTATGTATATAGTCCCCATACATATATATATATACAAGAGTTTTTCTACCTAATAATATTGCAATCTATTGATGGTAAATTAATTTGAAATTTATCAAAATTCCAAATAATTTTATATAAGTTGAGACAAACTTAATTGGAAAAAATTGGTTAAATATAATAATAGGGAAACTATTAAACTTAAGATAACATGAGATGTTGGAATTTATTTTACCTGTCAGTTACTTATGGAGTTATCTATTGCTACAAATATCCCTTTCACAAGACATCTGTGAGGGACATCAAAAAAAATTTATCTAAATCAACTAAAGTTTTTCGTTTTTTGTTTTTTTTTAAACTTAAAAACTAAAAATATAATTCACAGACAGAAAAATTTTTTTTTCAAATTACGCAGAAAAAGTTACAATGTTATTGATGATTTTTTTAGAAAACTGAAAAGCTTTGAATTACGTTTGCTTTTTTTTTAAATTAAGATTAGTTATTACAAAATTTAAAACTATTAAAAGGCGTTTTTATATATATTCAAGCTTACATTTGTTCTTTATATTTAAATTATAGCTCTTTATATTATAGTTTTTTCAACTTTACGTAATAGTTTCTTTTTTAGTATTTCCTTGTTTTCGTTTTATTGCAGGTGAATAATCAATGACAAAATATTAAGGCACTAAAGTTGAATAAAATTCAATCTTTTTTGTCAGTTGTTAAAAATTAGCATTCAGCCAATTGCTAGTAAAAATCGGAATAATTTTCTGGAAAAGAATGTAAAAATTTAATTAAAACTCTTAACTAGTTTTCTTGGTATTTTTTAAATCCTCATTAGTTCTTCGAAAAAAAAAAGATTTTTATTATGTAATTTCTCTTTATAAGAAAGTGGTTCAAGAAATATTTTTTATTGAGAATAAAAAATACATTTTCTGAAACTTAAACTGCAAAAAATAGTTCACAATTTCTAAATTTCACAATTGTTTCACAATTTTCTAAATAAATCCTTTAAGAAACTGTAAAATTAAAAAAAAGGCTTAAGTTTTTTGAAATTTCTTTTCAAATTGAAATAAAGTTGTATTTTATAAAAAGTTATTGAAAGTCTTTCATGAATTCCTATAATTTCTAAGCATCCTTTATATTCTTGACTTCACATTTCCAAAAATTTTATTGGAGAAAATTTTTAATATTTCACACAATATTCAATCCTTTTTTTAATTACGACTCATTTCAAAATTTTATGTTATATTTAAAATTTATCCCCTAAACAACATGCTTTCTAATAAAATTATAAGTGAAGATAATTGCATCATTTAAAGTGATCATCTTAAGCATCAATGAAAGCTTACCTCCTATTCCTGGGAATCTTTGAAGCGACTGCCTTGTTTGGATGAGGAGACTACAATTGAAGCGGACACAAACACGAGTTCCTGTTTTTATAACATCGGGTTGAACCCTTTCAGGGTCGTTCTCCAATCCGCTTTCGCTTTCTTAAGGTGATTCTAGGAATTTTTTTTATGAGTTTAAACAATGCTTTAATTTTTTTAATTCCGATTGGTTCCTCATTTGATTGATTTCATTTCTCTCTTCTTTACTTTCTATATTTTTTAATCACCTTTGGGTGGTCTATGGAAATTTTGTGATTTTTATTTAATTTCAAAATATTCTGTATTGGATAAGATTATATTTTAATAAAAAATTGAAACATAAAAAAGGTACTGTTATCGAAATATGCAATGAGAATTTAATCGAGTTGTTTTGTTCAATTTATGGAAGTTGAAGTTATTATGATATCATGCAAAATTTTATTGTTTTGATATTTATGTAGAAATAATATATAAATAAATAATTAAAATTTAATCACTGTACCTGTGGGCTTATAGAAAAGTGTAAAATATATAATATATTGCTGCAGAAAGGTCAATAAAGACCAATTAATCGTGATTCGGTTATCTTTTTGAAGGAAAAATTAAGATAGTTAAGGGCTATATCTATATCAAAACTGACATAATTAACATTAAGTATAAGGAGTAATTTTAATGTCTCTAAAAATGAAGCAAATATATAAAATATCATACAGAGTGACCATGTAATGTATATTATTATAAATCATGTTGAGAATGAGATAGAAAGATTATTCATATTGGGTGTGGCAAAATAAAATTTATACGAGGTAAGAACAAAAGTACTATGGAAATATTAAAAAAATCAGCCCTGAAGTAGGCGCCACTGAAAACATAAAAAACCTGTTTACTTGCTGGAGAAAATGAATTTCAGGTAAAAGGTGACTATTAGAAATACTTTCAGATAGAGAGATGTAAATTTGCATATATAGGGAGAAAGTTCTTGATTCATTTATTATTTTCATTTACTAACAGTAGAGCCCAAATTTCTATAGGTCCATTTTAATGCAGGACTTTGCAAAATCGGCATGACAAAATAGTAGTGACCCAATGGAGGAGTGACCTTCTACTATGCATATATATTTATAAATAATTTACTTATATAATATTACATATTTTATCCAGTATATTTACTTTTTGGTTAAATGACCTTTCATAGTTGCAGAAATTCTCACTTTCATTGTTTGTGTTGACGTTCTTTCCTGGAATGCTTTTAAACTCTTACCTTGTTTTTAATTCAAAGATAAATTCCTTTTGTGACATTTTAAGATTGATTCCCTTTTACATTCGATCGTCAATAGGAAAGTACAAATCCTTTCACCCATGAATATTCCTCATCAATGTTAGAATGGATGTTCTTAACTATTTTTGAACTTTTAAATGAAAAACAATGGGTAATTATAATTTTTCACGAGAATTTATCCTAAGTTCGATGGATTTTAAATTTAACCCTTCAACTTCTTAAAAAAGGGGAATAACACTTGTAAGAAAAATTTTTTGTTGTGTTTATACTGCCGTGCAAGCGAAAAAACAACGTAAGTGCTTCATTATGTTGGTATGGCTTGACAACCAAACGTGGCTTGACAACTATTTTCTTTCTATTGCTAAAGCTATGAAAGCTAAAATCGAAATTCATAAAACTGATAGAACAAAGTTTTTTTTTTAATTTTATTATGTATATAAAGAGAGAGAGAGAGAGATGTCAAATAGATACAAATATCAATTTTGAATATTTTGTCACTTACGTTGATTTTTCTATTGCATGGCAATATACAAGTACTTAATCAAACTTAATTACTGGCGTGGAGATTTCAAATCTAAAATTAATTTTGTTGGAAAAGTTCCGGTTTTTTTTTTTTGAAACGGTATTTTTGGTTAAGTTTTTGTTTAATGTCCGAATCTATAAAGAACGAATTGGTTATTCATATATATATATATATATATATATATATATATATATATATATATATATATATATATATAATTTTTTTTTCTTTTCTTTTTTTTTCATTTTTTTTTTTTTCAAAGTTGCTTTTTTACCTTTTTTTTTTAAGGACACGCAATATATCGCTAATTCTAAAAGTCTTGTTGACGGATTCATGCGCAAATTTTTGAAGTAAAAATAGGGATAAAATCAAATTATTTCTTGTGTAAGCTTATTAAAATTTCCAAATATAAGTCTGTTTTAATTTACATTTTGATTTTTAAATTCAAATGATATTGGAAAAAGTATAAGGGTTTCGTTTTTTCTTCTATAATTATTGAAAAATTGCCTATTTGAAAACAGAAATGACAATCTCGGATTAAAATATTGGTATGTGAAATAATTTTCTCATTTGTCACTAGCAAATGTTTCCCTGAAAGAAGCTTCTCACAGACAAATCCTGACTTTAGATCGATCTTTCTGACTCGGAAAAAGGAAAAATTGATGTGTTTCGAGAATGTAGATCAAGTTTATGGAAAAATTTTAGAAATAAACAGGCGATCTGAAGCGGTTGCTTATAATTATCTAAAAAAAAATCCTAGAACCCATAGAAAAATTTGCCATAGGTTTGCCATAAAACTAAGATGTGCTACAGTTTATGAAGAAATATTTTTCCATAGGTTATGATACACCTTTGCCATACAGCTATGGCAACATTTCTCGTTGATATTTTACCATACGTCAAAAAATAATTACTTACAAGAATCTTTCGCAATGGATATTAAAAATGCAAAACTTAATAATTGTAGAATAAATATATATCCAGAAAGCTTTTTTTAAAATTGCGTTGATAAACTTCTCCTGTTTTACTTGCAGAATCCTATTTGTATGCTGTTCTTATTCAAATAAATTTCAAACGATTAGTACTAACCGTTGGAAAATGGGTCCGGTGGTCGGAGCGAGTGGGGAAAATATTGGTTTTGTTGATTAGGAACAAAATATATTGAGAACAGGCAACCAATATTTGTTAAAGCTGTAAAAAAACAAGAAAATAGAAAGTGGGTCCGGAGGTCGGAGCGAGTATAAAAAACGCTAATTTGATTGATTGGTATCATAATTAGTTAGATAAGCGTCAGATATTAGAGGAACCTAAAAGAAAGCGAAGCAAAATTATGGTCCGATGGTCGGAGCGAGTATGAAAATTTTTTAAATTTTGATATGTGATACTAAACTATAAATTAAACAGGCTACTAAAACAATAAAATATTGTTAAAACTCGAAAGATAAAGAGTGGGGCCGATGGTCGAAGTGAAATTAGTTTAAAATAGACCAAACGGGACAAAAGCTGAATATGTAACGGTGCAACCAGTGGTGGCATGTCAACAAAATTTTATCTATAAAAAAGATGGTATTAGACTATGAAAAGCTAAGAATAGAAAACAGTTAGAAAAGAGAACGTAATGCAGAAATATTGGTAAATACAAAACATGTTTAAGACATGATTACAATTGATGAAATTAACAATTGTTATTAACAAATTGACACTTGGTCAGGGATAGTAAATAAAAATTAATTGGGAATAGGGAATCGCTATGACGAAAAAGCTGTAAACTTAAGGAAAGATTAAATTGTTAAAAGCATTTTTGGTAACAGCAGCAGATGATATGGCCAGGGACTGTCCAGTTGATGATATTGAAGCAAAACAATTGTCAATCAGTAATCCAGCAAATCTAGTTAAGTGATGACCCTAAGCCATGTATAAATATGTAATAGAACATTGTACAAATATATGTGGATACTTAAGAAATATTGTAAGATAGTAAAACACAGAGACATGATAAAAAAAAAAACAATTTAATGGCAAACAGTCCCGCAGTGGACTGATCGTTAAGACACGGCTCCCAGCAGATCACCGAAGTCAAGCATCACTGGCTGTGGTCAGTGTGCGGGAGGGGGACCACTGGATCAGTCTGCGTAGGGACCGAGGGTTTGCGGTATTGGTCCTCGTTAAGCTGTGCTACCGTAAAGTGCTCGATTTCGCGCGCAGGTCGTCGGGCTACCGAAGCGGGGGTGCCATCCCTTCCGCAGAGGATCAAAATTGTGATGGCATGTCTTCGGATCATCCTCTGGAATGTTTCCCAGACCGTCGCCAATAGCCCATTGTGCAGCTCTAGTGCGACGTAAATCAACAACAACAACAATTAATGACAAACAAAAATTACACACAAAATAAAAATATAAAGCCCTAACATATGTAAGATAATGCAAAAAAGCATTGCAAGAACCCAAGTGGAATTAAAATCAAAAACTAATGAGAATGTAAAAACTGACTTTGATATTGATATATGACAGCAATAAAATGAAATTGTCACCGAACAAGTTAAAAGAATTAAAAAATTTTAATTATTAAAGAAATGATGAATCTGGCTTGATGATAAGCACTTAACTGCGTTGTTCATCATGAGATTGTTTACAAATAGCTATGGGGAATAGAACACCATTAATAATGGAAAAGTGATGTGACTTTAAAAATTTATGTAAAATCAGAGGGAGGAGATAAAATAAAAAGAAAGATGTCGTTTAATCAGAAACAGTTGGGAGAAAGAAATATAAAAATTTTAAATAAAAATATAAACAGCAAGATATTAATTAAAGTGTACAAAGTCAGCTTTCACAAATGGCAAAATTTAACATAGCGAAAACCTATACCCAATCGCGACATATTTTGAAAAGATGCAGATAATAAAAGTACCAAACCACCGGAAATTGAAAACTTAATAAATTCAGATAGATAATCACATAGGCGTTTGCAATAGAATGTTTTTGACCAGGAATGAGATCGAAAAAATATTAAAATAAGTAGCCTAAGTTAGCGAAAGATTCCACTTGTAGTGGATGACACGTTAATACGGCGGCCTGATACTCTAAGCCTAAATCAATGGAACATCAGATTTCTAACACTCAAAAATGGGAAAATTGGCTAACCGGAGGCCGGAAAAGACTCACCAGGAATACCTTGCGGGATTACAAGTTGAATTTAATTAACTTCGTGGTGAAGAAATGGATATTTATTTCTTTTAGAAGATGTTTTTGAAGACTCCATAGGGGTTGTTGTTTCGTTGGTGGGGATCTAGATCAGCTTTTCCCTATGGTATAGTGCCATACAAATCCTTATGGTTACCATTGGCCTATGGAATACTGCCATACAAATCCTTATGGTTACCATTGGCCTATGGTATACTGCCATACAAATCTTTATGGTTACCATTGACCTATGGTATCTTGCCATTCAAATTTCTATGGTAGCCATAGGCTTATGGGGTTTTGCCATACAAATCTCTATGGTAACTAGGACTGGGCGATATTAGAAATTATATATCGTGATGCATCGTCAGTTTTGCATCGCGATATAGTATTTTTGAATTTCATTTACTTGTAAGGCACAGAAAGTCAGATTTCTATCAAAACTTCATACTCAGATTGATTTAAATCAATTTATAAATTTGAAGATATATATGTTTTGCTTAAGAAAGATATTAAATAAATTGACTACAATGTTCAAATCTTACTTAAAATATTTATTGAAATGTTTGTTTAGAAATTCATAATACGCGTAAAACAAAGTGCTAAAAATTTTTTTAAAGCGTTTTTTACAAATTAATATTTTCTTGAACAATTATGCATAAATAATTACATAATTATTAAGTTCGATCGTAATGTTCAATTTCTAAATGAAACGTTACAAATTATTTGTATGTTTAAAACAAAGTGCTAAATAAATTTTAGAAAACAAAAGCGCTTTTAAAGCACTTTTTTTTAATTATTATCATTTCAGATATTATAGTTCTATTATAGTTCATTTACGTCACACTAGAGCTGAACAATGGGCTATTGGCGACGATCCCTGAGGAGGATCCGAAGACATGCCATCACAATTTTGATCCTCTGCAGATGGGATGGCACCCCCGCTTCGGTAGCTGGACGACCTGCAAGCGAAGTCGAGCACTTCACGGTAGAACAGTTTAACGAGGAACAATACCGCACACCCTCGGTCCCTGCGCAGACTGATCCAAGTGGTCACTCACCCGCACACTGACCGCAGCCAGTGATGCTTGACTTCGGTGATCTGCAGGGAACCGTGTCTTAACGATAAGTCCACTGCGGGACCTTATCATTTCAGATAAGTAATTAAATTAAATTAAATAATGAACGAATTATGAACGAAAAACAAAGTAAGATTTAATTTCCTAAAAATAAAAAAATTGTGATATTCGATAATATATTTAGCTAATTAACAAATAATATAAAAAGAATATTTTTTAAAAAAAATATTATACTCTCTAATAAAACGAAGTGCTAAATGATTTAAAAAAATGAATCAAATACGCAAGCCTTTCAAATTCTTTTGTATAAACAAAGTTGATTGACTTATGTCCAAATCCAAATGACAAAATTAAATTTTGTTTTAATTTTACTTCTGAAAATAAAAACAAGATTTATAAATTTAAAATCAGTAATAAAAACTCATTAAATTGTTAGAAGTTTCATCCAAAACGTTTTTAATAAATTAAAAGAAAGTAAAAAAATAACCTAACAAATTCAATTCTTTATGGGCGCCTAAATTAGATTGACGATAATTTTCACATTTAAAAATAAAAAGAAGTTTTTTAAAAACAAAAAAACTTATCTAATTAATGAAGAAACTCTTCTTTATATATTCTTTTCAATAATAGATTGCCTTCAGAACACGGTAACATCGGCGATCACGAAGTTAGTCCCACTGAAAATAATCTACAAGAAAAGTCGCGACAAAGAAAAAAAAAAAGCTAAGAGGTGCGAAAAGGAACATGCGATATAACGATATGTGTTCTCAAAACTCTGATTCTGATTCTACAGCTCACCAATCAAGGCCATTTCAACATAACGAAACGAACATCGTCTTCCACAGCGCGAGTCAACATCGGAACGTAAGAGAAGAGTCCTATATCGCTATATTGTTATCTTATATCCTTGCGTGTGTTATATCGCTATATCGTTTCGCGCTCGTTGTCTTTACTCGACGGCTTAAATCAGATTTCGGATGCATCGCCTTGTATGAAAGTCGCTGTATCGTCTTGCCGATATATGCGTTAAATCGATATGTCTCGATACATCGATTTATAGCCCAGTCTTAATGGTAACCATAGGCGTATGGTATCTTGCCATACAAATTTCTATGGTAGCCATAGGTTGCCATAGATTACCATAGGCTTCTCTATGGCAAATTTTCCTAAGGGAATGTACGGCATGCAAAGAAAAAAAAATGACCTAGGTGATCAGAAATTTGCACTCGTTGACAGAAAAGAATAATTGTTAGCCGAATATGTCAGGAAAAAAAAACTGCAAATGAAGTTAGGTCAAAGCTTGAACTTACCATATTCCTCAATGACTATTTAAGATTTTTATTTAACCATCTTCATCTTTTTTCATGGAAAATGAGTGTCATATCCATCCGTTTTAAATTCTGAGTTCTTACATTCCTGTTACAAATAAGAGAAAAAAAGATGTCTGCCAAAAATTACATTTCTGTGGGTCAAAAATGGACTGATGTAATTTTTTCTAAAGAAAAAATTTTCAACCTTGATGGAGTTGATGGTTTTCACTATTTTTGGTATGATCTAAGAAGTGCTTTCAAACGTCAATACGATGGTGACTTTGTGATGGTTTGGAACGCGTCGCGTTTGAGGCAAATGACAGCACTCCAATAGTCTTTATCAACAGTAAAATATATACTGACAAACATTGATAAGTTAGGAGAAGGTTTGCTATATGAAGCTTCACTGATTAATTTAGGTAACTATGTTTGTCAACAGGATAACGCTTCGATTTAACGTTTCCAAGAGCGCAAAACTCTGGTTTGAAGCTGATTCTATAAATTTACTTGATTGACCGACGAGATGTTCCGGTCTTATATAATCCAATAAAAAACCTAGGAGAACTTCTAGCAAAATTTTTATAAGAATAGCGCAGAATATCAACGCAAACAGGATCTTGTCTTCGCTATAAAAGACACATGGTGGACATTTTAAAAGATCTTTTAGGATCTCTCAAATTATTCAAGTGATTGAAAAAATGTAGTTTTCTTGATTATTTGAAGAAAAAAAATTTAGAACATATCCTTATACATTTTTTTTCATATTTAATTTAGTGTTAATATTTGCAAAATATTAACACTGAAGGAAGAAACTAAATGTGTCATCGATTTCTTACTGAACATTAGTTTTTCTTAAGTTTTTCTCTTTTTTGTAATTTGTCATTAACATACAATGCGCGAAAGAAAAAAAGAAAAAAACGAAACATCCTGAATAATTTTTGATCAAATGATTGGATTTTCCCCTATTGGGACCCTTAGGAAAATTTGCCATAGAGAAGCCTATGGTAATCTATGGCAACCTATGGCTACCATAGAAATTTGTATGTCAAGATACCATACGCCTATGGTTACCATAGAGATTTGTATGGCACAACCCCATAAGCCTATGGCTACCATAGGAATTTGTATGGCAAGATACCATAGGCCAATGATAACCATAAAGATTTGTATGGCAATATACCATAGACCAATGGTAACCATAAGGATTTGTATGGCACATCACCATTGGCCTATGGCAACCATAGAAATTCGTATGGCAGTATACCATAGGCCAATGGTAACCATAAAGATTTGTATGGTAGTACACCATAGAGAAAAGCTGATCTAGATTCCCACCAACGAAACAACAACTTCTATGGAGTCCTCAAAAACATCTTCTAAAAGAAATAAATATCCATTTTTTCACCCCGAAGTAAATTAAATTCAACGTGTAATCCCACAAACCATTCCTGGTGAGTCTTTTCCGGCGTCCCGGTTGCCAATTTTCCCATTTTTGAGTGTTTGAAATCCGATGTTCCATTCTTTTAGGCTTAGAGTATCAGACCGCCATATTAACGTGTCATCCACTACAAGTGGAATCTTTCGCTAACTTTGGCGACTTATTTTAATATTTTTTCGATCTCATTCTTAGTCAAAAACACTTTATTGCAAACGCCTATGCGATTATCTATCTGAATTTATTAAGGTTTTTATTTTCTGCGGTCTGGTACTTTTATTATCTGTATCTTTTTGAAATGTGTCGCGATTGGGTATAGGTTTTCGCTATGTTAAATTTTGCTATTTGTTAACGCTGATATTGTACACTTTAATTAATATCTTGCTGTTTATATTTTTATCTAAAATTCTTATTTTTCTTTCTCCCAACTGTTTCTGATTAAACGACATATTTCTTTTTATTTTATCCCCTCCCTCTGATTTTATATAAATTTTTAAAGTCACAACACTTTTCCATTATTAATAGTGTTCTATTCCCCATAGCAATTTGTAAACAATCTTCATGATGAAAAACGCAGTTAAGTGCTTATCATCAAGCCAGATCCATCATTTCTTTAATAATTAAAAATTTTTAATTCTTTTAACTTGTTCGGTGACAATTTCATTTTATTGCTGTCATATATCAATATCAAAATCAGTGTTTACATTCTCATTAGTTTTTGATTTTAATTTCACTTAGGTTCTTGTAATGTTTTCTAACATTATCTTACATATGTTAGGGCTTTATATTTTTATTTTGTGTTTAATTTTTGCTTGCCATTAAATTTTTTTTTATCATGTCTCTGCGTTTTACCATCTTACAACTAATATTTCTTAAGTATCCACATATACTTGTACAATGTTCTGTCACATATTTATACATAGCTTAGGGTCATCACTTAACTAGATTTGCTGGATTACTGGTTGACAATTTCTTTGCTTCAATATCATCAACGGGACAGTCCCTGGCCAAATCATCTGCAGCTGTTATCAAAAATGCTTTTAACAATTTAATCTTTCCTTAAGTTTACAACTTTTTCGTCATAGCGATGCCCTATGCCCAATTAATTTTTATTTACTATCCCTGACCAATTGTCAATAGCAATTATTAATTTAACCAATTTTAATCAAGTCTTAAACATGTTTTGTATTTTCCAATGTTTCTATATTGCGTTCTCTTTTCTAACTGTGATTAACACAACATAAATTTTCTAAGCTTTAAATTCCTCACTAGTTGGAGATCAACTAATTTAGCCTGTTTTCTATTCTTAGCTTTTCATAGTCTAATACCATCTTTTTTATAGATAAAATTTTGTTCACATGCCACCACTGGTTGCACAGTTACATATTCGGCTTTTGTCCCGTTTGGTCTATTTTAAACTAATTCCGCTTCGACCCCCGGCCCCACTCTTTATCTTTTGACTTTTCATAGTATTTTATTGTTGTAGTAGTCTGTTTAATTTTCAGCTTAGTATCACATATCAAAATTTAAAAAATTTTCATACTCGCTCCGATCATCGGACCATTATTTTACTTCGCTTTCTTTTAGGTTCCTCTAATATCTGGCGCTTATCGAACTAATTATGATACCAATCAATCAGAGTACCGTTTTTTATACTAGCTCCGACCTCCGGACCCACTTTCTATTTTCTTGTTTCTTACAGCTTTATCAAATATTGGTTGCCTGTACTCAATATATTTTGTTCCTAATCAACATAACCAATATTTTGCCCACTCGCTCCGACCACCGGACCCATTTTCTAACGGTTAGTACTAATGGTTTAAAATTTATTTGAATAAGACCAGCATTCAGAAAGGATTCTGCAAGTAAAACAGGGGAAGTTTATCAAAGAAATTTTAAAAAAAGGCTTTCTATATATAGATTTATTCTACAATTATTAAGTTTTGCATTTTTAATATCCATTGCGAAAGATTCTTGTAAGTAATTATTTTTTGACGTATGGTAAAATATGAACGAGAAAAGTTGCCATATGCTGTATGGCAAAGGTGCACCATAGCCAAGGAAAAATATTTCGTCATAAACTGTATTACATCTTAATTTTATGGCAAAAATTTGCCATATAAAAATGCCATAGGATATTCCTATGGGGTTTTGCCTATAGTAAAATTTTGCCATACACTTTTGCCATATACGTATGGCAAAATTATGCCATACATGTATGGCAACAATTTGCCATAGAAAATGCCATTTGATATTCCTATGTGGTTCTGCCTATGGAAAAATTTTGCCATATACGTACGACAAAAATTTGCCATATAAAAAAATGCCATAGGATATTCCTATGGGGTTTTGCCTATGGAAAAATTTTGCCATATACGTATGGCAAAATTTTGCCATACATGTATGGCAAAAATTTGCCATAGGAATATCCTATGACATTTTTTATGGCAAACCTATGGCAAATTTTCCTAAGGGGATTCAATCTTAATGGTTCAGGAAAGTAACATTTAATATGCTTAGTAATTCGAGCAGACGATATTGTAAAAGGGAAATCAGATCAAAAACTTACCCTCTCTGAAAAAAAATGTCTTTTTTTCGACGGCTTTGGATTCCATAACATCAAAATATAAGGAACAGCTACAATTTGGGAAAAATGATCCCAAACGTTTATTCAAGAGAATAGTCGGAAGTTTGGACCCCTTAATGTAAATTTTACTTTTGCTCCTTAAAGTTAATGTTAAATTTACTTAGCCATAACTCGAAAATTTTTCAAGCACGCAATTATGAAATTCCCTTCTCTAAAAATAATTCTACGCAAAAAATAATATTAATAATTATTTATTATTTTTTATTAATTTGTTTAATAGTGGTCGAAACATTTTTGAATTGCATGGTACACGAATATTTACATCACTTTAAAGAGTGCCATCATTTTTCTATGGCTATTTAAAAACTTTTAACAAAATCGGAATAATAGTTCCAGGGGAATCAAACTTTAGTTAGCCATATTTTTTAAAATTCTATTTCCGCGAAACAATTTCCATAAAATTGCGTATTTTGCTATAGACAATTATACTTTTTATAATGATTTGAAAATTTGTGTACCGTACAATTCAAAAAAGCTACGATGTAAACAAGAATAATTAATGCTTATAAATTTTTTTTTCGCATGGAAGTATCTTTGGGTAAACGAATTTTATAATTGTGTTCAAAAAAAATTTCAATTCACTTGAAAAATTCTCTCCAAATATGGCAGAATATGGCCGAAGTAAAATTAACATTAAAGATACCAAACTTTTGATTGCTCATCTAACAAACTATCTGGACCATATTTCTCAGATTGCAATTACCCTCACTACTTTGAGGGTAAGAAATCCAAGACAGATTAAAAAGAAAAAAAAGTTATATTTATTCACAGAAAGTACGTTTATGTTTTTGATTCCGTACCATAAAATATTCCCTGCTCTAATTAATTAGCATATTTTAAGGTAAACACCCCGTAACCCATTAAGAATAAGTCCTACTACATGAGAATCTGATTTTTTAATCATACTTATTCAGGGTGTTTCGTTTATTGTCTTGCTTACTGTACTAACAATTAATAGAAACTGTTTTTTTTTCTTGAACTTTTCGATTAATTTTTAGCATACGTGTAACAAATGTAATGGTCATTGTAAAGATTTTATATATATTTTTTAATTTTATTTTTATAGTTTTTAATTAATTTATCTTGATTTTTACTCTTTCAATTTACATCTGATTTTCTTAAAAAATGAATAGTATGCAAAGTAGTTTCAGCTGTTTTGAGGTTTTCATCATTTTTTTTTTATATTTACGTTTTTTTAAATTAAATACTCTCGATTTTTTAGTTTTTTATTTCATAAAAAAGTTTATAAAAAATTTAACAGTATGCATATAACACATGTAGTAACTGCTGCATTTCGGTATCTATTATTTTTAATGTTAATTTTTAATCTGTCTTGATTTTTTATTCTCTCAGTTTTCACAAGATTTACTTCAATCAAAATACGTATACAGGTAATTAAGTTTCCATTTCATGAGGAATTTTATTTATTTTTTATTGTGTACATAACTTTTAGTACAGCGTGCAGCTATTTCCTTGAACCTATCTTCAGAAAAATCAAAATTGCAGCAAAAACTAGATCTACTATATTTATGCTGTGAAGGTTTTAAGGAAGTCGATTGAAAACTAGAGAAGTTAATGAGCCCGTCTTTAGCAAATGCATTTAGGAGAGAGTTGTAAAAAATCAATCAGACAGGTGTTTGGTTTTGCAGGATTTGCTTCATTAACTCTTTTCAGTTTAAAACATGCAAAATATTCTAAAATAAATATTGAATCAATTAGAGCAAATAAAAGACACTCAAAATAATAAGGTTAATATGAGATTTATAACAAAATATTCCGAATTTTATAGTAATAATATAGAGGTTCTGATATCTTTTACTATTCATATTTTTTAAAACATATTTAAACATAAAAATAAGATTATTAAGAAATTATACATGTAAGCAACATTTTTATTACAAAATTTTTTTGTTAGCGTTCAAACCTTTTGTCATACAATATTTAAGTTAGATAAATAATTTTTATAGCGTTATAATATTTACGAAATGTAAAATGGTTTATGTTATTAAAACCAGGAATATGTTTTTGTAGCTTAAATTATATACCTAGAAGTTTAATAGATAGCTCGTTTAATGATATTTTAGAATTTTATTTTTCAGGATAAAAAAATTTTATTCGAAGTTTTTTTTTAAGTCTATATTAAATAGATCAAAATTACAGTAAAAATTTACGCTTTCACCTCAAATAGCATCAAATACGTTATACCTAAACAAATTTTTATGAAACGCAGTTAAAAAATGATTCTCTAAAACGTAACTTCTTTTAAACTTCCAAAATTTGCTTTTCCTTAAAACTAAAAGTGAAGAATAAAAGTTAAGAGCGAGGATATTTAGCTTAATTAGAATTTTAGTTTTGCAAAAATAATGAAAAATATTTTTAGTTTTTGCTTATTATTTGATTAATAATTTTCAGAAAGAAGTATATTTTTAATCTTGACCGTAATTTTGTTAAAATTTTTTTTACAATGTACCGTTATGTGGGGCTACTTTGTGCAGGATTTTGCAGTTTTTGAACTTTAACATGTAAAAAAACTATGTTAATTCAAACTTTAGTAATATTTATCGATATTATAATCATAACTGGACTCAGACGAGTGAATTTGATCAATATTGGCATTATTTAAATGCAATATTTACAAATAAGAAGTCAAAACATACCTTGCACAAAGTAGCCCCCAAGTGGGGGCTACTTTGTGCAGCGATAGGAATTCAGTTTAGTAATCATGTTTTTAGTAAAATATTGATATAAAATTGTTAAAAAAGTTAAATGTTGACATTTTTAATAACAAAAACACCAAGATATGTAAAGATATTAGTTTTAAAATAATTTTCAGCGTTAAAAAACCATTTTTAATAAAGAATTTTTTCTTAAAAAGAATGTTTATTTCAAAACATTTGAGTTTAAACAAAAGGAAACCGTATACATTTTTGAACATTGAAATAGATGAAATTTCAAAAATAATTATTATTACATATTCATTAACATTTATAATATTGATAAATTTGAACATAACATGCTTGTATGAACATGACAGAATTTGCTCTTCAGTTTCTGTCACAATCACCTGATGTCCTATAAAATATATTTTTATGTGTTAAATCGTTTGATTAATTCATTGAAAAATCTTTGTAGAAGAAAAATAATAGTTTACCAGCACGTTTGACGTGTTTCTTGTGAATTTTATTAGAGATAGTATTTCTGTGGATTTTGTACTTCCGAGAAGCTTCTGCAATCGACATACCACCAGCAACTGCTTGCAAACATTGTTGCAGCTTTTCTAAAGTGTAATCACGGTAGTTTCTCGTTCCAGCTATTTTTTTTATAACGTCTGACCATTTTTCTGTCGAAAAGAAAACGAATGAAACTTTGTACAAAGTAGCCCCACAGTGCATTTTTTTTTCATTTTCCGTTTATTTGTTATTAATTTTCAAAATTTTTTAACGCTAACATGATATAATTGTTTATTAATATATAAATAAAAAAGTTTGCACTTACGACAATTGTTTTATGAACGTCTTTGCATTTCACAGCTAAAGTTTCCACGCACACTTTTCGACGTCCGACGTTCTCGAAAAGTTGTTGACATTGGATAAACAAAACACACTCTGAGATTGTTTTTAATTCGAAAAAATGTTTGTAGTAATAGAGGAGACTTCTATCTTCTAATTCCACACATTTTTAACGTGAAAAAAACGTAATACTGAATAGCAGCATTTAAAAAGTGCCAAATTCGAATTTGCACAAAGTAGCCCCACGTGACGGTACCAAAATATAATGAAAGTGCCGATTTTTTCAAAGATATCGCTGTTGTAAATAAATGGATAAACTAGTTAAGTTGCAGCAAAAATAGAAGTTGTTAGACGTTATCAAACTAAATCTAACAAATCCATTTTTGCATTTTTAATTAATATTTAAGTAGCACTTTAATAAAAACTTGTCAAAGAACTTGGTTAAAAGAAAATATATGCTGGAATTTAATAAAAATCATGATTTTCTTAAAGATGTCGCTTCTAAAAATGAATGGAAAAACTAGTTAATTTACAGCAAAAATACAGTTGAACCTTCGAGCAAAACAATACAGAAATACTCAATATTTAGAAATAGTTTCGCGGTAGGCGTAAAATATATATTGCAAAAAAAATAGAAGTTCGCGTCTCATGAAACAAGGCTAATAACATGTTTTTGTCAAAGCCTCTTTTACATTATCTACATGTGATTTTAGACTTCATCGACTTTTATTCAAACCTTTACATTTAGCCATTTACACTTGGGACTTTTAGCACTCATTGACTTTTAGTTCAGTGATTTTATTTTCATCTTTAATTTTTTAAGTATGATCATTATTTTAATTCTGGCCAGTTACACCGTCGCTTTCAGCTTTCATTGATTTTAAACCATGCTTTTCATTATTTTAATTTTCGCTTATATCACTTTAAACTTTTAGCTTACATTGACTTTTAGAGATTCTAATAATTTATCATTATTTAGACTAGCCATTTGCACCCGTCATTTCTTATTGCTTTGGACATTTGCCTTGATCTTAATATCCTTAGATTTGAATCTTTTATTTATTTTGAATGATTGTACTATTGTAGCTGACTTGTTTTGCTGCTATTTGACTCTTAAGCGAAACTCTTAGCATTCATTAATTTGTATAACATAAAGTGACCTGGCCTCTCTACTGATGCAGTGGAACAGATACCTTGAAACTGTTACTCATAATGTATTACTTGGATTCGAACCCGACATCTTACAAACTTTTGAAGCATTTGATGTAAATGATTTGATTGTTTTATTTTATTGTCTTCGTTTGCTGATCATCACCATCTTCAGTCATTTGACAAAATTGTACTCTATTTTTAGTTTTTCCTGTTCTTAGTATTTATGCTGTTATCAACAAATCGTCGCTTTGAAACTAAACCGTGGTAACTCAAAAAAGCAAGTTCCTCAGTAGAGCGATTTCTAACCTTTCAGGAACTTCCACCGCAGGTTGATACGAAGCAATGGCGTTTATTGCAAAATAGTTTGCATTAAAAAAAACCTGTTTCATTACATTTTTCAATTAACCAGGTCTGATTCTTGTAGCATTTCTAATTTTATGGTAATTTCGAAATAAGTTAAGGTACTTTGAGTTGCAGCACTTTTCTCTAAAACTTTTATTAAAAGTGGAGAGTTATTTCAAAATACAACGATGTACTTCAAAATATCCTCCCGAATATTACATATTTCACTTCAAATTTTGACATACAACAGTGGAAGAAAAAAATCGTTCTCCTGAAAAACTTGCTTTATTGAGTTACCACGGTTTAGTTTCAAAGCGACGTTATCACCTCCAAGGTTTCGTTGCAACTGGCACACTGCTACACTATTCCCTAAAACCAAGATAGCGAATCGTGCCAATGCGATAACGATTTATCTGCTCTCTAAATTAATTTTATGGAACTATTAAGATAACACGTTGTTTCTCTAAAAGGGTGATGTTTTTAACACAAAATGATCCAAATATCTCATTTTTCGATTTTTTTCTTGAGTTATTACGATTTAGTTTCAAAGCGACGAAATATTTAGTGTAATATTTTAACTTTTAATCTTGTTGTTGTTAACTTACGTCGCACTAAAGCTGCCCAATTGGCTATTGGCGACGGTCTGGGAAACATCCCGGAGGATGATCCGAAGATATGCCATCACAATTTTGATCCTCTGCGGAGGGGATGGCACCCCCGCTTCGGTAACCCGACGACCTGCGCGTGAAGTCGAGAACTTTACGGTAGCACAGTTTAACGAGAACCAATACCGCACACCCTCGGTCCCTACGCAGACTGATCCAAGTGGTCACTCTCCCGCACACTGACTGTAGCCAGTGATGCTTGACTTCGGTGATCTGCCGGGAACCGTGTCTTAAAGATCAGTCCACTGCGAGATAACTTTTAATCTTCGTTTACCCTAGTGGGGTGGGTCAGGATTCAACTTATCTTGGGGCCTCCCTGGCCGAGCGGTATCGCCGGTCCAAACGCTCTGTTAAGCGTGGAGGTAGCGGGTTCGAATCCCGCCGTAACCCTGGATGTATTCTTTGTGATGTCTTTCTCTGAATTGTTCTATCTGTATTTTCTACTGGACAATGACTTATAAGCCTATATTGAGCACACAAGTCAGCAAATGTATGTAATTTCAATAAATTAAAAAAAATCAACTTATCTTTATGCTTTTAACTTACATTTACTTAGGTGTTTTTGAACAGTAAGCTTTATTAAACTTATTTAGCCTGTTTTATTAATAAATTTTAAGCTTCTTGCAAGGATTACTTTAGGTTTTAAATTATCATTAAACTGATTTAATAATTTTTCTTATTAAATTATTATTTTTAATAAAGATTTTTGGTTTTAAGCTTTCCTTAAACATATTTAGCCAGTTTCATAATAAATATTAAGCTTTTGTATAAGGTTACTTTCTTATACAAAAGCTTAATATTTAATTTAAAAATAAAAGCTTTCTCTAAAAGTAGATATTTTTTTAAATACATCTCTAAATTTAGTCATTTTTTTATGCATTTTCAACTTTTTAGTTGAAACATTTAATGATTTAGGCTTATAATTAGAAAACAATATTTTAGTACTAAATTAAAAGCGAAATGCTCCCAAAAGAACTAAAAAGCCAAATTCTAACCTGAACATGTTCGTCTCTCACGTGATACAACTCAATGTTAAAAGTCGCAAATGAGGCAATCTCGCAATCTCTGTTTTGATTTTTAATTATTTTTTCACAGGATTTACTTAAATGAAAATACATAAATAGGTAATTCAGTTTGCATTTCATTCGGAATTTTATTTATTTTTTACTGTGTACATAACTTTTAGTACAACATGCAGCTTTTTCTTTAAACCTATCTTTATAAAAATCAAAATTGCAGCAGAAACTACGTCTACTATATTTATGGTGTTAAGTATTTAGGGAAGTGGATTGAAAATTAAAGAATTTATTGAGTCCGTCTTTAGCAAATGCATTTAGGAGAGAGTTGTAAAAAATCAATCAGGTGCTTGGTATTGCAGGATTTGCTTCATTAACTCTTTTCAATACAGTTTAACACATGCAAAATATGCTGAAACAAATATCGAATCAATTAGAGCAAATAATTAGGTCAATGTAAGATTTATAAAAAAGAAATACTGAAATTTTATGGTAATAAATTTGGGATTCATTTTATGAGAAAAACCTATATTTTTTAAAGCATATTTAAGCATAAAAATGAGATATTAAGAAATTATGCATATAGGCAACTTACTTCTTATTAAAAAAAATTTACTAGCGTTCAAACCTTTTATCATGCAATACTTAAACTAGATAAATAATTTTTATAGGGTTATAATATTTGCAAAATGTTAAAGGTTTATGCTTTTAGAACCTGGAATAGGTTTTGGTAGCATGAATTATATACCTAGAGATTTAATAGGTAGCACGTTTTATGATATTTTATAATTTTAGTTTTTAGAGTAAAAACATTTAATGCGAATTATTTTTTCTATTTTAGTTTATATTAAATAAATCTAACATAAAAGTAAAAATTAACGCTTTCGTTTCAAATTTTCGTTTCAAATTTCGTTTCAAGTACATTAAACCTAAACTTACTTCTTCAGAAACGCAGTTTAAAAAAAGTGTTTAAACGTAAGTTCTTTTGAACTTCCTAAATTTGTCTAAATTTGCCTAAATTGAAAACTCCATTAAATGCAGAGAATTTGATATGAAGATTAGAATTTTAGTTTTTGCGAAAATAATTACAGACATTTTTGATTTTTGCTTGATTTTTAATTAATAATTTTCCAAAAGAAGTATGATTTTTATCCTTACCTTAATTTTATTAGGAATATTTTACAGATTTCTGAAATATAATGAAAATCACTATTTTTTCTTAAAAAAAAGGCTGCAGTAAATAATGAAAGTTACAACAAAAATAGAAGTAGTTATACTTAAATTTAATAAACTTAGTAGTTAAATTTATCACAAAAAATTTCACTTATATTTATACACTTTTAATTAATATTTAATTGACACTTCAATAAACTGATCAAAAAATTTACTTTACGTTAAAAGAAGATATAAACAGAAATTTAATGAAATTCATGATTTTCTAAAAGATGTCGCTTCTAAAAATGAATGAATAAACGAGTTAATTTACAACAGAAATACTGTTGAACCTTCGAATTATGCAATATAGAAATGAAAGACTCAATACCTAGAAATTGTATAGCGGTAGTGCGTAAAATATATATTGCAAAAAAATAGAAGTTCGTGACTTGCTAGACAGAGGTAATAACATGTTTTTGTCTTAATTGATTTCGGATGATAAGAAAATTCCATAATTTTTTTAATAGCTTAAAAACTGTATGCATAGTTTATTCGTTGAATCAAAACGGTTCATGTCATTACATCCCATTTATGTATATATTAAATGGAAAAAAATATTTGAGTCTTTCGAATTTTCTTTTTTTTTAATTATTGTAGTTCAGTAAGAGGAATATGAGAGGCTTGACCTTTGTCATTGATTAAGAAATTACCTCTAATTTAAAGTTAATATCTAAATAGTTCCGTTTTTAATTATTTTATTATTTTTTTACATTACTTAGTTTTTAGCATACTTCTTTGAGTTATTTTCTGTTAGCTACAATTTGGTTCAGGCCAATGAGCTTTGGGTCAGGTTTTCGCTGTCTGATAATAAAAGATAAGTCATTTTTCATATTATTTTCTCAACTTTTTACAAGATTGCTTTATACTTTAAACTTTCATTGAACTCATTTAGTTAGTTTTTCTATTGAATCATTTATTTTTACTGTAATTATTTTGAACTTAAAGCATTCATTAAAATAATTTTGTCAGTTCTCGTATTCAATTTTAGGTATTTTGCTTCGATTTTTTTATGCTTTAAACTTTCATTAAATTCATTAAGTCTTATTAAATTTTACTTTTTTTACTAGAGTTATTTTTGATTTTTAAGCTTTCTTTCATCCCATTTTGATCTAGCAGGACCTATACGTCACTGAAATTGTCAGAATTCTAAGAGAATTTATTCTATTTGAAGGAGGACTGTTTTCACATCAAGAAAAAGTTCTTTTATTCTTTTCAAAAATCAAGTATTAGCTAACAGAAGAAAATATTCATTTAGTCAAAAAAATCACTTTTATAATAGCAGTTTTTTTTCCGTCATGGTATAGAAAAAAATTAAGGCAATCGGTTTTCTCATTAAATTTCCATTTTTAATTACTAAGTTATTTTTGAAATTTAAGCTTTTTTTAAATACATTTTTCCAGTTTTCATTATAAATTTTATGCTTTTAGGTAAGATAACTTTATACTTTCTGAAACTATCATGAAAATGATTCAGTCCATTTTCTTATTAAATTTTTATTTTTATTAAAGTTTGTTTGGTTTTTAAGCTTTCCTTAAACATATTTAGCCAGGCTTCATATTAAATTTTAAGCTTTTTTCAATGATTACTTCATGCTTTCTTTAAATTGATTTAGTTCAATTTAGGTAATACATTTTCAAATTTTTACTTAAAACGAGTAATTATTTTAAGCTTATTATTAGAAAATGATATTTTTAGAGATAAATTAAAAGCGAAATGCTCTCAAAAGTGCTAAAAAGCCAAATTCTAACCAAAACATTATCACATTTCACACGATACAAATTAATATTTAAAATCACTAATTTGTAATTAAATAATTTATTTTAGTTTTTTAATATTGATATAATTTATCAGTGTGGTATATCTGAATTTTTTTTCGATGATTTATAAAAACTTCAAAATGCAGTAAATTTTTTTATTAACTTAAATGTATTAAGGGCGATAAAAGAAATGTTGTTTCTGAAGTTAACATCTGATTTTCATCTTTTGAATATCTTTTTTAACGTTATCATCATTTCATGTAAACAAAATTTATGACACTCATAGTTTTTGATGATAATCACAATTACTGAATCTATCTGTTTAATAAAAAACATTAAATTATTAAAACAATAAATTATTGAAAACACATCAAAATATTAAATATATAATTGTGATAAAAATTATAACTGGGTTTTCGTTTACATAGTACACTGAGCAATAAATATGTCTGAAACTACCAGAATATGATAAAATCTATAGTGTTTTTAGCTCTATGAGAACACCATGAAGCACGATACTTTTGCCGAAGCGCTTTGGTTATCTTTTTTAGTAAAATTAACATTAAAATAAGGTTTTTTTACCATTTTGTTACGAAGTATGTGTGATAAATCTCAATAATTTTATCGTGATAACTCAGAATATGGCATAAAAACCATTTATTCGGAAAAATTTACTTTTCAGATTCTTAATTCTGTAGTAATAAGGACTCCAATTGTGAAAACCAGCGTTTCCGGAAAAACCGTTACTATAGGAATAGAAAAATTACCAAATAAATAGTTTAAATACCGTTTTATTTTTATTTTCAGAGTTTTTTTTTCAGAAAAGACATTACAAGTATGGTAATTTAACTAAAATAATTTCTCTGTGTTCATACATATATCCTTCTTAAGGGTTAGAAAAAAAAGGTTTTTCAATAAGAAATAAGAATAACAATATTACATTTATTAGGACAATAAAATAGTTGCCAAACCCATGAAAGCAAATCAGAAATACAATTCACTGTAACATTGTATCCTGAAATTTACCGACACTTTTTTCTGATTTTAATACATATTTTCACTTTATTAAAGGTTAAGTTCCATTCTAGAGTTCCATTGGCTGTCGTTGGTCTAAAATAAAATGCAAGCTCTTACTTGCTTAAAAATTTGTTATTGGAATTTAAAAAAAATCAAAACTCAAGCTTTTCCTTATTTAAAAAAATGCCGAACAGAAAAGCGGGTAGTTAAAAACCGGTAGATTGGAAAATTGCAAACGAGTATTAAATTTGCTGTGGCGTTTTTAAAGAATGGCTTCGTCATATACTTCTATTCTTTCTTCAGAGAATATTAAATTCCTTCAACGAGATGAATATCATTTAGAATCTTCGCATCTGAAAAGGCTTTTTTCCTTTTTTTTAACCTTGATAACGAAGATATTTCAGGAAATGCACAAGTCTCTTTGGAAATTCTACTTTTCAGTTATGGTAAGTAACTAGTCAGTGTATATACACATAACACAATAATTCTGCCGATGAAGTCATAATTCCATATTGAAAATAATTTATTTGAGAATGTTAGCTCCTTTTTTTATCAAACGAAGTTAAATAGTAAATTGCATTCAAGAGAAAAAGTTTAAGTACAATAAGCATAATGCAGCTATAAGTATAATAAGCATAATGCTTAAAAAATAATGCATTTTAAAAGAAAAAATTTTATTTCAAAAATAATTTTAAAAATTTGTTCTTGTTTTATGAAAATCTTATTCTTTATTCTTGGTTAATTTTTCCTTCTTAGCTTAAATAGTTGAACCGCGATGGCTCAATGGTTAAGGTACTGAACCGTTATTGTGAAGAATAAGGGTTTGGTCAGAAGGCTTGAAGCCTACCCAGTCTCTGGTAGATGGGTACCAGCTTGTCTTGGAAATAAAGGCGGCCTGTGCGCAGTGCTTACCTCATCACCACAATCAATCCATTGGTCACGAAATAGTGAAAGCTTACCCTCCATGACCAACCTAAGTCACAGCGGGCTGTTGCAAGAATGCTTTACTTCACGTCGCTAAACTTTTTAACTAAAAATTTCAACTATATGCTAAATTGTAGGTTTTGTAATCTAGCATTGTAATTATATTGTTCATTTAGAAACAGAGCTGTAAAAATAGATAGATTTGAAGATAGGTTTTCAACGATCTTTGCTTGATTTGTCACGTTAATTTAATTGTTTCTTACAATTATATTCTAGGAAAAGCTAACAAATTATAGTCTTAAATACACAATTATTGCTGCTTCCATCTGTCACTGATAGATATTTTTGTTGGCTAAATTGAATGCAGTACAAAGTTATCTTGTTTCTATTAATCAGTAATGGTAGGCCTAAAAGAGTTTATAACTATAAAAATAGCATAATTATAGTTCATTAACTCAAACAATAAATTAGAACTTACTTATTTAAATAAAATATATGAATATTTTATTGTAAATTGTTATCAAAAACTTTTAATATCTAAAATGATACAGAACAATGAACAGATCTTAAGAAATAAAGATTTGTTATTTATTAACTCAATTTTCTTAGTGTTAATTTATTATAAAATATTATATGACAGCTAATGGCATAGTTGTCATATACAAATATATTTCCTATAGCATGGAAAATCAATCCATTTTAAATTAATTTAGAGGAGTTTATCTAGTTTAGCATATTCTTTCTGATATTGAGATTGTTCCTATACTGTTAGAATTTTAATGATCAGCAGCAGTCTGTCCATCCAATTATCCATAAAGATTATGGTAAAGAATATTTCTTACCACCTTTTCGGTTTTTAAACCGTTTGCAACTAAAATGGTTAAAAAACCATTCATACAAAATTCATACGACTTTTCCACCATTTAAAAAAAGCATGGTTTCAAAACTGTAATAATGAAATTCCATTGGACATTAGAGCTAGGCTTTTTGTTAGATACCGGACATTGGAGTTAGAATGTGGCTGAGTTGTGTTTTTTCAAATGAACCGTGGAAACTGGCTTAATTAGTTACCTGGTTGTTTGATCCATCGTAAGAGATGGGAAATAAAAGATTTTTTGTGTTAAGGTTTATGGTGCTGCAATCTATGTGTGAATTAAAGTAGTGTATTCTAATAGTCCAGGGTCACAAATTGCGGAGTTCATAACTCTGGAAACTCTTAATTCATTGGAGGGACCGAGGGAAATATTTGCTGTCAACGTTGGTTCAGAAAATCCCGCTCTGTCGGTTATGAGATTGACAGATTAGTTCATTCGGCTCTGCACCCAGCTCGAGGAACTAACTGGCTTTATTTGGTGGGCCTTGTTGGTGCGATGAAATCTGTTCGTTTAACCGTAATAGGCGATGGCTGTTAATAAACGGTTTTTCTTGCAATTGACAGTTTGAATACCATCTTGTTTATGTTTATTTGAATATGGTAAAATAACAGTGAACTGCAATGAATACTTTTTCCGTGAAATTTCTAACAGTGATGGTTAACGGGGTATTTCGAGATAGGGGGAAATTAATTTAACTATTATATATAATATTAAAAATTTATCTTAAGTATCTTTTTTTCGTCATGTTGTAAATGCTGTTGAACTTTGCTAACTTAAATACGTCAACTTAAATTTCTTTTAAAATGAACTCGAATACCATTACCCATAGAAAAAATTTTACTTTTAATGTGAATAGTAATTTTTTTCTCCTATGACGCGTAAGAAAACTGATCAATCAGAGTACTATATCAATAAAAGTAGGTGTTTTGAATTTTTTGTTATTGTATTGATAATAGCAAAATAACAGCAGTCAAATGAAAGAGTTGTATGAACTTAAACAATTGACTTGGAATTACAGAAAACATAAGCCTTTTTGTACTGTAATATGAATGGAATTTTCTTTCACTTGAACCTTAGGAGTGTGAATGTAATGAACCATGTTTTCCTGAGAATTGACCACCCATATTGATCCTTTATTCAATGTGGATAGTCATTTCTCTCACACTCTCATATGTTATTCTAAGAAACTGATATGCTGGATTGCATTTCTACAGGTAAAGACGCGTGAAGCTAAAAAAAATTCTTAAATTTCAACAGTGAATACTATGGTTTGTTGTCCTCTGATGTATGCTTTCGAAGTAATCAATCATTTTGAACCCGAAATAAAAGTTTGATTCATTTTTTTTTGGATATTGTTGACAAGTTTGAAGATTTTTCGAAAGCATGTAGTAATGAGAAACCAAAACTATAAGCTGTTACCAAATATCTTGTTAATAATCCTTAATAATTTGTGCGATAAATCGATTTACTCCTTTAGTTAGTTACTCTTAATACTCCTGCAGAATTAAAAAAAATAGAGCACCAAAAGTAAGTACTCTTTTTGTATTTCGTCTGAGCAATAATATATATATTTTTCCTTTCCTTAATATACGATGAAAAAAATATCTGATATAATTACTGTACTGTATGGTAATGGCATTTTTGTTTTTAAAAAAAGTCTTCTTTCTGGTTAATAAAGCCAAAATATGCAGTATTTAAGCCATTCAGTTGATAATATCTCCATTCATATGGTAATGGTCAACCATAAATTCTTGCATTAAAAATCGTAATTCTTATTATCACTCATTTAGTAAAAAGTACATAACTGAAAAGTAGATTGAAGCGAATAAATAGTTTTATGTCATACTCTAAGCATCATGATAAAATTGCCAAACTAAATCATATTTGCCACATTTTATCACACGTTATAAAACCTTTTTTATTGTTAATTTCACTGAAATCATTTCCAAAGCATTTTGTTAAAAATATCGAGATCTTTTGTGTTCCCTTAGATCCAGAAACACTGTAAACTTTATTATATTCTGGTATTTTTGACCACACTTTTTTCCTCGGTGTAACTTTATTTTAATTTTTTAAAGTAATTGGTTGTATTTATTATAAGATGCTTAAAAGTTTTCATTAGAGGTTATTAATATAAAGCGCAAAATGAAAATATATATTGAAATAAAATATCAATATTAATTTACATATTTATAACAGAGTTTTAAGATTGGAAAACGTAAATAGATAACAGATGTAGATAATGGAAAAGGTCTGTGTATTTACAATTTTCATCGAAAAAATTTTTGAACTGATAACATGAACTACTTCTAATGTGAACAAATTTTCTACCCCTTTCGAGTTGGAGTAAACGAGGTTTGACTGTATTGTGCCGCATGTTTTTTCTTTTAAAATATTCACTGGAACTCTCTAATAGTAATTTTGCTTCAAATATTAAATAATTCATATGAACATTTTGGTTTGCGTCTGAAATTTCGTAAATAGCAAAAAAATATTATATTCATTATTGAACAACAAAACGTCATAATGCGTAATTTTATTTTTTCACTCTTTTTCGAAGTTAAAAAATATCATGCATTTTTTGAAGCTCTCAATTCAAGCTTTTATATCTTTAAGTTCAATATGTTAAACAAGTTTCATAATTTTTTTTATCTATAGTATTCTCTGCTCTTTTTAGAATTTTGAGTGTTCAGAAGATTTGAAGGCCAATCCAGAAAGATTAATTTCTTTTTGTAGCCACATCAAGAATGTATAGTTGTAGTTTTCATTTTTATATGGTTTAAGTAATGATAGTTTTCCTCGTAATGAAAAAGAAATATTTTGCTTTTTATTTAAATATTCAAGCTATTTTGTTAAAACCTCTTATACTTGTTTCCATTTCATTGCTTATTGTTCCCACATTTTTTGATGGAAAGTTCTGATGTATGGTTTTATCTAGTAGTATATTTCTTTAACATTGATTATATATTTAGCAGTCACCGCTTACAGTGATCCCATGTTTTCAGCCCTTACCTGCTCAGAGAATCAATTTGAAGTTTCAAAGGAGTAGAAGACCCCTCCATGCACCACTGGTGTGTGGGCAAAGAGCGGAACTCTTCGTTTGTTCGCAACTGTGACAGAGCCTCTGAACGTTAGTTTCAAGATTGACAAATGGATACACAAAGTGTCTCTCGTGCTTCGCTGTCTGCTCTAAATGTCAAGCTCAGCAGGCCTTTGCAGAACTTTGCAGAAAATTTCTCAATTCTGACATCTCAGTCTTGGTAACGAAATTAAGCTATTATCTTTGCTGAGGTAAGTTTTTAATGACTTTTAGAACTTTGAGCCTAATATGCACCTTGTGTCCCCTTTGCGCACTTCTGTGCAAACAGCAGATCCTGTTCTAAGTTCTGTTATAGATTTATTTAGAGGATGAATTGATAACTTATGTATGACAAATATTATCCAGTCTACTACAGGTGAATCGAAGATTGGTTCTGGAAAAGGAAACAATGGAAAACTGTTAAAGTTTCATTGATAAAGATTTTCCACTAAGTATGAAAAGAACAGTTTTAACCAGATTGCATAAGAACCTCTTCAAGTCCCTGATTTTTAAAAATGGTTACTTTACATGGTGAACTTTAAGCTCAATGTGCACCTTGTATCACTTGTACTTACCTATGTGCTAACAGCAGATCCTGTTTTATGTTCTGGTAAAGACTTATTTTATAACCGTCGTTAAACAGACACACCTGTTAAACACACCTGTATATTTGTGATTTAACTTTCAATTTATTTAAAAAATTCCATATTGAAAAGTAAAATATTTCCTTTTAAAAAATACACTATCAACTAATCTTTTTATCGTGAGTATTTCGTAATACTAACCTAAAGTCATTTGTAACTTTCATAATAATCTCTTTAGGTTTATCTTTATGTAATTATAATGTAAATATTATGCATATATAATTAGGAAAAAGTGTTTTTATTAGAAATTAAATCAATAATTAAAATAGTATTTGTGTGTATTTTCAGCAGAAAAAGCTACTTTTAGAAAATACCTCTCATTGCGTGAAATTATGAAAATGTTTTTTCTTTCTTTTTTTACAGCAGAAAATCTTAAATTCCATGATGGGTAAGTATTAATCATCCCCTGAGTTTTAATGCAATAATTATTTCTATGAATGTCAACTGTTCAGCTATTCGTTGATAAATTTCATGATAAATGTTTGAACTGAGCACCATCGTTATCAAATTCGTTTCAGTCAAAAGAACAAATCAAAATGATAAGGTTAAACTTCTTTAAGAAGAGTGGCAAAGCTTAAATTTCACTCAACTATAAAGTACTTGAATTATTGTATTATTGTACTTGAATTAAGTATTTTCTATAAAGTCAATGGCAATAAAATTTTTGAAATCCTGTAGATAATAGTCTTCTTTCTCCTTTGTTAAATATAGCAAACACCATGCATATATTAGTTAATCATTTTGGCATATTAATTGAACATTAAGTAAAAATGCATTTGATTTCTTAAAAATTCTATTACTTTAAAATTGAGAGAAAATTTATTCTTCATTACCACAAAACTAACGAAACAAGTTAGGAGTCATATCACACATCTTAAAGAACGATAGTTGCTGTGTGGAGAAGAAGTTTGTCAGTATAAGATGAGCAATTCCATCAGAACGGATGTAACATTTGCAGGCTTTAAATTCGGAAAATTTTTCAAAAAAAAACCTAGCTTAAATATTTGTGTTTTTTTTCTTAAATAACTGTTGTGCACTTATTCCAATTTTTACTATCGTTATTACAACATTTTTTTAAAAGAAACATAACACATAAAGGAAACAAAAAGAAGCAAAAGAAACAACATTTTTTTAAAAATGCTGTTAAGAACACAACATATACATCTACAACAGTCAATTTTTAAGTTTTTGAAAAATATTAAAAATTATTACAAGTGTAAATCGTCCAAAAATTTATTAAAACAATTTGATTTTTTTATCTAAGTTATGTGCACTTAAATTCTTCAGATGTTACGACCATCATGAGGGTATTGCCCAACTGTACTATAAATAGAATATTAGCTTGTAAATGGAAAACATCAGTTCGTAAAACGTTAAACATACGTTTGTAAAACGAAAAATATCAGTAATAAAAACGGAAATCATCAACTTGTGAAACATAAAATGTACGTATTGAAAACTAAAAACACTACTTTTGTGAAATAACAAAGAATGTGGTTACCTCTGCTGCCAGTGCATTCTCCGTATTTAAGAGATTTCAAAGTAAAATTTACCGCCCTAGTAATAGTCAATGTTCATTATAGATTTTTCTTGTCTTCCCTGCAGTTTTTAAAAATGTATTTTAAAACATGCATTTTAAAATATGTTATATTAATGTAACAATTATACTAAGTTGTCTAATACTTTTACATCATTGCTTTTTAATTATTCTTAATTAACAAAGTAGATACAAAGTAGATTTAAGGAAAAGATTTAAATAATAGTTTTTCCCCTTTTTGTTTTAATAATCCAATCTATTTGCTTTCATAGAAGACATTTTTATATCAGTATTTATATCAGTAATAAATTAAAACAAATTAGAAATATGTTTCCAATTGAAGTACAAAGCTTACTATAGCTTTTTTCTACATTACCTGTAATTTTTTAAAAATGTATTTAAATATATTTTGACTCTAAACTAAATATCAAACAACTTTTTTATCATTCGCTTTTTTACAATTTTTAATTAAAAAAAGTATGTATATCTTTAACATGAGCCTTTATTTGGCCATTCAGTCTGTTTTTGACTTTTCAGAAATATTTTTGTGTCAGTTGTAACAATTATAATGTGAAATTATTAATGTATTGTATTTATTATACATGAAGTTGCCTTTAGCTTTTACTGCATTTTTTGTTTCAAAAATGTTCATAAAAATAGTTTAATTTAATTTAACAATTAACCTAATTTTTTGAGCATTTTTTATTTATTTTTTTAACTGTTTTTAAGTAACAAAACATGCATAACGAAAATTAAATATAAATTTAATTTTTTATGCTTGCTTAGGACATTTAATAAAATTTAGAAGTCTTTTGTTGGTTATCTCATGGAAAAAATCATCGTACTCTATGGTAATTACATTTTTGGTGAAAAGAAAACATAATTCTTGTTAATAAAATCAAAATATGAGGTATTTAAACTATTTATTTCGTAATATTTTTGATCATAAGGTAACAGTTTGCTATATATTCTGGTCTTCAAAATTATCCCTCACATTTCTTATAACAATACATTTAGTAACATATACAAAACTTAAATGCAAATTTAACCGAATAAATAGTATTTATGCCATGCTCTAAAGCAGGGTTTCTTAACCTGTGGTTCATGAACCCCTAAGGGGTCCATGAGTTATATTTCGGGGGCCCGCTGACTACTCCTAATTTTTAAAACGTTTGGAAGCCTACCCATTGCTTGTAAAGCGAGTTATGGCAGCTATAATTTCGTTTGCTACAGTGTATCTTTGCGAAGCGGGATTTCCCACAATTGTAAAAACATTACATCAAAATCGATTGAATGTTGAACATGATATGCACGTTTGCTTTGTTGAACATGATATGCCGTTTGTAATACTTAAATATTTTCATGCCCGTTTGCTTTGTTGGAAACCATTCCCAAATTCAATTTGTTAAGTAAGGAAAAGCAGCAGCAACCTTCACATTAAAAATTTTAATTTTAAAAATTTTGTATACTATTAAAATAATAAAATTAAATGTTTTCTAATAATTGACGTCTTTTGCAATTATTTTTTTACAGGGTGTGGTCCGTGACTTCTTAAAATTTTTTAAAAGGGGTCCATTACATCAAAAAGGTTAAGGAACACTGCTCTAAAGTGTCATGGTAGAATTGCCAAAATTTTCCACATTTGCAAACTTTTATCACATATTATAAAATCAAATGTTTTGTTAATTTTACCAAAATCATTACCAAAATGCTTCTGTAAAAATTATCGAGCGTTTTGGTGTTACCATAGAGCCAGAAACGCTTTAAATTTTACCATATTCTGTTAGTTTTGATCGTACTTTTTCTCGCAGTTCGTAACTATTGTTATATAAATTTATGAAAGTCTTTATCAAAGTGGCAGTTCCATGCAATTTCAAAAACAATACAAACATAACTACAAAAGTAATTTGTTTATAGGTGTAAACGGATTCCTCTTCCTTATTACGAGCAAAAACTCACTGCTTGTATGTCAAACATTTGAAACATGGTTTTTGTTACTTAATTCTAACATATGTTCGATCTTCTCTTACATCTTTTTCGCTAATAAAAGTGGCTAGTAAAAAATGAAAAGCAAATCTTGAAATTGTGACCTCTCAAATGTGCATATGATTAATGGTTGAAACAAGATTCTTAAAGATCGAAATAAGTTATAATGTAACTTTGCTATTAGTAATTGTGTTACTGTAAATTAATGCAATAAATATGAGCAAATCTTTTCCAATTCATTATACATTGAAACATCATGTCAAAGCTCATGAAGTTTGAACTACAGAAGACAGTGTAATCATCTACCCAAGTTAGAGTGAAACCACACATTCATAATTGAAAGTTCATTAAACCTCTTAGAAAGCTTAAAGCAATGGATCAAATTTCTATTCATACTGTTAAATCAAATCTGAACTACACTGTTAAATGAAATGTTGGAATTTTCCAAATTTATGGCTTTCCACTTTTTAAGAACTTAAACTTTTAGCGCCAATTAGTTTTATTATAGTAATATGAGCCCTGATCTTTTAAAGGTTTTATCTTTATAGTTAAAAAATAAAAAGATCATTTTTCATGGTCATTGTTCTAGTTTAAATAATCTCAATTCCACAGAGATAAAATAAATTCTGGTAAACTTACCAGACTGTATGGTATTGACATTCCTGATTAAAAAAAAATCATAATTCTTGTTAATGAAGCCAAACTATACGGTATTCAAACCACTCACTAGTTAGTTTTTTCGTTCATATGGTAACGATTTACCGGAAATTCTGGTTTTCAAGATTAGAATTTTTATTACCAGACATTTAGTAAAAATTACTCAACTGAAAAGTATATTTAACCGAATAAATGGTCTTTTATGCCATGGTCTAAGGAATCAAAGAAACTGCAAAATTTTACCATATTTATAAAATTTTATCACTTATTGTAAAACAATATTTTATATTAATTTGACAAAAATCTTTACCAAAGCTCTTTAAAAACTACCGACCTATTTTGAAGTTCCCATAGAGTGTGTGTGTGTGTGTTTCGTTAGCTCTTTTCAATATTTAGGATTGTCACATATTTGGAAACTTCACAAAAATTAAAAAGTAAAGAAATAAATTATTATTTCGTTAACTATTAAATATTTGTTTCCCTAATAGTTTTTCTATTTTCCGCCTAGTTTTTCTTCTTTGGCTACTCTGCGGCGAATTTAAGACTGGGTTTAATAAAATTAAGAATATTTCAGGAAAGCAAATGCGTCAGGTCACAATTGTTCAAAATAGAGAGTGAATAAAATGCAAGGTGTTTGCTAATGACTGCACTTAATATATATTTTAAAACTTTTTGTCAGATATATAGACAAAAAAAACGCATACACGTAAGTAGACACAAATTAATATTTATTTTAAACAGAAAAAAAATGCAATCAAAGTCTTATGAACCACTAGTGATGGAAGCGAGGCCAAAAATATCAAAACATGTTTGATTATCTAACGAAAAATATCAGAGTTAAATTGAAATTATTAAAAACTCCTCTAAGTTTTTTTCAGTCAATCAAGATGTTTTCTATATCGCCTTCGTCAAATTTTTGAAAAGAGTCGAGCTTCGTCAGATTTTTAAAAAGAGTGTTTTTCTCGTTCCTCTCATAATTTAATACCCATATTTTCCATACTTTTTTGTGTAATTTTATACAGAATTTCTATACATATTATTAGTCTCTCTTTGATTCTGTGACTTAAAATATTAATTCATAAATTAACTATTGTATTTAAGGTGAAGCTCTCGAATCATTAAATTTGTATCTTTGCACGTGAAAATCTGATTATTTAGTTAAAAGCTAATCAGGTTGATGTTTTTTCTTTTACCATATGTTCAAAAAGTAAATAGTTAAATTAGAAAGAATAGCGTGTCTACAGTTACTTATGATATAAATTAATTAAATTAGTTACAATTTAAGTGGGTATCAAAGGATTTGGTGTTGTGCTTAAGACTCCGGACTTACAACTCTTGGCTCTTTATTCATACAACTTTAAAAAGAAATATTATTTTAATATAAATATTAAAACAGTGATTAATTGAAAACATAAGGTTGTTGTACTGTAAAAATAATTTTATTTCTTATTGTAATCAAATAAAAATAAAAATGCACTGGCCAGAAATTCTTGCACACCGCTGCAACCGAAGCAGTTAATTGTGTTCATCCAGTTGTATTAGAGCGAGGTGGTTTTTTTACGATTTGTTTTTCAAATTCCACCTCATTGTCATTTATATTATTTTTTAGTTTTATGGGCGAAATTGAATCAAAACAGAATCATCGGTATTATCTAAACTATCCAATAAAAGAAGGCTTATCTTCTTTTTCATCTTGACTTTGATTAATTACAAAGGGTCTTAGACATCAGATTCATCTTCCATAGAAAATAAAGAGTCATCAACTCTACTTGGAATCGATGAAGTTTTTGGGCATCTTATTGCCCTTGACAAATTCACTCTGTTGTAAAAATAAACAATTCTACCATTCGATGAACCTAATCATACATTCAATACCAACTTTTTTTTAGCAAATTGTTTATAACAGAGCAATTCTGATTGGTTGAGCATAAACCAATAGCTTAATTTCTGTAAACGTCATTCCCTTGTACTTTTTCGAACTATTCAAAAGGTGCTCTTCTAGTCTTAGTTTGATATTCGATATTTAATTTTTCTTCCTTAGTGCGAAGATTTAAGAAATAAGTGCATCTGAGAACGAAACAAAATAATTAAAAATTGTTATCAATGCCACTAATTTGGATTTTTTTACCCCATATATATTAAACTCCATATGTTTTAACACCACAACTCAATTGTAATTGGTGATTATATTTTGTTCTTATTTTTTATGTCTGCAAATTTGAAGTTATTTAAGATTATTCAAGATTTTATGAAAAATTAGCTAAAACATATCGATATGCAAATAACTTACAAATAGATCAATGGTTCCCTTCTCAGAAAGAGCAAGAATGCCTATTGTCTGATATTTAAAGCAAAATTTAAATTTTATATAAATGGGTTATAAATCTTAATAAATCTTACAGGATACATAAAAACTGTACTTTAAGTGAAAAAAAATTATTAATAAGAATTTGTCTACAAATAGTTACCGCTCCTGTCCTTCAAATTTCCAGCCCGACAGTTTGTAAAAAAAAAACGAATTAAATAATTTTAACAAATAATATTTTTGATTATGAATGCATTTGAAATGCTGTACTTAATTCAAAAAATTACGTTATTTACTTACTTTTGTTATTTACTGAATGAGTTCAATGATTTTATCTGTTCGTTTCATTTTGTATAGTAAATATGTGATCGTCTAATTATGTCTTACCTTTTAACACATTTCCACACACAAAGGACATAATATGGTATCAGATGTTAAACCTCCTTGGCAAACTTAACTTTAAAAGTGGAATGAAATGAACTTTTTTTTCCCCAAAATGAATATTGAGAAGCTAAAAGGAAACTGAAACTCATCTCCTCTACGCTGCTGGACGTCTGATGATAACCACATTCATTATAACTTCAACCTTAGCTACATCAGACAAACTGGAAGAGTGCTTTAAGATTTAAACTTAAGAAACACGATAGGTATGTTCGTTATCAAGAATGCGAGAAATCATCAATTGATACTCATTGTTAGAAATCTTGGGCATAAATTCAATTTTGAAAATGCCAAAATTAGTTCCTCCCCAGTCACATAAGCTCATCTTGATGCCCTGGAATCTAATTTTATTCATAAGATCCCTTGCTAATTCCTTTGTCAACGACATAAGTGTCTCACCACCTCTCCATCGCTAGTGGAAATGCATTTTACCCTGATTTACTCCTCTCGGCCACTGTGATTTTTCTTGTTCTGTTTTTGTCTCACGACTACTGTAGGTTTTTTTCTAGTTTGTTTCTCCCCTTTATTTTTCCATTTTTCGTTGGTAACTTTACGTTTTATGTTTCAAATCCCTTCTGTTTCTTCTCATTCACGTCTGGCAAGTCTTGAAAATGGGTGCCTATTTTTAAGCACTTGAAATATGCTGACTGGCATTTCCAAATTTTATATTTTTATCGCGTATGAAATTTCTAATTTAAGTTAAAGATCAGACAGTATGAATCGGATAGAAATCCTTCCAAAGCATGAAAATTTTAGAGAGCTGACTTAAGTACTTTTCTGGAAGCTGCCGGATATGTAAGTCAGTCCTAAAAAACAAAAACATCAGTAATCCGCCATGTTCGTGTGATAAGCTGAAATCTCTTTTGATATGAACCCAAAGGAAGGAGATATTCTGTAATTTAAAAAACAAGATACAGGGGGTGGACAAAATAATGGAAACGCTTCTTTACTAATACATTTTTTTTTATATATTTCTCAAGAAATGCTTAAAAAATCATTTTATAACTTCAGATCATGCGATTTCTCATACATATCAGTGAATCTTTTGGAGGTTTGAGGGACTAACAATAAGTTGTAAACAGAAAATAGTGTTTTTGAAAACCCTAGGCTAAATAATATAACGATAAATTTGTAACTTGTAGGAATTATTTTTGCTATTATGTGCAATAGTAGCAGAAAATTTCGTAAGTCTAGCTTAAATAATTATGGAAATATGAACATTTTTATAAAAAACTAAATCTTTTTGTCTTCCTTTTTTTTGTTATAACTTTAAAAATTGTCAATAAAATTAAACGAAATCTTTAAAGCAATTTAAACTTAGTTACAAAATTATTGCTTCAAAGTTTAAGAAAAATTCGTTTAAAACTGCGCAAGATATTAAAGATAAAAGATATTTTATACTCGGAGGTAATTATTTTATATTGCGCATATATATATATATATATATATATATATATATATATATATATATATATATATATATATATATATATATATATATATATATATATATATATATATACAAAATCTAGTTTCTAAAAATTTCATTAAAATCACGTAAATCGCAAATTATCACAATACTTAATTTATCACAAAATTGACGCCTTGAGTCCGAACATGAACTCAAATATAAGGATTTGCTGAATGAATTTTGATGAAAGACGGATTTCTAGAAGATAACTCGACTTCCGATACTTTACCTCCATTAATAATTTAAAATTTACAGTAAAAAAAAGTACGTTCACAGAAGGTTGGTATAAGCTTTTTGTAGTCCGTGGATCGAGTTTCAGACAGAAAGTAAAAGTTTATTAACAAAAAGCAAACAAACACATACAAATTTAAAAAGAACGCCATCTGGCGGTATAAAAAAGAAAAAGACTTCGTAGCTATCCTTCCCAGGGAATGACAACAATCTCCCCCTGCGAGAAGGATTTTACTTTTTACCACATATAACAATATACACACAAAAAATATTAATTCTCTTAACATAAATTTCAAATTAAACTTATTTTTTCCAAAGAAAAAATTAACTTCTCAAAAGTTACAGCTTTAGTTAAAAAATCAGAAATATTATCATTAGTATTCTTATACACAGTTTTTAAAATTTTATCTTCAATCATATCCCTTACAAAATGAAATTTAAGGTTTACATGCCTGGTTTTGTTAGAAGATTTACCATTATTCAACCAGTCAATAGCTGCTTGGCTATCAGAAAACATAGTAACAGGAGCATCAATAAATTTTTTACAGTTCAGTTCATTTAACATATTTATTATCCAAGTAAGTTCTCGAGCTGTGTCAGCTGCAGCAAATAATTCAGCTTCACATGTTGAAAGTCCTACACATCTTTGTTTTCTACTTTTCCATGTTATAAGAGAATTACCTATCATAATTACACAACCTGAAAAAGATTTTCCTCCTTCTGCATTGCCCCAACTTGCATCCGCACTACAGCTTAAAAAACCAAATTCTTTACTATAAAACAAGACTCTATCTTTTGAACCGTTCAAATATTTCGAAACTCTTTTGGCCAAAACATAATGCCTTTTTTCAGGACGTTTATTAAATTGTGATAAATAACTAGTTACAAAAGCAATATCTGGTCGGGTTCTATTTGCTAAATATAAAAGTTCACCGACGATTTCCTGATAATCAGTCTGATCTACTAAATCATCAGTAGGATTAAAACATCTATCTTCACCTTTAGTTATGGGAATATTTGTTTTCTTACATTTTTCCAAACCATATTTTTTCATTAAAGTTTCAATGTAATGAGTTTGAGATAGACCAATTCCGTTTTCTTTTTGTGAAATCTCAATGCCTAAAAATTTTGAATCATTAGTTGTTTCTTTTAATTCAAATGTTTGATTAAGTTTTGAAATAATTTCTTTGTATAATTTCGAATTATTAGAAAATATTGCCAAATCATCTACGTATACACAAATTGCGAAAAAATCATTATCATTAATTTTAGTAAATACGCAATTGTCAGATGCAAGTTGAGTGAGACCAATCTTTTTAAGTTCATTTTTTAACTTTATATGCCAATTTCTACCAGATTGAGGAAGACCATAAATACTTTTATTTAATTTACACACTTTATTTTTACCATATTTATCTTCAAAGCCTGGAGGTAGTTCCATATACAGAGTTTCATCAATATCACCATATAAATATGCAGTTTTAATGTCAAAAAATTTAACAAATAAATCCAATTTTGCTGCTAAAGCAATTAATAACCTAAATGATTCAATATTTACCACAGGTGAATATGATTCAGAATAATCAACATTTTTAATTTGATTAAATCCAGCTGCAACCAGTCGCGCTTTGTAAATTTTGTTATTATTGTCATTTTTAAATGTATACACCCATTTACTTTTTATTATTTTTTCCTTCTTAGGCCTCTCAATTAATTCGAAAACCTTATGTTTCTCCATCGAAAGAAGTTCGTTTTCCATTGCGGTTTTCCACTCTGAATATTTATTACTATTTATCGCCTGGTCATAATTTTGAGGAATAGATGATCCTTTCAAGGTTAAGTTCGCGTTTGCGGATATTTTATTTTTAATTCTTTCAGAACGTCTTAATGCAGGAGTATTTTGATTATTTTCATTTTGTGAATCAGCACTTTCTTGAGAAGATTTATGAGAAAAAGAATGTTCACTTCTTGATTCAGTTGGAGGGCAGTTTTGGGTTTCAGTTTCGATCTGTGGTAGAGGCATATTAAACTGGGTCAAATCCTCAATGTTCCATATGCTACATTCATTTTTGTTTGTTAAAAATTTACTTCCCCTTAATGATTCGTTAAATTTAACAGATCGCTCTTCAATTACAATATTTTTATCAACATCATATATTCTATAAGCGCGCCTTTCTCTAGAATAACCGACGAAAATCCCACGTTTACCCGGAACATCAAATTTATTACGGAATTGTTTAGGTATATGAAAATAAACGACGCATCCAAATACTTTTAAGTAGTTAAGTTTAGGTTCTTTTCCTGACCATATTTCAATCGGAAGATTCTGTTTATTTTTACGCGGTGTAAGATTAGAAATGTGTGTGCTAAAATTTATTGCTTCAGCCCAAAATTTTAATGGTAATTCACTTTCATACAATAATGTTCTAGCCCTTTCTACTAATACTCTTATGGCTCGCTCAGCACGTCCATTTGACGAAGGATTATACGGTACTGTTTTTTCATGTATGATCCCATATTTTTCTAAAAAACTATCAATCTCGTTGTTAACAAATTCTAAACCGTTATCTGTTCTGAATCTTTTGATTTCCTTATTCATTAATTTTTCATACCTTTCTTTAAACATACAAAACATTTCAAATACTTCATTTTTATGTTTCAAAAAATAAGAAAAGTACATCCCAGAAAAATCATCCACTAGAACTAAAAAATATTTTGAATTTCCTAATGAATCACAATTTATAGGGCCTGCAAGGTCCGCATGAATTAACTCTAATACAGAATTACTTTGTGCAATATTAACTGATGGATGACTCTTATGAGTTACTTTACTTATATCACAAGATTCACAATGATAATTTTCAAAATCTTTAAAATTTATGCCAATAACATTTTGCATTTTAACCATGTATTGTGGATTTAAATGACATAGTCTTTTATGCCAAATATTATAAGTATCCAAATTACTTACTTCATTACATTGTAACTCATAATTATTTACATCGTTAAAATCAAATGTTTTAGGTGAAATGTTACTACACGGTTCCATTAAAATTTCAAAACGATTGTTTACTTTTACGGCTTTTAAAACACTGCGATTATCATTAGTTAAAATCAAAATATCATTACCATTAGATTCAATTTTATAACCTTTATCAATTAATTTAGATACTGAAATTAAATTGTTTCGTAAATCTGGTACATATATTACATCGTATATTGTTAGATTTTTACTGCAATTATCAACTGTTGTTGTAGCTTTTACAATGCCAATTCCTTTAGAAATTAAATTTGATTTCTTACCTGCTAATTGTATTATTCCATTAACATGATTTAAGTTTTCAAAAAAGTTTAAATCTTTTACCATGTGTGAAGTAGCACCAGAATCCAAAATGAAAACAGTTTTGTTTTTACCGGTAGCACTTGAATTTATTTGGTGTTGTTCTTGTTCTGCGGTAAGTGCAAAATTTTCACTAGAATGTTTATCTTGATTTTCAAATGCACAATGAGCGTTATTGTTTTTGATTTTGTTCATGCCCGATTTATAGTTCGAAAATGTTCTTTTTTCTTGAGATGTTTGGTTCTGATTTCCCTCGTTCTTGTTTCGGAAATAGCAGTCTTTAGCTAGGTGATTTGTTTTATGGCAGATGAAACATTTCTTCCTGCTTCTATTTTCATTTTTATGTTTTACTTGGAATGCTTCTGTTCGTCTAGGAATTTCATTTTTTAATTTTGATAAGTTGTTCTCTTCCTCCCGCAGTATTTCTAAAACTTCATCCATTTGTTTTTCACGTTGGGTTTTCAGGATTTCTTTTATTTTTGTAAACTGTCCTCGTAAACCTCTAACAGTGTAATAAACAAGTTCTCTTTCAGAAATTTCCAGTCCAAGTGATGAACATTTCGTTTTAAGTCCTCGTGATCTTGCAATATAGTCTGACACATTTTCATTTTCCTTCATTTCAAGATTTTTTATTTCGTTACTTGCATCGATTTTTCGATCTTCTGTTTTACCAGTAAATGTGCTTTGAATTTTTTCCCATAGGATTTTAGCATTAGTTTCGTTTGCGAACTGAAGACTTTGGTCATCAGAAAGCGATAGTTGTATGTATGCAACTGCGTCATCATTGCTTAGTGTCCATTGTTCTCGCAACTTTGGATCAACGGGGGCTTCTTCAGTTAGCACATTAGCAATTTTCTTAAGTGTCAGCAAAGCCTTGACTTTAATACTCCACTGATAAAAGTTCTCACTGTTCAGCAGTGGGATACTCGGCAGATCCCTGCTCATTTTGATTTTGGAATCTAAACGATGTAAATCACGGCGAAACTAAGTGAAACTTTTTACTGCGTCATAATTTTCAAAACCACAGCCGTGCTGCCAACTGTAGTCCGTGGATCGAGTTTCAGACAGAAAGTAAAAGTTTATTAACAAAAAGCAAACAAACACATACAAATTTAAAAAGAACGCCATCTGGCGGTATAAAAAAGAAAAAGACTTCGTAGCTATCCTTCCCAGGGAATGACAACACTTTTAATTTTCAAACACTGAAAGAATTTTTTTCAAAATATCAAAATGCAAGCAAATTAAGAGAAGAAAACACTCCTATAAGGAAAGCATTAGCTGCTGTCATGGAGAGGAAAAGTATAGCGTCCTCTTAAGAAAATAGTTGAAATTCGTCATTTTCGTGTCTATTCTATTAGAACAGAGTATTACAATCCTTTAATTTGAGGCCGTAATGGCTCAGTGGCTGTGGATAGAGCGTTCGCCTCCAGAAGAGGTGACTTAGTTTCGAATCCCAGCTGTGGCAGGTTCTTTCGAATTCTGCTCCTTGCTCGCACCGATCACAGTTCTGTAGTAAAATATTCTAAGAAGTAGACGAATCATGGGTAAGAATCCCCTTGCCGTCGGGCTAACCGTGGATTCGTTTCCTCACCCTGTAACGCAAATACGTATAAGTTCTATTAGAAAAGTCCACCGTGAAAGTTAGTTTCACCCAGAGCTTGATCCAGGTGTTCCCTTCTCTCCTGGGTTGGATTCAAAATTACAAGGCTATGGAGTTGATAGCCGTAAACTCAACATTGGGTCTGCTGTTCAACGAAGATTGTAAAATAAAATAAAATAAAATAAAAACTCTTTTAATTTGTCAGAAAATGGTTATTAAGTATTTTCGTAATTTTTGTCATTTAGACGCTGTTTCAAATATTAATGTAGTTGCATAATTTGAGCTAAAATTTGTTCTATGTTGGAAAATTTGAGCAGTGCACAAAAAAACGAAACATCCTGAATAACTTAATAATATAATTATTATTATTAATTATTTTATTAAAATTAATTGTTATTATTTTAATAATTATTATCGTAATTATTTTTGCATCAAATAATTATTGTTAATAATAATTTTTTTAATAATAATTTAGTAATAATGTTAATAATGATTAATAATACTGGTAATAATAATTAATAATAATGGTAATAATAATTAATAACAATGTTAATAATAATTTAGTTTTGCATTAAATAATTATAATTAAATAATAATTATTTTTTTGCATTAAAGGGTCCAAACTTTTGACTGCGCCCCGACTAAACTATTGGGAGCATATATTTCAAATTGCACCCTCCCATGTATTTTGTGGATAAGGAATCCAAATTCATCGAAAAAAATTTATGTTTATTGAGAGAAAGTACATTCATGTGTCTGCCTTCATAACTTAAAATATCGTCTGCACTAATCAATTAGCATATTTGAGGTCATCCCTGTTGACTCCAAGTGCTTGAAAATCCAGCCATTAGATTAAAAGTTATTCAGGTTGTTCCGTTTATTCAAGGTGTATTATTATTATTATTTTGCACACTATATGTTGATGAAATATTATTCAAAAAGAACGTATCTGAAACTTTAAAACATATTAATTTTACCATTGTGAAGATCATGTTTATCTCGTTTTCCTTTATTAGAACCATCTGTTTTGATGATTATTTCTCGTTCTTTAATTTTTTCTTCATTCTAAGATTACTTGTGCTATGTTTTCCAAGTGTATCTGTTTATGATATGCATATTTGCAATCTTCAGGGAAGCTATTTTTTTCTGCTTCTTAATGTATGGTCAACTTTTAAATAAACAATAGTCTGAATATGTTTTTTGACAATTTAATTTCTGAAAAAACTGAATTTTGTCTACTAATTATTATTGAATGTTATTGTTAATTTTGGACATAAATGTAGCATTTTAGAATGATATAATGGGAATGATGATCGATTCGAATATTTAAAAAGAGAGACTGCAGTTATTATTCATTCCTCGAAAGCTGAATGACTTCTAAAAACACTCTCGTTATCTTTTAATCACGTATGTGATGAGAATATCGAAACTCAATTTGAAACTCGTAGTGAAGTTATTAATCTCATTACACAGTTAGAATTTTTATTTCAAAATTAAATTGAAACAATCATCAGCAGTCTGTTCATCCCATTAATCATAAAGTTTACGGCAATAAACAAGTTTTACCTTTATTGTTTTGAAACGGTTTGCAACTAGTATGTGAAAATTCTAGACTTTTTGTGAAAAGCAGCTTTATGGTGTTGCCATTCATGTGTGAATGAGAGAATGGTATTTTTACAGGCCAGGTTCTCAAATTGGGGATTGCAGGAGAGTGGAAACTCTACGTGTTTTGAAGGGGGGAGGAAGTCAACGCTGGGAGTCGAACCCCCATTCTGTTAATCATGAGATTGACAGACTAGCCCTCTCGGTAATAATATGTACCCACTTGCAAGGAACTAAAAAGTGGTTTCATTAGGTGGGCCTAGTTGTAACGATAAAATTCTGACTGTTTAACCGTATTAGATAAAAGCAGTTAATAAACGGTGTTTCTTACGGTTATCAGTTTGAATACCATCTTTCGTATGGTTATTTGGCTGTTTTGTTTGATTGTAAAATAAAAATTAAATTGTTATTTAACCATTTTTTCCGAGAAATTTCTAACAATGTAATATTATGCCTTATCTGATTAGTTAGGATAAAAAGTGAAGATTCTTCAAAAAGGTTTCTCTTGTAATTTTATGGAAGCTAAATATTATTATTAATACATTTCATATTAATTAATTGAAAGTTTTCCTCCATAATATTACTATACTTACATGATATTATTAATATGTAATATTACTGAGAGGGATCAATTTTACTTCGTTATAGCACATTTTTTTAAGTTAATTATAATTTCATAGTTTAATTGTAGAGACTATTGTTTATACTTTTTGTAAAAACTGAATTAAACCTTAGTCAACTTTTTATCATGTGTGTGATGAAGATGTAGGAACTCTAAATGAAAAAGTTATTAAACTCACAATGAAATTAGTCATCTCATTAAAATCGTTATCTTGAGGATCTATTAAAAAAATCTATCTCTGTAATATTATAGTAGTTATGTAATAATCTTAATACATAATATTGATAATTTCCCTCTATATTGTTATAGTAATTATGTGATATTCTTTATATATAATATTAAGGATAATAATCAAATGTACTTTTTTAGATCAAGTTTTAAGAATAATTTACGATTTTATTATTTAAAAACACAGATTATAGTTAACTTAAAACTATTCATACCACAAAGTGAACCTAGTCTGAATTCAAAGATCTGTTAAAATCTCTTGTTTTCTTTTTATTAATTTGTGTGAGGAGGTGGGTGAAACACTGGATGAAAAAATTATTAAACTCATCGTGAAAAGATTAATTTCATTAAAATCGTGTTCTAACTAATTAATTAAGGTAAAAAGTGGAAGCCTATAAAAAAATTCTCAGTAATGTTATAGCAGTTATGTGATAATATTAATACATAATATTGGCATTTTCCTTCTTATTGTTATAATAAAGTGATATAATTTTAGGAATAATAATTTATTTTACTTTTATAAATCAATTTTTTCTTTAAATTCTTTGTGATTTTATTATTTAAAAACACAGATTATAGTTAACTTAAAACTATTCATCCCACAAAGTGAACCTAGTCTGAATTCCATGACCTGTGGAAACCTCTCGTTATCTTTTTATTAATTTGAGTGAGGAGGTTAAAGAAACACTAGATGAAAAACTTACTAAACTCATAGTGAAATGATTAATCTTATTAAAACCACTCTCTAACTCAGTGGTTCCTGAACTTCTGTGCCTCGTAGACCCCTTGCCATGTTTTTCGGTTTTGGGTAGACCCCCTGCTTACCTGATATTGATTTTTTGTAAATTCATCAACTTCAAATGTATTTTTGACAGCTGGTATAGTGCTACTCACTGTGAAAGATTTAATTTTCTAACTGTAGTGAAGTGCAGTGTGAAAAACTTAAGAAAAAATATATGTTAATTTTATTCATTTATTAATCAAATTTGAACTAATTTAATTACTAATTCAATTTAATTAATATGTAAATAGAATAAAATAATGCACTATAAAACCCGTACTCCCTTACTAATATTATAATTGCGGAAATAGGTTGGAAGCAAAACCATAGTAGTGTATTGTCAGTTTGCTTATTATGTTTTCACGTAAAAACTGAGCAACAAATAACCCGTATCTTGTGCGCTGAAAAAATTGGAGCTCTAGCTAGCTAAAGAGTTGACACACTTGCTAGGCTACAATTTACCGCGGAAAAATACTTTTTAGTTACAAAACAAAACCTCACACGCAGAGAAAATAAAAACGTACGTGGACTGAGCTGCAGGCAACTGCTAGTTTATAATAATTCAGTTTCGTAAATCAAAAAATAATCCTAATAACTTTTATTTTAACACTAGATTGCCCAAGGAAGTCATTTTGACTGCTTTGTAACTGCTTTTTCATTTGCAAAAAATGTACCAATAATAATGCATAATTTTTTTTTCAAGCGAAGTAAATTTTTGTTATTGTTAATATTTACTAATAACTTGTTATAGAACTGTAAATAATATAAAAAATATTAAAAATTAATTAAACAAATTTCTTTACACATTAGTTATTCTTTCACAATGCAGTCATTTTGTCTGCCTTTGGGCAATATAGATATATACTAAGTTTCAGTCTTTCTAGTGTTAATAAAATTTTTACTTCATAGCTACTTTTATAAATTATGTAGAATGTCGATAGATATATGTCTTTATAGTATAAGGTAGTGTAAAGCAAGTAAATAGGTACTATCAGTGCATGTTGATTATTCCATTCATGAAATGCCAAAGTTTAAAGTCACGACCTGCTAATATGAGCACCACTATCGTTGACCCCCATTTTAATTTCATGGACCCCCAATTTTTTTCACTTGACATGGACCACTTGCAGGTTGTCGTCAACCCCTGGGGATCGATATAGACCACTTTGGGAATGACTGCTCTAACTGATTACTCAAGGTAGAAAGGGAAAACTTATAAAAAAATTGTTTCTCTGCAATGTTATAGTAGTTATGTAATATTATTAATACATAACATTGACATTTCCTTCTTATTGTTATAGTAATTAAGTGATATAATTAAAATATAATTTCAGGAATAAATCGATTTGGCTTTTTTAAAATTCTTTTTCGTAAATTCTTCCGACTTTATAATTTAAAAAAAATAGTTCATAGTCTTGAAACTATTCATGCCACAAAGTGAACCTAGTCTGAATTCTATGACCTATAGAAACCTTCTTTTTATTTTTTATCATTTTGTGTGAGGAGGTTAAAGAAACACTAGAGGAAAAAGTTATTAAACTCATAGTGAAATGATTAAGCTCATTAAAATTGTGTTCTAACTGATTAATCAAGGTAAGAGATGAAGATCCATTAAGTATTTTCCTCTATACTAGCAACATAGTAACTTTGTTTATGTATCTCGCTTCATTTATTTTTAACATACATCACTATTTCTCTCATTATACCATTACCTTCATTACATTCGCAACTTGATATTCTTGCGGAAATCAGATTTAAACTTTCACGTGTCTTTACTCTTTGGCATAAGGTCCCCATTATTTTCTACATATTTGGATTCTATCATATCTAAACGTATTTATGACAAACGGAAGCATGCAAGGTCAGTCGTCATCTGGTTTACTCAATCATGCAAAATAAAGGTCGCATACCCAACAACTTTTATTTTCAGATGTTATGTTAGAAGAAAAAACGCACATATTTATATCATTTAAATATTCCTAAAAACAAATTCTTTTTAATAGAATTCGTTTTTTTTTTTTGCTTTGTTAAGTAATAAATTTCTGAATTTACGTATCAAGATGGAAACGTATTTTCATGAGAAAAAAATATAAAACTTGTTTCTCGTTGTTACGCGAAACTATTTGGTTTCTTTACAATAAATCGATTTTATTTCTTACCGTGACCGTTTTGCGGTCGTAAATTTCCTTTATAAGTCATACAAATTAAAGGAAAAAACAAGCACTTTATTTAGTTATAAGGAATATTATATTTTTTTAAAAATACCTTCGCTGTTGAAGAAAATGTAAAATGTTATTCCTTAAAAATGCTTTATCTTTTTAATAAAAGAAGAAAATAAACTAACTTTTAAACGTGTTAATTTGCTTGTTTTTTTTTCTAATAAAATATTGAAAATTTTAAATTTAATTGAATTAAGCTCACTATGCTGAAAAATTAGTCATCGCTCTAGAAATGTAAATTAAATAACTATAATGTATTTAATTTTAAATTAATTTTGAGTAATAATAATTTAAAGTTAAGCTTAGTAATTGCAACTGTGAGAATAAATTTTCTTCTTTTCTGACTTATATATATATATATATATATATATATATATATATATATATATATATATATATATATATATATATATATACATATATATTATAAAAATTATGTTTAAGTTGCTTTTTTAGCTTAGTAGCTCCTCAGATAGCTTCAAGCTTGATCAACATCCATCCAAAAATGGAAGCGTAGAGGTGGCAGGTTTAAATCACACTGTAACCCTGGATACATATATTTATTATTACGCACACCTACGCAGACTCGTCACGTATCTCGGTTAATATGCCCTTGTCAAATCGATAAACAGATAGCACAAAAAGAGACAACACACGCATACATCTCACCAGCAATGGATTCGTACCAGCTACCTCCATGTTGCAATTGATGCGTCTTAATAATGTTTCTCACTAATTTGAGAATTCTTTTTCCTAAACTTGAATAGGGCTTATAAGGGGTGCTTTATAATTAGCACAAACGTCTTCATATGTATGCGTAATACTAAATAAAAAATAATGATAAATTCTTGGAATAGTTATAATTTTCTTTTTTAATTACATTTACACCAGTCTCGTCTTTCTGCCAAGCGGTAGCAGGTCGATTCAAATCGTAACCATGGATATGGAGCAGTAAATAAATAAATTTGGTTTAGAAATGTTTGCCGAGTCATGTGCTTAATGCAAATAGTTGCTTGTGTCTTTTCAAATTGCGGAACAGATAGCATTCGATGTCTATTCTTGCTGCCTCTCGTGAAATAGTATTATCTGTTTTTCAAACTGAAAAGAGATTTTAAGCTGTTCTTTGCATTTACAAAGAAACCCGCATATGTACGTAAACAAAAAAATTTATATCCCATAAAAGATGGATAAAACAGTCACCATAATATGATGTATCTTTAAAACACTCGAATAAAATATTTGAAGCCATAATTATTGTTCCTTTACCCTTGTTATGAGTGACAAATTTATATTAGAATAAGAAATAATTAGCAGTCATCTAACTCCTATCAACCATTTAAATGAACTGCCGTTTTAAATAAACCGTAGAGGTGTAAACAAATTATTACCCTTCGATTTGGTAAGAAGTAAAGATATCAAAAGGGTAAAATCACCATATAAGTTTGAAAATCATTATTAGTTCTGAAGATCATTTTGGTAATTAGATCATGATATTTTAGAGCATGGTATTTATTTGGTTGCATTTAGTTTTGATCTTTGTATTTGTTACTAATTGTATTGTAATAAGAACTATAATTTTGTTGACCGGAATTTCCGGTAATAGCGAACGGTAAAATTACCATATGAATGGTTTAACAACATAAAATTAAAAGGATGTGAGTGAGTCATTGCCAGAAACAGAATCTGGGAAACCTGCTTGCCAAGCGAGCACACTCAACCCCGCACCATCCTCTTACATATTGCTAACGTTTTTAAAACCATGTGAAAGAATTCTTAAAAGCAATGAGATGACATATGAGCAATGAAGCAGTTTTTGCAAATATTTATGAATTTGCATTTAATTAAAAAAAATCCCGTAGTTTTATTGCGAGATTATTACCAAAAATAACGAAATAAAGCTCATGGATTGCAGAATCTGAGATTATTCTAAGATCTTTCTGAGATAATTTGATTTCTGGGATTAGACAGAATTGTTTCATTGCCGAAAAAAAAATCTTGACCATCATTTCTGAGAAGGTAACTAACAATGTATTTTATAAAGAATTTAGTTCTCGCAATAAATTATTTGTTTCATACGATATCATTAAAAATGTCATTGTCATCATTTAAAAAGGTTTCTAAATAAATTCTCAAAACTGATATTAAAAAAAGGAGAAATTAAATTGAAAAGTAACCCTCTTTATCTTTTTTTATGTATACACTTATGCTGAATTGGATGCAATCCAGTTTATAAGACCGCTAGTAATAATAAATGATCGCTTAAATAAACGATGAGAATACAGAATAAATTGGCTTAGTATAACGATCATAAATAATGTTTCCTAAAAAAATTAGTTTAAACCTTATTAATAATATATTCTTGAACAATAAAAGATAATAAATAAGTCTATAACATCCTTTCTTTCTTCGTTTAAATCTTTATAACTATAATTACAAACTAAGTTAGATATGCTTTAAATTATTCTGTTGTTTTGACAAAATACGTTTATATGAAAACAAAATTTTAGGAATCTACCATTCATTTCAAACGTATTATTCACTTAAAAACATAATTTTACTTATTCGAATATTAAAATACTTTTATTTTAAACTCCATTGATATGTTATCTATTTTTTTCATCAAGTAGCCTGGAATTTTTTTTTAATATTTATTTCTGTTGCATGAAATTTTCTTAACGGATCTTGGATATATTTTCAAGTGGAAAATTTCTTGGATATTTTCAAATCTGTAATCATTTTTTCCCAAGGTACAGTTTTTTATGGGCATTTTTAAAACATATTTTTTTGCCGAAATATATTAGTTTAAACACGTTATATATAGCAGGGGGTTGTATAAATATTGCGATAAACGTCTAGAGGAGTTAAGGCTCACACTCAGGATTAAACCTGCATATGAACCCATGCCCGAAAGTGTCATCATACGCTTTTGACAATTACATTCCATGCACTGGTTTCTTTACAGTAATAATCCTGAAGATGTGCCATAACTAGAAGTATAGTAGTGTGCCATAACTAGTAATATTTAACCGACCCCCTGTTATAAATAACGTTTTTAAATTTGTACAGTTCAACCTCGTACATTTCCAAAACATTTTTGTGCATTTTCTAAAGTTATCCAAAAATATAATTGACAAAAATCTTTATCTTCAGGAGCAAAACCAATTTCGAATCACGTTGCAAGTGAAGTGTTGCACTTCTAAGCAATGTAAATGCTTTTCAGTTTTCTTCTGCTCTTTACTTACTACATTTTACTTAACTGATGACTTTTGTATGTGTTTGCATTTCCTTGTATGTGTGGAATGTATGTATAGTGAATTGAAATTTTTATCACCTTTCGACTGGCTAGAGTTTTTAAATTTTAATTGAAGTTTTCGATGAGATGCAATACAAGTTTCAATTGTTTTCAATTCCCATTAGTTAAATTTATCTCCTCATATTTCTAAAAAGGATTAATTGTCAATTAAAATTTCGACAAATTTTGAATAAAAAATAACTGATTAAAACAATAGACACAGAATTAAAGGGAAGGGACTAAGAAAGTATAAATACCTTTTAAAACTTCATTTTTGAAGTGGACTAACACCTAAAGTAAATAATGTTGGATGCCTCATTTCAACTACAAACTTCTGTCACAATTAAAAGTTTACTCATTTTTTCGAAAAATGATACGTCCCTCGTTTTTCGTTTTAGGTGTGACAAAATAAAATTATTTTCTTCTTTTTAGCTCACCTGAAATACATTTTTATTGGACTAACATTTCTGCACTGTAAAAAATTCTCATTCCTTTTGAAGACTTTATGTGTATATTTGATAGATTAAAGCTGTTTTTTTAAACGTTTTAACACTTAAGTATTATTTCAATAAGTACTTTTTAGTTCAACAAATTTTATTTCAATAAGTACTTCTTCTTTATAAAAGTAGTTTAAGATTTCTCTTTATACTGCTGCACTAGAGCTGCGACAGCTCAAGGGAAAAAGTACTTCTCTTCCAACGAGATGATCCAGGTTCGTATCCCAGCGTCTTGTGAAACGGACTTCATACGTCATCATATTTTTAAAACTACTTATATATGGCCAAAAATATTTATAGAACATTTTTAAAAAGACTCACTTTTATCCAAATCACGCAAAATCGAAATGCAGAAGCTATTTAGTACCATCTGACGGACACTTTGCTATTTTTTATTTAATTTCTCCCCCCCTCATGATTCAATTGAAACTAGTTTTATATGGAAAAATGGGCGTCATATTATTTTGAAAATACGCAAACATCCCTTAAATTATTCTAAAAACGTCGTTAAAAATTGTTTAACGTGTACTAAGTGGCATCTGATCATTAAGAAACTTGGATAATTTATTTACACTTTGTTAATTTATTTTATATTTCTTACATTGCTAAATTTTGTTGCAATTATTTACATAAAATACTAATAAGGTTCATATTTTTCTGGGAATGCCCCTATTCGTCTAAAATTATCTATGGTACAACGTTTAAAAACGCATGTGGTCAAAATTCAGGAAATCGAGAATGAATAGTCACAATTTTGTCTATTATAAAAACTTGTTTTGGTAATAGTGAAATACTTTACAAAATTAGAGCCTCTTACTTTTTTTTTGGTGTTTACAGGTCATTTTCTTAAAATAAATAACACTTTGATTTATCATTTCAGATGGAAAATAAACGAGAATGATGTTTAAAATGTTTAACTGATAAATGAAAATAACGACAATGCGCTATTGGAAAAAATAAAAATTGACCTTTTATATACATATATATTTTATATTTATCTATATACATTATTTTTTCCCACTAAATTTTGCATACTTTAACTTTTTAAGATAATAACTCATTATTAATTTTTTAAAAAAAAAACATGAACAATTATGCACATGTAAAAATTCACAAATTCAAGCTTTTCAATGACTTTACCAGCTATTGAATGACAAACATTTCAAATGAGAAGTGGGATGTTTTAAATTAATACATATTGAGTCTTACTTCATCTGAGATTATAAAAAGACTGGAATATTTCTGTAAAAATTAAGCAAACAATATTTATAGTAAAGAAAAAAGTTCATCGAAATGAAATTAATTAATTTCACTTTCTGTAGTAGCTTTTTTAAAATACAATGCATTTATACTTGTTTGAATAACGAAAAAAATACAATGTTGATAATTCCGGCAATTATTAACACGTATTTGTATGAATAACAAGAGGAGAATCAATGCAATTTAAACAAAAATTTCGGGTAAAGAAAATATAATGGTTTGGGGTGCTTTTCGAAATCAAAGAAAACTTTGTATGCCGAAGAGCATCTCGAGTACATATATTTCAATAATTTAAAAAAAAAATATTAGACTTATATTACCCGTTTTAAAAATAAACTTTTTCTATATTTATAAATGATCAACTGACCAATAAGACCTTGAATGTTTGTAAAAAATCATTTAACTGTAATCCCCATAGCAGAAATTCTTCAGTTTTGCAGAGGGCGCTGCGGATTATTAAAGCATCTGCAGATTATTTTTAATCTCAGATTTAAAAATTCAAAGAAATTAAAAATCTCTTAAATATACAAAATGGTTTAAGAGGCTAATATAAAGCCTAAAATATTACTCAGAGAAACAATAATCATTTTTAATTCCTAAACTTACTAAATTACTGTTTTTGACAGGAGCTTAATAAAATTGCTTCCCGATCAGCAGATATATCGACCAGTCTTCGCTGAAATTCGAACTTGGTTCACCTCGTTGGAAGGCGAACTCTTTGTCCCCTGAGCCACCACGACTCTGATTTTAAAATTTGACAGTGATTGATACATGCAGTGGCGTATCTAGGGGGCACATCTGTATCAAGTGGGGCATTTTGACATGGGCTCATTATTCGAAAAAAGTGCCTAATAGATCATTTTTATTTTCATTTTATTGTTCTTTTGCTCAATCATTATTTATTATTATTACTATTATAAAAGTTAAAATATTCTGCTTTCACCGTTAAGCAAATTAATTTTAATATTCAATAACAAAAATAAATAAGTGACTAAAAAATAATAATAAATAAAGAAAATTGACCATTAAGATGTTTTTCTTTGTTAAAAGCCAGAAATGTTCCCCCTAGTTTAGGGTGCATATATCAAGAAGGCCCTAAGGAAGTGTCACGAATCAGTTGTGAAAAACTCTCTCAAAAAACAATTTCCGATAGAATAGATTGCCAACAAAAAAAGAAATCCCACCGCAGAAGGAATCCTAAGAGCTGCTGCTATAAATACTAAAAAAAAGTTGATGCCTCTGTCTTGCTGACAACTAATTGAAACCAATCAAACGATTTTGAATACACTCCCTCTGTTCTGAAAAATAAAAACAGATGCGTGTTTAAAAAAGTTTCAGTCGTGCATTTTGAAAATAAAAAGTTGGATTTTCTATTTAGTCCTGAAAAGCAACAATGATTGTAAGTAATCATTTTTTAAATATTTAAATAAGTGTATTGAGCCAAACCCAATTTGTTTACATCCGCCAGATATGTTACTACTAACCATGATAACGCTCATCGCATAAAATATAATAAATAATTAAAAATTATATTTTGTAATTTTTGAATGTTACTTCTTTTTAATTTTTGCAGTTAAATTTTTTTCAGTTAATGATTTTTAATACGTATTTCATGATATAAAAAAAGTAACTAAAAACAACTCTTAATTCGATGCTATAAACAACTTATAGGCTTGTGTTTCGCAAAATATTAATACAACAGTAGAACACTTTTCTTTTCTTTTGCTTTTACTATATGCAGTTTAAAGTATTAAAATTTTTATTTATTTTTCTTACCATTAATTTGAAATAATATCAAAAAACTGATCATCCAAAAAACCTTTTTTTAGTAGTATTGGACAAATGATTGACATTGCATTTGAAATATTTATTTTCTTCTGCAATCTCTCTGTGAAAAAATCACATTGATTGCCTGAAAAATCGCATTCATGGGATTTCAATCATTAAAATCTCATCTAGCAATCATCTTTAAATATGAGCATTATATAAATATATATATATATATATATATATATATATATATATATATATATATATATATATATATATATATATATATATTTTATAACAGTCGAAAAAATTTTTGAATTGTTAGATAAAAACTTTTTTGCATAATTTTAAAGAGTGCAGTTTTACATGGCAAATTACAAAATTTGAGCGAAATCGATTGAACAGCTTCTAAGAAATCGAATTTTCAAGAAGTCGTATATTTAAATTCCAATTTCTCTGGAATTATCAGACCGATTTTGCTCAAATTTTGTATCTTAAAATTATATTTTTTAAATTTACTTGAAAAAGTGCATACTTTGCAATTCAAAACTTTTCCGACTCTATTATGAAATTAAATAATAAAAAATAATAAATATTTACTGAAATTTATTTTTTGCATGGAATTATCTTTAGATGAACGAATTTTATAATTCTGTGTGAAAAATTTTCTATTCGCTTAAAAAGTTCTCGAGATTAGCATATTTGAATTATTATTATTAATTAGCATATTTGAGGTCACTCCCTCGAGTTATTAAGATTGTGTCATAAAACGTGAAAATCCGATCATTAGATCAAAAGTTATTTAGGGTGCTCCATTTTTCTTATTATTTTTTTTTTTTTACACACTATACAATATTTCCAAGGAAAGAAAAATATCAACCTGAAGACATATTGTTCTTATCTATCACACAAACGAATTTCTCAAACTAAGCTCCATTGTTGGTGGTTCAAAGAAGTGACCTCATATGTACTAATTATTAATTAGTACTTACTATTAATTAGATTATAGAATCAGATACAAATCATATTTATTTTTTGACGGATTTAAATTTTGACTGTCAAAATATGTGGAGTACCCACCATCTGGAAAATATGTTCCCATTTTAGCCATGAGAGCTGTCCCAGTTGTGGCTACACAGTAGTTATATTTGTCCAAATTGAACGATGTTATGGTGAGAGCGAGTGACGGTGATACAAACGATGTTATGGTGATACTTGTCAGGCATGCATGATGAATCCTTAGCTCAACTTAATCAACTAATCGCTTGAAACATGCATGATAAATTAATTAAGCTAAAGATTCATTAAAGTTATTAAAACAAAACATATACATCCTTTTAAAAATAATGTTGCTTATTTATTTATCACCTGTAAATTCCCAACGACAAGACATATTTAGTATAAAATAAATTCATAAATTTCCTTTTTATTCATTTCTTTTCAATGATGCCTTTATCGAATACAGAGACATTATTTTGCAATTAGCCATTACTGCAAGTTAATTCACGTTTCAATTTTAATGGAGCAAACAGTTGTTAATCTTATTGCCATTCACCTGCTTACTGTCGTGTTGATATCATTACATGATAAGGAAATATAAGGAGCATCTTTGAAAGATATTATGATTTGATAGTCAGAATAAAGACAAAAAATTTTTTCCGCATTATTAATGGTAATTATGTTTTAAAGGGCTGGGTATAAAACTAGTGACTTTTAATGAAAAGCTACAATAAACATATTTAAATGGACAATCGGTGTTTAAGAATCATCTAACAATTTTAAAATATATCTTTTTTTGAAAATTTTAAGCTAATAAAAAGTATTGCATGCCTACATTTCTAACACAGCAGTATACAATAAAAAAGAGGTTTAATGACCTTGAGACTTCATGCTTCAGTAAAATACAACAGAATTAAAAAAACAAGTTTAAAATTGAAATAACGAGATTCGAAAATGAATGCAATTACCGAACAATAAACTCTAAAAATATTTCATTTCTATAAACACTTAGTTCAGGAATTTACTGTAATTGAAACAAGCTGAAATTCACAGAACCCTTCTTCCTTCTACATTCAATAAGTAGATCTAACTTTTAATAAAATCATTCTAGTATTTATTCAATGATAAATAAAACCGAATTTCATAAGTGGACTTCAAGCTCTACCGATGTTGCTTCTCCTTTAATGTTTGGTAACCAAAATATGATTTTAAATTTTAGATTAAATCTACTTCAGTATATGCTAATGAGCATTTTTATACATACTTGTAAAGTCTTAAACTATTTGTTTTATATTACTCACTGAATCTGATTAAACTTCTGTTTAATGATGCGGAGAATAATGCAGAATTGGTTGAATAAGATTTTTTCCAATTATTTAATAAAACAGCGTGTTTCAAAATTTCACGTAAAAAAAATTTTAAACGGAAAAGGTAGGCTTTTTATTAAAAATGTTATCTTTTTTACTGATAAATCGTTCAACATAGGACTATGCTGGAATTAAAATTAACAGTAGCCATTTGTCCAAGACCACATAAATCTAACTACAGCCACCATAAAAAAATTATTAGCTGTGCCCCGGACCAGCAATTACTGTGAAGAGATAGCATACTGTTTAAGTTTTTTTTTTTAATTTTAAATTCCATGTTTACATCTGTGTTTTTATCACAAAATAGCGTATTTCATCATGATTGTGACTTATAAAATTCTCTGTATCGTAATTTTGATTCAAATTCGCGTTGTTGACTTTTTTAGAAAAAAAAATCTGATAGCGATATGTAAATAGACTTGGTAAAATGTGTGCGAACTTGCAATATCTTTCAGTTACTTGTCCTTCAGAGCAATAACTAAATTTTCCAACTTTCTACTATTAGCCATGGTGGCTCAGGGGATAAAGAGCTTGCCGCACAATGACCCAGGCTGGAATCCCAGTGTTGGCTGGTCGATACGAATTCCGCTCTCGACTCGCACCAACCAAAGTTCTGATATAAAATATCCTCAGTTGTATACGGATCATGGGTTAGAATCCCTTTGCTGTTGGGTTAACCGATTTTCTTGATTTTCCTCTCCATATAACGAAACTGTGTATTAATTCCATCAAAAAGTCCTTCACAAAGGCTAGTTTGTCCCAATACTTGATCATGAAGTTCCCCTATCTTCTGGATCAGTTTCAAAAGTACAAGGCTACGGACTTAAACAGAGATAGTCGTAAACTCAAAATTGAGTCGGCAGTTCCGAATATAAAATAAACGAAAGACTTTCTATTACTGAATAACGTATCTGGCAATGTCCTCCGATAATTTCGATCACTATCTTTTATCAATATTGTCTATGACTTTTTGTAAAAATTTATAGCACTCGATTTCTTCTTGCACTTCGAAAAAAAAAGAAAAAAGAAGAAATGCCCTACTGCGCTATATTGCATGATTTGGAAGGATCCCCAAAACGAGAAGTTTCTGGACAAAAGACTGACTCAACATTGTTAAGCAAGTAAAACGCATCGTTTTAACGTGCAGCACTCTATTCTTAATTACCCTGAACTGTCAACTACCCCGATGTCTTTTTCTTCCTTTCATTTTTTTCCGTTGACAACATTTTACAGCTAAAAAAGTCAAATATTACGTGAATTTTAGAACAGCCTTAAAAATTAACATTTAAATTTTTAGATAATTTCACAAATGCAAAGTTTTGTAGAATAATCTATTGCATGACTTTTCAGTAAATTTTAAAAAAATCAAAAAAAAACTTTTTTTTAAATTTTTTTTCGGTTCATTTTGTTGAAGACATAACTCACAATATTTTTGGAAGGCCAGTGTGCCTAAATGCGACAATGTTTAGTTGTTTTAAACCCTCATTTAAGAATCATCCGTTAATGCGATATAATGAAAATTTCCGGAGCATATCCTCTTTCATTTCATCTCATTTAAAACCTTTTTTCAACTGGCAATTTCTCGTTGCAATCGCTTAATTTCAATCTTCCACAACATGACCACCGGGGATTACTATCCGCGGTTTCCGAATAAGAGTCACAACCTCGTTCGAAGTCGAAAGAAAAAAATGGACCACCCTAATAACTTTTGAACTGTTGGTCAGATTTCTATTCTGTTAAGTGCATTGGTGAAATTCAAAAAAAAATCTCGTTAAATGTAAATAAAAGTTAACTGTAACGGTGGTGGAATAAGCTTATTTTGAGAACTTTTTCTGAAGAAACATAACTCTCGTTTATTGAATTCAAATTTATCACTCCCAAAATAGAGGGGTGGGTAAAGTTTTGAAAACTAGCTGTTATTGCTTGCCCGCTACAACGGTTCAAAAATTTGTTACTCAAATGTTATCATGAGTCATGTTTCTCTTCATATCTTTTGAATGAATGGTTAAACTACACTAATTCATTCACAAGAAGTTATAAGCCATCCATCCTAAGACAATTATGGAATATAATAGGGAAGTTAGATGAATTAAATAATTTTAATTAATTAACTTAATGGTGAAAAAAATTTTGAATTATAAGGTATAAAAATTTTATGTATTCAAATTTTTCAAATTTTCTAAAATCCTAAATCTTGATTTCCATGTCTTTTGATCAATTAAAAAGTGCTTAAAATTAATTTAAAAAATAAATTATAGAATGGTATTCAAATGACACCCCATTTTGAAGTTGCATCGCCAAATTGTAATACTTAATATTATATATAATACGAGTTAACCTATAAATAAAAGAGTTCAGCCTTTCTTTAATCATTTAACTCCTTAAAGCACAGATTTTTTTGAAAAAAACCAGTCAAAAAATCTCTTTTTTTCATGTAAAAAAACACACTTTAGAACATTGTCTTTTCTTTGGGTGGACAATTTTGATATACTGCACTTTTGTACTATGGAAAAAGGCTATATAATATTTTATTCTTGAATAAATAAGTGTTATAGATTACAATCGAATGTGAATCATAAATATCAATAAGACGATTTTTTTTCTTAACTTTCACTTTATTATTTTCAATTCTCGATTATATTCGAGTGTGAAAAATTATAGCAGCATCAAATACAACGCCGCTCGAGTTATCTCGAGTGTGCACAGTTTGGCCTGTTCAGAGCTCTCGAATAAACTCGAGCGCACAAGTTAAGGGGTTAAACCAGTGAAATTTAGGAACACCCCTATTTTTAAGAATTTTGTAAATAGAATTGAAAAATTTTTTACACACAATTACAAAATTTTTTTATTTTAAGAGAATTTCATGCAAAAATCATTTTCGATATTTATTTATTATTTTTTATTATATTGTTTTTAATTATATTATTTTCATTATATTATTTTTTTATATTATTTTTAACATATTATTTATATTGCATTATTTTTTATTACATTATTTTTTATTATATCAGTTTTTATTATATTTTTTATTAATAGTCAAAAAAGTTTTAAATTGTAAGGTAAAAAATTTTTAACATCATTTTAATGAACGTAATTTTTTGTGGCAAAATGCAAAATTTGAGCGTAAGTAATAATAAATCCATCAAATAAATCCTGCGAAATCGAATTTTAAAAAGAAATATATATTTGTATTGGAATCAGGCGCGTAAATTTAGTTAAAATTACGCAATATAGCAAGTCGGAAAGTAGTCGAAATTTTGATTGGTGATATTTTTTTCCGCAGTGTTTAGAAACAATTGTAACATCCATAGTCATTATAGGCAAAGTCATTAGTTATAGTCATTATAGGTACTTGAAAACTGAACACTTTAGTCACAAAACTGTTGGAATCGTGAGCAACGATAAATTCCATTAGGCGATAAATTCTCTTAATAGCTGTAAGAAAACCATCGAAACCTCAACAATAGCCATAGAACTCCGGTGGAAATTTAATAACTCAAGTCGAAAAACAAGTAAAAAGTTTTATGGATGATTATTTCTCTTTAGCGAGGACGCTAAATTCCGCTTATTGCTATCAGAAAAGAAAAGAAAAAGCTGAAATTAACATTTTTTAGATAGTTATAAAGTTGGTCAGAATTTTGATTGACGATTAAATTTTATTTCTTGCAATTGGAAAATTATTGAAACCTGCCATGTTATCCATCACAGAGTTTTAATTAAAATTGTAGAATTCTCTCTAATTTTAAAATGGTCTTAGTTTTTATTGACTATAAATTTCTATTGACGATAATATCACGTTAAATCCATATGTAGCAGTAATGAAACGGTTGGAACTTGTATAGTCATCCAGAGCTTGAATTTTAAGTATTCTAGCCTGTCTTAAAAAGGTAGAAATTTTGATTGACGATAAACTCAATTTTGAGATAAAATGACTATAAATTCCATCTTTAGCGATTAGAAAATGATTGAAGCTTGTAAAATCATCCAAAACGGAATCGCAATTTAAAATTATATAGTTATAGCTAATTTAAAAGTGGTTGAAGTTTTGATTCACTGTAAATTCCTATCTACGATAATATTAAGGTAAATTCTGCTTCTAAGAATCAAAAATTGATGGAAACTTGTAAAGTCATCCAGAAATAAAAAAAAATTAAAGCCTTGGTAGCTTAAAATTGCCAGAAATTTGACTGACGATAAACTCAGTTTTGCTACTAAGGGACGATAAATTCTGATTTTAGCAATTAGAAAAGGATGAAACTAGTAATATCGTCCATCACAGAATTGAAATTAAAATCGTAGAATTATAACAAATTTTAAAGTAGTCATAGTTTTGATTTGCGATGAAATCCTTTCGACTGTAATATCGCGCAAAATTATGCGTGTAGCAGCCAAAAAACAATGGGAACTTAATACTTATCCAGAGTTGAGTACATTGTACAATATAATTACTAAAATTAATTTTTCGGGTGGAATCAGCTTTGAAGCAAAAGTTTTTATATTCTCACTGCTAATTCTAGACATACAGTAGCGTGCAAAAGTCTCCGGCTATTTTATTTTTTTAATTTCTTTCAGCCTTTGGCCACAAATACATATAACTCAATATAATATATAATATAATGTAATGTAATGTAATGTAATGTTATGTAATATAATATAATATAATATAATATAATATAATATAATATAATATAATATAATATAATATAGTATAGTATAATATAATATAATATAATATAATATAATATAATATAATATAATATAATATAATATAATATAATATAATATAATATAATATAATATAATATAATATAATATAATATAATATAATATAATATAATATAATATAATATAATATAATAATCTTTTATAGGATTCGTGTAAAAACTGTGCTATCTCGAAACCATCCCGCCTTATATATAAATTTTATTCTGTTTTTTATTGTTATCGCAATAAAATTATAATATACTGACCGGAAACTTTAGCGCGCCACTGTATGATGAAAATCTAAGGTGCGAAAATAACACTAAAAGACCATTTTCCGGACTAAACGAGTTTAAGATAAAAACTCAGATAACGCCTATTCTCAGTTTATTATAAAGTTTAATGGTCTGAATCTAAAGTAACAATGAATGTGATTTACTAGATTGTAATTTAGACACTATTAGAAGCATCGAATAGCATAGGACAGTGAAATATTTTCTTTAATATTTTAAAAAATATTGAATTTCTATTATTTTCTTACTTTTTTCGAAATTTCAATTCTACTTATTTTTAGTTAAAGGATTTTTTTAGCCCTTTGATGCAAAATTTTTATTAAACATATTTTTCATACTTTTTTCATTATTTTATATTAATTTAGGTTAAAATAAGTGAAAAATATTATCGTTAGCATTGTAATAATTTATTGTTATGAAATACAGCATGAAACACCGATGACTTTTTCTGCGTTAAAAGTAAAATCTTCCAAACACGGCTCACTTCCTCACAGTAATTTTTCAAATTTGCACTTATTTGCGGTTATTTAGTTATTTAGTTGCAGTTATGCAGTTATTTGTGATAAATAACTGTTTCTAAGTGAAACAGTTATTTATCGGTGGAATTTTTTTAAATTTACATAATCAATTATTTATAAATTTTTGAGTCATGAATGAAAAAAAAATCAAACTACTTTTTTTTAATTTTATATCTTATTACAAATATAATTCTGACAATCGAGCAGATTTTTAAGACCGATCCGACCATTCGACCGATTTCTTTCAAATTTTGGCTTTTGTTACTGCAAGTTTCATAGTTAAAAATGGCGTAAAAAGTTATGCACTTTACAATCAGCATTTTTTTCGACCATTATTAAATAAAATAATAAAATAATAAAAATTTAAAAATTATTATTGTTCGTGAGTTAATCTTTGGATGAACGAGTTTTATTATTGTAAGCATAAATTGCTTGATTCACTTAATAAGTTTAAGATTTAAGCGAAATACATAAAAAGTGAAATTAACATTAAGGGGACCAAAGCATAGTCAAAACTAACAGAATATGGTAAGATTTACCATATTTTTGGCTCTATTGGAACACAAAAAAGCTTGGTAGTTTTTACGGTAGCGCTTTGGTAATGATTTTTGTAAAGCAAACAATAAAATATAGTTTTATAATAGGAGATAAAATTTGGTAAACATTTTAAAATTTAGTAATTTTATCATGATAATTTATTTAATAATGTGGCAATTTAATCAATTGGTATAATTGTCTAATAATATGGATAATTAGTAAATTACTCTAGTTGACAAGTAATTGAGTAATAAGTCTAATAATATTGCAATGTATGTGTAACAGTGGTCTGAGGTCACAATATTATTAAACTATCTTATGATAAAAAAAATCTAATAATATTTTTTTTTGCAACAGTTGTCTAAAATTACCTCGTTATTAGACTATCTTTTGATATATTAAGAGTGTTTACGTTTATATTCCAGAATCTAATAATATTGCCTTTTTATGCAACAGTTGTCTAAAGCTACCACATTATTAATGTTGCAATTAATAATGTAGCAATTTATTAATGTGGCAATTTTAGAGTTTTAGACAAATGCATCATAAAAAAACAATATTATTAGACTCTAGAATATTAAAGGGAACACTCTTAATGTATAAGATAGTCTAATAATGCTGTAAATTTAGACAACTGTTGCATTAAAAATGCAATATTATTCGTTTTTTTATTGTGATAAAAAAATAATGGTGATTTAAGACAACTGTTACTTATAAAATGTAGCTTCCCATGATATATTGAGAGTGTCCCCTATTAATATTCTTATTTTTTCCCTTTTAATATGAAATTTTCCTTTTCTGATTTTTATTTTTTATTAATTTTTATTAATACTTCAATTTTGATTTTTTAGATACTTTAACTTAATTTTTTTTTATTTTCATGAATTTTTCTAATTCTCTTTATATTTATTATTTTAATATTCCCAAATCTATTAATATTGCATTTGTTATGCAACACTTATCTAAAACTTCCTCATTATTGGATTACATTTTGATTTATTAAGAGTGTTCCCTTTAATATTCGAAAGACTAATACTGTTGCAGAAGAATGGTATTCAATAATGGACTATGTTTATTTGTTTCATTTTTTTACAACCACGCAATATACCAAAATTTTATCTGTTAACTTATTTCTTTTTAAAAAAAAAAAAAAAATAAGTATCAACATCAATTTAAATAAAATTACTGCAAATAATACTATGCAAGCGTAGCTAAAGCAATCTAAATAGCTATATTTTCTAGGAGCATATAGTGTATAGAACATAATAATTTAGTAATAAGTATTTGACTCTGATAAAATTTGCATTTGCTAGATAAAATTTGCATTTGGCTTTATAAAGGTAATCAGACAGGTTTTTCTGTTAGTGATTCAAAAACATAATTGTCAGAATTTTTCAACAAAAAAGAACTGCATTTTTAATTTACTTTTTTTAAAAAAATAATATTTTTGAAATTTTATTTGACTGGCAAACACTCGGAAGATGACTGACTAGACTGACCCACCCACCCACCCCCAGGATTCTACCAGCACTTTAGCGATCAAGGGAGAAGCAGAACATACTAGTTGCATTTTCATATTTATTGCTACGGAATTGCTGCAATTTTGATAAAGAAAGTGTTATAATACAAATATTTCAATTACAAATATTAAAAATAATAATAATATTAATTATAATTATAACAATATGTTACAATTAGAAAAATTTGCAAGTTATATTATAATAGATAACAATTTGCAAATTCTTACTATTTTAAAATTCAACTAACTTTAATGAATTGAACTGATTTTTGTGACCCTATATAATTGTAGAGTTTGTTTCTCCCTAAGTTTGACCCTGCCAAGCTCCAACTTCTTTGAAAATTCGATTTCAATATAAAAATCAAACTATATTCGAATCTCAACTTCAATAAAATTTTATTTGCGTATTCTTAAGTTTAAACTGATTTTATTGATTAATTAATTGATTATTTGATAGAAAAAAAACTAACAATAAGTACGTTTCTTTAAAGGATTTTTTAGTTTATTTAACTGCCGAAAGATGGCCCAACAAATCGTGTATGAATTTCTTTTCTACCTTTTTCATAAATAAATTCTCTCCTATTGAATTTTTCATTTTATATATATTCTTCTCCTAACATATAACGCGCCATCTATATTAGAAAATAGAAATTACTTCGAAAAACCAGTGTCGTTTTAAGTAATAGCTTCTGTTAGAAAATTTCATGTCAATTTCACATTAATTTCTTTGTCTCCTCAAACTGACTGCATATCTACTTTTATTTAAAAATGTTAGCTGTCAGGTTAGTAGGTGGAATTTTAAAAGTTTAGAATTTTTCTCGAAAAAGTAATTTCTACATATATTGAGGATAATTTATTGATTGGTAGTAAACTTTTTTTACTTGTTTTCATGCAAAATTAAACTACAGAATAATTTTGCTAACATTCAAAAATCGTTTGTTGAACGTTTTTACAGGTTGTTAAGAAAATAATTTTTAAAAAAATAAATAAATAAAAACAGACCAAAAAAAAAATTATTTAAAATTTTTAATCAACAAACAATCTCAAATTCACAGGTAATTTCTCAATTTCGTATTACTTCATTTTCACTAACGATAACTAAAGTCATTTTTTGAGTGATTGATTAATTTAGGGTTTCCTTGATCATCTTTTGTTCCTAAATACCATTTACGTCTTTAATAAAACAAATTGTTTCAAAAAATTTGTATAATTCCTTAAATATTAGTTATTATTTTTTATTACCTAAAACCACATTTTTTAATAATGCACAAATCATCTGTAATAATAAACATTAATCATCTCAAAATTTTTTAAAATGAACAAATCGAATAAATCTAAAATAAAAATTCATAAATAGTCCTTAGAAACGTTCAACATACTGGAGCCAGGGCGCTCAGGGGATGGAGCGCTCGCCTCATAGTAAAGTGAACCGGTTTCGAATCCTCGCGATGGCTGGTCGGTACGAATTCAGCACCCGGCTCGCCCCGACCACAGTGCCGACTTAAAGCATCGTTAGGGACAGACTGATCATGGGTTAGAGTCCTTTTGCCGTTAGACTAACCAAGAGAGGTTTTCGTGGTTTTCCTCTTCTTGTAACGCAAATGCGGGACAGCTTACCTCAGAAAGTCCTCTACAAAGGTCAATCTCTCCCAAAATTTAATCCTGGATTTCCCTTATGTTCTGGACTAGGTTCAAAATTACGGAGAACTAGGTTACGGAGTTGGACAGTGGCAGTCGTAAACTCAAAATTGTGTCAACTGTCCAACAACAGGCATGAAATTAACAACAAGTATAAATTTCTAGGTATTGCTTGATAGAATACTTATGTTTAATGTTCTTGTATTTTTCAACCAATAAGTTTCGTTTCATACAAAAAAATATTTTTTCATTATTTCGAATTTCAAATTTAGCATCAAATTTTCGGTCTATTTCAATAGAATGTATTTTTACACTATTTTGTTTGATTATCAAACAACTTTTGAAAATCTTGCACCGTACTTGGATGAACGGATTGCACTAAATGCATAAGAAAATTTAAAAAATAGCACTTTATTTCAATTTGGGAGAACGCTATTCTTTTAGACTTTAAAGGAATCTCATACCTAAGAATTACACAGTTAATTGTAAGTACATTAAGTACATTACGATGGATCTGATTTTATCATAATCTTCTGGGATAGTTAAAAGTGAACTATATCTGTAAAAAAGTTTTTAACGCTTCGGACACTGTGGGATAAGTCATCATGTCAACAATTTCAAACCTAGTAATTTTTATTTATACTAAAAGTCTTTTATTGAAAATACTTTAACTCGTTTATTAAAAATATATTTTGTGACAATTTGGATTATATTAGATCTTGTATTATTTTTCAATTTGAAATTAAAATGAAACATAGTTCTTATCAGAACGATACTTAATATTCAGTAAAAAAAGTAAATGTTAAAAAAAAGTCAAGGAAAAATAAGTTTAAAAAATCAATGCATAAATTTTTTTCAGAATTATTGTTTAAAAATACACTTAGAAACAGAGAAAAATCCAACTTTTATATTATCATCCCTTGAAATAAGATTGTACAGTGCGCAAAATAAAAAATGAACGACCCTGAATAACTTTTGATCTAATGATGGAATCTTCATGTTTAAGGTTCAATTTAAATGGCTCAAGAGATTACATTAAAAAACCCTTAGCTTCTGCTTCAACCAATCCTGCGTGGACACCTTTACTTCATATCCGATTAAAACCGAAATTCGATGAATACTTTTCTGAGTTTATTAAAATATGTGGAAGTCAAGGTCATTTAGGATAGATCTGGAATAAAGGGTGGTAACTCTGCACATCGCTTTTTAACTTCTGCAGAAACATGTCTTGCGTGCTTTAAAGTTGTCGTGCTGCAGAATAACTCGACGAGAAAGTTTCTCGCTATGTATAGATTTAATTGCCTTTCTGAGCTTTGTTAACTTTTCCAAATACCAATGATCAGAACCGAGATAGCCTGGTTGGTAGGACGTTGGACTCGTGTTCGGGAGAACGGGATTTCAGATCCAGCCGATCCAGCTTTCCAAACCCGGCATCCAATTACGCTTAGTTTTTAGAAATAAAATGAATAAAGAAACAATTGCTTTGCTCTAATCCTGTAATCGTATTTTATTTTATAATTAACGCTACCTAGCGAATTAAATGTGCATGGATATTTCTTGTCACACTAGCAACTACATTTCAAGTTCATCTTCAATTCCTTAAATAAGATAATTTTGGTTCAATGGACTATATCTCTTGTTCTATTGACTGTAACAAATATTTTTTTTCAAATTCGATCGAGACATGTGTGACGATCATTTCTAGCATTAAGTCTTTAAACTAAAAATGACATGAGCTAAACAATGTATAACTCAGCTTGTGGTCTTTCAAGTAATTATAGTTTGAGTTTTTATCCTCAGTTAAAGTAATTTATCAAGCTTCATATTTTCATTTAAAATATCGTAAACATGCTTGTATAAAAAGTTTATTTTTAAAAGTTCGTTAATGTGTTAATCTATACCAAAAATTCTTATTCGAAAAATATTAACTTAATGTTAAAAATAAGTTGAATACTAATTCTTATTACAACTATTAAATTTTTCAAATAATATCATTTAGTTTAAAATTAATTCGTCTCTTTTAAGAATGGTAATTTTAACAGTTTGAATAATAATCTTATTATCGGACGCTAATTGCTGGAAAAAAAACACTTCAGCTTTTCACACTAACAATGAAAAAACATCAACCTTCACTATGTTTGATATTTTTTAGACATCATAAGAATTTATGCGTTATAGAAAAATATCTGAAAAATGTTCTCTATATTAGACATTTTGAAAAAATATGAAGTTTGTAAATTTATACGAAGCAATAGTTTTTGATTCGAATAATTTTCGAAAAACTTTTGTAGTTATAATTAATCTTATTTAAATATGAAAATTATGATTGTTAAAAATTTGAATTTCGAAAAGAAAATTGAATTTAAGTAAAACACTTATTACTTTATAAAGTTATTTATTTTAAGTGGTAAAACCTTTTTATTGAAAAGTAATCATAATTTAAGAATATCATAATTTAAGAATATCATAATTTAAGAATATCATAATTTAAAAATATCATAATTTAAAAATATCATAATTTGTAATTTATTAATTTTCCAATCTGAGCTCGTTTCTTCAATGTTTAGCAGAGATCGACACTAACTGCATTAAATGACTTTAAAATATATAAGAATATAAATAACAAAGAAAAATGCTTACAAAGCTAGATTTTGGCAACAAAATTTTATTACAGCTTTAGAAACAAATAAAATTTGTACAATAACTCAATAAAATTGCAGGTTTCATTTAAATGGTCCGTAAAATCCTTTGATTGTCAATAAATAAAATGCACTTGGATTGAACAAAACCCTTTAGCTAGCGCTAAATTTTGTATAAGAAGAACATGGGAAATTGGATCAACCTTACCTTAATTATTTATAAACATTTATTTAGCAGATGGGCATCAGATCGTAAGATAGTAAGAAACAAAATCGCATTTTGTTTCAGTTCATCAGATATTTGCTACTAAATTGTTGATGTTATTTTCACTTCTTTTTAACGTTCTCCTCGTTTGCGCCATCTTTTATTGACATTTATAAAATAAAGAGAAATTTGCTGTGTATTTAGTTTAATCATTCCAAAATCCAGTATAACATTCGCTTTCCTTGATTTTCGCATTTTAATGAGTTTTTTTTTAATTATTTTTCATAAAATGAATATTAATGATCTATAATTCGAAACAGACAATTTCGACAAATTTCAAAAGAAATCGAGAAGAATTACTAAAAACAAATAAAGAAAACTTTAAAAATTATGTTATAAAGAAAAAGATTAAGAAAACCAATTTCAGAACTATCTTTAGACTGCTGAACTCATGATTCATATATATATAGGAGCTTACATTCATATTCATGATTCATCTATATATATGAGCATATATATATATGAGCTTATATATATATGAGCTTACAAGTTCAAAATGAAGATAAAACAAAATAAAATTACAGACATATGAAAAAGGGGGGAAAGGAAAATAATAATAAAAAAATAACCAACAACTGAATAAAAATAACAAACAACTGAAAAAAAAGGATGAAATTTTTTTTAAAAAATCGCAATAAATGATACGATTATATTCGCACGATTATATCCGCAAAAAAGCGGATATAATCGTGTGGGCTGATGAAAAGATTATATCTTTTATTTTCCGAATTTTTTTTAAAAAATTTCATCCTTTATTTTTTTTTCAGTTGTTTGTTATTTTTTTAATTATTATTTTTCTTTTCCCTCCTTTTCATATGTCTGTAATTTTCCTTTGTTTTATCTACATTTTGAACTTATCTCAAGTGTTCTGTTTACTTGCAGCTTATGCGCAATAAATGATACTTATTGTTTTTCTTAATTTTCTTCGTGCTTTTGTGTATTTATTTATTTTGCTGTGTGTATGTGTATATATATATATATATATATATATATATATATATATATATATATATATATATATATATATATATATATATATATATATATATATATATATATATATATATATATATATAAAGATGATCAAATCTCCCATGTTTCCCTACATCTCGTACTAATCTGAAACCACTAGGAAAGAAATAAAAATATGAGACGCTGTGTATCAAAATTAGCCAAGTCCAATTGTGTTTAAAAAAGTGAGTTCAACACAAGAATATATTCTAAGTCTTTTCTTTTTGAATTTTCACTTTAAACTACTTTTATATACTAAACGTTTACTGAAAAGATCTTTAAATGTTATTCTTCATATATTAAAGTGACACCTCTTTAGAAATGTTTTTTCCTGGATGTTTTCCTCAGTTTCCTTAGGATGGATTTGGCCATTTTCGGCACATAACTACTCAAATAGTCTTTTCAGTTTTAAAAACTACCGCTGAAAAGTGATTATTCTAATACACATATTATTTGTCCATTATCCAGTATCTTTTATACTGTAATAAAATCTTAAATTCTTGTGAATGTGCAAGTCTTAAAAATAGTTTTCTATCATTCATAAGGGATAAGTTTTTGTCACAGAGATTTAAAACACACAATAAGAGTCATGCTATTATCTTGTGTGTCATATCATCAGCTTGGGTCACCGTAGAACCAAGCATGGGAAACACATATTTTTTTTGTCCGGTTTGCTTTTTTGCTTTTTCCTCATTGTGCATCCACAGAATCCCATACCACTTGATGTTATTGCTAACTTTGCGTGATAACTATTATAGCAGTCATTTTGACGAACTATCGATGAAGCAACATGTTCAAACATCTCATTCACCCCTGAAAGTATAAAAATAATGTTTTGTTAAATAAATAGAAAAGCATTCAAAATTCATTTTAAGAGAAAAGTAAACAAATGAATACAGTGTAAAAAATATTCCTCTACGAAATTTTGATGATGAGTTTCAAAATGATGATGGAATTCAAATTTTTTTCTGTAAAGTAAACAAATGAATACAGTGTAAAACATGTATCACTACGAAATTTTGATGATGTATTGTATGATGAATTTCGAAATTTAATGATGTATTGAAAAAACTAATAAAAATGCGCAATTCTCCAAACGTCTCAAAAAAAGACTAACGAATTCCAAAAATTAATTAAAGATAAACATAAACGGAAGAAGAGGAAATTGCGCAATTTGCTACGTTCTATTTAAGAAACCACAAAAATTCATCGAATTCAGTTTCAAAATGGATAGAAAGTTTGTCAACAGATGGCACTATTTGCTGAGAAACGTGTAAAAACAGTTTTTAAATGAATCATCATTTGAAGCCAGAACTTGAGGAAGAGTTGGGATAAAATTAGATGACGCCCGTACTAATATTTCAAATAGAATTGTCTGATATCCAACCGAATGCGTTTTTTTACAGCTTTACTTTTTTAAAATTTGATGATAAAAATCAGTTGGTTTTCTTAGCAGAATAAAGCAAACTGTACATTTCTAGTCGCTTCTGTCTTTTATTAATTGATTATTCAAGTTGTCTATAGTTTTTTGGAAATCAAGATCTCCAATAATCATAATGTGCTGTGAAAAGTATATGCTTATGCTCCTTCATTTTTCGCGTATGTTTAACGGAATTTGCTCTTGCAAAGTTCGTGGAAATTCTGAAATTTTTCGTTTTTCATAAAATTTTTATCTAAGTAACATTTTTGTCATAAACTTTTTATCAAAATTTTCAAATGAAAGCAGAAAATATCTTCTTCTCTCTCATTGTTTCATTCCGGCATTCTTAAAAAAAAATTTATGAAACTGATAAATTTCGATTCAGAATGCTCGATTCAGAATCAACAAAAGTTAACATTCAATTGCTCACTTAAATGAGGACGTATATATCCCTTAATTTTGGGCATGAAAACAATAATAACAAAAAAATTGGTCATTAATTTTTTACGAAACTACTTCAAAGAATCTTTGCATAGAAAACGAAATTTTCATAAGGAGTCACAAAAGATCTTGCTTCTTTGTAATTATTGTTTAACTTTGGCATCATTAAGAAATCTTTGAAACTCATAAATATGATAGTAGCCTATAACTCCTCGATTCAGAATCATCAAAAGTTGATATTTAATTGTTCACTTAAATGAGGAAGTAACTAACCTTAACGTTAACCTAACCCCTTAACGTTTTGCGTCAAAACAATAATAACATAAAATTGCTCATTGATTATTTAAGAAACTACTTCAAAGAATCTTTGCCCAAAAATTGAAATTTCCATATCGAAGCATGAAATGTCTGCTGAAAGAAAAAATTAAACTAATAAAAAGTAATAACAGAGTTTTAGTAAAATAACTGATAAATTTTAGCAATTAATTACACCGTACATTTTGTGTTCATAATTTATCGTTGCATTGTAATGAGCAGTTTAATATTGTAGGCAAATAATGCAAGTCAGAAGCTTATATCTTTTCATTCTGCAGAAAATAATTCAGTAGATAACCAACATGTAAATGCTGTCAAATAGATTCTTTTTTGATTGATGCTAGTTTAGAAAACTGCCATAAAAAATATGCATCGGCATTAAAGCATTTAATATTATTTGAATTTTTTGCGCCTAGTTATTATTTTGTTGTAAAAATATATTTGATAATTTGTGATATTATGTAATTATGGTAATCAGATTCGAAATATTCGTTAAATAACTTGATAAAAAATTACAATATTTTGTGAAGTAAAAGAATGTAATTTCATTTTAAGTTAAATTGATAAGAATTTATAAAAAGTTGAATTCAACAGTTTCATTTTTAAACAGAAACAAAATGGCGAGTTGTATACCAATCAAAATTATAAGGGAGAAATATCATTGAAGCTTGAAAATGTTTTGAGTTCAACCTGGAGCTAAATGTTCGGAGCTATCAACCTTGAAAATTGGCTTGCTGAAAGATGCCAAATGGCAATGTGTGTTTACAATCTGGAGTTTGGGTTAGCAGAATAAGTTAAGCTTTCAAAAGACAATTATTAGCCAAAAAACGGAAACTTGAATTACAATCGATGTTCCCCAGGATTAATCGATTGAAAAGTTAAAAATAAACATGTAAAAGGAAATGGGCACGGTCTTATTCAAACTAAATATAGAGTAGTGTAACTGATCGATTGGAGAAAGAATATCTTTCAAGTGAAAGGAAATTAAATTAATAAATTTGAAATATTATTACGATACGACAGTGATCAAATTCTCAATCAAATTCTGCCAATGCAGTTTTGTAGTTTTAGGTTGAAATGGGCATTTGATAAAAATCTTGAAATAAAAAAGAATTTAAAAAAAAAAACAAATTTAGAAAAACTTTTTTAGCAAATTTATGTCTTTATCCCTTTCTGATGTTTTCAAGAATACTTTACTCAAAGTTGCTGATAAAATAAAAAACATATCAAAATATGAATGTTGGTTAGCAGTTTCATAAGATCCTTGTCATTTTAATAGTTATTTCAGGCCCCAAAATTTTAATAAAATCATTGCTGCATAGTAATAATTGGAAATATATTCATTCTTTTAATATTTGTTTTTATGTAAATTTGACATTTCAAATAAGTAAAGAAATTAATGTTTCTCAATTATAAATAGTTTTAACAGACATTCAATGTAATGATTAAAGTTTGATAATTTCGACTTCATATATTAGATGCATTCCTAATTAACGAGGCAGAGGCACTGTAACCAAAACTATGTTATTCTGAAAAATTGGAAACATTTCTGAAATGTTGTTTTTGGTGTGATATAACGAATTTACGAACTAGAGGGCCGCACACAATGGTGAAATGATGATGACCGATCAATTGTCGTTCAATTCATTCATTCTGTTTCTCAAAACAATGGTAATAGAGAGTCCTATAGCCAAGGGGCATTGTCGATTTCCTCAAGCTATGACGCAAACATCAATGATCGCAGCATTTGGAAATGTGTTTATAAAGCTCAAAAACGCAAACAAATCGAAACGTCCCTGTAAACTTTCTTGTGAAGTCATCTGATTACAACTCAAAGCTAGACCACGCACAATCGAGACAATAAAATTATTTTTTCAGAAATTCAAATGAGAATTCCTGAACCATCCACCTTATAGCCGAGATCTGTCCCCAAGTTAGTTCCACACCTTTCATGATCTCAAAAGTGCACTTAAGGAACATTAGTTATAACTGCGATGTTAATGTGCGCTTGAACAACTGGCCCAAACAGCAGCCAATGATAATTTTGCGATCATGGCATTATATGATTAGTGTCCCAATAAGTGAAATGCTTAAATAATTGTAGACTATAAATTTGACTTTCATTAAATAAAATTTATGAATAAGCCTTTAACTCGTTATTTATTGACTGAACCGAATAATTATTGAAAATGTTACCTTCTCCAGTACTAGCACAAATTTCAAAATATGTGCCTCCAATAGACTCTGCATATTTTTTAGCTTCTTTTTCGGAAATTTCTCTATTTCCTATAAGATCTCTTTTATTGCCCACCAATACAAAAATGCATTCATCGTTTGCATTCTGTTGAACACCTGAAAAAGAATAATTATCAGAAAACAAATTTTATGAAGTAGGCTTTAGAAAGATAATCTTTTGAAAATATTTTGAAGAAATTATTATTAAGGCTTGGAAAACTAATCTTTTATAGAAATTTTGATAGTTAAACGTTTGAAAATATTTTATAGAAATTTTATAATCAAGGCTTTGGAAAGCTAAACAAAAAATCGCCTTTGGCAATAACGCACGATGGCCACTTTTTGGAGGACTTGGTTATTTTGGCTTTATACTTAAAAGAAGTGTGAATTCATTATTAAAATCATTCTTAACACTAGATTGCCCAAGGAAGTCATTTTGACTGCTTTTTAATTTCAATTAGAAAAACAATGATGTATATAAAGACACAATTTCTTAGAATTTTGTGATTTTTATAATTATTTTCATTATTGATATTTACTAATAACTTGCTATATAACTGAAAATAATATAAAAAATATTAAAAACTAATTTCAAACAAATTTCTTCATACATTAGTTATTCATTCACAATGCAGTCATTTTGACTGCTTTTGGGTAATATAGGTATTTCAGTTTTTCTAGTGTTCAGAAGTTTTGTTTCTGCTACTTTTATTTCTTCGGAAATGCTATTACTTAATCGAACTATTTTCAATTATTTATTTTAAAACCTATTGCCTAACTAATAAATATTTATAGCAGAGAAAAGTGTACTTGCACAAAGTTGTCTGCGTGTAGATGACTTCAACTCTTTTGCGAAAAAACTTATCATTTGCATTATTAATGATGATGATATGGCAGAAAAAGCAAACAAAATCTTTCATGTTTCCATGATTACCAAATATAAAGATTTTTGTATGCATGTATCAAGAGCAGATAAGTTTTTCGGAATGTTCCCTTTTCAAATAATGATGGTTAAAATGCCATTTCAACTCAAGAAAAATCAGCTTATTTGTAAAATTGCCAAATTTTGAATGATAGATGGGCGATTCTTTCGTTACGTGTGTTACTTTTACACGACATATTTCAACTTTAACACTTATTATAATAAACTTGTTAGATATTTTTTATGTTTTTCTTAATTTGTTGTTAAATCTATATGTGTTGTAAGTTTTCAAAACGAAGATTGAAGGTGCAAATTAATTTGATGTTGAAAAAAAAAATTTCTGAACTTTTGTTACGTGTGTTACCCTTTATAATGCTAGATATTTGAAACTTTGAATATATTCATTTAATTCTGTGAAGTATAAAGGCAAAAAATTAAGATATTTTCTTTTATAGAGAGATACAATATCGAAGCTGTGTTTAGTGATTTTTAAAAATTTCTTGCAACAGTAGAAACTTCTTTATTTTGGTGAAATTGATGCGTTACGTGTGTTAACTGAACGTTACGTGTGTTACCCTCTGTGAATATTTCAACTGAGAAGTCATAAATGTTGCACTAAAACATTTATTTCTTTTAATTTAGCAGAAGAAAAACAATTTATTTTAGCAAATAAAATAGTTAATGGTCTGGAAAGATGGTTGTAGCCCTTCTTTATACTGGTTTAGAGAGTAAAACATAGCAAATCTTAGGCACATCTATTCCTTCAAAATCATTTCTGTTTGGAAACAAAAATATGCATATTTTCCAATTATTTTATGCAAATATTGCATTTTAAGTTTACAAGCATGTGCATTTGCGTCAATAATGTTCCCGAGATAGAGCATATGTTGTTTTAATTTCAGTTATAGGCGCACTTCTGATCAGAAAGGAACAGAAATAGACTTACTGACTATTTGTGTGCCACAATGTGCATCTATACATTTTATTCATGTATCTAACGATACTTATGCATAGATTTTATGCTTTATATTACCGTTGCCATGTACTGATCTTTTCAATTAATATCTTTATTTCCTTTTAGCTAATATATAATACTGTTGTATTAGGCATGAGTTGATTGGTTAGCTTTGCAAACAACACTGGATAGCAAAGAAATTTTTTTGTATAACAACACGATGATATAAATAACTTTGCTTTTTGCTTCGCTTTCATGATTTTGAACTACACACCTATGCCATAGAAGGAACTTCTGCATGTGATATCGTAAAATATTTCCAAATTAATTTCTTTTTTTATATTTTGATTGACAAAATATGAAATAATTCAACCATATATTTATTTTTAAATTCTTAACTTGACTTATTACTACAGAAGGTTTCTGTTAGCTCATCATCTGAAGTAAAATCGTTTTTAAACAGTCTTAAAATAAAAGTGTAGACATTGTTTCACCTTTGTCTTTGCCTTAGGAAAATATTGTAAAGGACTCTATTTTAAACTCTTTAGGAGAGTATCGTCTAAGACAACAGCTGCTGTGAATAACGGAACTGTGGCTGGATAGCATAATGCTGATTGAAATTCGTTTTAATATTCAAAGGAATATGCCACTGCAAAGTCAACTTGAATTTCCCTGGTTTTAATGCTAGATATGTTTGTTTGGAACGTATCACCTCGGATTCTTTTAACTCTTACGTATTATTGAAAGTTAGTCCAATTTTCAAGAGTTATTTCAAAACATTCTTCTTGCACATTTGCCATTATATATCTTTTATTGTGAGCTATTGTCATCTTTTTCTCATCGTTACCAAACTACAATAAATGATGGTTAGAAACCTATAACAAGCAATGAGAAATTTTTGTAAGTATCAGAAGCACCCTTCCAACAATTAGATCCAAAATTTCTTTTACTTTATATACATAAATACTTCTACCATCACCATGTATTGTCATAAACTTAATTTTAGCCTTCCAGTTAAAGAATAAAAATTTCATGATATTTGTTTTGATTCTAAGTTTTACAGTAGCAATAAATTTTTTAGTCATAAAGCACTAAATATGGAAAATTAAACAATGCTTAGGATGCAACTGACAAAAATCAGTATAAGCCTCTCTTAGAAACATTCTTAGATAGTTCTTTCGTTTTATTGCCCGTTTTTCCCCGTAATAATCCAGAGAACCAGCTCTTGTTTCAATACAAGCATAGTATAAGCTTTTGAAGAAAATCCATTTATTAATAATTAAGTTCATCTGAAATACTTGGTGGTGAACCTTTTACATCATTATCAATCTGTTTTGAAAATTCAAGTCTAACTTTCTTTATTTCCTTATTTTCTTTCCTTTGAAGTGCAGAATCTTATGCTCTTTTCTTTTTTTCTTCATCTTCTTATTCCTTTAAATCCAGATAAGGACACTATTTTAAGCTTATCCATTTTATAATAATCTAGCAAATGCAGTCAAAATATTCTACTTAAACATAAACGTATAACAAATAGAAGTTTGGGAAAACAATTTCCAAAAGTTTCAAAACTATCGTCTTATTATGCTGTTTTTTTATTAATGCTTATACCGACCTGATTTTACAAAAAACCACAATCTTACAATTCCGTATTTGTGGCATTGAAGTTGCGCGGCGGTTATAAAAAATGTCCGAACATGATTTAAATCTTTTAATGAAAATAAATAAATAATTAAAGTGTATAAGTACCTCTAACACACATAACAGTATCGCGCGTAACTTTTCGTTACGTGTGTTACCTTGAATAAAATTAATTATAAAATTTTAACTATTGGCAGTTTTAATTCGAGAATTTTTTCCGTTGCATATCTTGCCTTCTTAATTTATAAAACAAAAAATTTTTAAATTTTCTTTTTTACTAAAGTTTTTACAGAAAAAAATGCAAAATTATGTTACGTGTGTTACTGGGAAATTAGACTATCTTGATTAATCGACTTTCAAACAAGCAAAAAAATTTAGGCCAAATTAAAAAAATACATTAAACAATGATAAAAGAGTAAAATAGTTATATTTATTACTAAAACCTATTTTATTGCTCTTTAATATTTTAAGAACTCCATTGGAATATAACATAACAGAGAAGAGAACTCCTGTTAAAATTCATAGTGTTCCACCTTTTGTTAGAATTCACATAAATATTTTTTGTAATTCAAAAAACTATCTTAACTATTAAAAAATGTACATCTTCTAGATTCCGAAATTGTGTCATTTTTGATTTTATGATAATTTTAAAAATTTAGTCACTCAGGACCACTTTTCGTGGAATCGCCCAGATAGTTTTGGATCAAGTCGTGAAATTTTCATTAAGGATGACGCATACAATCTATGACATGTAATGTTATTCGCATAAAGCATCTAAAAATGGCAAAATAGCTTCGTCTTTTTTATTATTTCAGATATCAAAGTTTGTTAATTATAAAATATGAACTGTTCATTTTTGAATGCGTTATTAAAATCATTTAAATATGGAAATCTGCTTATTTCTTTGTGGTCAATATAATATACGTCTTGTTGTTACATACGTCTGAGAATATGAGGGGAGGGGGTATAAAAATTTTAAACTGATGAACACAATACAGTAATATTTACAGTAGTCAATATAAACAGAATTCAATTTTGTCTTAATCTTTTCCTTATATTCTATATATATATATATATATATATATATATATATATATATATATATATATATATATATATATATATATATATATATATATATATATATATATATATATATTTATATTAATTTAATCATTGATTTATTTGTTTCTCAAGTCAGAGACTTTGCCTTTGATCATGTTTCATTAAAATTATAATAAAACAACAGTTTTCAAAAAATAAACTTTTTTTTAAATATCAGCAATATTAGCATACATCAATATTACGGTACTATTATTTTTTTAAGGAATGACAGTGTTTTATACTTTAAGTGGAAAAATATTCATTTTGACGAAATACGCAGATTATTGTTCACAATATAATCAAAATGCATTACAAGAACGCATTTTTTAACAAAATTAATTGAATGATATGTTTCAATAATAGATTTTAAGTCTAAGTGCATTTTTAAAAAAACTAGTCAAGATTACAAAGTTTAATTATTACGAATTTGATTCTTATCACTGCCTATGCTATATAATTCGTAAAAAGCATCCGTAATTAACATCAAGAAATTAATAACTTTGTAATTGCGTTATTCAAAATATTTCGTTCTTTCAAATTATAAAAAGTACACATTTTATTTCCATGACCTTTCGCTGAAAAGGCATTTTAAATACTGTATATTGCTTTAGCTTATTATAGAAAGGCATTACGCTTGACAATGCATATTACAGTACTTAAAGCAAAGCAATTAAATATACCACATTGCAGTAAATGGATTTTATGGAGCATTGTATTATGAATTATTAGAATAGGGAGGAAGCACTTTTTGAGATAAATACTTATCTTATATCTTTTATGAATATGAGATAGCTCTTTCAGAATAAAATTATTCATACTTTCATTACATATTTTCTTTCTGCGACCTTTCGCTGAAAAGGCATTTTAAATACTGTATATTGCTTTGGCTTATTATAGAAAGGCATTAGGCTTGACAATGCATATTATAGTACTTAAAGCAAAGCAATTAAATATACCACATTGCAGTAAGTGGGCTTTATGGAGCACTGTATTATGAATGTATTATGAAAATAATGAAGAAGCACTTTTCGAGATAAATATTTATCATATATTTTTTATAAATATGAGTTATATAGCTCCGTATGAATAATTATCTTTCTTTGTGAATAAATATTATGAATATTAGAAATAGTTCTTTATGAATAAAATTAAGAAAGGTAAATACTCACGAATAAAATACTCACGATTGTTCGAATTAAAATATTTTAATTAATAAAATACACACTTACTGATGACCCAAGCTTGTAAATCATAAAATGATTCTCTGGATGTGATATCAAAAACACACATGGCTGCTCTTGTGGCTTTATAAAATATAGGACCCTAAAATCATTAATGTTTAGCATTATAATATGCATTTCAGTCTAAAAACACAATAAATATACATTTAAATTCATTTCAAGGAAAAAAATTTAGAGTTTAAATTCCTTTATCGACAATAATTTTAATTCATTTTGTTTTTACGAATTATTTTTTTTTATGTAATGAATGAACAGTTGTATTATTTAAAAGGCGCCCATACTAATACTTTCACTTCTTCACCGCAAAAAATTCTGGATAAAATTACGGTAAAAAGGTTCCGGCACTCACGGTACCTGTACTTTTTGCAGTAAAACTTTCCTGAACAAAAAACTTAACATACCATAATTTTTACAGTGACCAATTACTGTAAAATCACCAATCATTGCAATTAGAAAAATATTACTGTATAAATTACGGTTTGCAATTTTACTGTAAAAATGGTTTTTACGGTAAAATGTATTTTGCGAATGCTGCGTTCAAGGAGCCAGTTCTTTTTATCGTAATTAAATTGTCTAATATTAAACATGATTATAAGATTTAATTTCGTACCGTATTAAGGATGCAGCAAATTTGCACAATATTGTGGTTCAACAAGTTCTAAAATTTCTAACTGCAATTATCATATAGAGCTCTAAACTTTAAGTTTTCTCAACATGCGTTCTAGTAGCAGGGCTATTCTAGTAGTATTAGTTCCGTTATCTGTAGAACTTTTCGAAACACGGCTGGCTATAAAATTACGGAAAACCGAGATCTTCAGCGTACGCCATCATATTGAGTTAATATAACATATTTTAAATTTGTGCTTCAAATATGTATATAAGTTTTTCCTTAATTTCTTGGCTTTTCAAACTATTTAATAAAATTACTAATTTCTTTGCAATTAATTTCTTATCCATTCATTTTAGAAACTGTTGCATGTTTAAGCTTCCTAAAGATGGTGTTCAGAATAAAATAAAATAACTCACTGAATTTATTTTTGTTAAAAATTACATTGAAATAGTTGAAATGTGATTTTTAATTTAAAAGTTTAAAATTTAATAATAAAACTATAAATTAAGATTCTAAATTGGGATAAATCATAAAAAAATTTTACAAATTAATACTTTATTTATTTGTGGTTTGCTTATATTGTACAGTAAATTGATTTTAACAACTAAGTTCTCTAGCACGGGAAAAGTTCGAGAAAAAAATTTAAAGCTTTTGTTATTTACAACATTTTTATTCAGTATGAAAACATTTTTATTCAGTATGAAGAAAAATTCCTTTAAAAAATTGAAAATGTATAATGAATGCTTTTTCAATAAAGTTTTTAAAATATTTCAATTATAATAAAATATTTCATTTTTACATAACCGTTTCATCATGGGCTAAAGGGCCCTAATACCCGAGTTCATGTGGAGCTCTAAAAGCTGTATATCTTATTAAATTTCTTTTTATAAAAAAATATACATTATAGTCTAACTAATATGTTTAAAAAGTGTGTTAGGTAGAGAATGGGATAAAATATTGAAAGAAAAATCACCTTAAAAAATTACAAGTTCCGTACATATCATCATATGTTTCGTATAGAATTAATATAGTATAATTCTTATTTTGATGATAATAATGATCCTCTTATTTTTTTAAACCTTAAATTTAATCTACATAACATTTGTAATTCAAAAATTATTCATGAGATTTTACTCCCTTTTTTAGCACTTGAGACTGAGTACATGAGAACTTTGACATTTTTTTAACAGTTCCCCATAATTTGCATGGCTAGCCATACGGAAAATATGATGACCAATTTAAATCGGCATGTAGTCAGAATTAGAATAACGATAGCTTTATGGTTCGTGTAAATAAGTCTGAAGCTGTAAATTGCCAACTTTTATTGTTATAACGATTTTATTAAAAATATAAAAATTTCATGAGAAGAACCAAATTTGATAATACAATGATCGTCTTACCTTCTTCGGAGAATAAAGTTTGATGAATGTTAAATACAATATACTGTTAGGAACTTTATAAAGCGTTGAACCCTAATTTCGTCAAAAGTTTGCTTCAACCATAAAATGTTGCCAAGTTGAACCATATTGCATTACTTCGCAAACTATATTACACAATGCTTTGCACTGTTAAAAAATTCCTCGGGAAAAAATGGTTAAATAACAATTTATTTAACTGTTATTTTCTCATATTCAAATAAAACAGTCAAATAACCATAAATAAGATGGTATTCAAACTGTTAATTGTGAGAAAAACAGTTTGTTAGCTGCTTTCACCTAATATGGTTAAACAACCAGAATTTTATCGCACCAATTTTAATATCAAAAAAAATTCTGGTAAAACTACCGCACTGTATGGTAATTAAATTTTAGGTGAAACAACCATAATCCTGGTTACAAAAACGTAATATAAGGTATTTAAACCATTTATTTGATAATCTTTCCGCTCATATTGTAACTGTTTACGGGAAATTCTGGTTTTCAAAATTATAGTTCTTATTACTACACATTTAATAAAAAATGCAAAACTGGAAAGTATATTTTCACCAAAAAAATGGTTTTTAAGCTATGCTCTATAAAATCATGATAAAATTACAAAATTTTATCACATCTACTAAATTTTATCACTTGTTATTAAATTATATTTTATTGTTATTTTTACCAAATTACCAAAATTATTACCAAAGCGCTTCGGTAAAAAATTCCGTGTTTTTTGGTGCTCCCATAAAACCAGAAACACGATACATTTGATCATATTCTGGTCGTTTTGACGAAACTATTTTTTTCTCAATGAATTATTGAGGTCTGCAAGCTCAAAGAGGGTTAAAATAATATTAAACTAATTTAATATGGAAAGAAGCTTACAAGCTGTCCCAAATGAAATGCGAATAAATTTCCGTTCCACTAGAAAAGTTCAATGGTTTTTCATGATTTGTGTATATAAAGTTTGCTTAATCTTTCACAATGATTTCAAAAATATTAATTAAAGGCGTTCATAATGAAACAAATTTTCTAAACACTTTCTAGCATAGAATATTAGAACATTGAATATTGAAGTACAAGGAATTTTATCTATTTTGCACTGATTACGAGAAAGCGTATTTTAAAAAAAATCTATATTGTACGAAATAAAGATATATCTCTTTTCCTGAACAGAAAATGAATTATCGAACAGTATTTAACAAGATGTCTACCATTATATTAATAATAAATTGATAATATAATTTAATATGATAAACATTGTCTAATAAGAATATACATTACTCCAAAGCAGGTTTTTTATATTTGTCAAGTATATTCAAATCCAACGCATGCATTTTCATATAATTCATAATTGCCAAGTGTTCAAGGCAATTACGTGTAAACTTTAGTGACAATATCTCCATAAACAAGACTATGTAGACAATTGATTATCACACATAATTATTTTATTCCAGAATTTTCTAAAATGTATTTGAATAAACAAAAATTTATGTGCACTGATTACTCACGCTTAAATAAAGGGAAAATTCAATCAGCATCAAATGATATTAAAATGTTTTCAGCTGTTTTGGAATTTAAGATGTTAAATTTCACATAATTTTAGATAGAACAAAAAAGTAAACATTAAACAAAATATTTTTCTGTCAAATTTAATGTAGTTTTAAAACTTAAAAAGAACTATTATTTTATAGTATAAAACAATAATTGTAAACATTAAAGCCAAATTTTTAACAAAAGGAATTGTAAATCCATTTAATCAGTTTGACACTTATGATAAGTAAAGCCTTGAACAGAGTAATAGCAGAAATAATTTATGACATTTTAATCCGAACAAATAGGTTATTAAAATATTTCGAAACTAAACAAACAAATGATGAAAAAATCTCGATTGTAGTACTGCGGCGTCAATAGTTTTAAAAATTATTTGAACAGCGCAGTCTGAGTTTAAAGTAAATTTAGCAAAATCAACAATAAATTTCTTAGTTAGTTGTAAATCGTCTACAATAGTCAATAAAATGAGGTGACATTTTTATTGAATCCAATAAATTTAAACAAAAAGAAATGTTTTATCACTTTTATCAATATGAGGAAACGTTAGAAAACTTTGGAAAATTGTTTATCTTTAAGCATTTTGTCTGTCCAGGGAGAAATAAAGCGTCATTTGAAGGAAAGTAGTTGATTTGTAAAATTCAAATTTATTTATCCAGATTTTAATTTAAATTTAACCGTAATGATTTGAAAAGGTTAGAAAAGCATATTATGAAATATGTTAAGTAATAAGCCCAAACATAACAAATAAGAGTTATTTCAAACATTTTTTGACGGACAAAACCCAACTTTTTCGACATTAAAAAATAGAGATAGACTAATTGTATTCGTCACCAGATTATAATGACAGTTAGAAAAAAAAGAGATTGATATGAATGAAAATTTTTTCTTGTTTTGTAGTTTAATATGATAAGAAAAAATAACTGAAACAATTTCTTTTAATTTGGCTTTTTAACAAAATTATAAAAATTTGAATTTGATACTTTAAACTTAAAACATCTTATCTTAGTCATCCCTATCTATAGTTACACGGTGGACTGATCATAAATAAGACGTGGCTCCCTGTAGATCACCGAAGTCAAGTATCACTGGCTGCAGTCAGTGTGCGGGTGGGTGCCCACTTTGATCAACCTGTGAAGAATCCAAAGATGCGAGGTATCATTCCTCGTTAAACTTGTCTACCGTTAAGTGCTTGGTTTCGCACGCAGAGCGTTGTGCTACCAAAGCGTAGGAACCATTTCCTCTGCTAAGCATCAAAATTGTAATGGCATATTTTCGGATAATCCTCTGGGATGTTTCTCAGACCGTCGCCAAAAACCCATTGTGTAAGCCAGGGTGGCTCAAGTGGTAAAGAGATCGCCTCCCAATGAGGTGACCCAGGTTCAAATCCCATATATGGTTGGTTGACACGAATTCGCATTGACCACAATGCTGGCTGAAAATATCCTCAATGGTAAACGAATCATGGATTAGAGTCTCCTTGCCGTCAGGCTAAACATGGGAAGGTTTCGCAGTTTTTCTCTTTATGTAACACAAATGCGGGTTAGTTCCATCAAAAAGTGCTCCAAGAAGGCAAATTTCGTTCGATACTTGATCCAAGAGTTCTCTTGTCTTCTGGATTGAGTTAAAAATTGCATGACTTCCGAGTTGAACATTGATAGTCGTAAACTAAGAATTTTTCAGCTGTTAACGCTGGTTATAAAATATGAAATAAAATAAAATTAACCTATTGTGCAGCTCTAGTGCGACGTAAATAAAGTTTTACAACTACTCCTAAGCCTATCGATTTGAAATTTTCACTTAGTATAATTAGCATCACTCTTGAATGAACAGTAATTCCATTTCATTACAAATAAAGGTTACTAAAACTTTATTTCGCGAACCTAAACCTAAATAGTCATATTTTATTAATCTTTAAAAATATTAATAGGAAACACAAAGTTTCATGTTTTATTAAAAAATTATTTTTTTTTAAATTTTATAAATAATTGTTAATTGTTTTGCATACAATTTTTACAATTAGTAGTCATGTGCTTACCATGCATCTAAAACGATCCTCTCCACAAGTATCCCAAATCTGCAGATCAACTTTGTAATTTCCAATTACCCTGAAAAATATAAGAAAAAATTTGCAATTTTTTATGTAATGTGTTTGTATAATCTAAACAGAAATAGTGCAATTTTGAAACAAAGACATATTTGTGAAGAGCGCAAAAAACTGTGACATCTTTTTCGGATTTTTCCCGTTTTGTTCCTAACTATCCCTTTTCAATGGGTTTCAATGTCATTGATGAAACAATTGTAACGCTTTGTTAGATTTAGTTCTGTCTCAAACTTTAGTCTAAATATTATATTTAATTTCTATTGTGAATATTTTTCAATGTTACATTCTCAATTAATATACACACTGAGGAAAAAAAAGTGCGAAGAAAATTTCCAGAATATGGTAAAATTTACCGTATTTCTGGTTCTTAGGGAACACTAAAAAACATTGAAATTTTTACCGAAACACTTTGGTAATAATTGAAGTGCTTGGTAATGGTTTTAATATGTGATAAAATTCATAGATGCGATAATTTTATAATAATGCCTTAGAGCAAGCATAAAAACCATTTATACGGTTTAATTTACTTTTCAGTTTCGTATTTTTTACTAAATATGTGGCAATTAGAATTATAATTTTGCAAACCAGAATTTCCGGTAAACCACCATATGAGTGGAAAAATTACCAAATGAATGGTTTAAATAGCGCATATTTTGATTTTATTAACCAAAATTATGTTTTTTTTACCAGATATGTTGTTACCATGCTGTGCAGTAATTTTACCAGAACTTTTTCCCCGTGTAGGCTATGACAAAGAAATTTTTTTGTACAATAGTGTAAAATTTCTTAAAAACATAAATATTATGAACACACATCACGCAACCTTGACCGCTGACCAAGCACCTAGCACAGTTCTTAGGGCTCTATCTTTTAACAGAAAAATTGTTTAATTAATTTTAAAAACCGAGTGTACATAAGATAATGTGAAATTTTTAGAGCCCCATAACTCGTGGAATATACAGGGAGGAGTGTTTAATCATTTAGCGCACATGCTCAGCAGAATATGCGGTTTCAATTTCCAAAAAAAAAAAAAAAAAAATTACTAAAAGTTACTGATAAAAAATATTTGGTGCTTCTAACCTAATATACAACTTGAGCATCAGAACAGCAGATATATTGAGCCACAGATTTAAATAACAATAAATATTCCTTATTAATAAATAGCAATATATTGTTTCAGTGGACAAATATATATTCATTTACTGAACAGATTATGCTTGAAGTCCCCAAATTTTTCCTATTGGTAAATTTCGACTCTAATTAATTTTTTTTTTTAAAAATTAAATCGCATACTACTGTTTAGCTTTAGTCAATAGTTTTTTCCTTTTAGCATCTATCTCAGTACATCAAATAATTTTGAGTTTTAAATACCTCACTTTATTTTATGTTCATCCTGTACTAAACATTATATGAAATATCTATGTTTGTGTACAACAAATGAAAACAACGAAGCACTTTTAAAAACATTTAATAAAAAGAACACAATACTTCAGGCAATGAATAAAATCGTATTGTCAAAAACAATTTAGGAGTAAGAAACGATGCGTCTTACAGATTCACGTCTTAACTAACAATTACGCAAAAACAAACCGACATTTCTATTTTAAGCTTTAAAGAACACGCGCGCGTCATACTTGAGTGCTAATCTAAACATAAGCTAGGTACATCTTTTGTAAAATAATTTTACCTTGCGACACAACAAGTTATTGGAATGATTTACAATATTAAGTGACTGAAACTTTAACAAAAGGAATATTTAAATGTATAACTTTATCTGTATTATCGTTAGTTTTTCCGTTTCCAGTGATAAAATGTCACCGTATTCAAGGTTGCTAATTTCTTTGAGGTGACAACAGTTACGTTTGAATATAATTTATATTCTTTATTGCTATTATATAAAATCACATAATCTAAACAAACTTTATGAAATAAATTTTGCAATTGATTATTAACAAGTTATTTGAATGATTTACAATATTAAGTGACTAAAACTTTAACAAAAGAAAGATTTAGATGCACAACTTTATCTGTATTATTGTTAGTTTTTCCGTTTTCAGGGATAAAATGTCACCATATTCAAGGCTGTTAATACCTTTGAGAACAGTAATGTTTTAATATAATTTGTATTCTTTATTGCTATTACATAAAATATATAATCCAAATAATTTTTATAAAAATAAATTTTGTAATTTATTATGCTTGCATTACCTGTTGTATATTTTTCAACTATTGAGCTTTTTACTCGTATAAATGAGTTTAGCAAGCTATTATGTCTGTATGATAAACTGTATGTTGTTAATTATTAGTTGTATTCTGTTGATTATGCTTATGAGCTGTATCAGTTTGAACATAGCCATTTTGACAACTAGCATCAATACCGAATAAGCAGCCATTTGAAGTATTGTGCATTGTGTAAGAACTGTAAAATAAATTTTTTTATTTTTAAGTCATTAAACGATTCCGTGAAAAACCTAAATAAGTTTGTAATAAGTAACAGTTTCATTTATTCATCAAACGTACTTTCCTTAAAATATAAAATTTACTACTTAAAAAATAAGCATTTTATGATTCATATAACGTTTTATTATTTAGGAATTTATAGCTAAAAAAAGAGCTAAGTGAAATGAAATCGAACAATCTTAGCTTTCATCCCACAAGTCGTTTTTTCATTCTTACCTTCATTTAACTAATTAATTCATTAATCTTTCAAACGTACGCTGACAAATTCTTTCGTCAAACTTCCGATCATGTTCAAAATTGAACATTCACATTCTATTCATGAATGTATGCTTTTCCTTCATGAATTCATGAGGAATCTATTCATGAATCGAGTTCGTGAATTCATTTATAAAACATTCATGAATCTTACTTAAAAACATATTTAGTTCTAGTATTTGATTTGGTATCATGATACACAAGATATTTATGATATACATGAATTTTCAACTTATTTATAAAACATAAATTGGAACCGCTAAAACATCGGGTTAGTGTGTTGCTTTTGGTTGATTTTTAGTTTTTTATTATGTCGTCTAAAAATAACAAATACATAAGAATAATATCATTAAAAATCATACAAATAAGATACATATGAATATTAACTACTTACATGTTAAAATTAGCTATCGCCGTTCCTTTCACAATTTTAGAGAATGCATTTTTGTCAAATTTGGATGCCATTGTGCTCTTGCCTACTCCTTAAAAAAAGAAGACTTTGTTACAAATAATCCATAGTAATTTACAATGTGAAAAATATAATATATTTCAATTTAGAGTATCTGATTACAAGCAAATGCATAGTCATTTATTTCATTATTTCTTAAATGATTAATATTTCATCAAAAAAAAAACTGGTCGGATAACATTTAAAAAATTGATAAAAGTGTTATCCCTAAAAAATTTTGTCAATGTGCTAAATAAATTTGTGAGAAGAATACAGTAAAGAATCACAATTTCTCTTAAAATGTTATAAGTATGCCTGTTCATAGTGCGAAGTACCTAGTTTAATAAATTTATGTATTCCTTAGATTGAAATTGTATTACATATTTGACAAAATGAAACGCTGCATCAAAACATACAGTTATCAATTCAAAACACATATAGTACATTTGAACAAATATATAATACAGCTATATATACAATAAATATAAAAGAGGTAATAAATAGAAACGTAGTTTTATGTGAAATTTTATCTCTTTAGCTCAAGAATTGAAAAAAATAAATTTTTAAATTATCCTAAGTATTATTAAAATCTCACATGAAAATATCTTTTTTGCTAAAATTTCAATATTATTCTTTAATAGAATTTCAATAATAAAATCTTGATAGTAAAATTTTAATATTCTTTTTTAATACAATTTTAATAATATTTACTTGCGAATAATCAGAGATGTTCGTTAACGCTTTTTTTTAAAAAACTGCGAAGTACATAAAATTTTCGTTATAAATTACGCGCAATCGTAAATTTAAGAGGTTTAAATGATAGCTGCCGTTAATAGCATGCTGCTATAAATTTCTCGGAAAAAATGGTTATATAACAATTTATTCAATTGTTATTTTACCATATTTAAAAAAAACAGTCAAATAATCAGAAATAAGATGGTATTCAAACAGTTAACTGTGAGAAAAATCGTTTATTACTTACTTCATACTGTTAAACAACTAAAATTTTATCGCACCAACTAAGCCCTTCTAACGCAGCCACTTAATACTTTGTAGTTAGGTAAATATTACAACCGAAAGGACTAATCTGTCAGTCTCATGCGCGACCGAACGGAGGTTCAAATCTCAGCTTTGACATCACAATATTGCCTTCATTCCTTTCACAGAAAGAGTTTCCAGTGTTCTGCACCCCCCAATTTGTGTCCTGCTTTCTCCAATGCCCATTACCTAACGAAAAACTTAGCTCCAATGCCTAGATTAATTTCTCTTTTACACTTTTGAAACCCTGCTCTTTGTAAATGATTAAAAAAAGCATATAGATTTGCTTTCATGGTCTTATAATCATGCTAGTTGTAATCGGTTTTATAACCATAAAGGTAAAAAACGTTCTTTCCCGTAAACTTTATGGCTAACTGGATGGACAGACTGTTGCCTGTCATGTTACCATAATTTTAGAATGAAAATTCTCACAGTGCAAGCAAAAAAGGTTTTACAGACATAGTTAATGTAAAAGGAAAATGTAGTTGTAGTTTTAAAAAAATCGTTCTTTCTACTAACATAGTGAAATAAATGAAAAAGTAATTTTGGTTACATGGAAGACTAAAAGAAAATGTTTCGATGCAATTTTTACACCGGGCTTAACTTCTTAACATTTATTTCTATTATAACAAAATAAAAAGAAATGTTTTGAGTTTCAACTAAATCAAGTTTGCAGATTCCATTGACTTTAGGCTAATGATCCCATGTAACGTTTGCAGATGTTATTTTTAAAAACATCATATCTGTATTTGAATGTTAGATTAAAGTGAAATGGTAATTTAAGGTTTGAAATCATCAAAGCAAAAATGTTTTTAAAATTTTATTGATACTCAATATTTTGGCAGCTAAATTTTATTTTCAATGTGTGGTTCAAAAGATATACTACTAACATATTATGTAACATATTGTCCAGCCTCGAAATTTACAGACAAAATAAAAACCGTTTTTTGCTTGTCATACTTCATATTTTTTAGAGAATTACAATGTAATCAGTTAATTTATTTGTTTTAAATGTTTTCTTACTTTTTTTATCGGATAGTAATAGTATAAATTTTAGACTTTTTTTGTGCTAGATATTTAGGTACTAATATTCTTAAGAAACTAAGTTTCTTAACGTATTAATATCCCTGAAATTAACAAATTAAATAGAACTCCTTTTCTACGTGCAGCGTTTTAATTACTTTTGATATATATTTTTATTATTAGCCTTATCTTTTATCAGTTTATAATAGCATAAATTTTAGATAATTTTTGTGTGCAATGTCTAATTTTATTTTTATATAGAAATTTAATCAAAATTAAATTTTAAAAAATTCGTATCGTCTTTCAAATTTTAAGAAATTAAAATAAATATTTTCTTATGTATTTTCTATCACAGTGACATTTCATTTTATTTTGGAAATTTTTTTTTACATATTTCACCGTCAAAAAAAAATAAGAATCAGCAGCTAAGAAAAGTTGGGTAATGTAAAACAGCTCATTAACTACTTGTCGTGAATGACTGTCACAATGTGTTAGGAGTGACTCAGAAGAAAAAAAAGCCTTGAAAGTGAAAGGTAGAAGTTTATATCGTTTTGATCAAAACTTATCATAAACATCACCTTGAAGCAAATTTAATATTGTGTACATCCATTCTTTGTTTTTTTTTACTCGCCTAGAATGGTTGGTCATTGTTAAAGGTGAGATGCTGACATTGTTTGACATTGAGACATAAAAACCTCGATCTTGACACTGAAGAGCGTAAAAGAACAACCAAGTCCGTCACAGCATCATTTTTATTTGTCGCAGGTGCAAGGACAGAAAACAGATCGCGTAGCCTTTACATTGAAATAAATTCCCCAGCGCAATCAATTTAGCTTTGATATATCTCCAAGAGTAAATATTAAATGTTTTTATGGATTTGTTTCAAATAAAATTGGTTGGATATAAACGTTCCATTTTTAATGTAGTTTGTTATCGCTTGTTGTATACCAAAATGTAAACCCCGTAGCACGACATTTACGATCTCATCTATGAGATGCATATCGTCTTGAATCTTAGCATTGAATATTATCGTAAAACTCTTAGCTTAATCGTAAAACTAAACAGACCTGAGAATTTTATTTTGCAACAATAGGTCGCTGAAGATGTCGATTAATATTATTCTAGGTGATTTCAATTTTTAATCGAACTCGTTTAAATCCTAATATCAATCATATTGAGCTGTTTTCCTTTGCACATAATTTTTTTTAAAGTTATTGTTGCGAAATGGCTTATTGAAAGTTTTTTAAGTTTACAAAAACTGTAAATGTAATAAAAAATATCCTACTTAGATCGAAAGCGTATTCAAAGTAAAAACCAAACTAATGATTTTGAAGTTATTTGTATAAAAAATTGTGAGAACTACACAACCAGCAAGTATGAAAAAAGCCATTATGAGAAAACGCGATTCAAAGTTTGCGAAGGCTAGTTCTACCTAAATTAACGTTTACACAATGAAGTATGAGCTGTATCGTTTTTATTTGAAATAATTTCCCTTTTTTTTCATTTAAGAAATCGTTCTTGAATGGGCATGCTGCAAAAAAATATTTAAAAATATACACTCTAAAATATTTTGAAAATAACAGAGTAATATTTTCCTTTAATCTAAATACTGGTAGAGAAAACTAAAAAAATTGGAAGTATACTGTGAAAGAAAATCAAAAATCAATACAATATCATCAAAAAGTGTTTTGTAATTCAAAAAGTAAAGTTTTGATTGCATATTGGTTATTTTATAATTTAAACTCCCTATATTATTTTTCTGTATAATAATGAATCTAAGTTTTTAGTATATATTCAAAATTTAATCTCAAAATTAGGCTCCAGCTTTTCCTTAAATATTTAAGCAGCAATATTATTTCAATGAACTCAAAAATAAAAATACTTAGAAAAAGTGTTTTTACTTAACGTTCTGTTGTAAAAAAGTATTTTTATCGAAAAAAAATTAAAATGTATCTGTTATTACTTTTAATCATTTATTTTCATAATAATAGTATATGCGTAATTGTTCAACTGAAGTATTGTTGTTTAAAGTAAAAATAAAATTACACTTTGAATGAGGATCTATTAAAAAAGGAACCTATTTGAAAAAGTGCACTATTTGAAAAATATTTATTTCTTGCAAAAGAGATCTAAATCAAAATTTAAAGTTTCTGAGGATTCATTTTAATTCATCAATAAAGAATTGATTCGAGCCGTGGTAGCCCACTATTAGCGAATCGGAATCTAGTCTGGAGGGACCGGGGTTCGATCCTCGACTCCGCTAAGACACACCAAGTACATGCAATTTACATGCTCGTAAAATCTATGGAATCGAAAGTCCTGTGGTCAGTCACAGAGTACAGGTATTTGGAGAAAATTTGGTATACTATTTAAATCATTGGTTTACTATTAATATCATTGGTATAATATTTAAAAGAACACTTGATATAAGAAATCGCTATATCGATTGATTTAAAATAAACAGCCATTGATGATATATCTATACTATAAAATTTGACAATTGCGTTAATTAACTAATTCGCCATTTCCTCTTTTTTCTCATATAATTTTTAAGGAATAGAACTATAGAGTTATCACTAGTTTCAAGAAGTTAGTTGAATAAATAAAATCAATTACAATTTTTAAATGTCACCTAAGGTATAGTGAGACTATTGTAAAGCATGGAAATAAAAATGAAATTTATTTGAAATCCAACAAAGAATCGTTATTCTCGAAGCACTTTTGCGTGTCTAAAAATTGAATAAGATTTCAAATTATGTGCGTCACACACATGAAGCTTTTTTTTTTACCATTTTCGTCGGGTTTTCTTACACCAAATATTACGACATAATGTCAAACGAAATAGTATTATGCGTGAGATGTTACATTAGTCAAAGAACTATTATCTAACATGAAGATACATAACTTATTTTGAAGTATGCTACGAAATATATGATAAGTAATCACGCAAAATATTGAGAAAATTAATTTTTAGACTGCGTTTTCCCAGTAAGATATTGTCAAGTGTTTATTTTAAAAGTTAATTACATAAAATGATATTATTTTATCTTTAATTTGCATCTATTATTTTAACATTTTCTTAACTTTTTTCATAGTTTGCGGGGAATACGCGGAATTTCTGCAATTATCTGCACAAAGTTTCATCAAATTGCTACCTCTCAATATCTCTATTCGAAATCTTCAAATTTCAACAGTAGATCATTGAAACCTATTATAAATATCCGTTGAAATAAAACTCTTAAGAACAAAAATGTGCTTTAAGGAATGGCCAAATGTAACGTGATTTTGAGTCATGTCATAAATAATATTTAAGGATTTGCAAATAATGACTAACAATAAGTAGATTTCAGTTCTGTGTCTTAAAATGCTACGACGCAATTCCTACCAATATATCAAAAACTTAAAGCTGGATGTTAATTTGAGAAGTGAGAACCATAACCAATAATTTTTCCTATAGATTTATTGCTCATTTATTTAATTATAATAATTTATTTTGACATATTTATATTAATTGAAAAATTTGTAATTCTGTTTTGTAAGCACTTTTAAAAAACCATTTGTTTTGTTTTCTCGATTCCTCGATAAATGCGTCCTCATTGGTCCTTTGAAAAACACTCGAAAACTGCTAAATCTTTTTTTTTTAAATAATAAATAAAAAAACAAATTTTTCCGGTGGGGAATTTCATGTTAAAAATTTTCACTGTAACTATATTTTAATAGCACTAGGGAAGAATTTTTTTTTTGTTTTGTTTTTTGTGGCATGAGACTTTTTTTTTAACAGATCTTAGACACTTTGTGTCGCTGATTTCAAATCTGCGATCGGCTTCTCTTTCCAAGCTCCATGTTTTTACATGACGTTTTAGTCAATTTTTAATTAAAATGCTGAATGTTAAAAAACATTGTATATAACAGGGAAATGTTACGACAAACTTCCAGGGGAATTGAGGTACATCATCAGGAATAAAATTGCTTAGAAACCTATGCCCGGAAATGTCGTCATACACAGCTAGAGGGGCTTTCCTAATATGCAATGAACTGTTTCTTCGTGTGCTTCTGAAAAGGTCATTATAAGGATGCACCCCTAGCTGCGTATGAGGACATTTTCATGCATGGGTTTCTATGCAGTTTTAATCCTTATGATGTTCCCTAACTCCCGTAGAAGTTTGTATTTTACATATTGCATCTTTAAACTTGTACATTTTGGCAAAAAATAGACTAAAATGTTATTTTAAAAAAAATCTGTAGCTTTAGAAGCAAAACTAATTTCAGATTTGAAATTATCACACCCGAATTAGGCAATATCAAGTATTTGCATAAGTAGAATAAAAAATTAGTTCCCCTATCTAATCTCCATTTTTTGTCTAAATATTTTGAATAGCAATTCATCCCCATCTTCAGACCAATCAACAAATTCTTAAATTTATTTCTCTCTCCTCGAGTTAAAAGTATCCTCTTCGTCCCTTTAAGAATAATTCTATTGATGCTAATTTTTTTTAAATAAATGCTGATTTTTCCTTTAATCGCCCATTATTTAAAAAAAAAATAATAAGTAGAAAGTCTCAAAATTGCCAGCTTGGAACAAGCAAACATATCACATTAATTGTGTGTATTTAACCAACCCAAGCTGAAGTAATACAGATTAGAGGCAAGTAATGTGTTTATTAAGTGTTATGTTAAGTCTTCCTTAAGTACATGCAAATAGTAATATGTCTTCAATAAAATGCCAATGTAGGTTTAGGCATAAAAACTATCTACTTCAAACTAATCAACTTTTACTATCGGTGGACTATTTATTTGACAAATTCTTTTATTTTAACCATGCAATTTCAAAATATTTTACATTTTAGTTACAATATATTTGTCGGTGAAATGATGCTGTCTAAAAAACTGTTTATCAGTCATCTAATCTAGTTTAACAAGTCAGTTGTAGCGAATCAAATAACATAACATTAAAAATTATAAAATTGATTATTAGTTAATTTTAATCCAAATCTTGTAGCTATTTAAATTTAGATGTGATAAAAAAATAATAAATTATATCGAAAACAGAAGAAATGAGCTCTTTATTCAAAGTCACAAACAACACTGACAACATCTGCCGTGATTGTCAATGGATTTCATTTTTTATTTAATAAGCAGCTTTGAACAGCTGATCCAATTCTGAGTGTACGACTACCAACTCCGTAGCCTTATATTTTTGAACCCAATCCAGAAGACAAGATCACTTCTGGATCAAGCATTAGGAAAAAATAGCCTTCGTGAAGGATTTAATGATTGAACGAACCCGGGTTTGCGTTGCATGGAGAAGAAATCATCGGAAACCGCCCATGGTTAGTCCGACCGCAACGGGATTCTAACCAATGATCCGTCTACCACTGATGATATTTTAAGTCAGGACTGTGGTCGGTGCGATCCGGGTGAAGAATTCGCATCAGCCTCCCACAGCTGGGATTCGAACCTGGGTCAGCTCATTGGAAAGTGAACGCACTATCACCTGAGCAACTGCGGCTCTAGGCCAGTGCATTTTATTTTATAACCATAGTTGAACAGTCGACGCAATTTAGAGTTTACGACTACCAATGTTAGACCCCAATCCAGAAGACAAGGTAATTCCTAGACCAAGTATTGGGAGAAATTTGCCTTCGTGTAGGACTTTTTGATGGAAATAACCCGCATTTGCGTTGCATGGAGAGGAAAATCACGAAAACCACTCATGCTTAGCCTCACAGCAAAAGGAATCTAACCCATGATCCGTCTACCAAATATTCCAAAATATTTTAATTTTTTATACATTATTATTTCAGTGCATTTGATCAAATGAGTTCAATTTTATATGGCCAATGAAGCTACGACATTATATGAAAAAAATTAACAAGATTGCATGGTCCGTTTTTATAATTTATGTAGTTTTGAATCATGGCGTCAAATGAGTATCACCAAAAATCTATGTTTAGTTATTGGTTTTCTTTTTATCTAAAATAACTTTTTTTTCAATAATTTTATTAGTTCTGCATCGCCAAGAAGCAAAAGGAAGCTTCAAAAAAGCTTTCTGTAAAAAGAGTAAGATTAAGTAAAGCACTACATATTAGAAACCTATTTCCTATTTTCTTATCTTGTGAAATATTCACAACGACAATTTTATATAAAAGACTGCATTTTTTTAATTAAGCGGCGGAACAGCATTCTTATTTTCATTTACCGCTTTCATTGCTTGTGTATCTACATAATAAACAGGTGCGAAATCATTTTACGTTGAGCAAACAAAGTTCCACATATTTTCTCAAATTCTGAAAAATTTCGTAATTTTCTTCCGCTATTTAGAATGTAACAAGGCAGCAATCAAAAATCATTTTTCGTTAACCAGTAATTTCAAGTGAATAGAAAACAGAAATATTTATAAACATGTAATAACTAGGTTTAAAAATTTTTACAGTTTTAGTACTTTTCATGTTTTCAAGAAATTCAGTTTTCTTTTGAAAAATATAACTTTTTAGATATATTCTAAAATATGTAAACTATAGCATTTAAGAGCGAATATCTTTTTACTTTTTTTAATCCATTGATATCTGATTGGCGTTTTTCGGATACCTTTCTTAAAAAATATTATTTATTTTCTTCAGATACATATATATATATAATTTTAAAAAATTCAAGATTATAATTTTTTGCAAAACTAGACCCAAAATCTCCGTCAGAAAAAATTATGAAAATTTCCGCCATTATCCTTATTAAGCAAAATAAAACTTATTTTGACACTCGTCTATCAAACTGGCCTTGTAATTTAATTGTGAAAAGACGAGTAAAGTTCAAATTTTTTTCAAGTCGTAATTTTTGCCCAAAATATTGTAAAATTGACATAATTTTGAGAAATCTAAATTATAACAAGCCATCAAAAATCAAATTTACCTAATTTTTTGAGATGTAAGAAGTCATGGGGGGAGGTGGGGGAAAATTTAATTTATGAAACTGTATTTTCTTGTTGGATAATAAAGTCTAAAGCTATTAACTATAAAGGCTACGGTAGCTGATTTTAAAAATTCTGACCCAAGAATTAGGTATTATGAAAATAAAAAAGAATTATGAAGTATAGTTTATGGGCTTTATAGTTTATGGGCTTTAAAGAATTTATAATAAAATATAAAAGTGTAACATATAGTATGAATAAAATTTACCGCTATTAGTTCAAAAAAATGAAAAAAAGCGCTTGTTTGTTACAAAATACATATTAGAACGATATTTTCATACGTACTTAAATAAAATTTATAGTAAAATTATATTATTAAAATGATTTAAATATTATTGATATAATCTAAATATTATTAAAATTAGACTAATAATAATTAAAAAGAAAAAATCCTTCGTAGTCATCTGATCTTATCAATTTATAAATTCTTACTAACATTTATACTGTAGTTTTTCTTATAAATACTGAGATGAATGCAGTGTAAGTAGAGTAGATATATTTTAGAAATTTATAGATTTGCCATAGTGATCAGCCAAAGTCAAATACAATAAACATTTCCAACCGTCATAACAAAATGAAAGATAAATATATATATATTTTGCAGCTAAAGCAATAAAACTAGAGCTTCTTTGAGTCATGGTTACCCATCATTATTGAATAAAAACTATACAAACAGTTATCAATTTATCTATTTCTCCTCGTACATTACTACTTGGCATAAATGGTCAGATACGCTTCTAGATGTGCGTAAATTTAAGCCAATTATCTGAATTAGGCACTGGTGTTCAAAATTAAGAAAAATATCATATTTTGTTGAATATCCTGAAAATAACTGAGCGAAATGTAAAACTACTGCTTTGAAACAAAGATGTAAATCTTGTGCGTCGAATACGAAAGCGTATACGTGCCTATGTGCGGAACTAGTAGAGAAATAGATTTTTGCAAATAGCGCACATGACAAAATCTGCATTTCGTTCGCTCTCACACCTTGCTAAATTTCTCGGGGTTTTTTTCTGGCAATCTTAGCTGATTCTTTTAATTTAGTTTCGAACAACAAGAATGAGTAACCACCAATGTTTAGATGATAGAATGGTGTGTCGAATTGTAGGAAGACTTGAAGCAGGCCAGTCTCAAATCCAGATTTATAGAGAATTGCATTTAACACCCAGCGTTGTGTGCTTTTTATGGAAACAGTTGAGGGAAAGCTTGGTCAAGGTCGGCCAAAAGCCACAACGACTAATGAAGATCGGTATTTGTCAATTATAGCGAGGCATAACAGGGATGGGATGCTACAGCTTCTCAGCTCTCTCGTGACCTCTATGAGGCAGCAGGAAGCCGAGTTTCAAGGATTAATGTTTCCAGAAGGATTTATGAGAGAGGGCTGTTTGCAAGAAGACCTGCTGTCTCCCTCCCACTGACTTCTGCCAACAGAAGAGTCCGTTAAGGATGGTATGGTGCATATTTAATAAAAATTGGTGTCTGGATCAATGGTAGAATGTTCTTTTCGCTGATGAGTCCCGCTTCAGCCTGACCACTGACTCTCGGTGTACTTTCATAGAGAGAGAAATAAGACTAAGCTGATATCCAGACCTCAACCCTGTAGAGCATGTCTGGTACGCTATAGGGAGGTCAATTGCAACACGTAACCTCTCCGAGAACCATCCAGTGTCCGAAAATAGCGTTACTAAACGAGTGGGAAAAAACTGCCTCAGTTACCCATTGACTATCTTATTTCACGTATGAAATCACAGTGTAAGATGTGTATATCTGTACGAAGGAGGCCATACACCCTAATAAACCATTTTCTTTTAATTTAGTTCTATAACCACTTTTAGATACTATCCGACTCTGAAGAGTGTTATGCGCAATCATGCGTATGCATTATGACTGTTGAATGGTTATTATTTTTGAATAATATCAACCTATGTTCAAACCAAATTTTATTAAAATCTGCTCTGTGGTTCTGGAGATAATTGACCAAATATAATAATTCTCTTAATTTTAAACAACAGTGAAAATATATAGTTTTGACTTTTGTAAAAAGCAAGTCAACAGTAATCTTTCATCTTTTTCTTTGGTAGATTCTTAGTTGATTAGCGTTCTTATTTGGAAGCGAATAGAAAACTGTATTGTTGTAATGCATTAAATGTCAGGAATTACCTATTAAAATAGTTATTTCTCTTCCATTAAGAATATTTCGAATTCGTCTGCCACATATAGTAATGAATGTATGTATCTTTTTAGTAGAACAGTAGGATTATATTACCAATGATTTACTATCTTATGTGGACTAAAACTCTCTATGGATTATGAATGAAACACTTTTCTTATACTTCTGTCAAGCATCAACCTTGGAAACAGTAAAGATAACACACAACGAGACATCATTGCTGAACAATGGTAGTCAGAGATTCTAGGATATTCTATGATTATTTAATGTAACTATAAATAAAATTGCATAAAGTTTTACTGCTTTATTTTTCTTGAGCAAAACTGAGAATTCCTTTCAGAGTTGAGACGCATAAATCACTAGCTGCGAAGCTTGACGTAATATCGCGCAAATATTATTTTTCATCCTAAGGTGTAAATTGTATGCACTAAAAAAGTAAATGGCTCTCTTCCTAATCAGATACAATATATATGCGTGTCAGACCACGCCGGCGATTCAGTTGTTAGAAAAAACTGTCAAGCATGTCATATTCTTTTGAAAAAAAAGTTAAATTACTATGTTTTGGAAAGTTTCGGAATATTTTAGAGTATATATTTCAACTGCATTCAATATGAAAACCGTCAAAGCAAAGACAACTGAAATAAACTGCATATTTTCTTTTAAATAAGACAATATAACCAGCATAGCACAATGAATATTAAACCAAACTCGTTCATTTACAATATAAAATTCGACAAAACTGACTAGAAATCTCATTTTAACTAGTCCTAATAATAATTTCAAGACTTTCGTATTTTTGGTATTTTGGGAAAGAATACGGATCCTTATTTGTTTTACGATAGCAATATGACTATGGTTCTCTCGTTAATTTAGAAGAAAAGACTAATACTAGAAGGAGAAAAAAAATTATGGTCTAAACTACCAGAATATGGTAAAATTTACCGTTCTTCAGGCTCTATGGGAAAGGCGAAAAGCTCGGTAATTTTTACCGAAGAGCTTTGGTAATGATTTTGGTAAAGTGAACAATAAAATACGGTATTGTATTACCTGATAAAATTTGGTAATTTTATCATGATACCTCAGACCGGGACATAAAAACCATTTATTCAGTTAAATTTACTTTTTAGTTTTGTATATTTTACTAAATGTGTGGAAATAAGATTTCTATAATTTTAAAAGCCAGAATTTCTGGTTAACCGTTACAATTTGAACGGAAAAATTATCAAATGAATTATTTTAATACCATATATTTTGTATTTATTTACCAGAATTATGGCTTATTTTACCAGAAATGCCATCACCATACAATATGATAATTGTACCAGAATTTTTCTTCTCTGTGTAGATTTATTTTTTAAATGACGGTTCCTTCCTCAAAAAAATATATCACGTTACTAAAAATATAATTTTTAGTAAGTTTAAATGCTTGTATATGTTTTGCGTTTGAAATTATATTATAGCAGATTATGTAAAACGACGTTTTTCAACTAAATGCAAGAAACGAAAGGAAATTCTTTTTGATAAGATTCGCTTAAAGATTTGGCTTTAGACATAACTGAAATCAGGTTAGAAAATATAGGGTCCAGTTAGTTTTCATAAAAGTTTTTATTTTATTTTAAGCTGAAATTTAAAGCAACATTCAACAGAAAAACATTCTTCATAGAAATATCATTCCATTTCATTACATACTTCAGATCTTGTATTTCTTGTCTTTATGTTAATAAGCTCAAACCGAATCATTACGACCAAAAATATAGGCCAGCAATTGAAAATAAATTTATAAGAACAAAACTTTGGACTTCGTTTTTCAACCATTAAAAGCTAATATCGTCAAAATCAGTGGTTACCAAACCATCGATCTCGAGCTACTGGTAGCTCCCGGAGAAATTTTTGGTTGATCGCGTTAAAGATCCGGTTGGTTAACTTTGATTCCACTTTTTTCGTCCATTGACCTGATTAACCAAATGTATGATTTTTAACAGAAAAAAAAGTCGTTAATTCTTCTGGTTGGTAACTCAAAGTAAGATTTAAAAACGGTTCGGTAGTTCAGAAGCTTCGTAAGTTTGGCAAACACTGGTCTTTATGGTTAGTAAATGCATATGCTAACAATGATACACAAAAAAAATGATAATGACGCTTTTGATTTAAAAAATCATAATTCTAGTTAGTAAAACCAAAATATACAGCATTTAATCTATTAACTTGGTAATTTTTCTATTCATATGATAATGGAAAAATTATAGTTATTATTATAGTTCAAAATTATAGTTATTATTACCACACATTTAGTAAAAAATGCAAAATGAAAAGCAAGTTTTTCCGAAAACTATTTTTCCTCATCGTATTAAATGGTACATTTACCTAGTATTAAAAAGTGTTGCTGTTGTTGTAATAATTTCAAGTGTAACTTAAATCTTCCTATATTCAATAAAAATTGTTGGTAAAAACATATATAGATTTTTAAAGGATCAAGCACAGAATAATGGGTACATAGAGTTGAAAGTTAAATTAGAAAAAAAAAGTAATTTCAGAAAAAACTAAGCATTTCATGCAAATAAACCTCTTCTCATCATTTAAAGCTAACTAATTTGTATGATTTAAAATTAAATACCAACTTAAACAAAAAAACATAAATATTTTTTTAAAATAGTATTAAATTGGTAAATTTGTTTTTACACATAATTATATCAGTAAGGATCATTTTTATTGACCCTAAATTTTATTCATCGATCTGGTTTTCATGAAGCAAACACAAGAGGCATTTCCGCACCAACAACGTTTGTAAAGAATCAGGTACCTCCGATAACATTTTGAAACCAATGGAGTTAACCCCTAAGAGCGACCAACCTCCATTAACGACTATTGTACTGAGGAATAGAGAATGGTCGTTCCTGAGGGGTTTAAATGCATATTGAAGTAAAATTAGCTAGAAAACTAGTTAAGATATTAATCTACATAGTAAAACTAAATATTATGTTTGGCTGTATTTATTTATATAACCGGTAAAAAAAAAACTCATACAAAGTGGTTATCGTACAAATTATTTATTAAGTTTTCTGAACAAATATCTCGTTGCTCCTCTTGTAGTTTTTTTATTAGTTTACACACGATGGATCTGTAAATATTGAGTTGTTTATTATTCACAGCTGTTTTCTCGTACTGATTCTTAACATATATTCAAGGTTGATTGTGAGAATTGCTCACTTTAACACAATAAGACCTTTTGAGAAGAAACCGCTACTTCTATTATTTTCTTTTTCTCAAGACGCATTTCATTGACGCATATTCTAATATTGATTTGTCGCGGAATTCATCATTTTGAATCGTACTTTATTAGACAATACACAGTTAGAAATTTCACCCAAAAAAAAAACAATTTATTTAATTGATATTTTACCATATACAAACAAAACAATCGAATAACCAAAAATAAAATGATACTGAAACTGTTAACTGCGTGAAAAACCGTTTATTAACTGCTTTCATCAAATACGGTAAAACAACAAGAATTTTATCGCACAACCTAGGCCCACCTAATAAAGCCACTTAATTGCTTACAGCTGGCTACATATTATAACCGAGAGGATTAATCTATCAATCTCATGACTGGCAGAACGAAGGTTCAAGTCCCAGCGTTGACACCACAATATTTCCTCCACTCCCTTCAACTCACGAAGAATTTCCAGTGTCCTGCACTCCCCAATTTGTTCCCTGGACTATTAGAATACGATACTCTAATTCATGCATTGATGGCAGCACCAAAAAGCTGCTTAAAATAAGAAAGTCTAGTATTTCTCATCTCTTGCGATAGGTTAAACAACCAGATTGACTAATTAAAACACATTCCACAGTTCATTTGATAAAACACAACTCAACCACATCCTAACTCCAATGCCTATTACCTGAAAGCCTAGCTCCAATGCCCAGTAAAACTTCTTTTTACAGCTTCGAAATTATGCTAGTTGAAAATGGTTAAGAAACCGTATAGTTTTGTATTCATAGTTTTATAGCTATACTAGTTGTAAGCGGTATCAAGGCCATAAAGGTAAAAAATGTTCTTTACCGTAAACTATATGGTTAATTAGACTGTTGTCGGTTATTTTAACATAATTTTAGAATCAAAATTCTTACAGTGTGCCTTATAATAGAAATTAATGATAAGACACTGAATCTGAACTGGTTAATATCAAATTGCAACACGCGTGTTGATGACGCACAGGTATATACCACGCGTAAAGTTAGTTAAATTAGTATAAATATTAATCTACATAATGAACCTAAGTAATACGTTTTGTTGTATTTAATTATAAAACCGGTAAAGGAAAAATTCATGCAAAGTGGTTATCGTACAAATTATTCATTAAGGTTTCTGAATAAATATCCAGTTGCCCTTTTATTATTTTTTTATTAATTTATACACGATCGATCTGTAATTGTAAGGAATTGTTTATTTTTCACAGCTGTTTTCTCGTACTGTTTCTTAACATATATTCAAGGTTGAATACGAGAATTTCTTATTTTAACACAATAAGACCTTTTGCGCTATTTCTATTATTTTATTTTTGTCAAGCATTTCATTGAGGCATACTTTGGTATCGATTTGTCTCAGAATTCAACATTTTGATCCACATTTTTAGCAATGCTTCATGGATGTAAAACTGTAGAATAAGGTTCTAAATCAAAGCTGGTTGATACCAAATTGCAACATGCGTGTTATGTTAATGTACAGGCTATAAGATGGCAGATGATAATTAAACAATTTAGTTCACAGAAGTCACATTCTCTAAAATTTTTGCACATGGCTAGAATTTGAGTTTGAAACTGCAGTTAAATTTTCAGCCTAAATTTTAAATTTGTTTTATTTGTGACAATTCAGTCAACATTTTTGGAAAATCATTTTAATTTGATTTTCAATTAAAAAACTAGCCAATTTTTTTATAGTGTAAGGTTACGGGTAATTAAAATAAATTAAAAACTAAAAATAAATTTTTATTCGAAAAAGGAAAGCTTATAGGGCTGGACTTATAATGATAAATAGAAATAAAATAGAGAGTCTGAAATATTACTATTCCTTGCGGACAATTTCTTTCATGTCAGGCCCTGTATACTATTAAAAATTGGATTTCTGCAATAATATTTCTTATTATGAAAATACTGATTTTAAATTATCAAAAACGAATTTCATTAAATTCATCAAATACAATCAACATCCTTCGGGCAAGATATACGTTCTTTATCAGACTCTATATATAAACAACCATACAAGACTAAAATAGTAAACCGCTTAAGTAGTAACAAAACTAATGGATAGTAAACCACTGAGACCAAGAGGTATTTAAACAGTTCAATTCATGGGTAAAATATTTTGATTGTATAAGCAATTATATTAAACTATACTGGCATCATATTTTTTTCTCATTTGGCTTAAATATTTTGCCAATGGAAAAACTGAACCATATTTATTATTCGAAAAAAAAATTTAAATTCTGAATGTTCTTACCTGAAAGGTCATTACCGTGCAGTACGATAATTTTCCAGAATTTTTGTTTCTTTGTTTAAAAATAACATTTTGTTCTTGGAAAAATTTTTGATTGAAATTCAAAAAAAACGTGGAAGAAAAATTAGATATTTTCAAAAATAAATGGAAAGGTTTCTTCATTAAGCTAAAAAATATTTATACTAAAACTAGAAATTACTTATTGAATTCCTAGCACATTCTTAACTAGCCTCTTAACATACTATAAATGCTTCTTTTCAAACTATCATACGTATTTAGTGAAGATATTTATAAAAAATAAGTGGTGAAAGATTAAAAAGAAAAATATCTCAAATTCTTTAATACAGATATCGGCTCAAAAAAAGTAAGAAAAAAACTCTTTCGATTAAGTACTTGAAGTGCCTCGCGCTATTAGTCATTAGATTTGCATCTCTGACGTAATAATCAATTGGGTGTAAAATATTCAGTTTCGCTTATCAGTTTTTTTCTTTGATTGATTTTTTTCAACAAAAACTGAAACTATCATGAATCATTAAAGATAACGAAAAATAAGGTGATATCTTAAAATAACAACTTTTCCGGTGTTGGATATTTAAAAGGAATCGACCAATAATATTTATAGTTTACTGAGCTTATTGTTATTTGTTTGTTATTTCTCTTAATATTTGACATAGTATCTATAACAAGAACCTAAAACTATACGTGTGACTGAAAACCAAGTACTAACGTATTTTATTACGGTTTAAAAACTATTAAAAAAAGTCCACAATTCAGCAGAAGCTGTCTCCGTCTTTTTTAAGAGGTTTGTTCATCTTGGAAAGTAATAGCTTTTTTTTTATTAATACTTTAAAAACACTCTTAAAAATATACATATCGTATAAAACGCATAATTAAACTGAGTTGAAAAATCTAAAGTTTGGGTTTATTTTATGATATTCAATATTTTTTTATTTAATCAGAAATCAAAATTTAATAAATTACATTCACTATATCAATTATATCGATATATCAAATATATCAATCTATCAAATACATCAGTGCATCAAATAATTTAATCTATCATTTAAATATTTCGTTTTGTAATTTCAGCACCAGAACTTGAACATAATGTGAAATTCACCTTTTTCTAACTAAAATTATTTATCAGAAACATTTGAAGAATATTTTTGTATTTGATACTATTTTAAATAAAATTAAATTATTTTTCTATTAGTCACTAAATTTGCATCTTTAACGTAATAATTAATCGGTTGTAAAGAATTCAGGTTCATGAATCTTTTTTTTTCATTGATTTATTTTTTTCCACAAAAACTTAAACTATCATGAAATCTTCACTCAGTTTTATCAAACCTAACGAAAGCACGTTTTCTTTTCAAAATGAATCATTAAAGATAACGGAAAATAAGGTGATATCCTAAAATAACAACTTTTTCAGTGTTTGACATATAAAAGAAAAAGACCAATTATATTTATAGTTTACTAATATTATTATCTTTAATTTATTAGTTCTTTTCATTTTTGACGTAAGCATTATAAAAATAAACCAAAAATTACACGTGATCGAAACTCAAATACTTATCTTTATTTTATTACGGTTTAAGTACTATTAAAAAAAGTTCACAGCTCAGCAGGAGCAGTGACTGTCTTTCTTGAAAATTTATTAACAACAGAAAATAATAGTTTCTTTTACTAATCTTTAAAAACATTCTTAAATTTTTATTATACAAATTCTTCATACTTTTTCAATATTTTGTATTAATTTTGGTGAAAATAAATGAAAAAAATTACATTTAGTTCTTTAATAATTTATATTTATGAAATATAACATGAAACACCGGCGTCTTTTTCTGCGTTAAAGTTAATCCAAACACGGCTCACTTCCAAACAATAATTTTTCAAATTTGCACTTATTTGCAGTTATTTAGATCTAAGCGAAACAGTTATTTATCGTTGAATTTTTTTTAATTTACATGATCAATTATTCATAAACTTTTGAATTATGAATGAAAAAAAAATTCAAACTACTTTTTTTTTATTTTATAATTTGGTACAAATATAATTCTGATAATTGAACTGATTTTTAGTAACTATTCTTTTATAATTAAAAAGTACTGAATATATTTTTTGTTAATATTTTATTTATAGTTTTACTAAATATAATAAATACACAAACAGCATAAAAAGTATATTTAAACAGAATTGAAAAATCTAATGTTGTTCATTCTATGATATTTACTTTTTTTCTATCTAATTAGGAATCAAAACTTATTAAATTGCATTCAATATATAAAAATATTCAATATATAAAATAATTTAATATATAAAAAAATTCAGTATGTTAAATAATTCAATAAATCATTCAAATATTAAATATTTCGTTTTGTAATTTTATCACCAAATATTTATTATTAAGTCGAATTATTTTCCTTCTATATAAGAATCTTTTTTAAAAAATATAAAGAGCATTTTTAGATTTGATACTAATTAAATTCTTTTTTCCAAAAATTATTATTTGCTTGAGTAAACATTATTTTTTGAAAAAACTTGCTTTACTTATCGATGTATGAAAAAATTCAAGCAATGAAATTTTGAAGATTGAGCACAAAATAAAATTTCCGCGAATCAGATAATTCGTTTTTACTCGAATTGATTCTAACGGTACACAAAACTGATTGAAAAATTCCACTCTAGAATAAAATGGACCTGATTGTTTCCTGTCAAAACTCAGAATTTTTTTGTTCATATTATAATTTTCAAAAAAAAATCGTTCTGAGTATATATACTTTCTATATTTCTATTGTCAAATGATTATATTATATGTTACACTTTTAATTCAATTGCTTACGTTTAAACCCTAATAGTGGTACTATCAATCACAATATTGTGGAAATTCACTACAACCTTGAACCATGCTTTTGTTCTAGGCAATCCATGTTTTTGTTCTAGGCAAGCCATGTTTTTGTTCTAGGCAAGCCATGTTTTTGTTCTAGGCAAGCCATGTTTTTATCATTTAATCAAAAACTCTTTGTTGCAAATCATTAATTTTAGTTTATTTCTCTTAGAGTTTCAAAATCGTCGTCAAAATCGCAATCGTCAAAAAATTCAATTGAAGAGTTTCAAAAAATAATTTGAAATAGATAAAAATGATAGTGTTAACTAATCATCATGAAACTGTAGAAAAAGGAAAGAGCTTATTGCTGAGATGCATTATTACGAATACGATAAAACTGACTTTTTCATTAAATAGAAATAAAATATTATTAGTATCAACGAGATTATAATAATTTTAAACGTATTATGTTTCAGATCTGATAAACAACTTTTAAGACATACAAATTCAAATTCAAACATTTTCTTGTTATTACTAGTCACATTAAAACTCTATAATATGAGGGAAACTCAAACAAATCAAATTTATTAAAATATTACATGAAAATATTTTAATGTAAATCATAACAAAAAGTTCTAACAACCTTGTATTTGTAGACGGAGCAATTTAGAACTGTTTGTTAAAGTCGTTGACCGGCATTTAAAAGATTTTCTTCGTCTTCTCTTAAATAATCGAAAAAGGAAGGTCTTCAAAACACAAAAGAATCTTTAAACAAAGGAGAAATTTTAAACATAAAAGCTTATTAAAAAGAATAACCTTTTTCCAGTTTCTACATATGGAGCCATACACGTAAACAGATTCTGGTAAAGAAAGCAAACAATTACACTGGGGAACAAATTTTTTGTTGCATTTATACAAATATTTGGTTTTGCTTAATTTAGAAATAGGGATTTCAATTATGAAATTAGTTTTGCTCTTAAAGCTACAAATTTTTGTTAAATGAAATTTTTAGTTTATTTTTTGTCGAAATGTTCGAGTTTAAGAACGTTATATTAGAACAAGGAATCACGCAAATGTTACAACAAACTTCAAGGGGAGTACATCATCAGAATTAAAATTGCATAGGAGCCCATGCCCGGAAATGTCATACGCTGATAGGGGCGCTTTCCTATTATAAACTGTTTCGTATTGTGCTTCTGTACGGGTCATAACAGGGAATTGCCCCTAGCCGCGTAAGACAGCATTCCCGGACATAGGTTAAAATGCAATTTAAATCTTGATGATGTGTCAAAACTCCCCTGGAAGTATGTCGCAACATTTATGAGACCTCCTGTTATATATAGCATTTTTAAACTTGCACATTTCAACAAAAAATATACTGAAAATGTCATTTTATAAAAAAAGTTTAAAAAAAAGTAAATGAATAAATACTAAAACAAAATAATAAAAAAAATGCTGCGTGAAAGGAGAAACCGATTGCAGATTTGAAATCAGCGATACGAAAGTATCTAATATCTAGCACACAAAAAAAATTTCCCTGTGTTATTTATAATATCACATGTTGAGCTGCGATGGCTCAGGGGATAGAGCATTCGCCTTCCGATGCGGCGAACCGGGTTCGAACCCTAATCGATACGAATTCCGCATCCGTCTTGCACCGACCACAATGCTGACAAGAAATATCCTCTGTAGTACACGGATCATGGGTTAGAGTCCCCTTGACGTCAGGCTAACCGTAGGAGGTTCTCGTGGTCTTCCTCTCCATGTAACGCAAATGCGGGTTAGCTCTATCAAAAAGTCCTCCACGAAGGCAAATTTCGCTCAATACTCGATCCAGGAGTTCCCTTGTCTTCTGGATTAGGTTCAAAATTACAAGGATACGGAGTTGAACATTAGTAGCCGTAAACCCATAAAATTGGATCGGATATTCAACGACGGTTATAAAATATAAAATAAAATATCACATGTTGGGATAGTACACATTCTCAGAAAAATTATTTCATTGTTGAGCCATAAAATCGATAATTAGAACCAATACTGTGCTATTTTGTTACAATGAAAATGTATTTCCATTCAAATCAACAATAGTATCGAGTAATCAAGTTCAAGATGGATTAATTTGCACCATTATAGCTAAACTTGACTCCATATAAAGGTTGCATCAAGTTTGATCGATTGTCATGGTTCAACACGCTTCACGAGTTGTAAGTTCTAGATTTGATACCTTGTTTCTATAATAAGATTTCAATCATTTAATACTCTTTAAAGGGATTAATTTTATTTTAAAGACATTGATAAATGCATTTTCTATCAGCACCGTGTAATTCTGTCAAGCTTTTACATGATTTATTACCGTAAATGTAAATTTCAGTTAAAGCAATTTAAAGGTAATAAAAAAAATAAAAATTACCTCATTTACCTTCTAAATTGCAAAAAGTAAAAGTCATAAACAAAAACTGAATGAATTAAGATGCATAGGTCATGAATTAAAAATAAATTGCAAATTTACTTAAACATAGTTTTATAAATAAATAATCTTGAGTCTTCCGAAACTATCACATTAAATGAAAAATGCATCAGTAAAAGTAAAAGAATTGCTTAAAAAAAAAGGCAAATTTTCCAAAAAAAAATTTATGCTTAAAAATTTTATGCAAAATAGTCATTGACAGTTATGAAACAAAAAAAAAGTTAAAACTGAATTCAACAAAACACATTACTTTACAATTCACTTTTTTTAAAGACAAAAAATAGCAACTAAAAAAACCTAGCAGCTTAGAGACATATTTTGTTTTTTCTATCTATAAAATTTATAATAAAAGTATGTAAAATTACGATTGCTGCTAACTAAAATACTCTATATGAAAGGTCTCAAAAAATGTTCACGCTATAAATTAAGTTTTTTTGTCTAAATTACTTGTCAATGTTATATAATTTATCTTGAATTGCTTTAAGCATCCTTTATAAGTTTCTCAGTTTTAAAACGAAAAATTAAAATTTGGTAGAGCAATTATTACTAATTTAGGGATTATTAGTTATTACTAATTAGTTATCACTTTGTAAGAATCGAAACTAATATTTGAGCCGTACTAATAATAAAAAAAAGGTGGAGTTGTACTAATTAATAATTTCAAGATGTTAGGTAGATTTTATCAAATAATTCGAAAATTTTATTCTGTACAAAATGTATGCCGTTTGAAAATTTTGAAAGTGCTAATTTTCAATAAAATAAATATCTCGCAAACTTGAGAAAAATTTGATTAAATAAAACGAAATTCTGCATCAACATGGAGAGACCCAATACGTAATCTCGTCGACATTTTCTTTTGTTTGCTTATTTATAATTTTTAGTATAAAAAAATAAAATGCTTGAATTTAATTTTGTTTATGATGATATTTGTATTAAAAAAATATTTTGTGGGCTGCGGGATACAAAAATTGTCAGAATATATATATTGATTTTTATTACTTAAAAAATGCTGCTTGTTTTCGTTCAAATAGTAAAAAAGTTATGTTTTTATCTCAATTTAAACAATCCAGATTAGGCGATTTTTTTTAAAACACTGTTTTTTCTCTGAGAAAAAAAAAATTAGGATCAAAATTACCGGAATATGGCAAAATTTACTGGGCTTCTGGCTCTATGGGAGCACCAAAAAGCTCGGTAGTTTCTACTGAAGAGCTTAGATTATGATTTTGGCAAAATTAAATATATTGATTTATAAAATGTGATAAAACTTGATAAATGTGGTAAAATTTGGTAATTTTATTATAATTATACCTTAGATCTTTCCTTAAAAAAATTTATTTGGTTAAATTTACTTAGAAATACAGTGGTTTGAAAATGTCAGTGTCCAGAATATTGTTAATATAATTTGATCACAATAAATAATAAAATGAAAATTATTTGCCTGTAAAACAGCCTTATATTTTCAACACAGCACAATATTTAATGCATATTTTAAAATATTTGCATTTGTGTTTTTTTTAAATTGCGGGCAAAAAAAAAGAAGAAAAAGTAATTTTAAAAAAAATAGAAATAGGCATAGACTTTAGCACTATACATGTTTCAAAAGGCAATTTAATTTAGCGCCCTCTTTTTTCGAACTTTCTTTTATTTATTTAGTTCACTCTTTACTGAAGAAAATTTCCTACAGTATTTGCCTTCTTAGCCTGCAATTATACTTTTTAACGTGCACAAAACAAAATTGATCACATTTTTAAAACTATAAAATAACAAATATTGATAGCAAAGTAGGTAAGAATTGAATCATACTAGGCAAAAAAAAATATTACATCTAATCTGCCTGTGATATACTTTTGGTCAATACGATTCAATTTGCTTCCAGTATCTTCCTTCTAAGTATTAATGGATAAGTGTATATCCTTTTATTTATATGTAACATGATACTTTTTAAGAAGATGAGTTTTACCTTGCAACTGAGTGGTTCAAGAGCGTTCTTTTTTTTTATCTCATGTTAGCCTTCAGATGATTGACCTTTTACTAAGATTATTCAGGTGTTAGAAGGAACAAATTCCCTCTGTTTTGCAATTCATTTCTACTTAGCACGCATTTTGTTGGATTACCAGCTTTACAAAACTAATAAATACTTCAGAGTTCTTGAAACAGAAAGATGCAAGTAACTTAAAAGATTCTGAGTACGACGTCAACCTAGCGATAAACTAATTGCTTTTGAAACTCCGTTACTACCAAAGGGATTAATGAGGTGATTACTGAAGTGATTAAATACGAAATTTTTTCGTTTATATCAGCATAAAACATTTTGTAACTGCAGGATAATAAATTTTTATCCTAAAAGAGCTAAAAACTAATTAATTAAATGCGTAAAATAAAATTGTGAGTAATAAATAAATTACACGTAAATTTATACTTTAAAATTAATTCGAAAAGTACTGAAATTTGAAAGTTTTTAGAATATACAAGGGGATCTAAAATGATTAAATGTAAAAGTAGAGGATATAAATAAATTAGAAATTTTCTGATGCTTGTATATTTGTATATGTGTTAGTAGCAAATAAAGTTTTTGACTTATTTTTTATGCTTTTTTGCATAAATTATCAAATTTTTTATCAAATATTTTTAATTTAATCTTTTTTAACATTTCTAAGTAGCGATGATTTTCAAGTTCAGCTGTGATTTTTATATTCACCCAATTACAACAGAAAAAAACAGATTCATGTGCAAAAATCAAGAAAAAACTTCAATTTTGACTAACATATACATTGAAAAAAAATTCCTGAAAAATTACGGTAAAGACTACCGGCACTCATGGGTGCCAGATTTTCAATTATTTTATAACAGAGATTTTTTTTTGTTCCATAAAACTTTTTAGTAAATATGGATCTTGTGGTGAAAAATAATGGCACCATGTACTTTGTACTTTGGCACTTGTACTTTTTACAGTCATTTGTAAGGATTTTTTTTGAAGTATAATTTATCGAAAAATGAGAGTAAAATAAAGTTAAAGGATAAAGTCTATATTTTTAGCATAGAATAAACTATATTCCGATATGAAGTAACTCCACGCTGAAAAAAAGATGGTCAAAACTACCAGAATGTGGTAAAATGTTTCTGACTCTATAAGAACAACCAAAAGCACGGAAGTTTTTACCAAAGCGCTTTGATGATGATTTTTCTAAAATTAAAAGTAAAATATGATTTAATTACCATATTTTATCATTAGGTGTTGTTTCGTAATTTTTTCATGATGCCTCGAGCATGGCATAAAAACTATTTGTTCAGTTAAATGTAATTTTCAGTTGTGTATTTTTTACTAAATGTGTGGTAATAAAAACCATAGTTTTGAAAATCAGAATTTTCAGTAAACCGTTACCATTCAAAAGAAAAATTATCAAATGAATGGTTTAAATACCGTATATTTCGGTTTTATTACCAGAATTGAGGGTATTTTCTACCTGAATTTCATTGCCATTCTAATACGGTAATTCTACCTGATATTTTTTTTCCATGCAATTAAATGTTTTAATGTTGAAAAATCATGGTTGAAGTATCGTCATCTGAGTTAAAATTCAATACAGTTCAGATACTGGAAGCAATTTTGGGTGCAATTTTTGCAATGTGAGAATATATTCTTCCTTACTTTCCGAGTTTTCTTCCCTTTGTTAGTTAATTTATTAGTTAATTATTTTTATATTTAGATAATGCTAAGAAATCGTGAATTACGCAATTTAAAAATTTTGATGTATGGCAGATATAACCGCTATTCTCTTTATAAAATTGGTTAACTCTTACAATCAACTTACTCTTACTTTTCGTTGTATATTCCTATCATATATTATTCATAACGTTTCCCAAACACAAAAGTCCTTGCTTTCTTAAACCTAGTTGACATGCATTGACCTCCAAAAGTTAAAGTACAACCTGTTTTCTGTGTCTTTTTTGAAAATGAATGAATATAGAAACAAGATATTTGGAGAAAATATGCACATTTTTTTTATTGAATGTGACATAAAAATTTGCATAAACTTAAATATGATTTTCAACAAAAAATGGAAAGAAAAGTACCTTCTCGAAGAAAGCAAAACATCACAGTTTTATAGAGAAAATTGTCGTAAAAACATCACAAAAATAAGTTTGTGTCCACTTTTAGCTCCATTGCATTAATAGCATCGACTATGCATGTTGTCAATTAAGTTGTCGAACACCGAAAAGGAGTACGAAAACCAGACGCGGTATTACTCATACAACAACCATGATAGAGGACTAAAAGCAGCAACTTACCTAATAAGGTATTTTAAATCATTCTCTATCGGATTCAAATCTGGAGATCTGACTGGTGAATCCACCCGATGAATATCTTCCCATGCCGGATAATTCTCAAACTAATAAGATCTATGTTGCCGCACGTTGTCATTAATTTAAATTGATTAACCAACAGATTCTCTGAAATGACAAACATAGAGTTCCAAGGTACATATTTATGCAAATATCATTAATAGAGCATCTCTCAAAGTCGTGGGAGTTCATGCTATCATTTTGGCTATTTCGCTTCCTTAAAGATCGAATTCTTGGATATCCAAGGGTAGATAAAAGATTACTGGCTCTCTCCATTTATATAATCAACCAATGGGTGACCTATCTGGCCGCCGATGTCCGAGAAATCGGCCATTATGGAAGTAAAATCTGCTCTTGGAGCCCTATGTTTGCTATTTTTGGATTTCAGTTGGTTCTGACTTCGTTTCAGAGCGACAGGGAACGGCTACATGGACATCATTATGTCGAGAATTTTCAGGAATGTGAAGATATTTACCTCATCGATTGGCCAATCAGATCTCCAGACCTGAATCCGATTGAGAATTTAAGACTTCCTTATCAGAGAGGTTTCCCTTTCGAGTCATCCTTTAGGGTTGCTGCATGCGTGGAACAAAAGGTACTCAATGTCTAAATTTGAAATTGACACATTCCTTACTAGAACACATTTTTGCAATACTTCTATGTCAATTTTCTGCATAAAAATGTTTTGTACTGTTTTCTTTTTAAAGGAACAATTCTGCCAAGTCAGTATTTTTTTTTTTAAAAATCATATTAGTGTTTAAATTTATGCAAATTTCTGTGTCGCATTCAATAATGAACTGTTTAGTGTAGGTTTTCACCTAATTTCCACACGGAGAATAAATTATGGTGAAAATACCTTACTGTATGGTAATTACATTTCTGGTAAATAAAAAAAATACATAACTTTGGTAAATAAAACCAAAATATACGCTGTTTAAACCATTCATTAGGTAATTTTTCCGTTCATATGGTAACGATTTACTGGGAATTCTAGTTTTCAAAATTATAGCTCTCATTACCACGCACTTAGTAACAAATACAAACTGAAAAGTAAATTTAATCAACTAAATGGTCTTTATGACATGCTCCAAGGTATCATGATGAAATTACCAAATTTTATCACATATTATAAAAACATATTTTATTGTTGATTTTATCAAAATCATTTCCAAATCGAGCTTTTTGGTGTTCCCATAGAGCCAAAAACACGGTAAATTTTACCGTATTCTGATAGATTGGACCATACTTTTTATCAGTGTTCTTTCTATGTTAAATGTCTGTGTTCAACTGTACTATATTCAAATTTGGCTCAAATAACAAGCTACTCCTTAATTTGTGGTCATTAGTTTATTTATGTTGATAATTTTCGGCAAATTAAATGGTTTTGAGGTTTCTACTGTAACAACTTAACTCACAAAAAAAATATCCAAAATATTTTCTACATCCTCTTAATTTAAAGCTAAAAAGATGTGTAATGCATTAATACAGATGATCGAAAAAGTTCAGAAAACAGATTCTAATTCTAGTAGTTCTCAAAAATCATTTAATATTATTCTACAACTATATATTGATGAACATTTTATAAATAAAATATCTAACATGGAATTATATTCCTTGGTTATAAAAATGAATTGATACACCATTTATTCCAAACGTCATTAAAATAAAGCGTAGGTATTAAATTACTCTTTAGCATGTAAGCCTCGAATAAAAACATCAATGACAACTTATTGAAAATTCCCACTTTTATTTTCCAAATCGCGTAGCGTAAATGCCATGAGAAATCAGAGTAACACTTTACAAAACTTTTGTTCTTAAAATAGTTGAATTGTGACACTGTGATAAATTAACTGGTTTGTAAATGTTTTGGAGGTATTTAAGGAAAAGTATACCTTTCGAAATTTAGAGTTACATGCATATTCTAGATTCTTTAAATGTTTAGTAAAAATGTCTGTTTCAAAAGATATAATTATTTTAAGGTTTAAAAAAACAATAAAAAATGAAGTAACGAACAAATATTTTCCCCATTTGGTAATTATAGTACTATTTCAGCTTATTTCCTTTGCTATCGGTACAAAAAATGCTTTGTATTTAAAAAAATAAATAATGTTTTGCATTAAAAAAAAATTAGAGAAATAATTACAACTGAACCAAAATCCACGAATTGCTTATTTTTATTTTTTCATCAAAATAAACAATAAATAGCTTAACAGCCACAAAATTATAATTACAATTTAAAGTAACAGAATCTAAACGTCAGTACCCGATAAATTCGTTAATAACTTACTTATGAAGAAAATTTTAAAAGCATAATTATACAGGTGAAAATCAATCAATTCATGTAAATTTGTAAATGTTCAAAGCATTTAAAGTAAAAAGGTTAAATTTTAAAGTAAATGATTAAATTTTAAAATATTAATTATTGTTATTATTTTTTATAACTTATAAAAACTGATAAAAAATAGAGTTAGTGAGCTTACTATATTGTGAGTTTACTTAGTGAGTTTACTATATTGAAGCTGAAGGATTTAGAAAATTTAAGAAAAAAATAACACTATAATATAATAGAAAAAAATTTGTGATGCCAAAAAATCCTAATTAATAAGAAAAAAAAACTTATTATTCTTCAAAAATATAAATTACTTTTGAATAATATGATATGAAATCCTTAGAAATGAAATCCTTAGAAAAGATCTTGTACAATTTTAAGAAATTATAATTTTCATAAGCCATAAAGTTCAAGATTTTCTAAAATAAATTAATACTGATATTAATCAAAAACTGATTATAAAAAGTTTAGATCCTTTGGAAAAGAAAAACTATTTTATCTCAAAATCAATTAGATAATAATTTAAAAAAATAAAAAATATCTTTTTAATATATCTAATAAAATTTACTATACCTGATTAGCTTTGTTCATCAAAAATATTAATTATGTTTAAAAATGTGACACTATGCTGTATTCTCTAAATGAAACTAATGTTAGAAACACGTAAAAAAATCGAAATCCTAGTTTTAAATACAACTAAGTTCATAATTTTCTGTAAGAGAACTAAAGAACAACGCTGACTTTTATCAAGAAATAATAAGAAAAGTTAATAGAAAAACGTTAGGTTTTATTTATTTATTTTGGAAAGAAAAAAAATCTTTTGATCTGAAAAGCTCATAAAGAAATCAATAAAATAATATTTTAAATTTAAAAACTAATTATTTTATTAAATTTAATTTTTTTAAAAATAAAAAATTCTATCCGAAATTCGGTGGCTAAAAAATTATCTCTCCGAATATTAGACCGGTCTATTTATCCGAAAAAAATAACAAAATAAAATATTTTTTACATGCAAAATAATATAAAAATAAAATAAATGCAATAAAATTTTTCGTAACTCACCTTTCGGGCCAACTAAACACACTTTGGCTAACATTTTTAATTGTTCTCTTCAGTATAGAATTATGTTTTCAAGTAATATTTCATCCCCTAAAAGATGCGCTTTTATCCATTCCGCTCTGAAACTGGAGAAACAATATATACGTTCACCACCTTGAATTACATTCCCAATTAAATGGAAACCACTGAAAGAAAACACAATCTGACATCACGTCCAGTAGTAATATGACGTAGCAAATAGCCTAGTACTTTTCAACCAATGTCTCAACAAGATGTTGTTATCTCTTTGGCAGTGATATGTTGTTTCGCGATGAAAAACATTCCTCATAAAAACTATCTTCCCTTGGCCGTGAACAACACACAATTGTTTTCGCATATCGGGCGCGATTTATAAGTGTAATTAGGGCTTCTTCTTTTTTCTCAATAAGGTGAAAATCGAATTCTTCTCTGATTTCATGCTTTGTGTAACACCGTTGAATATGTTTTATTGTTTGAATCTTTTACCTAGTCATGGTTATTTGAGTAATGAGATTTTAAATGGTTAGAATTTAAACAATCGCAAAATGTTTTACACTGTAGATTTACCTGTAAACGACTTTTTAAAAAAAAAAACGATTATTTGAACGATCATTTTAATTAAATAAATTTGCATAGAAATGTGGATTTTTTTTCATTATCTTTATAGTTCTGAGACATAAATATTTTTTAATTAATTTGCATCAGTTTAATTCTCCAGATTTTAAATCATCGCATTTTTTTCTTAAAAATATTATTGAAATACTTGTAAACGACTTAAAAAGAGAAGATTATCTGGGGTATTTTTTAATTGAATAAATAGAGAAAAGTGTGTTTTTTTTCCGTAATATTTATTGTTCTGTGATATAAATATTTTGTTTAATTTGCATCAGTTTAATTCTCTTTATTTCCCCAGATTTTAAATATCTCAATTTTTTCATACTCCTCAAACTTTAAATGATCGAAAAATGTTTTTTCTCCATTAGGGAAATTCTTGTAATCGACTTAAACATAGAAGATTATTTGAGGTATTTTTTAATTAAATAAATTAATAGAGAAATGTGGATATTTTTCCTAATATGTACTGTACAGATATATAAATATTTTTAATTAAATATTTAATGTTAATTTGCATCAATTTAATTCCCTCTTATTATTATTAAGTGCGCAAATTTTAAACTATCGCAAAATGTTTTTCTCACTTAGGAAAATACTTGTAAATGGCTTAAAAAATACGACACTTATTTAAGGGATATTTTAACTAAATAAATTAGTAGAAAAATAGGAGTTTTTTCTATGAAACTTATTGCATTGAGATATAAATATATTTAATAGAACATTTAATATTAATTTGCATCAGTTTAATTCTCGCTTTTTTTTTTATTTTAAAAAATGGTAATTTTTTTACCTCACTATTAGGGGAATCACTGTAAGCCATTTAAGAATAAAGGATTTGTAGATATTTTTAACCAGTAAAGAAATAGAGTTGTTTTCCAAAATTATTACTTTGAGATGTAACTTAGCATTAATGTTATACTTATTATTAATTGTATTCACGTAATTTAGTTATCCTTTATTATTATTAAGTAGTCCAGAATTAAGCAACAACAAAGAAATATTTCGGCAATTTTTTAGTAGAGAATATCAATAAATTAATAGAGAAATATGGGTTAATCATTGAAATTAATTAGAAAAATTATCTTATTTGCTATAAAAATATTTTTAAATGAAAAAAGAAGCACAGAAAAGTTTCAAAATGTCTCCTTTATAATTTATTTTTGTATGGGAAAAAAGTATCTTATATGTTATTTACAGTCATGTGACAGTCATTGATCAATGTCTCGTTCGAGAAAATATATAATACATTGGTTTTCTAATTGGAGTTTATTTTATTATTTAATGCTGCAGTCTGCAAGTTTTAAATAAACTCATGCTCGGCTGTATAACATCTCATAAAATATTTTATATTAAGTTAAATTCGTAACATTTTAAAATATTCATGCCATATCTTTTTTATTATTTTAATCAGTTTTTGTTACGCATATATATGCCGGCTTGTGTGCTTCGTGGCAAATACGGCTTATAAACCTTTAATTTTTTTAAAAGAGAAATAGGATGCTTATCTTCGAACAAAAAGCATTCTTGTTTTACTCACATATAATAAATCATCTTTATTTGGAAGGGAAAATACCTCAAGTGTACTTATAAAATTAGTTTTATTTCAAATTTTGTAAAGACCAAATTCACAGCAGCTGTTTTAAAATTAATAATTAAAATAATAATAAAATAGAAGTAAACCAGTTCATTATTCTAGGATTAATTTGACAGTCAGTAATTGGTCACCATCTAGTACTATATCATTATAGTACATGGCAACTCATGGAATAAAGTCATCTCCGTGGTGGATAAGAGTGAAATTCATATTCACGTTGCACGAGAAGGATAACCATGAAATTCACATATGGTTATATTGTGTCGGCATAGAGTCTCCATGATCCGCCCACCACTTGGAATATTATTCGTCAGAACTGTGATTGGCCGCAAGATACTAATTTATCAACCATAGCAGGGACTCGAACCTATAACGTGTAATAAAAAGGGAGCTTTTCATCTCTTAAAACATTCCGGCTAGTATGTCATTCATTCTATTTCATTTTAATTTATAACCAGCTTTGAACTGCCAACCGATTTTTGTGTTTGCGGTTTTCTGTGTTGAACTCTATAAAAAGTCAGCGTAAAGTCAACGCACTTAAAAAAATACAAAAAAAAGCGACGTTTGACTTTAATAAGGAAATTAAATTTTATTTAAAAGCAATTTAATAGTATGGGGGGGGGGAATATCATGGATGTTAACCATTAAATCATAATATGAAAACCTGCTTCATATTTGACAGTTTCAGTTCCTAATAAAAAAAAATGTTTTAAAAATATTGCTTATTTTTAATAGATTGTGAAAGGGAAAGATTATAAACGTAAACAACATGTTTGCGTTTCGTTACTTTACAACGTGTTATCTTACATCCCTTGAAACAAACTAACTCCATGTCCAGGGGGAATTATTTCACCTTTTTAGAAAATAAGTAAGGGTTTACGAAGCTTCTGTTACTAAGGTTAAAAGCTTCAGATTTATGGGTATCAGCTTCATGGAAAGTAAAGGTGGCCAGTGCGCAATGCATTGTCACCCTTAAGCAGTTGGCCCCGAAATTCTGGACTCTTAACTCTATGAAACCTTTTGCTAATAACTAGCTGTAATGTGAGTGCTTTCCATTTTATTTTATTTTAATTAGAAAATTATCATAATTTCACGTGGAAAATCAACATAAAATGTGTTAATAATCTGTCTCTTATTTGTCAGAAAAATATTTTTAAAATAATTATAACAAAATTGTTGATCTTTTTGAGCGTGTTCTTAAAAAAATGGATATTGAAATGAAATCCCATTGCACACAGTATACAAATGCGTATTAATTATAAGAATTAAAAGTTAACAATATTTTTTAACTAAGAAATTATTTTTAAATGGGTCAATAAATATCAAGTCAAAGCGAATACAGATTGATTTAACTTAATTTTTACATAGTCAGTTATTTAGTCTGTTTTTACAACAACTTTGATACTCTGGATAGATTAAAAAACAAATTACACCAGATATCCACAACTGAACAAAAAAATGGTAAAAAACAAATTTTTCTGAAGCCTCAGTTACAATCACAATGTACTTCTTGGTATTTTTTAATTACAAAATGTAATCTAACAGTTACTAAAGAAATCTGTTAAATTGTCGGATGCACTAAAATATAAAATCCAAAAAAAGTAGTTTGAAATTTTTTTCAAAATTTATCAAAAACTGATTTTGTAAATTAAAGAAACAACAATGATGAATAACTGTTTCTCTTAGATCTCAAAAATTGCAAAATAAGTTCAAATTTGAAAAAATTATTGTTTGTAAGTGAGCCGTGTTTACTGGATTTTATCTTTAACGCCGAAAAAGACACCGGTGTTCCATCCTGTATTTCATAACTATAAATTATTAAAATGCTAAATATAATATTTTCACTTATTTTTACCTAATTACTAAATTAATACGAAATTTTACTAAATTAATACAAAATAATGAAATAAGTATGAAAAATATATTTAATAAAAATTCTGCGTCAAAGAGTTCTGCGTATTTTGTCACCACTTTTTAAATTTTTCTACGTTGTGGCCACCTTAATTACATTAATCTACCAGTTCATCTAAATCACTAATGTAGTCTACCCTTTGTGACAAACTCTCTCTCTCTCTCTCTCTCTCTCTCTCTCTCTCTCTCTCTCTTCTCTCTCTCTCTCTCTCTCTCTCTCTCTCTCTCTCTCTCTCTCTCTCTCTCTCTCTCTCTCTCTCTCTCTCTCTCTCTCTCTCTCTCTCTCTCTCTCTCTCTCTCTCTCTCTCTCTATCCCTTTTTCCTTTTGAAAAAACACAAAGATATTTAGGAAATGGTTATAATTAAGGCCCGGATTTTGATGACATTTGCATTTTTTTGCATTTTTTGCATTTTTGGACATTTTTTATCTTTTAGAGCATTTTTTTAGATTTATAGGGCATTTTTCTTGAAATTTTGGGGCGTATTTTGCATTTTAATGCATTTTTTAAAGTTTTTCTGTTAATTTTTTACAATTTTTATTATTTTTTATCAATTTTCATTATTACACTGGCTTCCAAACAATAAAGAAAATCTATAGGATATTAACAGGTGAAGCAACATCTTTTCAAATTGAAGAAGAATTGTCAGTAAGTAAGACCGTCTTTTTCAAGTACGCACCTATAACCAAAGAATATATAACCTATAACATCAGTAGACGTTGAAAGAAGCTTTTGCAGGAATGAAAATTTACTTTCAGACAAGAGACGCTCGTTTACATTTCAAATTATCAAAAAGCATTTAATAATCCAATGTAATTCTGATATTTAGTAATATTATGAGATAAAAGTTGTTATATCCATTAAAGTTTCTATACAAAATAAAAATACTTTTGGTGTCAATATATTTTCCGTTTTTTGTTATTTTAGGATATAAAACATATTTTTCAAACTTTAATGAGCGTAGAACAAGTATTGCATTGCTTTATATCTTTTAAATGACTCATAATAATTTTAAAGAGCAAAACATTTTTTTAATTCAATATTTTTACTTTATTTAAGGCATTTTTTGCGCAATTTTTGCATTTTTAAGGGCATTTTTTGCGCAATTTTTGCATTTTTAAGGGCATTTTTTGCCCTTTTTAAGGGCATTTTTTGCACTTTTTAAGGGCATTAGTTGAGATTTTTTAGGTCATCAAAATCCGGGCTCCAGTTATAATTAAGAAAATAAGCATAAGATGTGTTTTTTCTCTTGGCTTACTACATAAGAGAAAAAATATATTCAAAATAATTAAAAATTATTAGGTTATTTTCAGAGGGTAGGCATGTCCTGGAAATCTAGATATAATCACCACGATCGACGGTTTTATGAATTAACAATGCATCAAATAAAAGTATTTTGAAATTGATCAATAAAGGTTTAACTTGTTTTCCATACACATAAAAATATAATGAATTTTCTTTAAAACAAAAATTAAAAAAACGATAATACATTTTACTAGAGAATTTCATCCAGAAAACATGTGATACAACAGCGTGATCGCGTTTATGGAATTTATTACCGAGTCTGCCAAATATTATAAATGCGATAGAAGGACGACAATAAATAAATGTCTTAGATAAGTTCTTTAACAAAGCTAGAGGTATCTGGAAAAAAGTAGTTCAAGACAGAGCATAAAAGTTAGAGATAAAAAATTGCGCTTTTAAAAGGTTTTCTGTAAATTTCACTTTACAAGCAAAAAATTTAATCACTCACTAATAAAAGTCCTTGAAACAAATAGAAATGAACTTATTCACTAGCTTTTCTTGTTTTAAAAGAAGTATTTTCAGTTTTAGTTTTATGTTCGGTTATTTTTATAGTTTTTATATATTTATCTCTAAAAATAAACGATCAATCGACTAAATGCTGCTTGTAGACAAATATGGCTTAAATAGAAAAGTTTTAAATTTAAGGTCCCTAAGAAAAACTCCCGAGACTAATTTTAACTGACGTAATCTTCCAATACACTGTTGGAATTTTCATTCTAATATCATGGTAAAATAACCGGCAGCAGTCTGTTCATCCAATTAACCTTTACGGTTTTGAAACCATTTACATCTAGTATGGTTACAAAAAAAACATGAATACCAAATTATGTGGGTTTTTTTTAACCATTTACAACTAGCGGGGTTTCGAAACTGCGAAAAAGAAATTTAACTGAACATTGGAGCTAGGCTTTTCGTTATGTAATGAGCTTTGGATTTCGGTTGCGATTGAGTTGTGTTTCATCAAATGAATAGAGGAATGCGGTTTAACTAGTTTTAAGTTAAGCAGCTTCATGGTGCTGCCATCTATGAGTGAATGAGAGCATCGTATTCTAATAGTCACGGGTCACAAGTTGGAGAGTGCAGGACACTGGAAACTCTTCATGTGCTAAAGGTGAGTAAAGGAAATACCCTGGGACTCGTACTCGTACTCGTTCTGTCGGTCATGAAATTGACAGACCTCTCTGCTATAATATTTTCCCAGATGCAAGGAACTAAATGGCTTCATTATGTGGGTCTAGTTGACCTAGATGAAACTCTGGTTGTTTAAGCGGTTTGGATGAAAGCATTTGAGAAACTGTTTGCCTCTCTGATAACAGTTTGAATATTATTTTATTTATGGCTATTTGACTGCTTTGTTTAAACATGGTAAAATAACAATTAAATAAATTGTTATTAAAATATTTTTTCCGAGAAATTTCTAACAGATTAGTGATAAACTTTTGAGATATAACAACATGAGTTGCATACAGATTATTTACCAAGAGGAACTAAGCATCAAAATGTCTGCTCTAAAAAATATTGAAAATGATGCCTCGTTATATTTTAATCGCTATTTTAGCAATTAAATGTATTATATATTAAGGTTTTTACATAAAAACTGCTATGTTACACAATTTAATACCTTCTCAAAAATAGCGCAGGCATTGTTCATGCAATGAAATATGTAAGAGATTAAGATGCCAATTCTGATGACAAGACCAGCGGTTCCCAATTCCTGTTGGCTATGGAACCCGCAATGATTGAACTTCTTTTCACAGAACCCAGGCTTTACATAAAAATAGTTCATTAGCAGCTGTGAATGTACGAAACAAAAAAAAAACTTATCATTTTTGAAATATTGCAAATTCTAAATTTGTTCTTGGTTTATGCATGTGCTGAAAATTGATAAAATTAGCTGAATTATGGGTTTCAATGTTATGAATGTCGGAATAGTTAACAGAGAAACATATAATTCTTGAATTTGATTGCGTAATATTTTGAACTGAAAAGGTTACGAGCGATACTTAGGGAATTTTTTTATAAATGTATCTTCTTTTCATAATTAATTCAATAAAAAAAAATTTAATTTTGCTATTTCTTTTTTCTTTGATTGAAACAATCGGAATATTAAAAAATTATGGATTATTAATTAGGTACAAATATAATTACAGTATTATTACTGACCCCTGTGATCCTTTTACGGAACCCTAGGGTTCCTCGGAACATCATTTGATAACCGCTGGATTAGACGATAGCCAAATGGCGAGGATGGGACGAAAAAGCGATGCATCTTTTTTACTAAACTTGATGCCGTCTTTTTTCTCTTTTTTTTAAATTTAAGAATTATTTAATTTTGTCACGAACTATAAAAAGTTATTGAATAAGCTAACAAACAAGGAAATTTTTAATTACATTTATTATGCACTGTGCGCAAAAAAATTAAGTAAAAAACAATAGAACTTTTGATGTAATGGATTTTAACGTACTAAAATGCGAACTTAATGGTTTAAAGGCATTACCTTATATATACAAATTGTGCCTTGCAGTTACTATGTTGTGCAGTTAAAATACCATAATAAACAAATCACATAATAAAGACTTAAGACTTTTTTTTTCATTTTTTTATGGCTTAATATCACTTTTATTATGTTTCTTGCTTATTATGTTTCTTCTCTTTTTAATAGTTTAAACTGTTGCTTTAAGTGATTTTTTTTATTTTAAAAAATTTCAACGAATCTTTCTCAGAAATATAAAAACCAACGTAATGTTAACAGGTAATTAATAGATTTAAATAAAAACAATTAAAATAGTCACTTGTCAAATAACAAAAATATTTATTAGAAGTGTGGTAATTTGAAATTTGTGTTATACTGTTTAATTTCGGTAGACAATAAAAAGATAATGTCTTTCGTCTCCTAAATATATAACAAACACTTTACCCCCTGTTTAGATCTTCCTTGCTAATACAAAAAATTTTGTTCCATTTACTCATTTTCTTCAACAACAGAAACTCACTATTAGACTTTTTTTACCACAAATAAAATCCGTTAGTACGATTTCGAAAACCTACCGTCTGTTTTTGAAAGACTTGTTGTTTAAGTTTAAATGATAGTTTACACAGCAAGCAATCGTCTGCTATGAAACGAACAGTTAATCCTTTAAGTTTAAGGGATCTTTCACTCTTCGAAGCACTCTTTCCTCATTTTCTCACCGTTTGCTCATTTTCTTTAACGAATTTAACTCACTCTTAACTTTCTTTTTCTATTTTTAATTTATTTATTTATTTATTTAAATGCAGACGAAATTTTTTCACATTTCTTTTTGTTTGGAAAAACCTATCGTTTGCTTTTAGCATGGGCAATAAAAAGAAAAGAATTTTAAAAAAAGGAAACAGATTTCACTGCCGGGAATTGGAGTAACTTTAAAAATTGTACGTATGTGCGACAACATTATTTTACAAAAGTATTTCACTTTTCGATTATATTTATGTCAGTTATATTCGACACTAATTTCATACAACTAACAATTACTTTCAAAATCTGATTAAATTCCACACAATTACATCTCAATATACGCAATACTAAGTATTAAATTAATATTGAAATTGAAAATCGAAAAAATATTGATGATGAACCGTAACAATACATCACAGTGAATGAATGAGTAATGATTACTTGGCAATACTTGCTGTCATAAGAACGTTTTTAATTTTGATGGATTGAGCAATAGTTTTTTTTTTTTTTTTTTCCATCAGTGTCTGAATCGCTGCAAATAAATCGATTGAAATTAAAGCCGATTATGACGGCATTCACTATGGCCTTGTAAGGCCTAGTTGTAACTTGCGTCAATGTTTTACGTCCACATTCTTGAGTGTGAAGAATTTATTTTCTTTCTTTTTTTAATTTTTTTCTGGAGAACTATCATCATTAACTAATCAGTTACCCAACTCATTGCCTCAAGTGAAAAAATAGCTAAACGAAAGTTCAATGTATGTATGTGCAACTTAACTAATTTTTTTTAAAATTCTATTAAGAACTACATAGTTGGAATTCTAAAATTGCGCTAAAAAGTGCCTGTGTCATTTCAAAATTCTGAAAACTGTACATTATGAATCAGTTGCATTATATCATTTTCACAGTTCCTGAAGTTGTACTACACTTCGGGAAAAGTAAAATTAGTAAATACTTTCTAATAATTAAATTGGAAAATTATAATTTGTTATTTTTTCATTATGATAAAATAAATTTTGAACCAGAAAAACGCATAAACCCAAGTTGCTACTGGCGTGAAAAATGAAAACAATGATGACAAAAATGATGTTATATTTTCTAAATTAGAAAATGTTCTGTGTTTTCTAATCTTGGTAAAAGCTGAAACCTTATTAGTTGCCCTTTTACCCCAATTAGACAAAAGAAAATTAACCTCATTTGACTTTTAAAAGTAAAGTTTAGTTTATTTATTTATTTTTATAGATTCAGAATTTTGGTAATATGTTTTTAACATTCAAGCACTCATACAAATTTATTTTAATTAAAATTTCAGATATTTTGTAACTTGACATGGGTTTTATGAATCCCTTATACCCACCTCACCCCTGTTTATCTATGCAAATGATGACAAGATTCGATTTTATTTATTTATTTATTCATTTGGAAAGAAATGTGTCTACGGTTTCAACCGTTATGCATAAAAAGAATGTTTTCAAACAAATGAAACATTTTCAATACTTTACTATTTCAACGCATTTTCACAAATGAATTTTAAACCAATCGAGCTGATTAAAGAAATTTGTTTGTTTATAAAAGATAAATCAGCATTGTAAATGCAAACTATTCAAAATTTCACATTTCAGGAAAGCTCTTCCTTGGGGTCTCGAGTTGGAAAGAAATGTGTCTATGATTTCAACCGTTATCATGCATAAAAAGAATGTTCTCAAACAAAGAAACGTTTTCAATACTTTACTATTTCAACTCATTTTCACAAATGAATTTTAAACCTATTGCGCTGATTAAAGAAATTTGTTTGTTTATAAAAGATAAATCCGCATTGTAAATGTAAACTATTCCAAATTTCACATTCCATGAAAACTCTTCGTTGGGGTCTCGCGTTGGCCTTAATTGTCTTAAATATCGACTTTTGTTCTGAAGTATTTCTATAATATAGATAAGATATTGAGTAGAGTATCACTCATTTCGCTAGAGGTATTTTCTATCGTTCTTGCAACCTTGAGTGACATAAGACTTAAAAGGCTACTGTCAAATGGTTTTATCTTTATGGAAATAGCTCTAAAGAAATAATTCTAAAGAAATAGATAGAACACCGGGCGCAACAGGGCAATCACGTGAAACGGTCCTTCAAGAGAGACAGTGGTTCTAATAGAGTGTATTGCTTACAGGTCATGAATACTAATTCCTTTGTCGCAAATGGGATACCGGTGTCCCTTTTATAGATATATATTTTTAGCTCTCTAATTACAAGCAAAAAAATATTTTAGTATTTTTTAATTATAAAAAACAGTCTAATAGTTACTAAACAAAATCTGTCAGATTGTCGGAATTACATTTGTACTAAAATATTAAATCCAAAAACTAAATAAATAGTTTGAAAAAATTTTTTTCATTGATAGTCAAAAATTTGTCAATAATTAATTTTGAGGATTAAAGAAATTTGAATGATTACTAACTATTTTACTTAAACTTAAGTAACTGAGCAAATTAGCGCAAATTTGAAAAATTGTTGTTTGGAAAATTCTACCTTTAGCGCAAAAAAAGACACCGATACTTCAAGCTGTATTTCATAACCATCAATTATTGAAATGTTAAATATATTATTTTTCGCTTATTTTAACCCAAATTAACACAAAATAACCAAAAAGTTATGAAAAATATGTTTAGTAAAATTCTGCCTCCAAGGGTCAACCTGTAATCTAAGCAATAACTAACAGAATAATTCTGTGTATTTTTCTTTTGATAAATATTGTAAGAATTAAAGAGCAATATAATATTTTAATCTAATTTTTAACAGTCTTAAATTCATGTAAAATGTAAAAAAATAAAATATTTTTTTTGTTCAGATTGAAAAGAACTCCTTTTTTTTCTTTTAAATTTCCATTTCAATTTTTTTTTTTTTTTTTTTTTTTTTTTGCAGACAGAAAAAAAATTACTAACCAACTTAAAAAAATATTTTGCAAAATTTGTTTCTTGACAGATAATAGCCCGAAAACTTAAATAAAAACTTGTAATTAACAGAAAAGCAGCAGTCAGAAACATTCACGTCAAAAATATTCTTAGATAGTGCTCCTAAAACCCAAAAATGAATTTAAATCTCCTAAATTTGTATTATTTAAATGCAATACTAGGTGAGAAAAACTTTATTTCTTTTTTTTTTGTACTGCATTATGTTCTAATACTCAACACTATAGGAATAAGGGGTAATACGATCCTGTTTCAGTAATGGTTAGTTTTTTTATATTTTATTATTAATTGTTATTATGAAATTAATTAACGTTTCCTTATTAGTATTTTCTTAGTGTACTTTTGGCGTGTTTTTTGTGCATCATTGCTTAACATAACAAAAAAAAATTCATTTCGCAAACATTCCTAAGGAATGTTAAATAATGCTACGTGACAACAAAAATTTCTTTTCTTTCTCAACACCTGAAATAACTGTTTCTAGTTATTATTGATATTCAAGAACTCTTATATATATTCAAGGTGTTCAGTAATGACTGCCTTTAATCTATAGTTTTAAAACAGTTGTCAAATATGATGTAAAAAAGTACAGAAAACATCAAAACCTCTTTGACTATCATTAAAGTACAGAAAAGTTGAAAGGTAATTAACAGAAAAAGCTCTAAGAATCAGAAGGAAGTCAAACTGGTTTTAAATATTTTCACTTCTTTTCGAACTAGTGATTCTACAGATTTTGATAGTGTTTCAGTTTCTTCCTCTCCCGTGTAAGCGCCCTCTAACACAAAAAGGTTTTGGAGTTCATTTTTTACAAGGATTCTAAAAATATTTATAAAGGGAAGTAATAATTGGAACATTCTGTATCATCTTAATAAATGCATTATGTGAGCATTATAAAATGTATTAAAAGAAAATTTTGCACTTATCAAATTGTTTAAAAATAGACATTTAATTTTTCTTAAAGTGTCTTAATATTGAAATTTTCAATTTCTTGCATTATTTAGAATACACTTATCTTAAATAAACGTATTAACCGTACATTTGATACGTTGGATTTTATTACATGCTTCGAAAATATTTAAGTATAAGTGTGTATTTTTGTAGAAATCGCAACTGTTAACCTTCTCGCTGTGTATTCCACGATTTCCACGGGCAATGCAGAAGTAGAAAAATTTGCTCAACCCACGATTTCGGCGGAGATGCATTTTTTCCGTTTGTTCAACTGTGCAACCCGAAAAATAGGACTTTACCTCGAGCCTTGTTTCAAAGTTTATCACTCTAAACTTCATTTCCAATAAATGTTTTGAAAAGTATTTTGCATATTTTCATTTCTATATACATTTTATTTTTGCATTTCATAAAATTCATAATTTTACTATGATTAATTTTAACAATTTTGCTTTTATATGATTATTCTTCACATTCACTTTTTCTCCAACCTTTTTCAAAATCTAATTCTACATTGAAAAACAAATCTCTTTTTCAAAAATGTTTATATTTTTTAACTCTTAAAATATTTGTAAATTTAAAATCTGTAATAAAAAATAATTCCCCAAATGTTCTAACCTATTTTAAAAGGGAAAAAAATTGCAGCTAGAGAGTTTAAGTAATTCATTACCAACAGGAATGCTCGCAGCTGCTTTAATCAAATCTTCATTTACTTTCTGAGTTCAGATAAATATTTTCAAGAGTATTTGGAATTAAACAAGACTATATTCTTCTTTACTCGCCAGTTCAACACTGTTAATAAAATAAAATAAAATGCTGTCAAAAATTACATAATTCCCAAAAATCACATAATTTCCAATTTTCCCATTTAAAAAAAATGATAAAAATTTCTTCAAAATGTAAAATTATAATTTTTTTAAATTTCTCAGTTTGTTAACTTAATAAAATTTTAGTTCATGATATAATTAGTACATGGAATTTTTTTTCATTTGTCTAAAAGAATTTTTGACATTTCTAATTATTCAGGAGGACTAACACCCATAGTCCCCTAACCCAACAACGTTGCAAAAAAAAGTAAAGTGTGATTATAAATTTTAGTCACAATTCTATAAATCTTAAAAAAAAGACTTGCAAAAAAAAATTTTTTACTATTCTAAACAAATCTCCCTAAATAGGCAAAAGTCGGACTAACTGGTAGCGAAATATTGTTACTTTAAGAGTAAAACTTTATTTTCGATAAAACTAGTATTTGGATTAAAATAAATTATCTACTGATTTTATTTACAACCAAAAAAACATTTCGGTATTACATATAATTCTGAATAACATAACAAAATAAAATAGATAATTTATAATTCTTATAAAATATAATTGCAATGGTTTTACATTTTTTGGATTCTAAACCTGAATTATACTTTTTTTTTTTCTTCCGAAATAGCAGATAAAAACAATATTATATAATATAGTATAAATGCAAAATTAGAAATATTTATGATATTATATGTCATTCATTTTAAGAGAAATAACATTAGATGGCGCCACCAAACTTTTTGTACACACCGAAAGTCTCTTTTCTACGGTGGAAAAAAAGGATATTAAAAATTTGAATAATAGCACTGAACAACAAAGTGAAAAATGAGCTCTTATTTTTACGCATAATGTTAAAAGTTTTAACTCTTAGCAAAATTAAGAAGTTAACTACTTTTACTGAAATAAAATTATATTTAAAAACAAATTGAATAATTTAAAATATTATTCATGTTTAAATGAATAACTAAAGTTTATTTCTATAGATTTTTATTTATTTCTAAATTTTTAGTATTTATAAAAGAATTATTTTCAATTAATAATTATTAAAGAATTAATAATTAATTTTTAATTAATAATAAGAAATTAATTTTAATGAATTAATTATAAAAATAAATCGCAAATATTTCTACTTTTGAAAATCTTGAAGAAAAAGTAAGAAAAAGTGTTAAAAATCATTCTACAAAATCTGAATATAAAATGTTTTGTGTCTTTTCTTAAATTTCTCAGATGTTATTATTATACATTTATTTGTATGTACATATATTCAATATTTCAACAAAATATGAAAAATAATTACTAAAGAATAGAAAAGAAGGAAAGAAACAATAGGTATGCCTGTGAAAAAAAAGAAAGAAAAACAAAAGCCGAAACATTAGTTAAATATTTGTAATCTAAAATCTATAGAAATGAGCATTCTGTGTTTATTTATTTATTTGTTTATTTTATAGATTTAATTAATTTATTTATCATTTAATTTTTTTTTTCTGAATAAATATTTTTTGTTTTGAAATGTAAAAGTAATTCTGTCCAAAGAATTGATGCTTTCAAACACATTATGGATGGTGTTTTCAATTGGCGATCGAAATGGGCTGCAGGTGGCGTAGAGCAGAACTCTCTTCCTATGGCAACACTTCACATGCTTTCACCATTAGCGTGTGGAAAGTCATAGAAGAAGGAAGTACATTAGTTTCTCCCTCGATTTTCATATAGATTAAAATCTTTTAATTTGGAAAACTACATGGAACTGAAAACTACATTAAACATAGCTCTAAGGAAAAGTATCTCGGAAATTTTAAAAAATATTTTTATCAAATAAAAAGGAAAAATATTAAGAAAAGGGAAAATAGCGTAGTACATTCCTATACAACTGAAAAGAGGAGGAGAGGGAAGGGAGAAGGGCTGAAAGCATGAAACCGGTCTCTCCCCAGATGGCGTATTCGAGTGTTGCGATCGCCAATAGAAATGTAAACAATAACAATCTCGAGCTCGGGACCTACTCTAGTTCCGGTTAAAAAGTTTGCAGCTGCTTACTACATGTTATTCTGATAGGTGATGTTTTCAAACGGATAATTTTGTTTTCAATAAAAGAAATAAACTAGATAATTTCTGAGCTCAAATCTGCCGTATTTCATAAGATATTAATATTATTATGTAATTCTGGGGAGTTTGGAGTGAAAATTTGTTTTAGTTATTTTATTATTTATTATTAAAAAAGGTGACATGGTTGCTAAATTTTGAATAACTCGCTTTTTTGGTAGTCTTGATTTGGCCTCTTTCCATTTGTTTATTACTGTTTGTTCGTGTTGCAAGCTGTGCACCATCTTACGTTAGTGTTAACACTTTTAGTATTCTAACAGTATTGTTAGCATTGTAAACATAAGTAATCAAGTGCACTGTTTGCAAGAATCTCAAAACACAATGATGCCAAATGGCTTTAAAATAAAACTGAAACAGTAACCCGGAAATTTAGGCAGTCCCGAGCTTGCAGCGCTGATTTTTGTAGATTTTCGCCTAAGATTAATAGGAAGTGAAGGTCTGTTTTATATGTTGGCAACGATTAAGAGGTTACTATTTTAATTCTCGTAGCTACATTATTTGCTGTTTTAGTCGCCAGCCAGTGCTTTGCTTTTGCACTGCTTTGTGCTTTGGCTTCATTGTAGAGTAGCAGTTCAGTGCAGCACGTGTTAGATTCACTAGTGATAAACATTGATTTTATTAATTTTAGTACTTAATTCTTCATTTTAAGACTTGGATAATCTATTAAATCTCTTATGGTAAGTTTAACTATTTATATAAGTTTTGAAAATATTCAACTTTTATGTTGTTGTATGTTACATCCCATGTTAAATCTTATATTTATACATATTATAATCGCTCGATTATTGATATAGTTAAGTGTTTTTTTTTTCATCCTTTGCACGTGTAAATGTTGAATAAACAACGTATAGCTAATATAAAGAAACTTACTACGATTATATTTAATTCCGTAAGCATGTTATCAGATTTGTAGGGTTTTATTAATTTCAAAAGTTTAATTAATAGTTTTGGATTTTAAATATTCTATTCCGTACTATTCAATTCATATATTTATTTTAACTCATGTAACCTTTTTTGTTTTTAATAGTGTAGTCGCTTGATTGTTAACATTATGTATAAACGTGTAAGTGTGCAGTAAATAACGTATTAGTACTATAATTCTGGCTACATATTATATTATATAAATCTCCTGTGTTGTATCTTCGGATATCAAAATTTAGACTGGTACAGTAAAATGTGTTCAGGTTGCAGGCATGCATTCGCTTACAGAAAGCATGTGGTCTAATTTATAGCTCAGTATTGTATAATACATGTAATATTGTGTGCATAAAATCAAAAATATGTTTTATAATTAACTACATTTAAATAATTTTAATGAATGTAAAAGAAATACAAATAAACTGAAAGAATTTAATTAGTTATCACACTCAGTGATCTAGTATTTGTTTAAGCATGTTATAGTATTTCTTCTAATAAATAATTTTTTTCATTTAGGTGGTTAAGGCTTCAGTAATCCAGGATTAAAAGTTGAATTATTTGAAACCCCATCTTCCTGATGTAATTCTGGGTCGCAATGTGCAGCTTCAAAACTTTCCAGGATTTAAAGTTAAATGTTTAATGGAGAAAATAAAAGAGTTTAGTAGATTTGGTGTGACTGTTCTACATATTGGTAAGTACCTTGTCTAATTTCACATAAATTGGCTATGCTGTTATCCTTTTAGATAATAGAACTCAGTGGTTATCTAATAAAAGGGTTTTCTATGAATAAAAAGAATTTTGCTTTTTAGTTGTTATATCTTGAATAAATTATGAGAAGGTTCTTGAGAATATATGTATTTTCTGTTACGCTTTTCAAATTGAAGTAGGATAGCTAAATTTGTTAAGAAAGAATGTGATTTTCTAACAATCTTTTCAATGTTTATACCTTTTTAGCTCCCGTTTCAATGGGAACCATATTTCTCCCTGTTCATTTAATTCTCAGCTTTTGTATATATACCAAAAACTTCACGAATGTGCATTCAACTGCCAAACACAAGTTCTGATTTGTAATTATTAATGAATCAAAATAACTTCATTCCTTTTATTTTATGTTTTCAGAATATAATATACTTTAATTTGTTAATAAACTCCCTTCATTCCTTTTATTTTATGTTTTCAGAATATAATATACTTTAATTTGTTAATAAACTCCCTATTGTCTTTAGATAATATTTTTATAATGCTGGGGATTTTTTTCTCCTATTTTTATAAAAACACGAAACTGCTGTAGTAGAAGCAGTTTTTCATAATCGTATTAAATATTTTGTAAGTGTTTAACATTAATTTCAGGTTCTATCGATTGCTCTGTGGGTGGTAGAGCCAATATAACAGTTTGAAAGATTAAGACATTTTGTTGAACAATCCTAGAAGGGTATAGTATAAAGAAAATGTTCATTAATATTTTTGCATTTTAATTCTTGTGTTAGAAGATTTATAAATGGTGTTCTTTTGTATAGTGTCATGGCCATTTTAACCAACAATAAGTGCCTAAGGATTTTATCAAATCCATAACATTCTTTACCTTTTTTAATAAATTTGAACAAGTGTGCCATTCATCATTAAGAATTTTATAAAACCAAGTAATGTAAGGCATAAGATATTTATAGAATGTAAACCTTTCTTCCCTTCAAGTTAAGGATAAAAAAAAATTCAAAGATTTAAGTGATTAAAAATATTTAATGGTCATGACACAAAAGGAATATATGCCTCTTGGGGAACCCGCCTTGCTATATGCTGTTAGGTTGTTCCGTATTGAATTATGATTATAGTGTACTTATTACTTGTTCCTGGTTTTCAATATATAATAATAGATTATATAAAATGTTAAACCCTAAGCAATGTTTTAAATTTATTATTTTTTTTAGATATTTAATCATTTGAAATTAAAAGAAAATGAGCTAAATTATATAGCATGTTTAGGTTTTTAAGTATAATAATTTGTTTTTAAATATGTTTTTGGAACAACCTAATAAAAGGGGTCAACGCATCTGTGCAACTGTACCTCTTGAGCAGAGCTGTATTTACTTTGCTTATTTGTAAAGTGTTAAGAGTTTCATTTAAGATTATTGTAAGAATAAAATGAAAATAAAAATTTGAAGTTTCACTTCAAAAAAGCATAGAGAGTTTACAGCCCTGCTCTTAGGTGATGTGGAAAATGGTTGCAATCATGCATGTTTTAAAAGTTGAATTTCAGGTCTGTTCTTTTCATTATTCTGAGGAGAGCCAAATTTACAAGCATTTACTTAACCTAGAGGTGGAAGCTGGAGCAGCCTGTCATTATTAAACATCTTGTCTGTCCTAGGTGATGAAAATTTGTTCAATCAGCTGTATATTCAAATTTGTTTCATTTTTGAACGAAGAGCATGTTTAAAACTTCAGTGTTACCTTTTGAAGGGCAACTCAATATTTTTAGAATGTATTTGTATGTCATCTTTAAGCTGTATATAATAGAACTATTGTGTTGGTTTTTGCTCAACAATTACTGTGTTTATATGCACGTTTTTTAACTAATTTTCTGTTCTCACACTGCAGAGTTAATGTACCTTTTAATAATATATCTTGCAAGCAGCACCCGCTTTTTTTTGCGAGGTGTATAATTTTTACAAAAAGTTTTTTGTTTTTTTAAAGAGAGAATGTTTAGTTAAGATTCTATCTCATCAAAACTTTGTGCATCATTTTACAGAATTCTAACTGAAAAAAAAACTATTTATATTAATAAATTATGTATTTAGAATATCAATTAACTTTTCCCCTGTAATATTTTTTCTTAATATAAATAAGTTGTTAGAAGCTCATATTCACTTCAAATTGATTCCATTTTTTATTATTCAAATGGCAATCGAATCTCCAGTATACGAAACTGTTAAATTTTAAAAACTGTTTCAATTTTAAATAAACACCAATAAAAAAACCCTGTTTTATGCAATAATCTCTTTTTAATTATTGAAGCTCTAATTCGATGTTATTTACAGGGTTCCCTTGGTCCTTGAAAACTGCTTAAATTTTACTATGGTACAAGATTTTAGTAAAAATTCCTCAAATTTCAGTATCATTATAGTTGATAGAAACAATTTTTTAGTCTTACAAAAATATTAGAAACAACAATTCGTTCTTTTATCTCCTGGAATGAGACCATGCATTAAGAGTAAAACATTTTAGCGAGACAGGCAGAGATGTCATTTCATTAATATATTGGTTCTTTTTATAAATTCTTTCTTTTGCTTAAGATGGTACCCTTTATGGTAAAAAATGGTTGCATTAAAATTAGTTAACCCAGTTGCTTAGGGTGCACCTTTGTACCAGCTGTAAGTAAAAGATAAATGTTTTTTTCTAGATTACTTAGTAATATGTGATAATAATTCCAACACATTCAAGGTAGCACATTCATAATAACAAGGCCACATTCACAACAGTTTTGGCTGGAAATAATAATTAATGTAACATATTTACCATTCAGTAATAATTTCAAAATATTTAAATCGCTTACTATTTTTAATGAACTGAATCATAATAATAGTAGAGAATTATTTTACAAAAAAAAGAGTGACAAGAAAATTATGAAAAAATAAATTTATATTTTAATTAAGGAACCTTAAAAATTTTCTGACCATGAAAAATCGTTTTAGACTATTTAATTAATCTATAGCATTAAAAACTAATATATGAAATATCTTAGTTTGAAAATTATAAATCCTCTCAAGCTTAATCGTACTTTTATCCTGTATAAAGTTTCATAAGATATTTAATGCAATGAATTTAAAAAATGTAAAATTAGGGCTTGTGGGTAAAAAAAGAAGTAGAACAAATTAAGGTGTTTGGATATTAGTAGAGTCTTGTATTTACTTGGAATGAAACTTAATTTAGCATGACATAATTTAGAAAATTCTCATGCGTAACATCACGAATTCTTTTATTATATACCCTTATAAATGAAACATTTTATTAACAGACGAAAAAAAAAAATTTTTTTTTGAAGATGTGAAACAAGTTGTACAGTAATTTGCATAGGGATGCACAACCTTTTTGAGTGAAGGGCCACATTCACAGCAAATTGACCATTGAAGTGCCACATGCCAAGTATTTAGAAAGACATGTTAATCATGTAATATGTTTGCATAAAATTGAATATCTTTAAGTGCTTAAAATTAAAAGCTGATTACTTAGGGAAAGAACAGAATCAATTATCAGAAAAAATTTCAGATAAAGTAAAAAATAATGAGAAAATTCATGTTTTTTTGTTTCATCACATTGCATAATAAAGTTCATTTAACATTAAAAATTTGTAATGTTCATACAATTAAAATTTAAAAAAAATTAAATATACTAATTGATAAATTAAATGCAAGTTGAATAATTTAAAGAAAGTTTGCAGGACTAAAAATGATGTAAAATTGAAACAAAACCCTTGCAGGGAATAATAAGATTCAACATTTAGTAGGCAAATTAGTACTCCAACTTTAAAATATTTTAAATAAATTATAAGAGAAAAGAAAATAAGCATTAATTTTGAAGGAATTATTTTCCTTAATAATAAAAAACTATTACGATACTTGTTTACAACTCTTTATGACCAATACTTTTTTAACATGTTACTACTTACAATTAATACACATATATATTAACAGCTAATTAAAATTTACATTACGCTACTCATCTTGATGAAACTTTTTTTTTTTTTGTTAAAATTTAAGGATATACAAATTTCCCAGCATATGATGATAAATGATACAAGATGGTCCATGTAGATAGCAAATGGCTTAAAAAATTTCTTACGGTTTAACCTGCGATGTGCAAATTTTCAAATATTGTGATAATTTTATCTACTTGATCATCTGATAGCTTTTTCGAGATATTAAATGAAAATTTAATAATTTTTTTTAAAGACTGCTCCACAAACTCTAGAACAAGCCCAATTCATTCTGGAAAACAGTCTTTCTGCAGAATCTGATCTTGTGATCTGCTTTAAACTTAAGGAAAATAACTTAATCAGTTTTTGGAATTTGTCCCACATGGTGCTTTTCCTTTCCTAATTTTTGAATCGTGTGAATACGAGTAGCGATGTGTGATTTTTAAATCACTTTACGAATTGTTATGTGTGATATTTAAACAGCGTGAATAAAACACTCGATGCATGAACACAAATCAAGATGCGTGATTTTTAAATTGCGAGAAGATTCACAGTGTATGATATTTTAAACGCCAGAATACGACACACGATGGGTGACTTAATTACGAGAAGAATCAAACCAAAAAATTTTAAAAACGCACGAATCACGACATGTGATCACGAAAAAGAATATGTTGGATATGTGTTGCTAAACATGCACATGTTCATGAAACTATCGAATTGTGAAAGTGTATTGAAATGTTCCCTTGCATAAGGGATTCGCGCTTAGTATAAATTTATATATCTCGTTTTATTTCTTTATTATTATTATTCTCTTTGGAAAGGAATCGATTTCGCTAAAATACGTAAGTACTTTTTAAATTAACTAAAAAGAATCAAATATCATGAGCTCTAATCTTTGTTTAAATATCGGGATAATCAAAATCACAATACATCAATAACTGCCAAAAAAGGAAGAAGAAAATAACGTTTCATCTCTTATATTTATGTCAAAATCGTCACAATTAGAGCACGTAAAAAATCATTATTTTAATGCGTGATTCATAACCCATGTGCTGTGAAAATGTAGTACTAAAAATGTCAGGATTTTTTAAATCACGGAGAAAAGCGTAGTAACTAGCGAAAAGTCATTGGATTTATCATAAAATCGGCATGCATGAAGATAGTCAAAAGTGACAAATAAATTTCGAAATTATATATAGTCGTATTAAAAATATTGGGATTTTCAAAACTATGCGTAAATTCGTAGCATTAACCACCGGAAAAAAGCAATCGAAAAACTACATTAAGAGAGATAGGATGAGTCAAAAACCTAGATGCGCTATTATAAATTTTCGAATTATTATTTTTTTTTATTTTCAAAAAAAAAAATTTTTTGAATTGATCTCTTTATTTTGTTCAAGTTGCTACAGCTGTTCGCACATTTAGGTTTGTCAGGCCGCTGGTTGCACACCCCTAATTTACATAATTTCACTTCATAAAAATAGATAATTTTTTATTAATGAAGTAGTTTAATTTTTAATTTAATTCACTGTAATACGTCTAAATATTTGAAAAAAAATGCAATATTAGTTATCATATTAAAAGTTAAGCACTTGTAATGGAAATTTTATTAACAACAACAATTATTTTACATAAATTAAAAAATATTCTCAAGGTTTAAGAATCCTGGATGTTTTATAAAGGACGGTTACTTCATTTTTCCATTATAACTAACTGCACATTAGTATGCTCTTAGAATGAGTTGAATATATACCAATTTATGTATGAAGTTAATTTTTCTTTAATTTTTAAAAAGTATTGTTTTAAGGACAATTATTATGCTTAATGATCTCGTTTAATTAATTTTCAAGAAACACCACCTTGGAAAAATGTGAATTTCCTTCTTTAAATAGGCCCACTCGAACAAACCGAGCTAGGGTTCGCGAAATTTTCCTGGTAATCAATACAATGGTATCAGTGCTTGAATTATAATGAAATTGCTCTCTTAGTATTTATTTATTTTTTAAATGCAAAAATTGGCATTGTCACTGGGGGCATATGTAAATTTTAGAATGAACAATTATACTGTATTTAATGCCCTTAGTTTTTTAAAACAATTACTTAATTTTTTTCAAAAAAAGTTCTAAAGAGTTCTTAATTTTTGTTTTGCTAAAAAAATGGGAACCGAGAATTGAGTTTTACTGACTTATAACAAACTTTCGAGGTAATACTTTTTAATATTTCGTGAAGGAATACAAGATTAGTCTATTTCTTCGTCAAAATGAGTGAGTTAAGTATGGATTCAAATTGCTAAAGAAAAGCTTTTGGATTAAAAACAAAATACAGTCTCTAAGTAAGAAATAGACAATGTCTTTTTTAATGTTATCTAGTGAAACTTTTGGTAATTTCTTTGGTAGGTCTTTGAAAATTATACTAAAGAGCAGTTTAAGGTTAAAATATTACTTTTGGAAAAAGTTGTATTCATTCTTCTAGGACAGGGATGGCGAACCAATGGCACGCGTGCCATTTATGGCACGCGACACAATATTTTGGGCACTCCACCGACCACAATTGTTGTTACACTATGAATTACATTATACATTACACAAATGTTATTACGCTATGAAGTATATGCAACAATTAAATTCGAATTCACAAAAAACAAACAAAATATTAAACAATTATTAATAAAAAAATAAAAAATTAATGCTAAAAAACAATCAATAACCGTAAAAAACAAGCTAACAATGAATAACTAGCAAAAAAAATCGACTGTCCTTCCTAAACTAACATCTTAGAACCTAATATAATTTATTGGTCATCTAATCTGCAACAACAGAAGTCACATTGATGTTACTTTAAGTTGAATTACTTGTATAACTGAGACATTGCAAAATGCATTTTTTTTTCAATGTAAATAAAGAGTTTTGAGTTGATAGTATTTACTATTATTTTTTTCCCAATAATCACGAAGTCAAAATTATTTGACGGCACGTTTATGACCTTATTAAGCAATTTTTTAGAGAAAATGGCACGTTGGTGTATAAAGGTTCGCCACCCCTGTTCTAGAATATATGACGAATTTCGGAAATTTCACTCCAGTGGTTTGTAACATTTTTAACAGAGGCCATTTTTACAGAATTTGAAAGTTTTAAATGATTAAAAAAAGCTTCATATTATAAGGCAATTCTTTTAAAGCATTTCTTAAAGTAAGCATGGTAAAATTTATAAGGATGATTTCGAAAAAAGAATAATTTTAAACTTGAAATAAAAAACTAAATTTCGCAATATTATAAAGTATTTTTAACAATTTCACCTTTTTTTTTAAATAAAAATAATAAAATGGGATGCATTTTCGAAGGAAAAGTTACTACCGAATCTTGGGAATTTATTTATTTATTTTTGTATCAGAGATTTTCTTAATATTAATGCTAAATCCGGGTTCAGCTAAGTTGGAGACAGCATTTTAAATTATTTGTATAATAGAACTTCTTCCTAAAAAGCTAACGATTTTAATTAACATGATTTTTTCCTCTTTGGAAAAAGAAGAAGAAAAAAATCAACTGTAATTGTACTTATGGAAATAAAAAGTACCTTAAAAATTTACAAGATGAAGCAAACATTTCTCTTTCCAGTAGATTTTTTTCCTCCGAATGAAATTTTATTTGATAGAATTTCATTTTAAATCCAATTTAGTTGTTAAACTCGATGGAGAAGGATTTTAAATCTTTGGAAATATATGCGCAATCAAGTTTTCTTGCCTACAGCGCTTTACAGAGTTAAATCTTTTTAAAATTATGTTGTTTTTTTAATTTCTTTCACTATTTTTAAAAATCTTCATTAATTTATAATGTGTTTTAGATTTTTACTCTATTGAGAGAAGTTGACGTAGTTAAATTTTATAGCAAAATGAAACATTAATACTTTTGCCTAGCAAATATTTCCTGAAAATAAATATTTTCCCTTTAAAAAAAATAAATGAATAAACAACTAATTTTCTAAGAGCTTAATTAACAAACATCTTCAATGTTTGTTAAATGATTGTCTAAATTTATTTTAACATCATTTTTAAATTTTTTTAACGATAACAATCAAGCGATATGAATGTTAAAATCATGTATAATAAAATTCACCTTTTAATGTGATTTTAAAAGACATAAATGGTGAAGTAATATAATCTTATTGTGTTCAATATCATAATAAAATGACTTAATTGAGTAAGACTAAATAATATCTTTGTGCAACTGCGAATCTATTTCCAAGTTAAGAAATAGTACATCGTTAATGACAGTCACGTGTGCAAGATACTTCGACGTAAGATGTTCTAAAGCTTAGAGACAGTAATAAATCTGTCCAATCATAGACAGGGCATGAAATTTCAGATTTTTGCGCTCACTAAAGATTCGCCAATAATGAGATAAACCACTCGACTAAGGTAAACCTGAAAGAGGGTAAGTTCTTGGAATTTTGTTGCCACCAGTAAGATAGGACCTTCACTTCCTTCTAATCTTAGGCGAAAATCTACGTCACTATGCAGCGCTCGCTAGTGTAGAAAACACCATCCATTTTGCATTTCCTTAAGTAGTGATTTCCCCCACCCTTCAAAAGATCTTTTGGCGATCGAAATGGGCTATAGGTGGCGCAGAGCAGAACTCTCCAGCTATGGCAGCACCTCGCGTGTTTTCCCCATTACAGTGTGAATAGTCACAGGAGAAGAAAGTTAATTAGCTTCTGTCTTAATTTTCTACTAGATTAAAAACTCTTTAGTTAGGAAAATATATGGAACTGAAAGCTACGTTAAGCATAGTTCTAAAAGAAAGCGTCGGGAAAATTTTAGAAAATATTTTTGATTATTAAATACAAAGATGTGATGAAAGGGAAAAATGTCGTAGAACATTCCCACACAACTGAGAAGAGGATGAGAGTGGAAGGAGGAGGGTGAAGACATAGAACCGGTCTTCTCTCCAGATGGCGTGATCGAGCGTTGCGATAGCGAATGGTTATCATTTGTGCGGTTTGGGACCAGGTAAGTAAGTACTTTATTTATGTCGAACTAGAGCTACACAATGGGCTATTGGCGACGGTCTGTGAAATATCCCTGAGGATGATCCGAAGACATGCCATCGCAATTTTGATCCTCTGGGATAGCTCTCCTGCTATGGGAACCCGACGACCTGCGTGGGAAGTCGAGCAATTTACGGCAGAACAGTTTAATGTGTACCAATACCGCACATCCTCGTTCCCTATGCAGGATGATCAAAGTGGTCATCCACCCGCTTTCTGACCGCAGCCAGTGATGCTTGACTTCGGTGTTCTACTGGGAACCCTGTCTTTACGATCAGTTCACTACCGAACTGCGATTTGGGACTAAATCACAACTTGAATTTACTGAGAAGGAAGGAGACAAAGTGGACGGAAACTTAAACCCTTCAATTTAAGTGAGTAGGGTATTATTACTTTTGCTTTTTTTTAAAAAAAAGAAAAAGCTGAATCAAATTAAACTAACCGAAATCGACAGGACTCATATTTAAAAAGTTGTAAGGGTTGCAAGTGCAAAAAGTACATTTTTTGGCTTATACATATTCGCGTGTTTCACATCGCTATTGGCGATCGCAACGCTCGAATACGCCATCTGAGGAGAGACCGGTTCCATGCCCTTAGCCCTTCTCCCTTCCCTCTCCTCCTATTTTCAGTTGTATAGGAATGTACGACGATATTTTCCCTTTTCTTAATATGTTTCCTTTTTATTTAATAAAAATATTCTTTTAAATTTCCGTGATACTTTTCTTTAGAACTGTGTTTAATGTAGTTTTCAGTTCCATATAGTTTTCCAACTTAAAAGATTTTAATCTATATGAAAATCAAAAGGGAAACAATCATACTTCCTTCCTCTATGACTCTCCACACGCTAGTGGGGAAGTCATGTATAGTGTTGCCATAGGTAGAGAGCTCTGCCCCACGCCCCCTGCAGCCCATTTCGATCTCCAGTTTAAAAAAGCAAAGCTATCGTCATATATATATATATATATATATATTTGATGATGATGATGACACTGTCTGTGCATGGAATTACCGAAGAGTTCCTCCTTGCAAGAAGTGCTCCGACTTAGCTTCCGATGAATTCCCAAGGGTGTTCTATTGGATTCAGGTCATGATTCGTCCATTTCATAGAATCACTATCCTGCTGTAACATCCATCTGCGAGACAACTTTTTACAAGCAAAAGGTAGCATATGAACTTCTAAAATGTTTTTATAACATATTGATCCGTAGTCCCGTCAATGCGTATGAAGGGCGTGACAATATTGTGATGAAAAGTTCTCCAGACCTTTGCCCATCCCTTTCCATGTTTCACTGTTGGCCGTTGGTACTTGGGATCCATTCTGGTGCCTTTTAGACTACGAATAAAAGGTCGGCCATCACTTCCAAACAAATTGTATTCGGATTCCTCAATCCAAAAGACCTTCCACTCTTACAGTTGTTCATGCCTCGTGCTCCTTTGCAAATTTCAATCGTATCATCCTGTGTTCTTTGTCCAGGTGAGACGTTTTTTTTTTTTTACAGAAACAGGTGCACGCATTCCAGTTGCATTCAGACGACGTTTTATGGTGTACTCATTGTGAGTCTATTTTCGGTGGCCATCTCCTTGCATATTTGATATTTGATAAGCGACCGACTTTCAGCAACCGACTTTCTTCGGATTAACGCGTCTTGATGTTGAGTGGCTTATCTTGGGGCTCCTGATGCGAGAAAATCGTAAGCACTTATTCCATTCTTCCGCTTCTTTACTATGTGGCCAACAACAATCGAAAGTAAGAACCATTTAAGTATAGCTTAAATAAAAATAAAACAATGAAATTATTTAAAAGGCAGGAACTGGATTCAAACTATCATATTTCTCGTGCAATTCCTCTGGTCTTACCACTGAGCTATAGAAACACTTTTGTGTGAGAAATTAATTCATGCATTAAAATTGAACTTTAGAAAGATGAATTGAGTTAGTCCGTCTCAAAACTGATTTCAATTTTTCAAGTTCTCATTTGGTGTTTGCTAAATTTTAAAAAAAAATCAAGACTATTATTAACCTAATTTACAATATTCTAATTTACATCATGAAGAAATTTTGCTTACCAAAAAAATTAGAACAGAAAAACTTGTCATGACAAGACTTTTCACCATCCTGTGTTTTTTAATTTAATAAATTTTTTTTCAACAAAAAAAAATTAATGAGGTATATAATTAAAAAAAATTCTTTTAATGTTCATGGTTTAAAATTATTCATAATAACCAATTATAACAGCAACATCATTTGAAAATTAATCATTTCAACATCATTTAATTTACTAACGACAACAGTATTAAATTTTTTCAACAATGTAGTCATAAGAAAAAGTAAAAACTAAATTAGTGAAAGTAAGAAAAATAAAAATAATTGGAGAAGGATCATAACATGAACTCTACAAATTTAAATTTTTAAAAAAATAATAAATCTGACTTAAGAATCGTGCTTTTGCTTGAAAATATGACTCATACATTAAAAAGTATGCCCGTTTTCTTTTTTATACTAATAAAGTTTAAACCCCTTTAAATGAAACATGTATATAAATATAATCTTTGTTTAAGAATTACAATTTACAAGATTTCAACTTTTACTAACAGGAAATAAAAATTTATAGAAGTAGGTAAAATTTTTCACAATGCAAATGTTTTTTCGCTCATCCATACATATATATATATATATATATATATATATATATATATATATATATATATATATATATATATATATATATAGATTAATATCAATAATAGAACTAGGACTGGGCTATAAATCGATATATCGCGACATATCGATTTAACGCCTGTATCGGCAGGTCGATACAGCGACTTTCGTTCCAGGCGATGCATCAGAAATCTGATTTAAGCCGTCGAGTAAAGAAGACGAACGATATAGCGATATACGATATAGTGATACAAGACGCGAAAGGATCTCTTATGTTCGGATGCCAACTCGCGCTGGGGAAGACGATGCATGTATCGTTATATTGAAACGGCCTTGATTGATGAGCGGTAGAATCAGAATCAGTTTTGAGAACATATATCGTGATCTTGCATGTTCGTTTCCGCACCTCTTAGTTTTTTTTTCTACTTTGTCGCGACTTGATATCGTTTCTTGTAGATTATTTTCAGTGGGACTGACTTCGTGATCGTTACCTTGTTCTGAACGTAATCTATTATTGAAAAGAATATATAAAGAAGTGTTTCTTAATTAATTTGGTAATTTTTTTTTTAAACGAAACTTTCTTTTTTATTTTTAAATGTGAAAATTATTTTGATATTATATGTTTAAGTATTATTTTACATTATTGAATTTATTACAAATGGAAATCTAATTTAAGGTGCCCATAAAGAATTAAATTAAAAAGTAATTAAATTTGTTAGGCTATTTTTTACTTTGTTTTAATTTATTAAAAACTTTTTGGATAAAATAATAATTTAATGGGTTTTTATTACTCAGTTTAAATCTTTAGTTGTTTTCATTTTTATAAATAAAATTATAACAAAACTTGTTTTTACTCTTTTGGATTTGGACACAAGTCAATCAAATTTGTTAATTCAAAAAAATTAGTAATGTTTGCAATTGCAACTTCTTTTTTTAAAATCATTTAGCACTTCGTTTTATTAAAGAGTATAGTCGTGTTTTTTAATTTTCTTTCAATATTGTCAGTTGAATATATTATCGAATATCATAATTCTTTTGTTTTTATTTTTAAGAAATTAAACCTTACTTTGTTTTTTCGTTCAGAATCGGTAATTATTCAATTTAACTTTATTATTTATGTGAAATAATAATGATAAAAAATAGTGTTGTTTTAAAAGTGTTTTTTTTTGTTTAATTTATTTAGCACTTTGTTTTAAGCACACAAATAATTTTTAACGAACTTATTTTTTAAATTTTCTTTTTATATTGTTAGGTAAATATATTGATAAATTTCAATTTCATTTATTTTTTTATTATTTATTTTTAAACTAAGAAATCTTAGCCAGGACATGGAAAAAGTCCTATAGGAAAACATCCCTATAGGGATGTTTTCCGGACCATCTGACAGCTTATAAGGATGATCTGAAGACATGCTATCAGAATTTTTATCTACTGCGGAGGGGATCACATTTGTGAGGCTACTTTCTCAATTTAAACATAGACCAGATGGGAAATGAAGTTTTCTCCAGACCCCGGTACCCATTTTGCTGCTCAGTGGCCGACGACATCTGGCATAATGTTTAAATTTTGCCTCTTCCTTTAATGACGTGAAAATGGCTGTAAGTGTAAAGCAATCGTTGCGCTATAGCATCAATATGTGTTATTCTCACTGTATGCAAGTCACGCAAATTTGCTGAACGAGACATGTCATTCAAGTCTCATCTGAATCTTCCCTTGAGAATTTGGACAGTCAAACAGTTCCAGCTAAAAAATTGCCAAGCGGGTTCTGCTTTTTCGCGAGGTCAAACAAAGATGCGTGAATCTCAGATCGAAGAATGGTCCTTAATGTCTGGGGCCACTTTCACTGCATCTGAATGACCATTCTCACTTTATACGATTCACGCACATCCAAACACCGTTGAGATAGTAGAGGGCTACACTCACTGGGTGCGATTATTTTTTTTTTTTTTGCATGCGAAAAAAATGCATGCAAGCAGGAATCTAATTCATGATTTTTCCACGATTTTTCCATGATTTCTCCAGACCCCGGTACCCATTTTGCTGCTCAGTGGCCGACGACATCTGGCATAATGTTTAAATTTTGCCTCTTCCTTTAATGACGTGAAAATGGCTGTAAGTGTAAAGCAATCGTTGCGCTATAGCATCAATATGTGTTATTCTCACTGTATGCAAGTCACGCAAATTTGCTGAACGAGACATGTCATTCAAGTCTCATCTGAATCTTCCCTTGAGAATTTGGACAGTCAAACAGTTCCAGCTAAAAAATTGCCAAGCGGGTTCTGCTTTTTCGCGAGGTCAAACAAAGATGCGTGAATCTCAGATCGAAGAATGGTCCTTAATGTCTGGGGCCACTTTCACTGCATCTGAATGACCATTCTCACTTTATACGATTCACGCACATCCAAACACCGTTGAGATAGTAGAGGGCTACACTCACTGGGTGCGATTATTTTTTTTTTTTTTGCATGCGAAAAAAATGCATGCAAGCAGGAATCTAATTCATGATTTTTCCACGGGCTATTTACACTACATCCAATTACCCTAGACGCGCTTACGAGCTTTTAGAATTTTCATGCGTGAATCTTTAGAGCACGGATATGCTGCATTCCATGTCCATTAAATGTAACACAGTCGTGAGAAATTACCGTTTAATCTCACCAAAGTTTTTAAATCTCAACCTACTAGTTAAAAAGCATCGATAAATCGGGAAGTTTCTTGAAAAGCTACCTTTTTCAATTTTGCTGCTTAAATTTTATATAAAACCACCCAATTTTTTTCTATATGGAAAAGCTTTACTTTGTGCCTTTACTCTTTGTTGTCATGGCAGTGGATTTTTGCAGAGTTCTGCTAAATCCGACACTAGGATGTGTTTGCACTTCCGTCAATGCAATATCGTCGGCGCTGCGGACTGTTGCGCCGATTACGTCAGACCTGAATGACATAGTAGCAGTCGAAATTTTGATGTTACTTATTCTTTTCATAATGAAGAAACGGCCTCCGTATTCACTGAATTTAATAGGCACTTTCAGAGAATTGTGCATCAATGCTAGTCTTATAAGTACTACACTATCTAATCAATAGAATCGATCGAACTTACATAAATTTCATTTCACTGATCCAGATCACATCCTAGTGACCCTGAAGAAAATTGCGAACTTTCTTCTGGGGTAGGTTTCGATAGCTTTACAGTAACATTTGCTTTCATCACTTTTGTTTACTTTCCATTAATTTTAAAAACAAACTATATATTCCCTTTTTTATATTTACATTAACTTGTTAAAAAAGAAGAAATCCGAATCACAGAAGTCTAGGCTCAAAGTTACGGTAGATATAAGTGATAAGGTCTTTCTTTCATTCTCTTGTTATTTATTGTTTAATGATAATGTTTGTAAACAACAATTCTCTTATTTTATAATTGTTACTTGTAACTATTTAATTAGTTAGTTCTCTTCCGCTAAATAACTTGTATAACTGAAGTTTTTGTTTCGCTTTCAAATAATCTTAATTTTTAGTTTTCTAATTACGTCGCAATTGGTATCGTTGGGTTCAACGTCTATTATTTCAAAATAATTCGTATGAAACTATCCAGTTCTTCATATCTATCGAATTTATTTTTCTCAAGGCATATACTTGCTTTTTTTTATAGAAGGTACATGTATTATGTTTCATTATATTTAAATTAATATTCTAAGAAAAATATAGCCATTCACCTTTTAATATAATGCAATTTGCTGACTTTTAGGTATGAATTTATAGTTCAATTATATTAGCTATTGAATGAAATTAGTCATTCTATGAAATGGCATATTTTATGTAAGCAAATATAGTTAAGCCTGCAATATTCAGTTTGATTTTTAATTATGATTTCAAAATATATAATTACACCAGCATTTTGCAAAACTATTCAAACGAGTAGTATATTATCTAATTTATTTAAATTAAAGTATTTAATTTGTTTGCAAGCAGTTTAAACAAATGTTTGCAAATGTCAAATCATTTATTTTCTTATTTTTGATTATGATGTACACCAGTGGCGTAGTTTTAATGTATGTTCAAGGGGGGTTATCGGTTATCTCCTTCTAATATATATATATATATATATATAATATTTTTTTAATATCTACATTCTACTTACAGTATATTACTTCATCAATCAAGTGATGTTTAATTTCGGAGGGGGTTTCATCCCCCAAACCCTCCCCAAAGCTATACCACTGATGTACACAGTGTTCTCCCTAGGAATAAAGAAGGGTAGGGCGCTTCCTCTCAAAAATGGTCACTTTGAGTTTTGAAAGGGTACTCACTTTACACCTTAAAAATTTATCAACTTTGCTAATATTATGTAATAACTGAATTTGATCCTCAACAATTTTTTAATTACCCTCTAATACTATTTTATGTGTGCATTTCAAAAAGTAATTCTCACTCATTATTAAAATAAGAGAAAAATTTGTAGTTTGAAAATAATAAATGAAGGCATGCTAAAAGATAATTACTGCATAAAAAAATTTTTTTTTTTTTAAAATGTTAACTAAAAAATTTATAAAGTTGGAAGCTTTTTTTCTTTAATTTAAACTGAAAATTATGAGAAAATGAACATTTAAAGGTGTTTTTTTTTCTTTTTTTAAAAAAAAGGGTAATTATTCAAAAAAATTTTAAATTGCTTTAAAAATTCATCAATATACCCCTTTCCTCCCGAAAAAGAAACTTATAGAAATTTAACCAGTTGAGAATAATAATTGTTATTTGAACAGTGAATAAATTTTTTTTAATGGAATATGAATATAAATGCAGTAGTTTTTAAGGATGGCAGCTAATTTTTAAAAAGAGCTCATCAAAGGGCTGGCCGCTCTTCTAAAAACGCTTAGGGAAAACACTGATGAATGGCTTAAAATCAAATTAATTCTGAAAAATTCCTTTAAAGAAATATTAAGTAATTAAACACGCACTTAATTTATTTTAATGGAAATATATTGTTGTAAGTGTATAACACAAAATGTTCAGTTTTCCTTTCTTTAACTTCATGTAATTGACTTTTTCACATTAATATCCAAGAATTCACCCAAGTATTCACACATATGTACACTTATACTAATGACCAAAATAAAGTTTTGCATTACTGCTGGAACCAAAGCTTATTTAATAAAGTGTTTCAATAATAAATTATGTAGTATTAGATTAAAATTAATAATGTAACTTTCGTTTCAAAATAAAATTTAAAACTTGACTATTGCATTTTAATTAATATAATTGTTAGCAATATCTTCAAGTTTTAAGTAGGAAAATTCTGTGGACACAAAATGTTTGATACATAGTAAATTTTTCATAGTGTGAATTTAAAATTTACCCAGATTTTGTGAAATTGGCTTGAAATTTAATGATCAAATTATATCTATTAATACAAATTTATGTTATTTGACTTTATTTAAACATTATTAACAAAATAAATAATTTTTTGAAACATTTACCATTGCTTAAATATAAATTCTCTTCAACCAAGAGTTAGGAAAATCGCATGACCACTGTATGTTCCAAATGTCAGCCCTTGACGTTTTTACCCTTTAGAAGATAGTTCTAACATTTCCATTTACCTAAAACCCCAAATGGACTTAAGCAGTTTATATTAAGCTCAAGACAGATATTCAGGGAATAAATATGAATCGTACCTAATCATATTAAAAAATATTTTTAAGTAAACACATATTCAAATTTTATTTTGCTGTTAATTTTATCTTAGCAATGTCATTTATCCTATTTTTATTTTAAGAAAACCACACCATTGTTACTTACCTCCTTTTAAATTACTATGGATGATTTAAAACAAAATTACTCACATATTGCACACATTTAATTTATTAATGGAGTTGTTGCCACTTATGCTACTATATTTAATAAATGTAGCATTCTATTTAGTAAAAATATAATTGTCCTATGGTACATTAAATCAGGATTGACTTTTTGTTTTTGAAGCTAGTTTAAAAATTAATAATCTTTTAAAACTGGTTTAGACCAGGGTTTTAAAGTAAAATCCATTGATTTAGTATTGTACATTTTGAATAAAACACTTTCTTTTTTTTGCTGTAGCTACTTTGGCGAGCCCTGGCTTAAATACATCAAAAAGTATTAATCTGGAAAGCAACATTGTTAGAAATATGAATTAAATTAAAAAAGATATTGTTATAGCAATTTCAGTACATTCATTAAAGGTGAAGATTAAGACATCTTCCTGGTGGCGAGTAATCAGTCGAAGCAAATTTTTCGGAGATCCTTTCTTTTGCCAAGCTAAAAAAAGTAACTAAGCAACAAATTAGCTTTTAAATTTCTATTAAAACCTAAAAATTATCATGTTAAATAAATGATAATAACTAATTTAATAGTGATAACATTAATTGTGTTATAAAAAGTAAAATATTTGAACAGAATTTTTTTTTAGGAGGAATGTTTTCTGAATAACTTAAAATTATTATTATTCCCTATTCACTAGTGTATCACTTATTAAATGAGAAAAACCAAAAAATCTACTAACGAAAATTGAAATTCCATAAAAGAGAAAAGATTTTATTGCACAAATTTGGCCGCCTGTGTCTGACAATGTCAGACCACTACTGTCAATACTTTCATAGTTAGTTGCCTCAAAGTTTTTACTGGATTGCTTTATTTGAACTAAAAGTCTATAATTTCTTTGGTCATTCTCAAAGATCTGTCATCCAAGATTTGATAGTCACCTCTGTCTCCATCTCTGTCAATAACATAGATGGAGACAGTGGTAACCAAGTGGCAACTGATGGCAATATTTTTTTGAAATTAAAAGTTTTAAAGTCTAAATTTTTTTTGTAAAATTAAAATTTGTTATGTATTTTAAATGGGCTAAAATTATCAATATAGATTATAAAATTGAATATTTGTCAATTTTTTCCTCACATCTCAATTGTTGAAAATTTAAATGTTTAAAAAAAATGTGATTAATTTGATTGATAACACTGATTTTAAGCATTATTAAAGGCAAACCAAATGTAGACGTTTATAATGTGATAGTTTCAATTTTTGCTACGTTGACAATTATGCATGGAAATTTAAAATGTTACGGTTATCTAAACAAAAATATCTTCTACTCCAGGGCTTGATTATGCTGCCTGTATATTATTTGTGACTTAAATATTAGAAGGTGCAGCAAAAAAATAAAAAAAGACAATTTTTAATCTAGCTTTTTTAAAAATAAATAAATCAGGGTTGGCAGGTTTTTGACATGTGACAGTTTTTGACAGTTTAAACCATGGTTTAAACCGTCACGTCAAAAACCTCACTGTCAAAAATGTCGAAAATGTCAAAAACCTATATTCATATGTGAAATTTAATTAATACATAAAATTTATATATTTTTTAAAGGATAGTGTTTCTAAATATGTTCTAGAAAAAATAAATTTAAAATTTTGAAGAAACACTTATATTTTGAATAGTAACCAAAATCTTGTACTTTTGAAAACTCACATCTTTTGTAATATTATGTATTCATTTTCATGTGTTATTGAAAATCTGCAGTGATATTATTAAGAAATTTATTTATAACCAAATTTAGTGTATAGTATAGATTATACTAAAAATTAGACATTTTTAAAGATAAACATTAGCAGTTTTGTACATTAGACATCTTCTTTTAAAGAAAAATCTTTTTAATATTCTTTTAAATCTTCTTAATAATCTTTTTAACATAAGACAATACATATTTAAGTGCTTTCTGTTAAATACACAGAGTAGTTAGTGTCGATTTACAGTATATTCAGCCTATTCATTTACTATGCTGAAAATTTAGTTTATCCAAATACTTGTGAATTTCATTTTGCTGAATACGATAGTTTTGTTGAATATCTAAATATTCAGCTGTTGAATAATTACTTCTTGCTTTCAAGATATGCATTATTTGTATTCTTAATACAAGTGGAGAAAAAAAAATTAAGAGATAAAAATTGTTTTAAAATGATAAGTGTAATAATTATAAATAAATATAATAAACAATATGAATTATATTTATCATTATTCATAAATATAACTACTTTTAAATTCAAATTAACATACTGGATAATAAAGATATTCGGTATAACATTAAAAAAATTTTTTTTATACACTTGTATCTTATATCAAGTTTGTATTTATACAACATAACTTGTAAGTTCCTTATAAATATTAGTTATATGTTCCTTATATTTCAAAAATGCATAGTAATAAACTTTTAATTTTCTTAAGTATCAAAAAGAAAAAATTTTTTTTTTTAAATATAAATATTTAAACAATTTTTGTGCAAAATTTTTCTGCACATGCATTTGAATATAAATTTCTGAGATTTTAAATCTGTTATTTTACCTTAATTTTAATTAAAAAATATTTTAAAACCTGCTGATTACCTATAGTATAATTAAATTTCAATATAATGCATGGCAACTGTTGGTAGTTTTGAAGTTTATATATTTTCTTGGCAAACTTCAGTTTTTGACATTTTTGACGGGTTTTTGACGGTTTAAACCAGTATTATACCCTTGTCATGTCAAAAACCACTTTTTGACGTCAAAAACCCAACCCTGAAATAAATTAACCAAATATAACTAATAATAATAAAAGTAGATTTTAACTAATAAATAATTTTTGTTTCAAAGTGGTCATCTTTTGCAACAATGCAAATGTTTATTAGTTTATTGAAATTTTCAGTAATGGCCCGTAAAACCTTTACTGTATCTCATTCCCTCCAATGTGATTGCTTTATTTTAAACTTTTGTATACAGAGCAAACAAATAATTTCACACTGTCATTTTCCTTGCTTTAACAACTCTTAAGATAACAGCATGAACATTTGAATCAGGTGTTTGGTCACCAATGGATTTGGCATGGTGGACCGGTTCCTTGGCCACCCCGCTTTCCTGATATAAGCAGCATGGATTTTTTTCTTTGGGGTGCACTGAAAAGTGCTGTGTACTGTACGCAACACCTGTGGATTCCAAAATAGATCTGATTGCAAGAATTGTCTGTGCTGCTGCAGATATCCACCAAAATTCAGGTGTATCCAATCCATGGCCCGACGGTTTAACACATGCACCGCTATATATGGTGGAAAAATGAACTTCTTTTGTGACATTTTCACATATCTCCCACAGCATGTGTAATATCTTTGAATAAAAAATATTTCAGATGATCTCAGTCTTGTCTCTCTTTTTATTTTTTATTTGTACTTGTAGTATTAAATACTTGTGATGTCCCCTACCTCCCTTTGAAGGTCCCAATAACCCTGGTACAGCCTGTAGTACATGCAAGTTTAACTTTCCTGAATTTTGACTAAGTAGAATGTTAGAGTTTTTTAAATTTATTTTTTTATCTATTTATCTGTATTATTCTTTGAGAGCAACTTGGATAAACTTTTGTTTTTAATCAGCTTTTTTATTATTGAAAGGGCAATTGTACCAAAAAAAAATATGTTAATATTAGAAACTGGGATTTTCAGCCATAAAAAATAGAAACAAGTAGAAATAAAGAATAAAAGTAATTTTTTTCTTTTTTTTTCTTCCACTTTGTAATTTAAGTGTTATTATTTTTATATAGATATTTTATCTTCTATCTTTATTAATTTTATGGATGACTGTTAAATTTTTTTCTTTCCTTTATTATTTTTCTTTACGTAGTGAATCTCATAAATCTTTTTTTTTTTCTTTGGTGTTTTTATTAATGCTCATCATTTTCAGTAAATCTTTAAATATGGAAAACCAAAAATTTCAGCATTAAATAACTAAAACATATAAACTAATTCAAGATTTAAATATAATTTTTTTCTTATTGTTTCTTATAGTGTTTTTTTCCTATTCTGAAATTTCTATTTTTTTTTTTTTTTTTAAAATCTGGAAATTAAAGTAATACAGGAAACAGATTTTTAAAGCTCAAGTATCTAGATTCTGTTGATTTTATGCTATACAGAGCTTTTATTATAGCATAAAAGAAATTCTTATTAGTTGTTTTAATAAATATTTTTAAAAAGTGTTTTTTGGGAATTTTAACCTTTTTACTTTTAGTTGCTTTTCTTAAATTAGAAATAACTTTTTTTTAGGCACTCAGTAAAGTCTTTCATAGAGGTCTTGGCATGGATAATCAAACAAAGCATGAAGTCACTGTAAAAGTATATGTGTTAAAAAAGATTCTTATTATGAATCAAAGGTAACTTTTTAATTATTTAGACTATTAAAATACTATTGAAATGTGAAGTACTAATTAGAATTGAACTGATTCTAATACCTGCATTCTTATTAACTTTTTAAATATTAATTTTAAAGAAACTTCGTAATGTTCTATATGATTTTTGCTGCTAATGTTATGTGGGCTTGAATTTTTAGCATGAATATTTTGAAAGAGTTTCTTTTGATTTCAATTGATTTTTCTGTTTAATAGTTTTTTTTCTACATATTGATGCAGTAAGCTCCACTTAAAAAAATACCATTTGTTTCTTCCAAGAGTAGATCATAAGAAGAGATACAAATTATTGACCTTCAAAACATTTGCCATCTTCAGGTAAACTTGAGTTTTATGATTCTCAAGCGGCACCTGAGTGTTCTTTTCTATTTTTACTTAGTTCACACCTCTCTCTTTAGTCAGACTTGGTTTGTGACATTTATTTATTTTATTTTTTTAATCATGAGTATAAAATTTTTATTACAATATAGCCTGCGTAAGATTTTTGTGACAATACACTCAACATTCATTTAAATTTTTGAGTTTTATAACAAATTTTGATTTAAAAACTACAAACAAGTGAATGCTTTCAGCTGAAATTTTTTTTAATGAAGACTTATCTGACTTGTATATTTGGTTCTAAAAGTTAATAAGCAATTATTGTTCGAACAATTAGTTTTAATATTACATGTGCTATTTCAATCTACTAATGTAATTTAAAGAGTACTTCTCAAAAATGAGCTGTGAAAGACTATTTGTATACACTTGTGTGGTTAAACTTTTCAAGTTGTATATTATTTTAAGTCTTCCATCATTTCTATCATCCTTTTAAATTCTTTCTGCATTTCTGTTTATTTAAAAAAAAAAAACTTGTTTAAAATATTTTAAATTCATATGATAATTCTTTAATAGGAAAGATTTCTATAAGAAAAGAGAGTTTTAAAAAATAAAACTTGATCTGCAAAATGTTCTGGTGTTATTTGATATGTAAAGTTGTGTTAAGCATAATTAGCAGTAAATTCATAAATTTGTTTTATTTTAAAGAGAATGAAAAAAAAGATATATGTTTCAAAATGAATTTAATTTTATAATTCTTTGAATGTTGAGATTGTTAAACTAGTAAAAATATTAAACTCGAATAAATAAAAAAAGTCATTTGGGTTTGAAATGTTAAAAATGCATTTCCAAACTTTGTTTAAAAAAATGCAGTTATTATTTAGTTATTTGATCAAACAATTATCGAAAATGTATATTGCTGTACATTATTCTAAACAGAGTAAAGAAATTTCTTACTCCCATCATGTAAGGTAAGAGAAAGACAACTTCTAAAAATTTTAGGTATTGCTAGAAAAATAATTATATAAGAGTAATTTGCTTTTCAGAAATAACAGATGCCTATAAACTATATATGATACAATACCACTCAGCATTGAGTTTTAAAAATATTTTACTCGAATAAAATTAACTACTGGACAAAAACAAACAATAAGCATACTCATTTTCTTGACTATTTACTAAATTCTAAAGCAATTTTTAACTTATTTGTTATGTAAAAATTATCTTCTAATGCTTTTATATTTGAATTTCATAAAGTACCTGTAGATAAGTAGTACTATTACTATCTATAATTCCAAAGTGCAGTTATGCTAAATAATGCTGGGACTTTATTTTCTTTTAATTAATTGTTGAACTCATTTAAAAAATATAACAGAACTAAATAGCACAAACATTTATGAAATATATGTCCTTATTCAGATAATATGCTTTAAAACATAGTTTTAACTGGGAGGAACTTGATCAACATAAGTAATTTTATCTTCATTTTGTTTTTGCAAATAATTCTATTTTCTTTAAATTTCGTATTTGTCTTTTTTATCATTTAAATAGCATATAATTATTTTTCACATTTATTTTACTTTTTTTTAGATTGTGAATAAAGCTAAGAGGAAATGGGAAATAAATCTTCATCGTCTGGACAACCTTATGAAGTGGAAAATGAAGTATGGAAATTTTCTTTCTTGTTTATGTGTGATTTTGGTATATTAACTACTTTTTTGAGTGCATAAATCATTTTTTTAAAATCTTTTTTCTTCTTAAATCGGATTAAACTTATAATTATCAAATATTGCAATTCATACTCATTCTATTTAAGAGTAAAACATCAAGATTTGTATTCAACAGATTTCTGAAGCATCATTTGAAGGCTCTTCAGATTCTGATTAGAAATGTGTGCAAATAAATAGATTTAAATTAAAACTTTCATTTTTAATTTGAAAACAAAGAGTAAAGTTGAAAGATAAGTTATTTAAAATACAATTTATTTATTTTAATTATTTAACTTTTCTTTCATTTTTTTAAACATTATTAAATTGATTAAAATTTTTGCTTCGAGTTATTTAAAAAATTTGCTTTTTTTTCTTGCTACTCTTTATCCCCTCACCGTGATTTTTGGTTGTCAAAATCAAGATGTGGGCTTGGTCAGTTTTATATGGTACATATTATTAAAAATATTTTTAAAATTATATTTTCCACATTGATTTAGATTTAAATCCCCTTCTATGAAAAAAAATCCTGGATCATTTTTATGAGCGTAATCTTTTATGAACAATATATATACAACATGTGTTAAATATTTATGCTTATTATAACTTAAGGTGGCTCAGTAATCACCGATGTAACATTGAAAGTAATCATGTCAACACCAAAGAGAGTAGTCCATCAAACCAACTCATAAAAACTATTTTTGTTTCGGTATCCTAGATTATTTTTATTTGACTATGATTTGAAGTAGATTTTAAAGTAACTGGTAAAGCGAATATACTTTTGTGTGAATAACTTTTTTCTTAACCTTCATTATGTTATATTATCTATATATTATGTGGGTTGACTCTTTCAGGCTCTTACTCGACTTAACTCTGCTGGCACTTTTTACTTGTTTCTCTAATTTTGTCTGTAAATTAGTCTTGTGATGAAAATAAAATCTTATTTATATATGAAGTTTTTAAAATTCTTTTTGTGAAGACTTTTTGCAACATTTACCTTCTTTAGCTTTCTGAAATTGTCAAAATTATTTTAGGAGCTTGCTGAAAGAAGTGGCCATGAAGAAAATGTACATCCACCTGATGGGGGTAACATAATATCTTCTGTGCAACACTCAAATATTGCATCTGAAAATCAGGGAGAGCTTGAATCTCGGGGAACAGTATGTGTAAATAATTTTTATGTGGCTTAGCTTGTGTATATCCATTATTAACTAAAGTCAAAAGTTATTACCAACATTTTTGTAGTTTAGATATAAACAGATTCATTTACATAAATTATATTAACTATCATGAAAATAACTAGCATGATATTAATTATTACATATTTCAAACTGAAAAATTTAATTTTAATTATTTTCGTACTTAACGTAATAAAAACTCTTGTTGAATACACAATTGTCTTCTTACAACAGTTTCCCTGCAATGAATTTATCCCTTTATACATTCTGAATAATATTCAAAATATTCTCTATGCAATGAAATAGTTGTCACCCAATTACAAATTCAGTTTTATTTTTCTTAAATGTTCATCATTTTTGACAAAAGGTGGAATTTCTGGGCAACCAATTCGTTCTCACACCTGCATGTTTTAGAACAACTTGTTTATTCATTAATATGATAAAAACTAATGATTTGAATAAATATTTAATTTGCATAAATTCATTTTTTATTATGTTGTAGTTAGGGCTCTACAAATTGTGCAAAGATGTGGATTACCTCATAATTTACAATTGTCTATGGTAAGAACTCCCCCCGCCACAAAGTCTGAAATTGTCTGCTGCTATAAAAACAAGACTGGCGCATTTCAGGGAGAGTAGCTTCTCTTAACTCTAGGGCTAACACAATAGACCAGAGAAAAAGCTTACCTTTCTCTCACTGACCCGAGCCAAAACCTGTCCTTAACAGTGACCCCACACCCCTACTTGATATAGTTATAACGTAATTACCGCCACTGGTCCAGACAAATGGCTAGGGGAGTTCTTACTTTAGACAAGCTATACTTAATAGCTGAACATTCGCTTAAATTTATTTTTTTAGAAAATTGCCTTCATTTACCACAGGGTTGGCTGGTTAAAAAGATTTTTTTTTTTTAAAATAAAGTTCTTTTAAATAAAATATTTTGAAAAACTTATTTTTTAAAACTTATTAACTCTTATAATCTTAACTTCTTGAATCATAGGAAAATGTTGGCTATGAGGAATTTGCTGTTCTTTCTAACCTTAAAAGAATAATGGAAACTAAGAAGTTAAGACGTCAAAAATCTTTGAAAAGTTATTTTTAGTGTTAATTGTATGTTTAAAAAATGCTATGTAAATAGATATATGTGGTATAATTAATTTACAGAAATGCCTATATTTTTATATTAAAAACAATTAAAGCACTTTTAATAGATTTTCTCAATTAACTTAAATTTTTTTAAAGTACCTGTATAACTCGAAACCTCTTTATCTCAAATTTTTCCCCTTTCCCGTGAGATTCGAAATAAACAGGCTCAACTCTATACGCAGTAGGTTCTTCTAATGATTTTAATGATTTCAAAATACACTGCTTTAATAATAGAGTATAATTACAAACATTGAATAGTATTCCAAGTTCATTTGAGGTATCAATCTGGTTTTGACACATTTTTTTTTTAAAAGTAAGGCTTAAAAAAAATTATGTTTGGCAAGCAGGTGTTTAAAAATTATAAGTTCAAAGTAAATATTAAAAATTTAATGAACATTTTTCAAAATAAGGACAGATTTGAGTTTAAAAACTACAATATTTTCATGCCACAACATTTCTGCAACAAATTGTAATGCATAAATTATAATTATGTGTAGCATATTAATTAAAAAAAGTCAATTTAAGCAAAATTAAGCCTTTTGGATATTTAGATTTAAATATGCTATTATGTTTTAGGAAAAATTCATTTAAACGTATGCCTCCCATTTCTTTACTAACTAGTTTTAACATTTTCATGTTTATATTTTGTAGAGTGTAGAAATGGCTAGTAATTCTGATTCAAAAACATTTACTGTGCCTGAAGGGAGTGAATTATCTGGTGAAAGTGAACCCGTGCCAAACCAACAAGATATAGATGAAGCTAGTGATAATGACATTAAAAGAGCTTTACTTAAACGCAAGTATGTGTTTGAGCTTTCTCATTTTAACTAGAATTTATTTATAAATTATTATACTTATTTAAATAAAAGGTAAGTTATTTAAATAAAAGATAAGTTGCTCCAAAGCTCAAAACAGATAAATTAAAAAATTTAGGTACAAAAGAAATTTGTGAAATTTTTTATTTTTAACATCTGTTATGAAGTTATAATTTCTTTCAAATTATCATAAGGTTACAATTTAAAAGCATTAAAAAAATAAACAATGCATCCTATTACATTGATTCATTTGAAAAAATTCGATATTAATCTTTTATAAAAAGTTTTAAAAGAATAGAATTTCTGACTTAATTAACTATTTTAGATATTTTTCTGTTTAATTTAACTACTGCTCATACAACCATATAAATAAATCTTTAATTACATATTATAAACTAAATTTAATTAAAGTACTTCAGTTCTGATGTAAACTTCTGATTTGATAATCCAGTTGTATTTAAAAATCATTTGATGGAAATCAAGCTAACTTCCATCTTACATGCAATATCTCTATTTTTTTTTTTTTTTTTTTGAATTGTACATTGCTTCCTGTCAAAGATAAATACTTAGTAAAATATTTTACTGGCTGGTTATTACTTCTGGCATGAATCTAGACATCATTCTTCAAAAGACATAGAAAAAAAAACTTGTTACAATTTGTAGTTTTCTTTAAAAAAAAAATTTCTTAATTTTCTTACTTATTAAAATTTTCTTTGAGATGTAATGTTTTCAAAATTCTGATATTTTTCTCACATACATTTCTGTATATGAAGTCACTCAATAATTAATAGAGAATTTTAATGTATTTAACAGTTAATAAAGGGGTAAAGCATTTTTATTGTTTTGTTATCAAGCACCAGATATTTCATTAACTGCTTATACTTTTTAATATTAGTGCAATTTCTTAAAAACGTTTGTAAAACTCTGTTGTTACTTATTATTACTGGCCTTTTGTTTCTATAATTTTCAGTTTTTATGCTTGCATAAGTTATGGAAATCATATTAAATTTAGATTGAAAGTAATTTGCTATTTTCGGAAATCTTTAAATTTATTATTTAATCCTACCACTATGTACTGCATTTAACTAAAAAAATTTACTTTGTTCTAGGTATGTTCTTCAAGAAATGGTAGATACTGAAAAAGATTATGTAAGAGATCTCAGAGATTTAGTGGAGGTAGGAATGTTGTTTATTTACCTGTTATTTCATACTTTCTGTACAAAGTGTGAACTAACTTATTGTGACCTATTTTAAAAAGGAATATGTAAAATTCTCGTATGCAAGTAATAAGAAATACATATCTTGATGATACATGATCGAGATAAAAAATTGCCTGGTATAGATAAATATGGTCTGTATTTCTATTCAAATTTTCCTGATGTACCTGAAAAAGTAAAAAAGAAATTCTGAAATTTAGTGGGAATCCTGTACTTACAATAACTTTGTAATTTTAAACCCGATCCAGAAAATAAGTGAACTCATAGATCTAGTATTAGGGCCTAACTAGCCTTCCTCGAATTCTTTTTGATGGAACTAGCTTGCATTTGCGTTACCTGGAGAGGAAAACCTCCCTTGTTTAGCTTGACAGCAAAGAGATTCTAATCTATGATCCGTTTACCACTGAAGATATTTTACATCGGCGCAAGCCGAGAGCAACCTCCGCTGCTTCAATTCGAACCTAGATATATTCTTTTGATTGTTTTTGAAAAAGTAACTTGAGCAAGTTTGACTTTTTTTACCATTTTAGTTTTTGAAAGAAATATTTTTGTAAGTAAAAGTAATAGCCCAGTCGAATTAATCTTTTGGTTCAAACTAATTCCCAGAAAGCTGGAAATTATTTTATTTCACTTTGATGTTTTGCCACATTTTTAGTTTTTGCCTCATAACATATAAAAAATATGCATCATGTGGAAAATTTAATATTTTATAAAATTAAAGGTCAATAAATTCCACATCGAATGTTATACCTAATCGCTAAATTAAATAATAAAATTGATTTAGCGATTTGGTCAGAATCAGTATTCAAAAATGGGCAAAATGTTTTGCTTTGGTCGGAAAAAAAGCATCATGCTTATTTTAAACACTTGTAACCTTAAAATGCCTTTCAAAATGAAAAACAGAAATTTAAAAAATTAAAAAGCATTTAGATCTGCTTTCTAGGTACATATTGTTTTAAAGTTTTGTTTAAATCTTCGTACAGATATACACAAATAACAAAAAAAAACACCTCTCATTTTCGTGGTTGCGGCCTTTCTTTAACTAAACTGTCCTTTCCCTATTAGGCTTCTCGGTTACACACTCTGTCTTACTACTTTGAGGATTATCCACTTCAGTACAATAAACTTCTATTCTGCTTTATTCTTTCATTCAAGTTTCAGCCATTGCTAAAATTAAGTGTTACATAATGTTTGGATTAAGGTATGACAGAGCCTGAGGTTGATGTACAACTTGGAGCCCAACCTATACTAAATTATCCTAAATTTACCTGTATTTAGAAATATTGAATTTTTTTTATAAAATTCAGTTCCAGTTAACTTGTTTCACTTTTTTTTTAAAAAAAAGCTGAAAATCGAAAGAAAAAAAGTTTGAAAGTTTTAATTTTTTTACAAAAACATTAACATTCCATTAAGTTTCCAGTCAACAAAATATTTCCTGAATGAAATTATAAATGCTAAGTAATTGTAAGAATAACATAAAAAATTTAAGCAGAAAGCATACAAATTTTCTGTTCTTACTAAATTTGTTACATACTTGCCAATCAAGACCCATAGGAAATTGTAACTTTTTTGTAGATAGTTACAGAAAATTAGTTAGAAAAACCAACAATTCCAGACTCATCAATGTAAAAATAAAATACTGAACAGGGTGGTCCAACACTTATCTACTCACGATTTCCAGAACACCTCAGCTAATCCTATACTGAAATTATTTATTGATCTTTAATCTTGTTATAAATTAAATTTTACCTATGATGCATGTTTCAGATGTTATACTGAAAAAACTAAAGAAGTGATGAAAATTTAGCAGTCATTTTTGACTCTTTAAAAGTTAAGCTCACTTTGAAAACTGTTGCAAACTTGTATTATTCTTGATTGATACACCTAAAGTAAAACAAAATAATTTCCAACTTTCTGGGAATGAGTTTGAAGCACAGCATTTTTTCGATCTAATTTGACTTAGCTATTACTATTTTTGCTAATTAATATTTTAATGTTTTTGTATAAAATTTCCTACTTTGTTTTCTGTTTTAGGGATACATGAAGCTGATGCGTGATGAAACTATTCCAGTTCCTGAAAATCTCAAAAATGGGAAAGATAAAATTATATTTGGAAACATAGAAGCAATTTATGAGTGGCATAGAGAGTAAGTAACTTTTTATATTTGTTTGGGATGTTTGTTTAAAGATTTCTTTGTCTCGTTACATTAGTATCACTACAATTAAATTTAAAGATTATGAAACTATATACATTTTATTTACAATATACTAAGATGATATTTTAGACTAGGACATATAATACCAAGCCTACTTTGAACGGTGTAGCATTATATATCATAAGTTGCTCATGTAATTAACTTCTACATTTAATGCCTATGTAAGCTTAAAAATAGCTTTTCAAAATAAGTACCATCTCATCCTTTAATAAAATATTCAGCAAGAGAATGAGAGTAAGTGCAACCAATAATATTAAAAAGATAATTAGGGAACTGTGTGTAGTACATGAAGTTAATAAATATGAATAATATAGATTTATTTGTATTTTTATGTTTAATTGTTCTTCTAATAATAAATTTACCTAAAATTATTTAATTTAATTTTTGTTTTTATTTCTGATTTATTAGCATTCCTATCAGTTTTATATATATATCAGTGTTTTCACTACAGCGCGAGAATCTCATATTTTTTTCTTTACTCGCAATAAAAAAAGTTTAACGCAAGAAATTCGCATACTCTATTAATAAATTTCAAAATGCGAGAATTTTGGAAAAAAAATTCATCTTTTGTCATTTTGAATAAAATCCGTTTCACTTTTCTTCCTTGATCTTTCATTATTTTGAACATCGGTCCTTGTTATCTAGCTTCCCTATTTACCAGTATTGTTCAGAACCGGTGCGAACAGCAGAACACCACCCCCCGGAACCCCTTTCAGAACACATTTCTCTGCAACCACGTGTTCACCGTGTTTCTTCATGTAAGACGTTAAAATTTTTTTGTGCATGAATGTAAGATGGACAAATACCTTGCTAAGGCGATATCTTCTACTCCGTAATGGACAAATGAAAATGAAGCAAATGTCGGTGGAAATGGTCAAAACGAAACAAATACGGATATTTTTCAGCCAAATAAATATAATAGCTGATGAAAAAGTAGATACAGAACATTTTCCATATGATGATGCAGCAAAAATATTCAATTAGAAGATGTTAAAAATGTATTATAATTAAAGAAATAATTTTTTTCCAAGTCTTCGTGTTTTTTTAATTTTTAGCAATCTCACTTAACTTTTTGAAATCCCACCCTGTTTTTTAGAAAGGGTGAGAAATTCTCTCCCATTTTTTTTCTGTAATGAAAACACTGTGTATATATATTTTTTAAAATGATTTTTCTGACTTCACAATTTTTTAATCCTGCTATTAGGGCTTATGTATTCTCTTCACTAGATAACTTTTCTTCACTAATTAGTTGATAAATTTTCTTTTCATGTGAGACTAAATAAATAACTTTTTTTTAAAATTTATTCAGTTTTTTTGAACTTGTGTATATTAAATAGAATTGTTTCTTATTATTTTTTATAAAAAAAATAATTTCCTTATTCTTCAGTTTATTTTGCACTGAAATTGATAAATGCCTCGAAGAGCCTGAGAGACTAGGTCCTTTGTTTCAACGCTGTGAAAGAAAGTTGCAAATGTATGTTGTATACTGCCAGAACAAACCAAAGTCTGAATACATAGTGTCTGAATATGTTGACACATTTTTTGAGGTAACTTTAACTTTTTTATATCAATACTTATTTTTTATTTTGAAAGTTCTAATAGTACAAATATAATATAGAAAACCCTATATCTTTCTATATAATATTTTTTAAATAAAACATTTCCCTTATTTAAATATTAAATAAGTTCTTGGGTGGGCTCTTCCATAGAGGATGTACCATCTTTCCCTTTCCCCAAGGCTGATGAGATATCTCCCCCAAAGAAAATTAAAAAAGTCTCCTTATTTTGGCAAAGAACAAAAGTACTTGTAACTTTTTTTATTCAAGTAACATATACTTAATTTTTTCTGAATACTCACTCAATTACTTTACATTAAGTAAAGGCACATGTTTTGACCCTCAAAGCCTTGATAATTTTTTTTTTTTTTTGGAGAAAAGAAAATGTGTTTCCAGTAGTTATACATAAAGAACATACCCTTAAAATTTCAACAAAATAAAAAATGTCAAGTATCAAACCTTGCCTAATTTGCCAGTCTTTTTTTTTTAAAAAGAAAATGTAGCATGAGTAAGTAGTAAAGATAAAACCAATTTATAGTTTTTAACATAAAATGTTTGAAGATTCTGAAGTTATATATTGGTTTTAAAATTATCTTAAGAATATAATTCAAGAATAATTTTTTGTAGATTTTTTAATTTGCTGAAATATTTTTTGCTGATCTTTTATTTTCATTAAATTTTTCTAATAGTTCTTATTGCAAAATTTATAACATCTTAAAAATGGAAAAAAAAATTGTACAAAATATTGCTAGTCCTTTAAGGCAGCAAAATTATATATATTGATAGAGAGCTCATATCAGTATAGAGTTCAGTTTGTTAGAGAGCTCATATCAGTATATTTCTTCATATTTTATAATTTATACTGAATCATTTTATCTGACTAGTTGTTTAATTTATTTGGTTAGTTTTGAAGATGAATTTAATATAATACCAATACCTAATTTGCTGAATAAACACTGTTTATTGATTAAATTTCACTAGCTCTTAGTAATGGTGTTATTAAGGCATTGCATTTTGAAATAAAAGAACGAGTAATCTTTGTTGATAGCATTTACTGACTATCAAATGTCACATATTTTCAAATATTAAAAGTTTATTTGGTAGTTCTTGATGTAAAACTGTTGTGCATTTTAATTGATGGCTAAGACTTGTTTTGCTGTTACCACATATACATTTATAAGTTGTATTTTGTCAATTATTAAAATAGTGCAATTTTGATCTTCTTATCCTAATTTTTACCTTCCTGTAGGTTATATTGACTTATAAATATCTTGAAAATGATGAGCTTATTACTCATCAGATGTCAAAAGGAAACATTTTGTCTTTATATGCCACTTCGTCTACTAATTAAAAAATAATTCTTTATTATCAGGAGGCTCGGCAGTTTTTGCAACACAGGCTTCAAATACAAGACTTATTAATTAAACCAGTGCAGAGGATAATGAAATATCAACTTCTCTTAAGAGTGAGTTTTGTATTTATTTCTTGTAATTTTTCATTTATTGTTCATTGGTTTTATTTACAATGTGTTGTTTAGGAATTTGTGAAAGCTACCGAAAGAGCTAAGCTTGAAAATGAAGCTGTCAGTTTGAGGAAGGCTGTGCAGATAATGCATGTTGTTCCAAAATCAGCAAATGACATGATGAATGTTGGTCGTCTACAAAACTTTCCTGTAAGTCCTTTACTTACTATTTTGGTTAACTAAGTATCAGCTGATTCTGAAATATAGAAACATGTTTTAAAGTGTCTAGGATCAGATGATTCTTGCTAAGCACATAGAATTGCTTTCCCTTTTTCTGAAATTCCAATCGATGTTGATTCTAGAATTTTTAAAGCTATTTTTTATATTATTATTGTTATAACGGTTATAAAAAGACAAAATTTTGCCATTTTAAAATGTAGCATTAGCTAAACCAAGTTTCTGAGGAATTTAACACTTTAGTTAAAGGATTCTATAATACTCATTTCTTAATTAAAACTTTCTTTCTAAAGAACGGAGAGGTTGTGAACAACTGATTTCTTGTGTTTGGCTTACTCGATTATTGCTAGTGTGTGAGTTACACACTGTCTAGTCAAAAGTATCCAGATTTCCAGTGGTAGAAAATTCCACTAGGTTTTGATAGGTGGCTATAAGAATTGACTTTCAGTCGTCCATCATGACTGAAGTCTGTGATGGCAGTGAGGATAGTTAATTTGGCTAGCTATGCAATCTGCATTCTAATTCATTCCAAAAGAGTTCTGTGAGATTTAGATCGAGGCTATGAGAAGGCCAATCAGTTTTCAAGCATTCTGTTCACAAACCATGGTTTTGCAACTCTTGATGTGTAAATGGATCAGTTATACTCAAGAAACAGAAATATACCTTCCCCGAAATTTTACAACAGAGTTGTGAGAGCAGCATTGTCTAGAATGTTTACATATATATTAGAGTTCATGTTTCCAATCAAAGGATCTAAGGCACCCAGGCCAAACTATGAAAAACACCCCCACACCATGATGCTTTGGATGAGTGTGGATACTTTTAGCCAGATAGTGTACTACCCTACTGCTTTTCCTGTATAGAAGGAAGAGTCTTTTTGTACTTCAAGATAGGTAGTCTTACTAAAAGTGATGACTCTTACTCATCTAACTTTCATGTTCATGCCTAAATATGTTTTGAAAAATGGGACAAAAGTTAGTTAAATCTCTGTTGTATTATTTAGACTAAATGATGTTTCATATAAAATGCTGTAAAAAATTTTATAAGTACATTTTTAGTCCTAAATAAGAATCTTTTAGATTATTGTTTACACAGTACTATTTGTAATGAATTACTGACTACCCATCAGCTGGTTGAATTTGCATCTTAGAATGTGGTGTTGGAATATTACCGAGATCTATTTGTCTGTGGTGCTTCATGTTTTTGTAACTATCATGCACTGGTTTGTTGTCTCTCTCATTGCAGATCACATGCTGTTTATTTAGTCATGCCTTGTTCTATAGGCGAAATTAAAGCATCTAACTGGCAACACTGGAAAAAAACTCATTTTGTTTCCTATTTTTGTGAAAGTTGCATGTTGCTAAGTATTTATAGATTTGCAGATTTACTTCTAATACAGAGTTTTAAAACAAATCAATAAATGTAATTTTTTTTTCTTTTTAATATTCAATGTCTCTGGAACAGTATTTGGAACTTCACTAATCAATTATTACCACCAATAATTTATCTTAGCAATGTTAACCACATTGCCACTATCATCCAGTTGATCAAGAGATAATGGAGAAGTGACCACTATGACCCCTAAGTATCACATCAGGCTGTTGCAGGATTGCTGTCTTTACTTTGTTGACTTTCATTTCTTTGCATCTAGATATAAAGTAAAGGATCTAAAATCTGCAAAATACTTATATCCTCAAAGTGTTTGCTTCTCAATTTCTGGATTTCTGAGTTAACTGCATTAGTATTCTTTTTGTTTTTTGTTGTTTTTTTTATGCAAATTATTATGAGTTGAGGAAAGTATTTATCCCTCCATATAATTTGTTTTGAGTGAAAAATTTCGTTCTCTTTGTACCAGATATTCTATGCTTTGTCACTAAATTATAATTTTTTTCAATGACAATTTTTACTTTAACACGATTAAGCCTGTATATATATTTATAGTTGTTCAATTATTTGGATTACTAGCTATTACTGATTACAAGACAAACAAGAATAAATTAAACAAAATAAACAACAAAAAGAAAATAGCAATTTATAAACGTAGGCTAAAACTGAAATTAATAATTTTTATCTGTATTCATTTTTTTAAAGGTTGGTAATTTGGGTTTAAGGTGAAGAAAAGAAACTACCAATGGACAATTTCTAAATAGCCAAAACTGTATTAAATATATATATATTTTTGGCAAATATTTTTGTTTTCTACTTGACTCAAATTTCTAACAATTTTGAGTTATTTTCCCACAGGGTAAAATTACTGGACAAGGTCGTCTCTTACATCAAGGTTTGCTGCAAGTTTCAGATCCAGCTACAGGAAAAATGAAAGAACGTCAAGTGTTTTTGTTTGAGCAAGTCATTATATTTAGTGAAGTTGTTGGTGCAAGGAATCAATTTTCATCACCATCATATTATTACAAAAACCATATTGCAGTAAATATACTTTTATATACTCTCATAATGTGTTATTTAACTTCTCGAGTACAAATGGAAAATGTGAGCCCTTGTTTAGATGGTTTTTTACTGTAGTATCTTTGAATCAGCCTTATTTATAAATATTCAAGTCAAAGTTTATTCATTTTGCCTAACTAATTAAACTAGTTTTGTTGTGTGTGAGAATGGACTCGGGCTATAAAACTGACTAGTTCAGCCACAATATAAATCTTGATTGAGTTCACTAAAATTAAAATGTTGACACTGAACAAAAATTTTGATAGTTTTGGTTTTCAAAAAATCATTGAACATGGAAAATTGACATAGATTTATAGGAAACTATTGATATATGATACTCATGCTTGTTTAAATTGGTGTTCAGGGTGAAGAAGATGAGGTAAACAATGCATTCAAATTTCAGCAAAATCCAAAATGAAATTTTAAAAAGAAATTCTGGAAATAATTTTGTGAAAAACTTGAGTTTTCAATTCTCTGTTGCCATTTTTTTAACATTGTGCCCATTGAGATTCCAGGGAATAAATAAAAAACAAATGTAAATTTCTGAAACTTTTACATTGTTCAAACCATAATTTTTACAATCTTCAAACATAAAGTTTTACAGTGTTAACAGTTTTCAAACCATTGAATTTCACTTTGTTGACAGAGGCCTTTATGTGTGCAGACAATAAAATGGGAAAAATGAAGAAAGTACCTAAAAGATCATTTTCAATATCACTACAGGAGGTTACTTATAAAGTCTTGTGCACATTAGAATACTGGCACTCAAGGGTTAAACTTTCTAATGTAGTTGGGAAACAGTATTTTTAAATTTTCTGACTAACCATGCTAATTGTATCTAGGTAAACAAAATGGCTCTTGAGGAACGCACAGAGGACAATGATCCTACTAAATTTATGCTCAAATCTAAAGATCCTTCTCAGCCTGGGTTATCTTTCGTTATTCAAGCAAAATCAGTGGATGATAGAAATGATTTAGTTGCACTAATACGAAGCATTCTTGATACTCAGATGGACTTTCTTAGAGGTATATTTCAGATATAATAATTAGCTTTAATTTTTTCCTGGTTGTGTAACATTTTATATGATGGGGGTGGTAGTTTTCCGGGCCACCCTGGAATTCCGTGTTTTAATAAATATTTTCCGCCATTTCATTTCTTTTTGCTGACCCATTTTTATTTTCTTATATTTTACCCAGCAAGAAGAAAAGATGGGGAGGGGGAAAGATTACTAGGGATATCACATTTCCTGTCCAGCCGAGTGGGTGTGGTTTCTCTCTGTTGTGTGTGTGTGGGGAGAATGTTCATTCTTTCTCCAGCGCTCTTTCTTTCACTTTTTCCCATAAACCAGTATATGTATTTCTATTGACAGTTGAAACAGGGAAAGCGAGATTTTTATCGTTTTTTTAGGGGTAAAATGATATTTAATTAGCAAAATAATATATAGTATGATAAAATAAATGTCACTAAAATCTTGATAAGTAATCAGACAATTAATTGAACTTTCTCAGGAATAATGATGCGTTTTGTCTCTTTTTCCCCCCCTTTTCATTTGATTTGAGGAGTTTAGATATTCAGATAAAAATTAGAATTGCAGAGTGCAGATGTTCAAACAAAAATAACATTAATAAACAAGCTTTAATTTTGAAAGGATAATCCCTCCTTTTTAATAAAAGGAAAATATTATTAATGAATATTAGTTAAATAAATTTTTTGTAATGGAAACATAATTTAAGCAAAAGCAAAGTCTGTGTGCTGATGTTTCTTTCAATCATCATTTATTTTCATCTTCAATGATATTCATAGTTTATTTTTCTTTAACCATTTTTGGGGAGTTGGTTGCTTGGAAATTGGCAATACGTTCTACATAAATTTAAACTAGAAAATATCCTCTTGCCTCCCAGCAGTTTGGTACAATCCTGACTGTAGGGTGCGAGATATCTGTCAGGAATAGTAACTGCATTCAATCGGCGGTAGTCCCCACATAGTCGGCAGTCACCATTTGCTTTTCGGACCATATGTAAAGAAAGGACTTGACCAAGGAATTTTAGAAGGGTATAATTTCCAGTGACATTTGGTAGGAAAATTCCTTTTTCATTGCTTCCAAAAGTTCCGGCCGCAATCTTCTAGGTTAAGCAAACACAGGAGGGCCTGTAGTCTCAATGAAGTGAAAAACCAGAATATTTAGTTTCTGTTTACCTAAACAGCAAAAATTTTTCAACATTGGAAACTTTGCAAATTTTTCTCACATTCTGTCAAAGGTGCATGCAAGGTAGCTAAATTAAAAGTGAAATCTTCGTTTTGGACTCTGAATCCGGATGACAAAAGTTTTGTATTTGCATCAATCAAGCAGTTGTGTTGAGAATTGACCAGCAAATTGAAATTTTTGAGAAAATTGACATTGTTTATAGGTTGCTTAACATCAGCAACAATAAATTTCCATTGGAATTAACATCTTTATTTGAATTTAAATCTAGTAACTTTGTTCCATACATAGGAATTTCTGTACCGTTAGCAGCATAGGTTTAGTGCGGTGTCAGTCTTACAACAAAACTTAAATTTTGAAATAACAATGACATCAGCTCCTGTATCAACTAGAAATTTGATATTTGTCCTGCGGTCGGTCACTAATATTCTGGCAATTGGTTCAGCCGTTAGGCAACCACCTTTTTAGTTTTCAGCATTTTCATTGAGCCACTGGTTACAGCTCGAAATTTGTATGGACTCTTGCATTTTCTTGCTGAGGTTCCGAAATTGGTGTGGTAGAAACAAAATTCGTTAGCATGTTCCACGTATTGGTGTCTGAAAGGAGGGCACCTATTGCTTGAAAACTCATAGCTAAAAGATGAACTTTAAGACCTCGGAAAATTTTGAACAATTACCATCAAGCTAGCAACTTGATTAGACAACTCTGAAATTTGATGTTTCAGTGTAGAGTCCGGCTCTGTAGTCGAACTGACTGAAGTTTGAGGGGCAAACTCTAGAATTCAGTCAGCCATTGTTGCCAAGTTATTTAACTGTTCACGAGAAGCAACCAACCCTAAATTTATATTAGCTGGTAGTGAATCTAACCACAGTGATTTTAGTAAATCATCACTGAAATGATTTCTTGCTAAATCTCTCATTTGTTTCAACAGTTAAGATGGACACTGGTCACCAAGTTCAACACTTTGTAATAAAGTTCGTAATTTAGAAGCTTCGCTCTCAACATAGATTTCTAGAAGTCTAGTCTTTAAAACGTAATATAGATCACTTCCAGGTGGACTGGTGATCAAGTCTTGGATGGTATCCAAAAGATGAGATTCAACAGTGGCAACAACATGATTAATTTTTATTCCTTCTCTTGTAATGCCTGCAATTTCAAATTGGGCTTCGATTTGTGCAAACCACAACTTAGGATTATTCTTCCAAAAAGGTGGGGGTTTAACTGCAACTCTTGATATTTCTGACACTGGTGTAGCTTCTGAACTTATACCTTCCTACAATGGCATGCTTTAAAGTATTTTGGAAAACTTTGATGGAAAATTCTAATGTTGCACAATTGCATATGTTAGGAATTCAATCCACAAACTGGAATAGAAGTGCGAATTCCAAAAACACTGGTCACCATTTATCTTTGGCAAGATTGGTTGCATGTATTAAATTCTACATTTTAAATAGATCAATCATCAAAGATAATAAAGGAGAAATGTGAAATTTAAACATAACTTAAATAACATTTTAGCAATTAAATTAAAAGCATCCAGGATTATAATCAAAGACGTGGAACATAAGGAAAAAGTGTAAAGCAAAATGGAGAAAGAAAAAAATTTTACAATGGTAAATATACATTTCATCTACTTGAAATTCAGTTCAGTTCGTTATACTTCAAGAAGAAAATAACGGAGAATACATAGAAGTTTACATGTTCTCCAGGTCACCAACTTTGGTACTTGAACCTAGTATGTTGATTACTCATGTTCTTGTCTTTTTAACAACTATTTAAATGTGCTCATTAAAGCAGTATAAATGTTTACCAATATTAAAAGCAGCATAAGGATGTGAAAAAAATGTTTATACATGTTTTTCAAATAGATCCCAAGCGTAAAAAGAAAAAAACAATTTTGTAACCATCGTTAAACAGTCAACCCAAATTTCAGCTTACAATTACTAGTGTTCAACTCCGTAGCCTTGTAATTTTTAGCCCAATCCAGAAGACAAGGGAACTCCTGAATCATTATAGAGGGTATTGATTTGTTATGGGAACTTAGAAGCCATTGTGACTATAACAGATGTAATGTGCACCAGTTATAATTTAATGTGTGGGGATTCTTTGGCCCGCTGGATTCAAACTCTTGTTCTCAGGAGTCCGATGCCCTACCAACCAAGCTTTCCTGGCCCGTAAAATTTTAAAAAATGGGGTTTTCTTATGGAAAAATTTATATTGATTTTTTGAAAGTGTCCCAAAAATGGATGCTTACCTGGAAACTGCTGAATGTGGAATTGATATATGTGTTTCTTTAAATTTTAAACAAAATGCAAATGGTTACTAACAATGAAACTCTCTAAAATATTCAGGAAAAACCTAATAACATTAAGAAAAATGAAAGAATTTTATCAATTTCTTTGTTGTCTAAACAGCAAATTTTTCCTGAATACTGCAGAGTATTTCTTTGTAAGTTTAAATTTTTGTCATTATCAGTGGTCGGAAAAACTACATTAATTTAGTAGTTAACTACATCTACTTGCAAATGTAATTATTATGTATTTTTTTTTTTAATGTAATGACTACAAACTGCTTTCATAATGTAGTCACAACATTTAGGAGATGAAGTTTGCTGGAGAACTTAATTTACAACCATGTTCAAAATGGTTTTAATGGTTAAAGATTTTGAATAAAGAATTGGCTTATTTAAACAAGAAGAAATAGTCCGACTTGTAAACTTAAGGAATTCAAACTAATAAATAAATTGACATATAGTTATTTGTGTTATATTTAATATAACGGAAAACATTCTTTTTGTTTTAACGTTACTGAAAATATTATCTTTCTTAACAGTAAATATTTAGATATGTTGGAAAATAGTCAAATATTTGTAACTTTGTTAAGTGTTAATGCCCTCTAAGAAAATTACTGAGAAAATATATTTCCTTTTGTTTAAATAACATCAATGTTTCTTAAGTGTATATTTGCATTAGAAGGTGTAGCCAAATTGATAAATTAACTATTATTTGTAATAACTAGTTTAAATATTCGTGCTACAAAATTCCTATTAATGCTCGACCGCAAGGGCATTCTCATTCTGTCCATTGATCGACCTGTGAAGATTTTTACTAATCAGATTCAAAAAATTCATTACATTAGTACCTTGCTCCTTTCTGTGTTCTAAAATTTCTACGAACTGCTGTTTTTTTTTAATCTTACTACTTACTGCACTACTTTTTTTTAAAAAAATTAGCAAACCACACTACAAAGAGTAATGACTACAGTAATTTCCTTACTTGTAGTGTGGTTCTTCCGACCACTGTTCATAATATTGCATATTTTATAATCAAATGCAAAATAAATGTGTAGACTTTGTACATATACTTTTTATTATGCATTTTTTCAGCATTACAATCTCCAATTGCTTATCAAAAGGAGTTAACTAAAGATATGTAAGTTATTTTTTTAATTTTTGCAATTTTAATCTTTAAAAATTTGATTGAAAAGAAAGTGATTGGATAATTATTTTTCCAATATGTCCTGCGATTTTCTACCAAATTTTAATAAATTTTATTGTTTTTATCATTGTTATTTATTAAAATTATTTTTTTTAGATGATGAATTTAATTTTTTTCAGAAAATTTAATGTCAAAACAAAAAGGGAAGAATTATTAGTTTTATCAGTTTAAATGTTTTTATTTTTAACTACCTTATTTATTGTCACCAACAGATTCATATAAAAACAAAACTAATTAGCTTGTACATTTTTATTACTCTTAGAAAAAATTACAAATTATAGGACATTACTTAGTTGCGTACATATGAGTCACACAGACATGATTCCAAATGTTTCTAAAGTTACATTGAAATTCATGCATGGTCAAGTGAATGCAATAAGTATTTAATTGATCTATATGCATCATACTCTGCTCAGATTGCCATTTGAGCAAGTCATGTTTTTATCATTGCTGAATCAACATGCTTGAAGGTGTATTTCTGTATAAAAAAATGGCTTTCTCAATATACAATATTTTTGCAGAACCTGACCTTCATTGGGAAAGCCTGTATATTTGCCTCTAGTTACCTATTTTTCAGAAATATATGCTTTGCTCTTCTTAATCTAATTGAAGATGCAATAAGTTATGAGAAATTTTATGTTTCATAATCATTGAATGTGGTAGAAACTATAAAAAAAAAATCTTGACTTCTTTTTTTTTTTTTCGAGAGAAAACAAAACATGATCTACATAATATATGCAATAAAAGGCAATTCTTCAGCTCCTTGGAGTTGATGATTTTGTAATTGTCTAGGTTCCCCTTGGGCCCAATGTGATGATTTGAAATTGATTTATTCCAAAATCCTATATAATTACTACTATAAGCATGATTTATTACTCCAATAATTTTAAAATTTAGTTTCTGAGCTATCATATCTAGTATTTGAAGTAGCTAAGTTAAATTGAAACAAAACAAAGTTTTAACTTAAGGTTAGTTTTTAATATACTTGCCTTTATGGAACAGTTTCTGTTTTACTATTTCTGTTTTTATTTATATTTATTTTAATAATTTTGTTAGGATAATTTTAACTATTCAGAGTTATTATGTAACTATAGCATCTAACAATACTATGCATTAAATGTAGCAAAATTTAAAGGATAATATTATTTAGATGTAACTATAATAATGAGCCTGTGACCAAACAATTATTTAGAAGCCAATAGCTCATTCTGAGAGATTTTTGGATGCTAATTTTAAAGCAAAATAGTGCATAATTATGTCATTTTTACCATTTTTTTCACAAATTGACAATTCTGAATTTTATAACCACCACATTGTATTGTAATCTACTAAAAAAAAGGATAAGCATTTATTGTAATAAATAAAAACAAATTTTTAAGTAATAAAGTCTGCAGTTTTTTTGATAATTAAAAAAAATGACTCTTATTCAAGACAAATATCTAAATATCCTTATTTAGACAAATGAGGTATTGTTTCAAACATTTTATTTTGCTGAATTAAATAAAATCAATCCTAAATCAGTAGAACTAATAAAGTTGTTGGTATAGTTTTTTACTTCAACTTATTTAAGCATCTAACATTGCCATTGAGAAAAGCGAGGCATTGTTTCTAATGTGCTACCTTACCTAAAATCCAATAAAAACAGAATTTAAGTCAATAGAACCAATAGTTTCAAATAAATAATGGTTTTATATAGGAAAATTTTATTTATACCCAACTAAGCATGAAACCTTCAATATAATACAGCTCTAAACAAAGTGTGCCAAAACATACTTCCTGCGACATTTACCAACAAAACACCATATTTAATACTGTCTTGTGAAATTTTGTGCCAAAAATGTAACGAAATCGAAAGTGACTTTGAAAATGAAACCAACCAAACTCTAAAAAATCTACATAGCGCTCCTCATTGTGAAGAGATTGTGATGCAATGTTTGACATCTTTTTTATATGTATATATATCTTCACTTATCTATTTTTAGTCTAGGGTAAGATGATTGTATTCTACATTGAAAACCCGGTAATTTTTTGCAGAGATTAGTTTTTTCACTTTTTACATTTTCAGAAGAATGAAAAACTCAGTTTCTTCAAAGAAATCTTATCTACAACCAGTGGCGTAGTTTTGGGGAGGGTTTAGGGGACAAACCCCCACCAAAATTATACATTATTTGATTAATGAGATATTGTATGGTAAGTAGGATGTAGTTTAAAAATATTTTCCATTATTGATTTTTTGTAGTTTAAACATTTGGAGATATATATATATATATATAATTTATTTTGAATGGAATATGTCCTGAAAAGAACCTGGACGTTTTTTTGATCAAATGTTTATTATTTTTCTAATTATATATATATATATCAGAAGATAAACCCCCTCCAAACATGCATTAAAACTACGCCACTGTCCACAACAGGTGCTTTTCTTGACACTTGTGATACACTTGGAAGATTTTCTTTCATTGCGATAAAAAGCTTCTTGCTAATAATTTTCATTTTTGTGTAGGCATTTCATTTTCACTCCATCTGTAATTTTTCTCTTGGTTTAAAAATCTCTCATTGTATTAACTTAATTATCCTTAACTACTCGTAAATTATTATTAATTCAAATTGTATCTCTGGATCTAAACTTTTAAAATGTACATTCTCCGTTGTATATATTTTTGAAAATTAACGAATTGCTATTATCAGATAGTTTAATTTTATCTACCAAATATATCTAGAAATCTACCAAACATATCTAGAAATCTCCATTGAGAAAACACTTTATTTTTACAGAGACATATACTATTATACCTGAGATAAAATGCCATTTCTGTTGAGACATTTTTTGTTTTTGCTGTGTCATCCCTGAACCTTTATAACTACAAAACTATCAGTTCTATTGATTTAATTTTTATTTTATTGAATTCAACGTTAAAAAAAATACTGCTACTTGCCTAGCTAACATCATCAGCTGTATAATTGAGTAAAAATACAAAATAGTACTTTTTATAAATCCTTAATATCTTCTAAACTATTGATCTTATTGACTTGAGTTTGAGCTCCTTCCACTCCATGTTAAAATATTCATCAGAAACAGTATCACACTTCTCTGTATAGAAATTTAGTTTCATTCCCACCCAAAAAATTAGTACAATAGGCATTTTTCTAAGTATATTCAAGCCATTTTGTGAAAAAAACCTTATGTGACTGAAAAAATGGTTACATATATATTGTATGTGTTACCCATAAATATTATGAGAAGAATGTTTCTCAAGGACATGTATCTTTTCAAACCTATTTAGATTTTCCTCTTGGTAACCTTTATTTTATTTGGCATTGCATTTAACCTTATTTCTTTCATTTCCACTGTAGTTCCTCTTTTCTTAACAACCTAATAAAGAGGTTGTTTGAAGAAATACCCCCATTTCTAACTAACTGCTATACTTGTTTGAACATCACTAGTTGTGCTCTTTTAAACAAATCTTTCTCTCTTCTTGCATTCCAGAGGAGCAGCACATGTTGGGTGGTGTTGGTAATTCTCACCCTCCCCTTTTTGGTGATTTATGGGTTCAATGCATAAATCACTAGAAGCTAGAAGTAGAGAGAATTGTCAAATATACTTGGTTCTTACAGAACAGTAAATACACAAAAAAAAAATTTTTTTTAAAGAAAAAAAAAAGCATTACAGCTTTTCCTGCATTCCAGAGGAGCAGCACATGCTGGAAGGTGTTGGTAGTTCTCACCCTCCCCTTTTATGTGATTTATGGGTTCAATGCATAAATCACTAGAAGCTAGAAGTAGAGAGAATTGTCAAATATACTTGGTTCTTACGGAACTGTAAATACACAAAAAAAACTTTTTTTTAAAGAAAAAAAAAGCATTACAGCTTTTCCTGCATTCCAGAGGAGCAGCACATGCTGGAAGGTGTTGGTAATTCTCACCCTCCCCTTTTTGGTGATTTATGGGTTCAATGCATAAATCACTAGAAGCTAGAAGTAGAGAGAATTGTCAAATATACTTGGTTCTTACGGAACTGTAAATACACAAAAAAAACTTTTTTTTAAAGAAAAAAAAAGCATTACAGCTTTTCCTGCATTCCAGAGGAGCAGCACATGCTGGAAGGTGTTGGTAGTTCTCACCCTCCCCTTTTATGTGATTTATGGGTTCAATGCATAAATCACTAGAAGCTAGAAGTAGAGAGAATTGTCAACTTGGTTCTTACAGAACTGTAAATACACAAAAAAAACTTCTTTTTAAAGAAAAAGGCAAGATAAAGAGTTGTTTATTTTGCTTGTTAAAAGTGTCTGGGAACTAGACCTTTTTGGGAAAATTACTTTCAGCTATGGGACTTCATACTGTAATAACAATTGATTGTTATTCAAACTAAGAAACTCTGATGCTATCAATTTACTGATTTTGATGCTATCATTACCTAATTAATTCTTTTAGATATAAGTACTGTACTTGTATTTCTTTTTTTCTTCTTCTAGTTCTGCCCCAGAATTGGGAACATTGTGGAATCCTTCATTAAGAAAAACTTTATCTCATCCTGCTGCTGCTCACAAATCTGGAAAATCACCTACTTCTGTATCTGGAGGATCTTCTACTTCTAAATCATTAAGATGTGTTACTCGAGAAAAGAAATATACTGATAATCCAGAAACAAAAAATACTTCTGCTGGTCAACCAACCAAGGAAGAAAAAGACTTAACACAAGAAACTATGGAATCCCAGAGCTTAGCTGTTCCAAATACAACTGGCTGTTGTAAAAAAAGTGATGTTACTGATCTGAATGAAAAAATTAATATTGGTTTAGAAGCATCATCTAGCCGACAGCGCAAAAATTCATTACCATTAGACAAACATTTAAACTTAGCACAGCAAAGCCCTCCATTTGGGAAAAAAAACTTTCTTGAAGGCTTCAAAAATGCTTTAAGACTCAAATCTAAAACTGATTCAGGATTAAGTAGTGTTAATGGTAATGGTCCAGCTACTCTTTGCTCCAGCCACAGTTTAGATTCATCTTCAGTTACAGCACAGAAAAATATTAAAGGAGAACAACTCTCGCTGAACAAAGATATTGATATGCCAAGAAGATGGTCTGAAATAAACTCTTCACGGTCAAATAGGCCAAGCTCAGTATCTGATCTCCCCGATGATGTTTCGCTCTAAATGTTAGTGTTATGAATTCCAGGTTAAAGATTTTAACATCAATTCATTTTCCTGTATTGATGCATAGGAGCAATTGTTTTATACCCTTTACATCAATGCAACAGTTTCTTCTGTAGTTACTTTCTCTTGAGCTTTTAAAGTTTATTTTGGAAAGTGATTATGAACCTTTTAGAAACTGGAATCGGATGTTTGTTGTGATTTATCCTTTAAAATGTGGAATACCTGTATATGAGATCAAATTATTGCTTGTTATATTGCTACCCTTTTCATCTGTTTAATAAAGATGTAATATAATATTGTCAACATCCCAGTGCTTCCTATCATCTGCGCATCCTTTTTTTAGCCAAAGTTTAAATATCAAGCATAGATTTTGTTTTTTGGTATGCGTGCATAGTTTGTTTTTTTATGTCATTATTTTATTTTTTGTTATAATTAATATCATTTAAGATGTGTGGCACACAATAAAAATATTTTATTGAAATATTTTAAATTGAAAGAGTTTATTATATTGTCTTGTGTTTTTCAACTTCAAAACTTATTTCTCTGTTTATTTTATTATTTATTTATAATGCTAATTTTGAAATTTATTTCAACAGATTTTTGAAAGAAAAATACGTATTAGAGGCATTGTCTATCGGAGCATAGTGTCAAGTAATTTGATTACCAAATAAATCTAAAATATACAACACCTTGATCATAATACAAAAATGCAATCGGTATCAAAAGAAAAACATCCAATTTACCCATTTACAAGAACAGGTTAAAGAAAATAAAAAATTACTTTGAATTAGGAAGTGTTTTTAGTTTCTAATCACATTAAGATAGATGGAATATGCAAAGATGTTTTTGTATTATAAGTGTTCGCACAAGGTGAGCTTTGTTGTCCGTGACGCAATCTAATATATTCTGCTTAAAAATTAGTTTCGTGATCTTTTGATAATTGAAGTTTTTCAGCTGCAAAACAAAATTTTATTAGTGTTTTGTCAACCTAATTAATCAAATTTAACTATTAAAAAAATATTCTATTGACTAATTCTTATGTTAGCATAGTAATTAACATATGTGAAATAGTCTACTTTCTGTTTTACATTTAAAATCTATTGTTATCTTTGAATCGATGCAATTTGGATAGTTATGATTTTCGTTAATAGGGAAAAATTAAGGTAATTATTGGGTCTTGTGACCAGTGCCCTTTTTTAAAAAACTTTTCCAAAGTATGTTATATAAGGATTTATGTGTATATTTTGTTCGAGAACTTTTAAATAGTTTTTAGATAAAATTGTGCCAATATTCAAATAATTCTAAAAAATTAAACAATTTTTCAAAAAGTTTCGATGCAGGAATAGTTAAAAGTCAAAAAGCATTAAAAGTAAATGTTTGGGGTTAGTGCAAATCTATTTATATCTAAGACTACATTGCTTTCCTTTTACTTTTGATTAATTTTTACCCTGTATAAAAAATTATTGCTTGAAAATATATATAATCATAATTATGTAATTTTTTTTTTTACTGGAATATGGCCATATTTTAAATTAATTCAAAATTCTTGGTTTAGTGTTGTTCGATTGCGGAAGAATACTTAGAGCATACACTAAGTCTTTTTTCTCTTTAAAGAACCTGCTTTGTGATGGTAAAAGAGAGGAAACTGAATCAGTGAGAAGCTGCAAGAAATTGGCATACCAAAGCCATTAATAGAGTTGTGTGTCGGTTAATTTAGAGAATCAAAGAGTTTAAGGCAGGGATGTGATTCTTCTGCTGATTTCCGTTTTTTTTTTTTTTTCAGAGTTTTTCATTTTTTCCCCTAACTTCCGTGGAATTTTTTTTTAGCAAAAGTTAAAATATTTTATGAGGAATTTTCCGTTGACCGAAAGTATTGAAGTCCTCATTCCTCCTTCTGAAGTTTCTCTAAAAATCATTTCCTTGAGATAAAACTGGTTGACCTTTATTACAGGGATGAGATTTTCCGCTTTTTAGCGGATTTTTGCTTTTGTCTCTCGAATTTCAGCCTTTTTATCAATAACTCCAATTCTCTAAAAGTTTCGTTTTTTTATATATATATATAAATATCCGCTTTTTTTTTTTAAACTTCAGTCGTTGAAATAAAATATATTTACGATTTTCAAAGATAAACAGAAAATTCAATATACGTCCTAGCTGCTAACCCTTCCGCATTTTTACTTATTTTAGCTATTTTCTCCGATTTTACGCACAGAGAAAAAGATTTTCCGTATTTTTATCCGTCTGCCGCATAGCTCGTATTTTCGTAATTCTGACGTCGCTGCTTCCTGTCGTTAAAGCACACGTAAAAAAAAAGGTGGATTTTTGCGGTGAAAATATTTATTTGCTCATTCAATTAGTCTTGTAAATTTTTATTTATGTCTAAACAAAAACAATACAAACAAGCCTTTTAGAAATCCCAAGTCCATGCTCTGCAAATATCTCGATTCTTATTCCTGCGATTTTAATATCAATCATCGATTTTTCGTATTTACTTGATTTAAAAGTTGGCATTGCGAATCTTATTTACGCTATTTTAATATCGTACATTATGATTCTTATTTACAAGAATTAAAAATCCAATATCGCGTTTTGTATTTATGCATTTTTAAAATCGCGATTTTATTATCAAATATGGATTTTCGTATTTACCTGATTTAAAAGATGAACGTTGTGATTCTTATTCGGGCGATTTAAATATCGTACATAGTGATTCTGATTTACGAGATCTAAAAATCCAATATCGTGATTTGTATTTACGCCCTTTTAAAATCCTATGTAGCGATTCGTATTCACGAGAGCTTAAAATCCAATGTCGTGATTTTGTTTTTGTGGTTGTAATATGTATCAAACATCGATTTTCGTATTATCCGTGCTTTAAAAATTAGACATTAGGATTCGTATTTACGTGATCTAAAAATTACGCATAATGATTTGTATTTTCGCATTTTTCAAATTTGATATAGAGTTTCATATTCACGTGATTTAAAAGCCTCATATCGGGATTCATATTCTCTCAATTTAAAATCATACATGTGATTCATATGATTTTAAAATTAATCATCAGGATTTATAATCACATGGTTTACAAGTTTAAAAATCGCACTTTTTTTGTCAAATTTTTGAATACATATATATATTCATTCTTGGATTTCCTCTTTTTTACTTTCTGACTACTCTCATCCCTGTTAAGGCCTAATAACATTACCAATTAAAGAACAGGAACTTATGGAATGTTTGTTGGATAGACCAAGAGTTGGTTATCCTTGACAGGCAAGAACTTGTGCATCTTGTTGTATTCCAAAGAAAAAAGTTTTATAATGTTTTCAAGTATAGCAAACCAGATGAGGACAAGTATCTAGACTTTGTGAAGATTATTCTTCCTTGAATCTTTGATTATTCTTGAAAAATCCAAGCACCTCCAGTCGTAAAAATAAACTACATATCTTGTGATAAAAAAAAATGAGGTTTTTCAATCCTCAGTTGAAGGGTCAATGGGACTGAAACGTGGAGCCTAGGGAAGTACTTTGATAATTTTTGACAAAAAATTAGCATTTTTAGCCTGGCAACACTGCTTATTCCCAATATTTAATAGGATTCATGAAGTACTTTTAAAAAATAATTTACTAGTTCTTAAATTATAAAGTTATAAGCTAAGATACATTTTTACTACTTATTAAAAGCATTTTATAAAAAAAAAATATCTACATGTGTCATCGAGTGATAACAAATTCTAGTTCAAAGCCTGAGTCCTGCTTTTGGCAAGAAAAAATATATCTGTCCTGGCATCCTCTGTACCAGAGACTTAGTTAATGGAGTTATCGATAAGTTTACCTTGTTTAATGTCTTAAGGGTAAGTATGAATCTTCTTAGATTTTTAAAGCCCCCTTTTTTTGGTAAGAATTTGTGATTTAAAAATGATAGAGTTTTGAAGAATCATCCACATTATAAATAATCAGATACATGTTTATTTAAATTCAGCATAAATGTTTGCGTGGACCATGTAGTTAAAAATGCCATCTACTGTCTCTAATTTATGTTGACTGTAGCTAGTCTAACATAATTTAGGCTAAATGTCCATTTTCCAATAAACTTTCACCCAAATTTGTGGTTAACTTAGTCACACAGGTGTAAACTTTTTTTCTCTAATGCACTATTTTTGAAATTTATTTTTAAGCAGTCGATAACTATACTTTACATTCATTAGGCTTTATGTTAAATTAAAACCCTGGTATTAGAGGCTAGGTAACACTAATAACAAAAAAAGCTCGTGTTAGGAATTTTTTTTAATATTATATGCACCTCATATACAGAAGTCTTTCAATATATAAAATCATAAGAAACTTCAACATGTATACTGGAATAGAATTTAAATATAAAATAAAACAATCGAAAGGGTCCAAGTATAAAAAATTTGATTAAATGGATATAAAGCAATCAAATATCCTGTAATAGTTATTAGGTGCCAACACATTAAAATAAAGCTCGGTTTGTTTATTCTCATAATTTTATGTATCATACTTGGTATATACATAAGTATAGATATATACTTAGTATGTATAAAAATTATAAACGGTTAATATTTTTTTAATACTTGCCACTTAGACCTTTTTGAAAGTCTTCATTAAAAAATAAAAGATATCCTCTAATAAGAAAATGAAGAGAGAAAAAATTTTTGGACAAAGTTAAAACTTTTTTTTTAAAATACACTTATTAAATGTTTCTGTAACTGCAATTCATGTTTTCCCAATCTACTTGAAAAAAAAAAAAGACTTATGTAGGTAATATTGATGATCCAGTTCCATCACAAAAGTCTTTTGGTTTAAAATATTTGTGAAAAATGTCCGTTAAAGGAGTTTCACTTGTAGCTTAAAATCTTTTGATTTAATAAAAAAGAAAATTTAATTATCTTTTAAATATAAAAACAACTAATACAGTTTTGAAACCTATTGAATAAACAAAACCTACTACAGTAGGGAACCGATTATCCGGAACGGTCGGGACCATTGCTATTCCGGATAACTGATTTTTCCGGTTTTCTGAATCGCTACAAAAAGCCGTTTTTTTATTGTTAAACCCAACTAAAAAAAAAAATTTGGAAATAATCTTAAAAAGAAGAAAAAACGATGAAGTAATACACTAATGATTATTTCCAAAATGATGGTAAGGTAAATATCTTTAAAAAAAGAAGGAAAAATCGTATGAGGAAAAAAAAAAAAATTTTTTTTTTAAAAATGGCGAGAAAATTTATTGAATTTCGTTCTGGTTTTTTGGTTTTCCGGATAACGGGTTCTGTACTCTACTATAACCTAAACCTATTATACATAATACAAAAACAAAGTTCTCTAGTAAAATATTTTCAACCTTGAATACCAACATCAAAATGATATCTCAGATCATGAAACAAAAAATCAATAAGTATAGGTTTTTTCTTGATGAACAACATGTTTATTCAACACTGCCTTTGTACATTAACAATTACTATACAACATCTCATATGGCTTACATATTTTATAAGATGAAAATGTTTGTGCTATTGGCATTGTATATCTTCATTTTTACAATTTTTGAGGGAAACTTAAATTATGATTGTTTCTTGAGTATTCTTAAAAGATGGATCTTTACATGCTAAAATTTGAAGTTAAGGTTTATTTTAGAATCATATGTAAATAAAACTGTAACCTAACCCAGTATCTATGACAAGGGTATTAATAGATCTTCCACAGATTTGAACCAATTAACAGGACAGCTAGACCAGTGTTCTTCCAAAACTAAAAAATTGCAAGCAAAATTTCTAAGCAGATACTTTAAAACTCACTGCTTTATCTTTCCAATTTAATATTCTAAGAACAGAAATCCCTCACAGAGATTCTCTAACAGAAATAATTTAATTGAAAAGAAGAGGTGAGTTTTTGAATGTTCTTTTAGAAATTTTGCTACCAGTTTTTCAGTTTAGGTAGGACGCTGGTCAGCTTACTATTAATATTCTTTTGTTTTTGAAAAAAATTAAACATTTTCAGTTTTTCTATTAATCTCAAACAGAACATATGGTCCAAATTCAAGCCTCCAATCTTGGCAAAAACATACAATTTATTTATCATTACTGTTAATTAGTTTACTTCGTAACTACCGTGATAATTAAAAAATATTAAAATAAAAAATTTTTTCTATCTTAGAGATCTAAATTTTGGACTATGTGTTCTTTATAACTTCATGGGAAGTGGGAGAATTGGTGATGAGTGAGTCAGGGCTTTGCCTTCTACACATAAATATTAGGTTTTTTACTTTAGTGTGATTGTATTTTCTTTATCCTTTTAAAATCACTAACTTCAGGTCAAAATCTTTTATGGATAATTCAATTAACTGGAAATTATTAAATTTAAGTTTAAAATATTTTAAACTTTTTTTCCCCTATGTATAAGGCTGAAGTAAATTTTATAATAAGTTTACAAAATAATTTTAGCCTTTATAAAGTATTCTTTTTAAATAAGATTTTGACATTGAAGTGTACTGTGATTCAGTACTGATACTGCAAAAAGAATTTTTAATATAATGTACTTATTGAAAAAATACAAATAGTTATATAAAGTAATATGCATGCTGCTATGTTAACTCGATAAGAAAAGTATATTTTGTCTCTGCAGCAGCCTCAGGAAATTTTATTTCAGGGTAAAATTGTTTACTTATTTAAAAATATCATAAAGCTTTCAGATATGAGGAAACTAATGAAGATCTGAAGCAGAGTACCTGGCCAATGAGGCCTCCTTCGTAAATTATGCATTATATATTGCCTGTGTTATTACAAATTAGTTGATTAGCTAAATTAGAAGTTAGTAGTTAATTAAAATAAGGGTAAAGAGGAAGAAAGAGAGGATAACATGATCAAAGACATAATGCTAATCAGACATATTGCTCTATAGTGTCTATAAGTGTATGTATTTAAATTATCTATGCACATTAAATGAGTATTAAAATTTTATTTCCATCAAAAATGAGTGAATATTTCACAAATAACTATTATTTAAAAATCTATTAGTCTAACTTAAGTTGGCAAATTTTTTTTATGCATACAAGCAGAACCTTTTTTTAGAATTTCATCCTGATCATACAAAATATATTAGAAGTTCTGGCATTTTTAAAACCAATCTAATTTTATAGTGAGTGGTTATCATTCAGAATAATTAATTTTATTGTAAGAAAATAAGATAAATATAAAAGAGAGCAAGTAAGATAAAATTACAGTCGGTGAAATTATATAAATAAATTTGCAACAAGAGATAACTATAATTGCAACATACACTATCAAACTAATTGTTTGGGCTTGTATGCATAATAATCAGCTACTATATACAATTACTATATATGGTAAAACACTGATTATCAGACATCCATGGTGCCGAGATTTGAAATTTTAGAATTGTCTGGGTTCTATAGGAAGTAGATTATTCAACATTGCAAAAATAAATAAGAATAAAATCATCAGAAGCAACTATCATTAAATTAATTAGTACAATAACCTTTAGTTTACATATGTAAAAAGGTAACAATATGAAATGAATTGTGAAGTAAAATTACTTTTTAATTTTACATCAAGATTAACAAATTCCTCATCGCAATTTGTATTTTAATTTTAGCTCAGATGATTTGCGAGACATATATCAAAATTCTTATGTATAGAATTTAGATTTATATGATTTGTGAATCCCATTCTGTAACTCGTATTTGATATGATTTAAGAAACCCATTGCAATTTTTTTTATTGCATTTTAACAATTACACACTATCAATAATTATGTTGCTTAAAAGAAAAATAATAATGTACCCACAGGTTAAACTATTTTTTTTTATATTGATAGTAACAAACAATCCCTTTTGGTATGTCTGATTATAAGTTAAGGGGAAGCCCAATAAAAACCAGACTTATCACATTAATAGTAACATGCATTTACCACATAAATTGTAACTTGCATTTATATACATTTAAAATACACCACATAAAACTCACACTGCAGCTTAGAGAATATATCTCTAAAAAATATTGTTTTTCTTCCATTTAGTGAACATAGTACAAATTCATTGTTGACTTGACAAGCTATTACAGTTCAGACTTTGGTCTTAGATTTTTTAAAGATGGTACATCTGAAAAAAAAAAAGCATTTTTTTTTAGGAGACAAAATAAAAATATATTCCAAATAAAGATTGCAACTAACCATTGGAATCAGAAACAAAATTTTCTTGAACATCCTTCCCATTTAAATTTCCTTTGAAATCTTCCATTTCTAAAATAATTGTCTTCAATGCTGTTAACACTAAATTACAAAAATATTTCATGTTAATACATTCTAAAACAAATGAGAAATAAAGATATTCTAAAATTATACAATACTTTAAAAAAAAAATAAAGAAGTCCCCAACAACAATGCTGTTAAAAACTTAATTTTGAGACCTGCCTTAATTCAAAATTTTTGTATCACGAAAATTTGAAACCGTAAATTTTACATCAAACTGATGAGCAAGTGTTTGGATGTTAACTTAATACTTTATTCCAAGACAAACTAACAAATTAAAATTTGTACCAAAGTTAAGTTTTTGCATTTGAATACAAAAGAAAGAATAACTACCAAATTTAAGCTTAGGTTTTTGAGCATTAGCAGCAAAGAACAATATAGCTGGCTCTCAGATTTTGCAACCAATACTTTATTTGTAAATTGAAACACGTCTAAAGATATATCTTAATAATACTTATAAATCTGTAAACACAAACTATTTTTAAAGGTGGAAATGTCATACAACTTTGATTCTAATAAATAACATTGACAGCATTTGACTCTCTCCTCTAAACTTTTAAACCATAACAATGAGGGGACTTTTAGCCACATGAGATTTAACATGCATTGTGATGTGGAGTAAACACACTAGTTTAGTTGGTTGCCAGGAAAAACTGAGGGTCACCAGCTTTGCAGCAATGGTGTGAGTATGCCCCCAATTAATTGATTCTCTAGACAACTCACTGACTAACATTGGCTAATATAAATTAAAATAAACACAAAATAAAATTAAACAAAAGCGACAAAAAAAATTAAGTCATTGAAAGAATTGAATCATTGAACTGAAAAATAAAAATCAGATTAAAAACTAGAGAAAGCATTGTTGATATCACATTTAGTCTACCTATGCTCCTCTTTCTTTTGCTTTCATCTAAATTGTGATTTACAATCAATATTAAGAATTGACTCTAAATACATAATAAGGTATTAATATACTTCAAGAAAACAGTTATACAAAGCAAAAAAAGAGAAAGTTGCTTGTCTATACTTACCTTTATCTTTTCCATATTGTTCAAGAGCATGTTGAGTTTTTCTTTCTTGAACAGTATCTTTTCTTCTAATTAATACCTCTTCTGTTTCTGAAGAACTCAAAGGACAAAGAACTTTTTGAGAATCATTCTTATAAGAAAGATAAGTTTCAGGTTGAGGCTTAAAGACGGTCTGGTAAAAAGCAAGCACAAAGAATTAGCACCTATTGCTTTTAAAAATACATGAAAAAGTGATTTTTTAACTAAATTGCTTAATGAGTGCCAAGAATATTTTTATTACTCAATTTCTATTACAGAAATACTAAATTTTGCTCTGGAAACATTCTTTCTTTTTTTTTTTCAATAAAAAAAGGATTTTTACTTGATAAGTGAATTTTGTGATAATAACTGGGAGTAAATAATTAATAAGGTGTACATTAAGTGAAGTATATAATAAGTAATATATAGTGTATATAATAAGTAATATATAGTGTATATATTACTTATAAGTGACTATAAGTTTAATAAGATATGTAAATAATAATTAAGATATTTAAAAGATAAACAGAATATAAAGAAATAAAATGAGTGCTTAAAAATGATTTAAGTGACAAAATAATGCAAACAATATTGCTATAATAACTTTAAAAGAAAAGCAATTTCTACTGTTGTAACAGCTAAGAAAAATTTTAGCCAAAATAAGTACATATTTATAGCTCAAAATCAAGACTTTCAGAAATGGCCAACAAATTTAAATGTATTTCAAAAAAAAAAAAAAGCTGCAGAATTAGTTAAATAAATTGCTCCCAAAGCTTCAGGCAACAATAAAAATTAGTATGCTACAAATTAAGTCAAATAAAACTAGATAAATAAATAAAATAGATAAATAAATCAAATATGAAGAATAAAACAAAATATAATCAACAAACCTGATTAATTTAACCTTTGAGTTTCTTGGTTTATTAAAAGTAACTGCAACCCACTACAAAAAATTATAAAAAAATAATAAATATAAATCATGCCAAAAATTTGAAGGAAAAAAAAGTAAATTTAACTAAATGTACTAAAATCATCATTATGTTTTTCGTGATTTAAGACATATTTGCATAAAAAGCCTGCAAAAACATTATTATCATTTTGCATTAACCTAGATGGCATATCTTGTGCTTAAAACAAACTGTATTGAGAATAACTCATAGATCATAATCATTGAAATATGATTAACAGGTTAATGGTGACAAGTACCAACTTAGCACGATAAATTTTTAAATTTTCCGGTTCAACTATTGTATTTAAAAAAAAAAATTCTACCTTTATTCTTCTCAAAATAACAAACAAAATTTTTCTTCACATTATCAGACAGGAAAATAATGTATTGAGGAGTAATATTTTTCCAAATTTGCCCTTTCGCTTACTTTAATTGCAATTTTGTAATACATATTAGTTTTTAATTAATTTGCATTACAGTTTTAAAATACATATTCAGAGTTCCTAAGAAAAGTAAATTTTAGTGGTAATATAAAAACAATCATTATTTCTAAGCTCTAATTTCATGAAAAAATAAAGAGTTATAGAAATATATAGTCAAGTTTGACACTTTTATTTAATTCCATCACAACTTACAAATTTATAACTATTCGTTGAAGATTAATACTGGAATGCTGATTATCCAACAATTTACTATATCAAAAAAATTAACAAGATTCAATTATAAGACTACAGAGTTGAGAATTGGTGGTCTTTAACTCAAAAATTAGGTTGGCTCTTCAGCGAAGGTTATAAAATAAATATAATGAAAAAAAGTTGCTTGTAAATAGCTTTGTGATGTTCACTCTGAATCTATTTTTTAATTAACTAATGTGTTTTCAATTGGTAAGTAATATAACGTTTTATACAAAGATTAATTCAGTGAAAATGAAATTATGTAAAAAATTTTCAACCTAAAAAAAAAAGCAATATTACTTTCACAATCAAACTTTTGCTAAAATTCATGACTTACATAATTATAAAATTGTATAAAAAAGAAAGTCAAATGAATAGATAAAAAATATACTGCCTAAAAACATTATGATATAACAGTTTATCTTAATTAATTGTAAACTTACTTTCAAGAGAGAATAGAGAAAGAACAAAATTATTCCAATGGTGTAGACAGGAATAACAAAATTTACAGCTCCTGCTCCTTTAGAATGAGGTTTAGTCATATACCTCACTGAAGGATGAAATAATGCCTATAAAATTATTAAAAAACTAAGCAATCTACAAAAAATTCATGATTAAATTGAATAAAGACTATAAAAATAAAATTTATAACCAACAGAATACTAGAATACACTAGCATTTTCAATTCGAAAATGTTTTAACAGTTAAGATAATTGATGGTAAGTGATATTTTTAAATAAAATTGAAATTTTTCAGGGAAAGTTCTTATTTTGGTCTAATTTAAATACATAATATTCATTCATATTGCAAAATCTATTAATTCCAAAGATACTCAATGAAAGAAAGAGGTAAGTGACACTATTTAAGAATTTTTGGGTGGAAGAACAAAGTTAAGTACACTAGGTAACAAATGGTCAACAAACTACAATGGAAAATCATTTGCTAGGCATTGAATGCTAAAACAAAAAATTTCATGGCAACTCTAAAGGAAATGGAAAACTTGAATCAAAAACTTCCATACATTAACGAAAAAGAAAATGCTTCTAATTTAAAATTCATAAAATTTCTAATAATTGAAGAAATAGAAATTATAAAGAAGTACTGAATTTTATTTGGTTTTTGTTTAAACTCTATAAATATTTCTTAATTAAAATATGCATGTATTTTTATTTTTTTTACATTTTCATTCTGTGAGCATTATTTAAAAAAAGGTTGCCTTGATTATTAGACTAGAGATGCACTCAAAAAGGTTGCACAACCCTAGTCTAATAATTAAGTAGTCCTTATTTAATTAAAAGAATTTCAGAATTATAAAGTTGCAAACAATTAAAAACTATCATTTTTTAAATCAAAATTTCGACACACAATTCATAAGGGTCTTTTAAATATAACAGAATTTTTATTCAAATTTTTAAATTGTCATAAAGATTAATGTGACATAACATCCTAAATATTATTTTTTTTTTCAGAAATTTCAAAGAAAACAAAACTCCAACATTTTTAATTAATACCACTTAGCTACTTAGTCTAAAATAATAACATTAATTCTAAAAATTGCTTAGAAACAAATATACCTTGTTTCCTTCTTTCAATGATTTTTCTAGAGGTCTAGCTTCACCCATGGCTTCTCTCATTTGAGGACGTAACACACTGTCTAAATTCAGCTTTTGAATATCATCTTGCATTTCTATTATAATAAGAATTCAAGATTTAGCTAAAAAATATTGTTCCAGAAAAAAGACTGAAAAATCATTTCAGGAACAAATATATTGTACAAATTTCAAATTGTGCTACAGTTTAGTTTAATTTTTTGAGAGACATTGAACTGTTCAATTCATCAGAAGCAACCTACATAGTGTTACTTGCATTTGTAGATGTTTTGTTTAATTTGTGTACTAATTGTCTGTGTGTTCCCATTTTGAGATAACACATTAAGTTAGTAGATACTTCTGGTTCTGGTTACAACTGGTTCATTGGATTTTAAAATAGTTTTCAATATTTTTTTTTTCCTGTGCAGCAAAATTTGATAAAAATTTTTAAACATACAGCCTATTAGCAACTGTAAATACTGAGTAAAGAGAATCATGTGAACTCTAAGTTGTTTAAAGTATAGTGGTTGCTTATAAACTGTAAAAGTTTAGAAAGAAAAAGTTTTAAATTTTTAGTGGCTTATAATATTTTTGGAATCAGAGATGCCAATCCAGACACTGCATTGGAGAAGATTAAAACAAACTGCTGCATTTTCACTGCAGTAGGATGAGCAGTTCACATACGACCTGTCAAATAAGAATAAAAACAGGATGAGTTATTGTTTAATTTGTTCTGTATGTGTTTATCATTATTTGGAAGCAAGACTATCTTTTATTCACTTATTCTGATTTATGGAAAGATAGAACAATCCATATTCTACTGATAGTTTTGAATTTAAATGGCTCAATACTACATTTCTGATATTTGATTAAAAAAAGCAATTTATATCCTTAAGCAACATTTTAAGTTATTAACCAACATTAGAGTTTGGCTATTGGAGAAGGAGTATACACTCTTCAGAACAATTTCATGACGACTGATGTTGTTTTTTACAGGTTTATTGATTTTTTAACCTTTTATCGTTGATAAATCTTTCATAAATTTCTGAAAAAAATCGATGGGACGTTTTTCAGTAGCCTAATATTCTTATGCATATAGAAAAAGAAATGAAAACTGTAAATTTTTTATTTAGAATAAATATATAAAATGTGACTGATGTTATATAAAGAGAACATGGAGTAAAACATCATAATTTTATTTAAAAATTTTCCTTCTTCTATATGTAATAATTGGATTTTTTTTCAATTTATTAATAAAAATATTGTAAATTAACAGGAAATAATGAAATTAGATATGAAATGCCATATAGAAAATGGTAATTAGAAAAAAAGCTCTTGTGACTAATGTTACAAATACAAACTAGATTAAAATTTTAATACACTTTTTATTATTATTATAAATACTTAAAAATTACAATTATTGATTACATATCTAAAATAATAAAAAAAAATTATAAAATTTTTAAATTTAGAGATGCTATTAAATGGTTACTGTTTAGTTATATTGTCTTTTGATATCATGGAGTTGCTCCTCAGCAAATAAAACAATTGGCGAAAAATTTGAATACCTCACTATTTTACCATTTTTTTATCATTATGTTTTAACTGCAGTAACTAATTTAATTAGAAAAATAAAAACGAAGCGTTTACTCCCTAGTTTAATCTCCATGATAATTATTTAGAAGTCTCCAATTCATATAAAATTTCAAAAATCATATTCTAATATTTCATTTTTGATTCAGTGTAAATTTTTAACTTGGTTTTTAGAAATTATAGAATTACAAAAAAAAAAAAAAAAAAAAAAAAAAAAAAAAAAAAAAAAGCAGAAGGATCGATCATTACCTTCTTCAGCGGATACCGGGAAAATAATCGACAAAATCATAGGATAAAATATTTTTGGCCAGAGAATAGCAAAACAAAGCACAACTACAGCTAAAACAGTCAAATTCCTCTTAGAGTTAATATCCATATCTAATTGAAAATGATATTAATATTGATTTCAACACAAGTAGCTAACAAATTGATAGATTGTTTATTTATTTATGGATGATTGATGATGAAATGGATGATTGATTAAAAAAATCATGAAATATTCCCCAATCAATCCAATCGCAATCTCAACAAGAAAAGGATTATTCACACTGAAAGAATATTCGCGTTTGCGCAAATGACATTTATTTGACGATCACATATTACTTTTAGTGAGAATATTCTTTTAATAACTCTGTAGAATAAGATTACTAGTTTAAGCTTGAATCAAGCAAATATAGGTAGCTGTAAGCATACAGCAAGCAAAAGTAAACAAACAAATAGCACGTTTTTTCAATTTTTGCAATTCAATCATTTATATTTCTAGATGCTATAATTAAAGTTCGTTTTGATTGCGCTATTCGTTTACGTGATTTTTTGCTTGTTTTTTAATTTTATGATATTTAAGAAAGTAAATATTTCAACCACTAAAAATTAGCGTAGATTTATTCCCTGAAATCTTAATTGCTGTAGCACATGCATTTATATTAAGTTTCTCTTGCTTAATGTTGATGGCTGTTATTTTGTGAAAATATCTATTTTATTCAGTGCACATTATAAGTATATTGGTAAGTTGTTTTCTAATATTAACATTTCCTCCAATTTTTACCGGCATAACTAACTGCAATGAAACACGGGGAATTCGTTTTTCATTTAAAACAAGGTTGTCGGCTTTTATTGGGTGGATTAAAATAGTTTTTATAATTGTATTTAGTTATAATTTAATATATTTTAATTGCAGTCAAACCTCAAAATGTAAGAGTAAAATTCGAAACATCTAACGAAAAATCACATGCTATCAAAAATGAAAAAAGGAGGATATCACCGTATCATTACCCGTTCACGCTATCTAGAATGGCCTAAGAGCCATAAGGTTTTTTAACTTGCTAAGAAATAAAAGAAAAACTTGTAACTTGCCCTGAGGTTGACTACGACCCCCCCCCCCCCCCCCGAGTTTGCTCACTTTTGTGATTTATTTTTAGTTTCTTGCTGGTACCAAAATAAAAGTTTTCCAACAAGAGCTTATACTTATCAATTATATTTTCTTTGTTGCCAATTCGTTAATTGTGTGACACTGACACTTGGCTTCCTGTTTTGTTTCTTTTCTTAATGATCAATGTATAAGAGATGAGTACTAGTATTTTGTATTATTCATTTAAAGTGCTGAACCTGGAGGAATATATCGTTAAAAGGCTTTTATTTCATCAGCAAGGATCTTTAGGTAGAAAAATGAGAAATATGTTAGTATAACAAGAGTTGAGTATCGATTACAACTGTAATTAATTATAATTACTGCTTTATAAGCAATCTTTTTTAATTGTGATTACAAGTTATCATGATTTCTGATTAAATCAGATTCAGACTAATATTTAATTAAATAAATTTTTGGATCGCAAAAATGAATTACTTAAAATCATGATTACACATTTATCATTTTGATTTTTCAAAATTATAAATGTGTAATGTGTACAACTGTAATTGTAATTACGTAGCTAATTATGGTAATCAATTGTTTGTAATCATGATTACATGTAATCAAAATATATGATAACTGGTAATCTAAATAAACGATTGCAAGACAATTGTATACCAATATATAATTATATTTTACAGTACGGATTGTATAATGTATTGTTTAATGGTATATTTTGTAGATATATATTTTCCTAATGCCTCCTATGTAGACCACTGTGTAGAAACAGACCACAGTGAATAACTTGATCTAATGATCAGATCTTCGCATTCATACTCATACGCGTTATACTCATGGTTTGAGGGGATGACCTGAAATATACCAATTAATTAGTGCAGTCGATATTTTAAGCTTTGAAATCAGATACAAAAATGTACTTTCTCTGATTAAACATGCTTTTCTTTTGATGGATTCGGATTTCTGACCCCCAAAGTATAGGCAGCCGCAGTCCGGGTAATATGGTCCCCATAATTTGGTCAGGAAAGCAATCTAAAGTTTGAACTCCTTAATGTAAATTTTACTATTCGCGTATTACACCATATCTCAAGAACTTTTTAAGCAAATTTAAAAATTTTGCAATAAATTATTAAATTTTTTTATCGTAAGATAATTTATGCAAAAATTAAATTTTAGTAAATATTTATTATTTTATTTAATAATAGTCATAAAAATTTTGAATTACAACTTTTTACCTCATTTTAAAGAATGCAATTTTGCATGGCAAAATCCAAAATTAGAGTAAAATATGTCAAATAATTTACGAGAAATCGAATTTTAAAGAAGCCGTTCACAGATATCATTTGGCAAATTTCACTCAAATTTTGTATATTGTCATTTAAAATTGCATTCTTTAAAATTATATAAAAAGTTGCATACCTTACAATTCAAAAAATGTTTGACTATTATAAGATAAAATAGTGGAAAATCATAAATATTTACTAAAACTTATTCTTTGCATTGAATTATCTTTGATTAAAAATTTTTTTAATTGTGTGCAAAAATGCTTAAAAAGTTCTTGAGATATGGGGAAATACGCAAAAAGTCAAATTAAATATGTATCACTCTCTTGATCAGCTCTAATTAATTATCATATTTGAAGTCACCCCCTCGAACCAAAAAAGATTGAGTCTGAGTTTGTGAAGATCAGATTATTAGATCAAAAGTTATTCAGGGTGGTCCATTTTTTTGGCGTACTGTACATAGATTTTAGTAGAATATATATCTATCAGTGTTTTCATCTCAGAAAAAAAATGGGTGAGAATTTCTCACCCTTTCTCAAAAACAGGGTGAGATTTTAAAAAGGTAAGAAAGATTTCAAAAATTAAAAAAAAAAAAAAAAAAAAAAACGCCAAGAGACTTGAAAAAAAAAATCATTTCTTTAATTATAATGCACATCTTCTAATTCTTAAAGCATTGAATATTTTTGCTGCATCATATGGAAAATGTTCTACATCTACTTTTTCATCAGCTATTCTCATTAGGTTGCTCAAATGCATATTTGTTTCGTTTTGATCGATTCTACTCACATTTTGTTTCATTTGTCCGTTTCGGAGTAGAGGATACTGGCTTTACAAAGTATTTGTCCATCTTTCATTAACGAGCAAAAAATTTGAACATCTTACATGAAGAAACCTTACCTACGGTAAACACGTGGTTGCAGAGAAATGCGTTCTGAAAGAGGTTCCGTGGTTCGGAAGGATGGTGTTCTGTTGTTCTTAAACGTTCTGAACAATACTGGTAAATAGGGAAGCTAGATAATGGGGCAGATGTTGAAAATAATAAAAGATCCAGGAAGAAAAGTGATACCGATTTTATTCTAAATGGCGCAAATGAGAAATTTTTTTCAAAATGCGAGAAATTCGCAAATTTTGAAATTGGTTTAGAGAATGCGCGAATTTCTCGCGGTAATAATTTTTTAATGCGAGAAAATAAAAAAATATGCGAGATTCTCACGTTCTCGTGCTGTAGTGAAAACACTGATCTATGTACATTATATACATGTCCAATCTATGCATGTTCAGTGCACAAAAAAATAAACAAACCACTCGAAATAGTTTTTTGGTAGCTTTCCTCTTACTTATCTTTAGGACGATCTTTTCAAGTATTACTATGATTTTAATTTTAGTATTTTAATTAAACTAAATTGTAATTTTTGATATTGGAAATTTTGCAGATCCCTGGCAACTAATAAGTAAAATTAGTTATAACTTTAGTGCAACCATTTTGTAATTAACAAACTATTCTATTATTTTATTACCTTAATATTATTTATCAGCTATATATTATTTATTAAAATATTTATAAGTTATCTAAATTGTTGCCTTGTGCAAATAATATTATGAACCAATAATATTACCAACAAATAATATTAGTTTTTAACTTTAGTTCAAGCACTTGGAAATTTTATAATTTACAAACTACTCCAACATTTAATAAAAATAACAAATATTGTATGAATGTTTTTAAGTTCTATACAAATCAGTGAAACTAAATGTTAGATTTTAAATATGTCCTCTTATTACAATATTTTATTTTATTTATTAATTTTTATCTTAAATATTAATATAAACCATAATGTCGAAGGAAAGACACGCAAACTTATTTTGCTAAGGATGAAACAAGCAATCTTAAATCAATTTTTATAGATACTACTATCGATATATACAAATAAAGGGGTCATTAAAGAAGTTTTTAAACGAAAGTTTAATAATTACAATCAGTTTAAAAAGTACATCTAAATTAGTGTTGTTTTATCAAATGACTATTTCTTTCTTTTTTTTTTACAGGTTCTAAAAACTTATGCAGATAGACAAAAATTCTTTTAATATTTAGAGCTTTAAAGATACTTTCGAAAGATGAAAAGAAAGGCTGAAGAAATCAAAAATGGTCTTAAAGTGAGTGATATAGCAGTCAACTGCAAATCTTTTATTTGTTGAATGCCTTATATGCTTACTATGCTTTTGAAATCCTTTTAAGGAAATAAGGATACTTATTTTGTTTAAAATTTAAATTTTTAAATGTTTAAAAGCATACTGAATTATAAAAATAACACCTTGTTTTGCTTATGTTTATTATTTTTTGGTTGTATTTTTTCTAAAAATCAAATAATCAGAAGTTATCCGATATGCTTCATTTTCTCTCTAATTTCTAATTTTCTGCTAATATATGTACATATATAGTGGAGCCTTGCTTTTACCTTTTTTCATCTGACTAGCATTAAAAATGCACAAAGAGGGAAAATGTAAATTTGGTATTAAAATATGAGCATATTTTTCAATGATTGACACTTACTAGCTGAACTATTAGAAAAAATTTGTATTCTTTACTTGTTTTTTTTTTTTTTTTTCTTGTATTTACCTTAATATATACAATTTCAACTACATATAATAAAAAGAAATGAATGAAAAAACTTGAAAAAGTTTGCAGGAGAACATAAAATCCTGGATAATTGAACATTATCTGTATTGGCAATTTTCATAGACCAGCAGAAATGATATAGGAAGCAGGATAATGAACAATGTAAAAACAGGGTTCCACTGTATATATACATATATTCTTTTTCATATTTGCTTGTGTATTTTATGACAAAAAATAATGTGTATTTTTGATGTCAACAAAGGAATGTTTTTCAGTTTATTTTTGGGAAATTCGAAGAATAAAATAGTGTGAGGGCACAGATTAGAAACGATCAATCAATGAGAAATTAACGGTCAATGAATAGTGGACCATAGCATCATATCAGATCCGATAGAGGAAACCTATTGAAAAGGCATTGCCTTCTTGTAGGGTTAGGGTTGGCAAGTTTCTGCTGAGGTGGTTAAAATCACTGGTAGAAACTGGTTAAAACTGGCAGAAATTCAGAAAATGACATAATATACTGAGATTGACATACAATGGATAATTCATAGAAAAAACAATTAAATGTTAAACAAAGTACAATTTATTTACAAAATTGTCCCAATTCAAAATCAAATATTACATTGTTTACACTCTGCAGTAATCTATAGCAAAAGACAAATTTTTATGCAGTTTCTAAACCTAGACAATTTCTTAATTTGCTATGCACGAATGAGAAATTTAAGAAGATTCTCTCAAGTTCAGCAGAACTAGCAGGCATTGCCTTTAAGGAACAAGAAAGATTTGTGAAACTTTCCTCTATTGCATATTTTTTAAAACTGGACCACCATGTAGCAGTTGGGGAAGTTGTCAAAACTTGACTGGAAAAATAAGTTTCAGGAAATGGGGCCGATTTGTTTTGCAAAGGTAATATATATTTATATATTTACATTATTAAAGGTTATTCTTTTATATATAGACAATAATATATATTTACAAACAATGAATTAAAAAGTTTGTTACAGTTACATGGAGTTACATTTTTCAGTTTACTTAAACAAAATGTCATTAAGCAATTACTAAAACTAATATAGATGCTTTTTTAGTTTCTGCCAGTTTTTTATGGGTTATAACCAGTTTCTGCCACTGGCCTGGCAAAAACTAGTTTCTGCCGGCAAAAAGCCAACCCTGTGTATGGTGCAGTGCATTTGAAGAAAAAAAGCTGTCAAATATTGGGGTAAATTTCTTAAGTTGTTGGGAAAATATTACTGTAAATTCACGAAGATGTGCCTACTCATTTCTGAATAAAAACCTAAAATTTTGGTATGTACGACATATACAATAGTACGGCCCCCATTTTATCTTTTGCAGCAATCTTTTTTTATACTTTAGAATCAATAATAATCTAAAGAATATAACAATAGCATGACTGACTCTCTCCCTCTCATTCAAAGAAGCCACTGTGGCTGGCCCCTTCTGCAATCTCCCTGGTACTAGCAGTCTCTTATGAGGATAAATGGAAGTATGATTCCCCCTTTCACTTTCTTTTGTTGCTAGTGTGAAGGAAAAAAAGTGAAAGAGAAATATGCAAGTCCTTTTCTAAAAGGGATGAGTGAGGTGAAATGCTTACTTGATCTATTTTTAAGGTCAACTTTATTATTTTAGAACTGTGCAATTTCGAAATTTAAGGATGTTCGAGCAAAATGATGCTAACATCATTAGCATGTAGATAAAAGGAGAATATGTGAACTACTAATTTTAGATTTTAAAGAGTCGGCTTTTCCCAGTTTATTATTTTTTTGCAAATTTAAAAAAATACGGTTTTAAATTTGTTCTATATGTGAAGTTTCTTTTAACATTATTTAGCTGTTTGATCATTTGATTTATTTCTAGCTGGTGATAGAATCAGCTGGATTGCTTTGATTTATTTCTAGCTGGTAATTGATTCTAAAATAAGTTATTTATAAAAGATACAATGCATTCGCGATTATTTTATTCTTCAATTTTACACTTCAAGGGTTATTAGCCATTTATCGTATAATATTTTTAAACTTTTAAAATTAGTAATTAGAAACAGGGTGCAATCATGAGTATTCTGAATAATACAATTTTGCCCAAAACAAGTTTTTATTTATTTATTTATTATTAATTTTTTAAAAATCATTTTAAGGATATTTATGTGTTTTTTATTTGATTTAAAAATATTTAAGTATATTTCAAATCAATTTGCAATTAAAAGATATGATGCAATTGAAATTGCTCTATTTTGCTCTAAGTAAGGTTCTTTGCATTAATTTATTGTATATTAATAGCTTATTTAAATTATCTTTAGGTGCTTACATAAAATTAGGATATTTTTAATTAGTATTTATTGACTTAATGTGTTTCCAAATGTTTTACATTTATATTGCTCACAATTGAACACAGTACAATTTGAAAAGTTATTATTGCAATTTTGCAATAATAAATTTGTGTGAAATTTTAAAAAAATTATTGAAATGCATCATTTCTGATTTAAAATACGATCATAAATGGCTATCGTATATTTTCCTAATTTTTTTACTTTTTTTTAGCCATTTAGTTATTCATTTTATTTTATATTTTGTTATTTGTAACAGATGTCTTAACTCTGCAATGGTGCATGCAGTAAAATTACGTTCAATGTATTCAATGATGCGATCTTTCTGCTGCAGAACTTTTCCTTTTTAATAAAATTTTACTGTTGTGGCATATATCCCAAGGTGCAGTTTCTTCGTGAAATTATGGTATTTATTTATGAAATAAAGAATTTTCTTAAGTACCATTATAATGAAAAAGGTTTCATTGTAATAGAAATGTAAGGTAAAATGAGATAAGAAGGAAGTATTCATTCCTCATATTTTTTATTTATTTATTTATTTTTTTTTTTTGTACTTTCTGCATTCTAATTGTATTTTACTTGTATAATTTTTATTCAATGACAAAACTTAACCGTTAACGAATATTTATTTTGTAAACAGAACAAAAAGAAACTGAAACGTACAACCATGGAAAATGAAGATGAAGAAATTCATAAAGCAGAATCCTTGGATATTCAGGTTTGCAATCGATTCAATATTTGTCACTTTTTTAATAGAAATCGTAGATATTTTGATATATAGATTTTATGTTTGTACAAAACGTTCTCTGAACATATTATTTAGCTTTTCAATTTTCAGAAAGAAATGCTACTATTTTTTATTTTTGTTGAACCTCTTTAATACGTAACTGAAAACATTTAACCGATCATTTACTTTATAAAAAGTGTTTCTACAGTGTCAACAAACAGGCATTAGTCTGAACTTTTATTTAGTATTTATTAAAAAAAATATTATAATACTGAGGTAAGAGCTCAACTATCCAGAAAGGGTGAATTCTGATTATACAAAGTTTTCGGTTACTTAAGTGCAGAAATTCTGAATTTTTTATATTACCTTATTTCTCAGGAGGAGAAAATGCAAGACCCTAATAATTACAAAAAATTATTGCAATCAGTACCATTAGAGTAATATGGATAAGGGAAGAAATAGCTATAATAAACATTCTTAAAAATTATTCAACATAAATAAGTAATTATTAAAAATTTGAAATTGTTAATTTGAAAAAAATGCTAGAGAAAAACTTACTTAATTGACGCCTATTTTTATTATTTAATGCTAAAATTCTCTGTGTTTCTATCGCTGCAAAAAAATCCTTTTTTTTTCTTTTTCAAGATCTTGGTTTTAGGAAAATAATAGGATAAAGGGAAGTAAAACTATATAAGTTATCTATAAAAATAGAACTGAAATCGCAAATTAAAAAAAAAAAAGCGAGAGGAAAAGAAGCATTTATAATTTTTAAAACGAAACTTTAAAGCTGAAAAGCTCAATTTTCCATAATGCCTTTTTTTTTTATTTATTTTTCATATGAATTCATTAATTTTTGAACTTTATTCAGTAAATAACATGCTTTTAAATTTGTCTTCATCTTTTCCTAGATATATTAAATAATTAACAAAGTATTTAGCTTGAGGTTTACTACAAAGTTCTTCAAATTTAAATATATCAAATTTATTTCTTTGTAACATTCATTTCTTTCATAAGGCTTACTTTTAAAGAAAGAGCTTTAAATCCTTGTATGACAAAGAAGACCACTTCAATTGTTTTAGAAAGAGCATTTTTTTTTTTTAAATTGCCTATTTTCTAAACTTTGCCTATTGCTTATTTTTTAAAACATTCACTTTTTATTTATTGTGCGTCAGTTTCAATTGTTAAGGATTAACAGTGAATGTTCAGTTCTTTCCATTTGACCTTATTTCAAAAGTAGTAAAATTTAAATAAATGTATAGATATTTTTATGCTAATGACAATTTGTTTTATTTTATGTATTTAATTTATTTTTGCAAATCAAAATTAATAATAATTATCTGTTAAGTTACAAGTGCCTTTATAACTTCTCTTAGCAAGTTATTCTCCCCCCCCCCCCCACTGTGCCTCTTGCATTTGTGACTGTGACAGATAAGGCAGAGATAAAATAAGATTTAAACTAAAAACATTCTAAATAATCTAGGTGAATATCAAGGGAATATACCTTAATTAAGGTAAATTTTAAAGTAATTTTAAATTTTTTTAATAGTGGTTAAAATTTAATTCATTAGAATTACTTTAATACTCAAACCTTCAAGCATAAGATAAGATAAACTCTAGATTTTAAATATATTTGCCATGCTTTTATTAGGTTTTAAAGTCAAGTCATTAATTTATTTTCATGAAATTTCAGACTATTCGAGAAGGCATGCTTCTATTGGGAAGTATTATTGAAATTAGGTCCAATTGTCTTTTGATGTCTATACCTGGTTGTCTAGTGGGCACTATTCCTGTGACAAATATTAGTAATAGGTATACAGAAGTTTTAAAAGAGTTCTCTGAAAGTGGAACAACTGAAGAAGTAAGACTTAATTTATGCAATTTTTATATCAATTTGCTATGTCTGTTACATAATTGACTCGTTAATGACTAATTTACAATTTTTCAATGATTTTGCATTATAATATTAAATGTTATTAAATAAATTTAAAAAATTGCTAAGTAATTCAACCTGTGTTTCATTTGAAAAGTGTGTATAACTTTAAAACTCAATGCAAAAAGTTGCAAAATCATTAAGTAAAATTCAAGGGTATATAGTAGAATTCCAGAAAAAACTGCTCTTACAATTTTATTTACTAAAATGTTTGTGTATAAAAAGAGTAAGTAAATAAATAATAAACTCAACTCATGCTTTTCTACTGCATTATTATGAAAAACTATTTTTAATTAATGTAAATGAAAATAACACTTAAAAGTGCTTATCAAATATGTGTTCAAAAAATAATTCTTGTGAGTGTGTGATGCATTTTGAACTTCAATTGGTTAATCATTTGCTTAAGTGTGTGATTAACGAGCTTTATAATTTAAGTCCGGAAGAAAGATACTAACAACGTTAAATATTTTTTTTAATTTCTTTAATCAATATGCAGTTTGGTTAGACACTTTAAGATCATCATAAAATTAAAGTATTGAACCTAATTATAAAATATGTTCTGAAATTTTATAATCATCTAAAAACTAACCACCAGAAATATGTATACTTTATTTGGAATATCTTATCCAATATTTTTCACTTAATCACTAAAGTTTGTTTGCTCATCGCAATGAAAGAAAAAGTCTACTGTTGTTCAAAGTGAATTAAAAGATTTATTTTGACCTCTTTTTAAGATTAAGATTCTTAAAAAGGGGTCTTCTCTCTTAAACAGGGTTGCCACTCTACATGGAGAACAGGGAAAACCTGGAAAATACAGGGAATTTAAAAATCACCTAAAATAACAGGGAAAATGCAGGGAATTTTGATTTTTTCCTTGCAAACTGGGAAAATACAGGGAATTTTGTTTCTTATTTTTGTCTTTTAAAAAATGGTACCCACTCAAAGCGTAATCTATGGGATATTTAGCCATGATATTTCAGCTATACTAAACTATTTCACTTACTATAACATTATTTAAATATGTTCAGCTGTTTTCCCACCAATTAAAACTAATAAATATAGTTAGCCCTATATAGCTCACAAAAGAGCACAGTAATTGTTGTTTCCTTTTAATATATTGTGTATAATAGTACAGGGAAAACACAGGGAATTTTTTTTTCCAGATTTGAGTGGCAACCCTGTTAAAGATTTATTTTGATTGTTCCATAGAAAAAAAAATTTTTTTTTCTTTTTAAGAGAGATCATTAATTTTCACTCATGATGACTCAATAATTTTCAGTAAATACAGTGGAACGTCACGTATCCGGAATCGGTGGGACTTCCCGAAGTCCGGATAATAGATTTTTCCGTATAATACACCCCTAAGATAAACAAAGCTTAAAATGATCTAATAAACGATCTGAATCTAAGAAGCAAAAAATAAATAAACGTTATTTTTTGGGCAATAATGTTTTAGTATTTGAATGTGATATTTAATCAATCGAAAACGAAATATTAGAAAAAAAATAATTAGTGCTTAAAATTTAGAAAACGAAAAAAAATTGACAGTAGTAATGAAAATATTAATTTGCTCTATCCGCCATTTTGAACTAGAACGATTCAAGGAAGAAACGGGATTCCCCGTCATTCATTAAGGTGGGGGAGAAAAATCCATTCCTTCCTTATTTGTGTAGAGAAAATATGTGTAAAGAGATCATTCAAGTTGAGGGCGGGGAAGTTATCAATCAAGCGTTAGGGCGCGGCATGCTGATGGAGTTATCTTTATTTTTTCTTGTGGGACTGAAAGAATCACGTTAGTGGTTGTCAAAACAACGTTAAGGAAGGGCATATTAATTTCGCCTGGTTAAGAGGGGGAGGATTGTTATCACTTGACAAGTGGAAAAGAAATCTTTTAAAGAAAATACACAGCTATCCTTTACTAAATGAGGTGAATAAAAGAATTGCATCGGAATTCTAAAACGGCCGAAATATGTCTGTTCTTTATTCATTAATAATGTTTAAATATTACTATGCTTTATTTAATCGTTTAATAAATAATCTGGCGCAATATTACACCTCGAGACATAATTGACCACACTAACTTAGAAAAAATACAGAAAACCATCGTACTTATTGAAAACAACAATCGACGTCACGATTATCGACACGCCAAACTGTTATTTCTTCTTGTTTTTTTATTTAAACTTTAATACATAATTTGTCAATTTATCGTGGTCGTCGGGAAAATCAACTAACCATTAGCATTATAGAAAATTGATTATTTATCAAAATTACGCCAAATACGCAGTTATAAAATGCATTAAAGAAAAGGGAATTACTGACTCAACCATCTAAGGAAAAAAAACTTCTGATTTTTAAAATAAGCATAGTATAAGTCCATAACACATCACGTAAATAAATCGCAACTAATCATTTAAAAAGCTTTAAAATGACAACAAAAAAAATTAAATTAATGTTACAAGAAACCAGAAAAAAAATTGCTTTTCTCAACGATTTAAATCAAACAAAATATTAAAAAAATAATGCTTACGTAAAATAAAGATCAGTTATTTACCTTACATAGAAATCAAAAACTCCTAATAAAAAATGCGTAGGCACTATAAATATTTTATTTTTTAAACATATCCTTTAAAGAAAGCTGTTTCATTTTCGGTTTCTTATTGAGCAATTTTTCCTTAATCCTATGAAGGGACATGATTTCTTGTTCAGAAATATAGTCTCTTTGTTCCAGTCCTTTAATGGCAATATCTAAATGATTAACTAAATCGTCAGTTGAAATCCTCTCTTCTGCTATTTCTTCTTTCACTTTTACCAATTGTAAACAATTTGCATTTGTGTGTACCTGAAGCATTTGCACACGCCATAATTGTCATTCTTACTTTACAGTCCTTAACACCGGTTGGATTCTTTTCCTCAGCTGCGGCTAAAGTCTTTCGGGGTGCATACCGCCAAAACAGTCCAGTCTCATCGGCATTATATACTTGTTCTGGTGACAAGTCTTCATTTTTAATTAATTCTTCAAAATCTTCTATAAATTTTTCAGCAGCTTCGGTGTCAGCTTCCGCACGATCTCCGCAAATAGATAGCTGGCGCATACCATGTCTTTTTTTAAAGGCTTTCAACCATCCAGTGCTGTAGCTGCACTCCTCTTGAATGGCCATATCCTCATGAAAAATCTTTGCTTGAGCCATTAACATTGGTCCCGTTAACGGTACGCCTTCACTACGGCGTTGTCGTACCCACTCAATCATAACTCTATCGTGATCCTCGTGTTTAGCATTTCGTATATATTTTCGATACTTCATTGCAAGAGGTGTGTCTGAGTTTGAAAAATAGTCAAAAAGTTTCTCTTTCTGTTTTTTTATATCGTACACAGTAGACTTTCCTACTTTATATTCGTCGCACAACTTAGATACTGAAGTGCCCATGTCCAATTTTCTCAGTAACTCTACTTTTTCTTTAATTGATAAAGAAACATTTTTTCTTTTCTTCGACGGACGTGAAGACATCGTAAGAAAAATAAAAGGTAATAAACAAAAATAACTTTAAAAAAAACTTAACACGAATAACAGTAACTCAATTAAAACTTAATAAAAATTACGCAGTTAAAAACTTAAAAAAACAATAACTTGTCAAAAAACTTAATAAAAATAATTAAAAGAAGCAAGCTGTCGATAATCACAAGTTCTTAACTCAGAAATGCTAGATCGGTAAAAACGAACAAATGTGACGTGTTAGATTGCTTTAAATACGAGATATTTGGCGAGAGAAATTAATTTCAGAGTATTTTGCAAGACTTATTTCGCCAAGGTATTCGCCTGTTCCTATAATGTATTTGCAGGTGCACTGCATGAAAAAAAGGAATAAATTTCGGAGAAATCTAATTTAGTTCTCGGTTTGGAATAAAAGGACTTTTGTTAGTCAAATTCATATTTCAGTGGCATGGGAGTCTTGAAATCTTTTTCATGTCAATGCTAAAGAAAGAATGTTACCCCCTTTTTTTTCCCCGCCTCCTAAATATTGAATGGACAATGTTTCTCAAGGACATACTCCCCCTCCACGTTTACCCTTTTCTACAGTAAAAAGGTTCCAGGAAATGCCTCATCTACTAGCCAGCTGCATAGGAAAGAAGGGGGGAGGGGACTCAGTTGTGCTCTATTGAAAACAAATTACCCTCTTTCCCTGCATTCCAGAAGAGGAGCGTCACTAATGGTCACTCCACGGACTTGGTGGTCTTTTCTGATTCCTTTTTTTTGGGGGGGGGAGGGAAAGATCAAGAGATGTTTGTTTATTTTGATTGTTAAAAAGTGTCCGGGAAATCGATCCTTCCGGGAAAGGGACGTCCGGATATGGGACGTTACACTGCATATCAAATATGTCTAATGTTAAATGTGAATTTTTTCTTTAAATTTCAATTTTAAGTATCAAATTTTCAGATACCTCTGCATAGTATGTTTAATCTAGGAGCCGTTTTGCCTTGTAAAGTTCTACAAATTATTCGCAATCCATCAAAGAAACCTACCATTATCTTATCAATAGATCCAGAAGCTGTCAATAGTGGTTTAAGAGCTTCTTCATTGTACGTGAAAATGGTATGTTAACTCCTGATTAAGAATTTATCTAATGTTTCCTTTACTTTTTCTCTTTTTAAAAATATTATTACCTATTTGCTATTTTTTATACTATGTGAGTTTATGAATGTATGTTGTTTTTAATTTACTGTAGAATACCAATTAATTGACTCTTCCAAATTTTTACAAAAGTACAATGTTAGAAGAGAGTCATTATACTGAAATGACAGCAAAAGTCTAATTAAGAGAGTGAATGAAATTAAAAAATAAAGTTTTTTTTAATAATTTATTTACCTTTAACTTAAAGTATGAAATATCAGTGCCACACATTTGAATAAGAATTAAAAGCTAGTTAGAAGCAGAGTTGGCCAAAAATGAAATCGATTACATTTTTTGATTACAGTAATCAATTACTTGTAATCATGATTACAATTTTCAAAAATTTTGATTACAGCTGTAATCATGATTACAATATTGATTACAGTAATCAATTACTTGTAATCGTGATTACAAAGTTTGATTACAGCTGTAATCATGATTACATAGTCGATTACAGTAATCAATTACTTGAAATCATGATTCCAAGTAATTGCGATTACAAGTAATCACAATAAAAACGATTATAATTAATTATGATTACAAGTAATCAAAATATATGATTACATGTAATCATGATTACATGTAATTTGATTACATGTAATTATGATTACATGTAATCTAATTACACGATTACAAGACTATTGTATTCTTATAAATGATTATATTTTACAGTAGATAGTAGAATGTATTTTATAATGATACATTTTGCACGTATTAACATGTACTGCATTTTGTACGTATTTGTATATGTACAAATGAATGTAACTGAAATGTATGTACATATGATTTTATCAAGTGCATATGTTCAGACATTTTAGTATCACACACATGTACATACACTTATATTGTAGGTATAAAATATATGTACGTATGTATATAGATAATAATTACGTATGTATGTGCAAACAATGTAGGCATGTACATTTATACACAATGAATATCTGAATTTTATGCAAATATTTGTGTATGTAAAATGTATATCTATGTTCATGTACGCATGTATATACAAGTACTTGTGTTTGTACGAATATACATACATTGTCTGTACAATGTATGTCCCATGCATGTATGTGCAATTTATTTATGAACAGTACAATATATGTATGCATCTACAATATAGGTATATCTGTAGGATGTACAATATATGTATGTATACATGTACATGATATGCATGTCCAGTGTATTTATGTACATTGAGCATGTACATAATATGTTCATGCTCAATGTAAGTATCCAAATATGCATAATACATTTGTGAACTATTGTACGTACATTGGGCGTATTTATATTTCACATATATTCATACATGCATTCGACATGCATAACGTTTGTACATACACACATTTGAGATGCATATATTGTACAGATGTATATACATATAGCGTACAGATGTATATACATATAGCGTACAGATGTATATTCATATAATGTACATATGATGAAATGAACATATAATGTTCATATAATGTACATATGTGTGTACATATACAGTAAGTATGTGCATAAATATATTGGGCATAATTCCTTCGTACAAATTTTACATGTGTACATGCATGCTATCCCTATCTATGCATATGGTGCAATGTATATATGTACAATGAATGTATCCACACATGTACAATACACGTATGTTCCATGTATGCATATCCATATGTACTATATATGCACGTACAATACATGAATGTATGTACATACATTGTACATGCGTACATACATTACCTGTATGCAGATGTACATTACATTTATGTCTAAATATGTGTGCAATGCAATAAATAAAATGCATGTAAGTTAACTTTTAATGACTCAAGCAAGTTAAATGACAAAATCAAACGATATTTAAATTTAGTTTTCAGCTTTAATTGTTCTATATCATTTTGAAATTCTCTGAATAAAAAATTATTTTCAGGTATTTTCATGAAATGTTTGACAATACAGATTTATTTTTTTTTATAACATAATGCATGATTCATCAAAATTTTTTAAATGGTAAGAAAAACGGTAAATTTTATGTGTGGAATTAATATTTAGAAATTCCAAATAAAATTATCGTTTGCTTTCTAAAAAATATGAGGTCGAGTTTCATATACCTTAGAATAATTTTAAAACAAATTTTAATAACTTTACTCATATAAATTTTTTTAATGTATGCACAATGTATGTGTATATTGTAATTACATATATTTAAATGTACGCACGTATTTGTACATTACTTGTAATTATGTACATGTATATGTTGTATGCACATGCATACATGGTGCATATAACTATTTTTTGTACATCCATGCATTACATGTGCATAAGTATTAACAAAGTATGTAGTTATACAAATACATACGTAAGTTGTACTTAAGTACATACTTTGCGTGCACATATATCGATGTACATATAAATATGCATGTATACATGTACGCATTTTATTTACACAATTAGTGCATATATTGTACCTTTAAATAACATTTTTACATATTGTACACAAATACGTACAATTTTATATACAAACGTACATTGTATATACGTGCTATTATCGTAAATTTATACAATATATGCACTTAAGTACATAAAAGCATGCAAACGCATAAACATTATTTTCATATACGTTCATACATACATTGTCTATGTATACAAAGATACAAAACATTGCCTTTTTGTACAAACTAACATACATGCGTACATGTATCATAAATGCATAATTATATGTACTAAGCATATGCGCATTGCATTAAGTATATTACAATATAATTATGAATATTGTACGTACAAACAACGTTTGTGCATACATTGTATGTATAGGAATCGCAAATTGTACGTTCATGCGTGCATACATTCTATGTACATAAAAATATGTAAACACATGAATACTTACATAAAAAATTTGACTATAGTATACAATCGTAATAACTTGTAATCGTATAGTTTGATTACAAGTAATCACAATTACATGTAATCATATATTTTGATTACTTGTAATCGTTTTTGTTGTGATTACTTGTAATCGCAATTACTTGTAATCATGATTACAAGTAATTGATTACAAGTAATTGATTACTGTAATCAAAATTGTAATCATGATTACAGCTGTAATCAAAATTTTTTGAAAGTTGTAATCACGATTACAAGTAATTGATTACTTGTAATCGTGATTACAAGTAATTGATTACATAGCTGTAATTATCTGTAATCAATTACAGTTGTAATCGATTACTGTAATCAACGGCCAACTCTGGTTAGAAGTAAATAAGAGGAATAAATTTAAGAAAAAAACCAAATATTAAGTAACCAGATAGTAAAAGATAGCTTTAGATATAGATAACTAAACTAATTAGATAGTCACAAATGATTTTAAATCTGAATTTAAATTCATCGAAGGAAATATCTGAATCAGTCATCGTCAGTCTCTCCTGATTATTTATTAACGCTTCTTCTTTCTGAACCCATTTTTAGTGTGTTTTCTGTCGATTCCACATGTATGTATGAATTGTAGAACCATCAATAATATGCTATTTTAGCTACTCTAGCTTATTTTCAACTGTATAAAATTATGTTTCGCATATCCCTGAGATCCAGATCAAGTTTAAAATCCTGCTTTTTCTGTTTTTCCACTCACCCATCATTCTTTTCGCCCTTTTCCCTCCACAGGTATAATTTTTTATGACTTTGAACCCTGCCTTTGTTGCAGCTAAGGTAAGGCCAAAAACTAGCAGCTCTCCCATGTTCTAGCACTATCTGTCACGTGGTCACATAAATGCATACTTGTATGATTCGTGAACCAGAGCAAGCTTTAAAAAATCTCATATACTTGAGTGATTTGAGGACCAGAGTATGTTTAAAAATATTGAACCCTCCGCTTTTTCTGTTTTTCCACCCATTCATTCTTTTTGCCCTTTTCCCTCCACAGGTGAACATTTTTTATGACTTTGCATCCTGCCTTTGTTGCTGCTCGGGTAAGGCTGAAAACAAGCAGCTCTCCCAAGTTACTTGCGCTATCTGTCAAATGGTCACATAAATGCAAACTTGAATGATTTGGTCACATGTAGCTTACGATAATTGTATTTTATTCATCATTAATCGCTTGTCCAAATTTGCTAGAATTAGGGGTATTGGATTAAGTTGACATGATTGTTTGATATAATGCAGTGGTATAAATCTATGGTGATTAAAGGTGGGTAGATTGATAGAATTGTGTAATTGCTGCTTCAGTTTACCTCATGAATTTTCAAAAATAGACATCTTTTTTTAAAAAAAAAAATTACTTCAAATCAGCTCCAATTTATATTTGCTGTGTCTGAAGATTAGTGTTTTCAAAGACAATTTCTAAATCTGCTTTATATGCATTTTCACTAAATTTTGGAAAAATTTCTTTAAATATTCATTTTTATTGCAAAGGTAGGGTAATTTATAATTTTAATTTATATTAATAGTAATAAATTTATTGTGTTAGGTTTAAGAAAGCTTATTATTGTAATAAACAGCTACAAATTCATAAAGTTGTTATTGTATATTGTAAAATTGCACCACTGAATCACACCAAAACTTTGGCAATCCCCTCACCTTATGTTGAGGATACAGTGAAGATTGATGAGATTAAATGATGGATAGATGAGTTGAGTGATTGAAATAAAATTATGAATAGATGAATACCAATGTTTTTGGGTGTAATGAAATGAATGATGTTATTTCTTATATTTATTATTTCGTTTGTTAAATTAATATCAAATTTTGAGACACAAATATTTGATGCATTATAACTTGAAATGATCTTTAACACCTTTTTTTTTACAATTTTACGTTTTTTTTTTAACTTTAGGTATTGTTCACTGCTGTAAAAAGTATCGAGGATCATGGCTATGTTATGGAAACAGGAATTAATGGTTTAACAGGATTTCTCTCATTTAAGAGCACTAATTCAAGTAAATTGTTGCATTTAGGTCAAGTAGTTCCTTCGTACATCAATAAATTGCCAAAACAGAAAAATACTGGAAATGTTATAACACTGACCCTTCTTAGCTATGAAGATACCTTTCCTGTGGTAAGTTGTGCTTTCTTTTATTCTTTCATTTCATGAATGCTTCTTACTCCTGGTCAACCAGAAATTCATAAGTTCTACAGAGTGAACTAAAGCGCTGTTAAATTTTTAAGTATTAATCCAATTATATCAACTTTTACTTAAAAACCTACAAAAAATAAAATTTTATATCATTAAATTGGGGGGGGGGGTTATAGTTAATAATAGCTTTTATTTTGTGATAAGAAATCAAAGTTTCCTGTTTTTTTAAACCATTATTTTTTTTATTTCAATCAATTCTAATAAATGGCTATGTGATGTCAACATTTTAAGTATACTCTACCCTTTGCAAAGAAATGTTTTCATGTTACCAGGCTCTGATTCTGAATGATTAAAGAAAAAGAGTACAAATTTTCTCTTGCATTTTAATTTTGTTTTCTAGAGACTATTTTTACTGAAAAAAGTTTTTTAGTAAAGCCTATATTTTTTAAAATTTTATAAAAAATACATGTTTTTTTTTATTTGATTTTTTGTACCAATGATATTTTGTTGCTCTCCTTTAGCTTTACGTTTATATAATTTTTACTTAATCCAGTTTTTTTAAACAGTTATTTTTTAATAAATCTTTATTTTTCTAAATTTTTACTTAGCAAACAGTCCAGAAACAACATAGCATTTTGGAACTGGTATATTTTCCAATGGTTTTATTAACTTGAAAGAGTTTTCTGCTTTAATTATTTCTTAAACACTTCAAAGAGAAGAAATTATAAGATTTACTACTGTTTTATCGCTATAAAAAAATAATTTCTTTATATTTATTGTAACTGAGAAACTATTTTGAGAGATCATTATCAAAGCCTTTCGAAGTGACATTATTTGTATCCGTATTGCACATTATTTCTATCTGTTTGACACAGTGAACAAAAAAATAGAAAGTAGAATTGACAATTTAGAAACAGAAATCAACAATTCTGAAAATAAAGTTTTATTCAGTTTTTTTCTATAAAATAGATCAAGGCAATTTGAAGGGATCCAAATTAAAATAAAACCAAGGTTCTGAAGAAAAATGTGCCTATTTCTCATTTTAATTTATACAATTAATGTTCGACTCCTAAATTCTTTGATCTTCTAAATTATAGTAGCAATTTTGATCTGATCTTTCCTGACAGTTGCCCTCAGGTGTCTTAAAGATAAAATTTCTTTTTGGAGATAATATAGATTTTCAGTCTAAGTTTCTTCCTGTATTACATTTTAATGCTTCTTATTTCATTGTTTTAGGTTTCAAACGAAGATGTTAAAATTTCATCTCTTTTGCCAGGTGCTCGTATTAGTGCTTATATTTCTGAGGTATGTTATTTTCCCCTGTATATCTGCTATCCTGATAAGCTTATAGGCAAAGCTTGCCAGTTTTATTGAGAAACTTATACCAAACTTGTATTTTAGAGTGTGACGGAAAGCACAAATTGTCAAAATCCTATTTACCTACAAAAACATCATGTTTATATAATTCAACATAATAAGAATAATTAAATTATTAAATAGTCTGCCTTATTGTACTGAAACAAGTCTAGCATTTTTGATCGAAGACTGTATATTATGTTGGGTATATAAGTTGACAATTGAGAAAAAAAATATATCAAAATTTATATTTTATTGTAAAATCTTTTAAAAAATGGGGAATTTCAAATTCTTTTGGATAGTTAGTGAAGGCTCTTTTTTTTGTGGAATTCTACAGATGTGAGTAGAAGTATGTATATATATATAGAATCCATTGCAGAGTTGATCTGTTTGACAACAATGCTAGCATTATTAAATCTGACACAAATCATGTTCTGGAATCTTTAAATTTGTAGCTTTATGACCTGTATTAAAGGTTTTCTGTGTGCTGTTTTTTGAAAATACTCTGGAATAAATTATCTTATCTTTTCTTATTCTTGAATTTTTTTTTCTTCCTGAAAGTAGTTTTAAATATTGTTTCTAAGAAAAAATTCTGCATTAAGAAAATATAATGAGAAAAAATGCAAAATTTTGTTTATAACTTATTAAAAATAGTTTTTGAAAGAAATAAATTAATGCAGAGTTATTCATTTCTATTGCATTGATATTTCAAGAGTAAAGAATGTATGAGTTGACCCCCAAATTTCATAAAATTTGGGGGGGTTTGAAAACTTAACTCATACACCACAATATAAGATACTTGAATTCTACCAGAATAGTTTGTCAAATTTAACTGACAGAGTAATAAATAACATTAACATTGCACTCAGAAAAGCATTTTAAAGATTAGTTATTGTTAAATTCTAATACTTGTAGTCAGAAAATATTACCGAAGATATTATTTTAATGTTTGAAGATATTATTTTCCACCACTTTTCTTTTAGGAGTGTTTATTCTAAAATCCCTTAAAATGTGATATTTTAAAGTGGTATTTGTTTTATTCTTAACAGCACTTGCTCAGGGGTTAGAGCTCTTAATTCCTAAGAAATTTACCGCATTCTAATCCCAGTGATGGTTGATCATGACCTGTCATCACTGGGATTTGAGCCTCCTCATGTTAGACTAATCAAGTTAATGCCACTTGCCAAATATCAGCAAGCCTGCTTGGGGAAAATTTTGATTTAAGAGGTTTAGGAAGCATAGCAACAATTTACAGTTAATTTCGCATTTTATCTTATCGTATTTTCTTTACTTATTAATGTTTTTTATGAACAACACTTTAAATTATGTTCAGAAAAAAATTAATAATGTGAAAAGTTCAGATAAATAATTCAAGAGTATTTTGAATTAAAGTAAAAGAATATAAGAAAGTTTAAAGCATACTATAAAACTACTAGTTTAAGGATTCCAGAACATCATCTGTGTCAGATTCTATAACTTTAACAGTGTTGTAAAATAGGTCCCACTCTGTGATGGATTCTACTTCTTTCTCATCTGCTGAGTCCCATGAAAAATAGTCTGCACTCTCATCCAAAGAATTCAAAGTTTCAATCTTTTTAAAAGATTATTAGAGAGAACAATATTTTATATGTTTTTATTTTAGAAATGGTATTTTTTTGGAGGGGTTTTAATGGTTGACTTATGAACTTATATTATATTAATGACTTAAGGTCTGCCAAAATCTTTAAAGAGTAATGTTAAACCTTGATGTTAAGTAGCTAAACAAAATATAGTAAAAGTTTTTTTTTGTTTCTGTTTTGTTCAAAAGTTTATTTATAATTTATTATCTATATATAATATTTTACCTACTGTTTTTCAGGTTTCTGAAACTTTTTTGTACATGAAATGCCTCAATTTTGAAGCTTGTGCAAGTGTTCTAACTGCTCGCAAGAGTCAGAAATCAATTAAAGAAGCTGTTGAAGTAAATTAATATTTTCCTACTAGTATATCTGCTATTTAATGTTGTGAACAAAGCTGAGTAATCTTATCTATTTTGTTGTAGCCATTTTTATCTTGCTAAATGCATTCCATTAAGTAGTGTAAGAAAAATTATTTCATCAAACACAAGTCAGCATGCTTGGTTTTTCGTTTCCAGCTACTTTGGGGTTGGCTGTTTTCTGAATCAGGTTTGAGTAGTGGAAGTTAGAACAAGTTACCAGTACTTTATGTCTTCAAAGGAACTAATATTATAATGTACTGGAGAAAAAAGAAGTTCTATTTACTTACTAATAAATAGTTTCCTTATTATAATTTTACCTAATTGTTTTTCCTATTAAAATGTAGCAAGAATTGCCTATAATTATAGAAGTACAGCTAAATCTGTTTGGCTCAATAGCGGTTTTTACTGGATATTACCTCATTTGAAATAGTAAATACTTTAAATCTTGAAATCTTTCTTAATGTTTAGTTACATAAACCTTAGATATCCAGGAATATTAACTTAATACCCAATTTTTGTGGAAAAAAATTTTAGTAGCATTTTTCGCAAAAATTTTTAGTTTATCATAATTTTCTGTGAGAAAATACGTTCAAAAGTAAAAATAAGAAAATAATGTTTTTGAAGGAATTATTTTCCCTAATAATAAACTATTAAGATACTTCTTTCTAGCTTTTTTAGGAAACAATACTTATTTATCATGACACTTACTATTTAAAATTAATACATGCATTTATTCCCATAATTTCCCTTTCTTCACAAACTCACTTTTATATATGGATTATCTAATTTCAAAGACTTGCCTTTCAGGGTTGGGTTTTTGCCGTCAAAAACTGGTTTTTGACATGACAGTGGTAAAAAACGTGTTTTTACCGGTAAAAACTGTCAAAAACCTACCGTTTCCTTTTATTTATGGCATATAGCGGACAATATATTATTTTCACATAATTGCCTTTATAAATTATTGTTGTAAATGATTGCTATTGATTTTGCAACTATATACACGTATTCTTATAGAAGGATATACATTCATACAGAAATATTGTAGTATACTTATTGAAAATAGTGATACTTACTTTTATCATTATAGCTTGATTTACAAAGGATTCAAAATTTTGCATTTCTTAATTGTTAGAAATAAACAAACAAACAAAAAAGCTTGGAACTATTAATAAATTCAGGAACTAAAATGAAGAATTTAAATTTGGCATTTCTTAAATATTAGAAATAAGCTAAACAAAACTTCTAACTACTAACAAACTCTATGTCAAGAAATACTGCTATTTTGTCAAGTTAAAAGCTTTTATTCAGTTGAAAAAGCACATTGAACAAAACTTAATTACAAACAAAATTATATGTTCAGTAGTCGGGGTCACTGTGCCGAAGCATACGATAGTAAGTGACTAATTTTGCACATTTTTCATTGCCCAGTCGATTTCTGAGTTTAGTATGGATGAGTCCAAAATTTGAGAATAATGAGGATTCGAAATCATTGAGGATAATGATAACAAAAGGTTAGTGCAATGTTGCAAGGAAACTCTAAAAGGATTTCCCAGTGTTTTTCATGTCTCATTTCTGTGTAAAATATTGAAAACAAAAATGATAAGAAAAGTTTATTTTATGAGGCTTTCTTTTTATGTGTACATGTGTTTCTCAAAGCAAGATTTTATGAATGAAAGTAATCAATCTTGGCATTCTTCAGTAATGTAATATGCCCAACAAAATGATGCTTGGAAATGTTGAAAATTTTGATTAGTATCCTAATATTTTACTTCAAATAGTATGTTTTGATATAATCATATTGGGAAAATGCAAGAATCTGTTCTTAAATATCTTTTAGCAACTTTGTTTTAAATTTTATTGCCAAAAAAATGAATTAATTTTAAATTATAAGCAGTTAAACTCAAATAAAAATACAGTTTTATCCAAACTATGGGTTTTTGACAGTTTTTGACAGAGGGGTTTTTGACATGACGGTAAAAATCATGGTAATAACCGGTAAAAACCGTCATGTGTCAAAAACTTGCCAACCGGAAGTTTTTTTTACATCTGCTCAAAGATGCTATTTTGTTCACATTGTAGGAAGTTTAGCACCCCTTACACCTTCCCTCTCCTTTAAAAGCAGAAAAAATTGTGTTTACCAAGAGAAGTGGGCTCCCTAAAAATTCAGTGTTATTTACACAATCCTAAGCAACATGGTGATATATATTGTCATGCCCTCATATATTGTCACGTCCTTTCATCTCAGTTGAATTGAAATATTTGGCCAAGTGGTTGGTTTCCAATATGCTTTGCATTTCAAACTTCTTTAAAACTCATAATTAAAAGGTAAGCCATATTAGAAAGCATATTACTGTTTATATGTTTATGTAAGCATAGTAAAGTAGAGCAATATAAGTTACATTCCACTGTTTTGAATACTATTCCACAATTTAATTTTTCTAAGCACTCAAAATAGATTAGACAAAAATAATTTTTAAAGAGTAGTTTACATTCTGTAGTAAATAAAATAAAAACATATGTTTCTGCTTATTAAAGAAATATATCACATATTAACTCACAATAGTGACTTTTCCCCTGAAGAAGTTTTAATTAGATTTTAAATTTGAAATGTGAGTAAACTTTCAAAATACATTTGTTAATTTAAATTTTTCAAAACAAGATATTGGCATTTAAATGTTTGAAATTTAATTTCGATTACATGCTATATATCTCTGTATAATTTTTCTCAGGGTTTGAAAAAACCCAACCCATCTGCCTGAGTTTTATTGAAAAAACCCGGGGGAAATTAGGTTTTATTGATTTAGTGCTCATAAACTTACTGTACAAATATTTTTATTTATTAAAGAGTGTTGTATAAGCTTCAAACTAGAAATAAATCCAAAAAGTTATTTTAATTTATTTATATGTATTTTATATTAAATTTAAATAACGCATTATCACTAATACATATTTGAATCTTCTTTATACATAACGTTTCACAATTTTTAACCCAAGCATTATAAAATATAAATGCAGTAATATAAAAGGAACAAGTTTATTAATCTTTTTGTTTTCACAAACATTTATTTACTATATTTATTAAAAAAATATATATATTAGGCATTATAAAATTATGATCAGTAAATACTTATAATCAGTAAAAACTAAAATTTCATCTGACTTTTGACTTTAATAAAAAACTGAAATAAATATTTAATGGTCTTCCATAGAATTTCTATTAATCTTCTATTACTCTTATTCCGTTTTAATAAATTATAATTGACAGTAAACGTTGTGGCATTTGTTACAAAATTTTTTCCTTGCATGATTAAAAGAAATGGTTTTAAGTACTAATATTTTCATTGCGACTTCTCCATAAAAACAAACAGTACACATTTTTATTTTTCCTAGGGAGCGCTGTAGACTAGTTGTGCAACTGTGTATGAAACACCAGGCATGCAAAGAAAACTTTTATACTTGTACAGTGTGCAAATTAAAAAACAGAGCACATTAATAACATTAAACACACTAAAATGCAATCTTAATGGTTCAAGGATCTAACCTCTAAAATGCTCATTATTTTAAATTACAAAATCAGAAACAAAATTGTACTTTCTCTGAGTAAACATACTTCCCCTTTTTTTTTCATAATGCTAAGATTTTTTGATAATTAAATTACGGTAATTGTCTAAATTTTGGAGCATGTTTAAGGTTATACTCTCAAACTATTAATATTGTACCTTAGTATTTGGAAATCTTATCTTAAGATCAAAAGTTATTAAACTGTTCTTTTTTGTGTTCTGTATTCAACTTTTGTTATATTTTGCATTTAAGTATATATCACACTTTTTCTTATTTTTTGTCTGACCATACTACTTGTCCAAATGGTACTGTAATTTTATTTCATACTTTATTCATGGATTTTAAGATTTAATTAATAATGAAAAATAATAAATTCTGAATAAAGTAATCTTTTAATAATAATAATAAGGAATTATTTTAAATGAAAGTTCAATGATGCAAAAAAAAAAATGATTTTGTTATTTTCCTATGTTTTTTCATGTTAATTTTAGCCTAGTGAAAAGTTTTAAGAAATCCCTAAAAATAGCCAAATTCTTGCTATTTCATTTTTAAGAATTTTAGATGTTTACTTACAAAATACAGATTTTATTAAATCTATTGCTTTCTCATTTAATTGTTGTATTTTCCCCCTCAGGTTTTTGGAACAGTACTGTATGTGCATCCAGTTACAAATGTATTGTATTTACATTTGGGTTCTTTGCCAACTCCTTCGACTTTTGATGCCTTTTTTACTGTTGAGAAGTATGACAAAATTAAAAATGCAAAATTTGTTTGTTTTCATCAACAAAAATTATTCTTCAAATTTGAAAAGAGCATGGGTTATGTAAAGGTAAATAACTTTGTTTTTAATGTTTATGGTAATATTTTCATAAGGTTTCAAGTATACGCTAATATTCATATTAGTATCTATTAAAATATTCACCTCAATTTCTTTAAGGATTTGAGGGAGAGGAACCTGAGCTTTCTCACTTTATAAAAAAGCTTTGGGGGGATCAAACTATCAGCATCTACACTTTAAAGATTTTATCAACTTTGCCAGTAGCTTCATGTAGTCTAGAGATATCATTTTCTGCACTAAAATGTTTATAAATTTATTTGAAAAGTGTAAAAAATGAAGCAAGATTGATCAGATAGGCCTGAACAAGATTGAACAAATAGGACTGATCGAGTTGAACAAATTGGCCTGACTTAATACCTATAAAAGCATTTCATTTACACAAGATGAAATGAAGTAACGAAACAAGACAAATATCAAGTTTTAAATCATGTCATAACTTATGAGATTACAGTTTATAGGTATATATTTAAAAAAGGCGACACTTTGAGTACCTTAAACATAAAGCAAAGCTTTAATTTTAAACTATAAATTCCCTTACTGCAACGAATTAAGCGACCCGACTTAAAAGATGAAAATGTTTCAAATGCTTTAAATATTGTTTTAAACAACAACAAAAAATTGCCAATTTGCTGGATTTTCCAATTTCTGAACCTTGCTGGATAGATTCATATTTACATGAACCTAAACAGTGCAGCGGGACAACTTCAAGTGTTTAAAAATTACATCACATTTTCATAGTTAGCATTAAGATCCCTCAAACAGGGTGAGAATCCTCGATTTTTTCGGGTTCCGCGTGTGATTTTTATCTGAATTTAGCTATTACAAAATCAAAATAAAACTGGTATTATGGAAATAAAATCTCATACAAAAAAATTATTAACTAAAACTTTCAAAATTATCAAATCTCTCTCATTTATCTCTAGGATTTGTGATGGAATTTTCACAGCTTGAGTAGATAAAAAAATAATTATTCAAATGCGCAATATGATAATCAAGGATCTTAATGATTGGCAAGTAAAAATATCCTACTTTTAAAACAAATCAAGATTTTTAAAAACTGCTAAAATTCGTAGCAATAATTGCCTATAAGTCATCAACAAAGCTGTGTGGATTAATGATGGAGTTGTTTTTAATCGAAGACAGCAAAAAAATAATTATTAAAATGTGTGGCTCAAAATTTGACAGTTAAATTATCTGTATTATTTCATTCTATTAGTTTATATTATATATGGTCTTAAAAATAGAAATTTTATAAAACTAATGGAAATCTGGCAAAAACTGTCGAAAAAGTGACATCGTGGATTTACAGAAGAATCTCTGCTAATCAAGTGCATCAAAAAGTGATTATTCAGATACACCATTCGAAATTTTTAAAACCTTATAAAAATCTGTAACTGTCAAAAAAGCAATCAATAAAAACAGATTTGCAATTGAATTGGTTTTAATCAATTGTATGAAAAAGTAGTTATTTTAATTCATGTAATGTAAAATCAAAAATGTAAAACCATCTGTAATATAATGTAAAACCATCGGGATATATTAAGCAAAAAGTGATCTGCATAATCTTTTTGATTTACAATAAAGTCCATTACATTGTAAACATTGGAATCAAGTGCATTACAAAGTAATTAATTGTTCAATTGCACCATTTTTTTAATAAAAATTATAAGAAAATACTTAAATACTTGAAAAATTATTTTAAGAGTGGATAAAAAAATTTAATCTAACTTCTGCATTAATTTAAAATTAATTTCTACTTTAATTTTTTGGATTTGCATCATAATAAATAAATTACTTTTTCTAAAAATCTTTTAGACAGTAATATAACTTATCTATTACAACCATTTTTTAAGGATATTATCAAGTAATTGTCCAGTTTAAATTTTTTACTCTATTTGTAAACATCCAGACACCATGTTTAAAAAAAATGTGTTACATTGGCTCAGTTATCATCATAAATATTCGAGATTGAATTTTTTCATTAAAAAAAAATATTTTTTAAATTATTTACAGAAAACTTTTACAATAAATAAGTTAACACTTGCAGGGTATCCGCACACCTGGAAAGTCATGAATTACAGTATTGAACAAAATTTGTCATGAAATGTCATGATTTTTACCATTTTTTTATGAAAAAATCATGGAAAGTCATGGATTTAGGTCTCCGAAAAATCTAATTTTTAAAGTGGAATCCCCTCCCCCATTTTATCTTGTTCCAAATATCTGAATTCCTAACAAAATCACCACTCCCTCATATTTTATAAGAATATAAAATAATTTTATCATGTTCTTTAAAAAAAAATAATGGTGTCCTTTCAAAAAATTGAGAAAAAAAACATCATTTCTAGAGCGAATTATCTTTTAAACTTCTGTGATTTAAGAATTTTTATTATTTATTTTTTTTATTTTATCAATTTAAAATTCTAGTTGAAGCAAACCAGTCATTGGTGAATTTTTTTTATTCCGAAATGAGAACGGAAAAATCAGGAGCATTTCTTTCCTTTCTGATGAACAAGAAAAGTTGCTTTGTTTTTTAAATTAAAAATCTATAAATATGAAGATGCAGAGTATAACAATTTTGGTTTTACCTATCATTTTAATTAATGTTATTATAATGCTTTTTTTAATTTATTTTTGCTTTTTTGTCTGAGAAAATAGTAACATTGTTAAGTCACGAAAAATTCTTGGAATTAGTCATGAATTTGAAAATCTAAAATGTAACAGATACCTTGTAACTTGTCACTAGACAGAATAAATTTAATCTAAAATTTTTACTGTTAATTGACTTTTAACTTAATTGATGTTTGAACCAGTGTTATGCTCCCACCTTAGTGCCCAAATGACTTAATATATTTAGAAATAACAAATATTTTTAACTTTTATAAAAAAAAAAAAACATTTAATACATGAAATAAATATCAATTCTTCATAAATATTGAAAATTAATCTGATTCAGTCAAAACAAAATTAAATAATTTGTAAATAATTCAAAACATCTGAATTGAAATTTGATTCAAAACAAACAAACCACCTGACTGACTTGACCATTTAGCAGATCTTGTTATAAGATGGTAGGAATAGCTGTTCTGTTCGTACTGTGGCTTGCTTGTTTATCTTTAGCGTGATGTCACGACTGAAAACAGAAGCATGTTTTTCTCTATCCCTGAAAAGACTGGTTTTGATGGGAGAAATTTACTGGTTGGTAATGGTTTACAGACTTACTCATCTTCACAAGGGGCCAGGTCACTTTTTATAGAAATTAATTGTGAAAGAAAATGCAAAAGAGAATGTTTTTAATTCATAACTTTAAACATTTCCCAACAAGCACACAACTTTTGGGCTAGTGAAGGGACAATGCCGGCTCACCTAAAGTGCCATTACGGCGGGCTTTTCATTGCCGTATCGGTTCCGTTAATAAAGTGAAATCTGGGCCAGAATGAGGGCCAGTGCATGGCATTTCAGGCAAACTTCTGGCAATCGTTGAAGGACCGGGACTATTTTGTTGCCTCTGGATTGCTTTGCCATTTTTGCCTGTTAAATACCGGGGAAAAATTTTTTTTTCACAGAATAAAGAGAAAATTGCCGTAAAGGCTTTTATTGAACCTTTATGATGTCTTTTTTGCCTTTTTATCAAAAGCTGAATACGTTCACTGGCATACGTCGTTGCCTCGCTTGCCGTTAAGGCACCTTAACTGTAGGCTGATTAGAAAACGTCTATGCCGTTTTCGCCCATATCGCACCTTTATTTCAGGTGTTTAGGCGAACTTCTTTGCCTTATTTACCAATGCACCACCCTTAACTCACCTCAAACTCGGTTCAATAGAAAGTTTTAATGACGTCCTTGCCGGTATCACACCTTTATTTTAGGTGTCTCGGCATTTTTTTTATTTTTTATTATTAGAACTTAGCTTTTAATTTCAAAGGCTTCTTGCTGCATTTTGTTACAATTCTTATTTAGGGAACATAAATTGTCACGAGTGTTTGTTCTACTCGGCTGATATCAGTGATAGTAATTTATTGATTCTTAGCTTTTTATATTGTAATATAACAACAACTGTCATTACATGCATACTGTTTTATGACAATATAGAAAACAAAATGGTGTAAAACAATTATTTAATTTATAACCAAATGTCCAATGAATCTTCGTACAATAAAATAGACTTTTTTTTATTTCATTTTAAACAATTATAAGCGCTATCATTTAAAGTAGAAGCATATAAAAAAAAATCTTTTTGAATTGAGTATTTAAATTTTTTAAGCATTTTGAGATAGAGGAAATTAAGTACAAATTTTTATTCTAAAATAAAACACAATGCAACTCAATAAATAAGTTATTTAAGTTTTTAAAATAATGCTTATATATTTAAAACCTACATCTAGCTTTTATTGATAGAAACTTACACACAAAAGTTTATTTATCCTATAATTTTGTGTATGTTCATCAAGTCATTAATTTTATTAAATATTAGATAAACAGTACATATCATAAATAGTTTTTTCAAAAAAAAATATTTTGTACTAATAAATAATACACCATTTTAGTAATTTTAAATATATAAAAGCAGGAATTTTAACAACAATAAAGCTTAAAATAAACCATGAAGGAGTTTTATTTCCTTGTAACAAATCAATACATCTGTATACACTATTTACATATGGACAAATATATTTTCTTTATCCCATTCCAGAAGCTTTATTTCAATGAGCCTTTTTCCTGCAAAAAATAAAGCAATTTATTTTACTATAGATATATTAAATGTTCACAGAAAAAAAAATATCATTGATTTAAATCAACTGATTTTTTAAAAGCCATGGATTAAGACAAGCTGATTATTTTTACAAAAAATTATTAATTTAATTATAAAAATATGATATTGAATTTAGTTAATAAATATGCATTCTTTAGGTTGCATTTAAAAAAAACAACTAAGATCTGATTTCAGAGATAATGATAGTATTTCACTAAGAAATAATAAAAGAGATATGTATGTAAATTATTATAGTCATACATCCCTTTAATGATTATACTTAAGAAAAGCATTGATTTAAAGAAATAGATTTGAAAAAAATCAATTACTTAAATAAACTTATCATTTAACTATTATAATTATAAATACTTTTTATACTATGTAACTAATAAAAACATTATTTATAGTATGTTTAATTCAAGTCTTTTTTTTTCCATTAATAAGGTTATTTACTAAGAAATGGTGAAAGGGATATGCAAGCAAATTATTATTTTTTAAAATAGATCAACTGCCAAACATATTAAAATTATTCATATTTCATTTTTTAATTATTTAAATGCAGTTCATATATATGTAGCTCATAGATATCAAGACTTATTCTACCCAAAGTAATTTAAAAAAGTTTTTTCAGCAATGCAATCTGATCTAAAATAATTTAATCTGCTTTAGATATCTAATTGAAAAATAGTATCACAAACTTTAACATTCGTTAGCAAATTGAGAATGAAAAACATAATTATAATTCTATTTATTCAATTAGTTTTGTAATAATTAAATAATTTTAACCATCTTAGTTAGAAATGTTAACTATTGTAGCTATAATAATATTTTAAAGTAATGTTAAGTGTTATGAAAACAATTCATTCAATGTTTTGAATGGTAAACGTAGAAAAAAAAATTTTTTTTTAAATGATTTTCTTAAACCCAACAATTTATTAACAATATTCATGTTATATTTAATTTTATTTAATGCGACATTATATTAATAACCAAATTGCTGGTACATTATACATTTATCAGTTAACTGTAAAAAAAAATTAACAAAAAAGTATAATTTGCTCTAAATATAAATTTTTTAATTCCAGAAACAAAGCTTGAATAATTTTTTTAATTCTATTAATGAGCGATTCGTAACAGTTTGAGATTGATAATTAGGAAATGTTAATAGTACTTCTGTAACCAGTATCAATTATTTAATATTATTTCATACCAATATTTATTTAAAATCTGCAATTAAATTCGTGACATCCTTAATAAATTACTTTTAAGTGGAGTTTCAATTATTTTGAAAGGAAGGCAAAGTAAATATATGTGTCTTGGCATTTATATATATATATATATGTATATATATATATATTACATCAGAAATACAAATCTTTTGATTATTCAAACTGATAGTTTTAGGAACTGCATTAGTATTTGTAGAATATGTGATGTTCTGAACACAGACATTGTCAGAAATCAGAGCAAAAAGTTAAAAAAACATGAGAATAAAGTTGTTTTTTTTTCTTTATCAGGAATTCAGAAATTTCAGGACTATGAACTCGGATATTATTTAACTTATTAAATAAACTATTATGCTAAAATAAATGGAGAGAAAATTTATACTTTATTATTAAACTATTAGTATAAAAACTTACTTTTATTATATCTTTCCTTATCAATTTTGTATCTTTTTTATCAAATAATTATAATGCACCATATAAGAAAACACTTTTTAATTATCATTCATATAAAATATATATGATATATTGCCTTAAATATATAAAAATTTATATTATGTTAATGGATTAAAAAATAATTATGTTCCATGAAATTTAATTACATACTAATATCATAAATTATACACATCTAAATAATAACATTAATTAAACAATATTGAAATATAGCATTTCTATATTACGGGCAAGCAAGGTAGAGAATCATTCTTTATGGTATCACTAAAATCAAATTTAAATGCTGAATGTTTATTTTGCTTGCTAAATAAAGCTGCATACTTAAATATTTAGTTCTTTCCTTTTTTATTAGATATTTTGTTAATATATTTAAAGAAAAGAGTGGATATTTTTAGTTGTTTATTGAAAATATTAATTAATAGTTAAAGGAATAGTTAAATGCTATGAAAGACCTTGAATTGGCTCGGTTAATTTCAATTGGCTTAAAATAATGTCCCACAAATTGTTTTAAAAAAACACAAAACCCCCAGTTTAAACAAAAAAAACTGGTTTCTTTTCAACCATATGGTAACCTAAGGTAAAATATAAATTTATTTCTTACCATCCTTTTTGTTGATTTTTAAATTTTGAGTTTTATCTTCATTGTTGATCTTCCATCCTGACTCCCTATGAAAGAAAAAAAAACTATAATTAGAATATGATAGTTGTAAAATTAGTTAAAACAAAAACAACAAAATTGAAACATTAAAAAAAAAAACTGTTTCTAAAATCATGTATGAAGATTAATGTAAATATTTTTATTTCAGTTATGGAATATGACAATAAGTTCATTGTTTATCATTTATCTTGTTTATACTCTAAGCATGTGGTGTGTTAGAGGAACTAAATGTGAATTGGTAAATTCAATAAAACTTAGCAGGAGCTTGTAGGGGAATACTTTTAGCCTTTCAGCCCAAATTTAATGTGGACAAAGTTTTTAATTTTTTTCATGTATTTTTTAAGTAAAAAATATTTGCTAAAATAATTGCTTTAATACGAATATTATATGCTGGTGAAACTTATGGAAAAATGAAATGTTATATAATATTATCATTTCAAATAAAATAACGAAAAATATTTCGTTATTCATTCATAACTTTACGTAGTTATTTTAACAGTAAAAATAATTTCTTTTAAAATTTTGTTTTCTAACTAATTAAAAAAATAGAATGATAAAAAAATGTTATAACTGGCATGAAAACAGAGAAAACAAATACTAAAATATCGTAATGATATAAAATTGTCAGCACATCTTTTCACCTAATTTATACATTCATAAAGTGCATTTTTCATTTATTACGAAACCTTATTAAGAAATTATTAAATAAGAATATTGCGAAAATATAAATATAAAAGCTTATATGAGTAATAAAAACACTTGTTATTAATAAAGACTGTGTTAGAGAAAAACATAAAGTGAACTTAATTTTGATAAGCACAATAATTATTAATTAAAAAAATCAAAATTCTTTTGCAAATCAAAAATATGTGATTTAATCGAAAAAAATATTAATATTTAATGTTTCACTATGTTCTTACCTTATTTTGCTGTTGATGGCTGTTGATCGCTGGATTAGCATTTCTTGGATCTTTCGCCCTGTCTTTCCATAAAAGAAAAGGAATAAATTAGAGTATGATCGTCATAAAAACAGTTAAAAATCAACAAAATCAAAACTGTTTCTAACTAATTATATTTTATAATTTTTGTTAAAAACAATTTTTTGATTTAAATGAAATTAATTTTGATTTAAAGGAAAGAGAAGGATCATATATTAAAATTACGGCGAATATTTATATTTTTGGTAACTGACGATAAGTTGAATGTTTACCAAATTTTACCTTACCAAATTTTCTCTTAAATTTTTTTTGATTCTAATTTAGAAAAAGAACTAGTCTTTTAGCCAATTAGAATTAAAATAAATAGATAAATTAGAATTAAAATAAATAGACAAATTCTAAATAAAGCTTTTGTTAGTTACTCTCAATTTTAAAAATAAAATTTCCTGAATTTTTGAGGAATAGTTTCCAACAATTTTTAGATTATATATTTCCACTACACAGTTATCATCATAAATTTTAATTAAACAATTAATAAAAATTCTTTTTTGTAGAAAATGTATACACTTTCTTAAACACAAAATTGTCAAAGGTGAAGGCTGAACAGGTATATTTTAGAATTAACAACCATTTAAAAACTCAAAATAGTAAATTAAGAAGAAGATAAATTACATGAGATAAATTATAGATTTTGCACAATAACTGGAAAAAAAGAATTAGTAATCGTCTTTATAGCATTGAGGACCAACAATATTTAATACAAAAAGCTTTATTTCATGAAAAAAATTATTATACAGAAAATATTATTATACTTATGAATAAATTTTATAAATAATAACCATGAAATAATATTCTAATTTCTATTCAAAAAAACTGAACGTAATTTTAAATTAAATTTGCTTTATAACAAATTCAGTTTTACAACATAATAATTTTATAACGAATTAATTCATTTTAAAACAAATTTAATCGTAAAATTAAACTTAATATAAAGATTTGAAATGTTCTTATACCTCTACAGCAATTCATTAAATGCAAAAGAAGTATAAAAACAACAAAATAAAAATTAGAAATACTGTCCTTCTATTTAATATGTCATTTTGTTATTTATTTATTTAGAACAAAGAATATATTATATTGAGTATCAAAACAAATATTTAAATTGTTTAAAAATATATTCTGAAAATACTCAAAAAAACTTTAAAAGTGGAAGTGTTTAGTGGAACAATTTTTACATGTTTACCAACGTTATTATTATTTTTTTTCAATTTAAAAAAGTCAAAGCAGAAAAATATCAAAATTAAAGTATAATTTAAATATAAAGTAACTAATTAGAGATGAGAAAATGTAAACTCATACTATTTATTTATTTATTTTATGGTGGTTCAAAAAATATTTCTTCTTATATCTAATCAAAATTATTATTTGAAACAATAAGTGACACCCGCGGTTAAGATAATTCAAATAATGTTTTTTAACAATCCTTCAGAGAAAAAATATGGCTACCGAAATGAAGTAAATTATTAAATTAATCAATGCTTCCGAAAAATGAAAGAAGCATTTTTAATTAATGCATAAGAAATCATAAATTTTTCTTTTATTAGATAGAGTTAATTGAACTTTTATTTATTAAAAAAATCGTCTAATTCATTTTAAAACTAAACTAGCAGCTTAAACTAAACAACAGGAAAGCATAAGATAAAATAGCCAACTGAAGTATTATAGTTATAAAACATAATTTCTAAAAACTTAGCAAATAAAATCAAAGCGAATTAAACTAATTTTAAAAAGCTATTTAATAAATAAGTTAAAAATTTTTTTAAATTACATGAACTAAAGAGAAAAAACTTGTTACTTACTTGCTCTCAAGTGGCGCCATTTCTATTTTTCGAAGAAAGAAGAAAACTAGGGGCTACCTTTAGGGGCTACGTTTATCTCCTTCTTTTTACACCCTTTTCGCCAAATGAATCTTTTAGCTTGTTACATACAAGTAATCAACGACCACCTACTGAGCAGCTTTTCCGTACTTGAAAGGAATGTTTCTTAGAATTGGGGGTAGGGGACAAAATGTGCTTCCCCACATTCTTTTTAGTTAAAGGACTTCAAACATACTTATCTGGTGATTTCAAACCGTAATGAATATCTATTTTGAATTCTTAAAGACAATTTCTGGTCCTCATAATAAAAAATTAATCTGCACTGAAATATTTTATTAACTATTAGCGATAAGCAAGCTTACCAAATTAAAAAATTATTGAAGTCAAAATTCATTTGAGTACTTTTCGTAAGAAAAATTTTTAATACATATAAACTGGGAAATAATGCTTACACATATATTTTGATTTGCGGAGTAGTAAATTAGAATATCGTTTCTTTATAATGAACAGTAAAGATTCCATAATTAAGGACGTTTAAGTAAATAAACCATTTTTTAGGTTTCATCAGCTTTTTAACAATTTTAGTACATAAAAACACGTTCTACTTTTATGAAATATTTTTTATAAATAATTAAATAACTTTAATTGGGCAAATTTATTTACATTAGCAAACTGGCTGTGTAAAATATAATATTAGCACTACAAAATTATAAATTTTTAAAAATATATATATATATTTTCGTCTAAAAGTCTTTATAAATCACTCCCCGAGTTAAGAATTTTTTTGTTCTTGTTTATGAATGAATGCATGACGACTGGTTTTTTTTATATCATTCAATTACATTACTAAAAAATAATTCTATTTTTGGTTGAAAGCTAATGATCAGAAAGATTTAAAATCCTAAATAACCAACTGCAACAAATTCATTACCTTGAATACTTAAAGCAAAAATTTGAGGTTACTTTATTTTTCTACTAAATACTTACTTCTTTTAACTATCTTTATAAGGATAATGATGTTCTTTTAACTTTCTTACAGATGATATTCATACGATGAAATTCTATTTAGCTATGCATATTTATACTTTCTATGGCATTAAAATTCAGGATTTTTAAATTCTTTAACATAAAAATCGTAACTTTAACTTTAAAACTTTATTTTATTTACGTTTAAGCAACAACATTGATTTTAGAAATCCATTATTAGTTTTCAAACAGTTTTATTTAGTTTATATTTTAAATTTATACTTTGAAACACACTTATATACACGCAGTTTATATTTCAAAACATGCATCGAAATTTTTTGAAGTAACATCAGTTTTTATTTTGCTATTATTTGCATAGCTATAACACATGAAAAACGTTATTTTTTATTTTATCATTTGAAACTTTAAATATTTCATTAAATGCATAGTTAAAAATTACCTGTCTATTTTTTGTTTAAAAATCATTCCATTTATACAAAAATAAAAAATAGCAGGCTTTACCCTTTTCTTACTCCGCTCACTCCCGTTATTGCTTATCGTTCATTCATCATTGATTTTTTTTCTTTATATATACTTCCTTAAGCTGCAATATTTTTCACTTTTCGCAAAACACATAACATTTTATTTTCAAAATATACAAGTATTGCAGCTTTATGTAAGAACATTTTGCTAAGCATAATGAAATAGAGGATTTAATAAATTTGAAAAATAATTATCTGTACTTGAAAGAAAAAAAACCTTAAGGAATTTAGATTGTGTAACTCAACTGGAAAAAAAAATGAGAAGTAATATTACTCGTTAACAAGACTTATTGAAGTTTAAACAGGGAACGGTTTTAGCGTTATTTATTAAGTTTATTGTTTTTAAAAATGTCAATATAATTATTAAGAGTGATATTAGGCAACAAACAAATCTCTCTCTCTCTCTGGCTGTCTTTCGCTACTTTTTATTGACAACAACTTGAGCGCATGTTTATAAAATAAATTTTTTATGACAATGGATAAATAGTCAATGGTCAATATTTAAAGCAAAAAAACTTAAAGAAAGATATAACGAATGAGTATTTAAATTTTCAATTGCTTTCAAGCATATTGGAATTTCGAAACAAAATTCTTGTTAAGTTTACACATAAATCCGCCCTTTCAGCAAATTAAATTTTAACCAAGTTACCTTTCAGCCAACTACGCGAAGAAAAAGTTTTTCTTAAATTACCGCATTCTATGATAATAACATTTTTTCAAAACAAAACCATAGCTCTGTTAATAAAACCAAGTATTTAAACCATTTATTTGGTAATTTTTTTGTTAAAATGATAGCAGTTAACCGGATACTCTAGCTTTCAAAATTATAGCTCTTTTAACCTCACATTTAGTAAAAAATATAAAACTGAATAGTAAATTTTTCTGAACAAATGGTTTTTATACAGTGCTCTAAACTATCATGGTAAAATTATAAAATTTTACCACGTTTTTCGCATTTCAACTCATATTATAAAATCTAAATTTTTTATTACTTTACCGAAAACATTACTAAACCACTTCGTTAAAAAATACTGAGCTTTTTGGTTTTTCCCTATAGCCGGAAATAAAGTAAGTTTTACAATATTTTGGTAGTTTTGATTAAATTTTCTTTTCTAGAAAACATATCAACCAATCGCAGTATTTTTTTATTAACAATTAGTGATTTTTAAGTTAACAATCGAAATCGAAATTTTCTCTACAACTCATCATAAGAACAATCACGTGAAAAGAAAAAGAAGAAGAAAAAAGGTGCGTAAAAGGCAATAATAAAATTGCAATTAATTTTCGAACATATTTGAATACCGGTATTAATTTCAAGATCAAAATTAGCCTTTACAGAGCGCAAAATTCCTAATTAGTATTTGCATTTCTGTGTTCTACAAAGCAGCCAGTACAGTATTTTTTTACACCAGATTTTGCAGATAACAATTTCCAAACTAATTATAGAATTTTCATTTTCATCGCACTCTCTGTTCATTTTTCTGTAATCCTTTGTAATTTTATTTTATAACTGTTGTTGAACAGCCAACCCGAATTTGATCTCATGGTTACCAGTGTTCAACTTTATATCCTTGTAATTTTGAATCTAAACCAAGAAATAAGAAAACTCCTGTATGTGTTATTAAGTATGTGTTATTAAGAGAAAGAAATATACTATACAATTACAATTTTATTCGTTAATAAAATGATTAATGGAAGTTACAGAATACTATTTGTTTAATAACATGAGAGAATTGTAATTGCACTATTCCAATCACTGGATACCCATTAATCATTTTTTTTTCTTGGATAGATTTTTTTTAAGGTCGTCATTAATTACAGAAGGTGTCTAAATTAATTTTTGTCCTTTTGTCAGTCAATGGGCTAAATTGATTTTTAATTCCAGCCAATATACGTTTCGCAGAAAATTCTTTTCTTTCTTCAGTATTAATATTTATACAATAATTGTTGCCAAAAAGAAGAACAATAGTTGTGTATAAGTTAATTATAAAACGAATATAAAATTGCTTTAAAGTAATTTAATGTAACACTATTAAAATTACCCTCTGGTGAAAGTAAAAAGAAAAAGGTCAGTCTGTAAAACAATGAATTCCAAGAATTTCAAAAATTATCTTCTTTATTTTTAATTATATCATTTCGAGATGCTTTTTGATTTTCGAGATGCTATCATGATTTTTTTCATGACTCTTAGAATTCTTTACTTAAGATAATAGTGTTGAAGTTAATCTAATCGATTAAATTGGTCTAATCGAAAAGTGCGAACGCATGAGAACCTAGAATAATAGCATTAACACTGACCATTCCTGAAAATTCTTTTTATATGAAGTTGGAAAAATAAACTGCATTGTTAAATTAACGTGAAACGAGCAGATATTAATAAATTTCCTTCTCTGTCAGAAAACTGAATAAATTTCCTTCTCTGTCAGAAAACTGAAAAGGTCACTGATACCGCCACTGTTTTGGGGCTTTCAACTTAACGTTACATTTTATCAAACACTGTTTGATTTAGAAACTTCAAATTACGTTAATATGTAGGAAATTGAACGGAGATTACAATGGAATTAAAAAATAATTCTAAAATTAAGTCAAGATTATTTTTACTCTTATACTTGTTAGAAAAATAACATGCGGGCCGCTCTGTGACCGCAAGAATTCAGCTGCGGAAGTTAAATTTGGTATGCTGAAAGAGCCAAATTTGTTTTTAACCGTAACATAGAGTCTTTATTTCCTTTTAGAAACTCTTATTTGTTTGAAAGTTATTACAATTTAAAAGTTTTTTTTTCATTTTTTCTTTAACTAATAATTATTTATTGATTGTTGTGGAAAAAGTTTTCATTTACGCGATTTTCATAATATCCCTCTTGACTTAATATTAAAAATAATGAAAATAAAGAAAAAAATATTATATAGAAAAAGATTAGGTGTTGCCAAATATAAAACTTCGACATTTTATACCGACATTTGAAAATATGTGTAGAATAAAGAGAAATAAGAATTGTTTCTTATATGATCGGTTAACAAGAAAAAATTACTTCTAATTTATAAATTCTTTTCATTGTGTCGCACACTCTGCCTTTCTAAAATGTAATTTTTTTAAGCGCAGTTATTTATCATTCAAATCCAGCTATCCTTTTTATTTTGTCAAAATTAACAAGTTAATATAATGAACTTAAATAAAAGTATAATAATTTTACATTGAGCAAATAATTTTTAATCGACTTTTCAGGAAAAAAAAAAACTTTTAAGAACATTGTTAAGAACAGTTTGTGCCAAATGCCTCTAGTTCTGAGAGAATAAAAAAACGAATTTGAGCGCGGGCATAAACTGCTTTTTCCATAGAACATCTTCAATGCGTAATAACTCTCGGCGAGACCGTTTTTCCTTCTTCTTCATTTGTCAAAACTTAGGAATCCTTAAAATGCAACTGCTGGCAATCCAATCGTAATTTTTACTTAAAAAAGTGGAAGAAAACAATTTGTACTTGATCTTCAATTATTTCAAACTTGATGAATGAGATTCAACTACAGGGATTATCGAGCGTAGCGAACAGGTGACGGTGCCTCCATGTAGAAAACAAGGATACATAAAAATAAATTGTGTCGAACAACTATTATCAGTAAGCGTATGATTAATATTTAAAGTTGTCTCTAAAAAAGGACTGTAGAAGCTGATCAATTGATAAAAATTTATCTGCTGCAGTCAAGGTATAAATTATCGTCACTATCTGAAAAACATTTAATATATTTAAATATTAGCATGTTTACGAATTATGACCTGTTTTTGAATTTTTTTTAAATTAACGTCAAACTTTAACCGGATTTCAATAAATTAGTTCAAAAAGAACTGCACTCTTTAAAAAGGAGGTATGAAAATGATTCATTGGATTCGTTTTGTACTATGAAAATTGCCAAGTCGATTCGGCAGCATGAAATACTATTTCATTTTTCACCAGTTTATGGTTAAAAGAGCTCCACTTAGTTCTAATTACATTATCATTCAATTTCGTCTAAATAGTTATGCCTTTTCTGAAATATTGATTTGCAAATTTACCGTAAATTTAAAACTATACCTACAGTTTAATGGGACAAACAGATAAAATTTCGGTTCTCTTACCGTTATTTTAATATTTCAGCCATATTTCTGTTATTAGTTCCTAAGATTTAAAACATAGCACAATTTTAAAATTTGTTAACCCAAAACCCCTTGTGAGAAAAAAACAATGTTTTTAATTCATGTATAGGAAACATTTTGCAAATGACATTTTGAAAATGATTAAATATATGTTTATTATTTTGTATTGTTATGTTTCTTTCATTTTCCTACAATTAGGGAACATTACTGGAAAATGAGTAATTTTTCACACAATGCATTTTTATTTAAATCTTATATCGACTTCGTAGAAGAAAAAATCGGTGACTTTTTTTCAATCCTGCTGTAACTTTTGTATTTTTTCCAGCTTTAAATACAATGCTATTTTTATTAACACTTGAATTGAAGTATGTGACGAATGTAGTGTAAAGAAAGATTGAAACAGAGAAATTTAATGTTTAATTTTGTCTAATTTGCTATTTAAAGAATTTAGTTTCAAAATAAAACTCAATAACGCAATTATGGTTTTAAATAACTACTCCGCTATTTAATTGGTTAAGGCAATATGCAGTAGAACATTTTTTTATTTATGTCACATTTTATGCTAGAATAAATAGTGCAGACCCTTGCCACACATGAATGATAAATTTGCTTGACTATAGTAAGCAGAAGGGAGAGGGGGGGGGATATTGTCGCCGCAGTGTCCTCAATTGGTTATGCCTGGACAAAAGCCATTAAGTGTTCTGTCATTCTGTGTAAATTGGCGAAATTCTATCAAAGTTAAAAGAAAGGCAACCCTACAAGACCCTACACTTTATATTTTCTGCCATCTATCCGCAGGACTCGAAAACACGTCTAAAGTAAAAAATAAAAAACAGCGCCATCTATGTATTGCATTCAAAACAGTTTTTTTTCCTTAATGTATATAAACTATTTTAAAAATAAATTAATGCTGCATGAAAAAATATTTTTGTAATGCAAATAAAAAATAAATATAATTAACGTTTTGAAAGTATAATTTTAATTTTTATTTATATTCTGTATTATAAGTTTTTAAAAAAAATTATTTGCTTAAAATTTTGAAGTTTAATTAATAAAAATATCCAAATGTATTTTTATTACTTAAAAACGTATATTTAAGAATAAAATTTCCTAAACAATTATTATTTTCAAGTATTGCTTAAAAGTTTAGGGGAAAAAAAGTTATTTACTTTATTAGACTAGACATTTGCTATAAACAGTCAGAAAATTTAAACACGATTTTTTTAAAATTCAAAATTCTTAAGACCATTTAAACTATTTTGAATCCAGTTTTTAAGAAGTAAGTGATTAAACTAAGATATTAAATTTGAAATGAACATTAAAATAAAAATAAAATAAAAAACAATTTATATAAATAAAACGTTTACTATTATAAATGGTATACATTCATTATTACAAAACACTTAAATTGTAATAAAAGTTAGTAAATTAATGTAATAAAAAAGCCCATCTCATTAAAAATCCTTGCTCTAAATTCAAGATATTTATAATTTCTAGGAGGATTTAAGCAATTTACAATATTTTTTTATTCATTTATTTTCTATAAATAGATTTTTTTATTTACATGAATTTTAAACTTACCTATTCATTTTTGTTTTAGAGAAGGTTTAAAAAAGGAGTCATAGTCTGGAAAAAATTTATGTTAATTTCATTTGGGGCTTACAGTAATAATTTTCAAGCGACCAAAACATAAACAATGGGAAAAGTTTTCATATCGCTTCTTCCTAAAATGACAAAAAATAGACAATGACGGACCTTTAGCCTTTTACTGCTATCAAATAAATTATACTAGATTTTTTTTTTTTACCATGAATTACAAAAATGATGGATTTTTTATTGAATCCTTTAACGTAAAAAATAAATGTATCGCTTATTCAATAAAAAAATAATAATAAGTCTTCAATAAGAAAAAGTCTTCAATAAGTATTCAATTCAATAAGTCTTTCTTAAATACATGTTTAATACAATAAATTTAACAAAATTTTATAATAAACAATCGAAAAAATAAAAACTTTTTCTCAATGAACAAAGGAATTGTTCTAGTTAAAAGTATTAATATTTATTCTTATTTTTAAGGGAATATGTATTAAATTTTTCTAGAAAGAAAGAATATATTATATTTCGAGTTAAAAATTATACTTCAGAAAATGATTTCAAAAAGAAAAAATAAATAATTATATATATTTATTTAAAAATTTTAATAAAATTTAAAATGATTATTTTTTAATAAAATTATTTTTTTTAAAAATATAATAGGTAATACCACATAAAGTATATTTAGATTATAGTAAAATAATAAAATTCAAGTTTTTAATATTCTATGTAAAAAATTAGCAGTTTTCAAAGAATAATAAAAGTTGTTTTTTTCCTCTCAAAAATACGGTTAACGTTTTATGGATTTTTTCCATTCTCTCCTGATTTTTTTCAAATTTTTGAGTTAAAAGCACATTTTTTACCAACTCTGCATCTATTCATTATTAATCTATTGTAACATTACACTTAATTAACGGTATACAATAAAGGTCCTGTAACTAATTAAGTGTAAGAGGCCAAACAACGGTATACAATAAAGGTCCAGTAACTAATTAAGTGTAAGAGGCCAAACAACGGTTTTATTTTTCGGGCCTGTATAGGTGAAGAGTTATTCCGCCTCTTCCTGAAATGCCTCAAAACAAACGATAAAGGACCCTATTGTACTTGCCTTTTGCCGTTACCCTACCTAGAATGCCAGCTTACGGCCTTACGTTTGCCGTGAGGTGTGTGCTTACTGGGTTGTTTATTTTTTTAAAGGAGTGTTTCTCAAATTATATGATTATGAGTTTCTTACAAGGATTTTTTATTAAACTAAATTAAAACATAAAATAAGATACTTAGTTATTTATTTTCTTATTCTATTGAGATAGGCTTTTATTAATTCAAAATTATCTGTATCATTTCATTCTATTAGTTTATATTATGATTCATTTTATTGCACTTAACATTATAAAACATTTCAGGTACTTTTTTTTAAAAAATTTGTTTCGAATTAAGATTATAAAGTTGAACTAGTTATTGACCAAAGGGGGAGGAGAAGAAGAGAAAGCAAATGACGTTTAATTTTGTTTTATTAATTTAATTATTGCAAAAAATCAAAAAGGAAAAATGTGAGCCGTGTTTGATCTTAATGCTCATATTCTTTATATTTAGTATGAACTGGTGGACAATGATAAAAATAGTATTCTTGTGAATTTTTCTACTAGTTCTATTTCTTGTGAGTTTTTTTTTAATAAAAAAATTGGAAACATGAGATGCAGGAGCAGAAAGAAAGGTGAAGGAAAGGAACATATAAATAAAGAATACAATGTTAAATAAAACTGAAGAGGGGGGGAGGAGACAGAAATTCTGACCACAACATTTGTTTAAATCAAAGGTGCAATTTCTTGCAGTTACTGATTATCATATTACTTTCTGAAACAAAAGTTTGAAATTGATAATATGGAAAGCAATTTTAAGATCTATACTTTAAAAGGGGAATATTTTATAGTTTTTAATTATTATTTTTTGTGATGCACTAATTTTTTTTTCTGTTTGATTGATGAAGCGCTGCGTATTGTCTTGTTTCCTACCTTGTAAATTTCTATATTTATTTTGCTAAATTTTTTTTCAAATTGTTTTCATCCTATAGCTTTTCAATTTATTAAAACATGAATAAGATTGAGTGTCTATAAGAATAAACAGATAATAAGATTTTAGTATATTGTTCTCACCAGTTTATTATCATAATCAGCATCCAGTTTAATCAGGCTAAAATAAGGGTATTTTATATTCTTGTGTCCAAAAAAAACATGTTTACACCTTAAGTGATGCCACAGGAATTGATTTGCTTTCATGAAATTGTTACTTTTGCAGTACCCTTTTTACCTTTTATGAAATTTATTATTTGTTTCATTTTATAATTTCTTTCTCTATTTTGGTAGGAATACATATTCATTTATGGTTACTAATCTCTTCTTAATCTATATTGTTATACTTGTGTAAAAATCTAGCTACTCTACTGAATTTTTCTCTTTTTTTTGTACCTCATATGTTTTTATTTCTGGTTTAAATAATAGATGTGTTATTGATCTGTATAGGCTGCTTTTATTTCAAATCATATTATAATCATTTCATTTTGAACAGACTTATTTATTTTTACACTTTTAGAGTGCTGATGTTAGTAATAAAAGTAGCTTTTCACATGAATCCTTAAAAAAGAATCCTGTAGTTCCAAAGTAAGACTTATTTATATAATTTTTTTATTTCTTAGTATTCAAGTACATGCCTGAGCCTCTATTATTTGATCTGTGTATTTTATATTCTGCATATTTGTAGAAATAAAAAATGTCTTTTCAGAGCTCGAGTTGTTTTTCTTCATTATATGGACAATCTAATACAACTTACCTTTAAAGAGTAAGTGTGTAAAATGGTATTTTTTCCAAACATTATTTTTTTTTACTATTTAATGATATAAAATTTCTTTATTTCAGATCCCTTTTAAAGATGAAAATTGTTAAACCTAAAGATGTAAAAATTGGACATATCTATGAGGTATTTTCAATACTTTACCAAAGTTTTATTCATTAGGTCATATTTTAAATGTGCAATAACAGAAAGAAACATTATTTTTAGTGTAAATATGTTTTAAAATTGCTGATTATTGCCCCACATTACAAAAAACTTTCCTTATTTATTGACCAGTTATTTCCAATATTTTAGACTATAGTGAAAAAACATGTTGAAGATGGGATGTTTGTCTCAATATCCCCTGGTTTGTCAGGATTTGTACGCTCTATGTTTCTGTCTGATTCTTACATAACTAAACCTGAAAAACTTCATCCAGTTGAGTCTCATGTCCTGTGCAGAGTAAGTGTTGTTTCCTCATTTCCCCTCAAATAATAGTTTTAAGAAAGTATTTTTCACACTATTGAAAAAAATTTGTTACTGAAACTAAAATGACTAACTGTGGGGTTTGTAGTTGTCTTGATTTTCCTGTTAAAAATATTCTGTACTTATTTTAGTGTTTTGTTCTAATATTCCCAATTTTTTTCTCTCTTCAGAACATACTATTTTGACAAGCACACAATTTTAAAATAATCATTTGGATTTTTCTAAAATTATTTTTTTCAGAAAGGAATAACAGGGATGAGATTTTTCCGCTTTTTTCACTTTTATCTCTTAAATTTCAGCTTTTTTATCAAAAAATCAGATTTTCTAAAAATTTCATTTTTTTTTTTATTATTCCGTTTTTTCAGAAAATTCACCGATTTTCAAAGAGAAGCAGAAAATTCAAACTACATAGCTACCAATTCTTTCTCATTTTTACTTATTTTGCCTATTTTCTCCCCTTTTACACGCAGCAGATAAGATTTTCCTAATTTTTTACCCGCCCTCCAGATAGATCCGATTTTTATAGATCAAACGACACTGCTTCTGACAAGCTTTTTAGAGGTCCCAAGCCTGGAATCTGCTAATATCTCGATTCTTATTCACACGATTTTAATATCAAACATAGCTTTTCATATTTGCGTGTTGCGATTCTTATTCATGCAATTTGAATATTGTGCGTTGCGATTCTTATATACGAGATTTAAAAATCCGATATTGTGATTCGTATTTACGTCTTTTTAAAAACCTATGTAGCGATTCGTATTCACGCAAGTTTAAAATTCAATGTGTTGATTTGCTCATGCGGTTTATAATATCAGACATTGATTTTCGTATTTATACGCGATTTTAAAATAAGGTATTCTCATAATTCTTATTTATGTAATCTAAAAATTACGCATCATGATTCATATTTACGCTATCTAAAAATTATGAATCATGATTTGTATTTACACGTTTTAAAAATTCTATATCCCAGTTTGTATTTTCTCATTTTCAAAATCGTATATCTAGTTTCATATTCATGTGATTTCAAAATCCATAATAGTTATTCATATTCGCGTAATTTTAAGATCAACTATCGCGATTCTTGTAAGAAGTAAATTTTTTTTTAATTACTTACTATAAAGGTGACTGTTTTTCTAACGACGATTATTAGTGTATGTAAGTATTACAGCATCAGAGAAACTGGAAGGGAATATATTCAAAATCTACATTCTGTGCTTGCAAAGAAGAAAAAATAGGATTTGTCACAAGATGTTTGAAGATGGACTAACGACTAAATATGGCAAGCATAAAAGATATCGCAAACAAAAGCAATCACTTAAAAACGGATTTAATTAAAAAAATGTTTTGGGGGAAAATGAGTTAATTAACTCATCATCAAAATTTTATTTATATTTGCTGTTATTTATGCTATAAAATGCAAAATTCTTATCAAATAAAAAACAATTATCTAAACAGTTGCTGATTGTCATGTAATTTTTCAAACTAAAATAGCAATTTTTGTATGTTAAGGAGTTACTATATATTTCTACTTCACTGTTATTGATATGTTTCAGAGGGCTGTCGTTAGATTAGACTATAATATGAACATAATGATTCGGTCCATTGTTAAAGTTTTTTTTTCCCATAAAATTTAAAAAGTAATATTACTGATATATTTGCTATAAATCACATAACAGTATTTATTAAAAGAAATGAAATATTAATTTATATTCTCAGTAGTTTTAATTTGCTAAACCAGGTAGTTTTTCAAGTAGTAATTGTCTCTTATGTGAACTGAGGAAAAATATAATTTCCAGCTTTATTTTTTCAATGGGTAATTTTTTTTTCACTACACAATTGTATGTCAGCACATTATTTATTACCTTAAACTGTCTGGAATTTATTATTAAATGGTTGCGCTTGCGTAAAATTTACTATCTTAGAAATTCAGCTTTTTTGCGTTTTGGCTAATCTCATCCCTGGAATAAGAAAAACTTATCAGTGTCAAAAGTAGTATATTTTTATTCAAAATTGAAATCCGAAAAGTGTTTCGGGTGAAAAAGAGTATGAAAAACAAACTCCTTTTTTATCCTCCCCTTCTATCCTTTCCTCAAAAGAACAAATTATTGCTGTATCTGTGTTGGAAAAGAATTTTTTTAATGAATTGCGCCCTTTTTATAGAATCCTTTTTGATTTTTGACATCTTACATATCTTCTCATCATAAATCAATAAATCTAACTATGTGATTGATGAATTCCGAAAAAAAAGGTCAAATATTAAAGTTAAGTGCTTTTGTTAGTATCCTGTTGCAGCTCCTATTCTAGAAAATATGGTTGGTTTATTTATTGTATTGTAACTTTTGTCTGTTATAAATTAACTATTATTTTGTACCTAAATTGATCCCTGATTATTCAAGTTCTTTTACAAGTGTTTTCTTACGTTATTGTAATCGAGTTGATCATTTTTTTTCTAATCTAAGAAAAAGGCTAGGGTGTCACTCTTTCGTCTGAGTGACGAATTTTATGTTTTTTTTTCTCATTGTGCCTTTAATTTTACATAATTTTCCTAGTTTCCTAAAATTCCTAGTTTTTATTAAAAGTTTTCGTTGTCTAAAATTAATAAAGTAATAATAAAAATAATAAGAATTAATAAAGTCCAATTACATTCTGTTTTCAGATAGCAGTCAATTCCTTAAATGATTATTATTATTTTATTTTAATAGTTTGTGAAAATAGTCTTTAAATTCAGAGCTTATTCATTAATTTTTGATTGCATGCTTTTGTTGCACTTCAAAACTTAGTCATTTTGAAATGATAAACATTAAAAATTATTATGATGAATTGAATTGATGATTATGATAAATGATTTAAAAATGATAAACCCTAACAATTCTTAAAATTGCTAACATATGATAATTCAAATTTTAAAATCAAAGTAGGATGTTTTATTATTCTTTTGCTATGAAAATTGCTTTTATTGCACTTAAGTGGTGCAAATTATGCCTTTTTTTAATTTCGTCTTTTTTAAAAGTAAATTTGTATATGTATACTATTCCAAAAAATGTCCTGATTTTGACCTAATTTTATTTAAAAAAATTTCCTTTTTCGCTCACTACATAGCCTGAATTATTATTTTCAATTGTGCAATTCTTATTTTTATACCAGCTTGAACAATTTTAAGGGTTTTGTTAATTTAGCATCCCAAACAGGTCTTCTTTTTTTAACATTTATTTGATAAAACCTGTTACTAATACTTGATAGTTCCATCTAAAATGGTTAATGTTATTATTCAATTGTTACTAACTGATTTGCTTAATAACAGAAATTATAGTTATTTTTATTCGAGTTCAACCCTTTCATGATTTGCAAAGAAAGTGAAGCAATATGCCAGTTAGATATCTAACAATAAATAAATTAATTCAGATTATAATTCATTAAAAATTTCACTTGATCTTCATTGTTTTGATGCACTAACTACATATTACGCACTTGCATTTAAATAAGCGTAAAACTAAATTATATTAGAACAGTAAATTATTTTGCATGCAACTAATGAAAAATTACACCTGATTCTTATTTACCTTTAGTCTCTCTCTTTCTACTTTTTTTTCCTTGAGCATTAATCAATATTTCAGATTTAACCATTTCTCTTTATTGGCTGGATAAAAATTTCTCTATCAATGAATTCAGACTTCGAAACAATCTCAATTTAGGTATACATTCTTTCATATACTATTTAAATCATGTCAACTCTGACCGTAAGCGAAATTAAATTTTTAGTTTGCAAAATTGAATTTTGCTTTAAAAGTTTCTATAAAACTTATTTATAAATAGCTAAGGGAGTAACCAATTATTTATTCTGTTATGATACGTAAAGTTTATATTTTTTATATTTAAGTACAAAAAAATTATAAACATTTAATTTTTCAAAGTGATTTAAAAATCTTTTGTTTCTTAATGTTAGATTTAATTATTTTATCTTCAGGTTTTGTCTCTTAATCCAAAAATTGGTTTGGCCTTAACTTGTAAAGAAAGCTTATTAAGTCTTCCTAGCACATATTTGTTAGATAAATATGAAAAAGCTGTTAAAGGTGAAGCCTACAAAGGTGTTATCGTAAAGAAAACTGAGGGCTATATTCTCGTATTATTTTTCAACAATGTACAGGTATGTATCTTCTTGTAATTGCTTGCTTTTACTAGTTACTCTGTATTATATTCATGTATATTGAAAAGAATTTTTTAACTTAAGTAATTATAATCTTTATTTTAAAATTTTTTGAAATTGATGTTTTAAATTCTTTTGTGCATGCAATATATTTATTCATATATATTCACCAGATATATAGTATTAATACGCAATAATTATACTTTAAGTACATGTGATCATGTTGAAAATTTTGCTAACTTAATGAAAGCTAGATATGTGTATAATTTGCTCTAACTGCACAATTTTTTCTTTCTTTTAATTATTTAGGATTACACAAATGTCATGTGAGACATAAATTTAAAGCAGAAAATTAATTTAAAATAAAATTAAACTTAAATCTTAGAAACAAGAAAAAAAAATTTACTACTTGTATGTAGCTACAAAGCATTATTGAGAATCTGTGAAAATTAGGTGCTGAATTAGCTTTAAACTGTACGAGACATTTGCATTTCTACCTGTCTTGGCAATACTACTTTTTATTTTGCTTCAGTTATTATTTTGCATGCACCATAAGTACCTTATAGTCTAAAAACATATTATTTTCAATAACAATAATGCAACATTAGTAATTTAAAATTGTGAGATCAGGGTTTGTTGATTTAAATCATTGGTTCTCAATTACCCCCATTGGCCCCCAGGGGGGCGATACCGCCCCCCTGGGGGCGTTGAGAGTATACTGAGGGGCAGTGAACTAGTTTTGGGCAGTAGGGGGGCGTTGGGTATGTTTTGGGCGGTAGGGGGCGATGAGCATGTTTTGTCATTCAAATTTAAAATTTAGAAATAAAATTATTAAATTAAGATTTATTTAATAAATAAAATTAATCTAAAATTAATATTAAAGAGAAACAAATTAAATTAATATAATAAATAAAGATTATCCGATACACCATTTGTACCAGCAATAAAACGAGCTTATACGGCACCTATTCTCCGATCCGAACCAACACACCTCAGCGCATGAGTCTGTACCTCTTGCCTTTGACTTATTCAAGCCATTTGGTGAAAATTGAAGTCATTGCGCTTTCAGTATGAATTTTTGATTTGACCCGTGTTTCTTATAATGGTTTTTCTTAGTTTCATTACAGTTTTTTCCTCTGCCACAAACAATGTCGGTTAATAAAAAGAGGTATCATCAATACAGTGCCACATACTTGAAGTTGGGATTTGTTCAATCACTGTTGAACTCTCAACTACCCATGTGTTTACTTTGTAATAAAGTTTTATCTAATGAGGTAATGAAAGTTTACCGTTATCAGGAGCATTTGCAAAAAACTTATCCTGACAAACAAAATAAAGATTTGACATTTTTCATGAACATCTTCTTTCACGCTTCTGAAGGCACCGTCGGTGTCTGGGTTACTAGCAACCTCATCACAAAAATGTGACGATGGTTTAATAGCTTCTTATAATATATCAAAATTTATTGCTAAATCTGGGAAAGCTCATACCATCGGAGCAGAGTTGATACTGCCGTTTGTCAAGGAAGTTTTAGAAACAGTTTTACACCATCCAGTCGCATCCATTGTAATAAAAAAATATCCCGTAAGCAACGATACAGTGCGGCGACGAAATGATGAATTGGCTGAAGACGCTGAAATTTCTTTACGCAAACTTTTGATATCCAACGAATTTTCCCTTCAAGTTGATAAATCAATCTTGCCAGATAATGTAGGCCTTACTGTAGGCATAGGTCCGGTTTGTAAAGGTAGGAAAAACTATTCAAGAGATGCTTTTTGCAAGAAGCTTGATTGTAGATATCAATGGTAAATGTATTTTTAATACTTTCAAAGATTATTTTAAAGAGAAAAGCATTCATCTTGCGAATATTATGTCTATTACCACTGATAGGCTCTTGCAATGGTGGGTCGACATTACCCTTTTGGAAAGGAAGGTACCAGATGTCTCAGCTGTTCACTGCTTGATTCACAGAAAGCATTTAGTAGGGGAAAATCTCAGCAACCGTTTGCATCAATCATTGCAATATGTCATATCTGCTGTGAACAAAATTCATTGTAATGCTCTCTACGATTGATTATTCAGACAGCTGTGAAAGAAAAACGATAAAGAATTCAATCACTTGCTACTATACACCGAGATTCGCTGGCTTTCCAAAAGCCTCTGTCTCAATAGGTACTGGAATCTTTTCGACTCTATGCTTGAGCTCCTCGAAAAAAGAGATGTAGCTCTGAGAGACAGATTGCTAGAATTTAAGATAGACTTTGACAGATTTTTCTGTAAAATTTAAGGGTGATAATTTACATCTTCAAGGCAACGAGCTCAATTTGATCCCTACAAAATCAGTTATTTCTGCCTTTCTAAAAAAACTCATTTCGTAGAAGCAGAATTTTGGTTGGAATGAGTTCAGCCAAGCAGGCGAAATTCACTCTGATGACGCACAAGAATATTGTCAACATCTTGACTCTTTGCACATGAACTTTTCTGACCGTTTTAAAGATGTTTTGTTCCCTAGAAGTGCCTCAATGGGTTTATGGGTTCTGAACCCTTTTGTGAATATTGAAACAGCAGAGGTTCAGATTTACGAGGAATTGGTTGAACTTTTAACTAAGTAAACTTTGGAATGATGATCTTCTCACAGAATTTTTGCTTAAAGGTAACATCAGTCGTCTCTATCCTGGACTGTAGACTATCATTAAACATTTTTTTAATTGCCTCCCCTTCCCCCTAGCTTGTCGAACGTGGAATCAATGTTGTTACAGATCTTATCACAAAAAGGAGAAATCGACTCAAAATTGTGCAACGAGGGGATTAGCGTCTTCATCTCACTAAAAGTATTGAGCCGACCGTTAAGAAATTGGTTCTGAACCATTAAGTACAATCACCCCACTAACATAGTTACTTGAATGTTTCGCTGATACTACTTTTTAGTGTTAAAAATCTTTTTTTTTTTTTTAATTATCTAATTGAGAATAAATTATTTTTTTAAGCATAAGTTTCATTGCTGTATTTTTTTCATTGAACGTATTTATTTTTATTATAACAAATAGACTGCGATTACCTGCCGCGAGAAAATTATCGAGTTAATGAGCACATTATATATTTTAAAGAGACCAAACAAATTTAAAGCGTAAAGAAATTAAGATTTTGCTTATAATTCAGCACACCACCCTCCGTCTCCATGCTCTAAACAACTGCATTTTCACGAAGGGGGGCGTTGAAATGTTTTTTGCTCCTTAAGGGGGCGGCAACGTTAAAAAGGTTGAGAATCTATGATTTAAATCAAATGATTTTTTTTTAAAAAATCATTGATTTAAATCAACTGATTATATATATATATATATATATATATATATATATATATATATATATATTGATTTTAAAAGTTAAAAAACAGTTTTAAATTATTGGTACTTCTATTATTTTCTTTACAAGGTTTTAAAATTTATTTTAAATAAATTGCTGCATCAATTAATTTTAGTTGACAAAATTACTTTCTTTCTTGGTGTATGTTAAATTCCAACACATTTGAAATTACATTTTTAAAAATCTTTTGATTCTTGAGGTTGAAAGTACAGAAAGTAAACATTTAATACTGTCTTAATATGGACTCGCATAGCTGTAGAAAGTAATTAATAAACATGATTTTTTTTTCTCAAAAAAATGCAAATAATGTTAATTAAAATTCTGCCATTTGATTAAAAAGGCATGGAATTAAAATCTGCATTATATTTTATTGGTGGAAAATGTATATTTCTGAAGCTTGAGGTTATATTAAAAAGAAATTACCCTAATATGCAAAAAATAGAAAAAAAAGGCTGATGAATTTAGATAATTTTTTCCTGATATAGTATATTTCTTCCCTTTCAAAGTCTATTTGAAGCAGTAGGGTTATTAATTGGTATTTTTTTCTCATTATATGTTTACAGTATCTTTGACATTATCAGATTTTCTATAAAGAAATTTTGTGAGGAAAAAAAAAATTCAAATAAGTAAATAGATTTTTAAAATTTTTTTTTTACCTTAACTTATCTATTTTGATATAGGATTAAAAATGAATATTTTAATATAAAAATATATAGATTAATTATTATTTATTTTTTGATGAATGACTACATTTATAAACACAATCTGTTACATTTATTTTGTCATTTTAAAAATCAAGAGGGGGAAAAAAAGACACAGAATTTTAAATTAAAATTTTGGTTTGCTGATTGAAACTTTGTTTTAATAGTTAAAGTACAGGAAGCGTTTAGGAAGCCTTCACAAATTCAACTTTAGGAAAAACGGTAGAATAATTTCACAAAATTTTTGAAATTTTAATTTTGTGTAACGTAAGAAACGATAAATCCATATTTTTGTGTTAATATTTATAATAAAATTTTTAATTTTTATAAATGATGTCTAAATTTTCACAAAATAAGTACCTCTCAGAAAAACCTAGACAGACCACTAAAGTATTCTTTAATTCTCTATTTCATCTAGTCTTTAAATTTCAATCATGCATTTGTTTCAAAATGGTTGCTATGCATTCAAAGCTATGTATTATAATGAAAAATTATTTTAGTAAGTTAGAGCTTCTAAAATATAGTTTTAATATTAATTTAATTTTGATTAAACATTTGCAGAGCTTTTTAACATAAATTAAAGTTCTTTCAGTGTATTTGAATAAAAATCAACAAAAATCTGATTTAAATAAAAAAAAATCTGCTTTTTTTTTAGAAACATCAAAAAAATCACGAACCCTGTGTAAGAATGATTGATTGATTTCATAATGTTAAATTATTAATAATTTGTTATTTAAAAACATGATTTAAGACCTAGTGGAAAAAAGTTTTAATTGATTTTTTCGAAATTTCTTTTGTTGTTTTGGGGAAAAAATTATTTTACTGTACACCAAATTATCTAAATAAGAGGTGAAGGCTGTCACAAATTTAAAACCTCCACTAAATAATGAAAGTAAAAGATAATTCGAAATTAATTTTGAAGTTTTTAATAATCTAAATCAATAAGAAAATAATCTTTAAAAAAAATCCGTATAAATATTTGATGTATATAGGTAATATAATAGGTTATTCTTTTTTATCTTGTTTAAATGTAAAATGTTATCCCGTGTTGTTTTCTGCTTATATGTTAGTTTTAACACTTTATTTTAATTTTTTTTAGGGAATTGTAACCTCGGAAAACATTCCAGATACAGCAATTTTTTACATAGGGCAGACTGTCAGATGTGTTGTAATATACTGTAATCCATTAAAGAAGAAACTGAAACTGTCTTTAAATGTAAGTTTCATCCTTTCTACTAACTGTATACCTAAAGGCCAGGATAGCCTGGTAGGTAGGACACTGGGCCCATGTCCTAGAGGTTGTGGGCTCGATCCCTGCCGAATGAAGACTCCCCGTATAGTAAATGGTGACTGATGCACATTAAATCTGTCGAGTCTCAAAGTCCTCCATGTTCCAATTACAAATCAAACCTCTGGGGGTACTGGGGAGTTTCCTTGTCTTCTGGATTGTATCAAAATTACAAGGCTACATAGTTGAACATTAGTAGTCATATACGAAAATTGAGTCAGCTGTTCAACGATGGTTATAAAACTGTATTCTTTAAAAAAAAAAAATATCTATGTTTATGCATATACAATAGAACTTTAATCGATTGTTTTTCATTGAACCATTCTTTGTGAACGACAGATTCGGGAAACCGATAAATGTGGGTCTAAATTAAATAATACTGAATGACTTGAAAATGTACAAAAGTAATAAAGAGATAATGAATTTTAAAATTAATAAGTTTACTATAAGTGTAAAATAATTTAATTAAAGAACTATAATTAAAAAACTATACCATAATGAAAACTATACCATACTGACCATAATACAAAATTACTATTGATGCAAAAGAATGAACACACTTATTTTTTTAAGTTATTTCAAATTTTTAATTTGAACGCTTTCTTTTCTTCTCAACATAAATAACAAATTTTCGACATTAGTAAAATGTTTCCTGTATGCTTGCTTGAATGTAGAACGTAGCTCATTGTTTCTTAACCTTTGGCGAATGTTAGCACTGTTTGTGATTTCATTTTGCCATCTATTGTACTTCTTCAGCTTTTCCAACTATTTCTGAACTTATTACACCGCAAATTACAAATTTTTTATCAACTGATACATTAATATCAAGCATGCTGTTTAACATGTTTTACCCTAACTATAACAAATCCTTATTATCTCCATCATTAGCATCAAGAGTTACTGGTTTTCTTCTCAAAACGAAAAAAGATCTTCGATGTTCTTAATTGTTGGGGGAAATTCCTGAACAATAGACATGGGAATTAGTTAATTTTCAAAACAATCTAGACAGAATATTATTAACATTATAAGAATAGCATTTCTGATGAGACCGCTAAAAACAAGGCTATACACATGGGAAAACAAAAGATGCAGGAATGATGGATCAAGGTTCAACTGTACCAAAATCTGTTGTTAATATATCTTTGTTTAGAGGTAGATCTCAATTATTCCATGCATATTTGTGGTTCCTGACATTTTTTATTAGCCAATGAGGAGAACAAGAATGAATGTGTAGATTAGTGATCATAAGTTAATGCTGATATTCAATGAATGCTGAGAAACATTATTTAGAAATGTTAACTGTCTTTACAACTGTTGAAATTAAGAAATTTTTTAAGAGAGAAAAAAAGCTTATTGTCATTGAAGAATTCATTAGAAAATTCATCCACCAGAATTGATTCCAGAATTCAATAAATGCGATATAAAAACTCCTCCCCATTCAGAACATATTCCTGTCAATTCATTATCATCCATAAGTTCAGGCGTCAAATCATTCAGATCATTACATAAAAAGTTATTAAGGTGTTCCATTTTTTATTTTATGCTTGAACATTGTTAGATTGTGCAAGACCAAGATAATAAATAAGAATATCATGTCTTTTCATTATCTTTCAATTCTGTGTAGCATTATATTTATTTTATTAAAATGTCAATAAATTATAAAACACATTAAATGCTCCTAATAACCACCTACTTTATTGGGTAAGTACAAGAAAAAAAGTGTTTAAAGTTAAAATGTGTAATATTTGTCTCTCTATATTTTAAAAGTTAGTTTTATATACATGTTCATATAATTGGGTTCATTTTTATGTATTAAAGTTTGTTCTTTTTTTTAGCCTGAAAAGCTAGAAGATCATGATTCCAATAAAAAGGAGAAACTATCTCTAAAACACACAAAACAAAAGTCTTCTAAGACAGTGACAGATGGTGATACAAGTATACCTGCTTCAAAAGATTCAAATAAGAAAAATCTAAATGCTGAGTCTTCTACTCAAAACATATCTAGCCCTATTTTTTCTGAGGGGAAAACTTACAAAGCAATGTATGAATTTCTGGTATTTCGTAAAATAATGGTTATTTTTATAAATATTTAATATCAATATTGCAATATAATTAGTATGCTGTGGGTCTGTCGGTATGTTATGGAGGTAAGGGGGGCCGTTGAGCATGTTCTGTTATTCCAATTTAATTTTAAAACTCCCAAATAAAATTATGTTAATAGACTATGCAGTGGAGGTAAAATAAGAAATATGTCACTGTGTTCGAGCTACTAATCTGTGCAATGGGGGGAGATACAAGGAATGTCATTACATTTGAACTACTAAAGGATAACATTTCTTGTTTATGATAACCGTTGCTGAGGCCTTCTCTCTTCTAGGAAATATTAGTTAATTGCCCTTTTGAAGAGGGAGGTATCGGAAATTTTAGCTGTTGACTGCGTGATTCACAGACAGCATTTATTCGGAAAAAATCTTAGCGACTGTTTACATCAGTCATTGGAATATATTATCCCTGTTGTAAACAAAATTTGCAGAAATGCTCTCAACGATCGATTTTCATACAGCTGTGTAAGAGAAAACAACGGAGAATTTAATTGCTTGCTACTACACATCAAGATTCACTTGTTTTGCAAGGGTGCCTGTCTCAATAGGTTTTGGAATATTTTCGACTATGTGCTTGAGCTCCTCAGACTCAGAGATGTAGCTCTGTGAGACATTTTGCTAAAATTTATGATAGAAGTTGCATACATGACTGATTTATTTGCAAAATTTAATGGCATTAAGAACTTGAAGGTAACGAGCTCAATTTGATCACTACAGAATCAATTATTTTTGCCTTTCTAAAAAAAAATGTGGAAGCAGAATTTTACTTGGAATGAGTTTAGCCGATTTCCAATCTTATCAGATCTGGAAAGAGAAAGGTGAAATTCCATCTGATGATACATAAGAATATTATCAACACCTTGACTCTTTGCACATGGACTTTTCTTAAAGATGTTTTGTCTCTGCAAGTTCCTTATGAACCCTTTTATGAATATTGAAACAGCAGAGGTTCAGATTCAGGAGGAATTATTTGATTTTTTATTTAAGGAAACTTTGAAAAGGTGATCGTCTCACAGAATTTTGACTTCAAGGTAACATCAGTCTGGATCATACTTTGAAGTGTGGACTATCGTTAAATTTTTTTAATTGCCTTCCCTTCCTCCTACTTATGGTTCAGTACTGTGATGGATCTAATCACGAAAAATAAAATAGACTCGAAATCGTGCTTTGGGGACTTGCACCTTCACCTCATGTAAAAATATTGAACTGAGTGTTAAGAAACTGGCTCTGAACCATCAAGCACAATCATCCCACTGACATAGTTACTTAATTGTTTCATTGATACTAATTTCTGAAGTAAAAATTTTTTTGAGTTTTTTTAATTATCTAATTAAGAATAAATTACTGTTTATAAGCGTAAGTTTCCTTATGTTTTCTTTTTCATATCCGTATCTATTTTGATTACAAAAAATAGACTGTGGTTGCCTGCCGGGGGAAAAGTATTGAATTAACACACACATAAATTATTTTTTTTAAAAAACCAAACAAATTGAACGCATAATTTTTTTTAAAATGTGTTGCCTCATATAACTCAGCGCACTCCCTCAGTACCCATACTCTAAATAACTGGATTTTCATAAAGGGGATATTGAATTTTTTTTTTTATGCTTCTTAAGGGGTTAAAAAATCTATGGTTTTTAATACATTTTAAATAGTCGTAGGAACTAAAACAATGTCATCTGCACATCTCCTTTTAACTAGATGCCTGGAAAGTGTAGTTGTTTAATTGTACCATACCAACGCTTGTGGTGAAATTCAAGAATAATTCGGTAGCAGAGGCAACACCCATTATGATGTAATTTTCTATGATCATCGATTAAATATACATAGCTACCAACTCTACTGGATCTTGCCAGTTTCTCCTGGTCTACTTTTGTTCTACTACTACCTGGTCTACTGGTTTAATTAAAATTCTCCTGGTTTTGTACATTTTAGAAAATTCCCTAAAATTGAGGAAGTTTCCTAAAAATATTCACTATTGAATTAGAGTTTTTGCACAGATTATTGCTTGCTTAAATATTTAAGTTAGTATTACTAATACATAATGAAGCGAAACTCATTTATAGAAATTAGTTCAATACTTTTTTTGTTCAAAATGCTCGGTTTATTTTTATTCAGAACTCTCTTTTTGAATTAATTTAAAAAATCTTTTAACTATCTTTGATGAATTAAATGCATATAAATATTTGAAATTATGAGTAAACATAATACATAGCATTTCAAGCATATCTAATGACAATCATTACTGGAAAATATTACAGTTTTTCTATTTTGATGACTATAAAAATCCCTAAAATTCCCAATATTTAAAGTATTTAGTTCATTATGCAACAATTATCATGAAATTTATATTTTGTAAAATCTGCTTTTTTTTCCTATCCATGTTGGCAGCTATGAATATAAATAAACAAACCTGTGAGGAGGGAATTAGGCCGAAAATCTTAAGACTTTTGTCAGTTTTTACAATTATTTATCTTTTTTTGTCATTTCAATATCGTTTTCAAAGTAAAAATTTTTTAAATATTACTATTACAATTCCCTAATTTAGAATCAAGTTTTTATGTTATTAATTTTTGATAAGCTCAATTTCAAGAAATTCTACCTGGTTTTGTTGACTGGTTTGAAAGCTCATGATTTTTAAAATATGAGAGTTTTACTCATTTTTAAACCGATTGTTAGTGTGTTCAAATTTATTGCAGTCATATTTTTTTAGGATTTTCTGTTGTATTCGAAAATTAAATTTTTTTTTAAAATAAAGAGTTAAGAGCCTTGAAATAATATGAGTTGAGAATATGAAATAAGTTGAAAATAAAAATTTCACTTTTAACAACTTACCTTTGTTTGAAGATAATGTGCTCTTTTCATTTTCAAACACCATACCCTTTTTTTAGTTCTCAAATGAATTCTATGAAGAATATTGTGATAATATTCTTCATACAAAGAATATTGTGATTATACAAAGAATATTGTGATTTTATGAGTCTCTTTTGAAAAAACTCCTTTTTTTTACATTTATCCAATGTTTGTACTTTTTTTTTTTATCTGAAGTTGAGAATGAGTCATTTAACTTTTAACAGTTAGCCTTGCTATTTGAGAATAATGTGCTCATTTTAGTTTCCAGCATCCTGCCCTCTTTTAAAGTCTCGAATGAGTCCTATGAAGAAGTACAAAGAATATTGTATTTTTATGCATGAACCTAAAAATACACTATTTTTATATTCATGCTACTGAGCATTATTCTGGTACTGTGCAAGGAGCGTTAATTAATTATTTTTTTAATTTTGCCATTTCGAGTAATGTGGCTAAATTGTGATTATTTATTTGCTAGAATTTCCTGATTTTTTTATATCAAATTTAGTGTTTTAAATTGATTTTTAGGACTAATTAAATAAATTTCAAAAAAAAAAATAATTTTTTCATATCTTATAACTAGTGAAAGTGTTATAACACTTTATATTATACGCTTACAATGATACATAGAAAGATAGGACTTATATAATTAATATCCACTGCAAATAAGAAAAATGTAAGCTTAGCCAAGAAAAAATTGTATTCACTGTTTATGTAGTCACTTTGATTATTGTTGGTTTAATCTCCATTCCATTCAGAAATAGTATTGAATGTAGCATTTCTTGTGTTGAAAAAGTTCCTGCATGAGATATTAGTTAAGTTAAATTTTATTAAGGATGTATTTTTTTCCTCCTTGCTTTGTGTCCTAAAACCACTAAAAAAATTAAGTTAAAGTAATTGTGCTTGTAGGAAAGTTAAATTTATTGCAACGTATATATAAAATTTTAACCTTTTTATTTTAGCTTGTTTTTAGATCTTATCAAAATTTTTTTGTTTCAGTATTTTATTATATGGCTCTATAAATAATTCGAATGAATTAGCTTATTTGAAATTAGTATTAGCTAATTTAAAAATCACTAAATTATTTTTTTTCTTCTAAAGAGTCGTAACTATACATGATGTAATCAGTTATTACCTTTAAATAAATGTGTTTTTATACTTGTTGTTGCCTTAACAGTAAATTAATTTAACGCTGATATTTTGATTGTAGAATTAAGAAGATTACAGCACATCAATTGAATATCATTGTAAGTGGTAGTGTGAAAGGCCGGATTCATATTACTCGTACTGGGTGTTCCAAGGAAGTAAGTGTCTTTAATTATGAAATTGGTTGTATTTTAATTATTTTTTAGCCATTCTTCTTAATTTAAAATATAAATGCTTTAGTGGCCTAGGCAGATAAAGTGTTGCTCACACCGTTTTGTATCTCGGGATCTTTTTGGCTATTGGTTTGAAATGAATAAGTGCGAGCCAATATTTTTTAGTGTTTTTTATTTAAACTTAACGAAACGACAACAAACAAAAGACTGAAGAGAAAAGCTATGTATCCTTACAGATGCGCACACTGCGCCATCTATCGCAAGGTAAAAATTTAGTTTAATGGAAGGAAGATGTAACATCCTCCAACCGCAAAAGGTTAAAGTTTAAAATTATCAAAAATTTTAAATAAAAGTTAAAGTATAATACAAAATTGAAGATTACAGCTTAACAGGTTTGACTGTTGATCTCAGAGTTTTACTTGCAATACCTGTTGTTTCTAAACGAAATAATCGTTGAAATGGTCGAACTATTTCGCCATTTTGAGTCTTAACCTTCGCAACTCGGGAAACACCATCACGTCCTTTATAAATTTCAATTACTTTGGCTAGAGGCCAATCAACACGTTTTTTATTATCTGAACTGATTAGAACCATATCTCCCACTTCAAGTGGGGATTGATGAGAGTGTCTGGATTGCTTAAGGAGCGAAATATATTTTTTATAGAAACGGGTTTTTAGTTTTTGCTTAATGGAGTGAAGGTGTTTCGCGCGTTTGCGAAGATTCTGCATATCATTCTAATGGAGATCATCAACACAAAATTCAGTCTGATCCTGTAAAAAGAGAGAAGGAGTTAATGGCACTAGATCTGATGGTTCTTCGGAGAGGTAAGTAAGAGGTCTACTATTAAGTAGAGCTTCGCATTCACACACAACGGTGTACAGTTCTTCGTAGTTAAGACACGCTTTTCCTAAATTGCGTCTCAACAATTCCTTCAACATTCTTACCACCCTCTCCCACCAACCCCCCTCCCCCCCCACCAAGCAGCGGTAGGTGGGTTGAAATGCCAGATTTTTTTCAAATCTGAGTGAGCAATGATGACATTCCAGTCTATACTTTTCAGTTCGTTGTTTGCACCAACAAAGTTTGTGCCATTATCTGAATAGATTGATTTTACTCGACCTCGACGTGAAATGAATCGTCTCAATGCGAGAAGAAAACTTTGCGTGGAGATGTCCGAAACAAGTTCGAAATGTACCGCACGGCACACGTGAAGATTGTAATCCAAACTTTGTCAAGATTTCGCAGAACCAAAGGGCCAGCTAAATCAACTCCAGTTGTTTCGAACACTGCTGATATTCGCACACGTTCTTCTGGAAGAGGAGCAAACATCGTCGTAGCAGATTTGGATTTAAATCTTTGGCAAATTACACATTTAGAAACAACTGATCGAACGGTTTTTCTTGATCGCAAAATCCAGTACTTTTCACGAAGGGTTGTGACAAGTGTTTGTACACCTACATGGCTGTAGGTCCGATGAGTCTCTTCGATGAGTTTGAAAACTAGTTCATTCCTGTCAGGCAACAGGATAGGACGTCTGAAAAAATCACCATCACTAGTCGAGATAAGTCTTTATAACTTTTAGGAATTTTTATTTCAATATGATTTGCTTCATGTTTTATATTATGATTAACCTGAAAATTTGAAACTTTACCCGAAAAAGCATTTTTCCCACTGAAATTAAATAAATCCTTATCATACTTAATATTATTGCTGTTGCAATAATTTTCTACATCATTATAGGATCTTAACCTCATATTTACTCCTTCAATGTTATAATAAATATCAGTTCGACTATTATCTGGACGGGGTACAACTTTTCTAATCCATGAAATGTTTTTACACGGAATTAAATCGGGTTTTAAGCTTGAATTACCTATGTCTTCATCTGAAGAACTTCCGCCCAAATCGGGACGTTCCGGTATAAAACTAGCAAAATTGCGTTTAATGAATTTGGTGCCCAGTACAGCTTCCACACCAATTACACTTTCGTCAAAACGAACATTTATTGTTTCTACAAGTTTCCTTTCGTTTTTAAGCCAAACTCTATAACCCTTCGTATGCATTGCATATCCTAACATAATCCCTTCTTTAGCTCTCATTTGAAGTTTATTACGCAACTGTTTTGGTTGACCCACAAATGCTAAACAACCAAATGTTTTCAAATGAGTGACTGATGGTTTTCTTCCACTATACAATTCAAAGGGAGTTTTAATTTGGTTTTTATGACAAATTCTATTAAAAGTGTAAGTAAAGCATAGTAAAGCTTCAGCCCAAAACGCATCTCCCAATTTACTAGATTTTAGCATAGCTTTTACATTATCTAAGGCAGTTAAATTATAGCGTTCACTAACACCGTTTTGCTCTGGCGTATAAGCGTTAGTACGCTCAGCTCTTATACCTTCATTTTCAAGAAAATCACTAAATTCTTTATGGCAAAATTCCATACCATTATCAGTTCTAACATTTACAATTTTACAGTTTAAAAATCTTTCTGTCTTCAATCTTTTGAAATCTTATGAAACAATCAAAAACATCAGATTTCCTTTTAATGGGAAAAGTAGTAACTTTTCTCGAAAAATCGTCAGTGATAGAAAGAAAGTACCGACTTCCACCATGTGAAATGACAGGCATTGGACCACATACGTCCATATGTAAAAGTTCCAAAGGTTTCTTAGACCTTATACTTAAAATTGGTTTAAACTAAATTCTTTTAGATTTAGCTAATTTACATTCTATACAATTATTGTCTAAAAAATTGAGATTAGGTAATCCTTTCACACTAGAATTTTTACTTGTATGAATTATATAATCACAATTTATGTGGCAGTACCTTAAATGCCAGATGTCTAAATCATTTGTCTGAACAGATACGTTAAACAATTGCTCATTCGAGTCACTAACACTTCTGTCAATAACTAAATCTTTATCAGGCTTAGTATAGGCATTTGGTTTAAAATAATACAAGCCATTAAATCTTTTACAATAGAAAATCTTCTCATTTACCCGATTATACACAGAAATACAATTTTTAACACCCACAAAATAACCTCCAGCTTTCTCTATTACAGAACCAGAAATAAGATTTCTTCTAAGTTTAGGAGAATACATGACATTTTGTAAAGTTACTCTGTGCATTTTACCATTTAACTTATTAAAAAATTGCACCTTTCCAATACCTAAAATTGGGCTCTCAATTTCACCTATGGCTAAAGACATAGAAGCATTTTCTACAGTTTCATATTCAAAGAATAAATCCAAATTATTACAAAAATGTGTTGAAGCGGCAGTGTCAAAAAGCCAACTTTCTTTCTCAATTTCATGACTCACATTGCCAACATTTGCTTTAACGATATAAAGACTATTATCTAAAACATTTGTAGTTACATTACAATAAGAATTATCACTTGCATTTTGTTTAAATTTACTCTTTATACTCTTTGAATTACACCTTAATTTTTGCTTACAATCTGATATTAAATGACCATATTTGTTACAACGATAACAAGGTCCTATCTTAGATTTATCACAACTAGTTTTGGATTTAGACTTAATATTAGCAGATTCTAAATTTCCCTTACTATTAGAAGAACCAGATTTAAACTTATTAGTTATGCTTAACTTTTCATTAAAACTTGAATTAACATTATAAGCAATATCACTAACATTATTTAAATCAAAATTAAGTTGCTTAAGTCTACTCTCCTCCAAAAGTAATTCGTCTAAAATGTTCTTAAATTTAAATTTAGTGTCCTCCCATCTATAAATAATCTGAACTATACCTTGAAAGTCCTTGGGTAAGTATCTTATAAGTTGGAATCCTTGGTATAGGTCGTCAACAGGATGTCCTGCTTCTTTCAATTGAGAAACCAGGTTCTTTAATCTTGCAGCGAATATTCCAACCTCTTCTCCTGGGGTGTATTTCAGGTCGAAGAACTGGTCTAGGAGTTTAATAACTCTCGCTCTCGTAGTCGGCTCAAAATGTTGTTTTAAAATTTCCCAAGCGTCAGCACCATCCATTGTCGCTGAGATCAGACTTCGGTATTCAGGTTCCACACTAAGAAATATTGACGTGTACGCTTTGTCCCGTCTCCAGAGGTATTCTTGACTTTCTTTTCGACTTGCTTCTGAAGGTAGGGCAGGTTCAGTTTTGGAGATAAAACTCCACACTCCTCGGTCCATGAGGATTACTTTCATATTTTCTTTCCACGTACTCCAATTTCACGAATTTAGGAAATCTATATGCAGGTTCGAAGATTCCATGATGAAACAATTATGACTTAAAGGTTCTTTAAAAGCAAAAGGGAGTATCACTGCTCGTTCTATACTAGATACCAAACTTCGTAATCTTTAGCAGTAGCCATCAAATTTGGATGTGCCGACTTCAAATTCCGGTCTAAAATTCTTTAAATAAATTCTTACTGTTAGTTTTGTCAACTGGAGAAAAATTCTTTAGAAGCATCATATTTTCTTAAATGTGGTATTATTTTTCAAATCCACAGCACCTTGAAGTACTCCATAGCAAACTTGTGATTTAAGCTGACGATTCACTTCGCAAATTTGGCTGGCGGGAACGGCCCCCATCTTTAAGATTCTCCATTTGAAGTTGACAAAGACTCGTCTAAATCCAGGCTAATGCAAAACTAGATATTCAGGACGATAGAACATGAATCCCGGTTATGCCATAAACTCGGCCCATAACCTTGACAGCCGAGATTCTCGCAGAATATCATATCATGTCATATCATTGTCATGTCAACAACTCAACAATAAGAGAGAAACGAAGTTTCTGAATAAATGAGTTTATTTAAAAACATCAGTAATAAAGAATGTCACAAACAGAGTGACGAAAAGAAAGAATACAAAATGCTCTGCTTCAACAGAAGCTTAAATACAGATAACAGGTGACGTCATGATCCACGCAAGAACGACCAACAGCAAATGAAAATAAACTGGCCGATCCCCGCAGACCATGACGTCACCGACGCAAGTTGAATGCATGAGATCGACGACGGAAAATCGAACCTCATACCTTCTAACTTCTATTATTTGTCTAACAAGATTTTCTTATTTTAGGAGTCATACCACAAATAGTTTCTTTATCTAATAATACAGCTTCACACGAAAAATTTCCTGAAGCTCACACTTTAAGGCTGAATGTTTTATTTTTTCCGTTTCAATACCGCCAAATAAACTGTGTGTCAGAAATTCAGAATGATCAGTTTTTAAGTTTAAATATTCTGCAACATCACGAGTTATATACGATCTTTGCGAAGCTGAATCGCATAAACAACGAACAACTTTTGTTTTCGAAGGCCCTAATACTCTTATTTGAAGAGTTTGTAATAAAATATCTGCCGAACCGGATGAGCTATTACTGACGACATTATTAGTTTCGGTTTTGTTCAAAGAAGAAAAAGTTTTTTCCTCTTCTTTGCATAAATTAGGACACAAAATAGGAAAGTGTTTTTTGGAGCAAATTACACACCGGACACTCATTCCACATTTATCCGCACAACAATTAATTCTAAGACACGCCAAACATGCTTTCATTTTTATTACTTTTTCTTTTCTTTCTTGAAGTGTCATTTTTTGAGCAGTAAAGCAATCACAACTTCTGTGAGTGCCCTTTTGGCAAAATAAACAAAATACATTTGTTTTGCGTTTATCATTTTTTATTTGATTAAACAAAGTTGAAGCCGTCACGCCTGGCGCCGAGATCATGTTTTGGTTATTTTCTGTTTTTAATTTCCCCGTTCTATTTTTATCCGTAGTGCAAAATTTTTTCGCAATACGAATCCTTTCTGAACCGATCACTTCGTTCCAAAGGAATTGCATTAGTAATTCAAGGTCGTGTATGTTTGCATTTGTTGAACGAGAAGTAGAATTTCTTTCTCTTTCAATTAAAATATGCAATTAAAATATGCTCTGGAATTGACGCTTCGACTAACGGATAAAGCATGCACGCGTATTTTTCTTTAGTAACACCTAAATTTTCTAAACAGCTCAATTGAGTATCTAATTGATCTACTAAATTAATGAAAGGCATGTTTTGGGATTGATTTAAAATTAGTTTTAATAATTCGTGTACATATAACTCGATTAGCATTTTATCATCCGCAAAACGTGATTTTAGATTTTTAATAACAGTTTTATATTCACTTTTAGAAACTTGATAAGACTGAACAAAATCGAAAGCCTTACCTTTTGTTGTTTGCATCAGGTAGGCGAATTTTACGTCGTCCTCTATTTTAGGATCCTCATCGATTTTTTGGAACATAGCCCAAAATTCGAACCAATTTTTGGGATTTCCGTCAAAGTCTGTTAGCTCGAGTTTCGGTAAATTGATGCTTATCCGATCTGACGATATGACTTTTGCTTGCTTGTTTACACTTCCGTTGGATTTCGAAAACTCTTGGAAGCGCAGTTTCGCTGCAGTAACGTTATCTCTGTAATTTTCACATTGTTCCAATTCTTTTTCTAAAACTTCATCAAGATTTGAGGATTTGGATTTTACTTCTTCTTTATCAGTTTCGGTTTGATCCTCTGGATTTACAGACAGATATTTAAAAACGATTTTGTCATTTTCAAACAATCTCTTTGATTTTTCTTCAAGTTTAGCAAATGCTACTGATGCTGACTGGATGTTGTTACCTTCGATTGAAGATTCCAGTTCATTTATTGTTTTTGTTACGGCTGTTCGAAGAACTTTTCTTTGAATTAAGCAATTGTTATCCATATTTTCGTCAATGGATATTTACGTTGGAGCGCCAGATTTTGTATCTCGGGATCTTTTTGGCTATTGGTTTGAAATGAATCAGTGCAAGCCAATATTTTTTAGTGTTTTTTATTTAAACTTAACGAAACGACAACAAACAAAAGACTGAAGAGAAAAGCTATGTATCCTTACAGATGCGCACACTGCGCCATCTATCGCAAGGTAAAAATTTAGTTTAATGGAAGAAAGATGTAACACACCGCTTGGCGGACAGTTGGGGTTATGAGTTTTATCTTGGCAGCAGACAAAACAAACGGCATGTATGATGCATGTTAAATTAGACATAGTTGTAAGTTCTCTCTTTGATTCTGGTGTAGAAATTATGAGAACGGGGTACCACCTCAAAGGGCTTTATGTCGTCTGATGGTAGTCAAAATTATGTGGCATTCCTGCCATGGCCATTAATATATGAGCCCTAAAAGAAGGTAGGTGATTAGTCATGGTTGGGTAATATTTGTTCTAATTTTTACATGTACCCTGTTAATATATTTTCATAGAAAAAAAAATTCACTTTTTTTGACATTCAATCTTCTTGCTGCATTTCAAGCTGTCCTCATTGCTGTAGTTTGAAATCATTTGAGTTTTTTATCCCAAGTCTTTCTACAGAAACCTATGTCAACTGGATAGTGAAACCTTATAGATGAAGCAACTTACTATTCCTACCATTCAATTCTAAATTTACCAGGTGTGATTGTAGCTGTAAATATCTTTTTCAACCTTTGTCTTTGTGGAATTTCCAAAATAATGAAAATGTCTAATTTTATCATGGCAAAGAGAGAGTGTTGTAAAACTGATAATTTGTTGAGGATAAAGAGAAAAAACTCACAGCAATAACAAAATTTTAACTCATCAAGCATCCTGCGGTGATTTTAGATATATATATATTTTGTTATAAATGATTCATTCATGAAAAACCTCACTGACTAAAAATATAGTTAAAATCGTTTCATATTCAGCATGCTTGCACTTTTATCTCCTTTTGAATTAGCTTATGTATGCCGTAAAATATCAATGCGTTTAATCATTTTTAACAGGCTTCCTACTATCTCAAGCCTTTAACCCTTTCGCGATGGGAAGCGCAAACGCACCCTTATCGCTGAGGCGGGCAGTCTCTCTCGCAAGTGTGTCCAGGGCCGGAGGGTTTATTTGCTGTTAAGCCTAAATCCGTGAAATTACTGAAATATCAACGCGTTTAATAATGTTCTGTAGAGTATTTAAATGGCATATGCTTTATATATATATATATTTCTATAGATACTTTATTCACTTAAATTATTTCTTGTTTAAATGTGTATTTTACACAATTTATTTTCATTATGTACTTAAACTTTTAACATTATACATCTGAAAACTAGTTATATGACTTAAAATTCTTTTTTCGTATGAAAAATTTGAAGACACTAACATTCCACTAAAAACTGGACCGCAAATCGAAATACTCAACGCTGAAGCGGGGGGGGGGGAACCTCCCCTGCTTACTGTAAGCAAATACCACTTACGAATTTAAAGAGCCATCAAAAAAGAAAGCCATTCTGAAACATTCCTTTCTCCTTCATTCCTTCCCCCTAAAAACCACGTGTATGTGAGTCATACTACTCTCATTTTGAGTAGAAGGTCAAATCTACATGTATCTGAAACCATATGGACATACAATACCATCTTCTGGCAAAAATATTACTTTTTTTTAAATGTTCCAGGACACTGGCACTAATGGGCGACGGCCGGGGGTGAACTAGAAAACGGCCCGGAAGTGAGTGCCTTTCTTGCTGGCGCGTATAGGTGACAGTTGGCGCGAGAGGATTAAAAATGCTTAATTTTTTTTATTCAAAACTGCCTTAATTTGTTTTGAGTATTTTAAATTCAGTTTAATGTTATTCAAATACTATTCAAAATTACTTGAAGTGTGCTAATTATATGCATATTAATCAGAAACAAACGTAAAACAGCCAGTTTTTTTACTGTTAAAGCTTTTGTTATCTAAAGAATAAATGTAAAGCATCTACTAAGTATTTTTCACTAATAGCAAAGGAAATGAAATTGAATAAACTACCATATTGTTTTTTTTCTTTCTTTCACATTTGATGAAAGTTTAAGTATTTAATCTATCTCTGTCCTGTGTATTGTCAAAGAATAAACTGATTTGTAGATGAGATTTTCTCCTAATCAGAGACCAATAAATAATCTTTAAAAATTGGGATATAACCCTGAATACAGGGTTGCCACTCCACAGAGAGAACAGGGGAAACCTGAAAAATACAGGGAATTTAAAAATCACCTAAAATAACAGGGAAAATGTGGGGAATTTAGATTTTTTCTTTACAAACTAGGGAAATACAGGGAATTTGTTTTCTTGTTTTTATCTTTTAAAAAATGGTGACCACTCGGAATCTCATCTATGGAATATTTAACCATCATATTTCAGCTATACTAAACTATTTAATTTACTATAGCATTATTTAAGTATGTTCAGCTGTTTTCCAGCAATTAAAACTAATAAATGAGGTAAGCCCATTATAGCTAACACAAGAGCGCAGTAATTGTTGTTTCCTCTTAGTATATTGTGTATAATATGTACAGGGAAAACACAGGGAATTTTTTTTTCCAGATTTGAGTGGCAACCCTGTTTAAAGTCCCTAAAAAAATTTAATTAAATTTTAAGATAGAAAAAAAAAACATTCTTCCTCATTGACTTGTTTTTAAAGCTCAACATACTTAGGGGAAAATAATATATTTAAAAATAGTAGGAGAGTATATGCATTAAAAAGATAAAAGGAAGACCTGTACTTCATGTGTAATCAGGAAAAAGTCATTATTTCTTTCAACAGTAACAAAGGATACAGACAACAATTACAGTGGTATTTGAAATGCTCATTGTTAGTGACATTTGAACTTAATTTCCATTAGCTAGATAGAAAAATCCTCTCATAAATGTGAAAAAAATATCCTGAATTTTTTTTTTCTCAATTGCCTGTGCCGCATTTATTTCCCGATTTTCAACATAGCGGAAAATATACCTATAGGAAAATCTTTATTGAGAAAAAAAAAATCACTCCGCTGAAATAGTAAGCTTTCAGGTCTTACCTTAAAGTGACTTAAGAGTCAACAGCTGAAAGATTAAATACGAATTTTGTAATGTAGCTGTTTAGTTCTACTGTTTAGCAATTTTGTGTAAAATAAAGTTGTGTAGTTATAATTAAATCTTTAAATTTTGGTTCTAAAATTTGGAAATGCTATAATTGGTACTCTTAAAACATTTTTCCAATTTTTATAATAATTATTTTATTAGATGTTAAAAAATTATTGTTTTTTTTTTTTTTTTAATTTTAACTAGGGCGAATTTCCTTTCAAGAGCTTTGCTGTTGGACAGCTTCTAAAAGTATATGTTTTGAAGTCATTTGAACGACGCAAGCGAAACTATTTGGTTATCAGTCACAGAAACGCAACTTCTTTTCTTGAATGTTCATTAATAAATCCTTCAAGCATTCCTTCAGATAATCTTTTGAACTCTTCTAAACCTCTCATAGGATTTTTAAACAAGGTATGTTAAATTTAAACTTCCTTTGTAAACTTTATATTTTCTTTATTATTAATTAAGTAATACTTTTTTTAGGTTTATGATACTACTGCCTTAGTTTGGCTTTCTCCTTATCAGTTGGGCAAATTAGACTTCGTTAATATATCAGAAAATCCAAAGGTATGCCTTTAAATTTTTTTAAAAAAAATTATGTGTCATTATTTAAAAAGGTACAGATTAAGCAGAGGGCTCAGTTTTATTACTTATTCATATATAAAGCAGCTTCTCAAAAGAAAAATAAAGTTCTTCTTAGAGTTGTTTAATTTTTTTAAGCTACTTAAAGATTATTTCTTATAAATATTAACAAATTGAACAGTTATCTTAAATGTTTACAATGATCTATTTAAAAAAAATTCTATTTAAAAAGTTGAACGATTAATATTTAATTTAATATCGATTGGCTTTTTTTATCGTTTATTTTTACCCATTTATCTAGTGATTTTTCTCATATATAGCTTTTTATTATAATGGAGGATAACTATTTTCCGATTGAAATGAAATTTCATCTCTATAGTGTATTGTTTTCATCATATTTTTTGTTATTTGTTGGGAATTAACTTTTCTTGTCAATTATTTTTAGTAGACCTAATGTTATTTTGTTATTGCTGCACAATCGCTATTATCTTAAATTTTTGTTCTGAACTCAATCTATTAATGAAAAGAAATTATGAATAAAAAAATTATTTTTCATTGATTTTTTTTCATTAATATTGTATTTCATTTTAAGCGATACAATTTAATAGGGATGTTTCATATTTATGTATTGTGTACTTAGTTATAAAAAGTTTTTATTTATTTAATGTAAGTAAGTATAATGTGGCAGAATTTGATTATTTTTAAATCAATAAATCGTTAGTTGTTTTTAATTTAAAAAGACTACAATTATTAAATTTACTTTTATTTTTGAGGAAATTAAAACAAAGTTTGCATTTTTATTATTTTTATTTTGGCTATTAGTTAAAACATCTAAATTTTTTAAATTAAATCAAAAGTTAATCAATGTGTTAACGCTTTTCAATAATTTAACAATAGTGCTATTATAGTATTTTTTTTAAAAAATTTCTTAAAAATTTTTCAATACGTTTTCGTTTTATAATTTGTTAGCTAGTCGGTATTATTTTTATACTAATAAGTCTTTAGTCAATTTTAGTTTTAAAAAGAAATATTGATAAATAAATAAAAAAAAAACTTACATTTGTTAAGACCATTTGACCATTAATCAATACAACTTTATTATTTTAAATAAAAAAAGGCCTACTGATATTTCAAAAGCACATTTTTTTTTTAACAAATAATTTAAAAAATGTTTTATTTAAGTGAACATTTCTATGTTTTTTTTTTTTTTTTTTAATTTTTAATGCATTTATGTAACCTATTTTGTTACACTTTTATTATTATTTTTAAGCAATAAATCTTAAAGTCATTTTTAATTTAAAAAAAAAATTAAATAAAGCTAGTGTTTGTTTTTACTTAAAGACATCAGTCTTAAGTCAATCCATTTTCATTATTTTAATTGAAAAAAATTAAACAATGCTATTGAAGTTAAAGAAGCATTTTTTTAGAATTAACATTTTCTTTAGTTATAGATTTATTCTTTTTATTTATTTTTGATTGTTTTAAAGATTTCTAATTGATAATTCTTGAACATATTATTTATCTGTTGAACATCGCGATGTCTAACAGACAATATATCAAGATATAAAATTTATTACATTGCCCAGTCTTAATTCTAGCTAAACCTTTATGCTTGAGTCTATCATTAACTAATGAATAGTGAAATTTCATATATCAAATAAAAAAATTTGCCATTTATTTATTGTTGCAAATTCATTGAGTTTTTGAAAATTAATTGAAAGAATTCTATCTAACTTGTTTAATTAGAAAATTTTCATTCAGTTACATTACAGTGAAACACAATTATATCTGATTATATCTTAGTTTTTTCACTTATTTTATTCACTTTACATAACTAATATTTCTAGTATTAAAAATAATATTTTTTCTTTTATAAATTATTAATATTCATACTTATGATTTTTTAAATATCTGAAATCAAAGCAGCATAAATTTTATGCTTGTACCTCATTAATCTCGATTAAAACATTTCAAAATATTATGGTTGTTTTTACTATTATATGTAATGATAATAAAAAAAAATTCAGTTTTTATTTTAACACATTGATGAACAGATCGATGTTACCTGTTACCCCCTCATAGCTTCTATTCTATCAATTGAATTTTTTAATTTTCACTCACTAGGCCTCAGTGGTGTGTGGTACTTCTCAAGCACCAGTGGTGGCACAAATTGAGCAATCTCCAAAACTGACCAGTGTGTTAAAGTAAAAACTATCTGATTTTGATATTGTCTGAATTTTTGTTTAAAATTCTAAAAGTATAATTTTCAGAAAGAGATGATTTTAATTAACTAAAAAAATATTTTTGTATGCTTGTGTTTAAGCAGTGCAAATTAATATATTTTTTTTTACTTTTTAAATGCCTCCCCTCTTGCATTTTTTTTTTTTTAATGAAATATCTGTAACTCTGTTCTGGGTTGTCAGGTATGATGTTAAATTTAATTTCTTACTTTAGATTCTTCGTAAACTGAAAAAGAAATTCAAAGTTGGTCAATCAATAACTGTTACTGCATTTAGTCACTTAGCATCTTCCGATGAATGTGATGAAATAAATCTAGCTAGGCCAGGTTTGTACCCTTAAAATTTAAACTTATTTATTAAAATCCTAACTGATACTTAATGCATTGTGTGCAACTGATGTATAATGCAACATTTTATAAATCAATGTAATGTTTTTTTTTTTTCAAATTAAATATTTTCAGAAATTTCTGTGCCTGATACAGGAAGAAATGTTGTTGGCTTACTAACTGTTGGAAGTCCTGATAGAAAGTTAGTTTTGAAATTGCCATACGGTTATACTGGATTTGTGCATCTCACAGATGTTCAAGATGTTTACACTGCTCTTAAACCTGTAATAGAGAAACTTCTTAGGTTCAAATTTATTTTGTGCCATGTTTTAGAGGTGAATCATGATAAAAAAGTCTGTTACCTTTCTTTAAGAAAGTCCAGGTTAGTAAAATATTGTTTTATTAAAATTTTAAAGAAAATCGTTTTTCTTCCTTCGAATTATAAATTTATTTAAATATGAACTTTCTGAAGTAAAATTACTATTTGTTTCCTATAATTATTGAATTTAACTGAATTGATGATTCCAAAAATCGACCATGCACACAAAATCCACTAGAAGTGACCTGTTTTTAAACTCATTGATTCAAAACAATTTGATTTTTTTTAAAGAATACTTCATAACTGCAAAGGAAATTGAAACATCAATACTTAGTAAAAACTATTTTGACAAATGAGTGTGTGCTGTGTAACTTACCAAAGTTGCACTATGACTTCATTATATTTTTTTAAAACTAATATATTTTTTTAAAATCTAATATGATTCTTAATATGGTTTGATTATCATAAAATTTTTCCAAAATTTATTTTTTTAGATTATACTGTGAAAAGCTGAAGTCTGTCAAAGATTTTTCTCCAGAGATGTGTCCTAAAACAGTAGAGAAAGGCAAGACTGTAAAGGGCTATATAAAATCTGTATTCAATTCTCGCATAGTTGTAAATATTGGCCGTAATGTGTTTGGAAATGTGGAGTTGCACAAATGTTCAAAATATGGATGTGTTAATCACCATAAAGTTAATGAGGCTAGAAAAACTTTTGCTATTGGAAATGTAGTTGAAGTAGTTATCAATGACACTATCCCTCAGAATGGTTGTATTCCACTTTCATTACCTAATGTTTCTGATACAGTGAGTACTTAATTATGATTTTTGCCTTTTTTTCTTTTAACATAAATATATGTCAAGGTTGGCAATAGTGCAATATATCTGTTGTCTCGTAGTGTTGAAGTACTCTAGTTTCTGGAATATGATCTGTAGTGGTGCATAATTTTCTCTCTCTTTTAGTTTACGAATGCATAAATGCAATATTCAGTATAATATATAAACTAAAGACAGTGAGATGTAAATAGTTAGGAATTCAGGAAACAAAAAAGGGCTTGCCGAACCCGGTGGATTGCTAAATCTAAATTTGTGGTTAGTGCAAAAAATAACTAAACATAAAAAGCAACTTACATGAATAAATTTCAGATTTTTTATTGAGAAGTGAGAAATTATCGCTATTTTGTAGCTTTACAAAACTTTGGTTTCCCTAATTTTCATCTAAAAAAAAAATTAGTACTGCTTACGTATTGCAACATTTTTACACTTTTATCTAAGAGTTTTATGATTTCCTATTTTGCTTTTATGAATAAATCTTTGCTTTTTATCATTTTAAACTACTGAATTTAAAGCATGAATTTAAACAAGGTTAGTATCAGGAATGAGTTTTTCTTGTTATGTTTTGTGATTCTGAAATCAGAAATGCTGCTGTAACCATACAGGCACTTTTCTGATGATATTCAAGCTCCCTTAAAATTCTTTCCATATCTTCTTGAAATACTACATTAGGCTAGCCTGTTGTTCAATTTAGCTGGTATTCTCTGAAGGTTATTCCTGTTTTCAATATGAAAATGATTAAACAATTTCTAAATGACACCTAAATATATCCAAAGAGTTTGTTCTAATTCACTCATGGAATCTGAAATTTTGTTAATTGTAGGCTTGTTATAAGTGGGTCCTATGCTAGAATTTTCGAGTTGAAGATAATAAAATTAAATGTAGTTAATAATTATTAAAGGGAAACTGAATTAAAATATTAATATATATTGGGTTTTTTGGAAAGTAATTTTCCTTTTTACTTACAGAAGACTTAATTAAATTTTTTCAAAGTCAACTCCGCATTTAAGCTGCATAATAATTCAATATTTTGACTACTGATATAGCAAGGCTTCTTTCCTTGCAGTAGATTTTGGTTCATTCCCTTTCAAATATGGAAAATAAAAAGCTGCAATTTTGGCATATTTTACTTTTTTAACATTGAAAAGATACAAAGGCTGTTTGAGCACGAAAAATTATCCGATTTATATAAAAAAAAAAAAAAGGTATATTGACAGTACATCAGCTCCAAAACTGATTTGCATTATTTCGATCAGGCAATATTGATGTTTGCATTTGTGATTTGTTTCCCAAGCTTCAAAAAAAAAATTTTTGAAATGCAGTAATCTACAGTATTGTTCCGATCTTTGCAAAAAATATTTCACTTTTTAGTGACAAAAGATAAACTAAATTAGATTTTTTGCCAGCAAAAATAAATAAATAAAAACTTCATTAGTGCAGAATCATGCTGCTGCGAGAAAGATGACAAAAGGTATTGAACCAGAATAGAAAAAATATAATTCAATAAAATATTTATTCACTATAAAAAAGTCTTATTTCCTTTTATATATAAGAAAAGGTAAAATTACTTTCCGAACAACCTAATAAATTTTAAATGTTTACAAATCAGAAATTTACTGAAAAATATTTATGATGTTTATTGCATAAACCTTTCACAATCTAACATCTAATCAATTTAATTTGCGCATATTAATCAATAAATGTATGAGAAAGATTATTATTTATTTTTGAATCACCCTCATATAACATCAGGTATTGCTAAATGGTTTAAAATATTCCTGTTCAATGTTTTTGTGCAGGATATACTATTCGTTAGGATTTATAGTATAAAATTATAGTTATTTTTATCTACTGGTGCATGGTATCTGTAATTGAGGCAGTTCTTAATTTTTTATTTAGTTTTTAAACCTTGAACTTTAGTAATTTTTCAAATATGTTACGTAATTTAGAACATCACATTAATTCATATTTTGTTGAGGGATATGCCAACAAATTTTACTAGCTACATCTGTTCTCTCTATTTTGGAAGAAAATAAATGTGTTTAATGTAGATGGTTTCTCCAGAAAATAGATTTTGTTTTAATTTCAGATTTTTAATTTAAAGCGAAACTTACTATTTATTATTTATAAATAATTGCATATCATGGTAAAAATTGCATTTCATATTTAATCCGTAAATAGGTTGTTCAAAAAAAAAAATTATTTTATTTTGCACTTAACAAAATTATTTGATCTTGACTTGAATCATAGTTAATTATATTATCGTAATTTCCTGGAGAAACGCCGCCCTGGTATATACGCCGTGCCCTCAAAAATCGGCTGACCATTCTTTAGCGTAACATTAAGCATGAAAAAATAAAAAAAAACTCTAGTGACATGTGGAAAAAATGATGAGGAAATTTCTAATGGGGTTTCTAAAAAACAAAATTTTTTAAAGAAGAAAAAAAAATTACAGCCGGACTCCTATTTAACGAACTTCCATTTTGCGAATTTTTCGAGGAACCAAGAACATTTTAAAAATTTCTTTGTAAAATTACTTCCAAATAGCGAAGTGAATTTTCTATTTTACGAACTTTTCTTTGAAATCCACTTGCCCTATTTCCCAAAATATTTCAGAACATTTTAAACTTGTTAACACATTTTATGGGGTAAATGACCTTGAATTGATTTTTGAAACCACTTCTAGAGAAAGCAGTGAAATCCCTTTCCCTTTTTGTTTGGATTTCAAACGAAAAACTCAGATAAAATTAACGGATTTTATCAGTACTAATTAAACTTATGAACGTATGTGGTAATGTATGTTTGAAATTACTCGATAATAAATGTAGCTATAGTTTCATACATAAATTTAGCTTTTTTTAGTTGAAAATGCATGTAGCGTGATAGTGTAACACTGGATTATGTTTTGCTCTATTCTTGCTTTCCATGCAGATTTCTTTTATGGTTAAGATTTTTAAAATAAATAGTAGGTACTACTATACAATATAAAGGTGCATCCATTGCTATTTTAATTATATCTAGTGTTTATGAATTTGAAACCTGTTTTGTGTCATTTAAGTATTTCAAAAGGTGATTTTCTATTTAACGAATTTTCCATATAGCGAACTTATTATCGAGATTTAGCGACTTCGTTAAATGGAGGTTCGACTGTAATACTATATATGCTGCCCCGTTAGATACGCCTTCCTACAAAATTTTCAAGTTTTAAATCAATAACGCCGCGGCGTATCTCCACGAAATTACGTTACTTATGCTCTTTGTTTTAAAAAATGTTTGATTTTTTTGTATTACTTTTTCTATAACTAAAAAATGACTTTTTTTTCAAGTGCTCTGAAGATGCTGCTCTTACTCTCAAAGATGATATCAATTGGAATGAATTGCTGTAAAATATTTGGTTAATGAATAACATGGTTAGTGTTTTTTAAAATTGTCTTTAATAATTGTATTATTTATATAAGTAACTTCCATTTCAGATTTTTTTAAAATGTTAGCAGGATAACAAAGAACATCTTATATGTATATATATAACAATAAATAAATACAAGAAAACACAAAGAAAGTTAAGAAAAACAATAAGTTTCATTCATTGCGCATAAGCTGCAAGTAAACAGAACTCATTATACAGTGTAACGTCCCATATCCGGACGTCCCTTTTCCGGAAGGGTCGATTTCCCGGACACTTTTTAACAATCAAAATAAACAAACATTTCTTCATCTTCCCCTCTCCTTAAAAAAAAAAAAAAACGAAGTCTTTTGACAGGTTTTTCCCCTTCTCAGCTTCTAGAGATCTATGCATTGAACCCATAAATCAACAGAAAAGAGAACAGAAGATCTACTAAGACCATGAGGCTCCTCCTCTGGAATGCAGGAAAGGGGGGGGTTGTTTTCAAAAGAGCACAACTGAGTCCCCTCCCTCCCCCTTCTTTCCTATGCAGCTGGCTCGTAAAAGAGGCATTTCCTGGAACCTTTTTGAATGTTACAGTGGAGGGGGAATCCCCTTTAGTCACACAAGAAAAAATAAAGAGAACCCAATTAGCATGCCACGCCTTTATGCTTGATTGATAGCCAATGATGGGAGAGAAAATACGAATTTGTCACTACCCCGCCCTCAACTTGAATGACAAGTAAGGAGGAAATGAATTTTTCTTCTCCACCTACCCACCTTATTGAATGACGGGAATTTCCCCTTCTTGCTTGAATCGTTCTAGTTTAAAATGGTGGAGAGAGCAATTAATATTTTCATAACTGGGAATTTTTTTCGTTTTCTATATTTATTTTTAGAATAGCAATAATTATTTTTTTCTAATATTTTATTTATGATTGATTAGATATCATTCTAATACTAAAACATTATTGCCCGAAAAATAATGTTTATTTATTTTCTGCTTCTTAGATTCAGATCATTTTAAGCTTTGTTTACCTTGGAGGTCAATTATACGGAAAAATCAAATATACGGACTTCGGAAAGTCCCGCCGATTCCGGATACGCGACTTTCCACTGTATATAATATTCATTATACTCATTAGATATACTATAATTTTTTTTTGTTTTATCTTCATTTTAAACTTATATGTATATAAATATTTATATATATATATTAATATATATATATATATATATAAACACTGATATCTCACTGTCCAAACAATAATTAGACTCTTACCAAAGAACACGTCTTTACTTTTCAGCCGCTTCGTGCGAACTCTTCATATCTTTATTTACAACATCTACCTTGATGACAGTTCCATCACAACACGTAGGCATGACACACACATATATATATTAACATCTTATTATTTTTATAACCCAATGATGCTTTTAATCAAGTTTATCTTTTTGGTTCAGTTTCTTGATTATTTATATAATATAGGGTGCTTTAAAAAATTTATTTTTGCAATTTATTTAATTAATGGCGACTGTAAATTTTGAAAGTTGTAAAAATTCAACTTTTTAGTTTTAATGATTTTTTAAAACCTGATTTTTCATATCAACTTTATTGCCTATAGACATATTTAGTTGCTTTAATATCAAATTTTTTTTTGAGGGGGGGGGTGGTTCTTTCTATCATTTGACAGCTATTAAATTTATAGTTTGGAACTAAAAATACAAGCCTTTTTTAGTATTTTAAGGTTCAACAATGTTCCTCTTGTGCGGTAGAAAAAATACTTAAAGCAGAAGATTTGAAGGTATTGTTTATTAAACAGGAACATGAATGGGATGAACCACAAACAGTACTAGTCATGCAGATATTAGTGACACTTAACTTTTACGATCATCAGCAAACAGTATTAATTTTTTCTTGCAAACAATTACAGAAAATATCAATCTTTCATGTATAATTACAAGGCAACATTAAAATTTGTCTAAAGAGATTTCTGCTGTATCACACAGTGATGATTTTCCTTGTTAGCGGTGTGTGAGTAAAATCATATTCAAAAGGCTCCTCTCTGAAATGAATTGGTGGGGAAAGTGGGCTATGATATTAAAGAACATCAGAGCTGCTGGAGAGTTACTTAAGTATTATATAATAACTAACTTAATATTGAAGCCACCAGAAGTTACTATAAAATTAATTGCAGACAATTTACCTAAAACTTTTTAGAATTGCAAATTTCTAAATATTAAAAAGCCTGATGTTGCAACCAATGGCTTTACTGTTAGGTGACATATGACACAGTTAACACAAAATATTGGTAATCCCTAATCTAAATAAAGCATTATCTGACGAGCAACCAACAGCATTGAATTGGTATGTTTCATACTGTTAATTCATAGAACATTACAAAATATGAACCTGGAATCAAATATTAATTATCGTATGCTCCGGCGTATAACGCGCGTTTTTAATACAAAAAATAACGTTGGAATTTACGGGTGCGCGGTATGCGCCGAATATTAAAAATTATAGATTAAAGGTTTTCTCGCCCTCCAACATCCAAGTGTTTTTTTAAATTGGCTTTAAATGGTTTGTTTAAGCAGACGTCCAACGGCTGAACTAATGGTGTAAATCCGCCCGGAATAACTGCCATATCGGTGTTACATTGTTTCAACAATTTTTTTGTATTATCTGTAAGGTGGGACCTAAACATGTCCCACACTAAGAGGCTTTCTGGTTTTCTTACTCAACCAGGATGGATTTGCCAGACATTTTTTACCCTCAATTTAACACCATTTTCGTCCATCCAGCCTTTTTCGTGGACATGAACAAAAATTCCTTTTGGAAAATTACATTTGGGAAGAGTATATCTTAAAATTTAAAAAAAGTATTAGAAATTACGGGTTCGCGTTATGCGCCGGAATATACGGTAAATATTTTATAACACCAATTTTATAGATTATGAAAAATTATCTGGAAAATCTCAGTGTCCTTAAAAAATTATTTTTAGATTGCAGAAAATTATTGCTAGATGTAGATAGGTTGAAATAAGTGTCAGCATATTTTAACATTTATTTTTATTATTTATGAAGCATTAAGCTATAATGATTTTCGATATTAATGCATTAAATGTTTATATTTGTCTACATTAAATATTGAATTTTTTAAAATATTGAATTTTTGTTCATGTCCACGAAAAAGGCTGGATGGACGAAACATCCTTACTACTTTTTTTATATTATGAATCATTTAGTTTAAAAGAATATAATGTTCTACAGTAAAAATCAACTATTATAAATAGTTCACATAATTGATAGAATAAAAAAAGCTAGACAATTCCATTATTTAAGTTTTTAATCTTCATTCATTTATTTAACATACCTGCCAACTCTCCTGTTTTTTAACGAAGACTCCTGTATTTTGCTACCATCTCCTGTTTACCCATATGTTCTCAAATTTTACTGTGTTTGTTGAAAAAAAATTTTTAATAAATTTCTTGGTGATAAAATATTTACTGGTGTCAAAACTACTTCTCTTGTTGCTCAACAGATGGTGCTACTGCTAGTACTGCAGTATATTGAGTGTTAATAGTTTAAGTAATTATAAATAATAGTTTTAAAAAAAATCTTCTTTAGATTAAGATTTATATGCCTATTTTTTACTTCGCTAAATGTAAGTGCTTATTTCCCATTTTGAATTTCCCTTTTTGACTTACATGATTATGCATGATGTATCAAAAGTTAACTCGTATAGTAAAATCTCCGTTATTTTATTCCTCCAATGTTGTCAGGCATGATTTAATATGTCAACAATAAGAGATAGATTCTTATTCAAAGAGTTTTTTCTTTTTAGTTTAATTTACATTCTATCCTTTTATGCTCTGACAGTATTTTTATTATTAAAACAAATTTATATTCCTAACTCTTCTAAAACTAATATTGGGAAATATCCTTTGAATTCTGAAAGTCCTTTGAAAGATGAAATGTCAAATTAGTTTAATCTCTGTAAATCAAATTATATTTGCTTTGGTTTTTTGTTATCATAATGTGTTTTATAGATATGGCTCGAAAAAATACATTGCTTATTCTAATGCTATTTTTAATCAGTTTAATATATATTGAGAATTTTTTTCAGGAGTAGTATTTCTGTTGCATCGAAAGTAAATATGTAACCATTAATGATAAAGTCTTATATCCAAAATATTAAAACTTAAGGGATTTTTGACTTGCAAAGAAAAAAAATTATGAAATCATATATATCCAAACTATATTAGTAGAATTGTAGCTTTTCTAGAAATAGTATGTACTATTATTAGCAAATTTAATATTTCTTAGCTCATATATGTACAATTTTAGTAATTGAGTTACAATATGTGGGGGAATATTAAATTGAAAATTTTTAACACTCTTAGCAGAATCATCTGCTATTTCAGACAAGATATGTAGGACACTGATCAAATAATTTATTTTAATAATATATATATATATATATATATATATATATATATATATATATATATATATATATATATATATATATATATATATATATATATAAAAGACAAATTAAGATACAAATGCAATAATAATGAGAATTGGAGAAAAAAACAGTATTAAATACATAATTCCAAGTTGTGACAGTGCCAAGCTACTATGGTCGCTATTGGAAGAATATTTGGAAAAAAAATTTATGATAAAATAAAGCAATTTAGTTATTACCTCGCAAAAAAAAAAAAACTAAAACGATTACTACTATAGCAGTGTTTCCCAAAGTGTGGTACGCGTACCCCCAGGGGTACGAGAACAGTTTAGCGGGGCAGTTTAGCAAGAATTTTTATTTAAAAACAAAGCTAGCCATGAAAAATTACGATTACGTATTTTTCTAGTGGCTATTTTTTGCAGAGTTAACAGTTAATAATTAGTGATGTCCCCAGCCAGTTGTGATCTTTAACTTTTGTGCAATTTTTTTATAGTAAAAAATACATTAATATTTTTATTAGTGGTACACAGCATTCTGAAAAATTTAGGAAGGGTACGCAAAAGTCATAAGTTTGGGAAACACTGCACTATAGGAAAAAAAAGAAAAACATTAACAGGAAAGAAACATGCTAAATATTACTTCGTTCGAAAGTTTCTAACAGGAAGTAACATCCTAAAAATCAAAAGAGAAAAACGTTAAAGGAAATTAAAGTGGAGACACTTACATGCATGGCAGCTTTGTCAGAGGGGCATTACCATGCGCTCAGTACCGGAGCAGTTTCAGCGGTTGGCACTAAATTACCGCAAACGACCATATCACCATATATATATACAAAATACTCTTTGTATTTGTCAAAATATTAATAGAAATTAAAAAATTATCAAATCTGACAATTCTGTTTTATGTAAATATACAGATCACAAAAACTATGTAATTTCTTATCTTTTTCAGATTTTTCTATTCTGACTTAAATTATCTTAATTTCATTAAATGTTAATGTAATGTATTTTTCACTTCCACATTATAATTTATTTTAATTATTTTGCATATGTGCTTATTTTTACTCATAATATGTTTATGTATATTTTTGTAGCTATCTCTTAAAAAGAGTCAAACTAGAGGAATTACAGAAAAAGATTGCAAGTTTTTTTTATGTACAACAGGGAAAGAAGAAAAAGAAGTTGTACAATTTTTTTGTAAATAATCCAATGTATGAACCAATTCAGTGTAATTGTCATCTTTTCCATGGAAAATATCATTAATGCATTTATTTTTCATGTAGAAAAATAAAATTGAATTACTCATTTTGACTCTTTATTTTGTTTTTTACAAAATAGGTTTTTTAATAACAGTTTTACAATAATCATGTCTGTGAATGCCAGAAAGATTCTTGATACTTGATTAGTAACTATAAAAAATGGGAGCTATTAAAAATGCAGAAATCAATTTATAAATATGCCAAATTATTAAACTATAGTTACACTCATATTTCAGGTTAAATCTTTATCTCAAAGTTAAGCAAAAGAAAATTTTTATACTTATACAATTATAATAACAATACTAAGCACACTCAGTTCAAATGTAAAAGAAAAAGGTATGTTGTTGTTTTTTAAACTTAGGCTTTTTTAAACTCTTGCTACTCAAGATCAGATCCCACTTTCTTGAGGAAAATTTTTTTACTTACCCAGAAATGTGTTTGTTTATCTCGTTATTAGATATGTATATTATCGAGGTATTTCTTATAATACTGCGGCAAGAATATCCATTTCCATAGCTGCCAATTCTCCCAGAAAAATCTGGAGTCTTCCAGATTTGGGAAATATCTCCTACATTTTTCTGAAATATTTTAAATTTTTACTATGTAATTTTTATTAAAAAAAAACATTGATATACATGATTGCTATTTTTGTACAAGGGGGGAGGAGAAATAAAAAAAAAACTCGTATGATCCATCTGCTATAAAATTATCTGGTTCCAAAAGAAGTAAAACAAATATTATTATACTAGTTAATAGCGTTATTTCTAGGTCTAGTTAATAGCATAATTTGCTTGTATTCTAACTTCAATATAAGTATATTTTTCAATGTTTTTTCAGTATCTTTTTTTCAATAGTTATTTTACTTCCTACAAATGAAAGCAAAAAAATATATTTCATCATAGTAGCATATTTTAATGAAAAGAATTCTTAACTTGAAAATGGATTATGTTCTGCAATCTTACTCTGTGAACTTAAAATTTAATTCAGTTAAGCCTTAGTCTTTAGCAACAGATTTTAAATGCTTTATTAGAATAAATAAAGTTTTATTTTGTATAGCTTGAAAAAGTTATTCTGTGTGTATATTTTAAATACATATGTTTATAAAATTTCAATGCAGTTAGAATTCAATATTATTGGAAATCCAGTATGTTGTAATTTGCTATTTATCTGGATTGATTTGCTGTAAGAAGGGAAAGTCTCTAGGTACTCCAAAATTTCCATTTATGTTATAAATGTGCTGTACACAAAATCTCCCTATTTTTGATTTTCCAATGCTGGGAGCTATGCATTTCATCTTGAGCATGTTGAATTACCATTTTAGATTTAGATTATCCAGGGGACAATTGGTAAAATTTAGGAGCTTGATTTAAAAATAACATTTTTAAAAGTCCCTCTCAGAATAAATTAAATTGAATACATATGATTGGCTCTTTTAAATTTAATGCTCTTTGCAGCTTATACAAGTGGATAATAGAAAATTACCATTGACAGCCAAAAAATTATCATTTTGCAGTAAAAATTGAGAAATATTTTCTAAATTGTTCCTCAGGATTTTAAAATTCTGTCTCATTTTCCACTAAAACATATGGTTTTAATTGCCATAAATTGATATGAAGTATAATTTTTTTTTTGCCTCATTAATATTCCTATTGAATTACATTAAAAAGTTAAAAAATATTTTAAAGCAAAAAGTTTATTTCGTTTGCAAATGCCACACACTATTACAAACAAGAGCACCTATGCTATTAGTGCACATGCTCTCCTGTATTTTTCAATTGTACAATAAAAATTCTGTAATACAGAGCACACTTCTAAATGTGCAATGCTGATATGAAAGAGGTGAGACTTCAAACAGTCACAGCTACTTTTCTAGGGCCAAATGATCAACACTGGAGAAGTGACAGCACTGTAGCAGATTTAGTTTTACCCAGGGTGCACCAAGTTGTTTCCTGCTATGTTACACCCCAAAGTAAAATATCTAAGATTCTTTAAAAAATATTGTTCTATCAAAAATATTTATTTTTACTATCAATTTCGTGGTGGAAATTTTTCTGAACTGACAACAAATATTTTCTATAATGTGCTTACTAGTTACTCTTAATTAGTTCTGTTTAATATATTATTAAGAGCAGCAAAAAATAAAATATGTGTCCTCCATATATTTTACCGCTCATAATATATTGTTTTACTGATATCTACTTGAATCCTTTTATGTGATATGTTCATTTTTTAACTTTAATAACAATTAAAAGTGTTTTATTTTTTGTACATGAATAACACAGAATTTAATAATAATTATAATGCCATTTGTTTCAAAAATCAGGGAAATTTGATTAATAAACCTGAAAAGTCAAAGAATTTTTCATCTAAGTGTATGTGGCTATCCTGTAATTGTTTTTTGAAGTATTAAATTTTAAGTCTTATTTTGTAACATGAAATAAAGTTCCTTTTTCAGAAGAAGGTGCACTTAACTCTATAGTGTATGACACCAATTTAAATTATGTTTTGAGTAGAAATTATTGATGTCCGAATGTGTATTTAATGATTAGTTTTGTGAATTTAGTTTCTTAATTGTGTTTGACAATGTTAAAATCCAGTCTTATTTTCAACTAATTCAAGGGATTTCAGTCGCCATTTTCAACAAAATTTAATGCTCAGCTTCCAAATATATGACAAAATTTTAAATAATGACTCTTATAGAAATTGTTGATGAACCAAAAATATTGATTTTGCTGTTTTTGAAATAAAGCTCTAAAGCATCTCAACATTAAAATTATATCATGTTTTTATTGAAAAATAAGAATTTCAACTGCCATTTACCTTTGCATGGCCAATTTGAAGTGGGGTTCATTATGAACCACAGTTTATTTTTCTGTTCATATTATCTTTAAAAAATTTAATAGTAGATCTTGCTAATATCTGTAAGTAACTCTTATTTTTTATTATTCCGAGAAATATATTTCAAAATTAAAATCTCTGTTTTTGTTTTTTATCTGTTTTTTCTTTTCACTTCTATTTTTGATATTTCTCAGAATAATGAATACGGCCACAAACATGTGTTAGGAAGGTCAATGGCTGTATTATTAAAAACAAAAAAATTTGTAGAAGTATGAATAGAAAATTAATGGACCCCACTTTTAGTGAAAAGTTCTATTTAGTATCAGTTTACATAGTTTTGATAAAATAAATTTATATTTACTTTAAGTGAAAAATTATGCCTCAATGAAATTGTTTTGCTTGAGTCAAATATTGATTTGTTTCAATACTTTTTTTTTGTCATATATTATAAAAATATTAATTTTTACAATTTAATGAAAATAAATGTGCTCCATTATGGGATTTCACTTCACCATTTGTGTTAATGGAAAAGCTTTGCAGTGTAAGAGTGAAGACAAAGTAGCAGCTGAACACCAAAATGATATTGCAATCCAAATTTCAAACCTTAAAAAAAAGAGACCCTTTTAACTACAAAATTCAGGAAAAATTCACTATTGCAATGCAAAGGTCGGAAATTAATTTTTAAGGCATTTTTTTTAAATATCTAAATTCGGGGGAAATTCTAATCATGAACTAAAAAGTTTTACACTGTACTTCTTCGTCTAGGTTGAATTAGGAATCTTTTATGTGGTTGTCTCTGCATCCTGCACAAACTAAATTCTGCAACAAAAAACGAATTTTGTTCTGACAATTATATGATTTGTCAAATCACTACTTAAAATGGATTAATTTCTAAAGTATTTTTTCAAGGGAAAAAAAATGCACTCTTGTTTTCACCTTAACATGAGATTTTGACTGCTGATTCCCAGACAAAAATGCAGCTCAACTCCAAAGTTAAGAATATTTGCACCATTTTAAAAGAATGACTCGTATAAAAAATATTTATGTTCAAAAAGCGTTTGTTATGTGGTACAAAAGTGGGAAATTAATATCTGAATTATCTTTTCCAACCTCACAATTCTGTCAGTTATTTTCAGTTCAGTACAGTTATTTTCTCTAAAACACTAGATAATTTTCTATTTTGGACGTAATTGCTGCTTACTTCCAAAGTCTACACTTAACCATTTTAAAGATTGTTTTTTGTTAAAAATTTCACTAAGCAAACATTTAAAATTCATTCCAAAATCGTTATTTATTACGATTAAAATTCTGATATTTCATAAATAATATGTATTCAGATATCTAATTTCAAACTAAGTTAGAATTCTACCCTATAAGGCATTAATAAATTATTTTATTTATAACATTTTAACGAATCAAAGAATTCTTAATTAAAATTTATTCTTTTAAATATTGTTCTTGATTGAGCGAAATTATTTTTATCTATAATTATCAAATATTGAATTAAAAATTATTACATTTTGTTAAAAAAAAAAATTTGCTCTTGTGTAATTTGAAAGGAGAATAAAACACCACTTTTACGTTGATATTAAATTGGATAAATGCAAGCTTTCCTGAATTTTAATTGTCATCTTCCCAAAATAGTATTTTTCATTCCCGCAGCTTGAATAACTTTTTATTTGTATCCCTTGTAAACTATTCAATTAATTTTGCTCTAATTTTCGATTTTATCATTTAATTTAAATTAATTAGTTTATAAAAAGTAAAATTTTGGTGAAATAAATAATTATGAATATTATCTTTTTATATGAAAATATCTTTAGGTTAATGAGTTCAATAAATAGATGCAAAAGTTTTTAATGGACATAACGCTTGATTCCGTGTTTCAAACTTTAAAGAAAAAACTAATAAATTCAAAATAATTCCTAATGTGATATCGTCCATTTGTATAAATTTTAGATTGGGTACACTCGGTAGATTTTATTAAATTAGTCTTTTTCTAAAAAGACTTATAATTCAACAATTTATTTTACTAAGTTGCCATGATATAAATTTATAACAGTAGTAGTAAACTTACGCTGTAGGAATTTAAGTTTTAAAACTCACTTTATCATTCAGAGCTCTGAAAATGAAGACTTGTCCTAACGAGTTATATCTGTAATATACAGCCATCCCAACCCGAAATTTGGGACTTTGCCTTGTCATGATTATGCTTAATGTTTAAATTAGTAAGGAAAAGTCCCGCAGTGGACTGATCGTTAAGACACAATTCCCAGCAGATCACCGAAGTCAAGCATCACTGGCTACGGTCAGTGTGCGGGTGGGTGACCACTTGGATCAGTCTGCGTAGGGACCGGGTGTGTGCGGTATTGATCCTCGTTAAACTGTGCTACCGTAAAGTGCTCGACTTCGCACGCAGGTCGTCGGGCTACCGAAGCGGGGGTGCCATCCCCTCCGCAGAGAATCAAAATTGTGATGGCATGTCTTATTCGGATCATCCTCCAGGATGCTTTCCAGACCGTCGCCAATAGCCCATTGTGCAGCTCTAGTGCGACGTAAATTAACAGCAACAACAAGTAAGGAAAAGAAAGCATTAAATTCCTCGTTAAGTTGTTAAATTTAGGTATAGCGCTGAAAAGGAGCATTGTTTAATGTATCCGTTTTCTTAATTAAGCCATGTTCATTTTCTAAAATATGTATTTTGTTCCATGTTCATTTTCCAATTATGCATTTTGAACCTTGTTCATTTTCTAAAATACGCATTATAAGCTGTATCCATTTTCTTAAGAGTCAGTTTTTTTTTTATATATATAGAAGGAAAAAAAATTAGGCAACGTTGGATACTTGTCATTTATGATTTTGTTGAAATTTTCAGGAAATTTTCTTGATGTAAAACTATTAGACATGTTTTTCCTTTTTTTCAATTTCACGAGGGATTCTCCAAAGATTTTTTTTGTCTAAACTGAAGTACCTCCGGAATTTCGAGAAAAATACATTTATTTACATGTGGTAATACTTTTTGTGCAATGAGTGAACCACTGCACTGACCATTATTTTGTATTCTACTACTTCCACACTAACTATTAAGATATAAATACTTTTAGTGGACCTTTGCATCAATGGTAAAGGATCTTTGAAAAAAGGCTATTTTCATAAGACTTTGATTTTCAAAATATACATTTGCCAACACTGAACCTCAAAAGTATATGTTTCTGTGAATACGTACTAAGGTACATTTGGTGACATCTTAAAATTGACTTTAAATTAGCAAGAAACTGAAATTTTGCGACTTAATAACTATGCACAAATGTTTAAATAAGTTAGGAAAAGTAAATACCAAATCCATCATTCAGTTGTCCAATTTAAATTGAACACTAGAAAGGAGTTTTTTTTTTTTTTTTTTTTTGCTGTGTCTATTTTCTTAAATACGCATTTTGAGTCATATTCGTTTTCTTAAATCAAATTTTGGAAAAGTCGTATATTTTTAAAATTCGATTTCCCAGGAACTATTTGATCGATTTTGTTCAAATATTATAATTTTATCCATTGCAAGAAATGCATTTTATTTAGGGAAAGCAAGTTATATTATTGGTTTCGTAACATTAAATATCGTTAGCACGAAGAGATTCAGATTAGGGATTAGAGAGTTTCGAATCATAATAAGGGAAGTACGTTTAAATCCAATTATTAGATCAAAAGTTATTCAGAAAGCTCACTTTTTATCCTGCACTTTGTTAATTTTTCATAGCATTTTCCACTTTTGAGGAGTTTATCAATGTGCACCGTTAAATGCTCATAAACTAAAAGCATCTGAAATTTTTAATGAACAAAAAGTAGTTTTTTTTTGGAGGGGGAGGGGAGAAAAGTTATTAAAAATGTTCCGAAGTTTCAGAAAATATTTGGGAGAAACTAGTGTCTCTTATCTAAATCTTTTGATGTTACAGCTACAACTTGGTCATTCAAAAGTTCGCATTAGTAATGCTGAATGAAAAAAATGTTACTTTTCTGAAAGTTTCGAAGGGTCTCTCTTCTTTTAGACACTAGAGTACGTGGCTGCCAAAAAATTATACTTTTACTGTGAGTAGTTTTTCTTGCATATTTTATAACTGATGTTGAACAGCGAACCTAATTCTGAGCTTACTACAATCAATATTGAACTCCATAGCCTTGTAATTTAAACCCAACTCAGAAGATAAGAGAACTCTCAGATATATGACAACCCAACCCAGAAGGCAAGGGATGGCATGAATTGTAAACTTCTCAAAGAGGCCATAGTCTCCCTAGGAGAATGCCCCCCTAGTGTCACACATCCCCCAGGTGTTACATCCCCTAGTGTTACACATCCCCCAGGACATCCCCCTCCTCAGTGTGCGGCCGGCCCTATCGACCAGATCCAGAAGGCCCCGTCGCGTCAGTTCCCCATATATCTGCAGAGAGTCCCGATCAACAAGCAGCTGCTTAAAAGAAGCGCCAAGGCAAAAAAGAAGACGATTAGGACTAGTCGTGAGCAGGAACAAGGTTGGAAAGTCTTCTCCCCATTTTGAAACCTTAAGCACTTAAGATTTCTTCCCTAGTGTGATATATAGGACCATTTTTATTAGATGCGAGTTTTTCGATTTCGAATGAAAGCGAGATTGGAATAAAATATTTCCTGCGAAAAATTTACCAACCTGTTTCTGTTAGCATTCACTTTTTTCGCATTCGAAAAATTGCATCTAATGTAATTGGTTCTTTGGCAATCAAATTAGAGTTTTTTGTCAATGAACGATTGGTTGTCTCGCCTTTTTTAATCATCAATCACGAGTAGCGGTTAGTGCGAGGGTGGGTAAATGGGTAATAACTTAAATCAGTCTGCGAATGGACCGAGGGAATGCGGGATCAGTTTTTCTAAAACTGAACTACCATAAAGTGATCGACTTCGAACGCAGGTCGTTGGGCTACCAAAGCGGAGACCCCTTCAGCAGAGGTATCTCTATTTTCAAATTCTTATCACTGCTACCTCCTCCTACAACTACCTCCTTTTCTAATTTTTTGCCACTCAACTTTGTAGCAGTAGGAATCAAAATGCTCTTTTTTTAATGAAAACACGTGACGTGTAAAATTTGCATTTAGGCGTTAGTGGAACTTTACCAAGTATAATAGTCCCGCAGTGGACTGATCGTCAAGACACGGTTCTCATCAGATCACCGAAGTCAAGCATCACTGGCTGTGGTCAGTGTGCGGGTGGGTGACCCACTTGGATCAGTCTGCGTAGGGACCGAGGGTGTGCGGTATTGGTCCTCGTTAAACTGTGCTACCGTAAAGTGCTCGACTTCGCGCGCAGGTCGTCGGGCTACCGAAGCGGGGGTGCCATCCCTTCCGCAGAGGATCAAAATTGTGATGGCATGTCTTCGGATCATCCTCCGGGATGTTTTCCAGACCGTCGCCAATAGCCCATTGTGCAGCTCTAGTGCGACGTAAATTAACAACAACAACAACAACCAAATATAATATTTTTTTAAATGAAAATTCGCAGTTTCAGCAAGACTTTAGGTTAAAATAAAAGCAGAAACAAGCACTTAAAAGCGTTTGAATCTAAATAAACAGTAGAAATGCAAAAGAAAAGTTCAATATTACCTTTCTTTTAGCCTGAATAACTTGTATTCCATATAATTGAATTTTCACTGTAACATAAAATATTTTTTGAACTTAAATAATTAATCACATTATTTAGAATTTGAATTAATATTTTTTTTTGCATAATTTATTATTTAGGGAAATATTTTGTGCTGACATGAACTTGTGTAATGATGGATAATAATTTTGCTACAAAAATATTGACTAAACTTAATGTTTTATCTCATGATTCTTTGTTTGGTAATAAGAAGATAATATTTAATTCAAGCGGTATTAAGGATTTGCCAGATGGATCATGTTTCAGTCGTATACTTAAGTTTGATTCTGATATCAATATTAACTGTGAATCAACAATTCGTGTATGTGAGGTAAATAATTTTAGTTTAATACTATAAAAGCAGGGGAGATTTCCGTATCGTGATCTGTGGCAGAATAATAGTCTTGACAACTTCCGGGCAGTGACCTGCGAGAAACTTAAAAAGAAAAAGAGAAGCAAAAAACATAGTGACCGAAAATATGGGAAAGGGACCAACTCGAAAAGTATAACTCGTAGCCAGGGGATATTTCCGTATCGCGATCTTTCGCACCAGCCACAATCGCCAAGGTGCCAATTAAATTTTAAGCTTGCAAGTTTTGTAAAAACAAACAAACATGTAGATGTTTGCCTAGTGGCTACGAGTTATACATTTTGAGTTGGTCCCGTTCTGTAATTTATTTTTTTAGTTTGTCGATGGCCGCAGCTCGGAAGTTGCCAAGACTTGGTGATCATTCTTCCACTGATCACGAGACGGAAATCTCCCTCGTAGTCACCCCTGAGCAAACATTTATATGTTTTTCTTAAAAAAAAAGGTGCAAGTTTGTCAAATTCATTTGGCACTTCGGCGATTGTAGTTGGTTTGATAGATCATGATGCGGAAATAACCCCTGAAAGCTTATCAAAATCGGGAATTTTTCACAATTTCTAGAGGATATTTCCGCATTTGTAATCTGTTGTTCCATAAGGATTTTTAACTTGCAAACTTTTAAAAGAAATATATGTTGAAGTTTGCCCAGGGATGGCTACCAGTTACACCCTTCGAGTTGGTTCTCTTGTGTGATGTTTAATTTCTGAGTGGCAGCTTCCCGGAATTTGCCAAGACTTGATGATTATTTTGCCTCAGATCATGCTGAGGAAATTTTTCCAAATTACAATTTGTGTGTTCATATATAATATATATATTTTTAGTTTTGTACTCTTTATGATTCAGGGACAGTAGTGACTAGGGCTTAGGAAACACGAATGCAGGGTTGACATTGGTGACTAATAAATTTTGAGTGGCAACTATATTTTTAGATTTTCAATCTGACATTATTTTGTAGTTCAGTATTTTTCTGAAAAAAATTGGTCTGTTAATTGAGCTTGAGCATAATTTTTTTCCATTCTTGCTTGTGTTTTTGATATATTCTAAAAAAAATCCCATTTTTTCCTTATCTTTGCATTGTTGCATATTTCTCAAAGTCTTGTTTTCGAATTTTGTAATAATATAGTATAATTCAGAATACATCATATCATCATCACTGGAAACCCCTGGTTCAGAAGCACTTGGCCTACCTGGACTATCATGCCATTATTGATGATGATGAAGCTTTGTTTTAACTTTTTAAAAATATCAATTCAAGCATCTAAATTCTGATTATACTGAGAATTTTGAGAAAAATTATCCAAATTCAATCATATTATTATACTTACATTTGCTTAAAGATTTTTTTTAAATAAAAAGAGAAGGTGTAAATGAACAAACTTAACATAAAAGTAAGCTACCAAAATGCTATTATTAAATTGCACAGCCTAATATTTTTAAAAAAAAAGAATTAACAAATAATTTTTTTTGATGCCTAATTATTTTTCATAAATAGATTGTGTTCAAAACGATGCGATAATGCTCGGCAAAGAATCGCAAAATTACCGAAGTTCCATTGAAAATATTTTTTTTTTCATTCATGTAGATTATTTTCACTGGAAAAAGAAGAACAAAAATGCAAAACTAAACTGGGTACATCATGTTCAACACTCTGGTGCTCAATCAAATATAAAGCCATGATTTTTTATGAAGAAACCAACTGCATCTTTGTCAAGGGGTGCCTGTAACAGTGAATCACTAGTGGAACATTGGCTGGAAATCTTTACATATATATATTGAAGTGTTTTTTGGCTGCATTAATCAGATTTCACATGCATTAAGAAAAAGGAAAGTTACTATATCAGCGTGAGGCTGGGATAACCTGGTTGGTAGAGAACTGGGCCCATGTCCAAGAGGTTGTGGGTTCAATCTCTGCTGGTCGAAGTCTCCCCATGTAGTAAATAGTGACTGGTGCACATTAAATTAATTGGATCACAAAGTCCCCCATGTTTCCTTAACAAATCACCTGTGGGGATTCTGATCCATGAGTTTCCTTGTCTTCTGGATCTGGTTCAAAATTACAAGGTTACGGAGTTGAACATTAGTAGTCGTAAACCCAAAATTGGGTCGGCTGTTCAATGGCAGTTATAAAATAAAATAAAATATCAATATGGAGACAGTGGGTTAAATTGATATTTCTCGCTATATTCCCCAGTCATACTAAGGTACAGCATATGTGGCATACCAATTCTCCTCTAAACAAACTGAAATGATGAAAACTCACCCGGGTAAACAGGTTTTAAACCTACTCATACTCACTTCACTTTTTTCATTCTCTCTCATGCTAATCTGGATTATTATTTTTTTTTACAACATAACTTTTTAATTATGTGAACTGTCTATTACATTCAACTTCCTTGACTTTAAGTTTTTTTTCTTTATTTCCTGTTATTTGCTAGATGAATAATTTAATTTATTTTTTCTCATTCAATTTAGAAATATGGCATGTGTTACTCTTAACTTTAAAGGACGCACATGCTGTAGTATATATTAAGTATTTCCAATATCCTTAATAATTAGCAACAAAAATATATACAAGGTATATTTATTGTTCCTTGTATTTATATTGAAAATTTGCTTTAAATATCTGACTATAAGGTTTTGGAAAAGGGGACAAAAGAGTTTTTTTATGCACTCAGATCTAGCTGTTAGTCAATATTTATGATATAATAAATTTATTGCTTTTAAAATGTGTAATGTTTTAATAGATTTTAAAAAAAGAAAAATTCATTGTAAGAAAAATAAATTGAATGAAGGCAAGGGACACAAATGTCACACTTTGGGGAGAATTTGTTCTCACATTTATAAATTTTTTAAATGAAATGTTACTATTCTTTTACAAAAAAAGTCCATGTTCCCAGATGGAAAAGGGGGACAACTATCTATGCCGTCGAAAACATGCATATTTTCATTTTTATATTTTATTAAATGCTGTATTTTTGTAGTTTTTAAAAAAAAAATAAAAAAATTCCTGATGTCTTAAGGTTTCTTTTAAATTTCTTAGTATGTAGGAAGCTTTCATGTGTCAGGGAGTGATCAAAATGAACGAACAGAGTTTGTTAGAGTTCAGCTGAAGCATTTAAGGGTATATTTATTTTAATTTTATTTGTATTATTTTATCATGTTTTGGTTTGTAAAGGTCATGTTTTGGTTTGGTTTGTAATTCTACTTTTTATTTAATGATATATTTTTTTCCGGCTTTGTCTAGTGATTAAAAAGTTTTTTTTCATAAAGAAAGCAATTTTAAGTAATTTTAATGCAATTTTTGCACAAAAATGTACTCATTAATTAATCTTGCATTAAAAATTCAATTGCATTGAAAAATTTTATTATTATTATTTTTTTCATGAGCTTTATATTGTAATATGACTTATTATGACGCCCGGTCTCGGTCCTCTGTGACCTGTCCGCTCATAACAAGGTATCCCTGCATTGGGTACCAGGACATATGGGTATCGGTGGAAATGAGCTAGCTGATGAAGCAGCACGGGTTGGCTCTAATGCAATTTTCTGGGGCGCTGAACCTGCTCTGGGAATTTCTCCCTCCTCATTTAGGGCAACCATTTTCAAGCTCTACTGCAAGATCGCCCATGAGCAATGGCGCGCTGCTGACGGTCAGAGACAAGCTAAGGAGCTGAATCGAGACTGTCCTAGTGTACGTCAAAAGGAGCTCTTAAAGCTTAATAGAAACAGTATAAGGAGCAGCATAGGTCTTCTTACTGGTCACTGTATCCTCAGGAGACACCTAAACATTATGGGAATAGAATCCAATTCTCTTTGTCGGGGATGTCATCTAGAAGAAGAGACATCACGACACATACTTTGTGATTGTGATGTCTATTCTGCTCAAAGATTTGAGCATCTAGGGCAACATTGCGTCAATGCCTGAGAACTGCAAGATGTTCCTGTAAGGTGCTTGCTGAACTTTATTTCAGCTATAGGGCTTTCTTGCTAATCATGACTAGGGTTTGGGTACAATAGACCTCTGGTCAATGTGCCCTGCTCGTCAGAGCTGCCCAACCTCTAAGTCTATGACGCCCGGTGGCTGAGCGGTAGCGCTTCGCGCTGTCGTGCCACAGGTCCCTGGTTCGATCCTCGGGCCGGGCAAGGTTGACTAAGCTTTTCATCCCTTCAGTGGGTCGATAATTGAGTACCAAGCGTGCTTGGGAACTAAACACTGGGGGTTCTGCGTTCAGCTGACCACCTGACCAGAACATCTGCTCCTGCACCCCAGAGCCCAAGGTCAAGAAAACTGAGATGGGCACAGTAGGCCTTGGCCCTCTAGGGCTGTCGCGCCGCTGAGTTTAGTTTAGTTTATGACTTATTATGTCATTGTACTGATAATAGTAATTGTAATTAATTGGGAATTTAGATATGAGTATAATTATGTTCAATTTATTATATCTTATTATTCTTACAGATAATAAGATATAATAAATTCAGAAATAGATAATAAGATATAATAAATTCAGAAATAGATAATAGAATATAATAAATTCAGAAATATAAACTTACAGATAATAAGATATAATAAAGATTCTTATTAATCTAACAGTTTATTATATCTCACAGAAACAGAATAACAAACAATATGCATGCACTTCTTTTTAAAATTGATTTAATATGAGATGCATAATATATTTACTGTGTGTGAAATGAAGCTAAGTTAATAAGAAAGGTAACAGAGGTACAACTCACGAGAATTAAATTAAATGTGTAGGACAAAACTTTTAGGCTAAAAAAACTACTCATAATATTTTTTATTTGAGAAAAAATAAATACAATAAAAAGTTTCTTTAACAAATATTTGATATGAGTTACACATTTTCAATTATCAAATTCTTCAAAATAGTGATTAAAAATAGTTGACACTAGAATAGTTCATGTAATTTATAAAAATTTAAACTTAAATTTTTTTCCTTCAATTCTGGGATGACATTCTTAATTGATTGCCATGTTAATTGATTTAAATACTTTCCTCTAGAACAAAGCAGTTAATTTAGTTTTTTATATCAAGAAATGGTAATTTGATTAATACCATTTTAATGTCCTGCAGAAGTTCAAACAATCTTATAATATGCTTACTCATCCACTTACTTTTTGTAAAATGTATTTAATATTTGTTTTACATTAGGATGCAGGACCAAAACGAAGTGTTCTCCTGGTTATTTCACCAACTGGGATCAAAGTTTGCACTTTGGATGGGAAGGTAAGTAGCAACTGAACTGTGCTTTTACTTTTTAAATTAGCTACAATATAGATTTTGTTATTTTAACTACAAGCAATTCATAGATATTTTTCAATTTAAACTCTTTGTTTTCTGCTTTTAAAAATTATTAATAAGAATAATTTAGTTTATCATTGTTAAGAGTATTAGAATTTAACACTTTTTTGTTTTGTTTAATATAAACTTATTTGTATAACTTAAACTGTCTCAATTATTTTTTAAAATGTGCATTTTTTATTTGTTTCACTACATGAAACATATCTTGTTTATACATAGCTTTCAGTAAGGATTTATTTAAGTGAGTATTTATTTATTTATTTTCTTCAGAACTCTGAAATTGCTTGCTTGTCTCTGGGTTTAACTTTTTTCTTTTTTTTTTAATTTACAAATTCTTTTTTAATTTGTCACCTTACCTTTTATAAAATAAATTCTTAAAACACTTTTATCATTTGAACTTTCTCCTTGCAGGAATTTAAAATTTTTCAATTTCTATCAACTTTTTTTGATTTGTAATCTATGTGACAATAAGTTTTGTAGAATATATTTAAACTGTTAAAGGTTTATAGTGTATCATGTATTTTGTGTTGAATATTCTTTTCCTCCCCATAAAAATATTTTTAGGTTTCATAATTTTTTCTACTCTTATATTCATATATGCATTGGCAATAAAATATTTTTTCTCACAAAGAAGTGAGTGTGTGTTTTTAAATTTTTTAATCACATTTTGCGCACTGTTTGTGATATTTTTGGCATCTCAACTTAATTTACTGTATCAAGTTGAAAAGTGTTATTTAATAGATCAGAAAGCTGTTTAAAAACACTTAATTATGAAACCAAATAGGAATAACATATCATGCTGGGATATTTGCATACGATGAATATGTCTCTGAGGATAATATTAAAACTCAGAATAGGAAAGTTGTCTTGATTTAAGGTTCAAAAATATACCAATTATTCAAAAGCTCAAAAAAGGGTGTGCTGTTGACAATTGATGACAAATACCATCAGTGAGATGCTGAAAAAAAAAGAATAAGAAATAAACTATGAATCAAGCACATAGAAACTAGTAGACTAATGCAAAACAAACAAAAAACAGGGAATTCTAATTACATTTAAGGAAAAGAGAAGAAAAATATTTTAAGCTATATAGACTTATTTTTTTTAGTTAATCTTCCAGAAACACCCATCATTTTAACTCTGTTATTTAATTTATGCATTAGTTAAAGAAAAATTTAATAAAATTTAAAAAGTAGTAGTTAGGCTTAATTGATTTTTGAAATAAAATACCTGCAGTTTTATTCTGCAAGGATTTAGGAGGGTTAATATATTGTTGTGAGTGAATGATGCAACACACTAATCACAAATTTTAAAACAATACTGTAGCAATATTCATTACAAAAAATCAGTTTAATATTTATTTTCTGAATTCTATATTTTAGCAATCTAAAATTATAAATACAAGTTTATAAACTTGTTTCTCATTTTCTCAGAAATAATTTTTTTTATTTTAATTCAATAGTGGAGACAACTAAAAGAGTGACATGTATTTTCGTTGCATACGATAAATATAAATTGAAAAATAATTATTTCGTTTTTATTATTTTTAAAATGCCTTATAATGCTTAAATCTTAATCCAATCGTAAAGTACATTGGAGACAATGAAGTGAATATTTTTGTGAGAATGACCCAAATAGTAAATACATATAATACTGATCTAAAAGATGAATAAGTTTCTAGGCAACCCGTTCTGAGTAATTTTGAAGTTTTTTATCAAGTCAAACAAAGGATATTATTAACAACAAATAATAAAGTGCAGATTGGTTTGTTTTCTATTTTTAAAATAAAGTTGAAAAATTGTATTATAAAAAACTGTAATTATGATAATGATTTTAAATATATTTCAATCTAGTGTTCCAATGTTTTCATAAGAACAAAAGAATGTTCTTCAGTGTTATAAGAAATTTTGCTTCAGACCAATCTATTCCTTATCAACCTGCCTTTGTAAGTGGCAATTTTCATGGTTCAAAAGACCATTTCTGAACTGCTACTTCATTACTACAGTGAACTCTCGCTACTACGATATCCGATACAACAATAACTCCCTCTATTACGATAATGTTCAGTGGTCCCGCCAAACTTGCATATGGATTAATGTTATCTTCCTCTCAATATAACGATATTCTCTGAAGCAGTAAACCTCTGTAAAACGATTTTTTTTTCAAATTTCAACATTATTTTCTATTTTTTTTATTGGTTTTCAGATAATGTAAAATGCCTTTTTGTCATCTTTTACCATTTTTTTCATCTTTTCTGATAAAAGGGTCACTTCTGGTTATGATCTTTCACCCCACTGTTATTTCTTTTCACATCAGAGAATGGCTTTTGTATTCAAATTTCATTCCCCCACTGTTGAGGTACTTAGACCACCCTAAGAGCTTCATGTTTTAGAATTGCCTCCCTCAGTTCTTAAGAAATCACCATTGTAACATCATGAGTCATAAATGACCACACACATCACAGTAACACCTGCTACCCTGAGAAGGTACTGTTTCTGTAGAAGGTGGGTGGAGCACGTTTATTGAAATTGAGGGGGAGAAAAAAATGTATACTGACCATTGGTCATCGTTCATCACTGTCACTTAATCCCTGATTTAAACTACACCTGGTGTTTTCATGAGCTAGCGCAAATTCTACGATCAGAGCTTTTCGCATTTAGTGCTGCTAACATTTTCAGCTTGGTGAGTCTTCAGTGAATTGGATATTTTTTACTAGTGTAATTTAGCATAAGATGGCAAGGAGAAAGCAACTTTCATTTCAAGATAAACTTAACGTTATTAAAGATATTGATGATGGAATGAAACAGATTGATGCAGCTAGAAAATACGGATTATCTCAATCTACAGTTGCAACGTTTCTAAAGAAAAGAAAACAGATCGAAGATACTGTAAGTTCAAATTTAATTAATCCAAAGCGTAAACGACTAAAAGTCGCAACTAATGAAAACACTGATGCTGCCGTCTTAAAATGGTTTCAAGAGATGAGAGCAACAAATATCCCGATAAATGGGCCCTTGTTATGCACACAAGCACGTAAATTCGCAGTCATGCTAGCGAACGAAACTTTTAAAGCTAGTAATGGTTGGCTAATGCGTTTTCGGGATCGACATGGAATAACTTTCCAGGAAGTTCACAGAGAGAAAAAATCTGCTCCGATTAACGAAGCAAATGAATGGAAGCAAGAGAATATGACAGATATTCTTCAAAAGTATAAACCAGAGAATGTTTATAACGCAGATGAAGCTGGGCTGTTTTTTCAACTCCTTCCCGATCGAACATTGGCATTTAAGGGTGAAAAATGTTACGGCGGAAAAAAATCAAAGCAGAGATTGACTGTTCTTCTGTGTGCCAATAGCACAGGGACACACAAAATGCAACCTCTTGTTATCGGCAAATCATTGAAGCCGAGGTGTTTCAAGAATGTGAAATGTCTTCCCGTGGAATATAAAGCCAATAAAAAAGCTTGGATGACTTCTAAGTTTTTTTCTGAATGGTTGTTGATGTTAGATAAAGAAATGAAAAAGAGGAGGAAAAAAATTGCTTTATTAATTGATAACTGCACCGCTCACACCTCAATTCCAAAACTACACAACGTCGAAATTGTTTATTTCCCGGCCAACTGCACTTCGATTTTGCAGCCACTCGACATTGGCATAATCAAGTGTTTCAAAGGATACTACAGGAAGCGTTTGGTTGAATCGATACTTGTCAACATCGAAAATAAAGTAGAAGATCCTTTTAAAACTGTGAATGTCAAGGAAGCATGTGATATTATTGCTGGTAGTTGGTGGGAGGAAACAGAAAAAACTATTCAAAATTCTTGGAAAAAGGCCGGTTTGTGTGTCTTGGAAGATGAAATTGCTTCTAATAGTGAAGAAAATTCCACAGACAGTGATCTTTCAGATAATCAAGAATTTGTTTTGAATCTTCAAAAATCTTTATCCCAACTTGAGAAAAAAATGGGTAAAACATATGGTGTTAACGTGGAGGACTATTTAACTGCCGATGACGATCTCACAATTTTCGCAGGAGTTAGTGATGAAGAGATTCTCTCTGAAATTACGGATGAAATGGAAAATAATGATGAGGAAGAAGATGGTGATGATGATCCATGTGTATCACAGTCCGTATTGTCACCCCATGAAGCTCTTCAATCCGTAAAATCTCTAAAGACATTTTTCTCAAGTCTTCCATACACAAATGAAAATCATTTTCGGGCATTGGACTCAATGCATACTTTGTTGGTTGACTTAACAGTCAGAAAAATGAATAAACAAACAAAAATATCAGATTTTTTTCAATAAAAATGTTTTTTTAAGGTAAGTTTACAATCTTATGTTCTGTATTTATATCCATTGTTTTTAATGCTTAACCGTAATAAACACTTTGCAAATTAATTGTTTCGATAATATATAAATATATTTATAGTTAATGAATATATAACATTAAATTTCAAAAAATCTTATTGCGTTCCAGAATTATGTGAGCCCTCGATATAACAATATATCCCTCTACAACAATATTCTTATTTGGTCTGCAAAATATTGTTGTAGCGAGGTTTTACTGTATTAAGCATTAATTGCAAAATTATATTTAAAACATACTTTATCTTGAGTAAGAAAAAGTGTTGAAAATTGAATTAAAGCTTGAGATAGAAAGTTTGATCTTGAGGATGTTCTTTTTTTTGTTTTTAGTATAAGATATATATTTAATCAGCTGTCTTTTTTAGGAAAATTATAATTATAAGGAAAAGTGTATTATCACTTAAGCTATAGTGCTTCTTTAGAAATAATAATATTTTTAATGTTTAATGTCTACAATTTATAAAAAAATGATTTAATATATCTCTCTCTTTAGAGTGTCCTAATGGCTCATGCTTTACGTCGAATCTCATTTGCAACATGTGATCCAGAACATCATCAATTTTCTTTTCTTGCCCGTGAGCCTAATGGACCTTACAATCTACAATTTTGTCACTCATTTTTGGCTAAAGATTTAAAAGTAGTAAGTGTTATTTAGCTTCCATTTTGATTCCCTCATTATGCACTGGTGTTCAGTGAACTTTATACTTTATATCGTTATATTTAGACATCTCAAATTAAAAAAAATATGTAAAGTAGTACAGTGACAGAGTTCAGGAGTAATAGTTATACTTATCAATCTAAGTTATACTAAGAGAAAAAGTTTTACTAATCAATTTTAAATATCCAATTTTTTCCAATAAAGGACTAGATAAATACAAATGTAAATATAATATGAAATTTCTGTAAATAAAAACTTTCTATAAATAAAAAAAATGTTTTAGACTGTAAATAGCTTTCATATAGGATACCAATGCAAACATGTCATAGGTAGAGTACTATCAACACATAATGATATCATTCACAAGTATTGCAGCGTATAGATTTGGCACTTTTAATAAATAATCCTTCAGGCATATTAAAATTCAAGTTTCAAAGTTAATAGTTTCTAAGAAGATTTATATATATAGGAAAGGATTTGTATGGTTTTTCACAAAAAAGTAAGAAATAATTTATTCATTGTAACTCATAAGAATTGAGTTGATATAGTCTGAATAAGTTTTCGAGATGCGATGTTCATATTATACCAAATACATGCCAATTGTTAAAACACCTGCAAATTACAAATTTTTAGAAACCGGAAATTCTAAATTCTTACTTGCTGACAATTTCACTTATCTTGGTTCAAATATTAATGCCTTAAACGATATAAGCACAGAAATAAAGAGACACATTAGAGCAGCTAATCGATGCTTCATGGCTTAAGTACATTTCTAAAGTCAAAATTAATTGAATGATGAACAAAGATAATGCTATATATATAAAACTATGATTAGACCTGTCTTAACTTATAGATCTGAAACACAGTCTTTAACTAAATCAGTAGCAAACCTGCTTGTTATTTTTGAAAGAAAAGCTTTGAGAAAAACTTTCGGTGGTATAAATGTGGATGGCTTATGGAGAGGACATAATTTCGGGCTATATAGCTATTCAAAGAAGCTGATATCAACAAATATATCAAAATAAGTAAATTAAAGATTGCTGCTCACGTCTGTGGAATGGACCCTTCTTCCTTGACATTTACGATCTTTAATTACAAACCAATGGGAACTAGAGTTAGAGGTAGGCCTAAGATCAAATGGCTTCAATTTGACGAAGAGGGTTTTAAAATCCTAAGAATCTATCTTGAGAAAAATCTTAAAGAAAAGAGCAGAATGGAGGAAGGTTCTGGCCCACAAAGGGCTATCATGCCAATAGAAGAAGATCTTCATTTTATGTAAAGTTTGGTTTAAAATGTGCTTTAAGAATTTCTTATAAAATTTTTAAAGAAAGCAGATAAAAAGTAGGTGGTTTGTTTCATGATATTATTGTTATTCGAAAACCAGATCTCTGTGTCAGAGAGGAGACAAAATACTGAATACAATAAAAAAAAGTTAAAAATAGCATTTATACAAAATAAATCTGTGACTTTATATAAATTGAAGAAAAATATAATTTACTACCACTTACTTAAATGATTCTACAGTGCATGTCTAATTGTTAACTTTATATGGTTTTTTTAAAAAATGTTCTTTCTAACATTAAAATTCAGTTTTATTTTCCACTAAAATAGATTCAAAAACATTATTTAATATTACATTCAGGCATATTTTCTCTACATACAAGTTATTTTGATTGCTGCTTTCAAACTAAGTGATAGAGCAATTTTAAAGTGTATGGTGCCATTTCAAAGTTTGTCTCTTGTAGAAAATATTAATGTTTTTTTTCTGAAATTATAAATTTCATGATGCAAATAAACTAATTTCTGAATCATCCTGTTTAGCATTAAACTTCAATCACATTTTTATCTAAAATTTGAACTTTTAATTTGCACTAAATTAAAATTGCAGCTTAATTTTGAAGTACATGACATTTTAAAGGATTGACTCTAGTAGAATATATTGATGTTCCAAAAATATGTGTTTTGTTATACATATGCATGAAATAAATTTCTAATGGGTTTTTTGTAATGTTAAAAATTTTGTCGTTTCTACAAAATATGAGACTTGTAAATCAAATTTTAGACAAAGTTACATTTCAACAATGAAATATGTGTCATCCTTTTTAAAAATGACTTTTTTGGAAGATGAGATCCAAAAACATGCGAAATTATTATATTTTTGACAGCAACAAAAAACAGTTAATCTTGGATTATAAAACTTGTCTTCTAAGTCAAGTCAACAAAATTTCATTTAAGATCGAGTCTGATTTTTCCTCTTATGCCAACCTTTGAAGCCTGATACTCATGAACTACAAGTTTTGTGTTGTTCACACAGTATGAAGTCATGTTGATAAAAATCGTAGTCATTTTTTAATTTATTATGATTTTATCAATTTTAGTTAAAATAACTTTATTATTTAAAATTCTTTAACTTAAAATTCTAAACACCAAAATGAAAAAAAAGAGGTTTATTTTTTAAAGTTTAATTTAATTGCATTTTTTAAATTATATTTTTGATCATTCAGCGTCCTTTTGACTGGCTGGGGCATATAAAGCATTTATTGCTACTATTCAGCCTGAATAAATTTTTAGACTGTGTTAAATGGTTACTTCCATCATTTGTGCATCTTATAGCACCTTCTCAAAGGAAAATCTTGATTCAGTTCTGAAATTTTTAAGAGTATCTATTTCCCAAATTAAATTTAAGTTAAATGTAATCATAATAAATACATTTATTATGATTACATTTAACTTAAATTTAATTAATAGTATATTTATAACTAATTAATAGTTAATAGTATAGTATATTTTAACTTAAATTTAATTAATAGTATATTTATAACTAATTAATAGTTAATAGTATAGTGTATTTTAACTTAAATTTAATTAATAGTAATAACTTAAATTTAATTAAAGCTCTATCTTATATTTAATTCAGGAATATTATATAAAGACCTAACAAAATTTAACGAATTTCATGCCAAAATTAGATGAGTTTAAGATGATGCTATTATGGAAAATGAAACAATGCCGTTAATGTTTTTTAAAATGATAGATACTTGAGATCTTGTTTCTTTTGAATTGTATTCTTATGTTTTTGTTTCTTTATTTTGAGCTATATTCTTTTTTTTTCTATACTAATTTTTTAAAAAGAAAATATTTTCTTTTTTAAAAATTAATATAGAAAATCATAGGTCTAAATTTTAATTCCTTCGAGATGCTGACTATTAAAACAAGTATACAAGACATATACAAGAATTAATCTTGATCATCAACAATGATCAATTTTAATTTAATTTTTAAAATGATTTCAGTTTCAAATTCACCCATCTAACATTAAGTAACTTATTTTAAACGAACATAAAAAATTGTCTGTGCAAGTTTTTCATTATGCTATTCATGCAGCATTATTTTCTATAAAAACAAATATAGATATTTTATCATGTTAAAATTTAAAAAAATTTTGTTATGTTGAACTGAAAAAAAAAATAAACTTAATATTCACATTTATGTGAAAATATGTTATTTTTTTGTAAGTTTACATCTAATTCAACTCTAACAATTCTTTTTAACTCTAATTAATTCTATGTAATTGCTTATACAGTGTGCAAAATAAGGAAATGGGTCAACCAAAACTCTTAATCTAATGATAAGATTTTTGTTTACTAACATGTAATTTTAATCATTTAAAGGATTAGCCTTAAATAATTATTTGTGCAAACGATATTTTTTGATTACGAACTATAAAAACGTACTTTTTCTGAATAAACACTCTTTTTCCAATGGATTTTAAGTATTGATCCTCAAATAATAAAAGTAGCTGCAGTTCAGAAAATATGGTCCCATAATTTATTCAGGGGAATGATCAAATGTTTCACCCTTTTTATGTTAATTTTGCTTTCTATGTGTTTATCAATTTTGCTGGAACTATTTAAGCTAATCTGAAAGTTTTAATTCAGAATTATAAAGCTTGTTTTTTGAATGATAGCTGATAACATGATTGCTTGTACATTGCACAAAATAGAGAACTGGATCAACCGAGACTCTTAATCTATTGATAAGATTTTTGTGTACTAACATGTAATTTTAATTATTTGAAGGATTAGACTTAAATATTATTTTGTGCAGATGATATTTCAAATTGCAAACTATGAAAACATACTTTTTTTTGTATAAACATCCGTTTCCGACTGATTTTAATTATGGAATCTCAATTAACGGCATTAGCCTCAATTTGGAAAATACTATCCTAATTTTTAATTCAGGAAAACGATCAAATATTTAACCTTTTTAATGTTAATTTAGCTCTCTATGTCTTTAGCAATCCTGCTGGAACTATTTAAGCGAATATGAAAGTTTTTGCATACAAATGTAAGACTTATTTTTTAAAAGATAATTCTATGAAAAGAATAATTTTAGTATTTTTTCATTAATTTAATAATAATTGAGAAATTTTTAGATTATAAGGATTTAAAAATTTACACTATTTAAAATCATGTTATTAGTAGTAGAAAAATTTGAAATTTGGAAGAATAGATTAAATAAATTTCTGGGTAATTACATTTCATAAAGTGCAGTAGATTTAATTTTTTTATTTCTCGAGAACTTGGATTGATACCTTTCACATTTAGGATTTTGTTTTTTATAATTACGTAGTTGGAAAAATTCATTATCATAAAAGTTTATATATCTAATAACTAAAATTTTTATGTTTATTAACTTCAATTATAATTTTAAAAAAATACTTTTTTTTTATGAAACGTGCGTACTTCATAAAAATGAGAGTTTTGAATGCGAGCAAAAACCTTGAAATCGTTTTAATTGTTCCAGAGATATGGTGGAATACGCAAAAAGTAGATAACAATTCGATGTTTAAACTTTAGACCTCTCTCCTGACTAAACTAATGGGACCTATTTCTCATATTGCGGCTACCTCCCCTATTTTGATATTCAAGAATCTTAATCCATCAAAGCTTTGTTTATTTAGAAAAAGTACATTTCTGTTAGGGATGCAACGAATATTCGGCCACTATTCGGTATTCGACCTATTCGGCCTAGCCGAATACTGAAATTGTTTGGCCGAATAATGAAGTATATGCTATTATTAATTATGCAGCTATTATTAATTATTTAGATTTGTGAAAGCCTTATTGTTGGCATCAAGATATTTAAAATATTACAAAAAATACATCAAGTTGTTAAATTTTTTTTAAAATATAAAAAGTTTAAAAAAGAAAATTTGTTAATATTTATTTCATTTTTAATTTAAAATTTGAAAATTATTTAATTACAAAATTAAAATTTCAAAAGTGAAACTTTTTGAAAAGTTCTTAATTTTCTGAGTTTTAATAATTTTTCTGACAAAAAAGAAAGTTAAGAATACATTTAACAGTAGTAAGTAATGAGTTCTTATCTTAAATAAAATAGCATATAAATTACAAGTATAACTATAACTAAAATATGCTATTATTAATTATTTAGATTTATAAAAGCCATATTGCCTTGTTATTGGCATCAAGATATTTAAATTATTACAAAAAATAAATCAAGTTGTTAAAATTTTTTTAAATATACAAAGATTAAAAAAGCAATTTTGCTAATATTTATTTCATTTTTAACTTAAAATTTGAAAATTACTTTAATTACAATCAAAAGGGAAATTTTTAAAAAGTAAGTATTTGGCCACTGAATATTTGGTATTCGGCCCCATCACTATTTGTTACATCACTAATTTCTATGTCGTCTGATTTCTGATTCTGATTTTGTAACTTAAAATATCGTCTGCACAAATTAATTAGTGTATTTAAATAATTAAGGTATGCCATGCCTTATGACGTGAATTTTGAACTGAAGATCAAAATGTATTATGGTGTCCTAAGTTTTATTGTACACACTTTATGTACGTAGGTAGGTTGTAAGAAATGTAAAATAACAATATCACAAAAAAAAACTTTTAAATATTCATAATTACTCTGCCTATATTTTTTTAAAAATCAATTTAGAATATCAGTTTAAAATGTTCTCAGTAAATTTTTAAGCCGTTTAAATTTAGATCACGCTAAATCAGGGGCCACCCAACAGTTTTGATCATTGATCCTCAGAAATTTTTTAATTTTCTTATCGACCCTCTCTATGAAAATTGATAAAAAAAGAGAAAAAAAAACCCTGTTTTTTAAATGATTAATTTTATTTTGACAAAATCAAATTTTGCACATAAATTAATGGGAAGAATATGCTTGATGACACTCAGCTAGATTAGCAATATTTGATTCGAATTTGCTTGTTTCAGTCTTAAATCGCCTCGAAGCTCCACATTCAATTTATTTGTCTGCTTTTTTAAAATAGAATTAACTTGACAGAAGCCAGATTAAACTATATATGAGCTGGGGAATGTAATTAAAAAAGGAAAATACGCCATGACAAAATTTTAGATATTTGTATGCTAAATTTATGTTTGGCCCACAATTTACTCACAGTTAAATTATTAAAAAGCCAATTTGCTTTAAATGTCAACTAGTAGTTCAATGACTGCATCTTCAAGGCTGTAACGAACGATAGATTTTTTTTGAGAGAGGGGGGCAAAATACAAAATTACCCGACTTAAACTAACTTAAAATCTAATTAATGATCAATTTAAAACACCTCTGAGAGTTTTAGTTTTTTTATATATAATTATTATTTTTTTTTACAATTCATTTTAACTGATATATTACTATTGATAATAAAATGTATCTAGATTGCATCCTGCAGTGGACTGATGGTTAAGACACGGTTCCCAGCAGATTACCGAAGTCAAGCATCACTGGCTATGGTTAGTGTGCTGGTGGGTGACCACTTGGATCAGTCTGCGTAGGGACCGAGGGTGTGCGGTATTGGTCCTCGTTAAACTGTGCTACCGTAAAGTGCTCGACTTCGCGCGCAGGTCGTCGGGCTACCGAAGCGGGGGTGCCATCCCCTACGCAGAGGATCAAAATTGTGATGGCATGTCTTCGGATCATCCTCCGGGATGTTTCCCAGACCGTCGCCTACAGCCCATTGTGCAGCTTTAGTGCGACGTAAATTAACAACAACAACAAAAAGTATCTAGATTGCAATTCTTCTCATAATCACATAACAATCTCGAACATTTTTGCGTTAAAATAATGCATCAGTGGATAAACAGTAAAGATCTAAAATAATTGTTGTTTTGGTTAAAAAAGAAAAGAATACTTTGTATTCTTAATAAATCAAACATAAATGAAATTTGAAGAATTAAAATTGAAAAATGGGATAAAAGAAATGTTGTTTTTAGTTATTGCGATGAAAAACCGATCCCTTCAAAAAAATAAAATTCGTATAAACACAAAATCAAATTTATGCAGCAGTTCTACTTACGCGCATCAATCTAATCAACTGCGAAAGCAAAAAAAGTTATTACGCATAATTTTCCATGCTAAAAAAAAGAAAAAAAAATTGATTACAATATAGACCTAGGTAACAGAAAAATTAATGATAGTAAAATATTGTCTTTTACCTGCCAACTAGCTGTTTGAAAAAAAAAAAAAAAAAAGGCCAGGAACCAAGTCCGACCTAAAAATGTTTTTCGATTTACTTTTTTTAGGCCGACTTTTGTTTTTTAATGCAGCTTTGACAGAGAAAAGCGAAAATATGATTCGGAATATTTTTTCAGTCGGCCTCCTTGCTAATTATTATATATATATATATATGTATATATATATATATATATATATATATATATATATATATATATATATATATATATATATATATATATATATATATATATATATATATATATATATGTAACAAAAGGGCTACATCCCTGCTATCATTGTTGTATTCAGCTTGAATGATTCAGTCGTAAGCCATTATAAGTTCTAAAAAGGTTTATTTGAAGGTAGGCTGGTGGTTACAACAGTTCACATTCCCACTCCACAAGGGAGGGGGTGTGGACAAAACTCCGGATGGTTCCGGCAGATCTTTTATGGAACACATTATTCAGCAAGAGACATGCGAAAACAATCGTTCTCACATTAAATACTTACAGATTTAGAGGTGAAAAGGCTCAGTCAGTGCATAGTTTGTAACTTTACGCATCATTGATAATCATTTAATGCTTCCTAATATAGAAGTGAAAGAGGGACAAGATTCTAAAAATAACTCCTCCTTTGAAATATAAATCTAATTATAATTCAATGGGGGCCGTTCAAAAAGTACGTACACAAAAATGGCGAAATTTTAACCCCTCCCCCCTTTCGTACTTTACCGTACATAAGGTCTTACTCCCCCCCCCCTTAGAGTACGTACATTTTACTAGTCTACCCCCCTTTTTCATAAAAATTGAAATAATTATGTTTTAAATAAAATTAAATATTTATTTAAGGAGTGTGTAGGAAAAAGTCAAATTTAAATTTGGTGTATGCTTATAATGTACGTACTTTGTATAATACCTCCCCCCCTCCCATCGTATAAAACCGTACAAAATAGCAAATCCCCTCCCCACTTCGGGATGTACGTACTTTTTGAACGGCCCCTTACTTAATGTAAGTATACTTAATAATTTGACCGTTTTTTAATGTCTCGTGGTAATCGTAGACAATCAGAATCAAGCCGATTGAAAAAAAACTTAATAGGTTTATCTGTTGTTAGGCGGACTAAGAATATTCCTCTATAAGTGTGGAGGGCAATTTGCTGATTTTCAGGACTAATTTCACGCTTCCCCTAAGTCAAGTAAGATTTGGATTACGGCTAAAATAAGGGTGGTAAAAAACAAACAAACTAAATGTTGGTCATTTGTTATCAACGAATACAATATAAAATTGGATTTTTATATATTTGGCGTAAAAATGCGAAGTGAGCCCCCAAATTTAATTTTCAGGATTATGTCCGAAATAAGGGTGGTCAAATGAAACAAAAATATTGTCATTTATGGTCAAAAAGTGGTCAAACGAATACATTTTGAATTTTTGATTTTCCTAATTTTCGGGGACTATCTTCGCATAGCTGACAGTTTTTACAATGGTGTAACTATGTGGCAGCAAATATTCATAGATTAGTTCTTTGAAGTTTGTTCCGTTAGAAAAGAGATGGCGCCACGGGATCAAAACGTTTCAAGGAAACTGTTTTGATTGCACAATAGATCTGTAGTACTCAACGTGGGGGAGTGGGCGATTTCTCTGTTCAATCAGGGAGCGATGAATATTCAAAAGAAAATAGAAAAGAACAATTAAACGCGATCGGAGGTTGTATAAGGAACGAACACCGTTGGCTGAAATTTCGTCACAATCGTGGTGATTTTTTTAGTTTTATAAAGAAAGAAGAAATAAATATCAAAATTACCTTATCCTAACACTCAGATCTCTCTGACAGAGATTGATATGAGAATTTCATTCTCTGCTTCACACAGCCGCACTTTTCCCGCGACTTTTCTGCATTTTTCAGGCATTCTGGTGGAGTGTCTGCTTTTTTTTTCCAATTTAATTAAAAAAAAAATAATCCTCCTTTTTGAAGAAAGCTCATCGTTTTCAAATTTCCGAGAAAGAAAAATTATTCGTTTTCATACGTTATCCTACCTATGCAAACACGATTTAAAGATGAACAATAGAGTTTTTAAATTTTAATTATCAAGTTTTTCAATTTTCACAGATTCCAATTAAAGAAAGTAAATATGTACTCTTGATTTAATTATTTTCCTTCAAGTATCGGTTCTTTTTTGAAAAAAAGAAAAAATGCAAAATTCAGTATTATCGAGGTTTATTAGTGACAACTCATGGATTTTTAAGAAGAAAAAAGAAAAAAGAATGGTGATAGATAGCAATTAACATTTGGGGGAGGGGGCGATAGGTGATAATCAACATCTAAAGCAGTAGAGGTAAGCGATAGGCCGAAAAAGGTTGGAAAAAACTGCAATAGGTAATTGTAATTTATGAACAGTGCGAAATTTTTTTATTTTTTTTACTGTCCTTGAATTTGAATTTTTATAACTTTTGATTTAATGCCTAATGATCGGATTTTTATTATCATAATTTTTTTATTTCTGAGTGCATCAGAAATTTTCATTAACAATTTCATTAGTTTAATAGAAGCTACTAAATCAATAATTTTCGACAAAAAACTACACTTATTAATTTCAAAACACAAAAGAAAAGTTGACGGGAATCATGATTTAATTAAATTTCTTAAATAAAATTTGATATGAGCATAAAAAAAAGTGAGAAATTTCATGCGAGGCATTCCCTGCATCAAGAATGCTTCTCTCGCCATTTCCGAAGTTATGATTCAGATGTGATTATTAAAATAAGGGAAAGATTTCTTTTTTAAGAGGAATTTATTTAAAATGTTTTTATTTTTTTTAACTATAAAAGATATTTTTTTATTTTAAATAATGTTTTTTTGTGGAATGTTCTGAAACGATTCCTTGTATTATACAAGTTTTTCTCGCTATTTTAACAGATCTGATTCAGATTCGCTAATTGAGGTAAGTGTGTGTGTGTGTGGGGGGGATATTAAGAACGTGTTTCTTTCTTTATTAAGAGGAAGCTTATTTCAAATGTTTTTTTTTAAAATTTTTTTTATGAAAGATATTTTATATTTTATTTCAAATAATTTTTGTTGTAGAAGGAGCTGAGACGATTCCCTGCATCATAAGCGTTTCCTCGCTATTTTCCATTTTATTTTCTAATTACGTTTTTCTATAGAATGTGCTAAAACGATTCTTAATAATATGGACATTTTTCTCACTATTTTATCTGTAATGATTCAGATTCGCTAATTATGGTAAAGAGGAAGGGATTTTCCGTGTATTTTTATTTATTTTTTCATTTTAGATGCAGCAGTGGCGTGCCAACTTTTTTTTGGCTGCGAGGGGGGGGGGGGGCGAGCCAGCGCAAACTGTTGGAGTTATAAACTTCGGCCATTTTATTATTTTAAAATCAGTTTTATTATTTTGATGTTGTTATTAAAATTAGTTATTATTTCATTTAAAATAGCTATTTCATCGCATTAATATGTGTTATAGTTTCATAAATTATTTCGGGTGTTTATGACGACTATGATTTAATTATTACATTCACACTATCAAAATAGTTAAAAAAAAATTATTTTTGAGTTGGAAACAAATTAAAAGGAAAATTAAATGTGAAAAATTTTAATTAATGTTTTTTATAACTTAACTCCTTTAAATCAGTTAATACTGAGCAATACATTTTATTGATACATTTTGATCATAATTGTCATAAAATGGTTTTTCGCTCCTCAAAAACAGTTTAATTAAGCATAATTTGTGATTTCTATTTTGATTCAGGCATAAACTGCAAAAAGAGATTTCTCAAAATTGAGCTAAATGTGCCAAAATAGTTTCGAAGAAATTATTAGTTGAATTTGAAACAAATATTGATCAATATTGATCAATTGAGCAAAATGCTTAGTCTCAAAAGCGATGTAAAGAAAGAAATGTGTTCGCTGGCTGCTGGCAGGATTCGAACCAAGGAGCACCCGACCTCTAGTAGGATGCTCTAATCAAATCACCATACTTGTACAGTGCTCAAAAAAGGAAGGAAAAAGAAACGGACCACCCTGAATAACTTTTGATCTAATGGTCGGACTTTCACGTTCTAGGTACGTTCTTAATAGCTCGAGAAGGTGACCTCAAATAAGTTAATTAATAAGTGCAGACGATATTTTAAGTAACGAAATAAGACAAAATAACGTACTTTCTCCGAATAAACATACAAATTTTTGACATACCATAATTCGACGGATTCAGATATCTGAGCATCAAAATATAAGGGGCAGCTGCAATCTGGGAAAAAGGGTCCGGGAGAACTCTCCAAAGTTTGGACCCCTTAATGTTACTATAACTTTTTGCGTATTTCGCTATATCTCGAAAACTTTTTAAGTGAATTGAAAATTTTTTGCAATTCTTTTATCCAAGGATAAAGCCATGAAAAATTTATTTTTCATAAGCATTCATTATTTTTTATTATTTTATTTAATAATGGTCGAAACATTTTCGAAAAGTATGGTATACGATATTTTTAATCATTTTAATCACGATTCGATCACGATAATGGTATGCGATTTTTTGAATAATTTTTTTTAATCATTTGATCATTTTAAAGAATATAATTTCGCATGACAAAATCTAAAATTAGAGCGAAATCGGTCGAATAGTTCCTGAGTAATCCAATTTTAAATATCTGGCTTTTTTGAAATTAAATTTTTCAGGAACTATTCAACCGATTTCTCTCAAATTTTGTATTTTTCCAGGTAAAATTACATTCTTTAAAATGATGCAAAAAATTTTATTCTTAACTTTTCAAAATTTTTCGACCATTATTAAATAAAATAATAAAAAATAATGAAATTTACAAAAATTAATTTTTTACATGGAATTATCTTTGGATAAACGAAACGAAAAATTGTGCGCAGAAAAATTGTATACTTTACTCTTCAAAATTTTTCGACAATAAAATAATAAAAACTAATGAATTTTACTAAAAATAATTTTTTACATGGAATTATTTTTGGATAAACGAATTAAAACGAAAAATTGTGCGCAAAAATTTTTCAATTCGCTTAAAAAGTTTTCGAGATATAGAGCAATACGCAAAAAGTAAAGTTAACATTAAGAGGTCCGAAGTTTGGAATGCTCTCCTGATCCCAATTCAGGTCCCAATTTCAGGTTAATCTCCTGGTCCCAATTTCAGGTTAAATAATCAGGAGATCGTTAATTTTAATTTCACTTTTGCTTATTTAGTTATATTATTAATATTTTAAAAACTTTAAAGCGAATGGTATGTAAGTCATGATACATGACAGGAAGACAAAAGTTCTCGAGATCGAACGAAGTTCGCAAAAAGTGAAATTTACGTTAACATTTAGACCATTTTTCTGACTAAACTATTGAGACCATTCTTTTCGGATTGCAACTCTCCATATGTCAATGCTGGCTATGATTTTTTGTTTATATCCTCGAAATAAACTATTATTAATAGTAATTCTGTTGAGATTTCTCAAAATTGTCAGGGAAACGCATGAGCAAGTGGAACTTAGGGCATGGCTTTTCATTTTAAGAGATCCAATAATTTAATTATTAGGTGAGAAATATACACTAAATGCGTTAATTATAAAATGAACGTTCTTATAAGATGGCTCTCAATTCCTATTTTGTCCGTAGCCTTCATTCTTTTCCCTCTATCGAAATTTTAAAATATATGATCAATATTGTTTCTTTTTTTTCATGCTTCGATGGTTAATATCACTTTCGCATACTTTTGCGGAATAATTTTTTCATGAGTAACTGGTTTCCCGAATATAGATTAGAAAATGCGCTAAAATTAATTTTTAAAGGATTGGTTAATTGAGCTAAATATTAAGGTTTCATTAAGCTCTGTTTACGTATAATATGGTTACCATGTGAGATAAAAGTGAAATATCAAAATTGGAAAAGAATAATAACAATTGGAACTGATTCTATTCATTCTAAAAAGTATAGATTCTTTAATTTTTTTAAAATTTTTTTAACATAGCAATTTTTCAGACATTTTTAGTTCATATCTGCTGTGTTATATTGACTTTAAAGTATATAAGACTAGCGCTAAAATTACTTATGCGTAATATTGCGCATAAGAGATGTAGTAAATGCAGAGAAAACATGGAAAAATTACAGAACAATGAAAAAAGGGAAAAAAAATAATGAAAAAATCCGGAAAAAATTCCGAAAAAAAGGAAAAAAAAAATGAAAATCCGGAAAATAAGAGATATAATCTTTTTATCAGCTCACACGATTATATCCGCAAAAAGAGTGCTTTCTAATATTGTATCAATATAGCTAAAGCAAAGTATATCAATACAATAATGTGAGGAGCACTCAAAAACATTTTACTAAAAATTTACAACAAATAAAATGGAACACATTAAGTAAAAATATCACTTTTACGTGATATTTTTACTTAATGACAGAAAATAAAATATAAAGAAAAAACAGAATAAAACATGAAACGAAATCTATAAAGCGAGTAGCGAATTCAAATGAACTTACATGAACAGAAAATTTTTCAAAAATGATTTAAGATATTTTCGTAACAAGATTGCCAGATTACAAAATATGAAAAATATGTATTGTATTAATATTGTGATATGCCTCATTTATTTTTTTCTTTTCAAATAGTGACATTCTTGTATTAAACTGTTCTTTAGCATTATTACTTATACACTTATATTATTTCTTGTTCATAAACCTTTGGCTATATTATTTTACTATATTAAAGCACTTTTTTTTCATTAAAACAGAAAAAAAATAGAGATTTTCTAAATTTGTCGAATGGCTTCATTACTCATTGAAAGAAAATAATTCTTAAGCATTAAAAGAAAACAATTTCTTAATTTATTTCTAAAGAATGATTTCTTTGAGCTTTGAATGTATTTTTAGAACTTTTCCTAATAAGATGTAATGAAGTAAAAGGTTTGACGCAGATAACCTTTAACGCAGATAGGACACCGCTGTCCCTTTTATATATATTTTTTATACTACTCTAATGACAAGGAAAATTATATTTTAGTATTTTTCAATTATAAAATAACAGCCTAATAGTTATTAACAAACACTGTTAGATTATCGGAATTATATTTTAACTAATAAATAAAGACCAAAAAAAGTATTTTGAATTTTTTTTCATTCATTTTCAAAAATTTATCAATAATTGATTTTGTAAAAAAAAATAAAAAAAAATCAATGATGAATAGCTGTTTCTCTAAGATTTAAATAACTGTTAATAAGTGCAAATTTGAAAAATTATTATTTGGAAGTGAGCCGTGTTTGGAAGATTTTACCTTTAACGCGGAAAAAGACACCTGTGTCATGCTGTATTTCATAATCATAAATTATTAAAATGCTAATTACAATATTTTTCACCTATTTTGACCTAAATTAATGCAAAATAATTAAAATGTGTGAAATCTATGCTTAATAAAAATTCTGCGTTTAAGGATTAATAGATTACACGAGGATACACGTTTAGAATGTTTGGTCATCACGATTTTACCAGTTTAAAACCGTATAAAAGCGTTTTCAAGGGTGCCAACAGAGAGTTTATGAGGGGGGGCAACCAGAAAAATATTTGTTCAATACATTTTTCTAAAATCGTGTAAAAAAATTTTTTTTTTCCTATAATACTTCTGTAAAATATTTTTACGAGTTATATTCAATAATTGAATTTAAACTACTAAGGCAATAATTTTGACAAAAAGTTTGTATATTTAACATCATTTATATTTTAATACATAAAAAATTGAAAAAAAAAATCATTTTTATTTAATTCTTTAAATAAATTTTTACTTGATTATGATTAATTAATAGTTTAATTTATTATTAGCACAAAAAAAAAACAGTGACTTTTTGTGCCCTATATTTTTTTTAAAAATTTTAATTTAGTTTTAATTTTCATCTAGTTAGCAAAAGAAACTTAATTTTGGTATTAAATTTAAATACGCTACTTTTACTCTCAGTTTATGAATCATAGTGGGTTCAATATGACTTTTAGCGAACTTGTAGTGCTGGTTTGAAATGAAAAAAAAAAAAAGGATGAAAAAAAAAAGAAGTGAAAAAAAGCTTTTTAGTTAGATTTTTAGTAAAAGATTTTAGGAGCTCTTAAACCCACTTGTAGGCGCCGTGAGCGTTTCTATGTGTGTAATCTAAGTATCCGTTCTATATATATTATATTTTGCTACATTTACATACACCGTCTTGACACATTTATGGGAGCTGTAGAAGTGCTAAGAATTGTTTAATCATTGTGTATATCTATTGAACAATCCACCTGTTTTTGCAAATGTAGTCTTACATATGTGTGGAGCAATTGTTTGTTAAACTGTTTGTCCCATTTTTTTTGCACCCCTGTGTAATTTTAATGAAATTGTCCACTCAAATAGCAATATTCAAAAGTAGTAGTGAGTTTTAAGTCGCGCACATCAAAGTTTAGCTTTCTATTATTCAGCAAAAACGTATTAAATTTCGATTTCCTCCGGGCATATAGCAATGCAGATTGTGCATAATTATTGCAATTATTATCGATGGTGTCTTGCTGTGTGACGTCATGTGTGAAGTATTTTTTGTTCAAAACAGTGGCCTGCTGTTTTACGAGGAACAGCGAGTATTCAAGTCGGGAATTAATTTTTGTTCGAAAGTCTAGTAAAAAATAACATTGTCTTTCTTTTAAAAGCTTTATTATTATTTTCAATTTAATTAACGGTCCTGAATCAAAAGGACCGGGTCCTTTTTATTTTTTCAAGAAAATTAATTTAATAATTATTTTATAATTATCTGTTCCATTTTTGATAAAAATAGATCTTTTAGTAAAAGAAGGTTTTAAGTGACATTTTCGTGAATTTAGAAACATCTTTACAAAATATAGCGGCAGAAGGAAGTTGCTTTTAAATCATATTTTTCTCATCAAACACCGTTTTATTTAATGACCTGACTGAAAAAGAATTAAGTTCGATACTCAGCTGACCAAAACAAAAACCTGAAATTTTTAAACCCAAAATTTCACAATTTTACAGAATAACTCTTAATATTCTGAGCAAGCTGAAAAATACAGGTTTGTTTTATGAATGTTCAATTTGAGAGAGAAACTAGATCAGTTAATTAAAACGCTTACATTTTATTTTACTTTTTGATATGCAATTAATATACCCGAGTTTTTCATTCCTATAATTTCGACCGTGATTTGGTATTCACCTATTTTATACCAAAAAGAGTTTTTTTTCGATACTTAGCGTTTAAATGCAAATAATTGGGAAATATGCCGGTAAATTATCAATTAAATATGGATAATTTGAGCATAATATTTATTGATGCGTAGCGTTATTTAATTTTTTAGAATTTGTCACTGCTAATATTGCAATGATCTGCACTAAAAAGTAGCAACATGTCGAAAAACAAGCAAATATAAAGTTAAGTTACAATTCCTGTATTTACCTTCGCATTTGAAATCGGGATTCTCTTATGTTATTATAATTAGGGTCTGGTAATCGCCTGAGCCCAATAGGCCTGTGCCTAGAGCTTATAATCTCTGAAGGACCTCAAATATTAATAAAAAGTTGTCATGATCATTACTATTTTTTTGACGTTTAAAATTTTTTTTATTTTTTAAAAAAATTTTATTTTTATTTTCATTACTGACGGTCAATAGGCGTTATTTATTTATTATTTTTTGTTTTTAAGCAAAGACTGCACTTATCATTACATTAATATAAAAATATTTATTAAAGCTCCTGGGAAATTTTGTGGGCCTAGGGTTATCAAAAAGTTGTCATGATTATTATATTTTTTTAACATATAATTTTTTTTTTATTTTTTAAAATTTTTTAATTTTTATTTTCATTACTGACGGTCAGTAGGCGTTATTTATTTATTATTTTTTGTTTTTAAGCAAAGACTGCACTTATCATTACATTAATATAAAAATATTTATTAAAGTTCCTGGGAAATTTTGTGGACCTAAGGCCCATATGTGTACTGATCGGTCCCTGATTATAATCAATATTTTACCACAAAATTATGTTAATTTGCATTTTTAAAATCGTTTAAAATTTGTCTCTGTTATGACATCCTTTAACCATTTGACGCAAAATTTTTATTTAAAATTTTTTTATACTTTTTTTTTATTCTTTTGTAATAATTTAGGTCAAAATAAGCGAAAAATATTATGTTTAACATTTTAATGATTTATGATTATAAAATACAGCATGAAACACCGATATCTTTTTCTGCTTTAAAGCTAAAATCTTCTTCCTTCAAACAATTTTTCTAATTTTCATTTATTTGCAGTTATTTAGATTTAAGAGAAAAGTAATTCATCATTAAAATTTCTTTACTTTACATAATAAATTATTGATAAATTTTTGAATATGAATGATAATTTTTTTTCAAACTACTTTTTTTTGGATTTAATATTTTTGTACAAATATAATTCAGATTATCTAACAGATTTATATTAGTAACTATTAGACTGTTTTTTATAATTAAAAATACCTAATATATTTTTGCTTGTAATTAGAGCGTCATAAAAAAATATAAAAGGGGCACCGGTGTCCCATATGCGTCTCAAAGGGTTATAAGTTGTCAAAAGATGGCACTCGGTAGAAATAGTATTCCAGGAAGAATTTTCTACCCAGGAAGAGTTAGAGCAAAATGATATCGTAGAATTCCTTAAACAACCATGGTACGAAAAGTCATAAAACCAGTTGTGGTGGAATAATTAAACTTAGAGAATAATTAAACTTTGAAATGCGTCTTGACACCGTTTGGTAGAAAATAAGAGTTGAGTTAAGGATAAATTATATTGCCGATGAAATCTCACACTTTTAAATGACTTCTGATGACTATGTTTCCTGAGCGAAAAGGGGTTATAAAATTAAAAAAAAAAGGAAGATATCGTATTCTTAATAGTGTCTTGAATAATTCATCCCACACTTAAGATGATGCTAGTATTCAAATGACTCTGTCTGATGAAATGTGAGAAAAGAAGGTCAATTCTTGGAGAGTCGAAATTTAATCTCAAGTCTCGCTTCCGAACTCAATTTTGAGAGGAAGCACCTGATAATGTGGTGGCGCCGTTTTAAGGTAGGCAGCCTACACGCTGGGGTATTTCTGGAACGTAAGGCATTCCACTTTGGCCTAAGGCTGTTCCCATACGAGGAACGGACTTACCCTCTATTCGTGTTTATTATTTTATTTTACTTTTTTCGTCTTCTCCATTTTGCTCTTTTATTAACCACTTGTTTCGCCACTCTGGTTTGTGGAACTTCACTTCTATTAGTTGCCTTGTTGTGTGTGGGGTAGGTTCTTTGGAGTTGCTAGTGGACACGTTCAGTATTGTGCAGCGTGTCTATTTCTGTTATTATGTTTTAATGGAATTAAGTGCTTTTTTAATTAAAAGCTGATTTTTGGGGATCAGTGCTTAATTATTTTTGGATTATCGATTCATCTATTAAAGGTAGGTTTATTTTTGTTTTTGTATTATTATCGGAATTTTTCACTGTTTTAAAAAAAGCTTAATGAATTGCAACATTCCTTTCTCTTCTGATTCTTAATTCGAGTATTTTTAAAAGCGGTGGTGCTTTTAAAATTTTGAATATAGCATGGGTAATAGGTATAATGATTCTTCAAGATTACTAACGTTAACAAGTATTTTAGGAAATGAAATCGTCTAGGCAGATTGATATCGAATTTTTTAATTTATTTTGTCTTCCAATTTCGTTTTAATTTATACTGCTTTTAAATATTTTTAGTTACTATTTGTTAATATTATATGAATATCCATTGCATTTTGTAGCTAAGCTATTTTTTAAATAAAGTTAATTCATACTTATTTAGTATTATCTGCTATTATTCAAAGAAAAAAGAAGTGCTATGATACATTTTATTTGCAATGAATTGAGAATATTAATCGATAAAATGAATAGTGAAATGAAATTTAATCATTTTTATTCTAAACAAAATGTGTTGTGTAGATTATTTAATTAATTAATTTAATTTATGATTAATCACTGAATAATTATTTGTTGCAGTTCGGTTGATGAATGATTAGTTAAAATGTTATCAATGTGATTCGTGAAAATAAGAAATATAAAGTTTCTATTGTTAGGGGAAATATTATAATTTTATTAATTATTAGGAAATTTATAACGATAGTCGGGGAAAAAAATTAAGCTGAATTTCGAAAAATTGAAATTATTCCCGAAATTAATATATGTTACCGAATATTATATGCTTTGTCAAAAAAGTTTTATTATTATTGTTTTATTTTATCAGAGTTTTTCGAACCTTTTTTAGAGCCGTGACTCGATTTTTCGAACTTTTTAAATTTGAAACAAACACTATTTTTAACATTAAATTGTCCAATTTTAATTTTCAGATCCATCCTTGCTTTTCCATCTCCAATATTAATAAAAATTCAGTACTTAATCTTGACCTGTCAAATCTTATTTAGATCCGCAAGTTTCTCATGCTGCTTTAAAATTACTCCCAAAAGGCGACCATTTTTAACTATGAGTATCTGGTTCATAATTTTTGTAAACAATGTGATTTAGTTGAACGATTTTTGGGAAATAGATTATTTCTAGTGATTTAGAGACTAATTCTTAATGCATGTTTTTATTTTAAATTAGTTTGTTACGATTTCTTCTCATGCCGCCTGAGCGAATTCTGTGAAGTTCACTCACGAAAATCTTTCATTTGTTTAATATGAGCATTGTCTAGCACTCTTTTAGTAATTTAAAAGTTCATTTTTATCCCTATTACATTCTTCGTCATAGAAGGTGCCGGAAGTGTTGCTCATTTAACTTTACCCGGTGTAAAATATCCTCAGTGGTAGACGGATCATGGGTTAGAATCCCTATGCCGTCGTTCTAATCGTAGGGCGTTTTCATGGTTTTTTTTCCGCCATATGTAACGCAAATGCGGGTTAGTTCCATCAAAAAGTCCTCCACGAAGGCTAGTTTTCTCCAATATTTGATCCAAGGGACGGGATAGCCTGGTTGGTAGGGCGCTGGGCCCCTATCCAAGAGGTCGTGGGTTCGATCCTCGCCGGCCGAAGACTCCCCGTGTAGTAAATGGTGACTGATGCTCGTTAAATCTGTCGAGTCTCAAAGTCCTCCATGTTCCCACAACAAATCAATATCTCTGGGGGTACTGATCCAGGAGTTTCCTTGTCTTCTGGATTGGTTCAAAATTACAAGGTTACGGAGTTGAACGTAAGTAGTCGTAAACCCATGAAATTGGGTCGGCTGTTCAACGACGGTTATAAAATAAAAAATAAAATATTTGATCCAGGAGTTCCCTTGTCTTCTGGGATTAGTTCAAAATTACAAGGCCACGGAGTTGAACATTTTTTTAACGACTGAACTTTCGTTCTTCACCTCGAAAGATGCCGGAAGTGTTGCTCATTTAGCGTTTCTCAGTGGGAACCTGTGAACCTAGGTCACAGAGGTTAGCAACATTACCCATGCCACACTACCACAGATATCCGTTCATAGGGTGGGCCACTATCACACAGCAGAGGAAAACATAGAGAAAGAGAGCGAGAATCGTGTCCTGAGCGGGATTCGATCCCGCGACCATTCGTTTCGCAATCAGACACCCTAATCGCTGGGTTACCTGGCCGGCATAAAAATGCATTGATATGCACTCATATCAGCAAAAGTGATCCGTTATCATGACCTAAAAATGCAACGGGTTAAATAAAAATTTTTGAGACTAGACTAAAATTTTTTTACTGTTTCTTTTGCAATTTTAGATGCGTGGCTATTTGCATATCCATTTTGATATATTTACTAATACAATTAACGAATAAAAAAAATCCATGCTTATTCTGATGTTTAATATATTCTTATGAGATTTTATTAATTTTATCAATAGCTGCTCTTTTTAACGTGCCTTTAGGAAACTCTTCGATTTGTATAGATTTTAATTTATAAACATGAAAATCCGATTTTAAGATCAAAAGTTAGTCAAATTATTAAAAAAAAAAAAATTTGTGGATTTTTTAAACCAAAATAATGACATAAAATATTTTGAAATTCATATTTTACAGATCAGACTTAGGTAAAAAACACTTCATTTATTTAATATTCATAAAAGGAAATAAACTTTTCGTTTTTACCAAAACTTCTTGCTAAGTTTTTTTTAAATGTAATTACATGTCAAAACCGGAAAGATTTAGTGAAAAAGGTAAAAGAAAGTGAAAAAGGTAAAGGAGCCTTTCCCCTCTGGTCTCCAAGACTGCTTTTCAATTTGCAATTACCATGATATGAATGTGGTTTGTTCGGTGTGAAATATAATGTACTCATTTTAACATTGAAAGAAATACGAATTAAAAAAACCCATTAAAAATTAAAAAACTGCAGCTTAAATTTTTGTAATTAAGCGTTTAAGGTCATCAACATGTTCATCCATGCATGGCTTTTTTAGGTCATGGTCAAATTCTAGTTTTCCGTCTGGACTTACTTGCGTCTAAAAACTTCTTAATTCATCAAATCATTCTCGGTCAGCCTTTTTAATAATTAAACCCTTTATGATTGTTCTTTTCTTTGGTTAAGAAGTGCAAAAAACACATTCTTCTTAGAAGGTCTATGACTGAACTCTTTCTGAGGGCATATAATTTAAAAAAAAAATTTATCAAGTTAACCAGCGTGAGAATTGCGGTTAACCGCTTCTCTGCATACATAGTGTTAAATGGGCGGGATGAAGGAGTTAACTTGTTTTCAGTAAATTACTGCGTCTTCAGTAAGATAAATAACTCTTCTGTATCATTTGCGGTCATTTCTTTTATTACGTTGAAATTTTCATCATCTTAATATTGTATGGCGATTTGTGGATTATTAGGGAATTCTAAATCTGAAGTGAGAACGAATAGGCCCTTTTTTTAATACACGTTCAGAGAGATTTGTTTAATATTGAACCATAATACGGTGCAAATCCACTTCAATCTTAATAGGAAGTTTAATTGAACCATGTTTCCATTCAAGCAGTGGCTTGGGGCAGGGGCAAGCCAGGGGCAAACTCGTTAATTAGATGCCTCTGAATAAAGGAGTGCAATCACCGAAGGGATACCAAATACTAATTTAACTGGAAAAACAAATATTAGAAAAATATATTTATAAAAATCTAAACCTGTATTTTAAAAATTTTTATGTATGACTTGAAAATGGAATTAATTGATTTAAAAGATTAGTTATTTCAATTCTTTTTTTTTTTTTAATGTAAGGAATTTTTCCATTTTATAGATGATCTTTCTTTTTAGTATTTGTGACGTCTTAAAACTTCATTGTTTAATTTGTTAGGAAACAAATTATTTTTCTACGTAAAGTATTTTCTTTAGACCAAAAGTTTCATGTTAAAATAATTTCGTTTCATAATGAAGATTATAGTTAATAAATTTAAGGTGTTAGTGCCATTCTTCGTTTGGATGACCTTTTTAGGCTGTATGCCTGGTGCCGTTGCCTCCTTAATCTCCCTCCCTACACGCTTTCACACTGAATGAGCTATCTCAGACTGAAACATCTTATTGCACGGGCATCGTGTTGTTTATCACTTGAAGTGCTCTCTTGAACCATATGAAAATGTAGCTTTTTTTTTTATATAGCCCTAATCACTTCATATATATAAAAAGCGAGCTGTGGTGGCTCAGAGGATAGAGCGTTCGCCTTCCAATGAGGTGAGCGGGTTCGAATCCCAGCGATGACTGGTCGATACGAATTCCGCTTCCGGCTTGCACCGACCACAGTGCTGACTTAAAATATCCTCAGTGGTAGCATGATCATGGGTTAGAGTCCCCTTGCCGTCAGGCTAACCATGGGAGGTTTCCGTGGTTTTCCTCTCCATGTAACGCAAATGCAGGTTATTTTCATCAAAAGTCCTCCACGAAAGCAAATTTCTCCCAATGCGTGATGCAGAAGTACCTATGTCTTCTGGAATGAGTTCAAAATTACAAGGCTACAGAGTTGAACATTAGTAGTCGTAAACCCAAAAAATTGGGTCGGCTGTTCAACGACGGTTATAAAATAAAAATAAATAAAATATAATAAAAAAGTGTTTTTTTTTTGTTCTTAAAATTGCAAAGTGGTAGGAAATGCTAAAAAATTATTTGAATGGTTAAAGATGTAGAATTGGTCATGCAAAATATTATACTTATATGCAACTTATCTCTACTCTTAGCAACTGGCCAAGTTTCATTTCGGTTGATTAACTTTTAATGAATACTCTACTGCTTGTTTTAATAGTGATTACCATAGGACATCAAATTTCGAATACTTGGTCGCCACGGCGCCGGAAATCGCAGCTGGCCCTTAATATTTCAAAAAAACTTAACATAAAAGCAAAGAAGGTGTAACGTTAATTTTCATTTTATGTTTTAAAAATTGGTTCGGGCTCTTAGAAATTTTACTTTTTGTAGATCCCTGGTGATAATTATAAGTTTAGTTATTATTGTAGAATATATGTTATATAAAATGATGCAGCAAAAATGTATAAAAAAAACAAACATTGAATTTTGTTAAGCGTTTTAGATATGCCGCTAAAAATAGTATTTTAGAACTCATGTAACTTAATCTCTTTTAAAATAGCAATCATTTGTCTTTAACAATGCTTTGAAATAGAATGCTCTAATTATATTGGTCAACCCTAAACTGAATTACGGATAACATTTCTGTATTTATTATCATCATTCCTACAGTGGATTTCTTATTGGTACTAATGGAATATTTTTTTATACATATCCTCTCACTTCTACAATTTCGTTACTCTTTTTTTTATCATTGTTTTTTCGGCATAAATCGTTTAGCACTTCCCAACACTTTTATAACTTGCATTTGGGGCTGAAGTCTGCATTAGCACCCCTTTAATCTGTCCGTCACATACTGCTTTATATCTTCTTAAGTGATGGGCGGCGCGTCAATCTGGCGCCCATAGAGAATTATGCTTGTTGAAATTAGATTTTTTTCCCCAGGTGCTCTGTCCTTTTTTGTGAGAGAACTTATATAATTCTATCTCCACTTCAGGCTTTTTAAGAGTCGAAAACATGAAATGAAAATGAAAACTAATTAATCAACGAATTTATTTAGAAAATCACGAATAAGAAAATTAACAGTTAAATATTTTCCGAAAATACTTTTATTCATTAGTGCTTTTCGATGTTCTCCTTTAGTAGATCATTGGTGTTTGTTTTACCTGGAGCTGTGGAGTGCGTAGCTCGACTCCGGTTAGTTACCAGCTAGTTTTTTTGGAGCTGTGGAGTGCGTAGCTCGACTCTGGTTAGTTACCAGCTAGTTTTTTTTAGGTTGAAAGAAGTAAAAGTACTTTTGTAATTCTATCTTCACTTCGAGCTTTTTAAGAGTAGAAAACATGAAATGAAAACTAATTAATTAACAATTCTATTTGGAAAATCACGTATAAGGAATAAAATAGTTAAATATTTTATGATAATACTTTAATTCTCTAGTGTTTCGTGATTATCTCCGTTAGAAGATAATTGGTACTTGTTTTACTCGGAGCTGTCGAGTGCGAAGCTCAACTCCGGTTAATTACCAGTTAGATTTTTTAGGTTGAAAGAATTAAATTCTTTGATCTTAGGAAAATTATTTAGACGTATATTTAGTCTGTAAATATACGTCTGAATGTGTAATGAATGTGTAATATACGTCTGAATGTGTAAATGAATGTCTTAACTATTTTAACGTATCACACGATTAATTTCTTTAATTTGAACGTTTTTTTGACTATATACGATCGAAATATCTAAAAAATTTTTTTAAATATTTAAAAATCGATATTAAAAGCGAATAATTGATAAATGATATGTTAATAAATTTTTTTGTTCGTCTTAATTACAGACTTTTGCTCAAATATGTTAGCTAAAATTTATTTCTTCAATTGTTATGTGATAATATTAAATACAATTTTAAATGAGTTAATTTAATTCCAATCGTGTATAAAAAATAAAAATATAAATTGAAATTAGCATTCATTTGGTAATAATAATACTTTCCTGTTGTTCCGTTAAAAAATTGATGTGTTAAGCCTAAAGCGGAGGAGCCGTGCTTTCTGAATAGTTTGGTGTTGGAGTTGAACATTTTAACTACTGACTCCACTGCTCTAGTTTTGTTTCTATTCTTATTTTTATAATATTTTTTTTTTTAAATATGAATTTGGAGCCTGCAAGGCAGAATCATTTTTCTTACTACGATTAATATTTAAACAAACGTATGGCGAACAAAAAAAAAGTAAATAAACATTTTGAATAATTTTTGTTTTATTGATTGGATTTTTACATATCAAATTCCAAACTTAATGGTTCACTGTAAAAAAAATCTAGAAAAAGTTTCTGAATATATGTGGCAGCTACGGTGCATGTAGTTTTCTAAAACGTTTCTGAATATTTCTGAAACCTCTTTCTCTAATATTTAGAAACATTTCGCAGTATTGATTTGAATCATTTCTTGCACATTTGGAATTTATATTTTTTTTGAAGTGTTTCTTAATATTTCGGAAACTTCTTGTGGGGCTTTGCTGCCATCATTGTCAACCGTCATCTATTAAAAGGTGCCTCAATTGAGTTATAGAATTGAACGTTTCTGAATATTTCTGAAACCTCTTTCTCTAATATTTAGAAACATTTCGCAGTATTGATTTGAATCATTTCTTGCAGATTTGGAATTTATATTTTTTTTTGAAGTGTTTCTTAATATTTCGGAAACTTCTTGTGGGGCTTTGCTGCCATCATTGTCAACCGTCATCTATTAAAAGGTGCCTCGAGATAGAATTGAGTTAACGTGTCTTATATACTAGTGAGTTGGAAATTAATAGTTGTAGTGGTAGCTAATCGGCGTCAATGCGATTCAGTTTCGTACTTTTGAAATTAAAGAAAATGTTTCGGAAACATGCCATTGAATGAAGTTCTCTGAGATTTTCGGAAACATTTTTGTCGATTAATTTCTGAAATTTTTTACAATGTGGGTTGGCCTCAAATAGTCTAATTAATTATCGCTGTGTATCAATAAAGTTACAAGAAAAAAAAAGGCGTACTTTCTTGTAATAGACATATTTTTTCTTTAGATGTCCCCCTACCTGTTTGAACTGAAATTAATAGTTTTTGCCAGTTTTTAAAGTTCATCTGCAGCTTAAATTAACATACTGTATAAGTTGATCATAAACAGAGAGCCAGTTTTTAAAGTTCATCAGCAGCTTAAACTAACATACTGTATAAGTTGATCATAAACAGAGAGCTGGTAAACATTAAATTTTTTTATCTGTTTCTAAAACAGAAATAAAACACTTTCCGCAATCCTAGTGAATTTCTCTAAAATATTAAATAAATTATCTCAATTTTAAAGGAGAGAATAGATGTCATTATTATTTTTTTTTTGAACACAAACCCACTTTACCCCATGTACCCACTTTCCCACACCTGACCCTATACATGCTAACTGAAGATTTCGTTGAGAAAATTTATTTTCGTATCATACGCCTTCCTCTTCTCATATTGAAGGAGCAGGTATTGAAGATTGATTTGTGACAAGGAAGTTATTAATGTTCTTATACAGTGTTTTAAATTGTCTTTAGGGCAAATTGTATGATGCAACTGAGTTAAATGCCAGCTAGATAAGTCCTTGTTGAACTAAAAGATGATGGTGGAAGCCATATTGAACTTAGTCAAGGACATTTAAAGGAAGAAGGTGGCAGGAAGCTTTCCTTCCGAAATGTAGGTCTTCTGTCTGTGACATTTGCATAATGAGGTTTTCAACATTTGTCCATGTTTAATCTAGCAAGTTTCATCAAAACTTTCTTTTAGTGTTTAAAAGTTGTCAATATCAAGTTACATTTAACTAAGAGATTCTTTTTACATAATTTCTTATTAAAAAAATTAGGTTAATGAAATCATATACCATTGTGGATAATATTCTACCATTTGTTTTAAAATATTGCTAATATACCCTTTAGGGCACTAATATTTTAAAAATTCATTAAAAATGTATACATTTTTTTAATTTCATTTGGATTAAGATTTATAAGCGAAACATATTTGTAAGATTGGTAAAAAGTTATTAAGTTCATTGAAAATTGCATCAATAGCAGAAATAAATCAACCGTTTCCACAAAAAAAATGCCTAACTAAGCACTCCTATACATGCCTTTAATGACTTTATTTTCTACTAAAATTAAGTATTCTCTACTAGGGTTGGCATGAGGTAATTAAATCACTCCACCGCAATCAAGTGATTGAAATCATGATTAAAATCGCGATTTAAATCACTTGATTTTTTTAAATCATAGATTTAAATCGACTGTGATTTTTTTTAAAGAAAATCGTTGATTTAAATAAATTTTTTTAACTAAATCATTAAGTGGGAAATATTTTTACAAATATATTCTTTAGGGTGTGATTCTTTTTAAAATCTGATTTTATTGATGATGATGATTTTATCCAAGGAAATAATGAAAAGGTAAATTATTATATTTCAAAATAGACTAATAAATAAGTAAAATTAGTGACTTAAAGTGGATAAGAGTAACGTTAAACAATTATATTATAATTTCCCATTAGCTGTATGTAAAATTATTTACTGGTAATAAACATATTTCAATTATACTCATTTCGTTTTATGTTTATTTGAATACTCTAAATGCTTTTAAAACTTATTAAACACGTAGTTAGTGTTATATTAAAGAATTAGGTATATTATTAAAGAGAGACTTAATCTTCCCCAAGAAACTTAATGTATTCTGATCTAAACGAATTTACACTTCATTGGATAATCTAAATGACTAATTTCCTCACTGTCTTTAAAATTGTGAGATGTTTAGCTTGAACAAAAATAACCGCGATTTTATTCATTCAGTAATTAGTTTGCAATAATTAAATAATAATTTTTGAAATTTTGTTAGAATTATCTACTATTTTAACTATATTATTGTTTTTAAAAAATAAAAAGTACTTTTAATATATTTTATCAGATGATTTGGCTGGTAAATATAAAATAAATCATAAATGTGGCCAACCTTGTTTTCTACAGAACATATTAACCTTTCGTTAATTTACCAACATATAATTTACAATAAAAATGTAATATAGCATAAAAGTGTGGAATTTCCGTTTTCAATTCATACCCATAATGTTATCAATGTCAATTGAAAAAAAAAAGTTGCTTTATTTTTTTGAATTAATCATCTAACACAGTATAGCTAATTAATTTTTTTATGCGCATGCGCAATCACGTGAAACCAACATCTCTGTTACTGAAAAGAGGGTATTGAAAATGTTATCTCTCGGCTTGGGGAAAAAAATAAACATGAAAGACATCGAAATCCCTATCATTTTTGTGTTCGTCTCGCTTGCATGCTTCACTGTTTAGCCATTCACATGTCATGTTTCTGAGTATTCAACCATGTAAACGCTACAAGATCTTTTATGTTTCTTCATATATTTTCAAGTTAACGGTTGTAGTGAAAGTTAAAGTTATGAGTTTCTTTGAAATCAATTTGTAAATTAAGTTGTATTTGACCCTCATGTCAACAACTGTTTTTTCTCTCTAAGTTATCCAACAACTAAGAATGTAGTTACCCAAACATAGAAAAAATAGTCAATGAATTGTTTGTTAACATTAAATATAGGCATAGCTTATTCGCAGTTGTTACATTAAAAAATATTTTTTAAATGGATTTAATGTATTTGGTGCAAAAAATAGTTTTTGTTAATTAATTTAATAATGTTTAAACACTTCTACTTGATTTCTAATTGCGTGATTTTTAATGGCAAAAATGTTTTCATTCGCGCAATCAGTTCTAGGGATTTGATAACATATAAGAAAGTCGAGGACACACCTATTGCTTATAGCTTATATTATATCCCATATTGCATGTTAAAACAAGATTATAAAATTTTTTAAAATTTTGTGCAGACCTCATTGTTTTTGGAAACATGTATTCCCTAGTCTAAGTTGGTGGAGATATTACGTGGATTCAAAATTGACCCGCACTACTAGTCACGATTCACGAAATTTTTTACTAAAAGGATACATTATTATACATTAAAGGATATCTAAAGGACATTAAAGAATATCTATGTCCCTTTGCACCAGTAATATATATATATTTTTGTAAACTTTCGACTTATACTCGAACTTATATTTTTGCTCAGAGTAATCTTTGGTAAAGCCAATTTTATAGTTGCGTGAGAAAATTATTTCATTTTAGAGTAAATAATTACAAAAATAAGGTGAAATACGCAATACCTAAAATTAACACTTAGTTAGAAACTATTAACTAGAGAACTAACTAGAACGTTAGAAACTAACTCTTTGGACCTATCTAGAATGCAGCTACCTCTCATATTGTGAAGCTCAAAAACCCGAATTTGTAATAAATAAATAAATCGATGCAAAAACAAAATATATAAATAAAAATTTATGTTCATTCACGGAAAATACTCTTTATTTTGCTCACTGAACAACAGTACTTAGTCGGGTAGGCAAATTATGAAAGCTATTTTTCATGCATTTCTTATTGAAAATGTGAGCTCAGAATGTGCCTACATTTTAGCAATAAGGGTCCTCAAGTTATTTTATTTATTTATATTTCTTTTAACGTTTTCATCACGTTTTTAATACTTTTACCTTATTCATTTTTATATAAATTTCTAAGCTGCTCAGTAGTGTACAATTTCAAGCTCTAATAAAAAGAAAAACTCCTTGAAACAAAGTCTGTGATAAATGGGCCGAATGTTACATCATGAATTAAAGATGTGATGTTCGATTATCAGTAACAAACAAAATGTCACACTATCGTCTGAAACAAAATACATTAATTATGAGGAAGAACAATTAGTTTATTTGCGAGACGTAATTTTCTCCTGTATTAAGTTTGTTTTTGATGCTATTACATCTAGGTACTATTATTTGTTGCCGTGGTCGAAATTACTCAATTAAGTTGCAAAAATACGGAAGTATTTAGTTAGTTTTGCTATATTTTACCTTTTCCGTTAATTTTTAAGAGGTTGGCCATTCTATTTGTTATTTTAAGAATTATTCAATTTAGTATCGAAAATAAATTATTTTAAAGTTAGTAGTTTCAGAGCTGATTCTAGGCAAAAAAAAGGGCAGGGTGCAAAAGTTTAAAAAAAGGGCATTATTATTCTAAAAAGGCAATAATTTCTTTCCAGGGGCTTTACACGTTTTATTAAAAAACATTGTCTATTAGTAAAAGAATTTTTTTTTTACTTTACTAAAAGTAGCAAAGCAATCATATTAATTACTAATTTTCATTAATAAATTAACGTATGCATCGAGCTAATTAGCTTGGTAATTTATTTAAAATGCATGTATATATTAATAAAATAATAAATGTATGTTTTTAAATGTCTATAGATAGTTATGATTTAATAATTAAAATGATTAATAATAATTATGATTTAATGATAGTGAAAGTAACTGCAAACTTTCAAAGACAAGTGCAACAAGGGAAACCCCCTTGTTGCACTTGTCTTTGAAGAATAGTCAACAAACCGTTGACTATTTTTCCTTTCTCATATAAATCTTTGTATTGACAGCAATGACAAACTAAATAAAAAGAGTTAAAAATAAAAGTTTGAGAAATCCACTGTTGAGTTTGGGGAAAAAATAAAGAGTTGAGGAAAGAAAGAGCAAAAAGGGTATGGAGTCTTAATACATCAGGACACTAATTTACTTCAGGGGCAACAGGGTGGATTCTTTTGACTAAAAGGGCAGTAGGGTGCTGCGCCCTGTTTACCCTGCCTAGAATGAGCTCTGGTAGTTTGAAAATATCTTTGATAGTTAAAAAAAAATTAATATCATGTTCCTATTTTATCTTTTTGTTACTACATCAGCGTTCTTTGTTTAAAAATATGTTCAATTGTTACTTTTTGTACCTTAGTGTAGGTAGAGTGACCAGATTTGAAGAGAAATAGGCGGAGCGTTCTCGAGAACTTTTACGATTTGAGAACACCCATATAATTTTTGGAAATTATAAATTTATGCTCTCAGCAAGGTTTTTTTAAAAAAATAAATAAAATTGTTAACTAATATCAGGTGCAGAACCATCTTCATCAAACTTCATTTAAGTAATTTCGAAACATTATAATATTCTACATTTGAATACAAGTAAAATTATTGAGTACATGATTATTAAAATATTGTCATATTTTGCTAAAATTATTTTCTGACGAGTATGGCGTTATGTCGTTATTTCATCTTGATACTAAAGCAGCGTTCTTTGTTTTAAAGAATGTCCAATTTTTACTTTTTGTACCTTAGTGTAGAGACCAGATTTAAGGAGAAATGAGGTGGAGTGTCCTCGAAAAACTTGACGGTTAGTTTACGGTTAAATTAATATTTTCTATAAATATAGGGGGTGTCCCCCTATATTTATAGAAAATATTAATTTATACTTGCAACAAAGATTTTTTTTTTAATTGATAACTAGTATCAGATATAGAGCCATTTTTATTAAACTTGGTTTCATTAAGTAGTTTTAAAATATTAAAATGAATTTGGAGCTTGAAGGTAGAATAATCTTTCTAACTACGATTAATTTTTAAGCAAAAGTATAGTAAGAAAAAAAAAAAAACACTCTGAATAACTTTTGTTTTATTGATTGGATTTTCACGCATCAAAAGCCAAACTTAATGGTTTAATGGATTGGCCTCATATAGGCTAATTAATTATCACTGACTAATTAGTTATCAATGAAGTTGCGAAAAAACGTATTTTTTCTGAATATACATATTTTTTTTTGTCCGGTTTGTATTCATGACTATCAAAATGTAAGGTATAGCCGTAATCTGGAAAATACGGCCTTAATTGTATAGTCAGGAGAACGGACGAAAATTTGGACCCCTTCTCGGTAACTAATAAAGCAACATTGAATACATGTGAAATGATTGAGTACATGTTTTTTAAAAATTTGTTAAATTTTGTTGAAATTATTTTAGGACGGATTTTACGTTTTCGTCTATTGATTTTACCATGATGCTGTTTTGGTTTGTATTCAGCAAAACTATAAGCAATATAAGCTATATACAGCAAAACTGTATAAAGCAAAACTATCTTGTTTACAGAAAACATGTGCATTTCTCTCTCTTTTTTTCTTTTGATATTTCACTGCTTGAAAAAAAAAAGATATGTTCTCGGAAAAATTCGAGGGCATTAGAGAATGCATGCTATAATTTGTGACTTTTTCTGTCCTCAAAGCGTTTGAAAGTTTTTGAAGATAATCAATGAAATTCGTGGACTTTTCTCAAAATTTGAGGACGTCTGGTCACCTTACATTAGGGTCAAGTAATCATGTTTCAACTTCTTTTTATTAAATATGTAGTCTAGCGATACCGGCTTTTGAGTTAAAACTTTTGAGAATACGCGTTTCGCCAAACATTCCGAGGTCATGTGAAGGTTTGGAGGTTATTGAATGATTACAGTGATTTTGCACTTACTCGTATGTTACGACATCTTTAATTGTATCGTAACTTAATTTTTTTAATTAAATTTCGATTTTAATTTAAATGTTTCTTTAATTGCCTTTTTTAAACTTAAGATAGATAAGATTAAATGTATTTTCGATTTTACTATAGTTTTAACCTGTTTTTGGTAAATATTAGATAGAGGGACGATTTACTGACTCCTTTTTATATCTCCTGTCCATTTTTCTCGACTGTAAGAAAAGACTCAATTAAGGAGTTTCGGATAACTTTTGACCAATGTGTTTGAACCTTTTACACAGAGGGGACCAGTGCCGGATTACCCATTAGGCCAGACTAGGCCATGGCCTGGGGCCCCGAATGATTAGGGGCCCCTTAAAATAGATTTTTTGAAAATAAATTTTAAAAAATTAAGAAAAAAAATGATTTAAAAAAAATCAATTTCAATTTTATAGTAGCGTTGATTTTGAATAATTCAAATTTTTTCAAAATTTATGATTACTATTTTTTTAGCTTTAATTTAAAAAAAATAAAGTAAAATTTAATTTATTATTATTTATTTTTATTTTAAATATGTTTTCTTAAATGAAAAGATATATAAATACTTTTATATTTGAATAAATAAGAAATATACGAGAAAAAAATTGATCTAAGGGCCCCAAAAATTTGAATGTCCTAGGGCCCCACGTACGTTTAATCCGGCACTGGATGGGACACCGATATCATTTATATATATTTTTTTCTGGCTCTCTAATTACAAGCAAAAATATATTTTGGTATTTTTTAATTATAAAAAACAGTAATAATTACTAAAGAAAATCTGTTAGATTATTGGAATTAAGTTTGTATTAAAATATAAAATCCCAAAAAAGTAGTTTGAAAAAATTCTTTTTTCATTCAATTCAAAAATATATCTATAATTGATTTTGTAAATTACGGAAATTTCAATGATGAATAACTGTTTCTCCTAGACTTAAATATGTGCAAATTTGAAAAATTATTGTTAGGAAGTGAACTGTGTGTGGAAGATTTTACCTTTAACGTAGAAAACGACACCTGTGTTTCATGCCCTATTTCATAACCATAAATTATTAAAATGCTAATTATTATATTTTTCGCTTATTTTGACCTAAATTAACGCAAAAGAGTGAAAAAAATATAAAAAAAATTCTGCGTCAAAGGGTTAGTAGTGTGAGTGGATCATAGAGTTCCCTTTTTTTATTTATTTTTATTTAGGATTTGGTTAAAGTAATTTTGCTTTTGTTTAAGTCTTTACTCATAACCTGAAAGAGATGCTTAAAAAAAAAAAAACTTTTAGGAGGTGGATTTTTGAAGCACACTAAAAAATTATGGCTAGAGTGTAGATAGACAATTAGATGAGAGTGAAGTTGATAAATTAAGATGTAGAAACCGAATGTTAGGTATGAAGAATTTAAGAGGATATAAAAAAAATACAGTCGGACCTCTATTTAACGAACTTCCGTTTTACAAATTTTTCTTCGTAAACTAACTTCCAAATAGCGAAGTGAATTTTCTATTTAACGAACTTTTCCTTGAGATCCATTTTCCCTATTTCCGTAAAATTTCAGAGCATTTTAAACTTGTTAACGCATTTTATGGGGGAAATGCCCTTGAATTGATTTTTGAAGCCACTTAACTTTTAGAGAAAGCAGTAAAATCTCTTTCCCTTTTTTTTTTTTTTTTCCATTTCAAACGGAAAAACTCAAACAAAATTAACGGATTTTATCAGTAGCAATTAAACTTAAGAACACATGTGGTAATGCATGTTTAACATTACTTTTATAGTAAATGCAGATATAATTTTATACATAAATTCAGCTTTTCTTAGTTGAAAATATATGTAGCATGCATTGGATAATGTTTTGCTCTATTCTTGTTTTCATTGCAGATTTCTTTTATGGTTAAGATTTTTAAAATAAATAGTAGATACTACTTTGCAAGATAAATGTGTATTAATTGCTATGTTAATTAGGTCTAGTGTTTATGAATTTAAAACCTGTATTGTGCCGTTTAAGTATTTAAAAAGATGACTTTCTATTTAGCGAACTTATTATCGGGATTTAGTGACTTCGTTAATAGAGGTCTATTTTCAAAGAAATAGTAATGTTTTTTATTCTTCCTGAATTTTCTATGTATCTTTTTTCTTTTTTAAAGTCTTAATTTATTTTAGATAAAAAGTTCCGTAAATATTATTTAATTATCCTTCAGATCTTTGTTTTGTGTGCGAAGGTGAATCTTGTACGAAGCCATTTATTTTTACCACTAGTGTTTGCGATAGGCCGGCTACGTAACAGTAATTTCTGTAGTAGAAAACCGATGTTTTGTTGCGCAGAACCTATGTATATGTGAAGAGATTTTGCACTTCTACATAGCGTCCTGTACGTTCGCGTACTGTGTAGTGCAGTTGCTACAGAACAAAATCTGTTTACTACAGAATTAGCGCAATATTTTTCCGCCTGATCGTGTGGAATGCTACGTGAAAGTGCTAAATCTCTGATAAAAATTAACGTTTTAATTATGTTTTTACGTATCTCGTTTACTGCGTGTTTGTGAGTGCAAAATCCCTCATTCAAAATTTAAAACACTTTTTGACAATCTTGAAAGCTAAATTTCACTAGAGCTCATTTTTTGAAAGTAATGCGCCTCACTTTTTCGTTTTAGATATCACAAAAATAAACTTATTTTCTTCTGTTTGCTCCACTTAATAAATGTGGCTTTTTAATTTTTTATTTTAAGATCAAGATGATCAGAATCGAGATTAAGTTATAAATCGATTGAAATTTTATATAGCCTGATATCTGAGTTCGTTGTGCCTCTTTTCTTGTTAATATTTTTTTTTCTTTCTTAACTTTCATTTTACAATTTTTATTTTTGAAATTGTGGAAATTTTCGATCATTCTGTTTTATATTAAATATTTTAATATTAAGATGATCAGAATCGAGATTAAGTTATAAATCGATTGAAATTTTATATAGCCTGATATCTGAGTTCGTTGTGCCTCTTTTCTTGTTAATATTTTTTTTCGTTTTTAACTTTCATTTTACAATTTTTAATTTTAAAATTGTGGAAATTTTCGATCATAATGTTTTATATTAAATATTGGTTGCTCTTAAAAAATTGAAAAAATCCTGATTTTGTCTGTGTCTCACGCAGCAAAAACAGTGTAATTTGTGAATTATAATCTTTTGATTACAAATTAACTATTTATTTTTTATAATAATAACATAATAACTGTTAAAAACTCAAAACAAAATTCTGATTTTGTCTGTTTCTCAGGATAGCTTACATGTAGCAAAAAACAGTGTAATTTGTAAATTATAATCTTTTGATTACAAATTAACTGTCTATGTTTAATAATAATAACCTAATAACTGCTAAGAACTCAAAATAAAATCTATCTCAAAACAAAGTCATTATTTAATTTTTAAAATCTTCGCGATTGAAAATCGTTGGTATTCATTCATTGACCCCTATATTGGATCGACCACTTAAACCAGGGATGGGCAAACTTTTTTGGTCGAGGGCCAAAAATCGAGAAAAAAAATGTTTGGTGGGACAAATAAAACTTTCAAAATTTAAAAAAAAAGCGATATACAAGTTTTAATTTAAATATTTAGTGAATGAAATTGCGATTTCGTTTTTAAAAGTTCCTTACAGTAAGGTTCGAAGCGAGATGTGCCTATTTTACGGAACAAGGCTAAATGCTTTTCTGTTAGTTCACTTCTGAAATGATTCTTTCTAATATTCAAAGTTGAAAACTCTTGTTCACATAGATAAGATTAAGCAAACGTAGAGCTGATTTTCTGGGCATGAAATATTAAATATTAAATTTTGGAAACTTGCTTTTGGTAATGATTTGTAAAACTTTGGCATATTTAGAAACAACTGCTTCAGATTATTGTTAGATTGTCCGCTCGTTGGATCTTAAAATGCGTAGTCTGCCAAATGTGAAGTACAATTTACCTATATTAGATTCCTCGAGAAAGACAAACGCTAGTTAGAGCCAATCTAAGACTATTCTATGAAGAACTTCTGCTTTCAACATTTTACCAATTGAAGCTGTCTGTGCTAACTATTTCCATCAATTTATGTTTTGTAGAACAAAAATACAGAAAGTAAAAAGGTCATCAGTACTTTGTTTAAAAAGGAAAAACAGAAATAATTTTAAATAGTTGACAAGAAAATGGATGTATATTGTTTATGTATATTGCCAGTGATCGGCAAATTAAAATTATATCCGCGGGCCGGATAAAACCTTCCGGCGGGCCACAGTTGGCCCGCGGGCCGTAGTTTGCCCATCCCTGACTTAAACGATCCGTGGGTTAGGCCAATGAAATTAATGCATTTTCTTTCTTTTATTTATTCATTTTTTATTTTGTTCACAAGAAATATTCGAAATTTTTAATTGTTTCTTTTTCATGTTTATTAATTACTTAAAGCCTTTTGCCTTTACTGTGAACGTTTTCTTAAGGTTTTTGTTCTTTTAAGGTATAATTGTTCTGTTTTTCTAGAAATTAGTTGGGCCATACTTTTTATATTTAGACAAAAGCTTTTAGGCGGAAAACGAAGCTTTTATTTATTTATTTGTTCATTTTTATGCATACATTTAATTTGTGTGGGTATCTTGAATGTTTGAGTAAATAAAAAAAGAAACTCACCCTATTGACTTAAGAAAACTTGTCTGCCAATGTATAGAATTTCTTTCAAATCATTCGTGATATACATAAGAAATGGGGTAGGTTGGACCAAAACAGAAAATGCGTAGGTATTAAGGTTTCTTTTCTCCCCCTAGCCCTGGGTGATGTTTAACAGACATAGCGTCCAGAAGATTCGTCTTTTTTTTTTCTTTCTGTCATAAACAAGTTCTTGTCGTCCCATTCAGATGATGGATTCTTTGATTGTTTATCTTCTTAGAATGAATTTGAATATTTCATTCCAGTATGTGATTAAGTATTTTGAACCTACTATTTAAAGTTTATTCTGATAAGAATCATCATCATTCTTTCAAATATTTTAAAGAAAGCACACCGCCTATGTTGTGAGGATTTAATTCACTCAACTCCCTATCGTTTTAGATTGAATCCATAGTCAAATGGAACTGTTCATGGAATTTTTATTGTTTTTGTTTTTCATTCTAGTCCTTTAGCGTAGTTCTCTCTTTTTTATTTTTGGAGGTTCGGGGAATCGGGGTTTCGGCGGATCGGGGAATGCCTCCATCAGTTCTCTGATGATGGGTGGTAGGAGGGATATAAAATACCTCCCGCGGACCAACAGGCAGAAGTTCAACCTTTCTGAAACTCTGGCAACTCTATTCTGTGGATTGTGCAACTTGGATGTGATCTCAAGATCCATGGACACGAAAGCAACAACAACAACCTATGTTTTTGAAAAAGATTCGTTTTTGTGAAATTATGAAAATAGAGTTCTAATTTTGTGAAAAGTTTTTTTGAAATTTTTTTTAAAAATTCTTTTTTTAAATCAGTGTTATGTTAAAAACGTTAAGTGAAGCAATTAATCTTATGCAAATAAACGTACATTAAAAAGTATTTTTTCTTTATTTAATTTCTTCCATTTAATTTTATTAACTTTTTAAACTATTTGTGAAGGGTACGTTTTTTAGAAATTTATATTAATAATAATTTTAAGAAAGAATTAAATCTATTCACACTTTTGTAAATATGATAAAAAATGTTCATATTTTTTTAATGAAAAAGCACAAAAACATATCTTTCAAAGAGCATAACTTACAAAATTATGCATTAAAAACATCACTGACTTCGTTCTTTAAAAGGTAAGAGCGTCCGTTTTCGCTATTAAATATTTTATAAAGGGTCTGTTTTTACGACAAAATATTTCGTGAAGGGTTTGTTTTCACGATATAATATTTTTTAAAGGGTCCGATTGTAGGAGAAAATATTTTGTTCAGGGTTCATTTTTGCTGTAAAATATTTTATAAATGATCCGTTTTTACAATAAAACATTTTGAAAATGGTCCGTTTTAACGATAAAATATTTTGTGAAAGGACTGATTTAACGATTAAAATATTTTGTGAAGAATCCGTTAATGGTCCCTAATTTCTTCTAAAATTACCCCCACTTGTGCTGGGCATGCCTCCTTCAAAACAGTTTAAAAGTTGATTTGGATAAAATTTGTAATAATACTGCTAAAATAATATTTCTTGATATAAAACGAATTTTAAAAATTGTTTGTTATTTTATTCTGTGCTTTGAGAGAATGAGAAGGAAAGATGCATGAATAACAACTGAGGCGGTTTATTCATTACTCATTTACTAAAACTTAATGAATTACGGAATGAGAAATTATGACTCTATCATTCCTTATATTTTTTAGAATTTCCTTATTTCGATTGTTTAGTTTAATTATATGATATGGACATTTTTCTCTTGCTACTAAATCTTTAAATTAGACTAATGGGGAAAATATATTTTGTAAAAAAACTTCCTGCTGTTATTGTGTTTTTTAAAGTTCCTTTAAAAATCTTACAACTGCAAAAAAATAAAAATAAGAACTGAATTTTATTTAAACCAAATACTGATGTAGAAATGAAATTAGAATCATGTTTGAAATATCAACATGTGTGATTTACATCATTCTAAATGCCGTATAAAGTATTGTCTGTATAGCCTGTCTTATGGCCTGAGAAAAAATCTTAAAAAAGGAAGAAAAAAACAATTTAACGAACTATTAATGTATAAATACTGCTGAATTCAGTGACTTATTAGAAATTAGCTGTAAATAATAATATAATAATAAAATTTCCTAATGTAGTATTGCTATGGTATATAATATTATATATTTCCTAAAATAGTTGCGAAAAAACAGTTTTGAGCTCAAACATAAAATACTAATTGGTTTCTTTAGATTAGCGGCTTTCAATTTTCTTCGGTTACGAAACCCCAAATAATCAACCTTATTTTGGTGGAACTCAGACTTTATAAATTAGTTTTATTAAGGTAATTGTGAACGTTTTGACCTATTAGAGACTATTTTTAAAATATTTCATAAGAGGAATGAAGATTTTCCATCATTTTATCAGTAATAACCTTAAATTACAGTTTAGGTCCAACAGTTGAATTTGCAGTCATTTTGCTATATTTAGTCTAGTTATGAATCTGTTTCTGTTGTAAATGAATTTAATAAGCTGAAAATGAATTAAATGGGACGAATTATGGTTAATTTCGAAATGAAAACTAAATAGAACTTCTATAAACGTTGAAAATGATTGTTAGGATAACATGTTTCTTTAGTAAGGAATATAATTATTTTGATTTGAAAAGCCGTTAGAAAATACCACTGCATTATTTTAATAAGTGCTCGTTCTTTTCATAATTTGTTTAATATATTTAATTTGAAAAAAATCATATTTTCTTTTAAAAAATGGCACTTCTATTTCATTGAGATTTTACTTGAAATAAATTCATAAAGGCAACCGATAGATTAAATAAATTAGGATTTATAGGTTACATCTAAATATAATCAATCTAAATATAATATAACGCTGGAAATAAAAAGTACCAACTCGTGGAACCCCTTCGACTCTTCCACGGAACTCTAGGGTTCCGAGGAATACCATTTGGGAACCGCTGCTCTAGATGACCGCCAAACTTTGTTGCATCATCTAGTTTATTAAATAAATAATGAATTCATTGAAAAAAATAGTTATTAGGATGATATATTATAAATAAAAAATTCGCTCTTCATGAGACGTTAATTTTTTTTTTTTTTGCAAGTAAGAGAGCTGATTAATCTTTTATACTTTTTTTTATGTAAAGTATTAGGTAAAAAATATAAATTTTCCATTGATAATATTTAAGTTTTTCGCAAAAATTACTTCAACAGTCTACGCACGTTTTTAAGCAAAAAATCTTACGAGTAGAAGAATTAAAACTAAATTGATACTCTCTTATATTCACCGTTGGCAAAACACACTATTATGGCGATAAAAATATTGAACATTATCTATTTGTTTATTGTGAATAGCCGATAGAAATAGTTTCTTCTAATAGTTCACACAGCATATATTTTAGCATAAGATACGAAACCAGCTGATCCAAATAAGTGATGAATAATTCATAAGGGAATGCCACTTTCATGACAAGCACTTATCCACTGGCTGTAAACGAAAACAAATTACGAGTGATTTTGATGCTCCGAAGACCCCGTTAAGCTTCATTCAAAGCAGGATGGTTCTCTTAAAGGGATCAGATGAGAGAATTACTTGTCGACAAACAGTCTCTAGAAAGATTGAAAGAGATTACGGTAATGAAAATAACATGCTTACAATCTAACTGAGAGGGGGGGGGGAGGATTTCTAAGATATATATATATATATAATTAATTGAAGTAAATTTTTTAGTGAAATAATCCGTAAAAAATTTTATTCATTAAATAAATAAATTAAAGAATATCTTAAAATCAGTGCTTTCTGTACAAGCACCAAAATCATATGTGTATCAATATTTTTCTCTTTAGCGATATTATTTTTTTAGAAAGCATTGCTTTTAGCTATGTTTTGGACGCAGCTATATTTATTAATTAGTTTATTTAAATAAAAAAATATTTATTTATTATATTTATTAATTATTATTTTATATTATTTTTAGTTTATTTATTAATTATTATCTATATTTATTAGATAGTTTCTCAAAAAAAAATTTATGTGCATTTTAATTATATTTTTTACAGATTTTCATTTTATAATTATTGTTTTTACATGTATTTAATTATTATTTTAATTTTTATTTTAATTATTATTTTTAATTATTATTATTTTAATTATTATTTTTAATCATTTTTAATTATTATTATTTTAATTATTATTTTTAATCATTTTTAATTATTATTATTATTATTAATTATTATATTTAAATTTTAAATTAAATATATAATTTAAATTTTATTAATTGAAAATATAATTTAAATTTTAAATTATTGATGGAGGGGAAAGAGAATTTGCGATGTGAAGTTTCTCCGGTGGTATAGCGTCCTTTTATGTATGTGAAGGAAAAAGAGGGTGTGGGAATAACATTGTGTGCCACTATAGTTGTTTTGTTATTATATATTTTAAATTTTCATAAATTAAATTTACTTTTAATGTAGAATTTTTGTTATTTTTTTAAAAAATTCCTTTAATCTCAACCGAGAACGAACGGAATTTGAAATTGCTGCTTTTTCAGATAAGTGCGCTTCGGGTTAATACGTATAATACGTAGTATAATGCGAGGTGTAATACAAGAGTACTAATACTGTATTCAGATCAACGTCCGTGTGATCTTTGGCTGCTGATAGAGTCTGAAAGACTCGTTTCATGTATCATACCATGAACTGTGAAGGGAGGAACTGCGTGATCACGTAAATATGATCACGATCCTGGAAGGGTTAATCAATTGCTTTAATTATTTGAATAAAATATGTGCATTTTTAGAGTCATAAAAAAAGTTAAACACATGATATATTTAAAGTATTGCATCTGAGAAATTTATTTTTGAAAGAAAAACTGAATATTCTCTGCATTCCACATTCTAAAAATGAGTAAGTTTGTGCTATAAATATATTTGAAACATAAGAAAGCTGGCGAAAGTCCTTGCCCTTTTTATAATTTTTTAATTTTAGCTGTTTTTTTTAAAACTAATTTAAATTTTTAATTTTAATAAAATTACTGTTTTAAACTGATAGTGTGAAATACATTAATTAAATATTTTTTCTCTAACTAATCAGAAATTATCATCTTTCAGTTTTTGTCATGTCTTTTTACCGTGAGATTATGTTAACCATAAATAGGTCTTTAATTTTATCGTCTGTGCTAGCACAGATTCAGTGACATTGTGAAACGATTTATATATTAGTTAAAAAAATATTGCAGTAATGTCAAATTTTGTAGTTTTATCCTATGTTGAGTTCGTCAAATACTTAAAGTATTCGAATTAAAATATTTTACACCATTATAAATAAATTGTGTTTGATACTTTACAAAGATATTTGTGATATCTGATTTATAAATATTTGAACACTTTTTTTCCTTCTTTTTACCACATTTGATTTGATTATCATTATCACATTTGATTACATATTACATTTGATTTTTCAAATTTTTTGATTAGGTTTGTAACTTGTTGTCTATGTTACCGTGTTTTCAATTGCAAATTTGATTAATGGTAACAGACTTGACATTATTTGTTAATTTTCTGGTTTTGGATTGACACGTTCAAAAATTAAGTCGCTACAGAGTGAAGTTTTTATTTATTTGTTTATTTCTGAACTCTTAAGCGCTTAACTTTCTGAAATGAAAGTATATAGTGATAATGTTTTCTTAATCATCGTATTTAAAGTTTTCTTCGCTTCAATATGAATATACGCTTGTTTCACTTCTTGTAAACTTAACATTTCACTTTTCTTTTAAAATAATTTTTTAGTTGGTGTACTTTAATACGGTTTACATAACATTTTTGTCTAAAATAGCAGTTATCGGGATTTGCATTTGAGTTAATAAATTATGAATCAAACAGCGATGTTTTTGATAGCAAAATTATCTGATAGCCTGGGGCATTTTAAATCGATTTCGCTCAAATTTCGTGACCTGACATCTAACACTTTTCTTTCAATGATTTTGAATAATTTCAATATTTTGTACAAATATATTTTGTAAAATTTATTTCTTCTACTATTATGCTGTTTTATAAAATGTTATTTTAAAATGGATTTAATTGTAATCGTACATACAAATGCATTATTAAAATGCTCTTTACACCTCAGTTTTTATTTTGCTAAAAAGTTTTTTTAACAAATTCAAAATTTTGTCTCCTGAAAAAAGTATTTTTTTTTTATGAGTTTTTTTCTGTGGAGGACATGTAACATTTCGCGACATCTAATTTCCATGATAGTTTCCAATTTTATTTTGAATTCAGTCTAAATTTTTAATTCAGTGTAAATTTTTAATTAAATCTAAGTATTGTAATAATTTTTATTTCTCTATTTTCTAAAGTATAATCTTATTACTTCTTATTTGCATTGTTAATTTTGTTTGTGTTCAAGAAATATTTTTGCTTTACATTTATCTTCTTCCATAAATGTTTTGAAACTATCAGTTAAGTATTCCATTCACGGAAAAAATTAATTATCGTCGTCTTTGCCGATCATTTAGGTTTCTGATATGGGGGCAGAGACTTTCTGAAATTATAATAACTTCATGTATCTTGAGTTGTCACATTGCCCTTTGTCGATGGCTTTAGGGCTATCATTGACCGAAGAAAACCTCTCAAATGATTAATATTATTATTTTTCGCAATCAGCCTGGGATAATAAACTTTTGATTGTGCATGATTGTAATTAATCTTTGTTTTTGAATAATTTTACCTGCTGCGAAACGATTGCGTGTAAAATTTAAGACTTATAATACTCTGTTATTTACGAACTCCAAACATTATAAGTTGTTTATGCATCTTATTCAGTCTTAGTCGTGGATGAATGACAGATATGCGTGCTTTTATTTCTAACAATAAGAATCCCTTTTAGATAGAAAAGGAATTCTACTTTCTCTATGTTAACCTACCGAGAATCATTAACGCTATAAACTTATTAGCTTAGTAACAAGTTCGCATTGTTTAATTTTATTCCTTGAAATGTGTTTTATTAAACCTAGTTACCGAGTTTTAAGGTTATAAATATTGTTAAAGCTTCTTTAAAATATTATAATGAGTGTCCATAAGTTTAAAAAAGACTTAAACTTAAAATTTGATAAATAGGTGCAAATACATACATTTTAACGAATAAAATGAAACAAAATATTCAAAAGTATGTATTAGTTACTGAATAAATAACGATATTAGGTTAATTTAATTCTCTTGAATGTTTTATCAATTCATGTTTATGGGTTAATAATATAAACAATAAATATAACTGAATTTTTCATATTATGTAACTTTAAAATAACTTATGAATAAAGGAGTGGATTTTCATCAACTAAGCTACAATCGTCAAGGTTTGAAGAGAGGAGTCCAAATTAGATATATTAACAAATCATGTTTAAAATTATTTCCCAAATAGCATAAATTTAATGGCACAAGAGCCGGAATGGGCTATACTGCACCAAACTTTAAAATTACCTACTTTCGGTAACCGTAGTTATTGGGAAAGTTATAATGGGGGGAACGGAAAAAAATTACACTAAGGATATCCTGATGTTGTGGGACTTGTGTTTATTTAAGTTAAATAAACTTTTCCTAATAGCCTTAACGGTAAGTCTGGAAAGCTCACTAAAGTTTAAATCCCATAATGTTATATTATAATACTGTAATCCCATAATGTCATACATATAGGGATATAAAACTATCGGGTAAATTTAAGATAAATGGCCACAATTTTTTCTAATTGAAATAAAAGTACTGAGAATAGAGATACAGAAAATATTCATGCATATTTTAAATTTTCATACAGGTACTCAACATATTTTGAGCAAAAAATAAGGAAATATTTAGAACAAAATATGAAAATTTTTTTTGATAGTGGCCATAATTTGGAAGAAGTGGCCATATCTTCTTAATGTTGAGATGAGTTGGCTATTCAATACAGTTTAGAAAAAGTGAAGTTAAAATATGGAAGATAACGCGTTTTATACCGTTAACCATTAGAAAATTAAGATAGGTTATAAAGAATTGATTTTATCATGAAAAATAAGTAAAGAGAATCTAATACATAGATTTAATCCATGACTTTCGAAAAAACTAAGTTACACGTGTTTCAACTTTGTTGTTTTGTACAAGTTTCTCAAAGTTAGTACGTGTTTCATTGAGCCACTGCATGCATGGAAAATAAGTAAAGAATTAATTTTATCTTGGAAAATAAGTAAATAGAATCTAATAATAGAATTGAATATATAGATATAACCCATCACTTACGAAAATTTTGTGCATGTTTCAACTTTGTTGTTTTGTACATGTTTCTTTGAGCCACTACATGCATTTTACACATCTCATCCAGTCATCATTTTTAGTTTTTAGTTGTGGTATTATGTTCTTTTTCACAGCTCATACTTTTATTGTTATCAAGTTTTGTGTCTGTAGAAACGGATAATATTCAGAGTTCTATGGTGTTAGGTCTTAGGGTTCTATCGGATATGTTAGATCTATAGAATCGGTATGTAATATACAGCGTTCGTACGGTTTTAATATTGTAATAAAAAAAAAAGCTAGGAATTTCTTATTATTAGCTTTTATCTTAAAATTACAAAACCAAACGAAAACCTTTAACGTAACCAAAGATTTTATAACTAGATTTATTTATTTGGAAATATTAGTGTGGTGATGAATACGAATTTACTTAAATACATCTTATTTTCTCACTTTTGTTACTACTTTTTAAATTTTTAAGGTCCCTACGATCCTGTTATGTTAATACATATTAATGTAAGTGGCCATCATTCTTCAATTTTATGTGGTCATCTCTCCTGAAGTTGAAGATGAAATGGCCACCGAGTTTATAGCACTCCACTATTATTATTTTACTCAGGAACTCAGATTGGGCTATAAATGTGCTTTAGAAGTTCAGATGGTTTTGAAAAAAATATAACCCACTTATTGAAAAACAACAAAATACTTAATTCACGAAAAAATTTGACTCCTAAATAAAAAAATAAAAAAAAACATTAAAATTTTACATACATTTTACTGTCACGAAACGCAACGCTTTGTTTAAATTGATAAACAAGTTAAACTGTTTCCTGTGAAACTATCTAATTCACAATATTAAAACTGTCTGTAATTTAAGAATGATCGGGAAAAAATTGAATGATGTAAAAAACAAATTTCTGCGCTGTATTATGTAACGTAATTTGAATTGACAAAATTTAAAATAAATATTGGATTGAATAATTACCGAGAAATCAAACTTTATAGAAGCTTTTTTTTTCTGTAATAATATTGAAACGCTAGCAGTTTAAATGGTTAACGAAAAGATGGCTAATTTTTAAAACGCAATACATTCTTAGAAAAGTTGGTGCAGCAAAAAAAAAAAAAAAAAAAAGTAATAGCGATGTTTTGAACCTTAAGAGGCTTTGTCCTCGCCATCTTGGAATTTTAGGATTTTTTTTTTTTTTTAGTTTTCTTGATATTTATTGTGATTAACTAACTAGTTAGTTCAACACGTTTCATAATTTCGACCCTCGCTCAGATAACTACCATTTTCTTAATCACTTTTTTTTAATTCTTTAAAAGTGACAAGGAAGATTGCTGCTACCTTATATAAGTTGGATCATAATGTTTATGAAGTACGATAATATGATTCAAGTTGCAGCAAATTTGAACGATATCGTTCAACACACTCCGTAATTTCTAACGTTGCACAGATAACTACCATTTTCTTAATCACTTTTCTTAAGAATTCTCTAAAAATGACCAGGAAGATTGCTGTTACCTTATATAAGTTGAATTATGTTATGGTACTTCTTTAGGCTTGGTTATTTATGGTTCAACTTAGACAGTAACATGGTTCTGTTTAACGCCTTTTTGAGGTTGAGGCGAATTTACATAAAATTTGACAGCAACATGCTCATAATTGCGATTTACATAAATTTGCACCGTATATATCATAATTTCGATGCCTTGAACAATAACGCGATGCAAATTTACATAATGGTGTTGTCAAATTTCATGTAAATTTGTCTCAACCTTAAAAAGGTGTAAAACTGAATCATCTTATTGACTATATTTAGATCATATTGACCAAATAATTTATCTGGTTTAAGAAGTTCGATAATATGATTCAACTTATAAAAGTTAGCCACAAATTTGAACGATATGATAGTTCAACAAGCTCCGTAATTTTTAACTTTGCACAGATAACTACCCTTTTATTAATCACTTTTCCTTAAGAATTCCCTAAAAATGACTTGAAAGATTAAGTTATGAATGAACTGTACATTCAATGCTCAAAACGCTTTTATTTGACAACGTCGTATTGAATTAATCATGGCTTTTTCATCGGTGGGCTTTTATATTTCTACATCTAGCAACAAACATTGACAGTAATATGATTCAATTTAACACCTTATTAAGATTGAGACAAATTTATATAATAATCGACAACCCTAACCTTAATAATGTGTTAAATTGAATCTTGTTACTGTCCACTTTGGACCTAGTAATCAAGTTTAAAAAGAGCGATAATATGATTCAAGTTACAGCAAATTTGAACGATATAGTTCAACACGCTCCGTATTTTCTAACATTACATAGATAACTTGCTTTTTTATTAATCACTTTTTCTTAAGAATTCTTTGAAAATGACAAGGAAGATGAAGTTATGAATGAACTGAAGATTCAGTGCTCAAAACGCTTTTATTTGACAACGTCGTATTGAATTAATCATGGCTTTTTCATCGGTGGGCTTTTATATTTCTACATCTAGCAACAAATATTGACAGTAATATGATTCAATTTAACACCTTATTAAGATTGAGACAAATTTATATAATATTCGACAACCCTAACCTTAATAATGTGTTAAATCGAATCATGTTACTGTCCACTTTGGACCTAGTAATCAAGTTTAAAAAGAGCGATAATATAATTCAAGTTACAGCAAATTTGAACGATATAGTTCAACACGCTCCGTAATTTCTAACATTACACAGATAACTTCCTTTTTCATTAATCACTTATTCTTAAGAATTCTTTGAAAATGACAAGGAAGATAAAGTTATGAATGAACTGAAGATTCAGTGCTCAAAACGTTTTTATTTGACAACGTCGTATTGAATTAATCATGACTTTTTCATCGATGGGCTTTTATCTTTCTATATCTGGCAACAAACGGTAAACAACACACAAAAATGTTACCAGTCCACTCTTCTTTTTTATATAAAATATTTTTTCTATTTCTACCTTTCTATCAATGCATTCCATATCAATAGGGAATTCAGTGTTATGCAAGGATACCATTTTTCAAGATTTTCTCTTCGATAGATTGGCTCTTTCAATGTATACGATTCTGATATATTTTTCTTTTTTTTTGTGTTTACTAATATTTTATGATTACCTCTAGTTCAACCAAAGACTCTCCGGTTTCTCGGTATCTGTATTTACTCTTCTTCCATTTTGCAATAAGTATATACATTACTCAGTATCTATAGAATGCATTTATTTTTGTCGCAAGTTTTTAATAATATGCGTTTGCAGTTAATTCATTTTATTATACTAAGTTGTTTTTAAAATACGTAAAAAATTATTTTAAAGATTTGATTTGTTGTTTAAAAATAACTAGTAATTATGTTGATGGGACAAAAATTGGCCTCTTGAAATAGGATCAAACTATTAGAAAACACCATAAAATAAATAAATGGAATTAGATCACAGGAAAACTATATATGAAATCCCAGATGAACTTTGACTTGTTTAGTTATCGCTGATCAGTTAATGTTTAAATTGTTTACCCTAATAAATTGTTAATCCTTGTTTTCATACACAAACCTTTGTCAAGAATAAACAAAACATACACATAATTTTAGATTGCAAATAAATATTCAAGTGAGAAGAAAACAAAATCGCTATTGAAATCTAAGAAATCACTACTGAGAATGGAAGGTCTAAAACATCAAAACCTGTTTGATTGCCGAAGTCAACAAACAAGTGCTGAAAGGTGATTATCAAAAATATCTTACAGTTTCTCCAGGTAGCCAAACTTATTTTGATGTGTTTCATCCCACCTCAAAATGATTTGTCATATTTTCATAGCATTTTTGTTTTTTCCTCGCTCAAATAATAATTTGCAATCAATAATGTGCCTCCTTCCTTGACTTCATTTTTGACAAGGATTGTAAAAATAAATATTAATGAAAAATATATCTAAATACAAATATTTCTAATACAAAGCTCCCTTTATATATATGAGGGTTCGATAATATTATGAATTCACTGCTGCATTATCTAAATGAAAACAGCCTTTCCCTTGCATGCAAAATTAGTTAAATTTTTGTTTAAAACTTTTAGCTCAACTTAAAAAATCACCATTACACATTTGTTGTAGCGTGGTCTTAATTTACCCATTACTAAATAAACTGCCCTGAATAATTAAAAGTTCTTAACTCCTACTTTTTTCTAAATGACTTTTTAAGCTTTTCTAAATCTGTCTAAAAAAATGGACATTTTTTATGACTTTAGAAAGCTCAAAATCCAATACAGTGACGAGTTATGTTTTAGTATGTACTGAAATTTATATCTTTAATATATTATCGGGGTAGAAATTTGTTTTCCTTATGTTTTACGAAATTTTGTTCATCGGGTCTTTCGAAATTGGAGGCAGTCAAATTGTGTATTTAAAAGCTTGTGATATTTATTGAACAAATCCCTTAATTTAAGTGCTTTTCAAAAATTAATGAAAATAAATTTTCAGTTTACCCTTCTAAAACCGCTGTGGCTCAGGGGATAGAGCGTTAGCCTCCTTATCAGGTTTCCCAAGTTCGATTCTCAGCGGTGGCTGGTTGATACGAATTCTGCTTCCGGCATTCCCGGCTCGCACCGACCTCAGTGCTGATGTTAAATATCCTCAGTGGTAGACGGATCATGGGTTAGAATCACTATGCCGTCAGGCTAATCGTGGGACGTTTTCATGTTTTTTTCGGCATGTAACGCAAATGCGGGTTTGTTCCATCAAAAAGTCCTCCCCGAAGGCTGGTTTGTCCCAGTGTTTGATCCAGGAGTTCCCTGGTCTTCTGGGATTAGTTCAAAATTACAAGGGCACGGAATTGAAATTTTTTTTAATTTTTTTTTAGCGACAGGTACTGAATTTTCGTTCTTCCCCTCGAAAGTGAACCTAAGTCACGGAAGGGAGCAACATTACCCATGCCACACTGCCTCAGGTACCCGTTCATAGTGTGGGGGCCCCATTCACACATCACACACAACAGAGGACAACACGCAGAAATTAACATCCATGCCCTGAGCTGGATTCGAAGCCGCAGCCATAAGTTTCGCAACCAGGCACGCTAACCGCTCTGCCACCTGGCTGGAGTTGAACATTGATTGTTGTAAACCTAGAATTGGGTCGGTTATGGAATAAAATAAAATCCCCTCTTATTTTGGTCAATAGAAATTTTTGATGGCGAAAACGTGATCCTATCTAAAAGCTGTGATCATGATCTTTCAAAGTGTGATAAAAGTTTTAAAATATGAAACTTTCCAAAATTTTAGTTGCGAGAGGAAAGGCTGTTTCCATAATTTCGTCCACGTATTTTCGGTTCCGTGCTTTGCCGAGGATTAAAAGTCACAAGTTTAAAAATTATAGGAAACGTCCTTTACGTTTTTGTGGTTTGTCACTTGAGTGCTAGTATATGGAAAACTAGTGTTGTCGCATGACTTCACAGCAAAATTCACCCACATGCAATATTTGTTAATGGGTGACAGCTCAAGTGCAAATGATGGGAAATTAATTGTCTTTAATTTCCTGTCAATTGCATTTCAGTTGCTCTGAGATTATCATGAACAACTTTAAATTTAAGATTTAAAAAATAAGTTTTTTTTTCTGGTTAGTTCAATAAATTTTAAACTTATCGAAGTATTTTTATTTAAAAGAGTTTCGATTACAGATAATGTAATAGAATTTTTATTTATTTTTTGTGGACTTCAAGGTTTGATACGCACCGCCTCATTAGTTTCTTAGTCTTGTATATTAGTTAGAGATTTTATTTTATATAATTGAAAATCAATAATTGGTGTTTTGATTTGATTGTTAATGTCGAATTAGAGCTACACTAATGGGCTATTGACGACAATTTGGTATGCATTCATAGTGATGATCCGAAAACAATACTGTTACATGCATGCACGCACTGAACTACCACAATTTTTTGGTGGTCAGCTGAGTTTTTTTGTGACTGTATATTTTTAAAGTCAGGTATTCGCAATGGTAAATGGAGTTGTCCGATATTAATGTATAATCTAAATATCTATTAGTTCATGTCAATTAGTTCTCCACAAAGTTTGTCTCAACAAGACTCAATAGTTGCCTTGTCTTCAGAGTTAAACCTTAAGGCTACAGAGCTATAAATTGTCTGGCTATCACCAGTGATATTTTTTAAAAAAAAAAAAAAAAAAAAAAAAAAAAAAAAGAAAGAAAGAAAGAAAGATAGTTGGAAAACTTGTCATTGGCATTACACTGATTTATTCATCTCTCCTCACTATTCATCAATTATAATAATGTGAGTCGTGGTGGCTCAGGGGATAGAGCGCTTTCCTACCAATGAAGTGACCCAGGTTCGAATCCTAGTGATGGCAGGTTGATACGAATTCTGCTCACAGCTCGCATCAACCGCAGTGATAACTTAAAATATCCCCAGTCATAGACAGATCATGGGTTAGAGTCGCCTTTGCTGTTGGGCTCACCGTGAGATGTTTTCGTGGTTTTTCTCTCCGTGTAATGCAAATGCGGGTTAATTCCGTCAAAAAATCCTCCACGAAGGCTAATTTTTCCCAATTCTTGATCCAGAAGTTCCCTTGTCTCCTTTGTTGGTTTCAAAATTGCAAGGCTGCGGAGTTGACATTGATAGTTGTAAACTCAGAATCGGATCTGCTGTTCAATGCTGGTTTTAAAATAAAATAAAATTATAATAATATATTTACACTGTTATTGTAACAAAAAATGAACACATTTTTTGTTAATAAATTTTTTTATTGAAATATATTTTTTTTTAATTGAGAGAAACTGGCCAATTATTAAAACAAATAATGAGTACATATATAACTTTTTGTTGAAATGCTGGTTTTAAAAAAACATCATTTCAATAAAAAAGTATTTTAAGTAAATATTGAAGAAATACACATTGCAGTGAAAGATTTTTGAAAATTTGATTTATAAATCAGTGCATTATACACTAAAATTATCTTCTTTATAGCAATTTTCGTGCTGTTAGTGAACTTCAAATTCGAATTTTTTTAAAAAAGAATTTCTTTTTATTAATCATTTGGTTTTATTGGTGTGTATAAATGTTTTCATCTATACTGAAATAGTATTTAATCGCAAAAGATCTGATTTTTTAAAACAGACCTTAGAACGAGCTCCTTAAACTCTTATTTACTTTTTGTAATGTATTTTTTCTGAAATCCAGATGATCTCTCCCTACTTGACATTTTCCCTTTCAAAGAACTATTTTGAATCCTCATCCTTTCTTTGTATTCGATCTCAAAAATTGTGTTGTATTTCAGGCGGAAGAGCTGAGCGAAGTTGTTGGCTCCGCCTTTCGCATGGCTTACGCCCAGCAGCTGCAACAAACGCCACTCTCCAGTGGCTCTCAGTTGGACAGACAACCTGCAAGGCTTCACTCTTCTCCAGTTCATCTCGGTCTCGCAGCTTTTCCAACCACGTGTAGAGAGGATGCTCGTCCTGCTACAAGAGTTTGTTGGGTAAGTTCTTTTCATCTTTTACTTCAAAATGGAGATATTAAATCATATATCTTTGACCTTTACCTTTTCTCTCTCATACAAATTCCGTTTTAACTGTATTTTTTCTTATTTGTAATAATTGCGCTTTTTTTTATTTTTTTTTTTTATTTGTATCATAAATGCTTAAAACGGATCTTTTTCGTCATTTTAAGATTTAATAAAATTTTGTATTTCGTTTAAATATGATAGTCAAGAATCGTTTAATTTTTATGTTACGTAATATAGATCTTGATTAGTAAAAATAATTTTTCTAATATTTATAAAGAGTATCGCAAACAATTTTTTATTAGTTAAAAAACTAATTGAAGGACTTGGAAGTAATTTACTGACAATTTAAAATGTTTCAAGAGGGTTTTTCGTGAAAAACATAGTATTTGTATCACAAACAATTAACCGGATGTTTTTCATCTTCGTTATTTTAATACTTAATTAACTTAAAATTGCATTTAATTTAAACATGATAGTTGAATTGTTTAATTTTTATGTTACATGATATGGATCTTGATTAATAAAAATAATTTTTTCTAATATTTATGAGGAGTATCGGGAAGATATTTTATTAGTTAAAAAACTAATTGAAGGACTTGGAAGTAATTTACTGACAAAAAAAATGTTTTCAAGGGGGCTTTTGGTGAAAAACATAGTATTTGTATCACAAACAATTAACTGGATCTTTTTCATCTTCGTTATTTTAATACTTAATTAACTTAAAATTGCATTTAATTTAAACATGATAGTTGAATTGTTTAATTTTTATGTTACATGATATGGATCTTGATTAATAAAAATAATTTTTTCTAATATTTATATGGAGTATCTCAACCAATTTTTTATTAGTTAATAACTAATTGAAGGGCTTGGAAGTAACTTAATGATAAGCCACAATTTTGGTGGAAAACACCACAATTTAAATTTTTTAATTTGATTTACTTTATAAGTTAATAGATAATTTTTTTTTGCTATCTTTTTCATTTTGCTAAATGATAAGCCATGTTTTTAGTTTGTTCAGGAGAGTTTTTTTTTTTTTTTTAAATTTTAAGATTTCTATGTAGGCAATTAGACATTTCTGAGTATCATGGATATATTTAGTAAAAATTCTGAAAACTTGTAAATGCCCATTTTTAAAAAAGTTTGACTTATCACTATTTCACCCTATGCTCTTAAATTATAATTCTTATAAAGTACAATACCATAGACATGAGAATTAATCACCAAGGATTCTATTACAATCAGGTTAGATAGTTCTCTGTTATTAGGTTTACTACTTATTCTGTCTATATTTTCAGTAATTTGAATTAAATAATTTAGTTTTTTTTTAATTAAGTTAAATGTAAAATTTTGGAGCCCTATAACTTAATGGTATCAAAGCAGTTGACTTTTTTGTGTGGCATAAGTTAACCCTGAATAAAAAAAGAAAAATGTTGATCGCAACTGAAAATGATTTGTTACCGTTTGAAAAAAAAAAAACTTTTCTAGTTACACAGTCATTTTTGTTTGTCTAGTTGCACAGTCATTTTTTTTCTCTAGTTGCACAATCATTTTTGTTTGTCCAGTTGCGCAATCATTTTGTTTGTCTAGTTGCACAATCATTTTTGTTTGTCTTGTCTAGTTGCACAATCATTTTTGCTCTTATGATATCACAGAAAATGTTACTTAAAAAACTTATTTGACAGAGTAATTTCACTCCTTAAATTTTGAAGAGTAAAATTTAGAGTTCAGGGCTGAGGGATATTTTCGATACCACACTTCCTATACATTACCAATGTACAAAGTACTTTAAATTGTCGAACAATTCATGTTTTAGGAGGAACCCTTTATGTCTTTGTCCCTGCAGAACAATTTATGTTCAAGTCGCTATTGAAATTTTCTATGTTGTATCAATTTTTATTTCTTTAAATAGGCACTTATGCATAAATTTATATTAAATTAGTGTCATTTTTTTCAATTCTAGTTTAAAAATAAAATTTAATGTTATTAAAAAAATGGAAATAATTTAATTAACGAGACTTGTTTGTCTGTGTTTTTGAAGATGCATGCAAAATTATCACAAATCTTGTTACAGAAAATTAGATATAATTTTGCTTTTGGGAATTCCATTATTAATTTATTATAGTATTTGAGCAGTTAAATTAATGTCTGTTTTGATTTATGTTTATAGTTTTTGAATGTTTGATTTGCTTTTGTTACTGAGTATACCTTAATTTACTCCAAGCATAGTTTATATCCAAAAAAGTCAGATCCTTTGAAAAAAAAAAAAAAAAAATTAAATCCTTAAGTTTTGATCATAAAGAAAAAGATTTTTAAAAGATATGTTGTATAATGTTTTTAAATTCAAATGTGATATAAATTATTTTCTGTTATACAATATTATATAATATACTTTAAATTTTTTTTTGAAAAAAAAAAGATACTTTATTTTAATTTAGGAAAATTTTGTGAAATTTTAGGCAATAAACGTCACATAAAGTGTTCTGTAATAACCAACCTCAATATATATTTTTAGAATCATTTTCAATTTAAGTTGCAAATCAAGACGAGGGAGGGAAAAATAAAAACTGTAACATAATTTGACGAATTCAGGAGGTCGGAATTGTAAACATCATAGTCTCTTTCATTGTCTGAGGAAACTGAAAGGAGGTGAAATGCAACTATTAAAAATACTTTCGAAATTCAATCAAACTGATTTTTTGATGTTTTTAAACCCTCCATCATCAGTTGCGATTCGTCAGATTTTAATAAGGTTTATGTTTTTTCCTCACTTATTATTATTTTGCGATCTCTAGTTTGCTTATTATTCTGAATTCATATTTGACAAAGTTTTTAAAGATATATTGAGGGGATTGTGCAACAACTTGTATTTACTTCTAAGGAGCTAAAGCTAGGCAGAAATATTCCTGCACAATATTTCGTTACCTTATTGTATTGCTGCATTAATATAATAACAGTTTGGCTGTAGAGCAGGGAGATTTTTTCAATCTTGAAAAATCAGGGAAATATCAAGGAATTAAATTAAAATGTATAAAAAGTGTGAGAAAATGAATTAATTTGAGTTTGAGATACCTAGAAATTCGTTATTAAAAAAGAAAGATTTTTTTTTCTAATAGCAAGTAGAAGTGTTTTGTTATATATTTTATGCGTAAGAATTAGGTATAATTGAAAAATTGATAGTAAAATGTAAGCTACCAGTTACAAAACTCAGTGAAATTCGATAGAATCAGTGTGAAAAAAATCAAGGATTTTCTTTTCTGAGTGTTTTTGGAAGCCTAAATAAATAACTAAAAATATAATTATTGTAATAAATAAATGATTATATAAATGAATGAGTTTTAGTAGTTATATTTGTTTTGCATTTGGAATAATAGAAAAAAAAAAGATACATTTTGAAGGAAAAAACAACAACGAAAAAGGAGCTGTTTTTGTCCAAAATCACTCAAAAATCTAGAAGACTAGTCAACTATTTGTCAAAAACTGAGAAAAAAAAATGTGCCCCTCTTCTCCAAACAAAACAAAACGGAGTGCCTTCAGCTGGTTTTACATTTTACAAAAAAAAAAAAAAAAAAAAAATTAAAAGAAGAAAAAAAAGTTTTCTTTTTAATTATTTTGTTTACTTCTGTACTGCAATTCCCATAATTACAAAATAAAACGCTTTGCTTTTTTATACTAAATATCTTTTAATTATCGGGACGACTCTTTTGAATGCTCTTGATATGCATTGTTAAAATGTGTAGTTCATTCTACTTATATTGTTAAAAATAAATAACTAAATAAAAAAAATGGAATCTTATTGCAGTTTCCTACTTTTGATAATATTTAAATGCCAACATTTGTCTATTTTTTAACTCATTTGAATATTATTCCGTCTTACATTTAAATTTTTGGGTGAATAGGAAATTTACATGGATTTGGTTTTGAAAAGGAAATAGTACTTGTTTGTAAATTACCCGAAAGAATATAAAATAGACAGTCAATAGTTCACATTGAAAGTTGCGATTAAAAGAAAAGGTGTTGAAGAAGAATTCAAGATATTTAAATTACATTGAAAATACTGAATTTATTGTTAAGAAGCTATTTTAAGACTTTTTTGATCTTGTTATTTCGTATCTTCGAAAATGTCATGTTAAATCTGCCTTTTTCACATTTCTAACTCCTAAAGTTTGTTGCTCTTTATTTGTTGAAAAAATAATTTAATCAATTTCAATAATAAAAGATATTTTTAAGCGATGGACTAACAGATTTAGTGCTCTTCGCTATTCAAAATGAATTTTTAATAAACTCAGAATGAAGGAATTCAAATGTATTTAGTTCTGAAAATATAAATTTTTTAAAATAAAAGGTTTTACGATTTTTTTTCCCGATAAGATTTTGTTTTTGATAAGATTTCGTGGAACGAGCAATGAAAATACCTTAGGTAAAATAACTTTTAAGAAATTTAAAAATGCATATTTAATGCATAGAAAGTATCTAGCTAAATGAAACGATCAGCACGTTTAGTTTTAGATAGATAAAAATAGCAATTTGTTAAGTAAACAGTACTCTGAATAATATTGGAACCACAAAATTTCTTCAAATCAAAAATTGTTTTTAATTCGAAACTTGGAAAAAGATTGTTAAAATGAATCTAGAATTGTTCTTGTAAATAAATGACTTTATTTCTTCAAAGATTCTGTAAACTTCAAAAATCTGACTTGTATTGTTTCAGAATGAGGTATTCATTAGTTGAATTTTTTTTATTTATTTCGAACTTAAGAAATTCTATTTGGTTGAAGCTAATTACCTTTTCATATAGCACATAGAAAATTATAAAGGCATTATTTAAACGGTTATAACAACTCATTATACTAGAAAAATTATGAAGCTTTAAAAAACCATTAATATTATACAAATAATAATTTTAAGAAAGCGTTTATTATTATTTTTATTGTAAAAACTTTACAAATCTTTGCTATTTCACAAAAGCTGTTTTAAATGTATAGATCCAGGGGGCTCTAATTTTAGTTCCAGATAAAAAATTGAAAATGAGTTTCAATAATGTATGTTAACGAAAGATGCTTGTGGTAGTAGATTGCGGTTTCAATGAAATAGCTCGATTCCGGTCATCCTAAGAAGGGTTGCATCTTTCGGATTTTTAGCGAAGTTTAAACTTTATTAATTATTTTTTTTATATTTAAAACTTCTATAAATCTTCACTATTATACCAAAGTACGTCAAATCATTCGAGAAAAAGGTATGTTTATTCAGAGGAGTATGTTTTCTTATCTGATTTCGAAACATAATGGTTAGCACTAATTAATTAGCATATTTGAGGTCAATTCAGATTGGCACTTAGTACATGAAAATCCTATTGCTATAACAAAAGTTATTCAAAGATTATAATTTTTGGCTCATTGCACAAGCTTTAGTTCTGCTGCCCTGCTTTTGGTTGTTATCATTACAATCTAAACTAAAACTTGAAAGTTATTGATTTAAGTGATGACTTATTCTAACTACGTTTGATCCAGTAACTTTAACTTATACCATCGCAAATGCGATCTCATTTCGTAAATGTCCGAAATCAAGGGAATGTCGACTTTCACTGGTGAATATCTACAATCACTAAGTCACTTAGGTGAATGTCCGAAATATTTGTTATATACCATTTGATATTAATTGCAGGGCATACCGGAAAAATGTATACCAGGCAGTGACACTTAACTAGACCTTGTATATATTTCGGATATTTACCGAAGCGACTATTTGATTGTTAACATTCACCGGTCACTCGCAGTAACATATATATATATATATATATATATATATATATATATATATATATATATATATATATATATATATATATATATATATATGCTGCAGTAGTAGTGTTAAATATTTAAAATTGCTGATAAAAAAAAATATATTTTAATGTTCCAGCGAAGTAATTAACCGGAAATCGAGACATTTTTTTACATGTTTCTGAAAAAGTAATTTTTTTCCTATCGTTTTTCGTTTTTATCTGCCCATGTCTAAAAAGTTATGCCGAACTTAAAGGGATCTAAGCACCATTGTAAAACATATTCTTTTTATGGTAAATTGTTTCCAAATAATATTTTTTTTATCTTAAGTCTTAGAGCATACAACAATACCTTAAACAATCAGAAGATTATTATCAGAACAAATGGTTGACCCCTAATTTTCACATCCTGCATTTAACTTTCATTGTAGAATAATTTGTTATGTCATCACGAAATTATGGTATGTACAGCTGCTCAGTCCATTGTTTCGAACATGCTTTAATCTTTTATCTTGAAACTTCAATACAATTTTGTTCAATGAAGCTTAATATCTTTCTTAAAAATCCAGTTTTGATATTCGAAATGTAAGGTAGCTGCTGTTACGAGAAATATTTATGTATTTTCTGTAGCGCAATCAAAGGGGGTATACGGGGGTCATAACCCTCTGTACATTTGGCGAATCTCGGAAATTTTTGAAGTAATATTTGGTAAAATAAAATGTGTATGAGTGTTTATTTTCATTCATGTTTATATATGTCAACCAAAATAGATAGAAATTGTTCTATATACTGTTTTAAAGGTGTTGATAAATTATCTCCCTAGTTTTGAAGAAAAAATTTGCAAATTTCATCTGAGTTGTTGTGAGTTAGAAACTAACTACCCTTAATCGTTTTTTTTATAATTATTTTTTCATTATTTTTTAAGCAACGAAAGTCATTTACTTTATGAATCGCGTATTCTTTATGAATCAATAAAAATTCACAATTTTGAATTAAAAACCTGTGTTTTCTGTCAAAATTGCTTTCGACACTCTGTACATACATCGACGAAGACTGTATTCATGATAAAGATTGCGTGAGTGATTAAAATTGTTTTAAGTAATACACAAGGACGCGGAAATTTAATTAGCCTAACGATGTTATAAAACATTCTATACTTCCGATCTCAATTAGGACTATCCTATGCTATAAGATAGTTAAGTTAATCATGTAAAATGTAATCCGAATGTAAAATCTCTGAATATTTTCTTCTAAATTATTTTTTTTCTTTTAATAGATAAAATGAGTGAATACTTAGTTCTTTTCTAATGTTTGCCAAATAAACGGATAAATATCGCCCTAAAGCAAGATGCATTCTTTAGGTTGATTAGTTTTTAATTAAAAAAATTAATAGTTTGGTAGTTGCTTGAATGGTTTTATTTTTTCTTTCATTTTTCTTGCTATAATCTTTGACTCTAGAATAAATTGGCTTTTTCTCAAAATTATCTTTATATTTACACTATTTACTAATGCTAGGCGGAAAAGGGGCTTTTATTATTATTTCCTTTTTTTTTTTTTTACATTGTTTCTCTTTACTTTTTAAACCTTTAAAAAAGATGATTATACTTTCTAATTATCCAAGAACACTTAAGGCAATATCATACAGGTGCTTAATTCTTTTTAATTTAACCTAATTTTTTTCTCTCATCCTCTTTCTGTATTTCACACTTATACTTTCATTCAAATGTTGCCATGACATTTGTATTATGTATTGCTAGCTTTTTTTTTCTCCTTTTCCTTTTTCGCGCATCTTTTGCTTTGTTTAAAAGCTGGTGATGTTTTGTGTGGACTTCGTATTATCTCATCTCTTCTAGTATTATTTTTACATCTTGTGTCTCAATCTAATTGTTGTGGAAAATAATTCCAGTTATAAGATTACGTATGCGATTATTTCTTTCTCCCAACAGATTTCGTTCATGACACTGTTTTGATTTCGTGGCTTGAGTATGTAACATCGCATCTTTTCCAGTAAATTTTGCATTGTTTAAAAGCCGATGTTTGTATGCGTTGCGTAAAAGTTCGCTTAATGCGTAAAGACCTGATGTTTAGTGTATTTCGTCATAATCTCTTTGTCTTACAGTTGGTGTCTTATTCTAATTGCAAAAGAAAGTAATTTCGAGTTCTGTAATTATGCATGCGATTATCCCTTTCATCCATATGAGATTTAGTTTATAACACTGTTAGGATTTCGTAGACTTGAGTATGTAATATCGCGTCTTTTCTTGGAATCTCTGCATTGTCAGATCGACAGATCAGATCGACAAAATGACTGAAAAAACAGATGTTTTGGGTGGTTTTCGTCATAATTTTTTCTCCCTTTATAAATTTGTTTTACAATTTGTGTCATTTTGTAATTGTGGAAGAAAATAATCCGAGTTCTGTGATTATATATGTGATTATCCTCTTCTCTTGTCAGATCTGTTTAGTTTATAACACCGTTTGAATCTCGTAGCTTAGAGTACGTACTGTGATATGTGTGCTGTATAGCCGATATATTCCCGTTTTTGTGTCATTAAGGTCTAAATTTAACCCTTTTCCCTCCCTATGCGTTATATGTTTCACTCTTAAAAGCACCTTATTTAGTCTAATGAAGTTTTTTTAATCTATCATGATCTCCTATTAAATATCTTTTTCTTATGAATTACGACCGCATTTCTAACCCTTTATTTGAGAAATTGTCTCCATCATTGCCATCTTGAATTTTAGGTTAAATTTTTAGTTTGTGATTTCTTGATTTTTTTTGTACTTAACAAACTTTTGATGCTATAGTATTATTAGACAGCACAATACCTTTAAACAAAAGTATTAAATAAAGGTGTTGTTTGACTAAATTAGGAGAAATAGCACATGATATTTTTTAGAACTTATATGAATTTTCCTCAAACCTTTAAACCAATAGAATGATGCGATTTATAGTTTTGAGAAAGTTATTTATAACTACACGTTTCTCAGTTTTTATATTTTTTTAAATGTTATTTTATTACAGTTTAAATTAATGAAAACCGATTTGGAAGACGCTGATAAATTCTTTTAAAGTTAAGTGCATAAGAACAAGGATGCTTATCAAAAATCTAAGAACAGGCATCTGTGTATTATTAGATTATCTATCAAAAACTGTTGATTTCAGAATTTTATTGACATAATTTGTTCTGAAAAAGAAAAAAAAATTAACCGTGAATCGAAATTCGGAGAATCTGAAAATCTAGAATCTAAAAATATCTCAAATCGGCTTTGTATTTTACATATATCGAAAGATATTGCCAAATCGAGTAAATATCCATCACCAATTTATTTGTGAGAATTATGAAGAGCGTTAAAAGCATTTTTAGATTTTTCCCTCCCTGTCTCCACCACTTCCTCAGTTGAATCATATTATAAACCATATAGAAGAGGGTCGGTTTGGGAGAGGAAAGGCCTCTTAAGACGTTTTTAAAATACTGAGAAATGTTTAAATCTTTTTTAAATTAAGAAAAAAATAGAAATTATTTTAAAATGGAATGGAAATTCAGAATCGAATAAGAAAAAAAAAATGAAGTTATTTCTGGCTTTTTTTTATGTTCTGCCATATAACTTTTTTTTAAAAATATTTTTTTGATTGTTGTGTTAACTGTCAACAAAATTAAAACAGATATTGTACCATAAACATCTGTAAAAAAGTTTTGTGAGATTTCATACACCCCCTCCCCTGAAAATAGCGTCTATATTTAGATACATTGGTGGCATTACCCTTTGAAGGTTTGCTTCGTCATTAAATTAAAAGTTAATTCTTGTTAAATGTTTTTGTAATTTTGTATGTCATCATATTATAGTTTTTATTTACCCAAGATTAAAGTTAGAAATCAACTAAACTGTTTGGAACATTTTGTTACCTATTTTATAATTTTTTAATGCATTAATTATCAAAATAATATAATTTTAATTATGAATTTAATTAGGAATTATTATAATTAATTTTATAATCGGCAATATTTTTGGAAATCTTTCTTCTTCTTATTGTTTTCCATGGAATGAAATTAAAATTAGCCAGACTGTGTTTTGCAGTTGTTTGTTATGAAAAATATTTTACTGAAGACGTATTTAGTCGAACGAATTTTAATTTAATAAAAACTCTAGATTTATTTATAGCATTTTTAGAAAATTGAAGCGGAGAGTATAAATAAAATCGATGCAACTAGAAATGAAGTTTTTGAACTGAAGTTCGTTTCTATTATTTGGCATTAACGTAAAAGTTTATTATTTTCTTCCACAGTTTGATCCAATTTCTCACATTCTGTCGGTCGCTCAGTTGTGCATTGCTTAAAAAACTTTTCTCAAACTTTAGCAGCCACGTTTCCCATACATGATCTACCAACGATAATCTAGGTTTACATTTTATCTATGAAATATTTTTTTTTTTGGAAATAAATTACGTAATATGTGAAAAATAGTTTTACTATAAGCTATTTTTAAAGCATCAAACATAATTTTATAATAATTCTATGTATTTGCTGAAATTATTTTTTTCAAACAGTTCTGCACGTAAACACTTGAGATTTGTTTTGAGTTCTGTAATGCAGTTTCTCCTAGTACCGAATGGGAACGAATTTTCGTCCAAACACATATTTTATTTTTAAATCTTAGCTATTATTCAAAAGAAGTTGAAAAAAATTTTAAACGCTGTATAAAATGATTTAAAGTACTTTTTTTTGTTATATTCAATGGTGTTTGTAAGAGAAAATTCTCGAAATATTTTAAGTGGACTTATATTTCCGTATACTACTCTCCTTGAAATTCTTGCGCAAAAAAATTATTTTTAAAATTCTTTTTTTAAATTTCAAGATGGCGTGCCTAAAATTTGTAAAAATTGCGCATGAACTTATATTCTGAATGGTATTAAAATGAATGGTTTAAATTCTGAATGATTTTAATCCTGCATCGCTATTTTAAAGATTTGAATTGTATGCAACTAATTTTTATTAAAAATACGTACTATTTATATTTTTACGTTACGAATTAAAGTTTATTTAAGGAAAACTTTATAAATTTAGTTTATTTTTTGAATAAATAATAATTTTAAAAGTTTCTACTATTCATTTTTTAAGCGTAAAGACATGTTATTTATAGTTCTGATCTATATTAGAATTAGTCTCGCAGTGTATCGTTAGAAATATTCCAGGATCGAAATATTCCAGGTTCCATATTTCAGGATATATCGCAACATTTTTGTAATTTGAATAATTTACATACCATTGGACAATATTTTCACTAGCCAGATGAATTATATAAATTTTAACGATTTTATTTTTATTTGATTGCTATCGTAATCTAGTTTCCTTCGATTCGATATTAATCGTTGCCGGTAATGACCCCAATATTATCGTATTTGTTAATCGTTGTTATCAATAACGATTTGTCTTAAGACGTGGTATTTATGATCTATAGGTAGAATTTTTTTTGTTAATTTCGTTATTGCGATTTTCAAAAATATCGATCTTTTACGATATATTATCTAACTCTAGTTATTGATATAATTTATTTGCATTGTTTATTCATTTATTCGATTTAGAAAAATGATTTGCAAGAAGTTTAGCATTTTCTTTATGGCTTACCCCGTTTTCATTCTTAAGGGCATAACCGGAAATACGTTTTATCTTAAATCTCTACTTTGAGTAAAGAAACAGCAATGAAATAAACAGTAAAATTAGAATAAATATTTAATTAAATAAATTAAATTAAAATATAAATTCAGTTACGAAACAATTAAACATATCGTAATTCACGCTTGTTCATATAAATGCAGAAATAGTTTAAATTGTTAACCGTTAAAATTTTTTAATCTTTAACAGTTTCTTCGTCAGTCATTAAAATTTTCAATCATTGAATTATTTGAATTGTTACTCATTATAAGTTCCTTCATTATCATTTATATCTTCAATTAGAACTGATGGATGGTGATTATAAATCTCCAAAAATATGCAATTTGATTTAATAACTTCTCCCTTTTCTACCACAAAAGTTAAACTGTTTAACTCCCTGTGTATATAAAAGCAGTAATTCATGCATATCCGTAAATGTAAAAATATTTTTAATTGTTAGCCATTAAAAATTGTTAATCATGGACACTTTCTCCGTTAATCATTAATATTTTTAATCATTGTATGTTCTAATTGCTAATCATTAAAAATTTCTTCATTTTCACTTGTATTTTCAATCAGAACTGATGGATAGTGATTATAAATCTCCATAAATATGTAATTTGATTTTGTTACTTCTCCCTTTTTGACTACGAAGAAATTGTTTAACATCCTGTGTGTATAAAAGCAATAATTCATGCATGTCCGTAAATGCAGAAATAGTTTGCAATCTTTTTTGAAAAAGTGTTTGACAGGATGCTGTTAATGTTATTTCTAAATGCGATTTCTTCTATAATGTTGAATTAGCGAACCATGCTTTATGTATTGTTCTTTTTCTTTCTTTTTAACTTTGTTCGCTCAGAAAAATAATGGTTTTATTTCTTTCCAACTTTATTTGAAAGTAAAATTGTAAGCTTGCACTCTTTGCTAGAATAATGATTTACTTTCGTTATTTGATTTTCTTTTTGTTTTTAATTTAATTTTGGAATTTGATATTTTCAGGTTCTTCAAGGATAGTACAATTTTCGAGCACGTTGAACCTAATTATTGTGCAAATTTGTTACCTCTTTAAAACGGTGCCAATGTAGACCATAATATCGTGCACATTAAACGGTCTCAAATTTAATTAGACGATATTATGATTTAACGTTGAACCTCTTTTTTAAGAGTGTTATGTAATTTACAATATTTTTCTTACATAAATCAAAAATGTATAATTTAATTTTTTCTTTCTTTACACAGTTTGCATAAATTAGAATTTCTTACTTTTTTCGATTCAAGAATTTATTCTGAAAAGTATTAATAATTTATGTAAAAAAGTAACAAAATTCCGGTTTAACAATACTAACAAAAACAGTGGTATAAAACAAGAAGATTATTTGAAGGGTTATGTTGGAATATAACTACGTGAAGAATAACAGAAGTCATCGATTTCCGTGGAACCCTGGGGTTCCGTGGAAAGGTCGCAAGGGTTCCGAGATAAACTTTTTAAATCACTTTTGATTTTTGAAGCTTGTAATTATATTTATGTCAAAAAATAGACCAATATTTCTTTGATAATTTGCTGCTTTTATAAATTTATTTAAGTAAAATGCCAGTAAAAAAAGTATAATGTTTTATCTGATTACTATTCTCAACGCTTGTAAAAGTTCTTTTTCGAAAACTACAATTCAACTTATTTTATTTATTTTCAGGTAATGTATGCATTAAAAGCAAGTTCAGAACTTGAATAGATAATGCTCCAAACCTGCGAATTCAAATGTTTGACATAAAACCTATTATTTTAAGAGTTTTATTGATAAAACGATTATTGAAAAAAAAATTAATTTCGTTCATTAAATATTATCAAAATAATTAGTAGTCTTTCTTTGGTTAATACATTCAAGTCTGCAAATAAATTTTATATTTTTTATATTTGGGGTTCCGCTAAAAGATGCTCGATCATTTAGGGTTCCGTAACCTCGAAAAATTGGGAACCGCTTTTATAAATTTTCATCCTCTTATAATACTGTCATCATGATATTTTAGCGCAGCGGTAGACACGTATACTATCATTGTTATTAGTGACTTAGAAATTGAAGGCTACAATTTTCTATTTTATATTCTCATTATATTGTTTTTGGTGCATTTGATTTTTGGTTGGGGCCTACATTCTTGATTATAGCTATATAGTGTAATAATTGCTATTGTGTTTATTTAGCGTATGTTAACTTTTCACATTAGGTGTGTTTGAAAACTATAGGCCTCCTCCTCACATTTTAACTTAGCCTACCGGTATTCTGTTTCAAGGGTGGAGCCTTCTTTCGCGTCAATTTGTTGGAATTCGAAGAGGTTATGTGTTAGAAAAACACATTATTCACTGAATCCAAGTGTATGAACATATAAGTCGTTAATATTTATGGGTGTTGTATAAAGCTTTGAACCAGAATCTTGAAATCTGTTTTTCGAAAAAAATTGCTTATTTGTTCTTGTTTAGGGTTTAAACCAGAAAATAGATTTTCATTACAAGTATTTTAAATTTTTGATAAAAATTTTACTAGTTTCTAAGCAATTCTAAAGCTAGTTTCAAAGCATTTTATATGCAACAACTTGAATTTTTAAGTTTAAAAAATCTGAAGAAAAAAAAAAGCGCGAATAATATTGAGATTTTGCATAGCGTTACGAGTCTAACGTTAAGAGTATAGGGGGCTCATAGCGCACGAGCAAAAATTTCCCTACAAAGCGTTGTATCGCTAAGGTGTAGAAAATAAGGCAAGCGTTACTGTTAAGGTTCGTCAAACGCTGTGCAAAATCTCTCGTAATTTCATGAAAGCAGACACAGTGTGTTTTTCTTTATATGTTTCGATACTGAAGAAGGTATTTCATTTTAGAACCGAAACAATTTTATATCAATTTTTGTGATATTTGCTTTTTTTCTTCATGTTTTTTAAATTTTACTTATATGCAGCACTAAGTTAACCCTTTGATGCAGAATTGTTATGAAACATTTTTTTATGCCTTTTTCATAATTTTGTATTATTTTCGCCAAAATAAGTGAAAAATATTTCTTTCAGCATTATAATAATTTATGGTCATGAAGTACAGCATGCCGCTATTTTTGCGTTAAAGGTAAAATTTTCCAAAAGCAGTTTTATTCCAAGCAATGGTTCAAATTTGCACTTATTTGAACTTATTTAAATCTAATGGAAACTGGTATTCATCATTTTAATTTCTTTAATTTTCAAAATTGATAAATTTTTGAATGCGAATGAAATTTTTTTTTCAAACTACCTACTTTTTTTAGATTTTATATTTTAGTACAAATATAATACCGATAATCTAACAGATTTTTTGCTAACTATTAGACTTTTTTATAATCGAAAAATTCCAAAATATATTTTTATTTGTAATTACAGCTTCAGAAAAAATAAATGAAAAAAACACCGGTTAACCCATCTGCGTTAAAGGGTTAGCTCTTTCATCATTTGGAAACTTTAAATACTATTACTACGTCAATCCATATGTTTCTTTCATTCTCATATTCACATTCCACCTTTTTCCTTTGATCTTCTTTCTTTTTTTAAAAATCCTGGCTCTTCATATCACCTATTAAAGACTCCATCTTGGGATAACATTTGAGAAACCAAACCTTTAAGTACAGGTGTATTTTTTGTTCGTTCTCACACCAAAGAATATCTAACATGAAGTGCTAGAACCATATAAGAGATGACCTACCTACCTTTTTCATCCTTCTTGATGCTGCCCTGATAACTGACTATGTTTCGTCATCAATCAGCCATACCGCTCTAGGTTATGCGACTTCTCTTCATCCTAGATTTGTTGATATTCAACGACTCGCATGGGTTTTATGGCCTTATACCATATTTTTGGATCATTATATATATTTCTCAGCTAAGGATCGTTTATAGATTGTTGTTTATAAGAATATTGCTCTTCGAAATAGTTGTTATAATTCTTTATCAAACAACTATTAATCGTTGAAAAATTTATCAGATTAGAAATTAGAGGTAAAAATATATATTAAAGGATGCATTTGATATTTTTTGCTAAAGGAACTTTTGGTTAAATTCATTCTTTTTATTTGTTATTTTATGTATTATCGTGTAAAATGTTTTTACAATCGTATAGTGTTTTACTGTATGAATTAGCTTGTAAACAGTACAATGAAATTTTAACAGCAGTACTGTTAGAACTTTTGATATCCAATGTAAAGAAAACAGGTCAAATTCTACCAATAGTATCTATAACTATTAATAGAAATAATGCTTATGATTTACTTCAAAATAAAAAAGTTTAGTTTGATTTTCTGTGTTTGTATCTTTGCGTACAAAAAGATATAATTTACTGAATTTTTAAACTATTGACGCTGATTAAAAACATTATCAATAAGAAAATATTTTTTTTAAAAATTAAAAGAAAATTTTTTTTTTGAACTTTTAATTCTAGGTTATTTGACTTCTCTTCATCCTATATTTATCGATATTCAACAACTCTCATAGGTTTTATGGCCCTCAACCAAATATTTGGATCATTACATTTATTTCTTGGCTAAGGATCGTTCATTGATTGCTGTTGTTTATATTAATGTTTATTATATTAATGTTTATTATATTATAATGTTTAAAATATTTTAATATTGCTATTTTAAACATAACAGAGAATTTTGCTTATAAAATTGCTCTTCTGAAAAGCTGTTATAATTCTTTATGGAACATCAGTCGTTAAAAAATTTATGAGATTAAATTTAGAGGCAAATATATGTATTAAAAGATGCAATTGGTATTTGCCGTGTTGGCTCAGAGGACAGAGCGCTTTTTTTCCCAATGATGTGACCTGAGTTCAAATCCCAGCGATGGCTGGTAGATACGAATTTCATTCCCGGCTCGCACAGACTACAGTGCTGGCGTTAAATATCCTCAGTGGTAGACAGATCATGAATTAAAATCCCCTCGCCATCAGGCTAACCGTGGGAGGTTTGTGGTTTTTCTCTTCTGTAACGCAAATACGGGCTAGTTCTATCATAAAGTCCTCCTCGAAGGCTAATTTCTCCCAATACTTGATCCAGGAGTTCCTTTGTCTTCTGGATTGGGTTCAAAATTGCAAAGTTACGGAGTTCAACATAAATAGTCATACACTCAAAATCGGCTTGACTGCTGGACTGCTAATAACTTATATATACACACACACCTCGCAAAAGTCATCATTTGTGTCGTCATTCTATCTATAGGTAGCTACATAAATTAAATAGTATTCAAAAAATTTCCTGAACCACCTAGAGAAAAGTTGCAGTCTGAAAATTACTTTAAACTACCAAGCCCATGCATTATCTTTGCCAGTTATGTATGTTACAGTAAATTATTTTTTAACTGTCAACTGTTAACCAGTTGTCAGTTAAAAAATAATTTACTGTATATACTGCATATACTTTAATAATATACTTTCAGGAGTTTTCTATAATCAAGGGTTTACATAATGATTGTGATTTTTCAAATTTAATTTCACTAAATTACAATTATAAATGGCTGATACGAATTAAACAATGGAACAATGAATTCTCTAGTGTATTAAAAGTATGATTTCAGTTGTTAATTAGTATGAAAATGATAATGATTTTTATTCAACTCGTCACAATCAAATTAACAAGAAGTAAAAATATGATAGAGGTGTGTAAAATTCTCATGCAAGACATAAAATAAAAAACTGTAGTTGACTGTTTTTAAATGCTAACATATTCGGAAATGTATTTTCAAATGTATTATTCTTTTTAACTCAACTTAGACCGGATAAGAAATGTTAAACTGTAATCATTTACAGCAATTTCTCTATTAAACTATCGTTCGACAAGGATAGAATGCATTTATGCATGCAGGTTATCAGCATTGTATAGAACGCCGGCATTATATAGAATCCTAGTCATTTTATAGAATGCTTATTCCTTAGAACAGCACATTTTGTACAACAGCTGCTGCATTTCATACTGTGCCAGTTTGTCATTTTCATAGGTATTCTATGGAATGCACAGGCGATGTGTTTTGTTATTAATCGTTGCATACCTTATCAGCCAGCTTTCAACATTCTGTAAAATACCTGATTTCTAACTTTGCTTGTAGGTATATGATTTAGATTTGAAATACCTTGTGGTAGATAAAGGAGACACTAGAAATCTCGGGAGTGGACTACAAAGTAAACTCTCAAGCTTTTCGCCTGTGTCTAATGCTTTTGTGTCCAATCTTAGGCTACCAAAATATTTTCTCAGGCTTTTTCCCTAATAAGTGTACGAATCGATGGACTCTTGCATATGTTGCTTACAGCCCCAAAGAGCTTTCCTCTAGATCAACTATTTTTTAGTTCGGATGTATTTTTTTTTATCGTTAACTCCACTTTATAACCTTTAAAAAACTTATAATTAAACAAAACTTATATGGATGATTTCTCTTTCGAGAATATCTTAATCCATGCTAAAATTAATAGTTCAATTGTTTTTATTTCAAGCTCCAAGTTTTTTTGTTGATAAATTTTTTTGTGATTGCGAAACTTTTAGGAAAAGGTAACAAAGCTCGTTTCTTGATATTCTAGAAACTGAGTTCTGTTCATGTAGGCTAGAAATTTAACATACTTTTGTCGAAAATCTATAATTTCGTTTTCAAATCTAACTCAGTTAAAAAAACATTATCTAAATCCTTTTTCTCTCTATCAATATGGCTCGGAGGGTAGGAAATAGAGTGAGGTTAAAAAAGAAAATTCCAGACCAACCGTTATCACTTGTGTGACTTCTAACCCGTACCTATAACCAGGTTTTTTTTTTTTTATCTATCTACCTACTATTACATTAATGGTCTCCGTCCAACATCTCGTTGCATCTCACTTACTTCCCTCCCTAACCTTCTGTTTTCAATGCTTTTTTTTTTCTGGAATCCCATCCGGCTCATTAGGTTGTCTAACTACTTTCTTTCATATGAAGTAAAGGAATTCGAGTTTGTGTCGTTTCCTTTTTCTCATGATGCAGCTGCTGGTCTCGTCTATGGTTCAGACTTCGACCGCCTTGGTGCAGTCAAATCCCGTGAGCGACTAGAAACAAGTTTATACTGTTGGAAAATTTGCTGGGCGTGTTTCATTTAACTCCATTGTCTATTCAATTTGCCTTTTTGCGAATCATAATTGTACGATCGCATATGATTCACATTACGATTTCTATGTGTTGCGTTTTTCTTACAATGTGTCAACCCTTTGACGCAGAATTTTTATTAAATTAATTCTCCTTATTTTTTCATTATTTTGTATTAATTTGGGTCAAAATAAGTGAAAAATATTATATTTAACATTTTAATAATTTATGTTTATGAAATACAGCGTGAAACACCGGTGTCTTTTTCTGCGTTAAAGGTAAAATCTTCCAAACGATAAATTTTCAAATTTGCAGTTGTTTAGATCTAAGAGAAACAGCTATTTATCATTGAATTTTTTTAATTTATGAAATCAATTATTCATAAATTTTTGAATTCAATGAAATTTTTTTTCCAACTACTTTTTCGGATTTTATATTTTAATACAAATATAATACAAATATTCTAACAGATTTCTTTTTATTAACTGTTAGGCTGTTTTTTATGATTAAAAAGCACCAAAATATATTTTTGTTTGTAATTAGAGCTTCAGAAAATATTATAAAAATAATTATTATGAAAAGGACACCGGTTTCCCATTTGTGTGCTGGTGAAAGGGAATTTGCCATGAGACTCTTCTCTCGTGGTATAGCGTTCTCTCAAGGATTTGTAGACTAAGAAAAGTTCAATATAGTTTACTAAGAGGAAGGTTGTCTGTTTTTTTTAATTAAATTGCTTTTAAATTAATTAGAACTACTGATTTATACAAAAAAAAAATTGTAAAAAGTCGACTCAAGACACAAGTATTAAAATGGCATACGATGCATGTATGTAAAGTGTATGTGCGATTTAATGAATTGATAACCTTTTTTGTATCCCAAACTTGTTGTTGTCTTATGCCACTTGTCAATATTAACAAGCCTATTTTATGGCAGAGGGGTGCACTTTTCTTGTTTTCTAGTGGTGCCATCTATGACCAAGAATTTGATTCCTGCCACATCCATACGTAACATCCCGTTTTTCAAGGATGACGCATTCACACCATCCATCCATCCGCAGATTGTAATTTTGACCTGAATCAGAGCACGATCAATCTCCGATCCAGTACCCTCAGAGGTATTGATTTGTTATGGGAACTTGGAGGACTTTCTGTCCCCGACAGATTTAGTGTGCACCAGTCACCATTTTGTACACGAAAAATCTATCTTAAAGTGTGGAAAGTATATGCGTAACCCAAAAAAGTTGTAGAGATGGTTGTCTCTCGAGAGTTTAAGTATGTCAACATCGTATCTTACTAATCAACATCGTATCGTATTAATCAACATCAATAAATAAATCAAATATCGTTCTCTAAGGAACAGTCTTAACATGCTTAATCATTATAATTTATGAATACAGATTCAGCATCCTACAATGCAGAATATGTAGATTTATTTCATAGGAAACCTTAGAGACGATATTTTTCTCGGGAGTTTAAATTTACACGTATCAACACCGTATCGTATTAATCAACATAATAAATAAATTAATTGTCATTCTCTAAAAAATCGTCTTAGCATATTTAATCATCAATATTTATGAATACATATTCAGCATCTTACAGCTCAGGATTTAGAGATTTATTTCATACTTACGAAGTGTTAATTTCTGAATATAATAAATCGTATTACCTACTAAACTTTCTTAACTGTTTTTATGTTTTGAACTTATGAGTACAGGTTAACTTCATTGAAAATAGAAACATTATTTTTATTATAATCATTAGAATTGTCTTTATTTACTGCCAGAGACCGAAAACCAGTGTTAAATGTTCGCGTTTTAAGATCTTTAAGCCTTTCAGCATCGCAACAACTTTATTAATTGCTATAAAAATTCTTTTTTTTTTAATTGATAAAAAAATATTTAAGCATTCTCTGAAAAAATTGAACATTTTCGATTTTTAATATAATCTATTGAACATCTATACTTTAAGTCCAAATTTCTCGAATTTGCATACTGATGAATTGTCCAAAAATCATAAAATGGATACTTTATATCCAACTTACAGTGTTTTGCCTTGATTAAACTAAAATTTAATTGCTAAAATCCACTTGTTCTTGCGATTCAAATTCAGAATTTTGTTCATGTCACGCTTCAAGTCTTGAAACATAGCTTCAAGTGAAGAGGTATTTAACAAATAAGTTATCAAATGTTATCTTCAAAGCTATCAAAATTATTGTAAAATTAAAATAAAACTACAACAATTGATATTTTTGTCATTTTTTAGATGATTAGAAACGTTTAAAATGATTATTTAAAACTTGACCCACCTATCTTTGTAAAAAAATAGATTTTTAAACCCATGATGTCGTCGAGCAAATAAAAGAAGAAAAGTTATGATCGTAATAAGTTGTGCGTGTATCTAGGGAGAGGATTAAACTGATGAAAAATAAAATTGCCAGGGGATATGTGGATCTTGCATAACAGAGACCTGTTGATCTTCGTGAACGCTTTGCTTACGTGCCTAGATCTCTTAATTATAGTTAAAGAGTGCAGAGGATTGCTCTAAAAGGTCAATAGAACTTGTTTAGAGCCATTTTAGTAATCCATATAAAGCTTAAAGACTTTTCTGGTATTATGTCATATATGATTCTCTTATTATTGATGTAGTATTAATAAGTATACCGAAATGATTATGATTTGTTCGAAGAATATGAGCTCGTATAGCTGAGGTTTTTTTCTTCACTTGGAACAAAGCTTAGTATTTCCTGGAAATAAAACTTGTAATATATTAACACGTATAAATTGGATTAGGAATTTTATCCTTGCTGTTTTTGATCTTGACGAAATTCGGGTTGTTTTATTTTTGTTTCTATAAAATGATTTTATCAGTATACTAAAATAAGACTTTTTTTATTTTTATTTGTAATGTATAACTGTTTAATATAGGAATATACTTTCAGATCCTTGTTTTTAATTATTTATTTTTTGCACTACGCTTTACGTTAAATACTAACTAGATGAAAGAAAAAAAAATACATTAGGCCCATGTCTTTATCTGAAAATGCAAAATTTGTACTACGAAATACTTAGCTTAAAATAACTAAGTTTTATTTTCAAATTTATTTTAAAAGTCTCATAAGAATAGTAAATCTTCTGGTACAAATATATTAACTAGTTGAGCATGGATTCAGATGCAATTTTCTATATTAGTTTAATACTATAGCTGACTGAAGCCTCGTAGGAGGCAGTTCTGTTTTTGTTTTAAGATTAATCTAATTTTACTACACGAAAAATTAAAACTTGCGTTAAATTTTGAATGCCTTATGCTTTATTGTGAAATAATTATGCAAGCATCCAAAAAGAAATTAGAAAATATAAAAAGACAGAAATTTTCTGACTAAGATAGATAATGTAGTGCATAATTTCTCATTCTCTCTACGTTGTTAAGTTTTAAAGATTCATGCCAGAAAATTTTTACGTTATATTTCCATTAAATTATTTTGTAGTAATTTGTGCTTTTCAAATCCATACTTTTCCTAAAAACCGATTATAAATGAGGAAACTTTGCTGCTATTTATTATTTTTTTTTTTGAAAAAATAATGCGAAACCTCTTTTAATTTTTTTTTATTTCTTTTTGAAATGTAAAAAGGAATTAGCTATTATTTCGGAATAAAATTTCTTTATGTTACCCTTATGATTTTATTTGTAGATGTGAATTATTAATCCAACATTTCTTGTCGGATTATTACTGGTTTATCCCTAGATGCTAAACATTCGTCAAATAGACCCCTAAATTTTGTCAGTTTAGTGAAATCAGGATATTTCGTTACAATTTAACACCTTTAAAGATTGCAAAAGTAGATTTTATCACTTATCCACATTTTAATAAAAGTATATCCATATATCATTTAAGCTACGTTAATCTCTTTGACATAAAATAACCTGAATGACATGAGTAAAATAAAAGAGGCATAAAAAATAAACGCGCTTTTCCATGAATGTTAGTCTTAGAATGATTAGTTCTTGAGTATCAAAGATGTAAGTTTAATTATCTAAAGTTAAATCAGCTATCTTGTTATCTGTTTATCTGAAAACCTATTAATATTTGTAGTGTGTTATAGACCACATTAATAAAAGTATAAATAGACTAAAAAATCAATTATCATAATTTTTAGAATTAAAAAAATTGTTAGTTTTCATTTTTAAAAAACGATTAGATGTTTTTATTGGATGTAAATTTTATAATTCACATTGGGTTTGTTTCGCAATATGAAGCTTTGGAGCCCGCTTCGAATTTCTTTAAGTTACTCGTTTGACTGTTAATCATTTAACTGTTGATTTTTCGATTGATGCAATTCGTAATTTTCAAGTGTCCTCATAATTTTTTATTTACTAATATTTCTTTCTACAATATTTTAAATATTTCTTTCAAAAAATTAAACTACGATAAAAGAAAGTTAAACAATCAAAGAATAATAAAATACAATTCACAATTCATTTTGCAAACTTAGGGAACATTCCTACTGTATGTGGTTTTTTCGTTCTGCTGTAAATGTACCTATCAAATTCTCAATTTCCAAAGGTATATTTTATGTTAATTTTTAGTTAGATGGAAAATTGACAAAAAGTATTGTCGGGGCAGCATAGGAAAATATTTCTTTAAAAACATTTGAATTCTACCCCCCCACCCCCCACAAAAAAAGTCGTTTATTTATAACAAAATGAGAGGGAAATAATATCTCCTCTCTTCTTTTAAAATGAAAACCGATTCAACTTTTCACTGAATTTTCGAACTACATCGTCAGAATAGTTTGGAGCGGTCTCCAAACACTCCGTGTCGGAAAACTAATAGATTAGCCACAAAATATTGTGCAAATGCGTTGTTTTGTGCCTTGTTTCAGGCTTGGATATTCTCCTAAAAAACGTTTGTATATCTGAACGCCAAAAATAGGGACAACAACTTTATACTAAAGTGGTGTTGCTCATCACCAAAACCCAAGGATAGTTTCTGGTGCTGTGAAACACCTAGTATGTTGTTCTTTACACTACTTGGTTTAAAGTAGCCACCATTAACCACCTTTTTTGTTATTTAGTAGCACTAAAATTTGTAATTGCAGTAAGATATGACACACATATGAATCAATAATCATATAAGTTATTTTTACACTACAATCTAAAGTAAAAATCAGTAATTTAGGTTGCATACATATACTCATTCTTAAAATAAAATTAGTTTATAAATCAAACATACGCGTAGCAAAGAGATTATTAAGACGAGTTCAAACTGGGCTAAGCAGAGCAGGAGTGGCATACATTATAAAATTATTTAATACAATTTACAGAGACTTGAAAATTAAAATATAAATTTCCTTATTACTCAACTAAAACCATTCATACATATTTTTAACGGCAAACTTTAGTTTCTGCAGATGAAAAGCAACATTGAAGAACGCCACAAATACTCGCCAACTCGTTATCGATTGTAAACAATTATCGACGAAATCAAAAAGCTATAACATCGGAGTTTTCGGAAGAGAAAATATTCAGCTTATGGTGAAAAGGCATGTGATCTTGTTACAAATGATTTGCATTTGCGATGTTAGGAGCTTTCATATATCCTTTAAATTGTATATGAAAGCTCGATTTGGTCTGTGATGCCAGAATTGGCATACACATATTTATTTTTGATCTTTTAAAATATCTTTCATTACTTAAGCTGATTTTTTATTAATAGAATTACATTTAAAATAAATCACAAACATAATCTTTTTAAACGAACATAAAATATTTATTTCTTCTCTTCTAGATTAATGTAACGGATACTTTCTTTTTATTTCATTACTAATGCAGACTTATATATTCACTGTCGCCTTTAATCGAAAACAAAAATCTATTTATAACTTTTTATTCTAATTTTCCAACGGCTAAAATGTTTCAGTTGTATGGTTATATTAATTCACATAAATTTGTTGGCGACTCGTGATCGCCAAGGTATTCTTTTAAACCCATATTGATTGCTGGTTGGCTTTGTTTTGGCTATGCTATATTTTAATAAATCGCCAATTTTGGATCTCCATCCCATGCTTCTCCTGTGTCCGATCGGAACAAATTACATGTACTTTTTAATTTGGCTTTTGACTAGGCAGGTCGTGGGGATTGTCTCCCATGGCCTGACCTATTTTAATATTACTATGCAAAACTGATTCAACTGAAATTTATGGATAATATTTAGTTTTGTATCTCGAGCTCTACAAATACTATATACTAAATAAAAGCCTTTTTTATTAATTCTGATCCAGTTCAAGTATTATTTTCATCTTCTTCTGTTTTCACCATCTTCTGTTTTCAACATCAATTCTTCAATTGCTCAAAAATACACAACTTCCAACCACCCCTGAGATTACGATCATCTCATCACCAACATAAATGGGCACTCTGAAATCCTCCTCCTATCTTCATAAAATTGGCACCCTTGGCTTTCTTTCTTCATAACATAAATTGGCACACTGAATATATCTTCATATGGTCTTAACTTGAAAAAAGCGTTCTTTCACAAGACTTTAAGGGTTGTTCAACATCAAATTCGGAGAGATATTATACCACAGTTTTACAGTGTAGTGTGAAAATAAATTCTTAATGATATTTATGCAGATCTTATTAATATTTATAGTGTATAATAGGTCAAACCAATATAACTATAAATAGACTAAATAAATTAATTACCACCTTTTTTATAATTATAAAACAGTTAATTGTTTTATGTTTAACAATTCGTTAATGAAAAAAAAAAAATGTTTTTAGTGGATGTAAATTTTGTGGCTCATCACATACGCAACAAAATGTTTTGCAAATGCGTTGTTTTGTGTCTTGCATCAAGTATGGGTATCTCCCTCTTGTATAAAAATAAATTAAATTTTTGTTGCTATAGATACCAATCCCATTAATATATCAGCTTGCAAACCTTTCATAAAATCCACTAAAGTTCAACTCTGGGGAGACGTCTTTCTTCAAAAGGGATTCTTGAACTTGTCTAGTATTCCTATCCTATTAGTTTCTTATTCGTGTTTTCAGTAATACCCCCTAGATAGTTAGTTTTTTCTACTTCCTTTTTTTTTAAAAAAAAAAAAATCTCTCCGGGACATTTCTCTGGAGGTTTATATTTCTTTCTCTGTACATCCCCAATTCAACTTATTCTCTTCTTTTTCTATATAAAATTACTTTTATTATTCCCTTATCTTCACGCTTTGTTTAAGACTTAACTTAAATAAGGATAACTTTTTTTTCTGTCAAGTTTGTTTATTACGTATGTATCGTATAGTCAAAAGTAATGTGCTATTGAGGAAGTGTTCTATAGTTATCTGTTTGATGTTTATAACAAAAGAAAATCGCCGGAAAAAATAGTAAAAAAAATAAATAAATGAAAATTAATACACTTGTTCAGTTTTTTTCTTTTATGGATACTGTATATTTTCCAAAGACATTTGTTCCAAATCGTATTTGTGATCAAAAATTTAACATAAGAAATATATTTAAAAATTTGTAGTGTACGATGTATTTTTCATTACATGTAAATAAAAAATTTGCTTAAATTAATCTTTTCCAAAAATTTTCAATATTTTTATGAAGCTTGATGCATTAGGCATATTTCAATACTTAATTGGTACACAAGATATTAAGTTTCTATTTTAAAAAAATTATAAAGTTCATTTTTAAGTTTTATTTCTTAGTTTTTAGTACGTAAATATGACTTTAGATTAAAATTTGAAGAATTAATATTTATAATTGTAGTATGTACATCGAGGTTAAAATTTTGCGTATAATTAACTGTTCTATTATTTAATTCGTGTTACAGCTCCGGTTAAAAAAAAGTCTTAACACATGGTAGTTGTATTGAACTTTCTCAATATATATATATGTGTAATGTTTTTATATGTTTATATCGTGTTTTTAAAACGCATTTTATTGATGCATTTGTTTAAAAAATTCCGATCTCCCATATTAGCAACTCATTTGTTATGATGATAAAATTTTTTAATATATTTTTCAAAATACATACCAAATACATACATAGTATATTTTTCAAAATACATACCAAATACATACATACAAAATACATAGTATATATTTTATTTCAATTTTTTAAATACTCACCATGAAGTGCTTTAATTTAGCTGTATACAATTCATTGTAGAAGCTGAAAATAATTTCTCTTCTCAGATTTTGGAAGTTCAAACATTTTACAATTCATAATTTATAACCTGTCTAAAGAAAGATACTGAATATTTAATTATGTTTTCTGTCACAGAGCAATATTGTAAGTTAAAACTAATTGTGATTTATTTTTAAAAAAAAGTAATAGGTAGCTTTATTTTTAATGATATATTTTTTATAATATATTTTTAATAATATATTTTAAATATTAAGTAATACAGTTGTTTCCGTTTAATGCCCTTCACTTAACGACAGCCTGTATTTAAGACGGTATATTGCAATTTCGGCTCCATTCATATTAGAAAAAATCTGCCTATATTTAAGGAATATTATGCCTTTGTTTACGGACAAAATTTTTAGTGTGTATTTTATTTATTTTTCTTAAATAAATTTTTTATCTCAACAAATTGATTTTCTGTGAGAAGAAACGGAAACAAGTTTTATTGTAATGGGGTTAATGAAAGGGAAGATGTTCTGGTTGCCAAAGTGGTTGATATCGACTACTGGAGGTCAATATAGTATAAGTTGGTGTCGATCCAATCTAGGTTGTTCGATTAGGGGTCGATGAATGAATAATAATGCTATTCGATCGCAAATGTATTGACAGTAACGCAATATATGTTTTGTCGTTTGTTATTAAAATAAAGTAATTTAAGTTTTTATAATTTATTTGAAAATATGGATAACCCAGAATGGATTATCGCGACACTTACACCTCACGTTGAAAATATCGACAGTCATTTGCAAAATTGACCTTTGAATTTGATATGTTTGAAAAATTGGAAGAAAAAGATAGTAAAGCAAGATCGCAATTAATAATTTCATATTAAATTAATAATCAATAAATTTAGATTTTTTTTAAAAATTTTATTTTGTTTTGCATTAATATAATTTGTGCATAAAATAAAATAAGCTCATTTTTTAAACACACTAACGATATAAGTTAACGATGTAACTATATATGTTACGATATAAGTTAAAAGTCCTAAGCCTGCCGAAGTGTGAAAGGATGAAAGGTTTCTAAATGTTATTTTTCCACAAATTCTGTTAATAAGAACGAACTTTCTTACAAAGTCATTAAACAGAGAGCCAACACAAACAGTATGAAAACCGATACATCTAAAATAATTTTTATTTTTAAGACTATTTTTCGAATGCTCTGACGTCGCATGAAATAACGGTATTTTGCGTATAATATGCTATTTATGTAACTTTTCCGTGTTTATAACAGTTTTCCAAGACTGTTGGGTCAATTTTTACCTTTCTTTAGCCAGCGCCATCTATGTTAATTCTGAAAATGGCGTAAAGCGTCAAAAAGAAAAAAGACAGTTTAATGAAATTAAAAAGCGTTTGTGATCTAATTTTCCTATATTTAAGAAGCAATTTTCAATATTTAAACTGCGTTATCTGGGCTCATTAAAATTTAATAAAATTGAGAATTATTTCTAGATTCTGATAATTTTCATCTAAGTGGAAAATTCTCGTCACATTGGTGATATTTTTTATAAGAAATAATTTTAAATTATTCATTAAGTTTTAAGAATGATAGCATAATTTACAAACTATTGTTCTAAAATAATTTATTACTAAAATTGTCTTATGTTATTAAAAATAATAGCTCAAAGTGATGAAAAGAATCATTGTTTTGATCAAATGACTAATTATACAATTGTTGAATTGTTTTTTAATTTTTGCTTACTCATTGTTGTTTTTGATTGAAGTACAATACACTTTAACAAGTTTGTGTCATAAATTGTTACACAGCTTATTTTGTGAGTAATATGGAATTTAAAAGTTAGAATCTAGTGGGAAAATTAATGTAATAATTTAAGCATTTTTTGAGCTCTGTTTTTCCTAACCTGTTGATTAATTAGTCATATGTCAATGCTATTTTAAAAGTTTAATTAAGTTACTGTAAATTGTTATTAGCTAACGCTGGTCACATATTTTCTGTATCGTTTTTCTGACGCATTTTTTAAAAATTTCACATGCTTTTCCTCTTTTTCTTCCTTTTTACTATCTCGTGTTTGGTAAATGTTTTTAAGTAATTGTGTTCAAGTATTGTTCAAAATTTTTTGAGTTTTCAAAAGAAAAAAAAACTTTAAAATATTTCTTCTACTTTTATTTTTAAGATCTTCTACTTCTAGTGAATCTTCTAACAATAGTCCTCAATAATTACCAGCTACCAACTTATTCAAAAGAAATGTATTATGAACTTAATCAAGCTTTGAAATCTTATAATTATGAGTTAAAGTTGGAGATAATTGACATTTTTCCTGATATTGGCAGCCTTTAATTTTATAAGTGAATAGAAAATGGCCTTCCTTGTTTATAATTTTTTGTGTAAAAATTTTAATCTTGTTAATTTTTACAGTCAAAGAAGCTCATGGAAAAATTCAAGCAGAATGACTCAATAACTAGTTCAACAATGGAATTGTGCAATCAGTCAATATCTTCTACTTCTAGTGAATCTTCTAACAATAGTCTTCAACAACCAGCTACCAATTCTAGTAGATTAAAGCAAAATAATTTCCCACTAGATTCTTGGTCCTCATTAGGAGCTTGCAGTAGTAGTGAAGAAAATATATCTCCTGCTGATGTAAACTCTTGCAAACAAATCAAAGACAAACCATTAATGCAGAAAAATTTAGATGTAGTTCAAGAAAATGTCTTAGGAGATGACCATAGAGACAATACACGATCTCCAAATGAATGCACAAGTAAAGTTTCCAGTTGTGATAATGCTACTAATGTAAATGTGAGAGTTTCTTCTGAAACAAAGTCATATGGTTTTAAACCATTTAAAGTGAGTAATTTATAATTAGTTTATTTTACAAAGCTTTTTTGTTAATTATGCTTGTACCTGATATTTTGTAAAACTTTTTTTTAGGATTTTAATCTTTTAATTTTTTAAAAATTCAAATTGTGTATTATATGATTAGTTTAGGCTGGCAAAAACTGTTTTTACTAAAATGAGGTTTTAGGGTGTGCAAAGAATGAATAAATGTGTGGTAATTGTACAAAGAATCGATTTAAAGTTTCATATACAGTCTAGTTGTTACCCGCAGAGATCTTCCTCATATTATAATATTTTAACGTATATTTTCTTGCTTGTGGCTCTCAATGTTCTGCCTCCTATAGTACAGCGGGATTATCACCGATTCTTATTTTTATACTGTCATTCATTACTAGCATAACACTACCATCAGTTACATAGCACCTCTTACTACTCATGTGTTTTATGAGATAGTTTTTGAAGTCGTGACCAAACAGATGCTCATTTAGTTTGAGAAACATGTGAGCAAGGTGTCTATTTATAGCGATTATTTTTTTTTTGTATCTTGTATTATACCATACTTTATGCTGAGGAATTACTGAAAGTAATGAATTAGTACTTTAGCTCAAGCTGGCTCAGTCCCTATGTTTGCTGTAGTTGTTTCTTTGTTTATTTTTTTGGTGTGAAAATTTTTTGTTGTTGATTATTTTGCTTTTTTTTAAGACTATCTTGCTTTTAGTTTTTACCTGGCATATATATTAGGTATTTTTTTATTCAGTCTGAAACAAAATAAATTCTATCATCTCAAGCTCATATTATAAGCGTTTAAACTCAGTGATCTAAAACTTAAACATATGCTCATTTCTGCTTGATATCCTTTTTGCGACCACAGCTGATGTCATTCTAAACATAAGGATGTGAATGGATATTCTAGATAAACATAGTTTTCATATTTTAAGATAACATGTTAATTTCTTCAAAATATTTAGAAATATAAATATTTCCTATTTTTAAACTACTTATTGCACTGTAGACACGATTGTGAAATCATTCAAAACAATCCTTGCTATTTGCTGATATTCTTAACTTAGGCAACTTTTAATTTGCTTTTTATATCTCAGTACTTGTACATGTGACGGTAAACAATATTTTGTTTGCTAGTAATTCAAGCTTTGTAGATAAACATATTTCTTAAAAATCCATTTTAATGCTGAATGATCATCATTAGCTTTTTTTAAATCTATATACTTTTTATATATTTTTTCCAGAAATATACATTGGAGAACAGTACTCAAACTCCAACTGCACCTCCACGAAGTGATACTTTGAACTCATTAGTAGATCGATTTAGTAAAAGATCAAATCAATCATTGCCAGATTGTTCTGTTCCATCATCATCATCAGAAACAGGTGAATGCTCAGGAGCTTCAGGTGGTAGTCAAAATACAAAAGATAATGAAGAAGTTGCAGCTAGTAGCTCCAACACTTCTCCTCCAACTCCTCCTGAGAGGTAATATATCAAACATTTTTATTTGAATTCTTTTTGATTTTTCTCATATTTTATTAATTCTTTAACTGTTGACTTGTAACTCATATTGAGGTTAAACCTAGTTGTTTCCAATCAAAATGAATTGGTTTTTCTCTATGAGAGAAACATTGTAGAAAAACATCTCAGAAACATTTGTACGTTTTCCCCATACATGCTTTTTGATTTAGAGAAAACAATTATTGAATTCTTAATTAATCTGTCTATTCTAATTATTCTTTTCTAACAGTGAATAATTCTGTCTTAAAGAATATGCAAGGAATGTATGTAAAAACTATGATTCATGCCAGAACATAAAATATTATTTTTGACTTATTACACATATTACCACAAATATGCTGTTTATCTTGAAATTGTGGTACCTTAACTTTTACAACCTCCCTGGCTCACAGCAGCCTTTTTGGTAAATACTTTTCTTCTTTATTGAAAGGTCTAAAGAATTGTAATGCATTTATGAAAAAAGTGTTCATTTTCTCTATTTTAAGAAGTTTATATAAAGTTTTGAATGGCAATACACATAAAGTTTTAAGTTAATGTTAGTATTGACATTAATTTTTGGGTGAATAAAAAAAACACATTGTGTAAATTTATTTTGAGGAATTTTTTCAAAATTAAGAAAAAAAAGTATATGGGTACATAACTAATATCTTTATTTTATTTAAAATTGTATCCTTTTTTTACAATAGGTACAAACGCATTCTCCAAGGAAAAAAAAATCTGAGAATTATAGTTGTCAAAATTTTTTTAAGTATGCAATGTCGACTAGCTGTTTATTTTATATAAATAATAGAATTTTATTGAAGTATTTTTTAATATTTCAGTTTATTACTTATTCTTATAACCCTAGAAATATAATGACAAAAAATTTGCATGTTTAAATGCTTTTTAAATCTAGTTCTCCCAGAGACTAAAACAAAATGATTATCATTAGGCTTTCAATATGACTGCATTGCATTAAAGTTATAAACTCATAAGATTAATTATGATTTTGATGAACAGAAGCCCCCACTTTTTAAAAACTAATTAATTCCTTTACTTTGCATTTGATCTGTTACCTACAAACATGGTTTAAAAATTAGTCTGAATACAGCAACTAAACAGCAATAGTTTTTTTTTAGATTGCGAATTATAAATGCTAATTAAATTATTTTTTTTAAAGTGATTGATATTTTTTGCATCTTTTTCTCAGACAAATCATAAGATATCTGAATCTTCATGTGTCATAATTTTATACTTTTAGTATATATAATAATAAATATATGAAGTAAAGATGTTAAGTTGACCTTTACAATCACTTGGGCATTTGGATTGTTTGTTTTTTTTAAATTTATTTTTTAACTCAGGGCCTAAGCAAGTGCAGTTGTTATTGATATTATGAAATTAAAAAAATAAAAAAAGATTTTAATGAACCTAAGAGTCATATCATAACCCTATCATAACCTGAAATGAAGGTTATGATAGGGTTAAAAGGAAAGAATGCAATATGGAGATAAAAACCATTTCTATTGTTCAAGAAAAAACATTAATTTTTACTTTTATGTTAACAGTGTACACCATAAAATTATTAAATCAGTTTAATTCTATACTGTAATGAAATGGTTTAAATGCTTTATAAAAATATTTAGCAGCCACACATGCCACCCAATTACCAGAATTTGGATGAGTTGCAAGTACTTGGTTTTAATTTGAGTTTGAGGGAGGGCAGCAAGGTATTTCAGAATGCATCTCTCAAATCCTTTATAGGATTCAAAGAAGACAAGGTTTAATATTTTTAGTTTGAAGAAAAAGGAGGCTAGCTGTGGCCTAGTTTTGTCATCTGTATGAAAGAGCATCTCTATCGTATTCGAATCTTTTCTATTCTGGCTGCCTTCTCTGTAATTTGGCAAATCTAATGAACGGACACCACTTTCATCGATGTGCATCACTTTGCAGCCACTCTGAGTCAGATTCTTTAAGGCATGCTAGAAAAATTTTGTCAATGACTTTGGTCACTTGTTTTAATGGTATTTTTCTTCTGCACTTATTATTGTTTTTGTATTTCTTTTTCTATTTGTTCCTGCCTTGATATTGGAAAAGAAAATTTGAAGAAAAAGATATTTTAAGTATGGAGAATATAGGACTTGAAGTTTCTTGATCCAGGATTGAGTGATGATGAGGCACCTCAAAATTACCAAATGATAAACTCAAAAACTTCCCTTCACTTGTATACAAAAAATAATATATTCCTATAACTTATCTTAGATAATAATATCTCACTTTTGGAATATGATTTGAAGGAAATCACTTTTCAGTCTAAATCTGAACTCATCACTTAATCTGACAATGACCCACAATGATTGTAACCATTTTTGTTCAGATTTGAGTCGATAAAAACTGTGAATCAATCAGCATAAAGACTTAATATGTCTTGTAAATAATTGTTGGTCTTTGGTAAAATTAACATAGTTTTTCACCTTAATAATTTAATATAGGTGTTTTTGTATCTTATGTATTAACTTGCAGTGATGATTATGATTGAATTTATAGTTTAATGACATATAAGATAGAAGGTTGAAAAATTTAACTTTGATTTAAGTTTGCTTATAAAGATTAAAAATATCAATGAGGATATGAAAATTCAAATTGTGATTTAAGTTTACTTATAAAGATTAAAAATATCATGGGGATAATGGTAGGCTTTTAACCAATATTTACTAAAAGAAAAGCAAAAATAAAGTCTTAAGTATTATGATACATTTTAGTCGTAGTATGTCACAAAATTATTTTGTTCTTGTATATGCAATTCATTTAATACCATTTTTTCCCTCTTTTTTTTATATGAAGATATGACTCTTTGTATGTTGCAATCAGTGAGGAGAAAAAATTACGAGGTGCTCCCTGGTTTCAAGCTGGGATTCCAAGGTATTATTTTGATTACTATTTATTTAATAATTGATATTATATTACTATAAATGATTTAGGAAATATTAGATTTGATACTAACTCCTGAAAAATTGTATCTTAGTATTATTAAAGAGTATCTACTTGGTATTAATGTGTTCTATAGTATTCGAAACTAAGGTGTTTATGGTGCTATTCCTTGATATTCTGTAGTGGCAACATCTAGTGATGAATTTACCTTATTGTATAAATATATTTGATCTAAATTCAGATTGGCATATCTCCATAACTGGTCCAGATTTCTGTCTCATATTTTATACAAGTGTAGTATTTGATTGATGAGCGCTAATGTACTGTATGATGGAGTTGTTTTTAAAAAATGTATTTTTTCAGAAGTTGTTTTAATTTTTGCTTATTTTAAAGCCTCATATCTTTTTCTTAAATGTTTTTTTAAACAAGCGTTAGAAAAAGCTAATTTTAATTTGTATTTTCATGCGGATGTTCATTTATGTGTTAAACCTCTTCGTACATAAAAATTAAAATATATGAATAAAAAAATTAAAATTTTCTAAAAAATTTATGATTTTATAAATTAAAACTAGCTCACTTGCTCAAAGGAATATATTTTTTCCTAATAGGAGCTATGAAGTTGAAAAACAGCAATTAAATGCTTCAAAAGTAGTAAAAGCTGTGTTGTGAATTCGATTAAAATTGTAATGGTTCCAAAATCAGTTAAATTTTCCATTATAGGAGAGTATGTATTAGGTATGTCAGGTTTAGTATGTATTATTTATATATATACATACATTTGTGTTTAGGTATGTATATATGTGTATATGTATATAATTTCCATCCAGGTAAGTAATCATAGTGCAAAAAGATTAAAAGAATTTAGCAATCATTTTTCGCAGACCATTTGTGGTTACTGGACTAGATTTTATGGACTTTAATGTCCAAAACATTCTAATAACGGTAAGTGCACACTCATTGTTTTTATAAAGAAGCTTCAAGAGCAGAGCGTGGCCCTTCATAGTCAGAGTCATGATGAAGCTTTCAGGTAAGGAGCTGGTGCTCTGCATTTTTATGGCTGAATAATTTGTATATCTCCAGAAAATTTGAATCCTGACAGCACCATCTATCGGCAGATTTTGGAACTATGTTTTCTTTCGCCAAACAAATTTCCATTACCTCATGATTGTTCTGCTAAAATATCAGGTCATTCTAATGAGTTAAAATTATCGATTTTTGAGTTAAAATTATCGATATTTGACTTTAATTATAATCAACCTGTACTTTCTTTTTTTTTTAAAAATGTGCCCACTTTTTCACAAATACCATGTGGTTTTTCTCTTTCCAGTAGTGGTCTTCATTTTCCAGACATTTCTTCATTCAGAATCTACTGCATAACTAATCATTACATCATAATCATTCAGATGAAGATGTTATTAAAATATTAATTATTTATTAAGATTAATAGCTTATCAGTTTCAAAAAGACATATTTTACGGTGCATTCATTTTATAAACAAAGATTAGATATCTAACAAGTTGAAGATGATTTATACGTAAAGTGATACTTTAATAAGGCATTCATCACAATTTTCCCCTTCTTGTGTGCCAGGGTGAATGTTGAGTAAGCTGGGACCGTGTTTTAATATTGCACATGTAGTTCAATGACTTGACATAGAATTTAAGTTACTGTCAAATTGTGTTGATTGTGGAGTAAACTCTGGCTTAATTAGTTAATCTAGTGGTGCAATTCTGTGTGATAGATGGGAAATAACAGATTTTTTTCTGATGAACAGAGCTGTACTACTGCTGTCTGCATAGGAATGTTGCAAGTTCTAATTGTACAGGGTCACTAATTGTGAGGTTGAAAACGAGAAAACTCCTTATGTCTTAAAGAAATGGAGGAGTTCGACTACTGTTTACCCGGTCATGAGATTGACTGTGTGCCCTCTTATCTAAAATATACACAGTCCAGTCACATTAATGTGACCACTACCTACTTTCGATGTCAACGGGAAATAACGAATCACAGAAGGCCGGTGGCAGCACATTACAGTGGAGTGTATATAAAGGATGTCCTAGGGCATCGAAAGCATTTCAATCGTTGGCGTAATGCAGAAACATAGCAATTTATCCAACGTCCAAAAGGGCATGATTATTGCTTTCAGGCCAAGGGTGGAAGCATTTCGGAAATGACTAATTTCGTGAACTGTTCGCGTGCCACCGTGGTAAAAGTATACTGTGCATGGCAAAATGGCACTATCCAAATTCGGCGTCGTGGCACATGTGGTGCACCACGGGTTATAGATGTCAGAGACGAACGAAGGCTACGGAGATGCGTTTGGGCGAATAGACGTGCAACTGACCGCCCAGATGAACCAATGGGCTACCAAGAGTGTAACCTCAACTACAGTTCAACGAATGTCACGCAGCGGCCCGCTCTACCGAAGGTGGTTATTCTGGCTTTTGACAGGTGGTCACATTAATGTGACTTGACTGTGTATATCCCGTTTTATAGAGCATTCACCACTCTCTCACAAGCATATCAAAAGTTTAATGCTATATAAACCAATTCAAACATATGATTTTATAATCTTTCTTTTTAAAAGTTAATTTTTTCCTTATAAATCATTTTGAGTCATGTGTGTATTTAAGCTATTATTAGTTAATTATAAAAAGCAAATCAAACGGGACTGTTAATGTGATAAGTACATCCATTACTTGCTTAATAGTTAAATATTATTTGAAATGATAATAATAGTCTAAAGTAACAATTTAATAGTAAATTAAGAATTTCTTTTCTACAGTACAGAACCCATTATCCGGAAATCAGAAAACCGGAAAATCAAAAAACCGGAACGAAATTCGATAAGTTTTCCCGTAATTTTTTTTAAAATGTTTTTTTCCTCATAAGATTTCAGGATTTTTCTTTCTTTTTTGAAAGATGTTTACCTTACCATCATTTGGGAAATAATCATTAGCGTATTACTTCATCGTTTTTTCTTCGTTTTAAGATTATTTCCAAATATTTTTCTTTTTAGTTGAGTTATACAATAAAAAAAACGGCTTTTTGTAGTGATTCAGAAAACCGGAAAAATCAGTTATCCGGAATAGCGTTGGTCCCGATCGTTTCGGATAATCGGTTCCCTACTGCTATAAAATCCTTGTTTTTTAACTTAATACTTACCAATCAAGTGCATATGGATGTGTTGAATAGTTTCATGAAAGATTTCAAAACCTTTTTAGAAATTTTGGCTGAAAAATAATCCTACTGTCTATATCAGCCCTCTTCCATTAATATTCACACATAAACCTCTAAATCTTAACCTTTTAAAAATTTACACCAGACTAAAAATTAACTTGACTAAAAATTAACTGAATATTAATATAACATAAAATCTTTTGGTTTTATAGACAATTATTCAGTTCAATGCAAAGGGAGTCACTTATGCAATGAGTAGCACAGGGAAAATTAATTAAAGAGAATGACAGAGAAGTGAAAAGGGGAATCAAAGAATTTACATGACCTTAATGAAATATGATGAAAGGAATGTAAAATAATAGTGATATGTCAGCCAGAGTAAAATAAGGAATGCCATTAATGTCATTGAGAACCTATGTTTTCTTTGATTTGATGTTTCCAGTTTGTCCTTTTTATTGAATTGACATATTTATTTCAGTTGTGGGTTTTCTTCAGCTTTTTTTTAGCGCTGAAAATAATTTTTGATAATAGCATTGAAACAAATGATAGGATACTCTTTGGAGCATTATCTGTTTCAATACTGTTATCAAGTATCCTCATTCTGGATTTCATTGACTTTTAAATAATTGAATACTGAACAATTGAATAAATTAACTGTGTAGGAAAATAATATAACTGAAATACTAATGTAATCTGTTTTTTTCTCTCAGGGAAATTGCTCTGGAAATACTCAATCAAGAACCGGTTGGTTCATTTATGGTTCGGGAAAGTACTAGCAAGCCTGGGTGCTTTGCTTTATCTTTACGTGTGCCAAGAGAGTACCACCGATCAGGAATAGCACATTATCTCATCTTGCGCACTCATCGAGGCTATAAAATTAAAGTAAGCTTATTTTATAACGCACGCTTGATTTATTGCTTACACACTTGATTTATTGCATTGCATTTAAGACAAAAAAAATTTGATTTTCAAAATACCCAAGTTGTTTGTAGTCCGTGAACTACTACCGTGTTCTACTTGTTTATATAGTGTGCTGTGAAAAACTTACTTTAAGCGATGGATTTTATTATCAAAATATTATCTCTATGGTAATAGTTAAAGATTCATCATATTGTAACATAAAATTTAAATGCAATTTATTACATAGTTAAAAAAATCCTATTTCGAACTTTTCTGTAGCCAAAATCAGTCATAGAATTTTGGGGTTGGCTTAATAAAGAAGTGGAATTTTGTTTGGCAAAAATAATTAATTTTTAATTTGTGTTGCGAGAGAGATTTGTGTTGTGTTGTAAAACATGTTTTGTGCTTTGAGTGCGTTTGAAGGGTCTGGAAAATTGACACTACAAAAATTGTACCTGATGAAAAATCTTTTTTAAAGACACCATTAACATTGCTTACATACTCTTTGCTCAATTGTGGAATATGCTGGCTTGCAATTTAATATGGTTTAAGAATAAATAATTATTAATTATTTTATGCATGGAATTATCTTGACGTAAACAAATTTTATAACTTTTGCAATTCACTTGAATATTTCTCGACATATAAAGAAATACACAATAAATGTCTGAAGAGGCTCAAAGTTTCAAGTGTGTTAATGCTTAAACAATTGGACTCATATATTTCAGGGAAATCATTTGTCTTAAAAATAGTGTGTGACATAATGTTTAGTGTATGTTAGGTGTCATGAGGAGAAAAAGCAGATCCATTATAGGTTCATTGGTTTTTATACAACTGTATTGATAACAGTCAGAGATACTCCAATTAAAGTTCAGTGCTAGACAGTACATTTGACATACATTTTGAAATAATGGTCATAGTTATTATAAGAGACATTAAAATTATTGCATTTTAGGTTAGATTCAAATTGATAGTACAAAATGTATAAATTAATAAATAAGTTTCTTCTCAAACTTTTTTAGGGCTTCACTAAAGATTTTACAACTTTGTCTGCTTTAATAACTCATCATTCTGTGATGCCAGAGTTGTTACCTTGTCCACTTTCTCTGTCTCGATATAACCCTTCATTCAGAAACCATGATTCAGAAGATATGGTTGATATAGATGATTCTGACTACAATTTGTTGTCTGATTTTTGAAAAATTTTGTCTGATTTAAATGTCTAATACTTATAAGTTTCCCAGATGTAAAACTTGCCTACTTCCTTTACGGAAAATATGTGATAACAAAATGTATTTTAAAATGTGCTAGCCAAGGTTTTTCTTTTAAAAAATTGTAATATTACACTGCTAAAAAATTGAAACAATAATATATTCTGGCTATATAGCTGACATAATGAAATATTTACTTTTTCTTTTCCTTTAATAAACAAGTTTAAAATAGCAAGTTTTGCAACTGGGTCACTCGTATGTATGTTTTTTACAAATCATTTGAAAGCTTTTAGTTAAAAAGAAATGAAGTTAAACAATTCTGTAACTAAGTTTTTTTAAGCAAAATATCTAAAAAAATTTTAGTGTGAGAGAATAATTAAGTATACACAGTCCAGTCACATTGATGTGACTACCTGTCAAAAGGTAGTTTAACTACCTTTCGCAGTTCAGTCTGCTGCAAAATGCACAGGAAGAAAGTGAGTTAGGTTATTGAAGGTGTTCACTGAGTTGTTGAGCCAGGCTGACTCCAGTATAGGCAAACTATACATTACATGGTTGAGGATACAAGGCGCAAACCCAATTGAAGTGGTCCCACAGCTTCTAGATTGAGTTTGAGTTTCAAGGAGTTTGGTGACTAGAGGAGTATAGTTAATAACTCATCTTGGTGCTCTTTGAACTGCACACATATACTTCCAGCTGTATGGCAAATCATTTTATCCTGCTGGTAGATACCATCATCCTGAGGAAAATTAATATAGTGGACATGACCCACAAAGACAGATGCATATTTGTGCTAACCCATCATACCTTCCGTAATGATGAGTGCACCCAAAGAATAGCACAATAACATTTTCCAGACTATAATGCTCCCTCTACCAGCTTGGAACCTTCCGGCAATTGTTGAAATGTGTCAGCTTTCAGACGTTTCACTCCATACATGCAAACTTCCATCTATCTGATGGCCCATAAGAGGTGATTCATCAAAAAAAAAAGATGGTTCCCTTTGGTTCATCTGGATAGTAAGTAGCTTAAGGGTTACACGTCTATGGCCCATGGTGCACCATATTTGTCGCATTGCTGATTTTGGATTGTGCCATTTCACCATGCAAGGTATACCTTTACCATAGCAGCACATGAACCTTTTAAAAAATTAGATGTTTTGGAAATGTTCCCCTTCTTCAGAAAGCCTATTCATGCCCTTTTGGACATTGGATAAATTGTTCGGTTTCTGTCAACCATTACAATGCTTTCCGATTCCCTCGGACACCCTTTATGCTTCACTGCAATGTTCTGCTACCTGTGTGATTAGTAATTCCACTTTAATGTGACCCTATTTAGGTGATGGTCACATTAATGTGACTTGACTGTGTTATTTGTTTAAAAGATTTGCTTTGAATTAGAATATTAATTTATCAATGGATAAATGTTATGTGTGATAAGATGTATGTAGTTAAAAAGTTTTTACATCTACATAAATTTTGTTTTTGTTTTAAGTTGCCAAATTATTTTATAGTTATAAGAACAAAGTATTGCTCTTAATTTAATAACCCACCTTGAAACTCTACGATGTTCAATGGAGAATTTTGTATGCTCATTATGGTAGTGTCTTTGTCAGTAAAAATTAGTTAACGTTACATTTTATATAAGGTTCCTTGATTGAAAAATCTTTCCTATTATTTTGGGAACTGTTTCAGTGATCAAAGAATATAACTTTGATGTTGTCTTAAGAGCTTGATGTATTTAATTATACTACTTAATATTAATTAAATTTTTTAAGTTGTTTTTTTAACATGTGACAAATCCATGCAATTTAATATTGCTACTTAATATGTCAAAGTGATTCACTGATAAATACTGTGTTTAATGGTGTTATAAGAAGCAGATTCTTACATTTCTATATCCAGAGATTTCTTACATTTTAAATTATTTTGCTGATAATTGTGTTATATTAATATTTACAATTATTTAAAATGAAAATTATGTAATTAATTATTCAGGTAAAATTTGGCAATTCATTCCTTCTCTAATTTTCATTTCTTTTTAAAATGATTTATTTTATTGGTTAGATTTTTAAAAAAAATATCAGCATGAAAGAAGTTCTTATTCAAAAATAAGTTTACAACATGTTAAACTTATTCTAAGTCTGAACAATAATGTTAATCCAAATTAAAAATTTACATTTAATTTTCGATTTAAGTCTGTTTTTCTATCAAAGCCCATGTAAAAATGCGCAACACTGTAATTTTTCTTAAAATCCTCTGAATCGATTTTCAAAAATATTTTGTTATTAGAATTCTCAACTCTTCTTAAATGAAAAAAGTTGATTTTAAATGTATATATATAAAAAAAAAAATGTATATCAAAAATTTCTAATAAAATCAATTTGTTCAAAATATGCAATTTAATAAAATGAACAAAATATAAAAAATTTGAAAAACTATTCAGTAGTTTCTTTGGAATAAAGTAGGCTATTTTTCGATCTACATTAAAAACCTATGAGGATGTAATTCTCTTTAAATACATACTATCTTTTAAAAGTGTCTTAAATGTCTTTGAAATTCAAAGGTAAAATTTTTAATTGCTCTTCTTTTAATTTGTTCTAATTCTTGGTAAATCTTATTTAATTCTTGGTAAATCTTATTTAATTCTTGGTAAATCTTTAAAAGCAAAATAATCTTAAATTTAAAACATTTTAGTTGGATGTTATTTTATAAAGAGTTATGTTTTGTTATAAAATAGAATTTAACAGTTTGATTGATAACTTTAAAGCATGAATTTTTTTTTTTAAATAAATAAAGAAATCAACTGAAAAATGGGTGAATTTAATGAAAAAAATGCCAAAAAAATGTTTTTTTTTCTTCAAATTTTCAAAAATACATTGATGTATTTTTGCATTATCAGGAACAATCACTCCTTCATTTCTATTTATAAATCTATTGTGTACAAGAATATAGTATTTCAAACTTAAATTTTATATAAATAATCGTAATTCATAAAAACTGCATAAATGAAATTGTACTCAGAGAGTATACCAACTATAAAAATTGCTACAGATAAACTAATAAAGTGTCAAAGATACTAGTTTTGTTTGGAAATGATAAGTAAAATAATTTTAGTAAAATTTAAAGTGAAAAAAAAATGCAGATAAAGGTTTCTAAATAAAGGGGTTTTAAGCATATTATGCAAATTTACATTGTTATACATTTAAGGGTTAAAATGTATTCATGAAGAATTAGCTGACTTTATTTTAATATATCAATGTTGTTCTAACATTTTCAGACTTTTTTTTTGTTGAAAAATGTGTCTTTTTGGTTCACTAAAATTTTAGGGTGCAATTTAAATATTTATTACATTAACATAATTTTGACTGATTATAATTATTTTTCTTATATTATTTATGTAACAAAAATCCAAGTGTTAGTGAAATTATTTGAGTTTTTTTTAAAAAATCTGCTTAAAATAAACATTAATGCTGAAATTCTTGTTGCAGATTTGTGATTTGAGTCCATTCACGAAATGGTATTATTATGTTAAATAAGTCTGGGTCCTTTATCATAGTCCAGAGCTTAACTAGAGGATTTGTTATGCAGTAAATATTTTAAGAAATTATTTTTTTAATCATTTTAAATTTTATACCTTACCAATTTAAAAACACTGTTCTTCACCACATTTTATCATTTTCAAAGTAAAGAGTCAACAATTTTAGTTCAATTACTTTAAGAGGGGGAGGGTTAGTTTTTGGCTAACAAAAATATTTAAGTTGCAAGTAATGTACTAAATAATGTTCTGATCAGTAAAGACAGAAAGAACAATGTTCATTTTTATAATATATGTTTATAAAAATGTATGCTGCAAGTTTATTTTTTTTTTTGTACATACATTTAGGTTAATTTTTTACTCAATGATTATTATTAATGCAAGTTTCGAATTGATTTATTAATTAATTTTGCGGAAATATTCAGCTCATTAAAATTAATCAAAATCTGTGATATTAGTGTAAATGAAACACTTCATGACTTATATTTTTTATAATATGTACAATCATATCAATTATTTTTTTCAAAATAGTTAGCTCAATGGTTTTCATTATTATACGTCAGTAGGTAATTGTTTTTGGCTATTTGATTTAACTATTAATTAAATCTTATCTCTAATCTTTGTTTAAAACCCCATATCAAGTATCCATAAATATTTTTTCACCTTGCAACCAGATTTTCGTTTTATGTAATCAAAGAGGCTTTATCTAAGAATTCATAGTCTGTTACTAGATAACAGAAAAATCTTTGAACATTTTCTTTTCTTTAGAACTCCTACTAAGAATCTGTGATTTATTAAAACAGAGACTATTTAATTGATCTGAATGTTCTGTGAATATAACTGTTCTTGTTATGTTTTTGTGACATGGTATGTGTACTACTTATAATATTTATTATTGTATATCAAAAGTCAATGTAAATGTTTACATGTCTCTATTGGCAAAGTGATTTTGTGTGCTGTAAGCTGTTATTCAGTGTGATGCTGCAAACTGTTTCAAGATTTTTTTTACCTTTAGTCATTTTTAACTAGTCAACATGAAATTCAGCTGTTTAGTTCATAAATTTTATTCTGAATTTTGACTTAATATTAATTTTTTATTGCGTCTAAAATAGTTACGTTAATATAATTTAGATAGATGATTATTGAAATTGATTTTGACTTGCAGCTCAGACTATTTGAAGAAAGTTTTCTTTTTCTGTAGAGTGTATATAGTGTTTGCAGATGTTATTGCTTGTGATTATGTTATTGTTTTATTGTATTAAAATACTAAATATTAATTCCTGAAAAATAGGAGACAAAATTTTTCTTCTTATATTGAAACATTTAAGAGCTGTATTAATGAACAACTCTGTTGTTTTTGTGATATGAATTTTAATAAATGGTACATAAAACTTTTATTTGAGCTTTCACTTATTTCAGACAAACACTCAAAATATTTTCTAATTCCAACAAAAATATTAACTTCTAATATCTTATATTGAACTTGAAACTAATATAAAATATTAGTTTCAAGTTCATTATGAGAGGAGAATACAAAATGTATTATGTTTAATTTAAAATTTTAGTAATTTCTAAAAATCTTATAAAATTGCCTGACATCTTCTCGATTGTGCCTGTTGAGTAAATCAGATAAATATTAAATATTTAAAGAACTGAAGAAGCCAAAACATAGTCTCTTACAACATTCTAAAAAAAGTGAGACATTTTGTGTTGAAAAAACTGCTATAGTCAGCTTTATGTGCAGATCATAATGCAGAACATAGTGTTTTCTGAGAGGTCATTAAATAATAGGTTTTAAAAAGGTTTTCAATAGGAAAATATTTTTAAAGCTGATATTTCTTTTTCATTCTAAATATTATTTATAAAAAAGATTAATGTTTTGGAATAATTTTTAAATTAAAATCAAATCATTTATTTTAAAAAAATCACTAAATATTAAGGAGTTTTATTATAGAAAATTTTGTTTAAAATTATATTTTTATGATGATTTCTTTTTAATTTTATTCTTTAATTTTTTAAATCTTCTCTGCTATCAGTGATGTTTTTGTAAGCTCTAATCTTTATTTCATTTTGAATGATTAGTCAATAAATTATTGGCATACAAATTTTTGCGCTTCTGTACAGTTCTCCAAATATTAAGGTACAACACTATTCTAAGGAATGCTTTCAACAAATCATTAATAAATTTAGAAAATTTAGTTATGAAGGATAATGTATATATGAACATTCAATTTTTCTGACACATTTAAACAACACTCATTTGAATGCGCCACTCATTTTCTGATAATAAAAATTTGTCTCTAGGAAAAATGGAAACAACTTTTTTTAAAAATTTTTTAAGGGATAAGTTATTAAATCAATGTAAACATATCAGTTTTTAAAATGTAATTGATAGTATCAAAAAGTCATTTACCTGATTCTTTAAGAGGAAGATCATTGGTTGAGTGAAATAATATTGTTGTGGCTGTAAGAATTAAGGATATTGCACCCAGAAGATATCTTCCCGAAAGATTGTATGCAAAGGAAACTGATTTGGTATGACTCTTTAAACGAAATTTAAAGAAGTGATCAAAAGAATTTAGTTAATTCAGTCTCCGCCAAGTCAAGTGACAAATTTGATTATGAATGGCAGTAAGTATATATATACACATTATGAATGAGACTTGATTCACTCTTAAAGTTACTGCCTTTCATCTTGTTCTGACCTGGAGAATGCAAAGAACTATTACAATGAATTCAAGATAGCTGTAAAGCATAGTTCAGTTAAAGTGAAATGATAAATAAAAAATTACAGTGACACATTTTTATGAATGTTTTATGTCCTCTTACATGGTTATATCCACTTAAACAAGTGGGGAAAAAATGAATACTCACGTATATGACACAATATTTTCATTTGTTTACGAGATATGCAAAATGAATACCACTTAAACAAGTAAAAACATTGTGTATACTCACTCGCAAATCATATTAGACTTTCAATACGCAAGTAAAAATGCTTCAATGAATATAATTATGAATAAATTAATTGATGGGATTGTATTTCCTCGGGATCCCAACTTTTAAGAGTACCTCAAATTGTAGTTGACTATTTATTTTTAAGACTTAATTACATTGCTTGAAAAAATTTAATAGCTTCAGATTTATTTAGAAAAAATATTACTGTAAGCAATTAAAAAAAATTAAAAACTATGCGACTAAAACTATAACTTTATATTTAAGCCAAATGCATCTTCAAAAAGGCCTCCAAATAGACTTGTATCCAGGGTCTAAAAAACTTAAATTCTTTGACTGGTGATAATTTGATTGTTATAGACTTACTTTTAGTAAATTCAAATTTTATTCGTAGACATTGAAAACTTAAAAATTTTTTGTGCATTATCTCATTATTACATGACTTATCACTGAAATTTTGGCTAGAGAATAGCAACAAATACTACTAATAAAATAAAATAATAAACTGCAATAGCAAAAACTACTAATAAAATAAGTTTCTTATTTCAAACTTCTAAAATATAATGGTTATTATTCAGTGACATAGCATTTTTTTACTTTCAGATGTAAAAACCTTGAAAATTTAAATTTTAATCATGTGTGTATCATCTCATGTTTATTTTTTTAAATACTTGTACACCAGTTATAAAATTCAATTTTATGCTTTTAATCCGTTTTATGCTGTGTGTATTAGCATTGCAATTCATTGCGGTTGTGCTAAGCAATATCACCCATTGATCATGACACAAAAAAAGCTTACATTGCATATATTTTCCTTAAGTTTAGCCTGAAATAATTAAATCAAATATTTTAACAAAATTTTAGCCTTCTTAAGTCTTTTTTTTTTATTGATTTCTTATTTCTTCAATTGTAAGTTCTTAAAAAATGTATCCAATTTTGTACACATTCAAAATGATATAGAACAAAACATTCATTTTATCACCTAATGACAATCTATGTACACTTAAGCAAAAATATAAATTAATTCACAACAAAATATTTGAAACACATGACAGTAAAACATTCTAAATGGCACATTTTCAATACCAAAACCATGCAAAGTAGAATTTTATGGCTGAGAAAATAGTTCACTTTTATAGTTTATCAATATTTAAATATCAACACTAGCTTTTAAGTTCTTAAGCCACAGCAATTTTCAATTGCTCCCTATAAATGATAATCTTCTTTGTATTGTGTCTTCATTTTTTTGGTAAATTTCACAGTCCTGAGTTTCATTAAACATTCTTGGCACTTGATTCAAAAAATGCTCATTTAAATGATTTGTGTAATGACTTCTTGATAAAGTTCTTTAGAATATATTTTTTAAGCTCATCGGATTAACTGATGCCAATGATAATATCTTCATCATAAGGTCCAAACAATGATCCTGAAAAAAAAAAAAAAAAATAGAAATTACCGAAAATATTATCTTTCGCACCAATTTCAATTGTGACTAAATCAATTATGACTTATTAGTGACTAAATCAATTATGACTAAAATTCAGCAGTTATGTTATATTATATCTATCATACCCCATATTCAGTTTTATTCATATAGATTAAGTAGAAAGTGGTTAAATATGTTTGATTTTTATTGCATTAATACCTGGGTCACTTATTTTTAATATTTTGTATGTAAGTATTAAAAATCAGGAAACTAATTGGAAAATAACTAAAGATAGCGTTTTTATCAGAAAAGTTGAAAATCCTTTAAATAGAAAGATGCAATGTAGAGCTTCATAATAATTATCTAAATCAAAAATTATATGAACTAAGAAAAAAAGTTCTACTCTTACAGTTTAATTTGTGTATGGGTGTTACTCATATCGGTATACATCCAAATCAATAAAAAAAATCTATGTTCAATCATAAGTTAAAATCAGTTTTAAGAAATTAATAATTTTTTAGCTAATATTTAAAGGGAAGAAATTTTTAGATCTCAATTATATTTATTTATTTAGTTATCATTATTATCATTTGCCTGAAAATAATTACCGAATTTAATAAGTACTTGAACTAGAACAGCTTTTTTTTGGAAAAAAATGGTTACATTCTTAATGATACGTTTGATGTATGCTGCCATTGCGAAAATGTATACTTAGAAAATATTTATGATGAAATAATAAATTATTATTCTCATTCTCGCTGCCGCATCTTTGTTCCAAATTTAAACAAATACTGATTTTACGCAAAGAAACAGGCAAGTTTGTAATAGGTCCGTTTTCAGGCAAAAAGAAAGAAAAAAAAAACGCACTGTAATGAGTCTGTTAACCAACCCTAATTTCTTCTAAATCACACTGTAAGACTTTTTAATATCACCCCCTATGAGAGAAGAATAAAGAAAGTTATATTCATGCTGATAAATTAAACACAAATTACTGTTTTCAATACTGCAAGTCGATCCAATCCATCCTGATGTACAAGTGCATTTGCCAGTTATCGGATCACATGTCCCTCCGTGTTGGCACTTGCAACGCTGGCGACACCCAGGTCCATATTTGCCACTGGGACAAACTTCAATTTAAAAAAGGAAAAAATTAATATTTTTTTCCATGTATTCATTTATTCGAAAAGTATTGCATTGTTACATTTTATAAATATTCACAAAAAGAAAACTGATGCTTAGTTTAGAGATTTGTTTCAAATGGACTTATACGAAGAGCTTAGTGGAAGAATAGGTTAAGTGTCATTTGGAAAGCAGAAAGCACTCTAAATATCAGATTTGAGAATATGTTATAATCAGCTATAAATTAAAGAAAAATATATATTCTTTAAAGTACACAAATAAGGCAGACTTTAATCGAAAGAGAAGTTTTGCAAACAGCTTCCTGATGTTTAGGTAAATAAAAGTAGATTTTCTCAAATAAATTTAATGAAATGTCCAAAGGTATTTTTCTTTTAATAAGTTCTCCATATTATTTAAGGACTATTTTGTAACTAAAATTAAAAGCTTAAAAGAAGAGGAGAGCAATTAAAAAACATTCCCTCTAGGGATATTCTTATGAAAATAATGTGGTTACAATCCAACTAAATATTTAAGATGAAGTTCGTAAAAAAATAAACGGACCACCTTAAATAACTTTTGATCTAGCAATCAGACCTTCACGTTCTAGGACTTAATTTACTGGTTCAAGAGGTAATCTCAAATATGCTATAGTCTGTTTAGCGATAACTGATAGTGAAAGTAAACAAAGCGGGGTGATATTTGGCACAATACCGTTGTCTGCTTGGCGCTGGAATAATGACAAATAGCGCCTATCATTCAAGCAAAAATTCTGATTTCTTAAATGGTTGTTTGTTACGCCGTGGTGTCTTTCTGCAGGTGTTTCATGAGCGATGTAGAAAATAAAGTGATGGATTTAAGTCCTCATAAAAAACGGCAAAAGTAAGTAAAGCTGAGAAGGAAATAATATTGAACATTTATGAAACAGAAGTGCATTCAAAACCAGATGTTCCAATCATTGATGTGGCTGATCATGCAGCTTCTGCATCGGGAGTTAGCACAGCTTCTGTTTTCAGAATTATTAAAGCCTATAAAAGAGATGGTATATTACATTCACCGAAGAGGACTAAATCTCGTAAAACTTTTTTGGATGACATTGATGATTTCGACAAAAATGCTGTAAAAAGAAAAGTTCATGATTATTTCTGCCGTGAACCCATTGAATTCGAGGTTTACAAACTGCTTTTTTTTAGTAGGTTAAGTGGGTATATTTTTCTTAACAAAAGATTTTGTGAGACATATAAAAAAGTTCCAAGTTTCGTTTACTGCAATTCTTTTCGTAATACTTACCTTTAGAAAAATAAACAGTTTATAAATACAAAAAAATGCAGTTCCTTCAAATATGTTTTTAAATCAATCGTTTAAGCATAAAATTATTTTAAATATTAATAAATTTTTAAAAAAATTGTAATTATGAAAATAAAGAGTATTTTTTTAACATATTCTTTCAATTCTATACGACTTTTACGCTGGAATTATAAAAGTTATGTTTTGCATGGATATTTATGCAAAATATATTAAAACTAATGTAATTTAAACTTTAAAAAAAATACATTAAAACTATTCTCAAAATAAAATTATGTGTTTACTGAAACAATTAGAAACTTATTTTCCTGTAAATATATTAATTTTGCACTTTCTTATCTAATTTTAAGGTATCAAAAACCGAATATCGTTTTCGTTTTTCTATAAAAGCGAAAGCTCTGTCGATTCAAACGAAATCGCCCATTCAGCGAAGGAACCGTTAAAGTGGCAAACGTTGGCGATCAAACAGTAACCCTTATGTTTACTTGCACTATCAGTTCTCGTTGAACAGACTAAAATTAATTAGTTTTAAAAATACGACGTTTTCAAACTTCGATTTCTCAGGATCTATTCGACCGCTTTGGCTCAAATTTTGTATTTTGCCATTTAAAATTGCATTCTTTAAAATGATGGCAAAGATTCTATGACTTACAATTCAAAACTTTTTCGACTATTTTTAGAAAAAAAATAATAAAAAAAATATATAATAATAGTTATATTTTGCATGGAATTATCTTTAGTTAAACGAATTGGGAATTTAGTTAAACTATTGGGACCATATTTCCCAGATTGCGGCAAACTCTTATAGTTTGTGGTCACAATTCCGAATTCGTCGAAAAAAAAAGTATGTTTATTCAGAGAAAGTACGTTCTTGTGTCTGATTTCGTATCTTAGAACATCATCTGCACTAATTAGTGAGCATATTTGATTTCACTTCCTCGAAACATTAAGATACGATTAGCAGATCAAAAGTTATTCAGGGTGGTTCGATTTTTATTTTAGGTCAGTTTTCTTTTACATAAAATTAGAGGACATTAATGTCTCACTTTGGCCATTTGTAGAATTCTTATTAGTATTAAGGTTTCAAAGCGTAATATTTTGTAATTATCAATTCAAAAAATAGAGTAATTTTTAACTGCAGATTAAAAATATTATTATACCTTCATTGCAGAAAGATCCAGTGAATCCTGGAGGGCAAAGGCATACCCCAGTTGTTGGATCGCATGGATGACTTCCACAGCGACATGATTCTTGGCAACCATGTCCGTAAAATCCTTGCATGCATACTGAATAAAAGAAAAATTAAAAAAAAAAAAAATTATGATGGACCTTTCAAAAATCACGTTATTTTTCTGTATGATTGCAAAAAGCAGGGCAGAAATCAAAATCAAAATTTGATTTATCAGTTTTTGTTCAGACATTAACATATAACATAAAAAATAACATAACACATAACATACAAAAAAGATAAAGAAAGCTATAAATCTATAAATTTGTATAAACTAAAAGCAAGAATGATTTCTTTTTTGCAGACTAGCTTTTCCCCCCTTTTAGTTCAAGCTGTTCAATGAACAAAATTTTTCAAACTACATTTACAAAAATTCAGAAAAAGACAAAATAAGTAAATAACATTTCAAATAATATATCAAAATGTTTTTGTTATTACCACTGACATCAGTTTTTGGTATTGGTTTTGAAACGCTCCTGTGTGTCGGCTGGCAGTGTGTCCCCTGATGAAGCTGACACACATATCTTAAAATATTCTTCGTTTTCTGCTAGAGTTGTGTTTCTGACTTTCTAAATTATCGAAAAAAAGCTAGCAAACAATGCAAGTCTTCATGGAATAAATCTATAATCATTAATTTGTAGTGAAAGGAGAAGGTTAAAATTACGGTGTGCTTTGTGTGTAAGGAAATACACTATCAAAAACTCTTGCCTAAGAAATTTTTGAAAGATAGTGTTGAGCAAAGATCAGCAGCAAACAGCAAAGCTCGAGTGTATCCATCAATGTGAATCAAAAATATTGAACTGGATGAGCGTGGCTTCAAATATTGACTTATTAACCTTAAAAAAATTTCTTTTTCATCTAAGAGATAAAAAAAAAAGAAGCTTTAAGTTCGTTGTTTCCGTTGAGCTTGAAATCTTAGAATTTCTGAAGAATTCACCTGTTCTCAAGCAAAAACTTATCAGTCATTGGCTTGTTTTCAACAGTTTCAGAGACTTGTTTCATTTATTAGAGACCAGGGGAGAGTTGTTTTTAATTTTCTCTAATTACTCTAACTACCTGAAAATCAACTATTTCCAAGTCAGCGTCCTCTCAGAAAAAATGCAATTTTATATTTGATACAATCTCGTAAAAATATAAATAATATATTTTTTTAAAGTAAAAGTTATTTTTAGGCTAGTAGCAAACCATTCAGAAGAAACAATTTTCGGTAAAAAATATTGCATGAAGTATTTGATATCTATGATTTCTGGAGTAAAAAACAGTCTTGCATTTTTCTTTTCTGCTTAAATATTTTAAAATTAGTTTTTTAAGAATTGGTACAGCTTAAAAGCTGCTGTTTAAAATGATTTGTTATCCACATTGTGTCTCCAGATAGTCTTTTATTATTATTTTTTTTTAATCAAAAATATACTTTAAAGAGAGAAAAAGTGAGGCTGTTTGAAATGCAAACGATTGATTATTTTTATTTTTAGTCCTTGGTTGTTGCATAAAATAAGACAATAATCTACAATATTCAGAAATTGTGCAGTATTTGAAAATTATTATGTTATTTTTTCAGAAAATGCGACTGCAAAATGTATGAAGAATATTCACAATATATGAATATAAAAGGGCAAGGGCTATGTAATGAAACTTTCTGGCAATTACATATTATTTAATTTTTGAAAAATATTTTCTTACATAATTAAAAAAAATGGATTCTGAAAAAAATATTCAGCTCTGAGGATTTATTTACGCTCAACAATGAAAAAATAAATAAATACAAAACGAACGAATTTTCCGCTATAATTTGAATCCCTAAGTGGTATAATAATTGGGCTCCAAGACAGTAAAATTTAAGTTTTTTACATATTTCTTTTTGTTTTCTTTCAAAATGTTATGAATAGCTAATTTATCTTTAAGGATATACCTTGGTGGATTCATTGCATTTTTTTTTTGTATTTTCCTTTATTTTTGATCGTATATAACACATTTAAAGAAGAAACTAAGATCGTAGATCTAATTTCACTTCATTTTAACATAAAATTAAAAATGAAGAAATATCAGCAGAAATATTTTATTCATTACAAATTAATAATTCCTTTTTTGTAAGAATTCATAATTCATATTCCTTACATAAATTAAAATTTATTATAATTGTGAAGTAATAACATAAATAGCGTATTTGATTTAAAAAAGTTTTAAAATCGTGTTTTACATGTAGCATTGACTTAAATTTTAATAGGTAATATATAAGAATAACAATAAAATACAAGGAATGAAGGAATAAATTATAAAAAAAAAAATATATATCTAGGCATAAACCCGTAAATAAGTTGACTACTAATACAATGCACAATGTGTGGTCAAATACAGTTTACACTGATATATTTTTTTACCTTTTTCACACTTGAGCCCATATTGGCCGGCAGAGCAGCTACAAGCACCTGTAGCAGGATGACATAATGTTGTTCCAGAACATTCACACTGTTGTTGGCATGATTTTCCAAACCACCCAGTAGGACATTCTAAATGACCAAATAATAAGGAACATAAAAATCCAGAATTTTGTTAAAGCGATATTTTTATTTATTAACTCTTAGGGTGAAATAGCAATTTCATAACGAGCTAATAGATTTTTTTGAGGGGGGGGGGGACACGAAATTACCCGACTCAAATTCGCTTTAAACGCAAATTATGGTCAATTTAAAAAAACCTCTAAGATTTTTAATTTTTTTATATTTAATTAGAATTTTTTTTATAAATCATTTTAAACGATATGTTACTATTGATAATAAAAAATAACTGGCGTGAAACTCCCGAGTTTTCCCCCTTGTAATCATTTAAAAACTTCGAACATTTCTGCTTAAAAATAATGCATCAATAAATAAACAGTTAACGATGTAAAAAAAAGTATATTTTTGGTTTAAAAAAAATATTTTGTACTCTCAATATATAAAAAATCAATGTGAATAAGAAAAACGTTAAAGGGGGGAAGAAATGCGGTTTTTAATTATGGCGTGGTTTGGTAATGGCGACGAAAAACCGATACCTTCACAAAAATAAAATTCGTAAAGACCATTTCTCAAGAACTATTCAACCGATTTTGTTCAAATTTTGTATTCTGTTATTTAGTAATTTGTAATTTCTGTTATTTCTGTTATTTCTGTTATTTCTGTAATTCTGCTATTTCTGTTTCTGTAATTGCACAAAATATGAAGTTAAAATTTGTATTACTCGCAATTGAAAAAAGTTTTCGGTCCTTATTATATAAATAATAAAAACAAAATAATTTTTAAAATATATATCTTATATGGAATTATTTTTTTTTTATAAATGAATCAAATTGAGTGCAATTTTTTAAAAATTTATTTAAAAACTTCCCGAGAAATGGCGTAATACACAACAAGTGAAATTAAACAAACTTCTGACCACTCTCTTGACTTAACAATTAGGACCGCGCTTACAAGATTGCGGATACTATCCTTCATTTTTAAGTCAAAAATCTAAATCCGTCGAAAAAAAGGAACGCTTATTCAGAGAAAGAACGTTTTAGGGTCCGATTGCGTAACATAATCAGCATCTTGCACAATAGCATTCATGAGGTCACTTCTTTGAACGATTAAGATTAGCATTAGGGCCGGGATAACCTGGTCGGTAGGGTGCTGGGCCCATGTCCGAAAGTTCGTGGGTTCGAATCCCACCGGCCGAAGACTCCTCGTATATTAAATGGCGACTGATGCACGTCAAATCTGTCGAGTCGCAAAGTCCTCCATGTTCCCATAACAAATCAAAACCTCTGGGGGTACTGGATTGGAGATAGATCGTTCTCTGATTCAGGTCAAAATTACGATCTGTGGATGAATGAATGAACGGATGTATGAATGGGTCCACTCTATTGCGTGACGTATGGGTGTGGTAGAAGTCGAATTCCTGGTCAAAGATGGCACCCCTCTGCCTAAGCAGGCATACGTCAACAACAACAAGATTAGCATAAAGATCCTGAAAATCCTATCGACTGAAGAAAAGATATTTAGGGTAATATGGGGAGGGGTAGGTTTTCTTCGCAACTATATCAGTAAAATAACAACTAGTACTTACCATATTCACAAAGGGGTCCAATATATCCATTAGGGCAATGGCAGCATCCTGTTACAGGATCACAAGAGGCATTGTGCTTACAATGGCATTTCAGTTGACAGTCAGGGCCAAAAAACCCATGAGGGCAACCTATAGTAATAAATTTATTGAACATAATTTCTTTTGTTGATTGATAAGCTTGATAATTTTAGTGAAAAAATTATTTTTACCATCTAAACAATCAGATCCTGTTGCATTCGGAGGACAGAGACATTTCCCTGTTTTAGGATCACATTTATTGTCTCCACATTGACATTCATTTTTACAATTGTCACCAAATTTTCCTTGAGGACAAGCTAATAAACAAAAAGAAAGCAAAATGTTAGCGTTCTTAGTAAATTTATGTTCACTTGTTTAATGTAATCATGGTTTTAAATTTTATATACTTAATTTAAACGGGTAAGTAAACTTAATCATATTTAAATTAAACAGGCTGTCCCAAAAATGACCGAACATTTTAAAAATCAATTAAAAAACTAAAGAATATGAAAAGGTACTGTTTGCTGCACTATGCAAAGGAAACTAAATATTTGTTCTAAGAAGTTTTAAAATTAGTGACTAAGCTTGTCAACAGTTGGTGCTGATGACTGGAAAACTATGAAATAATATTATAGTGCAGGCTAGAGCCCAGAACTAAAATATTTGTACTGATGCCAGTTAAGAGGCCTTTCCTTTCCCAACCGAACTTAACTGTCGAAAGGGAGACTGAGAGGAAAAATTCTAAAAATGCTTTTAATCCTCTTTATTAAATTTTCACAAATAAATTGATGATGGATATTTATTCTATTTGACATCTTATTCGTCATCTTTCGATTTATGTAAAATACAAAGTGGCCACCCAATCCAGCTTGCGTAGCCAGACTTTCAACAAAAATAAGCACCTTTTAAGTAGTTTTTAAGCACTCAAAAATTATTTTTAATCACTTTCCAAAAAAAAAATCATAATTAGGATCTTTGCAGTAATGAAAAAATAATTCTTTTCGATCGTTTAAAGTTCTTAATTTATAAAAATTAAATCAATAAATTCAAAAACATTTTCAAAAACTTTAAATTATCTTGATAAAATAACTAGTTTCTGATAAATATAGCAGGGAAAATTGCAAAAACCATGCATTTTTTGTAATTTAGAACGACAATTGATACGGCAAAGAAGAAAATCTCTTTTCAAAAGATAAAAAATTAAGTACTTTTCACAAACCCCGAATAAAAAAAGCACCTTTAAGTTCTTTTCAAATACGTATTCTGAAAATAAGCACCTTTAAGCACTTTTTAAAACGCCACGCACCCTTCCAATCACAATTTGAGATATAAACCGTGTGGTATTTTAGATTCTCTATTAACTTTTTCTGACAAAATTATGAGAATACGATTCTGCAATAGTATACAGTTGCCTGTTTCCAGATTTTCGATAAGTATCTTTGCTTTTATGCAATTAACGTCAAAAGAATTTTTTAGCGTCATCGAAATCGGTTTTCACTAGTGTTTAAACTGGTGAAAACGCTACCAGTGTTTCACCGGTGTTTAAACTGTAATAAAATCAGATTTTAAAAAACCTAAGAATTGAGAAACGTGTAGTTTTAAATTTTTTACTCAAAATCACAAAATTTTGTTGCTTTAAAGTGTCGGGGAAAAACTCATAAAAGCTCTAAACAATATCAAACGCTATTTCTCCTAATTCAATAAAGCGACCCCTTTATTTTATGCTTTTTTTTAAGGGTATTGTGCTGTCAAATAATACTATAGCACCAAGAGTTTATTAAGTACAAAGAAAAATATCGAGAAAACGCAAACTAAAAATTTTTCTTTAAATAAAAGATTGCAAGAGTAGATGCCTCTTAATTATGTGACTGCGTTACGCAGTTGATGCAATTGGAGGTTAATTTGAAAATTTTGTTTTGTAATTTTTCACAGTTTGTAGTGACATCTGTAATATTAATTAAATTTGGATAGTAAATTTGAATTTGATGACGTAATATTTTGACAGGCTTCTTTTCAAGAGTTATTAATTTTATGCGGGCTAAGTAAGTTCTTTACACTCCTATTTTTAATTCTATATTAAAATACTTTTAAAATAAATGCTCGCCCACTTAATTTTTTTTTTGTTTCATGCTAAGCAGTAAAATTCAACCATCATAAAAGTTCTTAAATTCAATTTAAATATTCACAATAAATTGAGTGTACATATAGTTTTTAAGTGCTTTCTCTTACTCCTCATGTTCTAGATCTTTCTTAGATATTTTTAAATATCAATATTACATTTTTTAAAAAAAAATTTTTTTTAGTGACTTATCGTTTTTCATATTTGATAATAATCCTTTAAATTAAGTGTATCTGAAATAAGTGTAACTTAATTAAATATGATAAATTTTTACAAAAAGCTTTACTTTCTTCACAAGTTTCTCCTGTAAAGCCAGGTGAGCAGATGCAATTCCCAGTTTTGCCATCACAAGAGGCCCCGTTTTGACAATGACATGTCTGAAGACAATCGTCCCCATGATATCCAGCTGCACATTCTAAAATATCAGTTAGGTTTCAGAATTAGCACGAAAATATCAGAACAAATAAAACATAGATCAATCTTCAATAAAGGTTAAATGCAGATATAGCCCAGTTGAAGAAAAAGAAGAAGTGCTGAAATCAGCTATATTGAGCCGATGAAACTGACTTTATATACTTTATATAAATTTTTTTATATGACTTATAAAAAAACGGGAATTATAAACTCGCTCTGTTCCAAGAACATATAGTGGTCTTTTTTTAAGACAAAAGACCGTTTGTGTGCCACAGAATCATGCATTTTGTGTTTACACAATTATTAAGAAAAATAGGTGATTTTATAAAATTATAGTTTTTCTTGATGGGCTTGAGAAAATTATCAGGAAAACATATTTTTTGTTCCTGATAAGCACCCTGGGGAGCTTATCTTTGTTGGGTAAATACAAAATGCATGATTCTGTGGTACCTGTGGATTCCGTGGTGTAGAGAATATATTCTTTCAATTTTCTTTCTCTCAAAGAATTTTTTATGGTAATTTTCTCTCACAAGAGGAAATCATATTATTTAGATCTACAAAATGAATACAATAAATTTTTAAATGTTGATCGCAAAATTTTTTATAAAATTTTGAAGATGAATTTAATATTTATATCTAAGTTGAAGTGCTAAACGAAGTAGTGAATGAAATCCAGTGGTTCATATAGTGACCATGATTGCTTCTGATATCAGTACTAAGAGGAATATTTTATTTTAATCATTTACTTATTAGAAATCTTTTTGTAAAACATCACTTTAGCGTAGATGATTCTAAGAAGACACTAGAATTATTAATAGCCGTATAAATTAAATTGAAACTTATCTCCAGAACTTCAAATCATCATTCGAAATATAGCCGCCTAATTAAAGAACTTTCAATAAAACTGAGTTATCTATACCTACTTTACGTTTTACTTATTTTTTTTTAATCATAAACATCACCTTAAATTAAAATTTTCGTTTCAAGCCTAGATTTGAAAACTTTTCATAATGTTTTGTCATTTTTCAAAACATTTTTAATGCTTTCATTTTCTTCGTTATTTTTCAAAACATTTGTGATCTTTTCAATTTTTGTGAAAGAAAGGAAAGCGATATAATAAATTTACATTTTCAGTAATAATAAAGTGCGATGATGAAAAAAAGAAAGTAAACTAAAATGTTAAAACTTACTATCTTCACATAATGAACCTGTGAAGCCAGGCTTACAAATGCATTCTCCATTTACGGGATCACAATCGGCTTCATTTTTGCAAGAACAGCGCTCTTTGCAATCCGTTCCAAATGTTCCATCAGGACACACTAAAAAGTTCATGTATTCAAATAAACACGTCAATTAAGAGTAAAGTATGTTGAGTTTTTGTTAGCAATGACAAGGCCATATACTTAGTAATATTATAACATAAATATAATGCATAGTGTGACAATGTCTAAGCGTTATCTAACAAAAAATAAGGAAAATATGCAATAACACCTAAGAAAGAAGAAATAAATAAAAAAAAAGTTATACACCAGAGAAACTCTATTTAAATTTTATGCGCATCTTACTAAACTGTATGTTTTATGAAAGATTTCAATAAGTATAAAGTTTTAAATGATGCGTTGCAATATCAAAATACAAGGATTTTTTTAAAATATTATTTTTAGTTTTAAGTTAAGAATTTTGTGCAAAATTTTATTCCAAATCCTCACTATTTTTTTTCTAAGTAGAATTATCTTTCATAAAAATGTGATATTTCAAAGCTAAAATTCATATTTTAGTGAGTTGTCAAGCATAGAAGTGAATTTTTGATTTTTCTTTGGTTCGTTTTTATCGCAAATAATCGAGAATCCTTTTGTATGTTACATGTTTATTTCGAAAAAGTGCCTGTATTTATTATTATTATTTTTTGTTGTCAATTAGGAAAAAAAAAATCTTTACAATACATTAAGTAGAAGCAAAAGGTGATTTACCGTAAGAAACCGTGTTTCACGCTATTTTCGGGAGGTTTCTATAACCTGCATTTTACAGCATGACTGCTACATTTTCTTTTTATTGCATATCCATTTCGAACAAATTTTAAAAATGCATTAAACTGTTTGAAGGTTCTAGACAGTTTTCTCGAACTTTGTTAATTCAGCAAAATATTAATGGGTTCTAAAATTTAAGTTTTGCCGAAACTTAAGCCATTTAAAGATATTAAAAACTAAGAATGAAACAAACTGAACAAACTTTTGTCACACTTAGGCCCTTGGAATCCAGGTTTGCAAGTGCACTGGCCATCAACGGGATTACAATGATGATTTGGAGAACAAGTGCAGGTCTTTTTACAATGTTCACCGTAACTTCCCTCTGGGCAAGCTGAATTAAAAAATACACGTTTCGTGTTATTAAAACGAATAAAGTACTAAATACATTTTACTCAATTGTTGCGTTTTTAATTTTTGTTATTTAAGCACTATCAGGACCCCACCCTGAATATTTCAAAAATTCGAAAAAAATTTTATTGCATTTTTCGAATCTTTGTACCCGTCCTAATGTCTGTCTAAAACGAATTCTCGGTAGCTAACTTCGTTTGGAAGTTATACCGGAAAATAGAGCGCCGTCGCTAAGCAGGTAGAAAGGCCCGTTCGGCCGGATTAGGAGGGGTGACATTCTTTTTGTGTCTCATCCATTCTGTTGACTGTATATAGAAACTTATTGTAGGCATTTCATTTATCGACCATTATATATATGAAATTAAACGTTTTCCCCTACCATAAGTCAAAACTTTAAACGCGTTTTTCTCAAAACGCTGTTTTTTGACCTGACCTAATGTTTTTCTCATGATCTATACAAGGAAATAAGCTGTTCTTTATTTTAAATTACGTAAAAATATATTCTTTAGAAAGTAGCATAGGATTTTTCCGATATTTTAATATTAGTATTTTAATGAATATTTTTTAATGAAAAACTTAACTTTTTTTTTAAGTTTGCCGCCATTTTGATAATTTTGCGAATATCAAAAAACCGCTATGCTACTTTTAAGATAATGTCTTTATGTTTTAGAAAATCTAAACAAAATCGTTTTCCTATGTTTCAGGACTTCTAAACTTATGAGGCCAGTGAGGTGCTACTTTTTGATAACCAGCCACACACGGAGCTGCCACCAGCTTATTTTTTATTATTTTGTGAAAGAAAATTTTTTAAAATAGACTTAAATTGTAGCTAAATAACATTAAAAAAAACAAGGAGTCTCTGCATTGTCTCTATTACTTAAAAAAATTCAAGAAAAGCGTTAATATTTTACCATCTCAGGGTGGGGTCCCCCCTTAAAGGAAGTAAAGCACTTAAGGGAAGCACTGAGGAGCACTTAAAGGAAGTAAAGTGTAGATTGATGGAGATTTGATGTTCATTGTAGATGCTGTAAGTTTTATAGTTCAAACATTGTCCTTTAATCATGTTATATTTAAGTAAGCAAAGTAGTGGATAATTTTAATGTGTGCGTACTTGCTTCATGCAGCAAATAATAATAGAATTTTGTCAACCACCACAAGGATTAAGTTTCAACGACAATGTGGCTGAGAATTTGCGGCGCTTTAAAAAGCGACGATACATTTGAAAGCATCATGATAAGAAAGAGTCAGATGCAAAAGCAGCACTATTTTTAAATGAAGCTGAAGAAGATTCAGTACGTACAAGTATTTAATACTCTGAACACTACTGAAGAACAGAAAAATGATTATGATGCAGTGATAAAGAATATTGAATTTACACAGCGCCAAAAAAAAAAATACTGTTGTTGAAAGTTTTATTTTCTTTGGGTTTATACAATGCCAAAGAAAAATACTGTTGTTGAACGTTTTATTTTGAATTAGCAAAATCAAGATAAAGGGGAATCATTTGATTCGTTTGTAATTGACCTAGAAAAGTAACCAGATCCAGACAGAGTAAAATACCAGATCATATCAGATCCAGACAGAGTAAAAGTTATCATAGATCTAAAACAGTCGAAAAACAAACATGAGTTACAAAGAATATTAGGAATGCTTAACTATTTGAGGAGATTTGTGCAAGTTTGTCTTGTATTACAACATCATAAGAGAGCTCTTAAAGCAAAACGTTGACTTTCAATAGGTTCCTTTAAATTCAATTTATTGGTTGAAAAATGAATTGAAAAACTTAATTTCTAGAACCTCGAGGGTTATTGCATTGCAAAAAACTCATTACTCTACAAGCTAAAGTTTTAAGGATGGATTGGGTTATCGTTTGTTTCAAAATGGGCAGCCAATTGTCTTTACACCTTGTAGCTTAACAGATGCAGAAAAGGATTATACACCAATTGAAAAAGAATTTTTGGGAGCTTTATTTGTCGCAAATAAATTTATTTTCACATTTATGATAACAAATTTTAGAAAATAACTGTGACTATAAACCATATAATATAAACTATAAACCATTGATCCGAATTGGTTTCTACAAATAAAAATATTGATAATGTTTAATCTAACAGGTTAGAAAAAATTAAAATAAAAAATTTTAAATATCAACTGAATTTAAATGCTAAAATCTTATATGATTTTTAAAATTTGAAAACAAATTTTAAAAAGATGGATTTTGCTATTAATTAAAATTTTTTCGCAAATTTTGCTTAATTTCATTGAATATTCTTTAAGTTAGAAAGAAAAAAACGTAAGACAAAAAAAAAATGTTTTTTTTTTTAAAATTATATAAATCCTTTATCTCCATAAATATTTAAATTAGGTAATTATTGCAAATTTTATTTAATTATTACATAAAATCACCGAAGTAATCAAGACAAGCTACAAGTTTATTGCGATATTTTCTGACATATTGTGTACTTTTGTATGCTTTTTCTCTTTTCGCCTTTTTCGTTCGTAATTTATTGCCAGTCCCTCAAATTTCTGAAAGCTTTAAATTTTATTGATAAATATGAGAAATAATATGAACTATGTGCCTCTAAATTTTAAAAATATTCTTCTAAGTATTTCTTGATGTCAAAAATTGAAATGTTCTCTTCAATTATTATAGGTTAGAGCAGGGGTCGCCAAACTTTTTTGATCATCGACCCTTATATAATTTTTAGAAATCTCCATAGACCCCCATAAAAGTAATTTTCTGTTAATTAAAATAAAACTCTATTAGATACGTGTTTGTACATTTATTTTATGATTTTAAACATTTATTAAAGTAATAGTACATTGTGTAACTATAGTTTTATGAAAAATATATTAATGTTGAAATTTAAATACCTTAATATTTATTAAATAATAAGTAATTTTGAATAAGTAGAAATAATAAGTAAAGTAACTAAAGATTTAGTGCTTATTAATCAATGAGATTGGTGCGCAGGGTGTTTTTTTTTGCAAGGTTCGCTATATTGGGTTCAAAATTGGTCAATTTTAATTTTCGTCAAAATTTGTCAATTTTAATTTTCGTTAAAATTGGTCAATTTTGTAATTTTCGTAAAAAAATACAAAGAGTGCCATAGTTTTGTGGCGGGCTGTACATTAATTATATATTGCTGCCATCTTATTAATGCTTACCTTCTTTTTTTACATGCATTGATAATTAAAATTGATATCTAAACTAAACGAATGGTTTTATCGAAACAACAACTAATTTTCCAAAACTATAAAAGTTTTAATAATGACGCTGCAAATATTCAACACTGTTCACAGTTTGCAAAGATAGCTGAAACTGCGTATGATATTTGCGTTTGTAGCGTCAATGCTCGTCACACGTGACATTTGGACAAGCGCACATATGCATATGACTTATAAACCAGAAGTGCAGAGTACGTGCCACTGCGCGCTGGAACGTAAATACTTGTTTCACCCAAATAAATATACGTTTATTAATTTATGTTTTATGAAGAAACTGATATTAATTCAATTATAAAGAAATTCACAAATTTTACATACTTAATTAGGTATGTGTGATTTGTGTATTAAGAACTGTTTTTTCTTCGACCCCCAATCGACCCTTCCGATTTGGATCGACCCCCATTCGACCCCCTGGCTCAGATCGACCCCCGCTTTTGTTAAATAGACCCCTGGGGGTCTATATAGACCACTTTGGCGACCTCTGGGTTAGAGTATTTCATAGTTATATTTTTATTTTAAATTACTTTTTTTTGGTACATTCTATTCTGTGTCTTATTATTTGTTTAAATGATATATCTCTATTATTTTATAATTCTGATACCAATACTCACTCTGTTCGCAACCTTTTCCTGTAGTTCCTGGATCACATGAACATTTTCCTGTAATGTGATGACAAGGTTCATCTTTCCCACATAAGCACATATGAGAACAGTGGGCACCGAAATGACCATGAGGACACACTAAAAGAAATTCATAATTTATAAAATTTTAATTTATATAATTATAATTTATCATATATATCATATTCATAATCATGTTATACACATGCATGTTAATTTCGTAATATGATAGGAATCCTAAATTTTACTTGCCAATTGATTTAAATTTATTTTTTATACAAAGAGACTTTGAGGCTAAGAACTGAGAAGTCAGTTTCTTTGTTAATTTCTCTTTAATTATGAAAATAAAACTTTTAATTGTATAAATAAAAATATTTTTATTTAAGATTTGTTTTTCTTCTTGTTATTACTTTCAACCTTTAAATATAAACAGTATGGAAAAAGTTGTTACTAATGTCACTTGCCAATACTAGCAAGTTTGCTAAGGGAAGGCAGAGTTTGTTTTTCAGCGTCACCATCTATGGCCATGAATAAGACGTCAGTCACACATACGTCACATCCCACTTTACAGGAAGGACCATCCTCCATTCATTTACCCACAGATCGAAATTCTGACTTGAACCAGAGAATGATCAATTTCCAATTCAGTATCCCCCCAGACGTATTGATTTGTTATGGGTATTTGGAGGAATTCGTGGCCCCGACAGATTTAACGTGCATCAGTCTACATTTAATACACGGGGTCTCTTCGACCCGTGGATTCGAATTCAGGAACATAAGCCGAGTGTCCTATCAGCCAGGCATAAAGGAAAAGTAAATACTTATTGAAATAAATGTTTCACTTTAATCTAAACGAGATCATAATACTTTTCTCATTCATCATAATGCTTATACTTTTACTCTAAATACGAGGGGAGCCCGAAAATATGTTCCATGGCGACTGTGGTCAATTAATTTTCCCACAAAATTACAAAGTACATCGAGACACATTTGTCGTACCATTTTATAAGCCTCAAAAAGCCCCCCCCCCAGGAAAAATCTAGGCTTAGCATACCGAATAAATGAACAGCTTTGTACGACTTTATTGCGTTTAAGGCGTCTTTCTCCGAAATTTATCCTCAAAACCGAAAACAAGTGGAAGTCACTGTGGGCGAGATTGGGACTGTACGGAGGATGGTCAAGGCACTCTCAACCAAATGTTGTTATATAGTTTGGCGTCGTGATCGCCGAGTAATCGAGTTGTGATCGCATTGCCATCCAACAACAGAACATCAAATGTGAGATTTTCCCCCCGAATAACCTCCTTCAATTTCGACAGTGTGTAACAATACCACGAAGCATCGATGGTCCCAACTTCCAAATAGTTCAGCAACGAGAGCTCCGAGATCAGACTGATAAGCTTGTTTCCGCTTTGCGTATACGTTGCGACAGCGCCATCTGTTCTATCAAATAGTGCCAAATGGGTATCTTTTATGCTCGATTGCTGTTCGATTTCCTGTAGAAAACTAGAGAGGAAACTTATTTTTTGACCTCCCTCAAATTAAAATTTATTTGAAACAGCATTTGAAAAGAAATTATAGTCTGTTAACTATAACTATTTTGTTATAAATCGTGTGAACTTTATTTTTACCTTTTTCACAGTGTTGACCTTTATAACCTGGTTTACATTTGCATCGTCCATCTTTTGGATCACATAATCCATCGTTTTGACAAAGACAAACGCCTTCACAAGCATAACCATAAGTACCATTGGGGCAAACTGTAATTTCATTAAAAAAAAGAAAGATTCATTATGTTTTAAACAAATATTACTGTGCAATCAGAAGTGTCAAATACAGAAATTTTTAAAAAATGAAATGATTAATATGATAATAATTTTAAAAAAATTACTTTTTAGACAAAGACTTTAAAAGAAATTAAATAGTTTTCTTGTGTTCATGCTACATAAATTATAAACTGTTTTTTTAAAAGAAATCAAAACTTAAAAACAAAATTTAAGAACAAATAATATATACGAGGTGTTTTGTAATTATCACTTTTAATATATACTTTAAAAACATTGCCAAAACTGAAGCAACAATTATATGCACAGTAAGAGTCAATAAGGAATATTTGAAAACACGGAAACATTATTATCCAACAAATCACTTTTGATGAAGTTCGAGATAAATATAAAAACTTGTTTGATTACCAGAGTAAGCTGAAACATGGTAAAAGGAAATTGCAAGAAATGCCTTTAAGTTTCAATTGGTAATTAAACTGGTTTCGATGTTTTCCAACCCTCTTTCCTCAAGGATTTGCCATGCTGGGATGGCTAAGTGAATAGAGCTCTTACTTCTTAAAGAAGTAACCCTACTTACTTCGTAAAGCGTTCATAAAGGAACACCCTGTATATTTCCCGAACAGGTGCTGCTATAAGAGAGTACTTCTAAATTATATTGCAATATTAATAAATTAATCTTCTTCTTCGAAATGCTGAACTGATGACCTTGATAATAAGCATTCAAATATACCAAAAGTGGCAGAAAAAATGAAATTTTACAGAACCAGTGAAGTTAGTATTCAAAAATAAATGCTTTAGTAGCCCCCAAGGTGAAAAGAAGTAGTCTAAATCAGTGTTTCTAAACCTTTTTGTCGCCGCGGACCGTTTATTGTCTACATTTTATAATTTTACCGCTGTCTGCTGGGGAAAGGCGTTGAATGCTTATATTTCAAACCGTTTTGATTTAATAGTTTTAATTTAATTGTTAATTAAATATGCCTTCAAAATGAAATACAGTTACATGCGTTGGTGAGGCTTAAAGTCTCAGAGCTCCCGGTAGTCTTCTCGTTCGTTGAAAATCGCACAAACCAGAGAGAAATACACCACAGTAAATAAAATGGAAATAATTTAATGTTTCTCGAGCTGCCCTGTACCGCTCTACGGACTGATCTACGGACCGCTGGTCTAAATAGTTGACCCCAGAAATAAATAATAGTATCTTAAATAGTATCTTCAGAAATAAATAACAGTGTCCTAAATTCTCTGTAGGGGTTTCCTCCGCTTTCAACAAAATATTTCATTAAGCGGTGGAGAATTAAATTCTAAAATTTGGAGAATTTTCGGTAATCATGCCAAAGCTTAAAAGGCTTACCACAAGGTTGGTGAATGTAAGTGGCGTCGTACTGTGAACTTTTGAATCATTTATATGTATTCGTAAGAAAAAAAACTTTGAAACCATTAAAAACTTTAAAAGCATTTACAGAGTATTTTTCGAATTCCAGAGATTTTAATACAATGTAATCAAGGATATGCAAAGTTTAAATCTATAATTTTTTGATGTGCTTGATTCGCGGTGATTCGTCATTTTGCAATAATTTACACGGCCATTTTCGCACTAAGTCAAAATTTCCTATTTGAGTAAACACTTCTTGATGCACCGATTCCATCTTAAATCCACTTCTTTTTTAGAACGTTTTTTCGATTGATCTCTCTATTTTTTTCGGCCACATCTACGTTATTTTTAAATACTACGTTATTTTAATTCGCTACTATTACAACACGCGAATTTTTAAGTTCATCCCTTTTAGATCTGATAGAATCGTGGCTGCTCAATCGTAAATCCACGTCTTCCGATCGTTTTTATCTACTTTCTTTGACTATTTCCAATTGTTTTTTTTTACATGCTAATACTTTTAATAGAGCACACAATTTTGTATGTGAGCAATCCTTTTTTCAATCAGTTTGCGATAATACCATCGCAGTCCGTTCATTTTTTGGTTATTTCCATATGGTTGGTTTTTCAAATATTCTGATTTTTTAATTAGAATGGATAACTAAATTTTGATCATAACTCGTTAATTTGGCAATAATAAATATTTCAAATAGTCGCCAGATTTGCAAAAATTAAAAATAGTTGTTTCTCACCTTTTGTTTTTGGAAAAATAATAACCACCGTATTAATATCAGATAGTTGTATAAGCCCTGCAGATAGGACCGTTAAGAAGTTCATATTTATGATGATTAATTTTTTTCAATTCTTTATTTAGTTTTATTATAATTCATAAACTTTTGTTTAAACATTGTTAAACTTCATTTAAATTTATGGAATAAGGATTGTAAGTTAATATTTAAGCGAGGAAAAAGTAAAAACCAAATGAATTACTGAAGAAACATTATTGAGGATAGGGTTTAAAAGCATGAAAACCACTTTGAATACCAAGGGAGATTTTAAGCGATTAAATTTTAAGTACCTTAAAAATTTCTCCAGCACTTAAACAAGGTTTTAAACTTTTTATCCTAACGTTCACAATAATAATTCTTAGATTTTGATCTAGTCATGTTTCCCTGATTTAAATATCAGTTTTTTACGATTCTTAATATGTGTATTATACATAAATTTTCCTGTTTGACAAGGGCTGTAATTACCGAATACACTGTATATTTTATACATGATAATTAGTTATTAAAAAATGGTAATTTTTAATTATCAACGGGCTATTAGATAGTAAAATTAACCAACCGGACAAGCAAGAAAATAACTATCGTAGTTTAAAATCGAGGGTGTTCTATTTATTGAAAACATCGTATGAGATAGCACTTATTTAATGAAATTATTATTCTATATAAAAACTATAAAACAATATGTCGAATTAACTCAAAAATTGGGTTAACAGTAAATATTGTGAAACGTGATTTATGATGTTAGATACTCAAAAATCACTCATGCAGCATAAATTGTTAAATTAATAGTTTTTAAATATTGCAGCATTAAGAAACTTCAAAACAAGAAAAATGTAACATTTAATGGGTTTAGAAAAGGGTATGTTCCGTTAGTACATTCAGCGGAAAGATAGACTAGATGTAAATAAAAAAAAATGCATCACTTGGCGACTTTAATCGCACGTTTGTCGTGGCGCTAAACAGGCGGTGAATATTTGTTACCTTTTTTTATTGTTATTTGTTCCTTAATGCAGACTAAAGTATATTTAAAAGCGATTCGTCAAGCTCAATCAGTTATTAAGATAAGTACATTATCTTACATTGTTATGCTTTAATTTGTTTTAAAATTAAAAATCAATTATTTACATTTATAAAAAAATTGGTTATTGTTTAGATAAAAATTTGCTAATAATATTTTTATTACACCTTTAATATGTTGCTTTATAAGTTAATGGAAAATGTTAATATTTATAGCTGAATTTTAATCTATCATTTTATTTACTTTTTTGCAGCTTTATTAGCAAGCATAACAACATAAAATTAATCAGTTTGCAAGTAAGTGGTTTATAATCGCTTAGTACTTAGAAATAGAAATTCGAAGTTTAATTGTATTTAGTTTATTAAAAAATATGATTTTATTGTATTCTGAATCAACCATGCATTCAATTATGAATCAACCATTGTGCGTTATCACAAGCAGAATAACTCCACTGTAATTCAATCTGTAAAACTTAAAAAATCAGAGAAAATTCCCAAAAGTGGCAAACCTGATCAAGATTCTGACAACCTATTAGTTTACTTTCGGTCTATATTTTCCTTGAACGCGCCCTTATATAGCTCTCCAATTCCATTATGTAGTACTCTAATAATCTGAAGTTAAACATGGAAAAGTTTTCGTAGGGTTAAAGACGGAATAAGTCGGTTAATTGCTGGTTGTTGAAAGTTGATGTTAAACATTATTGGAAAAACATTTTGTAAATGTAGTTTGCAACCAGTAAAAAATAAATAAATAAATAAAATAAAATAAATGTAACTACAGAAATCAATTTCAGCTATTTGACCTCAATAAAATATTTAAATTGCGGTCTCAACTAAAAAGAATTTATTAAAGAACGAAATCGCTCAATTCAATAATTTCATGCTTCATTCAGTGTCAAGACGCAAATTTTTCATGCGTTTTAGTAGCGAATCATTCAGTTAAATTAAAAGGGAAACTGACGGGTTATTTTACTATTTGGGTGTTAATACTATAGCTCTCAGCAGCTAAACACTAACGTCACTCTTAATCGAATCATCACTCACCCAAATTACATGTTTCACCACGCCACCCTGGAAAACAATGGCATGTGCCATTGTTTGGGTCGCAGATTGCACCATTTTTGCATAAGCATTGATCTTCACAGTTTTTTCCAAAGAAACCTGCTGAGCAAGCTAAGAAGCAAAAAATTTTAAAAGATAGCAAAGAGGTACGATTGCAGAAATTTTTTTTAAAATTAAGCTTGAGAAATTCAATGGAAAATATCTGATTTAATGAGTAGAATGCTTGCTGTAAAAAATATTTTTTTCAATGAAATCTGTGAATATTAAGTATTATGTACATATTTTTTTTACATTCATGAAATTTTATTGCATCTCATAAGTTATGAATTTATTTGTATAAAAATTTGTTTTGTTTACGTTTTTCAATGACACAAGGGTAGAGTTAATTCTTTGTAGTATCAGTATTTTACTCCAGAGAGGAAAAAAAAACATCATTCACGAAAATAAAATGTTGAATAATTAAATACGGAGTTCAATGACTGAGAAAGCAGAAGGACTGTACTGCGGGGAAAAAAAGTGTTATTACAAATTCTAAGAAATTAAAAGGTGTTATAAATGTAGTCGGAAACGAAGCACAAAGGGTGCGAGGGTCGCGTATACAGGTTAATGCCCAAAGAAACAGCGTTAAAACAGCGTTTGTAGATTTAGTTCACATTGAATAAATTGAGTTTCCATTTAGAATTATTTGAAGTATATAAAACAGCACGATATCGTAAATGAGTACCAATCACATGATAGTAACAGCACGAAACACATTGCAACACATGACAATTATTATTAAAAATTATTTAAAAAAAACTAAAATAATTAAATAAAAAATGTTTTCTTTTCTGAATCATTATTCAAATGGGGAATAAAGCATAATTTCTTTAAGGGGTAGCAGAATACCGGGAAGTCAAATTACACTGGTGTGCAAAAATTTAGGACGAAATAGAAGAACTAGCTTAACAACAAAGTAGGCAGTTACAACGGAAGGAAAGGCCATTGAGAAGACCAATCACGGTAAGGTATGTAGAAAATTTGCATATATGTACCATGACGTACCGGGAGGCGCGTAGTTAGGGAATAAAACGAGCTAGCGGTGGAAGCTCAGTATTTATGTGAATGGTATACAACAATTTAAACGAAGTGAATTTGTTGTTAGGTGCGATATGGATCAGCACAGACAACACAGAAGACGACATCTGGATGAGTTTAGGCGATGCCGAATCATTGGGAAGCTTGAAGAAGGTCGAAGTGTGGCTGCGGAGTTCGGGATCGCCAGCAGCATCATTTCAGGAGCTTCAAACACATTATAGCTGTCCGGAGGTTTAGTAGGGGTCGTCTTCGCACAACTACGGCAGTAGACGACCGGTATATAGTCCTAAAGCTAGAAGGAACAGGCGGCTGACAGCAGGAAAAATAGCTAGGCACACACAGGAAAGTACTGGACTCCGATATCGTGTTTTATCGTGGCCAGGAGACTGATCAAGGGTGGTCTATTTGCACGATGTCCAGTATAGTTTGTTCCATTAACGCCTCTTCACCAGATACGCCGTTTAATGTGGTACCGGGAACACAGCAACGAGACAGATGCGCAATGGGGTAAAGTACTCTTTACGGATGAGAGCAGATTTAGTCTGACCAGTTCTGAACGCATACACATCTGGAAAGAGCGAGGAATACGCAATAACCCCTCTAACAACATCGAAAGAGACCGATTTGGAGGAGGCGGAGTTGTTGTATGGGGCGGTTTCATTCTTGGTACCCGTACTGATCTACACATCTTCCAAGGTGGTTCAGACACTGGTGCTAGCTATTGTACCGAGGTTCTCCTTCCTCATATGTGTCTTTTAGATGTGCTGTTGGCTCTGAGTTTATCTTCATGAACGATAATGCTGCACATCATCGTATAGTGGCTGTCACAGAAGTGTCGGAGAGTTAAGATATTGCACGCATGGAAAGGTCGGTGAAGTCCCCGGATTTTAATCTGATTGAACACGTGTGGGTGACTCTAGGGAGACGCTTAGCAGCACGTCTCCAGACACCAGCAACAATTCCGCAGGTGCAGCTGCGATTAGCACTGCAACAGAAATGGCCGGCAATTCCTCAAGAGCTTCTTAACAACCTGATCTCCAGCATGGGCAGACGATGCCAATCCTGCATAGCAGTCAGAGGTGATCATATCCCATAGTAAATTCTGGAATTTCCTTGCCAATTTTGCGTAACATTGACGTTTTGGTCATTACAATTGCGCTTTATGCCTACATTTCAAAAAATCCTTACTGTTTATATAGATGAAATTTTTTTGCAAGTTGTTTACTTTCCCATATTCTTACGTTTTGAGGATCCTGTGGTATCGATTTTCAAAACTGTTGTTCAAACTTACTTTTGAAAAACCACTTCGTCCTGAATGTTTGCACACCAGCCAGCGTATGTAATTTTTAAGGAATATTTTCTAAATATTTAAAAAACATATAAGTTTGGAATATTTTTTCTAGCAAAAATCTTTAGATTAATAATTTTTTAAGAAGCTAATTTAAATGTGTTTCATAAAAAGATTTGTGCAAAAATAAAGTAAAAAGTCCTCATAATTTCATCGACGAAAATTTTGCTGAATAATTTCTGACAGAAGATTTGTTCAGTATTGCAAAAATAATTAAATTAATACATTTACTAAATTTTAGATTTATTGAACAGTAGTTTCAGATAAAATGATCCAGTTATGCTTATTTTTACAGTTATGATGAAACGTTGTGAAAATGGAGAAGTAAAGAGTGGCACTATGAGTTTTTAGAAGAAGCAAAAAAAATGAGCTTAACTAAGGAAAAAAAACAGCTTTAGAATTGTTAGACTATAAATTCAGTATGAAGTAAATGGTGGCAAGTGTAATTTCTGATCGAAATGCTAGAATAAGCTGAAATTAGATTCGAACCCAAGGTTTAAAGAGAATAAAAACACCAATTACTCTTAAATATTTTAATAATAGTTTCTTCTGTTGCTTTTAAGATACTTACTTTTTGAACATTTTGGCCCCTGAGTTCCTGGTGGACATTGGCATTCTCCAGTTTCCGGATGACATGAAATTCCATGGCCACAATTGCAATTTTTATTACATTCAATACCATGAAAGCCACGAGGACATGGAGTTTGACAAAACGTTCCTCTCCAACCTGGTCCACAAGTACAAGCACCGCTGATGTGATCGCAAGTAGCTCCATTTTCACACTGACATTGCTGTTGGCATTTGTCACCATATTTACCTTCATGACAAGCTGATAAAATAAACCAAAATGAACAAGATTATAAAAGCACATATTTATTACTCTGGGAAACAAAATATTTGTTACATTTACATAAATACTTAATCTTTCCTATGTCGGGTGCTTGGATTTCATATTTAAAATTAGTTTTGCTCATAAAGCTACAGATTTAAAAAAAAAAAAATTATATTTTCAGCTTATTATTTGGTGAGATGCACAAGTTTAAAAACGTTATATAACAGAGGGTAGCCTAAATGTTGCGACAAACTTTTAGGAGAGTTAGGGCACATCATCAGGATTAAAATTGCATAGAAACCATGCTTGGCCTAAGCGGCTTATCCCCTGTTTAGAATGATCTGTTCCCTATTATGTTCAGAAGGACAAGAAGAAACAGTTTCTTATAGAGAAGTGCTCTTAGCGGCTTAGGATGACATTTCTGGGAGCATGGATTCCTAGGCAGTTTTAATTCGGATGATGTGCCTTCACTTTCCTAGAAGTTTATCGCAACATTTATACTGTCCCCTGTTACATGTAACGTTATTAAACATGTACACTTCAACGAAAGTAGACTAAAAATGCCATTTTTTTAAAAAAAATAATGTAGCTTGAAGAGAGAAACAGATTGCAGATTTGAAATTAGTGATACGAAAATATCTAAGATTTATTAAAAAGCCTCATGCAACAGAAAAAAATGTTCCCTAGTATTATCAACAATGTTAGTTTAAGCAATATTAGTAATGGTGAACAAAACTGTATTAAATTGTTATTACATTCTGATTTTTTTCAGTAACGAGACGGTACAAATTTTAGTAAAATGCATCAATGAATATGTGTTACTACTTTTCACTAATTTCAACCTTTGTTATTTATTTTACACATATGAATGATATATAAGCATGACATATTTAATATAGCTTACTTTGTCCGCATTCAGTTCCTCTCCATCCAGGTGCGCAAATACATTCCCCAGAATATCTATCACATTCTCCACCATGTAAACATTCACAATGTTTTTGGCAATTTGGACCATAACTTCCAGGACTACAAGCTAGGAGAAAAATGCATTTTTAAATAAAGTATTACAGCTTTGTTAGTTAAATTTATGATTCCGCTACAAATTAAAGTGTAAAATTTACTATAAGGACAGTTCAAATATTACACCAGCATGGTTTAGGCAATTTTGGCAACAAAAGTAAGCAAATCACAAATCCCTTTTCCATGCTTTTATAAGAAAACCGTATCTCCTTCCCTTAGTTTTAGCTTTAACTTTGACTTGTAATGTAGTTATGTAATTTAAGGAATAAATTCAAATAAAAGATGCAAGTTTGTTTAAATTTATCTCTTAATTCATTTCATAAAATTTTGAGTAGAGTATTCAAAAGAAATCTTTAGTGTTTTCTTTCTGTGGTCAAAACTTTTGATCTCAGAAACTTATCAAAGAATTTTTTTCTCGACCTTTCTTTTCTGGATTTCAAGTTTTATTTCAAATAGGAAATTTTTTCAAGGTTCATTTTCTGATGCATTCTTTTTAGTTTAAGAAAATTTTTAAAATAAGAGAACTTTAATGTCGTATTGCTCATACCTTTCCACCTTCTTATCAGCAAATCACAAAATCCTCCCTCTCATTTGGCGCTTACTTAGTACATATTTGAATGGCTTTTAAATGTTTAAATTTTTCTATCAAAATAGCTCAGTTTCCTATTAAATAAAAAATGTTAAGAAAAAGGTTGGATGAAAAACTTTTTTTTCTTCCATTTCGTTTATAAAATGAAAATGAAATGATGAAGCAAAATAGCTTAGTTTCTTATTAAGTAAACGAAGTTAAGAAAAAGGTTGGATGTAAGACTTTTTCTTTTCCATTTTATCTGTAGACTACAGATAATAGAGATAACTTTTCTTGCAAAAGTACGTGGTAGAAATATCGAATATACATGGAAGAAATATATATTTATAGAATAATGTCGATGGTTGGAAAAAGGATGAAACCTACCAAGAATATGATAAATAGAATATGATTAAAATAAGAGATTTTTGATGTTTTAAGTAAGCATTGCTCGTACCCATCCACCTTCTAGTAAACAGAAATTAGCAAATCACAAAATCCCCCTACCTTCAATAGGCTCTTACGTAATATTTTAACAACTTCTAAGTGTTTAAATATTTTAAGCGAAGTAGCTTAGTTTCCTATTAAAATAAAGATGATAGAGATGACTTTTCTCACATAAGTACGTGGTAGAAATATCAACCATTTTTTTATCGCTATTATAATAATGTCGATTGTTGGAAAAAGGATAAAACCTACCAAGAATATGATTAATAGAATATAATACTGCGGAATATGATTTTATTTTAAAGGCCACACAAATTTATCAAAATATTATTTTGGTCAATGGTTGCACAATCGATATTAGGTTTTGGAGATAGGTTTTGGAGATAGGTTTTGGTTTGCACAATAGATATTTGGTTTTGGTTTGCACAATAGATATTTCTAAGGAAGGAAACTTCTTCCGAATTAGGCTCGTTGCACTTCTATAAAGGAAATATCTGAGAGTATTTGACAGTGTGTATAAACATAGCAATTAAAAATGGGTTAATGAGCAGAATAGGTTCACGATATAGTTTTTTATTTTAATTACTAAATCTTACATTTATAAAAGCCTTTTATAATCTTATCATATTTATCTAGTAAGTTTTAAGCAATTTTTTATTTCAGGTTGAATAAATAAATCAATATATAGTAAATCAATCATCTTAAGCAGGAACTTACCTTGATTACATTTTGTTCCCGTCCAACCAGCAGCACAATGACATCTCCCATTTGCTTTATCACAAGTCGCCCCATTTTCGCAATGGCACTGATTTTCACAATTTGCACCGTACTTGTCAGGTGGACATTCTGTTTAGGTTAAAAACAAATTATAAGAATATGCAAATCTATAAAAATTATATTCAGTTTTAATGGTTATGAAATTATATAATTAAATTACAAGCGTAGCAAAACTTTCAGGTATGAGAGAACAAATGGTTTCTTGACCTAAAATATACCAAGTTGTTTGAAAAATGTCTTACTTTTTTCACATGATTTGCCAACAAAACCTGTTGGACATGTACATTTCCCACTTTTTGGATGACATACTCCGCTGTTTTCACAAGTGCAGTTTTTTAGACAGCTTTTTCCAAATTTTCCCTTCGGACAATCTAAATACAGAGTACTAAGAATTACTAAACGAAAATATTGTAAAAACTCATGCTTTATTAATTGAGATATTACAATACTACTAGAAATTGTTATAAAGAATAATTTTAATAATAAATAAACCTACTTTGGTTGCAAAGAGCACCCATTTTTCCAGCTTCGCATAAACATGTTCCAGTGACAGAATCACATTCTCGCAAGCCACAAAGACAAATTTTGAGGCAATTTGTGCCATAGTATCCTTCGGGGCAAGCTGGAAATATTTAAAAAAAAGTTGAGTTTAGTGAAAAGTGAGTTGCAATTTCTGAAATTATATGTAAACTAAATAATACACAAGTACAGGACAGAGGCTGCTGGCGAATCAGATACAACTTTGAATTATATAGACTCTATGGACAGCCACAGATAGTGCAGGTCATCCGAAGCAATAGATTAAGATGGCTTGGCCATATCTGGAGAGGTCCAGAAAACAATGCAGTACGAATATCCACCTTTAAAAATCCTTCTGGATCTTGGGCCAGAGGAAGACCTCCAACTAGATGGCTCGATGACACTACTAAAGATCTCAAAGTAATAAAGATTAACAACTGGAAAAAAATCGCCATGGATAGGAGGCGTTGGGGGCTACGCGTGGTTGAGGCAGCCAAGGCCTGTAAGGGGCTGTCAAGCTGAAGAAGAAGAAATAATACACAATGTATGTAGCAGTCAAGTATAAATAACTTGGGACAGTAAGATGAAAATATTGGGCTTTAAAGCACATAATGGTAAATCTTATTTTTAAGTGTTCAGGAGACCAAAAAAAGAAATATGTTTTTATATAGACAATTAGATGGTTTGAGATATTGTGCTGCCATCTAGTGGACATTTTGGAAACTTTTAAGATTCCTATCTGGAAGCAATCCTAACGAACAACTTGATGTAAAAATGCTACTCTTGAAAAAAGTGAGACTTATATAAACAATATTGCCCCAAGCCTTTTAATAATAAAAAAAAGTTGGAATATAAATTTAATTTTTTTTCTAATTTCTGAAAATTCCTATATTTCTATTAAAATTGGAAGGTATAATCAAAAGTTGCTACTTACTGATACGTTTTATTAGGTTGACAATAAGTTTATTATAGTACGTATAACGCATTACTTAGATAAAAAAGAATTTTCTAAGCTGTCAAAGACCTTAATAAATAAGGTAAAAATAAGGTTCAAAAAAGCTCAAAACGAAATCATAATGGATGATAAAAATCAATATTCGAGAAAATACTCAATATTTAAATAAAGAAAAAATGAAAATTTGTTTAAGATACATGCCATTTAAAGCTTTTTTTTCTAAAAAAATCAAAAAACCCATTATTAAAACATTATTTTGGTTGCATTGTTTACGTAATTTAAGGAGATGCAAGTGTGTAAATTCTTAGTGTTTTACACAAAGAAAAAAATTCTGGTTAAATTCCGTACTGTTTGGTAATGGCATTTCTGGTAAAAGGAACCCTAATTCTAGTTAATAAAACTAAAACATATACGGTATTTAAACCATTTGATAATTTTTCCGTTCATATGGTGACGATTTTCCGGAAATTCTGGTTTTCAAGATTATAGTTCTTTTTACCCCATATTTAATAAAAATTAATGAAACTGAAAAATAAATTTAACCGAATAAATGGTATTTATGCCATTCTGTAAGGTATCATAATATTTCCAAATTTTACAACATTTTCCAAATTTCATCACATATTCTAAAGACATATTTTATTGTTAGTTATGATCAAAGCGCTTCGATAAAAATTAACCGAATTCTTTGGTTCTCCCATAGAACCAGAAACACGGTAAATTTTACCATATTATGTCAGTTTTGTGTAGATTTTTCAGTGGAGATTTTTACCACAGCGTAAATTTCTACCACAAAAAAGTTCTCAATGTAGATTTCTACCGAAAAAAAAAAAAAGAAAAAAGAACATTTTGACCATCAAAATTAAATCAGTTACTTTTTTTGATACTGATGTATTCCTCTAACATTTTAGAATGAAATTAACTTTTCAATTTACACCATTTACCTGTTCCGGTATATTTTCCAGCATATTTTTAATATTAAAGAAAATTTGAACAAAATCAAAAATGACAATTCACACACGTTAAAAAATTATACCCAGCAATTGTTTCATGTTTTATACCTATTGAGCAATATAATTCTGAATGCTTAATATGACAGTGGTGACACCAGTTGACATTAAATGTCAAGTTTGTGACATGTATGGTGGATAGATAAAATCAAGAATACAAAGAAGAGTGAGTTAGTTCCAAGAAAAGCACAATGATTCTTTTATTCTTTGTAGATCATTTCTCTTCCTCATTTCTTTTTACACCTGAAAGTGTTTTTTTCCCCGGCAAGTATTCTATAATGGAAATTCTATGAATCCTGGCAGACAAGTAATTATCAAGGGTGGCGTCGTTCTTCGCAAAACTGTTGCAAGATTTTTTTTTTCGAGGAGCAATTCTCAGGGATGATGTAGTTCACTCAGAGGAGGAAAGTAACATACAATTTTCGTCTTATTTCAATTAACACTAGAAAGACTGAAACTCAGTATATACCTATATTGCTCAAAAGCAGTCAACATGACTGCATTGTAAAAAGAATAAATAACGTGTAAAGAAATTTGATTAAAATTAATTTTTAACATTTTTTATATTATTTACAGTTATATAACAAGTTATTAGTAAATATTAACAATAAAATTTTTTTCATGTTGTACAAAATTCTAAGAAATTGTGTCAATTATAAACATCATTGTTTTTCTAACTGAAATTAAAAAGCAGTCAAAATGACTTCCTTAGGCATTCTAGTGTTAATTTATACTTCAGGTACAATGCATGGGACTGAAAACTTTCAATAGTAAAGTAGACTTTAGATTAATAAGTTATCCAGTATTGAAATGTTCTTTTTCACATGTTATGTACTTCAAAACAATTGTTTTTAAAGCTATGAAGCAGATGAAAGATTTATTTTATATTTTATATGTCTTCAAATTAAATTTTTAAAACTTTCAGCAATATCTTAGGCAAAGACTTAGCAAGAAAATAGGTTCCCTAAGTGGGTGATATAGCCGTCTGGAGGGCGTAGGGGATTTCTAGAGGATCTGTAAAATTTACATACAGAAGAAAATTTCTTAAATATTGTTCTATATAATAATACTTTAAAATTATAATTTTATTTTGTATAAAGAAAATCAATAAATTTAACTCTGAATAAATTGTATGTTATTAAAGCAGTTCTTAATTTAGCACTTTATTAACATTTATATTACTAATTTTATAATGAACATAATACTTTGCTTGTTGTTCTACACCAATTTTTTTTTTTTTTTTGCGTTTAGAAGTTTGAAGCGACTTTTTGTTTCACTTTTCAAAATTCTAACTGCTCTTATTGAATTTTCAACAAATAATTTTCTCTTTTATTCAGCGAGAACATAATGTTACAATAGTTGTGACTTTTTAAAATAAATTTTCAAAATTTTTTTTTCTACTTAGAAGTGGCAGTAAATAAAATTTTTTTTTCTTTCATAAAATATTTGCTAAAGAAAGTTCAAATATAAAGCCATTGGATAGTAGGGTTTTTCATTAAATTAATAACGGTATGATTAAAAGTGTACTTACTATGTCGAAAATTAAGAAAGTAACAATTTTTTTAATTGTTTAATAAAGATTTATAAAATGTTTTAAGTGGGCGTTGAAAAACCTTTGTCTTGCAAAGCGGGTGGTGAGCGAAAAAGGTTTGGAGCCTATGATGTAGATAAACATTACAGTTTAGGAATACTTTCGGTATAATATACTTCTAGTCCTATTTATTTTTTAATTACTACCTAGTCGCACAATTTTATGAGTTAGCGAAATGGATCTTAAATTTCGTCTTATAATTTTGTTGTAAGTTTGCTGTATAATGAAATATATATGTGCTACATTTAATGAACATAACATATACATCCTGGCATATAATAAATAGCTCTGGCTACAACTCAAACTTTATTTACTTTAAAAGAAAAATATCGCCATTATAGTTGAGTATAAAACGATACAAGGCCACGAATATGTACTTACCAAATGGCTTAGTTTGCGCTTGAACTTAAAATAAAGAGATATAAAAAGTTATTGGGCTTTTCGGAAAGTAATTTCCTTTTTTTTAATGAAAATAAATAACGCCTATCGTAAATGAATGTCTATAGAATAGTGAATATAGTAAAGAAATATTTTATTGAATCATATATTGTTCATTCTGGTTCAAAAGGTTTTGCCATCTTTCTGGCAATAGCAGGATTCCACGCTTATATGCTCATAAAATGTTCTCTGCTGGCAAAAAACTGATCAAGGTGAATTTTACCCTAATTTAGACGGTTAAGCTGATATCGTCTAAAATTTTTTGTTAAAGACCCGGACATGGTTGTTGACAACCCATTTCTAGTCCCCAGTGATGAAGCGCTTCAAAAATGATTTTTTTTTTGACGTTTGAGAAGCAAATCACAGACGTCAACGCGACGGCATGAATTTCTTTCAGTATACATGAGAAACCCATATGGTGAGCATTGAAATTAAATCTTAGGCATTTCAAATAATGATGAACTGTCGAATTCTCTCATTATTCTCTCATTGATTTAACGAGTTGTTATCTTCCGGTATGCATCAATGAATGCCTTTATCGAAATTCTGTAAAACAGTTTTTACTCTGGCGTACTGCCAAAACATCTTCTCCATTCACATCGAATATTTTTTTTCCTTGAACAGCATTTTCACTTTTTGACAGCAATGCCGAAAATGTTGCTTTTCAGTTTTCATATTTGAAAGCGCACCAACCAAAAACCACTGGGTAGAATCAATCAAACTTTTTCACAAGCAAACCTTTCTATATCATTTGTGAAAATATAAAAGGATTATGTGACTTAAGTGTGAAATTTTCAGTGAATATTTATATGTCGTTTGTTAGGAAAAAAAAAAGAAAACGAAATGACTTTCTGAACAACCCAAAAATCTTAAAAAAAAAAAAAAATTAGAATCATAAGAATTGAAATTTTACCTTGATCACAGTTAGTTCCATTAAAACCAGGAGGGCATTCCTTCATGCATTCGCCATTTCTGGGATTGCAAACTGTTCCGGGAGAACAATTGCAAGGATTTTGACAGGTTTCTCCCCATCTACTTGGTGGACAAACCGTGTCGCACTTTGCTCCGGTAAAGCCGATTTTGCATTCACATTTACCTGTCTGGAGAGTAACGGGAAAATTGCAATACCGAACTTTTATGGGTAATCTTACAAATCAAAAATGTTAACTCATAAGATTTGTGATAGTAAGCTTATCAACCATAATATTTATTTTTAAAGGCAACAAGTTAAATGAAAATGGAAAAGTTCTTAAACTATCTCAAAATTTTATATTTTTGGAATTTTCTATTTGCAATTTTAAAAATCGATTCATAGCAATTTAAAATTAGTTTGATTAATAATAAAAATGCTTGTGTATTTTTTTAAAATAATTAATTTTTACCCAGAGGTCTCCAACATCTATTCCAACGAATGTTTTTGCAGATTTTGAATATAAATCTAAAGTGGGCAAGATTTCAAAACATTACTTATTAGAAACGCAATGTATGGCCCATAAGTAGCGAAAGTACCTAAATTTTCTTTTTAATCGGTATTACTTATTCATACATGAATTTAGCGAGAGAAATTTGTTATTTGGCAACTGGATCAGTCAACCATTACAAATGAAACAATTCTTTAATTATTTTCTTTCTATTTGCAAACATGCTTAAGCAATTGATTTCATAACAGAGAATAGATCTTATTATGCAAAGCTGAAGTTTTGAATTGAGAAAGTTGAAACAATTTAGTTAAAATAATTTGAAAAATTAAAAGATTTTCATATTTCATATAAATATATAATTTATCAATTTTATAGTTTTTGTAAAAAGTATGCAGTAAAAGTACGTAATAAAATTGCTTTCAACATGTTCGACAAGTTATCAATAAAAAATAACTTTTGAAAAACTATTTTTTAAAAACTATTTTTTAGAAATTGTTTTTTAATAATTAGCAGCTCTTTTAATAGGCTTTGGGATGAAATAATAGGAAACTGTTGCAACAAAAGTGTTTTATCTTCATTGAATTCTGAGATAATAGCAAAAGAAGCAAAGTTCATTGAATTCTGAGATAATAGCAAAAGAAGCAAAGTAAGTTCGAAATAGTTAGGCCCACTTTAATTTAATTTTTCTACAAATTCCAAAGTTACGTAACTAAATGCAGTTAAAATTATTTCATATCTTCACTTACCTTTAAACCGTTCTAAATTTTTATAGCTTAGATAATTTGAAATGTTTTATAGTAACAGGAGATACAGACCTTTCAAATTTGCCGAAGAGCCGAAATAATAAATTTAATAGTAACTACACTTTTTCACAAATTTATTTAAAAATAAATTCTTGAATTTTAAAAGAGAAATTGAGTGAAACATATTTACCTTTGAATTGCATCTTTGAGTATGTTCTTTCACACACTTGCATTGATGTCTGCAGTTAGGTCCATAAGTGTGAGTTGGACAAGGTAAATTACATTTAGGTCCAAATAAACCAGAATCGCATTCGCAATATCCGAAAATTCTGTTGCAACGCCCACTGGGACATCGTTGAGGACAACTTTTTTCGCACTTTTCTCCAAAGGTTCCTGATTTAAATGAAGAATAAAAAATATTATGTAAAGTATATTTAAATAAAAATAGTTAAGCGATTTGAGTTAAAAGTAGGAACTTAGATTTGCTTAGAATAGCAATATTTTACGTTTGGAGTGATAGTTTAAACCAGGGGTCCCCAACCCTATGCCCGCGGGCACCATGGCACCCGTCGATCGATCTAGGTGCGCCCGCTGCTTGTGTCCAACGATAAAATATTTCAGTTTTCCATTTTCTCAATAAATGCTATGCAAATACATATTGAAGTACGCTGGCTCAGTAAAGGCAAAGTACTTGATAGATTTCTACATTTAATTGGAGAAATAAAAAACTATCTTGTAAGCCAAAAATCAAACATTTTTAGAACTAAGAGATCCTCTTTGGCTAGCAAATTTGTCTTTCATAGCGGGAATAATGGAAAAACTAAATAATTCAAACTTGGAGCTGCAGGGAAAGGACAAACACAAAGCAAAAATGATAGAGACTATGTACTCGTTCAGAGCTAAGCTAATTTTGTGGATATCACATTTGAAAATGAAGTCTCTTGTGCATTTTCCAAACATGAAAAAAATTATAGGTGACAGTGAAATTGACTTATTAACATTTGTCATCAACCTCCCATTGCTTGAAGATCAATTTAAAAAGATCTTTCAACATTTTAATATCATCGAGCCTTTGATAACTTTTTTGTTAATCCTTTTACCGTCCAAGCAAGCGTAACCGTAATAGCAACATACATTTCAGACTTTTAAGTAAAGCGAGAAGAATTGGAAATAAAAATTGTGGATCTTCAGAACGATATTATCCTCAAAACTATTATATCTCATGAGAAATTCTGAAATATAGTTGAAGGAATAAATTCTATTCTTAAAAAGAGCGTCATATTCTCCCAATTCTGTAGTGCTGGCCAATGAAATGCCATGCCAAACACCACACTGACTGTATTTTATAAATAATTTTTATACTTCGTATGTTTTGAAAGCAATTTAGTAATCATTTATTTAACACAAGAATATTAATACTAATTATAGTTATATGTTAAATTAATTATTGAAATTAAATTTTTTGTGCACTATGCGTAGTGTGTATTATTACCTGTTTACCAACTATAAATTTATCTTGAAAAAATAAATGGTGCCCGCCATTCGACCGATATTCTGGTATTTGCTCTTAGGTACAAAAAGGTTGGGGACCACTGGTTTAAACTATTAAGCGGCTTTTAGCAATGGAAATATACATTTTAACTGGAATTGTAATTAGAAATAGTGTTTCTTTTTTTTCCATAAACGCTGTTCAAGAAAGAAAAACGAGCACATAAATGTAAATGATAATAATAAATTTTTTTTTTATTCAATTTGATTTTTTATTGACGTCATTAATTTAATTATCGAATAATATAAAATCGGAATACCATATTGAAATTAAGAATTTTATGGAAATCATTGTTCTCTAACAAATCATCATGCAACGTCTAAAGCTTGTTCAACTAAAATCAAAATGCGTCAACTGGAGTTCAAATTAAACAAAAAGAACTTATTAGACTGAGCAATTTTTTAAAATTCGTAAGAATTTGTTTTATTTAAAAAATAACTGTCATTGATGATGCAGAAAAATAATAATAATAATGATAAAAATATTGTAATTGCTTTCTTAAGACATCAATGCATAACTGGCTCTTTTATTCAAAAATAATGAATACAAAATACAAAAAATTTACATAATTTAATACATACAAAAAATTTAAATTTTTTGTTCAAAAAGCGGAAATTGTTGAAAAATTTGGATTTTAAAAAGTTACGCTCTCAAATAAAAATTAAAAAAAACCCATATGTTTAAATAATTTAATTTTTGTTTATTAAACAATAATATCTTATTGACGATATTGTTACTTAATAAAGAAAATGACAAGTTTTGGAATTTAATGATAATTAATGGTTCTACTTCTTTTATCAATTGCCAGTTAGGAGAGTAATTTCTAACGAAAATTCTTTTTTCAGACCTTCAAAATCACACCATACTCAAGCATAATTTTAAATTAAATTATCACAAAAAAAGCAACTAAAATATTAATAAATAAAGGGGAGGATATTTTTCAGATTGCAGATTTCTCAGAAACCCGAATCCATCGAAAAAAAAAAGACATGTTTATTCAGAAAAACTACGTTTTTGGGTCTGCTTTCGTAACTTTAAGTATCATCAGCACTAATTAATTATCATATTTGAAGTTACTCTCTCAAACCATTCAAATTGAATCCTAGAACGTGAAGATCTGATCATTAGATCAAAAGTTATTCAGGGTGGTCCTTTTTTTTTGACGCACTGTACATGTGTTCTATTAATCAATTACAATCAATTAATTTGAATCAAGAACAATTTTACAAGGTAATTCAATTACCATTTTACACGGTAATTAATAAAAATTTATTCGCTCTATATCAATTAGAGAATTAATATCGAAATTAACGGTTTCTTAAACCACATGCATTAATTATATTCAGGCTTTCTATTTAAAAGTAAATTGTTTAAATATGCGATTTTATGGTGTACAATAAAAATTAATCGTTCAAATTTATTTATTCAATTTAGTAACACTACGTAAAATTTCTTCTGCCTTTTCCTAGTTAAGCAAGGGGCTAACAGTAAAGTGCATAAGAGAAAATTAAATAAATACATAGTAAATTAAATACAAGCTATTAATTAATTTACACAAGTTATTAAAAAAATGGAATTCATACCGGGAGGGCAGCCTTCTTCGCATTTTTTCCCTTGTATGCCGGGAGGGCAAGTGCATTCGCCAGTAACTGGATCACAAATTCCACCGTTCTGACATTTGCACTTCTTTGAACAATTATCTCCAAAAGTGTCCTACATGAAAATTATTGATGATAGAAAGTTTTTTCAGATGTAGTAAAAAGTAAATTTATGATTTATATAATTAATAATAATTTAAAAAAAAAAACTTAGAAGAGAAATGAGTAATAGAGGAATAAAAAAGGAGATAAACAATCATTTCTTCACATGAACTTTGTTTACATGGTCAAAGAAAATTAGAAAAAAAAAATTCTACATAAATGAGAATAAGAAGTAAAGAAAAAAAAATCATCTAATCTTTGGATTGTTTCGTATTCAGAGAATAAAGTCTAATGGTTAAGGAGTGAGGAGGATGGTTAAGGAGTTAAGTCTAAATTGTTAAGGAGATATTTAGACAAATACTGGACAAATTCGAATTTGTTAGTTCAGGTGACTAAATAAATTATGAAATATGGTGCAAAAGTGCACTTTCTCACTTTTTTTGACGTATTTGTAATACTCAAAATGAATATGTGAGATCGACTTAAGTTGGAAATAAGGGCTCTCAAGAATTTTCGCGAATTTTGTCATATTTCTATTTAAAACTAATTGCATGAATATATTTTTTAAGGAATTATCAAAGTCGATTTTTTTATGAAAGTTAATTGATGCAAAAAGCTCCTGATTAATAATAATCTGGAATATTTTTTTGATTTGATTTAATATCGAAATAAAATTTTTTTTCGATTTGATGTTTAACCAGAAATTGATTTTTTTATTTATTTTGATTTTATTTTAAACAAAAATAGATGAAAAATTTGTTCCTCATTAATCTTCATTCTGTCATTACGTCTAGCTGGTTCTCAACTGGCAGTTGCGGGAATGCTTTACTATATAAAGAAATAAATTAAATGCTAATCATAAACGTTAATTATACTTTTGGTCAAAAGAAATAAAATTGATCATAATTTTTTAATACTAACTTGAAAAGTTGATAATGTTTAAAAGAAAGAATACAGAAGTTAAAGATACAGAAATTTAAGCATATATTCCGGAATTTTCGCATAGATAAACTTTTCTTTTGCAAAATACCATTATCACTTTTTAATATCTGTTTTCTGCTTTTTTAATGTGAAATGTTTAGAAACAATTTCTTTTACACTTACACATTAAGTTTTTAAAGAAGGAAATAATTAAAAGTTAAAAAAAATGTATATTTTAAATTTTTACAAAAATTGAAAAATGTTTTTCTAAAAATAACCAGGATGTTTTTTAAAAATATTTTTGATGTGTTTATAGTTAGAATAAAAAAAAGCATTTAAACATATTTATTGCTATTATTTGTTTGACTTTTTAGTTGAGAAAGAGCCCTCGTCATTTAGCAAGTTTTATTTCCTGCTAAACTTTTTTGATACATCAATTAAATTTGGTGCTGCCATCTAGTGTTGAACTATAAAACTTAAAGAGTTTGAAAGGATTAGACATTTTTAGAAACTCAAATTGAGATGTAAAGCAATTAAAAGTAGCACGCAAATTTTTATGAAAAATGTCGTAATATGTGGAACTACACTTTCTTTGATAAATAAATTCTTTAATTTTATTCAGTTCACAATGATTTAAAAATTTAGACAAACGATTTTGAGAGAGAATAATGAAACTTATAAAAAATTTCTTTGGTGCTTATTCTATGAAATTGGAAAAAAATAAAAAAATAAAAATGGGACTGTAAAAAACGTTAATAATGGAACAGAAAAATTGTAATGATATGAATAAAAAAATATTTTTCATTAATTTAAATAATTTAAGTTTTTCTGATGAAACAAATAAGAATATCGACAATACTATTAAAACGAAAATAAGTAAATTAAGATTTTTAGTTTTTTTTAAAAAGGATATTAGTTTTTAAATCAATTATATTTCTTTTCGTAATGCAGGTTAAAAACAATCTTATATACTAAAATCTTATAGACTATAATCTTATATACTATACTTTTTTCATTATTTTGCATTAATTTAGGTCAAAATTAATGACAAATATTATATTTAGTATTTTAATAATTTATGATTATGAAATACAGCGTGAAACACCATTGTCTTTTTCTGCTTCCAAACAATAATTTATCAAACATGCACTTATTTGCAGTTATTAAGCTTTAAAAGTTATTCAGCTTTGAAATTTCTTTAATTTACAAAATTAATTATTGATTAATTTTTGAATATGAATGAAAATAAATTCAAATTATTTTCGTTGGACTTTATATTCTAGTACAAACATAATTCCGAAAATCTAACACATTTTTTAGTTGCTATTACTCCTTTTTTCTGACTGAAAAATACCAACATATATATTTTTGTTCGTATTTAGAGCATCGGAAAAAAATATATAAAAAGAACACCGGTGTCACATCTGTGTCAAAGGGATAGTTTCAAGTTATTTAATAACTGACAATATTCTGAATCAGAAAAAAATTTTTGGAAAAAAATTAAAAAAATTTTTTTTTTTAAACTTATTTAAAGGAACACAGCATGCTGTTTTTTCAGGGGTGACGCTTTGACCCCCCCCCCCCCAGGTGTACCAATGCTGATATCTAACGTTCAGCTCTGTCACAAGATCGCAATGTTAAGCTTGACTTTGATAATTAATTCTTGACTCAAATATGTAAAACTCGTTTTAAGAAACAATTATAGTTTAACTAACCGATGTTTGCGTTGCACAGAGTAAAACCACGAAACTTTTCGACGGTGAGACTGACCACCACCAGATTCGTTTACCATTGGGTACGTTTTAAATCAGCACAAAAGATTGTTCGGTTGGATGCAGCGTACAAATGAATTTGCCATATATGGATTTGGTTCGTCCGCAATAGTTCAATTCAACGGTGGAATCACAAAAGTTGACGCAATTTTACTTTGCGTTTTTCTCTTTTTAACATATAAACAGTCATCTCTAATTATACAATAGCTTCACAATTTCAGAAATACTGTGAAAATTTCTGCATTTTTATGTTTTTTTTTCTTTTCGAAATTAAAACATCACGCAACCGAAGACAACAATTCAGTAGACATTTATTTGTTAACATAATTATTAATTTTAAGTATTTCTTCAAATGACTTACCTTTGGACAAGTTTCATTGCATAACAATCCTGTAAATCCTGGTTGGCATGTGCAGCTTAGTGCTCTAATGTCACATTTTCCCCCATTTTGGCAATCATCACAGTTGTATATACAATTAGGTCCAAAAGTACCTCGAATGCATGCTGTAATTTTAATATATGTACAAAATAATGTTTTTGAAAATTGAAATAATATAATGTTAAGTTATAAAAATAAAATGCAAAATCAGTTCCTTAAACATTGTATTCAAATTATACATATCATACTTTATGTTTTTATATATACATATAGACACATATATTATACCGAGTTTTACTTAAAAATTTCCAAAAAAGCTGTCAAAAATGCAAGTAACATAGTGTAACAAAGCAAAAAATAATTTAAGATTTATTGATTTAAGCTTTTCAAGAAAATAATAAATATAAATTTTTATTTATGGTATGAAAGATTTCATAGTTTCTAGTTTCATTTGGCAAAAATTCATAAAGTCATTCACAAATAGCAAAATTCATATATTAAAAATATTTCATTATTTAAAATATTCAATATTAGTATTTCTTTTATTTATTAAAAATATTTAAATATTATTAATAATATGTTGTTAACTATAATCATTTGACAACACACCTTTTCTTATTTTTGTTAGTAAGAAGTAAAAAAATCTGAAATTATTCCGCATATAATAGAGTACTCGAAATTTATAGGTTCAAAAACAGAAAAAAAGCTTTAAAATATCGCAGTAATAATGAACCTAAAGTAATCCACATATACCACAGTTGAAATCACTCAACAATTTATCATAATACATATTTTGAAAACATATTTATTATTGTAAATATATACTAGCCACGTTTCCAAAAATATAATAAAAATTTTCACTTTTTGAAAATTACAACGACAGACTTAGCACAAATCTACAAATGAAGTACGTTAACCAGCTAAGATTATATTTGCGCCACATCACGGACTATTTTTTGGCAAAATTTATGAGCATAGCTGTTCAAAAGAGTTCATAATTTCTTTACATCATTATAGTTAGAGTAAATTCGTTTACACGTGAATCATTATATTGATAAGCCACGTTTTCAACTTGTTCAAGAGAAAGAACATGATGATTTTTATATAAGAGGTTTATGTGTTGTTTTTTCTTTGAACACTAGTTATATTGATAAAAAAATATATTATAATACTAACATACGAATTATTATAATTAGACTAATAAACGAAATTGTAATAATTATTTTAATTACATACTAATTGTATTTTAATAATATTTAAAATATTTTTGCTTTTTGCAAATTACAGAGACAGATATGGAGCAAACCAGCCAGGAAGATATTGGCGCCACTCCAGGAGAATTCGTAAAATCAAACTGATAGAGAGAATTGTTATTCAGAAGAGTACAAAGCTTTTGATTTCTTCGCACCACTATTATTAGAGTAAAGTATGTCTACACATGAGTTGTACATTTAAAAAAAATGGAAATTAAGATTTTATATGAGTTTATTATTTTATTCTAACTATTGTTTCATTTTCGGAGAACATTTTAAAAAGTAAATTCAAACAAAAAAAAAACCAATTAAGAAATGGTGATGGTATTTTTGAGTATTGAACATCATTACATAAAAATGACTTATTTATTTACACTTAATTTAAAACCACGTTAAAGCATTAATTTAAAGTAACATAAACAAAAAAGCTAAAAATGTTAAACTAAAAAGTTAAAAATAATTCTCATTTCATAATACTATTTTTTAAAAAAAAGTTATGATATTCGGCACAAAAGTTACAGTTTCTTGAAGCATCTTTTGAGCATCCTGAGAGCAAGCAATGAAATATTTTCTTTTAAAGTGGTCTAGCATGAAAGAATTGAAGGAGCAAAAACAGTATGGTTTAAGCTTCTCGAAAGTTCAATAGAGCTGAAGATTAAAAGAATGGAAAAAAAAGTAAATAATATTTTTACTAAAAAATGATGGAATCAATACGGCAAACGGAAAGAAATATTTTTGTAAAGAGCAGCATGTGCATGAAAGCATTCTGGAAAATCTAATAAAACCACATGAACGATGCCATTCTTATTACGTGAAAGAGCAAAAAATTTAGCGAAAAAAGTTTAGAAATTATTCTAATGGAAAGAATTTTTTATTTCAAAAAAGAAGAGCACTATGTCAAATATTGGATACTATTGATATTTTTTGAAATGAAAAAGTTTTCTTAGTACTTAGAATACACTCACGCGCTTTTATTTCAAGGCCAGAAACTGAGAAAATGTTTAGTCTGAAATATATCTTGAGAAAAAAATAATATTTTTCTGAATAAAAATAGATACTTAGGTTTGTATTAAAAAATGTTTTGGGCCCAAAAAATATTTGCAGGTGAAGAATTTCTTTCTAAAATGTACTTTGTTTTTTATGTTTTATGTTAACAAGTTTGTGTTAATGAATATTTTATTCTTAAATGTTTTTTTAAAATTGCAGTATTTTTAACGGGTTTTTAGTTATTTTACGGGTTTACATTTTACAATTTATTTATCGCTAATAATTTTAAGATTTAAAAATTAGTTGTTTTTTTTAAAGCACAAATTACTACATTCTGATGAAGTTCAGTAACTAAAAACAAATCCCCAAATCGCTATGAGTAAAAGTGTGTATCTACACACTAAAAAAATAAGCATCAAAAGTAAGCTTAGTCTTTAAAAAATATTATTTTAAGCAATCTTTACACAATAAAATAAGTGAAGATTCTTTACAAACATAATGACTAGAATCGCAAATATTAATATCGTAAATGATATTTACCAAATTAATATCGCTACCAATACGCTTTTCATAATAATATTTTTAACATTTAAAATAAATAATCCTATTTAAAAACTTTCGGAATTTAAGTAGGTATGCAAAACAATTTAATGTTACTGCTTAAACAGGTTCAATGCTATTGTAAAAATTGTAATTTAGTAACTAAAGGACTTAACCTATTTTTTCTAACACAAATCTTTATAAAAGAAATCTATCTCTGCTAAACCAGTTACTTACTAATAAAGCTCTACAACCCGCTGTGTGCCTTGGCTTGCCGAACAATATCGTTCTATACTTTTTATTTTTGGATTTCAACTTCCAGTTTTTCACCTTCAAGGTGGTTTTTTCAGAGTCCAAGCGTCTCTTTTTCGGTCTTTTCCAAGATCTCAAGTTCAAAGATTTCCAATTTAAAAGTTTTCTTAGATTTCTATTATCATTAAATCTTTCAATGTTCCACAGTCATGCTAAACAACTGGATTTAATAAACAGAATTAGGTTTTTTCGTTTATTAAATGGTCAAGTTTACTATTGTTTCTCATTCTTCACTGTGTATTATTTACTTTAATTGGTCCAAAATTTTCCTTTTTAAGATTGGTAGATATAAGATTTGTCTTTAACTGTTAGAGTCCAAGTTTCACTGCCATAAGTAACTAAACTATAGATCTCATAACAGTTTTATAAATCTTTAACTTAATTTTCTTTGGAAGAAGTTAGTTCTTGAACAAGTATTGGTATAAAAAACGTTTCCTGTTTGTATCCTGGAGTTAGTTTCTTCTGAAATATTGTTACTATCATCGATAATTGCACTAAAGTAGGTGAAACTGGAAACTCTTTCAAACTTTTAGTTTCCTACGGCAAGCGCTGATAGAATAGTGGTAGATTTTGTTTGTGCCATACATTTTGTCTTTTGTTCTTTCATAATGAGGCCTACTTCATTTACTACTTTTATAAGATGATTAGTAAAGGAATTTGAAGCAATTCTACTTCTACTTAAAATGACGATATCATTAGCAGAAGTAAAATCACTGATTATAATTTATTTAATTATAATTAAAAATAATCTTTCGCCACTTACATTAAATCAAACAGCAAAAGGGAATATAAAAATAGAAAAATTTTGCCACCTAATCTAAAATCGCAAATAACATCAACGACACCTGTGGTGACAATATAATAAAGTTGCAAAGACTGACCCCATTGTTTTATATGAAGAATTTCTCAAACGAAAATGTGAAAATTGTAACCAAATAAAATTTATTACGCATTTATTTTCTCTCGTTTGATCAACAAGAAAAGAACAGAGCTTACAAGAACTTATAGTGCCTGATTTCAAGCCCTTCTAGTGCTAAGTATTGTCGAAAATCTTGATCCAAAAGAGGTACTACTGTCAGTGGTGTGACTTGATAACGCAATCTTGGTGATAAACAGAACTTACAAGAACTTACAGAACTAAAAAAAGAGAACTTGCAAGAACTTACAGTGTCTGATTTCTAGCCCTTCTAGTGCTAAGTATTGTCGAAAATCTTGATCCAAAAGAGGTACTACTGTCAGTGGTGTGACTTGATAACGCAATCTTGGTTATAAACAGAACTTACAAGAAATTACAGAACTAAAAGAACAGAACTTACAAGAGCTTACAGTTAAACAAGAACTTACAGTGTCTGATTTCTAGCCCTTCTAGTGCTAAATATTGCCGAAAATCTTGATCCAAAAGAGGTACTACTGTCGGTGGTGTGACTTGATAACGCAATCTTGGTGATGATACAGGTGGTGTGTCAGATCTACTATTAGATGTTTCTATTAGTATTGCTTGTCTTGGAGATGCTAAAAATGAGAAAATAATTTTTCAATTAGGAATTTTTGGAGAAACGGTAACGTGAAATTAAGCAATAGGGTGCTTCAATATTTTAAAGCATTCAACTACAAGTTTTAAAGTTTAGAATATGGTTTGGCGATGATAAATTAAACCCTCGTGATGAATGTGTTTCTTATACCCTATCTTTGGTACCTATTTTCATAAACCTTACGAAAATAAATTAACAATGACCAGCAGGGTTAAAAAGTTTCACAGCTGAATACTTTAAACACCAAAATTCAAAATAAAAATTACAAATTCGTAATATAAAGTTATATTTAAGTCAACTAAAACTGCAACAAGCCTATAAGCAATCATTTCTGATTAGCCCGATCAGCGCAATTAAGTTGTCTTCTGAAATTTAAACCTAGTAGCAACAATTGTTGTCCTGTTCAATAGGGTTATTTAAAACTGGCCTTAAAGTTTTAAACGAATTAGCAACACTGGGGTACTTTTAACTGCTTTAACCAATAGAAATTAGTACTTTGATGTAACATAACATGTTAACATCTTTACATTTGTCTGATTTGACAACTTTTTTAACCTTTTTTCTTAGAATACATTTACTAAACGGGATTCATTGCCTCTAATTAGTTCTACATAGCTTTTGATAGTATTAAAATATTCAGTGTAAAAATTGGAAAATAAATATAAAATCAAAGCTGCCAACCTGGAAGTTTTAGATCTTCCATGAATGATCGTCCTTAATATATATTTGTAGAATTCTTATCAAAAACAGGGTGTTTAGCAATGCTAACTCTTAATATGTATTTTTTTAGTTATTATCAAAAATGAAGTAAAAAAATAAGCTTGTAGCATCAATTAATAGTTTATCCAAGGAAAAGAAGCAAACTAAAGCATTTTTAAATCTACCTGATTAAGACGTTATTTAATCATAGAAACCAGTTTGATTGCCATATAAAATAGAGGGGAGGAGAAAGGTGATTATTAAAGAAAATTTCAACTATCAGCAGGTATTTAATTATATATATATATATATATATATATATATATATATATATATATATATATATATATATATATATATATATATATATATATATATATATATATATATATATATAGTAACTTTAATATATTTAAATGTCATGGTGGACAAAACTACTTAAAATTTAAATTTAAAACAAATATTGCAACCATATTAAATATTTGGGAAAAATCTCCGGTCAAAAATCGGAGGAGAGCACAGGTTTAGAATGAGTTTAAAAGTTTTGATATCTGGAAAAAGTTATTTAAAATTGATTTGTAATGCATTATACTAAAACAAATATATACATTTACATTTAGATGCATATTCATTTGTTATTTACGAAATGATCTTTTGAAGAGAATTTCCTCAGAGAATATAATAAGTGGATAGTAGAATGCTTAAAGTAATAAGGTAAGTAAATAAAAATGAGATATGACATTATACGGAAGAGAATAGATTACTTTCTGAAAGAATAAAGCTAGTAGCTAAATAACAATTCTCTGAAGAGAATAGAATGAAAGTGATTACTTGGATGTAAAAAGATGAAATAGAACGAGCTTTTTAAACATCTAGTTACAATGAAAAATTTAATTACTTTCCATGTTTAAAAAAATCTTAGAAATAAAATGGTGCAAACAAAAATTTTATTTTTACAGAAATAAAGAAATTAGCAGCGTTTTTGGAATTTTTTCCACTGCATAGTATTCAAAGTTAGTTTTGCGAAATTTTAGTACGTTATTCGCATTTTAAGAAAAGCATGAATACGTGATTTTAAAAATGATTTAATTGGCTTCGAAATATCTCGTGGAGCTTACGATTTTCCCAAATTGATATTACGTTAACACATTTAATTTGATTTTGTAAGTTACGTTCAATTAAAGTTCTACTTTTGATTTTAAAATGTGAGAGTAGCAATTATATCTCAGAAAACGTATCTGATTTAAATGGCACAGAGAAATAGGAAACAAAGTTACGTAATTTGCAAAAATAAACATAAGAATAATTTTCTTTAAAGAAAGTGCATGCATACAGTGCAAGTTCTATGAAAACATAAATTGAATGTATATAGTATGCCATTTATGTTTTCATAGAAAAATGTTACAGACTATCTATTTCGTTGAGAAGATACCGAAAAGTTGATTTTCCATCGGTTTTCACTTCCTAATAGTTAGTAAGAGAAATCCTGGAATATGTGGTGTCAACTTCAAGATTGAAAGACACAATATGGGACATTTCGTAAAGAAAACATAAATGGCATTCTGTATGCATGAATGTTCAGCAAAGAAATTTTAATAAATAAATAGTAATTTGATTACATTCAATAATTCAAATTTTATTCTGTAAGCGACAGGAACACAAAATTTTATTTAATTGCATGTCTTTGAAAAATTCTGTATAAGGAAAAAATTGTAATAAATTTTAAGAATAAATATTTATAATTATCATTATGATCTATTTTGTGTTTTTATTAAAATTGAAACATGTTTCGTGCCTGCCTCAAACTTGGTAATTAAAGACCGCTCGAAAAGTTACATCTGTAATATACCCAACCACCTCGACCTCGACATTTATGCGTCTATTTTCTTAATAAATACGTATTTCTAGCTGCATCTACTTTTATAAACATTCCTTTCAAGCTGTGTCCGTTTTCTTTAACACGCGTTTTGAAAAGTGTCCATTTCCTTTAACACGCGTTTCGAGCTCTGTCCATTTTCTTTCACACGCATTTCGAACTGTTGCTGATTAAAAAACTCACTGACTAGTTTTAATAAACTTAAGGAATTTTTAAAGTGCTCTGTATTTTAGTGTTTTTTATTTTCTGTATTATTTTAGCAGTGCTTACAAACTCTGTTTTTTTAAATATAAATTGAGAGAAGTAGAACAAAACATCGTAAATTAATATCAGCGTCAAAACTATTAATAAATAAGAAAATATTACATTTATACACATAAATCACATAAAAAACATTGTTTTCAAAAGAGCTCTTGAAAAGGTCTCTAAAGTTTAGAATATATATTGATTTGATGCTGTATATACTATCACGAAATGAGATATATGTATATCATCACCCGTTTTGACATACGCAGAAGGTATGATATTGTGACATGAATTTTTTACTAGCACATCCTTTCTAGAAACTAGTCATTCTTCAAAGAAATACTTTCCATCTCAATAAAAGATGTATAGAACTTGGAAAATATGAATTTATTATGCATGCTTACAGAAATTCGAGAGAGAGTACAGGGAAAGAAAAGCAGCATAATATTTTTTATGCCTGGCAAACAGGGAAAAGTATAGTAAAGTAAAATGATTCGATTGCAATATTTATTTAAATAATTTGTTTTCTAATAATTTCCCACTCTTAATCTAAATCCCTGTTTCATAGTTAAATTTCAGGTAGCCATTAAAAAGTTTTAACTCTGGGGCCGGGATAGCTTGGTTGTTGGGGCGTTGGGCTTATGTTCGAGGGGCCGAAGACTCCCCGTTTAGTAAATGGTTACTGATGCTCGTTAAATCTGTAGGGTCACAAAGTCCTCCATGCTCTCATAGCAAATCATACCTCATCGTATAGGAGATTTATCGTTCGTTGGTTCAGGCCAAAATTACGATCTGAGGATAAATGAATGGATATACGAATGGGTCCCCCTATAAACGGGTTGGGACGTGTGTGTGGCTAAAGTTGCATTTTTTGCCATAGAAGGAGCCACTGACAAACAAGAAACACACCCTCTGTCTTGGTTTTACCAAGGACGCAAGCAGACTTGCCGGTATTGGTAATTGGCATTAGAAACAACAAAAACACGTTTTAACTGTAAGCATTTTTTAGTTAAGACAATAATTAAACAACAAAAATAGCTAAACTAGCTTACATTATGCTTTTTTTAATCTTAAAGTCTCTTTCTAGAAATATTTAACATTGAAAATTAAGGACTACAGCCAAATGATATATCAAATAATAAGGTTGGTTAACTAATTAGACTTGTTAAATAATTAGAATGGTTAAAATATAACATGGTGCTAGAAATTAATTTTACTCAATATTAACTTTGCTTGCTAAATTTTAGCTCGTGATAAATGATACAGTATCGAAATTTAAGTTAATTGTATACATGATTAACGTAACTCATTCCAGAATAGCGATACCGATATTTTACAGATATAGGGGATTTTGAAAAAATTCTTGCGGATTTAAAAACTATCATTTTTTCACCAAGCAGACAATATTTTGAAAAAGTCGCCAAATTGCTTCGCTAAATAAATATACTATTTCTCCTATAATCAATGTAATTTTAAGTACTCAATAACGAGTTAAATATATAAAACAACGATAGAACTCAGAAAAAAGTCACAATTGACAAATACTTACAATTATTGAAAAAAAAATCATTTGAAAAAATAAAACAGTGGACAAAGAGCGTAGTTTTCTTAATCAGTTTATGATACTGAAAAAATTGCTTAGAATAACTGGCATCAATAATTTCATTATGCTTTCCAAGAAAGTTGCAGAAGAATAGTATAGAAAGTAGTTGATTAAGAAGTTTATAAAATAAAACTGATTTTAGTAAAGATCTTACTAATACGAGTATATTGGATATGGTCCTGTGATCTTCAAAAAATATTATTTTCTTTAAAATGTCTTCATTGGATTTCAAAGATTCGATGTGTTTTTTTTTCTCGAAATCTTGAACAAGACTTCGGAAAAAAGTTTTGAGCTAGTTGTTTAATTTTGGACAAGAATTATAAAAAAGTAAGTTTAATTAACATTGAACAATAACTCTAAAAAAGTTTGATAAATCATTTAGATTTAAACAAGAATTCTAAAAAGTAACTTTACTTTTAAACAAGAATTATTAAAAAGTAAGTTTTCTGTACAAGAATTTTAAAAAGTATCAATAAGTCATAATTTGGCGCTGTTTTACATGGAAAACAAGAACAAAATTTTCGGAATAACGTCCAGTTTCAAATATACTATGTTTTTCAAAATCGTTACGAATATTGTTTGCATAAAATCGTAACATCTTGAATGTTCTTTATGCGACAAAATATTCTTCTTACCTGCAATTTTGGTAAATTTATCTCAACGAAACTATCGTAACTATAGTAACATTTTCCGCCAAATTACGTTTGAAAAGTTGCAACACTTATGATATATATTGTTTATAAATTATATACAGATGACGTTCATGCTCAATCCAAAAATTTAAATCCTATTTCAACATGATAAAATCAGTTCCAAAACGTAATGGAGGAGAAAATTAGATATCATTAGGGACAGAAAATGCTCTTTTACGTCTTACAATGGCCATCAAGGCAGGAAGATTGAACATTTCAAGTAGGAAATCTTCCTCGTTTACACTCAATGCGTCAGAAGGCTGAGATAATTTTTTGAAAGGATACTATCGATTTCATGTTATTTGTCCTTCAAAGTATCAGTATCGCTATGAATATCAAAATACTTCAGTGGGTCACATCCATTCTGGCACCAGGAGCATCGCCAGTTAGCAATAAAAATGTCACATTTCGCGGTGATTTATTGGAAATCGCACATTTGAAGTTTCTTTTTGTTGTTCCAAGTTCGGAAATATTTTTTATAATATGACTTCCTTTTTTATCAATATTAGGATGTAAAAACTTTTCTCAGATGTGAGTTCTTTCGTGTACAATTTATTTCTTTTCATGCTCGCATTCGATTTTCTATTTTTAGAGAAAAATGAGACGCTTATAACGGGGAATACGAGAAAAGTTCTGAAGGTTTTGATTTTACCTTGAGGTGGCGTAGAGTTCAGGAAGTTCTTTTTAAATTTCTGGGATCAAAATGTTTTTTTATAGTAAGTTTAGATACTTAAAGGTTTTCTTTATGACAGCTGAGATAACTTTTCCAACGAATTTACCACGAACGCCATTTTTTCCGAAAAGTTACCTTAATAAAGTTGTAAGTCAAATTGAAGCTAAATGTAGAACTAAACAAAGTTTTTGCACATTTGCTAGTGATTTAGCATTGGTTTTTCTCCAATTTATTTATTTTTAACGTTATTAAATGGGACTAGTTTGGAAGAATAATTCGTAACAAAAACGGAGCAGAATACCGGTTCTTTTAGGGACGAGATTAAAATTTTAAGGATTTTGAGTCTTATTTTTAAGGTATATGATAGCTACGTTTATATTTTGTGTAAAAAATATGTTAAAATAAACTTCCATAAGTGACAATCTATAGTGCTAAAAATAACTTAATACCGAAAAAGTGTTTAAATATTTCTGCTTTTATTAAAATTATGATTAGTTTAGATTAAAAATTAGAAAACATTTAATCATTCTAAAAGAAAAAAAAAACTTAAAATAAGGAATATTAAAATGCTTTATAGTTTACTAGTTATTCTACATTAAATAGTTTAGGTAGTGCAAATTTTGAAACTAAATTTAGCTTCCATATACACTGTAAAAAAATTTCGGATCAAATATCGGTATAAATTACCGGCATTTTGAGTGCAGCAATCCGTAAAATCCATTTTACCGTAAATTCCATTTTACCGAAAAATCCATTTTTACCGTAAAATGTTAAACAGTAATATTTTCAGCAATGTTAGTTTAATTAGAGTGATGTAGTGATTTTACGGTAATTATTACTTAAAAAATTACGATATATGAGATTTTTGTTCCGTAACATGTTCCGGTAAAAATGGATTTTACGGTAAAATGTACGGACTTCCAGTGTGATGATACTTTTTACCTTAATTTGATTCGGAATTTTTTACAGTGTAGGTCCCATGTAACACAAAGCGTAAATTAAATGCAGATGTTTGGGATAATGGTATATGAATCAATATTTTATATAATATAGATGAAGTGAATTTACCATTCCAGTAATTCTTTCATATGTTTTAAGAAACATTTTTCATGTTTGTATATCTTATGAAGTGAATTTAATAATAAAGTCCTGATAAGAATATTTTTGTGTATTTTACTTAATGCTGATGAAGCAAAATTACCATTTGAATTTTGGTAAGAAAGCTTGCGTAAATTTTACGTAATAGTGGAAAGGTAGATTTTACAATTTAGATTTTGGTATGATTGCTTTTGTATAATTTACGAAAATTAACGAGAGGGATTTACTATTTAGATTTTGCTAAGAAGTTTTTCGTAAATTAACGAAGTGGGTTTTACCTTTTAAAATTTGTAATGATGCTGCTGTATATTTTATGTAACTTCAATATAATGAATTTATTACTTATATTATAGCAATAATGCTTTCGTAAACTTTAAGTAATATTAAAAATAAAATGAATTTTACCAATCAGACATGAATGCGTGTGTACATTTTACGTGATCTGGACGGAGCGAATTTAATGAATAAATTTTTAAACGAATAATTGTTAATATTTAATGCAAATTTTGACGAAATTTTAACCATTTGAATTTAATTTATATCTTAGAATTAAATCTTTCGTATACTGTACGAATACTGACGAATTTATATAGTAACCTAACAAGTATTGTTTAATTTATATTCAACATCTATTTCCCAAAGTATGATTTTTAGTCTGAGTTGCTACGGTCCATCAAAAAGTTTCGTTTTAAAATAATTTTAAATCGTGAATATCTTGATAATGTTTATTGGCTTAAATATCTTCGTGGCTATATAAATAATTTTATGCTGTTTTCTTATGTCCCTCTTCATAGACTGCATTAGGTATATATTCTCCATTTTGAACATAGCTCTAAGAGCTTGCTGAATAAAATAAAATGTACAATGCTCAAAATAAAGTTAAAAAAAACGGATCACCCTGAATAGCTTTTGATCTAATGATCTGATCTTCACGTTCTAGGACTCAATCGTAATGGTTCGAGAGAGTAACCTTAAATATGCTAATTAATTAGTGAAGACGATATTTTAAGTTACAAAATCAGACACAAACATACTTTTTTTTCGAACGGTTTCTGACCCCTAACATTTAGTGGGTAGTCGCAATCTTCGATATATGGTCCCCATAGTTTAATTAGGAGAGCGATACAAAGTTTGGACCCCTTACTGTTAATTTAGCTTTTTGCGCATTTCTCCATATCTCGAGAAATTTCCCAGCAAATTGAAAAATTTTTGCACATAATTATAAAATTCGTTTGTCTAAAGATAATTCGATGAAAAAAATAATTTTTAGTAAACATTTATTATTTTATTAAATACCACTCAAAAAAAATTTCGAATTGAAAGGTGAAAAATTTCTTTTCGTCATCTTAAACGATGCAATTTTACATGGCAAAATACGAAATTTGAGCGAAATCGGTTAAATAGCTTCTGAAAAATCAAAATTTCAAAATACGATTTCTTTAAAATTCAATTTCTCAGGAACTATTCAACCGATTTCGCTCAAATTTTGTTTTTTGTCATATAAAATTACATACTTTAAAATGACGTAAAAATTTTTAACCTTACAATTCAATTTTTTTTTTCAAACTGTCATTTAATAAAATGATAAAAAATAATAAATATTTGCGAAAAATATTTATTGTATGGAATTATCTTTGGATAAATGAACTTTAAAATTGTGTGCAAAAAGGTTTAAATTCGCTTAGAAAGTTCGAAATATAGTGAAATACGCAGAAAGTGAAATTAACATTAAGGGGTCCACAATCTGGATCTCTTTCGTGACCAAACTATGGGGACATTCCCCGATATTTTAGAGGTCAGAAATCCACATTCATCGAAAAAACGCTAATTTCTATTCAGAGAAATTACGTTTCTGTGTCTGATTTCGTAATTTAAAATACCGTCTGCACTAATTAATCAGCATATTTGAGGTCAACCCCTCGAATCATTAAGATTGTTCTTAGAACGTGATAATTAAATCAGAAGTTATTCTGAATGGTCTATTTTTTTCCTTTTTTCTTTTTTTTTTGCGCTCTTTAGATAACTTGAAATGCGTCTCTGAAGAAATAAAGGATGTAACTCAAGAGGAGCATATAAGAAAGTAATCATAGTTTGTATGCGCTTTTAAAAAAAAGGACGTAGTTGAAAATGCGTGTTTAAGCGCGTACTACTAGTAGCGCTGTTGAAAAAATGATCATAGCTGAAATTGTGTATTCAAGGAAAAGAATATAATTTGAAATGCGAGTTGGAAAGAATGAGTATAGATAAAGATGTGCGTCAATGAAACTGAACATAGCACAGAATTGACTTTTTCAACGTTAAACAGTGAACCTAAAATTTTAATACCAACGTTACTCTTGAAAAAGGTGCCCATCAAATCAATTTTCGCTCATTTTCTTTAACACAACAAATAATCATTATTTACTTGTTTATTCTTTTAAAAAAACAATTTTATTTTATTTTATAACCGGTATTTAAATAGCCTGCTCAATTTTGAGTTTACGTCTACTTATGCTCAACTTCGCAGCCTTATAATTTTAAACCCAATTCTGAGTACAAGGGAACTCCTGGATCAAGCATTGGAGCAAACTAGATTCAGTTGAGGGCGTTTTGATAGAACTAACTCACATTTGCGTTGCTTGGAGGAGAAAACCACGAAAACCTCCAATGTTTAGTCCGACTGCAAGGGGAATTTAAAACACAAATGTCATAACAGTAGTTTAAAATACGTTACTAATTGCTTTATGTGTTACTTAAACGCGTATTTGAGCTGTGTCTATTTTTCAAAAGTGCTTTTTTTGCAGCGTCTATTTTTCATACACGGATTCAAATTTTTTACGAGTTAGAAATACACATTTATAATCAATCGAAAAAAGTGTTGGAATGAGTTAATAGGTCTGAAATACTAAAACTTTACTTACATTAGCTGTTTTTTTTTCTTTTAGAAAAATTGCTCTTATGTTAAATAAAAGTAACAATTTAGTAATTATTTAATATGACAGGCACTTACTTCAAAGTTAAAACTAATTTTCAATTTACTAAGCACAGTAGAAAATTAAAACGCTTAAGAAACGAGAGCAGCTCAAAATCTTGTACAATATTTTAATTTATTATTATTTTTTTTAATTTGTTTTTTTTTTTGTTTTTTGAACAAAAGATATATTAAGCTCAAAGCTAAAATGTATCTGTAGAAGTGAAACTTAAACCGAATTCAGATTTTCCGTATTTTTTTCATTAAAAACCACTTTCTTTTTCTTCTTTCTCATACAAAAACCAATGAAATCAGAAAACTGAAATATTGTTTTTCTAGGTTCGAACATTTTTTTCTAAAACAAATTCAACTGATAGCAAATTTTGATTAAATCCAATTCGTTTCAAGCAGAAAAAAACATTTGTGTATCGCTGGCGTTTGAAAATCAATTAAATGGTTTAAAAAAATATTAGAACTTTGAAATATAATAACATGAACATACAATAAGTTATTACTCACTAAAATATTTAATTTTGATAATTAACGAAATCTGGGGATCAACAATTTTCCTTAGTTCACATTAGTGGGATCTTATTAGAGAATAGTAATTATAATAAGAGAAGTAGAAAGACATGAGTAGAAAGTTCAGACTAAATAAATACAATTTAGTAAATAAATATCTTAAAAATTTACTTGATTTTTATAATTTGATTTCTAACATACAAAATTGACACCTGTATGCAAAATTGACATCTGTAATTTAATACTACATAATTTAAAATTGTTTAACCTTTTTTATTGAAGAAATTCTAAAGCGAAATTCAGCTTTTTTGGTTCTCAATAACTTGATTTTAGTCTATTTAGGCATAGTCTAGGAAAAAAAAAGATACCAGAATTTAATTCTTTTTAATTCTTTTTCCCAAGTGTGGAATTCTGTATTCTATAATATTTGTGGGAAAACACTACGGATATGTGTTAAATAAAAAAAAATAATACTTAAAATTGCAACTTTTCTATGCTTTATTCGCTATTTAGAAAAAAACTTTTTGGAACATTATGCTCTAGTATTAACCAATTGATATCTTGTATAGTTTTAAAAACCCAAATTTGATTATTTAATTAATCTCTGTTTCCAGCTTCTTTAAAGTTTTTTCCTATCTGTTAAGAGATTTGACGTATTTACTTACTCATTAAAAGTTTTATTGATTTTTCTCTCAAAGTGTATGAGAGAATTTTTTTTTAAAAATAAAAACATTTTTTTTCAATAATTTTAATTTTGGAGTATAATTTAATAGCGAGCTAAAAAAAACACGAAAAAAAGAATTATATGGAAGAGTGTTGTTACTTGGACCTCATGTATGAACCACGGATAAATTTAAATATTTGTGCTACTCAGTGAAGCAGTTCTCTATTCACTGTAAAAAATACCTGATTTTTTTTCCGGACCTTTTTCGTATCATTGATGATTTAAATCTGTTTTATTGACGAAACGGTTTGTCACTGTTTTTCACCCCTATCATTAACGGATTAAAATCGCTAGCTTAAATTCTAGTTTTTTCATGCAGTTTTGCGTACCTTACAATAACTTAAACCTTTTCTCAAATCATTTTGAAATTATTTTCCGTAATTGCACTTTCTTTTCAGAAACTAGTCTATGGTTTTGTATATATGGTTTTTACTAGTCTATGGTCTATATAAATAAACTGTGATTCATCTTTATTGTAAAATCGACGCTCTATCTGATTTTTATTTTTCTTTGGATATAATTGTTTGATAAGTTAAGTTGCGAATGGCAACAAAGTAGGCTAAACATCTTTACACTGAAATATTATGAAATTGACACTCTATCTGATTTTAATCTTTTTTTGGACATAATTGTTTGATAAGTTGCGAAAGGCAAAAAAGTAGGCTAAACGTCTTTACACTGAAATACTGTAAAATTGACACTCTAGCTGATTTTTATCTTTCTTTGGATATAATTGTTTGGTAAACTCCTGGATGCCCCTTGGCGGGGGCGGGACAACGCTCAGTAATAAAATAATTGTTTGGTAAGTTAAGTTGCGAATGGCAACAAAGTAGGCTAAACGTCTTTACACTGAAATATTGTAAAATTGACACTCTATCTGATTGTTATCTTTTTTTGAATATAATTGTTTGGTACGTTAAAATTCGAAAGGCAACAAAGTTTGCTAAACGTTTTTACACTGAAATATGTTTTTAATATAAACTTTTAAGGAAAAAATAGTTTTAGACTTTTATTCACAATAGTGGAACCGTAGTGGCTTAGAGGACAGAAAGCTCGCCACCCATGAGATGATCGAGGTTCGAATCCCAGCGAGGACTAATCGAGACAAACTTTGCTTCCGGTCTGCACTGACCACAGTGTCGGCATAAAATATCCGTGGCTAGTGCGAGTACAAATTTCTTCTTAATAATCACAGTAAAAACTTGTTTCTGTAACGCAAAAAAAAGTTCTGACTGTGGATTTTCTCTGCATTTTTGTGGAAAAAGCTTGTTCTTGTATTGTAAGAAGCCATTGCGAATAGGGATTTACGGAAACTTGTTCTTGTGTGGAAAAAAAAATCCGTTTACGGATTTCATTAAAAAATCAGGTTTTCTTCGGGTTTTCCAGAAATATTTTAAAATTTTAATTCGAGAGTCCTTAATGAGATTGCAAAATTTACTAAACTGAAATTTCAATATTTTATAAACTATTTATAACTTGTTTCGTTGCAATGTAACCATTTTTTGGAAGGCTTTAGATAGCTTATTTAGAGTGAAAGTTCAAAAAATATTTTGTTGAATTAAAATAGGTATAGTTTAGAAGTCAGTTTAGAAGTTAATTTTGAAATAAAGCTTAAACTTAAATCCTTTTGCTCGGTTACCATTGTAATCTAATTGGCAATTCTGTTTTTCAAACCTAATCTCCCACGTAGGAAAAAAGGGAATTTTTTTAAGTGAGCCCACTCGAAAAAAACGAGGAAGGATTTTGTGGACTGGGAGCCCACTTTCACGAGACTAGCTTTCCAAGGACCCTAAATACTTGATATATACCTTATTTAATGCTTAAAATTTTGATTTCACACTTTTTAAATATTATGCCTTGTTAATTCATTAGACTTTTACACTAGTCTAACTTTTGTCCAAAAATTAAATTTTCTTACTATGAAAAAGTACTTACAATGTATTCCTTTTTAATGACAATTTTAAGGCTGCGTTTACTGCTGTCTGTACTATTTACATCATGCATTAAAGTACAATTCATAAAGTTAATTGTAAGACTTACTAATTTTACATTATTTTTAAGTATGTAATTTACCATTTAACAATTATTAAATTAAATAAAAAGCCAATAAATAATTATAATTTTTTACACGGGTTATCGTTACATAAACGATCTTAACAGTTACGTTCATCTTTGTTTGATTCTTTTAAATAGTTCCATGAGATATGCCAAAATCTGTAAAAAGTGATAAAAACGCGAAGTGTTAGCCGTTTTTATTCCAAAACTATTGTGCTAGGTTGATATTTTTAGGGTCAAGAATATTAATTCGACGAAAAAGAGTATGCACATTTACAGATAATCTTTTGTGCCCGATTTTGTAGCTTAGTATGTCCTCTGCGCAAATTATTTAGCACATTTAAGATTACACCATCAAGTTTGAATCTTAGTAAGTGAAAATACAATCACTAGATTAAAAGTCATTAAGGTGCTCTGTTTTATTTTGTATACAGTACACTACGTATTAACTCGAGATATTATCAACTTAACATACTATTTAATAAAAATCTCACATTAGAAAATTAACTACCAGTAAGGATTTTCAATTGAGTCTACCGTATACTAATGACATAACTTTTGGAAACCTCTGTATAGTGCCAAAGGTGAACGATATTACATACTCTATGTAAGTTGATCAAAAAGTGCTGTTAACTATGTCTGGCGCAAAAAAATAAATAAAGATAAAAACTACGGACGGGTGGTACTTAAGGGGATGTTCATCCGAAAGAAATAGTCGCCCAGGAACAAGATATTAAAACGTACAAAAAAATTATTCCTATATCAAAACACATTTTTCAAAATAATTTTTTCTCAGAAGTCATTGCTTTAATAAAAATCATGGGACAAAATGGAAAGACTGTTATCAAAATTTCAAACCATGATTTTATGAACACTATGAAATAGAATAAAAGTTTTCTGATGTTTTTATAACTTAAACTAATCTTTTAGTTGGTAAATCAACGCAAACAAGATTTGAAAAAGTAAAATATCTGAAACTTAAAATTTAATAAACTAGATATGAAATGTAAACATTTCTGTTTTAACCTGCTCTATGTTCTAATTACAGTTACCAAAAATAGAAACGGTAATCAGAAATTTGCTTCGAGAAATCGATTTTTTATTTTTCAGCTACTTCATACAAAACAATTGACTCGAAACATTTTTTCCGAGTAGACATTCTTTCAAACCATTTTAAAACGGAAATATCTTATTAACTTTAAGAAACGAAATATTACGTTTATGTTCTCCCATCAGTTGCTTTTTAACTTATTTTTGATGATTGATTTAACTTACCAAGATCGCAGCTTTTTTTATCAGTCAAAAGCTTGTAGCCTTCTAAACAAATACATTCATAGGATCCTAATGTATTCTCACAAAGTTGATCACAGCCTCCATTATTAGCTAGGCATTCGTCCTTATCTGAAAACAAAAATAATTTGAGTAATTATACATCAAATTTATGCATTTTAGCTTTTGATTTTACCTCATTTTAAGGAAAGAGGGGCATTAAAGTAAAAAGCGAAGAAAAAAGAAAACTAAGTAGTTGTTACGTTACATAGCTTGATGCATATACAGTGTGCACAAAAAATATACACCTTAATTACTTTTGATTTAATAGTTGTATTTTCACACACTAAGATTCAATCTAAGACGATATTTTAAGTTATGTAATCGAATACAAAAACGTACTTTTTCCGAAAAAACACACTTTTTTGGACAAATTTGGACTCATAATAATCAGAATTATAAAATATTTGCACACCATTAGAAAACTTAGAAATCTAAGAACAATTTTAAGGGGAACGATTATAGTTCTGCATATTTTAAAAAAAATTAATTTACTAATGATTTAAAAAATTTGAATTGTATACGAACTTTTACAAAAATTTAATCTACCCATTTTTTAATGATAAAATCCAAATTTTGAAAGTTATAAGTCGAATAGCTTTTCAAAATTGAAAGTTCAAAAATACGAGTTTTTTAGGATTGCAAAAACCACTCTTCTGCCTTTATTATTGGGACGATATTTTTTATTAAACGAAAAACTCCCTTATTTTGAGGGTTAAAAATTCAAATCCGCCGAAAAATATAAATGTGCAACAATGAATTTGCTTGTTTCAGAATTGAGCCTATTAAGATTTGGTCCCAGCAAGTGTAAATACAATCATTATATTAAAGTTTATTGACAATACTTTTTTTGCCAGGATAGCCAAGTTCAGAAAAATTATGAAAACCAGTAAAAAAAGATCAAGAATGCAAAATAACGAGCATAAATATTTTTAAACTCAATATCTGCATTATAAATGAGTAACTGAATTTCTAATATTGATGTGAAATTAAAGAATATAAAATTTACAATAAGTTCATGAAACATTAGTCCCTAATTTTATTTTTTTTCTCTAGACTATGGTTACACTGCACAGTGCTGTCATTAATATTATCAAAATAATTAACATAATTATTCATATTTAAAGGAAAAATATTCTTTGCATTCCCTTTCAATAGTAAACTGAAAAAATATGCTAGAAAAAGTTTCTAATTTTAATATATTTTAATAAAATATTAATCAACATATTTTCTATTTTTAGTCGTTTGGAGTAACCCTGTAACAAGAATCAAGCTTTGTTTCATTTATTGGGAGTCAAATTTTATTTTTATCAAATTTTGCAATTGTTTAATTTTAATGAATTTTACTTTACACGAATCATTAAATGAACATAAGATTATATCTAAAAAATCCCGATCAGTAGTTTTGTTAGAGTTATTTTTTTGCATGAAGTTCGTGATAATGTGAATGATTTCTTTTCTTTATACTACGCTGATTTTCAAAAACCTATTTTGGTTTTAGGTCTGTTTCTCCTGCTGTGGTACTTATTTGAACACTGTTTTTAGAATTTGAAGTCGCTGTTTTTCAAATATTTTCAATAACATTTTCATTTAAAAAATTTTAAATTTTAATTTCTAATTCTTAAAAAAAACATATATAATCAAAAACTGATGGGTAAAAAAAAGAGTTCTGAAAATGGATTTAATAATTTATTAGAAAAATTACTAATTGCCATTTTTTATGAGTAAAAATTTATTCTACTCAGTTTAATTATTGATATTTATTAAGCCGCAGAAATCATTATGTGAATTAAAAAAGTTTATCATACTTTAATATTTCGGGAAGTTTTTTAAAATCTTAACTTTCTTATAAAATTGAGATTTTAGTTTAAAATGAAAATTTGCCACATTATTATATCTAGTCTACAATTTCAAGTTTCCAATTTTTTAAATAAAAAATGAAAAAATTGAACAGATTATAAGACTTTTCTCTAAACCAGTGTTTTGCAACAGTGAGTATTCCTAACATTTTTGGGATTAAACTAATTCTAAATGATTATAATTTATTTAGTCATCTGAGTTTATTATTATTATTATTTTTTAACTATGACAGCTGAGTCGTTATAGCTCAAGGGATAGAGCACTCGCCTCAAAATTGAGGTAACCCAGGTTCAAATCCCAACAATGACTGGTTCATACGAATTCTGCTTCAGGCTCTCATCGACCATACTACTGACGTAAGATATCCTCAGTAGTAGACGGATCATGGGTCTTGCCGTCGGGCTAACTGAGGGAGGTTTTCGTGCTCTTCCTTTCTTGGGATGTAAAAAAATTCCGTGTAGCACAAATGCGGGTAAGTTCCACCAAAAAGTTTTTCACGAAGGAAATTTTTTCCAATACTTGATACAGGGGTTCCCTTGTCTTCTGGATTGGGTTCAAAATTACACGGCTACAGAATTGAATAATTTTATTTTATAACCGTCGTTAAACAGCCGACCCAATTTCATGGGTTTACGACTACTAATGTTCAACTCCGTAGCCTTGTAATTTTGAACCAATCCAGAAGACAAGGAAACTCCTGGATCAGTACCCCCAGAGGTATTGATTTGTTATGGGAACATGGAGGACTTTGAGACTCGACAGATTTAACGTGCATCAGTCACCATTTACTACACGGGGAGTCTTCGGCCGGCGAGGATCGAACCCACGACCTCTTGGATATGGGCCCATCGCCCTACCGACCAGGCTAATTTGGTTGGCTGTTCAACGGTGACTATAAAAGAAAACTGATAACTTATTGACCCAGGAGATAGAGCGCTCGCCTCTCAATGAGGTGCCTGGGTTTGAATCCCAACGGTGGCTGGTTGAAGCAAATTTGTTTCGCATTCGGTTTACACCGACTAACGTAAAATATTCTCAGTTGTACACGGATCATTAGTCAGATTCCCCTTACTGTCAGGCTAACCATGAGAGGTTTTTGTAATTTTCCTATCCGTGCAACGCAAATTCGGGTTAGTTCCATTGAAAAAACTTCCACAAAGGCTAATTTTTCCCTATACTTGATCTAGGAGTGTCCTTGTCTTCTGAATTTTGTTCAAAATTACAAGGCTGCGGAGTTGGACATTGATAGCCGCAAACTAACAATTTGGTCGGCTGTTCAACGATGGTCATAAAAAAAATAAAACTATGACAGCTGCAAATATTTCAAGGATTTTATAATGAAACCTGTTAAATATATCTTTGAAATAAAATATTAATCGAAAAATTTAGAAGTTATCACAGGACTTTAAGATGTTTAAATTGAAAACACGTAAACCATTTCAAAAAGGAATTTGAACCGTTAATCATATTATCTTTCAGTCAAAATGAAAGTTCCTTATAAATTATGATGGTAGACACTCTTCTCTGCTAAGATGGAATCCAAATTATCAACGGAATGTTTATTTCACATATACGGACAGCAGGGAATCTGATTACCTTGTCTTTTCGCGGAATTCCATCAAAGCGCTCTGAATTTCGATCCTAGGACGAAATCTTCTCTACTTCCATAGATTCAGTAGAAATGCATTTGAGTCTATGACAAATCAATATACTCCAATAGCCTTCTATTAGGCGTATGGTTCCGGCTCTCGAAGCTAATGAAGTCTAGTAAGATGATGATTGAATAATACAATGGAATTTACGGAAACGTGATTAAGTTTGGATTATAAAGGCCGTTAGAGAAAGCGAGAAAGTTGGATAAATTATTGAGGAAGGAGTTATACGTCACTTTTATTTTCTTAATCAAAGCTTTATGAGTTAAGAATTTTTCTAAGAAATATTCCGAGAAACTTATTGGAGAAAAATCCCGTTAGGAAGGATATTAAAATATGATAGTTTAAAAATGGGAATAAAGTTATAAAATAAGTAAAATAATAATAATATTTATTTTTCAAAATAATGTTTCGTTAATTGTTTAAAAGAAATTAAGTGTTGAAAGGTAATTTACCGCCTTCTTATCATCGTGGAATATTCGATACAATTTAAATTTTTCTAACTTTTGATAAAATTTTGATCTCAGTCCTTGACCTTTTGACCACTTGAGGACGATTTTATATTTCCTGCGGCGGTAATTTTGTCAATCTCAAGTATTTCATTTAATTGCCAATAATTATTAATACAATCGCAGTGCATGTAAAAAAAATCTGGCTATAAGCTTAATAAATATATTTATGTTTCAAAATAATAGTTTAAACAGTATTATGTTAAATTTAAAGAAAAGTAAGGAACATCTGGGGTGGAAAGGAATTTACCACTGTCTTATCTTTGTGTGATATTTGACGCAATTTAAATTTTTATCCCGGATTCTTCGATAAATTCCAATAACCATCGATAAAATTCTGATCTCTCACTGACGATTTCAAATTTTTTTCATCGTAATTTTATCTATTTTAAATAAAAAAAAATCTGGATGTGAGTTTTATAAAAATATTTATTTTTCAAAATAATCTTTCAAATACTATTACATTAAATATAATAAAATAAAGGATCATTTGGTGTTGAAAGGAAATTTAACGCCATCTTATTTTCATGTCAAATTCGATGTAACTTAAATTTTTATCTTTGAATTTTCTTCGAAATTTTGAAAAAAACTGCAAAACTGCAACCATGCAAGAAGTAGAGAACTATTTTAAATTTCCTGCGGCATAATTTTGTCAACCCCGAGGGAGTTTTATATAGTTGCCAATGTCCATCTATTGAAACTACTATTGCAGTGTAAGCATAAAAAATCGATTTTGCGGGCAGGTATTTAAGAAATGAATTATAGCGCACCAAGATATTAAAAATTTAATTTTTATAAAATGATTTAAAGCAAAATTTATGCAATTATAACATAAAGGGATAGTGGGCCTTTAAAACAAACTTTTTTTTAAATTTAATACCCGAAATCCAATTCTTCGTGTGCCTACCATACATATATAAGATACCTAATGAACCTAGTTTTATAAAGATATTGAAAATTCACAGAAATGTTAGTTAAAACACTTTAATTAAGTTTAATTAAAATGCTCTCTACAATATTAATTTGTTTTAAAATTTTTGCTCCAAATACGATTTAACTCAAAGCTTATTTGAACTATAATGCTGAATAAACTTTTTTTGACTATGTCAACACAACTGGAAGTTTATAAAAAATAATACACTGATAAGGAGAAAAACTACCCTCAGTCACTTGAAAATAGTTTTTCAGTGCCGATTAAAAAATTACTATTATACTTGTAGTTGTTTGAATTTTGTTAAAGTTTTTTCTGGCACTGTAATACTATTTTCAAGTGATAGAGTGCGTTTTTCTCGTTATTTGTTCAAAACAATCACGCGTTTCCTTAAACCTGTATTTAACTTTTAAATCTGCTTTATAATCATTCCTTAAAAATAAATATTTTAAGTAAATGGGTGCATTCATATGTTTACCGATAAAAATAATAAATAAATAAATAAAAATCTGTAGCACATCTAAAATTAAGTAGCAAGATTTCGAAATAACTCTACGGTGGCTGATGGCAATTCAAAACAAACTATTTTAATGTGGAATATAAGATAAAAATATTGAAATATGTCATAAAAAGGGACATAAAGTTAGTAGTTGTGACCTCCTGTCACATAAATGGACTATCTTTCATTAAAAGATAGACGGTTCCATTTTCATTAGTCAAGTTAGTTCGGCAAAAAGCCAAATATTTCTTTAAATAAAATCTGGCAGCATTTTTTGTGAAGTATCATTGTTGTATTATTTATATATTTAATATTTCTTTATTTTAGTTAATTAAAGTTGAATAGAACTACTATTTTATTTCTTCTTCAAACTGTAGTTGATAAATAAAATAACAATAAATTATATAATATAATGTAAATTACATAAAACCTTGCGTAAAATTCAGTGTCTTTCTAAAAAGATATTTTAGTGCTTCGCTCCATCATTTAAACTAATCAATTCATTTTTCTTTAGAAAAAGTTTTATATTTATTTTATGACATTTTTATAATTATTAAAGACAATAAAATCTATTAGATACATTTCTTACTTACCCTTATGAAATCAGTACATTAGAAAGGGTATTTTTGTAAACGAACAAAAAGAAATAATCATTTGAATAAATGTATAATAAAAAATCTAGTATTTTTTTAAAGTTTCTTCATAAATGGTATTTTTATGATTTTATGAGAAATATTTAGAGTGCAAAATGACGAAAAGTCATTTATTTTGCGAAACACACGCACGTAATAGTCTCTTATTAATTACACCGGTATTGCTCAAATAATTTTACACAAGTTAAACTTAATTATCTTTTTGATTAATTTATTCCTGAAAAAATAATTTTTCTTCATAAACTATTTCTCGAAAGTTTAATGTAGCATGAACTGAAGTCTGTTAAAATTCTTCGAAACCGTATAAAAATAATGTTATAATAATGAGTAATTAATAAAACAACACCATTTAGCGCTTCAGTTTTTTTTTAGACTCTTAAGCCGTTTAATGCGTTTTTAGACGATGTATTCTTTCAAAACCTGCAGTTAATGGATTTTCAATGTTCTTTTAAGTGAATGATTCATTTTACATTAATTGCGATGAAGAAAAATTTACGCAGAAACAAGTTACAGATAAGTTAGATTTCGCGACGTTAGGAATTTAAAAATTTAAGGATAAATAATAATTAAAAAACCACACATTTGATTTTACAGAAAACTGTTAATAATAGTTAATAAAAATCAAACAATAAAGAGAATTATTATATTTACTTTGTAAGGTAATTTGAAAAGTCTGATGAAAAAAGTTTAGTCGTTTTTTAAATTAAGGATTTGCAAGAATTAAGGATCATTTTTACTCGTATATTTTTTTGTATAGTAAAAGTTCCTTGGTTAAAAGAATAATGTCGGAAATGACTTGATTTCATTGGAAATATATTAATTAACATGTTAATACAAAACCAGGAGTATCTTTTTTAACCTTTTTTACTAAGAAACACGAAAATTCTTTGTGCACCACAAATTATAACAATAAGGTATAAAAACAATTTCAAAAATAAAATATATGAACTTTTTACCGTTTTTGGAAATTTTTTCAAATAATTAAAAAAAACGTAAACATTCACACTATAGTTTGTTTTTCAACACCAAACTTGAATAAGTAGTACACTACAGTTTTACAGTGTACGGAACGACTAAAATTTAGTTGAATTGAATTTCTGGATTTCAATTTAGTAGGTAAATTAAATTTTGTTATTAAGAATTTAAACTGCTATTGGGTCTATTAAACATGACAATGGACAGATATATTTTTAGAAATGTTTTACGTATTTTTTTTTTGTACAAATCTAATAATAGTTTTTTTTTAATAATTCTTCTTCCTCTTTAATATATTCAGCATTCTTTTGCATAACTTTTCAAAAACCAAATTGCCTTACACTAACGTAAACAAAATATTGATTGGGTTGGTTTAAAAGTTTGATTCCACGGGAGTCAGGGTTTTGTAAACCTGAATGTCTAGTATAGGAGAGCATTGATAATATATTTTGGGAGGGGGAAAATTCTTAATTTAACGAATGAAAATCAATTTTCACTAAACCATGCATGAAATAAGCAATAAACAATTCAGTATTTCTTCTCCAATAATTGAACGAATAAAGGTTTTTACAATTTTCCATTTTCTAAAAGAACGCTGGTCTACAACAGCACTCATAGAAAAACTTTTAGTTAAATAGCAGTTAATTTGCTAAAAGTGAATTTTTCTAGTTCTCTAATGCTTTCATGAATTTTTTTTTCAAGCAGATGTTTTTTTTTCTCTTAAAACAATTAAAATTTTCCGTTCTCTAAAAGAGTGCTGGTCTGCGGCAGCACTCTTTGAGTCATAGAAACAAAAACGGAAAAAATCATAAAATTCTCCGAAATCCGGAAAATGCTTCATATATAAAATTTTTATTGATTAACCGACTAAAAAGCTCCACTAGGCTAATATTTAATCGTTTACGTAACGAAAACCTAACAAAAATAAAAATAGCTAAATCACCTTATAAAAACGAATGTGATGACTGTTCGAAAATTTACAATAAAATAACTCTAAATTCCATGAACTAAAGACTGAAAAAATTGTAGTTTAAAAGATAATAATAAAGGTGCAAGAATCAAATCAAATAAAAAGCTTGTGACTCTGAGGATTACATAGGCTTAAAATTTGACGTTAGGTATATCGAACACAAGGTCTGAGGAGGCTACATAAAAATTTCAGAAAAATACATAATTGTCTAATTTTTTTGGAAAAAAAAACTCCAATTCCTGAATATTGAAACATTTTTAAAGTTCATAGTAGTCACTGATAACAGCTCCCTTGTTCTAGAATTTCTTTATTTTAACATATGAGGACAACGGCTAAATTAGTAAAATATGGAGAGAAAAAAACAAAACAGAAATTTAAGAAAAAAAAAGACAAAAAAAAAATGGAATAATCTCTAGGTGTCGAATCTTAATAGAGATCTAATTCTTAGGTGAATAACTAATAAAATACTCACCATTGCATGTAATTCCATCTCGATCTAAAGTATAACCTAAACGACAAGCACATGAATAACCCCCAGGGCTATTGTTGCAGTCTTGTTTACACTGGGATAAGCCTTTTTGACACTCATCCACATCTGAAGAAGAAAGGTAGATTTTTTTAGGTACTTCTCAAAGGTTAAAATAATGTTAGACAATAAAGTTAACACAATATATAATAATGACAAATAATGTTCACTACAGTTAATCGTGAATTCGATTGATACTTGTCTTATATGCATAAAATATTCACTAATAATGTTAAATTACTTTTCTTTTTTAAAATAATAAGTAGTGAATATTTTATGCACATAAGACAAGTATCAATCGAATTCAAAATTAACCGTAGTAACTGAATGTGTAATTTAAAGTAATCGTATATCCTAAAATTCTATGAAAAAAGTTATGTTATTTTTTCAAAAACGAAAAGTAATTTATCATAACTCGATAACTTTTTTCATAGAATTTTAGGACATACGATTATTTCAAATTACACATTCAGTCACTACAGTTTAATTTTGAATTCGATTGATACTTGTCTTATATGCATAAAATATTCACTACTTATGCAAAATACTTTTCTGTTTAAAAAAATTGACATTTTAACTTAATTCATGGAATTTTAGGACGCCAGATTATTTCAAACTACAGATACAGTTACCAGAATTAATTTTGATTTCGATTGATACTTGTTTTATATTCTTATATGCTAAAAATATTCACTACTTATGCAAAATACTTTTCTACTTAAAAAAATAACACAATAATTTCATTAATAGAATTTAGGACATTAGATTATTTTGAATTGCATATACAGTTACCAGAACTAATTTTGAATTCGATTGATACTTGTCTCATATGCATTAAATATTCACTACTTACGTAAAGTACTTTTCCATTTAAAAAATGAACACTATAACCTTTCTCTTAGAATTTAAAAACAACAGATTAATTTAAACAATAAATTTATGAGAAAAACTATCGGCATTGCGATTGTTTCGAGACTTGGACTATTCGTAATTTCATGTGTAGGAAAATAGAATTTTGTTGAATAAATATTTTAAGAAAATATTCTAAAAATTTTTTAAGAGGATATAAATAATTTTAAAGGACTCATTTAATTTATTTTCAGTAAAATAATAACGCTGGTTTGATCGTTACATCTAGACATGTATCAAAACACTAGATTCCTCTTTTTAGAAATAATTCGCAAAGCAAAATATAACTTATCTGGTGCCGTTATTTATTAACATTTTCAAGTAAATCTACACTGAAAACATTTCCGTATATAGTTGACACCATTTTTAGTGCTGAGGTAAACTAGAATTTTTCATGTTCAATGTAGTCACAACTTTTTAAATTTGCTTTTTCACTTTCATAGTTTTATTTATTTATTTATTAATTTTCTGCTTATTTGTTTACTGACAACTCATATTTTCATGCGCATTCGAATCATTTTGTGGCTTCTTTGAAAAAACAATTCGTTTAAAAAATAAGCACATTTTTAATAATATATTCCCATTAATTTTTCAAACAAGTGTTATTTTGTCAATTTTCTGTAATTTTTTGCACGATAACTATATTTTTATACTTTAAAATGTATTTAGTTTAGCTCAACACCAAAAATGGTGTCAACTATACTCCAAACTATTTTACGGTATACAATTGAAGGTTGTTCTCTTAACGCGTAACAATTCTTTTTAATACTGTCCATATGTCTAAAAATGAAAACATTTTTAGACATATGGACATTATTTAAAAAGGATTGTTACGCCTTCAAATAGCTCGGTTAATGGCGTGAGTGTCCAAAATTCGAATTTTCGTTTAGAAAAAATAAATTGTTTAGGTGAAATTAATTGAAAACTTTTGAAATAATTTATCTCGATTCCTTTCTCAAGAATCTAACATCTCATAAATGAACTGACAGAATAAATTAACTTAGTATCTAACTGTTCATAAATGAAATGATAAAATTATAAATTAACAGCTAACATCTCATAAATGAACTGACAGAATTGTAAATTAACTTAACAACTATTATCATATAAATGAACTGACGGAATTGTAAATTAACTTAACAACTATTATCACAAAAATAAGCTGACAGAATTATAATGAGTTAGATTTAAGCTTAATTTTTTAGACTTTTATCTGTCTCAGGCTCCCACCTCTTAACAATTGCCCTTTTATGATTTAAAATATTCAAGGATAAAAAGTTATTCAAAAATATAAGAATCAATGCTACAATAAAGAGAGCTTTAAAATAACAAAAAATTAATAAATCTTGTGATTGATGATCCGCAGAGATTCTTCGTTGTAAAAGAATAAGTTTACTACTTAGAATATATTTTTTCTCCATAAACATGGAGATTTTTCACGCGTATTATTAAAATAGAATATACATAATCGTATAACAAAGAATATACATTCTTTAAAATAAATTTTTTTTTCGCTAGAGGACAAAAATACCTCATAAAGGGATTTGTTCCGTTTTGAAACTTACCTTTCAAAATATTTTGTAACCCTTGGGAGAAGAAAAAATATTTGCAGTGTAAGATTTTCTTTTATAACATATTAATTTTTATTCTTAAAAGAGGATTAGTTCAAAAAGTGCTTTTTATTTTCAAAAGAATTTTGAGTTTCCTCTTACAAGATTTGCTTAAAATAAAGAACAATTTTATCGTAACATCAAAATATTTGTTTTATACCATTTTTTTTGCAATTTTACTAAAAGCTACTTTGTGTGTAGGAAATTAAATAAGTTTTTCTTGTTATATTCGCGTTTTTCTCTGATAACGCTTGGCTTGTTTTTCCAGTTCAGATAAGATAGTTGGCTTCATTTTACTTGAATTTTTAATTAAAGAAATATATTTATTTAATATATTTATTGACGAAACTTAAGAAGCAAAATTCCTTACCATTACAATTTTTTCCATCTGCGTCCAGTTCGTAACCAGCATAGCAGCTACAAATTGCTCCACCAGGTCCATGGCGACATTTTTGATCACAACCACCGTTTTTATCTGCGCAAGAGTTTACTACTTCCATTTCAATGCCTGTAAATAACAGGGGTTTTTGTTTTTAAATTCTGAACTATTTTATTTACTAAGTGTAATATATTTTCTTGTAAGAAAATTTACTTTATGTCGAATTAAACTTTTTGCGATTGATAATCTTTTAAATAATCAAATTATTTTACATAATACATATCTTTAAATTATAATAAATAATTAGTCAAATGTACACATGCAATAAAAATGTATCTTGGTAATATATATGTGAAAATTAAGATGATTTACTTACGGAAACATGAACGACCATCGTTTCCAAGTTGGAAGTGAAGATGGCACATACACGAGTAAGAGCCTGGAGTGTTATGACAGACATGAGCACATGGATTGTTTGAAGAACACTCATCAATATCTGTTGTAAAAAAAGAATGAATATATATAAAACATCGTTGCCGAGTGGAAGGATTAAAACAGGTCTTAGGCAGGGAAGGAGGGTACAAAATTTATTTATTAATTATTAGACAGAGAGCGTTTATCAAAGTGGTCACGAAATGTTGTGCTCCTCATTATAAGTTAGGGAAAATCTTGCAAAGTAAATACGTAAAATGTTCCATTGTAGAGAATAAGGGAAATCTTAGTAATTGTAATTGGTTTATTAAATAGGTCGCGATTCCCACAAAGAGTAAAGGGGAAAATATCTTACTTTTAATTAATGATTACTTGAGCTAAAAATAGATTAAAAGACAGGATGAGAATTTAAAAGTGTGAGAAAGCATTTCGTTTTGAATAATAAATTAAGAAAAGGATTTACAGAAAAGAAATAACATAAAAAGATTAATTGAAGCTTTTTATTATATATATATATATATATATATATATATATATTCGTCAAAGTACAAGAGATTGAAAACAAGAAAATGTTCGACATTTCAGGGTTTACTTTGAGAGTTAAAATTTTAGATATTTCACAAAAAATGCAGGCTTTAGTTAGGCAAACACAGTACTAAAATTCGCATTTACACTACATTGCATACATCCCTTTTAATTAAATTTATCACCAGATTTTGAAAAATTATTTTAAAGAATTTACTTCGCTTTTAATAACAAGAAATGTTTTTTAAACTATTTTAAGATTCAAAATTAATCTTGAATTACTTATAATAGTGTTAAGAATCTCTTTAAAAACTTAAAACATATTCAGCAAATGAGCATATTGCTATACAATACATAAAAACATATTGAGCAATACATACTGAGCAAAGTGTGGTGCTTAAAACTAGAACTTAATTGTGAGAGTAAAAAAGTTCATTTGCTTATTTCGATACGAAAGTAATAACACATTTTGAAATACGCATTCATTATTCGAATTAAAAGTTCAGTAAAAAAGTTCATTTGCTTATTTCGATACGAAAGTTATAACACATTTTGAAATACGCATTCATTATTCGAATTAAAAGTTCATAATATTTCAAAACAAGATGTAATTAAATAAACATAAAAATTTTTTCTAGAAAAATAAAAACTAATCAAATGATTATAAATATGTTGAAAAAGTAAAAAAAAAGATCCCATAGTAAATGAAACAAACACCATTTATCCATATTATCTCCAAACACATACCATAGAGTTTCTTAACATAAGAAAAGAACAAATTAGTTGTTCTCATGACATAATTAGTTCTAATTTCAAATACTTGAGCAAACTTTTGTGCAGGAAATGTTAGTTACAAAGAATGGACAAATTCCGATAAGTTTCATTAATTCAGTGTATCTATCATCGTTCAAATACAGAATTGTATTATCTGAAAATGCTTTAGTGGAATCGTTTCTAGTTGATTCAATTTGTCATTGACTGAACATCTTAAAGCCGACAGCAAAATGAGTAATTGAATTGTAAGTAATATGCAAAATGGATAACCGAGGAAAATGAACCATGCAGAGAGTAAACGTTACAGTACATTTACTGTACAGAACTTTGTCAAACAGCAGCGATCCATAATTACGTTCCCGCTTCCTGTTCAAACAAAAGGAGGGTGAAATACGAATTCAAATAGAGATTAGATAATATGTAAATTACTAGCAGATATCGCTATTTTGGTTCGCTTTGTGAAAAGATCATAAGCGCTTTATTCCGCATCGCAAGAAATTCCCCGACAGTATTGCTGGTATTTTTTATTATTTCTTTTAAGAAATGAATTTCACTCCAAAGAAGTCAGACGTAAGAAAGAAAAAAGGAAAAGTTGAGTCGCATTTTTGAGGCACTGCAAATCACAATCAATGGGATAATTTCGTATGAGGCAGTGACATTTTTGGAACGTTTCCAAAGCTTTCTGTATGAAGAAAGGAAAGCTATTACGTAACGTTTACTTCTAAGCGTACTCATTTCTAATTACATTATTTTTTGAACGAAAAGTTTTAGAAAACCTGTAAGGCTTTTTTAATTGCATATGGAAACTTGAAGTCGCCAAAGTTTACTTTCGCCCGATATGTTTGCAACAAATATTGACTGGAGTAATTCCATGAAAAATTTAAAGTTAATGACTTAATTCTTTTTGCTTTATCATCCTGTGTCCTTTTCGATTATTTTATTAAAGAAACTCAAAGAAGAAAAGTTGGAAAAAGGAAAACTTTGAAAGTAATAGAAAATGTTTAAAACTGAAGGGCTTGGAGCAAAGAAAAATTTTAAAATTATTCAGAAGAGTAGTTAAAACCGCCTTAATTTGATTGTATGTAACAAGGTAAAGTATTGTTATTTAATGGAATGTCCTGAAACTTGAAGAATAACCTATTTGAAAACAATATGAAGGAAAAGTTAGTTTTTCTAAGAAATGAACTTTACTTCAAAGGTGTCAGGTGTTTGAATGAAAACAAAAAAATGTATAGTCGCAGTTTTGAGGCACTGCAAGTTATAATCAATAGGATAATTGCGCATGAGGAACTCACATTTTTGGAACGTTTTCAAAGCTTTCTGTACGAAGAAAGGAAAGCTATTACGTAACGTTTACTTCTAAGTGTACTCATTTCTAATTAAGTTATTTTTTGAACGAAAAGTTTTAGAAAACCTGTAAGATTCTTTTAATTGTATATGCTAACTTGAAGTCGCCAAAGTTTACTTTCGCGCTATATGCTTGCAACAAATATTGACCGGAGTAATTCTCTGAGAAATTTAAAGATAATGACTTAATTCTCTTTGCTTTATCATCTTGTGTTCTTTTCAATTATTTTATTAAAGAAACTAGTAGAAGAAAAATGGGAAAAAGTGAAACTTTGAGAGTGACAGAAAATGCTTAAAATTGAAGGTCTAGGGACAGTATAATGAATGATAAGACACGTTTTAAAACTGTTCAGAAGAGCTTGCAAAAACACCATAATATAATTCTATGCAACAAGGTACATTTCAATATATCATGTTGTTATCTGATGAAACGTTCTAAAACTTGAAGAAAAAATTCTATGCAGCGAGGTACATTTCTGTATATTATGTTGCTATCTAATGAAACGTTCTAAAACTTGAAGAAAAAGGCATATTTGAGAACAACACAAAGGAAAAGTAATTTTTTTAAAAATGAACTTTATTTCAAAGAAGTCAGGCATAAGAATGAAAATAAACAAAGGGAGTCACATTTGTGAAGCACTACAAATCACAATTAATGGATAATTTTGCATGAGGCACTGACATTTTTGGAAAGTTTCCAAAGATTTTGTATGAAGAAAGGAAAGCAATTCCGTCGCGAAGTAAATATGTATATGTCTATTAATATGTATACATAAGAAATGAGTATGTTTGCTTCCTTGCGTACTTATTTATAATTGCCTTATTTCTGTAACGGGAAGTTTCAGAAAACGTAGAATGTTTTAATTTCTGACGGGAACTTAAAGTTGCCGAAAAGTATTACAAAGTGTATTGTGTCACGAAATGAGTATGCTTACGTCTAAGCGTACTTACTTATAATTACCTTACTTCTTAAACGAAAAGTTTCCGAAAAGTGTAAAGCTTTTTTAATTTCTGATGGAAACAAAGTTGCCTAAGTGTACTTTCACTAGAAATGTTTGCAACGAATATTGTCTCAAATAATTTTCAGAAAATTTGAACCTAATGAATTAATTCTTTTTTCCAATCTTGGAATATTATTTTCAATTAGAGTTTTATTATTTTACGGTCAAAATAGTTTTATTATTTATATTATTACAGTCCTAATTATTTATATTATAACCAGTAAACGAAAAAAGGAAAAAAATCTACGTAAATTAGCAGCGAGAGTAATAGAAAACATTTTTTTTAAAGTTGGCTATGAGGTATATTTCCATTAGCTATATCATAAATGTAAAATATTTCAAATATTATTTAAATTATTGCTACATGTTTAATTTTCGCAATGTTTCCTAATATTAATTTATACACTTCGTTCTTTAGGGAATTTTATGTACATTAGTTCAGGTGTATTTTACGAAAGCTTAATACGAAAAAAAAAAAACGGAAAAGCTGGAAATAGTGTTAAAAATTTTGCTTGAGCTCTAATCTGAAGTTAGGCGACACTCCTCCGAGGTCAGCTTTAGCTGCCATCTTAAATTTGTAATGTGTCAAATAGAAAGGAAACTTATTTTTACTATCTAGATCAGGGATTTCCAACTTATATGAGGCCGGGGGCCACAATTAAAAACACAAATCAAATAGCGGGCCTCAACTTTATCATAATTTTATGTACGACTCTTTTATGTTTGAAGGAGCATTACATATTACTGTCAGAGAAAAGTATTTTAAACCCATATAGATTTTTTACGAAAATTGTCCGCAAAAAAATGACAACTGATATATTTTAGTTCGCGGGCCACAAAAAATGGCCTCGCGGGCCGGATGCGGGGATTGGAAACCACTGATTTAGATAAAGTAAATGAACTGTTTAAAATAAATTTTTTTTTACACTGAACCAAATGAGACCAAAAACTAATGGTTTAAAAGTTGTATGATTAAAAAGTGCAATATTTTGACTAATATTTATTTTGAATGTACTTTAAAACTATAAAACAAATGAGAACAAAACTGAGTTGATCTGATTAGTAGGTTAGAAGTTAGTTTTAATTTTAGTTCAAACAAAAAAAAATTAAAGCTTTCCTCTAATCTTTCCATATTCAGTTACTTAGAATCTGGCCAATGTGCAAAATTCTTAAACTGATTGTTAAAAATAGGTACACGTATAGATACGCGTAATATGCAAGTTTTGAGGTTTTAAGCAAATTTTCAAATTAGGAATGTGTGTATTTACTTACTAATTTAACAATTGGTATACAATACTTCTAAAATGTGGACCCTCCTATTATAAATATACTACACCTGTTTAACGATTTCATATTTATAAATTTAACGAGATATTTTGTTTTGATTCAATTATTTAATTAAACCTGAATGCATGTTTTAAATGCATGTTTTCAAAAACTTGAAACAATGTATTTAACTTTTAGTGTAAAATACTATCATTGTAATTCTCATAATTGATAAATTAAATTGAAAGTAGAGTTTGGAGATTATTTAATTCGGTGAGTTTGAAACAGTACACCGTCGAAAAGTTTGGTGTATAATTGCCACCATTTTTGGAGTTGAAGTAAACTAAATACAATTTTAAGTATAGATACGTAGTTATTGAGCAAAAAAAAAAAGTAAACAATTGAAAAAATAACGATTGTTTAAAACAATTAGCGCAAATAAATTACTAAAAGTATCTTTGTTTTTTAAGCGAAACGTTTTTGCAATGAAGTCATAAATTGATTCGAATGCGCATAAAATATGTGTTGTCGGTATATAAACAAAAGCATCATAAATAAATTAATAAAACTATAACAGTGAAAAAGTAAATAAAAATGAGATACATGCACTGTAAAATTTTTAGTTTATCTTAACACTGAAAGTGGTGGCAACTATGCATAAATTTTTTTTTTATAGCGTAGCTTTTAAGATGTCAAATTGTCGCACTATTCAAGCTTTGCTAATTCGTTACAACTTTCGAAGTTTGTACTTCTCCACTCAACTAAACTAGTATTTTTTCATATGTAAGAAATTTAACTCAATCAAGATAATTCTTTTAAAAACAGAACCAAAACTATTTAAATAAATTATAATGTGGAGTAAACTTGAGGAGTACATTGCAATCAATGTAAATATAATTCTGCATACAACAAAACTTAAAGTTTTATAAGTGCATAATACATTGTATTGGTAAAATTAGGATTTTTTAGTACTAAAATATTGATTCATTTCTACAAATGATGTATAGCTCTGTTTTTAAAATTATATATAAGATTTTTTAAAATGGAAAGAGCAAAAAGTGGAATTCTGTTTAAAACGGAAATTTTTAAAGTCCTAGCAAAAACTTCTTAAATAACTCTAAATTAAATATGTGGAAGTCGGAATCTGCCTCACATGGAAACAGAAAGTAAAGACAAGGAAAAGCTCGAAAGATGGAAATTTTTTCTTGGTTTTTTACACTAATTCTTCATTTTTTACTTGAATATATATTTATTTATTTGGAACAATGTCGACGAATTTGTGTTGTTGAATGAAACATTTGGAAAGTTTCTTAATTCAACAATATGAATAGGATAAAGAACAGATCAACAATAATATTAATTTTGTCATAAAAGAAGATGACTTGCTGTATAGAAAAATACTAAGATGTCTGAAAATAGGCTAAGTGTTCTCAGAAAATTTCTTATTTCAAAGAAAAAAATATAGAAATACATAGCGAATTTACTACAAAAAGTTCATAGCAAATAGAAAATAAAAGGAAGCATCGATAAAAGATTTCTCTAAAAATAAAATATTATTCACTGCAAATCAAGAGGTAACTCTACAAGTGTATTTCGCATTGCATAAATTCTAATTACACATTTTATTAAATATTAGGGAAAACTATAATTAACTTTTCTGAGTCTTTTTTCAAGTCTTTAAGGAATGTTTAGTTACTTTAATATGGCAGAATATTAACCTTTATATTTTATAAAAATGTATGTTCGCGTAAGATGAAAAAATGTCTATGATAAAACTTTCGTGCAATTCGGAATCGTTCGGGCAAGAGTTCTGGAATTGAACGATAATGCATATTAAAAACAAATGAATAAGCTGGAAAAAAAGTATAAATTTTGATATTTGGGTTGTTCTCTAATTCATTATTTATAAAGTTTATTTTTAACGGAACTACTAATTTATTTCCGCAATTCATAATATTGCTAATGAAGTTTCGTAACATTCGTAATTACAATTTATAAAAAGACATTTACCAAAAGTATTTTTACTTTCATATTATTGCATAAAAGATTCATTTATATTATGGAATCTCTTTTCAAAAGATTTCTGTAAATTTGTTCTTAGTATTCAGAAATTTTTTAGTCCATCTATGTTAATTAGTTATTCGTGAGGATGTAAAGAATTCAGATCTGAATAAATGTGTTTACTTAAGGTTCTTAAATATTTATTCTGAAGTTTATGAAGTTAGAAAAGAGTTTCTACGAGATACAAAGAAAACTAATTAGTTTCAAAAGAATATGAATAAGAAAACATATTAGGTAAATATATAAAAGCATGAGCATTTCATCAAATGCATATTCTTTGCCTTCTAAGATTAATCAGGAAAATTAATGAAAAGTAACATCGACAAAGAAAATAATTTGGGACATACAAAACAAAATGCAATGTTTCGTTTTGGAAGCGCATTATTTTTATATTTTAAAACAAGAAATGAACAAACAAAAGTGGTTTGGTTATTTTTTAAATTCTCTAAATAGGTTTTAATAAACCTCATAAAAAGTCATAAGATAATTTTAAATTAAAAAGGTATGGCCACAATTTGAAAAAAATAATTAAAGAAAAATAAAAAAGAAGATAGAAATGAAATTTATGCTAGCGTTCTGCTTAAGAAACTGGGTAATTTTATTCGCATTAAGTTTGAAATTTAGCTACAAAGTTTGTCAACAGATGATGCTGCTGGCTGGAAAAATGATTTATCAATGCTCTGAAAATCACTATTTCAGCAACTACTTTGTGGAGTCTACGGAGGACAAAATTAAGAAACACTTAAGCAAATTAATTTAATTACAATGGTCTCTTATTCCTAGCATATGACACCTTGTCCAATTCAATTATATTTTTGTATTATACCTATAGGCATACAATTTTAAAAGATTCATACAGAATTCAAACAAACTGTTTATGAAAAATTTGTATTTCTTATTTATTTTAAATTTCAATATTTGTTTTTAAATTTTTAAAATAGATATTTTTTCAAGACTTTATAATTCTTCTGTTATGGATTTTTCCAGTAAAAATGGCATTTTCCTTGACTTTTCAAAAATCGAATCCAATGAGTAAGCATTACTAAAGTAGAATATTTCACATAAATAATTTAAGACTCTAAGCAAGGTAGTGATTAAATTAAGTGTCTCGGAGTTTTAAATTCTAATTCCTTTAAATCTTTAAAGGGTTGGAAAAGCGTAAGCTACAAATGCCTAGATCTCGTTTGAAGGAAACTATTCAGAGCTATCGGATTCAATTAACTTTAGGGAAAAGAATTTTTTATAACTAGAATTTAATCTTTTGATTCGAATACCCTTAGGAATTTCAGTTCAGTTAAGAGTGTTTCATAGAGTTTATGTTGAAGATATTACATAATAATGAGATTATATCATAATCATGGTATTTGGTACGTTAATTTTCATGGGCTCTTATAAGACAGTATTCAATTGAAATTATGAAAAGATAGTTTTTATTTAGTTGAGGCACTGTTCAGTGCTTTCAACCGAACTCTTAGTTAATGCTCTTAGAAAATATTCCATCATACTTAGGAAATTGCTATCTTCATTTATTTTGAGAATACAAATTAGGCTTAGCGTGGCATATCGATTAACACATTTGATTAGAAATTGACAGTAAATAAAAAGAATGTGCGTAGATAAAAACTCAGTCACTGGCAAGTAATCGCACCCGGGAAGCATACTGATCAAGCGAGCTCACTAACTCCTGTAACATCCCGACATACAGTACAAACTGTTTCAAAAATTAGATAAAAAAATCGATGAAGAATTCTCCAAATGTCTTACGATGACATACGAGGGAGGAAACATTCTCTTAAAATATTTGATAGTGATACTAATGAAAGTTTGAACATCCTTTTTACACTCAAATTTCTTTTCCTTATTGGATGAATTTTCAAAAAATTCATAAAGTTTTGCTGCATAATAATTTTAATTAACGATCATATATTGTTTTATCTAATTCAGAATACTTTAGATTAATGTTTTAAAGGACAAAAAATTTAGAAAATAATTTATTATTAAAAAAACCGCGTGGTTGTATATTTCTGTAAGGCACCGTAATCGATTCTGGTTTAATTAGCTTTAAAAGGAATATATAGTCTAATGAAGCCTAACAGAACTAAAGAGTGTCGAAATATTAAAGAAATATTTGAATTTTGAGCCCTTGGTGTAATGAAATGCTTTATTTTAAAAACGAAGGCTTATACCAATTAGTCCATAACTACTCACATGAAGAAATTATCGTTTACTGAACACATTAGACAAGGTTCTTTCAGATATGCCTAAAATTGTGACTGCCCTATAAGTAGAATTTTTTTTTCCATGTAAGTCACGTTTTACGATTAAGCTATAATTTCTTATTTCTGAAGTTGATTTTTGTTGCTTTCTAATGCATCTCTAAAGCTATCCTTTCTCAACAGTGCGTGCGCAAGACTTTTTTTAGAGTACCACATAATTTTTCTCAAAGATGGTACTGTAAATGGTCTCTTTAATCAAGAAGTTCATAATCATTTTATTGTACATATAAACACTTTTTTCTAAATATAACTTTTTTAACATAAAAAGTCAAGGGATGTAAGAATTTTAAGTTAACATCCTGTGTATGGTGATACACACCTCCATGACAGTATGAAAATTAAACTTCTGTAAAATTATCTAAAATTGTTTAGGAACATAGTTCATGTTATACTCATCAAAAGTCCCCAAGAGAAAATGTACAAAATATAATATCTTTTGCATTTATAATATAGAATATAATATTTTTGTTAAGAAATTTAAAAGTTGGCTTTAAATATCAGTGTTTCAATTTTGACAAATTCTTAAGTCTTAGACGATTGAAATAATTAAATGACCTATGCCTTATAAAAAAAGAAAAAAAAAAAAAAAAAAAAACAGCCATGTAACGTTTCAAATGAAAGTAAAGCACTCCCTATTTTTAAACACTTTTACTTCCATTTACTCCCTACTGTACTTTCAAAAAAATTCTCCCAAGAAAAAGAATATGAACATATTCTTCTCATTTACAGGCTTAATAATAATGATGAACACCTTCCAAAAGATTTCACTAAAAGCCCTTCTTCGTAATAGAAACTCAATATTCCTAAGGGAGAAACCCTCTGCATCAAATTCTATCAGCTTCCAGGTTTTCATTAAAATTCTTTAGGCCAATCGTTCTCCCTTTCCCAGCTAGCTTGACCGAACTTTCTTAATGTCACTTTAAGGGAAGCCTGCCCAGTTCTCAGTGGACTTGGGAAGACGATCCTTTTGAGCCTAGACAACTTTACGTAAATCGCTTGATACTGGAGCATTTATCCCTATCGTAGGGAGAAATCCACTCCAGGAAATCGGTCCACTATCAAATGTTAGGTTTTTTTCCCCATCCTTAGTACATACTCCTTTGGGGCTAACAGGGGCAAAGCAAACGAATCTCGGAACCCCATAAAAGATCTTAGATTACCATTGGAAGCTAACAAATAACGGAGACAGAAAAGAAAAGCTTTTGGACAGAATGTTTTTTGTCTGGATGACGAAAATAGATGAGAAAGTAGAAATGAATTTTGATGCATTTATTTTCTGGGGAGGGTTGAAAAAGTAATCGTTCCGGAAGCCGTGCTCCATAAAAAATACAAAAGCTTAAGAAAAGACATTTTGTAGCGTAAAAATGATAAAAGCTTCCCCCAAAAGCTAAAAGGGCCATTAGGCTAGCCATACAATAGCTGTTTTATCCATATTTTCAACTATAAAATATTTTTGTTTTAATAAAATTTCTCGCTCAATTTAAGATGCTCAGTTAATTCACTGAACATGAATCACGTTAAAATTTTTTTCAGTTAGATTCGTTCAGTTAATTGGCTTGACAACTGCATCCTCAGAAAGGTTTGGGTGGGTAAGAATTAATATATTTTTAAACGCTTGTTATTGCAAATATTTATACCTTATTATTAAGTTTTAAAAATTAAAATCTTGGTCCCTCATGAAACAAAAAAATATCCGTTAATATTGTTTTTATTTTGAAGTATTTCACTCAAAAATAACCAAATGCTTCTAATTTGAAATTTCATGCATAATTTTTATTGCAATCTGTAATCAAAACTCGATTAAGATCCCAATAGATCGACTACAATGTAATGTTATGGTAGTTCGAAGGGCATATTTACAACTTAAAATAATAACTAAGGGCGCAGTTTTTAAATGAAACATTCATTTAGAAAAAAAATCAATCGAAAAACTTATAAGCAGATTCAAAATTATCACTTCAAACTTTATCAATATGCAATTTAAAAAAAATATTCTCTTAGAACTAAATAAAGCTTGTGTTCGACTTAAAAATACACACATTCATTATACTTCAATTTTAAGAATATACCTGTTTAAAATAGTTAATCGTAGAAAAATAAGTGTTTCAAGGCAGTCAGTTTCACAAAATTTTATCATATAACGATGAAAAATATTGTTTAGTAGGACTTGTAAATAGATGATAAAATGATATATTTATACTTAAACACGTTTCATTTTTCATTCAAAATGATTCAGAAGTACTCCATACTTATTACAAATATTTCTATTTAAAAAAATTACAAATGCGAGTAAAAAAGTAACACAGAAATTTGGGTCTTGCTTTAAATGCACAAGATTATCTATGTGGCATATAAACAAATGTTATACAACAATTTTTTTACGAATGTGAGTTTAAAAAATATAAATTATTAAATTGATTTCAGAGAATACGTAACTAGTAACTAGTTTATGTCACAGTGAAATAAGTTCTGGATTATTTCGAAGTCATAGCAAAAAAAAATTTTAAAAATTTTTTTAATTCAACTAATACACGGCGGATTTTATTACACGGCGGATTTTTAAAGAAATTTTGGTAGAATTACCACACTTGTATGGTTAGGCCATTGTATGTTTTAAGCCATTAATTTTGAAATTTTTCCCTTCGTATGCAAACGGTTTACTGAAAATTTTGGTTTCCAATGTTATAATTTTTGGTTTTCAATGTTTGGTTTTCAATATAGTTCTTAATACCACTTATTTAATAAAAATACAAAATTGAAAATTAAATTTAAGGAATAAATGGTTTTGATGCCACAGTCCAAGGTATTATGAAAAAATTACCGATCTTTAACATTTTTACTACCAAACATAGTAATAAAACTATATTTTATTGTTAATAAAGCGTTAGTAAAATAGTTAATAGACCATTAATAAGCGCTTCAGTAAAAATTTCTGTGCTTTTTAATGTTACCATAGAGCCAGAAAAATGGTAAATTGTACCATGTTCTGGTAGTTTGGAGCAAACCTTTTTTTTTCAGTGCACCAATGATTTGGTTTTCAACTAACCACTTAACTAAGCTTCTTCATGTGAAGTATAAAATTATATAGTCAATTTTATGAAATATATTAATCTTATATCGAAAGTACTTATTAATCTTGTATTAAAAGTACTTATTAATCTTATTTTTAAGGTATTAATTAATCTTACATTTAAAAGATATAGGATTAAGTGGCTCATAAATTACCAATGTAAAGAAAAAAATTATTTGTGGCACACAGTTGATTGATTGGACAAAATTGATTTTAAGCATAGAAATGAAATGAGTGAGATTGAAAATAAATTTTTACCTACTAACAGTTTTAAAGAAATAAAAAGAAAATGTTTTGGAAGTTTTGATCAATGATATAGCCAAAGACTAGTGTTATAGTGCAAAAACTAGTTATATTGAAATAACACTTTTTTTTCTATTTCTCGGTGAATATGTTTGATTTTGCGTTCGTATCCCAAACATTATTTTGTGGTGTTTCATAAATAAAAAAAATATAGCTACAATGTTTTCCGTATTCCTTCGGTATATAAAAAAAGCACGAAATATTTTGTATCGTCATAAGCACTTTTGTAATTCTTGTTTACATCAAAAATGTCATAAATACAGTGTATTAAAAGGTTTCTCAAAATTGAGCAAAAATGTTTCAAACTAGCTCAGAAACAAATAATAGGCAAATTTGAAAACCCATGTATTCAAAATTGAAACAGCATATACTTATTTTTCAGCAAAATGCATAGTCTTAAAAGTGAAGCGGAGGGAGAAATGTATGAGAGAGATGTTTGTTAGCTGCCGATAAGATTCCTACCAAGGACCGTGTTTCTTGTAGGATGCTCTAACCACCATAGTTGTACACCCGAATCCAGGGTGATTTAGGATCCTTTATATTGTGGCCTTTGCAATGACGCATCATGACATACTAATTTCCAATTTCAATGGTACAATGGGTAGCAATTTGGAAAATATGGTCTCATAGCTTCGTAACTAGAATAGCAATTTTAATTTCACTTTTTGCTTATTTCGATTGACTTAAAATTTCTTAAGCTTATAGAATGTATGTTAGGATCTGTAATTGCGGCGGCCACTATAGAAAGTTTCATATCTCTCCCTGGACTGGGGCGCGCAACTACGGTGGTTAGAGTATCTTACTACGAACCCAGAGGTCATTGGTTCGAATCCTGGAGGCAGCCAACGAACATCTATCACTTTTGAGTCTGTGCAATTTGTTCAAAAAAAGAGTAAATGCTGCTTCAATTTTGAATACATGGTCAAATTTAACTATTTTCTTGCTCCAGCTTTCGACTGACAAGTCGAAAAAGTATTGTTTGAGATTGTCTATCGCAGTTAATAAATAGAGAAACCGATACAGACTTCTATTCAGTAAAAGCATATTTTTCTAACAAAAGATACCTTTTTTTCCGTCTTTCTTCAAAAATCTTTTATGGAACGTCAATGATTCATGACACTTACTATATCTTATCCTGCTAGGTCAATACAAATGTTTCATGAATAAATTAAATTAAGTTAATACTATTTGGAAATACTTTATTTAAAAAAAATCCATTTTATAATCTATTGTTTCATTGTTGGGTGAAATATTTTTGTGAAATTTGAAAATCTTCGACATTAAAATTCTTCTTTCAGAAATTATTAATACTATTATTTTATAACTATTATTTTCATTCAACAAACAAATTTTCAATTACACTAACAATAGAAGTGCCTAAATTGTCACGCTCAAAATGAACCGAAATTGAATATGCTTTGATTATATGTATATTCTAAAATAGACTTTGCGGACATAAAGTCATGTCAGGCAAGAATTTTGTTTGTAGCCTCTTGTTTATGAAAATATAAGTATATAGATAATATAATTTTCGAATATAAAGAAGCATAAGTTACGGCAAAAGCTTTGAAAAAAATTCACAAAAATTAGACGAACAAGACATAAAGGTGCATTTGATAGAATAACTTTTTAAGGTATCTGAAAACACATAATTTACAGAAAGGGTTTTATTTGTTTTAATGAAATAATAGGCGTTCATAGTGTTTTATAAACGGAAACAGTATATTTTGAATAATCGATGAATATTTGTTTCAAAAATAAAGTTTGTTTTACTTTATATTAAAAATCAGAATTTCTTTTTAACGAATATTGAAAATAGATTTAGAAGATACACCTGAAAACGTTTTCTGAAAAATTGCTTCTTTGTCCCTTTAATTTATGAAGATTATAATTTCTTATAATAAATTTCGGCATATAATAACATTTTTATGGTAAAGAATAGTTTTATAGCAATAGTTTATTTTATAATAATTGTTTGAAATTCTTAAAGTAATTTAAGTATTTTATCTAAAGCAGTTGGATGAAAAATGCAATTACATAATGCATCTAATGGCCAATAATGCTTTTTATTTGCAGAGTTGCGGTTTTAAGCAATCTACAACTTCATAAACACTTAAAAAAATGAAAAATATTTTCACTTTATTAAAAAATTAAAATAATTTCACCATATTAAAAAAATGAAAAATAATTTCACCTTTACCTTAGTGAGATACTTTTCTGGTACATTTCGTGCAAGCTAAGTCTAAATAGGAATAGTTCTTGTAGTATCTTTGCATTACGATTTTTTTCAGAATTCATTTGATGTAAAAAAAAAGATCTTTACTGAGCATTCTTGTTTGTCCGAAGAGATTAGAATGAAAAAAAATACAAAAGAGCAGTATTAAAAACGGATGTAATGAAACTTTTTGTAATAACTTTTCGTATATTTATGAAATTTATAACAATACCTTTTTCTTCTATGAATTTATTTTATGAACATTATCTTACATGAATTTATTTTATTAATATTATCTTCCATGAATCTATTCTATAAATATTATCTTCTATGAATCTATTCCATGAATATTTTCTTCCTTCTATGAATTTGTTTTATGAATATTTTCTTCTATGAATTTTTTCTATAAATATTTTAACGAGATAATAGTTTAGAATTCAAAAACTCATTTCCAGTGCATTTTAAAACTGTTTTATTTTTTTAATCCTTTATTAAGAAACTTTGATTATTTAGAAAATGTAATCTTTAAGCATTACATATGAAATGAATTACATTATGAATGAACATATGAAACATCCCAATTTTCAGTGCATCGTCAAACAATTTTATTTTTTTAATCTAAAATTAAGAAACTTCGATGATAATTAATAAAATCTAATCTTAAAGCTTTACTAAATGAACATGCAAAACATAATTTTCAGTTTCATTTCAGTGCATTTTAAAACAGTTTCATTTTTTATCCAAAAATTAAGAAATTTTGAGAATTCAAGAAAGGTAATATTTAAGCATTACTAAATGAACATATGAAACACAAAATTGCATTATCTGATCACTACTTTGAAAGTTTAGGAGCCATAAATTTATAATCCTTAAGTTATCAACAATTTTGCATTAAATATTTTCTACATATCCATATATACATCAAAAACATCGGTGTCATTTTAGAGACCATCTTTCACGTTGCTGGCTTCATTGCTTTTAAGACCCAACCACTATGATTCTAAAATCAATTATGAATCTTTTAAGTGCCAGGGAATAAGGCACTTTACCGACACTTTCGCAATTACAACATCCATTTTAAGAAAATGTAAAATATGACGTAGACATCTGTAAGCGTGGCAACAGATAAGTGCAAATTTTTATGACATTTGACGCGATACCAATCAACAATGAAAATATTTACGATAGCTTTTACAGTTGCATTTTATATTATGAAAAATCATAACTTTTATGGCTAGAAAGAAATTTCGAACCTATTGCCACTAAACGTATTTATTTTTTCAGCATCATCAATATTTTTTAATTTATTTTTAGATATCTATAACTATTTCGAAACATTTTTCTTATTGAGATTATATGTCAATTTAATTGACATGGTTTTAAAGCGAAAAATGCATTTCAGGATAAATTATTTAAAAAGTATACACATTAAATGCAGAAAAGACAAAATATTTAACTTACAAACTCAGAACCATAATATCAGCTCTATCGAGTTATATATATATATAAGTATGAAATGGAGTTTCATCGATATAAAATTGAGTTGTATTGAATCAACCTATCAATCTGCAATTATCTAATTTTTGATTAGCATTTTTTTAATAGCTTGATTGTCATAAAAAAGATAAAGCGTGTACTCTCATTAAATTATTCAATTTAGTGACCATGATCATCCCGATATTTTAAGGAAAAAGTTAAGAATGGAAATAATAACTATCTTGTAATTTTCATTAAAGATATTTAATAGATAGTGATTATTAATTTCTTATAACCTAAATTTATTTTGCTGAAGAATCTCTTGAAATCTTCAATTCAACTAAATTAAACCTTTTGCATTTGAAGAATTTTTAACGGTTTATTAAATGCATATAATCACTTAACATTTATAAGAAATAATGCTGCTTGCACGCTTTCCATATAACATTTAAAGGTCATTAAATAAAGTGCTGATTGATTTTTCAAATCAGAGTACTTTAAAAGTTAGAGTAGTAGTTGTTTTCGACGCTATAATGGTGACCTTAAGGTGTCTCTAAATGCAAAATATTAAACTAATCATCGCTTAAATAATTTTTTTTATTTTAAAAAGAGATAATTAGCAATATTTTAAAAATAAATGAAGAAAGCATTTTTTTTAAAAAATGTGTTGGTGAAAAATTATTGTTAAGGTGAAATTATTGCTAAGGCATAAATAATGATTAGTACTTCTTATTTAGCCGAAAATTATTAAAAAGTAATTCCTGAAAAATGAAAAAAAATTATTCTATCACTAACTAAATACTTCCAATGCAATAAATATATATTAAATACTATAAATTAAAGGAGTATTATTTTAGCTTTCGCTTAGAGGAATTCATGACTTTTCTGATTCCTATGAATTCGAGTAATTTATCCATGCGTGTAGCGGAAAATATTAAACATGGAATTCAAAGCAACCAGAATATTGCATAGAATATTTTGAACTTAAAATTCTTAGCACTTTTGTTAATAATATTATATAGTATTTTACATTTATGTATGATTGACTTTTTTATTTACAAATAAAAGCATTAGCGTAACATTATTAGTATGTCACGTCTTTAATCAATTCTTATTTTTTGTTATGTTTAAATTAACAGCAAGTTAATTACTTAAATTTTTATTTAGTTTAAATTGCATTTCCTCTTCCTCACATCATTACTATATTTAGTCCTAATTTAAATACCGTAAACTAGAACTTTTTTTTAACAAAGCTAAGCGCAACATATCAAATACTGATTTTAAAGAAATTAAATAAATGAGTATTTTAAAACATTAATGAAGACAGTGACAAATGATATTGTCTTAATATTGATTTTTTTCTAGAAAAAAAAACAAGACAGTAATTAAAATGTATTACTTTGGCATATTGGTATTAATAAGCTTTAATCGGTATAATTATTTAAAAAATCAAATCAAGAGAGACGCTTTAACACTAGAAAGACTGAAACTTAGTAAATACCTATATTGCCCAAAAGCACTCAAAATTACTGGATTGTGAAAGAATAACTAATGTGTAACGAAATTTGTTTAAAATTAATTTTCAATATTTTTTATATTATTTACAGTTATATAATAAGTTATTAGTAAATATTAACAATAAAAAAATTATATGTTGCACAAAAAGTTACAAAATTCTAAGAAAATGTATCATTATATACATAATTGTTTCTCGAATAGAAATTAAAAAGCAGTCAAAATGACTTCCTTGGGCAATCTAGTGTTAAATGTTGTTTGGACGCACTTTTATCAAAATTAAACTTTCCACAAAAAGAAAGAATGATAAATTTTAGTTTATGTGAATTAATTTTACATTTATTTAATCATTTAACATATTGTGCTGATATTTAACGTACTAAATTATTATCACAACTCAAACTAGAATCTTTAATGCTTTCTAGCACCACGAACTAGTTTCTCTACTAGGTAAAATTGTATAGAGACGAAAAATCATTTTACTTTTTCATTTAACAAGGGCCAGACAGACAGGGGAAGACAAAATATTGTAATTAGTAAGAGAAAATTAATTTTTTTGAAAGTGGGTTTCGCTAATCTAAATAAAGTTGATATTTTTGTTTTATAATTCTAAATGAAATAAACCTAAATAAATTTAAAGTTTGTATATTATTGAATTTCTAGACTTATTTCCAAAGAGCTTTAGTTCACCTGAATGCCCAACATATTAAATACTGACTTTAAAGAAATTAAATAAATTAGTATTTTTAAAACAAAGAGCATTAGTTTATCAGCATTGTGACAACATATAAATTCAATACCTATAAGTACTCTGGGTCGATTCGAATCTTTTTAATTTTAATTCGTGTAAATACTAAGGAAGAAACTGATTAATTCTGTTATTAAAGTTAGCAGCACATGAATTCAATACCAATCAGTAATCTTACTAATCTACACTTTCAGTAATCTACACTTCCGTTCATTTAACGTATCGCAAGCTTTCGGTGAAAATAATTATAGATTCTGAAATATTATTAAGTATGTTTCTAATACTTTGGAAAATACAATAATGAAAAGCAAAAAAAAATAATGCACGCACCTTAAGTAATCAAAAAACAATGAGATTAGTGATATTTAGTGCAGTTTTATTGTTAATCTTTTGAGATTACTTAAATTTATCAGAAAGTGATAGTGTCGGAATTTAATACTCTTTTTATTTTAGTGAACATTTTAAATTGTTTTAGTTTCCAGTTCAATACACTAAATAAAAAAAAGAAATTAAACATTTGCATTATATATGCATCAGTCTTGCTATATTCTTGTTAAAGATTAATTAGAATTAAAAAAAATATTAGATATTATACAGCATTCAAGTACAGATATAAAGCATTTGACAATATATTTCCACAAATCAGAATTAGTTAAAATTTGAAATGAATATATCTTTTTGTCAGACACAATATATTTATAAATTGTTTGAATTTTAATATATTTAATTGAAATTAAAAAAAGGATTTTCCAATAAGATTCACCATTCTAGACAAAAAAGACAATGTTAAATAAAGTCAACTAAACAATGATGATATTATTTACTTAGCATTGCTAAAGGGGCTTTGTAATGACAGAATAATGCACTATGAAAGGAAAATTAAAAATTTTATGATAAATTTTTTGAAGAAAAATATTGTTATATAAGGACGCAATTCATAAAGTACATTGTAACCTTACATTTATAAGAATTGTTTAAATTCCACTTATGTAATGCTATCAAAAATGTCTTATGTCAATAAAACTTCCATCTTTCTGATTTGGCAAAGCTTGTACTTGATTATACTCCTTTATAAAAGTTTGAAAAGCAAAATTTGCTTTTATATTGACTGTTTGATGAACATAATAATTTATAACAATAAAATAAAGCACTATTAGTTGAACAGATGTGAAATTAAATGAATAAAATGCAATATTGTTTTATTGTTATTTTATGTTTTCCCAAAATATTTTATTAAACTAAATAATTCGCACAACTTAAAAAAAGATTTAGATCACTAATTTTAAACTAAAACTTATAAGTGACATTGCATCTAAGATTTAAAAAAAGTTTAATTCACTTGTTATAAACAATTAAAAATTGTTTGTACCAATAAATAATCGTTTATAAATCAATGAAATAAAATAAGTTGTTTTAAATAGGTGTGAAATTAAGCGCAATTTTGTTTTATTTTTAAAAAAAAAACTAACATAATTTCATAAAATACACTTTTTAAATATTTTTCCACAGTTATTTTCTTAAATTAAATCTTTTGTATAGAGCGTTAATTATACGAGACATTATCCGTAAAAAATTTTTAAAAAAAGAGTCTAATTTATTTGCAACACATTTTCACGACTCACTTGGAATGCATCCTGAGAACTGCGTAAAATGTTCTTACGTCAATTGTTCGTCAGATTGTACATTAAAAAACTCCATGCGGAAGTGTGGAGAACTGAAGTTGCAGAAAAAAGTTCTTTTCAATTCTTTAACTGTGCGTCACGGATTTGAGGAGAAAGGCGGAAAAGCATCCTTACAGCAAGAGATAAGGAAGAGCAAGTGGGACTAGGAGAGGCAGTGGCGCCGCTAGGTCCAACTGCTGGAAAGCGCAAGGTCACCAATCAGACGGGCGCTTTCCTTTATCTTAATATTTTTCGCAAGAAAATTTTAAGGCATAAACTTTCCAAAATTTCTATTTTTCACCGATCTTCAGGTGTTGCAATATTTGGATAGAAAAGTCTTTTTCCTTTCCGTTATCGCCAAGGCGTGTTTGTTCCTTTTTATGATGGGTTTTGCTTGTACTAGAAAAATAAAAAATATAAAACCTTAAAATTTAGGAGTTTTGAATATGACGGTTTGTATTTTTTAGTTTCCATTGCTTTCTGAAGATTTATTTATTTCTTTTAAAAGAAAAAAGTATTGGAGAAGATGTTTACAAAAAATAGCAAAGGGGGAACGCAGAGAAGAATTTAGGTAAATGTACTTTGAAAAGAAAACTTTTCAAAGTAACCCGTAAGCGATTTAGTAAATAAGGAAAATAATGAAATGCTGTCGTAAACATTATATTGCTGTAAAGATTTCCCTGAAAAAAATTTTTTTAGAAATTTTTATTGGAAATTTTATGTTTGTCTTAGTGTTACATAAAATAAAATCACAGTTTAAGATTAGTTATTACCCAATTCACTTAACATCTCTAAGACAATTTGCATGCGGCTTTAAAGCTAAATAAAATTGAATAAATAAATGAAAATAAAATTTAAAAGTTGATCATTTTCCTACGACTACATTTAAAAGTTGGGTGCACATAATTATGTGTCTATATGACACACATTTAAATATATGAACAATAAGCATAAAATACTGCTTATTTTGAGATTTTTGAACACTTTTAAAAGGAATGCTTAAAAGTTTAGAAAATGACCATTTAAGGTATCTGACGAGAGCAAAAACATGATTTTGGGCAAAAGTTTCTAAATTGAGTTTGTTATAAGTTTAGAATACCTGTAATCATAGCTTTCTAAAAATACTTTACTTTCGTTTGTACTCTAATGACTTACTAAGTAATAGCACTTTTGTGTAAGGTGATAACAGTGGATTGTCTAATAATTTTATGTTTTAGAATGCGTTTATCTCAAAATCAGATTCTTTTTACATTTTTGCTTTTCAAATAAATTTCTACAATTTTTCATGAACGTGTATGATTATAGCACACATTATTTGAACTACAGACTAAAAGGAAAATGCAGAATCTAATTTTTATGCATGTTGTTTTTGTAAAGAGAAGCGCTGAAAATTTTAAAATTTTGCTTTTTTTACTACATTGATCCCTGATTCAGTACTATATGCACCTGTTTTTATAACAGTTCAAAACATAGTTTGTAGCCTTTTAAATAAAATCCTCAAAGGATGTTTTGATAGAAATAGAAATAGAGAATAGAAATAGAAAGGAGATAGAAATTTTTTTTACAGTGTTTAGCTTATATGCGAAAAAGTGCCTTATTTTTACCTAAAAAGTGCCATTTATAAAAAAATTATAATAATAATATATTTCTCGATAGTGTTTTAAGTTTTTAAACATAATAAAACCAATGAACTAGTTTTTTTTTTAAAAAATATATTAATATTTAAAAAAAAAGTTGTTGAAACTAGTCAGATACCCTCAAAAGAATATAAACTGTGAAGGCTTTTTTTGACAAGTAAGCTTATTAATGGAAACAGAAAACAATCTAAATTTTCTTAAAGGAAAGGTACGAGTGTCAGTCTCTAATTGTGATGATTTTTTTCTTGTATGGAGAATGATGATCAATTAAGATGTATTTTTTTAATCAATTTTTCATTGGTTTATAGAAGCATACATTTTTGAGTATAAAATTTGATGAGAACAGTTAGAGACGAAATGAGCTTTCGCTCAGCAAGTGAAGCATTTTTTTTAGGAGGATCAGTTTTAAAAAATTTAAAAACAAGCAATCTCAACGAAAGTATCTATTTTTAACGAAATGAACAATCTTCTTCACTTCAAAACAACAAAACTAGTAAGCAAAAAATGCATCAAATAAAATTTACCTGCACCATTAAGTTTATTTATAGTTAATTCAAAATTGAAATTTGTTCTTTTAATGTATGAATGAAGTTTGAAAACCATTGCGAAAATTGGTAATTATTTGCTGCACTGAGAAAAGCATGGCTAAAACTACTCAAATATAAAAAAAAATTACCAGGTTTCAGGCTCTATGAAAACACCAAAAAGCTCGGTACTTTTTATCGAAACGCTTTGGTAATGATTTTGGTGAAATTAGCAATAAAATATGGTTTTATAATATGGGATAAAATTTAGTAAATATGAAATTTGGTAATTTTTATCACTATGCCTTAGACATGGCATTAAAATAATTTATTCGGTTAAATTTATTTTTCAGTTTTGTATCTTTTACTAAATGTGTTGTAATAAGAACTATAATTTTAAAAACCTCAATTTCCGAAGAATCGTTACCATATGAACGTGAAAATTACCAAATAAATGGTATTATATTTTGTTATAATTTGGAAATATATTTTGGTTTAATTAACCAGAATTAGGGTTAGTTTTAATAGAAATGTCATTATCATACAGTACCGTAATTTTACCAGAATATTTGATTCGTGCGCTTGTGTTTATTTTTCTCACTTATAAATACAAGTATTTTTTGTATTGGGAAAAAAATACATAGGTGTATAAAAACTATTTTATAACAGTTATCTGTAGTTTGTGCAAAATGTGGAAGAATACTTCCGATTTCTTCCAAATTAAAGAATTCCAAAATTATACTTCAGTTAAAGTAACCTTTTACAGCAAAAACGTTCTACTTCACTTGCTGGGTAAAAGAAGCAGGTGATATAATTGGTGAAAAGTTTGCAGTTTCAAGTAATTAATAGTTTTAAAATAATTTCCAAATAGACAAAATGAAGTTTAAGTGTTATCTTTTAGTCTTAAAACTATCTGTATGCAGTATGTCAGCTCTTGTTACTCTTCAGACATATTTCTAATAAAAAAAAAACTCTTTTATCTTTACTGTAAAATTATCTTTAACAGAAACAAACGATTTTTAGATCCTATGTCTAATATTAACGATTTTTTAAGCAGTGAATACAAATGTTCTGTCTTTTTTAAAATGTAGCAACATTTTATAGCTAATGGAGCATAAGGGTACTTTAAAGTATATCACACCTTCAAACGGGTTTTATGTTAGACGATAAAATCATGAAATACTCACAACAAATAAATTTAAGAGTTACTCCAGGCAGTTGGGATCTTCCTATTTATTCATATAATTTTTCCTTTATTTTAAAACTCTTTTTTTGAAAGCATTTTGTTCTAATTATTGTATCTAGGCCTTTTACAATGTGTAACTGTATAAGTTAGTTCAAGAGTACACTGTGAAAAATTCCGTATCAAATTACGGTATAAAGTACCGGCACTTTGTGTGCATGATCTGTAAAATAAATTTTACCGTAAAATTCATTTTTACAGTAAAATATTATACAGTAAATTCTACAGCAAAATTTATTTCAGGGTAATTATTACTGTAAAAATTAGTATATAAGATTTTTTGTTCCAAAAAATGTTCAGGTAAAAATGGATTTCACGGTTTACTCTGTACTGAAATTTGATCAGTGTGTATCAGTATTATTTTTCTTCATTCAATTACACAATTATTTCTTATTTCTTTATCGTACAAGCTTACAATACAGCAATTGCTGCAGTGTCCTATAAGCGAAATACACAATACAAAAAATCAATAAATAAAATGTTGAAATATTAATAACTCTATAAAAAAGTAATAACATTCCTATAGTTTAAAATAACTCATTTTTTAAAGAAGGATAATTTAATTGAATTCCACAATGCAAAATATATCACTTAATTATTAACAAAAGAATAAATAATAACGCCTGCCATCTGAGAACTTTGTATATTAAATACTTTCTTAAATTAATAAAATTTAGTTTATATTAAGTATTATATTGTAAATGCTATATATGTTTAATAGCGAAATTTGAAGAAAATATAACAATATAATTAAGTATTATATTGTAAATGCTATATATGTTTAATAGCGAAATTTGAAGAAAGGCTTAAAATTAATTCTCGAATAATTTTAAAAATTTCAAAAGAATGCTCTTAAGAATATTTTAGTTTTATTGATTTAGTTTTCCTTTGAGCTCTTTCTATGAAGTAGTCAAAACAAATTTCGTAACAACATATGCTTTCTGTCATAACATTGTCGAAGTGAGTTCAGAAGCTAATTTGAATTTGTAAAATAATTGCAGTATCATAAGTCAAAACTATCTCCGTTTTATGTAGCTGTTGAGTCTTAAGATACATTGCAGCGGCAAATCCTATTGAATTCTCAAATAAAGGGGAACAAGTATTACATTTTATTTGAAATTGTCAGCATTAAGTTGAAATCTTAGAAAGCAAGATGAGTGCTCAATAAGTTTTAGCTTATATATAAATTGAAAAATTTAGTTTGTTTTCTGTATTTCTTATGGATTATCAAAGCTCAAATTCGATGCTTTTGACAAAACTCGAATGCTTATGTCTGATTAAATAGACCGCTAAATTTATTTCAATTGACTTTTTAACAAAAAACTCCGTTATTATAACAAACAAACTCCGTTATTTAAACAAATAAACTCCGCTATTTTAACAAAAATTCTATAAACAAACTATGGTCAATGCGAACGAAAGCAACAAGCCAGTCGTACAACCAATCAGCGTTGGGATTCGAACCTGCGTCACCACATTGGGAGACGAGCACTATGTCCTCTGAACTGCCACAGCCTTAGTATCTCAGTATGAAAAAAATCTTAATCTGCTATTATCTTAAAATTCTTACTTATTGAAGTAATATTTAAGAGCAAAAACGTTGAAAACTATAGTGGCCACCCGTATAAGAATGTCTGACAACTTAACTTACTAAAAATTGTATCTAAAGAAGTATAATAATCAGGTAGAGCATCGATTTGAATATAAACTCGAATCGCAGTTTTATTTATACAATATTCAGAACCATGAAATAATTGTTGAAAAATAAGTACCGAAAATATTAGTAAAATTATTTCAAAAATATTTAGAAACTGGATTGCAAAACTGGATGGAAAAAACTAGAATTTTAATCTGTTTATGATTAGGATGAAAAACCATAGAAAAGCTTTTTTTATTTATCAAAACAGCTACGTCAACCCTTCATTTCCGAAAGGGATTTTAAAATTGTTTTGATGATATTGAGGCACCTTGTGCAGTGTTACATGCATTTATCTTTATAAAACCCGTGTATGTTCTAATATAAGAATATTACTATGCGATTTTATATTTTTTTAAAAAGGATATTGTTTTGAACAAATTTCTTGATTTTTTTAAATAAAAGTTTGAAGTTAAAAACATTAACATTATGTTTAAAATAAATCTCATAAATATTTTAGAAGACAAAACAGATTATTAATTCCGTTTAAATTCAAAATTTAATTTAACTTACTTTCAGTGTCTGCCTTTGAAAAGTGATAGAAATATTCACTACATTAAATAGAAGAACTTGCAAGGATTACCGCATAAAGTAATCTCTCTTATTGCGCGCATTGTTTGAAATAAGACATTAATTACAAATATTACAAACTAGGACAGTGAACATAATTACAGGAAGTAAAGCTTATCGGTACTGTCCTCACCACAGCATGTATTTGCATTTAGTGTTTAAAATGACATTTGAGGGGATGATAAAGACACGGAATTGCCACTAAGGGACCGTATTTACCGTTTTGATGTTACGTGTCTAGCATTTAATGTCGGTTACTTCCGTTAAAAGTAATCGATTTTAAAAATAGTCTTAAGATGATCCGTAGCGAAAAAAGCGACACGTTTCTGTTAGCTTATTAAGATACAACTTCCCATTTTACGGCTTATTATACGATGCAGATAAACGCTTTCAATCATACTAGGATAGTGATTAAACTTGTATTTTAATTGAAAGGATGTAGAACACATTAAGGGATTGCTTGGAACATTTTAGATAGATTCTTGAAAGCTTTTACTATATTATTTTCAATCTAGTAATTAAAATTATGCATTAGTGCCATGCTGATTAAATAGTAATAATTTTTGTTTGTGGAAATATGTGATTTATATAATACAGAGGTGAGAAAAAATTGAGAACATTTATTAATTTTTAAAATAAATTTTAATAACGCAAATGGAAACTATCATTATTTCGGAAATGACATTTAAAGAACGTTCCAGTGAAAGAATATGAAATAGATTTTTAATGTACTATATTAACTCATAATTTTTTTTTATATATAACATAAATGTCTGAAAAACGGGTGAAACCAGTCATGATATTTAATAAAAATGCTTCTGATATGCTATTTAATCACAGTTTCAGTAATGTATCATTTTTGTCATTAAGTTGACTTACTCCCAAAACATGATTTGATAAGGAATTTGCAAAAAAATACGGGCAATCACCAGGATTCTTTGAACACAGATTTTATTTCAGAAAATGACTTGTATGACTTTTAATTCACACAAACAGCTCTAATAAAACCCCTAAAAGATTTCTTTAGGGTTCAAAATGCAGGTTATTTACAGGAAATTTTAAAGTCTTAATATTGTTTTTGATAACTATTCAGTTATAAACAGAGATTTGTAGATTAAAGGATTGCCTTGCAACTAGATCAAAATTCGATCAATTAGTTTAATTTTTAATAGAACAAAGTTATTAATAAGTATGTCTTGGTGAATCATTAAATTCATTTTTGTCTTTATGAAGACAATGTGAACTTAAGTTCTCTGATTGAAACCTTCCCGCATCATAATCAAAACATTTCCAGCCAGTGGAGTAGTTTTGGGGAGGGTCTGGGGGACAAAAAGATCGTCGATTTACTTTTTATATTGGATATAGCCCAAAATGCGTGTTAAAGAAATGGACATAGCTTGAAATGGGAGTTGAAAAAAATGAACATAGCTATTTAAGAAAATGGACATGATTTTTGATTTAGTTTTGAAACTACTCGTATGATTTTTTTTTTAAAAACTAACTAATGTACAAAATAAATCAGGAAATATATAAATAACTTATAACATTCTTTAACGTAATAACTTTTGTCAAAAGCACAAATCTGCAGCACTTTTTGTGCAGTTACTACAGATCTCAAAATTTATAATGATCTTAAAATTAATCAAATCCATATTAATGCTAAAAGAAATTTTTTGAATATGACCTAACGTTTAGAGATCTGAAAGCAAAGAAATCTTATAAATATATATTTCCTTCGTTAAATAATATGTAGTGGTGGTCAAAAATATATTAAATAACGATGTTTGTTTAATTTTAATTTCCACTTTCAAAATTTTTAAGACCCGTGGCAAACCTATTTTCTAAGATTGTTTTTTCGTGGGCAAAGTTTTCATGAAATCCGTGGCACTGAGAAGGCAATATCTCAGTGATGTTTGAATTACTTGTAGGCTTGAAAAAATGTTTTGGAAAAATAAGTAACCAAACCTGATTTTCTGAACTGAGTGATCGAAACTGACTCTAAGTGATTATTTGATAAATTACACTTGTTAACTCAGCCACCCTGAATCCTGGAACTTTGCTCTGGAATGAAAATGCTTATAGTGTTAAAAAAATAAGTGATTCTAAGTTAAAAAATAAGTGAAAGTTAAAAAAATAAGTGATTCCATTGTCTTTTTTTTCAGAGTTCAAATCTTTGTTATACATAGAAAATTGAATATAGTGCAATATATTTTAATTTCTTAAAAATACAAATTGGATAGTTTTATTGTAAAATTAAAGTTATATTACCTAAATAAAAAGCTAAGATAATTTTATAATGAATTTTTTTAAATAAGCAGTACCCACTTAGTTTTTATTATCTTTTTCATATGAAATGTATTTTAAATACCCATAGAAATACTACATCTTTGTATTCTTTTGATTTCTGTAATATGATGCAAACAACGGGAAATGATCAAAATTGAAAAAAAAAAGCACGAGGAACATAAAATAAAAAACCAAGTGAAAAAGGAAAAATTAAAAACAACGCGAAAAAAAGTAAAAATAGCGTTTAAAAGAAAAAAAAAAGAAAAAATGGGTAAAACAAAAATTAAAAATCAACGGGAAAAAAATTAAGTGCAACGTGAAAAGCACAACATTAGAAACAACATGAAATACACAATTGCTTAGGTCAATAGATACTTATTGATCAATAGATACTTATTTCTTCTGTCAACTCTTCAGAAATCAAAGAAGTCCAACATGAGAAATTTAAAACAGGGAACGGATGAAGCAAATTATCTGATAATTTTGAAGATCAATTTTACAAAACAGGACATGCTTATTTTATTAAATAAAGATTTCTTTTGGTAAATTACGTGTCACAACTGTCAAATACATATAGTTAGTTTCATTAGTTTTTTCTGAAACTTAAAGCTCAAAATATATATTCAGATATAGTTATATAAATATAGTCACTGTGGAAGCATGTTAAATTGCTAAAATGACCTAGATTTTCAAGTATTGTCATACTATAAATAAAAAAACAATGAAGAAATCTAAGAAAAAAATTGTTTTTTAAACATAAAATTTTCATGTTAAGATTTTAACGAGTAAAGGCATGGCATAGTTTCTTTTAAATTATAACTTTTAAAGCAAATGTGATATGCCAAACAAAATAATTTTTGATAAATAGTTTAAATACAGTAAATAAAATTTTAAACTGACGATCAAATCTTAAACGTAAAATACGAATAACAATTCACATCTGAGATTTAAAGAGCTTTGTAAAAAGAACATTTTCTTCTAACTTTCAGATCCATCAGACGAATAAAAGTTCTGCTCATTTTTTTTAAAATCCGAAATGATATATGATAGTTATTTACAATGAAATATTTTTCACCAAAACTAAAAGAAGCATGAAGAGCACTTTTAAAAAATAGATACCTTATATGCAGGTGCAATGCAAAAGCATTAAATTATATTTTATTTACTTACTAATTAGTTAAGTTCATTGTTCAGTTAATAAAATCATGTTCTGCAAATCCGTAAGAAATCTTTTGCAAGTGTTCGCTAGGTTTATTACTCGTAATTACTTTTAGCAGGTAATTACTTTCTAATTAATTTGTTTTCGGATATTTGATTACTCATTCTTAATATGGACAGGTTGCCTTATTGATTCGAAAATATTTTAAGAACACGCAAAATGGTTTCATGTAAAAATGATGCAAATCCTTGTTTTCGAATGTTGCATGAAAATTTAATTTTGTATGGTAAAGATTACACACAAATGTTTAATATTTGCTTAAGTATCAATTAATAAAATATCAATTAAAGTATATATAATTAAATTTCGTGTGGTGCTTTTAAAGATGAATATTTATACCAATTAGTCTTTTATTTTTTTAATACACTAACTAAAAAATTTTATGTCATGAAATTTTAACAAATAAACTACATGGTTGCGTACAGATGAATACTTTATATTTTAATATTAGAATACCTTCTAAACATGGCGCATGCGTTTTAATCGTACTTCGATTCAATGAAGATTAGGGCAAGATAGGAGAAAAGATGATGGGCTAACTATTTTAGGGTTGTTGAACGCCGTAGTATACTGCAATATGAAATTGAGAGTCAATCGTATAATTGGAAGTGAAAACTGTCCCATTTTGTCGCAGTTTTTTCATGAAAGTTCTCGACAGTGTTAACCGTCATTTACTCACATTCCCCCCCCCCCCCAAAAAAAATCAATCTATGAAACGTTACTTCCCCCCCCCCGATGAATTATTGAATACTTAATAAATAAGTGCATTAGTACACTTCGTACTAGTGATGTTTTTATTTATTAATTAAAATGTACAAGACCAGGTTGTCTATCAGTCATTCATTAAAATTTTCGTGACCTTATTCCAAATTCAATGATTTTCAAGGATTTTTAAGCTAACTAATTTTTTAGATGCAATTTCTCCAACGAATCGAATATTGAGAAATGGGAATTAGATTTTAAAAAGAAGTGGTAATTAACAAATCCACTAAAAGAGAATTTATTTGAGATTGTAGACACTATATAGATTGTTATTGCTGTCATTTGTGGCAATCTGCTAAGGGTCATGTTGACCCTTCATCTCAGTTCCAAATGGTCAAGACATAGCAAGAAAGATGTTATCCTGAGAGGGATGTGAGTTACAGTTCTTGGTTCTTAAGAAAATCTGCTCATTTTTCAAGGTTTTGAATTATTTTCTTTTCGCTATCGTTTTGCTTTCCTTTAGTAAAGCTACTTGGGTTTTTTGTCATTTGCTAACTAGTTAGATCATCATATAAACTTACTGTATCGTCTATATCGTATATGTGTCATTTCGAATTAGGCAGTGTGTATATATCGCTTTGGATCAAGGCAACAAGTGTGATATCTATAAATACGACACTTATTGTAAGCTTTTGGGGCAAATTTCTTTGATTACAATAAAAGAAACCGTGATGGCTCAGAGGATAGAGCCCTCGCCCATCAATAAGATGAGCCGGGTTCGAATCCTATCAATGGCTGATCGATACGAATTCTGCACTCGGCTCGGATCGACCACAGTGATGACGTAAGATATCCTCAGTGTTAAATGGATCATGGTTAAGAATCCCTTGCTACGGGCTAACCATTGGAGGTTTTCGCGGTTTTCCTCTTCATGTAACTCAAATGCGAGTAAGTTCCATCGATAAGTCCTCTACGAAGGCAAAATTTCGAACAATACCTGATCCGGAAGTTCCCTCGTCTTCTGGATAGGGATTTAAATTACAAGGCTGCGGAGTTGAACATTGGCAGTCGTAAACCTGAAATTGGGTCGGCGGATCAACGACAGTTATAAAATAAAATTACAATTAAAGTGTTTAATTCCATTATGCATATCAGTTATTGCATTCCTTCTGAACTGTGGCGTTTTTTCAAACTGTGGCTGACCACTACCATGATTCGGACTAGTGATGCTAGCAATCCGGTTTCGGCCTAAGGGCCGTAGTTTAGAGATCCCTGCATTCTTTTACCATATAGATTTTAATCCTTTCACATTAATTTTTTGGCCATATTATATATTTTTTAGCAATTACTTTGGTCTCTAAAAGTAGTTGGAAAATTGTTAAAAAAAATATTCTAACCGCTTGCATGGCTAAAATTAGGAAAACATATAAGAAAAAAAACATTAAAAATACGTTTAGGTTATATTAAAAAAGAGAATTTCTTTTAGGAAACATTCACGATAAAATTAGTCAGATAAAAAAATCACTTAATCACACAAAACTAATATTAATGTTTCCCTGAAATCATTCAATAATTTTTCGCATAAGATTACAAAGTTATTATATATGTAAAAATTAATCAATACTTCCAAGTCAATTCCAATAGATTAAACGAATAGTAAAATACTCTTTAATATGCTGCAAGAGTATTGTTAAAGCTATTATCTTAGATTCTAGTACCATTAGAACAAAGAAAAAAAAAGCCAGGTAACCATTATTCTACATTGGCAGAACAAAGCGTTGCTTTCGTTTGTCGATTACTCTTGCACCACTAACGCGAATTGCCTTCCTTTCGAATCATCTTCTTGTTTTTCATTTGCTTTGTCTATTGAGTTCTCTTAATTTTATCAGTGCATCGAATCGAATGGAGTAGGGGAAAGATTTCTATTAGTTACAGTAATGAAAGGAAACATTCTGAAACATTTGTATAAAATAAATTACATTTGACTTTTCTTAGAGCATTTATATCAAGAAATATTTTAGAATTAATTCTTAACATTAATTAAAAAGTCGAATAATACAAGGCCCTTTTTAATTTAAGATAAAAGAATATGATAAGTTGAAATCGTAGTTTTCAGAGTATGATTTTGGACATTCGTATTTAAATTTTTGCTTATTCTCACAATTAGTATTTATTCAATATGGGTGGATAATTGGAAATGGATGGTATTAAAAGACGAAGTTTTTTTTTACTGCAATTGCTTCTATGTTAAAATTGTAACATGAAACTAAAATTTTGTACAGCTTTCAAAGTCATTAAACATATAATAATAGTAAACTTTTAAAAGCCATACATATAATAATAGTAAATATTTTTTTAACAATAGTAAGACTTTTACGAGTCCGGCAGGGGTGAATACTTTGCATTTTTGATTTTGTTGAAGTTTTCAGGATTAAACTATAATCTCAAATTTATGTGAAACTATTTTTGTTTACATAAGTTTTTCTCTCGAAGTTTTTTGTGCAGACAAAGTTTCAGATCGCATGGAAATTTTAGGTTTAAACAAATAAAATAGAATCAAGTCAAATTATATAAAAACCAAGTTATTACTGACAGCTTCAGAAATATTTAATTATTCATATTTATATATGTATATAAACTAAAATTCTTTTGAATGTATACGAATATAGGTTATATTTATACATGAAATATTGCATATATACTATATTGCATGCATGAAATATAGGTTTAAAATACGTTTAAAATATTCTCAATTTCAACTTTCCTTAAAAATGTCAGCTTTTACTATTAACTTTGGACTGTAAGAAATGCATTTAATTGAGTGAGTCGTTAAATTAAGGCTAATATGACCAGTTGTATTAGGGGTCGTTAGTAAATGATGTCATCCTTGGAGGGGGAGGAAGGGGGTTTTAAGATTGTGACAGTTTGTCAAGGGGTAGGGGTGCCAAGAAATATGACACCACACAGTTTAGTTAGGGTTATAACATTAAAAACCAGCAGAATAAATAATTTAATGTAATTACTTTATTTTTTTTCTTCATTTTTTCATTTAAATACGTACACATCGAATCATCATTGTTGATATGCTGACTAATGTCATTAAAACACAGAGTTAAGGCTTGAAAATAAATATAGGATTTATGACATGTGTTTTGTTTTTGAACTGTTGTTAAACACTGCAAAAAACAACTGTTAATTCTATAGAAAAAAATACGGCCTAACTTTTCATACTTATTAAATAACAGATTTTTTTTATTTGCTACAAAAGAAAAAAAAATCCCGTTCTTTTTAGACATTCTCCGTATATTTGACGCTTCAAAGCTGTTTTTCATAAAACAAATTTTCTGTTTTTCATCCTAACCGTAAACTGATTAAAACTGTCAATTCAAATTCTAGTTTTCGTCATGTTGTTTTACTTAAAATGTTATTTTGCATTTGTCATGTTTACCATAAAATAACTTAATTTTTTTTAAAAATCATTTTACGATTATTTAAATACTTACTCGTACAGAAATTATTTTATTGTTTTGAGCATCGCGTAAAGAAAATTGCGATTCGACTTCATCATCGAACTAATACTTTACTTGATTATTACCTGTCTTTAGATAATTTTTCGATAAGTTAAATTGCCACATATTTTCATAAGGGTGGGCCAAAATGGTTTGAAACATTTTTACACTTAAAGATGATTTCAATAATAGGACTTTTAAGATAAAGATAGTTAAAGATTTCTCTTCATAGCTGTGCACTAAAGTTGCCATGGCTCAGGGGCGACAAAGCGCTCTCTCCCAGCGAGGAGACCCGGGTTCAAATCCCAGCGTTGACGGGTCATGCGAATTCTGCTCTCGGCTCGCACCGACCAAAATGTTCACATGGTTATTTTTTAAATGATTTTTTTTAAAAATAACTGAGTTTGTTTGTTAAAATAACAGTGCTTATTTGCTTAAAAAATATACGTCCGTCTTTAAATAATAGTATTTTTCTGTGAAATAAACGGTTTTGTACTGACACACCAACTGACTTTTTTTTCTGCAAACATAACAGATTTTTTTTCTGTGAATGTTTATATAATATAGCATGAAATGTGGCAAGGGAGGTGAAGGGTACTGTTAAGTCTGACACTTTGTGACATAAGGGAGATGAAAAGAGTCAAAAATATTAAGAGCATGTGTCACCTCATTTATGGACACTCCTTTAGGCAAGTTAATTTTAAGCCTTAGTTATTATTGACATTAAAATAATTAGACAGCTTTTATTTAGTGTAAAAACTGCAACAGAAACGAATAATTAATTTATAGATCTTTCGTGGAAAAAAAAAACTGTTATGTATTGAAATATATTTTTCTTTTTAAAATCCCGCAAGTTTTTATGACGGAAAAATATTAGCAATAAATGAGATAAGTGAAAATAGTAAATAACAAGCTTATGTCAATACATTTTTTTATTAAAAGAAATAAAAGCAGAAGCTTTTGTACAAAACAACTTTCTTTATATTTTTAAACGCGTTTATTTTTTTTAAATATTACAGCACAAAGCATTATTTTCTTTTATTTGTAAAATGACTCTTATGTTTTGAGTCACAATGTCAAAAACATAAATAAATAAAAACTACTTGAAAGAAATATCGATCCATCCCTTTCAACATTTTTCTTAACAATTATACTGAAAAAATCATTTTGCTGATTCCTAAAATGCTGAATTGCAGCTGAATGTAACACACGTTATTTGTCTGAATAACAGTTTCTTTGCTAAGTACTTTCGTTACGATAAACAATTTTACATTTCATTTCGTGGCTTAAGAATGTATTAAACTTTGAAAACGAATTAAGGAAGCTTATTGTGTATTTTAAATAATGCTGATGTTAAAATCTGCGAAGATTAAATTTCTTTTGTTATGAAAACTATTAAAAAATAATTTAATAATTTAGTTTTAAGGAATAACGAGATTTAAAATAAATTACATCTAGTAATAGATTTAGTGCAACGAATTAAGTATATCTAATTGCTTGTTAAGATCTGCTATAAAAGAAAGGTTATCTGAAAGAATAAGAAAAAAATATGTGTATGTAACAAAAAACCCATTTGGTAAACATATTTATACTAAAAGTTAATATAAACATTTAAAAAGGAGTGAATTTTAATAGAAATTAGTTTTTTTTGTTATTATAAATTCTTATTAGGATGTAATCAATACAAATCAGGTTGATATTGGGATTTCGTAAAAACTAGTAATTTTAAAAACATAATTATATGAGCTTTGTCAACTACGCAAATGTTAATTAATATTTTATATAAGCCCAACAGGACTATAGAAAAGAAAAATGAGAAACACGTACATACATTTCTTTTCAAAATAAAATTTTACTGTTTGTTCAAAAAACAAACAAACATTAAAATGTTAGGTTGTCAAACAAAGTATTCAATCATTATTTCAACTGTCAGTAATTTTCTGTAAAGAAATAGTGCTAATTTTTCTGTCACAATCATATATGTACCAAAGCATAAGCATCTTGCTTTGCGAAATGGCAATTCTTATATTTTAAAATCAAAATGAGCTTTCTAATACCAAATAATTTATAAGTTATAATAATTTTTGTTTATATACAATTTTTTTAATTAAATAAAAGTCGAAATTCATCTTCATGTGGTTAGATTGTAAAATGGTTAGGTTTTCTAATATGTTTTTGTACTTCAGAACCACTTAAAATTTAACCATGAATTGTAATAAACGACATTAAAACAGTCAAGAAGGTCAAAATAAGAGCGTACTCGTACTCGCATATACTTACAATATTTATAGATATCTAGGGAAAATTTAATATTATTACTTCTGAAAAAATTATACATTTTAAAATATATATTTCTCATACATGCAAGCTTAGAATTGAAGTTATTTTATTACATTTTATAATAAAATTAGTAGTAATTAATAAAATTAATTACTTTTCAACCAACTTTTCTTATATATATATATATATGGGTCATTCTCACAAAAACAGTCATTTTCATGTTCCCAGTATATTTTATGTCTGTTATACAGCTTACGAAAAAAAAATTCAGGGAAAGTGTCCTTCAGAATGCAAGCTAACAAAAGAATAAAAATAAAATCATCAATTTTCATTTTTTATTTATTTTAGGTAATTAAAATATACCAATATGTCATTCCCTCACTTGTCCCCACTGCTGATTTAAAAAGAGAAAAAAATTGTTTCTGAAATAATAATATTTTTTTTTTACAAATTCGTGTTTTTTATTTTTAGAATACAGAAATATAGAATTCAGAAACTCAATTTTAAATTTAATTTTTGATAAAAATATTAACACAGCACTTTTTTAAACTTTGTCCCCAGTGTTTCACGTCATTCCCTCACAACAATGTTCTTATCACCTGCAATCTTCTTAGAATAAAAATATTTTAATAAAAACCTCAGTTAACAACTGGCATCATAGAACAAAATTGCAGTATGTTTCTATCTTCAACTTAAGGAAGCTTTGCTGTGGAATAAATTTGAATGAATCAAACCAGGTAAATTTTTTTACATTTGTCATTCCCTCATGTCATTTTTTAGAGTAAAATAAAATACAACTTCATCGAGAAAGTGGATAATTATATGTTGCTTTTTTGTATGAATATAATTGTATGTGATTGACTTCAGAAATTAATTAGGCCTAACTGTTATTTTTAAATTTTATTGAATTCGTCATTCCCTCACTAGTGTATAAAGTGAGGGAATGACGCTGAAGTGAGGGAATGATTCAAGATGAGTATATTATTAAATTTTTTTTTTGTTCAATCGTGCCAGCCAATTTTATTTCCCAAACCTGTAAAAACTATTAAATATATAAGACTAAATTATAATAAATATTAGATATACTTTGTATGTTATCATTTTCAAAATTTAGGTAGATGTAACGTAGATAAAAACATGTATTAAAATAAAATATCATTCCCTCACAATTAGTGTCCTTCCCTCACTTTTTAAATAGTGAAAATAATTAATTTACTTATTAACTAACTTGAAAAATAAATTAAAAAATTAACTAATTAATTTATTAAATTAATTTATTTATTTATTAAATTAATTAATTAATTATTAATTATTATAAATTAATTATTAATTATTATAAATTAATTATTTAAAAAATTAATTAATTTAAATATTAAGTATAATTTATAGGATATATACTTTCTTTATAATGCCATTACATATTTCTATTAATATAAAAAGTTTCCGAGCTTTTTATTCACTTTACTTTTTTGGGATTTTATGAATTGAAAAATGATAGTTTTCGTGAGAATGACCCATATATATATCTTTTCAACTAAATATTTACATTAGCTAAGCAAATTTGCTTTTCGAATTTAGGAATCAAAAGTTACCTTATTTATTTACTTATTAATATCAATTTTTCAAAAGTTTCAATAATTTTCTGAGTTTTTTTAAATAGTTCAATCATGTTGAATAAAGTATTTGTTAAGTTATAATTAAATTTATTCTCATGATAATCATTTAATTACAACGTTTGTGAACAAATAACATTAGGCAAAATAATTTTCGTAAGTATGAAAATCTATTTTCTTATTTTAAACTAGGATCTAAACATTTTTAAAGAACCGAAGTCTTCCACTCCACAAACCTACACAGTAAAATATTTCGGATAAAACTATGGAAAAAAGTACCAATACTTAGGGTGCTGGTATTTTTACCGTAAAATCCATTTTTACCTGAACATGTTACGTAACAAAAAATCTGATATACCTTATACTGATTTTCAAAAAATTTGATATATCGTATACGAATTTTCAAAACATCTGATAAAGCGTAATTTTTACAGTAATAATTTCTGTGAAATCCCTAAATCACACTCTAATTAAATAAATATTACCGTAAAAATTGTGGCATAATATTTTCCGGTATAAATGGATTTTACGAATGATGTACCCAAAGTTCCAATACTTTACACTGTAATTTGATTCGGAATTTTTTACTGAGTAGTTCAAATTAATTAAGCAAGCAACGGATGTTTGACCAGTTTTGTGGTGAAAATGAGGTTATATTATTCAATACTTTCGCGTGAAATTATTGAAATAAATTTGAATCTTTTTTTAATCGAAAAGTTTGAAAGGAATAAGTACAGATAATATTACAGTTACAATATCAAAAATAACAGTCTCTAGTTTGGATGTATTGGCTGTTATATTTTCAATCCATTAACAATATAAACAGAAAAGTATAATGTAACTTAAAAAGGGAAAACTAAGGCATTAAAAACGTTTCTTTGTGAAAGTGGGCAGTGATCCAAAAAAGTTCTAGAATTAAAGATAAAGATTTAGAATAACGGTGATTTGTAAATTTCGGATATCGGTAATTAAAAGCTCCATTTAATATTTATTTTTAAACTAAATGTTAACTAAAATAAATCTTAGTCGTTAGTTAGATCTTGGTGTTAAAAGAAGAAACTTTCAAATGGTATACTTTAATGTCCATCAAGAGCCCAACAGATTTGAACTGTACCACGATCAGACCAAAAAAAATAAAAGAGTTTAGGAAGTAAAAGCACTCCAAGTCTGCTAACATTTTTGGAACGATCCCAAAAACACGGTAAATTATTTCATCCCATGTCTTGTTGCGTCGACAACGCATTCAGCAATGCATTTCTTGCTGACAGCTAAGATGCACTTACAACAACTCAGTCAAGCGAAATATCATCAAATCCCCATACATAAATCATTACTTTCATGTTAAAATGTTAGTATCGAATGAAGAAATTCACAAAATGAATGAATGCAAACATTTATTGAAATGCTTTTAAAATATATGATGGAGTTTTAAGCAAAATCGATTTTTTTCCAACTGCTTTACTCTTGAAATGCAATTTAGCGATATTTCATCAAATTAAAAAGTTATTCTATTAAAATTGAATTAAAAGAGAGATATTTTTCAATTATAAACATTTTTGATAATTTATTGCTGTTTTAATATCGAAAACTGATAAAGAAAATGGGCATTTAAAATGTATCAATATAAGTGCTGAAACAATCCTTACGAATGAAAACTATGAAAAATTAAGATATTGAATTTTAATGAAAGTTCTAAAATCTATAATAGATTTTTGAAAATTGCTTTAAATATTTGGCTGTACTCGTTTGAAATTATTAATAGTTAAGCCTTTGGCGTTGGCAAAGAGTCCCAGTATTTGAATGCCTTAATTCACTGGGAGTTGAATTTTAAATTACCATTGCTTTGCGAGCAATGTTTTGCGCATTGAACATCGAGTCAGAGAGATAATACATGATATGGAAGAATAAAAATAGTACAGTAAAAATTGTGAAAATGAAAGAAACTTAACTTTCCCAAAACTGCATACTTAATAACTGCTTTTTAATCTTCAGATTATACATAATACCGATAATACTTTTCAATTTTGTCCTCTAATTTTGTTGAGAGAAGCTTTACGTGAAGGTGGAAACCACAATTATTCTTTCCGGTTGTCACAATCTGTATCCACATTAAAAATTTTTTTTATCTACCCTTTTACTTTATTTTCGATATTTATTATGATATAAAAGCATTTTTTATAATTTCTAAGGTATTTATGATATGTTTTGAACTTTGAGAAACTATCTGCCTTTTTTTTAAATATTCAATATATATATATATATATATTGCACACCGTTGGATATTTAATAAGTACTGACCACAAATGGCTTAATAGCACATAAAAATTAAGCGTAACTAACTACCAAGTTAAATGAAAGAAAACCAAAATGTTAGGACATTAATGAAAGATAATTTACTGTGCTCTGAGACCCAGATGGTTTAAAATGTGTTCAAGGAACAAAGTAGCCGTTTTGTACTGAAAACGTGAAAATGAAAAAAAATGTGAATACCATTTGTAGGTAACCTGGAGTAAGATGTAAATGTGTGATCCAAATTTCCAAACATCGGGGCATGCTTTGTATAACAGTATTAAGTAAATGTTAGAGCAATTTGTCCAATTTCTCAGTCAATGCAAGGATGAGGGTGTCCTTATTTATTGTAAGACATTCTCGACCAGCAACACCCCTTCCCAAAGCATTCCACACATTTTCACTGTGATTTATATCTGGAGAACGTGCTGACCATACGAGGCGTTGAATATCCTCGCTTTGTACACACTCCTCGACATAGACTGTTCGAAGACATTTGTTGTCCATAAAAACAAGTTTATCCCCGACAACACCATGGAATACACGAACATGAGGCAGCAGAATAACATTAATGTATCATTGGTCAGTCATAGTCCCAGATGGAAGCATGTGGAGAGACGTAGGACCATTAATCATAATGCCAGCCCTTACCATGACACTACGAAGATATCCTAGAGATGTACGAAGGATATCGGTCCTTTTTCTGCATGTTTGCTCAACTGAACTCAGCACCAATCTCACGCTAGATCATTTGGAGTCGACAATCAGACGAAAGATTGAATCAGTCCTCATCTGAGAATAGCACGCAAGCTCTTCAGTCCATCTGCGATGCTGCAGAAGCCATTGCAAATGGGCAATACAGTGACGTTTGGACAATGGTATTGACACAGCAGATCGGCGGGAGTATAGTCCTCCAGCTTGCAAGCGTTTGGCTGCATTTTTTCGAAAGAGTCGCTTGGCAGTAGCAGCATGACTCTAATTTGCTACCTGACTGACTGTTCTGCGCAGGAGCCTTTTTGCCCTTAGCACTATGTACTTGTCTTCTTCAGGCTTCGAACATGAAACAAGACCTTCCCATGATGTCTGCTACACATTCCAGATTGTTTGAAATGATTTCCAAAGCCTTGAAACATCACCGTGGTTAACGTTGAACTCTTTGGCAAAATCTGTTATTTATGGATCTCTCTCAATCTTGTCGATTATACGTCAGGGAGTAAAATTATCTGAATGACGCCGGAAAGACAAATCGAAAATTGCAAGACTGTCAATTGATTGTTTTCCGTTAAAGCTTTCATTTCAATCAACAACGTTCAATACACATCAAATCCTTTGTATCGATTAGCAGCGATGTCATATGACAAACCAGTTCGAAAACCCAAAATTCGAATACGCAAAACACGTTTTACCGTATCTCGTACTTATGCTATTTTTAACATTTTCCTACTTTTAGTTTTGTGGTTGCTATCATTGCCATTATCTAACCTTAGAAACTGTCCAGCAATGTAAAAGTTAATAAATAATTTTTTTAAATACCATCATGAGGGAGCAGCCGGGAAAAACTCTCAGAATTTTGTCCGACTTTAAAAACGTATCCGGCAAGAATATGCTTTATTAATATAAAAATTAAAATTCATATTCAGGATTTTCTAATTATAGTTTGAGTGTAGATTATTTTTAGTAAATTGAGAAAAAAATAGTACTGGAAAAAGATTAAAAATAGGTTTCTCAAGATACTCTAAAATAGCGTGATATTTGTGAAAAAGATTTGATACATAATACAAACTATTTCAGAAGATTAGGAGCCTGATGTAAACCGTAGAAAGAGTCTAATATTTGGAATGTCGTATTATAGAGGTTCTTATTTATTTACTATTTTATCCTGATTACTTTCTGAAGTTTCTCAAAACGTAACAATGCTTTGAAATTGCTTTTGAAATTATTAATGGAACTATTCGCCGTGTAGTCGATTTGAGCTTTTACAAGACGATAAATGAACTGTTTTTATTTAGTAAGTACTTCGATACGGTCATTTGGCCAGGGCTGTTAAGGTAGTATAAAAGTAAATAAATATACTTATATAATTTACCGACTTAAATGTTTAGTAGTAGTACTTTATTTGCGTTACTTTCTTAAAACTTTCACTAAATACAGAAAACATGAAAAATAAAAAATAACTGAAACACTAAAGGTCTAATTTACTTAAATTTTTCCTTTCATATTTTTTGTATAGTTTAATAAAATTAGATTTTTTTCGGAAAAATTAATACCAAAGATATTTTTTCATAGAAAACTTTATTATGTCTTCATAAAATGACACCTGAAAACTTCTCATCTCTCTTCTGTATGATTCCCACTTTTCTGAGAGAAATGGGGGTGATTTGAGGAATAATTCGTCTCGACAGGCAAATGTGGCATTATTTTTTGACGAATTTTGCCGCTAATTTGAATGAGACTAATTACAAGACGATCGGGCAAATAGAATTTGAAGTTATAAGGGCTTTATGTACAATATTTACAAATTTGTATTTTTATCTATTTACTCATCTAATATATCTATCTAAACAAGTGAGGCATGGTTTACTATCATTTTTTACACTACAACCAAATAAAACTCTACACGAAATAGAGTGAATAATTCTCAAGTTGCGAGCGTTTTGTTGCCTAAAAAAGAGCTGTAAAAAACATGACTTTTGTAAACTTTTTACTTTGTTTTCTGAAAATGTGAGGTGCATTTTCTAATGATTTTCTTATGCTGAATTGAATGTAATGAAATTCGTGTTGATAGGATGAATAATTTTGAAGTTATAAGAGTTTTGTTCATAATAAGTGTAATTCATCTAAACAAAATCATTACACTTTTTGAAATATATGAGCCCTTTTGATTCGTGTATGATCTTATCCAGTTAAACAAGAAAAAACGCATTGAAAAAAAAACATGAAAAATTACACCAGGAACAATGCTTTAAATACTCAAATAATGCCTAGTTCATAATGTAAAGTGTGTAGATGTTATAAGATGTAATTTTTATACATAAAAACTCCTGCAACTTCTGAACTATTCATTCTATTGACTCGCGCGTAGTCTTACTCGGTTACGCGTAAAAAATACATAGGAAACCTCACTTGTTTAGATAACAATGTCAAATGCATAAATTGGTGCAGGTACAACTTGCACCAGAAACCCTCATAACTTCTAAACTACTGGTCCGATCGTCTCGTGATTAGTTCATTCAATTAAGCGTAAAAAATACACCTACAAATAACCCCTCTTTTCCCTCTAAAATTGGTGAAGCGCACGGGGGAAAGTAGAGAAGTTTTCAACTATTGTTTATAATGACATAACAAATTTTTATGTGAAAATATCTTGTTTATTAACAGTTTCAAGGAAACATCTTTTTTTTCCATAATAACTGCTGTAGAAATAACCTATGGACCAATATATAAGGAGTCATGCAATGAACTCTTCAATTTATATTTTTATACGTTCTTGCTTCATTGATATCTTGAAATCTAAATCTATTCCTTAAAGCCTATAAGGCGAATGTTTCTTAAAAAAATTAATAACTTTATTATTTTTTAAATACATACAACAATTTCAAGCAAAAGAATTGTCATTAAACGAAAATGCTTTTTAAGTACCTACTAATTTTTATTAAAACAGTTGAAAAAAACATTAGCTTACATAAAAATAAATTTCTTTCATTGGTTGAGATAATATAAACAAGTAGCCATCATAACTGGTAATAAATTTTGTGAAAAAAATCATTATAAAATTATATCTTATCCAAAATAGTACCTAATGTATCCTTTAACAAACATACTAACTAATGTATATATCATATTACTGAAATACTATCTGTTATATCCTGAATCTGAAAAACTCTCTAATTCATCATATGTCCTAAATAATATCTAAGTTATCTTACTTTCAAAATACCATCTCCTGTATTCCTACTTTTTTGTATATTCGTCCCCCCGGTAACGATTTCTTTTCTTCTGATAAATACAGGATCTGCGACACTAAGATGCTCAAGTATCTTTATTTGTTTCCTTATACTTTTTCTAAATTTTACTTTCATAGTACACATAGTTATCAGCACTGTTTTATTAAAACTTTGAGCACGTACTGTTTCAAATTTCTCAAGTGTTTGGCGTAGTATAGATTCGAGACAATAAACTAACCTCAATTTAATTAGACACAATATTTTCCCCCCTTCTAATGAAATGTATAGATTCAAAGTTGGAATAGAAAAACAAATTTTCGAACCGTATCGTTTTATAAAACCACTGTTTTACATATGTTTAGAAAATAACCTTTCTATCTGCATAGTTACATAATTTTTTTGCAGTAAAAACCTAAAATAAAATATTTCAGTTAAAATCATTTCGATTAATCGAAATCTTTCCTTCATCATGGCCAAATATAGAAATCAATATTTATAACTTTTACAGCATAATATCCATGATATAAAATTTCATTAGAAAAACACGATTTGTTATCATTTTAGTTTTTTACCCGTCCCAAGATGAAGTTTCTAATGAATGAATCTCTTGTTTTTGTCAGTTTATTACACATTCATAACATCAGTGATAAAAATAGCAACACTTATGAAAAAAATCTTGCTATTAAACTCTTTCCACTGGAAGAAAATTTTCAGTGAAAACCATCCCCATAATGTTCAAGTATTGTTTCCGGCCTCATTAAGGCCTCCATTAATTTTCATAGTTCGCGAACTAACTAGTTAATTTCCATTTTTTTTCCTCTTATATCTTTATGTATGTTATTGATTGTAACTATCCCAGAGCCATTAGCGTACCGAGCTAGAAGTACTTGATAAATTGCGTTGTAAGCATTACCCAAAAAGTTTTTAAGAAAATGAAAAAAAAAAATTGAAACGTGTGTGTAAGTCTTTCTTCCAACGAAAATAATAATTTTTCTCCGTAAACTTTTAGTTTAGTTTCTCTCTCAAAATAAATTATTTAAGGTAATGGTTAATTTAATTATAAAGAATGTTTCAGTATTTAAAAATATCGCTTTGTTTAACTTTGCGAGCAACATATTTCATAAAAAAATGTTCATTAGTTTTGACCTTTAAAATTGTCCGATCGGATATTATTTCACAATTTATTTAAATGGCACTGAGAATGTAAACAAATAGAAATAGGTTTTTTAAGGAGTTTACATTTCTTGAACTGAATCGAAAAATATTTATTTTCTAGATGTTATGTTGGGTAAACTTATAAAAATACATTTTTATTTTAACAAAATTTTATTTTTTTAATATTTAATTGTGCATGAATCCAGCTAAATGAGTTTCGAATTGGAAATAAATGGAAATCGAAATGAGTTTTCATACAATAACTTAAACTAGCAAAAAAAAAAAATAAAGACTGTACATTATTTGTATTTTTGTCAGATTTTTTACAAATGTATGTGAAACTTAAAAAAAAATGACTTATACTGTCGCCCCTTTGAAAAAAATTAGTAAAGTAAGGTATCAAATGGCGGAGGTTAAAAATGCCAGTGCTTACATATTTTTTAATAAATTTAATAGGTACTTCAGATTTGATACATTGATACACATAAAATGTTTCTCAAAGTAATATATCGAATTATATTTTCTTTTATTAACTTTCACGGGAATTACACTTATAAATTGCATTCTGAGAAAAATGTGAAAAGTTTTGAAAAATAATTGTTCAAGAATAAAATAAGGAATGATAAGAATTAAATAAATGTACAGCCCGCCAAAAAATAGGAAAAGAAAAAGAAAACAGGACTACCCAGAATAACTTTTGATCAAATGATTGGATCTTCATGTTCTAGGACTCCATCGTAATAGTTTGAGGAGGTAACTTCAAACACGCTAATTAGTGCAGACGATATTTTAAGTTACGAAATCAGACACAAAAATGTATTTTCTCTGAATAAACATATGTTTTATAGGGGTTAGCCGCAATCCAGGAAATATGGTCCCCATAGTTTGGTTAAGAGAGCGATACGAATTTTGCACCCCTAAATGTTAATTTTATTTTTCGTGTATTTTGCCATATATCGAGAACTTTTTAAGTAAACTGAAAATTTTTGCTTACAATTATAAAATTCATTCATCCAAAGATTATTAAATGCAAAAAATAAATTTTAGTAAATATTTATTAATATTTATCATTTTATTTAATAATAGTTGAAAAAATTTTGAATTGTAAGGTATACAGTTTTTTGCCTCATTTTAAAGTATTTAATTTTATATGGTAAAATACAAAATTTGAGCGAAATCGGTTAAATAGTTCCTGAGAAATCGATTTTTAAACATGTCTTTTTTTCCGATTGTGCTAATTTAATATTCAACAATCGTTATTTAACAGAAACTCATGTTTTGTGACCGTCTTTTCTACGCTAAGTATAACTCTCTAGAGAAGAAAATTTCTGTCACAAATACACTGGGAACTGATTTTAGTAAGATTTTTCGATACAACAAGTTGGGAACAGAATGTTGTAAGATTATTAGATAGAACAAGCTGGGAACAGCATGATGTAAGATTCATTGATATAACACTCTGGAAACCGATTTTTAGTAACATTTAATGATTAGCAAGCTGAAAATAGATTTCAGTAAGATTTATAGATATAGCACGCTGAGAACAAATTTTAATAACATTTGTAGTTATAACACACTGGGAACCGATTCTAGTAAGATTTCTAGACTTAACCGATTAAACTGTTCTAACAAGTGGTTTAATTATTTTGATAGTAAAATTTTAACTTTATTTTTAATATCTTTAAAATTTTTAATGTATAATGAAAAATATTAAAACTGAAACTAGAGAGTTCAGAATTTTAATTAAGTATACTGCGTGTTTCATAAAGGCTGACCTTAATATATACATATCTTTTGCATTCTCGTTTAAGCTATAGTTAAAAATATGCACGAAAAACAACAAAACCAGTTAGATTGCATGATTGAATTCAGAAATATTTAATTTCGCTCATTAACTCATGCTGTATTTCTCTGCAAATCAATAGGTAGTATTGTTTTCATATCTGCTTTTCCCAGGAGTGATTTATTAGATTTCGAGGTATTTTTTCCCTTGATAAATATTAATTTGTGCCCCATATACTTTTTTACTTTTTTTTGACAAGGAATTAAAAATATACATTAGCGGTCCTTATGAAACACAATTAATACAAAATTATGTTTTTTTATAGCTTATACAAAACAAATATAATATCAAACTGCACACAAAATGAAAAGATATTTAAACCAGCTCATCGCATTTTCCCTATCAAATTAGAATTAGCAGTGAAAATCAAGATCAATGGTTAGTAATTCGTCTGAAATATTTGAAGATTATTCTTAAGAATGTATAGCAAATGTGGATTTCATGATACTTAAAATATGTTTTGAAAAAAAATAAAATAAACTCATTTTTTTTAAAAAAAGCTTTGCTTCAATACTAAATTGGACTATTTTAATTCCTAACTTAGCTTTAACATTAAATATTTTAATTTATACTTTTTATTTTAGTTACTGTTATGTAAATGCTGCAAAATTTAATACATAAAGAAATTCTTTACAAATACGTCTTATTTTATTATTTAATACTTTTTTACTGGTGTTAAGAAAAAGAATTTTTAAATTTATCTAATAGTCTAATATATTTTTCTATTCTTTGCTTCTTGTGTTTCAAAATCTGCTAATGATGTCATTATATTTTGAACAGTAAGGTCTTTTAAATTAGCTCAAATGTAGAGGAATCATAAATTCTTACTTCTAATTAAAATTTTTTTATTATAGTTTTTTTTCGTAAAAAACAAAAAGAATATAATATAGTTTCTTTAGAGAGAGAATCAGGTAGCTCATTAATTCGAAATTAAATTCCAAAGCCTTTTGCACACACAAATTCTTCTTTTCTGTCTTATATGTAAAATAAAAAAGAGTATTCTTCGTAATATAACAGAAAATAACAAAACAGTATTTAAAATATCTTGCATGAATATTTTTTGCAAAATTGCAATTACCTCAAGAAAAGACAATTTTATTATTTATTCCTTAATTCAAATAATAAAAGTATAATTTTACATTTTATCAAAAATACAGTAACTTATTGGTAAAAAAAATTATTGTTTCGCTGAATAATTAATGAGTTACATATTAGCTATTAAAACAACTTCAAAGGAAGTAAATTATACATTTCTGAAAGCAATTACTCATCTTCTGCAGAAACAAATAAAAAATTTGAAATTTGAATGCATTACCAAAATGCTTGTTTATTCTGAATGTAGATTATATTAATTTAAAAATAAATGAAGTATGCGGTTTCTGCATTCACATTTTTACATCAACCTTCCGTTTCTTAAGAAATTGTAAAAAATTACTTACAAATTCTAACGAATTTTGTACTAAGATAAATAGAATTGTTCGAGAAAAAACAACTTCTACAAATTCTACTAATTTCATTCATATTTTGATTTTTGTAATTAGAATTACCTATTTTGAAATTATATATATATAAAAAAATTAGTGCAATAATATTATTCAGCGTGTTATTTATTTAAGAAAAGTCTGATGTTCTATTCTATGATTATATTTTATCATTTTTTGCAGTGTCTACAGCATAAAAACAACATAATTACAACTTAATTATTTTTTCGTGGTAGAAGGGCAGGGAACAGAGGGCGGAGTAAACTAATAGTTCTTTTGACATGTTGTTTTGTTCATGGTGTCATGCTTGTCATGTTGTTGTCATTTTAATTTTTTTTTAACTATTTGATCATGGATTTTTTTTTTATTTCCGTGCAGTCATTGTCAATTTCGTTGTTTGCTTATAAAACGAAAAAAAACGTGTAAAAAAACTGATGAACAGAATTTTTTTCTCTCCTTCTACCTCAAGCTAAAGAAAAAAGAAAAAAATATGGAAGACAAAAGGGTAACTTGTAAGCAATTTTAATATAAGATAATATTGAAAATTATTTTATTAGGAATTGACCTTAAAGTTTCAGTGTACACTGAGAAAATAAGCCCAAAATTACCGGAATATGATAAAATTTGCCGCGTTTCTGGCTCTTTGGAAACAGCGAAAAAAACCCGGTAATTTTACAGAAGCTTTTGTGTAATAATCTTGGTAAAATTAACAATAAAATATTGTTCAACAACAAGCTCTAAAAATATAGAAATTTAATCATGACACCCTAGAATAGGACATAAAAACCATTTATTCGTTTAAATTTATTTTTCAGTTTTGTATTTTTTACTTAACGCGTCGCAATAAGAACAAATTTTGAAAAACAGAATTTCCGGTAAGGTCTACGAACTGCAACCTTCCATATTAACTGAAACCGTTACAATACGAATGGTTAAAACCAAAATGAATTACCAGAATTAAGTTTTTTTTAAAATCTTTTTTTTTACCAGAATTATCTTAATGATACAGTATGGTGATTTCATTTGAATTCTTTTCTCCATGTACTGTGTCAACACAGCAATGATTTTGAAGAAAAATGTTTCAATTAAATAATTTTTCTCTTCAATTTTTGAAAACTTAAGTTCGATGTAAAAAAAATATTTCTCAGTCATGAAGTACGTATTGTTATTGGTAATTTTGAACTAATATTTGATCAAATCTGTTTAAAAAACTATCCATTCTTTACAAGATGAAATGCATATACTTCAGAGGATGCTACGAAGTAAGATAATTTTGTTAACTAACTCCTATAAAAATTTATGCTTAGAATCAAAAGCAAGTTTTGTGAACAGGAAATAATTCTCCAAAAGTTATATTAAATATGTAATGAAAAATATCGAAAAACCCTGAATAATTTTAATAAAAATACTCTGAACATGTGCGTAGTTTGGAAATTAACACCGTGCAATAGCATTGCTATTTTTTAGTTTTGGAGTTTTCTATAATTTCAGGCTTAGAAAAGCTTTCATTAATTCAAAAGAAGCAAGCATTAGTATTAAGCAAACATTTGTATTGAAAACATCATGCTAATTAAAAAATAAGAGAGAATTATTTTTTGTTATATGTCATCTAAAAATGTTCATAAGAGTACCTTCACAAGTTTTAGTATCTCTTCCAAGTTGATAACCAGGCAGGCAACTGCAAACAGGGCGTCCTCTAACGTTTTGGCACAAGTGTGAACAACCTCCTTTATCTCGAGCACAAGCATCAATTTCTAAGAGTAATTAATCAAAAATATTTTATTAGATATTTCACAGTGTTTCTAAATTACCACCCTTAATATACACTGGTTATCATAAATTAAGGAAAAATCACAAAAATAGCGATAACTCTTTCAAAAGTAAGCCAAACCGTGCAAAATTTGCATATGTTGTCCACTAAGAGTAGCTGAGTAAAATTGCAATATGCAAATTAGTGGCGCTGCACTCGGCTTACGTCATCTGCCTGGAGCATAAAAGTCCAAGTTTGAGAGAAAGCACACAAATTTTACTGTGATTGCGACATTGAAAATCTGAGATAGCCAATTCGTAATAATGACCTCTAGGCATCATTTGCCTGAAGAACTACGATGGAGAGCCATCGGGAGACTAGAGGCAGGGCAGAGTCAATCAGAAGTGGCCAGATGGCTAAATGTGAGTCCATCTGTGGTTCATAGACTTTGGAGGCAATTTCAAACCACAGATTCGGCATCTAGGAGGTTCAGTCAAGGACGGCCAACTGTTACGACCAGTGCCGATGACCGATATTTGACATTAAGTGCACGCAGGAATAGAACCGCTACTCCGACACATCTTAGATCCTCTCTTGCTGCAGCCACCGGAAGGTTGGTGTCAACGTCAACTGTGCGCAGAAGGCTCCACGAAGGTGGTCTGTATGCGAGACGACCAGCCATTTGCGTGCCGCTCACATCACGCCATAGGAGAGACCGTTTGCAGTGGGCCCGACAACATGTCCACTGGACGTCAGATCAATGGAGGCCTGTTCTCTTTACGGATGAGTCCAGGTTTAGTCTAGAAAGTGACAGTAGACGTTATTTGATATGGAGAGAACCTGGGACCCGTTATCATCCATCAAACATCCGTGAAAGAGATGCATACGGAAGAGGCAGTGTCTGTGTTTGGGGAGGCATATCCTTAGGAGGGCGCACATACCTCCATGTCTTTCCAAGGGGAACCGTGAATGCTCAGGTTTATCGAGACAACATCCTTGATGCTTATGTGCGCCCATATGCCGGGGCAATTGGTGATTGCTTCCTGTTACAGGACGATAATGCAAGACCACACAGAGCTCGCATTGTTGATGATTATCTTCAACAGGAAACAATTACTCGCATGGAGTGGCCAGCTCGATCCCCGGACTTGAATCCTATCGAGCACGTTTGGGATGCTCTAGGGAGGCGTGTATCTGCCATCAATCCGCCCCCTCAGACCCTTGCCACGCTTGCAACTGCTTTACAAGAGCAATGGCTCTCACTTCCTATTGAACTGATAGACCGCATAATTGAAAGCATCACACATCGCTGTTTGTGCTGTATTGCTTCTAGAGGCAATCATATTCCATATTAAAGGTACTTTTTCTATTGCAAACCGATACTTCCAATTTGTTTATTTTATACATGTGCTAATTTCTATACTACTATTAATGTCTGATAATTTCTTTTTATGTTGTTTAATACCTTACTATGTGTTGTATATTGTGGGTAAGTTTCATAAAATTCCATGTGTAATTTCTTGAGTTATCGCGATTTTTGTGAATTTTCCTTAATTTATGATAACCAGTGTATATTTCTAGAATTTTTGTAAAAATAAAAATAAAATCTTGTTCATGCATTAGTAGTCACAAATTGATATTTCAGTAAGAATGAAACAAAATCCCTATCATAATTTTATGAATCATTGTTGGAAAAAAAATAATAAAAATATCAAATCTTCTAAAAAGGGTATACTTTGAGCTATGTGGCACTGAGAAAAAAGTATGGTCAAAACTACCAGAATAAGATACAATTTACTGTGCTTCTAGCTCTATGGGAACACTAAAAAACTCGGTAATTTTTACCGAAGTGCATTGGTATTGATCATGGTTAAATTAAAACTAAAATATGCTTTTATAATATGTGATAAAATTTGGTTAAATATGGATAAATTTGGTAGTTTTATCGCGATACCTTGGAGCATGGCATAAAAACCAATTTTTTTTGGTTAAATTTACTTTTCAGTTTCGTATTATTTACTATACTGTATGGTAATAAGAACTATTTTGTGAAACATATTTTCCGAAAAACAGTTACCATATGAACGGAAAAACTACCAAATGAATGGTTTAAATACCGTATATTTTATTTTAATATCAGAATTATGCTTGTTTTACTGGAAATGTCATTATCATACAGAATGGTAATTTTACCAGATTTTTTTTCTTTCCCATGTAGATTAAACAGGGTATGTAGCCAAATCTTTCAATAAAAATAAGCACCTTTTAAGTACTTTTTAAGCAATCAAAGAATATTTCTAAGCATTATATGCATTAACAAAATGCAAAATAAAATTTTAAAAGACTTTACATGATCATGATAAAGTAACTAGTTTCCGATAAAGAGCTTTTTTCTTGATGTATTAGCCACTATAAAAAGATAGAAAGATTTTTTGGTTCGATATCAGAGGGTGGAAAATGAAGCCTGAAATTGAGAATATCTTGCAAAATGCAGCAAGGTTGCACATGAGAGTGCAATAATTTCACTGAACCCAGGTCAGTAGACGCCCATGCAGACTCGCAAATATTTCCTCAAACATCTGAAATAATTGGCGGTCTCATACGCTATGGACCGACGGTACGCCAAAATGGATTGTGGTTGAATATATTGTGAAAACGTTGAATAGAACAATGTGAAAAGCAAGCTTTTTCATAATACGTGCCAAAAATCGATCAAGCAAAGAAAAAAATCTCATTTTCGAAAATGGAAAATTAAGCACTTTTTAAAAACACCCAATGAAAAAAGCACCCTTAAGGGTTTTTAAAAAACGAAAATCAAAAATAAGCACCTTTAAGCACTTTTTAAAAACGCTACGCACCATGTTAAATAGAAGAAACAGCGTCATTTTAGCACAAATGAAAAAGCAGAAATGGACATACTATAGTTTCGGATCTATAAACAAGAACCTTCCTCAGTATCTGAACTCCAAATGATAGTTGAGAAGAGGGGAGACAAACACGGACAAAATGATCAAAGCCACTTTGTTCAAGATTTTTTATATTTTTTATTCGCATTAAAACTTGTTTGATTGCCGGAGAACGCAGAGAAAAACTAAAAACGAGATTATTAGAAGTACCATCAGTGATGTGATAGTCCATCCCATAAAATGTGATGGTCCATCACATTTTATCACACAATCTAACTGATTTGTATGTTTTTTAACCAACTTTCCTCATTCGACAGATTTTGGTAGAATATTCATTTCCTCTACTCTGGAATATTAGTTTGTGACCGCTAAGGTATATACTTTCTTTTTTGATTTATGTCGTGAAAAAGGATTAAAAAATATATATACTAACTAAGAATAGTATTACGGTACACTGGAACGTTTGTACAAAGTATTCAAAGTAATAATGAAACGATTATGAAAGTAGGTTGTACTAAATTTAACACATTTCATACAAAATTTACTTCTCACTTCATGATAAAATCACTATCTCAGAGGGTTTTTATAAATGAATTATTTATATTTTTTGATGAAACAAAAGATTTTATTAGGAATAATAAAGTAAGAAAATAAGCATTAAATCATAAAGCTTGTATCACAAAAGAAAAAACAAATTTTTTTTAAAGCTGAAATGGAAAAGTTGATTGCTATTGCTCTTATAATCAGGCACAACAACTTTAATACACTTTCGATTTTTTTTAAACTCTACGCAAAAGCAAGAACATTAATTCAAGCTAATTAATCATATTTTGGATTATAACTTATTGCCGATGTATTAAGCAGGTGAAAGTAAAATTTTTTTCCTAATATTGCTTTTTAATTCTGCATTTGTAGGAGGAACGATTAAGTACAGAGACTACAAACTTGAAGAGGATGAAAGGATATTAATAAGGATTTAGAAGTGCATAGCTACTCATAGTCAGAAAATATCATTCTATACTGGTGGGGTGATTTCTTATCATGAACTTTCTGTTAGTGCGCATTTGAGTCGTTACTTTTATTTTGTCTAAACGATCATATTCTAAAATTTATAGTCTAGATAATTTAGAACAGTTTAAAGATATTAGTCTAAAATTTTATTTAAAAAGCCCCATAAAAAGCTATTATATCGATATTTTTTAATTTGATGTCCAAATATAGTAAAGCAACGTAAAAAAGCAGAAATAAATGCTCAAAAATGGATTTCTGTTATATTTTTTATCTTTATGGCAACGTTACCATTTTTATTGTGGTTTTCGCTTTCATAAAAAGATTATAAAGAGAATATTTGGCAATAATTGTTTATTGAAACATTTTTTTCCAAAATGTTCTCTAAAAAAGTTTGATGCAAAAATTGCAACTAAAGCATTTCATTTCGTTTATGACCGACCCAATTCTGAGTTTACGACTATCAATTTTCAAATTCGCAGCCTTGTAATTTTTGAATCCAACCCAAAAGACAAAGGAACTCCTGGAACACGCAATGGGACAAACTAGCCTTCATGGAGGACTTTTTGATGAAACTGACCCGCCTTTGCTTTACATTGAGAGGGAAACGGTGAAAATCTCTCTCGGCAAAGCGATTCTAACCCTAGATCCGTCTACCACTGAGGATACTTTACGTCAGTGTTTCCCAAACTTATGACTTTTGTGTACCCTTTCTAAATTTTTCGTAACGCTGTGTACCCTAATAAAAAATTAATGTATTTTTTACTATAAAAAAAGTTGCACGAAAATTAAAAATAGCAACTGGCTTTTGACAATACTAATTATTAACTGTTAACTCACCAAAAAATAGACAATAGAAAAATACTTAATTGTAAATTTTTAAGGAGAGCTTTGCTTCGAAATAAAATTTTTTGAAATGTTCTTTTGTTGTAAGATATTTGCATAAGAACGCGTACCCATGCAAAACTGTTCCCGTACCCCTGGGGTTACGCGTACCACACTTTGGGAAACTATGTTTTACGTCAACACTGTGGTTACTTTAAGTCAGCGCTGTGGTTGATGACAGCTGGAAGAAGAATTTGTATCAACCACTCACCACTGCCATTCTAACCTGGGTCATCTGAGCTACTGTGACTAAACTAAAACATTTAAATTTTTCTAATCTTTCTTTTGATGACATAAAATAAAGTTTTAACAATTATTTTCATGGATGAGTAAACTTAAGTATGGCAAACATTAATTACCTGTGCAAGTTCTTCTGTCTCTTCCAAGTTGATAGCCAGAATGACAACTGCAGATAGCTCTTCCATGCTCACTTTGGCAAATTTGTGAACAACCCCCTTTTTCTCGAGCACAAGCATCAATTTCTGAAAAATAATTGTTAAACTCAATACTTGAACAAAATTATATTTTTCAGCACGAGATATCAATCCAAATATGATAGTTTTTCTTATAAATATGATTACATATAAAGCAAATGTGTAATAAATATTTTTTTAATTTTTTACTGCAAGAACTCGCACATATAGGCTGTGTTTGAGGTTTCAGAAATTGGAAAAAAAGCGCATTTAATCTATCGGATGAAAAAATGACTGCAGAAACAAAAATGTGATGAAATTTTTTTTCTGCTATGAAAGCGTTATATTTTAGTTTAATCTGTTTCAAGGAAAAAAAACACGAGCAAAACATACACACACAAATGCAAGAACAACAAAAAATCGATACTGCTTTTCCGATACATTTTGTAATAATGCAAAATTGAGATATTAAATTTTTCGCATCAGACAAAATGAAAAGTTTCACTGTTTTAATAGACTAAAGTTGTGGCATAATAATTACGTTATCCTTAACATCAAAAATTATAATCATTTTTAGCTAGGATATCAGCTAGGCAGGATGAGAATTGATTTGTGCGAATAGAATAGTGTTTGTAGTGTCATTGCACAAGAGCCGGAATCGACGAATATTCTACGATGGACTTCAACGACGTTACACTGTGAAACATTTTTCAAAGAATTTTATGGCAAAAATTATAACCACTCGGGATGTCAGAATGTGCTACCATAATTTAGGCTCCTTTTTTTGGAAATTTAATTCAAGTAGTATAGCAGAAATTCCATTTTATAGTAATATTTATCTCAAACGTTTGCATAATGTGCTAGTAGTAGAATCAAATTTTGGCCAATACTTTGGAGTTGAGCTTTAACTTTGCCTGAAAATGACTGTCAAAATTTTCATGTTTTAGGTGAAAACAAGACTAAAATTTAACATAACAAACTAAATTTAATAGATTTATATTACACTACAGCGGAACTTTTATCGTTTCCCGATTTAGAAGAAAAAACGAAAGCGTTACATATATCATTACAGTGTAAAAAAAAAAATCCTTGGAGTTAACAGTCTTAAACCGGCTGCTGGATTGCTTAAACAGAACCGTAAAATTTGCAAAGTAAATGCACAGCCTCAATGGTTTTTCACTATACAAAAACAAGTTTTTTTGCGTAAAAATTACGAATAAAATCCGTAATCAAACCGGGCTTTTACCGCAACAAACGTTTTTACAACAAAAATAAATTTATGGTCTTAACAGGCTTTTTACCATATGAGAAAAAGTTTTTTCTGCGAAAGTTACGAAGTTCATCCGTACTCGTACCAAATGTGGATATTTTATATCGGTAGAATTTGTATCGACCAGTCATCGCTTGGATTCGAGTCTGGGTCACTTCATTAAGGGGTCACAGTCCCCAAAAAATGACCAAAACATCGAAAAAAATTATTGCTTACAATAAAACTTCAAACTGCTTCACTGAAAAGAAAATCATCTCTCTATTTACATTTTTGAAAAAAGTTATGAATAATTTCAGATTGCCCTAATACAGAAACATGCTCAGCAGACAGACTTTAAAGTGTTTTTTCTCATAGATGGTAATTTTGTGTTTTAATCTTACTTAAATCCCTAAGGAATTTTTTCTGTTTAAGATAAAGTTTTGAAGAAAACTTTTTTATCTTAAGTATAATACACTTAATTAAACTGTGCATGGAATAAGCATTTTATGAGATAATACAATTTTTACAGCATGTTATATATACCTAACAGGAATTTTTAACCTTTTTTTGCTACTTTTTTACAAAATAATCTATAAAAAATATTCTAGTCGTTATTTCAGCAAATGAATGCACAAAATTGTTAAGACAAATATTGTAATCACTGAGAAAAAAATTCTTTTTGAAAATATGTTAAAATAAAAAAGTCTTAGGAATTTAATATTTTTAAATTTTTTCAATTTTTTTAAAAAATTTAAAAAAACTAATCAGTTTAACAATTTTTTAAAGATAAATTATTAATTGCAAGTTAAATGACCATGTAAAACACCCACAAAAAGAATGATTATACCTTTATTTAAAAAAATTGTTGCAAAGGTACTGTGACCCGGCACGTGCTTTTTCCCCTGAGCCGCTGCGGGTCAAGAGTTTTATAATGAAAAAATCGCTATACAGAGAATTTCGCTTAATATTGAATCAATTTGACAATAATAAATATGAATCGCAATTTTGCTTATACGATGTTCAAAACCGTGAAGTAATTACCTGAAAGTGAGAGCAAGTATAGGAAATAATCGTAAAATGGTTGAAGAAGAGGTAAAGTTATATTACGGAATGCAAAACTGCATAGAAAAACTAGAATTTAAATTGCCGGTTTTAATCCGTTTGTGATTAGGTTGAAAAACGGAGAAAAACAGTTTTGTTAATAAAATGGCTTTTAGCCGTTAAATATATGGAGAAATACCGAAAAAAGAACGGGTATTTTTTCCAGTGTAAAAAAAAAACATTTAGAATAAAATTTTTCTCGATTTTACAAGAAATCTATTTTAACAGCTATTAAAAATCTTTATGCGAGAGTTAAATTTTTACCTAATTGAAAGCACTAGCTTGCAACTAATTTAGGCTATAAAGAGTATAAAGAGTGAATTGTTCGATGACAATTAATTAATGTGATTTGTACCGAGAGAGCCTCTAAAAATGTTAGCACTGTCTCCCAAAGTTGACGATCTACCCTTGCTAATTACATATATTTTATTTGTTACTTTTGTGAAAAGAAGTCAATTTTATAGATAATTAGTATTGAATGGAAACGCTAAAGCAATCAACTTCATGCAAGACTTTGCTGCACACGTAAATGATATTACAGTTTACCCAGCTCAGCGATTTTTTTTCTTTCCATAATTTGACAACAATTTGCTATTTTCATTGTACTAATGCGACTTGACTGTTTTTATTTTATGATACTCTTAGCTGTGACGTTAATGTCCAGAAGATATTAAAGCTAATGAACTTTTTTAAAACTGTTATTTACTATAAAAAGTTAAATCGAATCATAAATTTTTTATGTATCTAATAACTGAACTACTTTTCCCTAAATTTCAATGCAAATTTTAAAGCAATTATTTAAAATTAATTAAAAGACTGATTCGTTCTATTTAATCTTTTATATGTAAATTCTTATATATATATCAGAAAATTTTTTTGTTTCTTAAATTTGCGTTGATAAAAAATCACGAATACATAATTACGAAAAGTAAAATAAATATACACTCTGCTGCTACATCATTATTATTGTGTTTGAATATAAAATTTAATTAAAAGAGTTCTCAAAAAATCTTTTCATTTAATTCAAAAATGAATCAAAGTTGGCTGTCTCAAATTAAAGCAAAAATGATACATAAAAGACATCCTAATTAGTACAGAAGTTGAAATAATAATTAATTAGAGTAGAAACTTCGTGTTCATTTGGACTCAGAATAATAGCAACAAAAGAAAATCAATACACTCGAATTTGTAGTTTATTTAACAATAAACGGCATATGCTCTTTGAAAAGAGTAAGTTTTAGATAAAACTAAAGAGTCACACTTACTTAAATTTTAGCTGTAACAGTTATATTAGGTTTTTCAAGGATTTTTAAAATAATCAAAATACGTTTTATGTTTATTATTATTACACTCTGTCATTAGGGAATTCATTCATCTTATAGAATTACTGAAAAAGGCCAATTAGTTTCATCTACTCTTTGAAGTGGGAAATATATAGACGCTTTAAAATTTTAGAAAAAAAAAACTAAAAAGTTCTCTTGTAAATTTTTAAAATTATTTACTAAAATATAGACAAACGTAAAATTAAATGAAAAATAAATGTATTTCTATGTAAATAAATAATTTTAAAAAATCACACCTCATTTTCAGTCACTAAAAATAACAATATTATATTTGTCTTGCTATTTATAAGTCTTTAAAATTTGAATGACAACCATTTAATTTAGAATGACAACTATTTAATTTCTAATTACATCCAACTTATAAATGTCTTTTAACTATTGGGTTGTTCGGAAAGTAATTTCGTTTTTTTAAAACCAAAATGAAAAACGATTTTTTTAGTGGATATATATTTTATTGAATTATATATTGTCCATTCAGTTTCAGTACCTATTGCACCTTTTCTGACAGTAGAATGATTCCACGCTCTTACTTTCTTTTTCTTTGCTGGCAAAAGAAAAAAAAATAATCCAGATAATTTTTGACCTCCTAATTTGAGGTAAATGTTTTACCATCTAAAAAGTTTGCATAGACCTTAACATTCTTGTAGACAAATCATTCGTCCCCACTGGTGATGTGCTTAAAAAGTGGATAATTTTCTTGACGTTTGAATAATAAATTACAGACGCCAACGTGAAGGCAAAAATATCTTTCCTCCAGAACATGATGAACCCGTGTGTCTAGCTTTGATATTATATTTAGGCGTTTCTAATGATTGTGAACAGTCGAATTGGAAAAAAATTAATCTCTCAGCAATCTCACTTGTTATTCTCCAGTTTGCATCTGTTAAAGTCTTTATTGTATTCTCATCAGCTTCAACTGGCGTTCTAGAACGTGGTGCATCGTCAGCATCAAAATCGTGGAATCGAAATTTTTCAAATCAGTTTTGGCACTGGCGTACTGTCAATATGCCTTTTTGAAAATTCTGCTTTTTACTTTCCATATTTTAAGATGCTGCTGTTTTAATTTAATTGTACGACAATTACGAAATTACTTTTTTCTTTTATTTATTATTATGCGTGTATTGTTATAATCTTTTTATTAATCGCATTATAGGTGACTTATATTCTGAAAAACCTAACGACAAAATTTACGGAAAAAAAAAAAAGTTAGTAACTTAAAATCAATGTTTCCAATATCAAAATTGTAATATGCATGACTACTAATGATGGATATGTGATTGAAAAATGTTTCTACAAATGGTTGTGTTTCATAAGTTCAGTTTATTTGTAGTTCGAGTAAAAGTAATATAATTAAATATATAAGAAATTTAAAAAAAAACCCCAGTAAAATAGAAGATTTTAATCACCTATAAGTCACCTTAATCTAAATAAAAACCGAAAGGCTGCTTGTATCTTTTTATTATCTTAATTTAAAATAAATTTATATCTTATATATTGATTTACATCTTTTTAATTTATTTGTATTAGAAATTTGCAGTTTCCCGTTAAGTTGGCAATGCCCTGTTTGGAATTTTGGAGCGTGCTGAGGCAATGCCCTGTTTGGAATTGTGGAGCGTGATGAGGCAATGCCCTGTTTGGAATTTTGGAGCGTGATGAGGCAATGCCCTGTTTGGAATTGTGGAGCGTGCTGAGGCAATGCCCTGTTCGGAATTTTGGAGCGTGATGAGGCAATGCCCTGTTTGGAATTTTGGAGCATGCTGAGGCAATGCCCTGTTCGGAATTTTGGAGCGTGATGAGGCAATGCCCTGTTTGGAATTTTGGAGCGTGATGAGGCAATGCCCTGTTTGGAATTGTGGAGCGTGATGAGGCAGGTACAAGTTTCGCCCAAATTTTCTGTAACTTTAATAAGATTTAACTTGAACGGAAATATGGTTCCGTTTAACACCTTATTTAGAATATAGCATATTTGTACCAAAATATAGTTTAAGGTGCCGATGCTATGGTTCAGCGCTGAACCAATTTTTTGGGCGGATGGTGGCGAGTAATAACATGAGGGATGTGCAGTTCGCTTTAAATTAATTTTCTGAAAAACTTACCTCTAAATTATTAAAAAAGCATAATTTGTTTAATTTTGAATAAAGATGTTAAGAATTACAACAATGGGCCAATTTTCTGATAACTAGAAGTAGGATGCATAATTTCTTCTGTTTTGAGTGCGAAAACGTAGAAACCCAAACCACTAACGAAGAATTTCGATTACAAAAATGATTGCAACAGGTTTTAAAATAACTTATTGCTTTTAGATTGTCGTTCTTGAAAAAAAATCTTATCTTACAATCTACAGAAACGTTTGTCTTTTAAATAAATAAAACAAAACTCTTTTCGTTATATGCTCAGAAAGTTGCTCAATGTTCGAAGAATTTTCAAGGATTGCGCACTTAGTACCATTTACTAAGAACTTGAGCAAGCATATCATGTAATCAATCCATAAGTTACTACTCAATTAAACCTGCTTTATTTAAATAAGCATGCATTAGTTCCTATTTGTATAAAACTTGTTTTAGAATAAACAATCACCTGTGCAGGATTTTCCATCTCGAGCCAATTGGTAGCCAGCCAAACAGCTGCAAACTGTTCTACCAGCAAGCATGTCGCAACGTTGAGAACAACCCCCATTGTCACGAGCACAAGTATCTAAAGCTAAAAGAAAAAATGGTAAATTTTCTTTCACTTCAACTATCTTTATTGAGTTAAGCTAAACCATGTAAATTTGTTACAGAGTGAAGCATTTAAACTTGCAAAAACATTTGACAAAAACCATTCACGCGTGCTTAAAAGTTCGATAACTCATTAAAAAACGGATATTCTGCATGTTTTTTACGAGTGTTTTAAAAAGAATTGCCAATAGCAGCAACCGATTTGGATTATTTACTGCATTGCTTTTTTAATAAAATAAAAGAAGAAGGATTTAATTTTCTTCACGATCCCTTGAGTGTTTTCATAATTAAATTGGAAAAAATAACCAGACTGAGTCTATCTAACATTTTGCTTATTTCAAGGGAAGCATACTCAATTATTTTCTTCAGCAATTTTTTTTAAAGATCTACTATTAAAATATTTCTTCAGTAATGATAAACATTATTAAGCAGAGTATCGCTTCATTTCGTGGCAATGAGGTACTTCAATTACTACTCTCATTAAATGAGCGTAAACTTATCAAGGCTGAATTTTGTTGTAAGGTATTGATTTTTGTCTTGAGAAGAAAAAAAAAATTGAGCTTCTTCAGCATAAGCTGATGACATTTAAAGTGAACAGCGTGATGCGTATTAGAATAATTATTTAAAATGAGTTTTTAAAAGCTTACTCTAATAGTTATTCCTTAAATTAAAAGAATATTAATAAAAATATTAAAAATGTTTTGAATTAAAATTTTTAATAAATTAATAATTTGCTAATTAGAATTTGTATATTTATTTTGTAGATAAAAGCTGAATGCATTGTTAATCATTGGTTAGAGTCTTAAGAGATTCGCTATGCATTCCGCCTAACTATCTGTTGGATAACAGATCTGTTTCACTGCCACAAACTGGAGTGACCTGAGTTCGTATATAGTAAACAATGCTATAGTTGAATTGAAAATTGCTTTGAAATATGATGATTACCATATTATCCCCTATCTTTAACTGGTATGACCTGAGGTAGACCTGAAAATTTAAATTTTCAGCTAGTGGTAAACTCTAATAATTTAGTAGTCACTTTTTCCTCAAACCTAATGAGTCAGTGACCAATATCGATAGGTCCTTTTCACTTAATAGCAACTTTCAGCAAACTTTATTGTTTGCTTGGATTAAATTTTATCTTTAAAATAATCACATTAAAAATAATCTTAAGCTATAAGCTATACATACTGAATTTAGTTAAACATACTGAAATGCTTGAAAATATTTGGGTATGTGAAATACATTGTATATTACAATTATAAAGTACGTGAATTTTTAAAGAACTCTCCTTCCACATGAATTTCTTAAATCACAAATTTATTCTGTTTTTCAGAGTCTTTTTGCATTGATATACTTTTATATTTTTTATACATTTATATTTTCTTTATAAATCATTTAATGATTTATAAAAAGAGAAAAAAGGTTACCAGTTGTTTATTTAATTGAAGTCGCCACTTTTTTTGTTGACTCGCTACATTGGAGAGTGGTTATTTTCAGTTCCAACATGAACCCTTATACAATATGTAATATTTAATACTATAGTTGAATCAAATATTGGTTTGAATTGTAAGAGGATTTCAACACACTAATCCCTTTGAATAATCTTTGTCCCTTACATAAACTAAAATGACCTGAAACCGTATACAGCATGTATTGTTTAACTTAATGGTTAAATTAAATATTGGTTTAGCGTTCAAGATATTCTCAATGTATTACACCCTTTGAACGCCTATGTTCTAATCATAAATTGCAGTGACTTGAGGTCATATGCAGTATGTATAGTGGATTAGACAGAAAAGGGGAACAATAACAGCATTGCACAACAGGACAAACAAATCATATTTGGAAGACAGCTAAACCGTTGGGACGCGGAGAATTCCTAAACGTAATGTATCTATTGTTTTAGTGAGAAAAGCCTAGGCCCGTTTATCAAAAATTAGTAAAAAGGCTGTAAACACAAATACTAGCGTTAATGTACCTTATTTTTTAATTACAGATAATGATCAATATCTGTAGATATTTAAAAGCATTTTATCATTAAGTATTCCTTACTCTTAGGGGTGCAGATGTGAATTATAGCTAAATAAAAATTTATTTTAGACTAGTCAAAGTTTACATAATAATAATAAAAGGAAACCAACCTTCACATGTTTTTCCATCAGAATTTAATCTATATCCATGGCGACATCGACAACGAGTTCGTCCGTGGATTTCATCACAAATATGTTGACAGCCACCATTATTGATTTTACATTGTTGTACTACATCTATGAAAATAATAGAAACATAAATTTTTTTTTAACGAGTTTAGAGGGTACTAATACATTTTTGCATAGAATTTGTTTCGGAAGTTTGATTAATAAAACAGTATTTTTTACAATGTGTATTATTTTTTAAACGCAGTGAGTTATTTTCGTTTCCAAATGATATAATCAGCGATTGCTGAAAAAGGCTACGTAGAAAATTTTAATGTTTAAATAATGTGTAATTTGTTAAAACGTTTCCTGCTTTTGACAATAGTTTCTTCTATTGTTTGGTGATAAGTAATGAAGAGGTTGCAGTAAGGATGAGGTATAGACTGTCTAAGCTAAGAACTCCTCCCGCCATGAAATCTGAGGCCGTCTGGTTCTATGGAAACAAGAATGGCTCATTTTAGGGAGGGTAGCTTCATACACGTTTTAACAAAAACATAAATAATGTAAAACAAAGAGAAAACTAACTTTACAGGATGTTTTATGCCTTGTTTCAAAATCATTCGGAAAACTAAAAGCATACAAAAAATGAAGCTATCCAGTTTTTTTAGTTTACCCCTTTCTGAAAATTAGACATACCTCTTTGATTGCTGGCTATATTCAAAAGAAAATTGTCTGCTTTGTGTAAGATTTATCGTTACGCGCAGACTTTGTACAAAGGTAAAGTTTTAATATAAATACAAATAAATATAATAATTGGTTATGGAAATAACTTTTGAACAATCAGAAGGGATTAGAATAAAAACGCATTTTATTATAGGAACTTGAAAAAATTATATATTTTTGATAATGAGAAAACCTTAAAGAAATATTACTTTAATTCACATAGTTAGAATAGAGTTTAAATACTAGTATCAGTTAAACTCAACACAAAAATCATGAAATATATATTTTTCTTAGTTATTACCATTTTATGTTTAACAATGGGAAACTAAAAGTTCTTAACAAATGGAATTCTTTCACTCTTGTTATCCGTTAAAAGTTTTATAGCTTCATTACTCTTCTAGGAATAAAGAGGCAAAGTAGAAAAGTAATTGGATAAAAATTCCGTCCTTTTTTTGAATTAATTCAAATCATTTGCTGTCAGCCTGCATAACTGAAAGGAACGATTTCGACAAATGTTAAAAGGTTTAGATAGCATGAATAATGGAATAAAAGAATCCCTTCAAAAGAAAGACTAACATGGAAATACCGCAGAGATTATAATGGTTGCATTTTAATAATCAATGCAGCTTGACTTCATGCTTTTTGCAAGAAGTTTTTGAGTATAATTTCGATGTATATCCATTAATAAAATATCATAGTTATAGAATTGTATGAAATTAAACATAAAATAATTTCATTAAAACTTATAATGTTTATTTATGCATTTTTTTTAAAATTCGATCTTCAGTTTTTTTACTGAAAAATTGATAGTGATTGATATTATTATGAAAACCTGAATTGGTTTTCTGTTTTTGATATTGGAAAAAACTTCAATAAATATTACTTTAACTCACACAATCTAAAAGATTGAACAACTAATAAGCAGTTTAGGACACAAGTACTAGAAAAATATAGCAAAAAAATAATAAAATATATCTTTTTCTTAAACATTACCATTAAACCATTTTATTTTTCTGCAAAAGAAAGCTAAAACTTTTTAACAATGAAATCTTTTCCTCTTGTTATCCGTTAAAAGTTTTATAGCTTCATTACTCTTCAAGAATAAAGAGACAAAGTAGAAAAGTAATTGGAAAAAAATTCCGTTCTCTTTTTGAATAAATTCGGATCATTGGCTGTCTAGGAAAGAATTTGACAGCTTTCAGAACTGAAAGGAACAATTGCGACAAATGTTAAAAGATTTAGATAGCTTGAATAATGGAATAAAAGGGTCCCTTCAAAGGAAAGACTAACATGGAAATGTCACAAAGATTTTAATGGTTACGTTTTAATGAAATAGTTGAACTGCATACTCTTTGAAAAAAAAAACTTTTTGAGAATGTCTTTAAAATATATTTATTAAAATTCATCAATTCAGAAATAAGTGTTAGTTAGAAAAAAATTCTTACCTTTACAAATAATAATTTTAAATCCTTACTTAAATATATGTAAAAGAGTTAGAACGGTTAGTCAATGTGCACACAAAAACTTTTCAATAAATCGATATTTCTTCTAGAAAAACCTATTACACTGTTATTATAAATTTGTTCATCTATAAAAATGTTTAAAAACTACAGGAGTTTGTAATTTATTAATTAGTATGTGTTACTACACGACTAAAAGTTATATTTATTTTAAAACATAGTTTTAAGATACTGTAAGTTCTTTTTTTTTTTTTTTTTTTAGAGAAAATTCTTATTTCTATTAAGGTCATATTTTCCAGATTCTGGATTTGGAAAGTAGCTGTTATCTTTCGACCTAATATGTCAGAAAAAAGTTTATTTTTAAACTTAAAATGTAGGTTAGAATATTTTATCAAATTTAAGACTAGACCCTCAAACTATTAAAACTGAGTTCATCATGAGAAAAAAAGCATAGTATAAACTACTAGAATATGGAAAAGTTGACCGTATATTTGGCTTTGTGGGAACACCAAAAAGCTCGGTAATTTTTACTAAACGCGTTAGTAATGATTTCGGTAAATTTAACAATAAAATATGGTTTTATAATATGTGTTGAAATTCGGTAATTTTATCATGATACCTTAGAACCTGGTATAAATACTATTTATTTGGTTACATTTATTTTTTATTTTTGTATTTGTTATTAAACCTGTAATAATAAGAACTATAATTTTGAAAACCAGAATTTCCAGCCAACCGTTATCATATTAACGGAAAAATTAGCAAAAGAATGGTTAATACCATATATGTTGGTTTTCTTAACGAGAATTATGATTTTGTTTTACTTAAAATGTCATTACCATACATTTTACCAGATTTTTTCCCCGGTGTACCAATATTTTTTTTTAAATAAAACTCCCCTCATATTCTCAGAGAATGAAGCAGCTTTATATTAGATATTGAATACTTGATGGAGCGCTTTTATCAGCTTTATATATCGCGACGACCTTGCATCTTTTGTTTCGTCAACATAGAAATTAATCATAAAATAATTGTTCTTGTTAAAATAAGTTTTTAATTTGAATAAAAGAAGTAAATTTTTTCCGCGAGCAAATGAATTAAGTTTCCGTTTCGCCTAGAGAATTATAAGGGCCAGAAAAAGGAAACAAAAGTGAGTCCTAATTTTTTATTTGTAAAAAATATTACAGCTTTTAATTTATTTTAATTTGAGGTCGCAATTATTTCATTCCACGAACTTTTAAGTCTATAAACAGCACAATAACTCTTATACGTAGATTTATTTCCACCAATGCCAAAAGTTGTTAACTTTTTTCTACGCCTATACTTAACTGCTACTGAAAACATCTCTAATTATCAGAATTTAATATAATTAAGAATCAAGAGTGATTTTTGTAGTATGTTTAAGAGACAAAATTAGTTTAACCAAGATTTTAACTTTTTTACATATTCTAAATGAATTTTTCGAGGTAATATTTTTTATTTCTTTTAATGGCAGGTACTGAACTTTTAACGTCCTTCACCTAGGGAGATGCCGGAAGTGTTGCTCATTTAACGTTACCCACTGGGCACCTGAGGGTGGGCCACATTCACACATCACGCACAGCAGAGGACAACACATAGAGAGAAACATCCATGCCCAGAGCGGGATTCGAACCCTCAGCCATTGGCCTCGCTAACCACTCGGCCACCTGGCCGGATTTCGAGGAAATATACAGAGTTAACAATTATACAGGAAATATACAGATAACAATTTACAGAGTGAAAATACCACCAATAGTTCAAAAGTTACTAACGATAATTCGTTTTTTCCACAGTTATTGTAAGTTACATTTTTAAAGTAGTAATTAATGGAACATTTTCTAGGCTTAACTTTCACTGAGAAAAATATGTAATATTGAAATCTACTAAATTTTAGAAATTTTTAATTTATCTGAGATATATTTTCAATGCAAGTTGCACTTATCATCCAGTAACTTACAAAAAATTTCAAGATCAAATTTTCATTGAAGTAAAATGTATAATGATAAAACGTATTAAAATTCAGAGATATTGGATTTATCTAAGTCAATAGCGTTTCAACGTCAGTTGCATTTTTAATGTAGTAATTGATACAAAAAATTATAGAATTACCTTTCATTGAACAAAAGAAATAATCTCTATACACGGGGTTCACAATAAAAAATAGACCACTCAGAATAACTTTTGATGTCATGATCGGATCTTCACTTTCTTGGACTCAATCTTAAGGTTCGAGGGGGTGACTAGAAATATGCTAATTAATAAACGCAGACGATATTTTAAGTTACGAATTAAACACAAAAACGTACTTCCTCTGAATAAACATACTTTTCTTTCAACGAATTCTTATTTTTAACTCCCGAAATATAGGGAGTGTTGCAATCTTTTAAATATGGTCCAAATAGTTTTTTGGTTAAAAGAATGGTCCAGAATTTGTACCTCTTCATATTAATTTCCCTTTTTGCGTATTTTACCATATCTCGAGATCTTTTTAAGCTAATTCAAAATTTTTTGTACACAATTGTAAAATTCGTTTGCCCAAAGATAATTCCATGCAAAATATAATTTTTAGCAAATTTTTATTATTTTTTTAATATTTATTCCATTGTAGTCAAAAAGATTTTGAATAGTAAGGTATAAATGTTTTTTACACAATGCTAGAGAATATAATTATAAAGCAAAATACAAAATTTCAGCGAAATCGGTCGAACAGTTTCTGAGAAATCGAAATAGTTGTATCGAAAAAAGTTCTGCTTGACTAATTACGCTCAGATTTTGTATTTCGTCATGTAAAATTGCTTTCCTTAAAATGATGCAAAAATTGTATACCTATGAATTCAGAAACTTTTCGACTATAATTAAATAAAATAATAAATATTTATCAAAAGCTATTTTTTTAATGGAATTTTCTAAAAATTAAAAATTAAATACATTTAAATTAAAAAAGCTCTCGATATTAGGTGAAAGTACATTTTTGCGTTTTATTTTCTTAACTTAAAGCATAATCTGTACTAATCAACTAACATATTTGAAGTCACCTTCTCAAACCATTAAGATTGAGTTTTAGAATCTGAAGATCCGATCATTAGATAAACAGTATATTCAGGGTGGTCCGTTTTTTTTTGTTGAGCACTATAAAAATTTTTCTTGCTTACCAATGCATGTCCGCCCATCAGTATGAAGTCGTTGACCTGGCAAACATTCACACGAATATCCGCCATCGTAATTGATGCACTTGCTTTGACAACCTCCATTATGAACTAAGCATTCATCGACATCTGTAAAATATTAAATTATTCATTACTAAATTCAATCTCTTTCTCAAAATTTGTAGAACCTCGCAAGAGGTTACAGTGTTTAATAAATAATCCCACGAAATTGAAAGCTGAAAGATATTACTCGATCGCTTCCAAAATATACAAATTGGAAATAACAGTCGACATGTTTCAAGCTCTCAAAAATTGGCTAATATTGCCAGAAGTGAATCTAACGAAACAAAGTGATTTGAAATATAAAATGTAATCAAGTAAAATGTAAACAAGAAAAACCCTGCTCTGTTTTTTTAATCCTTTTTCTCTCTCGGCTACTGAGGTTTTTCTAGTTTTGTTTCTCACTTTTATTTTTCCATTTTTTATTTTGCAGCTTTTTCATATTTCAAATTACTTTTGCTTTTTCTCCTTCACATCTGGCAAGTCTTGAAAATGGGAGCCTGTTTTTGAGTGCTTGAAACCTGTCGATTGTTATTTCCAGTTTGTATATTTATGAAGTAAATGAAGTTTATAATTAAATAATAGCTTACAGTGTTGTTTTATTTACGTAGAAATAAGCGCAGTGACTGATTCTTGAAATATAAGAAGAAGTGTAACAATTTGAATGTAAAAAAGAATTCCCATTAAAATTTAGTAAACATTTTATCAACATATGTGAAATTAAAATTATAGCTCAATAAATAAAAAATATAATTATAGTGATTTATAACCATGTTTAATAAAATTAATTAAAAAAATATTGCTTAAAATTTTTTTTGTTTTATTTTTTCGAATTGAAAGTATTTAACATAACATTAAATGTAATTGCTATTGAAAACATTTTCAGAAGTTCTTTAAGAATTACAATACATACAAATAAATATTTCAGGATAATATTAAAATTGGGAAAAATAACATCTTTTCCTTTTTCTGAGACATAAAATACGATTTATGAAATATTACTTAGAGAAAAGAAGTTTTATAAAATGCGCTTTGCAAACTTTTTATGGCATTTACGAAGTCAAAAACAAGAAAAAGGTAATCCATTGCCTGAACTTCCCCAGGGAAATGGAAAAAGACATTTCAGAACATCTTCAAAACATCATTCAATTTTTACTCATCTTTTCTAGAAATCACCAGTAACATTCAATACAGCATTAGAAAAGAAAAAAAAAAGAAAAAATTTTTCTTAAAAATTTGCAATCTAAGAAAAGTTCCTCATGTAAACAAAAAGGAAATGGAACTTTGGAATGATAAAATACATTTTAGTTTTAGTTTTATGTGTTACCATGTAATCCAAAAGAACTTTGTTTTCTTTAAAAGGGCCATTTAAAAACAGTATAAGCTGGGTACTTTAACCATTCTTTTTTTACTTTCTTTGTCCAACGAGCATTCTTAATTAGATTTATGATGGAGCACTTTGACTAAAATCGGAAGAATTGAAAAGAAATAAAAATGGAAATCATTATATGATGTGTGAAATTAATTAAGATTCAAAAGTTATTTCTTATCAAAGTAAATTATGCCTTATCTCTCTAAAGAAATGGTAATATTTGAATGGAAAATCTCTTTTCTTTGAATAAACTCAGGCAATAAGAAATCTGAAATGAATTGAAAAGATAATTTTAAAGCCTTTAAAGTTCCAAAGGAATAATGAATAATGAGTAGTTACTTATGAATAAATAAGTTTTAAAACGCTTTTCAAATTAAAAAAAATTAACAAAGGCTTTATTTTAAGCTTTTGTCAGCTGTATCGATCTCACTGTCTTGGATTTATAAATAATAAAATTTGTTTAAATATTAATACGACTTCTTGTTTCTGGTTTATAATTCATTTCAGACATTTTAATGACTTTTTCGAAGTAATAAATTGTTATAGTAGCTTAAAAAGAATTAAATTGAATGAAGTTTAATCCAGGTAAATGAAAAAGTCCAGATTCAACAAAGCAGAAGATTCAACAAATTATTCCCTTATTGGTCACAATTTTTTTAAAATTTATTATTGTTTAATTTGATTTATAATTTTTGAAACCTTATTTTAGGAAGGATTTTATAAATGATGTTTTATAAGCGAGTATTCTTTTAAAAAAGTTGAACATTATTTATATAAATAATAAATAAATGGTTCTCACAAAAAAGTTTTTATAATCGGATGTGATTAATTAAATATAAATAATTTCAACGTATGCAGTAAGATCAAAATGCGCTTTAATTAAAAAGAAACTGACATAAATTTATTTAACTGACATTTTAAAACCTCATGTTGGGTAAAATGATTATGCATGAAATTGAAAGCAGTAATTTTACGCCATTCGTAGAATTAATGACACTTTTATTTCTAGTCTTTGATATTTATGAAATAAGTTAAGAGTACAAAAATACCTAAATATAAACATTTTAGTCTGAGAAAATCTTATTAAATGAACTATAAGTAAAAAGAATCTTCATATTCTTTTTGTTCATTGTTCCTTTAGTATAATTTTAAATTAGAAAATTATTATTAAAATATCATTTTGTCACATTTTTTAAGAGTAATTATTGAGTTATGAAAATTTCAAATATAATCACCTCTTTCAAATATTCATAGATTTCTTTTAGATCTTTAATTAAAATTTTTATTTTTCGAATGTAAATTAATTATGATATTTTAGATAAAAAAGTAAAGTTTTTTTATTTCCACCTATTTTTGAATTACCCTAGTTTTTCTAAGTAGCAGTGTTAAATATAATTATTCATTTACAAAAGGGGTTAGATAATAATTTTCTAGGGATGGTGCATTAGCACTATCATTTATAATAATAATACCAACATGGTTTACTGATTGAATTGCTGATTAGAATATATTACAAACCAGAACATGTCTGCCCATCAGAAGTTAGTTGATAACCAGGATTGCAGCGACAGTAGAAGCTTCCTAGTGTATTACAGCAATGATGATGACATCCTCCATTGTTCATAATGCATTCATTGACATCTGTGTTAAGACGATAAAAACAATGACTCCTCTTAAATTATTTTAAAATAGTACACGATATTTGAATAACGAAAAACAATTTCGTTTTATCAATTTGCAATTTCTTTAAAAAATTTTTAAGAATATTTTATAAATTTGCATGTGAGAAAAATAATTAATAACTTGCAGTCAAATTATTTAATTAATAACTCTTTATAACTTGCAAGACACAATGCTAAGTTGAAGATATTGTAAGAATGCAGATGACAGGAAGTTAGAGTGGTTACAGTAAACTATATTTTATAAGTTTCAGATTTCCTAAAAATTCCATTCAAGGATTTCTTAAAAATATGCTGAAATTTGAATTTGATGTTTCTTAAACAAAAGTTTCAATGATTACGACTTTTACATATAAACGTTTATTAAAATACAGTCGACGCTCGGCATAACGAACTTTGTGGTCTGAACGAAAACGGACGTTATAACGTGAGGTCACTATAACGTAACTGCATAAAATTAGTTCAAATATTTACTTATATTTCACAAATTTTAGATTTATTTTGGGCAAAAGCATGCTACACATTGGATAGAATTATGAAACTGACTAATGCAGTTTTTTTCCTCAATATAATGTTATTGTTGCTGTTGTCGTAGGCCATTAAGGCAGAGGGGGTGAGATTGTTCTTGTTTTCCAGGGGAACAATCTATAACCAAGAATTCGACTTCTGTCACACCCTTATGTCACATCCTTTCATAAGGCGGACCCATTCACACATCCATTCAATCATCCACAGATTACATTTTTGACCTGAACCGCAGAACGATCAATCTCCCTTCCAGTATCCCCAGAGGTGTAATTTGCTGTGGGAACATGGAAGACTTTGTGATCAGATAGATTTACCGTGCACCAGACACCATTTACTGCACAGGGAGTCTTCGACCGGGCTGGATTCGAATTCCCGTTCTCATGAACGTGAGTCCAGCACCCCACAAACCTGACTATCCCGGCTTGTCAATATAATAAAATTATAATTTAATATAGTACATTAAAGGTTAAAAATGCATTTAAGATTTTTTTAATGATAATTTTAAATATTGCGCGTAAACTTTAGCCAGTCATTCAGTTCTTTTTCTTGAGTTTGAAATTTTACTTTGCAAGAATGATGTCATAAAATTAGAATACTTTGTGCTTCTGCCTTAGATATACATTACGATTTTTAATGATTGTAAACAAAGTGCTTTTCGGAATCTTGAATCATTTAATAATTTGTTCTATTCTTGCATCCACTGCCTTTAATTTTTTTTATTTCCGCTCAAAGCATATAGCTTTACACTGATTAAGACCAGCTACTTTTGCTGGGCCCATGTTCAAGAGTTCGTGGTTTCGATCCCCGCCGGCTGAAGACTTCCCGTGTAGTAAATGGTGACTGATGCACGTTAAATCTGTCGAGTCGCTAAGTCTTCATGTTCCCATAACAAATTAAAACCTCTGGGAGTACTGATCCAGGAGTTTCCTTGTCTTTTGGATTGGTTCAAAGTTACAAGGCTACAGAGTTGCACATTAGTAGTCGTAAACCCAAAATTGGGTCGGCTGTTTAACAATAGTTATAAAATAAAATGAAATGAAATAAAATAAAATAAAATAAAATAAAATAAAATAAAATAAAATAAAATAAAATAAAATAAAATAAAATAAAATAAAATAAAATAAAATAAAATAAAATAAAATAAAATAAAATAAAATAAAATAACATGCGTCTAGAGAGCGAGCAAAACTGAAATAAAAGAAGAATGGAAGTAATACCACTTGTTTTAACTCCAATATAATCACCTCTTTCAACACTTCATAAAAAGAGTAAATAATTTTTCAAAGAAGAATAATACAATTGATGAATATATTGAACTTTTTGAAAAGAAATTTTAAAAGTTTATAATTATACAGGAAACTCCGATCTCTAAATAACGTTGCAATCTACACTTCAAATTCTTAATAATGGTTTGTAATCTGTATTTCACGATTTTTTTTACCATTACACCAGGACTCTGTCTCTCTTTTTGCATTCGTTGAGAATTTAAGATGTTTCGTGTTTATTGAGCGGTATCTTCAAAAGAAATATTGGTTTGAATAGTTTCCACGAGACTTTTGTTACTGATTGACTAGTTGTTGAGGGAAGAGTGATAGTTCTGAAAGCGCATAAATTTCTAAGATATATTTTTAGAGGGATTTTCTGGGAATAAAAAAAATAAAACAGAATTTTGTTTGCTATATTAGAATGAACTTCTCAATTTGGACGTTCTAATGAGTGTTAAAATAACGTTGCGTCTATGGAACAGCAAACGGGACTTCATGAGAGGTCGATATAATGGAAAGGTAGCTCTACTGGGAGTCTACTAAAGAGCGTAGACTGTCTTTACAATTTTCTACAAGTCCCAACATATATATTTAGGTAGATTTTTAATTCATTTAAAACAATATATTTTTTTGACTATTCACCAAAGTATTGTCTGTACAAAATTTTCAATTTTTGAACAAAAATTCCCTCCTTTGGTAAACTCTACCGGGAATATTTTTAAATACTCTACCTTCCCAATGCAAAATGTAATATTCCTTACTGTTATCAGAGCTACTAGTCTTAAGAGTTCATGAAAATAGCAAAAATTTCAAGGAAAATTTATGAAATTAATAACGATAAACATTACTACTTACATCTCAAAAACTTAATTTTGGTCAAATGTATAAAGAGAAGAGTTGTTTAGAAACGGGAGAAGCAATGTACGGGTAAATTATTTGGAAAATTTTATATTAAAAAAAAATGTTATTTTTAATGAATTTTGTAAAAAATAAATACATTTTGAGAGTTACATCCTCGTATAAAAGAAACATAATTGCGCGACTTAGTTTACGATTCGTGAGTTTCATATCAGCAACCTAATTTTTAACAATTAAACGAAAATTCTAATTTTTTAAATGCTCACTATAAAAATATTTTTAATACACATATACATTTAAAACACGTCTTTTCTTTTATTTGTAAAAACGTTATTAGAGTATTTTGCTTTCAAAGAGACAGGTATTGGCTATTCAGTAGTACTCTACTATGAACTAACCCTTAGACATTATAAATCGATAAGTATTTAAAAAAACAACACTAATATGATTCAAAGCTTATTATAACTCGTAGTTTTTTGCTTTGGTTCAGCTGCTTGTGTATAAAACTATTAAATCTAAGAACACCATATTAATTGCGGTGTACTCAAATATTATTTAATTTTACTGATTTTAAATTTCAGAACTTAATTATTGAACAGATTGAAATAAGTTCCAAACAAAATAATGCCTACTTACATTATTTGGAAAAACATGATATATTTTTGAGAGAAAAAATATTTTCTTATGATTTAATAAAATAGAACCTTAGAAAGTAAATTTTAGGAATATGTCATTTAAATCTAAAAATTGTTTGCAATATAAAACTTAGTGATTGATTAAAGTTTGTTATCAGCATAAATATTAGTTAGCTATAATGCAAAATAGAAGTTATTCTTGCAAACAAAGAATCAATCCAATCATAGTTTGTAAGAATGGAAAATAAATGAGTATCATTTATAAGCACTTACATTACTCGTTTGAAATATCGATAAAATGAAGAAGTCTAGCTAAATGAATTTAACCGGCCTTAATTACTTTTCTTTGTAGTTTACTTAAAGGAGAAGTGGGACAAGTTAGATTTTCAATTTCCATTTTAGGGGCTGTTAACAAAATGAATATCTTATTGGTCAACAAATCAGAAGTTTCCATATAATCGCTGAAATTTCTACATAAAAAATAATACAGCTTAATGAATAATATATCTTAAAAAGGAAGCAATAAAAAATTAAATTATTGTAAAATAAATCATAGTAAAATGTAATAGTATTATTTTATTATCATTCCTGACGAGGTTTATACCTATTTAACTTTAAAAACGTTTGCTTGGAGCTCTATTATAATAAATCACGTCTTGTACGTGATTTTCAAAATTTTTTACAGCTGACTTTGAACTAAGTACGTACAAAAAGTTCACAAATGCAAGTACTTAATATGTTTGCCTTACATTGAAGTAATTGTTTTTATAGGTTGGGGTGTTTTTTAAACAGTATAGATTAAATATTTCATTATAATTTGATTGGGAAATATATAGTTGTTTTTAACACAAATAATTTTTTACTAAATGTCATGTATTTTATGAACAGGGCTAGTAAATAATTTACAACTATTGAACATAGTGTCAATTTTGCTTCATTGCAAAAATATCGTGATCTTTGAATAGCAGTTTTATTAACATCATATATTTAAGCTCATCTATTTATTTATACTTTGTATATGCTCAGATTAGAAATTTATTTTGAGGTTGAATATCTCCAAAAACACTATCAGAAGAAATTCTGTGAAAGGTAAAAATTCCCTTTAACATAAATGATATGTTGGCTACTCGCGTCAATGTAAATAAAAAACTGTCTAATACTATTTTTTGAATAGTTGTAGTTCATTAACGTCGCACTAGAGCTAGGCAATGGGCTGTTGGCGACGGTCTGGGAAACATTCCTGAGGATGATCCGAAGACATACCATCACAATTTTGATTCTCTGCAGGCGGGTTGGCACCCCCGCTTCTGTAGCCCAACGACCTGCTCGAGAAGTCGGACTCTTTTCTGGGGAACAGTTTAATGAGAACCAATACCGCACACCCTCGGTCCCTACGCAGACTGATCCAAATGGTCACCCACCCGCACACTGACCGCAACCAGTGATGCTTGACTTCGGTGATCTGCTGGGAACCGTCTCTAAACGATCAGTTCACTGCGGGACACTATTTTTTGAGATAATTAACACTTAAATTAGTTTTTCAACAGTTAATATTCATGAGAGTAAAATAATGTATCGGTTATTATATTTAAAAAAAATGCACTGGATACTTTAGTAATAATTTTCAATTTATCTCAACGCTCCTATATAACTTTGCTTGTGTGGTCAAAAAAATTAAAAAATGTAACTTTTACTGTTTTTAAATATTCCAGTTTATACAAAGTTAATTTTTTTAAATTAAAGTAATGACATAACGTTAATTTGACCACCAGCATGCATAAATACTTTTTATAAAATGTCTAATAATTATTCAACTATCCTTAAAAAAATGTTTAAGAAACTTAAAAAAATTTTGTTTTAAAAAACAATGTTTTAAAATAATACATGCTACAGTTTTCATTTTTCTTATTATTTCAATATGTCTATGATGATTCTCCCGGAAAAGCGTAAATGTTCGCAGCTTTTGAAATTCAATTTAAAGTATTGAAATTTAAATTTCAACATATTAAAGCATGTTTTAAATTATGTATCGAAATGGGTGTTGCATACTTTCTAATATTAATTGAAAAATAAATTTCACCTGTAAATTGAAATGTAAACCGAAAGAAAAATTTACTTTTAGTCGAAAACAAAATTGTTAATTTTATGCAATTTTTGTTGTACCCATCTTCTACCTGATTATGCCTTATCTCCATTTTTAAAAAGATCTATTTTCAGATAATTATTTTTATTTAATTATCTGCAAAATATGAGTAAAATAAAGAGCTTTAGGCAGTTTAACGCTCAAATAATTCATAGAATAAAAGCCGAGTAAGTACATTTCTGACAAAAGATAAATTGCTTATGACAAGTGTGTGCAAATTTTATAATTTCACTAAATAGAGAATTAAGATTTTCTGATTAGATTTAAATTACCCCAAATAAGCGCTGAATTTAAATATATTCTTTTAAGAAATGATAAGCTGGAAAAAAAGTTATCCAAATAAAAATCATTAATTTGTTTTATTTCATCTTCATGTATAAGAGGTAATTAAAAATGGGAGAATAGTACCTATATATTAAAATGCTGAAGTAACTCTTGTATGCAAATGAGGCAAATTTTCTTTAATCCAGGTAAGTAGGTTCTTTATTTACATCGCACTAGAGCTGCACAATGGGGCGACGGTCTGGGAAACATCCCTGAGAATGATCTGAAGACATGCCTTCGCAATTTTGATTTCTGCTGAGGGGATGGCCCCCCTGCTTTAGTAGCCCGACAACCTGCGCGCGAAGTCAAGCACTTTACGATGGAGCAGTTTAACTGGGATAGATACCGCACACCCTCGGTCCCTACACAAGCTGATAAAAGTGGTCACCCACCCGCTTACTGACAGCAGCCAGTGATGCCTACTGGAAACCTTTTCTTTACTATAAGTCCACTGCGGGACATTGTTTAGTCCAATATTGCATATTGAAAATCTTTTAAAGCTTTTTTCATGTAGACAAGTTATTTTCATAAACTTAGAAGATAGTTTATAATTACGAAAATGTTTAAAAAAAAATTAACCATAAAATATTGTCTTCATTGCTTAAATCAGAATATTGATTTACAAAACACGAGTAGTTTATTATTTTAGAAAACGACAATTATTTCTAAACGATAATTTTATTATATGATCATTCAAAACAATGTAGAAAGATAGAAATTCATATTTAAAAGAAATCATAGCTTGAAAGTTATAAAGCAACAATTATTTATTACATATCGATGTACAAAGTAGTTGATCTTCTTACTGGTGGTAAAATAAGTTTTAAATTGTGAAGTAATCACGAATGGTTAGTTTCTATACAACTTGATTTGAATAGTGGATGATTGGGAGCAATGTATTTTTAAAGGTTTTGCAAATTGAAAAGGAAGAGATTTTTTTAGAACGTAGTTCTAAACATTAATTTGTTCCAATTGTGTAATAGAGAAGGAAGTAAGATATGCAGTTCAATTTTTCTAATGTTCGTAACAACTCTTCTCCAATTAAATCAATTTGCTTACATTACTTCTTCATTCTGTAAATGTAAGCTTATTAGACATTATTCTAGTCAAGGTCAAGGAGAACTCGTGGCCTCAGTGTTTATTATTCGTATTATAAATATTTCCTTTTATAATACAGAATTTATTTTTTTTAAATGATGGATGATTTGAAAGGTCTATAAACGAAAAGAACTGAAATAGAAATGCACAGTTTGAGCATTCTGTTTAAGAAGCTACAAAAATATTTCTTATTCAGTTTTTCAACAACTACTGACAGAATTATATTTTCTACTACATGTCAGATCATTCGAACTTAAACATTTGAACAGACTTCAGTTAATTTAGCCCTCAGTTGGAAATGGATGTTATTGTGAAGACATAGTGTCTATCAGCAGCGCCATCTCTTGACAAACTGTATAAATATTTTTTGAACTTGGTGAAAATAAATAACACCGTTTCAGGAGCAGATCAGAGAAAAATATACATTTCTATATTCTTCCGTTCTTCTTTGATTATTCAAATTATTGGATTTTTTTGGGAAACACGATGAAAGCATACAGTATTTAAATATTCATAAAAATATAAGATTGAAGCGATTTTAAGAAGTCAGGTATTGTGAAATTATATCTTGCAAGTGCCGGCCAGGTGGCTGAGCGGTTAGCGCGCCTGACTGCGGGTTTGAATCCCGCTCTGGGCATAGATGTTTCTCTCTCTCTGTGTGCTGTCCTCTGCTGTGTGTGTGCGTGATGTGTGAAAGTGGACCACCCTATAAACGGGTTTTCGGCAATGTGGCATGGACGATGTTACTCGCCTACTTGACTTTGGTTCACAGGTGCCCACTGGGTAATGCTAAATGAATAACAATTCCGGCATCTTCATAGGCAAAGATTCAAATTCAGTGCTTGCCATTGGAAAAAAAATATCTTGCAAGATTTAAGTACGCTTTAAAAAGATAAAGTTAAATATTTAAGACGATGACAGGTTAGAAAATAAAATTTAAAAGAAATTCACATAAGCTGGGGTAAAAAGAAGAGAAAAGTAAATCAAGGTTATTCAGTGTTATCAAGGTTTTCGTTGCCAATCGCCATTACACCGAATCGCTACAAAATGTCTCATGTGGCGCAAAATTGAGCGATCGCACTCGTCAAAATGCAAATTATAGCTCTCGAATTCGAAACAGAATTTTTTTTCCAGCTCGATGAGCGCTCGATCTTTCTAAATTTGCTTCAAAAAATGGAATTGAAACTGTTCAAAAATTGCTGGTTCCAATGAATTTGGCAGAGATTCTTGAATTTCTGAAAAAGAACGATTTGTAACAGCTGTATCTCATAGTGAGCAACACGGTATACTTAGTTGCAGTTATATCGCTACATTTTGTTGACTGCGAGAGAGGGTTTAGCGTTATGAACACTGCAAACACAAAATTGAAAAATCAAATGTATGCGAAAAAATCCAGCAATGTAATATCCGTTTGTGCAAATGGACCCACTAGAGTATTGTACAACTTTGAAGTTTATATATATTTTTAATCTAATTTTTTTCAGAATTCATTCTTTAGTTTATATAACTGATAGTTAAATTTACATCAGTAAGATGCGTTGGGGCGGGGACAGAACGAATTTTGTGAACATTTATTTTGCATTTGGCGAAAGTTTTTTGGGCAGATTATGAAAATTGCTAGAGCTAGTTAAAAGCCACTGAGAATATTGCTGATTATAGTAAACAACTATATGTTTCGTCTTTCTTTCTGGACAGTTCAACCAAATATCCGTCAGAAGCTGTTTTTTTAAACACCAAAAGATTGTTTCATTTTCTAAAGTTTTTCTTTTTTTTTCATATACCTAGCCCAACTTTTCTTCAAAATCATTGAGTAAAATTGCGGAAAAAAAAATTTCCGAATGCTATTGAACATTTCTTCGTCAGGAGCAAATTTTAGTAATAATTTTATTTTCTATTTTTACAAATATTAATAAAAATATTTTACGTATTCTAATTTGGTATAAATATACAGGGTAACAAAAAAATATAGGGATCATTTTTTAATGTTTTTATTTCCAAAATTTATAACATAAATTCAGCGATGCTTCTCTTTATGTCGACCTCCGGCATAATAGATTTTTCTACAACGCTTCGGCCATGATTTTAAGGCCCGCAAAATGATTTCCTGGGCGATTTTCTTCCCCTCATCTCTAATAGCTCTTTGAATGCCTCTTAATGTAGAAATTCTTCGCTTATTCAGTTTGTTTTTCAGATGTCCCCATAGAAAATAGTCACATGGTGCAGCATCAGGACTGTTTGGAATCCATTGTTCTGGTCTCAGGAATTGCACTTGCTGATCTGTTAGGAATTTCTGGGTGACCTTAGATGCATGCGATGGGGCAGAGTCCTGATGGAAAACAGCATCACCATTAGGGTACAATCTGCAGTAATCATCCTTAAGAAAGGGCTTTAATATCTTCTGTATGTAATACTCAGAATTTATTTTGGCCCCAGGTTTCACAAACCGAGGTTTGGTCTCACCGTGGGCGGATATGCCCATCCAAACCATTACGCCTTTGGGATGAGGCACCGTGGTTGATGGTGTCAAGTCTCGCCTGTTCTGCCCACGACTAAGATATTGAACTTTAGATATAGCATTGGTATCAGATAGATTGATCCAAACTTCATCAGTTGTAATGAACTTCGCCATCTGTCCTTACGGAGAAGCTTGTAGAGGGACCATGAACGTTGCCTCCTAATCTGCACCGATCTCTCACTTAAATGATGACATTTAGGTTTTTCATGGCATTTTTTCTTCAACTTTTGTTTTAGTTGATAGCTTACAACTTGCTGACTCACGTTAAGAGCTTTAGCCATGCTTGCCTGTGTTGGTGGATCCGGTTTTGATGTCATCTTATCAAGCTTCTGCAAATCTGATTTCTTCAATTTGCTTGGTCGTCCACTTCTTTTTGGTTTTGCAATATTTTGCATCGATCCGAGTTTTGAATTCTTGATGCGACTGATACGGCTGAGTGAAATCGCAATATCTTTCTTTTTAAAATGGGTTTGTATAATCCTGTGGCTCCATCGAAGTTCAAAAATGCTTGTACTTGACCAATTAGCTTTTTGTCAAATTTCTTCAAAGGCATTTTTGTGATTTTATGAAATAGTATTGCAATTGAAAGTCTAATAGCAGAGCTTTAGATCAGTATGCTATATATGTAAAAAGGTTTTAAAACTTTAGTTGTAGATAACCACAACAGTGATCCCTATACTTTTTTGTTACCCTGTATGTCACTCATTGATACATATTCCTTAAATATTTCTTAGCAAAGATATGCATTATTTTCATGCGTCATGTACGAAGAAAATCTGTGGAAATGCCCTAATAATGAATGTGGAAATGCTTCAATATTTTGCATCGATCCGAGTTTTGAATTCTTGATGCGACTGATACGGCTGAGTGAAATCGCAATATCTTTCTTTTTAAAATGGGTTTGTATAATCCTGTGGCTCCATCGAAGTTCAAAAATGCTTGTACTTGACCAATTAGCTTTTTGTCAAATTTCTTCAAAGGCATTTTTGTGATTTTATGAAATAGTATTGCAATTGAAAGTCTAATAGCAGAGCTTTAGATCAGTATGCTATATATGTAAAAAGGTTTTAAAACTTTAGTTGTAGATAACCACAACAGTGATCCCTATACTTTTTTGTTACCCTGTATGTCACTCATTGATACATATTCCTTAAATATTTCTTAGCAAAGATATGCATTATTTTCATGCGTCATGTACGAAGAAAATCTGTGGAAATGCCCTAATTATTCCTAAATTCTGTTTTTATTTTCATAATTTTTGTAAAACGAAATAAAGAAGATATTAGTTCATTGATCATTTACCTTATAAAGTAAAAATAATAACTCTCATCTGTGCACTAAAAATTCCTACATGATTTAATTTTTTTTAATTTTATAATTAAATTTAAAGATGATAGATAGGTAAGAATTTTTCTTTTTGAAGGAATAAAGGTTTAAATTAAATAAACTTACTACTTTCCTTATAAATAAACGCAAAATAAATAAATCAATCGAAACTTTTTTTTGGAACACCTTCATGACAATTTTTTGTCAATAGATAAGTGGATACTTACATAAAATTAATAGATATCACGAATTGTTTATAAAGCTTTGCGCAACTTTATGTAGTTTTTTAAGTTCACAGCTAAATATATTTTCAAAATTTCAATACATATTCTAAAAGAAAAAAAAAATTCTTTAACGAAAAATAAATAAATAAGGTCGTTCGTCTCTAGACTTTTTAAAACAAATTTTACTGCTTGTAAATCATAAAATAAGGAAGCATACATATTTTTTAATCACAAGTATACTGTAAAAAATCAGTTAAATTTATGGAAAACTAAATTAAATTATGCTAGCTTGGGTAACAGTTTAAAACTGTTTATGTCATACTGTTATTTAAAAATAGATCCATGGTTAGGCAGATAAGTACTGTTATTTTAACAAAAAACTCAAAACAGCAACAATTTAACAAGAAAATAACTATGTTATCACTGTGGGCAGTGCGGGCTGAGAGCAACATTCGACGACCAGTCGACGTTGGGATTTGAGCCTTGTCCACCTCATTGGGATACGAGTGCTCTGACCTCTAAGCTATCACAGCAGTGTTTCAATAGGACAAAAAATCCTAAATTGCTTTTATCTTAAAAGTCTAAGAATTTTAAATATATAGTGGCTATAGTGGTTCACCCACCGCCTGAAAATGTCTTGCCTTTTAACTTACCAAAAAATTATATCTAAAGAAATATAATAATCAGGTAGAGCATCAATTTGGAAATTAAATAAAATCGCACTTTCTTAATGCGATGTCCAAAACAAAAAAATTGAGGAAAACTAAGAACAAATATAGAAATTAATCGTAAAATGATTTGATAAAAGGTATAGTTAGCGTACGATAATCAAAAACTAGAATTTGAACTTACTGTTTAAATCCGTTTATGATTAGTATAAAAACAGATTCGTCAATAAAACAGTTCTAAGCCATCAAATACTCAGAGAAAGTATGTTAAAAGAACGGGAATGTCTTATAGAGCTTAGATAACAGTCAGAAAAAAACCCCGTATTTTTCTTAAAAAGTTTTTTTTTCTGTGAACAATGTTTTTTTTTCTGTAGAATTTACAGTTATTTTTTTACTGTGAATCCTTATTTAGTTTTAGCTAGATAATAAAATGAATAATTAAATTATCGTTAAATTGACAACTGAAAACATAAACTTTTTTTTAGATGAAACTACTGGTCTTTCTCAGTGCCTTAATTGCACTATTTTCTGACATTATTTACCATAAACTTAGACAGACATCCAATAAACCGCTGACTAAAATTACGACGTAAGTGTGAAGTGGCCAGAACTTATTTACTCATGGAGCATTAAGCACTTCAAAATGAGATCGATGTGTTGCCTCTAAAAGCTCTCCTGAAATCAGCACTGATTAAAACCCTTTTCCATTCTGCTTAGAATATTACGAGTCAGAAGTTAGTGCGAAACTACGTTAGTACCTTACAAAATGAAAATTAGACACATACAAAAGCAATTTGTACTTAGAGAAAATTATTACTATTACTATATGCAATAAAAATCATTTATGTTACAGTGTATTGAAAGTATTTGACTAAATTTTAACTTTCAAGTAATAACACCGCTTAAAAATAAACTTAGTTATAAATAATGCACGTATTAAAAAGTGATATTAATGAATTCAATAAAAAGTAGTATTAACAACTGTAAGTTATTAAATATCAAATTTTAATAACTTTTGACAAAAACAAGAGCTATATTAAAAAGCTTAAAATGAAATACGTATTTTTAATCTAATTTGAATCTTTATTTCTTTTTACCTCAACTTAAAGCTATACACCGCAAATGTAAGAGCGCGGTGGCTCCGGGGATTGAACGTTCGCCTTCTAATGAAGTAACCCAAATTTAAATACCTGCGGGAAAGTTTTCGTGGTTTTCCTCTAAATGTAACGCAACTGTGGCTTAGTTCCATCAAAAATTCCTCTACGATAGTCAGTTTGTCCTATTGCTTAATCCAGGCGTTCCTTTGTCTTCTGGGTTAGGTTCAAAACTATAACGCTACGCAATTGGACATTGCTAGGGGTAGGAATTGGACATTGATAGGAGATAGTGCGTTTGCCTCCCAATGCTGACGTGACTACTGTGCTGATGTAAGATATCCTCAGAGGTAGAGTGATCATGAGTTAGAATCCCCTTCCAGTTTGGCTAACTGTGGAACGTTTTCGTGGTTTTTCACTCCATGTGAAGCAAATGCGGGTTAGTTCCATCAATAAGCCCACCATTAAGGCTGGTTTGCCCCAATGCTTGTTCTAATAATTCCCTAGTCTTTTGGGTTGTGTGCAAAACTACAAGACCACTGAGATTAACATTGATAGACGTAAACTCAAAATCGGGTGGTCTGTCAACACCGGTTTTAAAATTAAATAAAAATGTGAGTATGAAGAATTGAAATTGGTATACAAAAACCATTATAAAAAGTTTTTATGTTAGTTTTTAATTTACTCTATACTATTTTAATGCTCCTAAAATTTATTGAAAATGGAACTATATTTATATTAAGATCTAAATGCTATTATAATTTGCAATATAATTATGTAACATTTTGTGTACTATTTTAGAAGTTTAGAAAAAAGATAAACTTATTCTTATTGTGCTACAGTTTTAATGAAAACTACATTTTAGTAAATTGTATAATTGTTTAAAATAGCGTTTTAACTGTAAGACATTTGAAAGAGATTAGTGGTTTTTGTTTCAAATATAACTTGCTCTGATTTCTCTTTTCCGTGTTTTTACCGAAAGCGAGAAACTGGAGATATCTTTTTTTATAGGTTTTCATATGCTTTTTTTATAAAAAAGAGACGAACAAAAACAAAACAAAAGGTGCTGACTCTAAGAAAAAGTTTTTTGAAAAATTTAAGTTCCTCTTAAAAATGCAAATATATCTCTAAACTTTATGCTTTTAAAATGACCTAAACTGAGGAGAAATATTTACTAAATATTAAACTTGTAAGCTCACTTCTACAATGCACCGAAAATGTAATTAAATATTAGTAATATAGCCGTTCATAGTCGAGATTTTTATTTTGGACATGCGCTTTTAAGAAAATGAATATGGTTGAAATTTGGGTCAAGCATCGAAAAAGTGCATTTTATGTTATGTCCATTTTCTTGAACACACATTTTGAGCAAAATATATTTTCTTATATACACATTTTGAGCTATGTCAATTTTCTTAAATAAGCTTTTTGAGCTATTTCCATTATCTTAAAACCACATTTTGAGTTGCGTTCATTTTCTTAAATAAACATATTGAGCTATGTCAATTTTTCTTAAATACGCATTTCGAGCTATGCCAATTTTCTTAAACTCGCATTTTGATCCATATCCCTTTTCTTAAATGCACATATTGATATACGTCAATTTTTTTAAATACGATTTTTGAGCTATGTTCCGTTTCTCAAATAAGCATTCCAAACTATGTCCACTTAGTTAAGCCCGCATTTTGAGCTATGTCCAAAATAAAAAGCTCACTGATAAATTTCTAATTTTTACACTAAACGTGTAACATCATCATGACACAGAATCTGTGTTAAATATTTCATTGCAGCACGAACAATATTTATGCAACATATAATGAACTCGTTTGAAATTTCATATAAAATATTAATAATCGGAAATAATATTTTTTAATCAGGTAATGTGCATCCAATAACAAAAAGAAAGTATATATTTTTGAAATCTAATATGCGGCAAAGCTAAATAATTAATTCGCTTCTAAAAATGTTTGAGCAGGGTGACTAACTTAATGTAGCCGACACATTGAATAAATAATTGTCGTCTACTACATTATTGCTTTAAAATATCTTGCACAAAACATTTCGAAACAATAAATAGCTTTTAAAATGAAGTTTTAGTTTAAGAAAAAGACAAGTGCCATCATGAAAATTCTCAGCAACTTTAGTTTAGAAATGCATTATGGTTAGATATAAGCATAGCACTTTATTCTTTTTTCCTCACAAATTCGTAAATAAGGTGGTTCTGGTGTGAAATGAAGTTTTGCTATGCATTCTAAGGCTGATTCTTGTTGAGGTTTTGAAGCCTCACCTCACACTTTTTGTTATGAAATTTTTCAATTATTTTTAAGAAATGCCTATCTTATATTAAAGTAAATTCCAATAAAATATTTTTTAATTAGGAGTAAATTCAAGATATATATTTCCTTAAATAACTGCTCTTAGCTTCAGATATGATCAAAATGTTATACTCTAGTTCAGAGATGGTGATCCCTTTCAGCTTATTTTTCCAGCAGTTAAAATCATTATACGACTCATTATTTTCGGGTATCTTATTAATTTTCATCTTAAAAATTAATTTTTATTCCGCTGTACATTGATTTTAAAGTATCGAATTACAGATATACAGTATAGCATAGAATTTAACTATGTCGCAGCGACGAAATCATCAATTATGAGTAAATTGAGTGATCCCTTTTCGATTATTTTTCCATTTAAATTACGATTCATCACTTTCGGGCATATAGCTAATTTTCATCTTAATTTTTTTATAACTCAGTACTCTGATTTCAGAGTACCGAATTACAGATATACAGCATAGTATAGAATTTAACTATGTCGCAGCAACGAAGTCATCAATTATGAGTAAATTGAGTGATCCCTTTTCGACTATTTTTCCAGTTAAATTACGACTCATTATTTTCGGGTACATAGTATATTTTCATCTTAATTTTTTTTTTATAACCCTGTACTTTGATTTAAGAGTATTGAATTACAGATAAACAGTATAGTATAAAATTTAACTATGTTGCGGTGACGAGATCATCAAGACTGTCCCGTATACCCTTAAAAACAGGGGGGTGGGTCAGGCGAAAATTATCACTTATATTTGTAACTACATTAGCTGTTGGAATCAAATAAATAAAGATAGATTAGAAAGAAATGGAATAAACATTATTTAAATAATATTTCAGCTTAATTTTTAGCAAGGGTAAAATATACTAAAGCTCCTCACCTTCTTTGGTGAGCGGTGAGCAATAAAATGAAATTCAGGTAATTAATCTTAGTTATTTGTTTTAGATCTCTTCTAAAACATGGGCTTCCATAGTGGAGAGGGTACTACATTCAGCCTTACATCCTGGAAAATGTCAGGATTCAAAATCGTATATTTTTCTGAACCCTGCGATGATGACTACTAGCATTGGAGTTGTTACTTAATGTTTTTGAAGAAAGTTAGTGAATAGAAGTAATTTAGTACGTACTTTTTGCATACCATCAAAACACCTGTCGCGTTCCAACTAGTGACACATGTGCCCTTTATTTTCACTCTCTCTGCTCTTGTTCATAGATTTCCCCATTTTCTCCTTTTTTTTAGACAAAATTGTTTCAGCTCTGTCTTATTAAGAATATTTTTTTACTCCTTTATTAAGTTGTTTAATATTTTTAATAAGACACACTTCCTGAAAATTTCTATTGACCAATTCATTAACATTGAAAATTTTCTCTAATGACGCAAACAATGATATTATGATGAGTTAGACACTTCTTAATATTACAAAAAAAGTATCATACTTTAAAAGAGAGATTATTTCTTAGGACTTCTAAGGTAGGGCTTACAATGACTTTTAAAAATATTATAAACGAACTCATTGAACTACAGTAATATTATATTAATGATTAATGAAAAACAGAAAATAAGTAATTTTTAAAAATTTCGCAAATAATAGGTTTCATTTTGAGAAGCAAAAGAAAAACCATCTCACACCTCCTAATAATAAAGAAAAATAAAGCTAAGCATTTGTACTGTTTTCACTACATACAAGTGTTTAAATTATATTTTACTCAATAAATTTGCATATTAATAATGTGCTATATATACAAAGATATAAATGTAAATTATTTTTCGATGCAAAATTCATAAACGCATGCAGACTATTTAACAATGTTTTGTTCTAGAAGTTGCTACTGTCTCCCTAAAAAGCCTAAATGCTTCCTTTTATTCCTCAACGTTTACTCTGGTAACTTAAGCTCTACTAAAACGTGTCTCTATTAAATATTTTCTTTTCGACTAGTAAATGACTCAAGAAAAGCACCATTAAAGATTTAACATTAAGAAATAGTTTATTATCAAATTTTATTTGTCGGAATGTTTACTCGATGGCACCTTATTTTCAATAGCTTATATTTTAAAGAATACTTAGTTAGCGGAGAAATATTCTGGCAAAATAATGGGACGGTAAGGTAATGACAAGGCAAATAAGAAGCATAATTCTGGTTTAAAAAACCAAAACAAACGGTATTTAAACCAATCATTAAATACTAATTTTTTCGTTCATATGCTAACGGTGTACCGGAAATTCTGGTTTTCAATATTCTTGGTCTTATTACCACGCATCTAGTAAATACAAAACTGAAAAGTAAATTTTACCGAATAAATGATTTTTAAAGCCATATTCTAAGGTATCATAATAAAATTATCAAATTTTACAAAGTTTACAAAATTTTATCACATATAAAATTATATTTTATTGTTAATTCTACCAATAACATCCCCAAAGCGCTTCGGTAAAAATTTCAGAGCTTTTTGGTGCTCCATAAACCCAGAAACACGGTAAATTTTACAATATCCTGGTATTTTTGAACATAATTTTTTTCTCGGTGTACCTTATTATGCCATAAGATTTAAATTAGACACCATGCAATCAAAAATAAATAAGGAAAAAAATAACTAACATATATAGGAAATAATAACTAAAGTATAAATAAATAAAGAAATCATTTGTTGCCATCCAACATTTATATTAAAAAATCAATAAGATTTTTTTTGTCCAGCAAAACTGGTGATATGTAACAGAGGTAAATATCTTTTAGAATAGTTGTTGTAAATCAATGTTTCAAGAGAAATGCAACACGCGATATCTTTTCACATTAATTTTTGTTTCGTTATCGATTTTCTTATTATCCTTTTATTAATGATAAGACAAACCAGTTTATATTTCATTCAGAATTATTTAGGTGAAAGATGTTTTTGGTTCAGTAATTTTTATCGATTATTAAGATAAGAGAGGGTAAAGAATGATATTCTGTTTAATTGTGTATTGAAAAATGAACATTTGTTACTGGTTTGTACACACAATACAGCGTACATGTTGACTTTCCTTTGACAATGAATCTTTAAAGTTTATTCATTGAAAATAATAAAATGTGAACGTTCTATTGAAATTTATCTTGGCAAAAGATATTTTAAATTTAAAAATTTTTATCGATTAATATCAAAAGCGATGTTTAACAATGGAATTCCTTATATTCTGATTAATTATATATTAATTAATAAATTAGGTATATTTGTTACTGAGGTGCAAACACTAGTTTACACACTGAGAAAAAAGTATGGTCAAGTAAACAAGAATACTCGGTAAACCGTTACCCTATGAACGGTAAATTACCAAAATGAATGGTTTAAATATCGTTTATTTTGGTTACATTAATCAGAATTATGATTTTTTCTAGCAGAAATGTCAGTGCCATACTTTAAGGTAATTTTACAAGAATGTTTCTCTCCATGCAATTGGAATACATTTTGAAAAAGATTTAAATTAGATTATTAACCGACTACAGTCTGGCAAAATTCAAATATGTTTTGAAAAAAAATTTTCAAAATTTATTCATTTAAATTAAGAAAATTTTAACGTTCCATTCAGGTTTTCTTAGGCGAAATTTGTCCTAGGCTCAATAGCCTTCATTCATTATTTAGACAAAAGAGGGAATAAACGGTGCAATAAAATTAACATAAAGCATTGTTTCGTTTTCAATTTCTAAGTAAGAAATGAACATATGTAACTGATTTGCAAACACTTGCAAACAATTTGACTATATATTGACAATATTTAAGTTAAGCTATTTATTGACAGTATTTTAACCAAATTTAATCTATTTTGGCCATGAAATTTTGAAAATAACAAATTTGTACTATTTATGTTAATTAAGTTTAAGGAATATTTTTATCACTTCGTATGCCTAAAACATACAAATAAATCTGTAATAACATACGAGTAATATCATTCAAACATGCTCATACGATATACTCACGTAGTAGTCAAATTAGGCAACATCAACATGTATTAATAATTTATTGTTTACAATATTTTTTATTTACATTATACTCAAGTCTTCTGTTCCTGTTCCAACATGTTTTATAGTTTCACGAAAATTGTAAATACACTAATAAATTTTCCCCTTTGAAAAATCTCAGTGTATGCTTTCATTTAAAAATAAATACTTAATAGCTTAATAAAAAATAAGTTTAATAATTACATAATTTAAATTTTTAGATTATATGATTTTCAATGATTTTGACTATGTATTAAAAACATAATACTTTGACATATAAGTTCCTCTGACTAGCATATTCACAAACTTTTAAAGAAGACATTGAACTAATTTAAAATACTGGACTAAGCTGAACGTAAAATTTTATGATACAAGAGCTGGAATTAACTACCATATGTCAAAAATTAAACATTACGCGCTCAAGGTAACTAAAGGTGTTATAAACTAAGTTCGATTTTTTTTTTAAAAAAAAAGCTTATGCTTATTAATTAACTTACCCGTGTTTTAGTGAATTAGGCTAACACTGACACCTTATAAACTAAAAGACAAGTATCTGTTTATTTATTTAATTATTCTCGTAAAAATATTTGAGCAGCGTAAAACTATTTTACAAAAAACTAATATCATATGATACAAGAGCACTGGAGTTTTTATTATATTGTCATGGTTTACCGGAGTAAATGTTATACTTTTCAAACTGACATAAATATAAAATAATAACTCTTTTACTGGAGAATATAAATGTGACTTATTGAGAAGTATGTGTTGAGTGAAAACATGCATGTATATACATCAAAAAGCCTAAAAAAACATTTTCTCTTTAAAATAAAAATTTAAAACATATATTTAATCTTTATGATGTACAACACAACATAGATTTTATTTATAGCCATTTTTATCTCTATCAGGGGAAAAATACTATGCCGTGGTTTGATAATCGATGAACGTTTTTGGCTTAAAGCTTAGGTTCAAAGTAAAATCTGCTTTATACGTTTCGTATTCTGTGGAATAAGAAAAAATACAGGCTTTAGATGTTTTCCTTTGATTTCTTTCTATTCAAAAGAACTTAAGATCTCAGTCACAGAAGATTATTGGGTTACAATGACTCTTCTGAAAAATACCTTTAAAAATAAATTCCAAAGAATATCAAGATAAGAAAACATATGATATAATATTAGATACATTTGAAAGAAGTTTGTCAAGATGAACATTTTAGCAATATTTTTCAAATTCGTTTTAGACGGATAATGGGTAATTTATTTTCCTCTTGTGATGCTATTATAGGTATTACATATTTCCTACCTTTTAAAATTTCATCAATTTATTTTTTTCAATCATTCTAATTTTAATCAAATTAAACCAATTATTTAGTTTTTATTACTTTTTATAAAAAGCAAATCTAAACATTTTATTCTCTACTTAACAATCAATGTATGGCTAAATTTTTAATTCAATGCAAGTTTATAACTCATTAGTTCACTGTCACGGTCAAATCGAACATCAAAATCTAGTTTCAACTCTTTATTTAAGCTACTTTATTTCTCTTACCCCAAAAATGTTTCAGTTACAGCGTTATATTTATTCTCACTGTCTTTTTGGTGATTAAGCTATGGCAAAATTAATTAGAACTTAATATTAATAACGCGGTGTCAACTTTTTTTTTTGGTTATTTCATTTTTCAATAAATCACCAACCATGCATCTCTTCCTATGATCCGTTGGGAACAATTCAGTTATAGGTTATTTTAAATTTTTGGAGTTAGAACTGGGGGTTTCTCCCCTCAGTCCGACCGCTATTAACTTTACGAAAGTCTTCCTCATGTTAAAAATAATAATGCATCTCTTCAGCCCTATATGGGAAGCAGCCTTTTATTTTGTAATTTTTTTATGGCCATAGATTTAAATAGCAAAATATCGTTCTAAATAAAACAATCCGATTTAATCTATGCAATAATGTCTCTTCACAAAACGCATGCGCACAATAGAAAAGTACTACTCTACTACGATAATTATTCTTGCATAAAAAATCTGGACACTATGTCTCATCATAAAAACTGGAATGAAAATAATCTCCATCATAAAACTAGAGCTACTCCATCATCCGAATACTTTAAAAAACACAATTGAATACATTAATGTAAAAGTTACTAAGTATTTCCTTAAAATATATCCTGTTTAACATATAACTTACTTTTTTTATTTTTGAAGGAAATTTTAATATAATGGTATCTATTTTATTATAATGGTAGATATTTTCTTTAGACCAATACAATAGATAGACCAAATAGACAAACCAGATAGACAGACCAATAGATACACCCATATATATCTTTATTTAGACTCTATTCATATGTATGTGTCCTATATTTTAAATTATTTAAAAAAATATTTATAAGTTTAAAAAAGCTATAAAATTTAACTTTCAATTCACCTCCACAACTTCAACTTCCTTTCAACTTCACAATTGGAAATTTTTAATAAGTAAATATTTTCAATTTGTAAAGTTTTTAAACAAAATATGAATAGTAAATGTCAGTTAATTATTGAAATGAATAACAAGAACTTATAAAAATAAGTTAAGAAAACTGAGTGCTATTAAACGTCTTATTAGAACATTATTTGCTTTTATTAGATAAACTAATTAATATTTAATAAATTTAGCCAACAAAACCACATAAAGCCATTACTACCAATATTAAATTAGAGTTATCAATTAGTTGACATTTCACCAAACTTAGGATTTTTGCTTTCATGTCTTTTTTTTGTTTGCCGTTATTCGACTCACACTTTAAACTATATCAGCCCTCATCCCATTTAAAACATTTCTGAATACTGTACTGAATAAAGAAGCTGAAAGACAATCGGTTTTTTAGTTATTATACAAAATTTTGCGCTTTGCAATGAAAACATCTTGCAAAGCGCAATGAAAACAATTGCGCTTTGCAAGATGATTTGTAAGTTGATAAATATGTTTTCAAATGAATTATATATAATAAATGTAATATAATTTGGATGCATATATTTGTAACATTTCTTGGAATAATACTACAAGATTATTATTATTATAACAAAAGTTATATTAATTAAGAAAAATACTACCTAATATTTAATTTATTCATCTTTTTAATGTCACACAGTTTTTGCTTCACTAAATAAAACTTATTTCATTTATCTAAATAAATCCATAATTGGCATTTTAGTCGCAATTATTTTTAAGTTTTTACAAAAACATTACAAGCGAAATAGCTTCTTCGATTCTACTAATTAACATGATAAATGTCGAAAGCCAGGAAATTAAATTTTAATAAGAGAACAAAAAAAGACACTCTACACGCTTACATGATCGTTTAACTAGTTAAAAGAACGTTTTGCTTCACTTAACTGTAACCGAGTACGAAGATAGCGATGAAACGACGAAAATTGATCGTAAAAATCAGAATCATGTAAGCATAAAGTTTTTCCTGTGTGAAGAGCGTGTAAATATTATTCCTTCGATAGCATCATTATTTTTATCTTCATTAATATTTGATACGTAGCTCTTTACATAGCTCAAAATTAAATATGCTAGAGTTATTAAAATTCCTCAACCGAGTTTTAAATTTATCGTAATTATGAATAGGTTATGTGAGTATGTATTTAATTATCTTACGTTAAGGATTACAAATGTTAATTAGAGATAGTATTTTAAATATTTTCTTTCAAAACATGTAGTATTTAAACACTTTTAAAAGTTTTGAATACCAATTTATTTATAAAAGAGCGTCATATTTTTTTACATTGTGTAAGCATAGCTTACGTAGTTGTAGTATCTATGAACATCATTAAATATAATAATATGTTGGATAATAACCGTTAAATAATAATTTCTTTAATGGGAAGTATTGCATATATTTAAAAGTAAAACGTTGTATCAAAACATTATGATTACATACAACGATTAGGATTAGAGAGAAGCATGAAACTGAATTATTACTTACAGAATTGTAAAAGTCAGCAGTTATATTAACCCTTGAGATAAAAAAAAAGGAAATAAGTTTGCTTATGCGAAGTAACTCAATAAGCTTTATCTATGTTTTTGGTTTTTGTAGTACATGGGCCGGTAGGGCCTGTCTTTGCTTTCTAGGTTGGAAGCTTAGCTCAGTAGCTTCCAGGCCCAAAGCGCCAAACTCTTGTACCAATTGAGGACTGTTGAATCTCAGTTATCTTCTGAAATAATTTTCTATGCTATTTTATAGTGCTTCATTAGGATTCTAAGCTAAGGGATTTCAATTTTTTTTAGTTTCATGCATGGATGGCTAGCAAACAGATTATGTACGCAATATGGCAAGAGTGCTGAAATATAACAAGGGCAAGCAGAAACTTATTTGCAAATTAAAAATTTGAAAAATTATGTCGTTTTCAAAGTCGTTTATTTGTTAAAATCCGTAAAAACCTTGTTTGTACCCTACTAAACATAAAAACAATGACAACGGCATTTTTGGACATCAGTTAGACGATGCAACCTAAAAGTGTAAATTTAAATTTTTCGATATTTGGCTGTTAAATATTGTTGTAGGTTTGGATCAACATATGTTTGCGAACAAATTTTTTCTATTGTGAACACAATCAACTTAAAATAACATTAAATATTGACTAATATACATTTAAAACGCTAAATTTTGTTAAGCATCTTCTAGTACTAATCTGAATATTCCTAAGCCAACTTAGTTGTTTAGACGGTTTTGGTGTATTTCAAATATTTTTCAAGACATTTTAATTTGCTTGCCTTGCTCTTGGTTACACGTTTTGGATATATTGATAAAAATTTTAGAATATAAAATACGCTCTGATAGGCCAGGAGCATTCTGTGCCAGGCCAAATACATTGGCACCGTCACATTACAGGCCTACTAAAGGATCACAGTCAATTTTTGGTTGAACCACTGAATACAGAAAGGCTCTATTATGTTAGCAGGGCACGGTGTCCCATGAAGAAGTACTGTTTTTGCTGACATGCTTATTTTTTAAATTTCATTTGGTTTTTATTTAAATTCTGTCATATTTATTTAAATAATGGATTGGATAAGTTATGCTAGAGAGTTGATTTTAGCGTACAGGTCATACTTTTGGAGAACATTGTTTAAAATCATCTCAAATGATTCACCGGATCATTGTTAAAGGCAAAATTGTCGCTGCTATTTGTAGTGTGTTGCCCAATAAAAATGCAGCTATTTGCTGTGTAGCTAAAATCATTTTTGCTAAATATTTTAGAATATTTTTCAGTCAACATCATAAATTTTAAATGGTAAAGTGATGGTCCTTGGTTACATAAAAATGGCATTGATTTGGTTTCTTATTAGGCTAATAGTTCTCTCCTTTGGTTATAATAATTATAAAACTTAAGCTAAAATGGCCAAATAATTTCTGAACAATAAAATTTCGAACAGTTTGTAATTTTAATTTATCATTTCCTGAAAACTATTCCAGTAATTGCGTTCAATTTTTCGAATTTTGTCATTTAAATTGCGTAGTTTAAAATGATATAAAAATTCAAAAATATTTTTAGGTAATTAAATTTTTAAAAGAGTATAAAAATTGCTTAATATGTTAAGTTTTATAATTCTATGCAAAAAGTTTTGAGAAATATGCAAAAATACGTAAAAAAGGGAAAATAAAACTAAAGGGCTCAAACTAGTGATAGTTTTTCTAACTGATTTAACAGACTGTGGTCACCCCTTATGCTTTGAGGGTTGAAAATCTGAATCCATCAAAAAAAGATTTGACTATTTGTAAGGAATACTGATAATTCTGAAAGTACTGAAAATACTTTTTATCTGATTTGGAAGCTTTATATATCGTCTGCGCAAATTAACTTGCAGACGATATTTCAAAACGCTTGAACAATTATGTAGATTTGCAACTAAAAACGCAACAGTATCATATTAATAGTTATTAAGAAGTTTCTAAAAATAATAAAGTTTAATTGGTAATAAAATAGTATTTATGTATTCTTTGTGAAAATTATAAGTAATATTAAAATAGGAAGTAATAAATTTATGTTTATATGTATTATACAAACACCCAACGACCACTCAGGTAATTCAATTTGGAAATCCTGTCGAAAGGTTAAATATAAAAATAAAATTCAAATCACCATATAGACAAACATTATTCCAAAATAGGAAAAATGGAAGTTTATGAAAAATGAGCATAAAAATATGAGAATTAGGAAAACTGGAAACAGTTTAAGGCGTCTAGCAAATTTCGCATTTTTACACGCTTGATAATTTTTCTAACCGTCACTAAATCCACACTAGACCTCAATTAGACTGATTAACCAAGTTCAGAATTCTAAAGCTAGATTCTTTTTGCATGCGTGCACCCTTTGGCAGGCTCTTGACATGAAAGAAAAATCTGAAAGTATTTGGCAGTCGTTACAAACGGTGCAAAGAAGATAGCCTGGCTTTGCTTGCCAAATTACATTATGCAGAAAATAAAAGGGAGGGAGGTTAAGAAAAGAATTTTTATACATACTTTTGAAATAAATAAGCTCTTTTACTCTAACTGCTACACTTGGAATAGATATTGTTGGTAAAAATATTTTTAGGATTGAATTATCTTAACTACCTTGTTAGTAGATGGATCCTATTTATTTGTTACTTGTCATCCAACAATTTTTTTACTATTTAATTCAATAAGTTTATTACAAATAAGATGATTGATTAAGATTGACTTTAATCAATATTTTATTAATTAGTCAATTATAAATAAATTATAACCGATGTAAATGCATATCATTAAATGTCGTTAGATAAATTAGAATCTCTTGCGTGCATACTACTTTAACAAATTTATACATTTATAATTGAATTTAAATTTATTAGTTTTCGGAAAAAAATACTTAGCCAAGAAATAAAATGAGATTAACTTCAATTTGAGTTTAAGTAAACTAAACATTAATCCTTTTAAAGAATAGCGTATGAATCCAATCTTACCCGTGAATCTTTACCCGTGAAAGTCATGTTGATGTATTTTTGGAAGTTATCAAATATTTCTAAATTTTACCATTCAGTATAAAAACGCTATTAAAAAGAGTTTGATATAATGGTCTGATTTTTACGTAAATGCTAATATTTATTGCTTGTAGGATACAACTTAAGTTATGTAAAGTAATTAGTAATTTTAATACTTAATTATAAATTACAATAATTAATATAAATTACAGTGCTTGTAAAAAGTTTAAAAACTATCGTTATTTGACTCAGAGACACACATATACACTGACAACGTAGAAAAAAATATTACAAGAAACCTAAAAGAATGATTTAAATAACCAACGAATTGGAAAACATTTTACTATTTATAATTATTATTTCATATAAATTCTACAATTTTTTTCTGCTACGAAATTCTTAAAACAATGCTCCAGCATAGGATGTTAAGTTTTCTTTAAACCAAATATAATTGATAGCATTATCTGCTACATCAGTGTATGTTAATGACAATAATTTTAACATAATCAAAATCAAGATATTTTTAGCAACAATAATTTGTCATTTTAATATATTGGAAATTTTCTATTGTTTTAGCAATTTTTTTTGTGATTGTGCTTCCTCAGCAGTCAAATGTAACTCTTTTTTAGAGGAAGGAAAAATCATTCGAGCAATTTATCTTATCTCATCCTTTGATTGGCATTAGAAACAAATTTTAAGTCAAAGAGTAATGCGAAAAAAAAAGAAAAGCATGCGATAAGCCTGATAGAAAGATTTGAACATACTTATTTCTTTTTATTGTTGATGTACGACCTACCCACATAATGGATTTGTCCACATAATAAATCTATTCACATAATGTATTTGATAAATAAGGCAATCACATTCGCTTTGTGATTTAGAATCTCAGTTAGGAAAAACACGAGGTAACTTTTAAATCTAGTTTTGAAACATGTTCGATTTTTTAGAAGACTCCCTGGATTAAACGAATCTGCATTTGTCTTCATTTGCAAAAATCAAGTAATACTCTCATGGTTAGTCCTTTGACAATTGAATTCTAATCAGATCTGCTTATCATCGAATATATATCAGCATTATATTTGGCACAGACAAGAAACAGTATGTAAACTCGCCAGTTAAAATTAAGATTCAAACCTCGACGGCTACGTCGGGAGTGAGCGTTATATTGCAAACCTCGGTACTTAAGAGGACGATATACCATTAGAGGAACTTTTCAGAGCCATTCTTTTTCAATAATTTTAGTAATTTTAAACTTAAAAACAGAAAAAAACAAAACAAATTTTGACAAAGAAAGAGTAAACAAATCAAGTTTCAAATGCTGAAAGTTATGCCGAAATATCAAATTGCAAATAATTTACAACATGGTTATTTTCCCTCTCTTACAAGGAGCTAATCTAGCCATAATTTATTTGAAACTTGATAATATAAAAAAAAATCGGCAGTTTAAACTTCGCAGTTTACTTACTTTTTAGTTTATTCGAGCTCATTTTTTATATACTGTAAATTTTAAGTTAATAACGTTATTGAAAGAGAATTTATCATAAAGGATATATCTTACCGTAAAATACATTTTTACTGAAAAATTTTATACCCTAGCTTTTATAAAATAATATTTGTTTATGAGGGTTTCAGTGATTTTACGATAATTATTACTGTAAAAATTACGGTATATCAGATTTTTTGTTCCGTAACATATATAGGTAGAAATAGATTTTCCGTAAAAAGTACCGGCCCTTTTTTATAGTGTAGCGTCCTTTAAAATGTATGCAGGGTGAATGATAAATAACTGACCAATGTCAGTGCTCGAAACTAAAACAGTTAATTATATAACTTCTGTTAAAAATAATAGGTTCTGACTTTTTTTCTCATCTATTAGCTTGTAAGCACTGATATTCAGTGATTTTGATAACCTTTGATGCACCAACGCAGTTTGGTAAAATCAAGGATAAGTTTTTAACTTGTGAACGCCCCATCGGACGTTTTTAGGTAGAAATGGAGTAGGGCTGGAAGTTTTTCACAATTAACGAAAATTTTATCAAAATCACCTTACTCACACCACATTGACAAAGAGAGATTTTATTTTTTTCATAACCATTGTTGAACAGCTGACCCAATTTTCGGTTTACAACTATTAATGTTCAACTCCATAGCCTTGTAATTTTGAACTCATTCCAGAAGACAAAGGAACTTCCGGATTGCTTCCGTGGAGGATTTTTTGATGGAACTAACCCGCCTTTGCGTTACATAACCACGGAAGGAAAGCCACGGAAACCTCCCACGGTTAGCCTAATGGCAAGGGGACTCTAACCCATTATCCGTCTATCACTGAGGTTATTTTAAGACAGGACTGTAGTTCGTGTAAGCCGGGTGCGGGTTTCTGTATCAACCAGCCATCGCTGGGATTCGAGCCCGGTTCACCTAATTGGAAGGCGAAAGCTCTATCCCTTGAGCCACCACGACTCACGAAGGGAGGTTAGAAAACTTCCAGATTTTCATATAAATCGTAATAAATTTGTAAATAATTAGTAAATTCAATTGTATTTAAAAGCTTTATATTTTATTTGTCTTGCAAAAAATTTGGGTTTTCTTAGACACTTTAAACTCTTTTTTTTACTAGCTGTAAAAAGATGTTTGTATCAGTGCAGAAAGAAATAAAGAACAAACACATTTTCTACAAAGGGATAAACTATTTTTTAAAAGTTTTACGAAACTCATTCAGACAAAAACTGGTACTAAATAGATATATTTTATCAACTTTTGGCATTTTTTTACTAAGAAAGGTCAAAATCGATATTAGTAGGGGAATAGTACCGTAAATAATCGATATTTCGTAATAGAATAGAATAGACTTTGGCATCACTGACATATTTATACCGTTTTGCGTTTAATTTACTTCCATTACTTTTAATCGGCATAAAATGCTGATGAAAATTTATGAAATTATTATTTATTTAAGCAGTTATTATTTCTAAAATCTTGTTTCGATATCAATTTTGTGTTTTTATTTCCTTTAAATAAAGAAATGAGATACAGCAACTGAATTTTTAAAAATGACAAAAGCTTTAATATTTTCTTTAAACCCAAGGTATTTATAAAATCCAATTAATGTCAGAGAGCTTACAAGAAGATTCTGAATTTTTTTACTTAGAATTTTAATCAAAATTCTTGTAATCTTTATGAATTTACTTTTTTAAAAAATATCTTTCTTGACTGACATTTTTGGATTGTATCGATTATTTCTATACTAGAAGTTTCTGAAGCGTAACTTTTCGCTAGAAGAAAATTATATTGTTCTAAGTGCCATGGTATTTCAATTTATTTTTGATATTATTCTCTTATCATTTTCTTACTTATTATTCTTTTAAGTATTTTTGAGTGGAATAACTTTTTTTTTCAAATTTAAATCTGAAAATATTTTTCAATCTAATTTGAGACAATTTTTTTACTTCTTAAAAACACTTAAGAAAGAAATTCTCTAGAAAAAGGTTTAAATGATAAAAGAAAAATTTTGCCGTTTTTTAAAGCATATTTCATAGCTAATGGCATTTGATTTATTTCTGAAATAGTAAATAGAAATTCTTTGCATAGATTAGAGTTTTTAATATTATCTTGAAAAAAATAATAATTTCATTACATAGTAAATAAAAATCGAAAAAAGCCACAGCGATATTTTTGCAGTATTATAATTGTTGCGATATTAAATGAATGCTTTTTTTATGAAATTCAAATACATTGATAATTTTATTTTATAACCATTGTGGCACAGTCGACCCAATTTTTGAGTTTATGACTACTAATGCTCAATTCCGTAACCTTGCAATTTTGAATCCAATCTGGAAGACAAGGGAACTTCTGGATTAAGCATTGGGGCAAAATAGCCTTCCTGGAGAACTTTCTGATGGAACTTACTTACATTTGCGCTACATGATGAGGAAAACCTTGAAATTTCCCACTGTTAGCCAAGGGGACTCTAGCCCATGATCCGTCTACCACTGAGGATATTCTAGAGAAGCACTGTGAGTGGTGCGGAATTCGTTTGAGCCACCACTGGTATTTGAACCCCATGTCACCATGGCTCATACATTGATGATTGAAAAGCTTCATTTCGTAAATATTTAATCGAAATATTGAAACAATATTTTCTTAAAATGATTAAACAGTGGTTAAGTTTTCGGACGGGAATATAAACCAGTCATTAAAATAAATGGGACTATATTTGATGTCATTATATCTACATATATATATTTTTTAAAATTCGACTTCTCAGGAACTATTCAACCTATTTTGCAAAAATCTTGTATTTAGACATATAATATTACGTTCTCTAAAATAATGTAAAAAATTATATTCCTTGCAACTCAAAATTTGCTCAACTATTATTAAATAATATAATAAAATAATGAATATTTACTAAAAATTTTTTTTTTCTTTTTTGCATAAAATTATCTTCGGATAAACAAATTTTATAATAGTGTGCAAAATTTTTTCAATTCACTCAAAAAGTACCACCCATTTTTAGGGCATGAGAAATCTAATATCGTCAAAAAAAGAGTATGTTTGATCAGAGAAAGTACGTTTTAGTGTTTGACTTCGTAAGTTAAAATGTGTTTTGCACTAGCATATTCGAGGCAGCCCCTCGAACTATTAAGATTGAATCCTAGAACGTGAAGATCCGATCATAGGATCAAAGTTATTAAAATTTGTACGTTTTTTTTATAATGTGCGTAATGGGACAATTATAAACCAAACTTTATAATAATTGGTTAGTGCAATAAATTAATACTTATAATAATTGGTTATTACAATGAATAAAATTATTATTACTTTTATTTTTGTAAATATATTTTGCCGACAGTGCAAGTTTAAGATGATAGTTAAATTTTTAGGTAGTGTTTTTGTTAATATTTGTTCGATTCTGGTTTAAAAATTGATGATTTTTGGAAACTGGAAAGTTCCAGTATTCATTTTGGTTTAACTAAATCACTAGATACAAAATAAATAGGTATAAAGCTTGTCATGAACTTATTTGACATTCCCGATATGATAAAATGAGAATAAGATGATCAGCAATTCCATTTTTAAAACAATTTTTTAAATCTACAATGTAAATTTTTAATATATCTCTTTATATACTCTTTATATCTCTTTATATACTTGTACTATTTCTGTTTGAAAATTGGAGCATTTAGAATGATGGTTGAAAACTTTTGCTACATGTATGAGAAACTTCAATAGTAATTGTTCTAACTAAATCACTTGATGCAAAAATAAATAGATATAACACTTATCGTGTAGTTACATAATATCGTTGTTATATATTTATTTAAAATGATAAAAATCACATTTTATAAAATTATAAAAATTACTTACCATATTGACATCTGTGTCCTTGATAACCGGGTTGACACATGCATCGGAAATTATGTCCATTTCGTCCTCGACCCAAACAACGTCCGGAATTGTAGCATAATCCATCATTACATTGGGCTAGTAGCACGAAAAAAACAATAGTCACTTTCATTGAATTTAAAATATTCATATTTGCATCCATTTAAGTAGGTATTTGGTAATATGTAATTAAAGATGCTAACACTTTTTCAAAAAATCACATACGAAAACTAATTTCATTATTTAAATTTCTCCTCTCTTTCATAGTATTTTTCTCTTTGAAGTCAAGAAATCAAAAAGTAGAACTGGATGAAAAAAAAAATAAAATTACTATTTGAAATGAGTTTTAACTACGGGCTTTAGTATAAGACTTTCTTAAGATTATTTCAACAAGCATTTCAGAAATTAAAAACAAATTAAAACGTTATTTATGGAAGAAAATTGCAAATTAAAATTCTTTTTCTGAAAATCATCAGAAAAAAATAAAACTTTGTAACAATGAAAACTGGAAATAATATAATACATTTGTGAAGGAAGGAAGATTCTCTAATTTAAAATATTGAATTTTAATTCTTTATAAGTTTTCCTATAGCATCACATAAGGTCTAGTTCCGTAGGTATCGTAGTAAAATACTAATTCAGAAATATTTGCCGGAGAAAAAAATTCAGCTTTGAACTCTCTTGGTCCTGTCAACAGCGATGAAAAATTGCAAATACCACGCGTGAAAAAAACATGGAGGCAGAACGTGAAAGTGAGGAAATAAATACCGAAAACAAATCTATCTTAGTGAATGACATTAACGAAACACACGAACGCTGTCATTTGCACCACTAAGTTCTGGACGGATATAAACAATCTTAGGAAGTAACTTTGGGAAACTAAGGGAGAGAGTAACTGGGTTCTTCGTTTGCAACAGAGGGATGATTTCAAATGATACAAGAAGATGGAAATGCTTAAGGGTTGTTCTTGATGCAGACGCTCCTTCACTTGCGTCACAATGCTTACAAAAACAAGATCATGAAATGACTCGGAATTTCGTTTCTGTTAGACTTTCTGTGGAAGCGATGTTTCAAACCCGAATAAATATTAATAAGAAATAACAGATTTTATTTGTTATGATAAATAATTGCTTTTTGAAAATAATCTCACATTAGGCAAATTGATGTACGGATGTTTTGTTTGATATGTTTAATCTTTGTTTCTGTTTGAATACTTAAATCAAGAGTGATTCAATTTAAAATTCTATTAGTATCTATAGATTGAACACTTTTAAAAATAAATTGAAAACCACATTAAATCGTAATTAAAATATTATTTTTAATTTTAAAAGACGTTCAAAATGTTGTCTTTCAATCTTGAATAAAAGTATTTAGCTTTTCAAAATATGAAGAGAAAATAGGAATGATTTTTTTAATTTATCTCGCCATCTTGACGTGCAATATGTGAAATACACTTTTTTTCTCAACAATTTTATTTTTATTTATTTTTTCTGTACAGAGCGCGCATTGAACAAATTCAGTCATTTTCTTATTTTGACTCGTTATTTGATTTGATCTTACTATATGATTTATAAATTTAACTCACATCTTGACATGAAAAATCCAAAATGTGGATTTTTCCCCTCAAGGATTAATCTTTTAATTATTTTTCCATACAGAGAAGGCTTTAAACATAAGTCCTTTTATTATTTTGACATTTGATTTGATCACACGTTTTGATTTTTTAATTTGACTCCTCATCTGCATTGACGAGCATATGAAATGCGCTTTTTTTTTTCTCAAGAACTTTATTTTCAATTATTTTCCCGTACAGAGCCTGGATCATACAAATAACAGTCCTCTTATTATTTTGAATCTTTTTTTTATCTTCAATAATAAATTTTTGTAACTTTGTTTTTGACTCAGTAAAATTATTGAATACTTAAATAATTTCAAAAATAAGCTAAGGCCTGTTTCATCCCGAAAACTTCGAGTAAATAATTTTGATTAGTAAAAAATAAATCTTAAAAATAATTAGCTTACTTCAAATTTAATTTTTTTCCTATAAACTAATCATGATCGTGAGATTCATTGAATGAAAAATTATCTTGAACTTTACTGAATTGAAGTTAAGGAAAACTCTTTGTACGCAATAGAAGCATAATTCACAGGAAGATATTAAATGGCATGCAGTCATTTATAATTATAAGAAACAAAGTTAAGTGTAAATCCTGCGATTAGTAAAATAAAACTTTCTTATTGTGAACAAAGAATTTGAAATTTAAAAACGAAAATTCTATTCTTTTTGCTTTTATCATGTACAAAATATGGAAAGTGAGGTAAAATCCTGTCTGAGTCGTGTCCTTTTCCTGTTAAAAGCCTGTCGGAGCTAAGCTGTTCGACCTAAAAGCTGTTAGATTAAATCAAGATATTCATTATTTAATTTAGTACAATATATCGTTCCTGAAAAATCATATACAAATTTTTAATAAATGATTTTTTCTATACGAAAAATCACCTGGTCTTAACCCCACTAGTGGGATAAGGCCGGGTACGCATGATAATTCTATTTGACATTTAGAAATACTAGAATGTCACTGAAAAAGTATAAGGAATTTCTATTTTATATGAGAAGTTAAGAAAATTGTGCTTGCAAATTACATGTGATGTAGTCAAGGTCGTACTCAGGGGGAGGGAGGCAATTGCCTCAGAGCCCTTGACTACTGAGGGTCCGATCGAAATTCCTTACAGAAATATAGGGTATATTAATAATTTTTTTTAAAAAAAGAAAATCGAAGGGAATTTCTCTATATTTCAATAAAAAACTTCAATTTTCTATAGAGGGTCGTCATATATTCTACAAAATAGGGAAATAGGGCATTTTGTGCTTTGAGAAGGAGTGCACAATGCATTTTGTTCTGAGGCCCGTAAAACCTTCATTCAGTCTTGGAAACCGTTAATTTCGTGGGCCCAGCCTAGACACACATCAAGAGGTGCAAAATCGGGTAGCACCCGGTCTTACCCTGGAAACAGAAGTTTATCGAAACGAAACAGAGCAATTCGACTATTGGACTAAATCCTTATTGTTTGTTAAGGTATGAATCCCTTGTAAATGCAGAATAAACAGAGGTAAAAATTATTTTTTAACTTTAATGACCCGTGAATAAGCCTAGTTTAAAAACAAAAGAGCATTGGAGAGTTGACATATTAAAACAAACTTATCTTCACAGACAAGAGATGCCAGTTGCTCTGGATTAGATAAAATATTTTATAAAACTGTAGACAGCAACAAACTTAAATTTGAAGATTTTCAATTAATTTAGCAAACATTCAAAAAGGCTCAACTGTTACTAAGTGGCTTATCACACAAGCCTTTGAATTTTTAAGAAGTAGTGGTGAGTAAAAGCCACATAAATCACATTTACTAAACCATTAAAAGACTACCACTCGAAATTATGTATCCACTGTCTGGAGCGAGTTGGCATCTCTGCGCAGGATTAATCAGCAATTGCATGCCAATATGATATGTAATTCATCCAGGTAGTAAAGTGTAATTTAGAGTTTGCCCGATAGAAAATAGAACGAATTTTGACACAATCGAAGCACCCGATCTCACCACACTCTCTCCTGCTTGATATCATATGCAGATAAAACACTATGTCATTCTCAAATATATTCTCAAAGTTTTTAACCATTAACTTCACGAAGCTATTCAACCCTTTGACAAATGAATGAAAATCAGAAATATAATAGATTAAATCTTGAAGACATGTTAATTAGAGGTTGCAAAAGAAAACTTCATTTTGAGAAAGATAGATAACAATTTCAAAGGCGTTCACATGAAGCAAAACAGATGAACATGAAAACCGAGCACCTGTATGCTAATAAAAGAAGTAATTCTATTACATTTGAAACGATCGGTGAAAAGAGAATCGTAATTATCATTAATGAGTATAAATTTAGGTTCAAAAGACTGAAGAATTCGACGAACCTTAAGAATTTGATTCAGTATTTAATGTGGGTTGGGGCATGGCTTAATTGAAGGTTATAAAGAGGAAAGAGGGTAGGTGCTTCAACTTAATTGCTATGGGTGCTGAATAGGTTTTCTTTCGTCTTTCTTTAGTACCACCCTTTCAGATATTTAACTTTAAACGTATTTCTCATTTATCGTAAAAAATGCACTTTAACACCTGGTTAAAAATACAAAAAAAAAATCAATATTAATTAATAAAATATATTTGTTTTGTGAATAGTACTTGTTAAATTATATTTAAAAAAAATTTAACTGTTTTTTTATTTTTAAAATGTGATTTTAATGTGATGCTTTCTAGTAACCCTTTCAAAAGTTTAAGGTGTTTTTGAGGTTTACTTGAGGTCGTGTTGAGTTGACTTTAAAACAAACCTTTGAAAATCAACCTCTGAAGACTTGTAATAAAATTGTATGAAGTTGCTTAATTCTCACTTGAGGTTGGTATGAGGTTGAAATAAATCTACCTCAGAGCAACCAGCTTAGGGAGGCTGTTTATGAGGTTTGCAGATTATTTTTTCTGCACTTCAAGCAAATAAACATATTTATAGTGAGTTTAAATTCACCCGATTTCAACTAAAACTATTGAGGTGTTTAAAGGGTTGTGAAATTTTTTTCTCATTTATACTTAAGCTCGTTTTGAGGTAGATAGAAACCTAACCAGAGGTAATTTCATCACACATTTGTTTTTATGGTGTAAAATTACACTCCGAGTTATTTATTTACAACCTTTTAAGTGTTAAATAAAATACTTTTGAATGCAAAAAAGTAACTTAATGTGCAAAAAACACACCTAAGGTTGATATTTGACTGGTTCCCCAGACGTTAGACGTTAAAAATGAGGTTATGTTTTGAACCAAAATTAACCTCATCAATATATTACTTCAAAATCAACTTTATATATATCTTAAAAACACTTTATTTTTTTAAGGGCTTAGTTGAACAAATATTGAGAAGCATCTTAATATTCCTCAGACGTAACCTTATATATCCCTTAAAAAACACCTTATTGTTTCGTAAGGGCTTAATTGGACAAATATAGAGAAGCAACTTTAAAAAAAATCTTTTATACTTTTATAGAAATCTTTTACAAATGAGAGTTCTATTTTAATATGAGGTGTTTCCAATACTATTAAAGTTTTCTCTTTAGCAAGAGATGCCAATCATTTGCTCAATATTGACTATTGTTTTTCTTCTGAAAGATGAAATTCGCCATACAACGCGGGCATATAATTGACTGCTTTTCATGTAAAATACATTACTAACCAGTGTCCTCAATCGGTAAAGTTATGATTAATGACTTAAAAGAATAAATAAAAAAGTCAATAAAAACTGAAAAGTGGCTTCCCGAAATATAAGAACTGCCGGAAGTGCGATAGCTTACTTCAATATCACTCTATGGCTTCATAAAAACTTGGGATAATATAAAAATATTATATTATTATTTTTCAAGATTATACATTGCTTTTCATAGTCAACGGAAAGAATGCTGTCTCTCAAGTTTTTCCTAAAATCGTAAGTTTCAATTTTATTTTTAAATTTATATAATATATAAATATACAAAATTTTAATAAAATATAACAATTTAAAACAATGCAACAAATGGCTTTAATTATTCCACATTTTTTTAATTGGGAATTGAATTTCTATAGAATTAAAAAAAAATGAAAGTTAAGGAAAAGGCAAAAACAAAATTTAATTATTTCGAGAATATATTTTCTATTTAATTAAGATAAAATGAGCTCTTTTTAACATCTTAAACATCCTTCTTAAAATTAATTAATAACAATGTTTAGTTGCAGGTGAGAATAGATAATTGTTCATCAAAAGAAATAAAAGTCAAGTTTAGTTATTTTCTTCAGTACTGCAGTTTGTGCAAGGTAAGCATTGGTTGGCAACTTTTAAAGCTAAATTTACGAAAATAAAATTGTAAATTTATCAAAACATTAATTAATCCTCATTATTTTCATTTTTCCATGAAAATTTGACTGAAAGCTGCAGTTTTCATTTATTGTATTCATTAAAATATCTACCTATAATAGAACTGTTCATTAGAGAAATAAGCTTTATGTAGTAGTAATGCATTATTTACGACCCACTAGAGTTGCACAATGAACTATTGGCGACGGTCTGGGACACATATCTGAGGAAGATCCGAAGACCTGCCATTATAATTTTGATCCTCTGATGAGGGAATAGCTCTTTGCTTTGATAGTCTGATAACTTGCGAACGAAGTCGAGCATTTCAATTTAGAACAGTTTCACGAGGACCCATACCGTACAGCCTCGGTTCCGTCTTAGGCAAATCAAAGTGGTCACACACTGACCACAGCCAGTCATGCTTGACTTCGGTTATCTACTGGGAAAACGTGGCTTAACATCAGTCCACTGTGGGACCATTGTTGTTTATAATTAATTAATTAGCGTTGGTTTATTAAATAAAAAATGGCTAGAAAAAACTATAGTTATCTCTCTTAGAAGCTGATCTAAATTTTAAAAAAACTAATTATCAGTTCCTAAATTTGATTTTTTTTTAAAAAAAATCCTGTTTAACTCATATCATATTTAAAATTATGTATTTTTTCATCAATTAGATAGATTTTAGTTTTAAAGTTCTACTCAACAAAACAAAATACGGTTGCTGAATTGCTTTATTATATCAATAAAAGCTTATTATATCTTATTAAGCTTTATTATATCATAAAAAGGAAAAAAAACTAATTATTTGAAATTTATAGAAAATGGACTTTTATTTCTGTTTGAAACTGGATTTACTTTTGAGATCAGTTTAGGATCCTATTTTGAATTCAATATTTGAAATATAATCTGTTTTTAAAATAATTTTATTTCAGTGAATGTAAGAGTTTGTGTATTTATATATTAGGGAAGACTATCTATTTATAATTTTCTGCCATTATTGCATTTTGGATTAATTTAATTTGTCTCAACTCATTTTAAAAATATATATCGTTAGTAAAATATAGTATTTAAGCAGCCTGAACTAAAGTATAATTAATATCCCACTTAAATTACTATAAAAATACCACCCTATATGGATATGCGTGGATCTTGACTTTACGACTATCTCACTTCATCTTATCTAAATTACTATAAAATATTTTTAATCATAATTAAGCGGTTTATGATAGTTAGAATGCTATTTTCATAAATGTATGAAATTATGCTTCCTATGAATTGTTAAAATAATTAAATAAAACGCAGGAGAGAAGTTTAATTGTATATCTCAATAAGTACGAGCAGCAAGAACGAACACAAAAATGCTCCTTTGTGTACCTAGACATCATTATTTAGACTACACTTGTGTTTTTGTTTCATTTGAATTGACTCCATTATATAACTTTTATTTTGATGTATGAGCAACTTATATTTCAGTTTATTACCCTTTTCCAGTCTAATGGCGAATGAGGTATGATATTCAGATAATAGTTGAAACTATTATATGAAATTCTATATGAAATATGAAATTGTATTATATATATGAAATTATATATATGATTATGTATGTAATTATTACATGTAATATTATATGATTATATTTATAAAAATTATATTATATAATTATACGTATGATCATATTATATGTATTGTATTATATATACAAAATTGTAGTATTCACAGAGATGAAACATATTTAAATGACGTCCATTTCTATTCTAGAATTGTTCTCATAGTAACCAAATAATGAGCTGACTTAAAATGCGGGAAGCAAAATTTTCAAGTCTTTATAACGTTTTCTAAACCAATGGAAACTACACCGAAAAAAAGTATGGTCAAAACTACCAGAATATGGTTAAATTTACCGTGCTTCTGGCTCTTTGGGAACACCAAAAAGGTCGTTAATTTTTTCTGACGCAGTTTAGTAATGATTTTGTTAAAATTAACAATAAAATATGGTTTTATAATACGTGATAACATTTGATCAATGGGATGAAATTTGATAATTTTACCTTGATACCTTAGAGCTTGATACTAAAACCATTTATTCGGTTAAATTTACTTTTCAGTTTTAAAGTTTTATAAATGTGTGTTAATGAGAGCTATAAATTTAAAAACTAAAATTTTCAGTAAACCGTTATCATAAGAATGAGAAAATTACCAAATGAATAGTTCAAATATCATATATTTTGGTTTTATTCACCAGCATTATAATTATAATAATTTTTTTTAACCAAAAATCTCTCTACTACACAATACGATAACTTTACCAGAATTTTTTTCTCCATGTACTAATTCAAGAAAAAAAGTTGTTTTTACAAAACATGGTAAAAGTTGATTTGGGGCATTTTTTTTTGAGAATGACCCACTTGCAGTTTCAAACGTACACAAGCGGAAAAGTCTACAAAAAATTTGCGTAATTATTTCATCACATACTTTATTATTTACCGAACAACTTGGTATACAAACAGCTCATTAGTCACAACCGCAAAGACTACACATCTAAATAATTTTTTTAAGTTTTTCATATTCAAGAACATAACATGCTTCTATGATTTAGTTCTTCCATGATTGATGAAATTCACGGTTTTGTTAAGTGCTTTCTCCTCTCAAGTGAAACGAGGAAGATAGCGCCAAGAATTAAAGCCAGGGTAAAACTGTCAAGGTCTCAGAACCTTAATAAACGCCAATGAAGCAGTGAAATACTTAAATGAGATGACACCTACGCTACTTGATCTTAGAGATGGCGTATAATTCTGAGAAGTTGGCGAAGGAAAAATATAAACGACTTAGAATAAAAGGAATATTTTCAGAGGCGTTGGATGTTGTGAATCATGCGTGGACAAGAGTTGATTTATTATTTCTGAAAGTGGAAACAAACGTTGTAAATCTTGAGATGATTTATTTTTGCGGTGAAACTTTGATCCTTTAATTATCAGATACGTGTCTCAAGTTTAAAATGATTGATTGGTTAACTATGTCAATTAGATATTTCATAGATTAAATTAGTATCGCTTTTCGTTTGATATTGCAATTAAGTGGATAGATATATGAGAAGTATTTTATTAAAGCTCATATTGAGCTATAAAATTGAATATTTTTGAAAAGAAAACAATTTGCGGGTAAAAGAATGACCATACCCCTATTTTGTACATACGCTCTATTTTGTCCATACGCTTTATTTTCTGGAATATAATTTAACATAAAAAATGAAAAGAAATGTATGCGAAATTTTTGTTACATAGAAGCAATGTACAAGCTCAGAATAAAAAAAAATTATGTATTTTCCCGAAAGCATAAAACAAAAATAAAGAAATAAATTTTTTGAGACATACTCTATAAACTCGATTCATCAGTTAAAGTTTGTAAATAAAAACATAAATTTAAGGAAGGCTGTGTGTGTTTTTTTGTATCAGAAAATACCGCATAACATAGGGAGAGGGGAACTACAAAGTCTAACTTTTGAAAAATTTGTATAGCATATTTTTCATATTGTCTTACATACATACATTGCTATACATATAAAAATTTGTATAGCATATTGTATAGCATTATATTTGTATAGCATATTAGTATGAAAAATTTGTATAGTATAGCATATTTAAAGAAAATATTACAAAATATTTTCTTTTCAGCGCAAAAAATTTTCTTTTCAGTACAAAATTCTTAAACCAAATAAATGGTGTCAAATAAGAATATATAAAAATAATTCGCAAGAAGCTAAATAATGTAAGATTTGTGATATAAGTGTATTGCTATTAATAGGAAAATTATATGCAATTGGTTTTAATATGTTTAATTCAAATAACAATTAAGATGAAAAAACATAAGATATAATTAGTGATAGAAAATGGACCAAAATTAGAAAATATAATGTGAGCTTTTATGTCATGTGAGCTTTTTTTTTTCTTCACAGAGCACATTTTTCTCGCGACGAAATTCCATTCCGCCAGATTAGAGTGATGAATTACGTAGCGTAATAAAAGCATAGAAAAAATGCATAAATAAAGAGAGAGTGGAATACTATTCAATAAAATTTCTTTATCTATTAAACATAAAAAGAAACTTTTATTGCTTTAATTTTTAAACTATTACAGAATTACAAAAATTTTGACAACTCAATCAGACTCAACACTCAAATTTTGACAACAAATTCGAGCACATTTCCCTCGCGATTCCGCCAGATTAGAGTGATGAATTACGTAGCATAATAAAAGCATCATAAAAATGCATAAATGAAGAGGCAGTGGAATACTATTCAATTAAATTTTTCTTTATGGAATAGTATTCAACATAAAAGTGACACTTTTATTGCGTTAATTTTCAAACGATTACAGAAACACAAAACTTTTGACAACACGTTGAAAATTTGTTGCTTGTAAATGAAGCAATTGCTGCGCTGCGATGGGTTTTCAACTGTATGCGCATGATCCTAGTGACTAGGGTCGCTTAATGTTAAAGGAATAAAATTCTCAAAAAAAAAACTACTTTATTTTCAATCGATACTACACATATTCGGGAAAATTTCCTTAAACGGGTAAAAGAGCATTCCCGCAAAAGCTTGTTGTGGGTCAGGGGTATTCTAGTGTTATAGTAATTAAGGCCCAACAGTTTTGTGACCAATGGTATGATGGTGGCAATGTTGTCAGCACTGCGCAGCGACCACCTTTACGTCCCAGACAATCTATCTATCTATCTATATATATATATTAAAATTTTTAACTTTTTATATATATTTTTACATAGTTTCCATTTTAAGGAAGATTTAACTATTTGTAAAAATATAAAATAGTTTATATGGTTTTACTTGTGGTTATACTCTCTGATAAACTGAATAATAAACATCTTTCTTTAAAGTACACTTATTTTTATTCAATATGGCATCATTTACTTGCCAGGATAATTGCATAACATTATACTGTATTGGTCGAATACATTTCAAATATATTTCTATTTTTTCCCTCTATGTTTGAAATGACACTTGCATGACTTTCTTTTTAAAAAAAGGTTCATGATTTTTTCAGGGTTGAAGAATCTATGTGACTTCAAAACAGTTTGAATCGGAGCTTTCTGATAAAATTTTACAATTTATAGCTTAGATAAAATTTTTAGTTTTGTTGAAGTTTACAGAATAAGATGTGCTGACAGTAATTTTATTATGAAAATATGAGTACACAATGAATTTTTTCTTGCACTGATTTTTCTCTTCAAATATAAAGACTTTAAATATAAGGACTTCATTAATAAATATATATGTCGTGTCGAATCAAAGGCATAATCCAGGCAACAAGTCCTATGATACAATAATTTTATTAAAACATATTTCAACAATAAGGAATCCTTGGTTTTAACATATCATTAAATTAGTGAAAAAAAAAGTAATTTTTGGTAATATCAATCTTTTTTGTTTTTGACTTATCATTATTATATTTTTGACAATTAAAATAATTAAATTTTTCTATACTATTAATTTTATATTTCTTTTTTCTTCCATTTAATTTAGATCGGATTTCTTGTTTTTGCAAATCATCATTATATTCTCATTCATTAATGAGTTCTCGTTTTTTCGCGATATTATTATTATATTCTTGTTCATTAACACATTCTTGTTTTTCTCATATTATTATTATATTCTTTTTTATTATACAATCCTGTTTATTGCCAGACCATTAAATTATTTAAAAAAATAATGTAATAATTGGTCAAAAATGTACACGCAGTAAATCGGATCAAATTATGAGTAAAACATATCATTTCTCTATTTAAGATTTAAAAGTTATCTTTAATCTGAATTGCAATAATATTGTTGCAAAAATAAGTTAGAAATACAAGAATTGAATTTTGAGTTAAAAAAAAAGGAAATTTTAAGTCTTTGTTTATCAAAGGAAGAAAAAAGATAAACTTAGTACAACAATTAATTAAGAAAACAACTGCCTAGCAAAAATAACAAGTCTTACAAAACATTCTGTTTCCCCTTGAGCATGTTGAGTGAAATTACAAGAATAATTTGACAAGCAAAATAACTTAACAATAGCTGAGTGAAGACAAAGAAGAATTGTGTTATCTTTTTAGTAGAAGATACAGATGGTATCCTCATAGAACATCAAAAATCCCTTAGGAATAAAAACCGTAAAAAAGTTTTTGAAAAGGAATCAATTCTTAATGACGCGGGTGTTGAAAAAATCAGCCTATGGTGGAATGTTATTTTTTGATCTTTCTGTTTTTCTTTTTGCTCCGAATTACCTGCAATCTTTCTTTTTTGGACAGCAAAATAAATTGTTTTGTATATTTTGGGAGGGAATCTCAGACGATCTATATTTAGTTGAAAAAACTAAAATATGCAAAGTCTCGGTGTTTGAAATGATGGATTATATACAGGCAATTTTAATATTACCTGAACCTCATGTTCTCAATACCTTGTATTTGAGGATTTTTATAACATTGTTATTTAAAGATAGGGTTCGTAACTTAAGATCTGCGTTTATGTGAGTTTAATGGTAATGTATTTTGCACTCTTTCTATTTTATGAAAGATACGGTGACTTGGGAATAACAATATCGTTCTGAACTTTAAGGAGAGAAATGTTACGTTAACCCATAAACATTTTGAGGGACAGAATTTTTTTAACCATATGTTTAGTAAATATAAGAATTATAGCCATCGTATGAAGCGATATGCTTTATATTTACGTTTTTCATATCTAAAATTGGTTGATTAAAATTTCTGTAAATTAAGAAAAAAAAACTCACAAGTTTAGTGGTTTATATTATTACCAAAAATAAGTGGGCAATATTTATTCCCTAACCCTGAAACGTTTGATTACCAAATCGCAATTTTTTTACACAAAAATTTTTTTTGTATATTATTATTATGCTTCGTAAAACCAACTGAAATATTATAGAAAAGAAAATCCTACATGGAAATTTAACTTTGTTCCATTTAAAAAAGTCACAAAACAGCGATACGCAATGCAAAGTAACAATATAAGTCTAAATTTATGTGAGCAAAAAAATTACTCTTACAATTATTTTTGCGAAAATATTTTCAGGATATTAACTAATTAGTTAAATAAACCAGCTATACATTTGTGTTCTAGGAAATCTATACGTCAACTGCTACCAAGTCAGTTTTCAAAACTACTTCAGTCTAAATTATCAATTAAACACTTGATCTGTGCCTCTATTGACATAACTTGAGAATAACACTAGGAAACAATTTTTCTTCTTCTGTTTTTTCTTGCATGAAATTTTTTTACAGGTCTTAGACACTTTTGTATGGCTTATTTCAGATGGTTCGTGTAATCGTTTTCGCTCGTTAAGTGACAGTTTTTTAAATGTGATTCTGAGTGTTTTTGTTTTTTTTCGAAATATACAAGTTTAAAAACGTTATGTATAACAGGGGATCACATAAATGTTGTGAAAAAGTTCTAGGGGAGTTAAAGCACATCATCAGGACTGAAACAGTATAGGGACCCACCGCCGGAAATTTTCTCATACGCTACTAGAGACACTTCCCTCTTATGAACTGTTTCTTTATGTGCTTCTAAATAGGTCTTAATAAGGGAGCCCTCCTAGCTGCGTACGACAACATTTCCGGGTTCTTAAGCAGTTTTAATCTTGATGATGTGCTCTAACTCCCCTAGAAGTTTGTCGTAACATTTATGCAACCCCGTGTTATTTATAATGTTTAAAAACGTACATTTCGACAAAAATAGAATAAAGCAAGCTAGAATGAAATGATTTTCATACCAATTTTGCTCTTTTCCGTCTTGATATTTATAAACTTTAAGTCTTTGTAAAAGAGGCTTCAAATTAAGTATGTGAACATGAAACTAGAGAATAGACATAGTCAAGCAACACTTAAGTTTAGATCAGTAATGCTTTGAAAAAATCAGATTTTGAATGACGTACATATAAAAAAAGAACCTTAACAATGCGGAAAGCCAACAAATCCTATACCATTAAGAGTGAAAAATTAAACTATTGATCAAAGGTTAATTTAATTAGGTTATTCAAACCATCAAATATGCATAAAAAACTAACCGTCTTTATTTCAAAAGTTTTGACAAACTTAAATTAAAAAAAAAGATGCAGTATCTTAGAGTTTTCATTAATTTTAAGTACGATGCGCAAACGGAAAATATTAAGAAATTCTAATATTGTTTATTCTTATAACAATAGACAATTTTACTCCCACTATGAATTACTGAGACTGAGTTTTAAACAAGTATTTTTAACTAATTACTCATAAAATGATACATTATTTACAAAAAAAGTGTAATTATACTATGTAAGCATGTCGAAATTATGCGCATATTAAAAATATATATTTTACTAGAAGACGAAGAGAAATAATTTTAAAAAAATGCCAAATGAAAATGCTGAATCAGCGTAATATATATTAGAAATACTTATGTTTGTTTATGTATTTTCTCAGTTATCTTTTACTGTGTAAGTGATACAAATGACTGACATTTTGGCACTAATTTGCTTTTAAACATAGAGTCTTACAGATGATAACTTGACATCTTACCTTGAAGTTTCAAGTTTGCTCGAAAAACTGTTACATCATTACTTTCGTTCACTTGACGGTTTACGTTTTTTACTCTCCTTTCCATTTATTGTTTTTCTGAAGTTTAAGTGACAATTGATCTGAACACATAAATTAACTTTTCGATGTAAAAATAATAAACTTTTTAAATTATAACTAAAAATGACAATCTAAATTAATTTGTTTTTAAACGCCTGCAAAACCTCCCACACAGGAGTTTTTCATAAAAATTTTTGAATTACAAATAAATCTAGAACTAATGGATCAGATTGAACGTGGAGTTTAAAAAGAGAAAAAAAAAGCAGAAATCGAAAATAATGCGTCAAACTTAAACGGTATTACAAACTCAAAATAACGAAATAATAAGGTGTTATAAACTTTGTCGAATGGAATAGAAAAGGATAGGCGCTTAGTTTCCAAAGTATCTGAAAGAGTACAGGGGTGCTTTTTTCTTTGGATATTATAAAGCGTATAGAGAAAAGCAGAATTTCGTATTCTGCGTAGGGGAGATTATTGTAATTTGGGACACATTAACAAACTGTGGCCAAGCGATTAGCTCAGTGTTTCAGGCTATTTTTTACAGGGGAGGCACGTAATTTCCCCCTCACTGAGATGATGTGGACAGCACCTAAACTTCCACACCGTAATCAATGAGAGCTTCAGTCATGTCAAATTTAACGTACACCTTGCTGCCTTGGCAGTCAACTGAACACGATGGGGGGCATCCCTGGCCGAGCGGTATCGCCGGTCCAAACGCTCTGTTAAGCGTGGAGGTAGCGGGTTCGAATCCCGCCGTAACCCTGGATGTATTCTTCGTGATGTCTTTCTCTGAATTGTTCTATCTGTATTTTCTACTTGACAATGACTTATAAGCCTATATTGAGCACACAAGTCAGCAAATGTATGTAATTTCAATAAAATAAATAAATAAATGAACACGATGGTTGTTCAGTCGGTACTGAGATCGAGCTCACGACGCAGCCCCAGTTCTCCATCAGCGAAGTGAACGACTGCGCCACTACTAATACATACCTTCGGGCATTGACAATTTTTAAGAACATAATGGCAACACTAACATTATTTATAATTGTTCCTTAGCCAACATATGGCATTACAGTAATGGTTAGGATCGAATCATTTTATTAATATCTTAAGCGAAGAAAATGTATAAATTTTTTTTACTTTTCTCAAAAATTATTTTTCGCTATATTTTCATTATCGGAATATGAATTTAGGAAATTATTCAGCTGAAACTTATTTAGTAACGCAAGAGCAAATATTTTATTTCATAACCGTCGTTGAACAGCCGACCCAATTTTTCGGTTTACGATTACTAATGTTCTACTCCGTAGCCTTGTAATTTTGAACCCAATCCAGAAGACAAGGGAGCTCCTGGATCAAGTATTGGGAGAAATTTGCCTTCATGGAGGACTTTTTGATGGCACTAACCCGCATTTGCGTTACATGGAGAGGAAGACCACGAGAACCTCCCACGGTTAGCCTGACGGCAAGAGGACTCTAACCTATGATCCGTCTACCACTTTCACGTCCGCACTGTGGTCAGTGCAAGCCGGATTCGGAATTCGTATCGACCAGCCATCGCCAGGATCGAACCCCGGTTCAACTCATTGGAAGGCGAACGTTCTATCCTCTGAGCCATAAGAGTAAATATTTAAATGCTTCAGTTGTGAGAAAATAATGATATTTCATTTAAATTGACCAATATTTTGATTGGAGGCCGGGATAGCCTGGTCGGTAGGGCGCTGGGTCCCTATTCAAGAGGTCGTGGGTTCGATCCTCGCCGGCCGAAGACTCCCCGTGTAGTAAATGGTGACTGATGCACGCTAAATCTATCGAGTCTCAAAGTCCTCCATGTTCCCACAACAAATCAATACCTCTGGGGGTACTGATCCAGGAGTTTCCTTGTCTTCTGGATTGGTTCAAAATTACAAGGCTACGGAGTTGAACGTAAGTAGTCGTAAACCCATGAAATTGGGTCGGCTGTTCAACGACGGTTATAAAATAAAATATTTTGATTTTATTTTAAACCATGCGTAGACTGTGCCTTGGAATATTTTACTAAAATACGCATATGCATAATTTTTAATAATTTCGATATCTATTTCGACAAGGGAATTTGTCCGTATCTGTTGTAATTTTTACTAAAAGCATATAACAGGTAATACATTCTTTAAGTTTATTTTAAGGCATTATATTACAATATTTTCAAAATTTTTTTTTTAAATTTCATGTTATGAACCGAAAAGCAGATGTTTTGTTCAATATTATGTATCTTTGAGGTGTTCAGTTTGATTAAAAACTAGTTTTTCATTTTTTTTCCTATAGCTGTTTTCTTATGGATCCTAAGGTCAAGTCTAATTCCTCAGTTAAATAAAATTAACTTACTCGTATAATAAAGCTTATAATTAGAAACATTTATAAGAGTTCCAATTTCATTTTTCCTTTCTCTATCCTTGAAAACAACAATGGGGAAGAGAAATTTTATTTTATTTTTATCCACATCGAATGCGCATTAAATAAATTTAAAGAAAAATGTGGGAAATATATTATACGTTTGTCAGTTAGTATTTTTTTGTGTACGAATTCTCTGATACATTTAAAAAAAATTTAAAGAAAAGGGAAAATGGGTGGTGTGATGATGTGACATATATGTTATGATGTTCCTATAACAACATATGACATTTTTGAACATGATATGTTAAACATATGTTGTTCAGAAGTAAAATACGGTGTTATACTTTTGAACATCATATGTTGTATCTCAGAGTATTGTTGTTACTCTTAATATGACACTTTAATATTTTTCTCTTGACTTCTTAGATTTAACCCGTAGGATATTGAAGCAATTAAAACTTATTTTTCAAGCATCTTGCACAGCTGAAAGAAATCAAGTTAATCGCAAAGTGAATATTTTAGCGAGATATCTCAAAAATGTTTAACATTGCTAAGAGCTTTATGTTTAAAGTAAAAAAAAAAAAAAAAAAAAAAAAAAAAAAAAAAAAAAACGTTAATTAAGCGCAAATGAAAGTACAGATATGGACATACTATAGTTTCAGTTTTATAAACAAGAACTTTCCTCAGAGTGTACACATCAAATGATAGAGAAGTAAAGAGACCAACACGTGCAACAAAGTAGTTTAACCAATAGGGACAGATAAACAAGTTTGAACAAGATTATAAACGAAGGGAAATAAAAAACAAGTGTGAGGGGAAGTGAAACAACAAAATTGTTAAATTTCGAATTACAAATTTTGGTGGATTGCGAAATTAGTTATCTATCAATGAAATCAATAATATTAGATGGAAAACAGTGGTCTGCAGTGACAGCTATAAGGTAAATAGGAGAAAAAATTTAGAACAAAATTTAGAAGCATGTTACACAAGTGCGTGTAAGGCAGCTACAGTTAGGTTAGAGAAATGAGATACTATAAGGTTATGAGTGGGAAAGGAAACCGAAAACGGTTTTCAATTAGCAGTAGTGAGAAATTAATCGAAATTGCCAGTATTAAAAAAGTCTGATAAAGGTAAACACTTATTAATTTTCTGTTCTAACGTAAATTGTATTGCAAGGCTATAATATTGAGAACATTATCAATGTAGGTATTGTCCATCATTATGAAACAAACGTCGACATATCTTCTACAAAAAGGGAACATTAATAAACGAGTTTCATTTGAAAATAGTGCATATACAGCTGACTTAAAAAAGGGCCAAGTTAAGTCATCAATCAGTCGATAATATTTGCCAGTAAAAGTGGCCTGCTTTAAAGAAATGCGAGTATATAAAACGGTCTAGTTCATAAATTTAAACTTGGCTAAAATGGTACTCATGTAATTTCTTTTTAAGGCAACTAAAGACAGCATTACAAGAATTTCACTTTAGCCAATCACAAATAACTATACTCCTCAGCTGGATGGTGCAAATAACTACATTGGTCCAAGGTGCACTCTTCTCTATCTACACAATTTAAATAGGAACAAGACTTAAATGGTAGCATTAATATCTCCATTTTTGCTGCAATAAATGCTACCAAAAGTTACATTTTCATCAGGCTCATTTGATTTGCTATATTCATACTGATTCTACAATAACTGCTATATATATAAGGTTTACACTAAGAAATTCAATTCTTTTTGTAATGAATCAACAATAAATATTTATTTTTTCAAATTCAGTGTTTATGAAAATAATGTTTTTTAAGTAAATTTGATTTAAATACTCTCCTGGAGCAAGAGGTATGGCCAGATTGCAATTTATGCCTTAAAATAGATGACAAAGTTTCATTTTAAGACTGTTTTGAAAAAAAAATATGTGTTACATTTCTGTATTCAAGTAATGTTTATTGATTGTAAATCTGCCAATAAGAATAAAAACCTTTCTAAGGTGCTCAATATTTCTTAGTTTGGTAAAAGGCAGCGGATTTTGTCTATACACAGTTTTATTCTTTAATCGATGCAGTATGAAAGCTTTGTAGATCAAATATTTTAAAAAAGTTTGAAATCAAGAAGAAGAAAAACATGTGAAAAGACATTAAAAGAATCAATATTTGAAATAAATAAAATTTTAAAATTTATTTAGAAATTAAACAAAACTTAACGTCACAATTGGTCAAGATTTATAACATCGTACAGCCAGCTAAATCCATATATTAGAGATCGTTTTTGTGCTTCTTTCAGTCTCAAAACATGGTCTAAAATCCAAAAGAAAACAACATGCCACTAAGCATTATTTTTACTGTCCATTTTTAACTATAAAGCATTATTTCTAATGTTCATTATTAGTCAGTTAAGATCTTATATTTATAGCATTGTACAGCCAGCTAAATTCACATATTGGAGATCATTTCTGTGCTTCTTGCAGTTTCAAACCATGGTGAAATCCAAAATAAAACATGTCACTAAGCATTATTTATAATGGTCAGTTAAGATCTTATATTTATAGCATTGTACAGCCATCTAAATTCACATCTTTCACATATTGGAGATCATTTCCGTGCTTCTTGCAGTTTTAAACCATGGTATGATCCAAAATCAAACATGTCACTAAGCATTATTTTTAATGCCCATTTTTAACTATAAAGCATTATTTCTAATGTTCATTATTAGTCAGTTAAGATCTTATATTTATAGCATTGTACAGCCAGCTAAATTCCCATATTGGAGATCATTTCTGTGCTTCTTGCAGTTTTAAACCATGGTGAAATCCAAAATAAAACATGTCACTAAGCATTATTTTTAATGTTCATTTTTTATCTTATAAAGAACCACTCCGGAACAAAGTAATTTTTTCTCAGCGTCAAAATTTCTTTTCTCAACACAAGTGACGAAAAGATTTCAGTAGCACTTCTCGTATAATGTATAACATCCGAGGCTATACATTCACAAGAAATGTGTTATCTACAATATTCATCATGCGTCAAAAACAACGTTTTTTTTCTTGCATTCTCCTCTTCAAATCTTTGACGGCGTTATATTTGGAAAACAGGATCAGTGCTTCCGTTCATTCAACAGAAAAAAAAACTTTTTTTAAAAAAAAACCTGATATGGTTAAGTATTTTGCTGAGTGCTTCATTCTTGTCATTTGGGTAGTTGACAAACTGAATTTATAGCATAATAAGCATTTCTATAACGATACTCTTTTTAGAAATATGCGTCCTCCATAAAAAAAAAGCTTAAAAGTGCAGCAGTAAATTGTATTTTCTTTTGCCTTAGCTGTTTAAATTTGACTTTTATGAATTTTTCCCTATTTAGATTTAAGTGCACTTATTAATTCCGGGAAGTTTGTCCTTAAGTGAAGTTGACAGATGGAATGTTCATTGATGTTAGTCATATAAAAAAATATATTTTATAGAAAATATCTTTTTGGAAAATGTGGGCAGGGATATTTAAAAACATTCAAATACGTTAGGAATGTTGTTAAAATCACAATAGACTGCTATTTGAAGCATGTAAATATGTTGAGTTTTATTTTTAGACACATTTTGAAGCAACGAAGGATGGTAATTTATTGTCTTAAGAAATATTTGCTTCACTTTTTTATGTATTCTCTTACCATTTATCAAATTTAAAATTCTATTGACACATAATTTTAAACAATTATATTCAATTTTTAATTTCGATCTTTTTTTAAAAAAAAATCATGATACTTCACTTATTTAAAGCATTTAATTTAACTATTATCTGGTACATTTACAAGTAAATATATCCTTACTTTGTCAATTTTGATATGATGATTGATCCTCCAACCCTAAGATGCAAAGAAAGACCAGTAATTCTGGATTTTAAGTAATATTGGAGGATTTTGTAACAAAGACATACGTTTATCAAGTCCTTATTCTAAATAGAGGGTGATATAAAAAATAGAATTTCATTTTTTAAAATAATAATATAATAAAAAATAAATAAATAAAAATATAAAAAAATTAAAATTTTTTGACTGCTGTTTTATCTAAATATGTTCCTTTCAAATAAAAGAAACTCTCTAAATTAAAAATTTGAAAATAGTTTTTTTTCTTTCAGAGGATATGTCTCAATGGAGTATATGTCTCATAAGTGGGAATAAGATTATGCATATTTGTTACGTTAATTTCTAAGGGAGTTTTATTGACTTAAAAAAAGAAAAAAAATATAGATTTCTCGCGACAAAAGGGAATAAGTTCTCTAGCCTTCTCAAATAACAAATAATCCTTTTCATTAAATTTGGAAATTCCATTCTCTTCAATTCTATTCATTGTGAAGTAAAATGGTTCATATTTTAGATAACCAATGTACTCAGGAGAGGTACTTTAGGTTAAAGGCCTCTGTTTTTTTCTTTAAGATAGTTGCGTTTTAAAAATTCCTGTTATCTATTTTTAGAAGTTTTTCCTTTTTTTTCTGACCATTGAGCATCATACGAAATTTTATTCAAAATTTGAAAGATGAGGAGTTAGTCAATCTAAACAAATTTGCTGAATGGAAATTTTAAATGATAAATTAATGCAAATAAGTAAAATTCTTATCACGTCGAGGAAAAAAAACTTAAATAATCAATTCTGCTTTTACAGCCTTTAATTTCTACCAGCTCGATTAAAAAATTTACAGATGAACAAAACTGTTTTCAGGTAATCTCGTTGAAGCGTTTTTTGATATTTTAAGAAGGAGACAAGATTATTGACTGATTCATAATACTTTTAATCATCATAAATGTGCAAAAAAAGTGGATCAAGATTTTAAGATGAAGTTTGACTCATTAATTATGGTAGAATTAAAAATTAATATATAATAATTTATTCTAATTTATATATTTTTAGCAAAAATATGTCTTAAAAATTAAAATAATTTTAATTATTTGTTTAAGACATTCTCCCGAAGAATTAAATAAAGAATTTTTAACAAAATGTTTTAGAAAAAAGGGTTAGAAAAACATAAAAAAAATACAGAACATTTGTTCTTTTACTAAGATTTTTCAGAGATTTGAAGAAAATTTGTAGAAATATTTTTAAGTGAAAAGACCTAATTTTTTAAAAAAAAAACTAGGTAAAACTGGTTATAACAAGAAGCATAATAAGTTCTTTAGCATATTCATATTAGAAAATTATAAAAAATTAAATATGAATTGCATTTTTAAATAGAAATCCATTTGTGAGTAAAATAATATTTAAATTAAAAATAAACAAAAGAAACATCATTGCAATTATACATCATGAGTTGTATGATAACTATATAGTTGAAATGCATCTTAGAAATTATTTCTCGGATAAGAAACAGAATATTTCAAAGAACACAAAGAAAAACGTTTGGAAAAGTCCAAAAAACGCTTTTTTTAACCACTGAAACATAGAAATTTGTGCTTTTCTGCTACAACTATTAGATTATTCTTCATATAATTATTATAAATATTCGGATATAAATATCTGAAAAATTTCGAAATTATTTTAAATATAACATTCCAGAAATATTTAAAAAACAACTTCTCAGAATGATGAACTTTTGGCAGACAGCTTTTCAGAAATATTTCTGAAACTATATTGAGCTGTATGGGTTGTTGCAATTTGGCTTCAACCAGGAGAACTTGTTTGAATTGAAATAAAACTTTTGTCTGAGTACATTTTAGAAACTATATTGAGCTGTATGGCTTATTATAATGTGACTAAACCAGTCTGAAACTACATATATTGAGCTGCATGGGTTATTGCAATTTGGCTTCAACCAGGAAAACGTGTTTGAATAGAAATAAAACTTTTGGCGGAGTACATGTCAGAAATATTTCCGAAACTATATTGTGCTATATGGCTTACTAAACCAGTCAAATGTTTTTTCAAGTGAGTACAAGTTAAATTTTACTTACGATAAAAACATCCAGGTTCTTCATTCTTCTGCGTCCAACCGTTGCAGCATTTAGATACAGTATTGTACCGAGTTTCGTAGGAATCCTTATACCCAGTATAATAGATAGTTCTAAAGAATAAAAAAGGTCTATAACAATTGAATATAATCTCAAAAATATTAAACTAAATACTTGTTGCAAAAATAAGTATTTTATAATATTTCAGTAAATTTTTAGTTGTTATGTATTTTTCTTAAATGATTTAATTCATGTACTTTTTATAAAAAAGTATGCTGTACTGTGTACGGCAAATTGCCCATATTATGGGTTTACTTACTGCTACACTTACATGGGTTTACTTACTGTTACAGTTCTTTTTCGTGAAAGCATCCGTAAAGTGCCCCACTCTCTGTGTATCTATTCCAAGGGTAATAAGCTTAATTAATTTCTTAGTTTATTACTAGTTAACCTTACTTACCTAGCTGCTTTAATATCTTTCGAATAACTTATCTAATTTAAATTAAATAAAATTAAGGCAATTAAAAAATGATTATTTCTTTGGAATTTTTCAACGTATATGGATATTTAACACTAAAAAGACGCTCACAAGAAAAAACAGTCTCATATCTATCTGAAAAATCTACGAGGCATGGTAGTTTATTGCATATTATTTATTATTGACATTGATTCACCCGATAATAACCGCTGAAAAGTCACCTACGTTATCAATTTAAATTATTATGCTTTATCAAACAAAAGGTCTCCATTTGAAAGAAACAAATTTGTACTCTTCTGTCTTTCAAGTGTTACCCCTGAAAAATTTTGGGAATCGGTGCAATTTAGAAAATCCTGAACTATGGAATAAATTTTATAGGCAATTCTGTTAGTTAATGCTTCTACGATTTTTACAAATGCAAAAATAGTAGAAGCAGTTAACGGTTATATGAACACGTTTTAATGCAGGCAATCTCACACAGAAGCTGTCACATCATCGGCTATTATTTTGTAATTAAATATGGAAGTAAAGTAAAACATTTCAAATATTAATTTCAGGCCCAAAATTTTCTGACTGATGACGAGTTAACTCGTTATCACGCTTTTGTATGAAAATAAGAATTGTTTTGGGAATGAAAAATCGAGTTACACCGTCATTTCATTAGGGCATTAAAAGACGAGTTAACTCGTCCACGGTCACTGTGTTAAAATGACATGAATTTTAATTAATATTTTCTTCGACTTAAGTAAGTAAGTAATCATTTTAAAGTATAGCAACAACCTAGTTAAAGGATGAGAATAAAATTATATTTATAAAAATAGTTTATATATAGTTCAGCCTATAATAAATTGAATTAAGTAAATAAGTGCAATGTACTAAATTTTTCATTTGAAATTATGTATATGAGTATTTATATAAAGATGATAATGTTATTTTGATACATTCAAATTATTTAAGTTTTAGGCAAGCCCTAATTTATCCTATGCCATTTTGTTAATTTTAATTCTTATAAAAATATAATACTGAAAACAAAAAATACTTATGAAACCTATTATTTATTAACTATAAAAAGCAGATAATGTTAATTACAGTTTATAAATTAATTTACTATTATTTATTAGCTATTTTTTCGTGCAGAAAAAAGAAACAATTGTTTTAATAATAATAGTTTGTTGTTTTAAATAGATATTTGTCATTCGTAATATTTAATAATTTAGCCACATATCTACATAATTACTTTAAAGAATTATTTATATAATATTTCACTAAAATATAAAGTTGAGGAAAAAAGAAAGAAGCAAACTTATGTTTTGGAGTAGAAATCATATTTTGTAAAGTAATATATTTTGAAGTTCATAACTTTAAAAATAGATGGCAGCATTACATAACGGAAGACTTTTCATCCTAAGAAGATAATAAGTTTCCTCTATGCTGTCAATTGAACAGTTTTTCTTGAAAAGAACTGTTTTCTTAAAAGTCGAAAAATTTTTCTCGAAAATAAAGTATTGAAAAAAAAAAAAAAAAACAATTTGAACAGTAGTCAACAAAAATTTCCTGCCCTTTTTTTTCCATAATTCTATCAAGGATTTTAAGGAATATGATTGGTTTTTTTCTTTTCTACAGTAGTTTGAAATTATTAATTTTATTTTTTGTCCAATGAAATAAAAATCATTACTTTGTAAATAAATATTTATATTATAAAATATAAAAATCAATATAAATATTAATTAATATCTTTTATATTATAAAAAAATGAAGTGTATTTACGTTCTATGTGAGTAAGCTGCAAGCAAACAAAAATGTATCTAGAGAGTATTTAAAGAACAACTAAAGCAAACTTTGGAAAAAAAATATAATTTTATAATTATTTACTGTAAAGAATAAGCTAGCAAACTCAAAGAAAATTTAATAGTATCTTGAAAAGATGTGGAAAACATTTGCTGATTAAATTATTCGAGGAAAAATTTAAAATTGGGAAAAAAGAAAGGGTAAGGCTTTCTGGAGGGAAAAAAAATGTTGGATCAAAGTAATTCTTATTCGTTACTCGATTAGTTTCTTTTTCTGAGGGATTCCATCAATTTGAGATCGCTTAAAGTGTAAAAATTTTCTTTTTTTTTTCTTTCTTTTTTTTTAAAAAAAAGATAAAAAGTGAAAAAAACTCTAAAACACCACAAATGTTAGTTAATAATAACATATTTTATGAGCGGAGCTTAAAGTTGTATGATATTTTTGTGCTTGTATTTTTTTAACTTGAACTTGAATAGCAAAAAATTGCATGCTAAGAAGACTTCAGAGAACATACAAACTTAAAAAAATTACATTTATTAGCCCTCTTACTGTATCCATCTTCATATATGGTTAAATTTATAATACCCTTATGATAAAATTAATACTATTCTAATCTATATTCACCATTTATTTGTCTCCATTATCACGGTCATGTCATTGTGGATGATCTGAGACAAAAAACCCATGGATAACACACCAGAAATTTTTTTTTTAATATCCAATTGTATAGAAGATTTACTGTCAAATATTTGGATTTCTAAGAGTTATTACTATATATAATTAAAATTAAGGAATCTGGATTAAATAATAATTTTATTCAAGATTTGGAATAAAATTATAATTTAAATTTACTCTTGTCATTATTGATGCTCTCACATTCATATTAGCTATCAAAAAAATTAAATAGAAAATCAATTTTAGTTTTCGGTTTCAATTCTCATAAATTATAGCAATGGACGGGGCAGGGCACATGGATGAATTTTAAAAGAAAAAATAAAATCTTTTATTAGGGTTAAAAAGAATATTTTTGTATAGTTTAAGAACGGAACTACAAAGGAGTAAAAATGTGGATAAAATAATTTTTCAGCTATTAAAAACTTCTATTCGGAATACAAATATTCCCAAATTTGAAGAATCGTTAATACACATGCGTACGAATTTTAAATTTAAAAAAATAAAAATAAAAATTTTTTTTTGCCTGCATTTAGTTTTATCACCTGGCATCAAGTACATTTCCTCATTCCTTGGAAATATTAGTTGAATTTTATGAATATATAAAAAAGAAATAAAAAATGAACTAAATTGGCGTAAACGAAAAAACTAACTATCGTGTTTTTTTCCCGATATTTCAGAGATTTTCAAACGCATGACAGAAAAAAACGAACTGACCTTCATATTTAAAATGCGGGAATTGAAGCATATTACTGAAAAAGATCAGCACATACAATACTATAAAATACCAAAATAATGGGTCAAATCTCTAATATGAAATGAGATCTAAGTATGAAGAGATTAAAATTTTGTGCTTTGTGTAAGATAATAAGAAAAGTGGAAATTTTACCTGGGTTCGTAAGTAACACACCAACTGTGTTGTCCACAATTTGGCTTCCATACTTTGGTCATTTGTGTATAAGCTCTTGTACAAGGTTTTTGAACCTTTACTGATTCCATTTGGCGATCTGTACATACATGTGGCCTGTTAGAATATATACATTATTAGAGCAATATAAAGTATTTTTGTGATATTACATTCGTTCATGTAAAAAATATAAAGTGTTTCTAAAGTCTAAATCTAAATCAAAGCCGAAAATTTTGTGCTGTCCTACTCGCTGGTCGTAACCTGAATTATTTTAGTATAGACAAGCACAAACAAACTCAGACGACCTGAACAAACAAAACAAAGCAAAATTGAACAAACAATTAAATAGATAAAATAAGTAAATATAAAAGATAAATTTTTAAAAAAAAAATTAATTATACTTGACGCAATGAAAAGGAACTACATCATTAACCTTTACATCTCAGTTTTACAAAGTTTACGTCCATCTTTACGTTACAGCTGTGGATAGATTAATTCATTATACTTGACGCAACGAAAAGAAACTACATCATTAACGTTTACATCTCAGTTTTACATAAATTTACGTCCATCCTTACGTTACAGCTGTGGATAGATTAATTCATTATACTTGACGCAACGAAAAGAAACTACATCATTAACGTTTACATCTCAGTTTTACATAAATTTACGTCCATCCTTACGTTACAGCTGTGGATAGATTAATTCATTATACTTGACGCAATGAAAAGAAACTACATCATTAACGTTTACATCTCAGTTTTACATAAGTTTACGTCCATCCTTTCGTTACAGCTGTGGATAGATTAATTTTAAAATGCAGATTTTGTTGCAAATGCTAACTTTAATTACGTCTGCAAATCATAAAAGAATTCCAATTTTTGACTATAATTGCTATGTCGTAGGTAATCCCAATTTTAAAATAAAATAGAAATAACTGAAGGAGATTTGATCATTTTGGAAAAAGGTTCTATTTTAAAAATGATTGAGAAATAATTACAAGGAAAAAAATAACGTTCTATTCTGCAGACACCATGACAATATTGGCTCACAGTTAGCAGTTTAAGTAAAAATATATTACAAGGTGGAAAATTAAGCTTTGATTAAAATTTTATTGATGTGAATGAATTTAAAGTTTGCATTTTAGTTAAAAGATTGCGAATAGTTAAATTGTCTTATTATTTAACTACTAAATTAGAACGTTATTTAATTATTCTAACAGTCAATGCAAAATGCTGTATGGAAAATAAATTACAACTTCTTAAAATCATTTCTTCAACTGAATAAATTAGTTTTGTTAAACAAATTTTTTAAAATAATAAAAGAAACTTAATATAAATACTCGATTCATTGTTTTTAACTATTACATTTTTAAGGATAATATTTTTTCTAATAAAATGGGATTTTTTTTTACTATTTACTATAAATTCAAGTTCAAACAATCAATACTATGATTTTTATTTATTATTATTTATATTTGAATTATATGAATTGAAATAAAAAGAAAAATATATAAATTTAGAAAAGCTTTGGGGGGAATATTGTATTTCACTTATTAAATTGTTAGATTCATTATGGTTTGAAACATTCTATTAAATTAATCAACATGCTACTGTATATTATTGTATGGATTCAATAAATAATAACACAAATGATATGACAATAAAATATACATTATGCTTGAAACAATATTTACAAATTGCAGTAATAACAAACGATGACAATAAGTAATAAATCTAATGGCTTGTAAGATAAATAACCCTTAATAACAAAAAACTATAACTAAACAATAGAGTAATGTCTTATAGTTAATATTTAAATCGTATTTAATAATAATGATATTTTTTTACTCACTATTTCCATTTTTTATTAACGATTTTTAAATCGAAAGGACTTCAAGTATTATGTTTAATGCCTATTATAATGAGGGAAAGAAAGAGTTTACAAGTATAGCTTAAAGCTAAAACACTTTTTTTGGATTCCAGAAAGTCCATTAAATCCCGTAAGATCTCAACTAGCTCCGGAGATTCCTGTGTTTAATGCTAGTCAATATCCGCAACGAATTCCATCGAAAGTACACTGCACTAACTTTAATCGTGAAACTAATTAAATCAATCTTTTAAATGCTTGGGAAAGGAACTATTAATGTGGCTCCGTTGTAGTAATGTTAAAGTTCACGATCAGTAGTTTAGCCTGAAGCACTGACTTGGTAGTAAATAGGAGGAAGATGTTAAAAAAATATAGATAACAAAATGAACTCACTGTTTTCAAGTTGAAAGGTGCTATTTTTTTTCCTTCCTTCTTTTTTTTTTTAACTTACAGTAGCTTTCACACAATTTTACGATAAATCACGGAATAAAATAAAGAGGCAGTTGTTGTAATAAATCTTTCTTGACTTGTACGGAAGTTGTTGTACATTTTAATATTAAAAATTTTGGATTCTTTGGGGGGGATATTCTTTTGTTGCTCTAAATGCTGTTATGAAATTTTCTTTAAAAATCAATATTTATTAATTAATTTACACTTTATTATAGTTTGATGTTTTCAGACTGAATATTGAAATGTTAAACTTTTTTAGTTTTATTGTTTAAATCAATGAATGCTCCTTAACCCTTAATAATTTTAATAATTTTAACCCTTAATAATCCTTAACCCTTAATAATTTTACCAGCGCCCGCTAAAGAGGCGGAGACGTTGATTGTTTATATTTAAGCTTGTTTTGATTTAATAATTTTAATTTAATTTTATTTAAACATGCCTTTAAAATAAAATACAATAATAAAATATGGTACTAAGTCGTACAAACTCGGGAGAAATACACCATAGTCAATAAAATGATAATAATTTAATGTTCCTTAGGAGGCCCAGTACCATTTGATCCACGAATTAGGGGTTGGAGACCATTGGTTCAAGTCACTTCGCGTGTTTTATTTCCCATTGTTGTAACTCAAACTTGTTTTTTCAGCTACATAATTAATTGTTATAATTTAATCAAATTTTTAGTTTTTGTAACAGCTTACATGACACAAATTTTGCTAGATTCTATTTTCGAATTCGATTGATTGAATATAATCTACAGTTAAAATGACTGAACTAGATAATTTTTTTTCGAAATGGGATGAAATAACGATAAATGCTTTAAAAATTACGACTTCTTAGTAGTTATACAATAGTTAATATGAAAACATTCATAATTATCTTTAAAAATATTTATAATGTGTCCTTGCAAGGTATATTTATTTTGCTGTTATTTTTTTACATCAGGGTTTTAATAGTTATATATAATACTTTTTATAGAGTTTATATAACACGCTTTTTACATAGAACAGAGTTTATATAACACACTTTTTATCTAGCACAGAGTTTATGAAACACACTTTTTATATAGCACAGAGTTTATATAACACAAATTAAAGCACAACACATTTATTATAGTTAAAAAAACACTGTTTAATGACAGTGACACGAAGTAAAAATACTAGGCTGAAATGTCGTTACTTAAAAAGCTATATAATTCGAAAAATTATTTAATAAAAACATTTTCTTCTCTGTCACAATTAGGAAAGAAAATTAATCGGTTAATCATATTGCAACTTCTTCATTAGAGTTTTCGTTTTTAAAATTAATGGAAAAAAAATTGCTGTGAGCAATATTCCACTTAACGTTAAATATGCGATAAGTGTTTTTGCATATTAATTTTTTTAGATACATATTTTGTTTTAACATGTGGCTGAAATTACTGTCAAATTTAATAGCGAAAACAGCTCGTATTCAATTAATTACATGTTCTTACGAAACTACATCAAACTACAAACTTTACATGCGTCAAGTACGTGAATTGCGTCACATATCTTTAGTCTTTTTAACACGCACAAACCTGATTCTCGGAATAGGAAGATTTAAATTAATTAAAGCTTAATGATTAATGGTAAATAAAGTGTTTAAAGCAGAATTTTGCTTGTCTTCTTTTTATCAGTTTATCTTTGCTAATTATTCACTACATGATAATGATATATTTAAGACATGTATGTTCCTTGCTCCTAAATTAAATCAAAGAAAAAACTTTACTGTATAGTATTATTTAATTTTCTTTAGTACACTTGGTATTATCGTTAAAACTTTCCAAGCTTAAGTGAGTCTGTAAAAGAAATTACGAAATGCCAGCAACTTTTGAGAATTCAAAATTTATGAAATATACACAATGGAAAAAAATATAATCAAAAATATGGTAAAATTTACCGTGTTTCTGGCTGTATGGGAACATAAAAAAAGTATGATAATTTTTACCGAAGCACTTTGGTAATGATTTTGGTAAAATTAGCAATAAGATATGGTTTTAAAAATGTGGTCAAATCTGGAAACTATTGCAAATTCTTGTAAATTTATCATGCCTTAGGGCATGACATAGAAACCAAATTCGGCTAAATTCATTTCTCAGTTTTTTTTAACCATAAGTACGGTAATAAGAACTATAAACAGAATTTTATAAACAGAATTTCTGGTAAACCGTTACCATATGAATGGAAAACGTTACCAAATGAATGGTTTAAATAACGCATATTTTAGTTTTATTACCAGAATTATTGTTATTTTTTCTTACCAGAAATGTTTTTTGCAATGCAGCCCGGTAATTTTGCCGTAATTTTTTCTCCGTGTACAGAAAGGTATTGTACCATTATTCGCTTTATTATATTGGTACTATTTATAATTATTGCTATACTAAAAAGGTATTACTTATTTTAATTCCGTATTGTAAAAAATGCGGTTCAGTCCAAAAAATTTATGGCTAATCTGGAAATTTCAAAATTTCTTGATTGGAAAAACAGAGAAGCCATGGTAAACCATGGGTAGCCAGAAAAGTTATTTTATCAATTGCCTGGAAAGAATTGTTTAAATGATTGTAATATTGTGTTTTTCTTCTGCCATTACAAAATGAACCCAAAATCATTTATTTAAATAATTCTACAAGAAATTGATAACTTAAGCCCTTTATATCAGTTTTAAATTTTGACATTAGTTAATTGGCTAGCATTAATTAGTGGATATAGGCACGTCTCAGATAGATGATAAAAATCGAGATTTAATCAAATCCCTAAGCCAGATGATCGATTCACACAAGCTGTTAAAATATCAGCTCTATAGAATGATTTCCCAAAAGAAAGTAAATGATTTGATCAAATTTCTTATTTGTTTTAATGAAGTAATATTGTTTATATGTTACGGTTCAACGTAATTCATCATCATCATAGTTGGCCAGACAGCCCAATGAGAGCCGATGCCTCCCTCTGAAGACTAACGACTTCCGATTTATCTTTGATCTCCCAATTCTTCATTAATTGCAAGAAGATCAGACTTCACCGAGTCAGCCCAATTCAACCGTGGCCTTTCCCGCTTTCTTACTCTAGAGGATCTAAAAAGCAGTATTTTTTTATTGTATTGGCATCACTCATTCGAATCACGTGGGCTATCAATGTAATCAATTGGTTAATAATTGTTGATCATTACCAAAAATAACGAAGTAAGTAAGTCGGTTAAAGTAAGTATTATACAAGGCAGTGGCATTTAACCTTATAAAAACCATCTGTGTAGGGTATACCGGGCAATGGTAGTTAACCTTAAAAAGTATCTGTGTAGGTTAAAGCAGGCAATGGCACTCACTAATTCATTTCATCCTTTCATTACAGCAGTTTAGGGATTTGATCAAAGCACTTACTTCTTTTTAAGGGAAATGATCCTACAGCGTTGTTACTTTAACATCTTACGTGAATTGATCATCTAGAGCAGGGATTTGATAAAATCTCCGTTTTTATCATCTCCCAGCCAAAGAGGGACGCGACTTATTTATAAAAACATTCAAATTGAAATAAATACCGTCTTACCACGTTTTTCTTTTTGAATATCGTTGTCTCGAATCATTCCTTAAAATTTTTCACATGTGCTAGTAGCATTGAAAACAGCACCGAAGCTTCAAGGTTTCCATTTATGCATTATAAAACCTTATTTCTGAGAGGAGAAAGCAATATATTATAATAAACTAAGAGTTAATCACTGTTCTTCTTTAATATTTTAGCTACTTTAGCCCGAGGATAAATATGAGTTGAGCAATAAGGTGCTTTAAAAACACATACAAGTAGTCAGGAGTTTGTTGACTATCGTTAACAAATTGGGTATCTTGTTCCGTTTTTCCCCACTCCTTTGAGCGTCAAATACAAAGAGTAAACACATAAACTTCGCTTTAGACTTCTCATAATTTACAGAAGTAAGCAATATTTTATTTTAATAACGCTGCAGTTTACGCCAAAGCCAACAGATTTGACAAATTGAATGATTTCATCCTACCATCTCCAACTGATCTTCCAATAAATATATAGCTGCGGAGAAGATTAAATAAAAAGCGAGCCTTTGTTTCAATTCTCGCGTTTACATATTATTCAAAACATCGCCTGTGTAAAGATAGTTATTTAAAATCGTTCGCAGAATGAGCTTCAACATAAATTTTAGCTTCGCTTCTTTTAGTTTCTCTTTCCTTATTTGCGTTTGAAGCAATGAGCAATTTTAAAAAGCTTTGTTCTGATTCATTTTACATTGAGTAATTATGACCGCATTGTTTGTTTAGTCTTTCAACACAATCTGTAAATCAAAATATTATATAATTACGTAATTTTTTTTAAAAAATAAATCATAGTACCTTTTGAATAGCGTGATTTTCCTTTAAATTAAAGAAATTGCGTTATTTTGTTTATTTTTTAACGGCAGGCACTGAACTCTCATTATTTGCTTCGAAGATGCTGGAAGAGTTGCTCTTTAACGTTACTCTTTGGTCACCTTAATCACGGAGACGAGCAACATTACCCACGCCACACAGCCACAGATACTCGTTCATAAGGTGGATCACATTCTTCACACATCACCCAACAGAGGACAACACAGAGGAATAAACATCCATTCCCTGCGCGAGATTCGAACCCGTGACCATTGGCTTCAAAGACAGGTAAGCTAACCGCTGTACCACCTAGCTAGGTTTTTCTTTGAGTAAAGAGTTTTCTTGTAATTTCCGACCTTCGCATTCTTTTAAAGTTATACATTCAATATTTACTAACGCTATCTTAATCTAACTGCTTTCGAGTGATCAAAGCTAACGTATTTTGAAAGATGGTGTACTAATAGTGAATATCTTACAAAAGGCGTATGAATATGCTATTAGCTTAGACAAGTGTTTCTTAAAATTTTCGGGATGGGGACCCAATGATGTTTAAGAAAATTTTGTGGGAACACATAAGCATTGCACAAATTTGATAAACACATGATAAAATTGTCAGTTTCTTCACTTGTACTGCCATACATTATTGCAGTTTTAGGTCATTAACTTTAATGTTTAATTTTATGACACAGAACAATATGAAGTAACGAACAGTGTGAATAGTAAACAATGTAATAAATGTGAAGTTTTAATAAGTAACAAACTTAAAATTATAATACAATAAAAAAAATTCTTTGGTACATTCTTTACAGGTACATTCTTCACAGGTATATTCTTTACGGTATTTTCAGAGACATTGCGTAAAAATATTTGGTAATTGTAAAATTATTATAATGGGTTTAAGAAATATCAAAATTTCTATAATTTTTATGCAACCCCTGCTGCAGGTTTCCTCGACAAATAGTTTATAAGAAACTCTGGCTTAGACTAATAAATATGCTAATACAAAGAAAGAAAGAAAATTACTCTGTTTATATTGTGACGTATTGTACATATTTTTCTTTATTTATTTATTTGTAATTTGCAGAAAATGCAATATAATTAAACATTGTATCTTACAACAATCGTTGTACTCCTCCTTTTTCTTAAACTTGGTTACATGATACGATGAATATTGACTTGAACAAAAAAATTTTCATTTTAACACACATAATAAAAGTTGTAGCAAATATAATGGCTCAACTTTAAAATTTATTTTCTTGGGGTGTATCGATAACATTTGTTGTTGTTGTTGTAGTTCATTTACTTCGCACTAGAGGAGCTCAATGGGCTATTGGCGACGGTCTGGGAAGCATCCTTGAGGATGATCCGAAGATGTGCCATCACAATTTTGATTCTCTGCAGAGGGGATGGCACCCCCTCTTTGGTAGCCTGACGACCTGCACGCGAAGTTGAGCACTTTACGGTAGAACAATTTAACGAGGACCCATACCGCACACCCTCGGTCTCTACGCAGACTGATCCAAGAGGTCAACCACCCGCACACTGTCCGCAGCCAGTGATGCTTGACTTCGGTGATCTGCTGGGAACCGCGTCTTAACGATCAGTCCACTGCGGGACCGATGGCATTTGTATATTTTATGTAGTGTTAGAAAAATAAATAAATATTGAGTTTTTAAGTTCATCATTAATTTATAAAATTTGTTCCTTAAAAACTGTTTTTTCACGTTACGTGTATAGCGAATCTGCCGCGTAATGAATCGCTGTTTTTTCTCTCTCCTCATTTTAGCTTGACCCATCTCTTAGCTTTAAATTTTCTAAGTCTACAGGGCAATAACTCATACAATTTCAAATCTCAATTTTCTAAACTAATCATTTCGCGTAAAATAATTTTTTGTTCATATTGTCTTACCGTTCAACATCATTCAGATTCATATAGTGATTTATATGCTGCACTATAATGAAATTACACCACTCATGTAAAATCAGCTCAGATAGCCAGTTTTAACAATTAACTATTATAGATAACATTTGAAATGTAATATCAATTTAACAAGAACTCTGGTATTCAATTCTGGTAATACATCTTAATTTGTCTCTAGAAAATGTTCCTGGTTGCCAAAGGAGAAGTAATCCAAGTGTTTATTTCAGCTTCAAGGCAACATAACATTTGACTGAGTACCCCTTCATGGATTTCTTTACAGCGTGTCTCTTCTTAATCTGAATAGAGAAGCTGAGTAATATGCTTACACAACCCATCAATGCCCAAGTTGAACAACATTACTGTAATAATTTAAAAATAAATGTCATGAATTTTACAGGAGAGATTTTGACATAAAACAATTTCTTCGCATTGATTTTTGATGCGTACTAAACAAATATCTGGAATGCACGAGTCATACTATCATTGATAAAGTTAAAAAGCAAAAAACACTTCAAAAGTAATAATTCAAAAAAGTAATCATTCCATCAATTGTATGACATATTTTAAAAACCTTCCCTAAGGACAATAATGGACTAATCTTTCAGTGGACACGTGAATGTAAGGGAAAAATATAGGGCGATTAAGTTATATATTTTTGTTTATTATAGTAGCAACCATTTGAAAGACCATACTTCAAATGTTGTTGAGTATAAATTACGTATACCGAAATAAGATGTCAATCTTTTCTGTGTTATTTTCTTGAAACCAAGCACCTAGGTTAAAAAAATGGATTTTCACCGATACTTACAAATCATATTAGACAAAATATGTCTTGAATGGTAAAAAATTTATTTTTTACTTTGTTTTGCTCTTACTTTGTCTGGTGAAGTGTACTACGCATAAAAAAAGTCCATGAAGACTACAAGACAGTTGTGAGCAACATAAAAGTATCTAACTAAACGCATAATAACTGAAAAATGAGGAATTATATTTTAAAAAATTATAATTTCAGCGCTTACATTGCATTTATCTAAAATAACAAAATTTTTGAGCTTCCATTTGAAACTTTGAATCACATCAAAATGCCAAATGATCGAAATTCATTTTTTTTCGAAAAAATTTCATATCTAAAACTATTTTGATGGAATCTAATATTTAATTTTAATTTACAAATGTAAAACTCAGTAATTCTAATAAACTAAAGATGAAAACATAATTATCCCCATTAAAGATGGAATATAAATGTACATATATATACGTATATATATTCGCACTCAAGTGTAAAATATTCAAGACTATCAATGCATTTTATTGGAATATATTGAAAAACAAGTAATAAATATCTTGAAAGAAACTATTTTCATTTTTTCTAAAGAGCACGAACACTATTATTCAACCATCTTTTCCATTACCTAAAGCGATTTGATATCCCCACAAAGTCCTTTGACAAAATGCAGTTCAAAGGTGACCATCGAATGGCTGTAAAATAGCATAGGGGCCAAAAGTTAGGATAGTATACTCCCCACCGCGAAAACATCGTGAACTCCCCTTGCTTTTTGAGAGGGGGTCCCAATAACTCCTCAAGAAAAATTAAAGAAAAAAAAAATTCTAAATAGTCTACCGTTCCATCTACGTATCTTACACACCCCGGATCCTAAATGAGGCGAACGTCTGATTGCGGATGAAATTTCCCACGGAAGCCTTACATCTTATTTTACCATATAATGAAAGATTGAAAAAAAAAACGAATAAAAAAGAACCTTTTAAGTAAATATGGTTGCACGCATTAATATAAGAGGTGACTGATAAAATCCTTATAAAACTGGCATAGGGATTGAAAGGGTAAGGATGATATTACTTTTTATTAAATACTTATCTTATTTTACTACATGATGGACGGCTGTACCTTTCTATAGACCCGAGAGATGTTTTTTTTTTGATGTATGAAACATGCATGACCACATCGGTACAAAAATCAGCTGTCACGATGTTATAAAGAGATGGAGATGATATGGATTTTTTTTTTACATTTTTACCAAAATTTACATTTTAATGGATTTTTGATTTAAAAAAAACTGAATATGAAAGAACAATTTAAAGTATCTGCAATGGTTCGGGAAGAGAGTAGAAATGCCTTTTTGGGGCCTGATGAAGTAAGGGATGAAAATTTTATGAATTTTTGGAAGGTCACATTAGTCATTTTCTGTTTCTTAAAAAGTATAACTTTAACTTTAAGTAAACTTTACAATTGAATTCTTGGGTATCTTATCATCTGAAGTCTCGAGTATAAATATTTTTCATACATATTTTCCGACTTTATAAAGATAACTTTTTTTAAATTATTGTATTTACAATATTGTATTTAATTATTAAATACAATAGTATTTAATTGTTAAAATCAATAGTATTTAATTATTAAATACAATTTAGTTTCATCAACAATATTTACGTTTTACAACCAGCATTTACATTGGTTACATAATTACTCTTTTATATCCAATCACTTTAAAACGTCGTCGATGAAAGCTTTAAACTCTATAACGAAGTTTAATGCTTTATCTAACCATTACTGTAAGTTAAGACAAATGAACGTCTTAAAATAAAAACGAAACATACCACGACAATTTAGTTTCATCAACAATATTTATGTTTTACAAGCAACATTTACATTGGTTACATAATTACTCTTTATATCCAATCACTTCCCATACGTCGTCGATGAAATCTAAAACTCCTAAACGAAGTTTAATCCTTTTAAAAAAGGAATGTAAACACATTTAGGAGTCTAAATCTTACACCATCGTTTAACTTCCTATCTTAGAATCGGTAATAATGTAAGCGGCTTAAAGCACAAAAAAAATTGTGCAAAGACTATGTACAAACATAAGCTTTTTTTCTTCTGTTTTAAAGTTGATGGGAAATCTGACGGATTTCAACAGACACAACTGCACTGGTTTAAAATTACCTTTTGTACTTTTTATTAGGAAGGTTTCAAATTTCTAGTTCTTTCTGTTATGTTTAGGAATAAAAAGTGTTCCTGCGGAAGATAAGTGATTAATGAGCTTAGCAGCTGAAGAAATAATCTTCATAAAATCTGCGAATGAAAAATAATCTTTTAAAGTATTGTTGGAGAAGATTTTGAAAGAGATTGCGATTTTTCCCAAATGACGGAAACAATTTTAAACGTGCAGATATATTTCTTTAGAAAAACCGATTCTTTTATGCCACTTACATTTTTGTTAAATAAATTGTATAAAATCTGATATTTCGCTCTATTTTTTTCTAAAAAAATACAGGTTAGAAATATTTTTGATTTAAAATTAAAAAATGCTATAAATCAAAAGCTAAAAGCTCATTAATTGTACTTACTATATGTACATACTTATATAGTATGCATGTATAGTATGTACTTATATATAATATATATAAGTACATACTATATGTACTTATATATATTATAAGTACATATAGTATGTATGTATAGTATAATTACATATATAGTATAAGTACATATAGTGTATAAAGTATACTACATATAGTATAAATACATATAGTATATAGTATATTTCTTTATAGAATTTACAGACATTACCTAATTCATCAAAGATCTTATTTAAACAGGAGTACAGCTACACTTATTAAAAAAATTGCTTTTATCCTCTTTTTCATGTTACAAGGCTTCCTATCTTATTTTGAATCTAGTACACCTTCTGCTTTTCAGTTGCCAAACCGAGTGAGCCACAAATCAGACAAGATAGGATTTATAAAATTTTAAAACTCTGTATCTCAAAACAAATAAAGGTTAGACCACGATTGAAATAAATCCTTCAACTATACATTTCTTAAAAAATATTATCAAATTAATTGAGCATTTGTTTCTGGAATATTCATTTAAGTTATTTGTAAATTTCACTTCAGATAATATACAATTTAGTAAGTATTTGAAGATATAAATCTGTTACATGTATTTTTATTTTGAACTATAATTTTTCATTATTTGTATAGTGTAAATTACTTTTATTGTGTAAATAAGACTATAGCATATAAATTAATTTATTTTTTAAAAACTAAATGGTAATAGTTTAAAAAAATAAAAATATACTAAATAAAAATTGTATATATGAAATAAAAAAATAAAGCATAAAAATAAATATTTCGAATAGAATTTTAAATTTAAAAAAAATGCTTTTTAACCTAAACAAATTTATCTAAAACAATGCAAATTTAATCAGATATTTTGCATAAAATATATGATGAAAGCGCGGAATACGTTAATAAAAATACATAATGTGAGTTATTTATTGAAAATAACGGTATTTAATAATAACGTATAGTGTCATTTTCAAAGTAAACTAAATGCACCATACATAACATTGTATGCATGATCTATTAGCACTACTATGTATATTCAATATACAATCATCCACGTTTGTCACATATGATGAATAGGGCAGTAAAAAGGTTTATGTGGGAGACAAGCGTGGATAAGCAAGACATATGATTCGTTTTATCGAAGAATACAATTTCTCGATAAGTTATCCTTTATACATAAATTATCTATCATGCGTTAAAAGTACCCGATTCAAGGTACTTTACGTTTATTAAATCACAACTTGGTCAAGGAGGAACAGAATAGTAATTCAAGAAAGAAGCACAGTGTTAAGTCGGGGAGGTACGACTATTGATACGCAATATCTCTTCAAAAAATGTATTTGAAAAGAATACTTTTTTTTTCATTTCGGGTGGAATCTTTTTATTAATGTTTCTCAAGAATTTATCTCTTCTACAGGGCTATAGTGAATTTTTTTTTACTGGAAAGCAACTCATCGCATCGTGGGGTGGGAGAGTTAATTCTAAAATTATCAAAAATAATTTTTAATCAAGAATTATGGAATCATCTGAGGTTATCAAAAGATTTTTTTTTCATTTCATCGTAACCTCTTACATTTTTTTCTGTTTACCAGAAACAATTCTAAAGGTTTTTAATAACATATTTATTTTTACTTTTTCTTTCTTGAAAATAAATCTGCAGTATATAGAAACTTACTGGTTAATAAATTATTAATGAAACTTATATACCGAAGTGTTTTAAATAGTTAAAAAATTTCCGCACTGAATTATTGTTTTTATCTCTATACATTACTTCTCCTATAACATATTATAGAAATTTAGTATTATATAGATAGTTAATTTTGAAAATAACTGATTGTTTTAATCTAACTCAATTGTCTAATTGTCTTCAAGTGCATTAGTATGTGCCTTCAATTTGTTAGCATTACTAGCAGATTATACTAAAGAACTATTTTTAATAAAAAAGTTAAGATTATAACGTGAAAATAAGTCGATTAGTCAATTTCTTGTGGGACGGAATTACGTTCCGCCCTAAAAACGAAAGAAAAGGTACTTCCGGCCTTACTAGACTTCAGCTCCTGTACAGAAGGTAGCTACCTATTTAAAAAATCCCTTCATTTAAATAATAATAATATAATTACATTTCAGATTTACTATCGTTATAACAATTTTTTTTGAAAGTGAAGGAATTGTGACTAGAACGAGGCGTTTTTTTTTCTATTTAATATTAATTTTATTTCAGCTCACAACCATCAGTTATAACATACATAATATTTCGCACATTTTTATAAAGCCTAAGCATTCAGTGCTTTCCATGTCAGATGTGCAGTCATTTAAAGAAAAACAAGCTGTTTAAAATTAAAAATCAATTTAAATTTTAATATTTACAGACAACTGACACTGAACACTTTTTTGAAAAATATTCTTAATCATTTAATAGTTTTGGTATATTAACTTAAAATGGTATCATATTAAATTTTGAAGAATATTAGAAAAAAAAATTATATTTAGTATCAGTAAAGAACAGAATTATGGCAATAAAAAATCCTGTTAATAGTTCCAGTAAAAGGGATAAAATATTAACAAGAAAAATAAATTTTGTTAAAAAAAATTCTTGGTTTTAAATACAAGACTTTCAAAAATAATTCTTATCTATTTTGTTGCTTTAAATATTATTCAAAATAAACTTTTTGTCCTCTGGATTTGCTTTCAGGAAAAGGAAAAATTCCCCCTAAATTTCAAAGTATACTCCATTCTAACTCGTTGATATAAAAACAAACTTTTTTTTAAAAAAAAATATTGACATTTATATCCCGCTGAGTCCAAGCAAGATTTATTATTCTGAGACAACATAACGATATTTCGAATCACTCCTGCAAGAAAAAAAAATTGGCGACTCTACGTCCAGAGGAAACCACAATTGGCGAAGACATAAATGTGAAACTATTACGAACACTTGAGGCCTCGTGGTTCAATTTCACGCTTATTGGCAAGGTCCTACCTCAGTCATCACATATCAATAAGGCAAATTCAGAAGATTATATAATATCTACTGCCGCTAAGTTTTCGGAACTTTTGTCACGCCTTCAAATAACAAGTATTATCTTAGAATTACAAAAAGATTTTTGATTTTAATCATCCCTTGAGATTAAGGCTGTTAGTATAACGCATATGTTACCTCCATAATGGCGGATAACAAATTCGAAACAAACTTACAACAAAAATTACTAAAAGGGACTAAGTGTTAGGTCAGATATATAGCAATTTAAGTTGCATTAAAGTGTAAATGGGCCTTTCGTGGGCTAGAAGAATTAACTGCTATCAGCATGGATAGCAATAAAAAGTTATTTACCGCCAGCATAACAAAAGGCCCAACCCTTATAAAGATGTTTCGATAAGGACATGGTTTCTCTTGTAATCTTAGATAATTATTAACTCATTCCAGTTTTATAGCTTCTGAAAACCGATTTTTGACACCGACTTCCTTCCTTTTTGTTAAAGAATGATATAATCGGAATTGTACTTACTACAATATTTGCTAAATGCAAATGTAGTTACTAATTAGCCAAATTATTACATTTCTTCTTGAAACTACAAAAATAATTGAGTTGGGCTTCTACAATATAGTAAGACTATAGCACAGTCAGACTTACATTAATTGAATGCCAGTCGAGCATGTAAAATAATTAAACGAATTCATTTCTTTTTGAAGTTTAAGAAAAACATTTTTAGTTAAATTTATGAAATGCTTATTACACTCGGACGTACGACACTGTAAAAAAATTCGGATGAAATCACGGTAAAAAGGATTGGCACTTGGGTGCATCACCCGTACAGTTCATTTTACTGTAAAATCCATTTTTACAGTAAAGTATTATAACGTAACTTTTACAGTATTTATTTAATTAAAGTGATTTAGCGATTTTATGGTAATTATTACAGTAAAATTTACGGTATATCACATTTTGTTTTGTTCCGTAACATGTTCCGGTACAGGGGAATTTTATAGTAAAAAGTACCACCACCCTGAGTGCCGGTACTTTTTACCGTAATTTAATCTGAAATTTTTCACAGTGTGCAACATTTGCTGAACGCAAGCGTGAAAAAAGAATTAAAAGAATTAATTTTTTTTTGAACTGTGTTAGACATATATAATACTTTATAAAATATGGTTGGTACAATAGCCATAGCAATAGCCTGATCGTAATGTAGTAAGTATATCACTTATTATAATACGGTAGAATATACTAGAAACATAGGTGAGTGCAAGTATATTAAAAATTAAAACAAATTTATTTCTTCTTGAAGAAATAAAAAATTTTATTTCTCGATATGGACTTGAAAATAAGAAAAAGTCATCATTATTAACAAAACGAATGATACCTGTTACCCTTATTAACAATTAAAGGAAACAAAAAAAAATAAAATTCATATAAAATCATTTCTTTTGGATATAATTCATTTATGTCAGAAAAATTCTACAAGTTGTTAAAACATTTCTAGAAACGTCTCAGAAACAGGGCGCGAAGTTTTCATACATTAATATGCATCAATTTACAAATCTAAATCTGCTCGTCCATATTTGAATTCAGCGATTGCTTATAGATTAATATAACACCCTCCTCTTACACAGGCAACACAATTCACGCAAAAAATCCATAATAATACATCAACTTAGGAGTTATATGAAATTAAAATATATTCTAATGTACTTTATACTACAAAAATATTTAGTCCTAAAATCTATTCAATACCATGAAAGTATGTTTGATTTACAGAATTTGACATTTTAACAATACATTTTTATTTATAGTATCAGATAAATCGTGAGAATAACAACAGAAGAAATATATAGTTGTCTAGTTGTCAGGAAAAGAAGAATAACACGAAACGACCAATGCTATTTTTTGTGATAAGTTGACGCATGTACTTCAACTCACATACGATTTCAACTCATATATTACATCTGAGATGTGCGTTGTTATATACCAATTTAATTACAGACGAATAGCTTCGTTAGTAAGTTTAAAAACAACAACTTCATCTGAAACTTGAACAACAAAAAGTGACAAAAGGGCTTTTGTTATTAAGTGAAAAAAATCAATCCTTCTACATCTAAAAAGTAAGGATTATTAAAAATTATAAATGATCTAAGAGTGGTAATAAATTTCTCCTCGTTTTTCCTACTTGCTTGTAGTTAAATGAATAGTGTATGGACATCGGGGGGTTTATTTCTGGAAAAATATCATAAATTACTTTATTGCCATTCGTTTTAAATACTGTGTACCGAGCAGCTAGTCGTAATAAATAATAGTTTTGGCTCATGAATCATTGTATGATATTATTTTGATTTGCCAAACGATTGCAATCATTTAAAAAAAGCACACGATGAATCTGACCATTTTCTCCGCCTACTATTTTTAAATAGTGAGTGGAGAAAATGGTCAGATTCATCATGTGCTCTTTTTTCACAAAGAAGTTAATAAAAAAAAAGTATTTTTTTAACGTTAGCAAAAATATTTTTAGGTAAATCGAAATTCTTACATCAGTTTTCAATTTTTTTAATACTAAACATTCAATAATCTTCAGCGTGTTATTTGTGAAACTTATGAAAATTTAATCGTTAAGAAACTTAAGTGAAGAACGCGATATAATCTACTGGAGTAACTAAAGCATATGTGCATACGTTTTAGTTACTCCAGTATAACAAAATTGTTAGTTACTGGACATTTTCATAGTTTTGTAGATAAGGAAAAATTGATGACTTTCATAAAGATATTTAAAATTGCTCGTCGATATCGGAACTTTTAATATTGAGATTTATTGTCGATTTTTTCCAGTATTTATCGTGTGTTTATATTTATTGTATTCACAATTATAGGGAGATAATATCACATTTCAATAAAAATATCGATATTTTTCGATAAGTTCTACTGATTGACAGTCTTTATCGTAATAAATTTTAATATCTTTTCTGTGGTCTGCGTAGATTATTAATCAGCATTTTAGAAAATTATGATAAAGGTTATGGTTAGAGTTTATGCTAGAGGTTACAAAGGCTCATAATAGTTTTAAGCATTTTACTAACATAAATTAAGTTAATTTGTATTGGATAATAATATTAATACCAACGCATTCATATAAATTTTCTGAACCAATTTCTGATTCACAGAAATGTTTTGCTTCAATGAAGGTGACAGGTTCTTTTCATTGGGATCACGGAATTTTATTCTATTTTTCCAATTTTTATTTAATACTTCATAATTATAACGTTTATCATGTTTCCGATCAATTTAGTAACATTTATTTTATATTCAAAAGTAAACAACTGAATCGCATTGACTCCGATTCAGTTTCAGAGGGCAGCGTAGCTATCACTACCAACTATTACACTATTGAATTCCAATTCACTAGTATATAAAACATGATAACTTTCTATCTTGCAGTACCTTTTGATAGATGACTGTTGACATTGTCGGTTGCCAAGCATCATAAGAGTTTTCCGAAATATTAAGAAACGCTTCAAAATAATAAATAAATAAAAAAATTCTAAATATTCCTGCAAGAAATTATTCAAAATATTCCTGAAGTAGTGCAAAATGTTTCTGAATATTACCGAAAGAGGTTTCCGAAATATTCCAAAACGTTTTTTTAAAACTATTTCCAATGTAGCTGCCCTATATATTTAGAAACGCTTCTTGAGTTTTTTTTACAGTGTAGTATTGAAAGTAATAAATACATTCGCATGTACAGAACATTAAATTGATAAATCGGACGATTTTATGGATCATTTTGTTTAAGTGGTATTCTGTTAAGTTTTGATTATGGTTAAACATAAAAGTGCAAAAATTTGCGGTATTTGATTTTCGCATTTATTGTAGCTGCTTATTATTGTACGTTTTTTGTACGTTTTGTAAGGAAAAAAATAAAATCAGAAGTCGAAAAGATTCAAGATTACACATTGCATAGCACGTAAAATTTTATTAAATTGAAGTAAAATTGTATGAACATATACAAGAATGCGTTAATATTTCCAATGTTTGTAAAGCTCATTAATATACTAAAAAAATTAACCCTTTTAAAATTGACTTATTCAATTATAAGTGAAAAATTATACCTGTAAAACTACTCAACACTTTTCATGGTTAATACTTTTATAACTACTTTAACTTGGAGGTAGATTTTACAGACAAATAAACATAAAATACATTACAAAAAATATAAAAAATATGAGCTTATATGTGTAAAAAGAACCACATGTATGATTTAAATAAATCGAAAGAAAATTTAGAATTAGAAAGAATAATTCAAGTTTTGTAAAAGCAGATTTCTAGAACAAAAATAAAAAAATGTAATATATGTTCTTACTTATATCCACGTATGAGGGCTAACTGATTTATGCAACACAATGTTGTTATCATAATTTGCTAAATATTAAGTTAAAAAATTATACATGAATTACATTACTCTGTATTATAGTTACGCACTCTTTTACAATTATAATTTTAACAAGAGCATTTTATGGGCTAAAAGTCACTAACGTTTCAGAAGATACGAGTGATTTCGGTTAATGTCTTATTTAATTACGAATAAACGCCTTTCTCCTCTTCCTAAAACCTATCTCTTAATTGTGCCAGAGCGAAATTAATCATATAACTACTATAGCACTTAAAAAAATGTGATGAATAAATTCACGGGAAGTGATATAGGATCCTTTGTTGATGCTTTTAGTGAGGTAAAACTTGCTTAAAAAGCGATGTGTGACACCTACAGCTTTTTTCCTTAAAATATTCATTAATTAAAAATAGATAAAAATAAGTAAAGCGTACTATGTAAAAAATCTCTTAAAGAGTCATCTGATAGTCAAATTTTTCTCCTTGTTAAATGTTCGTATATCTTTCACATTATACAGATATTACCTTTAGTCACACAAATTATTTCGGTTATATTTTTTTAGTTTCTTTCTTCATTAGTTCATTAAAATACAACCACTTTACCGCAAAAAATAACAGTTTTATAAATATGGAACAGTAATTCTTGAAAAAAAGCTCATCATCTGGAATAGTATTATAACTTGCGCTATTTCAGAGCAAGTATGTTTGTATATTTAATGGAAAAAATTTTCACAATTGAAACAGATGTTATAAAATATTGTTTTAAAATATATTAGGGGGGCCGGAATATAATGTAGTCTAGGCGCATTAAATATTCCTTAATCTTAAAAACCAATTTAATTTTTTCGATTCATGCATTAAAAAAATTGTTGCTAACGAGGGTGAATACATTATTGATTAAAAATAAAATCTTGCTAACCAATATCAAATGCACCGAAATGACATTACTTTCTGATCCCCCTATATTTATGCTTAAAAAAATATTTTGCAATTTTCAAAAATAAAAATAGTTACAGAACTTTGAGGTTTTAATATTTTGTTTAATTATTTCTAATTTAATAAATGTCCATAAAATATTTATTACAAAAATGATCTTCACGTTATACTTTTAAATGTTTAATCCGTAATTTTCATTTCGATACCCAAAATGATTATGCATTCTCGTTCGTGCTTTATTACTTTCCCTCGCTAGGCAGCAAAACGATATCATTCATAAACTCTTTATTATAATAACATCGTTATGAAATAATCAAAACCCTACTTTCAGGATCGCTCTTCTTTCTTTTTTTTATATAAAAATCATTAGTTTTGTAAATACTAAAGCCAGCATAGTTTATTAAATGTAATTTCTTTTTAATATGTCTACAATTCTGGTAAAATTACTTTCATAATAATGACATTTCTAGTAAAAAGCGAAGCAAAACTTAATTTGGTTAATAAAACATTCATTTAGTAATTTTCGGTCCGTATGATGACTATTTACCAGAATTTCTGGTTTTCAAAATTATAGTACTACTTATTACTACTCATTGAGCAAAAAAAAAAAAAAAAAAAAATTAAAAGTAACTTTAACCGAATAGATGTTTTTCGAGTTATGTTCTAAGGTATGATAAAATTACCAAATTTTACCACATTTTCCAAATTTTATCACATATTATAAAACTATATTTTATTGTTACTTCTACAAAAATCATTTTCAAAGTGCTTCGTTAAAAATTACCAACCTTTAACGTTCCTATAGAGTCAGATTAATGGTGAATTTTATCAAATCCTGATAGTTTTGACCATACTATTTTTCTCATTGTAAGATTTATATTTACTAATCGTTTTATGCATTCACTTAATTAGTCTAAAATATTCAAATTCAAAATTTAAATTAATTCGTTAAAAATTTAAAGTAGAACAAATTATTGCAAATATAATTCTTTAATGATATCAAAAACGTAACTCCCGCATCTCTAACTGATATAAAACGGTATTATTTGTTTAAATCTTCTCAATAAATTTATAAACATAATACATAACGTCAGATTTTATCATGCATTTTTAGGAATCTTCTATTCTTCCTACAATACATATTCAAAAATGGAATCGCTTGCAAAGAATAAATATTTAAAATACACTTAACCTCGAAGAAAACTGTACCAAGAACGCATAAAAAATATTCAAATCAAAGAAAAATATTCTTCTTGTGATACAAAGAAATATCAGTTCCCTTTGACAACAAATCGATTACTAAAGTTTACTTAAGGCCATCTTAGTAAATACATTATGAAAGCGAATCTAAATCTGAGTTGGGCGCTTCACAACAAGTTGCCTCTGACCTAAGATATTGAAATAACTCTTAAAGCTTTCTTCCTTGTTTATTTAACCCTGAACGTGACTGATGCGGACGCCTCCGTTGAAAGGACCTGAATAACAACATAAAAAAAGAATCAGAATTTAAAAAATATTTTCCGACAAAGTGTTTCAATTAATCTCAACATCCCAAATCCTACTTCAAGGTATAACTTAAATCTTTCCAGATCTATTTGGAGCTCTAGAAAAACAAAAGTACAATGCGCAGAATTAAAAACAGAACATCTGATTAAAGTTTATATTAATGAATCGGATTTTCATTATCTATCAAAATTTTAATGGTTTGAAATGCAGACATTAATTATACTAATTAATTACTGTAAACGCTTATTTTAAAAGTTACGAACTCAGACAAAAATATATATTTTTCCTGATTTTTTTCAGACAGATTCCGATCATCAAAATCGATAGGGCCGCAATTTGGAAAATAGATTTGATCTAGCATTATCGAAAAAAGAAAATACTGTCTGTTCACCGTAAGAAGGTAATTAAGCGCCAAACCATGGTACGAGTTCATATGTTAAAGTAGAGGTGATTTAAAAACTGAAACCAAAATGAGTGTTTGTAGGCGGGGGAAAAGTACAGTGACATCCCCTTGCGTAATGAACTCGCTGATGGTCAATCGTCCTCTTACGGTAAATGGACCGTTATCTTATTTTCAGATTATTTGAATATAGAATATGAACAAGATTTACCTCAAAAAATTACGATGATATATGATCACCTAAACAATATTGATATTTAACAGTGGATTATTCATTTTAAATATATGTTGATAAATTTATATTTCAGCAAAAGTATGTTTTAATTATTAAAAAGTAAATGGATGAAACAATCTGTTAAACTGAAAGAAAAAATGTTAAAAACTCAATAATGTAGTATAGATTATATATTAATTTTCTTCTGTTTAAACATTTTTCTGAATAAAGTTACTTTTAATATTGATAATTCAGTCTCGCTACCTTCAACGAGAATGCATTATGTCTGTCCTATCTTTTACCGTTCCAGGACAAAAAGTTGAGGTATATAAGAATTAACTGGTATACAAACTTAAAATATCGATTAAATAATGGAATCAAAAATTATTGAAATTTAATCGCATTGCATACCACTTTCTCGTTAGGAATTTTTTATAAAATTTTTTATAGCTGCTGAAAAACATAACTATGATATTTAATTTCAGAAAAATCGGTTCAACTTTGAACTATAATGTAGTGCAAATTTTACGCACATTCATTAGGCTGTACATTAAACCACATTTCTGTTCAAACTGAACAGTATCGTGTAATCAAGTTTAAGAAGCACATAATATGGCGCAACTGAGAACCCTATTTAAGTGGCAGCAAATTTGTATTATTTAATGGTTCAACAAGATCTGAACTTCTGCCAGAGTACGATAAAAAGTTTAAACTGCAATAAACTAAAACCAAATCTTAATATCTTAGGGAATTATTGTCTTTTCTAACCATTTTTCTATTAGACTTATCGTATTAGACAGTTAAAATAAGGTGGGAAGTACGCGTTTCCTTAAAAGAAATATGACTTAATTCCCTCCCAAACTTATCTTTGTATTTTATATTCATTGTATTCTGTTTCTAGACTGGATAGTTTTTAGTTATTTTCATTCAAGAATAAATTTAGATAGATTTCACGTCCTTGAAATAAATTCATGCAACCTTGAAAACTCTTGACGTCATTCTTTCGAATGCAAAAGCACTAAAATAATGTTTTTATTTCTTACCTTTAAAAAATATTTAATTAACACTGATAAAATACTACGTACATTCTTTGTATAATTGCTTTTCGAGATATATTTGAATCTTTTGAGGAAGCATATTGAATATTAAATGGGGCACCCAGACAATTTAAAACAATAATAATAATAATTAAAAAAAATACAACTCGGTGATATAAATTTCAAAAACCTAAAAATGGGAATTATAAACAGAATTTTCGAATGTACTAAAATGGATTCAATGTAAAATGCGTGTAGTTTCTGACATATATATATACATATATATTACATTCTCAACTTAAAAATATGTATATTTGTTGAAAGTGTTTATTGATATGTTAATGAGACAAGCTTATTTTATTAGCGAGGAAGAAATTTTTCCGTTATAAAATCGACGAATATAAATATAAGCTATTAACAAATCCATTAAACAGCTTTCAATCAATTCCCCAGTTATCAGAAATTTCATTTTTTTATACAGGTTCTAAACTCTTAGAAACATGAATTAAACTATTTTATGCATTAATACTCGTTCAAAAGCATTCCATGTAACATCGTTACAAAATATCTAATGATATAATGCTTACAATTTTTTTTAAAATATTAATTAATATGTATCAATGGTGAGATTGCGCTTCAGTAATCTGATTGATTTTCTCTCATAAAGTATAAATCAGTACTTATAAGACATTTTAAATTATACTTATCTGACAAAGTAAATATAAATTATTGTGCAAGTATTAAGTTTGTATGACTAATATTTAATATTGGAGAGTGTGTTAAAAATGAGAAAAATTTGAATTATCATGGCTATTATTCTCTCTTAGATCAACATTAAATTTAAAATTTTAAAAATTATTATTTAAAAAAAATACAATTAGAAATATTTGCTACACATTAGTATAAATTTTCTAGCAATTCAAAACCAGAAAGAATAATTCTTTACGAACGATTTCATTTTATAAAGAATAAAGGACTCGCAAATAAATTCATGCTCAATTTCTCGATTTCCTTTTATGAAAAATAATCACATTTATGAATCACAAGTAAATTGGCGTATAATTTTTCAATTTCCTATATGAAGAAAAAGAGACTAGCAAGTAAATTTATGCTAAATTTCTTGATTTCCTTTATGACGAATAAGAAAATCCCAAGTAAATTGACGTTTAATTTCTAGATTTTCTATATTGAAGAAAAAGAGACTCGCAAGTAAATTCACGTTTGATTTCTCGATTATTTTTATGACGAATAAGGGACTCGCAAGTAAAGTCGTGCTTAATTTCTCGAATTTAAGAATTTGAAGAATTAGAGACACGTATTTCAATTCATGTTTAATTTCTAATTTTAGAGATGTAAAAGAAAATATCTGCAGTAGGTCATAGTCAAAACATTTTAGGAATCAAAATATAAATAAATAATTATTTTATGATTTATAATTCCTCACAAAAAAATAAATATAAATCTGCCAAATATTAGAAAAATGATAAACGCACGTCTCTCACTTATTCCTTTTTCTTTTCTTTTTTCAAGCAATTTAATTTTTTCCAGTTTCCTTTCTAAGAAAATATACTAAAATAGCTCCTTAAAGCTTCTTGGAAAAAATCATGTTGAATTCTTGCAAAATTGAGGATGTTATATAAAAGAGAACTTCACCATTGATGACTTTAACGCCAGACAGGCGTTAACTGCATCAGTGGCGGCAGTTTTAGAATCTCATCTGTTTTAACAAAAACGTCACTCAGTTATATTTGTGTCATATATTTGTCTCTTGGTACGAAGCAAGACTTTGTAAAAAACATCTGAAAGAGTGAGAGTAACTCAACTGTGTTGCACCATTTAATTGAAATGCACTTACTTGAGATAAACTGCTATTAAGTTTAACTGAATGGAACTTCTTTTTAACTTTTAATTTATTAATTAGAACGTTGTGATTTTTTTTAAAATTAATTATCCTCAAGTTTTAATACTAAGTCTAAGAAGATTCGCAGAATTGTTTTTATTCGATTTTTTGTTTATGATATGTGCTAAAATTAAGGTAATCATGTCATAAAGCAAACTTGAAATGTAACCCGAAAAAATAACACGAGCAATTTTATCATTGCAAAAATACTCGTATAAATAAATAATTATAGCTTAGTAAAATTTGTGTGATCTGCATGTTATAGTAAATCATTTCTCGGTACTAAGCATATATTATTACGGGAAATTTTTTTAAGTATCTCTAAAATTAGTGAGAAGAAAATAAATGCTTTTTAGGGAGGGAAGGGGGTAATATGGTAGTATAATAGTAGGGCCTCAATTACCACTAGTCCTAGTCCCTTTTGCACCTTAATTTAGCCGTGCTTATTAGATTTTTTTTTCAAAAATTATCAGCTGATGAATTAGTAATTTTAGAAATGTTCTGGGTTTGAAAATGTTCTAATTTGATATTTTTCAATAAATATCATTAGAGCAGTGATAATTCAGCGGATCGAGCTCTCGCCTCCCAATAAGATGCTCCAGCTTTAAATCCCAGCGATAGTTGGTAGACAAGAATTCTGCAACCGTCTCGCACCGACGACAGCGCTGACGTCAAACATCCGCACTGATTGACGGATCATGGGTTAGAGCAGAGGTCGCCAAAGTGGTCTATATAGACCCTTAGCGGCCTATTTAACATAAGCGGGGGCCGATCTAAGCCAGGGGGTCGAATGGGGGTCAATACGAACCGGAAGGGTCGATTGGTCGAAGGATTATCAGTATTTTTCAGATATATGACAATTAGAAATAAAAGAAGAAGACTTGGAAATATATGCAGGTAATTTTCAAAAATTGAGCGACGATTTTAAACTGCGTTTTGTTGATTTGGAAAACATTGACATCCCTGATTGGATTATTGTGCCATTTTCTGCTCAAATTGAAAACGTGGACATCAATCTGCAAGATGAGCTTGCTGAATTATTATGGGGATTTGAAGCAAAGACGCTTTTTAAAAATTTAACAATAGGCAAATTTTGGACAAATATAAATATAATGCAAACATATGTAAGACTTTACGAAATAGCTCAGCCATTTATGATAGCATTTCCAAGTTCCTATATGGTTGAAGCCGGTTTCAGTCACGTAAATTCAATCTTAACTAAGAACAGAAATAAATTAAATGTGGAGTTTCGAGGGGATTTAAGATTAAAATTGACCAATTTTGAACCCAATATAACGAACCTTGCAGAAAAAAAAAACACCAGGCACACCCATGTCGTTGATTAAGAAGCAATAAATCCGTAGTTACTTTACTTATTATTTCTACTTACTTATAATTACTTATTATTTCATAAATATGAAGGTATTTATATTTCAACATTAATATATTTTTCATAAAACTATTGTTACACTGTGTACTATTACTTTAATAAATGTTCAAAATCATAAAATAAATGTACAAACACAGTATCTAATAGAGTCTTATTTCAATAAACAGAAAATTTCTTTTATGGGGGTCGATGGAGATTTCGAAAAAATTATGTAGGGGTCGATGATCAAAAAAGTTTGGCAACCCCTGGGTTAGAGTCTCCTTGCCGTCAGGTAAACCGTGGGAGGTTTTCGTGGATTTACTCTCCATATAACACAAATGCGGATTAGTTTCATCAAAAAGACCTCCACGAAGGTAAGTTTCTTCCAATGATCCAGGAATTCCGCTGTCTTCTGGACTGGGTTAAAAATTACTAGGCTACAGAATAGAACATTGGTTGTCGTAAACTCAAAATTGGGCCGGATATTCAACGACGGTTGTAAAATAAAACAAAATTTTAAATTTAATATAATTTCAATGCAAAACAATGTTCAATTTATTTACTATTAGAAAATAATTCACATCGGAAAAAAGCGTTGAACATTATATTTATGTCGTAAGTTCATTATTGCGGTTGTAAAAATTTTATGCTGATTACAACAGATGATAGCTTATCATTAACTAGAAATCATATAAAGTAAACACTTTAATGATGCATTACGTAGATATAAAATAATGCAATATTTATTTATTTTCATTAAATCTAACAAACAATTCTAATCCTGTTTATAAAAAGGGCGTAATCTTATCAATGTGAAGGAGTGAGATATGATGGGTTTATGCATATTTAAGGCGGGTGTTGATGGATTTTTTTTAAATGTAAACTTTAACATACTTTTACTCAAAGTACTTTTCTTAAAATGCTTCTGTAAATGACTAAGAACTATTTTGGCTTTCGTCCAAGAAGAATAATCACATATTTCTTCAGATGCAAGAAATGAATTATCAGTTGATCGAAGACATTTTGAGTTAGCACTTAAGACAAGAAGTCATTATGTGAAGGATTTTGAATGGAATTGTAAAGCTTCAGTATGATAACTTTCAAAACTAAACGCATATATTAAAAAAAAATTTTTTTCGAAATATACAAAATAAACTTTAGTTTGAGTCTCTTAAAGATAAAAAAACAGTACGATTCAATGATTTGATTTAGGTACAGAATTATTTTTTTTTATGAAAATGATTATACTCAAAGAGGAAAAAAAAGTTATTAATAATTACTCTTTTTATTGTCCTGTATTCATAAGTATTTATATATTTCTTATACATTTAGTTTAATTCTCATATATTTAATCCTTTTTTGAATAGAAGTTACCGTTAAGTATTTTCTACAGATGAGCAGAAATTAAATTCTGAAACTAGATATTCATTTTGTAACTGCTACCACACTAACATATAAATTTAAGTTAGTAAAAACTTGCCACAAACTTGCGAGGTTCTTTAAGTTTTATCTTTCCCAAAGTTAGTTTTTACTTGATAGTAATTATTTTTATATCAATTTAGTTTCATTGCTTTGACAAATTGCAGAATAATAAATTCTTCTCCCTCTGCAGTGATAGTGACTGCTTCCTTAACTATCTTTTAACATATTAGAGCCATTCGTCTTCTGTTTATAAAAAGTAAATAAGTCTGATACAATCTTTAAGAGGACCCTCTGGAATTATACTGTCTCGGAAAAACCTATAATGAAGATGATTTAATAAAAGTAATTGAATACAAAGTTATAGTTTCCATCAGAGGGTTTTATTTCTTTCATAAACTATGAAGCCTAAGAAATAGTAAATGATTATTCTATTCCATTCAACAAAATAAAATTGATCACCACCGACAATCGTTATTATAATTATAGTCATAAGAAATCATTATTTTAATGGTTACTATTGAATAGGGAACTGAAATTACAATTAAGAAATTAAGTTTACAGTTATTGCGAATTATTATGTAATTATTAGAAAAGAGCAGAATTGAGGAATGTTCTAGGAAAGGCTATGGCCCACAAAGGGCTGTCATGTCTATATAGGAAGAATTAGTACGAATATTGAAGTAATAATATACAGGTATCCACGAAATAAAGTATTCACTCTAGCTTGAATGACTCACCTATAGCAGGGTTCCCACAATCAGAAAAAAAAATTTAAAAGTGGTTCAGATTATTTCTTATTACTAATTGCTATCTATCGAAATATATTAACAAATTAAAGGATATATATCCAGATGTTACATGTAACCAACGTAATATATTGACAAGTTAAAGGATATATATCCAGATGTTACATGTAACCAACGTAATTCGAAAAATAAAATTGAAATTTAAACTTTTAAAAGTTCCAAAAACATCATTACATTATCACTACATCTTAAACTTTTTCGGGATGTGGCCATCCTATATAGGTTTAAAAATGATGTTTAAGCTAGAGTTCCACCATCTAACGTAGTTTGATAGTAACAACAGGCAGCTTTAAAACTGTCCCAGGTAGAAGGACTGAAAGAGAAAGTTATCGGAGTCAATTACCACATTTGGCAAAATTTCTATCGAACTTTGCTTTTTTATTTGCGTTGAAGGTGTTAAATTTTCTTATTTCAGCAACCAGTTTATTTTTTAAATTTTATAATAAGTTTATTTAAATAGACGATATGCCATTGTTATGAGATACATATTTCCTGCAAAAATTTGTTGGATTATAATATGCGTCTTGCTACCACTTGATCTGCTTTATTGACACAAAATGGAGGAAAGAATTTTTTTTCGCGATAACGATATCGCGTGATCTGAAACAAAAGTGTAAACCACGTTAAGTTTCACTTTTTTGGCCATAGTTTATTTAAAAAATACTCACTGTTTCGGCAGTTAAGGATTAAAAAAATTAAAAAAAAATCGTTAGAAAAAGAAAAAAACTATTTTCCCGTTATTTATTTTGTCGATAACAATGGTCCTATAATTCTGTAATTTGAATATTATTAAATCCTATAATAAGTAGATAGGCTGCATTTAGATTAAAAAAAGTGTTTAATGATTAAAATTTCTGTTAAAAAAATATTAAAATTTTCAATAAATAATGTAAATCACGTTACAAAATAATGTATTCATTTTTTTTTGAACATTTTCATGAAATCGAAAGGAATTCATCATTTTAAAAGTTTGTTTCCTGTACTCCTAGTTTAAACATAAGGCAACAAAAGCGAGATTTGTGCAAAAAATTTGGTGGTCTTTGTACCTCGTATAATTTAAAATTATAAAAAAAATCTAATTGAATAAAATCTAATTCTAAATTGAAATAAAATTGATTTAGTTGAAAAATCAAAACACAAGTTATTACTAAATAACCTGTTTTAAAATGATTTAATCGAGAACGATTATTTTTTTCAAATTACATTAACTATATTTAGAACTCGTAAAAATATTAAAATAAAACTCCTTGTATTCAGAAAATATAGAATTAATTAGTCATTATATGGAAAAATCAAATTCAAGCTGAAATTGGTCACTTTTATATAAGGTGAGCTTAACACATACTTTTGTTACAGACTCTTAAAGCAACTATATGCTATATAATTTTACGTCCTCAAAAAGTGTATATTGTTATTTTATGTGTTTCTATTTCAAAAATATAAAACACACTATAGTTAAATTATTTCATTTAGACTTTGCTTAAATATATTAATAGTAATTTTCAACAATAAAAACATACAGCATTGCTTAGAAAGTTTAACAAATATATAGAGAAAACACGTGTAAAAGTAAAACTCAAACCATTATTGATCATAATAATGCATGTGTGCAGTTATTTATGTAATTTTTTGATAAGTAATGCAAATCAATCTGAGGCATATAACTTTGAAATTGTTTTATCATGTTTATTACATTAATTAATATTTTATTATTGTTCTATTATTAAAAAATATTGAATATAAAATTCATTTGAATAGTAATATCATTTTCACAAATGAAATTCTCTCGGGGGAGCCTGTAACCCCTAGAGAGCGCGTCCCCAGGTGGCGGATCGGGGTATGCCTCCATCGGCTAATACCTTTGGGTGGTAGGAGGGAAATAAAATACCTCCCGCGGACCAACAGGCAGAAGTCCAACCTCTTCGTAGGCTCTGGCAACCCCCCTCCTCATGATGTTTTCAAATGTGTGTGCGAATAATGCTACCGCGTCCGGGGCAGCCGACGCGCCAGGAACTGCAGTCCGGGATCCTGCCGACAAGTATGCTACGAGGACATCGCTCAATATTCTTCAGTTAATATTAGCCCAAGATCAAATAACTAATCTTGACATCGATAGGAAGACAGCCACTACTCTCATCAGACTAAGAACAAAACATCATAAAAACATGAAAATCTCTACAGATAAGACTAGAAAATATCAAAACTGTGGCAACTGTCTTAATGTGGAACTGACACCATATCATGTTTTTAACTGCCCTGCAGTCGCTGCAGGCCTTCACCTCTTAAACTACCCCACAGAAGAGGATTTGTATTCTTTTAATGCCATAGAAATAACAAAAACTATTCAAGCACACCATGAAATATGATTCTATAGAGGATACGACACCAACCAACCAACAAATGAAATTCCATTAAAAAATATTTTATTCCAAGATATTTTCAAATTTTAAATTAACTTAATCAAACAGTTTCCCTAATAGAAAAAATATGAGCAAGTAAGAATTTACTCGAATATTAATAATAAACAGAATATTAAAGAAAAATATAACAAACAACAAAGGTAATTATTTAAAAATTATGATATAAACCTAACTCTGAAATAGTATTTGAGATGTAATTATTTTTTTTTCTAAAATGCCATTTAGTTTCTAAGAACTTTTCAGCAGATTTCAAAGCAAAAGTAATTAATCTTAAAGAAAATGGGAGTACCGACCTGCAAAAAAAAATAATAAAATAAAATAAAATTAATTGCATAATTTACCGTGAAGTTGGGTGACTATTTCAAATTTAGAATGTGCTAATGACTTTTTTGTGTGTCAGTAAAAAAAGGTTGTTAACACTTAAGTTTCAAGAAGAAATTAAAAGTCATTCTAGAAATTCGTAGGTCGCTAAAATATTACAAAAAAAAAAGAATTATGATGCAATAATATATTCATTAATATAAATTCTTTACATGATTTTGAGTCAAAATTCCACTAATTTAAAAGATTCTTGCATGAAGTGGTTACTTGAATAGCTATATACTTCCTTAATGAAAAAAGTTTATAACAGTAATTTTAGGAAATAAAAATGTTATTTATTCATAATATTCACTGCTTATGATATTATATACTGTACTGTTATATACTGTACTGTTATACATATACACTGTTATATATATACACTGTTATAACTATATATATATATTTATTTTAAATTTCGCATATTACCTTTTTTAACTTACAAATGTCAAATTATCTGAAGTTAGGAAAGTCAAGATAAAGTTTATGCAGTCTAGAACTAAAGTTTCAGCTTAGTGTAATCTTACAATGAAAGAGTTGTTTAGTTATCTGCGCTGTAACTAAGACAGTATTAAAACTCTTATCAGAGTTTTTTTAAAGAACTGATACTTAATGTTTGTAACTGCAACTATCCAATGTAAGCTAATTGATGCCCTTCTAAAAGTGTGAAAGAAGCTTTCATTTAAGTTAGTAAATAAAAAAAAAGTTTTTCAATGGCAGTTTAGACAGTCTCAAGTTATTTGTAGATATTTCATTGAAGAGGAGAGAGGTTCACTTAAATGACTCATCATTAGTATATTTTAAAGTAAGTTACTCTAAAACTTAAAATCGGAGTTCACTGTCACTGAGGAAGCTCTTTTCATGTTGCAAAGGTTAATCAAAACAATTTATTTTAACTTTATTCTTTTGGCATGGGATATAAAAACATTTAAAATAAAGAAATATTTAAAAAAATTAGGATGTATATTGTTTTTTGATTCTTAAACAAGTAATCTCAATATGTTTTATTAGATGTCAATATGTTTTATTTGAAGTCTTGGCTTTATATTTTGGTTATCCGTCATATTTAATCTCGGACACAAAAATATTCTATTAATCTCAGGGTCGGACGGAAAAAATCCTATCAATCATAGGCTCGTGAGGGCTCAGATTTAAAGTTTTCGGGCTCGGATCTGAGAAAGTCAGCTCAAGCTTTATCGATAATCGATACTACTTTATACTTAATAGCATACCAACAAAATTTTCATTTATAATTTACCTTGTTGCTATCCATATTAATGTACGGTGCGAACAAAAATTGGTCACACTGAATAACTTTTGATCCAATGATCGGATCTTGACTTTTTAGGACTCAATCTTAATGGTTGGTGACCTCAAATATGCAAATTAGTTGGTGCAGACGATATTTTAAGTTTCAAAATCAGACACAATACCTTCATAATAAGAATATCTTTTTTGTCGACGGATTCGGATTTTTGAACCTCAAAATATTGCGTAGGAATAATCAAAATATTAAGTAGGCGCAATCTGGAAAATATGATCCAAAAAGTTTGGTCAGGAGAGCAGTCCTACGTTAGGACTCCTCAATATTCATTTTACTTCTTTGCGCATTTTGCTATATCTTGGGAACTTTTTAAGGAAATTTAAGAATTTTAGCAAACAATTTTAAAATTCGTTTGTCTACAAGTAATTTCTCTTATAAAATAATTTTTAGTAAACATTTATTTCTTTTATTAGTTTATTTAATGATAGTTGAACAAATTTTGAATTGAAAGAAATTTAATTTTTAAATCATTTTAAAGTATGTAATTTTACATGATAAAAGACAAATTCGAGCAAATTCGGTTGAATAGTTACTAAGATATTGAATTTCAAAAAACTCAGATATTTAAAATTCGATTTCTCAGGAACTATTCATCCATTTTGCTCACATTTTCCGTTTTTCTTTGCGAACTGTACAATTAGCTTAGCACACTTTAACAGGATGTAAATATGTTATATTACATATTTTCTCGCATTTTACTGTGTAGAACTATGTAGCAATAAATTCTACAATAAAAAAAATATATACTTAATAAAACCAAATTAATTTCTTCAAAAAATAATTGCTAAAATTTTCAATACAAACACATTTCGAATCTAATTAAGTAATATATTTGGAAGAGTTAAAAAGAAATCCGCAACTTTATAATGTACAGCACTATTGAAAAGAACTGCAGAGATAATTTGAATATGGAGTTGTTTTATGTAAATTTTAGCACCTGGTAAGAAGTTACGGTAGTCATAACCATAACTCTTTATCATTAACAGTCTGACACTTTCATTTTCAAATTTTTAAAACAGCTACGATATCTTATGATAGAACGTGGGTGGTTTAGTTAATATTTCTTCAATTTTTATTAGAATACAAGCATTGCTTTGTAGTGTGATATACGAATGACGGTTTGAGTGGGCATTTAGTTTTGTGTCCTCATTATGCAAAGAAAAATAATAATAAATAAATTATCATCCGGCAACATGACCTTGTGTATATATGCATGTCAATGATGGTATTCATAAAATTACACGTGCACGTATGTTAGTTTATAAATAAAGAATGTTTTTTTTTAATTCCAAAAATAATAAGGACTTTGAGAGTTTAATTTTATATAAAGCCAATAAAAAGATTATATTTTAAAACTAATTCGTTGTTAAACATTTAATACACTATCCTTTTATGGGCATATGAATTTAGATCCTTAACGGGATGACGCATCTTGTTAAGGATTGAGCTCAGGACAATGGAGTGAAATTTAAAAAGAAAATTCCAGACAATGTTAAGTCTAGTTTTAAATCAGATTAGAGTGATAGAAAATAAAATTTTTAACTATTTTAATAAAAATAACCAACTTTTGTATGAATATTTTCTATTGTGTGTTTTAAAATGAAAGCTGTTATTTGCAGTTTACTGTGCCTTTTCATATAATTTTATTTTATTATTAAAATGTACGATTCATTTTTCTTCTTAAGTAAATCAATTAATTTGATTTTTATGCAAATTCATCTTGATTTTACTGAATTAGTTATGGTTATTAAATGAGTTCTGAATTAGTTATTGTTATTAAATAGCTTTTAATGTTCAAGTAGTAAATGTATGAAAAACTAAGTTAATTTCAAAGGTATATTTACCGAAAACTATGAAGTGTATCAAAAAAATGGCAGTTGCTTTGACAGAAAGCATTAAGTTCAACAAATCAGAATTATCCTAAATCTGGTGATCTTGAAATAAAACATTTAATTAAAAAAAAGTTCGTTTTTTAATTAATTACAATTATACTTTTAAACGAAAAAAATGCATTCAGCAAAAATTCTGAAAATGTAACCCTTAATAAAGTATAATAATGATCAACGTTACGCCTCTAAGAGGTTAATTTTGCTCATTCGAAACTTTATTGCCATGCTCTAAGGTATCAATGATACGATAAATTAACCAACTATTACCATATTCACCAAATTGTATCATGTATCATAAAAAATGTGTTGTTGTGAAATTTATTAAAATCATTACTAAAGCGTTAAGTTAAAAATTACCGAGCTTTTTGGTGTACCCATAGAGCCAGAAACACACTAAATTTTACCATATTCTGTTAGTTTTGACCACACTTTTTTTCTCAGTGTATAATTGTACAAATTAATTTTCTAAGAGATTATTTACGTGATACAGCCCTAATGGAAACACGTTTCAATTTATCACTTTTTTTAAGATTAGAGAATAATTACATTATGGTTTGTAGTACCAATAATAAGGTTCAGCATTGAATCGATCAATCTGAGAGCGTACTTATAAAAAGTAAAAACCTTGAGAGGAAAGAAAGTATATTTATTAAACAAGACAGTAGACTAGGGTAAAAACTATTAGGTATCCATTTCTAATAATTGCGTAGATAGTGCTGCATAATTACACTTATTAATTTTCTAAGAGATATTTACGCGATACTACAGTTCAATCTAAATAGAAGCACTGCTCAATTTTACACAGAATTTTAAGATTAAAAATATTTATTGGGCATTTTGGTTTGTAGTACCAATATTAAGGTTCAGCACTGAATCGATCAATCTGAAAGCATACTTAGAAAAAGTAAAAACCTTGAGATTTAAGAACGGATATCTATTAAATACGACAGTAGACAAAAGTAAAAACTATTAGGTATTAATTTCTAATAATTGCATACATAATGCTGTATAATTGTGCTAATTAATTCTCTATTACGCGATACTACAGTTCAACCTAAATAGAAGCATGGTTCAATTTTGCATAGATTTTTAAGATTACAAAATATTTATTGGGCATTATGGTTTGTAGCACCAATAAGAAAGTTAAGCATTGAATCTACCAATCTGCGATTGTACTTATATATAGTAAACCCTTTAAGAGGAGAAAACAAATATCTTATTAAAGAAGCAATAGCTAGGATAAAAACTATTTATGAAAACACTTACATTTGCAATCAAGCGTAATGAATTTTTAAGATTCTTCACGTATGAAAATTAACTATTCACAAAATAGATTAAACCTGATAAGCAAAAGCAACTAAAATTAAGTTGTAGCAATCTATTATGCCACTAATTACTCAACAAATTTCTATAAAGCATTCTACTAAATTAGTCTTTGTCGATGAATCTGAGAACAGCGAGGACTTTTAATTCATGTTTTGACGATTTCTACGTGCGAGTCAGAAATAGAGTTCGTATGAAACTATTTTAGTACGTGCCAGCTCAAAAAATCATTAAAATTTTTTTTTTTAGCTATAAGCATTTCTAATAATTGTTTGAATAATGCTGTATAATTGTACTAACTAAAACTGTAAGAGATTGTTTACGCGATAGTACAGTTCAACCTAAATGGAAACATGGTTCAAATTTTACACAGATTTTTAAGATTACAAAATATTTATAGGACATTATGGTTTGTAGCTCAAAATATTAAAATGTAACATTGAATCGATCAATCTGCGATTGTACTTATATAAAGTAAACCCCTTGAGAGGAAAGAACGAATATTTTACTAAGCAGACAATAAAGTATGGTAAAGAATACTTATAAAAACACTTGCATTTTCAATTAAGTGTAATGAATTGTTAAGACTCTTCACATATGAAAATTAACTATTCACAAAATAGATTAAACCTGATAAGCAAAAATGACTAAAATTAAGTTGTAGTAATCTATTATGCCACTAATTACTCAACAAATTTCTATAAAGCATTCTACGAAATTTGTCTTTGTCGGTAAATCTGAGAACAGCGAGGACTTTTCATTCATGTTTTGACGATTTCTACGTGTGAGTCAGAAATAGAGTTCATATGAAACTATTTTTGTACGTGCCTGCTCTAAGAATCATTTTGAAGAACACTTACCGATAATCATTTCTCTTTCAAGTATGCTGCCTCATTTATTATTATGTCAGAAGCTCAAGTATCTCGAAGAATTGTAAGAACTTAAAAAGCTTTAAATCAAGTTATCAACATCCCCGTATACTTTAGAAAAGACATCTCTAGATTTTTTTTACAACGTGTGTCATCTACAGATAGGTTTGAATTTTGGAGGCGTATATCATTCTTCGTGCAACGTCAAAGAGTAAGACAATTTAAAATAAAATGTCTGAGTATAAATTGCGCGATTGCTATACCAGTTTCTTTTTAGAAATTTTTTCGCTGAATCTTATTGAGAAATTGTAATATAACAAATAAAACGAAATATAGGGAAGCTCTTATTAGAAAGATTTAATTTAGTTTATTAAAAAAATGCGCTAAGGTGAATGTGGTAAAGCTATTAAATATAAAAAGTACACTTCATAGAGATATTCATAGAGACATATAGATGACATTAAAAGAATATCTTTCGAGTTTCTTTTAATGTCATCTGTAGATAGATTTTAATTTTATAAGTTTATACTATTCTTAATGTATAGCCACGGCGTATAACAATCAATTAATGTATGAATCATACCAAATCAAACAATCATACCAAAATGTATGAATATGAATTGCAGGATTGCTCTACCAGTTTTTTTACCTATTTTTTGCTGAATTATAATTGAGACATAGTAATTTAATCAATAAAACAAAATGTAGTGGAGCTCTAATCAGAATGATTTAATTTATTAAACACAAATATGTTAAGGTAAATAAGTAAAAGCTGCTAAATATAAATAGTGTACTTCATAAAAACATCTCTCGATTTTCTTTTTATGTCATTTACTGATAGGTTTTAATTTTAACGGCGTCCACCATTCTTAATATATAGCCAAGACGTATAACATTAAGTTTAGTCTAATTATGCCAAAATGTGTGAAAATGAATTGTGGGATTGCTATACCAGTTTTTTTTAAGAATATTAGAAAGAAATTTTTAAGAAATTTTTTAAGAAATTATTAAGAAATTGTAGTAATTTAACCAATAAAACAAAATATAGTGATGTTCAATTAGAAAGATTTCTTTTAATTTATTAAAAAAAATGCGTTAAAGTGAATATATAAAAACTATTAAGAATAAAAAGTATACTTCATAAAAACATCTCTTTATTTTTTACGATCTATTGACAGTTTATGTCCTCTATAAATAGTATAGATTAATTTTAGAGGCGAATATTATTTTTAATGTAAATCCAACACGTTTAACAATATTTTAAATCTAATTATGATAAAACGTGTGAATATAATTTGCCTGACTGCTATACTAGATTTTCTTTAGAGGTTTTTTTCGGTGAATAGCTGTTTTAATTGAGAATTTTTTTTTTTAACCAACTTCACATAATGTAGTGAAAATCTATCCAGAAAGATATTATTTAATTTATTGTTTAATAGACACAACTCTGGTTAAGTGCGAAACTAATTTTGCCAAGTAAAAATTATTTACCATAAAAAAATAAAAAAAATAAGCATCATCGTTCAAAATGAATAATGGCTATTATCATTAAAGTATTAAACCCCCTTAGTGCGTAGAAATTTAATTCTTTTTCACAGAAGTAGTTTTTATTAAATTTATATTCGATTGAATTATTATTACATAACTAGATAAAATATATAAAAAAAGATTTATGTACTTGATAACGCTATTATTATGAGGAAGGGAGATTATTTTGTCGGATACTGTTGGGGATTAGAATGAATAAAAGAGTTAAAGAGGCACTCGCTGATATTGGTCATACTGCGCAAAATGAAAACATTGTTATACAAGTCATCTGATGGTATTGCAAACTTAGCCTAAAGCTAAATAAAACTTTAAAAAGGTACAAAATACTACAACTGAATACTTATACTGAATACTTAATACTTATACAGGAGTGCCGACTCGAATAACAATTTAAGAACACATTTTAAGATTAACTTTATGTAAATTGAACATAATACCTTGGAAATTAGCCAAGATTTTATAAAATCGATTTTTATAAGTTACACTCATTATTCAAGTTATTACTTTAAATAGAAAAGCTGTCTTTAAAATTTTTAAACTATTTTATATAACTTAGATCAACAAAAGGCTTCACCACACATTTAAAGAAAACATTTGTTGTTCATAAAAATAGAAATGCGAATAAGAGTCAAGGGAATAAATTTTCATCTGCTTTTATTAAAAATTTTATTAGAAATTATTTCACATTGTAATATATACTTAATATAAATTGAACATAATACCTGGGAAATTAGACGAGATTTTAGAAAAACGATTTTTATAAGTTACACTCAATATTTATTTTATTACTTTAAATAGAAAAAAAAATGTTTTTAAATTTTTTTAAACCATTTTATAAAACTTAGATCAACAAAAGGCTTCAGCACACATTTCCAAGAAAAAATTTGTTGTACATAAAAATAGAAATGCGAATAAGAGTCAAGGAAATATTTATGTTTAGTCTTCTCGTAGGTTAATAAAAGCCGATAAAAACAAGGAGAGTTATGCGCTTGGGTTTAACGGGCTTTAAAATAGAGCGCAAAACATTCATCTAATGATTTACAACTACGTGGGTTTCATTTTACTATTCTTCATATTACGTTGTTTTCTATTCTAGTTGACGCCATAAAAGTTCACAGAAATTTGCTGCAAAAGCAGAATTCTAAGAATTGAAATAACGATGAAATAGCCTGATTTCGTTGAGATTTATTGGATTCTACAAGGACGACCATGAACTAATTTTAAACATAATTGGAAGCGTATTTTTTTTCTTTTGTAGATTTGAGTCATAATCGTGTGACAACATTGATTTGAATCGTTGAAAAAATCAATCTGATATTTACATATAATGGATGACTAGTTGATTTTACGAAAATTTTAGAATTATGAATAATTTTAGTAAAAAAATTATGAAAGCTAAGTAAAATGAATATTTTTATGATTCAAAAAATAATGTAACTAAATGAATACAACTCACGGAGTTTTAAAGTAAAAGATATAGGATATATGTATGAAAACAAATCATAGAATGGAATAAAAACGCAATATTTACATTCCATAAAAATGATTTCAGTTTTTTTTTATTCTGCAATTATTTTTTATTCTTTAACTTTATAAAATTTTTTTTAATATTTAAAACTTTTGAAAGAGAATAAGTTATTGCAAAAAACATAAAATACATTTATTAATCAAATCATAAATATATATAAAATCAAATTCATTCATGAAGTATGTTTAATAATAGGTTTTATAAACAATTCTTAATGTCAACAACTTTTCAAATATATATACATTTTTTCTCAAGACTTGCCGATTGTAGATTATGAAAAAAAGAAAATATTTAGCTATCAGATACAGGAAATGGTTATCATATTATACTGTTAGCCTAAAAATAATCCTTAAATAAAATGTAAAAAATTACCTTAAAAGTTCAATAGCAAATTGATTGGAAATTTGATTTTTTTTTTGTTTTGTTCTTGCAGTGGCCTGTCTAAGTATAATTTTTAATACTATTTCTATGCATATCTTTTAATAAACGAAAAAAAACCCCGAAAATTCCGAACAATAAACTTTTGTAAATGAGCTAAAAATCCGAAATTATTATTATTGTGGGACTCAATCAATTTCAATTAAGGTGAAAGTTTTGTAATTATTAGTTTTGCAATTCATTTTATCAAGTGAAGATATGGTCGACAATATTTCTTAATTACCTTTAAAAAAATTGAATTTTCAGATACCTTTTTGAACAATTTAAATAAATATAATCAGTTTAAAAATAAATTAATTTAAAATCAAATTAATTTAAAATCAAATTAATTTAAAATCAAATTAATTTGAAATTAAATTCATTTAAAATTAAATATAGATTATTTTGATAAAAAATTAAGTAAAAAATATATTGTTTTAACTTTGAAATATATTTTCTCGATTATATCACGTATAACTTACTACGCTTATGTTTAATAATATGCTTGTCATGGGGATAAATCATAAATATCAACATATATAATATATTATTAATTTAAAATTAAATAAATTTATTCTAATAAATTAAATTAATTTAAAATTAAATATATTAAATAAATTTAAACCTAAATATATTAAATTAATTAAAAATTAAATATATAAACATAATGTTCTAATTTCGGAATGTATTATCTCTACTATATCACGTACAAAAACTCACTAAATCTATATTTAATAATATGTTTGTCATGGGAATAAATCATAATTACCAACAGAATCCTCTTTTTATTAATAATTGTTGATGATGATACAATTAACAAAAATTAAGTTCATAATTTAAACAAAATTTGAGGAAATTCGTGTAATTTTTCCCCAAATTAAACTGTTATGTGACTGTCAATTGTGGGTGATTTGAGATAATTCACCTAATTGACTTAGGCATCCGGTTATGCAGCAGGGTGGTCTTTGAAATATCGTAGAACAATAGAATCTCAAATTTTAAAATTCTACGATTACTGGGGTCAGACTAACGGAAAGCCACTCCTTTGAAAGAAATTAGACGATATTGTGCTATGTGTTTTTAAGTAGATATAAGTTATTCCGGATAAAGTTTTGGTAAGAATAAGGGTACAGTTTCTACATTCAGAAACATTTATTACAAATTTCTGTTAAGGCTATTCTCCGTATGCTCAATAGTCATATGAAATAAGACTTTTAAGAGAATTCGCTCTTTTTATAGCTGTTGTAAGTTAGTAACAGTTATCCGTGACTGTAAGATTAAATTTCTGCATCTTTTAACAGCTTTTTCTATGCTAATTATAGAATGGTACAAAACATAAAAATGAAGAAAAATCACAGTTTTGAGAAAAAGAAAAGCGTATGTAACTTATATTTTTATTATTTGAAAAGTTCATCGACAAAGTATTTTTTGTTTTATTATAAAAATATGCTAACATTGGGGAATGTGAATTGATCTTGATATTTTTCATCCGAGTGAAAAAATCTCCCCAAACTGACGGTTTTTCAAAAGGTTTACTAATATCTAAGCTGTGTTTTAAGATCTAAATTAATTAGACATTAAGATAGTACCGAGAAAAAAAATTAAGGTAAAAACTACCAGAATATGATAAAATTTTCCATGTTTATAGCTCATTATCATGATATCATATCATGATACCTTAGTCTGACATAAAAACCATTAATATCGTTACATTTACTTTCAATTTTATATTTTTTTCTGAATGTGTGGTATAATTTTGAAAACCATAATTTCCGGTAAACCATTACCCTCCGGTAAACCATTCACCTGAAATATCATTACCGTAGAGGGCTGTAAGTTTACCGGAATTTTTTTCTCCATGAGTTTAAGTTAAAAATTAAAGCTTTGCTTTGAGTTTAAGGTACATTTAAATATTAGAAATTAATTAATAAATACATGAAAGTATCTTCATTATTAAAAATTAATTGAGAAAGAATTATCCCTATTTACATAAATTTATATATCTTCAGATTTTAATGAAATCTTTTTATAAACGAAATTCTTATAATTTTGATTAGCAATAAAAAGGTTCTTTTAAATTGGGACGTTGATTGCGTTTAGTGGTGCAATGGCATAACGAGTAATATTGCGTCATACACAAGCGTTTTCGCATTGTTAGAAAGCTTGAAGTGGGTTGAATCATGAATGTTATTCAAATATGGTGCAACTTTTTTTGGTGCTAGGTTAAACCAAGTTATTTTAAACTTGGTCGCATGATACTATGGTTCATTTTAACATAAACATGGTTCAATTTAACATCTCATTTCGCATGTGTGTACCCTATTGTAGTTGGAATTGATTTTCCCGAGATTGTTCAATTTCTCAATGTAATGAAATCAGTGTGATGAACTAAGTCTTACGCAAATATAAAAAAAAGATAAGCAAAATTAAAGTGGAAATCACTAGAACGCTTCGAAGATTTGGGATCATAGATGTATACAAGAAAAATATATAATTGTAGATGATAAAGATATTAAGAAGTAGAAATAAATGAAGATGACATAAATTGGCAGAAGTATCAATTGGTTGTTCATTCAAGACTAAGACTAGAAAATGTTTATAAAAATGACCAAAATTAAACAAGAGAATATTTTCTTTAATAAAAAATTCTATTACGAGTAATCAGTGGAAAGTCAATTGCAATATTTAAATCAATAGAAATATATGTACGGTAGGTAAAACCATTCGTTTAAGCATTAACTTGTTTTTAAAATCTGCTACTAATATTGAAAAAAAAAAAGAAAAATTTTGCTTGTGTAACAGCATCGTATAACTATAATAAAACCATATAAAAATAATAACTAACTGCAAGAGAATGGTAAAAATTAAGCGTGTTTATGCCTCTATGGGAATACTAAAAGCCTTGGTAATATCTACCGAATCACTTTGATAATTATTTTGGTAAAATTAATAAAAAAATATGGTTTTATAATACATTTTGAAAAATGTAAAATTTGATAATTTTATCATGAAACCGTAGAGCGTGGGATAAAATTCCTTTATTCGGTTAAATTTTCTTTTAAGTTCTGTATTTCTACGATATTTTAGGTAATAAGAACTGTAGTTTGAAAACAGAATTTCCGGTAAACCGTTACTATATGAAAGGAAAAACTATCAAATGCATGGTTTAAATAACGTACATTTTATTTTTATTACCAGAATTATAGTTTTTGTGAACAGAAATATCATTGCCATACAGTACGGTAATTTTACTAGAACTTTTTTCTTCGTGTACTAATAACGCATTTAACAGCGGACCACACTAATGGCTATCAAGGACAACAATTAATCATGCCTATTTTTTGGGGAGAATTTTTTAATGTTTTATGTAGTTGGTAAATTTAAAACATTTTGTGGAACTATTTTAAAATCTTTTTGTTCAGTTAATATGGATACTCGTAAAGTATTAATATGAGCACTGCTAAATTTCTTTTCCTTTTCTTGAAAACAAATTACCTTATAGCTTATAATAAACATTCGACGATTATTCAAAGATTCATTAAAAGTCTATTATTCATTAAGAAGTATTCTATTCCAGACAATTGGTTTTTTACGAAGTTAATTTTGTTTTTTCTATGAATGAGGTCGAAAAAAGGTAGATTAGAATAAAGCCTTTATGTCGTGTATGCAATGTTATAGTTAACTGAAATGGTGCAGATTTGTTTGAATATATTTTTTGGGGGGTCAGAATAATTTACATACCTGGTACTTGGTAACGTACAATCGCTTTGAATCTGGTCTGGTTCTGGTTGTCTGGTTTGAGTGTCGACTTTATACTGAATTAATTAAAAGACAGCAAATTTTTTAATCTATTTCCGTGTCATTCATTTGATTTTAGAATTATTCATTTTCGTTTAAAAAGTACTAAAAACGGATCATTCGAAACAAAGCATTACTGGAATTGACTTAAGACAATCAAATGAAATAAAACCTAACATCACATTACTGGATTTAAATAAAGCAACATTTCATAGCTCACATAATAGATTTAATAAAAAAAAACGTGAAATAATGGATCAATTCGGAATAAAGCATAACATTATAATTGCCAGATTTAATAAAAGCTACATATCATGGCCTACATAATAGATTTGATTTAAAAAGTGCTAATAAAATAAAGGATCAGTTCTATATAAAACATCACATCAAATTGCTGGATTTTATAAACTTTGGTTTTGATTTTTTTTAACCGATGACAGGCATCTGCATTATCTAACATATAAAATACGCATCGTTAAAAAAATTAATAAAATCAGTTTATCACTCTTTGTTTTCTCTTTTCAAATACGCTTAAACTAACTAAGACAAAATATTGTAGTTTTCGAGACAGCGGGTCGTCTCGAACAAAATTAATCTCTCACTGTTAGGGAGATAATAAAAAAAGTCGGGAACCTTACAGATGTTGTCAACCTTTATATTTTTCCAACATAAGATCGTGAAGTTCTTTGCCAATAATATTTATAGAAAGTCCGTTTCAGTAGCATGTATAACAGCAGCCAAAACCTCAGGTGTCTGAGGTAAAAAATAATTTTCTGTTTTATTGTTTTAGTTAGTTGAGAACTTGTTCATGTCACGTAAATTCTTTATTTATTCTTTTGAGATTCTTACGAAGATGAACAGGGGAAAAGACGTCAACGAGTTCTAAGACATTGTTTTGAAAAGAATAGAAAATGATGTCTTAAAACGCTTATAGATAAAAAATTCGTTAAACAAACCCTGATAGATTTATAATTTGCTTAATTTTAAAGAATATGAATTTATATGAAGCATAAGAGGCTAATTTTTTGACTAAGCACATTGTATAGAATGTACTGTTTAAAAGCACACACGGGTGCGGTTATGATGCATTGTTCTCAAGGTAAAAACAAATTTACAATACTTTAGAAGCAATATTTGAACAATGTAAAATTAGAAAAAAAGGAAAACGAATTAAAAGTGGAAGAATCAAAAATGTATTTTGGGATCATGGAATAATTGTCAAAAAAAAAATTATTGCGTCTCAAGATTAGTAACGTCATTGATACAATGCGTCAGAATAGCGTTACTTTAAAAATCTGAACTCATGATAAATTCACATTTCTTAACATTTTACTTGAAATTTTCGTTTACTTTCCCCCATCAATAACAGTAAATGCTTGAAAGCCTGAGATTTTGTCTAATATTTGCTCAACTAATGTTATAAATTGTGGAAGTAATTGTAGATAAAACTTATTTATACTAAGTTTGAATAATATTTGCGAGATAAAAGTTTTCCAAAATTATAATAAAGTAAGATTACATCTTTGTATTCATATTAACTTACATCAGTGTTCCATATTTTCCTTTTCCATGCCTAATGTTTTTCTACTTACAATTTTAAAACAGTTCTGGTTATAAAAGTTAATTGAGAGTAAATTTAAAGAGCAAGATGGTTATGTTATAAATCGATCAGAAAATGTGCATTCGGAAGCTGATTGCCTACTATCATTTCCCATGATCATTGAAATAATTTAATAAAGTTTGATTGTTAAAATAAAAAGAACTACCATATAAGGAAGGAAGGATACGCATAGAAATGGTCATTCTTCCTTACTTATTGTGTTTGTTTCAGAATTATATTATTAAGATCAATCTTTAGGAAAAGTCAATCTTTGTTGTTGATAATTCACAATCATTTATTTATCAGAAGATGTTAGTTCAATCATTTTTCTGAGATTTGAAAATGCATAATGAGGATTTCACCAATCCATTCAGGTAATTTCAGTTATACAGGTTTTTCACTTTGATTTAGGTTAGTAACATAATAAACATAGGTTTGAAAACTATTTTTTTCTTGTTGTATTCTAAAAGAAGTTTTACATAGTCATAAATAGTAGTGTGCAAAAGACTTCGGTCAGTAAACAAAAAAAAGTTTTGACCAAAGTAAGGTAAAAAGTAGCGGTACTCAGTTTGCCGGTACATTTTACCTTAGTATCCATTTTTTCCGGAGCATGCTATGGAACAAAAAAAAATCTGATAAACCGTAATTTTTACAGTAATAATTACCGTAAAATCACTGAATCACACTAATTAAACAAATATTACTTTAAAAATTACGGTTTAGTACTTTACGGTCAAAATTGATTTTACGGATTATGCCCCCAAAGCCACTTTATACCGCAATTTGACAGTGTATTTTTATTGTTTCTATAATTACATAGTATTTTTATTACTTCTTTCAATTTATGACTTTTCATACAAATAACTTTAAAAAATACATAAATCTCTAATAAGATGTATATATATGAACAGTGCTGTATTTGTACTGAAAATACATTGCTTTTAAAGACACATTATTTTCATTTTATTTTAATCAAATTAAAGTATAACAAGATATTGATTGCCGACGTTTGCACACCACTGCAAAAATACTGCAATTGGAGGAGAAAAAAAGAGCATTGTAACTTTTTCCTTGTATTTATTTCTACTTTAGGAGGTGCATGTTTGAATTCCCGTTTTATTGATTTGACTTTTTTATGGGTCACTTTTATGGATGTTTAAAACTGATTATATTTTGAGACATTAGGTTCTCCTTCCAACGTTTCTTGGATCTATATAAAGCCCAATGCCACCTCACTTGTTAGATTGTCACCAAAACATTAAACGCTTTTGCTTTGTTTCTCATTCGAGTTAACATTATGTCCCTTTTTTTACTCAAGTCTTTATGCCCAATAAACATCACCCCATGCTTCGTTAAGTCGGTAAAAGCCTTTGTGATGCTTTGTTGGTTGGAATCCAAATCCTTGTTCTATATGTACTGATAATATGCATTCATTCAATCCAATTCTTCTAAAATATATGCTGTTCACTATATACATTTCTTCTTAGTAAACAAAATGATTTAAAATTCAAAATTTGAAAGTGAATCCGATCTGGGAATTGAAAGTTTCAAAAAGCTCGATTTGCCTATACATTATACATATCGTTATCACAGGGATCAGTTTAGTTCTTTTAAATTCATGCAATTTTCCGGCACAAAATCTATAAATATGAAAATTAGACATGATTATGTTAAGACTTAATTAATTAAATAGGTAAAATTTTTAGTTAATTATCCATGTATGGAAGTAAAAAAAAATAAATCATAATAATTCTTTACGTTTTAAATGTTTCAATACCGCATGCATTTCTAATGTTTGAAATTGTTTATTTATTTTATTTATTATTTTTTTTACAAATAACAAGTATAACTTTATTGGGAACAAAAACGAAAACGTTATAAAACAAACAGTTTACACCATGATACTTCATGATTAATAAAATTTATTCCATCTAGGTCTAAATAGTTAAATCAAGAATAGAATAATATGCGTTTATAACGATAGAATAGAATAACATGAACGAGATAAAATTTAATAAAAATTGCTCTATATTTGCATTACGGTAAATCCTACTGCTAAGTTAATCTGGTGATAACTTAGAGCATCTTCTGTACTAGAAAAAATAAAATAATATAGAATGGCTTTTGGTTATTATCTTCGTAAATTGAGCATAAGTTTAAATCCGCTTTAACGTCATCTGATAGTGACCCCGTGTCCCATTTGAATATTTTTTTTTGTATGCCTACTAAGTTCTTCATTTTGGCTACGGTGTTTTAAAATACTATGTACACAAACACTATTACTCATTGATTTCAATGCAAATCCTTTTTTGTCAATTTCTATCAAAGTCATACAAAATACGTTATTCAATTTTAATTTCCATTGCTGTTGTTTGCAAAATTGCTTCTCATGATTTCAGCGATAAAACTTGAGTGTAAAAAAGGGTAAAATGATATTTCTGTTTTTTGTCAGAAAAGTAAAAATTTAAAGGGTATACACAACAAGACTAAAATATGGTTTGACTGTCCCACAATGCATACAACATCACTAATATACTGTAATTTAAAATCATATGAAAAGTTTCATTAAGGATACAACAAATATAATTGGTGAGATGATTAACCCTCTCATACATGCATTATTTTAGGGTTGTCAAAAAAAATTTTTACATGCAATTTTATCCTAAAATAAATCAAAGTAAACATTTAAATTTTGATTTTTTAAAAAAAAATTGCAAGCATAATCCAAATTAGGCTTACATACATTACAGAATGCACTTCAGGAAAAAAAATTTAGTGAAGTCTTTAAAGCCTTCTAAGTATAAATAAGCGTTACATCGACTAAAAAGTACATCTTGTTTTGCATCTGTAGTTTTATTTTTAGCATTTTAATGCAAATTTACCATTGGACTTATTTGGGTAGTGCTTTCCATTATCGAATCTCAATTCTTTTTACCATATTAGACAATTTCGTTTTCTTTAATTTTGATACTGTAGAAAAAGAAGCGCTATTGGATGATCTAATTTTTTTCTTTGCCATCAATGAACTTCCTGTGTATATGAAATTTGATACAGTCTTGCTTGCTGTGCATATGAGATTTGATACAGTCTTACAGATTTGATACAGTCTTCATTTTTTCGGCAAAGTAGCCAAGTATCAGCAACCGCAACATTCAACAGATTCAGCAGATGGTAAAAAAGATTGTTAGCTGACACAACTGCATGCTAACCTCATTTGAGGTTCTCAATAAAAGTAGCTTTATTTCAGTTAATACATTATTAATATCTGATAATATTTTATTCATTATAATTAAAATGATGGTAGAAAAAGGTAGTATTTCTATTTACTTTATATTTGCAAATTAGGTGCAGATATTGACTTCCGAAATCAGTTGCTCAGTGATTTCTAATGATGGAACGAAAGTCTGCAAAGATATTTATTAAAGATATTACTGTCTTTAAAGATATTTACGATTTTGATTATGTTTTGATGTAAATATTTGTTTCCAAAAGTATTTCTTCATTTATTAAATAACCAAATGCATAGTAGACAAATCAAAAATATAATAATGATTTTTCATTCAACTGAATATTTCATCGCGTCGGCAAGAATAACATTTTTAATTCTCCAATAGTATTACCATTAGCCATAGAAAGTATAATCCTTCCATTACGAGGCTTGTTACGGAAACATCTGAAGTCTAATGGTTTTTAAAAGCTTCATTTTCTATGGTGATGAATGCCTTTTTTTTCTTGTAATAGTCATGGGTGGTCCTCATTCTACAGGAATGATAACGATTTGATGAAAAATAAGAAATTTGATAGGTTTTTACCCTTTTTTTTATAAATATTGTGAAATATGATCATGTTTCAAAATAGGAACATGTTCTGAGGACCACTTTGATGAAATAAAAAATGAAGTTTAGAATTATTGAAACATTAAGAAAACTAGCACATAACTTATTTTTTCTTCGCTGAAAACAAACTTTTATAAAAATGCCAAACATTTTATTCACCCTCTGATTTATATTCACACTCTGTCCTAACTTATTTTTTAATGTTTAAAAGCTTATTAAGTTCGATTGTATTTAAAAATATTGCTAACTGCTATTCCGTAAATACTGTTATCCCGATATGCTCTTTAAAATGTAAGGGAGTTTGTATTTTCTTAATGAGAAACGTAACTTAGAACGGAAAATAAACTCTTAAGGAAAATGTAAGGTTATGAGACCGTAATGTACATATAACTTGGAGGAGGTTAATATTACTTGGGATTTTGATGTAAAATATCTTTTTTCTCACTTTATGCATCTTTATTGGTTTGCCATAATGAATAAAGGTGATCCTATTAAATCAGTGATTTGAGACTTGAATTAGTGACTTGAGAAATTATTTGAATCCAATCCCTTACTGATTTGATTTGAATCACTAAATCAATATCAGTAACAACCATTGCTTAAACAGCAATATTGCTTTGTTTCCTTTCATGATAATATCTAGTATCCCCTACATTTGCCTTCCTGTTGATATAAAATTGATTAAAAATTATCTTTTGACCAATACGATATTTATAGGAATTCAATTCTATAAGAGCATTTGTCATGAGCGTATTATTATATTAATTAATTTAACTAAAGTAACCACTGTCAATTAAATCTGTTTGAAAAAATAAACAATTCTATCGAGTTACTAGATCAAGTGATTAGAAACAAGCGATAAAAAACAATGAAAAATCAATTTCAAGTCCAGGAAGTCAAGTCCGGTTCAAATCAAGTTACAGGAAGAGACCAAGTAAAAGAAAATAATAAAAAAGAACAAACAGTTGCCTAAATAAGTAAAATTTGAAATCAAAAGCCAAACTCTTCTATCATCGATGTTAAAATAAACTTAACTATTTTTAAATTCCCAAATGAGCATTATCAATAATAAAGCTATTAAAATAAAGATACGTTATTTTGTCTAGCATAAAAACGCGGAAGTAAACCAATGTCTGGTAAAAACAGTAATTTTTATTTTATTAGTCATTGTTTTTGTGGAATGAATAGCCTTGGTAAGTGGTGTAAAATAGTTAAAATAAATGTTTGATTCAATGAAACTTAATAGTCATCAAAATAATTATTTCTAATAACAGTTATTTCTATAGTTTCGAATTCTTAACACTTAAACACTCATGTTTCCTCAAACATTTAAACTTTAGTTTAGAGTAAAATATATTGGGTGCTAATTTTTTCTGATATTTTTGTTAAACCATAAATTGGTTGAAAAATAACATTAGCTTAAGTTTACCCATTTTTAATGCAAATATGGTGCCTCCTCAAACTTATTTAGAAATTGGTTGAATTTTTAGAACCGTCTAGCGAAATCTGACAAAGAATTCCGACTTGTTAATTTTAACACTTTAAGAATTCCGAGATTTTTCTCTGACTGCAAGATAATTTTCCACCTTTTTCCCCAAAAACTAAGGGTATTCGAACGAAAACAACAAAAAATAACCAAAAATTTTAATTTTTTTTAATAGAATTGTGCAGTTTGTAATTCAATCCTTATGAGTCAAAACTTGGCAACTAACTTACAAACAGAAATTCAGAGGATATTTAAATTTTAACTATCTAATATTTCCTTATTAAATTTGTTTTTATTTATTTATTTATTTTATTTAAATTTATTACACAATTCCTATGCTCCACAAAGTATAACAAGAGGCTTACAGATGCAAGTGGACAAATTACAAATGTAAATTAAAAGAAACAAAATTAAAATTTTAAGTTGTCAATAATATTGCGTAAAATATTTAGTTTTTTACTGCATTTTACAAAGACAAAACAGGTGGCCAAGAAATACCTGGGTGTCTTAGTTCCTTTTTTAAGCTTTCTCTTTGAATTGAATATAAATTACAATAAAATATGACAAAACAAATAATGCGTTCTACAGTTTCAACATCCCGCTCTGAAATTGGTTTGCAAATCATATTTTCAATTTTATAAAAAAAAATTCAGTCAAAAAATTTATCTCCTAAAAATTTATCATAGCTAAAATAATCTAAATTATTTTTCATAGCTAAAATAATCACAGTTCGTAGTCAATCTGGAGCTTTCTTTATTTGGGGATCTGGGCCGTAACCTCTTCGACCGCCGTATGTAACTGAGTTAGAAAGGTTCATGGAACAAAATTTTAAAAAAATTATTAAAGTAAGTATAATTTAAAAATTCCCCATGTGTTATGTTAATTAACTATTTATTTAAAAAAGTATAACATATCTTTTAGTTGAGTCAGTTTAGTATAGTCCATTTATTTTTCGTATCCGTATCAGTTCTAAAAACTTATTTCACCTTTCTACCAGTTGGAACTGAATAAATTATATTCCTTAAACAAGACATTTTGGCATACTTCCTTATCTTTAATTATACCTGAAGTGATTTTATAAGCCATTTATCTACTTATGATTGCAATATTAGCCACAATGATACTGTATAATAAGTAGTTAGTAATATGAAATTATAGCCTCTGTACTAAAATGACACACCTCCAAAATTATCCACTCTTCTTGTTCATTAAAAGATTTTTAGAGAGATTCTATTGATAACTAAAGCAGACAAAACGGAGGCATCACAACAGTCATCAAATTAGAAAATGAAGATTATTTTCAATCACTGCTTCAAGATAAATTATAATGATGTCTGGCAATACAGAGATCTGATGTGTTATGTGATCTTAAGACGTCTTATTTTATGGAACACCGTGTCAAATTGTGAGGTAGAAAAACTGCTTCAAGTCAATTAGTTTTATTCTTATTTTTTTTCTTGCTTTAAGATGGGAGCAAGCAACTTCTTTTGACAACTGCAAATTTACAAAAATGATTCATCAGTTAACCAATATATATTATTAGACGCCAACCAAAGATGCAATTTACATATTACTTATCGAAAAATTAAGTTATTTGTATTGCAATAACCACAAACCACAACTGTAAACTGTAGGTCTAGTATCGGAAACCCTACTGCATCACCTAGCCATAACTGCAAAATCTGCAGTTTATTTTTCGTATCAGATTTAATAAAAAGAAAGATGGGTGGAAATGCTCTCTTCGTTTGTACAAGGGTTTTTAAACTATCAAAGGTTCTAATTATACAATACAAAACCTTTTAAATATTAAACTTAAAAACCAAATCGCAGAATTTAACTAAAAAAATATGCTCATCAAAAATCTAAAAATAAAAAAAAAATTTCCGAAAATTTTGTTTTTTTTGCTACAGGCTGTATGCGGAATTTATTTCATTTTAAAAAATATTATTGCATATAAAAATAAATTAACATGAAAGTTTCAATAACAAATAATTTGTGCATATTTTTAACTATTTCATGTATGCAAATTTTGATATATCCATGCTTATTTAAACCTGATTTTTACATTACATAATGGTTTGCATCTAATTGCATTAGGGTCGCAGAGAAATTTGCATTTGTGAAGCTTATGCTACAGATTGACGAAGCAAATTTTGTTAACTCTGCAGATTGACTCAGCCAAATCTTATGTTCTTCGCATGAGCAGATCTGTGTCCAGAGAAGGGGACAAAAGTTTCAACAGCCTCAAGCATCCAGTCAAAGGAAGCTTTAAATCAACGAATAAAGTAAAATATTTTATGAAGAATTGATTTTCAAGTTGTTCTCAAGATTTTGTTGGGTTAAACTTATTTTAGGCATTGTTTTGAAAACCTAACGTTGTCTTTTATATTTTTCATACTAATTTATGAAGTTTCAAGTTTTCATGAAAACAAAGATAAGGTTGATGAAGAATCTAAATTTTTCTGGTCAATTGCTTCTTCATTTTGATTTCTGCATAAAACTGTCAACACTTCAAAAAATAAATCTAAGTTCTGATAGTTTAATTTCTGGAATTTCCCTAATTAATCTCGAAATTTTGCTTTAAAATTCGTATTTTTAAGGAGAGTTTTCTGATCCTTCAAAAAAAGTACTGATTCTGTATCAATAATTTAAAAACTTTGTCATTTCAGCTAGATATCAATTTTTGGAGGGAAAAAAACAAAAACAAAGAAAAGTTTCAGCAAAGCATATTGAGCAATAAAATTTATATGATTACTAACGACAAATTAAGTCCATATTCTTTATTTTATCATCATTACAGCACAAAAATGTATTATCATTACTATTATTAAGATATTATCAGTAAAATACTTAAGCAATAAATATATGTTACCACTATTATAAGAAATAATTGAAACCTTCATTCACGCCAGTGTTTTACCGATATTAATAAAATTGGATTCTACAGCTGTTTTCTATCACGTTTTTGTATTAATATAGCATCGGGCATCGAACTATATACCGCTTTGTGTGTCATTTGGGGGAGTAGTTTTGAAGTTAATCGGTTACACGCAACTTAAGTAATTTGTGATGAAGGAAAACTATTTCACATATGGTACAGATATATATGATAACATCGAAATGTAGGGATTTATCAAGCTGATGATCTTATGTGATTGTGCAAAACGTGACGATATGAAATCTTTCGTAAAATAAAAGGATTTAATATCACTGACGGAAGGGCAGATGTTAAATTAATGACAGTGGAATTCCTAGATGCTTAAGATCAAAGGTGTTGACACTAGCGTAAATTAACTTCATCTTCACTTGCTGTAATAGCTATGTTTCTGAATGCTACTTTAACATTCTTTATTACATTACGCACTTGTTCTAGCACAATTTGTGGCGTGCACACACTTAAATTGATGTATCTTACATAGAAGTCGAACAACTAACAATCACTCGATTGTTCAACAGCCGGTTTCAATTTTAAAATAAATAAAAAACGACATAGAGAATTCCTCACAGAGCTAAATGATCTTAATAATAAAATATGACGATTTGAAGGCGACACTGTTCAGGTCAGATGAAGCTCGCCTCTCATTGAGATGACACAGGTTCAATTCCTGAAAATGAATTGTCAATTTGCATGTACCTTTCTCTGCTCACGTAGACCAGGTGATAAAAAATGTCTCCAGGAGTAGACAGGTAATGAGTTAAAAACTTCTTGCCATCATGCAAACCGTGGTAAGTTTCTCTGGTTTTTCTGTTCATCTAATGCAAATATGGGATAGTTTCTTAAAAAGAAACTCCCCACGAAGACGAGTTTCTTCATAATATCCTTTGTCTTGTCGGTTGGTTTCAAAATTTAAGATCTAACTCCAGTAGGTTTGATTGACCTTTCTTTCCACGTAACACAAATACGGTTTAGTTTCTCATAAAAGTTCTCCACATAGACAAATTTGTCCAAGAGTTCCCTCGCCTTTTGGGTTGAATTCAAAATTACAAAGTGAAGAATTTAAACATTGGTATAACCCCATATCCTATATAGATCGGCTGTCCAACGCTGGCGATTAAAAAAAATTTAAAATTTTGCAATTTAAATGCACGATGTGCTTACAAGATATAAAGATACGTTAAAAATTTTTTAGCGTAAATTTTAATCCTGAATAATGCAATATTAATTTTGTTTGCAATCGTTATTAACTGATTTATTTTGTGTCATTTTCGAACCTTATTTTTGTCGTAAACATTGTTCTAGGATGCTTGAATTTTTTAAGGATAGTTAAATGTATTATAATAAAATAGCAATAAAAAAATCTATCTCAGCGTCGTTAGAACAGAATAAAATATCTTACTCTAATTTGTAACATTCTTCCTTGGAATTAACTATAATTTATGACAGTAAAAAAACTGAAAGTAAATAAATCGAAGCAAACGGAAGTAACCTTAAAAAGTTATTTGTGAATGGTTAGAGTCAAAAGTCAGATACTGAAAGGGAATACTAATATAATTTGCAAGCTTAAAAAAGATGTGGGCTTGAAAGGTTAGATAAACATATTTTATCTCGGATGATAATATTTATTAAGTTAAGAACAAGTTATTCGTTACCTCGATTACTCTATTTCTTTCTAAATATGTTGCATAGAAATGAAAACTATGATCGAATGATTGTGTGGACAGAATTGGATATGAGTGTTAAAGGTCAATATGTTAAGTTATTGTTCAGTTTCTTCAATGAATAATGATTTTTCAAGTTTTATGACGCCAACAGAATGAAAACAGGAGGATTTTAAATTTTAATCGCAGCTTTAACAGCTAAGTTACAAACTTAAAACAGGGTCTTAACTTGATTCAAAATTGTTAGGGTTTTGCAATCATTGTACGTGGTAAAAAAATAAGAATTAAAAATACCAAAGAGGACCTTGGTAGTTTTCGTTTCATTCACTATGACGTCATGATCTTTCTTAAAATATTTTATCCGATTTTAAAATAATCTACTCATAAATAATTGAAATGGCACGAGGAAGAGGTTAGTATATTAGCTTATTAAATAGATTCCCTGGGTTCGAGTTCTGGCTATAATTCAGTTGCCCTTCATTAATATATTTTCCTATTTTAATATTTTTTATCGGATGAGTGGCTTGCATCTGTTTCTCTCAAAACATTTAAATGTTTTTGAGGGAAGTTGACTTGAAAAATAACCTTAAAAAATCAACCACCCAAGTTTTATATTCAAGGTGTATGATATTTTATTCACACTTGAAGTTATTTTGAGGTTGATAGAAAAGTACCTCAGATTAACCAGCTTAGAGAGGTTGTTTGTGAAGTGCAGATATTATTTTATTCTACACTTCAAGCAAATATATTTTAGATGCGAATAATTTAATCTGATTTCAACTAAAAGCATAGCTGAGCTATATATGAGTTTGATTTCATAAAGTATAAATGAGGTTGAAATTAAGGTTTATAGATGAGGTTATTTTTGGTGTAAAACACAACCGCATTTTCTCCCCAAGTGCATTTTTTACACCTGTCAACCTCAAAACAACTTCAAAAATAATTTTTCTTGTAAGAGTGAATACTAGGGAGAACCATTCGAATAGATAGATTCCCTTGAAATGAGAAGCGTAACCTAATGTTAAGAAAATTGTAACCCATATTTTATGTTAACATGATCAGAAATTAATATCTACTGAATTATTTTGATACTGAACTATTTTGATACTGAATTATACTGAATTATTTTAAACAAAATAATGCTCTCAAATTTGTTTTCAAACATAAAGAATATTTAAATTTTATTGCTGGTATTTATCTTTATTTAATCATCCTAAAACCTTCATGATTAAATTTGTATCAAAATCATATTATGCTCCCCATAAAATATTTATCTTGCGTAAAATATTTAGCGAATAAAAAAAAATAATTTTTTCTTATCAAAATAATGTTGAAATAATTAAATTGTTAGCGTCCTTAAGTCGCCGATTAGATGCCCACTTTTAGTTCCATGGTCCCATTATAAAATATTTTTATAAAATTTTTTGAATTTACAATGGTAATATACTTTTAATGCTTTAAATATGCTAATATACTTTTAATACTTTAAATATGCTAATATACTTTTAATGGTAATATATATTCTATACTTCTTCATCATAAATTATTAATTTTTAAATTTTTCATTTTTTTTAGAGTCAAGATCTTTCGTTTTTTTGGAAAGAACTAGGTGGTCATTAAGAAAGTGTGCTAAGCTGCTAACTAATAAATATTTACCGCATGGTTCTTTTTATTACATCGATTTCAAGAAATTTGATAAAAAAAATGAGGAGTTCAGTAAAATTTATAAGAAAAACATTAATCAATTGCATGTATTTAATGCAATAATTTGATACGACGCATGAGAGAATTTTTTTTCTCCAGAATTTGATGGGTGACAGCACATTAAGAAGCTCATGCGTAAAAAGTTCATTTAATATTTTATGAAAATTCAAAAATCTATAAATAAAATTATCAGCAAATCATTTTTTTCTGTAAATAAAATGCTTTGCTGACAATTAATTTAAAAAAAAAAATTTAATAATTTAAGAGACATTTGAGATTTAAAACGATTTACACGAATTTTAACATAAATGTTAATCTATGAAATTATATAAAGACTTATACCAAAATTGAAACACGAGAAATGCTAAATTATGATTTGTGTGCTTATGTGCGGTCTTGATTTCGTTCAGTGTTACTTTTGTAAATTTATTTCAGTAAATAAGGAATGATGATGGTGAATAATGATCATGGTGAGAACAAATCCATGTAACGATAGATTTCAGATTTATTCTTGATTACCTCAAACTATTTTATTTACTTTTCGATTACTTTTAAAAAAGTTATATTAAAGCATAAAAAGTATGACGAGGGTAAGGAATGAGTTGGTTGACATTAAATCCATAGTCGGATGCAGTTGTGCTGCATCAAATTAAAGATAAAAAAAAAGGTAATTAAATGGTACTAAGAACTACGTCTGTTCTGAAGCAAAGGGTTAAGAACTAGAAATGATGCTAAAAAGACTATTGAAAAAATTCACAGAATCATGAAACACGAAGTGTCTTAAGCGAATAAATATTTCCCTACAGATATAGGAATTCAGTTTGGATTGTAGGGCTTAATGGCACAAGGGTCTTAACTCTATGCGTTAAGCTAAATTAAAAACACATTAAGTACTCTATATAACTAAATCAATTGGTACTATAAACCAAATCTGACTCTAAAAAGAAGTAAAAAAGGGAAAGACAATAAATAAAAAAAGGAATAATTACTTAAGTGCCTTTATAGTTTCTTTCTACTTCATTTTCTAAGAGTGAATCTGTTTTTAAATTAATAAAGTTAATCTCAACCCCCAAGGTAATAAGCCCCAAGGAAATTTTTACTTGAATACTTAAGACACGTTAAAAGTTAGCATTTAACGTATTTCTGTCATATATAGAAACTTTATGCGATTACAAAAAAAAATCATTTCAAGGAGTTAAATCTGACTATCTGAAAATATTTTCTTTACACAGAAAGTCCAACAGCATATAGAGCCACTTTGTTTTTAATGCGCTTTGATTCAAAAGAAAAATATCATCCAGTAAGTAGTATGCGATTTCTTCAATTATTTATGAAGCGGAAAACAGTGGGAGATTATGAATTATTAATGAAAATCATTCTCTTAACATTTTCTTCAATGAGATAAACAATAACCTCTTTCTCATTTGTAAGTCAAAACATACGATCGATTCTAAGAAAATATGAATTACTTCTTTAGTGAAATGCAAATGGGGTTGAGTTTTAAGTGTAGTATAAGAGATATTTTAATGATTAGAATAAGTAACAAGAGGTTAGCAATTATTAATTTGAATTTCTTGGTCGAAATAAAATTATGTATAAAAATGTATCTGTTTATGATCATGGATACACGAGGGTCTGTATTAAGGCAAGATGAAGAAATATTTTAAGTGATAGTGACTTCATTAGATATTAATGCTTTTAAATCAGCTCTCTATAACTTACTTTTGAATAAATTATTGGTTTCTAGTAATTTTAAAAGTTTTTTTTTACCATAGTTTTTAAAGGAGAGCTCTTAAGCTCCGGACTAAAAATTAGTCACCCCTAGAGTAATTACAAAAAACAGTATTTAATGTAGGTGACTCCATATTGTTTTGGGGATGTTTAACAGTCTGGATTATCAGGTGTTGCATTTCAGTCAACAAATTTAACGCGTGACAAATCAAAATAACTTGCAATTTAGGCAGAATTGCGAAATAGGTAGTTGAAATTTTGGACTCAAGAATTTCTGAGAGCCTAACTTCGACTTGTAATCCCTTAAAACTTTCACATAATGCAAGAAAAGAATAAAAATGAATATAAATGTATAATTTAATAAGATTAGAATTAAAGGTATTTTATTTAAATTTATTTTTCTTCAGACTTTTGTTTTCACATTATAATTTTGGATTTTATTTTTTATCTCTCAGGTTGACGATTGATAGATTTTCTTTGTTTATTTTTATCAATCAAGATAATTAATTTTGCGATTTCCATTGTTTAATTTTATTATACTAACAATTAAGAGAGATATAGACCAGATTCTCATTGAATTTTCTTTCATTCAACCAATCCGCTTACAGTACATCAAAATCTCTGTTTTTGAATAGATTTAATAATTTAAAAACTTTATCAATAGTTTTAACTGGTTCAAAAAAAGTTCAAGAGTATAAATTAAATTTATTATACGTTCAAATTTAAATAATTGCCATAATGCCTACTCATATAATAATTGTTTTCTAATAATTATAAATATTTTTATTAATTATAAATATAAATAAATAAGATATTTTTAGCACCGATTTTTTTTACCAATAGAACCTAATTTATCTTCAGGGTTGAGCAAACCTTTCTCCCACCCAAATCTTGCAAAATTGTCTTCGCTTTCTACTTCTCCATATAATTGTGCATTTTGAATTGCTTAACTCAAGAAATTGAAGGAACTAATTATAGAGGAGTTATAGAGTGTGTTTTCAGAAAAACAATATTTTCAACCTCGTTTCCTGATATTATAAATAAACATATATAATCCGTCTTATAATTTTAGATATTTTTATTTTTAAATTGTTTAGAAGCTTATATATTTTGGGTAAATATTGATAGTTTATGCAAAAGTTTACATGTATACACTCAATGCAGGAAACTGTAAGTGACGTTCTAAATTGTCACTAGACAAGTTATTTCAATTGTCACTAGACAAATTCTTTCAATTAATATTCGAATATTTTGAAATTAAAAATGTAAATGAGAAAATTTCGGTCCGTAAATTTCTTGATGGAAAAATATTTATCTAACAATTAAAGTAGTAATTTAAAAAAAATAGATCATCAATTTAAACAAAAAGAGATTATCAATCTTAAAGGTAGATAAATGATAAGTTCTCTAATAAAAAAAATAGTCTGAAGAATTAATATTATTTTCGGAATTATTTAAAAACACAAAGCCTCGTTACTTTCATTTTAATTTAAAGCGTTTAATTTAAATTTAAAGCGTTTCAGTTAAATTAAAATCGTAACTGATATTGTTTGCCCAAAAAAGTTTTCTACAGTTTTTTCTTTCTTTAAAACACAAGTGTTTATTTTTTTAAATTATAAAATACATAAATCATACAGTTTAATAAAATATGAATTTTATCATTCTCAATAGAAATTTTTTTTTTAGGAAAATGAAAATTCCTAATTTTTTGTAAAAAAGATGGAAGATAATTTTTTATTAAGGTTTCTTTCTCTCATAAAATTATAAATCTACATTTAAATAAAAGTTTTGCTGTCTTTTAAAACATTTAAGCAATCCTAATGCAATATTTTGCTTTTTCTTTAGCAAAATAAATTTATAAAAATATTAGCAAAAATATATAAAATCTATGTGAAACGGTAATTGAGTATTTATACTTATGTCTCAATTTAACCTTTCTTTTAATGATTCATATTATCTTCTAAAAAATGAAACGCTGCACCTGAAACTAAAGATATCATATCGATAGTTTTGTCCATGGAAAATTCATTTTACATAATAGAAAAAATCAAAGTTTGCTGATAATTATGATAAGAATTCATGGTACACCAATTTGTATTTATTAAATGGAAAATAATATAAAAAATGTGTTACTGTAAAAAATTGATGCCATCTATATAGAATGGGAAATAAGTATTTATATTATATTTTTTCTCTATTTTTCATAGAATCATCCAAACAATCAAATTAAACTACTGAAATTGAAGAGAGTATTAAGAGTTAAGCGTATAAAGTATCGTCTAAAACAGCGGTTCCCAAAAAGGGTTCCGCAGAAACCTAAGGTTCCGTGAAAGAGTCAAAGAGGTTCCTAGTGTTAGAATCTTTTTTTAACTAGTAATTATTATATTTATATTCAATCAATATCCATAATTTTTTTTAGTACTTCGGTTTATCAAATGAAATTATTTATGTATAGCCAATGAATAAAAAATATCGAATTTAAAAAAAAAAAAAATTTAGTAGTAATACATTTGATAGGTTTTGAGAAAAATATATATGCATTAAAAATTCCATAAGTATTTCTCATCAAACTCTTCATTTCAAAATAAAAAAAATTACCAAAAATCATGATTAAAGAATCTGTTCTCTTTTTCGAAATCCGTAATTCAGCTGATTTACATGATTTTAAGCAAATACATACAAAAATAAAAAATTCATAATTTAAAATATTTTATTCTTCACATTAAATATCTTCAAAATAATTTGTAGCCTTTTTTCACTTTAGTAATATTTTCAACTGCTAATGAATTCTTTTTTTTCTTTCTATAATGCCGAAGTTTTGTAAAAAGAAGCATTATAATTTAGGGTTCCGTAGCCTAAAAAATTAGAACCGCTGATCTAATGCATAATAGAAATGATATAGCAAACTGATAATTATGATGAATTATACTCAGAATTCATGGGGAAGTATTTTGCATTTACTATAGAGAAATAAAGGTTCAAAAAAATATTCGAAAATTCGAAACCTTATAAAAGAAAACGTCATTTCAGTATGTGTTTTTGTGGCTAAAGTGGCTCGCTCCTATTACGACCCCTTTCTTTGATCTTGCCTTACAAACCCTTTTTTTTTAACAATATTTTATAGAATCCTCAAATAAATGAAACTCCACAGCTCAAATTAAATATATGTTGTTCATACTAGGGAAAAAATCGCTAATACATACTAGAAACGACATAGCATACCGATAATTAAAATGGATGAACAATTTAAAACTTAATGTTACTATAAACTGTCATTTTTTTGTAAAAAAAATCCTAATGGATCAGATCGCAGCAACAATTATTCTGTAATTAGGATATCTTTCTGATAAAGACGAAATACTCAAGACAAAGGTGAGAACTATCAAACATACCAGCGACAGAATCTCACCAGTAAAGAGTAATAAATTACAATAATTACGTCAATAAATCACAAAAAATGCCGCTGAATTTCAAACAGTTAGGGGGCATATTGTACGGATACACATTGCAATTAGGAAAATAAATTATTGCAATAACGCCTCTGCACGCCCAATTTTCAACACAGTGTATTAATCAATTTCTCTTTCCAAAAGCTGCACGACTGGTCAACTCTGACGGCGCCCACATTTAGTCTTTGACTTATGTTTCATTTATCACCCTGAAGGCGGGAGACACCCAATTGATGCGACAAAAATAACAAAAACAGAAAAATCAGATATCAGTGAACTGAATCCGATTCATCAAGTAACTGCTCTTATTTGCAAAGGCCATAATCGCCTTGAATTTGATGGGCGACGAGGCATCTTCTGTATAAGAATAATGTAGCACATTTAATATACAATTCTCGTACTTATATTCATAAGTCTAAAGCCTAAAGGAACAGCAAGCATCTCTAATGCTTTATTATCATAGAGATCAAAACTTTTAAGAGTAGTTCGTTGTCCTAAATAGTACCTTAGAAAGCATATATTTTGGGAACTATTTGCATTATGATGGATAATTTTCTAAGGAATGAGATAAACATTAATGCATTCTTGGTAGTTATGAATAAAAAATATTAATGATCTAGTGATAGTAATGCAAGGCAGTCAGTATATTTTTATTTTTTATAGAAAGAAAAAACAACCATAATTAAAGTGAATTCATATTTCAATACAAGTAAATTATAATTCAACTATTTAATTTCAGAAAATTTTAAATTTCTAATAATATTAGAGATGAAATTGGAAGTTGAAAAACCGGATATGAAATATAAAATAAGGTAAAAGATAGTGAGAAACAAAAGGTATTATAAAAGTGCGATATTGGTTCTTCTGGTTCAAAGTGCAATGCTAGTTCTGGCTTTTCGAAACATCTGGAAAAGTCTCAAGTATTTTCTGTTTAGCCAGTTATTTTTTAGGCTCATTACAATGAACCCATGTGCCTTGAAGCTAATTAAAAAATGTACAAAGGTTCACTCAACCTGCAATTTTAAGGCATATTGCAATGAGCCTTGTATCAATGATTGTGCTTTTATCAGAGAAGCTTATAGTGAACCATTCTAATTAAGCACTAAATGATATCAACTAGTCTATTATAAGTATCTGGCCCATTGCAATAAGCCTAATAAGTGTTAGGCTGATTCGAAAATTCTGGATACTTTTTACAATTAATTTGTTTGATGCATTTGAAAACAACTATGACAGCTTGCAAGTAACCAGATTTTCCAAATATCCAATGACTAGTCGTGGTGATTCAATTAATAGAGTGCTCGCTTTCCACTGAGATGACCCAGGTTCAAACTGAAGCGATACTTGGTCAATGTGAATTATGCTTTCTTCATGTGGATCTCTTCATGAATATCTTCATGTAGACGGATCATGAGTTAGAATCCTCTTGCAGTCTGGCTAACTGTAAAAGATTTTAGTGGTTTTCCACTCTGCGTTCTTAATTCCATCAAAAATGCCTCCACAATGGTTAATTTTCCCAAATGCAGGAGCTCCCTTGTCTTTTAGATTAGGTTCACACTTACAAGGCTACGGGATTCACATTGATAGTCGTTAGCCCAAATAGGAATCGGCTGTTTAAGGTGACCAATGACTAGTGAAAAAACAAGATTTTAGGCAAACATTTTTGAAAATGAGTTTATTATTAATTTAGCATCCCTTTGCTCGTAGCTTTCTAAAAATACTTTACTTTTGCTTGTACTATAATTATTTAAAAAATTATAGCAGTTTTTGTACAAGGTGATAATAGTGGACAGACTAATGTATTTAAGTTTTTAAATGCGTTTATTTCAGAATCAGATTTTTTTCCCATTTTACACCACCTAAAACACAATCTCTCGTAATGTTTTTAAAATAACTGTCTACAATTTTTCATGAATGTTTATGATTATGTAACGCACATTTTGAACTACACACTAAGGGAAAAAAGTAGAATTTTAATTTTTTATGCATGTTTTATCTCAAAGCCAAGTACAAAAATTTTTAAAAAATTGCTTGCTAATAAAACAAGATTGATCCATTTGCTTTCAAGGTAATAGTTCAAACCATTGTTGATAGCCTTCTAGATAAAATCCTCAAAGGAATTTCTGCTTTTTATGATAGACGTTTTGTTATTGTCTTTAGCATATATGCAAATAAATGCCTTGTTTTTATTTAAAAATTGCTCTTCAAAAAATTTTTCTGCTAGCTTAAGTTTCACCCATAATAAAACAAATAAACTAGTTTTTTTCAAACTTTACAGTAATATTTAAAAAAAAAATCAAAACTAATCAGATACCTTAACACTGGACATGAAATATAAAATAAACTTAGTCTATGGCATACACAAAAAGCAATTACGAACAAAGAGAAGAAAAAAATAGTAATAAATTTCGCCCTAAATGGAAGAACAAGATCTTTCCGTCTTCATAAAATTATCATGGATCAACACATTTCTTAGGAAATCAAATCATAAAATAAAAATATCAACGCAAATTTATATCAGGATTCAAATCTTATATAAAAACGAACAGAACAAGCATTTCAAACGCAATTTATTTACATTCTCAATTCGGGGCAGATTTCAAGCAAGCTTAAAATAAGTTATTGATACCACGGATATTGTATCATTTAGAGTTTAAAAATAGAGATATGAACGCTTCTCGACGTCCAAAGTGATCAAAATCACTGTCTATCATCAAGTTGAGCAATCCTTCTAAGTGAGCATGATTAAAAATAGCGTTGAAAAAGAAAATTACAGTAAAATGATTTAATTGGAGAGATGTTATCCGATCCTTGTTCGTGTTGCCCACACAGGAGTCAATTAGCAGCTGGGGAGTATTTGATTGAAAGCTATGCGAGGCTGAGCTTCACGAGTTCACTAATTACAGGGGTTGAGTAAGGAGCAAAACCCCACCCAAATAAAGTGTTGCACGTCACTTAGAGTAACGAACCTTGTCACGATTCAATACTAAAACAAAATGTCTCTTGATAAGAAAATATCTTACCTGTTATTATTTTGTGAGAGATAAATGAAATTGACATTTAGTTGATTCATAAAGATAGTTTATTTTTTTAGTTTTACGTTCTGGGTATGTTCTATAACCCATATGGGTATGTTCCATAGATTTTTCAGATTAGCTAAACTTACTATTTTTTGGTTTATAAAATTCTGTCAGAAAAGGGGGGACGAATTCTTTAAAAATCTAACATATTATTTATGCGTATTATGGAAAAATTAGGTTTTTCTATTATAGAAAAATTAGGTTTTTCACCTTTTACTGGCAATGAGCACGTGCATCAAATTTCTATTTTCAATTACAAATAGAAAATCGTATGTTGAATTTGTATTTATTTATTTTTTTATATTATTTTTTTAAATGAAGTTTTTTTCTAAGTTGAGGTGAAATTTGTTTGAAATACTATATATTTCAATTTTTTATCATTATTTTTTTTAATTGTGAGTCACATAAAGTAAGGTCGTGTATAACTTAAATACAGGGTTAAATAAATACAGGTTATTATGGTTCCCTTACCGGGACTAAGAAGGCGTATGAAAAATGAGATTTTATCAATAAGTGATTTTAAATGGGGTTACATCAAAAATTATGAGACCCCTCTGATACGTGATTTAACAGAATTAGGACAAATGATCACAACCGCATTCACGACCATGGATCGTGGCATTTTGCAGTGAGTGAGGCAATAAGAATTAGATTTGCGACGGTGTTCCCTAATCCATAATAGTTAAAGAAAGAACTAAAATAAAGTATGTTTAAGCATTTAGATTTGCATATGAAATCACGGGTACCATATATTTAAAATGGCACCATGCATTTTGTATTTCAGCAAACTATGACCTAGATAGTTTTTACGAGCGTTACTCTTTAAAATGGAGCCGGGATCTAAATATCTGGATTGCGGGGTATTCGGTACTACGCAAAAAATAATGTGGAGAAATTTGTGTTGTAAAATTCATCAAAAAATAAATGGAAAACAGAAACAAACTTCTATTAGTTTTTTCCCCACAAAACTGTGAACTTTTAACTGTACAAATTGTGAATCTAGATAACATTAAAAGTCTTGTTACTTTTTTTAAAAATAAATTTAATTAATAATGTTTTATTGGGAAATAGTCTTACATTTTCTATAATCTTTTCATCAAAATTTCCATAGATTGGATTATCTGAGATATCCGGGACGAAGGTCCGAACTATTCCGGTTAATCAAGAGTCTGCTGTATTAAGTATAAAGGTTTTCAAAAATACCCATATAATTGCGAGTCATATTTCTTGTAACATTACTTTATTTTTAACGCTAAAAGGGATGATTTACAAAATTAATTTTACTAAAGTGAACCACGAAATCTTAATATTTTATAGTAGTGTTATATTTTTAAAATTGCATAATACACTTTTAATTTGATCGATAACTTTATAAAAATAAATTAACAGTATTTAGAATTTTAAGGAAGAAAACGGATTTAGAACAAAAATTCGTTTTTTTTCTAATAAAGCTAATTATATTCGAACTCAATGAAAGAAACTGTATAAGCCTCAACTTTTACTAAGTTAAAAATGTTTATTTTAATTACATTCGCAGTTCATTTTTTTTAATAAATCTACAATTAGGATCATTTCAATTAAGAATTTACTCAGGAAAAGAGCGTTCACCTCTCAATGACGTGTCCTAGGTTCGATTTCCAGCAGTGGCTGGTTGATATGAATTCCGTGTTAACTCTAAAGATCCTAAGTAGAAGACGGACCATGGTTTAAAACCCTTATTCCGCCAAACTAGTGGATGTTTTCTTTGTTTTCTTCCCCCTGTGACGCAAATGCAAGTTAGTTCCTATAAAAAGTCCAAAAAAAATTCAGCTCAATGCTTGATTTAGGAGTTCCCTTACCTTCTAGATTGGATTCAACGTTATACATTAACAGTTGAAAACTCAGAATTGTGTCGGCTGTTCAACACCGGTTATAAAATTAAATAAAACTGAGGATTTGAACTGAAGCTAATTCATGAATATTAATTTTGGAATGTTATTTATTTTATTTTACTAATTTGTTTATTTTCTTACTCTTTCTTGAAAAATGAAATGACTTTTTTCAAAGATGAATTCACTTTTATGAAATACTTAAATAAAAATAATGCAAAGCAAAAATAATACCTACAAATTCTAACCATATTTTTCAGAGTTCGTGAAAAAAAAAACTTTCTGAAGATAGCAATTTTAAGCACACAAAAAACTCTCCACATTTCCTTGGAACAAGTTCTTTGGTAAAGAAAAGAATTAGAGATCTGGGGAAAGGAAAGTTAGATGAACAATATAATCATTTAAGACGCCAGAGCAACAGTGATGAAAATCGACGTGCTAGAGTGGGGCTTTGGTCGAAATAATTCATGATCGTATCTAAAAGTGACTTGACAACACTATGGCTGGCCTCTGTATTTCCTTAATTTACTAAGACGTTCGGATTATTTGTTAGTTCCTCCTGTATCCGCGCCATTTATTTGATTAGAACTTCCAATTTTCTCCCAAGAGCACAAAAATCTGGGATGCTCTGATGTTTGAAAGACTTCTTTTTTTTTCTCTAGTGAGGCGTGTTTTTATTTCTTATAATTTTATTGTTGGAATTTATATTTATTTATTAAAATGAGCAATATGGGGTAGTTATAAAAATATTTTTCTATCTTGTAAGTATTTATTAGGAAACATGATACAAAAAATATATGTAAGTTTGAAAAGATAAAATGGAGGTTTAGGCTTTTTTTTTAAAAAAAAATAAAAGTAATTTTTGAGAATATTTCCAGCGCATTTTTTAAAGCTTGTACAAAAGAAGGAAATTTTTATTAAAACGAAATGAGACAAAAGGTTATTTTTCACCAGTTTTCTACACCATTCCAAATGCGTCATTTCTTTATTTATTATATTTGGCATACTTAAAAATAAGATTTATGTACTAAATGTGGTGTTTTATTTAATTTAAAATTTTATCTAAGAAGTAATTCATTCAGGTCTAAATCAACATTGGCAACATTGACTTTCGACCAAATATCAATTAAGATTAAAATTAAAAGTTAGTTCTAGAGTATTAACCTCTTCATTACTTCGATCTACATATGTTTACATTCGCTTCTTAGCTTCTAAAAACACGCTATGAGAAAATTTATAGTTTTACCTTCCCTGAAATATTCGTAGATGTTCAAGCTTTCTGGAAATTCCAATAGATGCTCAACATGTAAGTTATTTGGGCAAAAATCCACATAAACAGAAGTGATTTTCGAAAAATGACTTTAAATCCACAAGCTCGAAAATTTAACTAATTTGAAATATTATATAATTTAATTATTCCGAAAAAGAATTTCCTTTGACTTAGTAGTTCTGTGATCTGTATGAAGCTTTTAAATTTGTATTTACTTAATATTTAAAAATAATACAGATAAGAACATACAGGTCCACGTATGTGCACCTTGGTACGTAATAAAAACTTATGACAGAGAAGTAGTCAAGTGAAATCTCATAGTATTACGAATATTTAGTCTATTAATATATCTATTTAATATATCTATTCAACATATCTATTTAATATATCGAATTTATATGTCTATTCAACAATATTTTTATGTGCATTTTAATTAATTGTACTTACATTAAGGTGCATTCATAAATATAACTTTGTGTTCTTCCCGTAATTTTGACATTTTACCCACAATAATTATTTTTTCATAATTAATGTTAGATTATTTTTAATAATTATTTATGTTGCGCCATTTGCATAATTAAAATAGTTTTAAAACTGAGATTTCATGCAGTAATACATTGATATTACATTAAGTGTTGCATCTCATTGTAAAAAAACTTCGTACCGCTTAAAAAATTTTTTTTCTAAATAATTATTAAATCTATTCATCATTGTATTTAACAACAATATGTATGTTTGTTCCTACTTTAGATGCAGTTTAACATTTGAAATATTTACATTATTTTACTTAGTTAAAACCTAAAGTTCACCTATGTGGACCTAAAATTATTAGTCCTCTGGCAGTATAATTCGTATTTTGTTTATCTTATTATGATTTATGATAGTAAAATAGAAATTCGGAATTGTAAAATATTGTTTTCCTTTATTTCTTCATATTTCAGTAGTGAACAGGCTAAAGGATCAATTTACGTACTTACATGTTCTGCACGTTTCAAACATTATGTTTAAAACATTATATTTAAAAATCTTCAGTAAAATTTTGAATAAATTAAATTTCTACATGAGCACTTCAGAGGCGTGTGGAACATTTTGAAAAAGCGCGATGGTCTACTCACCACATTTTTACAATAACTGGCTAAAATATTCATCGAAATAATGAAATTTAAGTAAAAATTCCTCAAATTGCCATAAATTACATTATATTCGTTTTAGCTATACTTAAGTCATAGAACGGAAAACTCCTTTTTTATGTAAATATATATTTTAAAAATCGGTTTGAATCCAAAAGATGTTCTAATTGCATGGTTTAGGTTCTTAAGACTAAAGTAATAATGTCATATATTTTGAAAGAAAAGTGAAGAGTTGCTTTGCTCACAGCTTATGCATAGAGAAAAAAATATCTAATTAAATTACCGTACTTATAAGGTAATGAAATTTTAGGTAAAGTAAAAAAAAAAAAATTCTGGTAACAAAAACAAAATATACGGTATTTAAACTATTCATTTGGTAATTTTTCTATTTAAATAGTAACGGTTTACCGGAAGTTCTTAATTAGTAATAGTTATTGTTTTTAAAGTAAAAGCTCTTATTAACACACTTTTAATAAAAATACAAAACTTAAAGGTAAATTTAATAGAATAAATGGTTTTTATGCCATGATTTAAGGTATTATGAAAAATTACCATGTTTTACCACATTTATTACCAAACTGTATGGTAATAAAACCATATTTTAGTGTTAATTTTACCAAAGATAATTACCAAAGCCCCCCTTTAAAAAATTTCCGTACCTTAGGTGTTCCCATGTAGTCAGTTACACTGTAAATTTTACCATATTATGTTAGTTTGACCATACTTTTTTTCTCAGTGTGTTTTTTAAGTTTTACTTGAGGTACACAACACTTCTTTAATTGTTCACAGATGTTGAATAAATTAGAAATAAAAAACTTACAAATGAGTTTAGATACAAATCCTGTTAACTATAATTGCGGAAAAAAGTAAAATGTATCACCATCTCTGTGTTTCCCCCCTCATTAATTGAAAAATAAACAATATTTCAATAGCATCAATTTCTATTAAGTAAATATTTCAAAGTTAACATGTTTTAAAAAGGAGTTTTTTACTACATTAGAAAGGAGATTAATTGAATGTATGTGAATTACTCAAATCTTCTGAATTACTATATACAAGCATTTTTTTTTAAGAAATGTTTATCTTCTCAGGACATAAGATCTTTTATAGAAGGTTATGCAAACTAATTCACAAGAGTTACATAAAATAGATAATTAAAAATAGATATTATTAATATTAGTCTCACGTTTAACGAAAGTTTTCATAAATATTGTTTTTTTTTAACCCTAAAATTATTTAACATAATGTTAAAAAATTAAATAATAATATAATTATATTGCGAGTTTAAGAATTACCCTGTTTTTTTTTCTTCCTAAAAATCTACGAAACTTAATTATTTCGTTTCCACATGTTTATTTATAAATCGTATTTCACGCAAATGTTTTTTTTTCTGTTTTACACATATTGTTTTTAGGAAAATGTTAATGTAATTAGTATCAACTTCCACTGAACATTTTCTGATAAATATTATCATGCAGTTATTTAAATTTTTTCATTTGTAAAAGAAAAAAATACAGTTAGCTCAGACAAATTCTTCTTCTGCACTACGGCCTAGAACAGGCCAAGGTAGTCCCAGTCAGCTACAGTCATCGTTATCAATCTAAATCCAATATTCTCCAATTTTTGACGCCTAACACGTCAAGACCCTTTTTTTCATTGTCCAGCTACCTGACGACCGGCGACATCTTTTCCTAGTGCCAGAGGGTTTGCAAAATTCAGTTTCCTTGCAGGATTAGGGTTTTCTAATCTTTGCAAGTGTCTATACCATCTTATACGATACGTTTTAATGTTTTATGTTATTTTTCATTCACGGAGCCATAAATTTTAATCAAAATTTTTCTTTCAAAGATCAGCAATTCAAAGATTTTCTTTCAAAGAACATCTCAGTCTAATTATCGTCAGTAACAATATCCGGTTAAAATTTATTCCACACTCTTTACTTCTTAACAACTCAGAGAAGGGTAACTTTTAAACTAGATTAAGTATTACTCATTTAAGAACACTTTACGCCTATTACTTACACTTAAGTTAACCCTGAACAGTTCTTCATACCAAGGCTATCAGATTAATAGAATTTCATCCGTGCACCGTCTATTTCTGACTACAAAGGTAAACAACTGAGCTTACAATTAAAGACTCTGTCTACTTGATTCCGTGATGGATTGGATCCAAATTTCCGTAGACTGCTTGACTCTATTCAACATTACTCAACATGCCATTAGACATACATATCAAGTTTTATTTTTTTAATTTTCATTTTTATATTATTTTGTCTATTGTGTCAGTTTGACGAAGAGCTAAATTTTGAATTATAATTCGTAGGGAAAGTAAATAGAACTAGAAAGGAAAAAAAAATACTTATTGAAAGAAAATACGTACTAACAGTTAAACTATTTGTAATAAATTTCTAAGTAGACGAAATTCATAATAGGAATTGAAAGAAGATATTTTAATCGTATTACATTGGGAAAATTAGTGTTAAAAAATATCGGTCATAAGAAATTCATTTGTCACGTGGGGGGCATCAGGGGTCATTTAGGAGAAATTTAGGTCCATTAACAGACTGGCCACTAAAATTTTTATCGTTTAAAACGGAACCTTCACAAAATAGCTTATCGTTAAAATGAACAATTCGCAAAATAGTTTAACGTTAAAACAGTCCCTTCATAAAATATTCTATTATTAAAAAGGACCCAAATAGATAATAATAAAAAAGGACATTTCATAAAATATCTTATAACTCAATATAAATATTTTTTTCCTCAAATTATTAATCAAAACTATGAACACAAAAAAAAATTATTGCGAATTACATTATTATACAGTGGAATTTCATTAGTTTATATGAAACTGCGTAAAGTGTTAATGAAGCAGGATGAAAATTAAAGACCTTCAGGATAAAAAGTGATAAGAAACATCTTTTTAAAAAACATATCACTACTTAGCTGTAAATAATTCTATCCAAATAGTGAGAGTATCATTCGTGCAATAAAATACATTTCTGGTTTATAAGAAGTCACTCATTTGTGAGGTATTATAAAATTTATATCTGTTAATTTATATATTGCATAAGGGTAGGTTATCATTTTAATCCTCTAGGTCTTCATTTAAAAAGAAATCTAGGAGGGTATGAAAAGTGCTGCTATAAAAAATGCTGTTTAAAACTATAACTCATTCCTTTAAAAAAATATATTTGTAAATGTCTTTTCAGAAGTTTCAACTTATATTCGGTGTTCTAATAACAGTGAAAACATTGCATTCCAATTGATATGCAATTTTTTTTAAATATTTACATTCAATACCGAAATTTATATTTAAATACAGAGTAAAATCATTTGCGCACAGATCAACCCCTATTGTAATTGCTTTCTCCAATGTTTCTTTTAATTTCACGAATAGAAATTAACTTTACATTTCAATTATTTTAAATTATAAAATTTTTTAAATAAATTAGTATTTTGAATTCTTAAATTTTTATAATTATGCATTGGGAATTCTTATTTCAAAGCAATAATGAAACATAATATTTCTGAACAAATCAACATTATGAATTTTTAAAACTTGTACATTTTGTCTCGGGAATGAGTATTTTAAAGCAATAACAGAACAATAATTTATGGTCTTTAACATTTAAAAATATACAATTTTTAATACTTTTGAATTGTAAGAATTTATGCATAAATTCTGATTATAAATTCTTATAATTTTGTGTTTTGAATGAGTTTTTTAAAGTAACAAAATAACAAAAACAGTTCTGTCTTTAACCCTTTAACGCAAGATTTTTATTAAAGATATTTTTCACATTTTTTTTCATTTTTTGAATGTTATGTTTAAGTACTTAAGTACAGTAGTAAAATCTAACATATGTTTTAAATAGCTATTTCACTGTTTTTTTAAAATTAAAAATACCGAAATATAATTTCGCTAGTAATAGGAGCGTCAGAAAAAATATATAAAAGGGACACCGGCGTCCCATCTGTGCCAAAGTTTTAAAGTAATTAATGAACAATAATGAGTTATGTCCTTAGCAATTAAAAGTAAAGTACTTTTTAAAGCTTTCAAAGTGTAAGCATTTATATATAAATCATTGTTATAATTTTTTACAATTTTATACTTGGAATAAGTAATTTGAAATAACAAGAGAACAAAAATATTGCGTGGACTTAAGCAATTAAATCTTTTGTTTAATTTATTTCTCTTCGACAGATGAAAATTTCTCACACCAAACCCGGAATAAAATGTTGGAATAATACGAATCATGTCTTCAGAATATCCGGGGTATAATTTTATGACTCGAGGACTTATTGTAGAGCGTTTTACATTTTATGACTCCATAAAAATAAATTAACTACACGATAATGTTGTATAAAAGCGGTCTTACTATTTTATGTAATAAGAGTCATTGTACCGAAATCTATATTTCATGATGATTATTAATTAGAAAAAACGTTAATGCCATATGCTTGCATTTTAAAAGTTCTCACAAAATATATTGCTCACAATTATCTGTAAACATAGCGAATTAATACACACAACTTGGATTAGACCACCGACAATGTTATTTTAAAGTTTATTGATTAAAAAGGTGTAAAGAATTAAAGTGATAAAAGGTTTTAAGCCATTAACTACCGATTACGATTTCTTTTGAGTTGTTTCACAACACGCATAAAACCATAAGAATGTATTTTTCACCGTAAATTTGATAAAAAAAATAATTTTAAATACTATTTATTGATTAAATTATATCAACACTATTGCTTCTCATTCCTTTTTTAGTTTTCATACTAAACTCGTGACTTTTTTTTCATGATGTCGATAAAAGTGTTCTGTTTAATAATTAATAATTAATTAATTAATAATTCTGTTAATAATTTGTATTCAACAATTATGAATGATTGTAAAAACACTTTTGTTTTAATCATACAGTATTTTTTGACTTTTTGAAATAAAAAACAGGTTTCAAACATGGAATATTTAAATATTTTTCCATTTGGTTTTATGATATTTAACATTAGTGTACTACACAATATTAATAAAAAAATAATTTTTCTATTGATAGTTGATAGTTCAGCTATTAAGAAACATAAATCCAAAGTATCATATTCCTAAAATTAACAAAGATGCAACCTTTATAAAAGGAGCATGCAACGTTTTGATGTTAAGAAATTTTTAGACTGATGAAGTTAATTGAAAGAACCGTCAGACTGAAAAAATCTAATTATCGGACTGACTTGTTTAAAAGCATTTAGACTCCGTCCTTATTATTTTCATCTAAATTTTATCAGCCAAAAAATAGTTTTATAAAAATCATCTACTTTTTAAGCCGTTACATGTACTTTCTTCCTTAATGGGTAAACAATAATTTATGCCATTTAATGCTTAAAACAAGACAAGCGGGAATTGTACGGTTTCAATTGATTTGTAAAAAATTCCGGATCAAATTATGGAATAAAAATTACCAGCAATTTGGGTGCATCATCTGTAAAATTCATTTTTACCGTAATATATCGTACCGTATATTTTACAGTAATATTTATTTAATTAGATTGATACAGTGATTATATGGTAACTAACACTTTAAAAATAACGAAATCTCTTTTTTTTGTTCACTGGCATGTTCCGGTAAAAATGGATTTCACGGTAAAAAGTACCGGCAACCTGAGTGGCGGTATTTTTGCCGTAGTTTGATCCGGAATTTTTTACAGTGTTAAGTGTTATTTCAAAGTCACAGGTAAAACAGAAATGGATCGTGATGTTATGTCTAGTTACTGTCTAGGGACAGAAATATAAAAGGATGATAACTCAAGTAGTCATTTTTCTATTTTTTTTAGAATCCTATAAATTTAATAATAATTAGTTGAGATTTTATTTAAATTTGAAGAAAAAACATCAAAAAGTAATTTTTGTAAATTTTCGTTTTGTATTTGATTTCGATTCTATAAAAGGAAATTTTTATTGCAAAAGCAAATGAGCAGTTTAAAAGTTTGCAACTGATATGTTTATTTTTTATTGTACACTTTATAATGTTTTAGTGTATTGCATTATTAGTGGCAACTGTAGTGTCACAAAGCCACATAGTTAGCGCGCTACAATTGCCATCATTTTTGGTGTTCAGATACATGAAGATTTTTCACAGCGTGTTTTAAAGTTTAGTTTCATTTTATATTACTGTGAATTAAATTTTTTAATGTGAAAATCCATTACAATTTTAATTTTTTTAACTTAGTAAACTACGTAGTTGAGTTGATGCGAGTTTTAATGGCACAAGACCTCAAATCAACGATATTGCGTGAAATGTAAATGATATTATGACGCAACCTACACTGTAAAAAAATTGTGGTGTTTAGTTGCGACCATTTTTGAGGTTGTGGTAAACTAAAATGTTTTACACTGCTTGTAATCACATTTTTACTTACTTTTACACTGTTATAATTTGTTTATTTATTCTTTCTTTTTTGTTTAGTGTCATCACATATTTTTAGGCGAATTAAAATAATTTTAATGGCTTCATTGCAAAAAAAATTCTTTTAAAAATATAAGCACCTTTTAAGTAATTCTTAACAAAAAATGTTGTTTTGTCATTTAATTATTTGTACGATAATTATACTAAGCACATGAGGTAAATTTGAATGTTTTATTTCTAGCTAAACACCAAAAATGATGGAAACCATACACAAAAAATTTTTGCTGTGTAAGTTAGCTGATCAAAGGATTTTATAAATCTGCAACAAATAAACGGAGAAAAAAGGAAAAGATAACTAGAACACACTGGGGTCCTGACATAAATTGACTTAAGGAAGACAAATTCTCTACCTGAGAGCCATAACTATGTAATAGCTGTTTGATTTACACACTTAGTACTCTTTGATCAAAAACGTATTTTCTGTTGCAATAAAAAATAAGGAGAATTAAATTGCTATTTGAGTGAAGTAAACAGCTACTTTTGATTTAACCAAAATCATCTTTAGTTTATTTTTCTGAGGAAATTGTATAACATCATACCTTATAAACGTAAGATATTATGTTTATTAAATAAAATGGACGGTAATTTTTGTCCAGTAGTTTGTAGTGGATAATGAATAACGGAAATTGTTAATACATCATTATTTGTAAGGAATAATTAGTATTGACTGGTTTTTAATGATAAATTTGACATTTTCATGGATAAAAAACATCATTGATATTTACATAAAAATTAAAGCATTCCCACAATAGCTCGATGTAATTCAGATGGCAGTGTAGACTCCGAAATTTCACGATGGGGCAATAATTTCAATATTGCGCACCGGACACTTTTACTCCCTAGACAAGCTAGTACCTATCAATATAAAACTGAGTGGACTTCAAGCTGCTACAATGGATAGAATCTCAGTCCTTAACAAGATCATCTCAGTGTCTTAATCACTGTGTCTCCTTGACTTTATATACCAATACTGATTTTAAATTTATAATTTTCATTTTCTTAAGTCTTGTTTTTAAATATTTTTCAACATTCGTTTAATTTTTACCAACTACAATTTTCTTTGATTAACACATTGAGGGCCAATACCATCTAAATTTTTATGAATAAAACTTATACTAAATGAACTTCTTTAACACTCATGATTATTATTGGGTATTTAAAACCACTTATGTGACATTGACAGTGACAGTGTTTGATAAAAAATTTTTTCGTTTGATAAAACCATGAAAATAACTTCCAGAAGTATGTAGGAGGATTAACACATTGCACAATAAAAATGAATTGCAAAACACTTCGTAAGTGCCAATTCGGCCAATGCCACCTAAAGACTTTCCATCTCAAAATAACTATCAAAGTGACAGACTTCTTAATGACTAAGTATTAAATAACTTCACATTAAGAACCGAGATAAGAGATAATATATTTCAAATCTATTTTTTCATTTGGCTGGTACACATGGTTTTGGATGATATTTTTAACAATCTCGTCATTGTTTAAGATTGTTGAACTATGATTTCCACGTGTTTTCATCACTTTGAGACTTACAGAAGAATCTAAGAAAAACTTGAATGTAGATCAATACGAATATTCATCAAATAAAACCTGCAGAAATAATCTCTTGGATTTTATCTATTTGGAACATATTGATATATACCATATTATCGCTATGTTCTCACAAGGCATTCTAATTATTTAATTTTTACAATTGCTATGAACCTCATACAGACTCTTTTACACTGTTTCTTGATTGTCAGGGTCTTGTAGAAGTCTTGCAGAAATAGAAAGTGTTACCTAGCTAATATTTCTTAAAGCTCGAAGATAAGCAGGAATCATGAAATTTTCTCAAAATAAATAGTTAAATTCCAATACACAACAACTGTATCTGTTTAATTGTATAGTTTACTCTCATATTATGTATCAATATGTTGATAAGATAGTTGTTGGACATAAAAAAGGTCCAACTATTTAAATTCTGACAGATCTGGGGGCATAGTAAATCATATAAGTATTTGAAGCTTTTTCTATCTCTTTTTGAAGCTTTTAAACTTGTATTATTCATGTTAAAAAGATACTTCAGAAGCTAAAACGATGCAGATCATAATCCAACAACACGAGCATGTAGGGACGATGTACCACAAGCGTCAATTCTTTTTAAACTCTCGTTTTCCCTTTTTAAACGCAACTGATAAACTAGACTTAAAAATAAGTGATGCAATTAGTTTTGTCAACTTGATGCTTGATTTTTAGAAGTCATCATAGACGGGGCATCAGATCAACTTACTAATGTGGTCAACTGTACATTATTGATGACGTTGATCAAGAGATATGATTGATATCGCTCTTATTTACTTAGTTTAATTTCCAATACCAAGAAAAGTTATTTCGAGATCAAAGAAGTTCATTATTAACTTTTCGTTTACATAAGTTATTTCTTTAAAACCAAAATAAATACCAATTGATTATTATTAATGGTGATGTGTCTTTTTCCTAACCTGTATTGTTATCATGACGAGTGTTGCATTGTTGAAATGTTTTCCTGATTAAAAGTTCCTGATTAAAGAGCTCAAAGGCAAAATCTACTAGTAAAAGTCCTGCTTAAGAAATATACTTAAATACGCAGAATTTTATTTGGATAAATATAATTGGATATAAAACCTCGATTCTCTTTTGAAAAATGTTAGAAATTTAAAGTTTGCAAGAAAGTGATTTTTGAATTTAAAATTCAAAACAATGTTGTATAGAATATCAAAAAAATATGAAATTATGAATCTGATCGAAAATCTAAAAATCTACGAATTAAATATTTTTAAAAGAGGCTTTTAATGAAGTAGCACCCACATCCAGATTATAATTACAATTACATTGCAGACTACGCTTAATAAAATTAAAATGTATGGTATTTAAATTTTTTTTAGCAAAAATCTCATTACCATACAGTACTGTAATTTTACCAGAATTTTTTTCTCTGTGATCTTACAAATGTCTCCATAAATTCCTATCGCAATCTATTTTGAATTAATATTTAAGAAAATGGCTATGGATTTGATAAAAAATAAAAACACAAAGTTTGAAAATTTTGATTCTTGCCACTCCAGCAATCCTCCTTTTAAACTTTTGAAAACAAAATGACTGGAAAAAATAATAAAGTAATTTAACAGTGTTACTAAACGTGTTTCATCATTTTTAGACAGAATTATAATCATAACTAAATTTATAAGAGCTAAACTATTTTCTTTTAATGTTTTTTTATCATATTAAATCAAAACATTTAAATCAATATAAACTTTACAAAAAAAAGTTTGCAATCATTTTTTTAAGTGCTTTTAGAAAAACATTATAAAAATGATTTTTTTGATGCTTTGAAAGTATGCCTTTCTGTTATTAAAAAAAACAAAACAATATAATATCTTTAATTTTTCGATAAATTCGTGCACATTTTTGTTGTTCTTTTTAAGAAGAAGAAAAGTTCGAATGATAATAAATCTAGCGTTATCTTTTATTATAAAATAGAATCCATAACTCTTATTTTTAAAAATTGCGAATTTATATTTCTTGCAGACATTATTAATATGCCATTAAAAATGTTTTCTTTTTGGGGATCGATTTGTAATGATGAAGAAAAAAAACAACAGCTGTAAGTGATTTGTTAAAAAGGGGTAGAAAAAAACAAGGGTTTAGCTCTAGCGCTGAAATGTTATACTATACCGTAATTATAATATACTCTTATACTACACCCTTATTTTTTTACATTTCGTTAAGGTACCTGTTTCTTCTTAATCCCATCAAAACCCAGCCAAACAAGTGGTCTATGTTGGAAAAATACTGGTTTGAAAAGACACAATACATATTTGTTTATAGCAAGAGTATATTTTTTCTGTTATCTGCAATTTTAGTTAGTGTGCATTGACTACAGATCTAAGTATAAATATTTATACTTTTAATATTTTATGGTACACGAAACTATTTTAAAAAAAAATAATAATCCTAGTAATGTATCTTTGAACCTTGGTGGCTCAGGGGATAGAGCGTTCGCCTCCCAATGATGTCACCCAGGTTCAAATCCAAGAGGTGGCAGGTTCATACGAATTCTGGTCCCGGCTCGTACTGATTTCAGTGTTGTCGTAAAAATATCCGCAGAGGTAGATGAATAATAGCTTAGAATAGTTCGTGGTAACCATTTGAGGTTTTCGTGGTTTTCCTCTCCCTGAAACGCAATGAGGGTTAGTTCCAACAAAAATTCTTCCGCGGAAACTAGCTTGTCCCAATGCTCAGGTTAGGAGTTTACTTGTCTTCTGTTTTGGGATCAGAATTACAAGGCTACTGAGTAGAAAACTGATAGTTGTAAACTCAAGATTAGGTCAGCTGTTCACCACTCGTTATAAACAAAATAGAAAAAAAATAGTGTATCCCTTCTGTTGCCACTTTTTTTAATATTTCATTGATTTTTTTAATGAAAAAGAAAACTTTTTTTCAAAGGTGATCGGCTACAAATGGGTTCCTATATAAATTGGTGCTTTATATTTGCTACCAAGAAAAAAAAATAAAATAGAGGACTAATTAAAATAAAATACTTAAAATAGAGGGCTAATACTAAAAATAGAGAACTAATTAAAATATATTTTTACTTAACAGTATATCGAAAATATAGTTGTTTTAATCCTGAGACAAATATTTCTAAGAAACTTCAAAGTTTGTTGAATATATTTAGTTCAATCAATTAGTGCGTTTTAGTTAGATTCTCATTGTCAAATAAATTTACTATCAATTTATGTAATTGAAGAAAAATATTGGTTTATTTAATCTAATCATATTCGCTAATAAAGGGCTTTTAATATGTGAACTTGTTTTTAAGGAAATTTTAATTTGTATAGTTTTTAACGATTTGGAACATATTTTGATGGAAAGTTTTTTTAATTTTATTTTCAAAATAAATAACTCATAAACTTTTGTTTGAAGAGAAAGAAGGCTATATTTCTCTCCCACTTATTAAGATCAATTTTAGTAAAAGCAGATATTTTTCTCGAGACGCTTCTCAATATTTTAAAGATTAAAAAGTGGGGTTTTAGATGATTGGCTTGCATTGTGGAAGAAAAAAAAGGAACTACTGTTGAGATTTATCAACTTAAAATTAGTCATAAACATTTCAAAATTTATCTTAGACTTTTTTTTAGTATTTTCTTATAGTTATGACAAAATGAATGAAGAGAGAAGTAAATACACCGAGAAGAAAGCATGGTCTAATCCGAAAAAATGTAATAAAATTTACCATATCTCTAAAGAAATACCAACAAGCTCGACAATTTATACAGAAACGCTTTGATAATGATTTTGGTAAAATTAACACTAAAATATCGTTTAATAATAAGTCAAAAAATTTGGCATATTTTGTAATTTTGGTAATTTTATAAAATTTGTAATTTTATATTAGCATGGCATAAAAACCATTTATTCGGTAAAATTTACTTTCAAATTTTGTATTTTCTGCTAAATGCGTGCTAATAAGAATTATAATTTTGAAAACTAAAATTTTTGCTAAACCGTCACCATATTATCGAAAAAAAAAAAAAAGGAATTATTTATATACCGTATATCATGATTTTTGTTTACCGAAAAGGTCATCACCATACAATACGATCATTTTACCAGAATTTTTTTCTCCAAGTAGAAGGGATTGAATAGCAGTGTAGTGGGAACTAATTTGTCATTCACATAAAACTTTAAGCAATTTTATTTACGTAGTTAATTTAAAAGGAAAAAGACTTAAGAATTTGATTTTGCATAACTTTCTGCGCAAAATTATTGATATAGAGAATTCAATTAATGTTTTTAGTTAAAAAGCATCGAACTGTTTAGTTTGCATGCAAAGATTGAATTATTATAAAATTTTCTGTGCTAAATAAAAAAAAATTCTAATGTTCTTGTTACATTATATAAGAGAAGATCCATATACTTCAGAATTACGAACAAATTGAAACTCGTTTTGTATGAATCGGCCCTACCTCTTCCTTATCATCCAATCAAAAGCAAATATTTTATTCATTGTGATCCTGATTTTTTCAATTTAAGAAGTCAGAGAGAGGAAAAGGTTAAAGAAAGAAAAAAAAAGTAACACATAACTTATCTAATAGTTGTAAATTAACCTAAATATAAAAATTTATATTTATTTTATGAATTAAATTAACTTAGTAACTAATTTGTTTTTAAATTAGTTTCACATACGTCTTTCAAAACAAATAGCTAATTTGTCTATAATATTTGTCAAATGTAGGTTACAAAAATTTTTATAAGATCTTCATGAAACATATTCCTTTTTATTTATTTATTTCAATATATATTTTATATCTAAAGCTTTTTATGTACTTAAGAGTTTTTGAATAACATTTTTATTTATATACGAGTTGATTTATTTTGTTTTTAATTTGTTCATATTTTTTTTGTGTTGAAGAGAGTTGTTTAAAAATGAATTCAATGATTTTATGAGACATCCAAAATGATTTTGTAAGAAGAGTTACTGCAAAATGCTATTAATATGTTTTCAATTCTGGAAAGAAACGAAATTGGATAATATATACAGCTTATATTTGCAACTAATTATATTATATACAGATATGCAACACATTTTTGGAAGAGGATCCCAGAAAAAAAAAACGCTTCTTGCTGCAGCAAAGAATTTAGGTTTATATGAATTAACTTAATTTTTTCTTAATGAAAGAAAAGCATTACTTGTTTGTTTTAAAAATTAAAGACAAATTACAGCAAATTATAATTTTTACAAAGTATAGCATAATTGAATCAAAATTGTTAGACAGTTTTACTTAAAAGAATTAAAGCAGGTTTTTAATTTTTCTTGCGAAAAATTAATTAAAAAAATAAGAACATTTTTCTATACACAAATTACATGCAAATACCTCTTTAATCGCATATAAATAATTTTTTGTATCGAAATTTGTTTTGAATATATTTCGATTAAAGAAACTTTTTGTTAAAAAAAATATATAAATGTCGAAGGCTTTAAATTTTCTGACAGATGGAGTGAGTTTGAGAAAGTTAAAAAACTTCTTATGCTAGTTACGTAAGTTTTTTAATTGATTATTTTCTTCAAAGTGAGTTGGCACATTTTAACCTTATGAAAGCCGTAAGTTGATTTCCCCAAAGGTAATTTAATATAAGTTCTATTTCTTTCCGTCAAAGTTTAAAAACCTGCTCAAAATAAAATTAAAATAAAAAGACCGTTGTGAAAAAAAAATGTTTTTAAAAAACTTTGTTTTTCGGATTAGCTCGAACACTTTTTAATAGTACAGCAAAAAAAAAATTTCAACAAACTAAAAATCATATAAAACTGTAATTTTAGATTAAATTGTGTAATCTTGAATAATAAAAGACAATCAATGAAATAATTAATCACATAGGATAAAAAAAAATTATGGGAATACGATACGTTTTTAAAATAAAATCGTAATAGCATTCAAAACTGTTTTGTCCAGAACATCCAAATTAACAGAAAAGAAATAGAACTTGAAATTTAAGAATTTAAATTGTTGAATTTTTAAAAACCTAAATTTTGTACAACATAGATAAATTTTATTTATTTTCAAGGTGTTTGTTTTTACATTTCCGTTTTTAGCAAAAATCAAATCAAAAATCAAATCAAAATACTACTTACATGTTAGGTTCTAAGTTTAAACAGTTCAGGCAGTGCCAAAAGCTTGTTAAACACAGTATCACATTAAAAAGCCTATACTTGGCAGTTTGTACACAATTGAAAACCATTTTGAATTGTTAAAATATTGGACGGATTCTTGTAATCATTATATGGTTCAAAACAAAACAAGGTTAATTGCTAATTTTAGAAAACCATGTGCTTTTTAACATAGGTTTCCTTTGCACATAAAAATATATAATTTTTGTTCAAAACAAATAAAATTCATTAAAGTATGAGAAAAATCACTTTGAAATTGAAACGTTTTGTGTATTAAATAGAATTTTATAAAACAGGAATAAAACTGCTCGACTTAAATTTAGTTCAAGTATAAACACACATGATTGGATTTAAGTTAACCACCAACTCTTCGGTTGCCAAGCAACGACTAAAGCTTCATCTTCCATCGTAAAAGGTTGCTAGAAGTAAGATCCGCCAAAGGATGCGGAAGAATTCCACTATGCCATTTGAAGGAGAAATTGGCGTCGCCAAATCTGGCTCTACAGTGTTTGTAAACAGATCATTTCCCGCCTTATTTTTTTCTTCTTCTTTGAAGTGACAATTTCGTGTTATTATTCAATTTGAATCCATTAGTTGTTGAGAGTTTTCGAGAGGAAAAGAGAGTTGCATAGTTTTCGAACGATGTCACATAAGTTGATTGCTAAGTCAAACGATTATATCAAACGATCTTTCAAAATATTTAAATGATTTTCAGGCGAAAAAAACATTATAACTTTTTAAGACCAACAAAGTTTGAACAGGGTTAAAAATGTTTTTTTTTCCTTTTCTCAGTGACATCTTCATTTTATTATTCAATTTGAATTCATTACTTGTTTAGTACTTGTTATAGTTTGAGTAGTTTACTTGGTATACTCAAAGGAAATATTATTGCATAGTTGTTTTAAACATCTCACATAAGTTGATTGCTAAGTTAAACATTTAAAAAAACGGTTTTAGAAATTAGTCGATTTTAAAACTCTCATTTTTTGTGTGATTTTTACTTTCAAAAAAGTAGCAAAGTGATACTTTAAGAGTTTAATATTTGAAATTAACTTTAGACTAAAAGTTGTAACATAAGGTTTTTCAGGTTTATTTAATTGTATTTAAATCTGGTTTTTCATTAGATTTTTCTAGTCTTTTTTTAAACTTTTTAGTAAATTTAAAATACTAAATAGATATTTTTTTTTGAAAAATAAGAAATTTTAGTTTCCCATTGCATTTACTGTTTTTAATAAGTGAAAGAAATTTTAGAATACAAAATACATAAATTATGAATACATATTGTAAACTTAGTTTTTTTATTATTTGGCAATGATATAGTTCACGTTCAAAATGATCCTTGAAGATAATATTTTACAAAACCAAAAACAAATAAAGATTATTTTAAAAAAAAGGAAAATGTTTATCATTATTCATTTTCGGATTTAAATTCAAATCAATGCTACGATATAAGGTTTTCAAAAAACTGACTAAGCTGAGGCAAAATACTGACAAATTGCATAATACTTAAATTGCAAAATACTGACAAAAATTTTACCGTCTAGCTTTGCAATACTTTGTCTAAAATTATTATTCAGAATTATTTCCTTAATTAATAAAATAAATTTTTTTTCATATTTTATCCTATTTAGTCAACAAAGTTTTCAGTTATTTTCCTTCAAATCAGTTTGCCATTTGTTAGATTTTTAATCTGTCATGCTGCAATAAAATGAATTTTTTATTGAGCGAGAATAAATTGCTTTCAAAAGTTTAACTTAAGTTTAACAAATTCGTATAAGATTATTAAATCACAATTAATTAATTGTGGACGGAAAGTGTGAATAAAAAGTTCAACCCAGAAAAGTGGCAATTGTTGCCGTATTGTCTGTATTCGGTATTCAAAGAGGAGATCAAGCACAAAGTAATTTTTTTCGTTTGTCCCTCATTTCTGAAGTATGTGTTAAAAACAACTTCAAATCGCACTTTATTGACTCGTTGGTTTGTTTTATTTTAAACATGTTTCTAATACAGATTTCGTTCTGTATTCAAAGCTCCAGAAGGAACGAAAAATGGCCCCAGTTGTGCATTAATGTTGAAAAACAAAGTTAACAAAACTATTTTACATTTATTAATAAGGTTGTGCTTTCAAATATAAGAAATAAAGAGCTTAATATTTTGTCATGGCAAAGTCAATTTAATGATTATACTATTAGTTATAACCAAATTGTAAGAAAATTTGTTTTGGTCAAATAAATCAATTTAGATTCCCCAAATTTAGTTTTGCCGAGGAAACGCCTAAAAATTTTAAATTAAATTTTGTAAAAATCTGTATACAAATTTTTTGGAAAAATTTGTGAATTTTTTTAAGCATAAAAATTAATTTTTGTGAAGCATCTTGCGATGTGTCGTGATTTTTTGTGTTGGTTGTTTTAGGCTGGTCGGTCATTGGTTTAGGTTTTGGTTGTGTTGGTCATTGTTTAAATAAAATGAAAAGCAGTTTGTAAGGTAAGTTTAAAAGTTTTATTAGCATGCCTTCAGGTTTTTAACGTTATTGAAAATACAAACTAGGATTAAGACGAAAGATCATTGGAAAACTTTTTTTTTAGAATATTTATGAATCCACATTAGTTTTTAAATTTGGTAGTGACGTGTCACAATCATTATATACCTTATAAAAATTAATAGAATATTTACCGTGGATAATTTAGAAGTACAATAAATGAAATACTCCCAATATAAAAAAATAGAAATCTGATCTATAATAGAAAAACAGTGCCATTCGAAATATTTTCTCAGGAATTGAAAATGAATTTACTGGAGTAAATTATGGTCTAAGGCAATTTGTAGAACGGATCACGTTCGACTTGTCGACAAATTGTTGATCGAATGTGTCATTTTGTGGACAACATTATTGCGTTCAGAGTTGACAAGATCATTTAGCCAACAAGTTCATCAATCAAAGAAAACTGATGGATATCGAAGTTTCATTTAATAGATTTTACATTTTTACTGTGTTGTTATTATTATTTCTTTCATTTTTTTTTGTTGATTGATGAGTGTTTTTTGAAACAAACCGTATGAGCCAAAACAATGCGATTCAGAAATTATTTTTGCATTAAATAACTAACTTTCAAATTATATTTTACGAATTTACAAGAGAGAAATTATAACTTTTTAATGACCAATGTATTCTTAATAATAAGTAATTCTTAATAACAAAAATATTTTTGATAGTTTTTGATTTTAAAAATAGTTGCTAAAAAAGTCAGTTCGATTATCGAAATTGTATTTATACTAAGATATAATATCCGAAAAAAAAATAGTTTGATTTTTTTTTTCATTCATATTCAAAAATTTATCAATAATAAGTTATGCACATAATTCAAAGAAATTTCTATGGTAAATTACTGTTTCTTTTAGACTTAAATAACTGTAAATAAGCACAAATTAAAAAAAAATATATTGTTTGGAAGATTTCATCTTTAACGCAGAAAAAGACACCAGTGTTTCATGCTGCAATTCATAACCATAAATTATTAACATGTTTAATCTAATATTTTTTTCTTAGTTTGACTTTAATTAATACAAATAATGAAAAAGGTATGAAAAATATGATTAATAAAAATTCTATGTCAAAGGATTAATTTCTCAGAGACTATATTATAATAAATATTGGGTAAAATGTATCACTACTTTTTTTCTATAGCTTTTGAGCACTTATAAAGATGAGAGTTTATAGAAAACTTTAATACTATTTAAAATAGTTATAAAACGAATTTAAATAGCTTCAAAATAAATCTTATAATGTAATATCTTCTTTAAATAGTTTATACTTGACAAAATTTGGTGTACTATTCTAGTAACCAGAAACAGCATCTTGTACTCTAGGTCACCAAATTTATGCCAAGATCAGTTTCTATATTAAATTTGCTTCGTACCAGTGTCTAAAAAGCCTTAACATAAATAGGTCATGTAGAATATAATAAAATATCAGGGGTTTTACTTATTAGTAATGTCAATTACCTTTTATGAACTGACTGAACGTTATCTAAAGAACCCGTGAAATACAATTTATATGACCCTCTGCAGCTTCTGCCTAAAGTCAATTCGTATAGATTTATTCCTTTCGGTTAGTTTTCCATACTCCGCTCAGTTGAACCTTATAAGAATCAGCATACTACCATTTGAATGCATTAGTTTCTGTAAAAAAACTGAAGTTTTAATTAAATAAATTATCCCAAGAAATTAAAGAACCCCAAGTATTTTAATGTTCATCATAGAACGAACAATTTATTTTTTTCGCATACAATATTAAAATATATCCATAAATAGGACTTTTTTAGAATATATTTTAAATGGTGACTTGATTTTTCTGTGCAATTTTTAACTTGCAAGTTTATCAAAAAGAGAAGTGATGCTAGAAGGGATAGTCAGGTTTTCAGGTTGAAAGCTGAGAAACATAGGTTTATTTTTGACGACTGACAAAAGATCCAGTATGAATACGTAACAAGATGCACGTTTAATTTGTCAAAGATAGATACCAAGAAATTAACGAACCCCAAGTATTTTAATGTTCGTTATAGAACGAACAATTTATTTTTCACTCATATATCCATAAAATATATCTATAAATAGGACTTTTTTTGAATATATTTTAAATGCTGACTTGATTTTTCTGCGCAATTTATAACTTGCAAGTTTATCAAAAAAAGAAGTGATGCTAGAAAGGATAGTCAGGTTTTCAGGTTGAAAGCTGAGAATCATGGGTTTATTTTTGAAGACCGACAAAAGATTCAGTATGTATACGTAACAAGATATACATTTAATTTGTCAAAGATGAAAAAAAAATCCTTTCCATCCCTATGATGTGAAAGTAAGGTTATTAAATGCCAGTTTAAGTGTCGATTGCATCGTCTGATTGAGGTCAAGACTTCGCAACATTTTTGTTAAAAAATGCTTTTGTTAGGTATGATCGTGATGTGTAAAGGAGTAATATCAATTTCTTTAATTACATCATTTTTTTTTATATTTAGCAATTACAAGTTTTAAAAATCCAGTTTTATATGCAGTTCCAGTTTAATGCTGTTACAAATCGCATGAACTATATTGTGACGTTTTTTCTTTGATTTTTATATTTTAAACAATCTTTAACTAATCTTGGTGACTTGAACCATCTGAATTATCAAACCTTCAAGCTTTATTTTTCCTGAAAGCTGATTTTGGATATTTCAATCTATTATTTCCATCACCTTTGTCTTTCAAATAATAATGAATAAAAATTTTAGAAGTACCGCCATAACTTATTTTTTTTTTAAATTTAGAGCGTCTGGCAGTGTTACTGTCATTTTCTTGGGTCTGTAATTACACTCTTTTCTTACATGAATGAAATGTTTCAAAAACTTGTATATTAAAAGCAAAAGTAAATGAACAAATTAGAGATGGGGGCCTAAGTAACCCTACAATATGGGGTAACTTGATACAGCAATGAGAATTTAATTTTTAGCTTTTGTTGGATAGATAGGTGGAGTAAAAGAAGACAAAAAATTTATAGTTACTGTTAAAAACAATTATTAACAATAAAAAAAATAAAAAAATACTTTTATTTGCATTTTCATTTCGGGAAATTTGTATAAAAAGGAGAAGAAAAATTTTAAACATGCCATGATATTTAACTTTCGAATAAATGAGATTACTATAGTTTGAGCCATCAGTAAGTATCAAAATATATGTATTTATTATTTTAGGGAAATATTAAATTTGCTTCCTGTTATGTATTTTATATATTAAAATATTGACAAACAAAATTAGTCCTATAATTTAAAGAGTATCACAAATAAATGTTTTTTTGGTTAATGGCGGGCACTTGGTCTATTTCCCATTGACCTCAGAAATGCTTGAATTGCTACTTTCTTATCGTTACCCAGTGAGCACCTATGGCTAAGCCACGGCGGTGGAGTAGAGTCGCCTACGTCATACAACCAGAAAACCGTTTATAGAGCTGGTTTCATTCAAACAATCACACAGAAGAAAGGTCATAGAACACACACAGAGAGAGAAAGAAACATCTATGTCCTGAGCGGGATTCGAACCCGCAACCATCAGCTCCGCAGTCAAGCATGCTAACCACTCGGCCACCTGGTTGGCAGTAAATATCGTAAATAATAAGCAGTTAATCAGCAGTTATAAGTAAATAGTAAGCCTTATAAATCTAGAAAAGGATAATTAGGCCCATTAAGAAAGAAAGTACAACAAATTACGCATAAAGTTTAGCTTGTTTTAGAATGTTTAAAATTTCTAATAAAAGTATGTAAATTAAACTACAGAACAAAAAATTTAAAACAGATTTTAACGCTTCCGTAAACTTAGAAGTAATTCACTCCTTTATAATTTCTTATGAAAGTGACCCTTTACACCCCGTAACTCTTAGTTTGGTCCTAGGCCAGTTTATATAAATGTTTGGCGGATTTGTTAACTTGAACAGAAAATAATAAATTTCAGAATATAGTAAATAAAAAAAATAGGAAATGTAATCAATGATTTAAATCAACCATAAAAAGGATAGTTTGAGATTATGTTTAAAAATTAGGAGTTAATTATGAGTTTGGTGATTTAAGCTACAAAACGGTTAGATTTGAATTAAAAAACGGATATTTAATTAAGTTACAAAACGGATAGATCTCATGAAAGTATCTTATATGTAAAGTTTTATAAAATTACCCTTAAAAGACGCACACTAAATTAAAATATACTATCAAAAACTCCACTGAAACAAGGAACTTAAAAACTAACAAATTAACGGCATTGTTGCTGAAAATAGCCTCCCAAATTTATCTAACAAAAGTGGTCTAACTTTACTCTTTTGGCTTAATTAACCCGATCTGACGGTATGTCATCATATCTAAAACAAATCATTTATTCTAAAATTCGAAATGTCTCTTTTTTTCTTTTTTCATCTAGCCTTCTCATATCTTTTCAAGTCATTGAAATTATTAAATTAAAATTTCAATAAATATTTATCAATTATTTCAGAACTCTATTAAAACGCCTTATAAATACCACCAAAAATCATTTTTTCAAAAAATATTTTTTTTTAATTGAAAGTTGTTATAACTACGCTCTAAAAAGTTTTAGACCAAGTAACAGTAAAAAGTACCGGCAATCTGGGTGATGGTACTCTTTTCCGTAAAATATATTTTCACCGAAACATGCTACGCAACAAAAAATCTGATATACCGTAAAATTTAAATATATTGAGTTAAAAATTAAAAACTAAAAACATATTGATTTTTTTATTGCTAATAGAATACAAAATAATATTACTTACTTTCATAAAAATGCATGAGTAATCCTGAAATTACTGCGAAGTTTTGATAAAATAAACAGATAAGGCGAGTTTCTCTGTTATTTAATATTGTAAAGACTTAAATTGCTATTTAAATTATAATAGGCTTGGTTTTAAAAGCACAGAGACTACAAAAACTTTTAAGAGTGATTTGAAAATTGCATATTTTATCAAAATTAATTTCAACGATGTCATGCTTCGGACTAAAAAAACTTATGTTGGCTATAATTATTTTCACAAAAGTTTGAAAACAAACTATAGAACATCTCATATTTATCTACACCCACTGAATCACACCTAAAATCACCACACTTAAAATCCTATTATAATCTTGATTTGAAGGGAAAAAATAGTCTAACAAAATCACTTTGATGCACGTTCGCAATAAATCATTTGAGTATAAAATTAATTTCAAATTTAATAATGACTTTCTAAGCAATTACTGTAGACTAAAATAAATATCAAAATAAAAATTGTTTAAAGAAGTAAGAATTTCTTTTAATGCTGAAAACTTTCTTAAAAAATAAGATAAAATCCTCAAATGCCGTTTAGCATACATCACGATTTCAGTTTGAATCCGCATATAATAATAAAAGACCCTAATAAATGTAAATTAAGTAGCTGAAACCTTAAAAAGATTATAAAATGCTACGCCTACTTAATTCAATTCTCTCTCCAGATACGTTGTTAAAGTTTTTAAGGATTTTCATGTATTCTCGAAAGCTCACGAAGACTTTTTATTTTAAATTATTTTTAAACTTATAAGCCTCTTATTTACGATTATCTTGACATAATCTTAAAAAAAAAACGGCAAAATTGAACTCGACGGGTGATAACCGTTTAAGATATTAACTCTTTAGTTTATTAAACTTGTCTGGCATTTTCCTTTTTATAGAAAAGTAAGAAATACGAATCCAAACAAGAAATGTATTTAGATTTTTTTAAAAATAATTCTTAGTCTTAATTTTAAAAATAATTTTTAGTCTTTCTTTTTTAATTTTTAGTTCATAAAGTAAAATAATATTTATGTATAATCTTTATAATCTTTAAAAAGAAAGAAAAAAAATGGCAAAATTAAACACGCCGGGATCCATTCAAGAACCATTCAAGATATTTAAGATATTAACTCTTTAGTTTATTAAACTTGTCTGGTATTTTGATTTTTATAAAAAAAGGTAAGATATACAAATCCAAACGAGGAACGTATTTATATATTTTTTAAATAATTAAGTTTAATTTTTAGTCTTTCTTTTTCAATTTTTAGTTCATAAAGTAAAATAAAAATTCGGTAAAGAAATATCTTTAATGGCTCTAAAACAATATATACTTTTCTATATGAAATATTTTTCCTTATAAAATAGTTTGCCTACTTAATTCAATTTAATTTCCATATACATTATTGAAGTTTTTCTCGATATTAATGTTATCTGACAAGCTCACTGAGACTTAAAAACCTCTTATTTACGTTTATCTTGTCATTATCTTTCAAAAGATTAGCCAAATTCAACTAGATGGGCGATTACCGTTAAAGATATTTAACACAGTAACTCTTTAATTTATAAATTTTGTCTGGAATTTTTTTAAGAGTGAGATTGGCGATATCAAAAGTGAAACATATTTAATTTTAAAATAATTAACTTTCATTTTTCATTTTTTTTATTTTTAGTTTTTAATTTCAAAATAAAGTTTTTGTAAACAAATATTTTAAATCGCTCAGAATTTTTAAAAAAAAGTTTAAATCTTTAATTGCTGTGAATGTATTACAGTGTGAACCATTACCTTTCTCTCTTAATTTATATTTCTTCAAAATGTTTCGAAAAAGAAGCAAAAGAAGGATGTTGCTACCGAGGAAAAAGAATGTAGCGGGGAAGAAAAAAAGAGTAGCTATTGAGAAAAGGCGGGATTAAAACTATCAAAACCAAATTCGAACTCAAAAGTGTTTCAAAATAGCCTTTCACTGCTCTCAATCTCATCAGACAACAGACAGGCATAAATCTGATAAATAATTGTTAAATATGAAAAATATTAGGTTCAAAAGCTTCCTATTGAGTCCATGTTACCCTTACTATAGTTGAGCAGGGCTCGCTTGTGGAGGTCTGAGCCCGAAGAAATTTTATCTAAGTCCACTCGTCCCCGAGATACAATGATTACATAAAACCAGAGTCCTCCCAAATCTGAGATTTAGATTAAGGCCAAATTTTGCGATCTCGTCACCCGGCCTTGAGTCTAAACAAGAAAATCACTAAATTAAAAACTTTTCTATGACCAACCTGTGAAAGATAAAGCCAAGGGAAAAACCGAACCTACTGAAACTCCAAGATGACTAAAACAAAAATTAAAAAAAAAATCAAAATATTATGCTGAATAAAAGTAAGTTGACAATGAGTGCTAGGCTCACAAAGTAAAATCACCGAACAAAGTAGATCGATAAACTTTTTATACGTTATAAATTTTGCAATTTTTATGATAAATAACTGAACCAAACGTTTAAAGCTTGTAAAAATGTTAATGAAAATTTTATCATGAACCTGTGTTCGCCCGACGCAGAAACTTTTTTTCAGTAAACGAGCCAGAGCTCGCCCCGTATCCGGGCCCCAGCTGAGCCCGTCTCATCTCTATCCCTTACATAATTTTTTTTTGTTTTGTAAGATATTTCTTTAAAAGTAAATTCAGCTTTGAAAGTAAACCTGCAACTGAAAAAAATAGATCAAAACAAGGTTAGGTTATGAACTATTTTGCTTTCCAACAAAAAAGGACTATATAGACAAATGTTCTTTTTTGCAGTTTTTTATTTGAAAAACAAACGCATAACATCATTGTATCGAGTAAAGATTTGAAAACCTTCCAACCAAAAAAATTGAAAGTATGATATAAATGATTATCCATTTCTTATCACTTATGCTACAAGTCATGAATTTTAACTACCGCAAGCGTGAGCTGATCATATCATTAACTTTTTCTTTCCTACGAAATCGATCGTTAATCCAGTTAACTCATATTTCTTCATAGCGGGATGTTCTTAGGGTTCAAGAATATGTAATCTAATATTTCTCAGAACTCACATAATATCGTATTCCTGAAAAACCTCAAGCTTGCCCATTCATAACGACTGAATTAAAGAAAATTGGTTGCTTTCACGCAACCGCCGAATGAAATTCACGAAGATATCTGCTCATTGATTGTCGGCTGTCTTCAAATGGCTGATATCGTGACTAAAGGTAGAAGAAATATCGTTTGAATTAAATTAAGTGCTCAATTTGGAGAAACCACTGAAAAGATGTCATTAAATGCAAAATACAAGTTATAAACATCTTTTCGAGCTGGGTAAAAATTGTCACTAACCGTCAAATTTGCAAATAAATTGGTTATTTATTTTTGTTTCAAGAGGTTGTTCTGGACACCTTCTTTTGTGACTTGTAAAAAATTAAACACTCGTGTATTTAAGTGTGAAGTTATTTCCTGCTGCCAGTTAAATAGTTCTATTTAATTAATTTAGAAATTAATAAAATTAGTAGAATTTGGAAATTATTAAAATTATAAATTAATAACATTCTTCATCATATAGCAACATATACAAATGTATTCAGATGAAACAAGACATGTTTTACCCGTTTTTTTTAATCTTCTTTATCTAATTTCTTTTCTTAAATTCTTCCTTTTTCTAATTTTTTTTTCTAAATTTGCGTGAATCCCAGATGTGCAAAAACAAAAAACTAAATTTAAAATGTTTTTTTTTTCTAAATATTTGGAACGAATAACATACTTGAAAGATCAGTACCTGAATTATTGAATTCACGCAAAAATATGTAATAATTCCCAGAAGTCAAGATAAGTAGCTGAATAGTAGTGTTGAATGATTTTTGCAAAAGATAATGATCGGTTTTAATTACAACTGCATAGGGCGATGGGAAATTGCTTAATATTCTAGATTTTGATGTATCTTACATGTTTGTCAACTCAAAGTTTAAGGGTACGTTTAGTTAGTCTAAGACAGTGTTTCCCAAACTTATGACTTTTGTGCGCCCCTTCTAAATTTTTCGCAACGCTACGTACCATTAATAAAAAATGAATGTATTTTTTACTGTAAAAAAATTGCACGAAAGTTAAAGATCACAACTGGCTGTTGACACCACTAATTATTAACTGTTGACTCTGCAAAAAATAGCCAACAGAAAATACGTAATCGTAAAATTTCAAGGCTAGCTTTGTTTCTAAATATTTTTTTTTGAAATTTTCGTTTATTGCAAGATATTTCGCATACGAAAGCGTACCCCAGCTAAACTGTTCCCGTACCCCTGGGGGTACACGTACCACACTTTGGGAAACACTGGTCTAAGATATTCAAGACTACACTGACAAGAAATTTGTTCAATTTCCCCAGGGTCTCTTTAAGGTTGCTGGAATTTAGTTATCTTACAAGAGAGGAAATTACTTTAAAATCAAATTTATTTAACATCCTCCAAATACGGGAACTGATTCAGGGGTAATAAGGATCAATCAAAATATTTTATTTCGAATATGAGAGTTTGTTGAATTGCGTTATTTTACTTAAGATGAAAACAATATTAATAAGAGAAAATCCCTCCATAGCTTTAGGTAAAGTAACTCTGATGTTAGGTGATTACTAATAGCACTAATTTAAGAAGCATGGTAAGCCTGCGTACAAAAACAGCTATCATTTGATTGGAGGAATGTGATAAATGGTTAAGAGTGAGTGATAGAAACAAAAGGGGTACCAATCAGCAGCAATGAGAAATTCCTCACAATTAATAAGAAAGAAATAACTCAAACTGTAGTTCCGCAATACTTGGTGTAAAATAGCGACCAGTATGTTTGTTATACAGTAACACTAAATTTTATAATTACAGTTGGATATGATACACATATGAATCAGCAAAGTTATTTTTACGCGACAATAAGAAGTAAGAAGAAGTTATTTTGCATACATAAACTGATTCTTAAAATAAATTTAGTTTTCAAATCAAATACACGCGTAGAAAAGTGAGAATATTGAGACGAATTCGAAATAGGTTTAACAGAGTAAAAACGGATAGAAATTACACAATATAAAATTTAAAGCAGTTTACAGAGACTTGAAAACTACAATATAAATTTCCTTATTGTACAACTAAAAACATACAAACTTATATGAACGGCAGACTATAGTTTCTAGAGATGAAAATATCATTGAAGACAAACTTAAATACTCTACAACTCGTCATTGATTGAAACAATTATAGACGATGCCCAAAACAGGACTACATTTGAGTTTTCGAACGCGAAAGTATTTAATTTATGGTGTGATGACTCGTAATCTCGGTAAAAACGTTTCGCGTTTTTGGTATTTGAAGCTTTCATACACCTTTAAATTGTACATGAAATATTGATTTGTTATAAACTTCAAAAATATTGTTCATTTATGCAATTTTTTGGGTTTTTCAACACAAAATTCGGGAATATATTACAACTAAATTTTTTTCAGTGATGGATATTGTATACTATGGTTTTCGAAGTCACTAATATAGGTCTGAAGATTAATTTGAAATTTTTCGAATTGAGAGGGGATTTAGAAACTTTCTAAAATTCTCTTCTTGCTTTCGAATTGAGAACAATCTTGCTAAATTGTCGCGAAAACGAGCTTGATTGAGTATTTGAGGAGTGTCATTTTTTTCAGTATTACAATAAAAAGGAAATAGTTCGTAAAATAATATTATTTATGTTTGTATAATCGATGCTCCAAGAGACCTTTATGATATGCTTGAAAAGACGCTATAACATATGAGATTGTTATATTGAGAGTACACAAAAATGCTGAAATATTAAAAATATTAACTCATAGCTGAAACATATTTGATCAATTTTAACAAAGCGATACCTTACTTTAATTAGAATTTGGTATCTAAGTATTTGTGTGAATATACATATGCCATCGGTCTCGCAGTGGACTGATCGTTTAGACACGGTTCCCAGCAGATCACCGTAGTCAAGCATCACTGGCTGCGGTCAGTGTGCGGGTGGGTGACCACTTGGATCAGGCTGCGTAGGAACCGAGGGTGTGCGGTATTGGTCCTCGTTAAACTGTTCTACCGTAAAGTGCTCGAGTTCGCGTGTAGGTCGTCGGGCTACCGAAGCGGGGGTGCCATCCCCTCCGCAGAGGATCAAAATTGCGATGGCATGTCTTCGGATCATCCTCAGGGAAGTTTCCCAGACCGTCGCCAATAGCCCATTGTGCAGCTCTAATAGCGTAATAAACAACAAAACAACAACTAACAAAAATAGGTATTCATTTAATAGCTAAACTATTGATGTTTTAGATATCAGTTATTTTGTGCAAATAATTTGGTATACCATCTATGAATAAATTAAGAAGAAAAAGAGAGATATACACCGAACAAGAGTACATCGAGATATATACAAGAACAAAATGAGAGATATACATATACATCTTCACAAAACGATGACGACTTGATGAAACGATGATGATGATGTGAAACTAAATTATTACATAAAGGTAGGACATAAATATTAATTTAATATGTTAAAATATGCTTTAGTATTATACTAAACATTACAGAACCAGCTCATAACATTAAAATTATTAAAATCTTATATTGTTATAGGTCTTGAATGGTGTTGAACTAAACTATCGTTCACATTTGCTTCAATGTTAATATGTTGCTAAGTTGAAATGCATTATTGTTTTTCTGAAAATTGATTACACAATACTACGGTTCAACTCGTATAATTTAACTCACCACCTTATTAGGTTACAGCTTATTTGAACCGTATTACGGTTCAAAGTTTAACTGATTTCTCTGAGAGTGTTCATTAAAAAATTATTTGAAACTTGTTAAAGGTTTAGCAAACATGCAATGTTAAATACTTATTTCAACTTTAAAATTTTAACTCCAAATTGCATCAAAAATTGTTTAACTATGAGATTGATGTTTAAATATAGAGAATAAATTTATAAAAATTAGTTGCAAAAGTGATTTGTTAATAACCTGATTTCGAAACCTTGACCTAGGATTAAGGTGCATGTCGATCATTGCGATTAATCCATAGGAAGGTCATCAATTTTTATGTTCATACGTGATCGAATTTAAACTTCGTTTTTTAGAACGTTTTCTTCGGAATTTGAAGAATTCATTTTTTACCTAGCTCAACCCATTTTTATTCAACGCTCTAGGTAGGGGGTGAAGAAAAAATGCTTTAGATATCATAAAAAAAGAAATATAAGTTTTAGGCGTCAATTTTTCTTTGTATTTAAGTTTATAAATGATTGAAAAAGGATCACAGCAGTTTACTAGAGCTTATGCTATTTTCAATAATAATGCATTTATGTGTTTTCCATGAAGAATAAGTATTTACTAAGTAACAGAAAATATTTATAATAGGATGCGTCTAGATTTTAAAAAAATTGTTTCGACAATGTAGTAAATTGAAATGGTAACTCAACTACAAACCGTTAAACTACACACGATCTCTCTCTCTCTCTCTCAAAAAAAAAAAAAGTTATAATATTGATATTTTATAATCGTGATACTATAAAAGTTTTCGGCAATTTTCATAAGGAGTAGAATGAACCTTATGTTTCCTTTTGATTTAAATCGTAGTAGTATCGAGAATTCAAAACTAAGAAGTACAATAATGTTCTTCATAATAAAATTATATTAATTAAAAAATGGTATTACGGGAAAAAATTACAAATTTGTTCTGAAGTTCAAAGATAAACACATTTTTAAATAAAGAAATCTTAATTTACTGCTGAAAATAAAAAGTAACATCTTTATTTTTTCCAAAGATTAGTTATGGAAACAATTTTGAAAATATTGCTAGTATAATAATTATATAGTTATTTCAATTCTACTACAATTCTCAGAATTCATATGAGTATAATAACACTCTTATTCACAATGCATTCCACTATTTTTTGTGAGTACTGTTTTTTGGAAATTGCATTTTTTTCTTTTCTAAATTAACCTTTTAAGTCAAGATGTCATTGTTCTTTCTTATTCTCATATCGCTAACCATAAATCAGTTCTTTCCCCCATCTATTGCAACGGAGAGCCAAAAAAGGCTAACATCTCTCAAATCGACTTCAAAGATATGCATTTTTTATATCCTTTCTTTGAATAAACGTTACTAAATGTACGCTAAAAGCACGTTAACGCAAACTTCTTATGTTTTTGAATCATTCAGTCTCTTAAGTTGCTTGGCCTTCAAAGGCCAAGCTTTAGGACAAGGAAAGCTCTGTTTGCAAAGCAACCTCCACCATCGATAAGTGGAAAATACACAGACCCGCAAAACATACAAGCACTTTAGCCACGGTATACAATAACACTCCTTTGGATGCCAATTTTGGTTTAATTGAGAATGTGCTGGTTTGACAGTCCACAATAGCGGTTTTTTTTGCCAAAAGCTTTCAAAGCATTTACTTAGCAATAATTAAAAATTATAAGCTTTATTATAATGGTTTTAGTGGATTAAAAGAAATAAAAGCACTTCAGTGAAAGTGACGAAAGTGCCAGCTGCTTGAATATAAGTGAAGCACTATCGATTACGTTTAAATGTTAATTTGGATTGTTCACCATTGCAATTTTTTATTAATTTTATGTCAATAGGTCATTCAGTGGAGATTTATTTTTCATGCTAAGGAGTTTTATTATGCCATCTGTATTTCATTCGTTTTAGTAAGCGAAAATTGTACAGTATTTTAAATAGTTAATAGTGAGTCATTAAAAACACAAATTTTTCAATATTTTATAACTTTTATTTGTTCATTAATATATTTTATTGGTAGAAACAGTGGCATACATAGACTTAAGTGCGCTCATCTGCGAGATTTATAACTGTGTTTATCTCAAGACTTAGCCTAAACAATAATAAAATTATAATAGTACTTTATATTAAAATTATAGCCCCGAGGTGAATAGACATTGGCATATTTATATTCATCAATTTTATTTCAGTTCAAGTTAACGAAAATAAAAATTGCGATAAAAAAAGTGGAATTTAGAAAAGTTACTAAATTGGAACATCGTATACATTTGACGAAATTTACCTAAATAATACGAAAAAATAACTCACTATCTTACAATAATAATACTCAAAGTTTAGTAAAAAATATCTTTTAAATAAAGAGTTATTTTTATTGAAACTCATAGCGTTATTTTCGCTGAAGCATAAGCCCTAAAATTTTATGCACTCCATCTGCACAGCGGGGGTAGAGGGGGTGTTATTTACGTTACTGGGTGTAAATATATTTTTCCTATCAACTACTCTGTTATTTACATTTGTTGTGCGTTTTACGCAAATAAAGAATTAAATAAATAAAAAATGATTTAACATCAGTTTACCAAATTTATGAATTTTAACCAATTTTACCAATTGAATTTCTACCTTATTTTATTAAAGATAACAAAAAGAATCAAGTCAAAAAAGAGTTAAGAGTTATAAGAATTATAAATTAAATATGGATTTAATTTATAATTATATATAAATTAAATATGAATTTAGTGATTACACCACAAACACGCAATTTTGTAGTTATATGTTACAATTTTAAATGAAGTGATTGGAGGAATATAATGATATGCCAAATTTTCAATTGTTGAAGAGAGCGTTTTTGTTAAAAATAAATAAATAAAAATAAAAATTCTATAAAACTCTACAACTTTTTTTCGTGGGTAACACATTCTTTCTGTGTATTGGGCCAATATCTTAGTTGAAATTCTGGAAATTTTTAAAGCACCTATATGGAGAAGTTATAAAAAATAATACGATGTAAAAATGTCACTTCTGAAGATCTCCAGAGATATATAAACACAGGATGTCCAGGTACCACAGCACTAAAACATTGTAGCAGGAGCAAAGTATTTAAGTAAAATTAAACATAAAAGCTGTCATGATGCTTTACGTTAAACAATAGGCTGTCTCATAAACATTAGAGACGATTGTCATAAACTTTTCATTTTTGTAAACCTCTGATTACTACTATATTGGCTCGAGACTCTAAATTCTGTGACTAAAGACAATGTTATACTTGTTTTGAAGGTACCCTTGTTTTGAAAGCACCCTTGCATTGAAGGCACTCTTGTTTCAAATGTATAATTTCTTGAAGGCACCCTTGTTATGAAGGTATACCTGTTTTGAAAGTATACTTGCTTTAATGGTACACTTATTTTGATGGTTCTCTGTAAAAAATTCCGGATTAAATTCCGATAAAAGTACTGGCCCTTTGGGTACATCCTTAAAATCCATTTTACCGTAAAATCCCTTTTTACGGAAAATATCATACCGTAATTTGTACTGTAATATTTATTTAATTAGAGTGATACAGTGAACTTATGGTATTTACCAATGTAAAAATTATGGTATATCAGATTTTTTTGTTCCGTAACATGTTCCGGTAAAAATGGATTTTACAGTAAAAAGTACTGGCACCCCAAGTGTCGGTACTTATACGATTAATTGATCCTGAATTTTTGACAGTGTGCCTTTATGTGGAAGATATTAAGTGTCACTATGCAATTAAGTTATTTAAGTTAGGGATAAAGAAATTGGATTTGGAATTAATTCATTTATAATCTAAGTCACAGTTTCAAAATATTTTCGAAATTAATAATAAATCTCGTGGAATCAAATTAAAATGAATACTAAAAAATCCCAATTAGAATTTTTTGCTTTTCTAGAAAAAATATAAAAACTCAATACAAAATTCCAAAAAAAAGTATCCCCATTCTTCTTTTTTTTAAATATAATTATTCTTTATTTCCTACTGTTCTATAAATATATGGGAAAGTTAATGGAACAGCAATGGAGCAATTCAATAGCGCCTGCCTAAATAAATAAAAGGGCAAATTTATTAAAACAAAAATCAATGTTTTAAATTGTTATACTGATAATAAATGTTTTTCTAAGTTATTTTTACTTAATAAAAATATGTTTTGGTGAAAGCATGCGAATCCATGACGATTTGATGAATTTGATTCTTAATGGTAGGTCAAAAAGGGTCGTTGACTGTGTTATTAAGCTGCGAGAAAGAGGAGTACACAGTTGTCAGATAGCATGCAATCTGATGCTTATGAAGAAGACCATCCCCACAGAAACACGGTACTTAGAGAAAATGTCACCCCACATTACCTGTCATTGGGTGTGGCAATATACAATAGAATTCAGATGCACATTTTTTTTTTCCTCTTTGTCAACTGGCATGGGAAGGTGGCGAAAATTGCCAAATATTCCAATCACGCCAAAGATTTTCTTAGTTGATATTTGACGAAAAGTACTATCATCAGGTGTGAACAAATTAGAACCCTGGGTGTGATATTAACGGTAATAAATCTTAGTCTGCCTATCCTACCAATACTAATTAATAAATAACTACTTCGCGAATTGATAAAAATGAAATTTAATGAGACAACCTTTTTCTTTTCAAACAGAGGTTGATAATAAAAATGGAATAAGTTGTAACAGGAAAAGTGCATTTTTGAATCATTTTTAAAAAAAAAAATATATCACTGTTTTACTGCTATTTAATGTTTACATGTATGTAATTAAAACATTCATCATCTTCTTTTAAATAATACATTTGTAATAATTTTAAAACATTAGAAAAGAAAAGTAATAATAAAATTATTTTTCCGATCTCGTTTGGAAATAAAACTATTAAAATTATTTTAAATATTATTTCAATGCAATAAATTATTTTTCCAGTTTCTCTTGAACAAATTTGAATACTTATTGTGGTTTAACAATTAATGCTAAATGATGCGACAATAAAAATAAGAATTTAATAAGACATTGAAAAGATACAATATTTTTTCTCAGAAAATAGATGAGAATGAAATTGGAAAAAATTATAACGTGCAAATTGGATTTTTGAACTCATTTTTTTTAAAAGCGTATCGTATTTTAATACTATATTCCTTTTTACTTGTAATTACTTATTTTTAAAAATATTATATTGATGCGATGCATTTTTAATAATTTTAAGCACAGGCGGGAAGATTCTGAATCAAATTACGGTATAAAGTACCGACACTTTGGGTGCATCATCCGTACAATCCATTTTTACCTTAAAATATTTAACCGTAATTTTCACAGTAAAATTTATTTAATTAGATTGATTCAGAGATTTTACAGTAGTAAATATTACTGTAATAATCACGGTCTATCAGGATTTTTTTTCGTAACATTTTCCGATAAAAATGGATTTTACGGTAAAAAGTATCGGCGCTCTGAGTGCCGATTCTTTTTACCGTAACTTTATCCAAAATTTTTGCACTGCAATAGAGAAGAAAAAGTAATAATATCTTTTTCCGATTTTTTGGCACATTGTGAAGAAAATTGGAATTCTTGCTGTGATTACCAACTAATACTAATTAATAAACAGGAGTGTTTTTAAAATATTTTGTGAATAAGACACGAACAAAAATTTTTTTTCAGAAGGAAAATACTAAAAATGGGATAAACTGAAAACGGAAGTGCGAATGTTTGAACACACTCTTTAAAAGCATTTCGATAGTTTATAGTTATTTACTTTTTGCATGTTTAAATATTTAAATTATATTCAAATAATTATGATTAATTCCAGTATACGATTTTTAATTGTAATAACAATTAAACATTATAAAAAAAATCATTGAAGTTTTCTTTGATGAATAAAATTAAAACTAGGGGTGCAATATTATCAATGGAAGATCTTTACTTCATCTGTCTTAGTAATACCAATAATTAAATAACTATTTAATTTTTTATGAAGATATATTTTAATAAGGTAATGAAAGGAAAATACTAAAATAATAATGAAGATTATAAAATATTTGTTGAAATGTAATCGAAAAAATTAATTCATTGAAACAATTAAAAAATATTTTGGTATTTTCTTACATAATTTTTACTCTATTAAAACAATTATCTTATAAATGCAGTATACATTTCATTTGTAATAATTTGAAAGTAATGGAAAAAAAAGCGGCACTAAACTTTACGGCGCCAATTTCATTCATACATTTTGGTCAAAATTGTATCAATTGTTCATTGTAACAGTTTTTTTAAGAAAAAATAACACTCATAAGTGAACATTTTACGACATTACTACCTATATAAATCTTATTTGAAGTCAACTTTACCATTTTCACACTCTACTATTGTCAACGGTATTTTATGATCAGAAGAGTTTCTTCTTTCAAATTAATCTCTCGGAGGTGAAAAGTTAAGGTCTGTGAATTGGTGAGAGTATTTTTTTTCTATCTTTATAAGACTACCTCTTCTTTTGGAGTTGGAAAAAAAAAGAATAAAAATATATAGATAGCCTACGCCCGCATTTAATTGGTCTCTTCTTGTATTCCCATCTGCTTTAATAAGATTATGTCACTGAAACCAGAACTACATTTTAACTTCTCTTTTTTTGTTCGCTCTAGAAATGATTTTACAATTTTTTTTAAATTTTATTTATTTATTTATTTTTGTTGCCAATTTGGATTAATTTTCGCGGAACTAACTTATACCATTTTTTTTAACATTACTCTTGCAAAAGATTAAGTTTTTCAAAAATATCGGCGGTGTTTTCAATATCGAAGTTCCAGAACTAGCTAGTATACTAGCTTATTCTTTTTCTTATACATTTAATTGGTCTCTACTTGTATCCCCATCAGCATTAGAAAGATTATGTCCTAGTAACCAGAACTACATTTTATTCTTTTTTGTTCGTTCTAGAAATGATTTTATTTTTTTTGTTGCCATTTTGGATTAATTTTCACGGAACTAACCCTTACCATTTTTTTAATATTACTATTGTAAGAAATTAGGTTTTTCAAAATATCGATGGTGTTTTCAATATCGAAGTACCAGTACTAACTAATATACTTGCTTATCATTCTTTATCCTACAAGACGATATTTTCGAACTTTTGATACTGTTTATATGGAAGCACAAACAAAATTGTAAATAAGAGTATGAAATCATTTTTTTATGATTCATGAAATGTCTAATCTGCTATTTGATTCGGTTAAATATTAAGGCAATATCTCTTAAAATAACAAATAATTCTAAAATTGATTTTTTTTAAAAAAGACATAGCCGTCCAACTTTCAAAGAAATCATAATTTGGCTACATTTTTATTTCTGGGATGTTGTGTTATTGAGTAATTCTAATAAAGCACATATTGTTTTAGTTAACAAATGTTTTTGTAAATGATCGAGTTTCTGGTGTGGTAATATGGAATTTTTAAAAGTTTTTTGTGTTATTGTATTTTTTGAAGTTTTCCATTAATCGATGTCAGTATGTCTATTGTAAGATAAAACAGTATGTCTATTGTAAGTTTTTGAAAAAAAGTAAGGATTCAAATTTTATGTTATTTCAATTCTTATACATTTTATTAGCATAAATTACATAATTTATAATCTTCTTTCATTAGCACAAAGGCACCAACAACTTCAGTGCTTTTAATCAAGATAGAGGCTTAGGAAAAAATATTGTTATAACCAGTGCCAAACCTATTGATAAAAATATTTATTCTGTCGAAATTACCAGAATTCTAGAAGATTATAAACAGTTTTTTTTAATTTTTATAGATTTAAATAATTAAATTATAATTCGATTTATATAAATTTGATTTAAATTCTCTTCTCTTTTTTTTTCATAAATATGTAATGATGTTAACTGTCTCTGCTTTGTGGCGCTTTAAAAATTTTTAATAATTGTACAACCTTACACTGCTTTTTAGCACTTTAAAAATACCTAATAATGGTGCAACCTTCCTCTCTTTTAGTTCCCTTCAAAAATACCAAATCATGGTGCAATCTTCCTCCACTTTCAGTTCCCCTCAAAACACTTATTTTTGGTGCAACTTTTAGCTGCTTTTAGGTTCTTTCAAAAAACCCATTTTTGGTTCAACCTTCTCTTGTTGTTTGGAGCTAGTGAAAGCTCCAATATATAGTAAAACTGAGCACCACTTTATGTAGCCAGCAAATGGATACCAATGTTTGGCGCAACCTAGCTCGAAATTTTTTACAGTGTACCCCCTACTTGTTGAGGCTCAGAAACCAAAATCGTCGAAAGTAGGTATGTTTATTCAGCGAAAGTATGCTTTTTGTCTGATTCCGTAGCTTAAAATATCGTCTGCACTAACTAATAAACACATTTAATGTAGCCACCTCAAACTATTAAGATTGTGTGCGAGTCCTAATAGAGTAATTCACAATATTTATTTTTTTTGCTCACAATACATTGCACATGCAATTTGCAATGTATACATGTGTTTGTGTGTAGGTTTAATATATATTTAAGCCATTTAATGTAAAACCCATAATTTTTAATGTATTCAGGTATTTCTAGTTCTATGTAACGCAGAATTCTTAAAAAACATGTATGTATTCTTAATTCTTTTCGTTACGGGAGTTGCATCCATGATACACACGCTGCTAAACTTAACAATAATTATAAAGCAAAAATTGAGGTTTTTGAAACTAGATGGCAAAAAGACACAAACTTTATGTCATTAACCATACGCGTATTTAATAGTTACAGAATCTCTTTTGTTAATTACATCAAATAAATTTAAGGGCCGGAATAACCTGGTTAGTTGGGTGTTGGGCCTATGTCAAAGATGTCGTGAGTTCTATCCTCACCAGCCGAAGACTCCCCCTGTAATAAATGGTGACTGATGCACGTTAAATTTGTCCGGTCACAAAGTCCTCCACGTTCCCACAACTAATCATACATCTGGGGATACTGAATTGGAGATTGATCGTTATCTGGTTCAGGTTGAAATTACGAACTGTGAATGAATGAATGCATGTATGATTGGGCCTATGAACGGGCTGTGACATATGTATGTGGCAGAAGTTGAATTCTTGGACATAGATAGCGCCACTGGAAAACAAGAAGAAACACACCCTCTTTGCCTTAATGACAATTCTGAACATGTAAATTTAAGATGTTTAGGACAAAATAAAATTACCCACGCCATTTTTGTTAAAATGGGATTAATAAAATTAGGAAAGAGGTTTTTTTAAAACAATGAATCACGTAAACAAATGCTAGTTTTTTTTTTAAAATCTTTTTTTTTCAATTTGAAAGGACCAAAAAACTGAATCAATGAGTAGCCTAACGTTGAAAAAAAATTTCTTTAAAAAAAGCATCAAAGGTCCCCTTAATAAAAAGCAGTAAATATAAGAAAGAGAGAGAAAAAAAAGATCTTTAAAAACAGAAGCAACTAAAAGAGCGATAGGGGGACAGCAAAAAAAAAGGAATTTATGGATGTAACGTAATGTGATATGTGTCTTTTTAGATGAAAGAAAAATCGTGTAACTTGTCAAAGTGAGATTACGAAAGAGACCGCTATTGAGAAAGGATTACCTTCGGCGCGTTTAAGATAGATTTTTTTATGCTTATAAAAATATGTGATTTTTATACTTTGTTATAAAAAATTGCCCCTTCTTATAATTTGTAAGCAAAAACCTAAAAATAATATGTATATTTGCTTTGAAATTTACATTACACGCTTCTGTTGTTAAATGCGAGTTGGGTGTTAATCGAGAAACATTGATAGATTTGGTAAAAAAAAAATATGAAGTATCAAGGATAAAATTAAAATATTCTATTTTTTTCCTCCTTTTTTTAATTTGAACATTACATCACGTTTAGATAGCAAAAAAAAAAAACTTTCTACGTCAAATGAAATTATTATTGTATTTTATTATTGTATTTTACTTATTTGTATTTTACTTTATTTGTATTGGTTACTATAATTCTCGAAATGCATTGACATTTCTTTAGATATAAATAAGTTATAATAATTTTGTGCTAGAGTAATGGCTTCCTTTTATATTGTTACGAGTCTCATATTTAAAGAAGAAACATGTTCCAAACATGCACTTTATTAATAATTAAAAGTGTAATATATTATTCTGCAACCAAAAAACATTTTTCCTTTGACTTGGGTGTTTAACCCGTTCGGGACGGGCAATTCATAAAAATATTCGTATAAAATAAGAATCAAGATAGAAAAAAAATGTGGGCCTTATTAATTTGACAGACTAATGCCACGGTTGCTTAGGGAATAGAGCACTCGACTCCCAACGAGGTGGCCCGAGTTAGAATCATTGCGATGGTTGGTCGATACCAATTCCTCATCCGGCTCGCACCGACTATACTACTGACGAAATGTATCAACAGTGTTAGACGGGTCAAACGGTTAAAGTCCTCCTGTCGTCGGGCTAACCGCGGAAGATTTTTGTGGTTTTTCTCTACATATAATGCAAATGCGGGTTAGTTCCATCAATAAAGTCCTCCACGAAGGCAAATTTCTCTCTATACACGATTGAGGAGTTCCTTTGTCTTCTGAATTAAGTTCAAAATTATAAGGCTATGGAGTTTTTTTGTTTTTCGTAAATTGAAAATTTGGTCGACTGTTCAACGATGGTGATTAAATAAAATAAAATAAAAATGATAGATTTATTTTACTTTCCCTTATCTAATTAATGCCAGTTCAAAGTGTAACATTATAATTTTTATTTTGAATTAAGTCCTGGTGAATTTTATAAATCAAATTATTATGAGCCCCACCTACAAATAAACAGCAAAAAGTTTGGTTACTAGTTTTATCTTATATAAGTCTGGTTGCTAGTTTTATATTTTTGCACCGATTGATAATGTTTTATGCTGTCACGTATTTGTGACAGTCGATGCAAAAGGGTTAAAGAGAAACAGTACATTTTGTAGTTTAGAGTGAACGGAAAAAAAAGAAGATAACACCCTTAATAATCTGATGATTTTCACGTACTAATGGTTCGAAATGCTCAGCTTAATATTAAGGTCTAATCAATTAGCAACTTTAAATTACGAAGTCGGAAACAAAAGCGTACTTTCTCTGATGAAAGTAATGAAAGCAAATTAAAAATAGCGTCACATGGGTGACGTTGGCATGGGGAACGGTTGATATTATGTCCCTTTAAATAATTAGAAATCTTAAAAAGCCCACAATTATTTTGTACAAATTAAAAATCTTCATGAATCAGCATGAATTTAAATTTCAATAAATTTAATAATAAGTAAAATTTTCTCTAAAAATATAAATCATTTTGTAGATATTAAACAGATAAAAATATATATTTTTATTTTTATTTTCAAATTTTAATTTTGAGAACTGCTGCAACAGATATTAGTATTATAGTCTCCCTGTAAATCGAGCACCTAAAACGCCCAAGTGGCTTTCCAGAAAAATGACACCTGTGTTTTATATTTTGATATTTATGTTTAAACGAATTGAATTGATTTGAAAAGGTAACGAATTAAAAATTATAACTGTCAAGTAAATTAAGTGAAAAAAATTTGATTGACTTCTTCCGCTTTTAGTTTTAATCAAGTGTGGAGGGAATAAGGCGGTTTTACTTTTAAACTGCTTGAATTGTTGCCAAGAAAATCGAGCCAGCGGAAGCTTCTAAAATTCTTTTTGAAGTTAAGAGTTTTATTATGCGTTCAAATCTCATTATTTAAAAGTAATGTTAAAAGAAGCTTATTCAGCTTGACTAAAAACACATACAAATCATTTTAATTATATTTTGTTTGTCAACAGCTGTAAAAGTATGACAGTATTCAACTGCAATTCAAATGATAAATATTGTTTAATCTTTTAACTGGCAATTTTTTGTAAACTAAATTAAGAAATTCATTTCTCAGGAAAAAAGGTCAGTTTCCAAGTTTTAAGCTTGATTAAAAAAAAACTATTCATCTATTGCATTTGTATCTGGTTTATGTAAAAGGACTTCTTTTGAACAGTCTATAACATGTTCCTGTGAGACTAATTAAAATTTTAAACTTAGCGCGTAAAAGTTGTTTAAAAAATAAGTCAAAATTTTACTGTTAAACCTTCAACTGTCAGTTTTCTGAGAAACTGAGTTTTGGTCTTGTTTTAAGTAGTAATACATCCATTTTAATATTATATATGGTTTATGTAAAATGTATTCTTAATAAGTCAGAATTTCCGGTTAACCATTACCACGTGAACAGGAATATTACTACATGAATGTTTTAAATACTGTATATTTTAGTTTTATTAACCAGAACTATGTTTTTATGTTTTAATACACATACAAATACGGTAATTTTGCCAGAAATTTTCATCCGCAGTACCGATAAATAAACAGACGGCTACATCTGAGTACAAGATTAGATTATGAGTGAAGTAAAATATATATAAGTTGTACTTTCAAATTTCTTACAAGAAAACATTTCTGAAAAAGAAAATGATGTAAATTGAAATTACAAATACAAAATATTAAGAATGGAATAAAAAACATAACATTTGAAATTAAATTATAGTGTTATATTAAAATTTACATTTATAACAAATTATTTGAATTTTAAAAATTTAATTAACGGGAATGAACTTATGGATTAAACTGAATTAAGCAGCCCTGAGTGACCGTCTCCTAAACAAAGTCATGATGTTAACAATGAGATGTTTCAAAACTCCCCAGAGAAATAGCATCCTTGGGATATTAATTTTGTTAAAACTTTTTAAAATTAACTTATTTTCACTAGGAAAAAGAATATTTAAATTTGCTTATTCAAAGCCTCAACTTCCATAAACCTTCCACTGATTATCTATGAAGAACTACTTATTATCTATGAAGAACTACTAAGACTGATATACAATTATTAGATACATTATAAGATTCTATGTAAAATCTGAATTACCAGGTGATACTATGCAGCTTTATTGTTTTTACGAGGTTGAAACCGGTTTGCACTTGTTTACGTTCGTGTATGAATTGGTTAACATTGTAATACGATACGTTAAAAATAAATACAACTAGGAAGTAAATAAAAAATATCCTGAATAAAAACCCATTACGCGCATGTTTAAATATATAAGTATTGCATATAAACTCGTGCAAAACCTGTAATTTTAGAAACATTACAAGGCATCTAATAATTTGGTTTAATTATTATAATATACTAATATAATACCTGATATAATAAATAATTTATATTTATATAATATATCTTCTAATTTATACAATCGTCGAATTTAACCAATCGTCTAATTTAACCAATCGTCTAATTTAACCAATATCGTCTAATTTAATCAATTGATACTAGAACGTATACAAGTGAAACCGGTTTCAGTAGCGTAAAAACGATAAAGCTGTATAGTATCATCTGGTAATTAATATTTCACACAGAATGGTATAGTGCGTTTAATAATTTGGCCAGAGACTGTATTTGTGTATCAAAACGAAACAAAACAAGAGCCAACAATAAAACAATCATTACAAATTTAAAAATGGATAAATTAATGTCACTTCATTTCTTCTTTTTTTTTAAAAAAAAAGGAAGCAAAAATGATAAATTGGAATGTAACAGCATATGGACTCTATGATTAGTCTTACAACTTTTGACATCAGTTTTGTTTGTTTTTTGTACTTCTGAAAAAATAAGTCAACACCATATAGCTTATATTTTTTGTCAACTTGTTTCGGTTGCTTTTATGTACTGCGTCACATTGATAGAAAGCATATTAATTTCTAAATTAATATCTACATCAACTGAACACGAGTTTTAGCGTCGCCTAATTAAATAAATAAATATATCAAATTCAATTAATCAAAAAATACTGTCTCTTTTCAATGGATTTGACGCAAGAGCATTTTTTCGCGCATAAAAAGGGACTTCTTAATTATTATTTTAGTTTATATTTAGGGCTTAGGAGGAAAAAAATTTAAATAAAGATATCTTAACGGTTTTAATTTACCAGATCATATACACGAATTGTCCTGACATAAACAGTTTTTCTTGCACCTAATACGCACCTCCTCCTGTTTCTAAACCGGATTTTATTATTTTTTTTTTGTAAGAAAATAAACGAAATCATCCGATAAGATAATCAAAGAACTTTTAAATAATGCATCGATGCAATTGAAAAAATGGGTGATTAATTGAAATTAAAACTTCTACAATGAATGTTCAAACAATGATTGTTCGATTTGCAACTAATTTTTTAAACAAGCTGTTTTGAACCAGCAATTTACTTACGAAGCGGCCTTTTTTTATCCCTTTATATTTTTTTCAAGCTTTTCTGTCACATCTGATAATATCCTTTAAATAAATTGTCTTACATAAATTTGACAAAATATTACTTATTGTGATAAAAATAAAAAATAAAATTTAAATGACTTGTAACTGCGCAGTTATACGGCAAAGTACTTCAAATCTGATCAAAATCCAGTGTTTTTGTTAAGGAATAAATAATCAAATCGTCTTGGAAATCATGTTTCTTTTTAAAAAATAATTTGATTAAATAAAAAAATATTTTTAACCTAAGCCTACACAGCAATGTATAGTTTTGAAGTTAAAAAAACCAAAAGTATTTCTTATAAATTTCTATAATTACTATTTCTACTTCTTTTCTGTGACGGTTTTAATTTTCTTCGTATATTTTTTTTTTTTTTTTTTTTTTGGAAATTCGAATTTTGTAATAATATATAATTTAAACGCAACAAGAGCAAACGTAAAACATTAATTAAATAAATAAATAAGAAAATAATTTATAGAGTTCTATCTGTTCATTTTAGCCGCAATTTGAAGCAAACAATAATTGAGTTTGATAGCAGAAATTATTTTTGTAATCGATCACTTATCTGCAGATTGGGCGTGTTGTAGCACGTTTTTAATCTTCAAACAAGAGCATGACAATATATTATCAGAACTTCCGCTTGGCGACCAATTTTAGTTTCTTTCATCGTTCCTTACAGAAATCCCTGTATCTTCAAAATATTGTCCGAATTATTAAGTGCATAAATCAAGTGCAAAAATCATGGCATTTTATACAAACAACAAATCATGCTTTTTTAGAGGATAAAATAGGATTTATTAGCTTTTTCACCCTGAAGTCTTTTGTTTAAATAATAGTTCCTTTCCACACAAAATCTTTTACCAGCAAAAGGAATCATACTTCCATTTTGTATTGATATATTATATGTATAGATTTTTGATATAATAGTATAATGCTCGAGTAGTTTTCTTATAGCATATTTCTTCTTTCCTTGGAAAAAAACTAAAATAGATTCTTTTCTGTTGTTCATTCAAAGGGACATGAGTAATAATTTTTTCACAAAATATTTTTTTCGTAATATCTTATAACTCTTTCCTCTTCATTCTGGGAGAGGGATTTTTTATTTGTGAAAGATAGAATTTTTAAAAAGAGATAAAAGAATGAACGGGGAATCTTTTTTACAACGTCTGACATCGTACAGTAATGCGATGACATTTCTTTTTTAAACACTGAATCTCATTTATAAAAATATTGTTTATTAATTGCTTTATATTATTTTTAAAAAAATTCTACAGTAGTTTAAAACTTCGACTCAGAATTTTTACTATACGCATTTTTCATACCTTTTTTTAATTATTTAGTGTTAATTTAGGTAAAAATAGGTGAACAATATTAAGTTAAAATAAATAAAAAAACACTAGTACTCACTTATAAAAATATTATTAATTGTTGCTTATATTATTTTTTTAAAAAAAAATTTAATTACTGCTTAACTTTATGAAGCAGAATTTTTATTAAACATTTTTTTCATACTTCGTTCATTATTTTGCATAATTTTAAGTCAAAATAAATGAAAAACATTGAAACGCACTCATAAAAATATTGTTAATTAATTGTTTTACATTATTTTTTAAAAAAGATAAACTTTTTTTTTTAACCTTTTAACGCAGAATTTTTATGAAACATATTTTTCATACCTTTTTTCTTTTCAGTAACTATTAGGATTCTTTTCTATAACTAAAAAAATACTAAAATATATTTTTGCTTGTAATTAGGGCAACAGAAACAAAAATATACAAAAGGGACACCGGTGCTCCATCTGTCTTAAAGGGTTAAAAGTTTAATTTTTTTTAATACTTATACCAAGTATAAAATTTTTCAAGCTTCATTTAAAAATAAAAAAATATGAAAAATATTGTACCTTCAGCTTGGAAGATTTTATTTCGTATGAAGAATTACGTATGAAACTTTTGAAACAAGTCTTATGAGCAAATAGCCTCAACCCATAAAATTATTTTGTTCTCAATCTATAGGTGGAGTTAGACAACTTTTAACTTACTTTCTGATAAATTAAAATAAGTATTTTAATTTAAAATTTACAATTCGAACTCTAGCTTAGTAAAACCATATAAATCATTTTGGCTCATTCGATTGATTTTTGTCAAGTAAAACAAAATCTAGGAAACATTATCCTATCTTAATAATATTATATATCTAGGAAATAAAAATCTAGGAAATCATGTTAAAAAATATTACTCAGACTCACAGTTTCCTTTTTTTTTCTTTTAATAAGCTTTTTTCAAACTGCATCAATCAAAATCAATCTCTATATAGAGTTGCAAAAACAGAAGGTTTTTCTAAAAAAATGTTTCATGTTTTTTTTTAAAAACTTTTTTTAAAGCTGTAAAAAAACTAATATTTTTTTAGCAGTTAACAGGAGAAAAATCACTAGGTTTCAGTGTGTGAACAATCATTCATGTTAGCGCTGATCATAAGAAATGATGCGCATAAATTAACTATATAAATTATATATATATATATATAGACATATATATATATATAGACATATATATATATATATATATATATATATATATATATATATATATATATACATATATATATATATATAGACATATATATATATATATATATATATATATAGACATATATATATATATATATGTATATATATATATATATATATAAGCTAAAATATTGAAAAAATATGGAAAATAATACTATAGCACAATAAAAACAACCTTTGTTTTTTTTTTCCGGATTTTTAATTTCTTTCTTTCCTTTTTTTTTTTTTTTTTTCTTAGGATATCAAAAATTATATTTTTTTAAATACTTTTGAAAAATTATTTTTAATAATTTTGTTCTCTTGTCATTATTTTTTATTATTTTCCATATTTTTTCAATATTTTAGCTTATATATACATATATATATATAGATCTGTTGCAAGCTTGTAATCAAATATTTATATATATATATATATATATATATATATATATATATATATATATATATATATATATATATATATATATATATATATATATATATATATATATATATATATATATATATATTTAGGATGCTTAGGAGGCGACAATTTCACTTTCTCTGCAAACACAGATATAATGACAGCATATCACCTCATTTCTATTATTTTCATGCATTTTGAAGAAGAAAAAAAAGCAAAACAGAAAATTATAAAAAAAGTTTTTTTAAAGAAATAATTACGAGTTTTTTCGCATCCGGAAAAAATTCTCTGGGGGAAAATTGAAATTGGATTTTTTTTTCATACCAATCAAACTAAATAAATATAAAAAAAATTTTTTTTTAGTTGCTTCAAATCAAAATTAGGTTATGTTAAAAAATAAAATTTTTCATATTTTATATTTATTTATTTAAATCCTTTATAAGTAACAAATATTAATAGCTGAAGTTTCAGAGAAAAGAATATATATATACATATAGATATATATATCAACTAGAAATTTTTTTTCAAAGCAAAAATAAATTATTTTTGTAAGAAAATCATTACCTGAAAAACAATTTTAATAGAAATATAAATTGAAAATTAAATAAGTACCCTAAGTTCAACAATAATCCTTTTCTCATTGAAACCATAATAGATGAGAAGAACATTTTTCTTTTTAGTTTGAAATTCATTGAAACATAAACGTATTTTAACTATTTATAACAGCGTTAATTGGAAATTTCATATTAATGCAGTCATAAATATTTCCAAATAGCCAAAAATAAGGTTGAAGGTTCATAGCATTCCAGGTTCATTAGAGAATTTTGCTACCGCGTATAGTTATTAATGATAAATCATTATTTTTGCATGTAAGTTAAAATTAAAAGATGTTTACAATTTTTTAATACATTGAGTTTTCATTCATTGGAATTTTTACTGAAACAAAAACTTTTTGCTAAAAAAATTAGGATTTCAAACAATTTGATTCAGATAGCATGGTGCTGCCATCTATAAATAGAAGTTCTAAGCTTCTTTCTTCATTTCACAATTTATCGTCATTACATGAGCACAAATTACAAATTATAAGTATTTAATGAAAACTAAAATGACAAAAGTCAGGTTTCTATGTCCGTCGACAAATTTTTAACATAAATTGTCATATTTTTACTGTTGTTAATTAAATAGAAAAGTAAAATGATAATTCGATGGTGTTTTGAATCAATCTCAATAAGTTTCTTTCGACATAAAATAAGGGGATTTAAAGGAATAATAAAGCCTTCAACTTGGAAATGAATTTCAGGTCATAGAAATGCAGCTAAACGTAGTTATGTGAAACTCTTATAATAGTTTGAAAAAGAGAAAAACTTTTAATAAATTTTAAAATTGCGTTTAAAATGCAACAGCGTGCAGAAGGGGTTTTCACTTTTTTTTCCTTTTGTTTTGTGGTCTATTTCAACGATTTTGTTTTTAACCACAAAAAATAAGAACACAATAACAACAACAAGTCAAGCGAAAAAAAAATGAGAAAAGTTTCTTCTGGGTTTAAAAGAATTTTATGGTCATCAGTGTATATAAAACTTTTTATTTCTGTCAAGTAATTAAACATAGCAGTTTATAATGATAAAATTAGTTTTGTAAACAACTGATATTTAGAAAAAAATAACTGAGGAATTAAGTGTGTTCTTAAGAGCAAATTAGAACAATCTTCTACTGATATTTTCATTATTTATTAAATCATCTGTAACAAAAAATTTTTTATACATAAATATTTTTTATACGTAAAAAGCTACTATCGTTTCATTTAATGTCCAAGATTGCAAGACCGAGAAAAAAGATGAAAAGGATTTTCATAGATTTTTTCCCTACCGGCCGAGAAAGAGTCATTCATTTTGCAACACCTTTTTTGCTAAACTACCAAGTTTTATTTTTTATCTCAGGCTATATTATTAGGTAATGTTATTAAATAAATATTTTCTGTAACTGTACATTTACTATTCTTTTATCTTTGTTAAAAACTTGCTAATATAATGTCATTAAGAAATGTTAATTATTAAAACTTATATCAAAATTAACATTATTAAAAAATCTTCGCACTGACCAAACATAATAACTTATTTAGTGTGAGAGTCTTCCATAACAAATGAAAATCAGAAATTTATGTATTCTTTTACTTCTTCTATTTATTATTATTATATATTTTTTTTTTGTACTCCATTAATTTTGAAAATCGACAAGCAAGTTAAGTTAGTTGTGTTTGTGACTTAGGGGGATAACGGGTAACAGAAAACAGGTTTGAATCCTTTAGTTTAATTCAAATATTAGCAAATATTATTGAAACAAATATCTATAATTTAAAAAAAATTACGAACGTGAAACGTAAATGCTGACCATTGTAGTATAAGTTTTAATAAGCAAAGAATATTCATTAATATTTTTAGAAAATTAGAATTGAAAGAACTTAGTCTACCACTAAATTTAAATATCTAAAATATATTAAAAGGTCCAATAAATATTAATTTATGTTCTAAAGCTTTGATACATTTTATAAAAATCGTATTTCTTTCCATAAATTTCTGCTTTATTTCACAGCTAATGGGAAAAATATATCGCTAAAACTTAGCATGTTTGAATGCATTCGATTGTATTTTTTCCACTTTCCAGCAAAGAAAAAGAAAAGATTTAACTTAAAAAGGTAAAAGCTAGTTACGTTTCGGTTTACAACAAAATTTGCACTGTTATAGTTTTAAGAAATGTTTATTTGCTTTACATATAACTAGTATTTTGTCAAGCAATTTTCCAATCTCATTTTAAAGAATGAAACTTATACAAATATTGTATTCTGGTTTGATTTAAAATTAAATTTTATATAAAAAAAAAAAAAAGGTTAAATCAAAAATCAGCATCTTGGTAACTAAATGTTTGTTTTTCAATTATTATTATTATTTTTATAAATTAAGCATTTTCATTTTTAGATATAAAAATGTTTAACAGTTTCCTACTATTTTTCAAAACAATTATTTGAAAAATACTTTATATTATAAAATCTTTTATACTTTCAAAATTTTTTGTTTGTTTCTGTTCTCTAATTTGGATTTCGAAATTCAAGCAAGATTTGACACACAATTTAGAGAGATATATATGACGCAGGCTAACTTAATATTAGCTAGATATATAACGAGCCTAAATAATAAATAGGCTAGCATATAAATCACGCGTAAATTTCCCACACGGTTTATATAAAATAATAAAGTTTAAAAAAAATAAAATAAAAAAACTTAAATATTAGCAACGTCATGGAATTTTCTTTTTATTGGGAAAAGGTTGTAAAATATCATAAATAGTTTAAGGCTTAGTAAAGAAAAAACAATTTATCTTTTCATACTCTATAGGATAATTCGAAATTTAAAAATAAATCTGCACATTAAGAATTTCTGAAGCTCAAAAAAGAAATTAAATTAAGAAGCGCCAAAAATGGATAAATTTCGAGGAGAGCTATAGCATCTAAAATTTAATTTTTCCTTAATTCGCAGGAAATTATAAATACCTAAAGATAAAGCAATATTTTGTCCCATCCATATCTGAGAACTAACTTGCTTCCAAAGTACCTACCAAATTCAGTTATTAATCTCTCGTTCATAGTTACTCAAAAACTTTACCGTAGATACCTAAATTAAAATACTTCCTGAACATATATTTTTTTTAGATTGAAAACAAAGTAATCTTTTCATAAAACGGCTATTATAAAACTTTCCTATCGACTTAATTATTTTCACTTTTTTCTTCACAAGCACCATTAAAATCGCCAAAAAGTTGTTAAGAAACTCAGAAGCTCTTTTTAAATGGCCGTTCTTTTCAAAGCCTTTTTCCCCGCCTTCTTATCATCTAAATATTAATTATACAGGAGCAATAAATATGCGTACAATTTTTGAAGTATTGCATGAATTAAAGAGCTGCCTTTAATAATCGATATTAATATCCTCGTAAAAAAAGAAACAAAGGCTCTCAATTCTTGAAGTTTCTAGAAGACGAGGTCTTTTAGAGCCTTTCTAGTGAGAAAACACTTTTGAGTATTCTTTGGCAGCTAGATATGTATCACACCTAAATGATAAAGGGCTCCACCTCAGGGCTTGCATAAAATAAAATAATGAAGTAAAAATTTTTTACCGTAAATGATTGCGACGTCACGGAGCTTTTATTAACCATCTTTTTCGCGGTCTTCGCTTTTTTGAAAAATGCGACTCTATCTCTTTTCATATTTTTGGCGAAGTGGCTAACCTATAATATATTTTTGGCGTGTTAGGAGCGACATCATTATAAAAGATTTAAAGTTCATGCCAGAAGTTCTCCATGAATAACAGCACCTTATCTGGCTACGTTCTTGTTAGCCATTTTTAGAATATATTTAATGTAGCTTTTAGTATTAAAGGTACTAGTATGTATACTGACAGATGAAGTGTGAAGAAGCTTGGTGACTTTTGATAAGTTAAATTCGTGGTTAGGTGTAAAAATTGACGTTGACGTAGCTTGAAATATCTATAATATTATGTACTTCATTACAATGATTTGTGGTTCATAAAGTTTTTAACATAAGCAATTTATTTACTGGAGGCATTTTCGAAATAATAGTTCTCTGAAAATTAATCAAATAAACATAAAATAAAAATTTTAATTTAAATTTTAAATAAAAAATTTTAGATAGAAAAAAAATTTAAATTTTAAAAATTAAAATTAAAAATAAATAAATAAATAAATAAAATTTAACTTATTTATACTTACTAATATTAGTGAGGCAGCAAACAGGAAAAAAAAATTGCATAAATTTACTAAGAAATTGTTTAGTAGTATTATAAATTACTCATCAGTTAGTAGAAAATTAGTAACTGATCTACAACCGGTAGTTTTTGCTTGTTTTTCTACAGGAGCAACTGCTGTAACACTTACAGTGCTATCAAAAATTTTTTCCTTCTTTCTTTCAATCTCAACTTTCATTTTCGAAAAGAGGGATCTTCTGCATGGTAGGGGCTTTGATTTGGTAAAGCTATTTATTAACTTTTAAGGAATATGTTATGCTGCCTATCCCATATTTAGGTTGTAAGTTAATTAAATGTGCCATTTTTACTCCACGTAATGTAAAAGTGTACAATCAGTGTTGGTAAACAGTACAATCAATTTCGGCTTGTATATAATATTATATATATATATATATATATATATATATATATATATATATATATATATATATATATATATATATATATATATATATATATATATATATATATATATATACATATATATATATACATATATATATATATATATATATATATATATTTATATATATATGTATATATATATATATATATATATATATATATATCCAAAACATAAAGAATAAAAAAAATAAAAGCAAAGCTATAAAATCCTTCTATACATTTTCTTAACAGGCAAACTAAAAACGTGATATTTTTCAAACAATAAGTGCCGGCTCATTTTAAATTTTACGAGAATTATATTCCAATTAATTTTTGTTTATACAATTAAAATAAGATAGAGAAAAAATGATCATATAAATAAATCCTTAAATTTAAAAAAAAATATTTTTAATTAATAATCGGGACCGGTTTTCAGTCTTTAAATTTCCAATTACTTTAGGCTTGAAGAATTTCATGAAAATAAAAAGTCTATTTTGAACAAAGAAATAAGGGACATCGTGAAAACCTTAAAATTGTTCTTTGAAAGCAGGAAAACTGTATTATTTTCAATGAAATTGATATTTTCATTGTTCGATTTTTATTGGGAATCTAATGAAAAATTCATTTAAGAGAAAAGTTTCTGAAAATTTAAATTAGCAGTTGAAAGTTAGTCCTTTATTATTATTATTGTTTTTTGATAAAATGTTTTTAAATGTAATTTTGATACTAAACTGAAATTCTTTGTTTCTATTTTCTTTTTTATTTGTCTAATTTTCAGTTATTTTCTCCCTAAGGATTGTTAAAAAAATGACTGCACCATCTGCTTTCCTCCTTTAAAAGTTGAAAAAGAATCTCTAAGTGCAAAAAGAAAACAACCTATTTTTTGATTAAATGATTGTATTTTCACGTTCAAGGATTTAATCTTAATGTTTCGAAAACAAAACCTTAAACATTCTAATTAGAGCAGATTATATTTTAAGTTTCGAAATCAGATAAAAAAAACGTTCTTTCTCTGAAGATTTCAGACAAGGGTGTATTCTTGACTTTCAAAACATGGGAAGTTGATGTAATTTAAAAAAGTATCGAACCAATATGGCAGAAGAGCGGTTATGACCAATTAATGTTAATATCAATTTTTAAGCATTTCACCATGTCTCCGAAAATAAAGAAGCGAATCAAAAACATTTTTATTTTTAATTTATAATAATTTATTATTTTTCATGATCTCATCATCATTATTGGCCCCTCATCTTGAAGTGGGCTTTAACTTTCACCAGAGCATTTTTCCATATAATTTTCTTTGTTGTCAGATTTTGCCAGCTCTACCCTGATTGCTTTGAAATCCGCGTAATGGAACCCTGCCGTCGAAGTTTTGCATTTTTTCTATTTCTGCTATGAATTTACATTTGAGAATCTTGTGCTTGACTATTTATATTTAAACGGCAAATGTGCTTTGCTGATCCCATTCTGTTTAACATAATGGCCTTCATAATATTGAAGTCCTAATAAATTTTTGGCAATTTTTCTTCCATAGGAATTTTTTTTTTAACTCCATCGAGAAGGAGTTGTAAGTCCTTTCTTTCACAGGTGCTAAATTAGCTTTTTCTTTCCTAAGTTCGGACACATAGGTCAGCACTGGACATATAATAGTTTTGTATAATTGTAGTTTTGCATTTCTTTTTGCGTATGTTGATCTATAAAGAGATCTAAGGCCATTTAAACACATGTTTGCTGATAGTATTTGTTTTTTTTTAAGCAGCCATTTCTATGGAGAAAAAATAAAAAAATGAAAATTCCTCATTTAACTTATCCAAATGGTAAAAAAACGTATAAATCCTAGACTACAAATTTAGACCACAATATCTGAGTAGTCATTAAATTACATACGTTGCTTTTGAAAAAAAGTGGCGTGTCAATAAACTGTTCTAAGTTTTTCATTTGTATACTTCTTTTGAACATTCTATAAAAAGTTATTAAAATTATTTTTTGCGGTACAATGTGTGAAACTGTTAAACTCCCGCAACGGTTGTGTTATTTCAGACTAGTCAAATAACTTATATTTATGGTAGACATCATGATTCTTAAAATAAGTAAATGAATATATTGCGTGTGTCACGAAAGGTTAGCGGTTAAGGAACAGAACTGTCATTGAGAAGAACGGAGATTCAATTCCCAGTAACGGCTGGAAGCCCATCCAGCTTCTGACAGCTGGGTACCAGCTGGTCTGGAAAATAAAGATGGCCTGTGCGCAAAACTGACTACATTGACACAATTATTCTGTTAGTCTTGAAATTGTGTCTTAACCTCTATGACCACCAAGCCCACATCGGAATGTAACAGGAATTTTTTACTTTTAAATATATTACGTTTCCACAAACCTAATGAAGAAATGAGGACGCATTAAAGGATAAGAATGTCTCTCATCCAATCAATAACATAAAAAACAATGCTTAATGTCCGTTAAAGATAAACAATGACCCCTTGTAGTGGTTTAGTTTTCGTGATTGTTTAAGTTAGGAAACAAATACTTTTTTGTACCTTAACGAGAAAAGAAAACTGCGACTTCAAGATGTTCTTAAATAAGAAGAAAAAAAAATTAAATTTGTTTCATTCACATTCTTTCACATTTCAAATTTTGTTGAGGATCTAAATAAGACTTCTTTGAGGTAAAGAAAAAGTACAAAACATAAATATTAATGGAAAGAATAAAGATTAATTTGCATGTTTAAGAAAAAAATTCCACACTTTTGAGTTTTTTGAGCGGGAACGGCAGATGTTCCAACAAAGGTTATTTTCATTTTCACGTTTAAAGGTGAGAAACTAAATTTAAAACAACAAAAAGGAGGAGAAGAAAATAACTTTTTGTTTAAAAAGAAGGAAAGAAGCTATTAGGTTCATGTAAGAGCTGACACAGATGCTTTTAGAATACTTAAATTTAAAAGAAACCCAGTGCTTTCTTTATGGAAAGTTAAAAAGAATAAAGGGAAAGGCTTATACTCATCGAGTAGAACGGAGCAATCGCATTTCTCACCCAAAAATCATGACGTTTCGCTAAACTGGATGTTTTGCTAGAAATTGCTTCTTTACTTTCCATTTAGATTTTTTGAAGGGGTTGTTCTATAGTTGCATGGTTTAAATACAATTTCGATTAATAAAATAGAGTCAATTTGAATCTGAATTTGAATTAATCAGCTATTTGAGTTAGTCAATTTGAATCACTCAACAAATGTACAGAATGATTCGAAGTTTCTTTGAAATTTTGAGAGGTAATCTCACAAACTATACAAGATAAATAAGGTATGTTGCTGTTTGTACAGTTTGCAAAAAAAAAGCAGGCAACCTCGACAATTTTGTGCAGATTATCATGCACTTAGACTTCATCTTCATAATAAAAATTAAAGCCAAAGGAAATTATAACATAAAACATAAAACATAAAATATAACATAATTTCATTTGATTTTCTTAATTTTGAAAGTTAATGTTAGAATAAAAGGAACAAAAATATGATGCAAAATTTATAATTTGATGTGAAAATTATTTATGAAATAAATTTGTAATGTATATGTGACGTAAAGTGATATATCCGTTATTTCACAGAATAACTTGGTACGTATTTCATGAAATAACTGGACAAGTCAGTTAAAGTATATAAAAGTATTAAAATCTTCAATTTTTTATAGAATAATGATTACTTTTGATCTATAAAGTATGAAATACGGCAAGTTCTTTAAACCGGTTCTAGCTACTTTTAGTCAATTTTGAACCGGTTATAGCTACTTTGCTGCTGAGAATGTGTACGCTTCATTCCGCTGCTTTTAGACGCAGTAATTAATATTAATATAATATATTATATCATATGCTTTTTCTTGTTATTTAACAATTAATCACCCGCAATAGTTACTAATATAATATTTAAATTTTCTATTTGTTCTTAAAGTATTTTGTTCATCGATGGCCGCACTGAATTTTAATTTGCTATTTTTACCAATCATTTTATACAATAAAGCTTAAAGCACAGATCATTATTTTTCTTCTTAGCAATTTCTGTTAACTTCTTGATTAGTTAACCTAATTCGAACGCATTTTTTTTTGTTTTACTTTATTTTGGTAAGTTTGTTTTCTGCTTTTCTTTTTTCCTTTTAAACTCATTTAATATAGCATTATTTTTTCGCGACATCAACGCATTACAAAGAGAAGAATAATTATCGTAGGATAATTATTCTTTTTTTGAAAAAGGAATGCTTCCTGAAGAGAATATTTACGTTCCTTCCATGTAGCACTAATTGCATCTCTAATATTATTATGTTTGTATAATATATATATATATATATATATATATATATATATATATATATATATATATATATATATATATATATATATATATATATATATATATATATATATATGTAATGTTAAAACAATTATATATTAAATATAATCCTTAAATAGAGCATTTATCTAACGCGCAAACGTTTAAGAGCCTTTCCCACAAGAAAGTAATAATATTGATCTAATTATCTCAAAAAATGTGATGATGTGGCTTTAGCAGCTTGGGAAATTGATCAGTCCCACGCTACTGAGACCTATTAACATTTAAATATATTGTCCAGAAAGATATAAAAACCCTCTTTCCAAGGTCAAATGTGCTATTCTCTACCTATCCACCAGCATGTAAGATTGTCATTCTGGGGCTCTGGCCCTTACTTTAATAAAATTATATTATGATTCCTGCACTTTCCTGTATCTTTTTCAAGAAGCACCGGCCACACTACGAACTTACAATGTTTAGGCTTTCAAAGCGTAACAGATAAGTCGGCAGTGATAGTTTCCTGTCGTGAAAAATTATTATTGAAAACTGAAAATGCTATTTAATTTAATAATGGAATACATCTTTTGATAATCGACTTTCGCTTCTTAAATGATTCGTAACCTTGGATTAGAAATTCGAATGCGTGGGTGTGGTTAAGAAGAACGAGGACTGTTATTTCTCTCTTTGTTTTGTCTTCTGCTCGCTTTAATCACCGATTAGAACTTTATTTTGATGACTTTGGAATTAAGAAACAGAAAAATTAAAAGAATAATGTCTGATTCAGAAGAAAAACAGGTGGACGCTGCAGCACGCGTTAATATTTCTCCGTGTGAGATAAAAATAATTTCCCCAACTGGATCAAGTATTTCAATAAAAAATGTGAAATTCTACATTTGGAAGAAAACAGGAAAATAAATAACATATCTGAATACCTGAAAAAAGACTTATTTACCTTCTACGTAAATGAATGCATAGAAATTGAAGAATAGACCTACTCCCCAGCATCGGTACAGAATGGAGCAGCCAAGGCAGTGGATTCCCCAGCATCGGTACAGAATGCAGCAGCCAAGGTTTGTGAATTCTTTTAATCGCTATGGAGTACCTCAGCATGATTCCCAGCCTCCGCAGCCCAGCAATAACAACAGCTGTCCATCAAATGACTATTTATGTGTGACATCGCGAGTGAACAATAAGAATTTACTAACTATATTGGACACAGGATCCAACATCACTATAATTCCGAAACATTTTATAGAACAATCAAAAAAACATTTGAACTCTACTAGGATTTTAATTTCGCAATTTCAAGGAAATATCAAAGGAAACCTCCAAAAGGTAAGTGTTAAAATAGGAAACATTACAAAAGTAATAACATGCGCCTTTATAGACACCCCTCATTCTGTAACTCAATTTCCTCCTGCTTATTTAATGTATGGAAAATTACCTTGTGATTCTCTTGTAAATCAAAATATTTATCCTCCAGTTGATGAAGCAAGAAAAATAGCTGCTCAAAATACCCAAGAGTTTTTTAAGAAAACCAAAATTCGTTATGACACTCATTTTTTGGAACCTAATTTTAAAGTTAATGATTTAGTAATTTACGAAGAATTCCATTATCCTAACACAAGGAAATTAAGTTCACCATATTCTGGTCCATACAAAATTTTAAAGAAATTATCTGAGGTGTCATTTGAAATTGATAAATCTAATTTTCTCACTAAGAAAGAATCAGAAATAGTACATGTAAAAAAATTAAGGAAATTTTATCCAAGTCAACAGTTTCAATTGTATGTAAAAAAATTCACAATAGCTTTTCAATGCTGGTATTTTCATATGTTTTTCATTTTTATTTTCTGCCCCTATTTTTGGAGTCCCGTTATTTTTTTTTTAATGCATCTATGTCTGAATTTTTTATTACATGATGTTTGAGAGTTACTTCGGAAAATTTAGGTAAATTTCCTAAATTTTATTTTTGCAAATGTAATATATAGAAATGGTTTTTTGAACCGTGGGACTCCTCACATAGAATGTTTCTTTACTGATGTTTTCTCCTCAATTAAGGATAAAGCATGAGTAAACAAACTTAAAACCCTATTTTTTTTCCCCGTCTAGTTGGGAATATTTTACCCAACTTAGACTATCAATTGTTATCAATGGATAACGCTTATATTTTTATTATTTTGGAATAAAGCATATCATTTTCTACAAAGATTTATTATGCACTTTGTATGTAAATTTTTATGCTATCGAAGAATTTAATTATCATGTGGAAAAATAAACATTTTAAATTAGATTACTTATATTATTTGTATTATTTTATTTGTATTGATTTCTTCAAGTGTATCTCATATGTTGTGAATAATTCTACACAATATTTGTGAAAATACATAATTACTAATGAGAAAGTAAGAAAAACTGTGTAAATGATAAGTGAATTTAAATGACTTTATGAATAATAATTGTTTCGAAAATGAAACAATGATGATTAAGAACATAAACTTTTTTTTTCTTCTGAAATGGATGAATAACTTAATAAATTTAGGCCTGAACAATGGATCCAGTTTATTTCAAGAAAAGAACTTTTCACAAGTTGTGAAATTGTGGTTAGATTTATTTTTATTTTAGATAAGTCATGGTATTTTTGTTTTAGATATTCTAAAGTTGTTTTGATATTTTTTATTCTTTTCAACAGGAAAAGGAAAAATGTACATAATCATTTTTAATTATTATAAAGATATTAATTATTGTTATTCAAAGTTATGCAGAAATATTTAGTTACTTTTATATAAATGTATTTATGTTGTAATACTCTACTTATAAATGTATAATATTGGACAATATACCAAAAATAATAAATTTTAATTTGAAATCGCGTGAAGGGGGAGGTTCTGACCAATAGGCTAGCATATTGATCAGACCTTTCTTCAGAGGGGGGGAATATTATGTAATGTTAAAACAATTATATATTAAATATAATCCTTAAATAGAGCATTTATCTAACGCGCAAACGTTTAAGAGCCTTTCCCACAAGAAAGTAATAATATTGATCTAATTATCTCAAAAAATGTGATGATGTGGCTTTAGCAGCTTGGGAAATTGATCAGTCCCACGCTACTGAGACCTATTAACATTTAAATATATTGTCCAGAAAGATATAAAAACCCTCTTTCCAAGGTCAAATGTGCTATTCTCTACCTATCCACCAGCATGTAAGATTGTCATTCTGGGGCTCTGGCCCTTACTTTAATAAAATTATATTATGATTCCTGCACTTTCCTGTATCTTTTTCAAGAAGCACCGGCCACACTACGAACTTACAATGTTTAGGCTTTCAAAGCGTAACAGATATATATATATATATATATATATATATATATATATATATATATATATATATATATATATATGTAATACAAAAATAATAAATACTTTTGTATTAATAAAAGAATTAAAACTCTTTCGGTTTCATAAAATGTCTTTGTTAAAGAGTAAGCGTAGAGTTATTCTATTTTGGGAATTCAAGGCTGAAAACATACCATTGAATAATAATTAGATTTATATTTGAAAGGAGGAGTTATTTTCAGAATCTTGTCCCTCTTTCACTTCCATATTAGGAAGCATTAAATGATTTTCCATAGTGCGTAGAGTTACAATGGCATGTACGACTGTAACCTAATTACACCAATCTCTGTACTATTTAGTGCGGGAGCGAAGGTTTTCACATGTCTCTTGCTGAATAACATGTGCCAATAACCATCTGCTGGGCAAAATTGTAGGAAGTTTATCATCATTGAAATTTAACATTACCAAAGACATGATGCTTTTGTCATCAAGGGATTTATAAATGGCACAGTATTTTAAGTCATACAAATTTTATAGTCATGGTCATTTTTGACAGTAATCAGATTTGGCTTTCTTTCGGTTAGACACTTTTTTCTTTTCTTATTTCGTAATTCGATATTTTTTCCTGTACAGGTAGAACAGGAAGAGAGTTACACCATTGAAGAAAGGTACTAACAATTGCTTAGATATCTTTCTTAATATATATGCTTTTCTCTCACTGATTTTCTTTGAGTTAAGTTTTGGAACAAAATCAAGGTGACTTTATTTAAGTGCGTATCGTAATATTTACACGTTGTGTATTTTACCTATAATAAGTATCGTTTTTAACACTAGATTGCCTAAGGAAGTCATTTTGACTGCTTTTAATTCCAATTAGAAAAACAATGATGTATATAATGACGCAATTTCTTAGAATTTTGTATCACATATGATTTTTTTATTGTTAATATTTACTAATAATTTGTTATATAACTGTAAATAATATAAGAAATATTAAAAATTTATTTTAAACAAATTTCTTTACACATTATATATACTTTTACAATTCAGTCATTTTGACTGCTTTTGGGCAATATAGGTATATACTAAATTTCAGTCTGTCTAGTGTTAAAATTAATTATACTTTGATGAAAATAAACAAAAATAAATTTTCTCTGAACCACGCTTCAACCAACATTTTTGCAACTGCTGAATCTTCCTAAGAGTTTCGATTTAAGTCATATCGACTAAAATCTGCAATTTCAAAAGTAAATAATGTTTCACAGGATTATTTTAAAACAGCTTAAATGCTAAAAAAAATAACAAACAATGATTAAAACTATTTATTGCTAACCATTTATTGCTATTTATTTTCTTTTTTTTTTAAAAAATTTCAATGAGCCACCCATAGCATATTTTTACTACAATAATAAGCATTATTTTCAAAATATCTTTTGCATGGAAGAAAAAAAAACAATTTTCCATGAGCCACGTTTCAACTGAATAATTTTTTTTTAAAACTTTGTACTGATGTTGAATCGTCCCAGGTGTCTCGACTAAAGTCACGAATTCTTATTTTAGAGAGTAAAATAGAATTGTAAGCTGACACATTGTAAACAATTTTAGAATTTGGCGTGTTTTTCTCATTTCTTTTACCTTTTCAAAGGTTTGAAAGCAACTAAAACAACCGATACCAATTTACATGCTTCACCCATTTTCACTTCCCGACTATTTGTATTCAGAATGAGTTCGTCGTAACCAATGCACAGTTCAAAATATAGAAGAGGCACGTTTTGTAGAAATGATTACCATATTATACTCCCCTTCATTTTAAAAGGCACAAAGTATCGAAACTGGCAGTTTAGTTTCATGGTTGGGCAGTTATGTGCCATCTTAAGAAATTCTCTACCATTTCTTACTCTCGTATCTTCTATTTTCTGAATACGCCTGTTTCTTTAGTTTTGCAAGTTGTTGTTTTTATGGCCCATACAACAACTGTTTTTAATCTTTACATCTGGGGAAATAGCTTTCTATACATCACTCTTTGTTGTATTCGTAGTTTTGATTCGCAAACTGCTCGAAAAGATGTGCAAAATATACTTTAGAGTAAATACTAAATTATGCATAAAATGTACAGTTCTTTTACCGCTAAAGAGAAAAGTTTTGAAACTCTTTTTTTGTTTTTAATTTTTTTTTAAAGTAACCCCACTATTATGACATTTATTTTTATTTTTGTGGGTAGTAAGACTAACTTAGTTTACTTCTTGAGAATCATATTTTTAAGCTTCAAGCTATGATTTGTTTATTATATTTTATATTTTAACAATAAATAAGTTCTTATAAGGATAACGAAAAAGTTATAAGAAATATTCGATCTAAATTTTTCCACGAATGTGTTTCTATCCAACTTGCTATTTTTCTATGTTTTGCATATTAATTTTAACTGTCGAGAAATTAAATGGAAAATACTAAGAAGTATCCTATTTTCCGAATACAAAAGTTTTTGTATTAGTTATATAAGTTGTTTTTATGGTCTTCAGAATTTTTGTTTAGAAATTTAGTATTTTCAGCAATCGTTCTGTTTCGTTTGTAGTTTTTAACAAACTGCTCGAAAAGATGTGCAAGTCAAATAAATGCTAAATTATGTCGAACATATATAGCTCTTTTAACATTAAAGAAAGAAATTTAATTTTTAAGTTATCCTGCTTTTAAACCGTTCCATATTTTATGAATTGTAAGAACAACATAGTTTGCATATCCTTTTGTAGCAGAATTTTATAAAACGTATTTTTTATATATTTTTGTATTAATTTAGGTCAAAATAAGTGAAAATATTGCAATTAGCATTATTATTTTATGGTTATGAAATAAAGCATGAAACACCGGTGTCTTTTTCTGGGTTAAATGTAAAATCTTCCTAACTTGGATCACATCCAAACAATAACTTTTCAAATTTGCACTTATTTACAATTATTTAAATCTAAGAGAAACGGTTATTTATCATTGAAATATTTTTAATATACAAAATTATTTCTTAATAAATTTCTGAATATGAATAAAAAAATCAAAGTACCTTTTCTGGATTCTAAATTTTAGTACAAATATAGCTCCAAAAATCTAACGGTTTCTTAGGAACTATTAGACTTTTTAATAACTAAAAAATACCGTAATATATATTTTGGTCGTAATAGTGTAATGGGAGCATCAGGAAAAAACGAAAAAAAAGGGACACTGGTGCCCCAACAACGCCAAAGATTTAAAAGTGGGTTCATAGCACAATTCCTAAAATGTTCGAAAGTTAGGAATTTTTATATTGTTATACCATAAAAAGGAAACAAAAAATGCTCTTAATTTCTTAAACTTAGATTTTTTTTCAAAAAATAATGCAAAATTTAAACAAAAAGCATTTTAATTTTTTGATATAACAGAAAGTATTATGATTTTATAGTTGTTCAGAAAACTTTTATTCAAAATTTTGTAAATTTTCTGAGTTTTTGAAAAATATTTTGAAACAAATGAAAAATGTTTTGTAAATTTCAAGGAGCCTAAAATACAATCATTTCACGCAGTTATCTAAGTTAAAATACATATCTTTTTTATAGTTTGAAAAAAACTACAAATGTCAACCATGGAGAAAAGACGGCATTCAGCATCATTTAATTTCAATATGGAGGTGATAGAGAAGTTTACCCTTGCTCTTCGAGACACGAACATAATTTATTCCTCATTTTGAAAGAAATGGAAAATATCATAATTTTATAGAGAAGAAAAGAAAGAGTAATCTCTGCAAAAATAATTGCTTTATATTTCAAACCCATTATTTGTTCCCTTTTTTATGCGTGAACACTAAATAAACAAAGTTTTACAATGATATTATACAAAAATATTAGGTCCCGCAGTGGACTGATCGTTAAGACACGGTTCCCAGCAGATCACCGAAGTCAAGCATCACAGGCTGCGGTCAATGTGCGGGTGGGTGACCCACTTGGATCAGTCTGCGTAAGGACCGAGGGTGTGCGGTATTGGTCCTCGTTAAACTGTGCTACCGTAAAGTGCTCGACTTCGCGTGCAGGTCGTTGGACTACCGAAGCGGGGGTGCCATCCCCTCTGCAGAGGATCAAAATTGTGATGGCATGTCTTCGGATCATCCTCAGGGATGCTTCCCAAACCGTCGTCAATAGCCCATTGTGCAGCTCTAGTGTGACGTAAAGAACTACAACAACAACAAAAATATTAGATCTAAACTTTTTCAACGCGTTTCATTTAACGCGTTTATTCCCAACTTGTAACACGCTTTTGGATGTTCGATCCTAATTTTTACCAGATTCAAATTTTAATTCGAGCTTGAAATACGTCGGTGTACTTAGCGCTAAAGTCTGCCCGAATTATGCGTTGGATAAAGACCAAATCTTTCAGTCTTGCTTTTAGTTCACTACAGCTTAAACAAGGAAATATTAGTCTTTAAAACCTTTTTATAACAATTAATTAATAGATTTAATTGATGTTGCTTATACTACAATGAAAAGAATGTTAAAGTATAGTTAGCAAAATGGTGGCAGCTATTTTACATCAGAAATAGTAATTGAAACACCAGAGATATTCTTTTGGTGCATGAACACCAAAAATAGTTCTTGGTATCTTAAAGCACCAATATTTTTCATTCAAACTAGTTTTGGTGTAAAGAAGTTTCACCATCGCTTTTGGTTTTCATTAACATTTGCATTTATCATTATAATAAAATCGTGCAAGACGATAAACTCACACCATTTCGTACTCGATTGTAAACAATCTGCTTTTGCTTTTTGACGACATTCAAAATTGTTATTTTAGGAGAAAAAGTAATTTATGGACATTATGTGAAAGTGGGAGCTTGTTTCAGTTCGCTCACGCAAGGTTTTGGGATCATTCATCAGCAAATTTAGGAAGCGATTAAACCACTGTTTTTATTGCGCACAGTGTATAAAGAGGGAAGAAAAAAGATAAATGCATGCATAACTTTTAAACGTATTGTTGTATTTTCGCATATTAATCTTAGTTATTAAAGGAGTAGACCTTGAATGTTCTAACTAATTAATGCAGACGATATTTTAGATTACGAAACTTGATACAAAAACGTATTTCTCATAAAACGATTTTCGTAAACGCATTTCTCATAACGTTCAGATCTAAATATGGGGCAGCGGGTTTTATCTTTTCACCTGAAACTACTTTGGTTTACAATTATTATTTTTTTATTTATTTGTATTTATTTATTTATTTATTTTTTTTTGCAAAAAAGAAAAATGTGAAACTCATTAATTTGTAGGCTATTTAAAAATTCTTTATTAAGTTTAATTTATAAGAAAAATTGATTGAACGATGTAACAAATTTTCAAGCACTTATAAAGTATGTATTTGTAAACGAAAAAATCGAAAATTTGAATAAACTCATTAGGATAATATTTGAGATGTATTTCTAAAAATCATTCAAACGATCAAGCCGCTATGTTTTATGACTTTTGAATAAAAATATATCTTAAAATATGAATTAAACTTTTTATTTCTTACAATTCAAACATATTTCTTTCATTATTGAATTGAATAAAATAGTAAATGCTTATTTGAGGCTATTTATTGCGTAATTTTCTTTTAAATAAATTAGTCTTATAACAAAGTTGAATTTTCGTAAATTTTTAATTTAATGGGACCGTGGATCATAGATTGCGGCTACCTGGCCCTCGCAAACCGAAAATCCGAATCCGTCGAAAAGTTATGTTAATTCTAAACCGGTCCATTTTTGCATTTGATTTCGTAGCTTGAGCATTTTATTTAAATTGGCCAAATAAATGTCATAAGGTTATGAATATTTCATCTTACTACTTAAAAATCTAATCATTAGGTCAAAAATTATTGAATTAGGAAGTTTTTACGCTCTTCATAAAGATTAATGAATTGGCTTAAGATATATATTAAGAGTTATTTACATAACTGTTAATGCATTTTTTTCTTACTATTTGGTATATATATATATATATATATATATATATATACATATTTTTTTTTAAATAATTAACACAATTTTCAATCTAAAAAAGCATTTTTTAAAGTTTTTTCATAGGTTTAAAAATTTTTGAATACCATGTTCGTTTTCTTTTACGAAAGTCTTAATGATAATCTACGAATAAATATCAATTTTTTAGTTAAGCAGTTTGAAAAATTTAGTTTCTCGAATGGAAAACATGTTAAAATATTTTCATATTACCACACTTCATGCTCCAATATTTATATTTCTTTAAATTATTTTTATCAAATTAATACTAAATTATTTTAATTTAATTAATAAATTTTTTTTAATGAATGATATTTTAATGACATCTTATTTGTTTCTGATATCTGATTTTTTTAAGATAAATGCTTTAATTCATCATTAGATAAAAATTCACATTTTAAAGCGGATTCACTATAACGTTAATAACTGAAGAAAAAAGCAAAGGAATGGTATCAACTGATAAATTTTTTTATTCAAAGAACAAAAACAGTTACTTAATCAGTTTTTCTTTAAACTTTAAACATTTTAAATTTGCAGTAGATTGCCGTTATTCATTCAAACAATAGATGGCAGCAGTTGTACAAATTCTAATGTACTGCATTCAATTCGAAAAGCAAATTCTTTTCGAGTAATTCTGAAGAATAACGCAACGAAATATTGACTTAAGATATTGTTATTTGTATGCTTCAACAAAAGAAGTTCATATTATTAGCATTATTAAAACTTTATATACTATATTGAAGAAAAACTGAATTATTGAACCAAAAAAATAAAGTCCGGTAAAAGATATTTTTTCTTAGAAACTATTAAATAGCAGACCAGAAATGTTATCAATTTGTATAAAAATAAGAAAAAATAATTTAAAAGTATATATTTAAATGAATTAGAAAAAAATTTTTTTTTTGAAAACGATCTAATTATTTTCGACATAAATAAATAATTTAATAACCATTGTAATTAATGTATTTTTTAATAAATAAAAATGCTTACGATAATTTTTTTTATCACAATTGAAAACAAATTCTTAAAATTTAAAGTAGGATATATGAACTTTATAGACATTTTATAAAAAGATATCTTCGACACGAATATTTTAATTAATAATTATTACAAATAAATTAAATTAATTTATTAAGAAACGAGATCGTAATCTATACTTCTATTTTTTATTATGTTTGAAAAATATTATAGAAAGTGGGAATTGCAAAACATGTACTTATGAATTAGAAAATAATATGTATATGTTTATTTTGTTTTATCAGTAGGTACTTATTTTTTAGTTTCTTTGAGGCCCGGGGTGATTAATCAATTACTCAGTTGACAAGTTCCTGTGGAAAAAAATTATTTCCGAGTTTTAATTTCCAGGAACTATTCCAATAATTTTCATTTATATACATATATTTTTTTTTGTTTTGAAAATTAAAATTTGCCTACTAAAAATGAATAAAAATTTATTTTTTGCACGACTTATTTTCTCTGGTCAATTTTTTTTTAGAAATGGATGCAAAGAGTATAATTCAGGCAAATAACTCCAAATATATCGAAAAATATGCTAAAAATTAAAAATATTAAGACGCCTGAAATTTGAGCTGATCTCTTTAAAACTGCTGGGATTGGATCTTCAAATTTGCGGCTACGACCGATATATTTGCAGTCAGAATCCGAAATCACCGAAAATAATACGAGTCCATCCGTCGAAAGTAGGTTCCTGCGTTTTATTTCTAATTTAAATTAAGCGGCTGATTAATTAGCATATCATTAGCAGGCTACTGAAGTAATGAAGTTTGCACCAAAAAAATTTAATGTTTTTCTCTATTAAAGATGGAATGTATTTATTTTACGATTTTTGCGTTATTTACATGTACAAATATTACGTGCTTGTAGATAAAGTGATATAAACTTTATCCTTAATTTCTTCGAAAAGAATAATTACATACTTAAAAAGAAACACTTCTGTCTGTCTTTTTTTCTGCCTGTAATTTTGTTTCGCCTAATCTAATAGTGTACAGGGAAGGGGGAAAATATCACTGTAGTTAATTTTTGTTTAAATAATCAGATTTGGACTAAGTGATAGGTAAAATGCTTTCTAGAATTCAAATACGTTAAATAACCAGAGCTAATTGATAATTAAGAAACAAAATCGGACGCATTACGTACTTTCGATGAATAACATACTTTTTTCCGTCAGATTTGAATTTTTGATTCTTAAAATATAGTAGGAGGGGCTGCAATCTGGAAAATACTTTCCAATAGTTAAGTTAGGAGAACGGTCAAAAATTTTTGGCCTTTTTGTTGAAGGTTTTATGAAATGTTACTCAAAATAGTACGGCCCCGATTCTATATATCGCCTCTTATTCGACATTTAGCAATTAGTGACAGCCTTTATAATTATCATGCATTATTTTTGTTTACAAATGTATGTATAATGAGAGGGATGAAATTTTCATTTCACTACGAAAGAGCAGATTTTGTACTAATAAAAAGCGAATTTTTTCCTATTCTCAACTTGGAAAATGTTAAACAACACAGATGAAATATTTGTGTTAATACCAGAGAGAATCTGGTTTGTACTTATACAATACAAATTAATACAATACAAACTAATGCAAGTTATATCCTAAATGACATGAATTGAAATCATTTGTAATAATTTAAAATTTATACTTATTATTTATGATTTATACTTATTATTTATGATTTATACTTATTATTTAAGATTTATAGTTATTATTTAGGATTTATTTATGATTTTTAAAATCAAAGATAAGAAAAGATTATGATTTTTAAAATCAAAGATAAGAAAAAGAAAATGTGCTTTTTCTATTAAACAGTATGAAATTTATACAATACTAAACTAGCATAATGTTTTTTTTATAATTCTGAAAAAGAAACAGCGTAGTTGGTAGGGCACTGGGCCCATGTCCAAGAGGCTGCGGGATCGTTCCCCCCCCCGCCGATAACTCCCCATGTAGTAAATGGTGATTGATGCACGTTAAATCTGTCGGGTCACAAAGTCCTCCATGTCATAACAAATCATAACTCATTGGTACTGATACAGGAGTTTCATTGTCTTCTGGATTGCTTCAAAATTACAAATCTACGGAGTAAAACATTAGTAGTCTTAAACCCAAAATTGGGATCGGCTGTTCAAAGACGGTTATAAAATAAAATAAAATTTTATATCAAGACCGCAGGTGGAAACGCAGATTCATTGATTTCTCTGGCATTTATTCGCTCCATAAATCGTATTGAGGACAAAACACATGTATGTAAGATTTGATCTATTTGAGTATTAATTTTGTTGCTTTTCTTTAGTGTGCCCATCTTCCCCATAGTGTGCTATACCAGCAATCCATCTCTCTCTTTAATATATATATATATATATATATATATATATATATATATATATATATATATATATATATATATATATATATATATATATATATATATATATATATATATATATATATATAAAATATGAAATAACTAAGCAACTATGAAAAATAATTTCTTAACATGCAAAATTACAATATTTCGAAAAGAAAATATATTTTAATCCACTCTATTACTTAAAAGAAATTAGCTTTTATTATTTTTATTTAATTTTTTGTAAGTATTAACTTATTATAATACTGTGATTAAGCTACGTAAGATTTTAAAGATAAAATTTCAATTACTCGATTATAATAACTCAATAACTTGCATTACTAAAAATATTTTTCAAAATCAACGCATTTAGTTAAAACAAAAGCATGCTAAATATTAGAGATTTAAAAAGATTTAAAAAAAAAATTATAAATAATCTTCAAAAGTTATGAAAAAAATAACGTTCAATGAATTTCTTCGTAATTCCATTCAAACAGAAAATTAATGCCCTTTCAAAGTTTATTATTTTTATACACTTATACATTGTAATATGTTTAACATGGCCGTAATTTGAATCTAATTAAAATATTTAAGGATTTATGTAACACTTAAAGAATTCATAGAATTTGCTGCAAAAAATATTTATACAGAAAATCCTAGAATTAAAATTATAAACTTTGGAGCAGAATATTTAAAAAATAAAATTTAGGATAGTTAAAAAGTTCTTTCAAATTTTTATTTTTATTTTTTAGAGCTTTTCAGAAAAAAATATTTTTTACTTCGAGATAGTTAACCATTTTAATAGAATAACAAAATAAAATTGTTTCTGTATGAAACTATTCAGAGTTGAAGTTTCAGTTAATTAGAGACTTTATTTTTGGTTTTTAATTAAATATTTAAATTTTAAATTCAAATACAAAAAGTTAGAATAAGGAAGAGTAAAAATTTAGAAACCTCAGTTTTCGAAATTTTTATATACTTACATATTAATTGTTTTTGCTTTCAATATCAGACATAACACAATTCAATGTATTAAAACAGTATACTATATTAAGATATTGCGAAATATAAAAGAATAATATATTAAGATATCATTGAAAATTTAATAGAGTAATATAATACAATGTAAAATGTGAAGACTTTTTTTTTAATAGTGGATTCTCACCATTTTCGTTCCTTTTGAGATTAAGAGAATTGAAGAGAGTGCGAGAAATTCTGCTTTAAGGATTCGTGAAATATTGCAGTTCATGATTTGCATCAGTTTTATAATTATATAGAAATGATATATATATATATATATGTAATAACTGGGCTCCAACCCTGTTATCAGTGCTGTATTTAGCTTGAAATAATTGCAGTCATAAGCCATCAGTCGTTCTAAACAGGTTTATTAAATGTAGGCTGGTATTGCTAACAGATGACGTCCACGCTCCCTACGGGAGGGGAATGGACAAGACCCCGGACAATCCCGGAACAGCTTATCAGGATCACATAATTATGAAAAGGACACGCAAAACTATGCGTTCTTACGTTTTATACCAACATAGATTTGAGGTAAAAAGGCACCTTCGTACATTCCTTGCATCCTTACACATTAAGGAAAATCATTTCTGCTTCCTTAAATGGAATTGAAAAAGGGAACGATTCTAAAAATAACTCTTCCCTTGAAATATAAATCTATTTATATTTCAATGGTATGTTTTCAGCCTTGAATTCCCAAAATAGAATCTCTCTACGCTTATTCTTTAACAAAGACATTTTATGAAAACGAAAGAGATTTAATTCTTTTATTAATACAAAAGTATTTACTTTTTGTATTACATTATATATATATATATATATATATATATATATATATATATATATATATATATATATATATATATATATATATATATATATATATATATATATATATATATATATATATATATATATATATATATACATACATGCAGGAATTCCCTTATTATTAACCGTTGTTGAACATCCGATTCAATTTTATTTTTTTGCGTTTACGTCTGCTAATGTTCAACTTCGTAGCCTTGTAATTTTGAACCCAATCTAGAAAATAAGAGAACTCCTGGATTAAGTATTGGGGGAAATTTGCCTTCGTGGGGAACTTTTTGTTGGAACTTACCAGCATTTGAGTGACATATAGAGGAAAACCACGAAAGTCTTCCACGGTTAGCATGACGGCAAGGGGGCTCTAACCCTTGATCCCTATACCGCTGAGGATATTTTACGGCTACTGTGGTCGGTACGAGTCGGGGGCGGTATTCGTAACAACCAGCCATTGCTGGGATTCGAACTCGGTTGTTCTCTTGAATTTCATCCAAAATTACAAGACTACGGAGTTGAACAAAGATAGTTGTAAACTCATAATTAGATCCGCTGTTCACCACCGACGATTATAAAATAAAACGCTATTGCATAGGAGTATTATATATTTTTTAATGTATTTCTAACTTTACTAACTCAGAAATAACTCAAAAATAAATGGCTCCGTACGCAAGAATTTATTTTTATTGTTTTTAGTATTTTTATCTATTACAATGGTTATATACAAAATATTTACTTCGATTTAAATTGCATTTTGCTCCAAAAAATATCAGAAACATTTTAATTGCCTTCAAAAACATTTTTTTTTATTTGCTCCTTTACAAACACATATGATTGATATCAGCAAATAACTCCGTTGAGCTCGAGTCCCGCTTTGTTGTTTATTTTTAAAACTTGCCACAACAGCTATTAATCCTCTATGGAATAGAAATGTTCAAAAAGGCAAAAAGATTCGTTGTAATCAATCTTCTACCTTTGATTATTTCTTAGTTACTTCTAGAGTGCATGACTATCGATTAATTTTTCGGAAGGGAATATTCTTAATACCAAGTATCCATTTGTTATCCAAAGCTTAAAGACCTGTCGAGCAATATTTTTTTGGGATTTTAACTTTTAAAATGTTTTACGTTCTGTATAGATTTGGGTTTCAGAATAAAATTAGATAATTACTCAGTTTACATCATTGCTGGGCAACTATCGAAGTTATTTTGTTTCAGGTGTCTTGAAAATTTAAAGGATGTTATCTGAAATTGAAAATGTGTACATATTCAAAAAAAGAATGTTTTAATTAGAAGCTTATTGTTTTCATTAACTTTTATTGCACTTTTTCCCCTCATTTAATCTTTAGATGCTTGCTTAACTAATAATAAAAAACAAAGAAGACGTAAAATACTAACTAACTGAAAATCGATCTAATAATAGTAATATTATGTACCATATTTTCTATTTTCATCTGTCTCGAATTTATTGTGTATTGCAATTTAGAAAAAATTACGTTATAACTAAAAAACGTATGCTTAGTTTGAAAGTTTAAAGTGCGTAATTTAAAAAAAAGCCTTAAATATGAAGCGAAAGGCTGTATTAACAATTTTTATTTATATTTTTATCTTGGACTTATATTCTAGGTGAGGTTGTGCAGTTTTTGGCTCAGGGAATAGTGCGCTTGTCTCCCAATGAGGTGACCAGAGTTCCGACCGAGAAGGTGAAGGATTAGGTGGAACGAATTCCGCACCCTGCTCGCACAGACCACGATGCAGACGTAAAATATCCTCAGTGTTAGACGGATCATGTGCTAAAGTTCTCCTGCCGTCAGGCTAATCCTGGAAGGTTTTCTTCTCTAACGCAAATGCATGAAAGTTTCACCAAAATGTCCTCCAAGAAGGCAAACTTCTCCTAATACTTAATCCAGAAGTTCCCTTGTCCTCTGTATTGGGTTAAAAATTTCAAGGCTATGGTGTTGAACATTGATAGTCGTAAATCAAATGGGTCGGCAATTCAAAGCTGATTCTAAAATTAAATATAAAATATAGATGAGCATTATTTTGGATGTATTATAAAATGAGTTTTTTCCCCTAAAGATTATGGTCTGTGTTGCTATATCTTTTGCAGCTCTTTCACCCTCAAAAATTAACAGAACAGAATCTGCTGTTTAAGTGCTTCAAACTCATTGCAAAATCTTTATTTTAATTCACAAATGCCATCTTGCAAAAATTAATTGTTTGGAGGACTAATATCTTAGAAATATTAAAGGAATAAGCAATTCCGTGAGATTTTTCCATCTAAAGGAAAATTATTAAAATTAATTAATATATCTCAATTTCTTGCGCGTTTTATAAGTCTAGACAATGCAGAATTATTAAATGTTAAAAAAATCACAAACACATTTTTTTTTAAATGCTACTTTTAGTTATATTATCATTTTCGATATTTTTATAATCAGCATAGAGGGCTCAGACTAAGGTTTGATCAAATTTTACCGAACTGCCATTAATAACTGTTACAAACTCGCAAAACAGCACATTGTTCCCAAAAACTCTGCTTTTTTTTCATGTGATGACAGAGCCCTCGAAAAAATTAAGAGCCACCCAGTCGTTGTCGTGAGCAGAATTGTTGCCAACCACGGCATGGAACGTGGTTTGATTTTTCGTGCCATGCGTTAGGTTGGATAACACTTTCTTTGTGTCTTAGCGGTTCGGAATCCACTTTTATGTAATGTTTCCGGTGGTACAATTATGGATGGGTGGTTGGGATGCGTGATACGAAGTATCTATCTGCCTTTTAATCTAAGTCGCGGTTGTGTAGTGCTCGCTTGTGCAATTTTTCATTTTCTACGGATCATTATTAAGGCTGAATCCCAGACCGTCATCATTAAGCTAATTAGTATAGTTCAAATGAGATATTAATAACAAAATTAAAACATAAGAAATTTGGAGAAAAAAAACTTCCTAAATAAACATTACAGCTTTTCTAACAGATTAGAGCTCTTGATCCTTCTAATACGTGGTCTTCTCAATGGGAAAAATTCTCTATTAGTTAAGTCAAGAAAGCAATAGAACACTTGATTTTCCATAAGGACGACATTGAAATGCTCGTTAATTTTTTTTTTCATAATTAGATTTATTTTGATACATAGAAGCATACATACATCACTAGTATATTGGTTTCGAAGTATTGTCATCTTGATCTTCTGTGCCCCCAGGCGCTACAGCCCATAACGGGCTTTCAGTTGCTGAACAGTGTTGTTCTTAGCTTTGAATTTCTAATTAGAAATTTTTATTATGGTCAGATATTTCTAGTTATCGATTCACCTTCTTTGGATATTGAGTTTATAGTTTTTCAATTAATGATTTTTTTTTATTAGCCTCTTTTTTTTTCTTTTTTGTTCATTCTGTTTGAATGACCTTGCCATGTCAAACTTGATTTTATGCATTGAATTGTTTATGTTTAATTAACACTAGATTGCCCAAAGAAGTCATTTTGACTGATTTTTAACTTTAATTAGAAAACCAATGATGTATATAATGACACAATTTCTTAGTAATTTGTGACTTTTGTTAGAACAAATAATTTTTTTATTGTTAATATTTACTAATAACTTGTTATATAACTGTAAATAATATACAAAATATTAAAAATTAATTTTAAACAAATTTCTTTACTCATTAGTTATTCTTTCACAATCTAAAAGTTTCTATATACTAAGTTTCAGTCCATCTAGTGTTAATGGTCAAAGTCACTATTTTTTCTAGGCCTCTACTGTGAGTTGTTTATTTAAATTGGTATTTTGTCCAGAAATTATTTTCAAATTTTTTTTTCGATCGATCCTCTCGAAAATAAGGTTCAAATTTGTTCCCGCTATTCTTAACATTAACAAATCCGTATCAAGTTATTTATGACGACGAGTTAAAAATAAGTCATTCAAAACACATTTAAAAAGGTTGTTTCCCGAAAAAAAGTGAAAAAAGTTTCAGAAAATATTTTTGTTTACCTTTATTTCAAACATTCAACTTCTTATTCGTAAACAGCAATTTTGAAAGATTCAAAAACTATATTTGCAACAAATTTGCATTTTAATTGCATGAGTGTAGTTGCTTTGTATCTTTTGTAAATTTTTAGCGACCTACACGATATGTTCTAGCGTTATAAATCTGTTTATTCTGCGAATCGATTTACTATGATAAAAATATAATTCCCTCAGTAGCGAACTTGACGCTATTGAATCCCATTTACAAAACTTAGACTTTGAACTATTCAATTGAACAAAATAAAAGTTATATTTTTCCAGCATTTAGTAATTATCATATTTTGTACCGCAAATATTTTAGTTCCCAAGAGTTTTATAATATATTGGGCTTTTAAAACACAGATTGAAAAGATAAATCTAATACCCATTTGTTAGAATGTATTAAACAGAATAAAAATTTCAAATCTTAATGAAAATATTTAAATATGTCAAAATTATGGAAATAATTAACGTTAATTCACTAGAAAATAAACCTGCTTTAAGCCCAAGAGACTCTGACCATTTGTTTTAACTTATGAAAACGATGTAAAATTTAATTTTCGCTTCAAATCCTTACAAACAAATATAAACCACTTCCATCTCTACGGTTTCATATATCTTGACTCTTTAAATAATTATGTAATTTAAATATAGCTGGGAAAAAGAGTAGTAATTTTAAACTTTATAAAATTCAGAAATTCTAAGACGAAATTTTCTTTCCATTGTTAAAATGATAATTAAATGTAAGATATTAAATCAGCCCGTTTCTTTAAGCATAATTTAATTCCTTATGCAATAAAATCGTTTCTTTTATTATCGCTGAATTATAAAATATGTAAATTCATCAGTGTTTTTGCATAAAAAAAGAGAATACAATCAATGCACTCGCATTTAGGAAATGTTCGAAGTAGTGGCTGATCTTTATGTTCGTCTTAAGGATTAATTTAAGTCCATAGTTGCTCTAGATGCACTGTTTTTCATTTAAACTTTGGGTTTTCTATTAAAATTAATTAAATTTTGAATTAACTATTGAAATATGAGTTTTTGAGTTGATTGAAAGCAATCACGATTGAAAAAGGGTACGGGCATCATTTAAAAACTTTATTTTTAAGCTTCAATAAAATAATCTAGATTACATTAAAAAAATTAACTTTTTTGTTTCTTAATAATTTGCATACATGAAATACCGAATGTTCAAAAAGTAATTGATGGATTGAAAAAACATTGAAGATAAACGGATGTTGATAAAAATGCAAGGTTAGCTGAGTTCTGTTCAGAAAATCAGGAATCATGCTCAACAAGTTACGAAATTAGCTACAAAGTTCGTCAACAAAAGATATTTCTAACAGAATAACACTCCTAGATATGATGTTTGATGGGGCAATCTCTTCAGTTGTGCCACGCTGTGGTAATTTTGAACAAACGGTGGTAATTTTGAAAATAGTAGTAGTAGTAATAATAGTTTTTCGAAAAAGAGTTTCATTGTTTTTCTTATTTTGTTGACGAGTTTTGTGAATAAATTGGAATTTTAGTAACAATACATTACCGAAATGTCATATAATAAAAATAGCACACGAGAAAATATTAATTTGTTATTGTTTTTTGTTTCCATTTTATTTTTTATTTCATTCACCATTAATATTTATGTTTCTATTATTTTTATTACTAAACCTCATATTTATTTCATTTACGGTTTCATCGATTGCAAGTGCAGAATAAGTTATTCCTCTCGAATTTTTTGACCATTTTTTCTCCTTTTTTATATAATGTTGAATGTTCATTATTCGAATTTTTATGATTTTGTAGCAAATAAAATAAAGTTCTTAAGTTTTCAACATTTTTTGAATTTTGTTTACTTTCGAGTAACTGGAGCCTCCTGCAAAATAACATTGAGAAAAAGGAGGCATCTTATTAGAATTATATTGAGAAAAAGAGAGATTCTAAGCAGAATAAGATTGAGAAAAAGGGGACATCTTAGCAGAATAATATTGTCGAGTATTACAGGGAAATTTATACTTAAACTCGATTCGGGCTTTGATAGGTTTTATTTCTGTAATAATGAAAATTATGTTCAAAAAAGTTAAACTAAAAAATTACGGTTTATTTTTTAATTTTGTATATTACTAACGTGAAAAATACTATTTATGCTGCACTCACTACTCTTAATAAACTCTGGTCAAAGATGAAGTCATAAGGACCATTTGCACTCACTCACTAGGGGAGAGTGGGGTCAATTGTAACAGGGTACGATTGTAACAGAGCAAAAATTTCGAGTGTCGGGTTTTAGATTTGGTTCTTAGGTGGCGCACAAGGTGTATTTAATAAATCTACATGTACACCCCTGCTGGCAACCATTTCTAGGTACTTTTGAAAGAGTTACATCACAAAAGATATTTTCACGCTAAGCAAGTAATTTTTTTGGTATTAGAATATTATATTGCAACAAAGTAATTTTGTTTAAATAAATAAAAATTATTAACCGAATATGTAAGTGGACACCTTAATTAACATTTCAGAAAAAAAAAGATTAGTTTAGTTAATTAACTAGCATTGTTTTTAACAAATGAAGCTGAAATGGCGTCTTGGGGACGATTGTAACAACTGAAAATAAATAATCTTATGCTTACAAACAATGACTTAACTCTTTAAGAACTACCAATAGTTTCCTATATCATTTATATTATGTTGCATGTGCATTATTTTATTTGTCACCTTTCACAGCATAAATTAAAATTTTTAACCCCTTAAAGTTAAAAGTTTAACACTTTAGGTCTCTGCTCATTATTATTTTTACTCCTAAAATATCACTACTATTTTGATCAATAAAAAAATATAACACAACTATGATAATATGTATAATTAACTATGTTTTAGTTGAATTTATGAACTGTTACAATTGACCCCGTAAGTGGGGACAATTGTAACAAGTGCACGACTGTCGAAAATTGTTAATTACTAATATAATAACATTTAAAATAAGGTATTTATTTTTTTTTCTAGTAGAGAATAGTCTACTTTACTCGTCTGTCAATTAATACTGATAATATATTGGATTTTTCGTTAGTTAAAAATAGTTAAGTAAAAAATGTTACAATTGACCCCACTCTCCCCTACTCATAATAAACTCTGGTCAAAGATGAAGCCATAAGGATCATTTACACTCACTCACTACTCTTAATAAACTCTAGTCAAAGATGAAGTCATAAAGACCATTTACACTCACTCACTACTCTTAATAAACTCTGGTCAAAGATGAAGTCAAAAAGACCGTTTACACATTAAGTGTTCTATATTATTTAGTATGTATGTGTGTTGATTTGTAGGGTGGTGTTTGTTTAATAAATCATGTTTGGCTTCTACCCCTAGCGATAACACAACCGAATAGATTTTATAATTTTTTGTCTGGATTGGTTGGTTTACGAGCTGCGTTGGTTACATTTTTTAGTTGGATAGCGAAGATAAACATTCCAAAATATGTGCTAAAACAAATTACTCTGCAAGTGGTCACTTATTAAGCTCATTTTACTGCTATTAAAATTTGACTTTTAACATCATTTTTACTTGTTCAAAACGTTAATAAGATTTTTCCCCTAAAATGAACAAATCAAAATTTTCAATTCTTTGCTAAAATGTGGATAAATTAGATAGCGAATTCGATACATATTTATTTGTTCAAGAACAAGAAAGTTCTGTGCTTCTAAAAATAATTATTTAACAAATAAGTCGAGAAATCTATTATTTGATACATTCCTTTTCAAAAAAAATATCTTTTAACAATATGCAGGAACTATTTCTTATCGTATTTATTCAGATGTAAAGATCGGATTCACAAAGAAAATACTGAAAAATATTATAGGAAGTATATTTTCAACATTTAATAGGTTGCCTTATAAAAGAAAGAAGAACCCCTTCTGAAATGCAATAAAATCCTTTCTGTTTGCGATAAAAGATTGAAATGCATAGAAGGTTACTAAGCAAATACAATATATGTATTTAATTTAATCTCTTATGTTTAGAAAACATTTGAAACAAAAATTACTTTAAGAAAATATAATTTATTATTTGTTGTTTTAATTGGATAATATTTCTTTTCTGTAACTGTCTGTTTTGTTTATAAATTGCGATTACTTTTAACTTTAATTTACTTGTTTCATGCAGAAATAAAAACAATAGGAATTACGGAGAAAAAAATAAGCTAGAACAAAAAGTTAATTTTCTTCCACTACATGTATTTGATGATAACGACCTCTAGTTAGAGTAAGGTATTCAGGTATGGCTAAAATACAAGCAAATTCACAACTAGTGTGTATTTGAGAAAGTAACATTTTAATTTTTTTTTAATTGAAATACATTTGGGAGAAGAACTTAAGCCATTTCGATATCTAAAAAAAAAATTATGTAAACTGAAAGTTACTGTTTTATAATACCAAATTATGAATTAATTGCATTTTTGCTTTATATTTCTCATTGATCAAAATTGCTTGAACATGGTAGGATTACCCATAAGGAAGATATGGTATACTTTGTACTATGTAGACTTAAGCACCTACCCAGTGTCTAAACACCAAATTTCCATTTGATGTTTAGACACTGGATAAGTTCTTGTTTAAAGAACTGAAACTGTAATAAGTATTAAGTGTGGTCGATATGAGTGTATAGCAATTTATAGTAATTTCTAATTATTAATAAAATATTATTTTAGAATTTGAAAAAAAAATCGTTAAAAATTGTTTAAAATATTAGTATTTAAACTAATCCCTTTATATTGCACATACGTGAAAATCATTAATATTTTTATTTTCCAAAATTTTGTTCAGAATCGTATTTAATAACTTATGAAAAATGTCTTATTTGAATATCAGGAAAACGTTAAAAATTTCTGGCAAAATTCCAATTAGTTTTCGCTCTTTTTTATTGAATGCTCTAAATGATAAGGGGTTTTCCAAAAAATTTAATATTGTACAAAACAAAATTTTATAAACAATAATACTATAAAATTATGGTCCGGACCTCAAAATGTGATGGTATTAGGAAATAAAACATGTGAGATAAGACATAATAGAGTACGGTTCTATATTATGCCGATGTCATTTTAAATAAATCTTGTTTAATAGTACAAAGTTATCTACATTTGGGGAAAATTCCTTACCACTCAAAGTTTTCTTTCCAAATTAACAAAAACTATTTAGAAAATTGCTAAAAACTTTTTAAATTTTCAAAATATTCAAATTTCAAATTTTTTTTCCAAATGTTTTCCCCGCATGCGCAGTATAAAATTATTACTTTAAATGTTCATATCTTAAGCAATTTTTTACGATTTTTTTTTCAAATTTTAAAAGGATATTTTTATTATATAATAAAAAATACTCAAATTTTTTTAATTTCATTGAATGTTTCTGCAATCAATTATAGTAAGAAAACGTAAGTCAAATCTTTTTTTTTAATAAAAATGTACATATTTCCAAGAATATTTTTTTAAATTTCTAATGGCAGATTATGAACAGTTACAGCAGAAAACAAGTAAACAGAAAGAACATAGAGTACAACAAAAAATGCTGGAACAGAGTTTATTAACTTCACAAATTACTAGCCTCCCAATAACGCTCAGCGAGAGAAGTCTTGCCCAGAGCAGGACATTGGAGTAGATGTGCGGAATCCATGACCTCTTCAGAGCTGCACAGAGTGCATGTCGGGGAAGGAACAAATCTGAGTCTAAGAAGATTGTTTCTTAGGCAGTCATGTCCGGTGACTAGGCGAAATTCAGTGACTGCTTTACGCCTTGAGCCATTACACAAATTTGGGATGACATTTAACAAGGACTTTTAGGAAACACGCTTATGGAGGTTTTCCTGCGCACGAGCTTTAATAGATATTTTAATAAGTTCTTTAATAGTATGGATGGCCATTGAACGAGAAATTTTTAGCATAATTGAAGCCCCCTTGCCTGGAGCTAAACAGTGGGCAGGAACTCACTGGAATACTATAGTTTGATTTAGTGATACCAGGTTTTTAAGATGATAACGGCAATCCAATATGCCCTGTGTTATAGGATTATTGTCAGAAACGATAGTCAACAGAGCAGCTCCAGAACCGCTGAGGATAACTAGGCTCTTGCGAATTTTCCCAAGTAGCATTGCTGCTGGGAGAGAGCTGTGCGGATCGCAGCAATTTCTCCGTTAAACATAGTATCCTGTCCCACAGGGACGTTATTTCCATGCATATTTAAGCAAGGTTTGCAAAACTTGGTGCCATTATTTCATTAAGCCAGGGAACCAACAGTTAAGTTAAATGGACAGAGTATTACAATTTCACACATCATAGCCTACCTTGGGTTCCGACTAAACTGCCAGATCTCTTGGTTGCCTCAACTACTCATGTCCCATCAAAAAATAGAAAAAAAATTCAAACAAACTTAAACAGGCTCTCCGAGATGGACTGGGGCATGAGCCCACAGATTAAGAAACACATCTATTACAATCGCACACAGACATCTGGAATAGTCCCCAAGTAAGAACCCTCCAATGAATTAAGATCGAAAGATTAGCTCTACAATCAATAACCAAGGCCTATATAACAATATCAACGGATATACTCCAAGTACTAGCCAGCTCAGAAGAAAGACTCACAAATATTTATTTTCACTGTATAAACGACGAATCATCCATACCAAACCCTTTTATCCCAATAATCCATCCAGCTGACATACAAAAATTATTCATTTCGAGTATATCTCTCCTAAAAATACTGGTATTGAAATTTACACAGATAGTTCTCGGCTAATATATAATGACACCTTCAGAGTTGGATGAAACTTTATACAAACTAAGACAAACAACATTAAAGAGCACAAAAATATTTATAAAATACAGACAGCTGTTTCGGATGCTCAATGGGCAACCTTCAGCAGTGCAACAGAAAGAAATGAGAGAAAAACAGTGTAAATATAGAGAAAGGTGACGTCACAAGAGGGTTTAGAGCAACGGCCAATAGGAGGGAAGGGTGAATGGATGACGACGAATAGGAAGCAAAGAACAAAGAGGCGGTTAGTTAGGTTTAATCAATGTATTTATAAGTTTAGGCTTAATCAATTACTTGTGTATTTATGAAACTTTACAGTTTATGATAAACATCTATTACAAAAATACAGATTCAGATTATCCGACCATTCAACTGTTTTTAAAGCCGAACTTTGGGCCATGCTCCAGGTCATCTATTGGATCCATGACAACATTATTAAAACAGAAGTATACATGTATACAGATTCTTTATCCGGTCTTTTTGCAATTATGCAAATCGAAGATACAAAATATATAGCTGAAATGATTAAGAGCCACTGTAGTCAAAACGCAAAATTCCACTGGATAAAAGCACATATGGGATTTGCAGGCAACGAAGAGGCTGACAGCCAGGCAAAACTTGCTTGCCAGAAAGATTATATAGACTTAAGTGATATACCTCCAAAACGTTCAATTAGAACAGTTTTAATACTGTATTCATGCAATTATCAACGTAATTGATGAGTTACAAGCTTATCGCTGTATTTTTCTGGCAATTAGTGCACTAAAACATTTTATTTTCGTTCGTAATTTATTACCTGTCCCTCAAACCTCTATAAGCTTTTAAATTTAATAATTTGTATGATAAATTGCAAGACTTAAATACTTATTATTAAAATATATTAAAAATTAACTAAATATTAAAAATTATGTTTTAAAATAATCCTCACAGTATTTCTTGAGAGAAAAATGAGTTAGTATCGAAATCCATTATTTAGTCGATATGCCGTTACACACTTTGTTCTACTATGGGTTGGGGTAATACTATGTTGTAACAGATATAAAAATTCAGAAACCTATAAAGCAACACAAGAAAAACACCAAAAAGTCATTAAAAATTTCCTAAGTGTCATATAAAAACACCAAAATCTTAAAGAATATTAATTAATGGTAGAAAATACAAGAAGAAAAACTATGAAAATGCACAAAAATAAATTCAGATGCACGAACATTCATAAAAAAATTGCGGGTAAAAACTTCATGACAAAATACAAACCCCGAATGTGTTTTTCAGATGTACATCAAAAGCTAAAACGTCTTAAAAATGCGTCTCACGATTGCAATATTGCATAACAAAAGTATTTTGATAACATATAGAAACTATAATTTTTTCCTGATTAATAATAATTTATAAAAATGAGGGGAACTTCTATTGAGGTCTTTACTAAATTGTGGACTATATTGCTTTGAGGACTTTACTAAATACTTTCTGCGTGAAACTCATATATTTTGCAAGCTTAAATTATTTTGTATGCAATTTTATTTCCGGATATTTTGCCTGGATGTAATTAGACAAAAAAAAATTAATATTTGTTGTGTTTTATACAATAATTTTATTATATTATGTTTCTAACGTTAAAATAGGCTTAAGAAAAATAAATTTAACAATGACTTCAAACAATGATATTAATAATTAAATTTTTTAGCCGTTTTCTTTGTTAAGATTAATTAGCGTTTATGCTTCATTAAACTACAATTTGAATATATGTACTAAAACTATTTGTAGAAAAATTTACGCAACTAATACGAATTTATTTTTGCGTGCGAAATCGTAGTAATTAGATAATTAAACTTTTTTTTATGATTAATCCTTTCTAGCATTTCTCAATACAAAAAATGCACCATTATCTTACAGACAGACAAAATTTTTCATCCTTATAGTTTTTTGAGCGTATTTAAGGCAATTAACTAGCATTCCTGGCTTTGAAAAGGAAATAAGGTATTTTTTTTCCTTTAATTGTAATTGTTGAAGGTTTTTATTTTTAAATTTTTTGAGAGTCAAAATACAGAAAAATGGAATGGCTTTTTTTAATATGTTGATGACATAAACGCCTGTTAGTTAAAAAAAATTAAACAAAGCTCTTAATTCAATGTAGTATTGTCATCTTAAGAAACTTTGGAAGTAATTGCAAGATTTTAATTTATTTAGTTATTTATAGCTGGAAACTACAATTTTTTGAGAAGAAAGTGGTTAAAGTTTTATTTGTTTTCTAAAGGATAACTACCGGTTTCGTCACTTTTCTTACAATAAAATACACTAAAATGTATAAAAATTATTTGATTTCAACATATAATATATTCGAATTATACTGTTGAAAATTATGATTTTCTCATCTGAATTATTATATACTAATTTAACGAATAGAGTTTCAAAAGAATTAATATTTCTTGACATTGCATTAATTTTTTTTTTAAAAATTAATGTGATTGAAAGGACGATTCATATTTGTAAATATATTTTGGGGGCTCAAATAAAAAATAAACACTCAAATAGGTTTTAATCTAGAGATCAGATTTCAAAATACTAACTTTCAATTAATAGTTCAAGAATCTCACCATTGATATGTTAATTAAATTTTGCAGTTGATAATTAATTTTTGAACTGAGCAAGTTAGAAATCAGGTAAAATCTGCCAGAAGAGTTACGTGATTTAAACTATTTTTACTTCAATTCAAGTACTATTTGTTTAAAAGAAATGCATTTTACACCACTATATAAACCTTGGATTTTTTCCCAATTTTCATATGAGTCATTATCACCTAACAAAGAGTCTTATAATATTCTTAGATAAGTAATTATCATGAAAGCTGCGACTATTCTGAAAAAAAAAAAATAGTTAAATTTCCTCTAAATATCGCTGAGCGGGAATCCTCACGTAAGAAACAATATATTTTTTCAATGTCTCTAGAATTGGATTCTTTACATGTTCTTGCATTCTGAAAAGGTTGAAAAAAAGTCATGAATTCTCAGTTAACCGTAAAGAACCTAACTCACATAATCTAATACGGGTAGAGAAACTTGGGACTGATTCTCCATCCAAAAACAGACGGAAGAGCCAAGGGGCAACAATCATCCAGCGCAGGCACTGTACCTAACAGTATCCTTAGGGAAACTCAGGAGCACTTATTTCTTGAGAATGTTACTAGACACTTTCTGAAAACAAACATGTTGCCTTAAGGAATTTTCCTGCGCACTCTTTTCGCAATGTGCAACTCTTTTTCTTCCTTCCTTTAAGAATAGAAATCACGAACATTTTCTTTTTGTTCTCTCTTTTTCTTTTTCGTTTCATTTTGAGACTCGACAGTTTTTGTTTGTATAACTGTTTTCTAAACGTGACTGTAGAGTTGAAATTATTCTGCACCCGCAAGAATTATTTTTGTATTCCTCATGTGATTCGGATTTTTTCTTCCAACTTTATAATTTTTCATATATATATAGTTATACAGTATAAACAACTGTATAACAAAATTAATCACAACTTTTTATGCAGCAGATATATTGATGACATTTTTTCTGCATTAAATTTCTTCAATTTCAGTTATTACAATATTCAATAAATCCATAATGTTTAAATCTTGTTAAAACTGATGATAATGAAACCTCAGTAAGCTTTTCAGATTTACATATAGTGTAGAGCCACGAACATATTATCTCTGCATACCATAAGCGCAAAGGCTTTAAATTTGAGATACGCTGTCTACAAAACTACTTTAGATGCATTAGTGTCTAAGTACTCAGAGGATTATTAATTTCCGAGTTATCAGATATAAACGAATTTGTACCAATAAAACCAACTTTATATTGGAAATTTTAAAGCTAAACTTATTTGCAATGATTTTCCAATTAAAGTCATCAATCAATTTTTGGACCAATTTAAATGTCCGGTTTTCATTTACTTTCTGTGGTTTACACTTTCCACAATGCCTAAGCCGTAACCGGTTCTTTTATTCTTTTATGACGCACCATATTCAATCCAATAATTTGGAAGAATGGCTATAGATACTGTGGTATATGTGTACGTAGACTTGAATAGATTAAGGTTTTGCTATGACTTCGAATTAAGCTTTTTGGTATTATATTTTAATTATTTTTTGCCTTCTCTTGTTTTAGTTGATAATGTAGATCCAGCCTATAGTGACATTGCCATTGCTGTTCGCCATGACGAAACCCAACACATCTTAATTCAAAATGTTTATAGTGTTGTTCTCCACTGAAAAGTTACAACACTGTTTATTATTTTTTTAATTATTTGTATTATTGTATTCTTTATGTCATAATTTTAAAAATGCATTTTCTCTCATTCACACTACACTTGTTGGTCGTTACACTTGTAAGACGGTAGTATATTCTTAATTCTTTTCTTCTTTTCTTTTTTTTTGGTTTAATCCTGTCCGCAATCTCGCCTGTGTATTATAACAATCCCAAATCCCAATCTCGCTTGTGTATTACAACAATTGAACTGTTCCTTTTATTTATTTTGTATTATGCAAACCTATGCTTGAGATAAATGAATTTTAATTTGTTCAGTAGTTTTAAAGACAATCCATCACATTTGAATATTTTCTTAATTTTTATCACAAGTGTATGTACAAAAAACATTCACAAAATTAAGAACTAAACTTCACTTTGTTGTGATATTAGTAATACTCAGGTTATTTTAAGACCTCTATTTTGCTCTGTTATTGTGCGAGTCTTAAAGTTGTTCATAGAATTATTGTATTTTTACAGTTTTTTTTTTTTTTATAATGAATTTATATTTCTTGGAACGCTACATTTATGTTTTGCATGTAAACTTAAACAAAAACCATAAGTTGTTTTTATATAATATAAAATTATGATTAAATAATCTGTTTTATAAAAAACTTTAAGTACTTAAAATAATCATTAAATGAGTAAAATACATATGACGTGTATAAAATCCACAATGCAATATTCATTATACATTAAGCGTTAGATTAAAATAAAAACAATACCAAATTTATTAATTAATTTTGTTTTAACAAGCGTATTTAAACTAAAAAAACATTAAATATTTAACTGTAAAATTTGTCATTATTCCTTTATTCAAATTCTGATAAATATTTTGCTACTTTATTTTCTTATAGTTATATTTTATTTGAAATTTACTCTCTCATATACTTAATATGTAATAAATAAATTCATAAAATGGATCATTACAACTGCATTATTCGCAGATTTTCTTTAATACTATTTCTAAGTAATGCAGAACTACTATACTGATTATATATAATGCATGATATATATTGTATGATATATATTGTATATTGCTATTCTAGTTATGTATAATTACTATTATATTACACAAAAAAGCAATATAAAATATAAATTCTTTAAAAGTAGGTAAGTATTCATTCAAACGAAGAATAAACGAAAGAATGAAAAATGCAGAAGTTATAATCCAAATGAGTTTCAATTGTGCGTTTTTGCTTTGTCTCGATCATATTTAATTACTGTATATTATTTAAATAATTATCGAAACAACTTTAGGATTCTGAATTATTAGGAAAATGAAATATCAACATGAAATAATAAAGCATTCTTTTTTGCCCAATTTTACACTAGGAAATAGTTAATTCTTACAAAATAGAGTTCAAAATTTTAGAAAAATATAGGGTCATGAATTCGAAAAATGAGATAAATTGGATTGTCTTTTGTGCATCGTATGCGAGATTTTACTTATTAATTTCGCTTAAGAAATAAAAAAGATAAATTACTATTTATAATATGTAGTATTAATTCTACAAAGTATTTGACACACAAAGGTTTTATCTTTATTTCAAATTAAAATGTATTTAAGCTTTCGTTAAACTTCCAAAGGAAAGTAACAATTTATAATTACTTTAAAACTGAAACACTCAAAACGATTTTAAATAAAACACTTTTAACAACAAGATGATTCATTTATTTTTCCTGCTTCACTTTGCGCGTAGGATCACAATAGAATTTTATTTCAAAGTTTAGTTTTAATTTATTTTCTTTATGAAGTCTATTGTTAAATATGAACTGTTAAATATAATGCAGAGTCATCATGATTAATATCTTCTTAGGAAATGTGCGAAACGCTTTATCCTAATATTGAGAAAAATGTAGAATGTTTTAAATGTAGATTCCAGTATATGATTCAGCTATTTGTCAACGCTGTTTTTCGAAGCTCTGTTGCCAAGAAAAATAAAAAAGCCTTATTTTAAGCGCCTTGCACTTGAAACAATGAGTTGATTTTGAACTATATATATAATCTTGCCGCGAAGAGTTATTTAGGCTTTAGTACAGCCAAATAACTTAAATATTTTAAAATTTATGAAACATTTTTAAAAATCGCCAATTTGGCAACATTTTTTGACCTAGATAAAAATTATCAAAATCTTATTCTACATATTAAATTCTTATTAATATATTAAATCTTAAATTATAAAATTTGACTTATTCTCAGTTTTTGCGATCTTTTATGAGTCCTATAGTTATGCAGCATTGGAGCAAATTTTTAAATATTAAAAAATTTGACCACAAACGTTTCTCATTTTCACAAAACTGTGGCTTTTCTCCATATTGTCATTTAGCGCCATTTTCAGAATAAGCGTAGACAGCGTTGGCTTTAGATAGGCTAAACATGACTAAACAGTCGTGAGTAGCAGTTACAAACTTGCAGGAGTTATAAAAGTAACATATTATTCGCAAAAAAGCCTTTCATATTACGAAAAGCAACCCTAGAAACCCTGAAATATTAGATTGTTTTCTGCTTAACAGTTTTTTAAAAATTTCAGATAAAAACTCAGTTTATACAGCAAAACATTAAGGAATTGAAATTACCGGTGTGAAATAGTGAATAAATAATAATTTATAATATACTACTGTTAATTAATTTCAGTCTACTTCAGTTGTTTTAAATTGTTTACAGCAACTTATGTATCAATAATATCCTCACTGGTATTGGTTAGTGGATCATGGTTTAGAGTCCCTTTGCCGCCAGGCTCACCGTGGGAGGCACTCCTGGTCCTTTTCTCCATGCAACGCGAATTCGGGCTAGTTTCATTTAAAAGTCCCCCATAAAGGTTTCATGAGTTCCCTTGTCTTCTGGATTGAGTTCAAAATCACAAGGCTACGGAGTTGAGCATTTTTAGTCGTAAGTCTAAAAATTGTGTCCAGTGCTTAACGACGGTTATAAAATTAAATGTATGTATCAATAGAATGCTCGGCTTCCAATGAGGTGACCCGGGTTTGAATCCTAGCCATGTCTGGACGATACGAATTTCACACACGAATCACACCGACCACATTGCTGATGTAAAATATCCTCAGTGGCTGACAGATCATGGGTTAGAGTACCCTTGCCGCCAGGTTTACCACTCCATGTAACGTAAATGTGCATTAGTTCCATCAAAAGTCCTCCACTTGATCTAAAAGTTATCTTGTTATCTGGATTTTGTTCAAAATTACAGGGCTGTGGATTTGAACATTGGTAGTTGTAAACTCATAATTTGGTATGCTTTTCAACTATGGTTATAAAATAAAATAATACCGAATCACCTTATATAGATTCTGATAATGAATTAACTTATAGACACGGATCGATGATGGAAAAATTTAAATAGCTAGGAAAGAGCCCAAAAAATTCAACCATCCTTTTAAATTTAATCATTATTGTTGCAGTATTGTCTAAAAATCCAGAAAAATATTTCAAAAATTATGCTATTGAAACTGAAGCGTATTATTATTATTATACATTCATAAGTATAATGAATTTTTTATATGATAATTTTAATAGTTTTAAGTCATTTAGATTGATTAAACGCACGGTTTAAAGACCTTTTAATTATGGGCAGCTTAGCTAAATGTAAAATAAAATTGTCATTACAGTTTTAAAGATAAAAATAACAAAATTAAAGAGAGTTAAAAGAAAGTTGAAAGGTCATTAGAGCATATCAGAATTGTTTAATTTGTATTAATTTATTGAAAATAAACCTCAAAATAAGTATATTAGTTTTAATAAGTATATCAAAATAAGTATATTAGTTTATACTTGAGCTTATCGTGATAATTCACAAATATATTTTGTACGAAAGGATCGTTAATAACTTATGCACAATGTGTTAAATATTTTATTAACGATGCCTTATTGATGTTCATAATCTCAGGAAATAATGAATTAATTTTTTGAATTCTGGTACAATTTGATAAATTATTGTTTTTGCATTTACAGTCGCTAATTTTTTTAACTTTTTGAGTCATTTATATAACATATTTATAACACTTCAACTTTTAATTTCATAAGTGACATTTTAAAAATCAAAAATTCTGAAACAAAATATGTACCGTAATAAATCAAACCAACAAATTAATTTAATTGATCAAATAAAAAATTACGAACAATAAAATGTGTTAAAAATAATTAATGAAATCTCATTTTGAACTCGAATTGTTTTGATAAATAATGAAGTTTTTGCTTCCTTGAAAAATATATGTTTGTAAATGTTTGTCACATAACGACATTGAAGGAGTATAGATATTTGATGTAATTCTATCTTTTGCATTATGTTCTAACATGATCCAATGATTTAGTAACTACAGCAAAAAGGGCAAAAAAGGAAAACTGAATTTCTTTTGAAAAAGTATTTATTTACGAATTTTATTAGTTATTTCTAAAAATTCTATTGAAAACATTGATATTCTTTTAAACTTATAAGTAAAAAATGCTTTTTTTTAAAATAAATTTTTCAAATAACTTGCTAAAAATATAGGTGACTGCTATATTTTCATTGATTCTAAAAATACTCTCATTGTCAGAATGCTGTTGTAATTTATATTTTGCTTTCTAATATCGCCATATTATAATATCTCCAAATATAAAAGGATAACTCAAATCTAGATTTTAAAAGGCTTAAGCAATCCAAGCTACTCTCTCTCTAAATCCTTTTCTAAATCTTTTAAAACAAGCGAAATATTGTGCCACTAGCGATAAATCTGAGTTAAGTGAAATCTATGAGCCAAGAACTAAAAACAACTTTCCGAGCTCTTAATTCTTCGTGTCTTCTCTGCAATTAAAATTAGAAGAGGTACAAGATTCTTTTTAGAATCCCAATCACTGTACATTGCTCTAATTCCAATTAGTTTGGTGTCATAGTAATTAAGAAAGAAAGATTGAAATTTGTTGGCTAAGAAACTATAATGATTACTACGATTAGGGATTGTAGTTGCATACTTTAGAAGAGTAAGGAACTAGAGTCTTAACAAGAGAAAAATTGAGAATAGTTTAATTAACTAGTTCTGCATCTAATCCTGAGTATTATTTAATTTGCTCCATAAAGGAAAAGTGGTTTAGTTGGTTGATGATCGAGAACTAATGGGAGAAAGTGAAGTTATCTATCAAACATAAAGTGCATTACATAGTCGAAAGCTAATTTTCATAAAATATATACTATCTTCTAATTAATAAGCTAATTATTAAACATAGTGTTTCGTAAAGACTAATCTTCAAATGTAATTTTAGAATTCTTTAAAAAGGGAAGACAGAAGTATACGCATTGAGTATCGAAAATAAGTAATTACGAGAGGGAAAAAAAAACATTATCGAAATTAGATAATTCCAAGTTGAAGAAGGCGATTCAGTGAAAAACCAAAACTTGTTTAAAAGCTATAGAAAGGAGATAAAAGACGGTTATTAGAATTTTTTTCAAGCTTCATAGCCTTCAATCAAACATATTTTGATAATTTGTGCACCCACATGTCTTGATTGTGATCGTTAAGAATTAATAAAATTTCGTTTTTCCTTTGTTTGAATATAAATTTGCCATTTTTGAAGATTGTATATATATAAACACATGGACAAAAAAATTAGCGACTCCTTCTTGGTGCCCTTATTTTTTTGTCCAATAGTGTATATATATTTTTTTTCCTTCAAAATAGCAGTTCTTTCAAGAATTATCCAATTTTGACTGTGTAATTTCATCAATTTTAAACTAATAAAAACGTAATGCGTCTTCTTACAAAATTAAATGATAGTAAAATGCTCAACATTTATTGAAATGTTTGGCTAAACCAGGTGAAAATACAAGGAGTTACGAGTCAATTATTTAAAAATTTAAAGCTGAAACAAAGTGTTCCGTCAGTTGATTTAATAATTTAAGTAATTTCAAAATTCTTTTTTTTTGTTTTGCTTTAAAGTTTTGCTTCCGAAATTTTTGTTTTGAATATTTTTTGGGTTCCGTAAATCGCTCCATATCCGCACCTTTGAGTAATATTCTGAGATGTAAAGGCAAAAACATTATGAGAAAGTCTTCAAACATAAAAAAAAATCAAATGGGTATTTTGTTTCAATATGCAAATAAAATTAGTTTCGACAGTTTCATTTTAATTTAAATTACCATTCAAAAATTTAAACCCATTTCAGTTTCATTATAGCAAGCATTTTCTATACATTACATTTCCCTACATTTATTATATTCATTTATGTCACAAGCGAAAATTCCAGCAAGTTTTAAGACTAAATTTCATTCGCTGAACCAAAAAATATCGAAAGATATTTCAAGTAACCATTGGCGAGTGCTCGGTAGTTCATCAGACGGGTATTCTGTCGAAGTCAGCAGAAAAACCCGAAGCAACAAAAGACTCAAGAAAAGTCCCCTTACAATCAAAACCTAATGGAGGATGAAAGGACTGATATCTGGAGTTCTGAGACTTCTTTTCTTTCCCCCTCTTGGAATTGTCAGTAACAAGTCCGCTTGAGTACACACCTTGTTGTTGAATTGACACCATCTTTCTTTTTGGAGACGCAACTATTGAAGGTAGTTCTTTTGTTGCTCAAGTTGTTCACTTTTTCCTTTTTTCTTTTGGATGCCTGACCGCTTATATCTTCTCATATAAGTCGCACGGATTGTAGGAACACGAATTGATACCCTGTTCTTGAAATATCCTTGATAGTATTGGTGGATGGGCTCGAAGATCATTTTTGACGCCTATCTTCTTGCTCCAAGTGTTTCTCATTGAGATATTTTTAATTCCGGCTTATCATCTCTCGCCAACTAAATAGAGCGAAAACTGCTATTTCAAGTTTATTGCGATAAAGAAAAACTTTATAAATTGTAAGCATTTAGCCTTAAGTTTGTTATTTGTTAAAACGACTTTGATATTTTTAAAAAAATATACCAAACAAGGAAAGTGCGTCTTGCTATCGATTCTCGTTCGCTGATGCAATTTCTAGGAAAAAAAATTTTTTGAACATGCATCTAAGAAAGTTATAAGTCGATTTCGATGAGATTTTCACAACTTAATGTTTTGATTTTTCCTTTTGTAAAAAAAAATAAATAAGCAAACTTTTAAAATTCAGTGCAATTATTTATTTATTATGTTATAGAAATAACTTAACAACCCAGTACGAGAAAGGGACAACATGTAAGCAGTACTATAAAATTCTTTCTCCTGGAATATTTTCCCCTTAATTTGCTTTTTACATTATAGCTTTCTAGAAAAATGCTAAATATTTTATTAATAGAACTAGTTTGTTGTTCTAAAAATATTTTTGCTTTCTCATGAAAAATGAAAGGTGATTTTCTTATAGTGAATAAATAATTTATTGAATCATTTATTGTCAATTCTTTTCCAATACCTTTTGCCATCTTTTTTCAAGTAGGATGATTCTACGCTCATAAAATTCTTATTCACTACTGACAAAAACTTAGTAGGGTTATTTTTGACAGAACATCCTAATTTGAAAAGGTATTACAATCTAAAATTTTTATAGAGACCGGAACATTGCTGCAAAAAATTCATTTATCGTTCCCAGAGATGATGGACTTCAAAAGTGGATAATTTTTTTGATGTTTGAATTTCTGATGATCGAATTTGAAATTTCTTTCCTTAAGGACATGACGATGTGGAGATTTGAGATTAAACCTTAGGCTTTTCTAACGATCATGAAAGGTTGAATTCACAAAATTTGTTCTCTCTGCAATCTCAAGAGTTTTTAATAGCCGGTTTACATCAATTAATGCTTTGTGTTTTCATCAGCTTAAATTCTAGTGGAGCATCTTCGTGTATCTTAATCGAAATTTTTCAAACCAGTTTTGCTAGTGGTGTATTGCCAATACATCTTCTCCATGCACATAGGATAATTATTTCCTTGCTTGGGCAGCATTGCTATCTTTTCGATGGTGAAAAAGTAATATGCACCAAGTATTCTGCTTTTTACTTTCTATATTGGAAAAGACACGAATCAAAAACTACTGCTTAGAATCAATCGAACTTTTACTCAAGCAAACCTCACTAGATATAGCAGCTGTCAAAATATCTTATTATGTGGCTCAAGTATGAAAATGGTCTTGTGTTAGGAAGAAAACAAAATTACTTTTCAAACAACTTAATATTTTTAACCGACTTATAGTGTGCTTCAGAAAGTTTTGACAATGAAATCAGCATTCTCCAAGATTTTTTGAAAATTACAACACGATTTCAAAATTAAAAATCTGAAAAACAAGGGAAGATGGGGTAATGAAACAAACAGTACGTTTACTAGAAAAGCTGTAAAAATTTTATACTTATATCAGAAATTTAGAATTAGTAACACGCAAAGCCAGCAGATGTTACTAATTGATGTGCATATTTCTTAAAGAGAATACGGATACTTTTTTAAAAAATAGCACAAAAACAGTTTCACAGAAACTTTTCACGTTTTAGTGATAAAAATACTATTTATGGGGACTTCGTAGTGTTTTACAATTTGCAGCGCTATCTGTTGACAACTTTCGTTGTTAATTTCCAAATTTCAATATGCATTTTTAGAGCTTTTACCATATAAAACCGCTTATTTTATTTCTCTAGTATCGAGAGATTTCGAGATTTTTAAAATTGAAATCAAGTTGCTCTTCACTGGACAACATGTAAATAGGAACATTTTATTTCACAAAAAAATTACATTTCATAATCTGAAGAAGGAGAAGTTTGACATTTTGCCTTTTTGATCAATGCAGTTACTTTATGCCTTTCACCAACTATCCTTTATTTAACTATTCGGATTCCATAATAAAATAATAAGCTACATGTTAACCAAGAAGCTGTCAAAACATCATCTAGAATCAATCATTTTTGATTTGCAGTATGTAAATCAAATGTCAGGCTTATAATTTAAAATGAATTTTTAAAAAAAATTGATACAAGTATAACATAACTCATATAAGTATTGCGAAAATCATTGTGCAATTTTAATTTTTAAAAAAAAGTCAATTTATGTGGATCACCCTAGTACCCAAAGAAGGAAGTCTTTTATGGCAATTACGCAAATTTTATTTTATTTTATAACCGTCGTTGAACAGTCGACCCAATTTTGGGGTTACGACTACTAATGCTTTTCTACGTAGCCATGTAATTTTGAACCAATCCAGAAGACAAGGAAATTCTTGGATCAGTACCCCAGAGGTATGATTTGTTATGGGAACATGGAGGACTTCGTGACCCGAGAGATTTACCGTGTATCAGTCATAATTTACTACACGGGGAGTCTTCAGCCGGTGGGTAACGAATTCGCGACCTCTCGGACATAGGTCCAGTGCCCTACCAACCAGGCTATTCTGGAACACAAATTTATAAGAAATTGCTCATGGCATGTGTTATATGATTAGTTTTTGGTGATTTTATTAAACAAATAGACTTTAATACTCGCTAAGTAGTGCAAAAATTGAAAGAGTTTAAAATTCTTATTTATTCTTCTTCTTCTTCATAAGCGCAACAGCCTTTCACAGGCCAAGGCTGACTCGCAGATTTTCCTCCATCTGGCCCTGTCCGGTGCGACGGCCCGCCATCGGTTGACTCCCAACAGCTTGAGGTCCTTTTCAACGTCGTCTATCCATCTTGTAGGTGGTCGTCCCCTACGTCTCGTCCCTTCAATTGTGGAAAAAGTCACTTTTTTGGCAGGGACGGCATCAGAATTTCTGAAGAGGTGGCCCAGCCACCTAATGCGTGATGCTTTAATAGTTCTCACAATGTCGGTCCCACCGAATTTGTCATATTTTTTGTAAATTTCGTGGTTGTAAAGAATTCTCCATACGTTATTCTCTTGAAGAGATCCAAAGATTTTCCTCAAAATTTTTCTTTCAAAAATTAGCAGTTTTTCCTCCTCTATTTTGCTTAGGGTCCAGCACTCACTTCCATACGTAGCTATAGGCCTGATTAAAGTTTTGTAGATGTTTAACTTTGTCTTCACACTGATGAACTTGGATTTCAGTTGGTTTCTGAGGCCGTAGAAACTTCTGTTAGCCATGGAAATTCTGTTATTTATTTCGATTTTCAGGTTGTTGTGGCTAGAGATCAAGGTTCCTAGGTACTTGAACTGGTTAACAGTTTCAAAAGAGTAAGTCATTATCTCCAGAGGAGATCGATCAGGAGTTTTATTTGTTGCGATCAAAAACTTGGTTTTGTCTGCATTTATAACTAGTCCCATCTCCTTCGCCGCACTCTCAAGCGCTACAAAAGCGTCAATGACTGAGCGCTTTGTTCTTCCAACTATGTCGATATCATCAGCAAAAGCGAGTAGTTGGACAGTTCTTTGTAAGATTGTTCCATTTGTGTTGATACCAGAGTCTCTAATGGCCTTTTCCAAAGCTATGTTAAATAGCAGGCAAGAAAGGGAATCACCCTGTCTGAGGCCTTTTTCGGTGAAAAATGGTTCAGAGAGACTTGACGAGATTTTTATTCTGCACGAAACTCTTTTGAGTGTCATTCTTGTGAGGCTGATTAGCTTCTTTGGGATGTTAAACTCCAACATAGCCTCAAGTAGTTTTCTTCGGTTGATGCTGTCGTAGGCAGCTTTAAAGTCAATAAATAAGTGGTATGTGTCAATGTTATACTCTTTGGTTTTCTCCAAGATCTGCCTGATAGTATGCAATTGGTCAGTCGTTGTTTTTCCTTTCTGGAATCCGCATTGGTAATTTCCAATGATTCCCGAGGTGTAGGTCTCCAATCGCTTGCATAAAATAATGGAGAAGATCTTGTACGCAATATTTAGAAGGGTAATTCCCCTGTAGTTTCCACATTCGAGTTTATCACTTTTCTTGTATATAGGGCAAATAGATCCTTCATCCCACTCAGTGGGCATTTGTTCCTTTGTCCATATACAACAAATCAAGCTATATATAGCTTTGTTTAGCTTCGTTTCGTCAATTTTAAAGAGTTCGGCTTTTAAGCCATCAGGTCCAGCTGATTTATTATTGTTTAGCCTCCTCAACGCTATTTCCACGTCGTAAGGAGTAGGTGTATTATGTTCTATGGCTTCACCTTCAGTACTCATGGTTGGCAGCATGTTACAAGTGTTTAGATCTTCTTCTCTATCTCTCCCCATTAGTAGATCTACGAAGTGCTCACGCCAACGGGCTAGAACTTCATCCGGGTCTCGAGTAAGCTCTCCGTTTTTCTTCTTACAGGTTATTGTTCTGGGGTTGAAGTCTGCTCTGACATTGTTTATCAGTTGGTAAAATTTTCTTGCTTCCTTTTGAGTTTTTAAGTTTTCAATGTCTTTATATACCTCTTCCATATATTCTCGTTTCTTCATCTTATGAATTCTTTTTTCTTCTCTTCGCAGTTCTTTATATGTTTCTTCTGCGCTCCTAGTGTAGCGTTTCTGGATCATGAATTTATACGCTTCATTCTTCTTTTTCGTAATTGCACAGCATTCTTCATCAAACCAAGAGGTGGTTTTCTTTCCTTGCATTTCTGGTATTGTTTTTTCAGACGCATTAATTATGGTTTGTTTAAGAGACTGCCACGCAGTCTCCACAGTCTCAGTTTCGACACTCGATTCAATCTTGCTTTTTAGTTCTTTTCGGTACTCTTTCATTACCTCTGTCTTCTTTAGCTGCTCAATGTCAATCTTTTTGTCGTTATTATCTCTCCCTTTATGATAATATCTATTTACCTTGTGACGTATTTTTGAGGCTACCAAAAAGTGATCGGAGTCCACATTTGCACCGCGGTATGTCCGAACGTCTTGAAGACTGCTTCTATGTCTTAAATCAATAAGTATGTGATCTATTTGATTTTGGGTTAATCCATCTGGGGATCTCCAGGTGGCTTTATGTATGTTTTTGTGTTTAAAAGTTGTACTCCCTATTACCATGTTTGTAGAAATGGCAAAGTTAATAAGTCGGATGCCATTTTTGCTTGTCTCTTCATGTAGGCTTTCATTTCCAGCAAATCTGTCCATGTTTGTATCGTGGCCAATCTTCGCGTTGAAATCGCCCATGAGCAGTTTCACATCATTTGAACAGCATTCACTTTGTGTCTTTTCTAGAAGGTCATAGAATCCATCCTTAACTTCATCCGCCTTGTCCTCCGTGGGGGCATGGGCACAAATAATTGAGATATTATGCGTTCTTCCTTTGATTCGTATTCTGCAAATTCTTTCATTCACTGGCTTAAATTCAATCACTTTGTCTCTGATTCTTTTGTTGACGATGAAACCTGTTCCAAATTGGTGTAGTCTGTCGTGGCAGCTATAGTAGATACTGCAATTTCGCTTGTCCATTACTCCACTTCCAGTCCACCTCATTTCCTGAACAGCCAGTACATCTAATTTGTACTCCAAGAAAACATCAGTTAGTTTTTTCACTGCACCTCCTCTATATAATGTTCTAACATTCCATGTTCCAAAAATCATGTCCGATTTCGTGCCAGGTCGTCTACGAAGTGCCGGTCCGGAAGTTTTTCTTTGAGTTTTCTGAATCGGTAGATTTTTTTATGAGGCAAGGGGATTGGCCTTGCGCTCAACCCATTTAGTCGCCTTTTACGACACGCCGGGAATACGTTGGTGCAATTCTACCCCGGACACCACACGGGGGATTCTTATTTATTATGAAAATTTAATTTCAACTTCAATGCTTTGAAGATTTTGAAATATTTTGTATCAAAGCAATGTGGTATTGCAAAATAATCTTGTATTGGCTATAAAATATGAAAAATGCTGTTTTAGTTATAGGTTTCCATAGAGAAAAGATTGTATTAGATAGAAAAGCTCGTCCGAATTTCTTACTTTTAAAGCTCATGCTTTCCTTTCAATTATAAATTACATCGATAAACTATACAGATCATATTTTCTTCAATTACCCTTAAATTATCAAGGATACTAGAAAAAAACGGGAAGCATTTAATTTAATCAAAGAAGACAAGATCTAAAATATTTTTAAAAGAATTAACTTTTTCCTGCCTTTTGCCTATTTTATGAAGCAATGAGCTTTCTCGTAACTTTAATTTTCATAGTCAACAAAAGTATAATTTTTCTGGGTAAAACTTGGAAAAGTTCAAGCGAAAAGCTTAAAGGATACACTTTTCGTGCGAGTAAAAACTGATTTTCTAGCGATCTCTTTAATCTTAGTTAGCTGGTTAGGAATTTTATTGCAGCGGATGCACTTCTCTTAAGTCCTTGGATTAAGTGACATCTAACATTCTTGAATCCTCTTAAATAACGAAGTAAACACATAAAGTTCTTTTAACATTATAAACATTGAGCAGTGATGAAAAAAAACATACATTAGATTTGGAGCATTTATAAACTGAATTCGTATGTTAATTGTTTTATTTACGCCTTGTTTCTGAGCAGAATAAATTATTATATTGATGAATAAAATATAAATGTTTATAATAAGGAGATACTTCTTTTTAAGGATAAATGAGTAAGAACTTTTTTGTTCAACATTTGATTTTTATAAAACTATTTAATTCATGCAAATTTTCAAAATTTTTTAATGCACCAGTTATGGAGAGTTTATGCTAATTTAATTTGTCAGCTATATCAGGTTTCAAATACTTTGTCAGCTAGACCAGGTTTCATTTACACAGTAGTACGCAGATAACAGTGGGGAACAATTTTTTGTTGCATTTATCTTCTAGGTAATACTTAATCTTACCTAGTTCGGGTGTGAGGATTTCAAATCTGAAATTGGTTTTGCTCCTAAAACTACAGAATTTTTTAAATGGCATTTCGAGAAAATTTTTTGCTGAAATGTATAAGTTTAAAATCGGTATACATAACATACCACCGGGTGTGAAAAATTTCAAGTGAACGTAGGGCACATCTTCAAAATTAAAATAGCACAGAAACTCACATCCCTAAATGTCGTGATACGCTGCTAGGGCCGCTTCTCTATAATTACCTGTTTAAAAGCACACAATGTAAAGTGCGTATAGTAAGGGAGCACCGAGCTGTATGACGACATATCTGGACAGAAGTTCCTGTGCAATTTTAATTCTGATGATGTGCCTTAACTCCCCTAGAAGTTGCACAAAACATTTATTCAACCGCTGTTATATATTACGTTTTTAAATTTCTACATTTCGACAAAAAATAGACTAAAAATGTCCTTTTTTAAAAAAAAAATTGTAGTTTGGAGAACCGGATTGCAGATTTAAAATCAGCGATACGAAAGTATCCAAGTGCTGTTGAAAAAAAATCGCATGAAAAAAAAATGTTTCCTAGTATTTTTCATGGATTGATTTCTTTTACATGATTCTTATTTCGTTGTTACATCAATAAATAATATAATATTCAACAGTTTACTAGCTTCAATTTCACGAGGCATCGTTAACATAAAATAGTATTTTTTTACTTGCAGTTGTGTTTTAAAATAAATTCCAGTGAAAAAGACTTTCTAAACCTGACAATTATTATAATATAAAACCCAACTTGATCCAACATTAAAGTATGAATTAAAAAATGAATTTGGGCAATCAATTGCTTTGCTACAACTGTTGATTTTAGTTATTTATTATATTTTGGGAGATCGGGTATCATTGCTTGGAAGTAATATACGGATTGCAATAAAAATTTGTTTCCTCTAAAATAGTTTATAAGAATACTGAAAAGGCTTCTTGGTGTTCAATTTTTCAAAAGTTCAATGGTAGAAAACTAAAAAATACAAAGTACGGCACATTTTCTCGTGCGGAAAGAAAAATAAACCCCACACATTGCATGCTATTCAAATAATAACAGAACGAGAACTGTGTATAGAAATATAAAGTGAGAATACAAGGTATGCCAATAGTTTGCTTTTTTCTTCGCAAAGCAAGAGAACAATATAAGAATTCAAAAGATATTAAATAGAGTATTTTCACATTTTTTCTCGTTTAGTTCTCTATCTGCATTTATATTGTATTTTTGCTGTGGCGTCGAATATAAAAAATTATTATAATATAAAACCCAACTTGATCCAACATTAAAGTATGAATTAAAAAATGAATTTGGGCAATCAATTGCTTTGCTACAACTGTTGATTTTAGTTATTTATTATATTTTGGGAGATCGGGTATCATTGCTTGGAAGTAATATACGGATTGCAATAAAAATTTGTTTCCTCTAAAATAGTTTATAAGAATACTGAAAAGGCTTCTTGGTGTTCAATTTTTCAAAAGTTCAATGGTAGAAAACTAAAAAATACAAAGTACGGCACATTTTCTCGTGCGGAAAGAAAAATAAACCCCACACATTGCATGCTATTCAAATAATAACAGAACGAGAACTGTGTATAGAAATATAAAGTGAGAATACAAGGTATGCCAATAGTTTGCTTTTTTCTTCGCAAAGCAAGAGAACAATATAAGAATTCAAAAGATATTAAATAGAGTATTTTCACATTTTTTCTCGTTTAGTTCTCTATCTGCATTTATATTGTATTTTTGCTGTGGCGTCGAATATAAAAAAGAGAATAGAGCAAGAAAATTTGTTGCCAAATCATCGTCTCTAAATTTAGGGACTGGGTATAAAAAATTGTTTTATGTGTTGAGGGCGAAATCGGATTCGTGTTTCGAAATATTATATTTTTTTACGTTTTTGATTTCACAAAAACGTGTGGAATATAATCTTCATGTTTGCGTAAACTCTGAAAACATGAAGGGCTTTTTTTTAGTATTCTACTATATGTTTTGAATAAACTGAAATAGTATAAATAAGAAGTTTCGCATAAAAAAAATTTTAGATCGAAGGAATTGGATATTTTATAGTTCAAAAGGGGGAAATATTTAAGTTAAAAAAATAAAATTGAAATGTCTTCTCATGTTCCAAAATAAATTTTTTCAGTAATTGCTGTTTTTAGTTGTTAGAATTTATTTCCTTTTCCCTGAGATCACGCAAGAAAGTGTTATACACAAAGTCTGAATTTAAAAAAAAATTAAATCATTGTGACTTTAAACAATTCTTGTAATATAATATAAATTATTTATTTAATTTTTAGCTTTCATGATCCCATTTGCGTTTATAATTATTTAAATTGTCTTCAATTAATCAAAAGTAATTTATAAATGCATTGAGAAAAAAAAAGTAAGGTCAAAATTACCAGAATATAGCAAAATTTACTGTGTTTATGAGAACACCAAGAAGCTCGATAATTTTTACCGTAGTACTTTGTTAATGATTTTGGTAAAATTAGCAATAAAATATGGTTTATAATATTTGACGAAATTTGGAAATTTTTTTATCATGATACCTTAGAGCATGGCATAAAAGCCATTTATTCGGTTAAATTCAACTTTCAATTTTTTACTGAAGGTGTGGTAATAAGAACTATAATATTGAAAACTAGAATTTCCGATAAATTGCTATTATAAGAACGGAAAAATTTCAGAATGAGTGGTTTAAATACTGAATATTTTAGTTCTCGTTACTAGAATTTTTATTTATTTATTTTTTTTTTGAAACCAGACAATTTATTTTCATACAAAATGATAATTATATCAGAATTACTTTCTCCGTGTGTGTTAGGAATATTTTTCTTTTTTATCTTGTGAATGTAAAATTTTAATGGCAAATGAAATAATTTTTTGACTTTTTAAACGCCACGTTATCTTTGAAAATGGATTGCAGGACACAATTTGCTTGCATTGGGAATACACATTTATAAAAATGAATCGTTATAAAGTAAAGGTAATAAAACCGAATGGCACTGAGGACTGAATCTGGAGAAAAAAAACTGCAGGAAAAAAAATACTTAAAAGCGGAAAAGATAACTTTGGTATTATGAGGTCGCGTAATGAGAAAAGTGAACTATAGAACAGCGATTTTGTAAAAGAATAGAAATCTCTAATAATGATATATATGGGAAGAATTTTTACGCTACCATATAATATGTTTAGGCGATATAACAAATTTTGTGTGATATAGAAGGGGGTTTTATCCTTTAATAACACTGCTTAGAAGTTAGAATAAAAATGTGAGATGGAAGCATATTCGTTTATTGTTAAAAAATAACCCTTGAAAAACAAAACTTTAAAAACAATAACCGTATCTAATCCTTTTTTTAGTGTTTGGTAATTATTGTACTGCTAAAATATACAGTATAAGTTAACAAAATGTTTACGGCATGTTTTTAATTTGAAGTATTTAGCTGGACTTAGCTTAGCTTTGACCCCATTAGAAATTGTGTAGTTTATTTTCTTTATTTTTTTTTAGTTTAAAGATCTGTGTGATCGGTTAATCTATTTCCTGTCTTGCTTAATATTTCCAACTTTGTAAGTTCAGTACAGTATAAATACCGGAGTAACATAATAGAGTCAATTTGATAACTTAATTTGATTTTAGTTTTTTATTTCATAATTTTTTTATAGTATTTAGAATAACTACATGCAACTTTTTACTCTAAATATTCTGTCTTTAATATGCATCAGTGCTACTTTTGTAAATCGGAATTATGTGCATTTAAAAAAAAAATATTTCAAATAATAGTAAATTCCCAAAAATTGATCCCATCATGATCCTGTTATTTCATGCTTTAGAAAATAACAAAACTTGAAAATCTTGTAATTCATTTTACTGATTTTAGAATGTCTCAGATAGTAAAATTTAAATATTGAATCAGATGTGTTTATTAATACACTGAAAAAGAACTATATTTGATGGATTAAATTTTTGGGCCTTATAATACGATTGCAAAGTTTGAAAACTAAAGGCTAAATATCTAAAATTTAAGAATTCTTGCTTATGCTTAATCTAGTAATGCCTGATCTAGTAAAACTAATTAGAAAAACTGAAAATTTTTTTAATTCCAATTTTTGATTTTTTCTCTTCATGATACAGAAATAAATATTTCAAAAAGGCTTTCTTCATTAATGTGGAAAAAATTATAAAGCTGTAATTTTCAAGAAATTCGAAAATTTAGTACTCACTTTAAATATAGTATAAATGAACCTTATTGAATGACGAAAGTTAAACTAAAAGTAAAAATGTGTCAACACACTAAATTAATAATGTGTCACCACAATAAATTAATAATGTGTCAACACAATAAATTAATGTGTCATCACAATAAATTAATGTGTCAACACAATAAATTAATGTGTCAACACAATAAATTAATGTGTCAACACAATAAATTAATGTGTCAACACAATAAATGAATGTGTCAACACAATAAATTAATAATGCGTCAATACAATAAATTAATAATGTGTCAACACAATAAATTAATAATTATGTGTCAACACAATAAATTAATAATTATGTGTCAACACAATAAATTAATAATTATGTGTCAACACAATAAATTAATAATTATGTGTCAACATAATAAATTAATAATTATCGATTCAAAAAAACCAACGCAATAAATTAATAATTATCGATTCAAAGAAACCAACACAATAAATTAATAATTATGTGTCTTAAGAAACTGTCTCAAACTGTGTAATCTTGATCTATCATTTTCTTAGCTAAAAGAATCCACGATTAATATTTCACAAAAGTTTTGGTATCCTATAAAATTAACCTTCGTTAAATGGTTTTAATCTTGCGCATGTCATCTTTAAACCAAAATGTATAGTTGTTATTGAATTATGTTTCAAACATCAGTTTAAGCTATTGAAATAAATTCTTTTTCTTGAAAAGCTAATTATGACGCTTTCTCCAAAAATGACACTGCGACCCTCTTTTGATGATAAACATCAAAAAATATGTTAAATTTCCGCAGGGACTTTTCTAAATGGTCAAACGTATCATACTTGCATCAGTGATATTGATATTTGCATCAAATTAACGATTCTCTGGAGTATTCATTACTTCACCGTGATAAAATCTCGCACCATCTTATCATCTTTGATCTTTTTAATGAATACTTTGTGGTATCGGCCTTCATTAAGAGAAAGTACGTCTACCACACATTACCTTTTGCAACAGCATCTCGACATGTGGTACACAAAACCACTTGAAAGAGCTTTTTTTACTTTACTCCCTTTTCAACGCTCGCCAAACTGTCTCCCAATCTTCTCCCTTCTACCTCGTTTAATACACCAAAGCTTTCATGTATTAAATTATCACCATCTTTTTGAAATGGCTTTAATTACTTCTGCTAGACTGCTCCCTTTTCAATTAAACTGCGAGGGAGTACTTTGGATTTTTCTTTTTTTCCAAACAGTACAAGAGTTAAGGCGAATTATTCAAGCGACTTTATTCTCTAACTGTATATATCTCTTCAGCTACTGATGCAAGCCTCATACTTAATTCTTCCAAAATTAGAGCCATCGAGAAACTTCCCTTTCTTCTAGTACCACCCATCGACTCGAAAGCCAGACTTGGCGAAGTTTTCCGATTTCTTTTGAGCTAACGAAGGAGGTGGTATCCCCAAAAATAAAGCTCTAATTAAACAGTATCCCTTGTTTCTATGAGTTATACCAGGCAGTGGGATTTACCACAGTAAGCCAGAATTCACTATTAACTTTATTCTTTAACTTTTCAGAGTTCAAAACAATGGAAACTCATCTTTGATGCTTTAATTCTGGTAATATAAAAGAGGGATTCTCTAAAAAAAAAGTGAGTATTTTCATTGTAGTCGAGTGCTTGATAAGACATGCTTTCTGGAGATTTAATGAAGAATGTTCCACTAAATGTTGAAGAAGTGAACAAGTTCTAGAAGTTTGACATTAAGAATAGAGCTTATGTCTCCCTAAATTTTGAAGGACTGAACGAGAACTTTCAGTTAGACATTAAGAATAGGGCTTATATCTTTCAATTTTCTTGAAATCTTTAAGGAATTATAAAAATCTGGTAATCAAGTCAGCAGTAAAAGTTTTGAGATACTCTCTGAAATATCGAAACGATATTTATAAAAATAAAAAATCAATGATTTATTATTTATGGATTTATGGATTTTTTAGGGTCAATCGGATAAGATGGACACTCATAAAATCCCTGTGTCTGGTAACACAGTGGTCGAAAAAGGTGACAGAAGAAAGTCGTAAGAGGAAGAAACTGATCATTTCAGGAGACGCATAGTTACAAAAGAACAAGTGTCACACATTTTGTTAAATTTAAAGGAAATATGGTAAGCGTAATCAAATGATCAAAGTACTACAAATCGATTACGCCGGATGTAAGTAAGAATTTATACATACTTGCTGGAAATTAAATGTCTGTAGATTGATAAACATGATGCAATAAATTCAAAAATGTTGTTTGAGGGAAAAGAAGTATGCTGCAGTAAGGGTAAGATTAGCACTGCCAGTCTCCCTCAAACAGGTTTGTATATTACTATGATACACATTGCAACATCTTATTTTAATTTATTTTATAACCGTCGTTGAACAGCCAACCCAATTTTTGGGTTTGCGACTACCAATATTTAATTCCTTGTAATTTTAAACACAATCCGGAAGACAAGAGAACTCCTGGATCATGTATTGGGAGAAATTTGCCTTCGTGGAAGACTTTTTGGTTGAATTTACTCCCATTTGCGTTACATGGAGAGGAAAACCATAAAAACCTCCCACGGTTAGCATGAAGGCAAGGGGACTCTAACCAATGATTCGTCTACCACTGAGGATATTTTACGTCATCACTGTGGTCGGTGCGACCCTGGTGTGGAATTCGTATTGACCAACCATCTCTGGGGGTTCGAACTCTGTTCACCTCATTGGAAGGCGAGAGCTCTATCCCCTGAGCCCCCCGCCTTTACAACACCTTTTTTGCTCGGAAGAGGAAAAAAATAAAGAACTGGGACCGACGATAGTCATCATAGCCACACAGAGAGAACAAATCTGGTATAATCACCGTACTATATAATACCATTTCTGGTATAAAAATGAAACACTGGTTAATAAAGCCACAATGTACGGTATTTAAAGCATTTATTTGATATCTTTTTTGTTAATTTGGTAATGGTTTACCGGAAATTCCGATTTTGAAATTATAGTCATTACCACACATTCAGTAAAAAATACAAAATCGAAAAGTGAATTTAACCGAATAAATGGTTTCTATACCATGCTCTAATGTATCATGATGAAATTACCAAATTTATCACATTTTATAAAACCATATTTTTTTGTTAACAAATCTCTCTGGAATCACTGAGCTTTTTGGTGTTCCCATAGAGTCAGAAGCAGAAACAAGGTAAATATTCTTTTCTATTAGTTTTTATCATAATTCTTCTCAGTTCAGGTAATGTCAAGAAGGAATTTTTTTAATATAAGAACAAAAATGTATTTAATTGCGCTAAGAGTAAAAAAAAAGTAGCTTTTAATTCTGCCGAAATCAACATCATCCATTGGTTCAGCAAACAAAAAAAAAAAATAGGTTGGTTATGATGGCTTCTTTAACTAGTTTCTGTAACGTCATTTTCAAATTACTGAAAAACTATTGATCGGTGCAGGGCTCGAATTTTTGACACGGATAAAGAAAAGTGTTTTAAAGTCCTACAGAAAAACCTTTAGATCTTTATTTGGTACTTAATTTAAATGTCTTCGCATACTGTTTGAAATAAATGAACACAGTATCATTTAGACAGGTTCAATAGTTATTTTTATTCTATTTTGTTATATTTTGCGAAATTTGCTATTAATACCCATTTTCACACCAGTCATTCAATGTAATTTTCCAATTCTTAAAAACTCTAATGCAAACGATGAAGAATACTCGAATGCGATTGTGCAAAAGTATATTAATATACTTCATATACCGAGGCTTTTTTTCTATATATATGGAAAAAAAACCTCGATTTTTAAAATAAACATTAACGTTTTTTAAATTTTTTATTTTAAGTGAATAGTATTTTTATCATTGATTATATAATTACATTTTTTATTTGTGCAAGAAATAACCATTCTAACTTCGCTAAAATTAAATTTATTTCAAAAGAAAAAAATATGAACTAAGTTATTTGAAATGGTTACAATGCCTTTAAATTTGCCTTAATGCAGATTACACTGGTTTACGATTTTTACGATATTCTTTAATGCTCGCAAAATGACATTGCTTTCAACTGTAAATGATCGTATTAAATAAACAAGTTCTAAGAATATTCCACGATTATGCTATTTGCTAACAAAAAGAGACCTAAAAAGGGCAATCAATAAGATTTTTCAGTATTTTTTTTAATGTTTGTAACAGAATGTAGCAAAAATTCAGCCTAACTCACAGACGTTAAAATAAAAACTCCAACCTCTAATTTATTATTTTATTGAATTTATTTATACACCATATATTTCAAGAAAAACATCCCTTGCCTTACTTAAAAAAAGATAGCTTAATGTAGTTTATTTTACTTAACTATTTATTTTTATTGGCATTTCGATACGTACATTTAATGTTTTGACCGAACATTACGGATAGATATTTTCTAGCAAATGTTGTCCCGAAAATACTTTTCTCTATCTGATCTTTGAAAACAACTAATCTATCAAGCGGCATTGAGAAAATGGGAAAAATGAGTTAAAAAAATAACCTATTTCAATAAAGAAGAAAAGAAAAATAGATTTCTCTTCATTTCGTCCGTCTTAAATAGAACCACTATCTCGGAAACCACAGTGAATTATCAAAGGAAACGAATTACAATTCACACAAGTGATGGGAATACTTTTTCGTAAGACTTTCAAAAAGAAAAGTTACAAAGTTGAACAGTGGAAGAAGTTTTATTTCAGCAATCGAAACTGATTTATTTTAGTTGAAATGGGTAACGTTTCCGCCCGAACCATGTTCATCCATATTTACCAAAATGTTCCTGTAATTTAGGTCGTAAGCATTAAATTACTATTACGGATGTAAAATTCATGAAATGTAGAAATTCAGAAAATTTGAACTATGTTTTTTTAGACTATATTTAGTTAAATAAAAAATATAAAAATAAAATACAGAAATTGAAAAACCTCATTCAGTAATTTTATTACATACCATGCATTGTAGCGTTCACGCGAGTTCATAAATTACTTATTGGATTGAAATAAACTTGGAGTAGTAGTACTTTATTTACGTCGCACTAGATCTTCGAAATTAAGTTGGAAACTAAGTAATTAAACCGAAATTCAACCTTTTACTGCTAGGGAATAATATATTACTTTCTAATAGAATAGGATAAGAATATATTATAAATGAACTTGGAGCAGTAGTACTTAATTTACGTCGCACTAGACCTGCGAAATAAACTTGGAAACTAAAAAAATAAACCGAAATTCAAAAGTTTACTGCTAGGGAATAAGAATATATTACTTACTAATTGAATGGAATAAGAATATATTAAAATAAACTTGGAGCAGTAGTACTTTACTTATATCGCACTAGAGCTACGAAATAACTAAGTTGGAAACTAATAAATAAACATAATAATATAAGATGAAATGGGTTGGAAACTAAGTTAATGAACCGAAATTTAACCGTTTACTGCTAGAGAATGAGAACATATTACTATGAGTAACTTTTGATCTATTGTTGAGATCTTCACATATGATTCAGCATATAATATTGTCTATTTTATAAAGTTGTAAAATGATAAATAAAGTAAGAAATACTTTACTAAAAATTAATCTACATTACTTAAATTGTCTTTTCAATAGATTTTCATATGTTTCAGATGTTTTTTTTTTGTTGTGGTGGATAAAAAATTTAGCTTCCAGACTTTGAAAATTATGATTTACACATTAAAACGTAGACATTGTTACCACTGAGAAAGATTTTATTCATCTGCCGTACACGTTGGCTGCTATGCACATACTGGAACAATGTAAAAAATGGTTGTTCAAATTTTACGAAACTTTCTAAGTTTTTGATGAAACAGTTTCCTGGTTTATGCAATAATGGTTATGACAAAATAACAATCGTCACTTCTACCAGGAAAAGAATAGCGTCAACAGTAACAAAAATTTCGTCAGTCTTTTTCTAAAAGAAAAGAAAAAACATCTCGTATTGCCTAACGTATTTAACTTTTCTAATAATCAGTTTATCGTAGTTGCTGGCCATATAGCAAGATCACTGTTACCTAAATAACGCAATAAAGAGATGGAGATAAATTACAACCATGCCCGACGTGGGATTCAAGCCTGGATGTTCCTGGTACGAAGACAAGTCTTTTTGACCGGCCGATCTTTCCATTTCATCACTATTTCTTCAATCATCTGGTCTTGAGCCGCGATGGCTCAGAGGATAGAGCTTTCACCTTCCAATGAGGTGAACCGGGGTTCGATCCCGGTGATGGCTGGTCGATACGAATTCTGCATCCGGCTAGCACCGACCGCAGTGCTGACGTTAAATATCCTCAGTGGTAGACGGATCAAGGGTTAGTGTCCCCTTGCCGTAAGGCTAACCATGGGAGGTTCTCGTGGTCTTCCTCTCTATGTAACGCAAATGTGGGTTGGCTCCATCAAAACGTCCTCCACGATGGCAAATTTCTCCCGATACTAAATCCAGGAGTTCCCTTGTCTTCTGAATTGAGTTTAAAATTACAAGGCTGCGGAGTTGAGCATTAGTAGTCGTAAACCCATAAAATTGGGTCGGCCGTTCAACGACGGTTATGAAAATCATTTAGTCTTCATCCTAGTTTCATCTTTCTAGTCACCATCCTAGTTTCACCTCAATGTACTACAATGAGGTTTCGACTTAAGAAAGCATTTTCGTCATACATTTGAGAGTTCCCGTTTAGTCACAAATCACGTAATTCTGAAATATAGCTCAACGATTGCTGGATCTTCGAAATTAAGAGTTCTATTTCAGAGAGTGGATGAATTTTTAATTACTCCCCAGTGCATTAAAATTCTAAACTTAGTACAAAATCGGAGGGCTTATTGTAAGTTACATAATAAACTAGTGAAGCCTATGGATTCAAATAAAGAACTCACCATAAAAACACTTTTCTGAAGTACTTAAAAACACTTTTCTCTTTTTTTTCTGAATTTATATTGTTAATTCCTATGTTTCTCACTGTATTAAAATAGTTTAATACACATCGTATAAGAAGTAAAGAATAGCGAAAAGGAAATATGCTTAAATATTACTGAGTAAGGAACTAAGCACTTGATAATGTGAAAACTTGCTATTTATTTATATTTAATCATTAAATTTAATGACTTGCACAGTCTTTGTGCTTTGTGTATGTTTTTCTTATTTCCATCATTTCGTTTTGTTTTCCATATGACTAACAGAAATAAAATTAAAAATCATAAATTTGTTTTCTATAAAATACTCTGTTTTCAACAAATCGGTGCTTTAGTTTTCATGCATCAGGTTTTAAATAGTAATTTTGTATTTTTGTTCTTATGTTATTTTCTTCAACTCATAAAATTAGTTAATTTTTTTTAAACTTTAAATTTTAATTGAAATTTAATTTGATTGAAATAAATATTTTTAAAAAAAAAACTATTATAAACATTTCGATAAAGAAAAAAATTTATTAAAAAATTACCTTTATACATATACATTCTTTTTCATCCTTTTGTTTAAATATCATTAATTCTTAATAAACCTTTAATTTGGAAATCATCAATTCCTACGTAAATTATAAGACTTTATAAGTAAGATTTCGAATTTCATGTCACTAGAAACTTGTGTGAAAGATAAAGTGCTTAAAAGTTAAAAATTTCACGTAGTTGTTTTATCACTCTAGAACACAGAAACTTTTTCAAGTTAACACCAAATCAAGTTTTCATATACAATTTAAAGGCCTATAGAAGTTCTGAAAGCGTAAAATGTGAAAATTTTACACGATGATCACGTGCCTTTACACCGTACGTTCAATATTCTTGATTCCAAAAACTCCAATGTTAGCATGCTTTGGACATTGCCTATAATTATTTACAATCATTAACTAGTTAACTATAGTTTGTGGGCTATCTTCTATGTGGATTATCATCGACAGAATTAAAAGTTCGTCGTTAAGAATAAATTTGCTTTTAGTTGTTCTATAAGGATATTTATATTTAAATTTCATTTTAAGAATTAGTGAATGCATGGCATGCACTGTAACTTATTTATTTTATATTGTCTTGTAAAAATACCATTACTGATTCGTATGAGTATCATCACTTAGTGTACATTTTAGTTTTAATGAAAAACATTGGTGGTAGGTGGCAGCTACTTTGCACCAAGTAGTGTAAAAGCACATTCTATGTTTTTTTACTGGATCAGGAATATCCTTGGGCTTGGTGTTGTGGAATACCACTTTAGTGTAAAGTAGTTGCCACCATTTTTGGTGTTCTGATGTATGAGTTTTTTTTTTCAGTGAGGATTGTAATTATATATTTTTTAGAAAAAATTAGAAGAAATTTATTTTGATGTTGAAACCGTTTCTAAATCATATAATAATTTCGTCTATCAATCTTACGATCCTTCTTCAGAATTATTCCAATTTAAATAAGAAGGGAGTTGCTTGGTAAGGGAATTCAATTTCCTAAACCTTCCAAGAGATTTAAATGGATGACTTGAAATGTTAACTATTACTCTAGATATTATTTATTGAATTTGCGCACATAAACCAATGATTTACTCAATTTTGCAATATTTTTGGAAACAAAGACTCGCTCACAATGAAAATCTTCACAAATTATTTCTGATAAAATTACGCAAAAAAAATTGCAATTAACATGTTGAAAAAAATAATTTTAAAGCACTTGTCTTTGGATTTAGATTTGAGAAAAATGTCTTTGTTTATGCGTATTAACTGCGTATATATTGCGTATAATTTCCCTTTTACACTAATCCACGAAATTTTATAAAATATGGTATTATTTTCATTGAGTTATGCTTAAATTATAATCATTAAGAAACAAAAAAAGTTTCATTTAAAAAAATAATATTTTATTTAGGAAATAAAATGGCGCGTATATGCCAAACCGATAAACAAGCCATTTAGTTGAACACTAATTTTTCTTTATGAAATTTGTCTTTATTTTTATTTACAGAACTTTCCACTATAATCCGTTATAAAAACAGGATTTATCGCAAGTGGAATAATTATGCATTTTCAAACAGTCGAATTTAATTTGTAAATAACGTTTCAAGTTAAGAAACTTTAGTAGTTTAAAAATATCTCAACAGAAAGTGTTCTCTACTACTGAATTACCAATATTTTATAGATGTCTTTAAAGCCCTTACAATCGCAGAAAAATAAATTTATTGAAAAGTATACGTCACAGTGCTAATAAAAATATTGATTAAAATGGTACTTTTACCCATTTTTGACCGAAAATTGCTTAAACAAGAACTTAAGTTTTAAATGATCTAAAAACAGTCAAATGCACAGTTTTAAATTACATATAAATAGGATTATTAAACATAATTTTATTGCATTAAATTTCTGAAAGGATGTACAATAGTTTTAATAGTTGAGCACTTTCTCAATTTTTTCTCACAAGTAAAGCCTTCCTTTCCTACTTATTTTCTTTCTGTTTGCCAGCTAACAGATGAATAAACTTTTGTTCAACTCGTTTCACAATTGGGACTTTTTTTTATTCTTAGTTACAAGTAATATCTTTACACCTCAAATGATTTCCATGAAGAAAAATTTCGTCATGCACGTTGCAGTATTAGTTCGTGTATGACGAAATATTTCGTCCTACCCAGCTAAGAGGTTTTAAAGGTATAATGTTGCTTAATTACACTGTCAGTTTAAAAATTAATTATACTGTAAAATTTTAAAAAACAAAAAAACTCAAGAAATTATTTTTTTCTCCTTAAAATCCAAGAAAACATGGTAAGACGGCTCTGAAAGATGCGCTGTTCTGCCACCATCCCTTGGGCACTAAAAGGTGTCTTGGCTCTCTGTACCACTTTTGATCTTTAAACGATTTGGGAAAATACGGTTCCAATAGGCCCAGTAACATTTAATATTATTTTAAGTTCTTTTTCATTTTTCGTCCTATCACTAGAACGTAACGCTTATGGCAAATGGTGTTTCTTAAAAAGCTTTTTACAGGATGAGTTCTAATTAATAAAATGTATTCTTCTAAAGGTAAACCTGATTTAAACAAAACAAGAAATTTATTATAAGTATTTAAAATTTCGTATGAGTAAGACACAACATAGTCTGTTTCAATTATTTTTTTCCTATTGGTTTGAATATACAAAAAAAATATTGTTCACCTACCTATTTCTAGTAATTTTAAATAAATAAAAAAACAGATAGAAAAATAAAAATAAACATTTAAAAAGTATTTAAGTAAAGAAAATAAGTAAAAAAATACATATGAACGAGTTAAATTCATAGACCTGAAATAACATTGATAATAAATGTTACAGCTTATCTCATAAAAAACAGTCTCTTCTTTTTGATAAAAAGCCATTGATATTTAATCATCCATTTAAATTATCATTTACTCTAAAAAGATTCTTTATTAGGAAACATATTCAACATAATATTTTCTCCTTACTTTTTTTCGAGTAAGTTATTTCGTGATATTGCTAGTTATTAAATTCCTAATTTTGGCGTTAAAGACTAATACATATTTTTATTCAGAAATGTTTCATTTTAAACATAGCTCTCTTGAGCTCAAATTTGATCTCGGAATTGTTCTCCATTTTTCAATCAAAATTTACCAGCCAGTTATTATCACGATTTCGTATTACAAATAAAAAGACAAGTGCAATTCTGTTCACTTAGATATCTGTTCCGGATAATGCAAATTAAATTGAAACCTTGGCGAATATACTGGCTTTTAACTAAATTCAAATTTAGAAACGAAGTTATTAAATCTATAACTAAGGAATCCACTGAAGCTTTAATTTCTTATTTGAGAAACGACATTCAGTTTAAATTGATATTAACATAAAAATACGAACTACGGCATTTCCTTCCATCAATAGTCAGAAATGCCGTATACTTTAAGCTCGGATGCATGTTATTTAATAAATTTAGAAATATTGTTTAAAATATATCGTTAAGTTTGGAAGAGTGATTTAAGACTTTAAACTCTGATATGCTCGATGTATAACGTTTTTAAAGTTAACCCAACAACTTGAGTGGTTTTACTGATAATTAAACGGTCGAATTCAACATCAGAAAAATGTACACTAGTAAATAAAAAATTTTGTGCATAAATTCTTCAAGAAAAACAACTTAATTTTATTATTTATATAGTATACTTTAAAAAAAAGACTTTAAATGAATGAGTAAACTCGTAAGATAATTATGCACTGTTTTCAGTAAGTAAAAGATCCTACTTTATCAAAAATTTATAAAATTTCAGAAAAATATAAGTATTAAATTGAGTTACCGTCATTATTCACCTATAACGTAGCTAATTAGTCAATTCAGGAAGTCAAAATCTTTGTAAAAGTATTGAAATGCAAAGTACACTTGCAAAATACTTTTTAAAATTATTTAATAAAATATGGGGAAACACTTAAAAAGAGCGGACTAGTTTTATACACCTTTTATTATCGTTTCTGATTACGCGTTCCTGATGTACAGTGCACAAAAAAAGACCATCCTGAATAACTTTTTATCCAATGATGAGATTTTCACGTTCACAAAATTTGTGCAAAATCGGTAGAATACTTACTTCCTGAGAGATCGAATTTTGAATAAGTCGTATTTTTGAAATTCCATTTCTCAGAAACTATTCAACTGATTTCGCTCTGACTTTGCATTTAGTCATGAAAAATTGTATTCTTTAATATGATGTGAAATTTTTGTACCTTACAATTAAACTTTTTTCGACTATTACGAATTAAAATAATAAGAATAAGTTATTTTTTGCATGAAATTATTTTTAGACAAACTAACTTTATAATTTCGTGCAAAAACTGTACAATTCATTTAAGATATTCTCGAGATAAGGCTAAATACTCAAAAAAGTAAAACTAACATTAAGATGAACAAACTTTCGACAGCTCTCTTGACCAAATTTTTCACCACATTTCCCTGATTGCGGCTACTCCCTATATTTTGGGAGTAAAAAATTCAAATCCATCTAAAAAAAGTATATTTATTCATAGAGAGTATGTTTTTGTATCTGATTTCGCAACTAAAAATATCGCTTGCACTAATAAATTAGCTTATTTAAAGTGATCCCCCGAAACCATTAAGGTTGAGTCCTAAAATTGAATGTTCGATTAATTAAATGAGAAGTTATTTATTTGGTCAGTTTTTATTTTGAACGTTGTACTCTTTTAGTACTATAGTGGCTCATGACTCTTATTAGGGCTTGTCTATCGTAAGCTAATTGAAAATTCTGGTCGTTTCTAATTGTGGCCATCATTTTGCAGGAGACAAACAAGAGAGATTCCTCTTCTGATATTCCATCTTATATTTTTGGGCTTATTAAATCCAAATCATATGCCCTTATGATAATAAAAAATAAACAAAACTCATTCAATCAACTTGAATTTTTGGCACATTTGAACCAGCCTTGTATTAATACCGTCACTTTGAGTATATCAGACGAGTATATATTTGAGTATATATTTGAGAAGTATAGTGAATCAGACAAATTGATAATGAGTGATATATTTTCTAACTGGTAAAGAAGAATCGGAGCTTATTGTAAACGACCGGGAGAAAATTAGTATCAATGAATGATAGTTCTTATTATTTCTTTGTAATAAGCTTAAAAAGCTCACTTAATTCTTTTTATTACTTTAAGTGCATTGTAAAATGACGAAAATTCAAATTTTTTACTTCAAGCAAACTAAAGCTTTGACTAAATTAGAGATTTGTAATTTAAATATCATTTAATTTTTCTTTTTTTGAGTTTTTAAGGCTTATTGAAATTTTAAAAAAAATACTGGAATTAAATAAATAAAGTCTATTTACTGATTAAATCTAAATATTTAAAAATTGCGAAACAAAATACTGTTGAGTTAAAATGTTAGAACAAATTCCAAATACTTTTTTTTAATACTGAAGCAATTTGTTTTTTTTTAAAAAGAAACAAGGCATTTTCATGTATTAATTTAAGTCGAAGATTTACAAAAAAGTTAAAATATTTCTAATACAAACATTAAGATAGTTTCGTACACTTCATCTTCTGCAAACGGTCGTATCTAGACAAGATTTTTATTTTACTTTACTTGAAAAGAGCAAAACGGAAATTACTTGCCGTTAGTTTTCAACGCCAACTTTGAAAGTTAAATAAATTAGGCGCTATGATTTTTTTTCGTCTTAAAGTGCGAAAAGCGACTAATAAAAAAATTACTATGATAAAAAGTGATTGGATGTTGACAGAATTTACATATTATTGCTCTTTCTATAACTGTGACTGTGGATAGAGTAAATAAAACTGAAAAGAAGTTCAATAAAAACACTGAATCATTCAAGATATTGGCTCTCTTTTTTCTAACTTCGAAACGAATTCACCATTGATATGGAAATGAAGACAATTTTACTTTCACCCAAAAATTCAAGATAAAGCAGGACGTGATTTTAACCAATAAATGTTAGATGATTTAAAAATTTCCGAATTAATATATAAAATTAGTTAATTTAGAAACGAAAGATCTTAGCATTAGTGTGAAATTTTAGGTTTTCATTTTTTAGGCTGTGCATCATTCATTAAAATTAAAAACAGACTTTTAATGAAAATGTATTTACCTCTTAATCTAGTAAAGTGTTTAAAATATATTATAAGAAATTGCTATGAGTTTACACGATATTATACCTATTGCAGTCTGGCATGGCACAGTGGTTAAGGCACTAAATTGTCATTGATAGGAACTGGGGCTCGATTGCCAGTGGCTGCTTAAAGTTTACTTACCTTCAAATCGGTGGGTATAAGCTTGTCTTGGAAATAAAGATAGCCTGTGCACAGTGTGGACAACATTACCACAGTTATACAGTACGTCCATGAAATTGTGGAAACTTAACCTTAATGACTCCTTGGCCCACAATGTGCTGTTTCTGGAAAGTTTTACTTGGAACTTATGTAGCGAGTATTAAGCCGTGATGACCGTGATTAATTCCAATAGCCGTGATTTTAGTTATAGACCAAAGAATGTCGAAAGGGGAAGAAATTCAGTTCTTCGCATGTGTGAAATTGCTCAGTACTAGATGCTATACCAGAAGAACAACTTACAGAGGGAGTAACTTTTCTCAGATTTAGTAGAGCATCAAATGTGCTTAAATTCAGTGCATGCGCGTAAGAAGCTAAGAAGCAAAGTGACAGTCAGGTGCTCTGAATTGGTTGTGAGTTGGGTGCGTTGCCACTCTCTAACCAAATTTTTTCGTTCTTGTCCAAAATGTGCTAGCAGAACCATCAACATGGATGATAAATGCAGCAATAGACCAACCATAAATTGCCCAACCCAAGTAGTAACGGGGAGGGGAGGTCCATTTCAAGGACATGCTGCTGTGTCCCTAAATGTTGCACACTGAGCCCGTACCAACTTTTGGGGAACCGGTTTACATTTCTATGGGAACTTGCCTTCTTTACTAGATATTATGCGTAGACCACCATATCCAAACTCTTTTAGATCACAGCACACTTGCAAAACAAAAAGATTTCAGGTAGAGGTAGTGCAAGGGGAGTATTGGAGGTTAACCAAATGTGAGGTTTGATATAGTATATCTCCTTAATATTAAAACATTTCTTTAGCTGGTGAGCATCAGATTGCAGTTTTGTAAAATAAGAAATCTCATGTTATTTCTGCATATCATCAATTTGTATGAAGATTGGAGATTGGACATGAGATTTAATATTCTTATTCAGAAGAGAAAGTTTTTGTTGTTGTAAGTTTATATTTCCTCTGCCAATAACAGATAATGCCAGGCAGATTTTGAAACTGCTACAAGACAGTTGCAAAATCTCTTCAATGAAATCTGGAGAAATGAAAGAATACCAGAACAATGGAAAGAAGCAGTAATAGTGAAAATTCCCAAGAAAGGCGATCTAACGAAATGCGAAAATTGGAGGGGCATTAGCCTACTTTCCATACCGGGAAAAATATTTGGAAGGATAATTTTGAATAGACTAAAACATGAAATTTATGGAATTTTAAGAGAAGAACAAGCAGGTTTACGCAGTGGAAATGGAACAATGCAGCAAATCTTCACACTTAGAAATATCATTGAGCAAAACTTAGAATTTAACACCTCTTATATTTAAACTTTAATGATTCCAGTAAAGCCTTTGATTCAGTTAAGAGAGAGAAATTATGGGAAATTTCATCACTTTATAATATACCAGAGAAATATATTAACATAATCAAGGATATGTATGATAACAGCAAAGCATGTATAGAAGTAAATGGAGAATTAACTGAATTCTTTTTGGTAAAAACTGTTGCGAGACAGGGATGTGTTTTATCAGGATTTTTATTTATACTGGTGATAGACTGGATTATGCGAAACAGCTTGAAAGATGAAAAAAGAGGAATAAGGTGGAATTTCACAACTACTTTAGAAGATCTTGATTTTGCTGATGACATCGTACTTATTTCATCCAAATGTACAGACCTTCAGCTTAAAACAGACAAATTCGACAAATATTCAAATAGTGTAGGTTTATTCATAAACAAGAAGAAAACTAAAGTAATGAGAATAAATCGAAAGAAAAATGACAAAATTAAAATCGAATGTCACGAAATAGATGACATAGAGTCATTTAGCTTTTTAGGTTCTATTGTAGATAAAAAAGGTGGAAGTAGTGAAGATATTAGACAGAGAATAATCAAAGCAAGAACATGTTTTAAGGGATTACATAAATTTTGGAGAGAGTCAAATATTGAAATAAGGACAAAAATAGTTGTTTACAAAGCTATTGTTAGAGCAGTACTATTATATGGCGCAGAAACCTGGAAACAGACTAAGATCGAAATACAAAAATTAGAAACCTTTCAAAACAAATGTTTAAGATTTATTTTTAAAATTTTCTGGCCTTACAAAGTATCAAGTCAAAATCTATTAAAGAAAGCTAAAATAAAAACAATAGAATAAGAAATTAAGAAACGACGATGGAGCTGGCTCGGACATATCCTTAGAATGCCCAAAGAAAAAATTACATCTGCTGCTCTTAAATGGGTCCCTGATAGTAAAAGAACAAGAGGAGGACCCAGACTTACCATCCAGTGCATGTTTTTGGGCGAATTAAAATAATGTAGAATATCGGGCTGGGAGGAAGCAAGATCTATTGCTAGAGACAGGAGGCGTTGGAGGGATATGCTAGAGGCCTTAAGTGTCCAAAGGCACGTAGAGGATAAGTAAGTAAGTAATAACAGTTTTAGAAAAAAACCGAATGAAAGGTGTACTTTATGATCAAATGTGTGCTAAAATCTTTAGATTTTAACGAGTTTTTTTAAAATTTTTTTTAATTAAAATAGTTAAGAGCCTTGCTAATCGTTTCAAATAAAGGAGTTAGCCAAATACTCCTTTCATGCAGAAAATCGAGACAAGACGCAATATGAGTAATAAAGAAAACTTCTCAATATAATACGATGTTAAGAAAAATAAACAAAAAAAGAGCGAAAAATAGAATGGTCTTCAAATAGTTCAGTTTCCTGAATGAAACTGAATTAATGTAATAATTTTGGTTCAGATTTGTCATTTTTAATCAATAAACTAACGTTTGATAGGTCTTTTTTATTATTGACTGTAATATTACTTTGGGCATTTAATTATTGATGTATATGATTTCTACACTCTTTCAAATGTTGTTGCCCAAACCTCCCTCAGTGTTGGTCAAATCACTCAAGCAGGGAAATCCAATCCAATTTGTACACTATTTATTAATCATTAATAAAAAATAAATTTTTAATTTAAGTATAAACATAATAACAGCTGATAAGCATTATAAGCCATCAAGCAATATAATGATAATAAAGAAGTAGAAAAATATTGTCTAAAGAAAGAGGTCAAATTTACCATGTTTCCCTCATTCTCAAATATGAAAGCTAATGTAATTCCAGAATATTAATTTAAACAAGATTTCAAGATATGTTTTTCTACTTTTGTTTATCATTGATAAAAATATAGGAATATTGTTCACAAGAATCTGAAACTAACACTTTAAGATTTAAAGACAACGCATAAATAAACACCATGGCATATTTATCAACATATCCTTATTAAATTAAATTGTGAAAGCGATTTCAAAACTTTTGATAGGTAATTTTTTATTTATACATTTCCCATAATTCAATTTCAATAGCATGCTAAATTTCTTTTTACAGTCATCCTTATGTCAGAACAACCCGCTTAAAATGAAATATGAAGGATATTCAACATTTTATATTATTTTCGGATTTTTCTTCCTTATAATAAGTAAGTTTATGAGAAACTCCTTCTCACTGTTTCAAGGAAAGGTATCTGAAAAGCCTTAATACCGTTTTGTTGCCTTTTCTTTTCGGTAAGTTGACAGTTAGTGCGATTGAAGATTGCGGGGTCCCACAACTGAATTTGACAGTGGTGGGGAAAAATGGCTGCCTCGATCGAGCCCCTTGCTGAGGTGTGGATGACTAAGGCTTCCCCTAAGCCACAGAAAAAAATATTTACGATCTTCAGCTATCATTGCGAGAGAAAACACTTTTAGACACAATAGCGTTTCTTTTTACCATTTTTTCTCTTTTTTTTTTTGACTTCCAGAAATCTATATTTATTTTTCTTCCCTTTTATAGCTACCTTTCAGAATTCCTATCTTCGTTTCTATAGAATTCTGGTATTTTATGAACAGCCGGTTTTGATTTTGCATAAAAAAATAAATTTGATTACTCTCAGTTTTGTAAAAGTTTAGCTTACTATTTTAGAATAGGTTTTCACCGCGAACTTGTGCCACACATCAAGGATTACGTATATATATATATATATATATATATATATATATATATATATATATATATATATATATATATGCACTGAAAAACACATTAGTTAAATGCGTATTTTTTATAGTAAGAATTACACTGGGGAACTAATTATTTTTTGTTTTCTGTTGCATGATATTTTTTTATAGATTTTGAATGCTTTTGTATCGCTGATTTCAAATGTACAATCTTAAAAACGCTACATATAAAAATGGGTTTCATAAATGTTGCGACAAACTCTTAGAGCCCTTCGTTAGGATCAAAATTGCATTGAAATCTATGCCTGGAAATGACACCATATGCCGCTCGAAGCAATTGTCTATTATGATTTGTTTCTATATGCGTTTCTGAACTGCTCATAATAGTGCCCATGGTAGCGTACGACGACATCTCCGGGAATGGGTTTCTATGCAATTTTAATCCTGAAGATGTTCCGTGACTTGCCTAGAAGTTTCTCGCAACATTTACCTGATGTGCTGTTATATATAACGTTTTTAACTTGTACATTTCAACAAAAAATAATTAAAAATTTTATTTTCAGAAAAATTTTAGCTTTAGAAGCAAAACTGATTTTAAACTTGTAATCCCTGACTTGAACCCGAACGCCCGAAGTAATCAATTTAACAAACCAATATTGTAACAGAAAATTTGTTCTCCTGTCTTATCTAGTACTACTGTGTAACGTTACATATTTTTACATGGAATATCAACGTCTTATTGTGTCTGAAAATAGTTATTTGCATAGAAAAAAATACAATACTTAACCTCATCAGTTATCTTTGAAAAAGAAAACAGGTTCAGACACAATATTGTTTCTCTTAAGAACTTTTTTTTCTTTTAGTTAACAAGAAATCTTTAAATATATTTTTATTTCCTTTTATTGCTGCATTCCACCTGCATTTCTGTAGGACTCAGGGTATTTAATGATCATAATTTTTTTTTTTTGATTTGCAGAGAAAAATAAGTTCAACTGCTCTCAGTTTAGTGTAAATACAGCTTATTATTTTAAAGTAGGGCTTAATAGTAAACTTTCAATACACATCAATAATTGAGTGAGTGGAATAAAAGAACCGAAAAACATATATTGCATTTCAAAATTGTCTATTTTAGAAAAACAAATTTTCTTAAGAGATATGCACCGTATGAAACTTCTGTATTATTACGAAAAATTTTGTGGCATCTAAGTTGCCATAGATTATATATATTCCACAGAAAAAACATGCTGACTGAACTTTCTTGAAACGAAACACTACAGAAAATTTCTGTACAAACCGGATTTTTCCGTAGGTCAGAGTGCAGCAAAAAAATTTGGCATGAAGATAGCTGTATATCTTCTAGTTTGGATAGTGAAGCAGATTTCTGAAACTTTGAATAGTTTTTTTTAATTACATTTTTGCTCAATTTTTGAGATATTGAAAACCATCACGTTTAAAAGAATCTTCATAGGATTTTTTAAATTTTTTTTCTTCTATTTTTAAGTTTAGATGTTCTGAAACTGGATTCGAACCCCTGGTATGAGGATAATTCGTTGACGACTATACAAGCTAATCAGTTACTGTTACTATTTATCAAATTATTTATTGTCATTTTGATTCCAATGATTTTTCATATTCAAAGCTGAAATCTGCTTCCAAAAGATAGAATCTGTATCAATGGTTAGATTTTATCTATTTAGCGAGAAAATTTCTCTTTTTACAGATTATGATGTAATTTAATAGTAAATTTCTGTAGTTTTAGAGAACAGAAATTTTCTGCAGTTAAGTTACAGAATTATTTTGTTTTTCAGCAGACATTTTTACAGTGTGCATCCATTATAAAGTGTCGATATGAATATCGCTGTAGCGATGTCTTAAAGACCTCTATACCGTTTTTAGATCCATAGATCTTGAATACTATCCCTTACGGTAAGTACTGAATATGATATTATCACGACAATTTTCGATCAGGATAGTTATCTAATACGGTAATATGGTAGCTATCGATAGTATTGTCATGAGTTTTTAGTTATGATTAAATTTATTTAGGACGCTATAAAATTATTTATTTTCCAACGTAAAAATAAGGTAAATTATTATTGTTGAAAAATATTGTAATATAACTAACTATTGAAATTTAAGGATGATAGATCGTATTATAAAAATTACTATATCGACCAGTTCTATTACTAGTACTAATTTTTTGTACCAATATTTGTTTTTAACATTTAAATTGAGTGTTTCAATTAAAAAATGAATTCCTCAAATTCACTCATAGTAAAGCAAAAAATGAAAAAAAAAACATTTTTTTTTTTTTTTTTAAGTTTGAAAGATCGCACTGTAGCAACCACATCACTAAGCTACAACAGCGCCACCATATACAAGGCAGTAGATGCTCAGACTTCGAACCAAATAGACCTTCCTCTTATTTCTCCTTTTCTTAATTAAATTTATGTTTGTTTGTCCGTGTGCTATATGTATATTAATAAAATATTTGGCACTAAGCTTTTCCTTATTTTAAATCCCCCGAGATCTAGCTAGGGGCCACAGCAGAAATTTAGCAATCATAAAACAATACTTTCTAAATATTTTCTCAAATTTGACTCTGGCAAGCCAGCATTTTCCCTTTTGTAAGTTTTGATAAATGTGTAGTCTCAAAGATTTGGTTTTAAACAAAACAAAATAATTATTATTCACTATTTATAATTTTATTATTTTTCCCCATTTCGTGAAAATTAACTTCTTAATAAGTAGGGAACATTACTTTTCGTTTGACGTTGAAGCCGGAATTTCTTCCCAGAAATTGAAACATTTATTCCGGAAGTTTGATTGAAGCAAGAAAATATCACCACTTCCTTTGCTATATATAATTTTTTAACTTTACAATTAAAAAAAGTGATAACCTTTTGCGTATAAATGTGTATGCTTATTATAATAAACAGCATCAATTGTTTCCGATTAATTGCGTGACATAAAATTTTAGGTCTCAAGTTGAGTGAGTGACCCAATACTTGGAATTTTACCCCATCATGTTATTATAAATACTTCTATGCGGAAAACGACAAATTCGATAGCTAATAATTCATCTTACTAAATATATCATAATAGATCAATAGTTACTTATGAACACATTTTGTTTTTTTTTTCAATGCAGTCAATAATTTGATTTTTTTGTCTTATACTGTTATAAATATGTCTATACAGATATTAACAAATACGGTAACTTATGTTTCATTACTCTAAAAATATCAAACATTTGATTAGTAGCTGCTGACGAAACATACAATTTCATATTTTTTAATAGATTCATCAAATAACTGGAATTACAACTATTCTTTTAAATATATAGCTACAAAGAAATTGACAGATTTCATAGCTTATATTTTCATCGCAATAAAAATATCAAACATTTGATCAGTAGCTGCTGTTGAGACACAAAATTTATGATTTCTTGTTGATCCAATAACGGAAATTTTGTATCTATAAACATGTCTGTGCAGAAATTAACAAATTCGATAGCTTATAATTTCCTAACATTTAAAATACCAAATTTTCGATCCATAGCTGCTGCTGCTTTTGAGTCTTTCCCAATCTTTAGGATGTCATCCAAACTTATTAAACTTAATGCGTGCATGCGGCATTACAAGTACCTCCTCTAATATGATGAGTGTCTTTTGAATATTTAATATATCTTACGAGAGCTGCGATTGACAGCGGAAAATTTTCGCGTGGAGCATGCCTTCTTAAAATATTCAGCAAAAAAGGTTAAAGCTATAGGAAAGGCTTTCACTTTCAGTTAAGTAAAAAGGTAAACGAGGAAGTGAAGCATTGTCACTTCATCACCTGTTTTCTTTAGACTATGTCGGGAAGTTATGCGAGAGACATGTCAGAAACAAAAGACATAAGTTGGGTGAAATTATAGCTATTATTTTTCACACACGCAATTGCATAGCTAAAAGATTCTTGTATGCCAATGAGAAAGATGATAATTAGAGAAAACTAGTAGCGTGTAGATACTGAATTTTATTAACTATCGCGAGAAGTATAAGTTGTGATGTTAACACAGTGAAACATTATCGTGCCATAATTAGCTCATTCTATAGATTTTTCTGACACTTTTATAAATTCAAAACTGTTTTGTAACTTGTCAGTAAACTAAAGATAATTATTTTACTCACTGAAATATCGATATCTCATAATAGTGGATAATGTTGTACCAGTGTAATTATTTACGCCATCTTGTGGAGGAATTTTGTAACAAAAGGTATAGTATGATAATAAGTGTAGTTAACACTTGTAACAACAGTCGACATCTTTTGCGTTAGGGAACGCTTTAGATTTCTCCGTCATGTGGTAGAGAACTTGCTGTTTTTTTAGTTGCTGGGCTATTTTCTTCAATTAATTTGATTGGAAAATAAAATCCTGCAGCTTTTGAGAGTATAAGTGTGAAAATGCCAGTCTATTTGAGAATAAATATAAATTTTCTTTTCAAATTTTTTGTTAGAACTAAAATCAAGAAAGTGTATGTTTGTTGTACCTGGGGTCAGCCTCTAATGTACAGTGCGCAAAAAAAATGGATCAGCCTAAATAACTTTTGAACGAATAATCGGATTTTTATGTTCTAATAACCGGATCTTCACGTTCTCTCAATTTTAAAGGTTTGAGAGGTGACTTCAAATGTGCTAATTAATTAAAAGAGGTGATATTTTAAATTGCGAATTCAGACACAAAAACTCATGTTTTCCTAATAAAAAATTATTTTTTCGACTGATTAGTTTTTCTGACTCCCAAAATATAGGGTGTAGCCGCAATCTGGGAAATATGGTCCTAAAAGTTTGGTCAAGAGAGCAGTCCAAAGTTTGGTTTCCTTAATGTTAATTTTACTTTCTGCGTATTTTGCCATATTTAGAGAACTTTTTAAATGAATTGAAAATTTTGCGTATAATTATAAAATTCGTTTATCCCATAGTAATTCCATGCAAAATATAACTTTTAGTTAATATTTATTATTTTTAATATTTAATTTAATGATAGTCAAAGAAATTTTGAATAGCAAGGTATACATTTTTACTGCATTTTAAATTATGTAATTTTGCATGAGCGAAATTGGTCGAATAGTTTCTGAGAAAACAAATTTTAAAAATATGGCTTCCTTATAAAATTTGATCTCAGGAACTTGTCGACTGATTTCACTCACTTTAGTATGTAAACACAATTCAAAATTATTTCGACCTTTATTAAATAAAATAATAAAAAATAAATAATAAATTTGAAAAAATTTTTTTTTCGTAGAATTATTTTTAGAAAAGCGAATTTCATAAGTAAATGCAAAATAACAAAACGCACAAAAAATAAAATTAGCTATAAACGAGTTCAAACTTGGCACGCTCTTCTTACCAAACGATTTGAACCATATTTTGGGGGTAAAGAATCTTAAATTTTTCAAAAAAGCCATGCATATTCAAATTAAGTAACTTTTTGTGTCTAATTTCACAACTAAAATATCGTCTGCAGTAATTAATTAATTAAAGAGAGTTCCCCCCCCCCGAATCTTTTGAGTCCTAGAGCGTGAAGATCCGATCATTAAATCAAAAGATATTCAGGTTGGTCTGTTTTTTTACGCATTGCACATTGTGTCTGTCCAAAGTGCATGCAAAAGATCCTGTTAGCACAAATACATTTAGCTACAACGGGAAAATTTTTATGATATTAGTAAATATATAAATTCTTTAATTAATAAGAGCAAATTATCATTTCATATTACGTTTATGATAAACCCGATTTACTTTAACTTAAGCAGGACACGAGTAAAATACATGTGGACACGTCTAGAGTGTTTGACAGAATTTTTATATATATATATATATATATATATATATATATATATATATATATATATATATATATATATATATATATATATATATATATATATATATATATATATATGTTTCATATTATTTAATATGAAACAAAAAATTTTTGAAATAACTGCAAATTAAAGCAAATCACCCAACATGGCTCGTATCAGAAATAATACCATCAACATTTACACACTTCTTAGTTGCAAACATCAAAAAAATAAAGAATAAAAATGGAAATAGGAAGGTTGGATTATTTTGGAGTTACATGCGTTTTATTTCTTTTACTCATCAGCTTTTAATATTCTTGTCACAACAGCTCCAAGCTGCTAGTGTTGTAACTGAAAGAATGTTTGAAAAAAAAATCAAAATAAACTAATTTCCTGACATGAATCCAATAAATAACAAGGCAGGAATAACAAAGTATTGCAATGTCATCGGTGCGGAAGCAGTTTATGTTGTTGGTTTTAAAATACCAAGAACAACCATCTATACCAGACTGCTCCCAAAAAGAGTGATAGGCAAGAAAAAAATATATATATAGCACAATATAGAGAAAGGATGGAAAATTTTATAATAAAGATTAATAAAAGGAGAAGAGGAATTATTAAAATAAATATTTTGAAAAAGATTTAAAAACATGTTTTATTTAAGAAAATATTGAAAAAGCCGGAAAACAAAATAATGAAAAGATATCTCATCATCTGCTCAAATGATTATATCCTCAAAAAAGAGTGCTTTCTAGTATTGTATTAATATAACCAAAGCAAAATATATCAATACAATGGTGCGAGGAGCACCCAAAAAAATTGAAAAGGAAATAAAACACATAAAGTAAAATATTTACAAAATAAAACATATTAAGCAAAAAATGGAAAATCAAAAGTGAGAAAATAATGATTGAAATATAAAATGTAATCTATAAAGCAAGTAGCGAAATCAAATGAATTTACACGTTCAGGAATCTTTCAAAAATGATTTAAAACAGTTTCGTAATAAGTTTGACAGATATCAAAATATTAAATTCGAAGCATAAATAGTAATAGTATATAAGTAGGCAATAATATTATACTGCATAATTTAACGTTTATAATAAATAAGTTTGATATTTTATTATACAATTTTAATGATTTTAGAAAATTAACGTTAAAAAAAGCATGATCTTATTCTTTATTTTAGCCCTTATAAATTTTTTTTAAAATTTTAATTATTTGAAAAAACGCTTGTATGAAATTTAGCTTAAATACTATTAAATTTTTACAATTTATGATCATTTTTAAACACTAGGGCTTAGATAATGACTATATTCAACTTATTGTACATAATCTAAACTATACTTTTTTTTAAAAGTTTATTTTTTATGCCAAGCTCTAGTTTTAAAATCTAATCAGTTTTGCACGATCATGACTTAATTATGGTTTTGAGTGACTTTTATTGCGAATGTGATCTCTGCTTAATCTGAGAAATCAACCGAATGTCGTGTAATTTTTTATTACGTTTAGAATATGCAAAAAACATTCTCATTACCTTCAACCCCAGAAAATTATTTACTTAGTACAGTACTCTTATTTATATTTAACTAACATATTTTTAATTGAAAAAAGTCAATAAAAGTGCACTTGTGTAAGGAATGTTTGAGAAAAGTAAAAGAGAAAAAAAGTCTATTAATAATAAGATTTTTTTTTTATAATATGTATAAGCCTTAAGCATTTTATAGCAGTTTTAATACTCTCTTTAAACTTTCATAAAACAGCTATGCCAAAAAAATACATATTTTCCCAACATTTTAGTTTTGACGCAGTGACACATCTTGATAAGTTTATTATTGAAAATGATGTATCGTAAAAATGCTTGGTTAATCATGCAAAAAATTATCTTGAGCCTTATTCTCTTGTTCATGCATATGCTTCAAAGAAGCGTTTATATGCAAAGTCCCCTTCATATTATATGAATATTTCATGGTAGAACTGTGCCAGGCAATTTATCGCTCTACAACTCGTAACTTTCGCATTTATGATCAAAGTTTATAGTTCTTCTGGGCAAGGTAACTTTAATGGCGCCAAGTTTTATGACTTTTTTTCGGTTATAGTGCGAAGTTTACAAAAGCCGTAGAATAGCATTATTAGTTTTCAAACTAGCCGTAGATCATAGAACAGTAGTTGATCTCTGTCACAAATGTTTGTTCTTCAGCGCGCTGGCCGTAGATTAATACAATCAAATATTGTTCTGAATTATGATCGACCATACGCTCGTCGTAAGATATCTTCTCGTTGCTTGGCGGGGAGGGGTTGGCAGAGTAAAGGAAGATTTACAACATGTTCATGATTATAGGATAAATCAAACAGTATTTTTTAAAAGAATAGAAGAGCATAGTTTTCATTTATCGAGATTTTTTAAAAATAAATTTCATGTTTACACTTTAATAACCCTCATATATTATAGAGTGAGCAGGTTAAAATAAGTATATACAAAAAAAAAAAAAACTCTGCTCATTTAGCATTGGTATCTGTGTGAATAATAAAAATGCATTTTTTAAACTTCTTTAGTTTAGACCAGTGGTCTCCAACCAGGGGAAGAATTTAATTGTTTTTAGGGGGGAGAATGAGGTCAAACTTATTAATCTTGATTTTTGCCACAGCGCATGAATTTATTCTCTGATGACATCTTTGCTGAGATTTTATATTTAGTTCAAAATCCATAAAGTTTGTTTCTTGAAAAAAACTTTTTTGGCAAGATGAAATTCTGAGGTTAAAAATGAACCTCGGGTGAAAAAACGTATCTAAATAAATACAAGTCAAGGAATTTTTATTTTGTAAAAGCAAATCTCGTTCATAAAAGGCAGAAGGAGCTATCCAGGCATTGTTTCCATTTGTTTCGACTAATCTTTGTGATTCGGGTTTTTCAGTTATGTTAGAAAACGAATTAAAGAAATAATTTGAGAGCGATCCGCCTCAATTCCTTGCAAATGTTTGTCCATATTTTCAAGAATAGTTAAGAAAAAACTATCACAGACATCCTTTTATAAAAAAGAGATAAATAATGGATTGTTGTGCTAGTAGTTTTTTTTTCTAACAATTGGAGTAATATTAATTTATTTTTCTTAAATAATTTGCCTGTTAATATAGAAAAAGCTTATGAAATCTTACGAAATCAAATTTTAATATATTCTTCGCTTGCTGTTTAACTTTTTTAAGAAAAAATGAAACATCAAAATGGGAGTTGAAGAAAACATCAAAATGGGAATTGAAATTATATGGAAGTCCACGCGGTAGTCTCCGTAAAAGTCTCCATTCTCCATAAGAATCTCCAAGGAAGTGCCCAGTCTCCAAACAGAGTTCAGTCTCGACAGAGTTCAGTCTCGACCGACGGATTTTAGTCTCGACCGACGGAGTTCAGTCTCGACCGACCGAGTTCAGTCTCGACCGACCGAGTTCAGTCTCGACCGACCGAGTTCAGTCTCGACCGACCGAGTTCAGTCTCGACCGACCGAGTTCAGTCTCGACCGACCGAGTTCAGTCTCGACCGACCGAGTTCAGTCTCGACCGACCGAGTTCAGTCTCGACCGACCGAGTTCAGTCTCGACCGACCGAGTTCAGTCTCGACCGACCGAGTTCAGTCTCGACCGACCGAGTTCAGTCTCGACCGACCGAGTTCAGTCTCGACCGACCGAGTTCAGTCTCGACAGAATTCAGTCTCGACAGAATTCAGTCTCGACAGAGTTCAGTCTCGACCGAGTCCAGTCTCGACAGAGTCCAGTCTCCCTAAAATCCAGTCTTCAGAAATCGTTATGGTAATCATAGTTTTCATTAAAGAATTCAGTCCTCTGAAATAAACTAAGAAAAAAATATCTGTACAGCTTTGAATTATCATAGCTTAAATGAAACTTCTGGATCTTCACCATTCAAAAACACTTCAGAAAATCGAAGACAGTTGGGTATAATTTTCTGAAATGAATTCTGAGCTCTTAGGAAATAGACTAGCCGATTGTCCTTATCACAAAACATTCAGTCCCACGAATTATCTCATAGGAATATCCTTCCTTACTGAAAATGATCGCTGTGAGTAGGAAAGGACGTAAATCCCCGTCGTTGTTCGCAAATGTCTAAGTTGGAATTGGAGAACACACTCTCTACCAATCACTTGTTTCCTCTGTTTTCTCCCACAACGCATCTTCTGAGACACAGTCAATCTGCATACGATTAACAGCTTTCGCCGGACACCAAGCCAAAGATGGAGTCCCAGCATTCCTCTCTTCATTGACCATTTAGATAGATGTTTTATCATTCCACTTTCTCTCGCAGCACTGATTTGCAGAGATAGATAATGGAAAATAGTCTCACTTGACATAGGAAGAGCTCTCTCGAATAATTTCTAGATTAGAATTTAACAAGGGACGAAACTTACCTAGTTATACTAGACTGTATATAGGTAGCTTAGCTGGTTGCCTATTTCATATTGGTTGCTCCTAAAATCAATCAGGAAACAAGTTTCTATAGAGTGGAATCTGTATAAGTACTAAATTTTTATTTAAACCTGGAATTTCTTCAGTTTTTTTGATGTTCACAAATAATCATTTTCTTAAATTGTCTCAAAATTTTTTTAAAAAAAATATATAGTGTTTCGAAATTCATGAAAAATAGAAAACATACATTTTTAATTGAAATTTTAAATTTTTATTAATTTATAAAGCTTATATTTTTGCCTGGACTAGCATATCAAGTAAATGGTCCCTCCTGTCAAAATTTTCAATGATCAATTTGCATAAATACGGCTAAATTCCATTGCTACAGCGCTCAATTTCTTCAGATGTCGTAAAGTGTTACATTACATGATCTGGGCAAGTAATCTTACCAGTCATCCTAAGTCATGTAATTTCTGATTACCAAAACAGGAATTACATGACTTAGGAATAACTTATCAGTACTTAAAATATTACTAATCAATAATTTTAATATTGCTAGCTCTGATGTAGGTGTTTCTTATTTATTTTTTGCTGGAAACATTTTCTGGCCCAAATAGAGCAAAATTCAAGTCTTTTATGAATTTTGAGATCACTTTCACATTGAAAATTCATAATTACTGAAATAATACTAATAAAATTTTCAATGGTAACTTAGCTAATCTCTGTTAATCCTTCATATTTTACACCAGGGCTTTATTATTGGCCCTGAATGCATGAGAGGAATAAAATTTTACAAAATATTGCGAAATTTAAACAAGTAACATTATTTAAGTATTAAGAAATGCCATTGTATTATTACAAAAATTAAAACTAATTTAGTTAGAAGTTCGAAACAGAAATTACAATATTCAAAACATTTTTTTTTTTTTTTTTTTTGAAAAAAAAGAAAAATTTTCAGAAACAAAATATAACAGCTAAATATAATTTTGCAGCAAGATTTTTCGATAAAGTTTTATCAAAGTTAAGATGCTGAGAAACGTAGTTGAGTAATAATTCTGCTTTGATATCTAAGGATGAATGATCTCAGGGGGTCAAGTGCTCTAAGTTTCTCCTTTAATGTTGATGCTGTACTTTTTTTATTGATTGTTTTGCTTTTTATTAAAAATAAGAAAAATTAAAGTGCAGCTAGCAAAAAATTAAGTTCATTTTATAATCGAGTCAATTAAGACTAATCTTATAATGTTTTCACTACACTTATTTTATCAAATGTATTTATAGAAAAATATCTGAAAAGTAGATTTCCCGTGAGCCTTTAGAGTTTTTAATTGTGGTAGTAAAATCTTGACAATAATTAAAATAATTTTCTTTCTACAGAATATCATTTTTACCATTTAGTGGTGTAAGACAATAAAATTCTGATAAATATCTATTTAAAAAAATATATATAACAGTAGATAGCGAAAATAGATAGAAAATATAGCAATAGATAGAAAAATATTTAGTAAAATACATAGCAATGAGTACAAAATTAATGAAGTATCAGTTATTCCATTTTTGTTTCCACCTTTTCAAATTTTAAAGACTCGCGTGTACTCTTAATAAAGCCTCATAATAAATTGAAAGTTAGAAAAACTGAATTTTATGAATAGAAACTAGAAAATACTTAACAGTAGAAAGACGGCAGAGGCTATTTTGGTCCCTTTGTAAGAGATATAATAACTTATACTTAAATAACTGCGTTTTTCCGACCCTAATTTGATCTAATTCAAGTACCTATTTTCTGTAATGTATTTTGGTATCCCATAACCACAGGTAGTTTTGGATATAAGGTACCCTTTAATAAGTATAAAGCACTCAAGTTTCCTTAAAAAGCAAGAATATTTCAATATATTTTCAATTATTATTTATCTAGAAAAGGAAACTCAATTATGTCGGAAAATAATGTATAATTGAAAAGCTAATGTTCTGCTTAATAAAATATTTTCGTTAATAAAACCGAATGAAATACCATAACATTTTGATGACCGAGACTCTAATCTATTTCTTATTAAATTAATTGTGATTATATTTTGAGATTTTGGATGTCTTATTGGACTAACAATCTGGAAAGAATCTGACTGCCTCCTTCAGTCTTTCTATATATACAGCATTGATTAGTTTTTCTTGCGTTAAATCAATCCTGCAACAGCTTATTATGGGACAGGGGTTAAAGAGGATAAGGTTAAATAATTTCTTGATCTACAGCATGAAAATGGTATTGTGATCAGCAATGCGCATCGACCGCTTTTACTTCCCAGACAATCTAATACCCATTTTTCTGAACCTGGATATACTTCAATGTGTCCCCGAGAAGCGAACCCTAGTTCCTTATAATGACATTTTAGTTCTGTAACCGTAAACACTGAGCCATCACGGCTCATAAAAAATACTTATTTAAGATAGAAATAAAAAGTTCTATTGCCTCTTTACAAGTATTATTTAATATTTACTCGAATTTAATTAGCTCTTAACCCATATTCATTAAAATATGGTTTCAGAAAAAAAACTGCCTTTTAAATTGTAAAACATACTTTCCACCTTTTTGAGAAAATCTTAAAGAACTTTCAAGAATTGTTCGTACTTAAATACAACGAAATCAAAATTATGCCAACAGGCATTTATTTCCTCGAAAACAATACCACATAATTTTAATAGATACGGTGTCTAATATTAGACATAAGTTAATCAGTCTATCACAGCTGTTAACTACGCTGAACTTTGATTCCCTTTGGCAATTTTGAGACGAAAACTTATTGAAAACTAACATTAATGAATCGACGACATTCCATGTGCTGAAATATCTTCAAATATCAAAATATTTTCTGCGGTATTAGTGTAAATGTATCATTAAACTAGTGTTCCCACTTTTAATCTAAAATAATTTGATTTAATGAAATTATTTCTAAATTTATCATTCGCATCTTAAAAGGAATGGAGCAATGATGGCAAAAAAAAAAAGATTTTTATTTTTCTAGAAAAATGATAGAACATTTAATGATGACATTTATACCAGGTATTCCAAAAATAACAAAGATTTGAGAAATCAATTATAGAAAATGGAAGAAGATGAAAATATTCTGCTGTATTTTGCTTTGTAAACCAATTTTTAATTTTTTAGGTTTCAAAATTAGTTGCAAAGTTCATCAATAGATGGCCATGCTAGCTGAATATAACTGCGTCTTCTGCTGAATGTCCATCAGACTACTCATGAATATTTCTCCCGTCGTCTCTTCGTTTGTCATCAGATCTCTTGCTGCAAATGATTATTTTGAAAACAATATTTTATATCTTTTTTTTTAGTTTACAGTGTCATCGTTAACGAACTAACTAATTTTAGAACGTGGCGAGAATATATCTTCCTTGAATGCACAACAAACTGTGCATGTCTTTCACCTCTTGCATTTCATTAATTTATTTTTTAAATCAGTTATTTTTGGAAAACTTTGTATAAAAGTATATTTTTATTTTAGTTTATTAAAAATAAAGCAACAGAGTAATAAAGACAACTTCAATGTCTAAATCTAAATCGAAACAGTTTAAATTAACCACAAATGGAACTAATAATAAATTACGTTTCCTGTTATACTAATAAATCAGCAAACAATCTTAATATAATGGAATGGAATATAAAGGAAATAATTGATATTATACTAAAATTGATAACTCTGTATTTATAGCAAAGATACCTTCTTCCTGGTGGCATATTTTGGGCGCATTTACTTTATTGGTGTGACACAGCAAAGTTCTTGTGATTATTAAAATATCGTACTGACTTATAAATATTTTTTATTTTATTTATTTATTTAACTTGGTTAAGACTTATTGAGGGCTGAGATAGACTGGTTTGCAATGAGATGAGAGCGGGAGTTCAAATCCAACCGGTCGAAGATTCCCCGTGAGGTAAATGGTGACTGGTGCAAGTTAAATTTGTCGGATCACAAAGTCCTACATGCTCCCATAACAAATTATACCTCTTGTGGTACTGAATTGGAGATTGTTCGCTCTCTGGTTCAGGTCAAAATTTCGATATGTGGATGAATGAGTAGTTCAGCCCTATAAACGGGTGTGACGTACAGATGTGGCAGAAGTCGAATTCTTGGAATTAGATGGCGCCACGGGAGAACAAGAGCAATCACACCCCTTGTCTTAATGGCCAACGACAAAAACAAATCTTTATTTTTTGATAAAGTTTTCTGCAGCCTTATTTTATATAAAATTATATTTTCAATTTCCTTGAATTAGGAACTGCTGAAATTAGTGAAACATGTTATATTTATCATGAATTCTAGTAACAAACTAGTATTTACTAGAATGGTTTAGTTATGTTTGTAGCACATCTAAAATTAAACTTTAAACGTGTAAAAAAGGGCTTTCGAATAGAATATCAATAGAATAGCAAATTTTCTAATAGAATGTTTCTGATTAAAAAAAAAACTAAATTTTCTATGTGCTGTTATCGAGTGTGATTTCAATAACATGTCAAGTATCGGCAGACAATAATTAGGATAATTGTAATACTTTGTTGTAAAAATTACTTATTCCCTTACTGCCTTAACCTTATCGCAATTAAAATTAATTTTTTTACTGAAAAAGAATCTTCTAATGCAAAATGTTATTAAGTTGTATGAAACTAAAAAAAAAAAAATCAAAACTCTTTTTATTAGGTTTTGAGATATCTGAGCTAGAAACTTTTGTTTCCTACATTGTAAAAACTGCGGTGTCATGCCTATGCGAATTTGGTGTTGAAAAACTCTAAAAATTGCGTGTTATTTCAAGTTAATTCCAAATCGAGCTTTTATACACACTTTGAAAGGTGCAGTTAAATCTTAATACCAATTATTGATTAAGCTTACATCAAGCCAGATGCATTTATTTCAAACATGAATTCCTTCAGAAAACCTTCAGACTATCGATATTTTTTGTTTACAATCGAGCAGAGAAGGTGAAAGTTTGATTTCGTCTCACGCAATGTTGATCATCCCAAAAATCAGAACTGTTATGAAAAGGTATGTATGTTTTTAGTGACATCATAAATACAAATTTGTTAAGATAATGACATGTGAGAAGTTTAACTTAAATTTGATATAATATTTCATTCCTCTCCGCTTAAGCCTTATTCGAATTCATATTAATATTCTGTTTGAGATGCGACTATGCTTAGTTAACAAACTAATTTTAAAATATTCTAAAACAATTATTTTGGTTTTAGTGTAATTGAATAACAAAAGATGGTTCCTTCTAATTTAGACTAAATAGTAAAAGAATATTCTTCTTGTGTAGTGAAACACACTGTAAAAATTACGTGTGATCTCTCCGAATTTGATGTCGGACAACCTATGAAATCACGTAAAGAAACATTTTTTTTTCAAGTTAACGCCAAATCGAGCTTTTATATACTACTTAAAGTGAGTAAATAAATCTAACTCTTACAATGGGAAAAGTTTACGTGTGCTCACGCGCATTCACACTATGCGTTACGTAAAAACAAAATTAGAGCTCTTTGAATATCATCTGAAAATTGTTTACATTTCAATGCAAATTGACTAGAGTTTAATCTTGCTTCCAATGCTGTTATACAATTTCAGAACCAAAAGTTTAAAGTTAAAATTTGTACGCAAGTTTTTCGTTGTGTAGTAAAGATATTTATATTTTAGTGTTTTAAGTCTCAGTAAGCTGTATTAAATAATTTTATAAAATCTAATTTCTATCCCTGTCGGTTCTGTTAAGTCTAGTTCGAATTCGACTTAATATTCTGTCTGTAAATAAAAAATATACATTTTACAAATTCATTTTATTTCAAGAATTGATGTGTATATACATCTTAAATTCATAATTCTTACTCTGTATTGCGTCTTTAAAGTAACTTTACTGACTGTTCTATGTATCATATTTTACTGCAAATATAAATATCAATGTTACTGAATACCAAAATTTTTGGTAGCTACTTTACATCAAGTAGTTGTAAAAAGCATTTCTGGTGCCTCACTACTCCAGAAACTGTCTTTGGTTCTACACCACTTTGCTGTAAAATAGCTGCCACTATTTTCGATGTAAAAATCCATCATAATTTTTCTACAGAATTGGTAGGTACTTTATTTACGTCGCATTAGAGCTGCACATTGGGTTATTGGCGACGGTCAGGGAAACATCTTTGAGGATAATCCGAAGACATGTCAGTACAATTTTTTTCCCCTGCAGAGCAGATTGTTCCTCCGTTTTGGTAGCCCGATAATCTGCGCGGAGTTGAGCACTTTACGATGGAACAGTTTAACGAGGACTGAAACCGTACACCCTTTGTCCCTATGCAGGCTGATCAAAATGGTCACCCACCCGCACACTGAACGGGAACTGTGTCTTTATGATCAGGCCACAGCGGAACTTCTACAGTATAGATCCAAAAGTATGGTATTTACCTATATCACTTTGGTGTAAAGTAGTTGCTACTATTTTTTGCTACTAAAATGTTTTGCAGTGAATATAGGCTTAGATTTAGCAGCAGAAAATAAATCGAACTATTTATCACAGCATCTTTAAAACTATCATTAATAAAGGTATTGAGTCAATCAAAATAACATTTAATTTAAAAGATATTTTAAAATAAACTTCAATGTTTTATAAAAAAAAACTACTCATATAAAAAGACCAATATATTTACTGTATTATAAAGGGGAATAAAGGGGGCATAAAGGGGAATGGGAAAATCACAATTTATTGTATCACAGCACATTACATACGTTGTTATATTCAAGCACAAAGATTTATTACCTCTTTTATTGGATACATTTAACGTAAAATTACTTAAAAGTCAAAATCTTCAGAATTGTCTTTTAGTTTTATGTACAATTTTATAAGGGCAGCTCGAAGATTTATTTTACGAAAGAAAAAGTGCATAACGTATGTATTTTAAAACAGTAAAGCGTGGTTAATTTATCTTGCTTTAAAACAAAAAAAGTCTATAAATTGTCAAAATTAACTACCGTTAGTAATAACGAATTCTTTAAATATATAAAATAAATATTTGAATAACTTGGCAATATACTGAGCTTCACCGTAGCAAAAGTAACAAAATACTTCATTCCCAGAAATTGATTGCACACTATATGAGAATATAATATTTTATAGCGCCATCTATCGTTTAGAGTATACTTTTATGATACTTAGAAATATATAGACAGTACTTTAAAATTGCATATAATATATCAAAAGGTCAGCATACCAAATGAAAATAGTTTTGATATAAACACATAAAAGGCTGGTTTCTCGTGATTAGAAAGAGAGTTGGCTTTGATTTTTAATAGGTTTGAGTTTGACAGATGATTTATCAAAAGGTTAATTTCCCATCATATAATATCGAAGTTAATGTTAAACTAAAGTAGTAGGTTTTACTTTTATGCTTTACAAATTTCACCGTGCTTAAGCTACCATTTAAAATGTAATGAGATATTGATTTGCTTACGTCAAGGGACCGACGTTTACATTCTGATTAATGCGGCCTGTTTTCGCTTATTCTACAACCCTGCTTTATATAGCCGAGGGAGTTAAATGAAATTCTACTCAGAAAATAATTATTAAAATTATTCAAGTCTGTCAGCTACTTAATATTTGTTCTAAGGTCGCAACGACTTAAGTCTAGGGAAAATGTAAAAATTTTGAGAATATTAATTATGCGTGTTCTGGCTCGGCGAAATCAATTTACACCGACAAAGGTGGGGGTGAATCATTAAGTTACCCCGAGAAACTGCATGTATAATTTCGACTGCTGTGTGGAAGAGAAATTTTCAAAATTGCGCAGTCTAGGAGAGAAATAAAAGTATATACTACAGAAAGAATAGTTTAGAGTAAGGAGAAAGTAACTTTCTGTAGTTTTAACAAATTAATACAATTTCAAGATTGTGCATTCAATATTAAATCATTGCTTTGAGTGTTAATTTTCTACTTAATACAAATATAAAGAAACATTTAATTTACAAATGTATAAAAGTGTAATACTTTTGAAGGAAATTTCATTAAATTTAATAAGGCTAAGACTATGTATCAATTGATATAATAAATTATTTAAAATTCAAACACAAACTATATGTTGCGCTGCTTTTTAAATATTTTAAGCATTCTTATCAAAAATAAAAGTATACGCATTAGAAACTAGAAAATAAAATTAGGGGTGGCCAGTAAAAGTCAGATAGCACATCATATCGAATCAACCAATAAGGAAATAATATAAAATTATAGAAATAAGTTTGATTGCCTAATGTAACTTGGAGGTAGTTCGAATAATCACAATTCAACTCCTGTCTTTTTGTTCTGACATTCAAGCGGGTTTCGAATTTTTCAGCCCCTCTTTACTCAGTAGAGATTCATTAGACTAGTTTCCACTTTTTTCTGACTTGTATACGAGCAACTTTTAACTTAAGTACTCTTATAAAATATATATTTAAAGTGGTAATTATGGGACATAGTGTATTTAGTGCTATACATCCAAATGAGACTTTGATGAAATTCTAAAATTTTTAATTGATAAATTGATGAGCTGAAAATTTAAATAAGGGATAATTAATTGCTTGCAAAAACTTTATTTTTTCCTACACAAGTAATAAAAAATAAATAAAAAGCACCACAAATTGAAACAAAAATTCATTAACCTTTGTTTTCCTGCTATTATATGAATGTCATGAAAATTTATATAAAAAAACGTGCATTAATAATGCGTAATTACATGGATTAAATATCTAAAATATTTAAACTCAAATATTTGCTATCTGCAGACCATACTCTGAAACATGTTGTCAACATGCACTTTATCAAAAATCTTCAAAATTTGTTTATGTGCATCTTTATTCTCCTTTTTGAATTTTCAAGTGTTTTAATATTTCAGACAATTTGATAGATTAAAAAAATCGTGCTTAAAAAATAAATATGGATTATATTTATTTTTTGAGCACATTAGTTATACAGTTTATATTAAAAAAATATATAAAACTTTAAATAAGTGAATAGATTTATTCAAAAGTACATTTAAAAAACTACTGAGCAGGTAAGTCTTAAATGTTGTTATTAATTTTAAAAAAGGCTTTTTTTTTAAAGAAGGCATTATAATATTTAGAATGTAATCAAACGCAACAGAGCTACCTTTTGATTGCTGCATGGTTTAATATTTTGAAATAAGGAATAATTTTCTATGATAGGAAATGTAATTTTATAACCAGTATTGAACAGCCGGTCCAACTCTGAGTTCACGACTGTTAATGTTCCACTCCGTGGCTTTGTAGCTTTGAAACCTAACCAACAAGACAATGGAACTCCTGGAACAAGCATTGTTGCAAAATAGCCTTCTTGGAGGTCTTTTTGATGGAACTAGTCTGCATTTGAAGAGGAAAACCACGAAAGAGAAACATGGAGAGGAAAAACTCGAACCCTTCTTACGGTCAGCCTGATGACAAAGGGATTCCAACCCAAAATACGTCTACCACTGAGAATATCAGCACTGTGGTCGGTGTGAGCGGGGAGCAAAATTCGTATCAATCAGCAATTGCTCGGATTCGAATCTGGGTTACTTCATTAGGAGGCGAACGCTCTATCCTCTGAGTTGCCATGACTCAGGCTATTGTAATTTTATTTTATTTTATAGTCGTTCTTTGAGCAGGCTACCCAATTTTGAGTTTACTACTACCAACGTTAAACTCCGTAGCCTTGTATTGTTGAACCCAATCCAAGAGACAAGGGAACTACTATATCAAATATTGGGAGGAATTTGCCTTCATGGAGAAAATTTAAATGGAACTAACCCGCATTAGCGTTACATTGAGAGGAAAACCGCAGAAACCACCCACGCTTAGCCTGACGGCAAGGGGACTCTAACCCATGACAACATTACAACATTTACAACTAAGGATATTTTTCGTCAGCACTGTGATTAGTGCAAGCCGGGTGCGGAATTCCTATCAGCCAGCCATTCCTCGGATTCGAATCCGGGTTACGCAATTGGGAGGCGGGCGCTTTTTCTTCTAAGCCATCACGGCTCAGAATATTGTTATTAAAATTGAATTACAAATAATTTCTCTTCTATATTTTTTTGATTCTTAATACTTATCTTATGATGGAAAAATGTCATTTATCATTTATATGGTCAGGTGTCTAAGCCAGAATTATCGATCTGCTTATCTTTAAATTATGCTTATTTGTGCAAGTAAAATTTATGCGTGTAATACACAACCATGTAATATTACGACGTCATCACTAGTTTTAACAGATTATTTTGTTTTCTAACATTATTATATTTTCCCCTTTAAATAAACGATATTTCTAAATTAAAACAGTCAAAGCTTTGACTTAAAATAATACAAAAAAGTGAAATACGAGTGAAAAATAAGTTAAATAAAAATTCTGCGTCAAAGGGTTTAAAATTGAGTAGAAGTTAGAAATGATTTTCTATGATAGGATATTGCAATTAATATTGAATTTCAAATAGTTTATATTTTCTAATCATTTATACTTATGATGGGAAAATGTTATTTATCGTTACTCAGGTGTCTAAACCAGACTTATCGATTCGTTTATTTTATAACTGTGTTATAGAAAACTTAATTTTTGTGTACAATACGTAAGCATTTAATATTATTTCTCTATCACAAAATGATGCGCTGGCTTTTAAAAAATTCACTAGTTTTAATTCATTGTTATTTTTTTAACAGATTTACCCCTTTAAATACGCAGTGTTGCTTAATTACTACAATTAATGCTTAGACCAGAACTAATATTGAAAAAAGTATGAAAAATTTTTTCATGAAAAACCTGCGACAAAGGACTAATAATTGAGTGGAAGTGAAGAATGATTTCTTATGATAGGATATTTTATTTAAAACTAAATTTCAAATAATTTCTATTTTCTAATTTTCTTATCATTTATACTTATTTAATATGTATAAATGATAAGAAAATTAAAAATGTTATGACTAAAAAATGTGATTTATAATTAGTCAGATGACCCAATCAAAATTATTTATTCATTAATTTTATAATTTTGCTTCAGAAAAATAAATAAGCAAGTTTAATTTATGCGTATAATACGCAAGCATCAATATCAATACGTCATAACAAAATGAGGAGACGCCTTTTTATAAATTCATTAGTTTTAATCGATTACTAATTTTTAACAAATTTTCCCCTCTAAATACGCACTATTTCTTAATATCTGCAATCAATGTTTTGACCTAAATTAATACAAAGTAATGAAATAACTATGAGAAATTTGTTAAATGAAAATTCTGCGACGAAGGGTTAACATTTGAATAGAAGTAAGGAATGATTTTTAATGATAGGATATTTAATTAAAACTGAATTTCAAATAATGTCTGCTTTCTAATATTCTTATCATTTATACTTATGTTATGATTAAAACATGTAATTTATAATTAGTCAGATGTCCAAATCAGAATTATGGATTCATTAGTTTTATAATTCTTTTAGAAAACTATTTTCGTGCAAGTTTAATTTATGAGTATAATACGCAGTCTCTTATAATTACTTCGTTATCACAAAATGAGAAGATTCCTTTTTACAAATACACTATTTTTAATAGATTTTTTTAATAAGTGTTCCCCTTTAAATTCGCAGTATTTCTCAATTAGTGTAATTATTGCCTTGACAGAAATTAATACAAAATAATGTAAAGGTTATTAAAAGTTCGTTTAATGAAAATTCTGCCTCAAAGGGTTAATATTTAAGTTGAAGTTAGGAAAGATTTTCCATGATAAAATACTTTAATTAAAACTGAATTTCAACTCATTTCTATTTTTTAATTTTCTTATCATTTCTACTTACTTATGTTACGATGGAAAAATGTAGTTTATCATTAATCAAGTCTAACAGTCAGAATTATTGATTCATTAATTTTATAATTGTGTTTCAGAAAACTAAATATACAAGTTTAATGTATGCGTATAATACACAAGCATTCAATATTACTACTTTATCACAAAATAAGGTGACGCCTTTTTACAAATTCATTTGTTTTAATAAATTTTTTTATTTCATAATATTGAATATTTGTCCTTCAATGCACAGATTGATAAAATAATACAATTGATGATAAATTGATGATTTAACCTAAATTAATTCAAAATAATGAAAAAAGTAAGAAAAATTTGTATAGTGAAAATTTTGCGTCAATGGTTTAAGATTTGATTTGAATTGTGGAATAATTTTCTATGATAAGACGTTGCCTTTAAAATTGAATTTCATATAATTTCTCTTTTCAAATCTTCTGACCCTTTTTAATTATCTTATGATGGAAAAATGTAATTTATTATTAATCAGGTGTCTAGACCAAAATTATTGATTCGATAATTTTATAATTGCGTTTCAGAAAATTAAAATATTATTTGTACTAGTTTATCTTTTGCTATAATACGCACGCATAATACTACTTTCTCACAAATTCACATGTTTTGATGGATTATTGTTATTCTTAACAATATTGTATTGTCCCCTTTAAATATGCAGTAATGCTAAATTAACAAAAGTTATCTATTAAAATACCATACAATACACATATTTCATTCCATTATTCCATTCATGGTTAATATATGTTTGCTCATGTTCCTTTATTCACTTCAAATATTCGAGAGAGGACACCTGCCGTAGACAATGCACAGCTATTCTAGGACATTGTTAGACAATCAATGTGATCCAATATGTAGGTGACAAAATGTCAACGCATTAGCGCTCTCAGTAATAGGACATTGATTGGATTAGCTTCCCCGTAAGGCACTACTCTCATTATCATCGAATGGTATCTTCAGTTGGCCAACTTGGAACTACTCAACTTAAAATAGGTTGAGTATTTCGATTGATTGCAATAGATCTTGACGGGAAAAACATTCTACCTTCTTACAGGTCAAAAAGTAATAGAAAATTGTCATTTATTCGTTGTGCAAGAGGGCTAGGTGATTTATAATTTCTAATTTCGTGATATATCGTTAGGAAATGTCGATACTCCATAATTTTTCGATTTAACTTATTTACAATATTTTCACAGTAGTCCATATTTTCGTTATCCTAATGATTTATATAAACATTAACGATGATATCGCATTCGTCAATTTTCATAATTGTTAATTCTTGACATTTATCGTTACGATATTAATCGTTTCGTTATTTATTATTTCGATATTTATCGTTTTCGTCGATGATTGCGAAATTATCGTATTTGATAATTATCGTTAGAGACAAAACTCACTAGATTATTGCATTCGGAACTTATCATTGTCCCCGATAATCACTATAATATTTTTAGATAAATGGCATATATACTGGACATCTTCATTCAAGTAGTTCTTAAAATGATCAGCTTTTTTCCTTAAAAAAGGGCCTTTTCTTATCGGTTCAATAAGTTTGTCAAGTTTCACCCTATTTACTATATCATTTATAGGCGAATTTCTGTTTTAAGTAACTCTGTTTATAAGTGTAGCTTAACTATAACTACAATTATTCAATTCCCATTCACTAGTATATATAAGACATGTTAACTTGATTCAACTTGGAGGTACCTTTAGATAGATGACGGTTTACATTGTCGGTAGCATATCTCCACATAAGCTTCTATTTATTAAATTTGCGTGAAAACTGAGTTCACGAAAAATTTATATATTTTTTTAAAATTTAAATCAACTGAGTTATGAGTATTTGGGTGGTAAATGCATTAGTAATTTACTTTAGGTAATGTAATGAGTGTTTAAGCATATAATTGAGTCTGTGTATAACTGAGTCTATTTCTTCACTCGCATTTTCTAAGTTTCTTATATTTCTAAGCAGTTCATGTTTGTTCTAAGACGTAAGATTGTGAACGCATTTATTTGAGCTTGTATGCTTTGATGACTTGATCCATTTTCAGAAAATAATACTGTCTCTGAATTCTTTACTCTTTAAAGTTTTTCTTAAAAATATCTAAAATAAGAACAAAATTTTGGCGTGTAAAAAAATTGCAAAAAAACTCTTTCTCGAATACCGAAGTAGTAAAAATGTTTAGAAAAAAAATGAAGCACCAAAAAATTCAGGAGTCTGTGTTTCAAATATTGATTGTTGCCTGAAGGGAATTCTGTAGCCAAAACAAAACATAAAAACAAGTTTTTTTTAACAAAAAATAAAAAGAAAGAAAAGAGTAAAGTTTCATTCCTCGAGCATAAAAAAATCTTCGAAATTACTAGAAAAAAGGAAGAATAAAATATAAGGCTCTTTCCAATTTTTGCGACTATCCCTGTCATTTACCTTTGGTCCACAATGTTCGACAATGTTGTCAGAAGCTTGTTAAGATGACCATAGATCTTGTTCTCTCTTTGAAAAAGACTAACATAAATAGCTATTCAGAAGTTAATATAATTCTTTGTCTCTTCCTTAAATATTTTTTATTTCGAAAAAGTTTCTGAGTTTTGCTTACATCATCTCTTGTTTTTGTATCATAAATAAAACGATTAATCTCACATTTATTTTTGATGGGTTTAATGTTGATGTAGTTTAACCCTTTCACACGGATGAGACACCTGTGCTTCTTTTATATATATATTTTCAATCCTATAGTTACAAGCAAAAATATATTTTAGCATTTTTTTAATTATAAATGTAGTCTAATAGTTACTAATAAAACTTAGATTATCGGAATTATATTTGAGATTAATTACAAAATCCAAGAAAAGTAGTTTGAAATTTTTTTTCCATCCACATTCAAAAAATTATCTATAATTGATTTTGCAAATTAAAGAGATTTCAATGATGGATTAATGTTTCTCTTAGATCTAAATAACTGCAAAAAAGTGCAAATCTGATAAATTATTGTTTGGAAGTAAGCTATGTTTGAAGGATTTTATCTTTAAAGCAGAAAAGACGGCAGTATTTCTCGCTATATATAATAAATTATTAAAATGCTAAACATAATATTTTTCAGTTATTTTGACATAATGCAAAATAATGAGAAAAGTATGAAAAAGATGTTTAATAAAAATTCGGCGTCAAAGGGTTAAATTTTCCAATTTCATGCGTTTTGAAATTACTTAAATATATTTTTTTATTCAGAATTAAGTAATATTAGAGGCATTAAACTTTTACTGATTATAAAAAATATTCTGAACAATTGACACATTAAACTTAACAAGTGGTTTATGAATTAAAAAAAGTGAGCAATAATATTTAATGTATCATAACAGTTTGTTTATAGTTTACTGACGCTGCATTATTTTCCTATTGGCATTATTATGCATGCAACCTCAATCGTATGGAGCTCATGTAAATACTAGTTATAATTTCAGTTAAAAAATACTTTGTAAAGACTTATTTGTGCATGAAATACTTTTACACCCAATTTGAATACGTAAAAGATAATTTTATTCATATTCATAAAAAAACAACTTTGAGCCAATATCACAAGATATACGCTGTTCAACAAGAAGTAGAATTGCATAAACATGAACTATTTATTCACGCAAATTGAAAAAAAGATTTTGAAATTTAACAACAATTATTGCTCGATTAGAATTTTAAATGTCGGCTTCTCAAACTAATTATACTGAGTATAATTCTGGGCAAAAAATAAAAAAGAAGAATATTTTTATTTTTAACATGGAGACCAATTATTACATATTCCTTCAAAAAGATGTTTACAAGTATATATTTATAATGATAAAAATATATTTCAAAGTTTACTGTTTGTATTACTTAAAATGAATTTAGAAAAAAACAACTTGCATATTTCAAAAATATGTTTACAAATACATTACCGTGAAGGTTTTCCGTAAATATTAACTTATGTTTTAATACATAAATAATAAGAAAAAACTCGATGAAACTTGCTAATTGGAGTGAATAAACGTAACCATTATATATTATGTCTAAACTGCAAACTGAAACAAGAAATATTTTGATGACAAGTTAGAAGAGGAATTTATTTCTCTTTTTCTAAAGAAACAAAGTAACTAGAGAAAAATGAAAAAAAAAAGTTTTGTTCAGTCGCTTTCAAATATATTTTTGTAAAGTAATGCATTTAATACTTAATGTAAAAATTAATGTTAAATAAGAAATAAAATTGTTTTAAGAGCATCGGGATGATAATAAAATCATATTCTCTTTTCATAATGTATGTAACTAAATAAACAAAAATCTTATTATTTGTCATTAAATTTTCTCTTTAAAATTTTATTTTTAGCAAAATTAAATCCTTCTGTATTTATAGCATGAAATGCAATATTTTTCATGATTGATACAATCTTAGAGAAGTGATATTTCATCTAAATGAATGTTATTGAAATTTATAAAAATATTTATTAATCTTCCAAAAATAAAGTTTTTATCATAATCTTCCCATAAATCATTTCGTAACATCAAAATCAAATAATTCGATTGAGAAAAATAAGTTGAGCATTCAGGTAGTAGGAAATTATGCTTATGAGTATGAAAACAGTTGTTTCGTTAAAAGGATGTACATATCTGAAGGGAAAATATAATATTTTCAGAAATTAAATCTTTTAGTTTAATATGAGGAAAATAATTGAAAACATTTTTCCATAGCATGTAAGTTATGATAACCAGTTAAGAAAATTACATCACTTATTTATGGTACATGTAATTCTTTATATAGGTTACACTAGATCGGTGCAATGAGAATTGGCGATGGTATCGTAAACATCAATAAGGATGATCCGAAAACGTGCAATCACAATTTATAATGTCTGCAGAGGGTTAACTCCTTTACTTCGGGAGTCTAAAGACGTGCGCGTGAAGTCTAGAACTTAGCGGTGGAATAGTTGAACGAGGATCGATGCCGCACTCTCACTGTCCTTTTACAGGCTAATCGAAGTGGTCACCCACCAACTCATTGACCGCAGCCAGTGATGCTTGACTTTTGATCTACTGGATCACCCTACTGTAGGATTTTTTTAAGGAGAAGATAAGACTGCATATCATGACTGATCAAAGTTTTCAACATCCGATAAATCCCGCGTTGTCATCCACTTATTATTTTTGGTGACAATTTAAATTTTTTTACTTATTATTTTTTTGGTGAAGGTCTCTAGGTACTGTGCAGCAAATCAACATATGGCTTCTTAGCAATTAAGTTCCTGGTTAAACGCCTGCTTGGTTTAATGCCCAAAAAAATTAATAAGAGAAAAAAAACTGATTGAAAACAAGCATTTATAATAGACAATTTAAAATTGTTGTCGCTACAAGCAGTTTTCTAAATAAACATAAATCGTGTTTTTATATTTTATATAACGTACTATGTATTTGCAATTAAGAAACTGTTCTTACTTATATAGGATTCGAAATAGCGAAATTATCAGTAAAGCATATTTAAGCGCAGTGTTTGTATCACCGTCTAGTATTCTTTTTTTTTAAACTTCGAGACAAATTTGATGAAATTCTCCTACAACAACGCATCCCAACGCATCTTCCAATCGTTTATTTGTAATTTTTCCCATAAAGAAATTCGTTTTTTAAATAAATAGCGTATAAATAATGCATAAAATTCCTAAAATCAGTTTTTAAAATTAAAGTTTAGCGCAGATAAATAAATTAATAACTAGCATTACATATTTGTGTTCCTGAAGGCTATATTGCATTTTAAATTCAGAAAGAAGATCAGACTCGTTTTAATTAACTGGTATCTCTATTGTTGACAAATATAAAATGCCTTTAGGCAGTTAATTATATCCACTATAAACGTGAAGTCTCAAACTCTGGGATACTTATTTTGTTTGCTTGCGAGGAATTCATGTATTTGTTGTAAATCAATCGCACTTTTGGTTTTATTCTTTTATTAGCACAGGTATCATAGTTTAACTTACGTCATTTTACTTCGATACAGAAGGTGTTTTTATCATTTTACGAGTCTCATGACTCCACGTTTTCGTGAAAAATAACGCTACAAATCACACATGTAATAGTTTTGCTTTCAACTGTTATATGCCCTAAGTATATTTTCGTTCAAAAATAGATTATATTTTTCACTAATTGACATTTAAATCTTATTTCGTATCCTAAGAAATATAAACGGCCACTTCAATTTTTCGCTTAGAATCATATTCTTTTACTTTTTCACAGTGTTCTACGAAATATTATGTAATTAATAAATAAGCAAATTAATAATAAAAATCAGAATAAAAAGGGAAGTTGTTAAGTCTATTTACTTTCTAGCTACACAGAGAAAACAATTCTGGTATAATTACCGTACAGTAATAACATTTTTGGAAAATAATAAAATATAATTCTTGTTAATCAAACCAAAATCCCATGCTCTAAGGTATCGTGACAAAATTAACAAATATTACCACATTTACTAAGCCGGGGTAGCCTGGTCGGTAGGGCGCTGGACCCATGCTCGAGAGTTCATGGGTTCGAACCCCGCTGGCCGAAGACTCCCCGTGTAGTAAAGTGACTGATGCACGTTAAATCTGTCGAGTCTCAAAAGTCCTCCATGTTCCCATAGCAAATCAATGCTTCTGGGGGTACTGGATAGGAGATCGATCGCTCTCTGATTCAGGTCAAAATTACGATCTGTGGATGAATGAATGGATGTATGAATAGGTCCGTCCTATAAACGGGTGAGACGAATGACGTGGCAGACGTCGAATTCTTGGCCATAGATGGCGCCACTGGAAAACAAGAACAATCGCACCCCTCTGCCTAAAACAGACATACGTCCACAACAACAACCACATTTACCAAATTTTATCATATAATATAAAACCGCATTTTATTGTAAATGTTACCAAAACTCTACCATAGCACTTCGGTAACAATTACCGAGCTTTGTGGTTGTAAAAGATTACTGTAAATACATAGTGATCTTTTACATACGAAGAACCAATACAGAAATATATTAAATTTATTTGGAACTTGAGGTGATAAAGTCAAATAGAATGAGATTTGCAGTAAACATTTGCTGTTTAAATACACTAAGCCTCATAAATAAAATATCCAAACATAAATCAATTGGTTGCAGAACTAGAGAACGTCTAACTCATCGATGACTGTACTCCAATAATGCAGATTTAAAAACAATCAGAGTATTGATCTAGAACGACCTGGAAAAAAGGGGAGCAATATGTAGAAATGTTCAAGAGATAGCCAAGGCCCACCCTGGGCTGCCGGGCAAATGATGATCAGTTGTCTCTTAGTTACGAAACTTCTCTCTAATTTAAGGTGACAGAAGTGCGTAATATAAATAAAAAACAGTGGGAAAACGTGTTTTACTTTGGATATCCAATTTTTCGAAGAAAACAATTTTATAATGTCTAGTCTCTGTAGTACTCGGCGAAACCAGAATTTAAATATTGCGGTATACCGAAAATTGTTAACGATATATAACGGGAAATCACAAAAAACTATCGTTATTTTATAATATATCGCGATATATTTCGAATTTAGTTTACTTTTCTTCAATATCATAAATCTGTTTTAGTAAACATTTTCGTTATCCAAATAAATTATTCAGTTAGTTTATAAACTCTCACAATAATATCGTGTTCTATGATAACCGTTAGTAAATGAACTCATTTCCGGTAATGATTCGTTATTTATCGGAAGACATAGTGTTAACGGTATATCGTAAGAAGGTGTTTAAGGATATCGTTATCGTAAAGTTAAATAGTGATATTTCATGATATTCCTACGATATTTTCATAACATCTGGTCTTTACAAACTTAAAACACTTAAACAATGCTTTTTTTCTTTCATTTATTTAAATTTCGTATTTTTAACAGCTAATTTAGTTTCACACATACAGTTGAAGTTTAATATTTACTTAATCCATATTTACATAAAATGATAAATTAAATTAATACTTTTGCTCAAGAAATAAAGGAATTGAAATTAATTTCGGTAAGCAAAGTTCTCAGGTTAGAACTGAAATTAGCAACATAATCAAGGTAAAGACGAAAAAGAAAATCGCTATAAATTACCTCTCTTTTCCTACCGAAGTTCAATATAATAGTGTAATCTACAAAGCAAATTACAAAGAAATTAAACTTTGAAGGTGCTCTACACATAATATGAATATTTTAAAAAACTTGCGATGATTAATTAAAAAAAAGTTTGTCATTAAAATATAATAGCAATTTTTGGCTTTGTATATTATCTAGTTTTTTATTTCCTCCATCTTGAGTTTTACTCCAAATAGCCCCTAATGTTAAATACAGCACAGCTTTTATGGCTTTTTGAATAACCAAAATAAAATGGAGAAAAAAAAATAAAACACTCGAGAAATACATGTCCGAGAAAAAGAAAGTTTCAATACAATTTTAGAAAATGTAAGTTAAGAAAAAAAAAGGAGTTTGCATCTTTTAGTTCACATTTGGCAAATCGCAAAACCACGAAGAAAATGGGCCTCATTTTCATGCAAATAAAGAAAATAAAAAAAATATTTCTGACCATCATGGATTCTTTTTAAAGTGCTCAGAACAGCTGTTGAGATCAATACGAGCTAGAAGCGGGAGAAAACCCTTGGGTTTTAAACTTTTTTCCTCGATAACGAAACATTCTTTGCGGCTGAATCGTAAAAGTTGCTGCTTTAAGCTCTCTATTCCCCAAAAATGTAATTACGTAACGTAAAATATAAGGATATGGGAATTGAAGCTGCTATTTCTCGTTTCCTTTGTTTATTGGGAGGGATATTAAGCCAAAATAGTTACGGCTACTTTTCTCAAGGGGGTTACATAAATTAGATTTTAATGTTCTAGTTTAAAACTCAAGAGATTTCAATTATGGATAAAACGCAAAGTCCTTTTCTTTTTAACAAAATAGAAACTAAATCTTTTAATTTCTTTCTTTCTTTCTTTCTTTCTTTCAATGTTTTTTTTTTCTTCTCTTGTTAAGAAAGTTAGACCCATTTTGTACCAGCGTTGTTTCTCTTAAAAGTTGAAATATGATTTCATGTTCTGAAAAACAAATAAGATCACAAAGTAAATGGGGGAAAGTAAGGAGAACGGTGGGTAAAATAAAATGAAAATGCTACAGTGAAAGCTGAAAATGATAGGCTATTAGGATTACTTAAGAAGATTATAAGTTTCTCGGGCTCATATTTTACGAACACATTCTTTTAAAACAATTATACTTCTTGGAAACATTAATTAGCGCTAAAATCCTAACATTTTAAAAAAAGCGAAAATTAAGTATATAATTAAGTTGGTTTAATACAATAGTTTTTTTTTTGCATAAGATTTGTTTTTGGCAAGAAAAAAAAACTAGAATTTGTTTAGTTTCTACAATTTAATGGTAAGTAGGTTTTCCATATTAAACATAAGGTTTTCTACAGTTTATATTTTTTTCTTCCATTTCTCTAAAAAGAAGGTGCATTAACTTGATCGGTAAGCTAAAATCATTATTGCAACACAGTATAGAAAGTTATTCTTTTGTAAAAGAATGAATAGTTTTGTAAAAGGTTATTTAGTTTGACTGTTTTTTACAAGACTGATGTTTTTGACTGTTTTTACAAGACTGATGTTTTTGACTATTTTTTACAAGACTGATGTAGTTGACTGCTTTTTACAAGAAAATGTAAGATTATGATGCTTAAAATCTTTTGTACTGAAATAATTAATTGATTGTAGAAATTAATAGAATGAGAGTCAGAGTCAACTAAAAAAACCACTAAAGATAACAAAAAACAAGATTATTCAAGGTGAAAAAGACTAAAAAAAATAAATAAAAGAACAGCCTATCTCAAGACGGGAATTAACCAAGAGGCGGGGGAACCCGTCTGTATTCACCGGAGATTATCCCATGTACGAGAGATATAAATTGCATACAATATTTGGTCTGTAATTATTACGGAATGCTAAAAATATTTAAAAAAAATTAAATTGGAAATTTTTAAGATCCCACAGAATTCTCCTTTTTCTTTCTTTAATAAACGAATCTTAATATAGAGCAAATATTTCAAACTAAATTTCAATAATTTAAGTTTTCTCTGACTTAAGATGTTTATTTTAGTTAGGTATATTTAAAATAAGTATTTCAAAAACAAAATTGTCTGGGATATCTTGGGATTACGAAAACCTTATTTATTTAAAAAAGGATAAACCGGTTCGGTGAATAATAGGAGTCTTTCTTGAAAATATTAACGTTTATTTTTTGATATAGTATACTTCATCCCCTGTTTGGAAATTATATTGTTTGACGTTTTGGTCTCTACGAGCTTTTCTATTTTCCGCAGAATATTCTAGATTTTCCCTCGCTGATGCATAAGTACTATGCAATTTACCAAGTAAATCTTTGGCAAAGTCCTCAGCACCCGCATAAGAGAAAGGTTTATGATTCCTGAGAAATTCCAGAGGTAAAGTTAATTCCCTACCATACGTTAATAGTGCCGGAGTAAAGTTAGTTGACTCCTGAATAGCTGTTCGGTATGCTAGCAAGGCAAATGGTATTTGCGTATCCCAGTCATCATGTGTAGAATTAACTATATGACATAAAAATTAATTTGTACCGTTACCCCCTTTGGCTGTGATCTCAAAATTTAAATTTAGTAACGGTTACCCAGGTTATTTAGTAGACAAATATCTAATGAATTACAGAAAACTTTCAACATTTAAAACTCATTTTTATTGCACCTCTAAATCTTCAAAAAACATATTTTCACACATTTCCAAATGCTAACATGGGAATAAACATTTATACATTAATTAAAACAAAAATGCAACCTTAAAACACTCAAGCATAACCTTCAATTTCTACAGTTCAAAAAAAGACATTTAAAAAATAAGAACTGCATTTAACATTTCTAAAAACACAGACTTGGTTTATGATATCTATAAATTACACTTAAATACTGATTGCTCTCCTACACAAAAAAAAAACACAACAAAACAGTTCAGAATTTTTGGTAAATGATTCCTCTAAAATGTTAACGAAATAAAATTTAAAGTTTTATAAGTACCCTACGGAATTTACTGCTTTCACTCTGGAACCGCCCACCGGAAAGGTAGATGAACTCATGGACAAACTCCTCGGCTAGGATCTCGAAATTTCTCCAGCTATTCTAATTTCAAGCGACTTAGGCATGTAGAAGGGGGACACCGGACGTCCAGCATAGATTCCTTCGGACTTGGCCCATCGTCTCAAAGATATCGGCTTTTGGCTAATCCCGGTAGTCCTTCCCGCTAGAGACTTCAGTTTAGCTTTCCCTAAGGTTACGATCCACCATCTCCGAGATACTGTCACGAACCACTCCTTCAGCGGACAAACTCCGTATCCCCAGGATACTGCTCTGATTAACTGCTTACTACTGGTACTGCAACTGCTACTACCCTTAGCCACATTCGTCGCTTCTCTTTTATCCTCCCTTCAACAAGGCGAAAGAATCTAGACTGACCTGTTTACCACGTCCAGAGTCATCCCGCATCCGGCGGACGTCAGAACCAAAAAAAAAAGATCCCTGAGAAAAACCGTCATGAATCCACTAATACCCTATACAAGTTATAATACCATCTTCAATAAATATTAATAAATTTAGTTACATAGATTTTACCCAAAAAAATCCCTTTTTAAAAGACTAATTCAAAATTTCTAAAGAAAATATCATTATGATTGAATTTAAACTTTACCGTAGTGGTGCCATCTACAGACAAATAATCTATCTTTAAAAGTATTACAAAAAAAAAAACTTATAATAAATTTCAATTTATTACACGGTTTGGTACAGACTTAAGAATCTCAACCTTCTTCGATTTTTTTTCCTTTAAAAAAACTGCACATTTCTTCCGATGAACCTATCCACCAGAAAGGGAATCTGAAATTTTCAGCTAATTCAATTCACAATCAAAATTCAACTCACGTAGGTGATACTTATGCATACATATTATTTATATTTTATAACTTCGTTAGTTAAAAGGATTGAGTTTGATTTTGTTAAAAGCAATTTAACGAACTCACTTTAGAATACATGAATGAATTTTATTCTCCCATCCAAATTCGTTAATAATTAGCGTTTGCATCGTGATGGCTCAGGGGATAGAGCATTTGCTTTCCAATGAGGTGACCCGGGTTCGAATCCCAGCAGTGGCTGCTCCATGCAAATTCCGCATCCAGCTCGTACCGATTCCAGTGCTCACATAAAAATATCCTCAGCGGTAGACGGATGATGGGTTTGAGTCCCTTTGCCGTCAGGCTAACCGTAAGAAGTTTTCGTGGCCTTTCTCTCCATGTGACTCAAATGTGGGTTATTTCCATCAAATAGTCCTTCACGAAGGCAAACTTCTCCTAATACTTGATCCAGGAGTTCCCTTCTCTTCTGGATTGGGTTCAAAATTACGAGACTATGGGGTGGAACATCATTAATCATAAACCCAAAAAATGACTTGTCAATAGGAATTCTGCACCCGGATCGCATCAACCACAGTGCTGCCGAAAAAATATCCTAAGTAGTAGAGCGATCACGGGTTAAAGCCCCTTTGCCACAAGGCTAACCGTAGGATATTTTAGTGGTTTTCATCTCCATGTAACGCAAATGCAAGTTAGTCCAATCAAAAAAAGTCCTCTACGAAGACAAATTTCTCCCTATGCTTGACACAGGAGTTTTCTTGTCTTCTGGATTGGATTCAAAATTACAAGTCTGCGGAGTTGAACATTGATAGTCATAAACACAGAATTAGGTCGGCTGTTCCAACGCCGGTTATAAAACAAAATTGCTTATAGATTTTTAGGCTATAATGCTATTATTTAACAATGCTTATAAAATAAGCCCCACAGTTATTCTTACTTTATTTCGAACTTCACAAATGCTTCAAAAGCAAAAAGGTAAATAAACGTAGTTCTTTATGCGGTTGATAGGCGCTAAATGAGCTTTAGGCTACATAAGATTCGGTAGTCAAGATAATGTTCCGGAATCCTGACCGGGTCAATTAAAAGGCCAGTTACTTAATAGATTTGGTGTCTTCTGACATGGGAATAATTTGGTCTTCCTTTCCGCTGCCCATTGATGGATAAATCCACTAAAAGTAAGTATGAGTCCTACTTTTTTGTACCCTGGCTCATCTCTAACAGTTCTACGCCACTATAAAAAATTTTGAGAATACATGTAAGAAAGTAAAGGTCTGGTTTATCATGTAGAAGATAAAATTTAATTGCTGATTTTTTTATTTTTTATTTACTTTTATTTTTTTTTAAATATGACTGGCAGTTAGGCATGGCAATTAACAAATAATCACAAATAATCATAATTGTCGCACTATTTTGAGAAAAAGATTATAATCCGCTTTATATTTTTATTTTTAGTAATTTTTCTTTTTTAATTTGCCATAGTCTATGCTAATAGCATGTTGACTTAAATAAAAATGCCTGTCTTAAGGAATTCTTTATGTAAAACTATTGACTGAATTGGAAGATGCAATATTTCTAATCGCTTTTTAAATGTTTTTGATAAAATGGCTGCTATAGAACGTTTTTTGCATGAAAAAATTTGCTTTTCCTGATAAAAATGCTACTTCGGTCGTTTAATAAAGGTTAGGATATTTAAATCAAACACAACTAAAAAAACATTTGGTTTTAAAAAGAAACATTAAAAGATGTCTTATTAAAAAAGCGAACTTCGAAAGTAACATAAAAACCTTGTTGCCGTACAATTAAAGGACTAATAATCTGTGTAAAATCAAACTTAATGTCACTTTATGCCTCACGTTGTCATCGACAAATTATTCATAACATACACACTAAGGTATGCCACTATAAGCTTTATTCTTTATGTTATTAATAGTTTGTCGATAAACAACTTCTTTTAAAAGAAAAAAAATTCTAACCAGTTTTCCTACAAAAGTGGACAAATAAAAATCGAAACAAACGGGTATTCAATGCTAATGTAGAGATAAACAGATTTTATTCTAAAATAATAATAGCCAGCAGCAGTCTGTCCATTCAATTAATTATAAAGTTAACGGTAAGGAACATTTCATTAACTATACGGATTTAAAACCGTTGATAATTGGTATTGTTAAAAAACTATAAATGCAAAAATATACGTTTTAAGACCATTTACAACTAACATGGTTTCAAAAACGTAAAATGTGGCTTAGGTTATCTGGATGTGCCATCTGTCGTGAGAGTTGAAAATTTATTAATTTTAGGACTAAATGACCTAAATATATAACGACCTGAAATTTAGCTAATGTATTATTTGGAGTGTTAATCCAAACATTTATATAGATGATGATAAAGAAAAGATCTTGGGAAATCACTTTTTGATAATAAAGTTGTAGTGAGTAAAGAACTTAAGTCATCTACTTATTGTGATGTATGGCGCCTGAAAATATTATTTTATTGAGCTGAAACTCCAAAATATTAGTTTTATGCCAATGTTATTAAAGTTTATTCAAACGTCTGTAGAAATTAAGTTTACGAACGTTTACGCTGAACACAATATTTAAGTATGGTATCTCGAGATAGTGAAACACGTATTTTTTCCCAAAATAGCTTCTCTATCATATCTACATAGTGACAGTCATAAACGAATACTTTGTATTGTATATGTGACATAAAGTGTGATGAATCCCTAACTATTAAAACTTAGATTTAAGCCACAAACTGAAATTCTTCGTTATTTCAATATTGTCAATTTTTCCAAGATATCTCAATTATTGAAACAAATAGAAGCTATTGAGACCATCGTTTCATTCTGGTCACAAAACATAAACGCTTTAAAAGTACCATTTGACTATATGCAGCTGCACGCACTCATACCTTTTCATTGGCAGAAATTTATTTGACTTGACATTTATTTGATATTGACAAAAATTATGTGACTTGATTGTTGGAAGCAGAAATAAAAGGAATGAAAGCAAATTTTAAGATTTTGCTCTAAGATCTTAAAAGGAAAAGAAATTGCCTAAATATCTACATATAACTTAAGTTATGTAACCCTCATAAAAGTTTTACATATACCAAGATATTGCTAGAATTATATATCTTTCTATTCAATCGTAAGCATATAAAAACCTTCAAAATGCCTTTAAACTTTGATATATGACTCGAGAAGAATAAAACCTTATAAAAACTGTTGGAATTATTTATATGAAATGTCTACTTTAATATATTCGAAAAATATACAAGGACAATCCATCCTTTCAAGAAAATGGAGAAAAGTGTTTATTTTTCATTTCTCGCACATACGAATCAACCAAAAAAAAGGCGACAAAAAGTTGCTTGATACACCTTTAATGCATTAGGTTATGTATGATAGCTGTCTTTCCAAATTGGAAGCTATTTACGGAAAATCCCATAATCCTTACTCCCGCAAGCATGCCAAAACCGTTTTCTCCTAACTTTATATAAAATTCTAAGGTGTCATAGACAAAGGAAAATCCAATTCTTAAAGCAGAAATATTCTAAGAGAATCTTTTGTTACAGTCCAGCTGTACCCGTGAAACTAGAGATGTTTTACAATGACACCTTCTCTCATTACCATAGCAACAGAAGTGAATTCTGCCGCCAAAATCTGATAAACATCTTCCTTACGCCAACCTCCTTTTTGAAGTAGATTTTTACATTCCTCTCCAATATTCAGTAAAGTGGTTCTGCATATATTTAAAGCTTCCTGATATCGATTGTATCATGAGACCATAAAGGCGGCAAATATATATTTGACAATCAATCCCCACAACTTTTGCCTTGTTCATGGACCACTGAGAAAATGCTTCGATGGCAGGAAAATAATGCACAACGAGTGAAGGAGGTGAAAGACATATTTCAACTAGGTTTCGCTTTAAAAGAGACTTCATGATAAGGAAAAGAATATGCACCATTTTTTATTCATGTGACTGTGGTGTGTAGTTTTATATTTGGGTATAGTTGGTGAGATTTTTAAGTGAATAATTTCAATTTGATTTTTACAGTCCATAAATTTAAAAAATCTATTTTATCGACATTGTTGAAATTATTTTACATTAAATTTTATTTTTCTTTTAATCAAAAAATTCTTTTAATTAAGTGGAATTTAAAAATTTTTCAAAAAAGGCTCGTTCTTCACCAAGATGATTTATTTCTTTTTTACTATAATAATTCTTCGATTTCACGGTCTTTTTAACCGTGAATAATTTTAAGCACAAAATCTAATAAATACAATTCTTGTCACAAGTAAATAATCCTAACAATATTTGCTTTAGTTATTATTAAACTATAGATTAGTAATGACTAACAATTGAACTACATTACAACTGTGTTCAAAACTGTTTCAAAGACAAGTTACTACATTAGAAGGGTATTTTATAACTTTAGTAGAAAATATCCATTATTAATTAAGTCGAATTTGGTTTTTATTTTATAAGGTTACTCTGTCGCCTGATATCGATTGTTTAATAAGATCATAAAAGTGGGAAAATATATATTTGACAATCAATCCCCATAACTTTTTGCCTTGTTTATGAGCCACTGAGAAAATGCTTCGATGACAGGAAAATAATGCACAACTAGTGAAAGACATATTTCAACTTAGTTTCCTTTTTTTTTTCCTCATTTTTTTTTGAAAGAGACTTCATGATAAGGAAAGGAATATGCACAATTTCTTATCCACAAGAGTGTGGTGCGTATTTTTATATTTGGGCATAGTTGATGGAGATTTTAAGTGAATAATTACAATTTGCTTTTTACAGTTATGAAATTTATAAAATATATTTAACCAATTTTGGTAAAGTTATTTTGAATCAAATTTTATTTTTGCCTTAATCGAAAATTTCTATTTCAGGGAAATTTAAGACTTTTCTCAAAATTGCCCGTTTTGAGCCATAATAATTGTCCGTTTTCTTAAAAATTCGTAACGTAATATTTACACGGTCTTTTTGACCATGCATAATTTTAAACCCAAAAATACATAATAAATATAATTGTTGCCTTGAGTAAATAATCCTAACAATATTTAGTTATTATTAAAGTGTATATTAGTAATAACTAACTATTGAACTACATTTTAGTTGCTTACAAAACCATTTCAAAGACAAGTTTCCACATTAGATGTGTATGTTTGTAATTTAGTTTATATTTTATAAATTAGTTTTTATTTTATAAAATAGTTTGACAAATTGATCCTGAACATCAGTTAAAATGAGCAGCATTAATAGAATACCAGATAAACGTATTTCTACAACTTTCTATAGAAATAATAAAATCCCATGAGTAATTAAAATTTTTAATTAAAAAATAACTTAAATTTTGTTAAAACATTAGCTTTTCTTAAAATTTCAATGTACAAGAATTAATATAACTTTTATAAAGTGTGAAAGTTCATTTTTTAGCAAAATAAGTAATTAAATCAGCAAACATCCTAATTAGTGATGTGCTAATATTTAATTCACATTATTACACATTATATCTACAATAATACCAGAACTATGTTTCCACACTAGCTCCATCAAACTATTTGTTCACCTAAATTAAATATCAGGTAATTATCAAAAGGGAAATCAAAACGACTAATAAAATATGTTATGTAATAAATATTTATATGATACACAATTTATTTTCAATTAAAAAGTTCTACAACTATTTTTTTATTTGTTGCTGTTAAGTACAAAATTGGTTTATGTTAAGTACAAAACTACAAAAGAAAACTTAATAGTTTACTTAGCAATGTTTAAATGAAATATAAGTTTACCTTTGAAAGTTATTGATTCAGTAAAACTCAGCAGTCACGGTGAAACTTGAAAAAAAGTACGTCAAAGTGAGCTACTAAATTTAACTAAAAAAAAAACTTTTTGAATTTTTGTTACAAAAATACTATTTCTGCTCAAAAGAAACGAAGCAAAATGTTACATTTTAAAAGTAAATTACATAATTTTTTTATCAAAAATAATAGAAAAAAATTATCCTGTGGGATATTTACAAACTATTCCGGTTTCTCCGAAGGATTTCATATTTTATTTTGTGGCAAAATTTATAGAATAAATTTTTATTCTTCGCTATATAAATATGGCTTAAAATGATTTTGACTACCATTACATTAGAATAATTTTAACATACATATGATAGGATTGCTATCTTTTTGATAATGTTTTTAACTGTTGGCCGCATTTTTACGAAGCAATCTCAATTTCATTGCCTTTACCCTACTACTAGGAAAACACTTTTTTGAAAAGCATAAAATTTGTAATCCTCGAAATACAGTCTTTAATTTATAATAAAATAGTAATATATTTGAAAAGTAGTCTAGAAATGTGAGACATTTTATCCTAAGCAAAAATATTTTAAACTAGACAACATTTTAAACTTGAATAAACTGACTCGTAGAAAATGTCTCTTCCGTTAACACATTCACTTCCTTAAACTAATTCGGCCATCTTGATGGATCGAATGAGAATTCTTTTTTGGCCATCCCATTTACACCATTTTAAGCATTTTCGGATAGAATAGACCAAATACTACCGTTAATATAGATACCATTTAGACGCAACACATTTCTAACCTAAAATGTTACTTCTTCTAGAATAGCCCAAATACTACCATTACTAACCATTAATTATACCATTCAGATAGGAAACCATTTTAACTGAAAATGATTTAGTATATCGTAAATAATACTGAATCATTTTAGACACCGAAACATTTTAGATACCGAACATTTAGAGTTGTTTTTTAAGCAATCGACGAAAAAAATGTAAACTAGTTTATTAATTAAGTACAAAACCACGAAAGAATTCTTAGTTCATACAACAATGCTTATATGAAATATTAGTCGACCTTTAAAGATTATTGAAACAGTTAAACTAAAATAAAAAACGGTGCAAGCTACCGAATTTAGCTGAACTAAAAAGGAAAAAAAAAATTTAAACCTTTGTTACAAAAAAAATATTTATATTTTTAAAAGAAACAAAGTAAAAGGTTAGAATTGAAAAAAATGAATTTAAAACATTTGATAAGTCTAATAAGAGAAATTACCAAGCGGGAAATTTACAAATATTTTAAAATTGAACGATTTATTTAAACAATATTTATTTTCTTTCAAAATTCTCATCCAACTTATAAATTTAGTCTTTAATTTATTATAAAATGGAAATACATTTTAAAAGTAGTCCACAAAAATTTTTGAGACATTTTTTACTAAGCAGAAATATGCAGGCCAAACATTGGGAAAGTTTATGAGACAACATTTTAAATTGAATAAATTGACTCGGAGAAAATGTCTCTTCCGTCAACGCATTCACTTCTTTAAACTAATTCGGCCATCTTGATGGATCGAATGAGAGTTCTTTTTAGGCCCACCCACATACGCCATTCCAAGTTATTTTGGCTAGAATAGCCCAAAGTTTTATCATCGTTTCTCCATCGTTCTTTACCCGGCAGCGTTTTATGGATGCGGCTTTGCAGTGAAGGGAACGAGGGTTAGTTTAGATTGAAATGGTTTTTGATGCAGATTTCTGGGTATTGAGGAAATCGACTTAAAAATAAGAAAAGGAAATGTCCAAATGCATCATCTTAGGTCGGATGGTTTTACTTTAAAAGCAGAAGACACGACAGATTTATTTCTATCTCTTTCTCTTATAATCTCACTTCTTTTGGAATAAAAAGTTTGTTCTTAGATTTTGAAATATAATATTGATATGTAAGGATATCTGATATTTTTATTTACAGTTATATTCGTATTATTTTAAAAGGTTTTACGTTATAAATAGATTTTTCCAATAGAGATCAGTTGTTTTATCGGGATGTAAATTTTATTTAAAAAAAAACAAAAATAGAGAAAAGTCTTTTTCAATTTAAAACATTAAATATATGCTATTGTTTTCTAAATATTTTAATATTTATGTCATTTCTGGCGAGAATTTATTTTGAATAATGTATTTTGGTTCCAGGAGCAATCTCTTTTTTATGAGTATAATTTCATGCAGAATAATCCCAAATTATTTAAAAAAAAGTTTCATTTTACAGGAAGAATTTCTAAAAAGCAACTCAAAATTTATTTGTTATTTTTCTTGAAATGAGAAATTATTTTTATTTCTTAAGAGCTTTATTAAAAATTTGATTGGAATTATATTGAAATGTTTACTAAATGTTTACTAAAAGTATACTAAAATGTTTGAAAAAGAATAAAAAATATGTTTCACTATTGTCTGTTTGTATTGAAACTGTCTTTAAGATCTTAACCAATAAATACTGTATACAAATTGTGGAAAATATATTTTAACAATAATGCACACCGCAAAAGATTTTGGTGTATAGTTCCGCCTTTTAGAGTAGACGCATTTTTTATATACTTTTTTCAATTATAGTTTTATTTATTTATTCATTTTTTACTTGTTTATTTACTGAAAACACATATTTTTTTCACATTCGAATCAATTTATGGCTGTATTGTAAAAACATTTCGGCTAAAAAACATGCACACTTTTATTAATATATTCCCACTAGTTTTTACAATTTTGTATAATATTTTGTCAATTTCATAAATTTTTTTGCACAGTAATTACAGTTCTGTACTTAAAAATGGATATAGTTTACATTTAAAACCAAAAATAGTGACCAATGCACTAATCAAGGCAGTATACTGCATTGATTATAAATACCCATTAATGATTAGTTGTTTTCAACAAATTTATAATAAAAAGGAGGAAAGCTTTTAAAATATTTGCTAGCTTTTCAGTTTTTTCATTGTTCGTACTTTTCTTTTGCCTCCCATTTCCATGTACTATTTATAAGAATGTCACAAAACTTCGATTATTGAATAAAAAAAATATTCCTTAAAAGATGATACTGAACGATTTATTGTTTCTATTAAAAATTTAGTTACCTCATAGTTACTCAAATTCAGAAATTTAGTATCTATGTTCAATTAAATTAGAAAATGAACTGATTAAAGTGTTACAACATTAGTTTCTTGTGCGGTATGGTACATTTAACAATATCCACCAACTTTAAATTAGTTACAAATATGAAAGTTTGCTGAGTGTCTAAAAACAAAAGGACAGTAGGAGAGCAATGAAACAAACTTATATGCAATAAGAAATAAAGTCGTTTAACAAGTTGGAGAGAAGAAAAAAACAAGCTTAATCATGAAAATTAAAGAAAGAGGGGGTAGGAGGAGTATTAAGGCGCAAACAGTGGAAAATATTTCTAAAAAATAGGAATGAATAGAATACTAGATAGATAATTAACTAGATAAATAAAAGTTTTCAAAATATGGAATGATTCCCCGAATTCAAAGTCGGTAAATGAAAAGCAGTGTAAAATGATTTTAATAAAGAAACCTTTAACCTATGATTAGAATTCCAACAACGAAGAGCTGTGGAAGATCGTTTAACATCCTGATCTTTCATGTTCAAGTTGAAATTTAAGGCTACGTTCAGTTTCTGAAATATACGCAAAGCTACAGTGACAAGAAATTTGATAAATATCACACTGATATAAAATTTGCTAAAAAACTTATAAATGAAAATTTTAGCTATTATTATTTAAAGTTTTGCTTTATTGATATAAAGTACAAAGTATAACCTGTACTTATTTGGTTTCGTACTTACATTTAATTATTAAGTTTTAAAATTATATCTTCGATACTTTAGTTTATATTTAAGGATTTTAATAACAGTAGGGAAGTAATTATTTTTATTACTAGGATAAGTTTTGAAAACAATTCAGGTTTAGGCATACTTATAATTCGAAAATATATATTTCAATTTATAGAAATTATTTATAAATCATTACGCAATATATAGTTACCAACCTAAACATATAATAGAAAATATTTCTTCGAGACATTAATCTTTTTAAGTCTTAGTAAGAAACGGAATTCTAAGTCCAAAAACAGGAATCATGCGTCGACAATCAGAGCAGTATGGTATTGATGTGAGAGGGAAATAGCCTTCTGGATTTTTCTTGCCGCTGTTTCGTGTTTCTTTTCCGAAAAGTATTTTCAAGGAAATCAAAATTCGATAACTTTCAGCTCTCGCCATCAAAAAGAACACAGTTTTTTTGTTACCCTAGCAGTATAGGAAAAGTCCATAACGTGCAACTCAGATTTATAGAATTTCGATTGAGTTATGAAGGTGAAAAGAAATGAAAATTACCTAGAATCACCTGGATTCCCTATAGAAATCTAATAGAATGATTTTAAATGAACGCTTAGATGAGTATTGAAAAACATAGAGAACATTATTTACCGACTAATATTTTTAAAAAAACAAAACAAAACATGGAATATGTAATATCTGTCAGAAAAATTAAACAAACAACGTGTTTTGCTTTAAAACTTGTTATCTCTGAAGCTCTTCTCTGAATCCATGACATGAGTATTTTAAATGCAAATTGGAATCTTAGAATTTCCAAAAATAATAAAAAGGTTGAAATTGTGTTCATACTCTAACCTTTGACTTCACGATCGTTCAGATTTATGGTTCTACACCATTCTATGAATTATTAAGAATATATTTGCAAGGAAAATGTGCTTTACATGTTTTTTGAGAGAGAGAGAGAGAAAATGTAGCCCAATCAAAAATAAATTATTGGTATTATTTTATTTTACCAAACATGCTGTTTTAGAGGTTTTTACCTGGCTTGAGACTTCTGCTAAAACATTGGGCTTAACTATTAATCAGGATAAGACCAAATTAATGGCAATCAGTAATCGAAATTTTAAGGTTTTACCTCTCGTGACTAATGATTATACATTTGAAGGTGCTAGTCAGTTCAAATAACGATGAATAATTGTTACAGTTAATAATGATATCAAAATAGAAATTAACAGCAAGATAACGATGGCTAATAGATGTTTTTTTTATTGAGAAACCAATTGAAATCAAAGCTAAAATTAATTTATATAATACTCTAACTAAACCTGCATTATTTTATAGCAGCGAATGCTGACTTTTAAATAAAACTGAAGTAAATAAACGTCTAATATTTGAAAGAAAAGCAGCTCCATCTTTGGAGCTGTTAAAGAAAATAGTGTTTGGTGGATTCACTACAATTATGAATTATACGGAAAATTTAAGCAACCAAACATAATTTCAGCTATTAAATCCTATAGTAGGAGATAGCTGGGTCACATCTGGCTGGGTCACTGGTATGATGGTGACCCAGTTAAGAAGGTGACTTTTGGGAAGTTTACAGGCAACCGAAAAAAGAGACGACCAAACACCAGATGGTTTGATTCTGTGGAAAAAAGATCTCTTAGCCATGGTAAATAAAGAAGCCTAGTGTCGTATCGAACCAAATGGAGAAGACTAGTTGGGAGGGATCTGACCTGTACTAGGCTGTCATGCTGACGGAAGAAAACTATTTCATTTTTCTGAAAATTTTTTAAAAAAAAGCATGCTTGTGTTGTCAAAGTAAACATTTCCTAATTATAAGAATTTCCTAATCAACAAATCGTAAGCAATTGATATAATCATATAATAATTATGGTTTCAGAATTGCAATTTATATGGACGCAATCGATGGTAGTAGTACCTTATTTACGACGTACTAGAGCTGCACAACGGGTTATTAGCAACGGGTAAGGAAACATACCTGAGGATGCGCCAAAGACATGCTATCACAATTTTGATCCTCTTCAGAGAGTATGACCCCCCCCCCCTTGGTAGCTCGATGACCTGTTCGCGAATTCGAGCACTTAAAGGTAGAACAGTTTAACAATTACCAAAAAAGCTCATCCTTAGACCCTTCGCAGACTAATCAAACTAATCACCCACCCGCTCACTGTTTGCAACCAGTGAAGCTAAAAATTTGGTGATCCACTAGGAGCCGTGCTTTATCTGCCACTGCGAGAGCACAATAGATGGTAGGGCAATAGATGAAGTCAGATTCAAAACTTTTTTTTAAAAATAAAAATGATAATTTCACATTATTCTTATTAATTTGACTGATGGCTGTATGGATTAATGGATTTGATCATATGAGATTTACGACTTATATCATATTAGTTTAATCAATTTGTAGTGTTAGAAATGTCACCTAGTTATTATCTACGATTATTCCATTACTCCAGAACTCCGCATTTAATTCTATTAATTTCTTAAAATGATATTACTATGAATTTAACTTTAAAAGTTGCTTAAGAAGAGACAGTTTTCTTTTAAAGAAATTCTTTACTAAATAAATTATTAATTTAATTTATTTTTCAACTTGATATTGCTAAGAAACTACATAGTAAAATATTTTAACTTGAATTCATACTGCCTAAAAGTTCATTCTAAAAACAAAATTTAGAAATAAATTGGACTGAATAATCAGCGCGATCCAATAATTTCACCATAATTAACCGATCAAAATTTATTATTAAATTTCTTAATTAATAGTTTTTAAGAGCTGGGCGGTAAGGTCAAACGGATGAATAAAATTTTAAACTTAATATTTTTAAGCAAACAAGGTATCACATTTTCAAGGTGAAAAAATGAAGATTTAAAAATAACGACTTAACTTAATACTATCAGTTTTCAATAAGTAATAGGCTTTTAAATGAGGGGCTGCATAATTTGAAATTTTTATTCTGTGTTCCTTGAATAATTCATTTTAGAACGAATAAAATATAGTCAGATTAGTTTAAGAAACTCATTTCTTTCTGAAAGTAAGTTAAATTCTGCTTTTCAAATACAACCGATATGAGTAATGTAAAAAATTCTGTCTCAAATCACGGTATTAAGTACAGGCAGTTTGGGTGCATCATCCGCAAAATCCTATTTAACTTAAAATGCATTTTTACCATAAATATTATACCGTAATTTTTACAGTAATATTTATTTAATTCTAGTGATCAAGTGACTCAACCGAAATTTCTGTAAAAATTACCGTTATAATAAGAATGGTTCCGGTAAAAATAGGATAACAGGAAAAAGTACCGGTACCCTGACTTTTTACCGCAAGTACAGTGTAGAGAGACCAGTTTGCACAACATCTGATGAAATTCTGTTTATTTAAATCCGAAGTCCACAATTTCAGATGGACAATTTCTTAAAAAATTCCTAATAATGATAATTATTTTGAATATTTAGTGAGACTTAGTAATTGCCAAATACAAAAACAAAGCTTATACAAGTAGATTTCCATTTATAATATTTATTTCTTGTTTTTATGGCAACCGAATAGGTATTATGGTAGCAGAATAGATTTTTATGGTAACCGAATTTCTATGGTATCCAATTTTACAAGCAACTTTATACTATTTAAAGCTATGTATGTAAATCAATAATATAAAATTACCCATCGAATTCTAAAAATATATCCGTTATCAATTGGACATTGATAACAAGTGTCACTTACAGTGTAGTTTTAATAAGCATTGTAACATTTAAATTTAATCAATGAACAAACAAATTGCTCTAAATAACAACACAAAGCAATTAAATATAGTTTTCATGCCTTTAAGTAATGCAAAAATTTTCAAATAATTTTTTTGTGAAATCTTTTAATTTAAAACAGAATCAGTATGGTGCATGTTCACAAGAAAATATGAATGATAATTCTGAAATTACCAAAGTGATATTAAAAAGATACCTGGAATTAATTCAAATGGATATGATGTTACAATATAATAATAAAACTCCTCTGAATGCTAAAAAAGAATTATTTCTATCTCAAAAAATATTAGTTGAAAAATTGTCGTCTGTTATATAATCTAGTTGAATTTAAAGAATAAAATCTATTCGGATTATGAATTTTACTAATTTGCTTTCATTTTTCACTTTAAAAAAAGATTCGGGATTAAGAAAAAACATTTATTTAAAGATTTACTAAATATTTTAATTTTAGATTAAAAGACTTTAAAAAACATAAAAGAAAATAAATTAACCGTAAAATTTATTTCTAAATATCGTTTGCTTAAGATGTTTTTTAATTATCGTTTTCCAATTAATTATAAAATGTTGTTAGTAAATTAGTTTCTCAAAATTCTTTAGAGTATAACAGAATTTTCTTTTTCACTTAAATGTTTTACAGTTTATCTTCATCTTCATTCATATTCACAGCTACAAACAAATTTATAACATTTCTACAACTAGCGAATGATTTATTCATTGTAGTTTGAAGTATTTATTGCTATAGTTAAAATTACACAATATAATGTAAGGCATAAAATTAGATATTTTCTGAAATAAAAAAAATAAGCTCTGCAAAATATAATAACGTGTTATGTCCTAGCTTTATCGTAATTACTTTATTTTAAAGTAAAAGTATCTTTGCCATGAGAATTGCGAGGGATTAATAGTGCTTACGTTTTATAAAATTAACAGTGACATCATATACATTAAGTAAAACAAAACATGAAAAATCTTATTTTTATCTTCAGTCTTAAGCCAGCATCAACTTTATGCAAATCTAAATTTTCCACTTTTAATCAATTTCAAATTTGGTTCTGACTGTTCATCTTTAGTTTGAAAAGAACTTATATAAACTTTAGTTTCGAAGCTATTCATATTAAATAGATTAAATATTTTCAGCATGATGTCAACACTAGATATATAGTTCAGACAAGCAAATTACAAATTTTTAAAATCATTTCTTAAAAAGCGCTATCACACTTATTTCATAATTTTTCACATTGTATTTTGAAGCATTCTCAAGAATTCTTTTAAAAATCAGTTGGGTTAAAATAATAATTGGTGATGATGATTGACGGCTATTTTTGCTGTTGTTGTTCATTTACGTCGCACTAGAGCTGCACAATGGGCTATTGACGACGGTCTGGGAAACATCCCTGAGGATGATCCGAAGACATTCCATCACAATTTTGATCCTCTGCGGAGGGGATGGCTCCCCCGCTTCGGTAGTCCGACGACTTGCGCGAAAGGTTATTTTTGGAGCTATTTGCTGCAATACGAGCAGTTGGCCGAGTGGTCAGCATGCTTGTCTGTGAAGCCAGTGGCTGGGGGTTCGAATCCCGCTCAGGGAAGGGATGTTTCCCTCTCTGTGTGTTGTTCTCTGTTGTGTGCTGTGTGAATGTGACTCACCCTATGAACGGGTATCTGTGGCAGTGTGGCGTGGGTAATGTTGTTCACCTCCATGATTAAGGTACATTGGGGATCCTCCCTGGTGGTATCTCCCGCCAAACGCTGTGCAAAGCGTGGAGAAAGCGGGTTCGAATCCCGCCGTAACCCTGAATGTATTTTTGTGATGCCTTTCTCTGAATTGTTCTCGTCCCGCAGTGGACTGATCATTAAGACACGGTTCCCATCAGATCACCGAAGTCAAGCATCACTGGTTACGGTCAGTGTGCGGGTGGGTGACCACTTGGATCAGTCTGCGTAGGGGCCGAGGGTGCGCGGTATTGGTCCTCGTTGAACTGTTCTACCGTAAAGTGCTCGACTTCGCGTGCAGGTCGTCGGGCTACCGAATCGGGGGTTCCATCCTCTCTGCAGAGGATCAAAATTGTGATGGCATGTCTTCGGATCATCTTCAGGGATGTTTCCCAGACCGTCGACAATAGCCCATTGTGCAGCTCTAGTACGACGTAAATGAACTACAACAACTACAACAACAACTGAATTGTTCTCTCTGTCCTTCTACTTGACAAAGGTTTATAAGCCTAAATTTAGCACACAAGCCTGCAAATGTATAGGTTTATTGAAATTACATACATTTGCTGACTTGTGTGCTCAATATAGGCTTATAAGTCATTGTCAAGTAGAAAATACAGATAGAACAATTCAGAGAAAGACATCACAAAGAATACATCCAGGGTTAATGCGGGATTCGAACCCGCTACCTCCACGCTTAACAGAGCGTTTGGACCGACGATACCGCTCGGCCAGGGAGGCCCCGCAAATGTATAATTTCAATAAAGCAATAAAGCAATAATAATGCTGCAATACGCTTATAGCTCGCTTGTAAACTACATTAGGATGATGGAATGAGTAGATGGGTTTTGCAATAATGATAGAATTAGATTGGAGCTGGTACGAGCTCCATACTATATGGTTACAGTAATTTTAATAGTTTGATTATTTTGATGCCTACCACTTTGCTATATCAAATGCTTTGTTGTTGTAGTTGCTGTAGTAGTTCATTCACGTCTTGCGCGCTGTAGTAGTTGATTACGTAGAGCTGCATACTGGTCTATTGAGGACGGTCAGGGAAACATCCCTGAGGATGATCGGAAGACATGCCATCACAATTTCAATCCTCTGCAGAGGAGATGGCATCCACACTTCGGTAGCCAGACGACCTGCACACGAAGTCAAGCACTTTGCGGTATAACATTTTAACGAGGACCAATACCGCACACCCTTGAACCCTTCGTAGACTGATATAAGTGGTCACCCACTCGCACACTGACTGCAGTCAGTTATGCTTGACTGCGGTGATCTGCTGGGAACCGTGTCTTAACGATCAGTCCACTGCAGGATACCAAATGCTTTGTAGCGGGGAAATAGGGGGTTGGAATCATATGTGACGATGGTTTTATCTTTCTGCTGAACCTTTAGAAATTGTTCTATTTTTTCCTTAATTTAACAAGGTTTTATAAACTATTTTTTATATTGAGCTCTCAACCACGCATATACTGTATGTCTAACGAAACGTAAGAAATTACTACTTATTTTATTAATTACCACACCTATATATAAAGATTTGCGTGCGCATAGCAAATTATGGCTTGTAAGCCCATGTCAAGTTGAAAAACAGATAGCAGAAGCTAGAGCAAGACAAATATACAGTTAGGGTAAGGACGGGATTCGAATATGTTGCTTCCAACGCGTTTGGTGGAAAGGCTAGATCACTCTATCAGTGAGGCCCTAACATATTTTGACATTCATTTGAATACCAATTTTTACTTAATGTTCACACAAAACATTCACTATAAGTTGTGTCGGAATTTTCGTGAAAGCCGCATTTTCGTATCCAAAAATCTCTATTGCTTGCACCCAAGTGTTTAAATAAAATCGATCAAACTTGATAGCAGTAGTCTTCACTAACTACGGGTCGTCAGAGTATTAAGATGCCGGATTACGCCAGATTATGATACTTGCAATCATTGACGAGCTTGAATACTACTGCTTGGCTGAAATAATTAAGTTAATAGATCTAACAATGTAACTAGATAGCACATTAGTACAGCTCTAATGCAAGGCTATCAATCAAACGTAACTAAATCTGTGATAGAAAAGATCTATAAAACCATACATACTTTTTGGCCTTGTGTAACTGATACAAACACCATTTAGACTTCTCCCACTTATGTTTGCTATGAAGTTCGAATCCCGTGCTCAATACTGCATGTTTGATAGGACTATACTTAAACTTTTTGTGTTTTAATGGTTTAAAATCCTGTGAATGTCCCCGGCATGTTTGAAAGCCAAAAAAGTCGGGGTCTTACAAGCTGAGTGGAATTACCCGCCAAACGCTATGTCGCGTGGAGATAGTAGGTTGGAATCTCGCCGTTTCATGCTGTCTTTCTCTGAATTGTACTACCCATATTTGTACTTGACAAAGTCTTATATACCATACTTAAATAATTGTGCACACAAGCCTGCATAAGTGTGTAATAATATGTGTGCCAAAAAGTCCTCTCACATTTGGTTGATTGGAGAGTGTGATGTGAAGGTCGAGTGATTACTATCAGCATCTCAATTGCGGTTGTGCATACTTTATTGTTTTATTGGTACAACATACATTTGCTGGTTTGTGTGCTCAACTAAGACTTATAACCTTTGTCAAGTTGAAGGACAGATAGCACAACACAGAAAAAAACATCACGAAGTATACATCCTGGGTTACGGTAGGATTCGAACCAGCCACCTCCACGCTTAACAGGGCATTTTCGGGCGACACCGCTCGGCCAGGGAGGCCCCGAGGTTGTGTAGTTTGGGCATACTGAATTAGATGATTACTGATGATGAAAAAATGGAAATTTGATAATTCACGGAAGATGTTAAAGTCACGCCTTGTCGTGTGATTCCCCTGTGATTTGTGATTATGTTAAGTGATTTGATTAAATCTCTTAACTGTTTTAATAAAAATATAAAATAACCAAGTTGGATGAAAATAACGAAGATGAAATGGGCAAAACTAAAATTAACCTACAGATTTTTACTTGCGTTTTAATTTAAAACAACAGCTTTAAAAGTTGATTTTTTTATCTTCTTCTTTCTTCTTTCAAATCCCCATTTCTAGCCTAGCTAGACAAGGTCCATGAGATTGTTCACCTTCAAAAAGTCTAAAACAAGTAAGGGTCTTTCAATTAGGTCTTGTTTTAAAAGACCGAGGCAGCCCAGTAGATGTTCAGGGAATGCCTGGGCCGAAGAGCACTTGGTACAGAGGGCAAAGCACTTTTCTCCTCCAGAGTACCTCAGTGATTTCAGGTGTCCACAGCGGAGACATGATTTTCTTTTTTCTTTTTTTTTATTTGATTTTTTTATTCTTTTGTATAACATCATATTTATAGATGAATGGTAATTTTTGAATTCTTGAGTTAAATAAATTTTATATAGTTACAAATGATTAAAGAAAATATTAGTGCATGGAATGAGGTGATGGATCATAATCAATGTTTATTATTTTTAATAATCGGATTAATCAGAAGAAGTGAGAGCCATAGCCCTGTTTACCCTAAACTTATGTACTTTTAAAGTCAAACGCGATTGCCAGGTATACCTTTACACAATATAACCTAAACTGATGTTTTCTTAAAAACTAAGTGCTACTTCCCGGTGCATATTTGCCATTAATGTTTTTTTAAGATTAAGTGCCACTGGCCGTTATACATTTGCCCGGAAAATCCAACACTGGTGTTTGTTTTTTAAGGTTAAGTGTCTCAAAAGAAAAAAAATTAAAAATATGATGAAGCAAAAAGCTATCAGAAAGTATTCACTCAAGAAATGAACAACTCATGCAAACTACGGGCGGATACATGTAAATAAACAACTAATATTGTCCAGCTGCTTGCACGAAAAATTGCCATTACGCTTGCGTATTGGAAATCTCTATCCAAATTAGCGGAAAATTATTACATTGACCATTGATAAATTTTAACCGACTTACTTGGTTATTATTAATAATGACCAAGTGTATTAATACTAATTAATTAATTACATTGATCGTAACATCCATATATTATTTCAACTTTACACTGAAACAGTTAAATGATTTGATCACTCACTCTACTTAGAGAAATCCCCCAAGAGTTGTTATTTTAACATCTTCTATGAATTGATCATCTACCTTAGAGATTTAATCAAATTTCCATTTTCACCATTTGTCTGCAGTATATTCAAGACGCATCGATTGTTGTACGGAATGTCTATATTTAAATTTAGCACTTTAGAACAGTTTATTTCAAACTTCATGCAGATGAACTCCATGAAAATTGAATAGTGCCACAATTAAATGCTAGAAATTTCTTCCAGAAAAAAAAACAGCACTGAAAGGCACATTTTCTGACAGTTTTGTCTACCAGATCCCCAGACTTGAATTGTTGCGGCTTTTAGCTGTAGGAATATACCTCCTAGACTTTAGTTTACTATGATTTCTTCACATCTGCGTCCAGATTTAAAGACTTTTTTGTCTTTAAGTCTGGAAAGACTTTTTTGTCCTTTGCAGGTTAAAAACGAGTACTCGGATTAAAAGTTGATTTCATGGTCCAGATGTTAGAGGACAATTGTGGACATCATATTGAGCATGTTAATTTAAACAGGAGAGCGCTTAAATTTTGTAGATTTTGTCATGTTTTGTCTACCATGACATGATAGCTATCTAATTGCATTTTTGTAGCTGAATGTAATTTTGTTAGCCAAAGTTCCTACTACTTCATTATGTTTTAAAGAAATTTTGATGCAGTTCTGGAGAGAATATTTTGATTGAGGCATCAACTTCAATGATAGGATCCCTGTACTTAACTTGCAGTAGTGGGGTTGAACCTACGAAACACACAATCCTCTCATTCTCCACTGTTTGAGTCAGTAAAAAAAAACTTATGTTTCTTAATCTCAACAAATCGTAACAATTAATCATGCACATTTGCCCTGTATGCCCTACATTGATGTTTTTTTTAAGGTTAAGTGCCACTGGCCGTTATACATTTGGCCGGAAAATTCAACACTGACGAGTGCCTTTTAAAGTTAACTGACTTAAAAGAAATTAAGAAATATGAATAGTTATGCACATAAATGCCAGCTGTTTTTAGTTTCAAATAAAGATGCATATTTTTAAAAATCATCACAAACTACATTCAACATGTTATAAGTTTATTATAGTGATATCTATACACTGTTGAGGAAATATTTAAATAGTTATCACATACTAGTGGGAAAAACATTGTTACGAGATCTTAAAAGACCAATACAAACAAAAAAATTCAGAAATACAGTTTTAACTTTAAAATCATGTATTTTTGTTGAATTTCTTTTGCTTCATTTACTAAGCTCAGTTGCAGACGTATACCATAAGATTATATCATCACTTAGAATGGTACAATGACATAATGAATAAATGTTACAAACACAAATTCAGCATATATTCAGATTTTGTTTTAAAATACGCATACGCATGAAGATTTTACACATTTATTTTTATTATTTCGATAACGGAATAATAGTGGTACTCTACTTGAACGAAATTGCATAAGGAGTGTCACATAAAATTATTAAACTAAATTGGTATTATATTAACTCGAAATTTCAGATGACACACTCTGCATAAAGAATTTAAAAAAATGGAGTAGTATTTAATTTGGTTATATACATTAAATGCAGCATTAAATTTTAATAAAATATCTTTAAAGTACATAGTTAAGAGCTTGTTTTATCTCAGAAATCCATAGCTAAGAAGTTAATTTACTTCAGGAATGCTTAGCTGAGAACTTATTGTAGTTCTGAAATGCACAGCTGAGAAGTAAGAACAGAAATTAAAAGGCAATTTTGTTTTTAATATCATTTATAAATTATTGCTTTAATAAAATTTAATATTTATTGCTCAAACAATGCGAAATTTCTCTACAATTATCCCATTTAGAGTTAATTTTACAGGCGCATCAGCTCGATTTACATTCTTCTTCTTTAACAGATCATAAAATATACGTATTTCCGTAAACTGAATTGTAGTAAAATTGTACAAGTCCAACTGTTACTATCTTGCCCTTCGCATCAAGATATAGTTTAACTGCATTAAAAATGTTGGAATAAAATTACTATAAATTTACCATACATGATGTATTTTTAAGAACAAGAATAAAAAATTTAAAAGAAGGCTTTCATACTTGATCTAAATTTCCCTGGTTGGAGAATAATTATAGAAGAACTGTATTAGCTACTGCTTGAATTTTTATCAATTGCATTGTACTTTAAAATATTGATTTTGTATTTTTCGACACTCAACTTTCTCTTTCAATCAAAGAAAGTAGTTAGAATTGATAACTGCATGGTAAATTTGCCGCAGCTCAATAACTTTTTCTAGCCTATAAACCAGTATCGAGCAATCAATTTAACCAACATTTAAACCATTACCGCCCAATCGATTATCTCAGTATTTAAACTGTAGCAATTTGAGCATACTGCATTGTCTTTTCATAGAAACTGCAGTCTTTTTTTATAATGCATAGTATCTTAGTCTCTTTTATAATGCATAGTCTCTATATAGAAATGCATAGTCTTTTTTACAATGCATAGTCTTTTTACAGACATTTTCATAGAAAATCACTTATTTAATTAAATTTCAGTGTTCTTATAATAGAGCATAATTATTATATTTAAGATTTAAAAAGTCTGTTGCTTAAATGATCACTTTTAATCTCACAATTTCTAACCCATAAATTTCAATTCATGTAACAATCAAGATATTATTTCATGAAAAACCTGTAGTTTAATGATGTTATTTGAAAAAAGCCTCTTTGATGACTTAAAAATAACAAAATTCAAGATAGTTTTTAATCCTAATTGTTCCGATAAGGAATAAATGAAATGGAAAAAGAAATGCATGAATTTATTCTTTTATAATTTAGTAATAGTTTTCTTTATTCATAAATCTACTAATTAAGTAATATCAGTTATAAAAAGCAAATCTTTTTGAATGTATTTTTAATTTACTTTGATCTCTGAGAAAAAAAAATTTGAAGGGATTATTTCATGCTTTATTAAAGTATTTGATATTAACTCATTATTTTTTTAAAATCTTACAATGCATCTGAAAAAGGTGTTGAAAGATAATTAATTAAATATTAAGTCTGTGAAATTCATGTATAACTAAATTCATTAAAGTATAATATGCATATTAAGTGTAATTAAAATTTTAAAAACTGATATAAAAATTTACGGTAAACCATAAATGGTAAACTCTTTTTTTAAAATATCTTTTTCCATTATAATTTCACCAAATAGTTTAATTATTTTAACTTTTTTCTTACTTAGAAGGAAAAGTCAAATATATATGTTTTGCTGTGAAATGAATAAATAATGGATATTTTAAAATATTTTCTTTTTCCATTGACTATTTTTAATTACTTTTCTGAATTAACCAGCGAAAGAAACACGAAAAAATATATTTATTCAACTTCTTCGATAATTAATATATTTCTGCGTCGTCCATACTGTAAGAAATTCAGAATCAAATTACGGTATAAAGTACCGGCACTTTGGGTGGATCATCCGTAAAATCGATTTTACCGTAAATTATTATACCGTAATTTTTACTGTAATGTTTAACTGGATTGATTTAAGGATTTTACGGTAATTATTACTGTAAAAATTACTGCATCTCAAATTTTTGTTCCGTAACATGTTCCGGTAAAAGTGGATTTTATGGTACAAGTAATACGCACGAGTGCCAGTACTTTTTACCGCAATTTGATTCGGAATTTTTTGCTGACTTTTTTTCCTTGCTTTTTTGAAGTACTTATCGGCGAGAAGGACTATGTGTTTGTGACTGCTTTTTTGAGTTAAAAATTAGTATTTTTGTCATATTTTTGACACATTTGTTGACTTCGAAATTTGTATTTTCTCTTCGTTTAAATTATAAAATAATTATTTTAGAGTCTTTGTGGTTCTTTTTTAATCTTACCTTGAAACTGATTGACAAATTTGCACCTTACAATATTGTTATTCCTTTATCCACTCACTTTATCTATGACTAAAAAAATGTAATAAAAATTTTGCGTTAAAAAAATTTATAAATTGATGTAAATTGATATTTACATGAGAAGAAGAAATATTAAAACTTAACGAATCTTTTTTTGAGATCGTTAAGTGCAAAATAGGAAGGAAACCAACCAAAAACACTTTTTGTGTGGAATGACGTTAAAAATAAGGCTCTAAAGAATTGATGAACGTTTTTAATTACCATCCGACAAATAAACTGCTTATTTAATGATACTGATCCCATATTTTCTGCGTTTGACCTCGATTAGGGTATTTTGAAAACGCTTGGATTTTTTTTCTCTTTAATATTTATTTACAATACTTACTGTTCACGCATTTACTATAAGTCCGATGATTAAAAAAACTCTGTTCTCTAAACGAGAAAAAATTTTACATTTTAAGTTTTACTTGTAGTTTACTAAAATTAATGAAAATAGTTAAATATAACATTCCCATCCGACAAATAAACTGCTTATTTAATGATACTGATTCCATATTTTCTGCGTTTGACCTCGATTAGGGTATTTTGAAAACGCTTGGATTTTTTTTCGCTTTAATATTTATTTACAATACTTACTGTTCACACATTTACTATAAGTCCGATGATTAAAAAAACTCTGTTTTCTAAACGAGAAAAATTTTGCATTTTAAGTTTTACTTGTAGTTTATTAAAATTAATAAAAATAGTTAAATAATAACTTATAACTCACGGTAATTTTTCTGTTTAGCCAAGACATTACTTTAATTGATGTTCAAATTTCTAACATCAAATAAAAATATATTGTTTACTCTTTTTTATTGAAGTAATAAGCAAAGTACCATACTAATTTCTAATAGATAAAAGAAATCAGTCTAAAATCCAAAAATTGTATCCCATTAAATTTTTTTTCCGGTAAGACGATAATTAATAACTATTTTAAAAGGTTTTAACACAAAAATCTTGCAGTGATTAGTCAAATGCAGTGTATCTACATAAAATATTTATATTTCATTCCATTCTAGTCTACTAAATGAATATGTTGCATTGTATAGTAGAAAAAACACCATTTAATATGATTCAACTGAAGCTCGATCTTCCATAGACGGTTTCCACTGTCATTATCCAAAGTGCTCACACATACAGGAAGACGATTTCTGGTATACAACAAGAAAATATGTGCATGAATTGTGTCTTTATAGTGCACTAATAATTTGAAAATGGAATGAAGCAGTCAAATAACATAAAATTTAAATATCATACATAATAAAACAGTTTTGTATAGAAAAAAAAGCAAAACAACAACATATATAAAGTTGACGAATATTCATACTAAAGTTAATTTCACTACAATTTTTACAAATAGTAATTTCACCGATACATTTTCTTTGTGCTGATACACAGTATAGCCATTAATCACTTAAATATTTAAGGTTTGAGTAATGCGAAAAAGAAAAGTTATAAGGAAACGAAATCCTTACTTTTTCTGTTCAATAAATGTTTGAAGTACTTATGTAGACAATGTTGGATACCTTCGCTAGGACTAGTGGTATCTTTGGTAAACAAAAATCAACTTACTATTTATTTGTTTAACATGTTTCACAATCTAGATTATGCTTCAAGTTGAGAAACAGTTAATCTTTCTTTTACTAGAACCCATTTTACTGCCAGGTTTACAATAAAACTCAACCTTAGGTGGTGGAAATCTTTTCAACATTTTAATGCATTTTTTAGAAAATACATTGATCTAAATATTCATCACTTAAACTTTCTGTTTTTTCATTTACTTAAAGAAAAATATAATCACTATGTGACACTTTGTCACATCACAATAAAAGTTATCTTCAGTCTTTTTCTAAGTGAAGTGAACATTAACCATGACTAGATTAATTGCAGTTTCCCGTGATCACTTGACAACGAAGAGTGATAGGTTGTTACACATAATATGATACTTTAAAGTGTAGATGTTAAGCTTTAGAAGCAGTTTGATAAATCGCCAGCATAACCACTGAAAATTATTTAACTTTGATGCTTTCTATAATATACAAACTGAAATTTTTGTACCAATGTACCAAATATTTTAAAAACTGAGAAAAATATAGCTGAAGTAGTATGGCACAGAGAGCTACTAGCTACTGCCCTTAGAGTTCGTCTTGAACAATTGTTTTCCTCATTGAACTTTTAATTGATTCTTTGAACTATAGATATATTCTCGGAACTATAGATTTCCTTCTAAACGTGACTTGAACTCACGATTCCTGGACTGGAATACACAGAGATAGATGTCCGGAGCTATAGATTTCCTCCCAAACATGACTTGAACTTGCGATTCCTGGACTGTAGTACAGTAATAACCATCATTCTATTAAAATATTTTTCTCAATTATGAACGTGGGTAGTTCCAAATATGTTGTTCATGCTTGATGCTTAGTAACTCGTAATTTATGTATTAAAACAATCTCTTGATTCGACATCTGTGATTTAAAGCAAGCTCGAACGTCGATAGTTCAAAATCCTTTAGAGATACATGGCTAAAAATGTTCAAAAGTTTATAGTTAAAGATCCATAATTCAAAATGAGTTCGAAAGTTAGAATGCTATTTGTGGTTCAAGACGAGCAGATGTTAGTAGTTTGTAACTATGAGTGAGATACAACTGCAGACCTAAGACTGTATGTAATTAAATAATTTTTAAATTCAAACTGGTATAAACGGTTTCTAGTAGAATTATAAAAACAGGATATAAATAATCAGACTTAAGAGTTTGAATTTCATTAATGACATATTACTTGTAGTAAAACTGCATTGGTTATAGTTAAACTGCATCAGAGAAAAAAAAACAGTACATCTGTTTACCGCTTGTCCGTTGCTATCACTTCATATTAGCGCAGAAGCATCATACAGTTTAGCTTCATTCACATTCTAATACGCACGAGCTCTTAAAAACGCAATGTATTCAATTGCCAGTTATATAACTTCTTAGTACACTAAAAAATCAACACGAACATGCTGACGTTTAAATTCAGTGTCACTTAAAAAATATAACACCAAGAAAAGTGTGAGAGAAAGCGACATTGTTTTCTTCTTATAATGCTCCCTCTAGTTTGAAGAAACAAAAAATAGCATTTTTTTTATTTGAAATGGTGACCCATTTAATGTCGTTTTCTGGCATTGTCTCTTCTTTGCCTTTGTGAAATAAGATTTCTTAATTTTTGAAGATTATTTTGTGTAATAGGATCATCTGGTCTTAATCTCAAAGCTTCCAAGTAAGATTGTTCTGCTTCTTGAAGTTTGCCATTCACGTGAAGCATGGCTCCTAAGTTCATATGACTGGTGACTTCCTGCAAAGCACAAGAATAACTCATTAGTATTACTTTCAATGGTATGTTAGTGACAGTAGTTTGAAGGTATAGGGGAAGGTGGTGTAATACTGGGTGGCTAAGATTCGATGGCCTGTAGGACCGAAACTCTTCCGCCTAGAAACTGTCTGATTTAACTAAGATACGCATTGTTTTGTTATGTACAATATATCATTCTCGAAAAGTCCTAACATGTACTACTTTTTATAAAAGACTTTTTTTTTCAAGAAAAAAATCAAACCACTCGATTTTACCCCAAAGATGTGCTAAATTCGGGTACACATGCTCACTCTGTGGGAAATTTAGAAACACTAGAATTTCAGTGGAAAAATAGCAAACAATTCTATTTCAAATAACAATTTAAGAAAATTATGTATGTAATGTACATATGATGTAGTCAAGGCCATACTCAAGAAGGAGGGGAAATTGTTTAGGGGCTCGGAAAGGCTGAAGGCCCGACCGAAATTCTTTACCAAAAAAGTAATTGTTAATGTTTTTCAAAAGAAAGTGGCGGATAATTTTCCTAAATTCATACTACGATTTTGTATAAAGACTTTTTGTGCTTTAAGGAAGGAACCCACAATAAATTTTGTCCTGAGGTTCGTAAAACCTTTCTTCACTTCTGGATGCAGTTATCTTCTTCTTTCTCTGCACTGTAGCTTACGAGGACCGAACATAGACACATAGCAAAGGGAGGAGGACTCCGGACTGGGTAGTACATGGCTTTACCCCACGAACAGAACTTATCTTAACTAAACAGTACAGCGCTACTTATCGGGTTAAATCCTTAATGTTTGTTAAGGTATGAATTTTAGTAAGCTGGATTAAAAATAATTTTTATAACTGTAATGACCAATAAAAAAGGATTGCTTAAAAACAAGCGAACATTAGAGAATTAACATAGTAAAACAAACACAAGTTTTGAATTAATCAATTACAACACGCCAATGTGGGAGGTTATTCTTGTCGATAAGTTAAATTAATTAAGTGCAATTCAACATTTGACCTCAGGAAAACAGAACTAATTTCGCAAAACTAAGGTACCTAGTTTCACCCCACTCCCCCTTATGTAAATAACACTTTACAAATAAGAACACTTTTACAAATAAAACCTTGATAGTATGATGTAAGAAATATTTATATTTGAAACTATTTTATGAGCATTCGTTATTTTATAGTAAAGATCACGTGCAAACCATATTGTGAATGCGCCGTTTTTAATGTTCAATTTTAAACTTATTGTACTAGTGCACCTGACTCGGAAGACAAAGGAACCCTCGAGGCAAAAGTTAAGACCATCATATAAGCTATTTCATTGTGTTCCTAATGATGAGCAGCCTATTCGAGTAATCGGTGAAAGTCAACTCCTTCACCAAAATATTATAATTTTTTCATAAATGAACAGAAAAAAACATTTAATTTGATTTTTATTCTTAAAAAACAAGTAATTTTTTGGATTCAAATAAAAGGTATGCAAATGTTTTTCTAATTAAATTTTTATTATAATGTAAATTATATTCGTATTTTAAAATAACTGCTTTGTTTAAAATAAGTAAGTCGGGTAGCAATGGTGTACAAATAAAAAATTAAAGCTCCCGATTTAAAATCTGAGGATTGTTCTTTTTTTTAAAAAAAAAGCTTAAACAGCTTGTAAAAGGAGGATTATTGACAATGTCAAACTTCATGAATCAAAAGCTATTCCCCTTGTGTTTGATCAAGACTGAATAGCAACAGCGTGAGAAGCACAATGTCGCAGTCACATATAGCAAGTCAACTGTTCACTATGTTCTATTTATCAAATTAGACGTGTTCATTTCAAGATGAGCGTTTCTATCGAGGTTGGCGGGTTCAGATCACGTGCGGTACTTAAGGTATCAAAAGATATCCCTTAGACAGAATTGAGTTAACGCGTCTTATATACTGGCGAATTGGGATTGTATTATTGTAGTGGTAGTTACACTACATTACTCTTCCACCAGAATTTTATCTGGGGATGATTAGATATCACTAGTTGATTTTATTTTATTTTATAACCGTCGTTGAACAGCCGACCCAATTTCATGGGTTTACGACTACTTACGTTCAACTCCGTAGCCTTGTAATTTTGAACCAATCCAGAAGACAAGGAAACTCCTGGATCAGTACCCCCAGAGGTATTGATTTGTTGTGGGAACATGGAGGACTTTGAGACTCGACAGATTTAACGTGCATCAGTCACCATTTACTACACGGGGAGTCTTCGGCCGGCGAGGATCGAACCCACGACGGTGCTTCATCGGGAAATCCCCTTTTCTGTCGAAAATGATTTTGATTTTCGGATGTGTGTACATATTTGTGTTATGATGTTAATTTTTCAATTGTCTCTTGTTAGTAATAATGAAACTGCCCTCTGTTTTGTCTTTGATTTTTTTTAAAAATGAGTGGAAGATGAAGTGTTGAAAAATCTGAACTTCAATCCAAAAAACTGTTTCCTGTTAAGACAAGAGTCATCTTGACCCTAAAGTAGACATATTTAATAAGGAATCGAAATTTCCCAAATCTCATGTAAATGCCCTTTGAAAAGTGTTCATCTCCAATACTTCTGTGAATATATATATATATATATATATATATATATATATATATATATATATATATATATATATATATATATATATATATATATATATATATATATATATATATATATATATATATATATATATATATATATATATATATATATATATATATATATATATATATATATATATATATATATATATATATATATATATATATATATATATATATATATATGTCACGGCGAAAGACCAAAATCGGTGGTTGTTGACTTTCACCGGTGAATGTCGACAAACACCAAATACGTCGGGAAAGATCGAATATTTCATTCCATTCTTGTACATACGGACCCTCACCGGTGTATATCGCCAATCACAGATATGCTTTGGTGAATGTCCGAAATATTTATTACATTCGATTTGATATGAATTTAATCGTGGATATAATTACATTTATTCGATATTTTAGCCCTACACTGATGTTTTTTTAAGGTTAAGTGCCACTGCCCGGTATACCCTACACTGATGTTTTTTTAAGGTTTATACATTTACCCGGTATACCCTTCACTGATGTTTTTTTGATGTCAAGTGCCATTGCCAGGTATATATTTGCCCGATACTCCAAACACTGATGTTTCTTCTAATCTAACGTCAGTAAGTATTAAAATACAGAATAAATATGAATATATCAAATAAATATAATAATATTAACGAATAAATTAATATAAAATTGGATATAACAAATATTTCGGACATTCATCAAAGCGACTATGTGATTGTTCACATTCACCGGTGAATGTCGACATTCTCCAGATTTCGGTGTTTCACCGTAACATATATATATATATATATATATAAATATATATATATATGTATTATGTATATATATATATATATATATATATATATATATATATATATATATATATATATATATATATATATATATATATATATATATATATATATATAAACTGCTGTTTGTAGAAAATGCAACACCATGAAAGAATCATCAGAATCAAATGAAATTTAATGCAGAAACGACTTGTACTGATACAAATAAATGATGAAATTTTCAAAACAAAAGAAACAAATTAAGCGTCCGAAATCAGTATTTGGTGCAGCCACCACGCGCTGCAATAAGTGCTGCTATACGACGTGGCATGGAGTCAAACAGATGTTGAATATCTGCTTGAGGAAGAGAATTCCATATCGCTTGTATGCGCAACCAAAGTTCGTCTTTGGAAACTGCAGGACGCGGATCACGAGTGAGACGCCGACCCTCCATATCCCACACGTGCTCAATAGGCGACATATCCGGCGAATAAGCAGGCCAAGGAAGAAGTTGCATGCGTTGTGCTGAACAGAAGTCTCTAACAGTCCGCGCAACATGTGGGCGTGCATTATCCTGCTGAAAGATAGCTCCAGGGATGCCTTGAAGGAAAGGAACGACTTCGGGCTGTAGCACTTCACGGACGTATCTGTTGCTATTGAGATTACCCTCAATTCGTATCAAATTGGATCGTCCATGATACGAAATCGCACCCCAGACCATAACTCCGGGTGTTCGACCACTATGTCGTTCAATAATACACTCAGGAAGGCAGCGTTGACCGGCATAACGTCTAACACGAACACGGCCATCATGGGTCCACAAATTGAAGCGTGATTCATCTGAAAAGACAACTTGGTGCCAATCAGCTCGCCAGTCTCTGTGCTCAAGAGCCCACTGCCGACGCAGCCGTCGATGATCCGCCGTGAGGGGAATCCTGTATAATGGCACCCTTGCACGCAATCCACGGCGCAGCAGACGACGACGAATTGACGAAGCCGACAATTGTACACCTGTAGCAGTAGACCAATGTGCTGCCAGCTGCCTGGAGGAAGCTGTGCGATCATTCACCGCCATGCGGAGCAGGTGTCGATCATCGCGCTCTGACGTCACCTTCTGTCGTCCAGTGCCTGTTTTTCGAGTTGTTCGGTGCTCGTCGGTCCACTGCTTCCAAACTCGCATCACTGTGGAACTGTTCCGCTGCATACGAGCTGCTATTGCGCGATAGGAAAATCCTCCTTCTCGAAGGCCGATTATCCTCCCTCGTTCAAACTCCGTAAGTTGCTTGAATTTCTTATTCTTCCGTCGTGGAGGCATACTCAGGTCTCACTAAACGTTTGCCACTAACAAATAATCATAGACTATTTTCAACGTCCCGCTACAGCACTTTATTTATACGCTTTCAGCATCAATTCAGAGGGCGCTGCGCGCGCCACGCACGCGCGATGGCTCTGAAACTTTATTAAATTGCATAATATCCTATAATTGACATTTGCTGCGAATTTCATTTGATTCTGATGATTCCTTCATGGTGTTGCATTTTCTACAAACAGCAGTTTATATATATTATGAAATGGACATAAAAGCCGTTTTAAGTTTGTGAGCTGACTACTTTTATTATGTTTTGTTTAAAGTAGATGAATTTCCAGAGGAACTTCATTTTGAAGATAGTGGTAAATTCGTTGATTTCACCATTTATTTTAAAGTCGATATGGTGCCACGTCGTCTTTTACATGGTACAACATTGCTAAACGTATTTGCATGCTTCAAATATATATCAAATAAAAGTGCAAACAAATATCCCAAAATTTTAGCTACTTTTTTGGTTTAATGCAGTTAGAGTGAACTTACGTTTGGTTTTAACTTTACTGCTACCAAATAAAAGGTTTCAGCTTCAGCATTGCGTCCGGCTTGCCTATATAGGAAAAAATTTGCTTAGAAATACATTTTATTTAAAATATACGTATGTATTCTTAATAAACTTGTGATAAACTTTAAATTTCGTGATATAAAAGTACTTTGAGTGATTGAAACAATCAATATTGTTAGTATATTTTTCGTTAATTTATTTATATTTTTTTGAAGTAACAGCTGGGGAAAATGTTGAATGAAATGAAATGCTGAATGTTGAGTGGAAATTATGTGATAAATGAGCACACAGATTTTAAAACATATAATTTAATTTGATTGTTTTATTTGCCTATAAATGGAAACATACCATGCTGTATCCTCCTGATTGCGCATTAACATTACGCATGAGATTTTTTTTAACCTATGTGCTATTTTTCGAGAATCTGTTAGAACATAAATTGCTAATGCATGCAATTTGTATGACTGCAAAGTGTACTTGTTAAAATTTTTCTGGATAAAGATGTTAAGATATTCGTTTTTTAAACTATTATCCAACACCACTAAAAATAAATAGTCTTTAATGTTTTAGAAAATATTTACCAAAATCAAAATTAAAAATATTGTAATCTCTCATGCCATTATAGTCATTACACAACATTTCCTAACTTTTTACTTTAAATTAATTCTTGAATTGTTGTTTAATCCTCAAAAAGCCTTTTCTTCAAGAAAACAACTAACTTTTTTTAAGGAGATGCAAATGTGTGAAGAGAAAATTCTGGAAATAGATATTCTTTCTATTACTGCTAACGCATTAACATAAGAAAACAAGTCCATTAACAATTTGCTACCAATTTGTAACTTACTTTAAGTTTTATTTTTCTCCAAATTATATTAAACTTGACAATTTTTTAGTAGATTGACTTGATTTTCGATTAAGTACGTTTCGATAAGTCACCAAGTAATGATATAATTTTAATAAGTCTCCAAGTTTCTTTACTGAGAGGTCACAGCTTTACCGTCACTTTAACAAACTTTTGATCGCTCGGTTATGTGAAAAATTGCTTCGTTTTTCCAAGGAACTAATCAATATCTTCCCCATGCACATTTTTTTTTCTCTAACTAAAAATTTTGATTATGACAAAAATTTTTATCTCAATTATTGAAACTAGGCAAAGTGTTTTCGAGTTGACTAGTTTGTGCTTGTCCTCATTATATAATATAGTATAATTAAATAAAAGAGGCGTCCATTAAAACGTCATATGATTTTTTCATAATCTAATTACTTATCTATGAAATTAATTTAATTACTTACTTATGTAATAATACATACTACTTAACAGTGATTAATGATTTCCAATGGCAATTTCTCACCTTCATATTCACCGTCAAATTTTCGATAGACGCTAAATTCAACTCAGATTTTCCCCAGCTTTTTTTCCAAGATAAGTAAATTTCTCATTAATTGATGAAAAATACTTTCGTATTGATACTAAAAAAATATGTTGTAAAATTTTATGAAATTTTCGAAAAGAATTTTTTTTTTCATTGTTGTCTAGGAATTCTGCTGTCTAAAGTTATCTCTAAGTAATGAGAAACCTCGTAGCAATATTATTAAAGAAATTTTAATTTTATTATATCACAGTATGTGAAATAATCTTCTTATTAACATTGCATTTTATTACGTTCAGTCAATAAATAAAATTTCAGAGGCTATTTCATACATATAATGACTATCCATACATGCTATTTCATACATATAATGAAACTCAAAAGTATTGCCTACAGGTGTTTAGACATTTATCTCGTTGTAATACTAGCCCTACAATGCAAAATTGTAACATTAGTTATGGCTTCTGTTTGGAATAGTTATACAAGTAAATCTCGTCGTCTCTTTCAAACCGATTTTCAGGCATCAGTTTCTTTAGCTCATCACTTAATAGACGTCACGTAATGAGCACTATCTCCTTAATGTTTCTGGGTAAATTTTTCTCTCAACTTTCGTTTATATTCGTAACCAGGAAACAGGTTCAACCGGTTTTGTTATGTTACGAGATTTGCTTGTTTCTTTGTGTGAAAGGGACAAGCACACTTTTAAAGTGGCAATTGTTTTGACTTAAAACGTTGTTGCAACTATTTACGGTTTGGCTACGATCTCGCTTATCTGTTAACTTTGAAAAATGGAAGCATGATTAGTTGTCCATGGGAAGACACGTGGAGATAGATCTGAACAGTGAAGTGAGTGGCTCAGAACTAAAGAAAATGTTTTATCGTCTTGACTATGAGTTGCCTAGTATCGTCATGCAAGGGGGTGACTCTCTGAGACAGTTAACCTGGATTGTTCGATTTGAAAGTCTTCATAAGATTTGCTTACGGTTCCAAATACCTCTGATCATTGATTATAGCTACATGAAATCGACGAGGAACGGTCCTTAGTATACGATCTTACCAAAAAAAAAAAAAAAAAAAAAAAAAAAAAAAAAAAAAAAAGAAAGAAAGAAAAGGAATGACAGCAGCTCGCTTATCCACCTTTTATCATTGCTTGTATGGCAATTATTGCCAACTAGCATGTGAAAACGTGAATCTCTTAGATCTCAACAGCAACTAAATTTCTGGCTCCTTTTCATTTTTTCGCACCTCATATTTTTGGTTTAACGTCATCTTCTTCTTTGTTTACTGACTTCACCTAATATTATAATAGTTTCATTCATTCCCTGCCATTTCTGTAAAACATTTAGGTACTAATTTTAGACTATTAACTGTTATATGAAAAGACAATATAAACAGCAAATTATACTTTATTATCAAATAAAAAGAAATTGTTTCTCGTTACAAAAGCAAATTATCATGACAGCTGTATTTCATTTTAATAATACAAAATTATTGATCGAATGATTGCAAAAGATTTTACTCTTTTACTATAATATTAACAAAAAATTTATTCATTGTAAGAAAATCCTTAAAGCAACTTATCTAGGGAAAATTCATCTGCGATCTCGAAAATGCATCGAACCATAAGTTCTTGTTCGATAAACTTATATATTTTTTACCCGTTTGAAATGCTGAAATCATTCCCTAGATCTCTGAGCGTATTTTTTATTTTTTTGTGTCTGAAATAGATTTTGAATTTAACTTTAAACCGAGTGCGCTTCATAAAATGCCATCTTCTGGGAACTTAGCGTAACGAGCATTCGTTCGTAATATAGTTTACGAATTCAATTTGCATTTATTTCTATGATACTGAATATTTTATTCAAGAAAATCTGCTACTTAGGAAAGAAAATGTATTGTATAAAAGAATGATATTCTAAAAAACTGAGAAAGGATTTTTATTACCATAAAGTTAGTTTTATAACGTACACATTTAACTTAATGACAAAATTTACTAGCTTGGTGTGGTAAGAAAATGACTGTAAATATCTAAAGTTTTGTTGCAACTTACCAACAAATTTTGGGGACGCGTAAGCATCATTACTCATTCAATGTGGCTTAGAGCTATTACGTCTTTGGGGAAAATATGACGAATATTATATTTTATTACAGATTTTGTATTTTATACGAATATCAACAGATATTTTTTGGTTAAAATAGCAGAACTTTAAATACTTTAAAAACTTCAAATGCAGTAAAAAAATGCTTGAATCATTCAATACTAAGTCCAATTATACATTTAAGCTCCTGTAAAAATTCTTTTCATATGGAAGTGTTCTTGTTCAATTTTGTTGGCAAAATAGATAACAGAATCCTTTTAAGGTATGTCTAGTTCTTTAACACTATATCTAGTGATTGGAAAGAAGGGTTGTTTTTATGTTCTAAAAAGATTATGCATAAAATCATGTAAAAAGTGCAAATAAGAATCAATAATTATATCACTGCTCTAGTTGATGTTATGCAACCGTATTAATGATTTAATTAAACAACATCACTGGTTGAACATTATCGATAAAGTCTAGTGTCCTTTGAGTTAAGTATGAGTTAAGTATGCCTAGACCTTTAACAGTATGTCTAGTGATAGGAAATAGGGATTGTTTTAATTAATTTGTTATTAATGATTTAATTAAACAACATCACTGGTTGAACATTATCGATAAAGTCTAGTGTCCTTTGAGTTAAGTATGAGTTAAGTATGCCTAGACCTTTAACAGTATGTCTAGTGATAGGAAATAGGGATTGTTTTCGTGTTTTTAAAGGATTATGCATACAATCATGTAAAGAGAGTAAATAAAAAATAATAATTGCATCTTTTCTCTAATTGATTCTATACGACCGTATTAATGCTCAAAACAAACAACATCATTAGTTAAACATCGTCGAGAAATAAATTGAAGACAGCAATCAAATGTTCTGAAATTTTTTTAATATAACTCTACGATTTATATTTTATTACTTTTTATCCTCATTGTAGCTCAGTTGTAAGTTTTATTTTCTAATTAAACATTTAATGCGCAAAGGCTTTATTATCTCAATCATTTTTCTGACAACATCTTACTGAATATTTAAATATATGTTAAATGTGTGCAGAAAAAAATCAAATAAAACTTTCATTCTTATTTTTTATTTGTGTTTTCCTACTTGATTAAATTTTGAGGAAAAAAAAGGGAGAATGAAATAAGTTAAATTTATTTTTATCAACTTACCTTAGAGTATTTGCAGCATTAAACACAATTTCGTATTCGTCCATAGCAAGCTCTGCAGCACGTACGTAAATATCTGCCGCCTCATTATGCCTCTCACACTCAGATAAAAATTGACCTAAATTAGGAAAACACACAATTTAAAAATAGTTCAATTAAAATTATGCATTAAACGTAAAATCAATTATAATAATAATCAATATTATTATACTAAATTAGTAAATCCATAATAATGACTATGTCATGGAAGAAAAATACCATATATTTGCTGTTCTTTTAATAAAAAAATTTTTTAAGAGAAATGTGGAGATTTTAGAAAACCCGATGAACCTCATTGAGGAAATTTGACCCAAGGTCCATTTTAAAAAGCTAAAAGATTTTGGAATGGCCTACAATAATGATGAGTAAAAGGTATTTCTTATTCTTGTGTTAAAACATTTCTATTTTTGGCAATTGCGTATGAAGAATTCAGATATTTTATTCAAAAAATAGTTTCAGTTTTATTCAAAAAAAATAATGTTGCCAAAATCATTTTTGTACCAAATGTGAGCACATAAAATTGCTTAGTTCATATTTCAATTAAATCAAGTGTAAAATATCAAAATTTCTGTTTGTCCCTGCCATAGAATTTTTCATCAGAATTTGAAAAAAAAGTAAACCGAAATTCGGTTTTATAGAATTTGATCCAGCCTTTCCACAAACAGTGTTGTATGGGCAGTGGTGACTCAGGGAATAGAGTGCTTGTCTTCCAATGAGGTGACTTGGGTTCAAGCCCTCACCCGGACCACACCGACCACAGTGCTCACGCAAAATATCCTCAGTGGTATAGTCAGTGATCCATGGGTTAGGGTACCCTTGCCACCAGGCTAACAATGGGAGGTTTTTGTGGTTTTCATCTCCATGTAACGCAAATGAGGGTTTGTTCCTCCATCAATGCAAATTTCTTCCAATACTTGATACAGGAGTTCCCTTGACTTCTGGATTGGGCTCAAAATTACAAGGCTACGGAATTGAACATTGGTAGTAGTAAACTCAAAATTGGGTCGACTGTTCAATATAGCGACGCACCAAGAAGCACGAAGAAGCACTGCTTTGAAATTTCGTATGCATGAATGTTTTGAACAGATATGGCTGGAATGATGCCGACTGGGGACGTATAGTCTTTAGCGACAAATCCCGCTTCCAACTGTGTCCTGACGATCATCGATGTTTGGAGACGCACAGGGCAGAGGGGGGATTCTGCCTTCACTATTGCACGCCACACCGGCCCTCAACAAGGCATTATGGTCTGGGGTGCCATTTCCTTTGACAACCGGAACCCTTTGGTCGTCATTAGAGGTACACTTACTGCACAGCGGTACGTCGACGACATCCTTAGACCTGTTTTGCTACCATTTCTTTTGCAGCTCTCTGGGCTGGTTTTTCAGCAAGGCAATGCCAGACCACATACGGCACGTGTTGCTATGAACTGTCTGCAAGCTTGTCAAACTCTTCCTTGGCCTGCCAGATCACCAGATCTCTCTCCCATCGAGCATGTCTGGGATATGATGGGAAGGCGATTGCATCTGGCACAGAGTGTTGATGACCCGTTCGACAATTGGATAGAATTTGGTAGGAAATACCGCAAGAGACCATCCAGGAGCTTAATCGGTTTATGCCACGCCGTGTAGCAGCTTGTATCCAGGCTATAGGCGGGTCAACATTTTATTGAACTTGTTGCTGTAACTCTGCAATAAATTATTCAATTGTTCTGAAATTTTAATCATTTACTATACTGTACATTGTCTTCCTATCCATCAATTTTCGTTTCAATCAGACATTTCCTTCTTGGCGCGTCGATTTTTTTCTTATAGAGTGTATATGTAAACTATTGTATGCCGTGTGCACCGATTTTTAGAAATATATCCTGATTTTAAAATCATTCATAATCTTAATAAGGATTAACGTTTAAAAGAAAACTATTTACAAAATTCTAATCATGTTATACTTACCATAATGTTGGTAAACACTGGAATCATTCGGAGCTATGAACTTGGCCTTTAAAAACCATTGTTCTGCTTCTTCAAGTCGTCCCTATAGAATAGAAAATTCGGGAATTTTTATTTAAACGAAGACAATACTATAACATAGATTTTTTTATTAATGGATATTTTAAAATTATGCTCATTGAAAGAGGTACTGACTAAATGATTATTTAAATAATGTGAATGATTTTAAAAAATAACATTAAAAATTTTGTGAATAAATTTTTTTCTTTACGTAAAAAAAATCTCGATTTCCTTTCAATCCTTAAAAAACTTTAATTTTCAGCAAAACTGTGTATTTTAAATAGTGAGTTATGAACAAAATAGTACATGCGAAGCAAGCAAAAGCAATCTCGTGACGTAACATTACTATAATGCATGATACTGATTTTTTTTTTGTGTTTGAGAAAAATTATACTCTGTATAAATTCGAAACTTATGTTACTAAATTGCCATTATTTTAAACATTTTTAAAAACCCATTAAGTTTTATGCATTGCCAAGTAACAGTATAATACATTAGATTGCTCCAGAGGCTTTAACCAAGATACCATTTGATGATCTCGTACAACATGTTGTTACAACGACAGAAAAAAAACACCATTGTTTTCTCGTTGAAGTTTTGTAAAGGGATTTTACACTTTACTCATGTACTGACAAAATTAAAAAAAAGTATTTAAAAGTGAATTATTGAACTATTTGTTGTCCGATGTGCCACATTTTGCATACAAGAAGATTCCACCTCGGAGGCTGTCACTGACGTTTACCTATTGAAGTCTTTAACATAAGCTCATCAACTCAAGTAGTGTAGTTTTGATCAACAACATTTTGCTTTTTACAATCAATCACTCAAAATAAATGGCACACCAGAGGTTCATGAGCGTGGTATTCGATCTGAGATGCCAGGCAGCAGAAAGACTAGCCCGTATTTTTCCTGTGGTCCCATATGCCCCCTTATTATTTAAGTTTTCATTTATTCACTCTCTAAGAAAATTCCAACTAATTTTATTTATTCCAAATTCACCAGTGATGATTTAACACTGAAAAGAGAGATACTGCGTAAGGTATTCCTTTATTCAGTTATTCCTTTATTCACTTGCTAAAGAAAAGCTTTAAAATTCTTCACCTTATTTAAATGGTTTCTGCAGTTGATTTTAGCAGGCTAAATAATTTTGGGATGAGTAAAATGTATGTCTTTCACAACGAACAACATATTCTAACGTGACCCTTGTGCTGTATGTGTGAAACTGAACTTTTCTATTTGCTAATCCTGTTCAATCTTTTCCTATTTACTAAACCTATTCAATTTTTTCCTACTTGCTAATCCCATTCAACCCTTTCCTTCTTGCTAATCCTATTAAATCCTTTCCTACTTGTTTATCCTATGCAATCCTTTCCTATTTTCTAATCCTATTCAATTCCTTTCCTACTTCTAATCCCATTCAATTCTTTTCCACTTGCTAATCCTATTCAATCCTCTCCTATATGCTTTTCATACTCAATCCTTTCCTATTTTCTAATCCTATTCAATCCTTTCCTATTTGCTAATCCTATTCAAAACTCAAAAATGACAACCTGCGTTTGTATTTTACATACTAGCCATGAACTTTCAGATAGACAACAATTTCACCACAAGTTTTCAGGCATCCGAATTCACGGCCTAAATAAATACTGCTCGATCCCCTTTTGAAAAACATGAAATTTTAATTATTTTAATTGAAATCTGTTTTTTATGAAAAAAATGAACTTTGCACGTCATACGATTCTGAGTTGTAGATCACGGGGAATTAACAAGAATGCAGCTTCCTAGATAAATAATATTTTCTTTACCAAAAGGAAGGAAAAGAAACTTATAACTTTTTAACTCAAATTTTTACGACTTTATAAACTTTCCACGGGTTTATGAGACACATAATCAATTATTTTTTTTAATATTTTAGCACGAAACATTGAATAGTTCTTAAAATTAAAATTTAAAAAAATAATTACAGTAATCCCAAATCAAGGATGTAAACTCATTTTCTAAAGATGATGAATATCATTTTGTTTAATATTTTTGTACTATTACTATTGAATATCTGTAACATTAAGATGTGGTAATTAATTAAGCTAAGCACATTAGAGCTTTGTTTTATTTTCATTTTATGTGTTCAATTCACTTACCCATTTAGATAGAAGTTTGGCGTATGTAAGATGTGCTGGTATGTGGTCTGGTTTAGATCTTAAAGCTTCCCGATACCAAAGTTCAGCATTCACGAAATCTCCCATCTTGAAGTAAGCTTCACCTGTAGGCATTAAAAATTCAGAAATGCTGTTACAAATTCTAATAAGACAGATACCGAATATTCTTAATATACTTAATACTTTCAAATTAAATATACTTTTTTACATTAGAAAAAATGCGACTACATCCACTATCAATTCAAGATGATTATGTTATGAGACATTCTCTATCATGTTTAAATAATGAATCACAAAAATCGTTCCTATTAACCCGAATTAAATATTTGAAATTTTTAAAAGCAATCATTGAGATTTAATCAAAGTTCTTTTGTTAAATAGTGTTTTGTTTAAACATTTTTGGGATTTTTAAGTTGAGCTATTTCGTTCCAAAGTTTTTGCTAAGATACGGAAAAAATAATTTAAATATTTCTTACCCATCATATTATAAAGAGACTGTGGCTGATAATGTTCCGGCATTTTTCTAACTGCTTCATGGTATACCCTAACAGCTGTCTGGAATTCAAAAGAAAATTTAGGTAAATTAATAGAAAAAAACTTCAATTAAAATTTTGCAAAGGCAAATTTTCCACTTAATAATTAAATTGTTTTACAATTCACAGAATGTGTAAATTAAACCAAATTTATCTACACGAATGTTGTAGTTTTATATGAAAAAAATAAAACGTTTAATTATGAAATCTTACTTCATATTTTCCATCATCTGCATATAACCTTCCGAGATTAAAGAGGGCTGAAATCCTTGTGCTTTCATGCATTTTTGGATCTTTAAGACCTGCACTATCTAATTCAGCACAATGTCTATACACCTGAAATTGTTTTTCAAAATCAGTTAGATGCTTAAAATGTATAATTATAAGATATATTTTTAATTTTTACCTGAAAGTTAAAAATATTCGCATTTATTTCATCTTATCTTAGCGGATAAGTTTTTTTTCCAAATACAACATAGGGAAAATTATAGTAACTAAAATTAAATGTGACCTTAAGCTTCAATATGTTATAGCGTAACCAAGCAATTTTCGCTAATCTGACTTATCTCTACATTTTTTTATTTATGTTATGCATTGCAAATTCTTGTAACTTTGTTACATTAATTAAATTATGTGCAAGTTAATTAATTGTTATAAGTTTGCTGCATCCAATACTTAACAAATAGAGGCAACATTCGCATATTTCTTTTGACAAATTAAATTATTAATTAAGCAGTTAATAGTGCAATTGTTATTCTTGAAGTATATATATTTAAATAATTTTTGTATGAGATACGAGATTGTTGTAAATTTTTTTATTTAATATCCTATCGTAAGAAATAAATCAGTTGAATTTTTAAAAAAAATTTGTTTATCTCCGTTTTGAATGATTGAGTACCTACCTCATAAACTAGGAGATCGACAAACGTAGCATTACTAATGAATGTTAATGTAAATTACCTTTTAATTTTTAATACCAGTTAATCGAATCTAATTTGGTTTATTTCATTCAATATAAATTTATACTTACGTCTGCCGCTTCTTCTTTTCTTCCCATGATTCCCAGTACAAGACCCATATTTAAATGTGCCACTAAAACAAAAGTTAAAGTATGTCAATTTTTCTTACTCATCTTCTGACTTTTAATTTTAAAAAAATCAGCTATCGGTAAGAAATTATAAGGGTAGAATAAATCTCTAATTATATGTAATTAATATTGTTTGTTTTATAATAGGGGAAGAAGGATAAGAATAAGAAAACGAACAGATTATTATAATCTACAAACGATTTATTTGATTTTGTCCCAGGAGCTGAAATTATGAATCTTGGAATTAGAAAAAAAATTGTTCTTAGAAAATACCTCAAAAATATTAACTAATTAGTGCAAACAATAATTTGGTTCTTAAAAATATACATTCAGTTAGTAAGCACACCTTAAGTTGTATAACACTCGATGCAATCCACAAAATATAAGCCTCAATAGCTTAGTCAGGATATCAGTTGAGATTTTTTATTTTTTAATTTTTGAGATGATTTTTGCGTTTCTGTCGCAAAATATGTCAAGTTAAATCGATAACAATTTCAATTGTGAAAATGGTTTAGATCATTATAACTATAGCCTAAGTAAATCAAAAAGACAAAAACGTTAATAATTTTTTTTCAACTAGTTGTGGAATCTTGAAAATAATCCAAATTAATTATTCTAATTTTAATGAAATTTTAAAATAAGAAAATTTAGTTTTATCTTGTTATAAGATCTTGCTGGCATAGTCGTTAACTAACAGAAATCATAAAAGTTAAATAAACTTAAAAAAAGTGGACAATAAATTGATAAAGTGGAGTTCAAAACACTTTTCAGAGTCTTTTACATTTATCTTGACCTTTAAAGTAACGATTTAAGGTTTACATTATTATTCTATTAAGTAAGTTAATGTTTGTAACCCTAAGTAAGCACCCGGTCTGACTATGCTTTAATATAGCTCCGATTATAACAGCTTCTTGTTTTAATGTTTTTCGAGGAAAATTTTAAAAACATATTACTTGATTTCAAATGTTCAATGAAACACATTTCAATTCTTTATTTTTTTCAAAATGAATTATAAGCTCTCTTTCCCTAAAGAAACTATTAACAAATATATTTTCAAAATATGATTGGTTCCTAACAATCTCTATTTCATGATAATAAACACGGCCTTCATTAGACTATTTATTAAAAAATATTTTCTAAGCTTCATTAATTTCTATATAAATTTTATTTACATTTAATTAATTACTAAATACATTTTCTTTAAATTTAATACACTTTATTTCAAATAAAATAACGCACATAGTCTGCGATAGATATTTTACTTTTTATTACAGGTCAAATAATTGAAGTATCAAGAAAAAAAAAAGACACATGTAAGTATGTTCCGCTAGAACCGCCAGAATGGAAAACCAGAATAATTAAAACTATAAATTAGGAGTTTTTTAATGAAATTATCAGGGCAAATTAGGTTACAATTAAGAAAACATTTATAATATTATGAACTGTATCATTAAAACTTTAAAAAAATCAGCAGAAATTAACTTAAATAACATCTAATTCGAAGTTATAAGCATTATATAAAAGATTTCTTTAGAGCAATAATTAGAGCTATTATATTTTATAAATAGTATCAAAAAACTGCTTATGATAGTCAGAAATTTTGATTGTTTTGGCTATCATAGACTTTTTTAATGAAGCAATGGTGCTCATTATTTTCAAAGATTCATTTGGTTTGTTTAAAAAAAACTTATTACAACTGAAAGAATTGGAGGAGAGAAAAAAGAAATATTTAAATTTTAATTCAAATTTAAAAGAAAAGGCTCAGGAAACCATTAAATTGCATTAGTCATGAATTAAAGCCTTTTGTAGGAGAGGCCTGTGCTTGCAAAAACAGTTTAATCCACCTTTTTTCAAATTTGTGAGAGGCAACAAAAAATAAAAGAAAAAAAAATTTGCGCTCAAGAATTTTTTTGGTAGTTTTGTAAAGAACCATAGTCTATAGTAGCTATTCATACACAGTTTTCATCATTAAAAATACTTCAGTTCTATGCGAATTAAAAAAAAAGTATTTCAGTTCGGCAGAGTTTTTAATCAAGAAACTATTTGTTTTAATTTTTTTTTTTTACTTTTAATAAAAAGGAACGTATAGAAAAGGAACTATAATTCTTCAAAAACTAATAAATATGTGAAGTAAAATAAAAAAAAGTTTTTTTTATTCAAAAAACAGCAACTATGGGTGCTACATAAGTTAATCTATTTTTTTGGCAATTATAAAAAATCTTTATTGTAAACTTAAAAGAATATGAGTAATTATAATAATAAAGAGAGCTTTTTATCGTCAATTCTTAAAAGACATTTTTTCTTTCTACCAAACTCCACTAACAAAGTATAAAAGAAGGAGGGGAAATTCTTAATATTCTTTTTAAATATTTTTATTTTATTTTTATGACTAATAACGTGTATCTCGACACACGTAAAATACCAGGTCGTCACCCAAGTAGATTGGCATAAATATTCACTGTAAAAAATGGATACTCAAATTTCACGAAACTCACATTTTTAAAAAAAAAAATTAAAAAAAACCTGCTTGTTTTAATATGCTCCGAGCGAAAATTTCCTCAAAGAGACGAAATAAATGTCGTAACGTCTTCGAGGAAACTATTTTTGTCAAAATTAAAGAAATATTTCTTTCGTGATTCTCTTAAAAAAAAAAAGTTAACTCAAATCGTCTGATGTACCTAACTTTTCTAATAATATTTTTTCTTGGGATCCGTATAGGAGAATCAATATCATATAAACAACACAAGAAGAACAGATAGAGCATAGAAAAAAATTACATTCAGACCCTAAGAGGGGTTTGAACCCAAGACCTTTCTGGTTGAAAATCAACTCCTTGACCTCTACTACAGAGTCCGATCGGTTTGCTCCGTCTCTTTGTTTCGATGGGCTAGTCTCCTCCCACCCTTTTTTTTTCTAAGTTCGTCAGTCTAGTAGATAATCTCTCACAATTCACTATGATTTGGTTTCGAGATGAGGAAACATTTTCGTCATATATTTGAGAGTTCGCGTTTCGTCACAAACTGCGTGATTTTTTTACGAAATGATTCTCGAAATGAACGAAATATAGCTCAAGGATTGCTGAATGGTCCAAAGTGCGAATTTTACTTCTAAGAGAGTAGTAGGTGTTATTATAGATTTTTTATTGATCCTTTTCTTGACAAAATTATACCAATACAATTCGACTATCAGCATTTTTTAAAAGTTCTCTATAGTTGTCTGATTTTTTATTTTGATAATTATCTTTGTTTTTGCATAATTTCCATTAAGAGAACATTACATTAAAGCAATAATTTGCATTTATCAATTCAAACAATAATTAAAGTAAATTTTAAGAAATCTAAAAAAAAGCAATTGCTTTGTATTAAATTACTAACCATATAATTTATTACTTTATATTTTTGAAAAAAAAATCCATGCAATTTCTCAAATTTACTAAGCACTATTTTTCTTATCTAATAAAGTGAGAACATTATTTTTCAATTTTTCTAAAGGTTTAGTGTCGTTAAATGATGCTCTCAAATAAACGAAAATAAACTTGTTAAGAGCTATTTCTCCTTATCTAATAAATTGATAACTTCATTTTTCAAATTTTTAAAGGTTTAGTGATGTTGAATGATGATTTGAACTATACGAAAATCAACTAAAATTTTAAGAAGACAAAAAAAGGAAGAAAAGAAACCAAGTAACTTAAAGGTAAGAAAAATGGAAAAAAAATTGTGAATAAAAATTAATCAATTGGATTTGAGTAAGTTAATATAAGTTGTGGCTTAAACGAAGTAGTTCATTGATATCTTAAAACCTACCTTTTTTCCACTTAGAAATTGAATTCTTATTCAAAATTTATCGTAGTATTTTTACAATAAATAATTTAAAAAAGAGAAAACTTGAGTCAATATCTATCATGGATACTTTTTCAATACAAACTTTGTTAGTTTAAGTCTTTGCTATCCATGGCCTGCGGCGTTTTACAAATTTGTATGAAAACGAAAGTAATTCAAGACTCCAAGTAAAAATATATCTAAAGCAATAAGATACAAACTATTTCGTTTTGCCACAAACCTAAACAGTCAAAACGTTTTTTTCCCTTCTTTTACTGATATAGAGTGGAACCAGAGAAAAAAAAATTACATACACTTTTAATTAAATAGTTATTTAATGTATTCTTATAAAAAATTGCAAGCTATAAGAAGTTGAGTAAAAATACACGGTTCAACTTTAATAAATTAGTTATACAGAATAATGGATTGAGTAATTGTATAGTTTATAGAAAAGAAAAACATTTGACAATGTATTTAAGTTGTTTGCTAGAACTCCGTAAAAATTTCAAATGGAGACTTTTTTACCACGTTTTCATACAAAATAAGAATTATTTAAAATAAAACTTACCTTCAATCAGACTAAAACTCTCCTTATGAATTAAAAGATATTAGTTATCAAATTTTATCATTAAATTAGGTAAATGATTTCATATAAAATAAATAATGAGTATTAAGTATGGGATGTTGTTTCTTTACATGCTTTCAAAAATTCAACTATTAGCTTTTTTAATTATCATTTCACAAAATTTATAGTAAATTTTAAAAGCTACCCGTTATATTCACAGCAAAATAAGTATTTTTAATTGTAAAATGAGTGATCATCACATCTATAGAATAAATTTCATTTTAGAGAATTAAAAAAAAAAGAAATATTTATTTTCAGTGTGTAAATATCATTAAATAAATTATTACAGTGGTATTAAAAAACAATAAATAAGTGATATTTATTTCACAAATTAAAACATTTAGGAAGAAATGTTTTTTTTTTCGCTTTATTTATGTATTTTTTATTTGATCAGAATTCAATTAAAATCTGATGTATAAAAATATGACAAAAGGTGATCATTAGAATTATAGAAATATTATTGGATGGTTCTTGCTACACTAGAGGGCACTGCAAGTTCTTTATTGCATATACTTCCCTGTTACTGTTTCCGCTATATTTTGAAGCCATTTGGCTCAATATTTTGAAGCCATTTGGCTAGTATTTCTTGCATACTTGTATTTTGAACCTGATTTATTATTTGCGTTTAAAAAAAGAATCGTCATTTGAAAAAAAAAATCGTTATAAAACTCTTCTAACCTTGTCAACAATATAGCAACTTAGAAATTTAAACCTTAATGATGATTTGTAAAATGATTTTAATTTCACTGCTTGAACATTACGCTAACACTAACGCATGATGGTGCACGGCTTGCAGCAAGAACAAACAGTAATAAACAAGTAAAAAAGAGCCAAATCAGAACAGCCAAGAGAGCGAGTTCTTTCTAAATATAACAACCATGTCACCTTTTTTTCAACAATACATCCATTAATATTTTAAACAATTTTTCCCTTCAAACTTACCAGAATTACTTAATATCATTAATATCTTATGAAATGCAACAGATCTGAGCTCAAAAATTATATAATTTATTTCTTTTATTAAAAACAAAATTATCTGTTCAAAAATATCGCCCAGCAAAATTAGCTGTAATAAGCAGCTGTATACTTTCTAACCAGAAGTAGAGCGGGTCAAGAGCTCGAAATTGTTGTTGTTTACATTTATTTTGAAAACACCATCCATGAGGAAGCATGATATTTAAAAACAATTCTCAGTTTTGAAGTATTCAAACTTATTTTGCTTCTTTTATCAAACGTTTATATAATATAAAACAACTCACTTGCCAAACGTGGTCTAAACTGAATTGCCAGTTTATAACTGTAAAGTGCTTCTTCATACCTTCCTTGTTCTTGAAGAAGTATCCCTCTAAATATAAAAAATGCATAACAGAAATCAAAACTAAGTTATATATCGTTCTTCATATCTTTATACCACCAATTATGTCATATTAAACTTTAAAAAATTTTGACATTTTAAGATAGTTTAATGGCTATCTAAATAATATTTTTTCTTTCACATTAATCAAATATGCAAAAAAAAAATTTAATATGAACGTAAAAGTAGTTAAGTGACTGATTTATTTCTCATTGGCTTTAAATATCACGCACTCTGCAGCTTTAAGAAAGTGGGAGACCAACTTAAAAATGAGGAAGTCTAAAATATAAATTTTTTAAAATTTTTTCTTATCTGTAACACAAGTGAATGCTGCTTGTTAATATTGCATTCAGTTCAATGGTTTTAGATTTATTGCAATAAAAACATATTCAATGCAATAAATTTCTATAACTAATAATGAAAAATATGTAATTAATACTAATTTAATGGTATTAATATATAAATATTAGAATTTATAATAGATTTTAATAATAAACTATAATCTGTTATAAAATCTATATTACTTGTTTACCCATCGAATAATATAATAGCCAACTGAGAAAAAGATCCGAAAATGAAAACACGCATAAGTCAATTACTTGCAAAAAATAAAATATTTAAAAAAATACTGCTATTCTATCAATTCAATTATTAAAGCAATATCGTCGGAACAGTATATAAGAAATAATTGCACTACATCTTCAATAATAATTTCACTATATCTTCAATAATAATTACAATAAATAAAAGTCTTGGCATTATTATTTTCCCCTATTCATACTAATACAACTCAGTTGACACAAGTGTTAATTTTTTTTTTTTAAAATTCAAATAAAACGAATGACCACGATGACTGTAATTCGAGTTTATTCATTACACTGAGGAAAAATCTTTTTCGCTTTCTGTTGCATAAGAATTTGAATAGATCTTATCAACTTTTGAATCGCTGATTTAGAAATTTCAATCGGCTTCTCTCTCCTAGCAACATTTTTTTAATGACATTTTTAGTCTATTTTCTGTCAAAATATACAAGTTTAAAAATGTTATATACAACAAGGGGGAGCATAAATGGTGCGAGAAACTTTTAGGGGAGGAAGGGCACATCATAAGTATTAAAATTTCATAGGAACCCATGCCTGAATATGTCGTCATAAGCTGCTAGACGCGATTCCCAATTATTATGAATAGTTTTTTCGCGTGCTTCTGAGCAGATCATAATGGAGAAAGTGCCTCTAGCCGCATATGCCGACTTATAATGGTATGGGCTCATATGCAATTTTAATCTTGATGATGCGCGTTAATTCCCCTACAAGTTTATCGCTACATTTATGCCATCCCTTTGTTATATAAAGTGTTTTTAAACTTGTGCATTTTGACGAAAAATAGACTAAGAAGGCCATTTAAAAAAATCTGTATCTTTTGGGAAGAAAACTAATTTTAAATTTGAAATCCTCACACCCGAATTAGGCGAAATCAAGCATTTGTATAAATGCAACAAAAAATTTGCTCCCAGTGTATCCCCATTTTACTTATATTTTTATCAAATACTTCATTTAGAAACATATGCTAATTTCTCTATCATCTATAAGATTAAAGAGCAGAGTTAAACCTTAAACCTATTACCATGAATTCAACAAAAAAATTCGTTATGATACCCATAAGAGAATAAAAATATAGCAATTTAAAGAATAAAATACTTTTAAAGATTGAAGAAGGATCTTTAATGTTGAAGTACTTACAAATTGTAACGAACATCTGCCATATTTGAGCGATAAGTCAGAGCTTTTTTATAGGCCCATTCCGCTTCTTCCTTCTCTCCACGCCCACTTAAAATGTTAGCCAAATTTCCATAAGCTGAAAATATAAAATTATAAATTAATATTAAAAAGAGATGCATATTTTTTATTAACTTATGTATTTGCTTCCTAAAGTGAGAGAAATTAACACAATACATGTCTGTTTTAAATTTGTTAATCACCTATAAATTCATAAATAATTCTTTTCATTTTTTGAATGTAATATATTGATGGCTTAATTAGTGTTTCTCAAAATGAATTCAACTTCTTCCTTCATTAATTTAAAAATTATGAAGTTTATGAATAAGTAAAGATTATTTGTTACAGTTTTTTTTCGCTTTAATACTCAAACATAAATTGATAAATAGGTATGATAAATTAGGAGCTGAATAAATTTAAAAGGCAAAAAAATCGTCTAAATTTTATGAAAATTTATTTAACCAAATGCCAATGATGAATAAATAAAACACCGCATTTTTTTTTAATTTCTGGTTTTAAAAAGTAATTAAGTCTTGTTTTAAGGAAAGGTAAAATGGTCAGCAGTTTTACTTTTCTTTAAAACTTTACAATTGAGCCTTCAAAGCTACGAACTGAAAATATCCGATCACATAATCTTGTGTGAAAGCATCACTACTAGACATACTCGTTCCAATGATGCAACTCTTTATCATCTACATTTTATAACTATTTTCATTTTATATTTTAGTTTACCATGTTAATAGACAGTCAATCAATGCATACGGCTTTGGACTTTTAAGTTTTTTCCATAACCTCATCGTTTTAAACTAAATATGGAGTCCATGGCGTAAGGAATCCTCACGGAGAAAAAATAAATTCTGGTAAAATAACAAACACTACTCATATGTTAATAACATTTCTGGTTAAAAAAAAAACTAATATATTGGTAATAATAATTTGGTAATAAAACTAAATAATAATAATTTGGTAATAAAACTAAAATATACAGCATTTGACTCATTCATTTGGTAATTTTTTTGTTTAGATCGCAACGGTTTACTGAAAACTCTGGTTTTCAAAATCATAACTCTTATTACCACACATTTAGTAAAAATACATAATTAAAAAGTAAATTTAACCGAATAAATGGTTTTTTGCCATGCTCTAAGGAAACATGAAAAAGCTACCAAATTTTACCACGCTTACTATCGAACTTGTCGATAATAAAGCGATATTGTAATGTTGATTTTAGCAAAATTCATTACCATAGTGGTCAAAATTATCGTGTTTTCTTGTGTTTCCATAGATTCAGAGGCATGATGAATTTTATCATATTCTGGTAGTTTTAACTTTTTTTTCTCAGTGCTGGATCACTTCTTGTATAGAACTGGGGATTCAACCGAGATTCTTCACTCTTTTAACTGCATTATAATTAATCCGCGTACGCGGAATAAAAATTTTTTACGACTAAAATAAAACCTTAAAATAAACCTTAAAATAAAATAAGGAAATATATTTCCGTAATTGTAATTATTGTTTTAAAAGCTATGAGTAAGTTTCTTTTTCTGCATATTAGTAAAAAATGCACTTTAATAAAATCTTCAAACTCCTTCATTGCTTCAATGGCTTACTTAGAGTCCAGCGAGTGCAATTTCTATCAATAAACCAGAAAAATTCATACTCTTTTAATACATCCTTTTATTGATATTTGTTTGGACCGATCTATCTCTTCCATTTAATATCAGGGTTAGTAACATGGGTACAACTCATTAAAAATAAATATGCCTAAGCTTAAGGAGAGTTAATATTGGGATATTGCTTCGATATTAATGCTTGTTGCAAGTCTTAAATATATATAAAATGGATAAAGAGTATCCGACTGTCTCTTTTAAAATCCTTTAATAACTTTAAAATGAAAGTAATTAATTTTGAAACAACGCCATTAAAGGATAAATGTTCTTGCATTACTGATACGATGGTATTAACATTACATTACTGAAATTGCAAAAATACGCTGCACTTATTTTTCATGCAATTTCATTTTTATAAGCTTTGGAGTTGATAGATAAGAAACTAAATTGATATTTAATTTAATCTTTATGCGATGAAAGGAATATTTAGCTAACCATTATATAAAAAGTAGCTCAAAAGTAATTGATTTTACTTATTATTTTAATTAAATGACTTTAAAAAAAGCTTAAATGCATTGTTTTGCCAGTCTCTGAAACTAAGAAAAGTAATAAACTGAAAACTATAGATTTTCAAAAGGACCTGAATTAGAATAAAAGTTGCGTGCAGTGAGCAAAATAAAAAACTGACCAGCCTAAATAACTTTTGATCTAATGATCAGATATTTTACAGGATTTTAATGAATGCAATTTTACATGGTAAAATACAAAGTTTGAGCGAAATTGGATGAACAGTTTCTGAAAAATTCAGCTTTAAAAAAGTCATGCTTTTCAAATTTGATTTCTAAGGAAGTATTGAACCGATTTCGCTTAAATTTTGTATTTTGCCAAGTAAAATTACATTATTTACAAAGATGCAAAATTTTGTATACCTTACAATTAAAAATTTTTTCAACTATTATTAAATAAAGTAATAGAAATTAATAAATATTTATTAAAAATTATATTTTGCACCAAATTATCTTTGGATAAACGAATTTTCTAATTGTGCACAAAAAGTTTTCGATTCACTTCCCAGATTGCGGCTACCCTCCTATATTTTGCAAGTCAGAAATCCGCATCCGTCGAAAAAAATGTATGTTTATTCAGAGAAAATATGTTTTTGTGTTTGAGTTCTTAACTTAAAATATTGTCTGCACTGACTAATTAGCTGTTATAGTTCATTTGAGTCGCACTAGAGCTGCACAATGGGCTATTGGCGACGGTCTGGGAAGCATCCCTGAGGATGATCCGAAGACATGCCATCGCAATTTTGATTCTCTGCAGAGAGGATGGCAACCCCGCATCGGTAGCCCGACAACCTCTGACTAATTAGCATAGTTGATCTCCCACTCTAATCATTAAGATTGAGTCCTCGAATGTGAAGGTCCAATCATTAGATCTAAATTTAATCGGGGTGGTCAGATTTTTATTTTGCGCACCGTACATAATAAGTTGCAATTATACTATGATATAACAGCATATATTACACATATATTACGCATGTACTTAGTAATAAATCTCACAAAAATGTGACAGCCTGTACGAAAATTGAAATGCCTTCTAATATCTACTATTTGATTTGTAAGTCTGAAAAAATTGTTTCAAACAAAGATTATATATTCATAGTATTATAGTGAATGCATGATGATTATAATAAAAGCGAACATGACTAAAATTTAAATTGTATTAAATACTAAAAAATAAAAATAAAGATTAAAATTACCTTTAGGTGGATTAACTGGTATTCCTGATCTATAAAGATTCTCTTCATTAAGCCAATCTTTGTTTCTAATAATCGTTCTTGCCGACAAAACAAGCATAAGAATGCTGACTCCAACTAGAACCAGTTTCTTTCTTAAGGATGATTCTTGCCTTCTGTAGATATTATCTATTCCTTGCGCAACTAATAAACAAAAACCCATACTTGGAATGTACAGCACTCTTTCTGCCACAACAAATCCAACATAGAAAAATAAATTCGTAGCAGGTATGAATGGAAGAATAAGTAATGCCAGCGACAAAGTCACGAGATCAGCTGGGCCAGTAAAAGCTGACCTAGTTGATAAAGCGTGGATATGATTAAATCCTTCATACCATCCATCATTAATTTGACCCATTCCATTATGACCATTAGAGTGGTAGCCATTTCCGTTCGATATTCTATGCCCATTGGTGTATGAATGATGACCATTGCTTGAATATTTTCCACGTGATTTGTGGTGTGAGTTGTTGGATGCTAAAGTATAAGCAATTTTTTGTGTTAGATTGACGCAAGGACACTGTCCTGTGGAATCTCCGTTAGCTGAAACTGTACAATGCGGAGATGTCATGTGATGGTAACTTCCACCATTAACCATTGACCAGCAAGAGGCACTGTACTGACAACGCTTATTGTATGCTTTTACTAGCCAGAAAAGTAAAGTTATTAAGCTTCCATAAAATGCAATGCTGAAGATATTGCGAACGTCCCAAATTGTTGTTAGAAGAGGAATGGCTTCCATTGACCAGTCAAAACTCAGCCACCGTGGAAAAAGCAACATCCAGAAATTGAAAGCGGGTAAAAATAAGAAAGTTAGTGTTCGAGTCAGTAAACTGTCACTGTCAGCTGCAGGGTTATCAGCAGGGGCAAAATCAGGTGCTTTGCTGCCCATTAAATGCAATCTTAAGCCCAGCAATGTAATCCCTGCCGCAAATAAATGCAGCAAACCTTCTCGCATACTTTGGTACCGTTTCTATAATAAAAGAAACAAAACAATATGTTATAATAATAAAATTATCAACTCACTTTCGAACTATTTCATTTAGATTGTGCTTTGTGTTTTCATTACATACAATTTAATAAAAGATTAATAAAGTTGCATATAAATTTCAAAGCATACTGTACACCATTTTATAATGAAGGACGCGCTTACTTTGCAATAAATGAGGATATGCTTCGGAATTCATAAGTTCTTTTCGTATTTTTTAAAAAAAATCAAGTTGAAAAAAGAAATATTTAGTTGATCGAAGTATATTAGGTAGAATGGATACTGCATAAAAAGTTATAGGGATATATTGCATTTTAAATATGGTTAATTTAAAATACGTGGAACAATTGATTGCTAATTATTTTAACTTCGAATGCATTAGATAAAATGCATTCATACGTATAAACTAACTAAACTATTGAAGCCATATTTCCAAATTCCTGCAAGTGATTACCTTTCATATTTTAATGGTCAAATCATCGTAAAAAAGTATTTTTATTCAGGGGAAATATGCTTTTGTATGATTTCGTAACTAAATTAAATGTTAGTATTAAATACTGAGCCTATTTCAGGTTAACCCTTTAAGCTATTAAGACTAGCATTTATTGCATAAAAATTTGATTTAGTGAACTTAAAATATTTAGGGTACCTTTTTTTGGCAATTGCTTAAAAAGTTTGAACGATATTAACTTAATCTAAAAGAGTTACATATAAAATTGAATAAATTTTGCGGCAGTGCAGATTATCCACCCAATATTTATCTCAATAAGCTTTTTTAAAAAAATCATTTCTTATCAGTTAAATGGGGTAATATAATAATAACAAATAGCAATACCTGAAATTTGGTTTAAGGCTTTAGTTCATTGCCTAAACGCAATTAATAAAATATACAAATGCCCAGACTCTAGAAATTTTGCCTTAAATATTTCATAAATAAAATTCTTTTGCTTTTTATTCAACAGAGACTTTAAAATGTAATGTGATTTTTAATGCATTATATATTATTAAAGTTATAAAACAACCGATTTTTTAAGTTTGATTCTTAGAAAAATGCATAAATTTTAAATTTTTGTTGATTGTATGAAAAACATAATTATTTTTCCCAATATGCTGAAAATACTAAATAAATAAAATAAATCATTGTGAAAGTAAGAAATATATTTTTAAAGTGATTTAATTAACGAAGAATATTTTAAATTTAAATGCGAAACCAGTTACAAAATAAAAATTACTTTGTCGTTTTCCAATTCCTCATCGAGTATTTAGGGAATACACTCGAAATTATATTGAATATATTTCCGAGAATATATAAATTTTTAATGATTTTGCTATTTTAAGGCAATGTAGTCTTAATTTCACTCTGAGATTATCATAAACTTCAATAATTACATATTTCAATAATTATTTTTTAAGAACTCTACGATTGCAATTAGTAAAAGCAATTAAATTGCGTAAAATGCTTTAAGGAATTTACGTTTAATTTGAAGTAATTATTAATTAATATGAGCTTGTGTGCAGAAAACATGATTGATACCTTAAGGGATTTTACTTGTTATAATTGCATTCTTTTACTGGAGACACATTGTTTAAAAATACAATTCGTGTATAAATATAAGATTGGGAAATTAGGCTGTTAAAACAAATGTGTTTAACGAAGCAATCCTAAATTAGATGAATAAAAATGAAAAACACTATAATGCAAATTTAAAACACGTGACTCTTTGAATAGAGAGTCAGATTTGGCTTTGAAAGAATTAAAATATATTTCTCCAATCTCATAACCATATACACGTTTGACCAGATTTGATAGCCATTTTACCAACCTCGAGTATGGTGGAACTTGATAACTTTTGTTTGAATGATCAGATTTGCATGTGCTAATATGTAATCTCAATGAGTCAAGGGTCTAACCTGAATTTATTTGTGCAGATTATACTTATAAAATTAAAAAATCTGCCACGAAAAGTTATTATCTCTGAATTTCAAAGATATAACTGAATAAATAAAAGTAAAATAAACATTGACGATCTCCTGGCTTTTCTATTGCAAATATACTTTTCAGGTGCCGACCCACATGTATGAGGACCTTTCTGACCTGGGGTCAGGGAGCTGACCTCATGTCAAAAAGGTCCCGGGTTCGAATCTCGCTCAGAGACATGGCTGTTCTTTCCTTTTCTCTGCACGAATGTGGGGGTAACGTTGGCAAGCCTAATATGGTGCCTTCTGAAAGTAGGCCAACACAATTTACCTTCTAATGCTCAAATGACGAATGTCAATGCAAAAGAAGGTAATTGAAAAAAAAGAAGATGTTGTTCAGTTTGTGGTTGAGAGTCAAGCATTCAAATCAGTCGAAGAAGTATGCTTACTCAGCGAAAGAACGCTTGTGACTCTTATTTTGTAATTTAAAATATCATCTGCCCAAATCAACTTGCATATTTATGACTAGATCATTGAAACATTAAAACGTCACCTTCCTTTGTGGAAGTCCGATCAGAAAATCAAAAGTTATTAAGGTTATTTTTTTGAGCACTATTCATACATAATGAAATTTTCAGACTTAATTGAAAAACATTATGTCTAGAGACGAATTTGTTCAAGCTTTCTTAGATGCTTAACGTTCGATGGGCTAGAATTACATTCAGAATAGTTTAAGTCATGTTCAGAGATACTAACCTGAAGTTACTTTATTGATGTTTTCATAGATATTTTTCGTCAGTTTTTCACAGTAATGGACATAAGTTTACGTATCAGTATTAAAACTCAAAATGAAACATTTAACTGTTGTTGAAGTTAATTTCTCCCAAAATTTAAACGAGCTAACACAAATTATATTCTACACGATGCTTCCTTGAACAAGGATGAACATTCAAAGCTTATACAAGTACAAAAACGATTGTTCCTGCATCAGAAAAGTAACTCATTTTGACGAGATTTTTTTTCCTAAATTTAAAAAGGAAAAAATTAAAACGTTGTTAAAATTAAAGGTATGCTCACAAAGTAAAAGAAAAGAAGTGCTGAAAACAAAGGTAAAAAAATGGAGAATTTATACAATTAAAAGTGATTTTGTAATTCTGTAGAGCGAATTGAAAACCGGAACATTTATGGAGAATCCGAATTAGATGGTATGCTCTTTATCTAAACAAAAGATGATTTTTAAAGAGAAGGAAACTATTGGTTAGCATTTGTAGTAAATGCAAACCGACAAACAGTTTGTTTATTTTGAAAGCAACATGATATTAATAAAAAAATAATCTTTTTTTTTCAAAAGGGTAATAATAGCCCAGCAGTCAAGATCATGACTATGAGAACAATGAATGCTTTTTCCTTTGAGATAGGACAGGATTATTAACACATTATTTTTTAGAAGCAAAAACTTATCTCAAATTTTTCAATGACAATAAAAAAAATTTTTAAAGAAAGAACGATTTACTATGTTTTGATAAATCCTACTTCTTTAAAAAAAATAGAATAAATTTGTGTCGCTTATCTGAATTTTTTTAAAAAAAATTTCACATTATGTATCACGAATAATTACAACAAAATTACTTTTCTGTTTTTTCAGAATTAAATATTAATTCTAGTTACATAAAATGTGTAACATCTAATGAAATGCTTCTCGCAACTTACAGATTCTATTTCACGTGAAATCTTATTTTTCCGTTAATTATGGAAGCATAGCAACCATTTTCTCTTTAGCGTTCTTTTTTTTTTTTTGCAATTGTCTTCTTTTCACATCTTAGTAATCTCATCCTAGCAATTAACAGCGATCAAGATATGTTCCCTTTCTACTAAAATCCCAAGATTATGAAGATCCCTAGTGACTTTGTCGCATAGTTAGCAATAAGAAATTAAAATCTTAATTATTTCTCCTTTATTAGCATATTTTTTTGGAAAATTGTTTTTGCTATAATTACTTTAGGAATATCTACTGAATTGGAACATTTTATGCACGTAAAATTCTCTTAAGATTTAATGAAAAAAGAGTAACAAAATATGTTGAATTTATCTCGGATCAAACCTTCGAAGGATGGTGCTCAGTTTTACATGTTCTTTCTTTAATTTTAGAACAAAATCAAGACTTTATTTCTCAGTTTCTTTTAAGAAATATGAAGAAAGTTCCCAAATACCAGGCAACTTTGCGACAAACGTTGTATCTTCATTTGGTTGACATTGAAAGGTTGACTAATTAATCCTTTTTTAACATAGTAAAAATATTAGTATGCCAAGCTTGTTTCCTTTAAGACTGAAAGAAGGCATGCTAAAAACGTAACAAAAAAAAATATTTTTTAAAAATTTCACTGTAAACTTTGTTTTTGCCTTTTCTTCATTCTAGCTTTGTCCAGGATTTTAAATGCAACATTTTGTTAGCGTTGAATATTTAATGATCAAGCCAACTTTCGCTTAAAGAAAGTATATAAATGCCTGCGCAAATAAATCTTGATGACCATAAAATCTAAAATAAACCTTGAGAAGGCGAATTGATTATTTGTTTGAAAACGCTTTCTACTCTTGATTTGTGAAAGATGATTCATTCTCAATTTCAGAGGATTTTTCCAGACTTGTTTTATTAAGACAGATTTTCTAAGGCTTCCTATATTACTCATTTAAATAGAGAGTTTATGGTATAATATGTAAATAGAGAGTTAATAGTATGATATCTAAGCAGAGAGTATATAGTAATTTCGAGTATATATAAATGTATGCTCGAGAGAAAAATTCTTTGGTCAATGACTAGTCTGGGATAAAATAATACCAAAATAGCTGTTTTTGGATAAATAATATAGGTCAGAAAGTATGTTGCTCATTTTTTTAAAACACATTTTTTTTTTAAAAAAGCTATCAAAATTTGGTGAAGACTCAAAATAAGTGATTTTCAACATACACAGATAATAAATTCTGGAAAATTACTGAACTCCATAGCAATGATATTGCCTGTAAAAAAAGCCATAATTTTGATTGTAAAACTAAAATGCACGGTATTTAAATCGATAGTTTGGTAATTTTTCCTTTCTTATGGTAATGGTTATCAATTAGTGTTCTCATTAAGCCTTAGCAAAAATTACGAAATTGAAAAGTATATATAACCAAATTAATGATTTTTATGCTATGTTCTAAGATATCATGACAAAATTATCAAATTTTACCACATATACCATATTTTATCACAGATTATAAAACCATATTTATTGTTAAATTCACCAGTATCATTACCAAAGTACTTCGGTTAAAATTACCAAGTTAATGGTGTTCCCATAAGGCTAGAAACAAGGTAAATTTTATCATATTCTGACAATTTTGACCATACTTTTGTCTCAGTGAGCATAAATTTTTACTGCCATTTAAAGCTTCAACACTTTAGTAAGTTGTTACATAAAACTCTGTACAACTGTATTAGTCAAGGAGTATTTCACGATATTATTGTCCAATATGTACGAAAACCATATACGAAAACCAATATGTTAAATTTTTGTAGCAAATTATGGTTTAGGCCGATATATATCACAAAATTATAGTACAGATATTACTGTAGTATTTCAAGAAACGAAATAAAATGAGAAACTTACCTGAAATGGCACCTGTATAAGCTCTTTCAAAGGTACCCTTTGATGTATAAAGAGTTCATATGTTACGCAGACACCAAGGACAGTGACTCCGTGTTCTTTTGTTAGCATAGATAATGCTGCACAGATCAATGAAGAATATAGAAAAAACCAACGGCGTGTGCATAGTTCTGAACAACTTCTATATTCACAGTATTTTATATAAAGCATGAGACAAATCAAAAAGAAGAGACAAGCTCCAACGTCTGCTCTTCCAACAATGCCTGCTACCGCTTCTGTATGAATAGGATGAGCAGCAAACAGTAAACCAGCCACCACAGTTGGTACAGGATTTTTGAAAAACAACGACGAAGCAAGCTTAGTAAATAGTATTGATACGAGAGCGTGTAAGAGTACATTAATGAGGTGGTAACCCCATGGATCGAATCCACCTAACCAATGATTCAAGCGAAATGTTAGGACACATAATGGCCTGTAAGATTTATGAGATCCACTGTGTGTTAAAGGAGTGCCCCAGAAGTCGTTCTTGAACAGAGAGGAGAAAGGCGTTGTAGGCAGTAGGTCTTGATTTGTCTTGATGGCTCGGCTAGAAAAAAAAAACATTTGTTCAAAAAGTTAAATACTTAGGCTTATAACGTTTACACGTTAATTTAAACAAATTTAGTTCATAAAGTGCTGATAGCAAAAATGTTGGAAGAGATATGCTGTCACACATTTCTTGTCTGTCATCATGAAAGCTTTTATTTTATTTTATAACCGGAGATGAATAGAGATCCGATTCTGAGTTTAAGCCTATCAGTATTCAACTCCATAGCCTTGTAATTTTGAGCCCAACCAAAAGTCGAGGGAACTCCTGGATCAAGCATTGGGACAGACTAGCTTTCATGACGGACTTTTTTATGGAAGTTATCCGCATTTTTGTTACGTGGAGCGGAAAATTACGAAATGTTACGTGGAGTGATATTATATCTAGGTTGATTATAAACATTATTTCACTTTAGTGAAAACCACTAGTATCAGAATTGTAATTGTTTGCAAAAAAATACTCTTATGTTAACGTTTAAATTTTGAATTAATTCTGGAGTTATGAAATAGTTTTTTTTAAAAGACATTTCGGTATAAAGGGAAAATTAATTGCTATGAAACTATAATTTCTTGGAGTCAAAGCTTGCTTATGCTTAAGAGTCGATATCTTCTTTTAATTTTTAAATAGTTTTGGGAGTTATTTAATTCAAATGCAAAAAATTAAAGTGTTTTTGAGGTTGTTTTGAGATTTCAAGGTTGATTTTAAGTTTATTTTAAATATGTTGATTTCAAAAACTAAGTTGACTGAAGTTGACTTCAAAAACAAACATAAAAGATCAAACTCCTAAGGAAGTTGTTTCATTCACTCTTGAGGTTGTTTGTCAGCCAAGGGAAATCTAGTTTAGAGCAGCCAGCTTTAGAGTGGTTCTTTTTGACATATACGTGTTTTTTTTTTCTGCATTTCAAGCAAATAAGTATATTTGAGGTGTGAATAATTTCACCCAATCTCAACCAAAAGTATTGTGAAGTTCTATATGAGGTTGATTTTATGAGGTGTAAATAAAGTTTAAATTGAGGTTTATTATTGAGGCTATTTTGGTACAAAACACAACCTCATTTTCTTCCTATGTGTATTTTTTTACAAGTGCCAACCTCAAAACAATCTCAAAAACACCTTATTTTTTTATAAGAGTTGCGTTGTTAGTGAGAGTAAGTGAGTAGAGTTAAAGATTCTAGTGTATGTAATATTTTTTTAATCAACATCTTATATTCGTTATGGTGTTTTCTAAATCGTTCTTTGACAGTTAGTAAGAAATTTCAATGTCTAAACATATACGAGCTATACATATTTCAATTATTACATGGTGATAATTATTGTTTCCTTTTACATTGTAAAAGAAGTAACCCCTATTATTTCCACCTAAACTCATTCAGTAATATATTTCATAAATAAAAGAGCACGGTAACTTTCTACATAGATTGAATTCCAAGAAATAGAAACAGAAATAGATATTCTAAGACTAAAAGCAAAGAAGGGGTGAAATCACATGAAAAGTAATTGTAACTCAGATCACGAAGTTCCGGTATAAAGTGTTCTGTTCGTTACTTCAGGCTGAGGAGCAAGCAGAAGAAAAGTATCAATATACTCATTGTCAAAAAAAGTCACGCACATCCATATTATTTCTATAGAGACTGAGTATCTTTCGTAAGCGAGTCATAGGAAAGGGCTATATTTGGCGAAATATATATAAAGATCATCAGAAGTCCTACCAGAAAATGACCATTATATCAGTTTGTAAAATTTAATTCGGGGAAAAAGACGTGAAGGTAATCAAATGTTGTAAGCATACCAACAATTTTAGAAAAAATAAGTTTTGGCTTCTAAAAACTAATTAAATTTTCTTTTTGGGATTTATTCCCGCAGCGTCACTACTGAATTGGTTGGAGTTCAAACAATTCCTTTTTTACACTTTTATCTTATACATTGTAAAAGAATCCAATTCAAATAATGGTAAAAAGTGCAAATTTTACGATACAAAACAAAGAATACGGATAAAAATACGGATTCTACAGTAAAAATTACCTGCACTTAGGGTGCCGGTACTTTTTCCGTAAAATCAATTTTTTCCCGTACAATTATAGGACAAAAAACCTGATATACCGTTATTTTTACAGTTATAATTTCCATAAAAATTACTGATCACTCTAATTAAATAAATATTACTGTAAAATTTACGGTACAATATCTTACAGTGAAATAGATTTTATGGAGATGGAGCCAAATTAATTCTGAATTTTTTAGAGTGTATGCGCAGCTATTCTAAAAAGACAACATAATTTAACGAAAAGTTGAAATTTTAAAGGTGTTAAAAATAATAAACAGCTGCAAGATGAGTTAATGTAAAGTCCGAAAAAAATGCGCTTTTAAATAATAATTACAGCATAAATTTCGCTAATGTACATATATACAAAACCTGTCAACTCTTCTGGATCTTCTGGAAAATGCTATTTTTAAAATCAATCTCGCAGCCACTTTCATGCATTCAAACTGGATTTTTGTGTTTATAAATTTGACTTAAAATGGTTTTGACTATCGTTATGTTTAAATAGTTTAAACATATATATTGAAAATCTACTACTCATCATTGCGTGTCTTGATGAAGGAGCAAAATGTCAATGAAATGTTTGCTTACAATACCAATTCAAATTTCGTTTCATTACCCTTTGGTCTTTGAAGAGCGTAAAAATTGACAGATATGATCTACATATATAAGTGTAAAAACAAATTAAGTTTAAACGAATTTTTAATTGCCAAAGCATATTAACATTTCTTTCGAGATCTGGACAACGATACCATCTCATACATTTTTTATGGCAAAATAGTTTAGACAAGCCTTGAGCATTTTAGTTAGGTTTATAAAATTTTTTGAATGATTGATCAGATTTTGAAATAGATAAAAAAAAAAATTTTAATATGACCTTTTAAAGTACTCATTTAAAACACCTAGCCCATAAAATTTATGACTGTAAAAACTGTGTTTTACTCTACCAATGGATCTTCCTGCTGAATGAAGTCTAACAATACCAGAATATAGGCAGCTTTCCAAAACTATTAAACATACACTCTAAAAAAGAGTTTCTCAAAATTGAGCAAAAATGTGACAAAATATCCCCGATACAAATGTATACCAATTTGAAAACCCTATGCATTCAAAATTGAAACAGCGTATACTAATGTTTGAGAAAAATGCGTAGTCTCAAAAGTGATATTGAAGAAAAAATGTCATTTTGCTGCCGAAAGTATTCAAACCAAGGATCTCCGGGATCGTAGAAGGATGCTCTACCAAAGAATATATAAGTGAGTTGTATATTCTCACATTATATATTCTTTGACTCTACTACCATTTTAGATGTAACCCTAGTTTAGGGACAGTAAGGGAGCTTCATGTACTGGCTGCATCATGCCATACTAATTTCTAATTTCAATAATACAAATGGTTGCAAATAGGAAAATATGGTCCAATTAGCTTATTCAGGAGACCGGTAATTTGAATTTTACTTTTTGCTTATTTCGCTACATCTTAATACATTTTTAAAGAGTGTCATGTACGTCATGATGTGTCATTGTGGCTACAACTACATAAAGCTTCCTAACTCTCCTTTTACAAGTTGTTTGAGAATCATACGACGACCCCTGGGGTACTGTCGGCAGCAAACGAACATGTCTCTCTCTCTCTCTCTCTCACACACACACATATATATATATATATATATATATATATATATATATATATATATATATATATATATAAGTTCAAAATGAAGAATTGATTTGGTTTGAAGAAGTTTTTTGATTTGGTTTTTTGAAGAAGTTTTGACTTGGTAACTAACAAATCAAAACTGAGAATGACAAATCACTTCAGCAGTGCAGTAAGAACGACACTTTAAAACTCTCTTGTTACACTCAATTTGCGCTTTTGTTTTCATCTTTTGTTTTCATATTTTGTAATCTGGCAATCTTTCTGCGAAAACATTTTTAAATCATTCTTGAAAATATCCGTTCGTGTAAGTTGATCTGATTTTGCTACTCGCCTTATAGTCCCCCTTTTTAATGTTTTTTCTTTTTATTTTATTATCTGTTTTTACATGTTATTTTTACTTTTTGTGATCTATTTTATTTGTTGTTATTTTTATAAAAAATTTTTTTTGAGTGCTCCTCACACTATTGTATTAATATATTTTGCTTTGGCTTTATTGATACAATATCAGAAAGCACTCTGTTTTGCGGATATAATCGTGTGGGCTGAGGAAAAGATTATATCTTTTTTCCGGTTTTTTAACTAACCTTTCATTTTTCGTTTTCTTTAATAAACTGTTGTTTGTCATTTTTTTACTTTTTCTTCATATGTCTATAATTTTTCTTTGTTTTATTCTTCATTTTGAACTTATCTAATGAGTTCTGTTTACTTGCAGCTTAAGCGCAATAAATGAAACTTATTGTTTTTCTTAACTTTCTTCGTGTTTTCTTGTATTTATTTATTTATTATATATATATGTATATATATATATGTATATATATGTATATATATATATATGTATACATATGTATATATATATATATATATATATATATATATATATATATATATATATATATATATATATATATATATATATATATATATATATATATATATATATATATATATATATATATATATATATATATATATATATATTCCCTAAAATTGAATTGTTTTCGATAGGTTTCTATTTAACATATATCTGCATAGGTCTCTAGAGAAGTGCCATAGAGAATAGATTTTTGAAGTGAGTTTTTCTGAAACGTATATTCGAGTCACGTTGAAACACACAAAGGAAAAGTAATCGAAGTTTCAGAACGTGAAGTCTTATATGAGCGCGAGGGGAAAATGCACTCAGATTATATTCTATTTCTTTGTTCTTCTTTTGAAGAATTCTTTGAGAATGATTTTTTTTATTTTATCCTTTTGATCTGAAAACAACGTTCGCAGTCTTTTTTTTTCGTCCACAGGTAATTGTAACATTTTCAAAATTTGAATATGTTCAATTTTAAGCACCTGAAACTAGTAATATTATCATGTTTTAAAATGTTGCGAAATTATTATAGCCTATCTTTAAAGAGGTTAAATCACTTTTGGTCGGTGAACGTTTTCCAAAATCAGATATGAATATTTAAAGCTCCATGAAATTCTGGGATTTTTGATATAAAATCCATTATTTTAGCGCGTAAAAGTGTGAAACATCAAAATATGCTTTACAATAGTAGAGCTATCTTTTTTTCATATTAAATAATTCTCGACTTCATTAATTATTCTGATATATTCCTTTTTAATATGTTTTGTAGATAGGGCCAGAATATATTCAGAAACACGGTAAATTTTACCGAGCTTTTTGGTGCTCCCATAGAGCCAGAAACCCGGTAAATTTTACCATATTCTGCTAGTTTTGACCATACTTGTTTTCTACAGGATTCTTTAGAAAAAAGTTTTTTTCTGAATTTGATAAGAATTTTATACAGATCTAACCTTATATGCATCGATTTTCTGAAGGAAAGAACAGCTTAAGTTTGTGTGGTGACATGCAGCCCAATACAATTTTTAAAAGATTTCTTCTTTTTTTAAGTACACGTTGTTGTACAATCTTTACTGTTGCTTGTCTTAAGAGTGCTGTAAATATCTTTCTTAATAATAATGAAACTATATATATTAAATACTGCAAATTTTTTTTATTACACTTAATTTTTTCGATTTTATTACGGGACTGTAGTAGCTCAGTGGTTAATGAGTCGGACTCCAATCCGGAAGGGCCGGCGTTTAATCCTGGACTCTTAAGACCCACCCCGTAAATGTAATATACATGTTCGTATAATCTATGGAATCAAAAGTGATGTGATCAGTCGCTGAGCAGTACCATGGGTACATGAATCTGGATAAAATTTCCTTCCCCTTCCGATCTACGTCTAAATTGAGGAAGAGGTCTCACAAAAATTATGATGATGTGTCTTCGGATCATCCTCCGGGATAGTTCCCAGACCGTCGCCAATAGCTCATTGTGCAACTCTAGTGTGACTCACATAAAGTAACTACCTACCTATTGTATAACGGGTTATACGGAAATATCAATATGAAGAAATTTATAAAATTCTTGGTTTATTGATAATTTTTCCTGCAACCTCTTAATGTTTAAATACATGTAAAACATAAACTTAAGCAGCATATTTTTATTTATTTATCCAAAACAATTTTTAGGAATTATACAATATTTAAATTCGTAAAAGTAAAATATAGTTTAATACATGATAAAAACAATTACATTAAGCATTCTTTAAAGTTAAAGAAAGAAAGTTAAGAAAACTTGAATGTACAAGTTATATCAATGTAACTTTTTTTTTATAACTAAGCCATCAAAAAAGAAGTGACGGGAGTCAACGACGTATTATAGAGTTCCTGCACGGAATTTTACTTCCGAAATCCGGAATTTCCTACAACTACACGAATAAACATCTCAAGTGTAGGACTTCCGCAATTGAACCAGAAAAGCCTTGATTTTTTTTTTATTCCATTTTCTGTATTTTTTCATATATATTATTCTACATGATAAGTAAAAAAAAAGTATAAAAAAGATTCTAAAAAGATTTAGCTGGAAAAACTTGATAGTAAGTTCGAAGCTTTTTTGAAAACTTGTTATAGTTTAATGATTTTTAACAAAATGTATTGTTTTTGTTGTAGTATACATAAATATAAACTGCAACAGAAGTTTTTGCTTAGGATACTTTTCTCCGTAATGGAACAACAGTTGTCGTTAAATCGTTGATTTTTCTCTTTTTGTTTTATTTATTATAAAAAGGTATATTTTTAAAATTTTGTTCTTAATTTTTTATACTGTGAAACTAGATACTTAAAATATATTTGGAAAAAAAACATCAAGTTATGAGCTATCAAAACAAAGTATAATTTTCTTATTCTTAATTTTAGTCTAAAATACATTGAGAAATTGTCGCATTTTCAATAAAAACAGAAATAATAAAAACATGAAGTTTTGAAAAACTTCATATAGAAAGATATGTAGATTAAATTTACAAGTAAGAAAAATAAAATAAATGAATAAAATTTCTTACTTTATATTTTCCTATAAGGGTAGGAAGACAACTTAATAAAACTAAAACTTAGTAAAACTAAAGAGACATTTTAAGTAAAACTAAAACTTATCGCAAATAAAAATTTTCTTAGACATTGCAATAATAAAATTAAACTTATAGAAGAACAATTAAAATTTTAGTTTAAATGCAACAAATTATTATTAAAAATCAAATGTAAAAAAGTAATGCACAGTTAAATTTAGCACAAATATTGGAAAATATAATGAAAGGTAATTATTTTTTTCTTATACGTTAAAAAATGTTAAACATAATATCAGTCTGTCATTGTTTGTTTTCTGTATTATGGAAGCGTGGAATAGAATACTTCTATAAAGACATGTTATGTCAAACTATCTTTCGTAGTTGTTTCAATCAAATTTTATTTCACCTTTTTACTCGTTTTCTGGCTTTCGTTTGGTTTAAAAAAGTCCAAACAAATCAAATTTTTTTAATAATTTTTTAATAAGTTAAGTTCGAAATGCTTGGAACTCTTTTCTGTCAGCAATATATAGCAAAACATCTGCTTTGTGCTTCAAATATTAGCAATATGGCAAAATTTTTTTCGCCTTTAAGAGTTTGGAATTTAAATTGTTCTTTAAAGACTCTCTACCGATTTATATAACTGTTACGAGTTTGTAACAGTTATTCAAAGAAGTTAGATTAAATTTTGTCCGTCTTTAATTTACGCAAGTTATGAAAATGGCTCAAAATATCTGTATAAAGAGAAGCCAAAGTTTTATAAAAATTGAAAACGTTCGTTATCTAAAATTTCATTATTTGAAAAGCTACCTCAATTCTTCATTGTATAGACACATAAAAAATTGGAAACTATTCAGTGATTTTAATTTTCTGAAACATATATTTTTAAAAGTTTAATACATTTTATTTTAAGTAGTTTTCTGTCCGTTTTTCACAAGGAGAAAACAATTCTTGTAAAATCACCGTACTGTACAAAAGTGACATTTCTTGTAAAATAAAATCATACTTTTGGTTAATAAAACCAAAATATAGGGTATTTAAACCATTTATTCATTAATTTTTCCCTTCATATGGCAGCAGTTTACCAGAAATTCTAATTTACAAAATTATAATTTCAATATTTATATAATTATTTTATAATTGTAATATAATTATTGTAGTTTCAATAAAACTATATTTTCAAAACTATAGTTCCAAACAATCAGTAAAAAATGAAAGGTACTTGTATACAAAAGTGAATTGTAAATATAACATGCTTTAAATATGTCTTTATGTTATGCTCTAAGGTATTATGATAAAATTACTTAATTTTACCACATTTACCAAATTTTATCACACATAATAAAACCATATTTTATTCTTAATTTTACCAAAATCATTACCAAAGAGCTTTGGTTAAAAATCATCAAGCTTTTTGACGCACCAAAAGAACCAGAAAAACGGTAAATTTTACCACATTCTGATAGTTTTGACCATACTTTTCACAGGGAATACTCAGGGAATTCTTTTGAGCAAGATAGTATGGTTGAAATTTAAAACATTACTTCCAATCTAAAAGGACTCAAACCGGGGATTTCTTTTATTTTCCCTGGCAAAAAATCTTTAATTAATATCCTTAACGTGCTACTTCAAAAAAGTTTCAGTACGAAAAGTTTCAGAAATTAAATCAAATCCAATCCTTGTCCATTAATTATAATTGTTCAGAGATTCACGAAAAATTAGAATAAATGTGACAGAATTCTCACACATCATGCAAATCCATATTCAGTAGAGAAGTTGATAAGTTCTCTTAAGGCAGCGAGCCTTAAAACGAGACCATCGGGAACTATCAATTTTGTGTAATTTTCTACTCATAAAATATCGGAAAGTTGTGCAATTTTTTTTCTTAGCAAAAATTATTTAATTAACATCCTTAACGTACTACATCAAAAAAGTTTCAAAACTATAAAATACTTTTACTAAATGAATTATACTGGAATCTTTTCATAAAGCACTGGGTCAAAAATTCAATCCAATCCAATCCATGTCCATTAATAATAATTTGTCAGGGAATCACGAAAAATTAGAGTAAACGTGACAGAATTCTCATATATCATGAAATTCCATATTCGGTAGAGAAGTTGATAAGTTCTCTTGAGGCAGTGAGCCTTAAAACGAGACCATCGGGAACTATCAATTTTGTGTAATCTTGTACTGATAAAATATCGGAGAGAAAAGTTATCTGGCACGTGTTTTCTGGAGCGAAATAGAGGAACTCAAAAGTCATCAACGTGGTAATCGATGCGACTGAAAGACAATTTCCGGATTAAAAGAAGCAGAAGAGGGCATGGGAGTCCTCATGTCAAATGACTTAGACACATCTACTCTTAAGGACAGATTATATGCTTGGTAATCATGCAGAAGTGTACTCATTGCAATTTATGGTTAAGGTGTAATTATTCAATCCTAGGAGAGTTTAGTCTCAAAAGAGTTTAGCCGTTATTTCCAATATATATTTCGTTTAATGTTTCTAGAATTTGAACAGTTTTGAATGCATTTGATCTTCAATTAAAAGTACAATTTCATAAAAAAATTTGAAAAAATTGTAATACGCAATAAAATATTTACTTTCTGTCAAAAATTAAAAAACTTAGACGTTTTTTTAATAGAATTTTTTTTTATTTCAATCACTTTATTTCAAAATAAAGTGATTGAAATAAAACAATAACTGAAATAAATAATAATAATAACATAATTATTGTTAATTAAACCAAAATATACGTTATTTAAATCGATCATTAGGTAATTTTTCAGGTTCAAATTACGATATAAAGTGCCAGTTATTTAAGGGCATCATCCTTAAGATCCATTTTTCTATAAATTCCATTTTTACCGTAAAATATTATACCGTTATTTTTTTAAGTAATATTTCCTTAATTAAGGAGATACAGTGACTTTAAGGTAAATGTTACTGTCAAAATTACGGTCTATCAGATTAAAGTAATATGTCCCTGTAAAAATTGGCAAAAAAATTTTAAAAGTAATACTTTGCTATAATTTGATCCAGAATTTTTTACAGATTACTGAAAAGTCTAGTTTTCAAATTTATAGTTCCTAATCCCTCTCATTTAGTAAAGAAATACAAAATTGAAAAGTAAATTTAACCCAATAAATAATTTTGATGCCGTGCTCTAAGATATCATAATAAAATTACCGAATTTTATCGCATATTATAAAATTTTATTTTATCGGTAATTTCTTCAAAGTTCTTACCAAAGCGCTTCGGTTAAAAAATTACTAAGCTTCGTGTTCCCATAGGGTCAGAATTACTGTAAGATTAATCTTATTTTTTGAGTTTTGTATTTCCTTTTTTTTTCTAAATACTCAAACTCACAGAGTGAATTAGCATTCATCAACAATACAATATGAATCACCATTAGTCACATCATATTTAATGTTTTTTTAGCTAAACCTACAAATTTATGAAATAATTAGTGCTAATACACATTGTAAGAAATTAATAAAATTATTGTTTGAATTCACTATAGATTTTCTGTCTAAATACCTTGGTAAAAAGTAAGAAACACTCAATAGATTTCAAGCATTTATTTTAAAATTGATTTAAATTTTTTTTAATAATTTAAATCGTAATTTAAAGTAATTTTTATGAGAAATTAATTTTTTAATTCCCATAATATAATTTATTTCTATATATCATAGAGATAATTATATACTCCATAATTTAATTATATGCAATGTCTATATATTGATTTTCCTATTATTTTCTCACGAACTATAGTATTTCAATTCTTTTAGCAGCTGGTTGAATTATCAGGAAATAAATGCACTAATAAGTTTTGTTTTGAATTAGATTTAGTGTATTATTCCTCTGCAATTAATTTAAGAATTTGAAATAGGCGTATGCCATTTTCTTCCATAGCTTAATTCTATTTTAATAATTTTATTGGAATTATGTAATAACAATATGTTATTATTCTAAAAAACATATTCGTAAATTTGCGTCCTATTTAAATCAAGTGATATTTTATTCTCGGAGCAAAATTTGCAATTTAAACAAATTAAATAATACACATAACAGTAAAAATTTGTTCATACTTTTACAGTCCTTTTATTTATTCAAAGCTAAATTTAAGATTGTATTTGAATCAGTAAGTATCAAATATTTATTACTGATAATCATCTGAAGCTAATACAGAAAAATTTTGTATTTAACCAACTCTAGTATATATATATATAGTAATATACTTCTGTTATATAATTATAGCCACATTATCAAACTTTTGCAATTTTTTTATACAGGAAGTTCCATAAAGACCACCCTTAATATATGTTTTAGAAAACAAAAATATATAGACATTGGTGAACTCAAATTAGTATTTAACCAACGAAAAACAACTCTTCCAAAAATCTGACAAACCACGGTATTGGTAAAAAGTGGTATGAAACAGCAAGACAGGTTTGATTGCGAAAGGAAACGGAGAGGAGTTTAAAGATGACTATTACCTTTATGCTTCAACCTCCAATTAAATCTGTTTTGTTGTCTACCATCCGCTACAGTAATTTTTCTGATTTTGATAGCATTTTGTCATTATCCTCAGTCAAAAACTTGCGACCCGCAACGCGTCTACTTTTTTCTTTTCATTTTCGATAAGGATTTTAAAAATACGTATTAAAGGTCGTCATTACGGAACACCTTGAATAAATAAATCTAATTTAAGCACAATCAGTTCATAAAACAACAATATGCTCTTAAGGAAATGAGAATTGCAGATAAAAAGCTTAAATTATCTGCACAAAAGGAACTGAGGAGTTCCATTCAAAATACAAACAACCACTTTTCGTCTCCTTGTTAATAAGCAGACATAAGAAAACAACTATGAAATACAGTTTTGGAACTGTTTCCCAAAAGTAAGAATCGTTGAAAAGACGCAGATCTCGAACATGCAATGGATATTGGCTTTTACGCGATTTATTGCCTCTGCACAAGCTGTAGCATTTTCTCGCGAACTTGGTACAATTTGAAGGGAGGTAGTGCTTGGAAATGGGATCGTTAAATTTTACGACTGATCATCAGATGCACATGCCTTTCTTGTGCTTCGTTAATGACTGCATCTAAAGTCATCCTACTCCTAGAAACTCCTCGTGTTTGCTATCCCTGAAGGCTCCTTACCCTTGTGGTACTAAAGGCATAGGAAGAGTCCCTACTACAGACTAACAAAGAGCCCCATCAAACTTTTTCGCTCATGCTTCATAAGAGGAGTCTTCCTAAAATGGGATGCCTGAGATTGGAAATGGCATAAAATCTCCATTGAGAATGACCGAGAATATAAAAAGAATCAAAAATATCTAATGAATTACGAGAAAAGAAGCTATGCCTTTTTTTTACCTCAGGACAGTAAAGAGAATGGAAGTTGGCGCATAAATTTAGTACTTTTCTTTTTATAAATGTCAAAGAATACCAATCTAGCTTTTTACTTCTTTATTGAGTTAAGTAGATAGGAGCAAGCTGTTGCAAAAGTACTTTTTTTTTATTGTTGACCTCGTATACACTAAATTGTTTAGAATTTTTCTAAGTCGAAACTTCTGACTTATGCTCACATTCTGAAGACTGTAGATTGCCTATTTTTTGACCACTAAGGCAAGACAATTATCTTTAGGTCTTACGCAAACATATGTAGGAATTGGATTTAAGCCACTGTAGTGATGCATGTTATTTTCGTATGCCATGTGATAGGAGTATCAATGTAAGTGTGATATGGCACACATAATTATTTGTTCATCAGTTTCGCAGTTTATCCGTGGTATGCTTCTACGAGCAAAAATCTAGGCAAACCTCATCAATACTAATTCCTATAGTTGTAATCTGTTCAAAATGCCTGTAAGAGATTCTATTTCGTAATTTATTTTTTCCTTCAAAAAATCTTTAACTCGAAATGTTGCCCACACTATTAAAATGGATACTTAAATATCAAGAAACTTTTTCCGTTTTTGACGAACTGATTCCTGGAGATTTCATCGAAGGGCGAAATAACTCTCGTGACTTCGTCAAAACTAAATTTCGTCAAAATTAAAGAAATATTTCGCAATCCTATTTTTTCCAAAAAAAAAAGTAAAAAAGTATCGCAGTACCTAACTTATCTAGTTTTTTGATAATCACTTTAACGTGGGAACCATATAGGTGGCTAAACATAACAAGGACAGATAGACAGAAAGATACATTACGCCCATCTTAGAAGTGGGATTCGAACCCCGAATTTTCCTTGTACGAGGCTAACTCTTTGACCTCCAAACAGAATGGTCAACTTAATTTGTCACTTTATTTTCAATTGTTTAGTCTTTGTTCTAGTTTCGTCAGTTTAGTCAGCATTCTCTCATAATGCAATATGTTTCAAGTTAAGGAAAAATTTTCGTCATATATTATAGAGTTCATGTTTCGTCATAACTGACGTATTTTCGTGACTAAATGATTCGCAAAATTAATGAAATACTGCTCAAGGATTGCTGAATCGTCAAAAGTTTTATCTCTGAGAGTGCAGTGGTATTTTTCTGGAATCTCGTAATGTTGCTGTAGAAATCTATGAATCCTTGATTAAACATTATATAGCTTTCAAGTGTATTGCATAGCTTTTTTTTTACAATAAAGACAGAAAAAATGCTGTGAAAAAACTGAACAATAAGAATAACAACCAGATACTTATACTGCAACTAAATATTTAAAAAAAAACTCCATTGGGAATAAAAATTAAAAACTAAAGCAATTTTAAAAATATGGTAATAAACGCAAATCAACATTGCCCCTCTCAAAGAATCAAAGTGGAAAATTGTTATTTTGCGTGGCTTGTTCTCTAAGTGATTTAAAAATGTTAATGTACGTAAAGCAGAAAATAAATAGGCATCTAAAATATTCTAGAGAATATTAATTTTGATTCATATACCTATTTTGATTGCAGTTAATGTTAAAGGGCTAAAGAATTCTACGTGATTTACAATTAATCAGTTTGTGAATTAATTTATTTATTTTTGTATTTAAAGAAATACTTGCTTGGAAATTGATAGCTTTATTTAGACAAAAATATTGCATAGTTTTGAAAAATAAGAAAAAGAGGTTTTATCTTTGGAGTGTGCTAACAATTACAATGTTTGCTTTCAGGATTTCACTGAGAAGAAACGTTTTACTGAGCATGCATCCAAAACAAACAATTACTTAAATGCACCTATAAAGCTAAGAGTCACGTTTTAAATTAAATTTTCTAGGCTAGTTAAATATATAATGAAAAAGATAATGCGAACTCGCAACACTCACATAAATTGTCTGCTACTAATGAAAAAGAGCTGTTTTTGGAATTTAAAGAAAAATGAAGTAGACCAGATGGAAATGTTAGACATAATAGAAAAAATGGTGGATGAAATGAGTTTTTATTTTCTAAAATGCATCATATAATTATTTTCATAATTAACACATAGTTTTTTTTTCTAAATAAAATGATACTTAGTTCATGTAAGTTTAATTGTGATATTTTAGTCTAATTTTGTGTATTCACACACTCTTACCCAATATGAATTGCTTTTTAAAAATCATTTTTTAAAGTCTTGTTAAAAACATGTTTAATGGTTTTCTTTTTTTTCAAAAAGAGAAATTGCATTTCTAAACATATAATGCGGTTTTTACAAAATAAAAAATTCTAAGTTTGAAATCAAATTTTCTTCTTTTTATAAGAAAGTAGCGATAAAGCCTAAACTGATGCTTACCTGTACCACTATCTAGTATAAATTCTATGTCCGTTAAAAAACGTTGTACATTTTGTAAATTGCAGCATTAATTATAACGAGCAAATTTCGTGTAATAAAATCATTTTAAAAATACTATCTTGATTTAAAAATGTTCACGGAAGTATTAAATCAAAACAGTCTCGATAATATGATCTTTGTAAAGGAAACATTAGTCAAATCATGTAAACATAAATTTCTCTCGCATAAAATATATATATATATATATATATATATATATATATATATATATATATATATATATATATATATATATATATATATATATATATATATATATATATATATATGTGTGTGTGTGTGTGTGTGTGCGTTATTTAATAGTACACTTTGTTCTAGAGGATTTTTTAATTTATGTCTTTAAATATGAGAAAAATGTGGAAGAAATCATAAAAAAATAAATAAATAACTGAAGTAAGCAAGCACACTGTGCCGGGGGTCATATTTTTAATTCAGTCAATAGAACTTTTTCTGGAACTGAATATAAAAATTTATTACAATACAGTTTGAAATTTCTATAAAAAAAAACGCAGCATTTTTTAGGCTATATAATCCGGCAAAGAATTATATAATCCGATATTTTATTTATTTAGAAAAATTGTCAATTTATTAGAGCATACCATATCACAATCGAAATAGCATGGAATTGAAAAGATAATGAGATTGTCCGAAAAAAACGAGCAAAAATATTGGAAAGCCTTCCCTTATCCTTCTTTTCGCTTGAATTCTTCCATTTTTTAGGCTCCGAAATTTGGTATCCCTTCACTTGCAGGGTGCGAAAAGATTCATGAGCCTACGATTCCTAAAAAGATCAGGTCTTGCAAAGTCACAAGAAATGTCACTTCTCTTAGATTCAGGCATTTGACGCTTTTTTGGAGAGCAAACCAATTTGGGAGTTTTGTGACTAGATGAAGAAAAAAAAAGAAGCTTTTCCTTTTTTTTTCCTTTTAGACCCGGTTACGAACATTTTTTTCCTGTTTTTTTCGAAATCGCTTCCTTGATCTCCGATAGTCCTTTTAATCTTCTGTGCGGCTACTTTTCAATCACACCAGGAGGAGTTCCAGAACGTATTTTTTTTTCCAATTTTTTTTGAACCCAAGACAGGCTGTCTATTGTCTAGAACTAGGTAACTTTTATTCTTTTCAATCTGCGTTTGTTTTCTTTTCTGTTTTGAAAAACGAAATTACTTTGTATGTACAGAAAATTAAAAAAAAAGTATGAATAAAATAAATAATAAAAAATACTGAGAATGTTCGCACTCGAAAAGTTTTTTGCCGTTTTATAGATTAACACTTTGTATTTACAGTATTAATATTAATTCATTACTCTCATAAATTTAAATTTCCGAAAGCTTATTAGTTTTAAAGAATAAAAAATATAATTTTTTTGTGACATTCGTATGTAACAATAGAATATAAAGGATAATAGGGAGTAAACTTAAATAAATATATTAATTTACATGAAAGTTGTACACTTCATTTTTATACAAATAAGTTAAAAAAGGAAATATTCTATTTTAAAGATTAATATAACGCAAAAAGAGAGAGATTTCTGATTATAAGAAATTATAATTGTCTTATGAAATCAAATTCCATAGGCTACGTATTTTTTGAAGCTTTTTTTTCACTTTTGTATGAAGACAGTTGGTCTGAAATTATAATAAATGTATCTATTATAGTGCTGTCTTACCAATAACAATAATAGTATTGATCTACATTGTGACATGAATATTTTGTTATTGAATGATGCTAGACTTAGTCATATAATGTGACACATGAAATATTATACTATTATAGCAAACTTTAATTTTATTTGTACTATTTTTTTAATTTTATTATCGTTGTTAAACAGACGACCCAATTTTAGGGTCTACGACTGCTAACGTTCAACTCCATAGCCTTATAATTTTGAAACCCAATCCAGAAGACAAGGAAACTCCTGAATCAAGTATTGGGAGAATTTGCCTTCGTGGAGGACTTATTCTGAAAGTACTAACCCGTATTTGCGTTACTGGGAGATTGGAGAGGAAGACCACGAGAACCGCAGATGCCATGATTCGTTTTCCAGATTGTTGTATCGATCAGCCATCACAGGTATTCGAACCCGGTTCTCATCATTGGAAGGCGAACCCTCTATCCCCTGAGCCATCGAGGCTCTATTTGTACTATTGGAAGCTTCAGTAGTATTATTATGTTCTACAGTTTCAATTAACTATTGAGATTATGATCTCACTTTATTATTAATTAATAGCATGCATTATTAGAATTGTTTATTTATGCGAAAGCATTTCCGAAATACTTAACGATAATAAAGAAATAATAACGCATCAAAATTATTTACCGCTTGTAATAACTTAATAAAGTTTGAAAATATTGCTTAGATGCTTTGATGAATGTCAAAGAACAATGACACTATATATTTAATTAGTTTGGTATAGCAAGAACTTTCCACATTTGGTTATTGCTGCAGCAGTTTTTATGAAATTTTGACGAATATGTTTTGTAGTTATATTACAACTATTATTAAAATGAATATGATATGGCCTTATAAATCCGAAATCATGAAATTACAGACAATATAGCTAGTAATAATGATGCATTACTATATTGAATGGGATAGATATTTGCGCCACAGAAATGATGCATGTGTAAATTAACTTCATTATCATTTGGAGATTTTCAGATCAAAAAGTTTTTAAAGTTTACAGTAACAGAACATTGATAAATGGCCTAATCAATAGCAACGGTTCTTCTGGTTCAGTGTTCAATATTTATAGGAAATATAGGGGACCGTTCAACTATTACGTAACCATATTTTGGTAATTTCGGACTCAATTGTCAGAAAAATAATAATCTAACCACACTGAGAAAAAAATTCTGATAAACTGTAAAGTAATAACATTTCTAGTAAAAATACCGTAATTCTGGTTGATAAAACTGAAATATGCTGTGTTTAAGCAATTCATTGGTAATTTTTCCGTTAATATGGTAACGGTTTACTAGAAATTCTGGTTTTCAAAATTATAGTTCTTATTCAAGCACATTTGAAAAAAATGCAATACTGATAAGTAAATTAAACCGAATAAATTGTTTTTATGTCATGCTCTAAGGTATCATGATAAAATTACTAAAATCTACCTCATTGACCAAATTACATATTTTATTCTGCATATTTTATTCTTAATTTTACCAAAATCGTAACCAAAGCACTTAGATAACAATTGCCTAGCTTTTACTATTCCCATCAAGCAAGAAGCACTGCAAATTTTTGCCACATTCTGGTAGTTTAGATCATACATTTTTTTTTAGTCCACAAATCTCGCCACTATGTTTAAGTAAAGAGGGCGCAACACTTCACCTTCTAAGTTTTTGCTTTAACTTTAATTTTTACTGTAATAATCTAATTTTAAGATTAAATTCAAATAAAAGCTTTATTTTTAAGTGAAATAAAATTAACGTTTTAATTCATTTCCAAAAATTTTGAGTTGAATATTATTTATAAATCTTTTGTGCTGAAAACTACTAACCTCTGAAACTCTTCGAAGAATTTTTTTCCAGTTTTTTTCATTCTAGGGAATTCAGATTTTAAATTTTCCACGTGCAATTCTTTTGCTGCTTTTTCTATTTTCTATTTAAGAAAATTTTGAAAGTAAAAAGAAACTTACGTCTTATATAAACATTGCTCATACCCCTCCTCTTCCCTTGTCAGAAAGAAAAGCCCCCGTTAAATGCTCAATAATATTTCATCAGTCCTGAAGTATGCATAGAGATTACTTTTAATATTATTTTATCAAATAATGGGACATTGTTTTGAGTTATGTTTTAAAATAAAAATTTCATTTTTAATCCCTATAGATAATTTTCCATGTTTTCAGGTTTTTATCAAAGACATAAATCCCGAATTTCACTAGAAAAAAAAAATATCCAACTTCTTCAAGTTTTGTTTGAAACTACTCTGTGAGATTACTTTTTGGTATTCTTTGTACTGACTTATACTCACCTTTTCAAAGTCAACAAAAATTTCATAAATTAGTTATATTTATTCTTTTTTCATCGATTTTATTGCTTCTTAAACACAGAAACGAATTCTCAATTGCATATTTCTCGATAATAATTGGCGCGGAACTTTGAGGTTTTCTAACTCTGTGACTTAAAACACTGCTTTATTTCATTTCTACCTTCTAAATGCTTAAAAGAATCCAAAGGTTCCGAAACAGCAGCAATAACTCACAACAAACCTGCAGACAACTTAGTACTAACGGTTCTTAATAGCTGAAATCTCGTCTACTGCCACGATATCACAACGATGGATGTTCCTTGCGCACGTTATAATACTCAGAAACTTGGATAGACTTTTTGACCAAGTTGGCTGCAACCAGAAAATCATGTAATAAATCACACTTCTGACATGTTCTCGGAGGATCACGGGGGATTAGAATATCTTCTGTGGATCTTAAGTAAGGGGTGGATTGATGACTGTCTAACTAATTGTAGATTGTGGACAAACTCGGAAGGTTCTCATCACGAGCTATTCGTTATAGAGAAGCTCTAGTTTGGGGTGTCATGTGACGAATGGAATTCATAAGCAATTTGCATCATTTCTCATGTAGAAGAGCTGGAATCAGGTGTCAACACATCGTCCCGCGCAATTTGCTTTCCGTTTATCATGCAGTTGGTTGAACGTTTAAGCCCGTCAAGTTTTCCGTCTGTAAAACTTAGCTGCCATTTATTAATTTTCTGGTTGGCGCTTTCGAAGTTTACACATTGAAAATTAATTTAATGCCACTTTGTTGCTATTTCTATATGCACATATAATGCCATATATATAAATTAATTTTTCAAACTGGAAACAAAATATTATATTGTCTTTCGTTTGAATCATCCCGAAAAATTTATAAAGAAAATTAATGGCCCTAAATAAATGAAAGAACCAAGATGTCGAAATAAGCGGTTTTTCAGAAAAATATCCTTTTCAGATTCTTGTAGTATATTGCTAGTTTTTTAAATATTTTTTTCGAAGGATGTAAATTATGACCATGGAATAGATATAGTGGCTTAAAGTTGATGCGGATGATAAATTACACACTATTATATGAAGATGAAAAATGTTTCAAAAAATTTATGCATTCAAGGGGCAGAATCTTAATGCAAAATTTTTAGAACTTCACCTCTTAAAATGAGAGTAAATACTAAACATATAATATAGTTAATAAATGCATAATGGAATTCATTTGAGGAAATGTATTTAGAATATTCCTTAGCATTTTACGAGACTAATTTTTCTCGCATGTCCATCCGGATAATGACCTTCGTTCATTCAGGTATCAGAAGGGCAGATTTGTTGCCCACTCAATCGGGGGCACCATATTTGGTGAAAAAAATGTTGCTTCCACAGTAAGAAAGACAGATAATATAGATATGAGAAGAAAAGAACATCCTTTTCTTATCCGGGATTCAACCCGGGAACTTTCTGACTTGAAGTCAGCTTCTTGACCTTGGGTCAGCATGAAACTAAAATTTATATTCCATAAAATAGAATGTATAAATTCAGTTTCGTAAATATAATATACGTTGAAACAAAGAAATTTGAAATTCCTTTATAACTATTGTTTGTAGACTCTTGTGTCTGTAAATAATCATAAACATACAATAAAAGATGACTGGGGATATATTAGAGAAGCATGCTTGAAAATTTTGACGATTGGAAGATTCCATACATTTATGAAAAAAATGTGCAACAAATAAATTTTTTAAAATTGATAACTAATATCAGGTGTAAACCCATCTTCAACGAATTTCATTTCATTACTAAGCAGTTTTGAAATGTCATATAATATTCTGTTAAATTAAAATTAGTTTAGTTTTTGCAAAATTACTTTAAGGCGAGTATTGTGTTTTCGCCTGTTAGCTTTATCATGGTGCTTTTTTTGCTTTTGTCTGTTATTTCACTTCCTAAATAAAAAGATTTCTTTTTCCCGAGGATTTCGAGAACTGTCCTCTTCTCAGTATATATATATATATATATATATATATATATATATATATATATATATATATATATATATATATATATATATATATATATATATATATATATATATATATATATATATATATATATATATATATATATATATATATATATACAGCAATATTTCAAATGGTTTATGCGAAAGTTTCAAGAGGGAATGTAAACTATTGCAGTGTTCACATTACAATTCCTTCGTGGTATTTTAGCTTTATAAATGCTTAAAGCCTATTTTTAGCTGCAACGCATTCGTAGAATTTTTCTTGAATGTAAAAGAATAAAATAAAAATAAGTGGTCAAATATCTCTTTTCACAAATTCTCGAGGGAGAGTTATAGAAGCAGAATAGTGAAAAAAGAATGAGAGCTTTTGCAGGGAAATATTAAATGTCCTTAGATAAATACAATAAAATCCATTATGCAAAGAGCCTATACTTCTCATGGAGACTGCAAAAATAGAAGTTCATAAATTCCACGGAGACATTCTTGCTTCCAAAAAATGTTTCTAAATGTCCATGGAGGAAATGTTTATTGTATGTACTTCATGTTGAAATAGTTGGAAATGCTATAAAAAGTTTCAGAGAATAACTTGATATTAGATAAGCCATTTGAAGCCCAAAAGTACTTACTCAACTATTTGTCTTCATAAATTTCCTCATATAATTCAGTTACCAAAACCATGTTTACTTTATCTAACAATTTATGCTGCATTTTTATGTTCATGAATCCTTTTTCTAAAAAAGTAAGGTTTTTAAAAGATTTTATTGAAATGATTAAATTTACAGTACGCACTTCCCTAGCATTTTGTAAATTGTTTATACTCCTTTAATTGTTTTTCATACGACATTAGAATGGTTCGACATGTTGTAGAAACATACAGCATTAAGAGATGAAAACTAACTAAGAAGAAAAATAAAATTGCATTGAAAAATGAAAACAACGTTAATGCTTTTTGTTTTTGTTCTATTAAATACTTTTTTGCGAAGCTCATCATCAAAATTAAACAGCTAATATTTTTTAAAGAAGATAGATGCCTACTTTATTTTAAATAACGAAAGGGTAGTTTAAAATTAACCTATACTGTAAGAACTCATTTAAACTGTTTTTAATTCTTTAACTTGAGGTTTTAAATTATCTGACATATATTTTTTTTAAGATTGTTTGTTAATATGTTTTTATATATATTAATCGAGTTACTAAAATTAGTAATTACTATAAGGATATATGTTTATTTTATTTTGGATGAAGAAAGATTAAAGTTAATCTATACTGATAAAACGTATTTAAATTTTAATAAGTGCTTTAACTTGAGGTTTCAGATTATATGATGCATAAATCTTTTAAGATTGTTTGGACTATATATTTTTATGTATATTAATAGAGTTGCTTAAAATTAGCAATTAATATATATATATATATATATATATATATATATATATATATATATATATATATATATATATATATATATATATATATATATATATATATATATATATATATATATATATATATATATATATATATGTATATATATATATATATATATATATATATATATATATATATATATATATATATATATATATATATATATATATATATATATATATATATATATATATATATATATATATATATATATATATATATATATATATATATATATATATATATATATATATATATATATATATATATATATATATATATATATTATAAATCTCTTATCAAAAATTTTGATAAAAGATTCCGTATGCAAAAGCAAAGCACGATATACTATTTCCTCTACACCCCTATATCACATGCTTTAAGAATTAATATAAAAATTAGCAATTTTTAATTAAAAAAGCTACAGCTTTTATCCCATTACTTCTTTGCTTGATTTTTGGGACACCTTCAAGTTTTACAAATTTAACATAAGCTATTAAAACTTTTATCCTTTTCTTGTAGTAACTAATTTTAATTGGATAAAAATATCCAATTTTAATTTAGGACCAAATGTAACGAAACTCAAATAAATTATTATCTGAGATACCATCTGAATTAATATAATATCCAAACTATTAAAAAGGAGATGCAAATCCTTATAGTTCAACTGAACGAGAATGTCACATAAAGCTGATAAGTTTATTCCGGTTTTAATTAATTTATTTTAGTGTTCATTAGGCACATTAGAAGTTTGTTAAAATTACAAACATCAATTTCACTCATAAGTTGCTAATTTCGAAATGAGACTTTTCCTCTCTAAATGAGACTGAAGTAGAGGCAATGCTGCCATCCAGAGTAATTAAATTTGAGTTAATTGTGCAAGCCTTAATATTACTGTGATTTGAAGATGATTCTGAAATGTATCTCTTTAAATGATTCGTAACTTTGATTTCAGGGGACACGTTTTAAAAGAGAGGAGCATTGAATCGTTATGATTCCTACTTAAATTATTCGTCAGCTTTTAAATCTGCGTCATTGTGGACTATCTTAATCTCTCAGGAAATTTTCAAAGGTTTAATATTCCTATTGGGAATATATTAATTTACTGAGAGATTTTGTTCGCTTTTAATACATTTCTAAATCCTTCTGTTGTGCTGAAATAATCTTGCTAACTCTTTTCACCGTGATAAATCTTCAAACTATCAGCTAAAATATTTCATTAATTTAAACCAAATGTATATTAAAATAATGTAAAATGAAGTGCGTCAATAGCGTGTTAATAAAATTAATACAAAACTTAGGTTTTGAAGCTAAAATTGCATACTTAATAATCACTGTTAGAAATTTTTCGGAAAAAATGGTTAAATAATTTATTTAATTGTTATTTTACCCTATTCACACGCATATATGGCAACGTTACTTTTAAAAAGTAATGAGTAAAAGTACAAGTATTTTTAAAAAAAGTAATGAGTAAAAAGCAAAAAGTTCTTATTTTAAAAAGTAACGAGTAAAAAGCACAAGTAAAAGTACAGGTACTAAACAAAAAAAGTAACGATTTAAAAGTACATTTCTAGGAAATCGAGCCTAAAATTTTATTGAATAATATTCTTATGTTCTCTAATGTTTTTGCAAAATTGTTGTTATTTATTTAATTATTTTTAATTTTGAAAGTTATAGACATTTATTTATTTTTAAATTCGGATGAATATTATAATATAATTTTCTAATATAATCGCATAATATAATTTTAATATCAAACTTCTTATGGATTTGCACGAAAACGAAATTTTATCTATTTATTTTAATTTTTAGTTTATTTTTTATTATTTAAATTACCATTGATTTAAAATTGTTTTACTTTATAGAAACGCGTTTTAAAAGCACAAACCTAAGCAAAAGCACAACCTGGGGTTTCAGAAAGCTTTGTGATCTTTGAGCTAGTAAAAAATAATTGAATGTGCAGTATAAGTTGAAACATAACAGTCTACAATTTTATTTGTAACAATGGCTAATGCTGAAGTCATGCAAGAAAATCATTTTCTGAACATTTCTGCCTAACGGAATAATTAAAATTTGTAAACGAATTTTAGTATAAGCGACTAAATTAATACCTTCAAGTTTTCAAGAGTTAAAATAGTAATTATAATAGTTTTCAGTAGCACAAATAGTTCTGAAGTTCTTAGAGATCTGAATGGGCATTGTTTGACAAGGTCGGCATAAACATAATTTTAGTAAAAAAGTCCTCCACGAAGGCACATTTCTCCCAATACTTGATTCAGGAGATCCATTGTTTTCTGGATTGGGATCAAAACTACGAGGCTACGGAAAGGAACATTAGCAGTCAAAAACCCAAAAATTGGGCCGGCTATTTAACGACGGTTGTAAAAAGTAAAATATATATCCTCAGCTAAGATGACTCGGATAGAGAGTTCGTCTCCCGATGAGGTGATCCGGGTTCGAATCCCAGCGATGGCTGGTCGATACGAGATCCACACCCGGCTTGCACCGACTACCGACGTAAAATATCCTCTGTTTTACGTCTACCATGAGTTAGAGTTTCATGGCAGTAAAGCTAATCGTGGGAGGTTTTCATGGATTCCTCTCCATGTTTCGCAAATGCGATCTAGTTTGCAGTTCAAAATGCTCTCCACAAAGGCAAATTTCTCCGAATATTTATCAAGAAGTTCCCTTGTCTTCTGAATTGGGTTCAAAATTACAAGGCTGGAGTTGCACCGAAACCCAAGAAGTGTAAACCCAAAAAATTGTGTCGGCTGTTCAACGACGGTTATAAAATTAAATATATATCTTCATTTAGGAGTACTCAATATAAATATAATTTTTTAAGATGTTTTGAGGTGCACTATTAGCTTAAAATATATGATTCGATAGCAAATCAAAAATTCTTTACACATAAGACATAATATGTTCCTTATGTTCATAATATAAACCAGAATCTTTCATAGAATTGTGAATTGATATACAGTTCTGATTATTATTTTATGATGCTATAAAGGTCATAAGTGACACGTAGTCAATGCTTACATGTGATAAATATTAAGATTAAATCCACTTTCTTTTTATGGCATTAAGAGTATTTTCCATGGCTCTGTTCACCTGTAAAAGAAAAGCTAGATAAGCTTGCACTGTGATAGGACTTGCTTTGTACTAGTAGGAAGTTTGTGAAAGCGATATTTCTCATGGAAACTCAGGGGATTTTTTTCCCTTTTCTTTTATCGACATTTACTCCTTTTTTTTCTCCCTTATCATCTCTCACCAGAACAATGTCTTCGAATAATCTGTATCAAGATGATGAAAAGTATTTGCTTTTTATTGATAGCTGTTTTCGATGGGTTTCAGATATTTTGTTTATCATGCAAAAATAAGCATAACGTATTTCCTGTAATTCAGAAATTAAATTGATACTTCATTTTATCTCTTCTCAATATATGTATAATTGTTAATATATTTTTCTCAGTAACTTTCGGCAGCATGCGATCCATTATCACAGAATCATTTCAAATAATGTAATTTTAAAAGGGATAATACAAAACTTGACCGAAATCCGTCGAATAGTTCATGTGAAATCGAATTTTAAATAAGTGGCATCCTTAAAATTCATTTCTCAGAAATTGTTCAGTTGATTTCATTGAAATTTCGTATTTTGCCTTATAAAATTAATTTCTTCAATATGAATGCAAAATTTTTATAATTACGCCCAAATACGTTTTGATTCAATTTTTGAGATATGACGAAATATGGCAGAAATTAAAATTAACATTGAAGAGTCCAAACTTTGAACCGCTCTATTGACCAAATTATTGGGACCATATTTTTCAGATAGCGGCTACCCCCTATATTTTAAAGCCAGAAATACGAATCCGTCGTAAAAAGGTGTTTATTCAGAGAAAGTTCGTTTTTGTGCCTGATTTCTTAACTTGAAATACCTTCCGCACTTATTAAATAGCATATTTGATTTCACCACCCGTGAGGGGAACTATTCTATCACAATTCGGTCTGTAAATATTATATCTAATTCTATTTTAAACATTGTTTAAACAACTGCCTAATCTATTTCCATTAAATACGTGAACCGTTACATAGCATCCAAAATACTATTACATTTTATGATTTTCTAGTGGAAAGAACCTTGTTGGGGTCGATCTCTAAAAAAAACTGGAAATTCCTATGTATGGAAAATATATGAAAATTTAGACATCACTTGCAGCTTTAAATATCTAAAATTTGTAAATTACGAGATCTTCTTTTAAAAACCAAATTACGGTTTTCTCCATAAGCAAAATGCAGGTTGTTAAAAAGAAATTATTAGCTATTATTAAGGTAAATAATAATATCATTTATTATTTAAAATATATGATCTACTGTCATATGCATAACTACTGTATTCAACTAAATTTTTCTTAAATTTTATAAATGTGTGAGAATGAATAAAAAAAATTTATTAAAATTTTAAGTTTGCTATTGTTTTTAAATGCAAATTTTAACCACCTTTGTACTCACAAATTATAAATTTTACATTTATGACAGTTTTAAGAGACAATTGCTTTAATCATCAGTTCCTAAAACCTTTAAATTTATAACTATGCAATAATTAGTTAAGAGATTAACTGAAGAGTTTATTTATTTTTTATTTTTCTAATCTTTAACTGAAACAGTTCAAAGCTTAATTTCCTTTTAATTTTTTTTGTGAAACATTCATTTTTATTTTACTTTTACCTTTTTTCGCTATATTGTTTTCCATGCAAACGACGTAAATTTTCTTGCGGCAGTCGGAATCTGCTTTTCAATTTTATATTTAAATTAGAAATATTCCTGAATTTCCAATTCAAACTATGCTTCAATTATATATGCTAAGAAAGTATTAAGCAAAATACTTTGTGTGTCCTGTTCAAAAATTTATTGAAACTGAGATCAAACGATCCTTGATCAATTCTTGTCCTGACCATTGGGTAGTTGTGATAAAATGAGATTTTGTCTTCAAATTATGTTCTACGCATAAAATAATTTATCTCATTAACTAATTTATTACATAATCTTGAATACAAAATGAGAAGAATATATATCCGTTTTTTTCTTTTTTTACCATGAAGATGAATTTTTAATTTAGTGCTTGTTTTATCCACCAGATGGCATAACGTATTTTCATTCCATTTATGTGAATCCATAAGATGAAAGAATCCACATAATTCATAATCTATAAGAATCCACACTGAGCAAAATGCGCCTATATAATAGTTAGTGCGATTTTAGCTGAACCCATAGATATTTAGTAAAAAAAAAAAACATTCTTAGTGATAAATTTATATTAAATCGTAAAGACTTACTCTTGCTTTTGACACCTTCTTATTAGCTCTAAATTCTGCAAATTTATTTTATCATAACTGGTATATTAGTTGCGACAATAAATGAATTGTTTAGAAAATAAGTAGTATGATTTGCATGTAAAATATATTTCGATTTATAAAATAGCAATAAAATAAGAATGTCTATGCTTCACACACTCGGGATGACACATATAACTAAGTAATAGCATATCAGATATTTTTATTTGTGACATTATTAATATCGATGTAATCGAGAACTTTTCTATAATAAACGAACATGACAACTGTTATTAAATATGCATAAAACTTTGAAGCACTGTGATTTTTCCGGGGAAAGAAAGGAGGCAAGATTAGAATTTTCTTAATTACGGTATGCCACACCAAAATATTACTCTAATTTTATGCACTTCACAGTAAGTATTTATTTGAAATATAATTCCTTTTCATTTACATTTTATTCTCTCATTACTAAGTGGAACTTATACGTTATAATGGATATAGTTATATTTAGAGCAGTGCTGAAGTTTCAGTAAACTTCTTCACCATTGATTCAATAGTATGTGAATTTTATTTAGAAATAATTTTTCTTTCACTAAGATTAAAATTGACAAAATTCCACCCGTGAAGTGATTTTTCAAGCTGCAGACTTCGTATAAGCGCTTTCAGCTAAAACTAACTTCACATGACCAAATCATAGGCAAGAAACAAGCTCCATCTTTGAGGCTCTATCGTTTAGCAATGGTAAGAATACCACGTAATTTTGACCCCGGTCAGTGATACCATTACTGGTACCACTTTCTCAAAACTTCTGCATTCCTTAAACTTATTTCAAAAGTCCTTTGAGTCGATTACATTAGCACTGTGACTAGTATATAATGGTTATACTTGATAGAATGTTAATGCACTGAGAAAAAAATTCTGGCGAAATTACAGTAATTTGTAGAAATGACATTAATGGTTAAACATAATTGTGGCTGATAAATTCAATACATACGGTATTTAAACCATTGATTTGGTAATTCTTCCATTCATATGGTACCAGTTTACAGGAAATTCTGGTTTTCAAAATTATAACTCTTATTTGCACACATTTGGTAAAAAATACAAAACTGAAAAGTAAATTTATCCAAATAAATATTTTTCAAGTCATGCTTTAAGGCATCATGCTAAAATTACCAAATTTTAATACAAGTACCAAATTTCATCACCTATTTAAAAACCATATTATAAGTGAATTTAAGCAAAATCAATACCAACGCACTTCCGTAAAAATTACTGAGCATTTTAGTTTTCCCCTATAGTCAGAAACGCAAAATATTTTGCCAAATTTTAGAAACTTTGACTGAGACCATACTTTTTCACTCAGTTTGTTTCAAAAACATTTATGATTTTATTTTAATACTTCGTAATTTTGACATTAAAATAAGTTTATTTATTTATTTATTTATTTATTTATTTGCTAAAATTTCAGAAGACACAACAAAGATGTAAAACTGTAGCACAGTGTTGTGCGTATTCCACAAGCTGTACACTTTGTTTTTTTCCTCTCTTATTTACTCAAACAATTTTAAACGATTGCTTTAGCTCTGCACCAAATAAATAATGACTATCGTTGACACGATGTTATCTTCCATCATTTTATATTAATAGTACGTAACTTTTCACATAGAAATAATGTTTTTTTCTTCTTCTTTTTTTCGAAAATTACAGATGAAACAACAACGATGTAAAACTGCATCAATGATGAACTGGTTCTACAAGCTGCAACCTTTGTTATTTAACCCCAAATTTACTTCAGAAACCGTTTTGTGGTAATTTTTAACCTTTATTTCTCAAAAAAAAAATATTGGCCCTATATGAAATATTGATAACCAAACGTCAAATTTCAAATCTTATCATAATATCGATTTATTCAAATTTCAGAAAAATAAGTACAGTCCAGTAAATATATATGAATATTTTAATTACACAATGCCTATGAATATTTATAATTGCAGTGAAAGTAAATATGAACAAGATTTAAAATCAGAAATTAGAAATTTCTCATTCCATATAAAATATTTAGTTATTATTTAGTTTATTTTCAATGAATGGTTAGTATTTCGTAGACATAAAGTAAAATAATTTTAAGAGGAATTTTTAATTGCTTTAATGAAAATTAGAAGACTTTGGAACAAGATTAAATGCTAATAAAAAGAATGAGAAAGGAGAAAAAACGAATGCTTGGGTATCAGAAATAATAAGGCCTGCGGTAGGAGAAAACTATTTCTTAAAAATAATAGTAGTTGTATTTTATTTACGTCGTACTTAAGCTGTGTTAGAGACGGTCTGAGATGCATTTCTGCGAATGATCCAAAGATTTGCCGGTTTAATCCACTGCAAAGGGAATAGCTCTCACGTTTTGGTAGACCAATGACCTGCACGTAAAATCGAACACTTTAGGGTAGAACCATTTAACCACGACATATACAAAATAACCTCGATCCCTTCGTAAGCTGATAAAAGTGGTCACCCACCCCCTCACTGACCGCTGTCAGTGAAGCTTGACTTCTGTAATCTACTGGGAACTTTGTCTGCTAGAAAGATTACTTCACTGTGGGACCTAGTTTTTGAAAGTCAAATTCTAGTTCGTCACACGTGTGAAATATTTACAATCAAACAATAAATTTTAAATCTCGACATATTAGAAAAAATAATTTATTGGAATATTTGAAGAAAGAAAGAACATTTCAGCAAATAACTATTAATATTGTAACCATACGATGCATATTGATATTTACAGTTACAGTGAAATAATGGTATCGATTTAAAGTCAAAATTGGAAACTTCTCATTCTATGAAAATGTTTAAAGATATTTTTTATTTATTTTCATTGAATGGTTTATAACTTGTAGTTAAAACATTTCGAAAATGAATTTTTAATTGCTACCGTGATAGAGTTGGAAATCTCTGAGATTGGAGTAAATGATAGTTAAAAGAATGGAGAAAAACGGAGACTTACGAATCGGAAATAATGAGAACAAAGAACGGAAAAGGAAGCAACATTTTTTTGAGCCCTCTTGTGGTTAAAAAGGGCATGTAAGTGTCTGTTTAATTACTGGAAATATTCGTTCCACTTTGCCTCAGATAATGAGGATGGATATTTCGAAGATACAAGAAATAAAAATGTTACTAGTTTATTTTTTGAAAAGTATCTTCTGTATGGCTGATTTTTTTTGTACTTAAATCTTTAAAAGGAGATAATTTAAATTTTAAAAAATTGCTCACTCCATTTTAAAGATTCTTTATTCGCCACAAATAATTAATGAAACTAATATGTTCTTCTTCTATGCGTAATAAAGTTAAAAGTCCCTAAATCCAGGCTAATGATTTAGTGCAAATATAGTTATATAATATAGTTTTTTTAAAAAAAAAACTAAAATTAATAAGTCTAAGCATTTAAAAAAAACGACTCAAATTATGCTAATAATTTCAAAGAATACGCAATTCCTTAAGCAATGAAAGTATCACTTTATAAAAAAAATATAGTGATTTCTTTTTAAATCTTTACTCCATATAATTTAATTTTGCCGTGTTTTTAATAAATGTAATACAACAATCTACATTTAAATTTTAATGCTTTCTTATATATTTACTTCGCTTTTGTTTTAAATATTTTTCGCTATCTTTTCACTGAACTTACAAAGTATTTCCAAATTTCATGAAGTGGTCAAGAACTCCAATAAATACCCTGTTTCAGGCTTAAGTTGTAAACATGTTTCCGCCGAAAGGTTAATAAAGAAGAAATGTACAATAGATGTAGGTACATAAAGCGAAATAGTAAAGTGACAGAAGATATCTAAAATATATAAGTATCTGAGTACTTTATAGGAAAGAAGAAATGATAAAAGGCATCTATTTCTATGTTTTGTGTTGAAAGAAAAATAGGAATGGGAAATTCACCTGCGTGGAAGAACAGTTCTTCTAGAGTCAATAAGAGTTCTAGATATATATATATTTTTCTTCTTGTATATGTATCTCTATAGAAAGGGTTTTCTTTCAGGCGGATATTTGTAAAAACTCTTTCAGAATTTTTTATTTGCTTCGGGCCTTGCTTTTACATAGGATTCCTGACAGCATGCGATACATTTTACCAATCAATGCCTTCTCTTTCATTTTTTAATATATCATTGAAGGAGCCATGTTTCGATTGTCAAAAATGAAATATTTTGTTTATAGGCACGTATTCAGAATGAAATAAAATATCTCTTTCAACATTTTTTATTTAGTACGTATCAAGTTTTATGTAAACTTAATATTTAGTTTTGTTTCATGTAAAGAAAATCCAATAAAAATGTTTTAAACGAAAGTAATCCAGATATGCAATGACTCAACAGATACTTTTTACTACTTGTTTCTGTCCCACATCCCTTTTTTTTTAACAGGAACGAGTAAAATCGCTTGTGCAGTTTGCAAAGAAAATAAAAATAATAATAATAATAAATAAATAAATATTTGAAGAAATTTTGATCTAATTGTGATCGAATTCGGAATACTAGTATGCGAACTTATTTATTTTGGAAGTAAACATTAAATATGTTAATAAATTAGAGCAGATTGTATTTTAAAAAACGAAATCAAACGAAAAAGAGCACCGTATTTGAATAAACATTACTTTTTTCCTCTGAATTTGAATTCTGAACCCTCAAAATACAGAGAATAACTGTAATCTATAAAAAAAATGTGGTCTGACTCTTAATGTCAGGGAAAGGGTCATCATTAATCATTTTAATGTTAATTATCATTTTAATGTTAATTTTACCATTTCAATAAATTTATTTACAAGAATAAAAGCATTTTTGTGCACTCTTATATGACTTGTTTAGGAAACCCCAAAGAAACTTTCATGCAAAATAATTTTTTTGGATCTTAATTATTATTTTATATGAAAATGATCGAAATTGAATGTTATAAAATTTTCGCATCATTTCGAACTATGTAATTTTTAATGACAAGTTTTAAAATTTAAAAAGCATTGGTCAAATAGTTCTTAAAAAAAAAAAAAAAAAAAAAAAAAAAAAACCTTTTTGAAATTATATTAAACAGAAGCTATTTGACTGATCCTGCTTTAAGTTCGGATTTCGACATTTGAAATTTATAGACTATATTTATATACTATATTTAGAAAAAGTTTCGTAATAAAAATGGTTTTTTAGATTATAAATATTTTAAAAAATTATCTTGCACATGAAATTATTTTTAGAACTGTAAAATTGCTTGAATTTCGATTTTATTTATTTATTTAATTTATTTGTTTAACTACATTGTGAAAAATCAGTATCAAATTACGGTAAAATGTATTGACACTCAGGGTGCCGGTATTAAAATACAAAATTATTTAGTAAGATTTCCTTAGTAATAGAAAAATATGAAAATGCAAGGGTTATAAAAAAATCAAGGAGCTGAAATAGTTAAGTCAAACGTGTATAACTTAGTTTAATTTAAAAAATTTAATACGGTTCTCAGTAATTTTTTTAGAAAATTCGGAAATATTGTCATTAGTCCCTCCACTTCTTATTAATGTTGTTCAGATGTTGTTTAGTAATTATAATTAAAAACATTTCATTGTTTAATAGCTTTTCTACTTAAATTGCCGTTCATTGAAAATTAAACCTTAAAAAATTTATGGATATTAAAAGTATCAATTTTAAAACCCCACTCAAAACTTTCTTCTGACTGTGCCTCTGATGCCTGTTCAGTTTTTATTCTGATAAATTAGTTCTCTGCCTAATAAATAGATGGCAGCATGATTTTTTTCCACGTTATTCATTGAAAGAAAGTGTGACGTGTTTGGCATGATTATGTTCTTTTTCAAAAACGTAAATAAAAATAGTTAAAGTGTGGTTTCAGAAAAACGGGAAATTCTACGTTTCAGGATGCACATTCAGGGCCTGATTATCGCCGAGGCCCAATAGTCATGGGCCTAGGGCCCACAATTTCTGAGGGGCCTCAAAAATTAGTAAAAAGTGTGATGAAAGGTGTGTTAGCTTTATGTTGGTTTAAGTTACTAAATAAAAAGCAGTGTTACAACAAACAATGTTAAATAAGAATCAGTGACTTGTAGCAAAAAAACACTGATTTCAATTATTTGTATTTACCAAACTATTTTTATTTTGATATAACATTGTTTTGTATTTTGCTGCAATTTATAGATGCGTGAACTTTATCTTAGAAAAATAATCTTCAATTATCTGCTTTCAAAATTTCTTAAAATGTTTCTCTTGAATCATGCAGTTCAATAGATTCTTTTTCATTGTTAGGACTACTCTTCAGCAATTTAATTTCAAAATATCTTGTAAGGGGCCCGGAAAATTTGGTGGGCCCTGAGCCTGAATTTGTCTTGATCGGTCCCTGAGCACATTAAGAACTTTCTGGGACTCTTAGAAATGTTAATCCTGATATTACAAAAGGAATGTATACAATAGATTTCAGTGGAGTGGTCATTTGCGCTGTGTGTGAAAATATAAAACTGGTTTAATTTTTTAAAAATAAATATGAAACTGGTTTTATTGAATACAATTGATAAACTATTATATACAATTCTTAACGAAAATATGAAATGAACTTTTTAAAAAAAATAGAGATAAGTCTTCTTGAATAAGTGGGAGCGTCAAGTGAAGAATTTTTTATAAGTATGTTTTATTTTTTAATTTACTTTCTTTAAATTTTTTTTATAATTATGTAAAGGTTGCTTCATGTATCTATTTTTTCATTTTTTTGCCGTGTTATCTTGCAGTTTTATTGCTTTTTTATTATTTATGATTTACTATCTTCCATTTTTTTTAACTGCGGAAAAAAACAGTCCTTCGCAAAGAAAAGAGCCTTGTTAATTTACCGCACTGTATAGTATTGACTTTTCTGGTTTAAAAAAAAAACTATAATTCTGGTTAAAAAAATATCAAAATAAGTGGTATTTAAACCATTCCTTTTGTAATTTTTGCATTATGAATTGCTAAAAATTCTGGTATTAAAAATTACAGTTATTATTATCACACAATTAGTAAAAAATTCGAAACTGAGAAGTAAAATTTAGCCGAATAAAGGGTTTTTATGCAATACAACCGAATAAAGGGCTTTTATTATCATGATAAAATTACCAAATTTTACCAAATTTACTAAAATTTTCAAAAACAGAGTATATTTTACCACATTTTGTTAGTTTTTATCATAGTTTTTCTCAGTGTATTTTACTGTACACAGCATATATCTAACACTCTACACAGCATTGCAAACCAACTTAATCTACCTCACTTAGCTGACAACAAAGACCCGACAATATAGCTTATCAGAAATTTATCTTTCATTTTGTATAGTAAAATATCGGTTTTCCATTTTGGTAAAAAGCAAATCTTTGCATGTGTGAAAAATATTTTGAGTTTAAAACTCGAACAATTAGAATAACGACTCAAAAGATCCGTTTAAAACCTACAGTAATTAAGATTCACAATTATTCACCACAAAAATTCACGACAGTTTCATAAAATCACTCAATAAAATATTCTCCTGAATATTTAATGCAAGATATTTTAATGATTTTAAATGACTCTATTTTTTATCTTAAAAAATGAATAAACCTTTTATCTAGTTCAAAAATGAATTTGACTATCGAACTTTTAAATTAACAGAAAAATAAAAATGCTTACTTCTCGATGTTTTTATTGCCATTAGATAAATCAAATTACGTATCTTAAAATCCTATTGCTAACGCATAAGAAATTGAAATGCTGATTTCAGAGTTTTTATATATTTTAGGAGTTTTCCCTGTATTTTGAATTAATATTTATCTTTTTCTACTGCCCAAAGTTTGCTTCATTGTAACAAAACAATAATTGTAACTTTATAATGTGTTTATAGTTAATCAAATAATAAATTTTCTTTTATGCAGATAAGATCTTTCACTTATTAATAATCCCTTACGCTATATGATTTAAGTTCATAATTTCAATAAATGTTAAGCCTAACTATAAATTTACCACTAAAATACATTACCCCATTCAAATTTTTAAGTTTAGGGTTATTTTTTAGCAAAATAATGTCAGTCAAAATAATTGCTGACAATCAACATTTTCAAAAGTATTGTATTATAATTTTAAATCAACTATCAATATAATTTTTTTTTAAATTTAAGAGCATTCTGAGAATCGGTATGATGTAGGTGAAGTAATGTAACGTAAAAATATGTATATTTATAATTTATGAACAATTCGAACTTTGCAGAAATAGATGTACTCAAATTTAAAATAATTATTCTTAAAATTTCTATTTTGAATTGAATATCTTATTGTAATCGAATTGAAAAGTTTGCGTAAAAATTAAAATTTTCAGTAATCTGATGCCAACAATTCGGTAAGGACACAGAAAAATAAAAATTTATTAAGATTAATTTCAGAACCATACGAAAGACAGTGAATTTGAAGTACTTCATGTTCGCAGAAAGAATACAGTGTCTCAAAAAATACACTCTTTTGTATTATTTGCACTAAATAGTTGTTATTTAATCAGTCAATACAAATAATATTTGTTCTTTGAAACCCTGCTTTGTTGGCAGTATTTTAACTATGAATTAAACTGATTAGATTTAATAAAGATGGAGAATTTTAATAGATTTTAAACGAAAGGTTTGTTAATTTTGTAGGGGCATTAATTTATTATTTGTTTGTAAGAGATTACTAACCACAATTTTTAAATTACTCATTACTGAGTAAAGAGTAGATTTATCTATAAGGAAGATTGTCTTTCTCTAATAACTCTTAAAAGCTAAAGAGAAGCAAAATTATTTTATCATGTTTAATTTACGACATAAAATGGTAAAAATAAATAACAGAATATCCTAACATTTAATTTTATCGCCTTTTTGAATTTTCAAATGTATAAATTAAATATTTCACTGTTGTTAAAATAAATAAAAAACTTCTTAAAAACGACTATTTAAATAAACAACAAATATACAGCATTTATTCAGAACACTAGTGCTATTTTTCCTATTTATTCCACAGACAGCAGAAAAACAAACATGTATTGAATTTTATTGAATAATAATGAAGTTATCGCGATTTTTGAAGTAGATTTAAAAAGGCACTACAATTTAACTTCCTTTCTAAGGTGAAATTTCAAAGCAACCCCAAAAGAAAATCGTTTACTTTATACGGATAAACGCGGGGGAAAACTTGTTTACTTTCTCCAGTCTAAGGGTTGTAAATTCCAGGATCTAAAGATATAGCTACTTCTTCAACGCAGAAATCTTTTCCCGGAGGAATGGAAGTTGGAATCAATAATATATTTATTGTGATATTTCTAGACAAGAAATCATAAGCGCTTATATAAATACTCCGATGATATCGTTTAGGATTTCCAAGCATCGTCGTAGCGTAGCACTTAAAAGCGAAGAAGCAAGGCATATAAACTATTGAAATCGCAAACGTATTAATTTATTATTTCCTTAATTTTATTTTTTAAAAAAAGCAATAGTAAACGACACACATTCGACTTGATACTGTTTGTCTAGAAGTGCATTTATAAAAAGTTGTGTTTATAGAAAGTTCTGCATTTAAATAATGTTCATATTTTCTCGAACACACTTAGAAACCTTATTTAAGTATTTTTGATGGATTTTTTCTTAGCATTAATGTCCTAAAGATGTCTAGGCATTCATGCAAAATCATTAATGGGTTGAAACTTTGTAATAATCTTTAAACTACTCTGCACTTTTCCGGTTTTCCACCAGATGGCACTACATGAAGTTTTATCTTGCAACGCATAGCCACTTTAATATACCTAGGCACCATTTTTACAATTACACAATTCTAAAGCTGCTTGAGAGTACTGAATATCACATTTTTTCATAGTAAATAAAATTTTGAAATTAGAAAATATTTACATTTGTTTATAAAATTCAAATGAAACTTAATTTTACTTTTCGTTATTGTTATTATTGCTGTTGTTGTTATTATTTCGTGAACTTCAGGATCTAAAAATGTAGCTACTTCTTTAACCTAGAATTCTTTTCACGAAGTATTTAAGGGGAAAACAATAACATATTTATTGTGATATTTCTAGACAAGAAATTATAAGCGCTTATATGTAAATACTAGATGATATCATTTTCTAACATCGCCGTAGCGTAACGTTTAAAAATTAAAAAGTTAGGTATGTGAACTATTGAAATCGCAAACATGTTAATTTATAGTTTTTTTTAAATTAATTTTAAAAAAAAGCATTAGTAAAATCGACGTATTTGACTTTATACTGTTCATTAAATAGTGCATTTGTAAAAATTTAGATAAAAGAATATATTTTTATATTTTCTCAAACATACTTAGAAATCTTATTCAAATCATTTTTCTTAGAATTAATGTAATTAAGGTGTCTAGGTATTCATGCTATATCAATGATGGTTTGCAACCTTGTAATAATCTTTAAACAAATGCATTTTTTCACCAGGTGGAACTATATAAGTTCTCATCTTGTAATGAATAGACTTTTTTCTATACTTATGCACCATTTTTCTTTCATTTATGTAGCCGTTTAAAATTATCCCATTGGAAATAAAATTTTGGAATCAAACAATTTTTAATACATTTTTGAAAATTCAAATCGCGCATAATTTTATTTATTTATTTTTTCTGAAGCATTTTTCAACAAGGTTTAAATTGATTGAATTGAAATTGAAAGCGATTCCAAACTTTTCTTCATGATTGCGAAATAGTGCTTACATAATATTTGTACTTACTCGCACAGCTGCAAGTTTTTCTTTTATTGTTCATTGTTAATAGTTCAATATATATCAAGAAATCTTACCTGAAAAGAAAAAAATATATATATATAAAACTTTGAAACAAATTATAAAATATAATAATAAAAGGAATATGCTTAAAACGCACAAGTTTTCAAAAAGAATGTTATGCAAATTTATGTTTCGTACATCATTTTTTCAGTTGTATACAATTAGAGTGGTGCTAAAACTGTGGTGTAATACCTATCCCAATTTGGTGTTGAAAAACTATAAAAATTGTGTGTTATTTCAAGTAACTACCAAATTGAACTCGTATACACACTTTAAAAGAAGAAGATAGATAACATCAACAATTTATTAAGCTTACATGAAACTCAGATAAATTGAATACATGAATAGTAAATAAATATTTCATTCTTTGTATTGCATCGCGAAATAAATTTACTGACTATTATGATCTTTCGGAACTGCAAATATAGATTTCAAAGTGTATGAAAACTTTCACTTCTAAAAGTGTAAAAAAAAAACTACTTTTAAAGTACCAATTTACTTTTCGAAATATAAAAGAAATTATTTTCGATTTAGGGAAACATATAAATGCTCGAGTAGAGTGAATAATATCTCAACACCAGTAGTTACCAGTATTTTCGGCATAATGATAAATTTAATTTTTTTACAATGCAACTTTGAATTTTGTAAAAATTTCAGTGAAAATAATTTTTAAAGCAACCTCAAATTTTCAAAGTAGTAATTTTAATGTATGGAAACAAAAGAACAATTTTTTTAGGAGAAAACAAATCTTGAACGCTAAGTAAATTTTTTTTTCTCCAAATTAATTTATGAGAGCATTTTTATGGATTTTTAATTTTTTATTTTTTATGCAGCATTCTGCATTCATTGAGTAATATAGCAAAAATCTAAAAACCCCATGCTGAGAAAAAATCCTGGTAAAATTTACATACAGCATTTTAAAAATATTTCTGGTAATAAAATGATTCTTGGTGATAAAATTTAAATATAGGATATTTAAGCCTTTAATATAGTAACGGTTTCCATTTATATGTTAACGGTAAACGGATAATTGTTCTTATTACAACTCATTTATTTTAAAATACAAAACTGAAAAGTTAATTTAATTGAATAAATTGTTTTATGCCATTTTCTAAGGTATCATGATAAACTTACCAATTACCAAATTTTATCACGCATTTACCAAATTTTATCACATATTGTAATACCATATTTTATTGTTAATTTTACCAAAACCACTATAAAAAAATGCTAACCATTTTGATGTTCCCATAACGCCAGAAATACGGTAAATTTCACCGCATTCTGGTAGTTTTGATCACTATAAACAATATTTTATTAGTAATTTTACCAAAATCATTGCTAAAGTGCTTTTTGGTGTTCCCATAGAGACCAAAATAAGCCAAATTTTACCTTATTTTGGTAGTTTTGACCTAACTTTTTTTCTTGGGGCAGGACATCTAAATATATGCATCAGATATTTATTGATACAGTGTAAAAATTTTGAGTATATAGTTGCAAATATTTTTGATATTAAAATAAACTAAATACATTTTTAACTGCAGAATTGTTATCGTGCAAAAAATTATATAAAATTTACAAAATATCAATCCCTTGAAAGAATAAGTGCAAATATAAAATTAAAAATGCGCTTGCTTTTCAAATGAAATGCTTTTGAAATAAATTTTTTTCGAATGCGCATGAAAATATGCGGTAATTAAATAGGAGACTACATGCACTGAAAAATGTTAAAGCTATGCACCAACATTTTTAACAGTATATGCAAGCAGTTTACTAGAAAGACGACAAAACAAAATTGTTTTTTTCCTAAACAACTTAAATGTTATAGAATAACATTTTCTGAAAAGTCAGAAACCTTTACAAAAAATCATTTCAAAAGCGTAATGCAAAAGAAAAAATATTAATAAAGTGAGCATATCTACAAACTCTCTCTATTTTTAATTTTTTCTAAAACAAAATTATTTCATTCATTCTACAATTCTCATCTATATTCTTTTATTTGTTCTTTAATTATTTTATTTAAACTCCGATTCTGTTATTTAATTTTTCCGGATGAAATAGTACTTTTTTTTAAATCTTCCACTGCTTAAATTTGAACGAGTTCTTACAAACAAGAAAGTGAATAAAATTACTTTTGTTTGTTATTCATTTTTTTTACTGTTATGATGTTGTTCTTAAAAACGAGAAAGGAATGCATAATCTATATCATAAACAGAAATAGAACAGAATTTTTCTTTTGATATTATTTCTTTTAAATCAAAAGCATTTTTGTTTGCTCTTAATTACAACGAAAGTTAATTCAATACAAGCGCATTTCCTTTTTATTTTCTATTATTTTTTCTGAATTGTTTAATATGGAGCTATAGAAATTTTAAACTGGGTAACACTGAAACTTTTTTAATCGACAGTTGTTTGTGAAAGGTATTTAGTTACATGCGTTGCTACTATTTGTTGCGCAAATCAAGAAAACGTTAAATTGAACTTAGTAACGTAGAAATTACGTAAATTAAGTTTATAATTAAAAAATATGCAAAAAACTATTAAAAAATTTTCGATTGTGTGATAATTTGGGATGCTTTTAAAAATGTTCTAATAAAGAATAAAGGTTTGATTATTTTTCGTGTTCCATAAACGGAAGAGACGAAAACACGATTCAAAAAATAAGTTAAAAGTGAGAATTCAATTCTTTTATTAATATTCTTTTATTAGTTTATAAACATTTCTTTTAAGTAATACTATGAAATGAGCTCACAATCAAAATTATTTTCTCTATTATCATTGCTTTTTTCAGAAATTAAAGTACAGTATTATTTAGAAATATATATTTTAGAAATATATATTTTAGAAATTATAGTAAAGTATCTGTCACAGTGAAAACAATTTCATAATTGATATTTTTCGGTTTCTATTTGTGTTTCAAATATATATTGGACAAAGAAGCAATTGAAAAATAAATGATTTAAAGTTACTTGGTTAGCTTCTTTGTGAAAATTTTAATGTATCTTAACATAAAAAATCGCGTATTGAAAAACCAAGCATAATTCTTGGTATAGTAAATACCACAAATGTCCCATTACACTTCCTTAGTACTTGCCATTTCTTATGGTGTTAAGTATGACCAAAATTTGAGGTTTCATATGAATGCTGAATTCTGAGTTAATTTGAAATAAATATTCATTCACCCAATTTTTTGGAATTTGAGTGCTGTTACGCTATAATTTTTACATTAATAATCATTACGGAAAGCGACATTGTTTATTTTATCTTCCTGTATACAGTGCCGTACAAAAGTCTTCGATCATTATAGAATTATTTTAGATTAGATTACAATTAGAAAATAAAATGAAAATCATTTGTCTTCTAAAACAGGCTTCAGCACAGCACATTTTAATATACATCTGGATTTATGCATCTTTTTAAAGTTATATTGATACACATACAAAAGTTGGAAGAAGATATAAAAAATTGTTATTGTTGTTGTTTCTAATGCCGATTCTCAATATCAGCAAGTCTGCTTGATGAAATTAAGCGAATTCAAGGCAGATTTCTTGCTTTATTAGTGTCGCCATCTATGGCCAAGAATACGACATCAGCCTCACATAAGTCACAGCCCGTTTTATAAGGACTGTCCCATTTATACATCCATTTACTCAACCACAGATCGTAATTTTGACCTGAACCAGAGAACAATCTATCTCCAGTGCAGTACCCTCCAGTGGTATTGATTTGTTATGGGAACTTGGAGAACTTTGCGACCCGTGCTTTCAGTCGCCATTTACTACACGGGAAATCTTTGGCCGGTGGGGACCGATATCATGATTTCTTGGACATAGGCTCAACGCCCTACCAGCTTGGCCATCGCCGATATAAAATAAAATGTACAGGCCGGAGACTTTCAAATGCAACTGTATACCAATAGCCTGTATCTAAAAGTCTGATCATGCATAGTGTTTCATGTATGGAACGTTCGTAAAATAGAATAAAATTCAACTTATATATCATTTTACTTTTTTACATATTTATGCAATAAATAAATTTTTGGATGTTATTACGGAATGTGGTTAAAAATCACCATCTTCTATCGCCACTGTTATATAACTTTTTGAGAGGTGTCACAATTACATTTGAGAAAACAATTTTTAATTTTAAATCACTATTAAAATAGTTTTATTTCTTATTCATTGAGAACAGAATTGTATTCGTTATACGCTTTTCTAAAAGTCCAAATAAATAGAACCTCTTTCTAATACTCAACTTTTATTTCATTTCAGTTTCTAACTAACGTCCTTTATTTTCCTGAATCAGAAAATTACAGGATTATAAAAAAAAGACAATCACTATAATACGTCTTTATTTAACAAGAAGATAAAAAAAATAATTTTCTTTAGTTACAGTTATCAGTTAAAGCATTCGAGACACACTTAAGGGACTTGTGGATGATGAAAATTCAATCTGGCGAAGCTCATCTAAGAGCTCCAGGGAACAACAATAAAAGAACAAATCTTCAAAAATGTGCTATGATTGACAGTATCTGTAATAAATTGCTATTAAGCAAATATATAACGGGCAAAGAACCAGTTAAGCAATAAACCAATTAATAAAGCTTTGTAAGCAGCTGTTTCATTCATTAATAATCATTACTGAAAGCGGCATCGTCCAACATACTTCCTGAATATATCTATAGCCTGTAGCTTTAAACCTTCTGCACAAGCAGTGTGGCGAGGGAAAATGATCCATGGCTTTGATAATGACGCAACTCTGTTGAGAAGTTTGGGAGCGGCTGTTGAAAAATGAGACATTGTCTTGGGCCCTTAAGACAAGTTTCAACTGTAAATATTAGCTCAGACCAAAAGAAAGATAAGGAAGAAAATGATAAGAAACAACAATTTTTTTTCTAAGTTGATTTTTACTTAAGCGGGAGTAGTTATGATTATGATAATACTTCGATTTGCGTCCTCTTTCATCAGTAGGAGATTTTTGGGAGATGTGAAGGATATTAAGACATCGATGAAAGTTAAGAAACTGAAATTTGATTCAATTATTTTTAAGATGGGTCGTTTTCAACATTGCTTTTAAGAGTGACTTTAATGTGTTTATTTTAATTTGTTTAAAGAAAATAACTATAAAAAAATTCAGGCAATATGATAATGTTTGTTAGAATGATTTTTTATTTCAGTAAAACATCTATGGAATACTGTAAAAATTTTAGGATAAAATCAAGGTAAAACGATAACTTTTCATCGTAAAATCTATTTTTAACATTAAATATTACGGAGCACAAAAAAATTTATAGTGCAATTATTACAATAATACTTACGGTAAAACTGAAATTTGCGGTAAAAATGAGATTTGCGGTTGAAAAAAAATTATAATGGAGGGTGTACTCAGGATGCCAGTACTTTCTGCAGAAATTTTATCCGGAATTCTAGTGGAGTGTTCTATATTTAAAAAATAAGCTATAAAGTTTAGAAAAAATAAGTCTGAACTACAAAAGTTAAGAAATAAGTTGAACTTCAGTAAATAAACTAATTTTCGGCCAATATATTTTATTCAGCATCTTCTTTTATTCAATAATGTTTATTAATTTTATTCAATTTTAGAAACTGCTTTGTTCATATTGAAATAATACGTAATAAACGACATTAGCAAACAAACAACATAATGAAAAGATTTCAGAAGTATAGTTTCTTATGTCTAATTTTACTCTGATGAAAGTGATGCTGGTTTGTCAATTAGAAAATTATTTATAAATAGAACAGAAAATTATTTTGAAAATATTATTAAATGGAGAATGTTAATATGAGAGATAAGTGAATTTGAATGTAGAGTTTAGGGTTCGTATATATGTATTTGTGAAACTTTTTAAAAATACTTATATTCTTTGAATTCCTTGTGAGCTATTGTACCATTTAATAAATGTAAAAGATTTGATCGCATATGTCATCTGGAAATTTTAAGTAAAATTAGAAGTTAGACTTTAAAAAATAATGTTATTAATTTTTATATAACTAAAAATTTTATTCTTTAATAGCATGTGTTATATTTTCAAACTATAGGAATGCTATCGAAACATTAATTTGTTATCAGCAATTTTACTGTTAGACTTTAAAATAAGTTCAAATGGTTGTTTTTATTTATTTATTTCTTAAAAATATATATACCAGAATTAAAAACAATATTTTCAATTTTTTGAAAATTAAATATAATATCTAAAATTTACATATTCCAAATTTCATTGAGTTTATTTTGTTTATATATATATAGTTTTAAAGTTTAAAAATATTGGAAAAATGATATTGGAGACGATAAGTTTTAATAGAATCTTTAAGCTTTAAATTTATTTAGCTTTTTCGGTATTTTCTTAATATTCCGCAAAAAGATTTTTTTTGTAAAATAAAATGAAGGCATGGGATTTTATAAATAGATTCAATTTATTTAAATAATAATTTTTAATCATAATGTGTTTATAAATCAGTCAGCATATTTGTTTTTGGCCTTCAGAATTTATGTTTTAGAATTTCTTTTGCCTATGCCAATTCTTGTTTATTCATTATTAGAAATACCTTTGCATTTCAGAGGCATTTTAGCTGTTTGTGTTATTTATTTAAAGATGAAATTATTGAACCAAAAATTGTATCATTAAATATTTAGAAATAAAATTTGCAGTTCTCTAATTTAACTAAACCACAAATGGTTTTTCGAGAGCAAAGCATCCCATTATTTCTTGAAAAGAGAAAATATAATTTTATTTAAATAAAATTTACATGTTATGCTTAATTGATATGCATGGTATGCACCAGCATTTTACGTGGCATGAAGTAGCATGACGTGGTCAGTAATTTGCATGCTGAACATGGACAAGTAAATTAGAGCACTTGGAAATTATATTATTCAATTTGCACTAAGCAATTAAGTTTCTATTAACACTCATCGATACTTAAACATGCAAAATATTAATGAGCATAGCAAAATGTCTACATAAAACTTTTTATGTATTTATTCATTTTACAAACTGTAATTTTTTTGGTAGAAAAATAATGAAACATTTATTTGCTTTCATTAATAAGCATTCGATAAAGGTATTTAGACAAAGGAAAGTTTTAATTAGGCATGCATTTTGTTAACTAACATACTATGCAGCGCAAGTAAACTCTTGAGAATTTTCGGTGCTATGGTAATTTGAAAATGCAACGCGAGCATGTAATTTGCATGTCCAATGCATTTTCAATCCTGACTAATTTGTCATCAATCACACGCTGAAAACAAATGAAATAAAATTAACGAACTGTATGATAATGGCATTTCTGGTTATGTATATGGACTTTCCGGTTAACCGGTCTTAAACCGGAAAGTCTGGTTTTCAAAATCACAGATCTTATCACCACACATTTAGTAAAAAAATTGAAAAGCAAATTTAACCGAATAAATGGTTTTTATACCATACTGTGTGGCATCGCGAAAAAATTTACAAATTTTACAGCTCATTATAACGCCGTATTTTAATGTTAATTTTACCCAAATCATTACCAAGGCACTTCGGAAAAATTACCAAGGTCTTAGGTGCACCCGTAGAGCCCGAGACACGGTTTCACCATATTTTATGAATTTTGACCACATTTATTTTTCGCCATGCAATTATAAAAACTTAAATCTTATTTTTATAATCGGTTTGTGAAAAGATTTTCTTTAATATTTCTGTGCGGAAAAAAAACCCACACTTATTGTATATTTTCATTCCACATGCTCTCCTATTATTATATATTTTTTCAATAAAAGTTTTATTCGTGATTTAAACTATAAAATTCATACTTAAATGAATTCTGTTCAAGTTTCTATAACATACAAAATTATACTTAATTTTTTTTGTTTGTTTTAATAAAAAAAACTGTCGCAGGATTACACGTTTTTCTGCGTTATTTGCTTTAATTTCAGCAAAAATCTTTCTCACAAAACAAGTAATTTGAGTTATGGTCCTTAAGGAAAAACTTTTATTCCGAAATTTCATTTTTGGCTAAAATATTTTCTTAAACATAATCAGAAAGCATAAAAAATAAACAAACTAAAAGTGTTAGAGGGTATGGAATTCTTCTGACCTTGATGGCTGTGCTGTCCAATGACTTGACCTTTCGCTCTCCCCCAACTAAAGCTAAAAAGGTTTTCAAAGTGGTAATTAAGAAACTTTCCAAGATGCCTCGTGCCTGCATTTTATTTTCTTTCGAAAAATTTTCCTCTAATCAATAGGTTGCAAAGGAAAGTATAATGATTATAGGTTGTAAAAAAGAATGAGGCTCAACTTGCACTCAAATCAGACAAAATGAGTTGAAGGCTCCGAATTATTTCAAGATGAAAGTCTTCTCCCATGTTTAAGATTGCAGGGGGACATATGAGTTTCAGACGTGCCTGGATTTAATAAAAAATGAAGAAAAAGGGTTAAAAACATTGAGTCATTTGAACGTTTTATCCCTTTACGTATGAATTTTAAAATGAATGCTAACCGTTTATATGAGCCCATCCGCTTTGAAGCCTAAAAAGCAGATTTTTCAGTACTGAAGGGTTGAAGAAAAAAGTAGCAAAGACTTATCTTTGGTTTAATGAACCTTTTAGGTAATTTGTTTTAACACGTGCATGCATATTATGTATCTTGAAACCAGTGATTACTCTTTTGAAACTATCAGAATTCGAAAGATATTAAATGATTTCGTGAAGAAACATTTAAGTAGTTGCAAAAATGTACATATATTGACTTCACATGAACTTTATTTTATGAAGGATGCAGGAAAAAAAAACACTTATCTTAAAGCGCTTCTGATAAAATTAGAAATATTCAGACGTAAATATAATTTCTAAATATTGCATGCTAATATGATTACTAGTGGCAGGGCTAGTTGACTTTAATTCTGATAGTATTGTTCTACTAAAGGACAAGTATTTCCAATAAAAGTATATTTCTTCAGAATCTTTGCATTGACTGGAATTGAGCAAATTTTAATAAAGATGCTATGTATTTTTTATATAAAATATATTATGGTGCAGAAAATGTAAAAATTAATCAGCTATACACGTTGAAAATTACGGATCAAATTATGGTAAAAAGTACCGGCACTCAGAGTGCCGTTACTTTTTATCGTAAAATCTATTTTACCGGAGCATGTTACGGAACAAATAGTATGATAAATCGTAATTTTTACAGTAATATTTACAGTAAAATCACCGAATCACTTTAATTAATTAAATATTTACTGTAAAAGTTATGTTATAATATTTTACGGTAAAATGGATTTCATGGAAGATGCACCCAAAGTGTCCGTACTTTATACCAGAATTTTTTACACTGTAGTGTCATTCTAACCTTTTTTTAACAATATATAAGTTAAGTAAAAGTAGCATCTGCTAATGTATTTTCGCTTAATGGCATAAAACTGATCTAAAGTCTTCGCCTATATACATATTTTTCTTGGAAATTGTTATAAGTTGAAAAATGAGCTATAACAGAAAATTAAGTGTCTGATGAAATGAATAAAACAATATTTTCCAAAACGCAAAAGCAGTTCATAAAATATTACTATAAAAGGAAAAACAAAATAATGATCATTTTTGAATTGTCAAATCAAGAGATGGTCAACTTCTTTACATCCAGTTTTGTATTACTAATAGATGTCGCTAATGCCTGATATAAATTGTCTCATCATGGCATGTGTAATTCCAATTTGAAAATATACAATGTTCTTGTGAGCTTATAACTTATAAGGAACGTACATAGAAAATCTCTGAGTAATATTAATCTTATTTGTTTAAATAAAAATGCTTTTGAATAAAACATTATTTATACATATAGTTGGCGTTTAGGAACTAGTAGTAGACTAAATTTACCGAAATTCTCGTAAGCATTAATCGAACTTATATAAGATAAAAATATATTGTAAAAAAGTTTAGAAGCGTATTGTATTTTTACACATTTTCATTACTAGTCAACGGGCAAAATTTTACAAATTTCACATAATTATAAGTCTTGTTACTATTTTTAAATATTAATCATACTTATATCAGTTGAAAAAATTAAAAACGAAGCTTATTATCATGCTGTAGTTTAGTACATTTTTGTAAATAGTAAATCATAATCTTTGTATTAATTATTTAAACGAAATAAGGATAAAAAAGACGAACAGATTAAGACTAATGGACTTCGATAACATCTGATATAAATTATGCCACAGAAACTTTAAAATAATCTTCGTTGAATCAGCTTTCTCAGGTAATGAATGCCACTTGTTTCAGGGCACGTTTCGTGCTGATTTGAAAAGCATGCAATGTACCTTTAATATATATCTCAAAAGAACAGTGTGCGCTGATAACTTACAAAGAACTTACTTAGAACAGAACGAAAAAAAAAATGAATATATAACGCTGTTTAATTAAAAGGCCTTATCTACAAAACCGAGTGCACCATGGCTGATACTGGAATAAAAAAAGATTTTGTTTCAATGTTTTATCTGTATTTTTTATTTTAAAGTTACTCTCATATCCCTGTATTTCTTTATGTTTTATTCTTAGACTAAGGACAGTTTATCACGAAGCTTTGAAAATAGATTATTTATTTATTTTTTTATCCAAACGCACTTAGATACAGGCGCATGGGGAGGGATTGACAAAGATTCTTAGAAGCGGTGTTTTGTTTTATCTTTTTTTTCTTCCTTAGTTTCGTCTGTCTTTGATAAGAAGAGAAGTGTGAGAGTGGGGGGTAGGGAAAATATATGATAGATGGAAGGTGGGACATTCAAACTGTAACTTCTACATTCAAATAAGCTGTGTTCTGATTTAGAAAATAAATTAGAAGAAAAAAAATTGGGCTTAAATTTTTGTATGATTATTAATATGAATTATTTTACTTGCATATCAGATCAATAATTTGGCAAGTAAATTGAATAATAAAAAATTAAAATAAAAAAGTTAAAATGGGATTTATATTTAGTACATTGCAAAAAATTTCAGATCAAATTATACTGATACTCAGGGTTCAGCTACTGCTTACCGTAAAATTTATCTTCACTTGAACAAGTTATGAAACAAAAGATCTTATATACCGTCATTTTTACAGTAATAACTACCGTATAATCACTAAATCGCTCTAATTAAATAAATATTAATGTAGGAATTACGTTATCATATTTTAAGGTAAAAATGGATTTTATGGTAAAATGGATTTTACGGATGGTGCACTTAAAATGCCAGTACTTTATACCATAATTTGATATGGAATTTTCTACAGTGTAGTCAAAAGCGACAGTCATTCTCGTAAAAATATATATTATTTCAATTTAGCAACAAAATGAATAATATATTAAAAATAAGCATGTTTTTAAAGATTAATAAATTTTATGTCTTTATTTAAGATTACATCTTAACTTTATACTCTATAACTAACTTTATACTCTATATACTATTTCTTACTCTAAAAAACAATTATTCGATTAATTTTACGTATCAGTTTTGTATTTTTCACTAAATGTGTGATATTAAAACCTATAGTTTTAAAAACCAAACTTTTTGGTATGCCGTTACCATATGAAGAGAAATATTACCAAATGAATGGTTTAAATACAGCATATTTTGGCTTTATTAACAAAATTAAAAAATTTTTCATTGTGCACATTGCATAGCTATGACTCTCTTTTTTTAAAAAATAAAATATAAGTAATTTACCCTTAAAGTAATTTTTTCTTTTCTTTTACTAGAAAAACATTTTAAACGATTAAAAAAAACCAAAAAATATGTTTTTAAAACTTTCTTATCTAAAAAATAATATTTTTGCGAAAATAATAATTTGAAAAAATAATATTTTCCTGGAATTATTATTTCTAAAATATAATAATTCAAAACAGAAAATTTATGTTTTTGTCGACCTTTTCAGTTTCTTAAGTTTTAGGAACATAGCATATAACATAATCTTTATTTAATACTACCAGCTTCTATTAAAATATTTTTACTTAAAAAGAATTGCAAAAATAGCTCGTTACAACAGCGTAATTGCGATCATCCTTTAAAAAGAATAGTATACCCTAGAATGATTCAATGAAACCATTTTATACTGTATTTTATGAGACACAGAGAATAAAATAAAGTAAAACTATTCGTTTCTCCGCTTAAGGTGCTTGATTCGTTTTTCAATCACTACTATCCCTTTTCTTCTCGTATCTAAAAAGCAAAATCAGCAATTTTGATCATAGTACTAAGGTACTTATATCTAAGAAAAGCATTTTTTATCGTTCTTTTATTCTTTTTCCTTCCTATCTTTTAGCTTTCTCGGTTTCAAATAGTCACTGCTTTGTTAAAAGCAATGAAAAGAATATCATACGGAATGTTGTCCTACTTAAAACCGAAGCCTCGGGTGGCTGTTGAATTTTGATACTTTTTTCACCCTTTTTTTCTTGAAGATTGAATAAAGGTCGTTCGTTTGAATTTTTTAAAAACCGATAAGTGACAAGCTTGATTAAATATTTTCCACCAAATGCCTCTAGAGAAGTTTTTACTGTATCTTCTTCTTTTATTCATTTTGGGAAGATTAACATGCCTCAAACTATTCTTATGATGTGTTGTCTGTCCACAGGGACGTATTTAAGAGTCTCATCGCAAGTGCATTTACGAGTAAGAAATGAATTGGAAAGGAGAATATCAAATCCTTTTCTTTTTAATCTCTTATCTCTTTTTTAATGTCTTTTTCGCTTCTCCATGTAGTTTTGGGTTTAGCAAATCACAGTTTTTAATTTCAGAATTTTGATAAGTTTAATTAATTTTCCTTTCTGCGCATTTTGCCGTTTCTCTGGAACTATTTAAGCAAAATCAAAAACTTTTACACGCAGCTATAAAATACGTTTGTTTAAAGAAAATTTCATGTTTGATAATAAATAGTTTTATGACTATTTTTTTAATTTTTGTAAAAAAATTTAACACCGTTTTAAATCCTTTCGTAAAATGTAGTTAAATTTAAAAAAAAATGCATGAAATGCAAAAATGAAAAATCAAGTTAAGGAGTACATATATTGGTGTACAAAAAAGTCCGGCGAGTATAGATCAATATCATCTTTCCGCTTTTGACGTTTATGTTTAGATCTTGAAAAAAGATACATAAGTATACAAAGATGCATACAGAAACTGAACTGCGTTAAAGGACTAACAATTTTCATTTTATTTTAATCAAATTACAATAACAATGTAGTAACTGTAGACTTTTATACCCTACTGTATCACTTTAAAAGTCGATTGTCAGAAATTTTAATATTTAAATTTTCACAATAAGAATATTTTTTTTCACGGTATAACATACTTAAGTGTTATAAAACGTTTTTAAATGCAATAACTTTGGTGAAACAGTTTTAAAATATTAAACTGAGTCACCAAAAAACATGGTATTAGGCGTAAATCCGATTTTTTTTCTTACAAAACCCACTCACTGTTCGACTACACGGATTTTTTTTTTTTTTTTGAAATTACCATATTGTATGGTAACGACTAAAAAATTCATTTCAATTTTTCTTTTTTCGTTTGCGCACTGTGCATCAGCTTACATTAGTTAAGCATTTTAGTCGAATATCTAATTATATAAATAAATACATTAAGATAATTAAAAAATCAAGAAGTTAAACTAAGACATCTTGCTTTTACTATTTTGACTAATTTTGTTTGTTTTTACTCCTTAATTTTTACTAAATGAATGATAAATTCTGCAAGAAAAGTTAATATCTTGGGATAATCAGGGGGCGAGGGTTACTTCTATAGTATTTTTTCTTTGGAACAATAAAAAAACGAGGTCAATATTGAGAGAAATAGATAAAATAAGTTTTGACTTATCAAAACATATCTTAGGTAAAATATGTTTTGATTGAGATTTACAGCCATTGAAAACCAGCCAACCTTTTTGATTTTAGCGCCAAAATTAACATGTATAAAACTTATACTGAATTTAAGGAACCCTAAAGATGAACGTCATCTAGATTCAAACAAGGTAGGAGTGCCCGGTACGTACGGTAAATACATTTGTCTGCGATATAAGTAAGATTAATGAGTCGGTTCAAAAATAAGTTTGACAATTGAAGAAACTGTAACCATCTGTGAATTCCAGTTTCTTATATAACATAGAGCATCTTTATTTTGACAAGAGATAGGATTAGGTTATTTTAAACCTAACCTTTAATGCATATTTGCGGATAAGCAAAAACTAGTATATACATATATATATATATATATATATATATATATATATATATATATATATATATATATATATATATATATATATATATATATATATATATATATATATATATATATATATATATATATATATATATATATATATATATATATATATATATGTATGTATGTATGTATGTATGTATGTGTATATATATATATATATATTTAAATATTATAGAAAACTTGGAACTTAGGAATTTAATGATAAAAGGCACAAAATTTAGACCCATTCACCATATATCAATCATTAAGATTCTAAAATACTTTCTTAATGATCTCAATAGGTTTTGTTTAAAGATATCAAATATATTCTCTTTACCTTTAGGTATGCTAACTGAATGGAAATGGGAAGTTTATTATTACTTTAAAAACTTTATTTTCAATAATAAGGATAATTTAAATAAGAATAACAATTCAACAATTTTTTCTAATATTGTTCAATCAATTAAGCAACTTCAAAAAAATTTTGTAATTACTCCCATAGACAAAGCTAACAATAATTATGCTATATTCTGTGAAAACTTCTATGCTGAACTTTTAAATACGGAATTAAAAAAGAGTAAAAATTTTGAACTTAGTAATTTCAATAATAATATTGTCATTAAAAAAATTTTAGATTTTTACAAGAGATTAAAAATTAAAATTAGCAATATACAATCTCCTTACTTAATTATCAGTCCTAAATTTCATAAGATTCCATTAAAATTAAGAACTATCACATGAGGGTCTAATACTTATTTAACTAAACCTGGCACCATTTTCTCTAACTACTTAAATAAGATTATTAACTATATTACTAAAGAAGGTTTCTCTTGGATTATCACTAATAATCAACCGATTTTAGATTTCATTAAGCATAATAAAATTAATTCCATTGCGACTTTTGATTTCCAGGATCTTTTCAATAGCATTCCCCTTTCTAAACTAAAAGATGTCCTTTTGAATTATTACTATGATTTTAAAAATATCCTTTGTTGCGATTTTGATTATTGGGAAATTCTGATTAATTTTTGTCTTTTTAGTAATTATCTTTACAATGGAAAGGATATTTTTTTTCAAATTAATGGAATACCACAAGGATCTAATTATTCATCTCTCTTAGCTAACTTATTTTTGCATTATTATGAAAAAAATTATACTCTTAGTATTAAATTTGTTTCCAGATATATTGATGACTTAATTATCTTTAATTTCCAAGATTTTACTATTTTATTGAGTGATATATACCCTGAGGAATTAATCTTACTTCGTAATCATGATGATAATATTAATTTCAATTTTTTGGATTTGGGTGTTATGAAGGTTGAAAATATCTGCTTTGTTGATTTATACGATAAAAGAAATGATTTTAATTTTAATATTAATAAACTAGTCACTTGGAATTCTAATGTTTCTAGGAGCATCTATTTAAATACCACTTTTAATGAAATGAGCAGAATTAAAAGAATATGTAGTAATATTTATTTATCCAAAAAAAAATCGATAAACTCTTTCAAAATTTTATAAAAAACAATGGATACCCAACTAAAGTAATAAAATTTTATATAAAATCACTGAATTAATCGTATATTTTTGTGGATATATTTACTAAACATTTTTTTTTGTTAATTTTTATAATTTTCCCATGTGCAAATCCATTTCAGGTAAATCCATTGCCAAAATTATTTACTAAATAATTTCTTTGTTAATTTGTATAATTTTTCCATGTGCAAAATCCATTTCGGGCAAATCCGTGGTTAGAATTATTTACTAAAAATTCCTTTACTAAATAATTTCCTTTGTTAATCTATACAGTTTTTCCATGTGCAAATCCAATTAGGGCAAATCCGTGGGTAAAATTGTTTGCTATAAATTTCCTTATTAATTTATACAATTTTTCCATGTGAAAATCCATTTCGGGCAAATCCGTGGCTAAAATTATCTACTAAAATTTTTTTTCTATAGTAATTTTTCCATGTGCAAATCCATTTCGGGCAAATCCGTGTTAAAATTATCTATTAAATTTAATTTTTCTATATGCTAATCCATATCGTGCAAATCCGCGGCTAAAATTATTTGCAAAACAGGCAATTTATGTTTCTCTTTTCTATTTTATATGTTTTCTTAAATAAGCATCTATCTTCTAAAACTATTTATGATCAATTTCTAAAACTATCCAGTATAATATTACCTTGCTCACATCCATTTCGGGCCTATCCTTGGTAACTAACAAATCAAAGCTCAGAATAACAAATCACTTCAGCAGTGCAGTAAGAACGACACTTTAAAACCCTCTTGTTACACTCGATTTGCGCTTTTGTTTTCATCATTTGTTTCCATATTTTGTAATCTGGCAATCTTTCTGTGAAAACATTTTTAAATCATTCTTGAAAAATTTTCTGTCCATGTAAGTTGATCTGATTTTGCTACTCGCTTTATAGTCCCTGTTTAATGTTTTTTTTCTTTTTATTTAATTTTATTTTCTGTTTTTGCATGTTTTTTTTACTTATTTTTACTTTTTGTGATCTATTTTATTTGTTGCTATTTTTATAAAAAAAATTTTTGTGTGCTCCTCACGCTATTGTATTAATATATTTTGCTTTGGCTTTATTGATACAATATCAGAAGGCACTCTGTTTTGCGGATATAATAGTATGGGCTGAGGAAAAGATTACATCTTTTTTTTTTCTTCCGGTTTTTTAAATAAAATTAAAATTTTTTTTTTTCCTCTTTAAACTGTTGTTTGTCATTTTTTTACTTATTTTTCCCCCCTTTTTTTCATATGTCTATTATTTTTCTTTGTTTTATTCTTCATTTTGAACTTATCTAATGAGTTCTGTTTACTTGCAGCTTAAGCGCACTAAATGAAACTTATTGTTTTTCTTAACTTTCTTCGTGTTTTCTAGTTTTTATTTATATATATATATATATATATATATATATATATATATATATATATATATATATATATATATATATATATTATGTATATATATTATATATATATTATGTATATTATGTATATATATTATATATATATTATATATATATATATATATATATATATATATATATATATATGTATATATATATATATATATATATATATATATATATATATATATATATATATATATATATATATATATATATATATATATATATATATATATTACTTGTACATTTAATATTAGGACATTGAAAGTTTTTTACGCGAAATTTAAATATGTGGCTTCATTTTTGTTTTCAAGTTTTTATGCGTTTATTTTATTTCCTGTATTACTGCAAATTTCATATGTTTTGCCTAATTTTTATGGTTTTGTATTGTTTTTTTTTCATTGATTGCATTATTTTTTTGTGATTTACTCCATGGTTTCAAAACACCTGCACACAGAAAAAAGGTATGGTCAAAGCTGCACGAATATGGAATTGTGTTTCTAGATATATGGGAACACCTAAAAACTCGGTAATTTTTACCGAAGCTCTTTGGTAATGATTTTGTTAAAATTAACAATAAAATATGACCTTTTAGTATGCAATAAAATTGCGTTAAAATCTGGTAATTTTATCATAACATCATTAAAACCATTTATTCGGTTAAATTTGCTTTTTAGTTTTATATTCTTTACTACATGACTGATAATAAGAACCTATAATTAAGGAAAACAATATTTCCTGTGAACCTTTACCATATGAATTTAAAATTTATTAAATAAATGGTTTATATAACGCATGTTCCGGTTTTATCATCCAGAATTATGGTTAGTAAAACCAAAATATACGGTATGGAAACCGGGAAATATCATAATACTGCACAGTAATTTTACCTGAATTTATTTTCCCGTGCTAATAATAGTGAAACTTAGGGATGTTAAGAGTTTTGCATTATTTTCAAAGGTCACAAACTGTAAAAAAGTACTATGTTATATTACAAAAGAACATTTATATTAGAATGAATTATTCTTTAATTTAAAAATTATGTTATATTTTTAAATTCAAGAATAATTCGATTCGGAAAATTTTTATACTTAATTCTATAAGGTTTATTCAAGAGCGTTAAAAAAAATTGTTAAGATGCATTTTTATGATAGTTTTTTTTCTCCAATACTTGTATTGGAAAAAGGGTAGAGTATTATAGCTTCATGAAGATTATGTTCGTTGAGTATGTATTCTGAGTTACTGAGTAAATCATCAATCAAATTTGACAAGGAAATGACAACAGCAGATGGTGTTTCTAGAGAACTGTTTGTATCGACAACCTTCTCAAACTTTATACCAGAGGAAAAATAAATATATTTTAAAAAAGAATTGTTTCTTTAAATTTCTTTTTATTTCAAGAGTTTAGTGGAAAAAGATTCTAAATGAAAGTTTGAAAAATAATGGGATTTCGTAGACAATGATCTTATTTAGCTACAAAACATTAGTTTATTTTTCTGAGACATAAAATTCAGAAGGTACTGGAAGTACTAAATGATATTCTTTGGGTAATTTTAGTCTGGAAGAATATTCCAAGTGCATTTGTAAAAAAAAAAAGGAAAAAAAAAAGCATTTTGGGAGTAAAAGTAGAGAACCTGTCTTTTGGTAGCAAATTTAACCACCAAAAATGCGAACACTATGATGTGAACAGTTAGTTTAACTGAATATTAGAGATTTTTAGAATATGCCAATTGGACGATTTCGAACAATAAATAAAGGTAATACCTTACCTGTATTCCATATTGTTAGCGCATAAACGTTGAGAATATTGAAATTCCTTAAAAATGCATTGTCAAAATTTCTATTCTAAAATTATGGTAAAATAATCAGCAACAGTCTCTTTATTCAATTAACTGTGAAGTTTACTATAAAGAACATTTTTAACCTTTTTGGTTTTGAAACCGTTTACAACTAGTATGGTTAAAAAATCTTAAATATAATGCTATATAGTTTTTTTGAACCATTTAAAACTAACTTTCAAAATGATGGAAATACTGGAGATGGGAAATACTAGACTTTCTTGTGTTGAGCAGCTTTATGATGCCACCACGTATGCGTGAATGATAATATCGGATTCTAATACTCCAGGATCGCAAAATACTGGAAACACTTCATGTGTAGAAAACAATGGAGGAAATGTGGTGTCAGCGCTAGGACTCGAACTGTCGATCATGAGACTGACAGATTAACTTTCTCGGCTATAATATTCTCCCTGCTGCAACGAACTAAGTGGCTTCATTAGTGCGCCTAGTGGGTGTGATGAAAATCTGGTTGTGTAACTACATTAAGTGAAAGCAGTTAATAAACGTTTTTTTTTTTCATATTTAACAGTTTGTATAATATCTTATTTACGCTGTTTTTTGCTATTTAAAACCACTGATTTAAATAGCAAAAAACAGCTATTTAAAACTGTTATTGTGCTATTTACGCTGTTTTTTTTTTAACATGGTAAATTAACATTTAAATAAATTATTATTTTACCACATTTTTCTCCAGAAATTTTTGACAGTATGACTTAAAAATCTTCATACTCATAGATCTTTATTTATTCCTGTGAAAACTCTTGAACACTCTTAACATAATATTTATCGTTCCTATCAGGATTGAAGCACTGATTTTAAAATAACTTTTTAAAAAATTAACATTGGACTTACGATATATAAATGACCCAAATTGTAACGTATGTAAATCAATGAAGAATAATTATTGTAAATATAAGTTCGATATTTAAATGTATATGGTTTGTTTATTGAAAGAGCTTCTCTCGCCATGAAGTCTGCCTGCTGCTATGGAAACAAAGAATCGAGCATATTTTTCAGAGGAGAGTTTCTTTCCTTTTTTTTCCCTCTCTTTCGCCAAAACCAGCCAAACCCTGTTTTAAATATTGACCCAACTTGAAATAGTTAAACCTCGTTTCCATAGTCACAGTCACTGCCTCAGATAATATCAAGGGAGTTCTTTCCATAAATAGACTATGTCATATCTATTTCAACTTATACATTTCATGTGAATGTTTGCTTTAATAGTTTTATGATATTTAAGACATTGAATGTTTGTGTCAATCTACATGTCATCGAATGTAAAGTTACATTTAATATTATTGAATGTAATACACATTCTCTGTAGATGAGTAAAGTCAGTCAAAGCCAATACTACAGTAAAATGTAAATGTATGCGCATGTCTGCTTAAAAAATATAAGTACCTAAAGTGACGAGATGTGTACTTTATATCAGAGTAAAGGGGTTTACATGTTAGAACACGATTTTTTTTTTGCCTTCTTAATTGAAGTTAAACATTTTCAAGAGATACTCATCTCTAAAGAAGCATCTTACCCTGTAGAGCGATATTTGTTTTCAAGTTTGTCCCACAAATTTAGCCTTAAAAATTATAAGAGTTCCAAAGACCAGTGTAGTTATTAATATAAAATAATAGGGGGAATCAACTATATTTATTGAAGAATATCATTTTGAAATTAAAATTATTGACATTTATGAGTTTTTAAGGAAAAGAATAAAAAATATTTAAATTAAGGCTGTTTTAGGGAGCAGTGTGTTAAACAAAGCAGTGTTTTAATCGAACATTGTTTAAACGGAACAGTGTTTAAAACGGAGTTTTGTTTAAAAAAGTTTAAAGATTTTAAACTATTTAAAACACAAATTCTAGGTTGGTAAAGAGGATTTTGTTTTGCGTTCTCATTCTCAGGTTTTCAGTTTTGAATAATTATTTTCTCTATTAAATTTTAACTTTAATGTTTTCCAAACTCAATGCTCTAGTTAAAATTCAAAATATTGTAAACATATTTTTTTTTCATTTTGTTACAAATAACGATAAATCTTGTGAAAGAAATCCTTTTTGTCGATCAGAAAAAGAAAAAAACATTTTTATGCTTCGGAGTACCCTTCTCCTAAATTTTAATTTCGTCTATTTTTCTCTAATAATATTCACAAGATTAAAACAACTATATTTATTACAATATCGCATAATTTAAATTTTTAATAAGTATTCTCAACTAAATAACATATATTATTCTTGGCACCGGTTAAAATTAATTTTATGGATGTACATTAGAGTATAAAATTACAAATTATTTATTTCATAAATTGGATTCACTAAGATGCTATTCACGATTTTGTTTCAGATAATATTTCAGCCATAAAACGCTTTGTTAAAACAAAAAAAAATTTAAGTTATTCAAAATTGCCATAAATTTAGAGTCCGACAAATGAATAAGTCATGTGGAATAAAGAAGGAAAAAAATACAAAAAATATTTTTCTCTTACATAAAATGTTTTTATTCGCAGATGAAAATAAATATTTCAAAAAAATTAATTAGTTTTCTAGAGAAAAATAAAACAAAAATTACTCGCAAGTTTATCAGTTTTCTATTCAATCTTTTCTATTATTTTTTTAGTGTCTCATTATTTGCAAAAAATTTTCGGAACAAGTGGGATTTTAATTATTAACTTGTTTTTTTTTTAAACCAAGAGAAATTATTAGTATAAAAGTACTGTTGTTTCATCAATTCACTGTTGGAAAAAGATTAGATATAAAAAGAACAAATAAATAGATTACAAAAAAAACAAAAAAAAAACTGATTCAGCATTTAAATTATCTTTTGTTCGTTATCGTTTTCCTTTCCGGAATTATGAGTACATTTTACTTTTTTTTTAACTTACAAGATATTAAATATTTATGTAAAATATAATTCTTTTGTTTCTAGCTTATTAGTTTTCCCAAAGGGTATATTCATCTTTAAAGTAAAAATTATTAATTTAAAATAATAGTAATAAAAGCTTTAAAAAAAGAATACATTTATTTTTAAATGTTAATTAAAAAAGCAAAGTATACTTTAAAAATGCTGCATTTAGAAATAGAAATTGCTTACCCATAGAAACAATTATATTGATATTATTACAAAGTGATTAATGTTTTAAAGTTTCTTAACCTTGAAAATTTGAACAACTTCTTAGGTATTAAAATAATTGTTTTAATTTAATTTAGCAATTCAAAAGTTTATACAATATTATCAATGCATTAACGAAAAATTTTAAAAAGTTTTTTATTCCTATTTTAATTAGAGTAAACCAAATATTTAATATTTCATGCATTTCATAAAAAGCAAATCTAAATATCTTATTCTTAACAATCAATGTGACGGCAACTTTAAATTCAATACAAATGTAAAACTCATTCATTCATTTTCGCCACTAAATTGAGCAGCAAAATCCATTTTTAACTTTTTATTCTTTATTTCGCTTATCATAAAAATGTTTCAATTACAAGGTTATATTAATTCTCATGGTCTTTTTGGCGATTAAAATATAGCCAAATTATTTAAAATTTAATATTAATTACGGGATGTTAGCTTTGTTTTGGGGCTATTTTATCTTTTGATAAATCACCAACTATGGATCGCTTCCCATGCTCCTAACTGTCCGTTGGGAACAATACAATGCCTTTTGATTCTGAATTCTTTGCACTAGAACTGGGAGATTTCCCCCTTCCTTCCGACCGTTAAATTACTTTACGAAAATCTTCATGTTAGAAATTTATGCGTCTCTTAACCCCTACAATGGAGCACTCTTTCATTTTATGATTTTGATATCTTCATGGCCATGATATATCTAATAAAAATATTTCTAACAAAAAATAAATTAACAGTTCTTTTAAGTAATTTTGTTCAAGTCTTTGGAATAAATCCCTATACGCAAGAAGTACAAATATATTAAAATCATTACTACTGCTGCCAAAATCTTCATGAAAACTGCAATGAATTACCTCCATATAAACTGGAACAACTTCCAACCCATAACTAATTGCATTGACTAAATGAACTAACTTCCATCAAACAGGCCTTTTTTGTATTTGTTTTTCAGAAACGTCTATATAAAATATTATGGTATGATTGTATAAGGTTATTTATAAACATGAAATTAGAAAAAAAAAAAAAAAAAACACTTGGGGAAGATTTTGAGGGTAATACAATAAATTTTCATGTGATATACACTGTTTGAAATTTCTAGTAAACAATGGTTAAATAATAACTTATTGAAGTGTTATTTTATCATATTCAAATAAAACAGTCAAATAGCCATAAATAGAAAAATATTCAAACTTTTAACTGTGAGAAAGGCCGTTTATTAACTGCTTTCACCTAATACGGTTAGACAACTAGAATTTCATTACACCATCTACCTCCACGTAATAAAGCCACTTAGATGCTTATAGCAGGGTACCTCTTAGAGCCGAGAGTGCTAATCTGTCAGCCTCATGATCTACAGAACGCGGGTTCGAGTCACAGCGATGACACCGCAATATTTCCTACATTCTTTTCAGCACATTAAAAATTTCCAGTACTACCAATTTCAGTTACCTTGCAAAAGTCTAGCAAGGTAATTTTTTTACGGTTTAGAAATCATGCTAGTTCTATGTGCTTAAAAAACCGTATAGTTTTGTATTCATTTCTTTCTAACCATACTAATGGTAATCGGTTCAAAAAATCTTGAAGGTAAAAAAGGATTTTTACAGTAAATATTACGGTTAATTGGAGGGAAAGACTGCTACCATTTCTTTACCATTGTTTTAGAATGAAAATTCCGAACAATGTATCGAAACAATAAATATTAATGTTATGCATTGAATAACGCAATTCTTATGCTCAGCATGTAGTGCTCAAAAAGTTTTACATTAACGCTAGTCACCACACTGTGGGGAGTTTGGAATCAAAAATTATCAACGATAATCTTCTATAAACTATTATTAAATTATCTCAAGTTTTTAAAGTTTTTTTTCTTGCTTCAATTTCTTTTATTTTTTATTTTATTGTTGCCTTTAGGATTTTTCTTATTTATCGAAAAATAATTCGACATGTTTTTATTTATTTTTACTTTTTTCTTTCTCAAAAATCAATTTACAATACTTAAGAGCTTACAGATTTAGGGATTATAAACTTACTCAAGCTGCTTTAAGCATTTTAAAAAAATCTCCATTCCGAGCTATTGTGTCAACTTTTCCTAAAAACAGCTACAAAACGATGAAATGTCATAATATCAGTTTAAAAACAGAAATTTGGGCTATATAGATGGCTAATATTACAATTGACTAATTTCTTAAATTTAGCACTCTTGATTTTTTATTTAGCATATTGACAAATTTAGTTTTCGATTACTTAATAATACAAAGGGATTATATTATAGATATTTTTTTTAAAAAAAGCACAGGTTATAAGTTGAAAATCATCAATAAGTTCATTATAGCTATGAAACCACGTAAAACCTCGCTAAAAAGTACCGGTACGTCGTACAAGAGCATCCCGGCCCCTCTTAAACAGCGGGCATCTAGCCTCCAGCAGCTTTGACTATAGTTAGAAAAACGATGTCCAGGTATAATAAAATGACTTTGCTCTATAAAAAGAACTCACATATATCGCCATCTAGTGGAAAATTGCGGAGTTAGTGTTCCTATCTTGAAACTAATAAGAGATAAAGAAAATGAATTAAAGTTGTAGACCACCGTCAATTTTGAACGAATATACATCTTATAAACGTTAATTCTGAAACATAACGCTTCATGCCAGACTTTTCATGTTCGTGATTTCATATTCTGTAATGTGACAAAACAATCTTAGATACTAAAAGAGGCAAGTTATCACACAATACCTTTATTTACTATCTACAAAATTTAAGCAATATTCGTTAATCATACAGTTAATTCTTCAGCTGAACCGAGTTCTATGTCTTAACCAGTTATACTTTATAATGTATTATTTATTTTCATAGATTAGTAACATGCTATCTCAAATCAGCCTCTGTAACGTGTTGTTAAAATATGATCTAAAATTGGATTTAATAGTTTATAAAAAATATAATATTTTTCAAGCAGTTCCAAGCATTGGCGAGAGGCAGCAGCGTTGCAATAAAAGAGCAGCGTTCGCTGTAAAATGTTTCCTAAATTTAAATGAAGGTATCTTTCTTGTAGTAATACAAGAGAAAAAGCTTCCAAATTTTTCAAGATTAAAAAAAAAATGCATTTTTTACCACAAAAATTGCAATTACGTGCTATATAGCACTCCAAAAATATAATTTTTTTAGAAAATTTACAGAATATGGCAAAAAAAATGAGCAGTTTTGGCATACAAGATGATTAGAAAATAAAGTTAAAAACATATGACTCCTTTTTAAGTATAACGTAATAGAGAACGAAAAAAACATGTATTAAGTATTATAAGAACAGCGCTCAAGAACAGTGTTAAAAATTATCCTCTAGACTTAATAACGGTATTTTGACAGAATCTCATTGTAACGATAATAAAGTATTATAAGATCTGCGCTCAAGAACAGTGTTAAAAAGTATCATCTAGACTTAATTACGGTATTTTGACAGAATCTCATTGAATCGAGATCTTTACAGTGAAAAACTTAAAATGGGGCTGGCGTGGTATTTTAGAAAGTATAGTGGTGACGCTAAACAGAGATGAAGAGGTAAGATTGAGCATACAAATCAGTGTGCTTTCTTTTTCCTTCCTATTGTTATCAGAGTATAAGAAGGAAAAGCACCGATGCATCAGAAATTTTTAAAATTCTCTTTTCTTCATCTCTGGTCCATTTTTAATACGTTCGATGTTTTTCGATGGGAGGATCGCGTCTTGTAAGGAAAAAAGTGAGTGTTGTCTTTTGAAAATTTAGAAGTCATGTCACTGTGACCATAACCGCTAGAGAGGATAATTATTTTTTTAAATTATTCTTCAGCTCATACTAAGAGAAATTTCTCGGAAAAAATAGTTAACGCAGTAATTTAAAATGACAATTTATTTAATAGTTATTTTACAATATTCAACCAAAACACTCAAATAGCCATAAAATATGCAACTTAAGTTGTTAATTGTAAAAGAAAAAAAATCATTTATTGACTATTTTTACCTAATATGGTTAAACAAACAGAATTTTATTTGTGCAAATTAGATCCACCTTTTGAACCCACTTACTCTCTTGCTGCTGGGTAAAAGGGGGCTAATCTGTTAAGGCCAAGAAGGCTAATCTGTTAATCTCATGACCGACTGACTAGGGAGCTAATTTACAATCCAGCAGTCTTCAATGACTCGTTTCCTTTTCTGAAAATTTCGCTTTTGGTTGTAGTTGGTCACAGTTATGATGTAAGCTTTTATTTCATTAAAAATTTGTTACTTGAACTTAAAAAAAGTGACGAATCGAGTTTTGTTTTAGTTAAAAAAATGCCAAACAGGCGAGAGAGTCATTAAATGCCACTGAATTGGAAAATTCTTCCAATACACGAAGAGTTTCCTGTGTCCTGCATTCCTCAGTTGGTGACCTTGAAATATTTGAATATAAAATTCTCATTTACGCATATATGACAATAGTACAGATTTGCTTAACACACAGAAGTCTAGCATTTCCCACATATCTCGATAAATGGCACCACCAGTTGAACAGAATGAACCACATTCCACGGGTCATTTCACAAAACCCAACTCATCCACAACCTAACGAAAAGGGTAACTCCAATTTTTAGTTAAAGTTAGTTTTTACAGTTTTGAAACCATGCTTATTGTAAATGTTTACAAGGTTACATGATTATAGTTTTGTGTCCATAAATTCTTAACCATAACAGTTGCAAGCGGTCTAAAACTCTTAAGGGTTTCAAGCCGTAAACTTTACGGTTAATCGGATGGACGGACTGCATCTGGTTACTTTACCGTAATTTTAAAATTAATAATTCTAACTTTATTCATAACCTATATTATTCTACAAAACTTATTATGTTCTCTAGAATTGTATGCTCGTTAAGTACCTCTCATGCCATTAAAAGCACTACATATTCTCTAGATTTTTTAGTTTCATTAATTCCTCTTATATTGACGTTTAATTCTTAATCACTTTTTCAATAATAAAAAAATTCTTTTAACTTTTCATTTAAGGTAGGTACGCATATCAACTGGAACTTATATTCTTTTTTTATACTACTTTTCTATTTTTAACTGCTTACACGTTTTTATTAAATTTTATTTAGTCACATGCTTGCTATAATTTTCTAATCTCTATTAGGGTTTTCTTCTTTCGATAAATTATTTGAATAAACGATATTCGTGACTTTGTTGACTTGATTGGTTTGACTATTGGCAAAGCTTATTTGTAATAAATCGCCAAGAACGGATTGCTCTCTGCAAACTGAAGCGTCGATTAATATATACTTAATATTTGTATCATACAGCACAAAGGGTTAGGTTCCTAAATTTTCCTTTCTGCCTAAACTCAGAAAAGCTAATAAATGTGGTTATTAACTTTTCTAAAGTTAATAAAAAATAATTAAATGTGGATATAAATTGTTTCCGTGTCTTGGAAAAAATATTTATGATGCCTTCACTATATAGACGTTGCCCTCATATTACATTCAAAAAAGAAATTCAATATAGATTTGAAATTACTACTAACGTAATATTATACAATTTAGTTTTGAAATTTCTTGTATTGGCTGCAGAATTTTCTGATGGTACATTAAGAAAAACTGTTTCTGATAAATTTGTTTCACTAACCTGCACTAAATAGCTCGAAATAACTACACGAAGGTGTTATATATTACCAAAGTTATTTTTATAATCATATAGTGACACAAGTTTCTGTCGATTTCATAATTTATACTTCACTCAAAAAGGCATTGGCATGTCAACTTTTAACAATAGATTGATTTCTATTAACTCTAGACTTCAAATATAAGCCAGGAAGTGAGAACTAATATTGACCAGATTGATAAAGCGATAGGTTACGTTTGCATGGTTGTCACAGAATTTAATACCGGCAACAATTAGTTATAAGGCTAAAGAGAATATAGCAGGGCTATACCTGTCTAGTACACATGGTCAATTCATCACTTGATTCATTAACAATTCAGTTAATCACTGTAACTCTCTCAGAAGATTTAAGCCCTATCTCTGGATTCTCCTTTTCACTATTTAACGTTGTTCTTCAAATAAGAGAATCAGGGATAAGATCGATTACCAATATAAGAGGTTAAAGGTTTCTTGTTCATTAAGTTAATAGAAAATATTCTCTGCAACTAAAGTTTGAGAGAATGTATTTGTTAAGATTTTCGGTAAGTCGAGAACTGTAATCTGATTACTGTTGCTTAATCTTAGTGATTAGTCGCAGATTTCGAATGTTCTTCGTTAGTCAAAGTAGTTTCCTTAAATCATTATCAGCATAAACGATGATTAGTTAGATGGGGAAGTAAGATCAAAAGTATGGGATTTAATGTTTTCTGCTAATTCATCTTATAGATGCAGCTATTTAAATAGAATAGATGACCTTTGGTTAATTAGAAAAACAAAGTTCAGATATTTTAACTTGTTTTTTTTTTTATATTTTATATTATATTTTATTTTATTACTGGCACTAAGCAGCCGACCCAATTCAGAGTTTATGGCTATCAAAGTAGCTTTGTAATTTTGAACCCAACCCAGAAGACAAAAGAACTCCGATATCAAGTAATGGAAAAATAGCCTTTTTGAAGATCTTTTTAATGCCATATTGGTATATTGCCAAAACCAAATGTCATTAAACTATAACTTAAATTATATACGAATAAATAATGCGAGAAATTTGTTTGTTCAGGAATAATACGTAAACTGTTTGAAACTGAATTTATAAAAATGTCTCAAATTTAAGAAGAAACAAATTCTTTTAAAAGCCAAATAATAAGGCAATTTAGTTAATACTCGTAAACAAATGGCAATTCATGGACAATTTAAATACTTATAGGGAAATAGTAACATCTACAAATGAGAAAAAAATGCTGTGTCGAATCTCAGATCGTTGATATTTATCCATTTCACTAATATCGTTGTAACTATTGTTTCTTTTTTGCCAGGAAGGATGATGCTAAAGCAAGAAAATAAAATAAAAATATCCTAAACGGTGTGACAGTTTTTTCTAAATTATATCTAGATCAAATAGTAAGCTGAAGAAAAATATTTAAAAAAAAATTCGCTGCTTAAACCTGTGTCTAGATTAAAAAAAAGCATTAGAAGCAGAAATAATTTATATTAATTTCATGCTTATTAAAATTAAATTCTAATTTATGTTTTTTTATACATAATTGATACTGATACAAGTAAAAAAAATAGAATTCGAAACAGCATGGCTGTTTTATAATAACTGATATCTATTTAAAATATAAGAAAAAAACTTTTAGAAATAGAAAAAATGTGCTTTTCAATAAGAAAAGCTTAATTATTGTTTAGCATTAAAAATGTCTTGATATTTGAAAATGAAAATCTGAAATATCAAGTATGAAAATTTGAAAATCAGAATTTCCAAAAGCAATTTTCTATCTATATCATGATAATTCAAATAAAAGTTCGCAAAAAGATCAGGGCATAATTGTGAGAAATTAAAAAAATACAATTTTTGGATAGGATAGTCATTAAAAGTTTAAGCAACTCAAATCAATGGTGTGTAATACATTTTTTTTAAACTTTTGATTAAGCTACTCTGGACATATTATTAGAATAACCTCCCGCATGCTAGAGGAAAAAACTATACCTAAAATTATATCATTGTCGCTGATTTACTTTAATCAGGTCTTGATAATAAATACATAAAAATCTGAATTGACGAAAACAATTTCCCATATCATGATAATTAAAATAAAAGTATACGAAACGCTTAGTGTGTAAGTATGAGAAATTAAAAAAAAATAATACTATTCTCAGATAGTCATTAAAACCTCAGGCAACCAATTCAATTATGAATAATACATTTATTTTAAAACTCTTGATTAAGCTATTCTGGACAAATTAATAAAACAACCGCATGTCAGAGGAACCAATTATATCAAAAATGATTATAGTTCTTTAACTTAAAGTAGGTCTTGATAATAAAAATATAAAAATTTGAAATTCAGAATTGACGAAAACTATTTCCTATCTGTATCATAATAATTAAAATAAAAGTATGCGAAACAATTCGTGTATAAGTGTGAGAAATTTAAAAAAAATAACTATTCTTAAATAGTCATTAAAACCTTAAGCAATTCAATTCAATGATGAAGAATAAATTTTTTTTAAAATACTCTGGACACTTTTTTAAAGTACTTTTGCTTTCAAAATAGCCACTCAATTCAACGATGAATCATGCATTTATTTTAAAACCCTTGATTAAGCTATTCTGGACAAATTAATAAAACAACCGCATGTCAGAAGAAACAATTACATCAAAAATGATTATAGTTCCTTAAATTAAATCAGGACTTGATAATAAAAGCATAAAAATTTGAAAATCGGAATTGACAAAAACTATTTCCTATTTGTATCATAATAATTCAAATGAAAGTATGCGAAACGATTAGTGTATAAGTGCGAGAAATTTAAAAAAAGAAATTACTATTCTTAGATAGTCATTAAAACCTCAAGCAACTCAATTCAATGATGAATCATAAATAAAAAAATATATATTTAAGTTATTCCGGACAAATTATCAAAATAATTGCATGTCAGAAGAGCCAATTATACTAAAAATAATTATAAAAATCGAAATTAATACAAAATTGAAAGTCAAAATGACGTCTATATCGTCTATTTATACAATTTCATACTTCAAATCATTCAAGTATGAAAGAAGTAGAATTATTGAATATTGCGTGTTTTTGAATATTCAATAAAACGGATTCGGTTTTCAAAAATGAATTTCAAAAATGATAAAAAAGAAAGGGGAAAAAAACGATAAGAATGATATTTCTGCTTATGCAAGCATAGGCTATTCAAATGGCAGATGATTCTAGTGATGATCTCAAGAATTTCATTTCATTCTTCAAGAAACGTGACTTTTTTTTCTTTTGTCCCCATCTGATTAACATTCCTTTCTAAGATTATTTCCCTCCCGATTTTCGGAGTCTTTTCTTTCAGGCCCACCAGCAATATCTTGAATCAATTGATTGTAAAAGTGAAGATGTAGTTTTGAAAAGTGCCGTATCCAAGTACTTAAATCTTGGTACTATCGAATCCCTTTAATACCCATTAAAACGTAATGTCTCGTTCTCTTTAAGTCTTTTATGTACTTTAACTATTGTATGAAACTGATTAGAACAAAAATAAAATAATTCTGAGAGAATATTGGCTTTTAATGTATAGTTCAATGAAATAAATATTTTAAATTTATGTTTATTTAAGTAAGCATTTTTCAGGGTATACAACAATTTAAAACCATATCGTAAATTATAAAATAAAGAATTTCTTTAAAATTACTGATGTTTCTAAAATCAATGCATAGTTGCTTTTTCTGAAAAAATTAAGGTATGACACTTTTTTTTACGCACATTGTTTTTTTTTTCACACGCTGGTTTAATTATCTATTAGCCTTATATCGCATATTTAGTTATTATATATATTAGTCTATTGTAGGGATCTGAAATGTTTGGTGAGGGGAATCCATTATTACAAAATTTTGATGGGTTCCCATAAGCATTACACAAATCCGAGAACTGGGTGAGTCAAACTATCAATTTCTTCTCTTGTACTGTATTGTACTACTGCAGTTTTAAGTCACTAAATTTAATTTTAAGTTATAAAACAGTGTTGAAATTTCTAATAAGTAACAAACCTAAAAGTATAATACACTAAAAAAAATAAGTTCAATTACTTGGATACATAATAAAAATGGATTCAATTATTGTACTTCAATTACTGTGACTCAGGGTCAGGGTTTTCACCGGAACAAGTTACGAAACAAAGAATCTAATATACCGTAATTTTTATAGTAGTAGTTACCGTAAAATCTCTGAACCACTCTCATTTAATAAATATTACTGAAAAAATTAATGTACAATATTTTACAGTAAAAATGGATTTTACGGTAAATGAATTTTACGAATGATACGCTCAAATTGCCACTAAAATACCGTGAATTGATCAGGAATTTTTTACAGTGTTGTTGTTGTTGTTGTTGTTAATTTACGTCGCACTAGAGCTGCACAATGGGCTATTGGCGACGGTCTGGGAAACATCCCGGAGGATGATCCGAAGACATGCCATCACAATTTTGATCCTCTGCGGAGGGGATGGCACCCCCGCTTCGGTAGCCCGACGACCTGCGCGCGAAGTCGAGCACTTTACGGTAGCACAGTTTAACGAGGACCAATACCGCACACCCTCGGTCCCTACGCAGATTGATCCAAGTGGTCACCCACCCGCTCACTGACCGTAGCCAGTGATGCTTGACTTCGGTGATCTGCTGGGAACCGTGTCTTAACAATCAGTCCACTGCGGGACGAATTTTTTACAGTGAAGATATTCATTCATCTTAATTTTTTTTTTTGTTTTTTCGTCTTCTTTTTTGTCACAAAAATAAAGACATTCCTGTTTTAATTCAAACAATTCAAAACTTTCGGAATCAATATATAATATAAGCGTTTAAAAAATATCTAGTCATTTTTCAACACTGGTTTTTAAAATTGATTATTTTTATTTTTTTTTATTCTTAAAAGTGCGTCAAGTAAATAATTGCACGTGAATTTTGGGAACTTAAGACTACATTTCGAAGACCCAGTCGAAACATGAAATACCATTTTTTTGTGAATATTATGCTACTTTTCTGACTGCAGTGAAAATGCAAGAGTCATTCATGACTAGCAGTTAAGTATAATTTTTAGAGCTCTCCATAATAAGTCTGACAATGACGCCAAAGATTAAGAATTAAAAAAGACACAGTTTTACGAAAATGGAAAACGTTTGTAATCTATTTTTTAATGTTTAAAAACTTACTCAACGCAGCCATTACATGTCATAACAATTTGCAAATATTGAGAAATATTCATCAAATTTGGCAATTTCCATCTTGATGAAAAATTTCGCCAAATTGGCGATTTTTTTTTGAATAATGACACTTTTTAAATTATTTAAGTAATTTATTCTAATGTCCAGATATTTTTTTTAGGGCAAGATGTTACATATAGATTTAAGCTCAAACTTTACCTCCAGTAGAAGGCAATTAAATTGTTTTTTCTTTTTGTTTTCCTTGGCTAAATGTAGATTTTCGGATAACATTGTTAAATTATGTCGATGTAGAAATAGGCTGCAACTATAAATTCACGAAGTAAACTTAAATTTTATCATACGTAACGTACATTTTGCTCATTTCTACCTATTTTTAATACATTTATCATTTCCACTTCTAGTTCAAATTCTATTTCTTAACTGTAACATTTCGCTTCAAATATAAATTTCCTGGTATCTTTATATCTTAATGAGAATATTATAGTAAACTAGCACTATTGAAGACAAGATTAGAAAGAAGGGACTAATTAAAACGTAATGACGAAGCTTCATTTAAAATTCGAATTATAACCCGAAATATATATTTCATACTGTTTTCAGACAATAATATAGTTTACGAAATTCGTGAGTAAAATATAATAACGAGCCATAGGTTAAATATAAGCGAAAGTAAATAAACTTGCTCTCTTTGAGAGTGTGTTAAAAAGCGAGGGTGTGTCCCTTTCACTTAATCTACAACCTAAGGGGTGGAGATTGCCATTAGAAAGTGAATGAAGTTATCGGCTAAAACATCTCCTTTGCACTGACGTATAATATTTCAATTTCACATTTACCACCTTCCTTATCTTATTAGCTAAATTCATCGAGGAACACTTCATTAATCTTTTAAATGATAATTTTTGCTTAAGTTTTCATTACTTCATTTGAGATATACACAAAAAATTTATTTTTGACAAACGCGCTTTATCAACTACTGTTTTATATAGACTAGCAAAGTTTATTTTTTAAAGTACTTTTAAAAAAGCTCTTAAATTGTAAGATACGATACATTTTTGAATCGTATGTAATTAAGATACTGTTTTTGAATAAATTTCACAAGAATGAATTATTTAAATAAATTTATAAAATAGTAGATGCTAAAATTTGCATTTTTTTTGTCTCAAAATGTATGTAAGGAATATATATATTTATATATATATACTCCTTACATGCATTTTGAGACATATTTACATAGACATTTAACATATGAACATTTTATTATATTCAGTAAATCGTTATCCAATTTATTCATTACGCTCAAATTCTAACTATGATCATGTAACGTAGCATGCAATGCATATACAGTGCTCAAAAAATAATAAAAAAATAAATAAATTAATTAATTAATCAAATAAAAAAATAAAACGGGACCACTCTAAATGACTTTTGATCTAATGATCTCATCTTCACGTTCTAGGACTCAATTTTAATGGTTCGTGTCGGTAACCTTAAATATGCAAATTAATTATGCAGGCGATATTTTAAGTTGCGAAATCAGACATAAAACTGTACTTTTTCGGAATAAACATACTTTTCTTTAACGTATTCGAATTTCTGACATCTAAAATAGGGGGCTAGCCGTAATATGAGAAATGTGGTCCCAATAGTTTGGTTAAGAGATCGGTTCAAATTTTGGACACCTTATGTTAGTTTTGCTTTTTGCGGAATTTTCATAATTTAGTTTTTGCAATTCTAGAGAACTCTTAAAGCGAGTTGAAGGATTTTTCATGCAAATATAGAATTCATTTATTCATACATAGCTCATGCAAAATGAAACTCTAGTAAATTTTTATTATTTTTTAATATTTGATTAATAATCGAATTTTGAAGGAAACTTTTTTCAAAAATACAATTTCAAAGGAACTACTCGATCAATTTTGCTCAATTTTTGTATTTTTTATGTGAAACTGCATTCTTTTAATGATTAAAAAATTCATACCCTACAACTAAAATTTTTTTCAGACTATTATTAAATAAAATAATAAAAAAACATATAATACCTACTAAAAGTTATTTTGTATTGTGAACTATCTTTGGATAAACTAATTTTATAATTGTGTGTAATTCACATACAAAGTTCTCGATATATGGTGAAATACGCATAAAGAAAAACTAATATAAAGGGGTCTAAACTTGGGATCGTTCTCCAGAACGACTATAAGGACCATATTTTCTAGATAGCGGCTACCCCTATGTTAAAAAAAAAAGTATGTTAATTCAGATAAAGTACATTTTCATGTCTGATTTAGTTACTTAAAATATTGTCTGCATTTATTAATTAGCATGTTTGAAGTCCCCCTTTCGAACCATTAAGATTGAATCCTAGAATGTGAAGATCCGATCAATAGATAAAAAATTATTCAGCTTGGTTCCTTTTTTATTTTGCGCATTGTACATTAAAACTTTAATCATTATAAGAAATCAATCAAAATTACTTTTTTAAGGATATTCAACACCGCTTACTATTTTTCACCGATTTTGTTTTTTGAAATAAAATGGAGTTTAGTCACTAGTTATTGTTTTGCATATTAGTTATTCCCTGTTCCACTTAAAGAAACAAAATAATAACCTTTACACAGAAATGGGATAATTGCATGCTGTTGGATAAAAACAAATACTATTCTCTGCATCTTATTCACTCGTTTAATGAAAGAAAGCTTTTAGTTATAAAATTTTTGATTAATGGATGAAGATGTACTTTTTTTATAAACACAAAAGTTTTAACACTTTACTTCAGAAGACAAATCATCAGAAAGTGAATTTCTCAAGCGTACGATTCGACAAAGTATAGAGCGAAAAATTATTGATAATACAGATTCAAGGACTAATGAGCATATACACTAATAGGGTTCCTTCCAGAAAAAAAAAAGAAAAGAAATAGAAACTGGAAACGCTCATTTTATGAAAATAAATATAAAAATACCGTAACTTTTTTTTTAAATAACGCTTGATTTCTTTCATCCAAACTCTTCGAAAAATCGCTTCAACATTGAACTATAATTCGATGCAAATTTAACACAATATTGAATTGAATCCTATTTTCATTTAAAATTGAACTATACTGTATTAACATGGTTAAACTTGGAACCATATTTGGGTTACAGCGAATTTGAATTGCACCATGATTCAGTACAATTCTATGCTTCCAAAACTATAGAATGCGCATTTGACTTATTTTTTTACTATTATATATAACCAGAGAGCCGTGGTGGCTCAGGGTATAGAGGGTTCGCCTTCCAATAAGGGAAACCGGGTTCGAATCCCAGCGATGGCTGGTCGATACGAATTTCGCACCCGGCTCACACCGACCACTGTGCTGACGTAAAATATCCTCAGTTGTAGACGGTATCATGTGCTAAAGTCCCCTTGCCATCAGGTCTAAATTGGAATGTTTACGTGGTTTTCCTCTCCATGAAAGGCAAATGCGGGTTAGTTCCTTCAAAAATTCCTCCACGAAGGCAAATTTTCTCCCAATACTTGATCCAGGAGTTCCTTAGTCTTCTGAATTGGATTCAAAGTTACAGGGCTATGGATTGAACATATGTAGCCATAAACTCAAGCTTGGATCCGCTGTTCAATGACGGTAATAAAATATATATAACATATATATATATATATATATATATATATATATATATATATATATATATATATATATATATATATATATATATATATATATATATATATATATATATATATATATATATATATAATAAATATCTAGATTACCCTTAATTATCTATATTTATTAAAACTGTTATTTTAACTTTGGAATTAAGGGATTTTTTGAATAAAATGTCTAATTTATGTTATAATTTATTAAAAAAAATATTTCATGAGTAAAATTAACATTAAAATTATCTCAGACAAGATTTTACATGATTGTACATGAAAACGCATAACATGATGAAATCTTAATTAGGAAAACTGCGATTATTTTGATCAAATTGCTAGAATTGTCAAGGATAAAATATATTGATTAGTTATTGCGCGGTTATTACTTTGTTATTAATATCTCCGCTTCGAAGACATAAATCTTCTTACTGTTTAACTCCTGGTGAATTTCATTCTACTCAGCCTTTGGGCAACATAAAATGACCATAGTGCTCGTGTGTTCCTAACTCCCAATTATTTTACTAACGAGCTCAGAAAGATAAAAGAGCTTTATCAAGAGTCTGGACCTTTAGTAACCAACCAAAAGATCCCTAGAAGCAAGTCTGTTTTAATGATCTAGATAAGTTACATGCAGCGATGGCAAGGTAGGGCTTATAAAAGACGAAGCTGAACATCCTTTTGGAGTGACAGCTACTGTCCAGCTTTTCCTTCTGATATCCTCAGGGTACCAATGTTGTCTTTGAGTTCTGCACCAACTTCCAAAGATATACCCAGGCGCAAAACTTCGACAAATGACATTATGACTGACTACTCAAGCATTGTTCACTAACTTTATTGAGAGCTGTTCTACTAATGAAGCTCTTTGAAAAATAAGGCTCATTCTAATAAATCATGTTTTGTTTTAATAAATTATTCCACATATCAGCTGTGAGAAATAACATGTAGTGTTTTGACATTTAATAAATAATACTTACTCCGGAAGTATTAGTAGGAGAATAAAAAGTAATAGATATAACACTTATAAATTGATTTGCTTGCATATTTTAATTTCCATCTATAATGTTCAAGTTCGTACGAAGCCCACGGGTTTTTTATAAATCCCAGAATAGAAAACCTAATACCAAATCTCATAACACCTTATGAAGATAAATGAATATTACCACGAGAAAAATAGTATGGTCGAAACTAGCAGAATATGGTAAAATTTAGCGTATTTCTAAATTTATTGGAATATTATACGTTACACGAATGTTAATAAGTTAACCAAAAATCTCGGTAAATTTTGCAGATGCGCGTTGGTAAAATAAGCAATAAAATGCGGTTATATAATATGTGATACAATTTGCCAAATGGGGTAAATTTAGATAAATTAATTATCGTACTAAAGAGCATGGTATAAAAATCATTTATCCGGTTAAATTAGCTTTTTAGTTTTGCATGCTTAACTAAATGTGTGGTAATAAGAGCTTCAATTTTGAAAAAGGAGAATTTCTGGAAAACTGTTTCCATATGAACGTAAAATTTATCGAATGAATAATTTTAATGCAATATATTTCGGTTTTATTAACTAGAATTATGGGTTTTTAACCAGAAATGTCATTACCATACAGTGCGGTAGTTATACCAGAATTTTTTTCTCCTTGTACCGAATTAAACTCTTAGATTATTTTATATCCAAAACAATCAATTTTATGACGGCTTAATTTTACTTTATTTTTCTTGTGATGATATTGTAAATTATAATTTGATTTATCTAATAAAAAATGCTAAGACTATATTGGTTTTTAATAATTTCAACGTTCTTTATATAATTTACTTAAGTTTAATACATAGTTCTGTTAAAAGAGTTGCTTGAACGTAAAAATCATAAGTATTCTTTAAGACTTCATGTTAAATATTGTGAACTGTGTCAAGAAATAATTTTTTCCAGATTTATCCTGCCCTCAAATGTTGCTTTACAGCGAAGAAAATAGTTCTAATAAAAGATTGAATGAAAATTGAAATCAAAGCCTAAAATCTAAACACCTATTTCTAGAATTATTTCAATACAAATTAGCAATATTTAAAATGTTCTGGGACAAAGCTATTTCTGTCCGTTATTTTTCCACTTAAAATTAAGAGCTACATTATCAATTCAAATCAATTCTACCATAAAAAAATATAATATTTGCTACACATATTCAAATGATGATCTGTAGCATTAGACTAACGAGAGACTAATAGTTTATGCGCTGATTTCTTTCAACTAAATATGTTATTTTGCCTATGAACTTTGTTACATGGTTGTGAGATCCGCCTAAACATTCCCACATGTATAAGCAACAAACTGCACGTTAAATTTAGGAAGAAAGTTTGAAGAGGGATACCAGTACCGGTACAGTTCAAGTACTCTTACAGCAGTCAGAATTACGCGACGTTTTTACCATGGCAGTTAAAATAAAGAGCAATGAAAAACAGGGCTTAGGCACGGTTTGATGGTGTTTAAATGCTTGAGTAGCTTTCAAATATATTTTTATATTATATTAAACACTCTAAGAAAAATCTGTAAAAAAAAAAGAATTTCTGGGCCACAACTATGTGGAACTACGGTACTTTGAACCGTTGTGAGACACTTTTGATATTCAAAGATGTATTGTAGATTGTACTCAACGAATCCAATTATTGAAAAGCTAAAATCCTAAAAACCCAAACTGTCAATTTGCTTAGAATAATAAATATACACTGTAAGTATTTACCAAAAAAATAAATGGTAATCATTTGCTTAATAGTTAAATATACGTAAGGAAAAATAACAGTGTAAGAAAATCATTGTCTTATGTCCTTCTGTCTGTCTTTCAGACGTGTGGGGTGTTTTCATTAGCATAAATGATTTGGAAAAGTATTTACAAACCAATTAGTTCCCGCAAGAAATGATGTTCTAGAGACCATTAGATTTCACATTTAAGCATTAGCTATCAAGAAAAATCCTTGTTTATCATTGTCATAAAACTGTCACGGTTTCTTGCCTTTTGCATTCTTTATCATTTCAGCAAACCAATAATTAGTGACATTCTTTCGGACAACTAAATGAACAAACATGAATCACATGAAGGAACAAGTTTTATAAAAGAACTTATCGTGGCAAAATCATTATCGTTCCTAAGGCGCCTATTATATATGAAGAACATCTACATAATGACAGAAATTCTATTGAGTTCCAATTTAGACTTTTATATAATAACTCGTGTCATAAAATGGCTAAATTATACATTCCTTTCAAATAGGAAATACCAAAAAGTAGAAATAACTTGCGTAGATACAACGATGTCTTGATTGCCAAAAAGAACTTAAAAATTAAGAAAATTAAGGTCGGTGATGACTTGAAAGATGGCGTTATTAACAACATTCAAGGAGGTTTGTATTTACCTAATTTTAAAATTATGGTTAAAACAACCAGAATATCTTAAACTTCATAGTGTTTCGGGCTCTAAGGGAACAGCGAATTTTTTTTTTATTACCAAAGCGCTTTGGTAATGATTTTGGTGAAATTAATAATAAAATACGGATTTATAATGCGTGTTAAAATTTGGAAAATTTGGAACTTTCATCCTGATATTTCAGAATAGGGCATTTCTTCGGTAAAATTTACTTTCCAGTTTCGTATTTTTTAGTAAATACGTGGTAAAAAGAACTATAATTTTGAAAACCAGAATTTCTGGTAATTCGTTATCATAGGAACGGAGAAATTACTATATGAATGATTTAAATACCATATACTTTAGTTTTTATTACTATAATTATTGTTTTTTTATCAGAAATTTCATTATCATATAGTACGATAATTTTACTAGAACTTTTTCCTTGTGTAAGAAGTCAAAGAACTACCACAATCATAGTGCAAGATTAAAGTGATATTAACGTCACGTGACTATAAAAATGGAGATTTGAAACATAATATTATGCAAATAACTGCAACCTTAATAAAGGAACAATGTTTCAGTTTAAGAAGTACGGGAAAATATGGTTTACCTTAGTACCTTATTAAAGGTGCAAATTTGAGCGATAATACGGTTCAAAATGCTCAATATTCTTTAACACTAAAACTATAAAAAGAAGCTTTAAGTGTTTACTTTCATGACATTTGCTAGGAATTGTAATGAATTATTTAACTTTATATGCAATATTACATTCTTAACACATTGCATGTGGGAAACTTTTACAATAATATTTTGTTGTTGTAGGCTAGAATCTGAAGAAATGGTTGGCAGAATTTCATCAGAGCAAGCATAAACTGATCTCCCTACAGTGTAAAAAATTTCGAATCAAATTATGGTACAATCCGTAAAAATCCATTTTTACCGGAGCATGTTACGAAACGAAAAATCTGATATACCGTAATTTTAACAGTAATAATTACCGTACTATTAATAAAATATCACTGGAAAAATTACGGTACAATATTTTACGGTAAAATGCATTTTACTAATGAGGAACCAAAAGTGCCTGTACTTTATATCGAAATTTAATCCGGAATGTTTTACAGCATAGTTGCAACTACAATTTATTTTTATCAGAGATATTGCTTTACAGATTGCATATCTTCCAAATTTTTTATGTTAGAGGTAATGAAGAATGCCTTATTTATTTTAAAAACAAACGGAAATGAAATATTTGATCCGAAATTTTTTAGACCGTAGCTACTATTATAATATAATTTTTTCTCAGTGATATTGTTTTACTGATTACATATCTGTCAAATTATTTATGTGAGTGTTTATGAAGGATGTGTTATTTCTTACAAAAACGAATGGGAATGAAATATTTGATACAGAATTGTTTACAGGGTAGAGATATCGTTTGGGGCCGTTCAAAAAGTACGTACATCCCGAAGGGGGGGGAGGGGATTTGCTATTATGTACGGTTTTGTACGATGGGGAGGGGGGGGAGGTATTATACAAAGTACGTACTTTATAAACATACACCAAATTTAAATTTGACTTTATCCTACACCCTCCTTAAGTAAATATTTAATTTTATTTAAAACATAATTATTTTAATTTTTATGAAAAAGGGGGGTAGACTAATAAAATGTACGTACTCTAAGGGGGGGGAGTAAGACCTTATGTACGGTAATGTACGAAGGGGGGGGAGGGGTTTAAAATTTCTCCATTTTTGTGTACGTACTTTTTGAACGGCCCCTTTTACTGATTACATATCTTCCGAATTATTTTTGTTAGTGGTAATGAAGAATCCGTTATTTCTAAGAAAAACAAACGGAAATAAATTATTTTTAAAACTTTTAAGACTTTTCTACGATTACCGAAAGTTATAGTAAATTTTTATTTTTCTAAAAAGAGAGAATTCTTGTTCCTAGATGAGAATGTATTAAAAAGTAAAGTGCATTAAAGGCGATTTTTCTTGAAATTGTTATGTATATTATTTGAACTGTTAAAAAAAATCTGATTAAATGACTCGTTTATGTAGTTTAAAAAAAAACGAAAGTGCAAATTAACTCTCATTACAGATGGAAGTAAGTTAAACATTAAAAGTTAATTTAGAAATGTTATTTGATATTTAAAAGAAGCTTTAATAACAAAATGTTACCTTGCCGAAAAAAAAAACGTTCCATTAGCAACTCTAATAAATCTCTTTTTCACAGTCACATGACTAACTATTGTTGACTTATCTATTCAAATTAAACAACCATTCTGTTTAAGCTAGAAATAAAAAAAAATCCAGGTTTAAAAGAACCACTAATTGAAAGGTTGAAAATCTCTTATACTTACTCTGAAGTAAGAAAAAACTCATTTGAAAATAACCATTCAAGCACAGGAAATCAAACAACGGAAGAAGAAAAATATTTAAAAAAAAAGGAATTAATGCTCATTTTAAACAATATGTAATTTTTTTTTCTTTAATGCATTTAGTAAGTATTCAAATCAGTCAAGTATTTTAATAAAAAGTATAAACATTTAATTGGAGAATGATGCATGCATAGCAATAAAGTGTAAAGATAATAGTACCAATTTAAGTTTTAGCTATGAGTTTTAATGCATTCTCATAAATTATTGTTTATTTCATTTAACATATAATAAAATTTCGATGGAACTTGTTCTTTAAATGTGATATAAGTTGCATTAACTGATCCTTGCGTAGCTATTCATAAAAAAAAATATGAACATTTACGAATAAATTTGATTACGAAATACTTTAATAAGAAGTTCTTGTTCCGAGAGAGAGTACTTAAGATTGTTAACTTGAAGAAAAACTTAATTTAATTAATTTATATAATTACAGTAAATGCACTAATATATTAAAAATGCTTCAAATAAAATAGAACACAATGGGAATTCTTATTAAAAAAAGCTTTAACATTGCTTAATTTCTATTTGCAACTATTAAACGATGATCATTTTTAATATAGTTTTATGGTGACTAAACGGAATTTTTTTTACATTTTACTCAAAAAAATTATATTTGAACTACTCTCAATATTTAATTTTAGTCTTATTAGTACTTGTGTTATTATTAATAATATATATAAAAAATAAGTAAAAAAATTATAAAGAAATTTAAACATTTATGATTGTTTCTCTCTCACTCATTACACGCTGATATTATTTATTTTACGCAGAAGAAAAATTACCATACTGTGTGGTAAAAGCATTTTTGGTAAAAAAAACAACAACATAATTCTGGTAGTAAAACAAAAAAAAGCGATTTTTGAACCATTTATACAGTAACAGTTTCCGCTCACATGATAACGGTTTACCAGAAATTCTGGTTTTCAAAGTTATAGTTCTTATTATCACACATTTAGCAAAAAATATGAAACTAAAAAGTAATCATAACCAAGTACATGGTTTTCATGCAATATTCAAAGGTATCATGATAAAATTACCAAATTTTATCACATATACTATCGAACCATATTTTATTGTCAATTGGGAAAAAATATTGAGTATTTTGGTGTTCCCTAGAACCTGAAACACATTAAATTTCTGCTACTTTTGACCATACTTTCTTGTCAGTGTAGAACACACTATCTTGCTTATTTCTGATTTACCCTATTTGGGTTTTAGGAAAAATCTGGAGAAATTCAGGATAGTTATGCCTAAAAAAGCTGTTCTGCCTACTAAATTGCTAAAATTAAATTATTCTACTATGAATTTGTAAATTTACTTAATTCAAAAACATTCAAGAAGTGTGGAGTTAAAACATACTATCCTAAGAAATTATATTTCTCAATTTTGATTACATATTATCACGGTTTAGTTTCATTAAAACATAGATCAATTATGCATCTTATAGAGATGTGGGAAATCGCGGATTTCAACCAACTTATCTGATAAGTCTGCCGAGAAAATATTTAAGCTACGCAAAGATTTAAGCAACTGGTTAAATAGTCTTTGCCTTTTAGAGTTAAAATTCAAATTGCAAATTTTTAATAGAAATATTCTTTTATCTTTATATACATGTAACTATATATCCAACCATACCATAAAAGTCATTCTTTGATGTATATATTCTCCCACGACCTTTATTCCAAATTTCTCCGGGAAAAGTTTCAGATTTCTCTATAATAGGGTTCAGTGAACTTAACTTAAACTTTGCAATAAAGATTTCTTTTTTTAATAAATGTATTGCTCTAGCCTGTCTGGTAAAGGCATTATTGATACTCAATACAAGTCATCGATTGACAAGGTCAAATTAAAGAAAGAAAGTCAGAATAAAGGCAAAATAAAATTTGTCTATAAAAAAGATGGCGGCTTAATTTGATTTATCAAAGCCTCATGCAAAGATCTCGTTTATCTCTGTCTAAGAAAGCAGTGACGAAGAAAGTTTGAAAGCGTCAACTTGTCCCAACTTATGACGATACCTAGTGGCATTATTCATTGATGAGTTCTTTCGAATAAACTATAGTCATTAGCTGAATAAGAATGGATCAGGAAAGTCATTGAAAAGAAAGTCAAAGCTTTTCTTTATTCTGGTTTCTTTTGTATTTAGACTCTATTTTCTTTTTGCTATATTCTAGTATTGACTGTGAAGAATTATGCCGTATAAACATATTAAAATGTTATAAGTTTTCTTTTATTTTTAAAATGATTTTTTTTATCATTTTGCTCAACTATTTTTCGATTTACGTGCCATTCATGTTAATTTTACAGTGAAAGTATAATCGTTTTTATTCAATCTTAAAAATAGTACTCTGATCTTGATAAGAATAAGTTAAATACAAATAAATAAGAAATGAAATTTATAAGCTTAATTCACAATTTCGTTTGAAAAAGTCTATTTATCAATAAAAAGAAGAAAAAGGAATATTTATATTTCCATTCATTAATAACATTGTATTTAGTTTCTTTTTATACATTTATTAAAATTCAAAATAAATTTCTTCTGCTGTTCTTGTGTTTTAAACCATAGATTTCGAAGCAAAACCCAGCACGGAGAAAAAAAAATTTGGTGAAATTACCTTAATGTATAATATTGATATATCTGTCCAAAAAGAACCCGGAAATTCTGTTTTTTAAAATTATAGTTCTTATTACCACATTTAGAAAAAAATACAAAACTGAGAAGTAAATAAAACCAAATAAATTTTTTTTATGCCATGCTCTAAAATATCATAATAAAATTACTGAATTTTGCCACATTTATCAAATTTTATAACATATTGATAAACCAAACTATATCGTAAATTTCACCAAAACGCTTCGGTATGAATTACCGAGCCATTTGGTTCTCTTATAGAGCCAGAAAAATGGTAAATAATACTATATTCTGGTAGTTTTGTTCATACTTTTTATCTCAGTTTGGCTAGTTAGTTTTGCTCTAAATTTTTAATTATTACTATTTACTTTATTCAAACTAAGAGATTTAAATTGTATTAAGTTTTTAAGTTTACGCAAAAATAAAGAAATTATATGTTCAAACTTCAATTTGAAAATAAAACAAGAAGTCTTTTATTTAAATTTCAGCTTAAAAATTTGAAAAAGAGAATAAATTGACGCAAAATTTAAAGACGCAAAATTTCGGTATTCTACTCTTTATAGAAATCGGAATGAAGCTTTACAAAACATATCATTCTTAAAAACGAAAAAAAAGTATCTATCATATCTTAAACAACAGTTTTACAACTATCCATGAAACAAAAATGCTCAAAAAATATTATTCTATAGTTTAAAATGGAATAAGAATTAAAAATTCTACTATACATTATCTCAAAATTAATTCTGGAATAGGTCTAAGGTCCTATAATAACTTCTAGGCATAAACTAATCATGTTTTATATTTTACTGGGGTATGAGTCTATTTTTCAAGAGTGTATGTTGGATGAAGTTTGGTTTAGTTGTAAAATCCATAGAGTAAAGCAAACTTATAGCAAGCATTATAGAGCTTGCATAACGTAGAGCAAGCATTATTTTTTCAAATAAAGTCAATTAAATTGTATTAACTCACCAGTAGCAAAATATTCTTTAGGCATTTATAATGGAAATGAGATATGTTAAATTTACCTGAAAAGAAAAGAAAGATATATTTTTAAACACGAGAATAAACTCTATAAAAAGAAAATGGCTATTTACATATTAAATGCATTTTACGCAATATGAAATATGAATTTTATGTTTACTGATTTATTCACAATTTACAATAGTTTAGATATTTTCTCCACTCTCAATGTATTTTAAATTTTGTAACAGCGAATGAACCAAATATTTTAATTTTTCATTTTGGGAAGGGTTTGAAAGGGTTTATCTTTTCACAAAAGTATAAAGTCAATAACTATTTATATGAAGTAATATTAAAGAAGCGCTTAAAGTCAAAATAACATGTTCAGCAATTTTTAATGGCTTTACTGAGTATCTCAAAACTAATTGACGACCTGATAATGAAAAATGGGTAATAAATTAATGGCTTGCTGCTAAGAAACCAGTTATTTAATCCCCAACAAATTTCAAAACTAGTTACACAGTTTTTCAATAGATGGCTGATTTTGTCAAGCAGATGATAAAATAAAGTTTAGTTCCAGGTTTCAAACAATTCTAATTTGTTGTACAATAACCTGTTGCAACTCATTGTGAATTTTTGAGCCATGGTGGCTCAGTTTATAGAACACTCGCCTCCAAATGAGATTACCCGGGTTCGATCCCAGCGATGGCTGGTAGATACGAATTCCGCACCCGGTTCAGACCGACTACAGTGCTGACGAAAAATATCCTCAGTGGCATGGGTTGGAGTCCACTTGCCGTCAGGCAAACCGTGAGAGATTTTCGAGGTTTTCCTCTCCATGTAACGCAATTGCGGGTTAGTTCCATCAAGAACTTATCCACGAAGGCAAATTTCTCCCTCTCCTTGGTCTAGGAGTTCTCTGGTTTTCTGAATTAGGTTCAAAATTACAAGGTTACGGAGTTGAACTTTGGTAGTCGCAAACTCAAAATCGGGACGCGACTGTTCAACAAAATTAAATATAAAATTGTAAATTTTGGTTAGAAAATGTCCTATGATTCTAAGCAGAACACAGCATATCTTATGCACTTTTTTCCTACATTTTTTTCTTTGTATAATTGTCAATTTTGAAATGGCTGGTATTTCAATAGTAAAATTCAACGAAATATAAAAATACGTTATAAATATTTTGCGGAACATATTACAGTTTCATAATCATTATAGATATTTTGAAGAAAATATTTTGACATTGTTTCATTAAATATATACCACGTGAAATTCTAAAAAAAATCCAGATACATTTGGTGAAACAATTTATTTGATTGAAAAGATAAAGAATTACATGAATAAGCCACATAAAATAGAAATATTTGTGGGAAAATGAATAAAAATTTCAATAATTTATCCGAGTACTTATTACTTGCTCGAAACAAAAATTTACTCTTCATTAATTTCAATTATGATTTCTTTCTTTATCCACAAAACTAAAGAAGAAATTCTTTTTTTAATTTTTTTTTACCCAAGATGATAATTTTTATTACTCCCTGTGGATCAATAAGAAACAGTATTTATATTTATTTACAGCTTTTTTAATTTGAAATCAAGCACACAAAATCACCAATTCCGTATTCCAAACATAAATTGTACGAAGAGATTTTAAATATAAATTATTAATTACAAAAAAAAAAGAGTTTGAAAAGCGAGCATGGTTAATACATTTAATTAATAATTCTTTTAAGGAATGAACAACAAAATTATTTTCAATCATACTTTCTAGAGAAAGATAAGATACAAAAAAATACTGTTTTTTATCATCCGTTACAACATTAAAATGTTTATCTCTCCTTTAACATTACAGACAGAAGTTAATACTTAAGTTTTTTAATGCAAGAAGCATAATTTTTATATTCAATGACTTATTTTATCAGATTATGAAAAATTTATCATTTGAGGAAATATTCTGAATAAGAAATAATTTTATTTATTCATGCTTAAAATTAATTGAGTTATTTCGGTTTTTTTATGTGAAGTTCGGATTTTATTTTAAAATCGTTCAGACGTCTCAAATTATAAATTTTATTTATTCATGTCTATTTAGTAAGGGAGAGTGGGGTCAATTGTAACAGGGTACGATTAAAGCAGAGCAAAAATTTCGAGTGTCGGGTTCTAGATTTGGTTCCTAGGTGGCGTACAAGGTGTATTTAATAAATCTACATGTACACCCCTGCTGGCAACCATTTTTATGTACTTTTGAAAGAGTTACATCACAAAAGATATTTTCGAGCCACGTAAGTACTTTTTTTGGTATTAGAATATTATATTGTAGCAAAGTAATTTTGTTTAAACAAATAAAAATTATTAACCGAATATGTAAGTGGACACCTTAATTAACATTTCTAAAAAAGGGATTAGTTTTGTTAATTAATTAGCATTGTTTTTAACAAGTGAAGCTGAAATGGCGTCTTGGGGACGATTGTAACAGTAAGTAAAGGGACGATTGTAACAGCTGAAAATAAATAATCTTATGTTTACAAACCATTACTTAACTCTTTAAGAACCACCAATAGTTTCCTGTATCATTTATATTATGTTGCATGTGCATTATTTTATTTGTCACCTTTCACAGCATAAATTAAAATTTTTAACCCCTTAAAGTTAAAAGTTTAACCCTTTAGGTCTCTGTTCATTATTATTTTTACTCCTAAAATATCACTACTATTTTGATCAATAAAAAAATATATCACAACTATGATAACATGTATAATTAACTATGTTTCAGCTGAATTTATGAACTGTTACAATTGACCCCGCAAGTGGGGACAATTGTAACAAGTGCACGATTGTCAAAAATTGTTAATAACTAATATAATAACATTTAAAATGAGGTATTTATTTTTTTTTCTAGTAGAGGATAGTCTACTTTACTCATCTGTCAATTAATACTAATAATATATTGGATTTTTTGTTAGTTAAAAATAGTTAAGTAAAAAATGTTACAATTGACCCCACTCTCCCCTAAGTATTAATGCATTTTCTTCAGTTTTTTATGCTAGTTTTAATTGAAATAAGTGTTTAATTAAAAAAAATCTTATCAATATATATATATATAATATATTATATATATATATAATATATTATATATATATATATATATATATATATATATATATATATATATATATATGTATATATATATATATTATATATATATATATATATATATATATATATATATATATATATATATATATATATATATATATATATATATATATATATATATATATATATATATATATATATATATATATATATATATAAAGAATTATGCAAATTATTGAAGAAAGAAAGAAAACGAAATATTTATTTCTTAAGCTAAACTTTTCATGAACTATGGTCACTTCCAGCAGATTCTGACCATGTTTAAAATGAAAATTAATTGAAGATTTTTAAATGAGTCTTGGTCACGGATGAAGAGAAACTTTTTCCATTGTTCTCCACCCAATAAAGCCTAAGTGGGACTTTTACCAATTGTAAATTGCTGAACACAATTGATTGATGCTGTACAAACCATAATACCAGACATCACTTAACTTGGTTTGCCAAAGAATGAAAAGGGAGAAAAAAAAAGTTTATTTCCTTTTGTTGATCGAAGAAGCTTAAACGCGGTAGATGAAAGTCGGCTTTTCTGCTGTCTGACTTGACACTAATGAAGAAGGGGCGCTTTTAGCCATTAGGCGCTCTACTTCACTTACTATAGTTATTCGCCTTTTGTACTAGGGCTCGAAACCTATGTTAAAGAGAGAGGCGCTCAGCTTGAAAGCTTTTAGCTAATTGCAATTATGTGCGTAGAGCGCGAACTACTAATTCTACTAATGGTGGTACACATCCGTTATATTCTACTAAATATGAAAGCTGTCGCTGCTTTTATATGCGCTACAAAAAAATCTTTATTTTGGCAAGAATATTCATACATGCAATTATCGTTGAATCAACAGGTCCTGAGGAGTCGATGCGTTAAGTATTAAATATTTAGTGTCTTTCGTTTAAAATTAAGAGGGAGGCGGAATTTAATTAAATTGAGTCAGTGCTAATAAAATGACTGACTTGTGAAAAATAAAAAGGTTTCCTCGAACAATATAATTATTTTTTTGATAAAAAAGTTACTGTAAAGATGCAATGATGTATGGATTATTTTACAATGCTTAAGATTGGGTTATTGCATTTTTAACAGAATTTAATCTGAAAATATGGTGATTTGACTTAGATCTGAATGTTTAGATAGCTTAGTCGTAATCAAATTTGACCCAGATTTGACCCTGGCGATAGATTGATAAGTCATCTTGATTTGCAGCGAGCACAGGGCTGTCAGAAATATATCTTTAGTGGTAGATTGAAGATGAGTTAGAATCTCTTTGCATTTGTGCTATCTGTAAACGGTTTTTGTGGATTTTTGCGTGATGTAACTCGATATTAATTATACACTGTAAAAAAACTCCGCATCAAATTACGGTATTAAATACCGGCACTTTTGGTGCATCATCCGTGAAATCCAATTCTTCCACAAAATATGCTACCGCAAATTTTACAGTAATGTATATTTAGTTAAAGTGATTCAGTGATTTTATGGTAATTCTTACTGCAAAAATTGTGGTTCATAAAATTTTTTGCTCCTGTAACATGCTCCAGTAAAAATGGATATTATGGATATTTCATCTACGAAGGCAAATTTACCTCAATACTTGTTACTTATCTTTTCAGTTGAGCTCAAAATTACAAGGTTACGGATTTAAACATCGAAAGAAAAAAGCCCCAAAATAGATTAACTGATTGGCACTAGTTTTGAAATGTAACGAAATCAAAGCATAATGGTATTACGAAATTGTGCCTGATTTAAAATAAAAGACACTGTTATTTAGTTACGTTGTTGACACTGTTGTTTTGGATTACCGTTATTTACTTGTTTAATTAGCGCTGTTTTAAACACTTCTATCTGATACTTAGAGAAGCCATTACAGTATAACTGAAATTTTTAAACGTAATTTATATACCAGTGATATATTTTTGCTCAATTTCGAGTTCTTTTTTATTTTAATTAGAGTCTCCGAAAAAAGTCGTATAGTTAAAATTTGATTTCTCAGGAACTACTTATTCGATTTCGTACAAATTTTGTATTTTGTCATGTAAAAATATATACTTTAAAATGTTAAAAAGATTGTATACCTTTCGATTCAGTGTATTTGACAATTATTAAATAAAATAATAAATATTTATTCAAATCTATTTTGTGCATCAAATTATCTTTTTCCAAAAGAATTTTATAAATGTGGGCAAAAATTTTTCAATTCTCGTAAAAAGCTATCGTCATATGGCGAAATTCACGAAAAAAAAATCAAAATTAAGGGTCTTAACTTTGGATCTCTTTCCGGACCAAACTATGGGGACCATATTTCTGAGATTGCCGCTATTTCTGAGATTTGGGAGTTAGAAATCCGAATACGGTGCACAAAAGTATGTTTATTCAGAGAAAATACGTTTTTGTGTCTGATTTCGTAACTTAAAATATCATCTGTACTAATTAGTTAGTATATTTCAGGTTACCCCCTTGAGCCATTAATACTAAGTCTTAGAACGTGATGATCTGATTATTAGGCTAAAAGTTATTCAGGGTTGTTAGTTTCTTTTTTTTTTATAGATTAACATCTTTTTGTTGCTAAACGTTATAAGAAGCTTAGGTTATAAGAAGCTTATACAATATTCTTTATTAGCTTATAGACGCTTTCAAAATTCAGCAAAATTTCTTCCCAGATTTATGTGATTGAAATTAGTATTTATTATTTTTCGTCTAAAAAGCAAAAAGAAAAAATTAATGTCACCGCCTTATTAATTTTACTAACAGGCCCGAGTTTACTTGTCACTACGATCCATTACCGCAAATATTATACAAGTGGCTGTTACATCATGAAAAAACTCCAACTGATTATAGTAGAGGCCCTGAATTAGACAGGCCGACTCATCATCTATTTTTGGAGCAAAGAGCTAACATAAGCACAATACTAACATAACGTTAACTTGCGAACTTGTTTGCTCCAATATTGCTTGATAGGTCAGCTCTGATAGTATAGGAGCCTTAGATTATAGGCATGACTAGAATGAGAAGTCCTTATTCTTCATATTCTGCGAAATTAAGTTACAGACTAAAGGTTAAAGATTTTTGAATTCAAACCATCTTAAGTTTGAAATTAATTTATTAATCGTCGCTAACATTCCCCTTCAATACATTATTTTATTTTTATGGAATAAATTATATTTTATAGGCTGATTAAAAAAATCATATTGAGATTATTAATTCTAACTAAGTTTGGCAAGACGTTTTTTTTTTCAAGATTTTTCTAGTATTGCTTTAAAGGACCAAAAATATACTAATTCTGATGAGTTTTTCATGATATTTCTATTCATGATATTTCACTACAGATAATTTTATTTCACTTATTCATTTGTAGAAAATTACATACAAATCCGAAGAATTTTTTATGTAATTACCTCATAAAATCAATCCGACTCTTCTGTATCAAACAAAAACAAATTGAATAAGGAGGAATGCACAGAAAAAATAACTATTTTCTACCTGGAATATCGGAGTCGTCTCATGTCAATACCATCAACTAAGTTTTATTTTTGGTTTCCTTTTCTTATGTTGCCTCTCCTATGTCTCTAGATTAATTGAATTATCTTTATCCATATCTGCATGGCATCTGACTTCGACATTTTTTTTCCAGATAATACGAAGACACTCCAGGGTGCCCCCTTTCAAGGGGTGGAGCAAATAGTGTTTTTTTTTCATATTCTTTTGCATTAGCTAAGAATTTATTTATTGTTTACCTTTTGTCTCGTATCTAAGAAATTACTCAGATTTTTGTTATCTTTTTATACTGCTAAATAACAAACAAGTCAAAAATTTCTTGCTAATTAAAAACAAGGATTTTTTAAGACAATTAAGTTTTAGAAAAGAATATATTTAAAGCATTTAAAATGATCTAAATATTGATTTTATTTCTTCTACTGCATTTTTATAATTCCTTTTCCTTCCAATTGGCCTATTTTGAAAATTAAAAAAAAGAATAAAATAGAAGGAAGATCATTGTTTAAGTAACTTCGTTGATGTTAACTCACAGAGTTGAAGTTCTTCTACATTGGAAGTATTTTTATGTGAACAATTCTTAATATATTTAAGGTTATTTTTAACATTCCTCGTATACCGGGTAAAATTGAATGCATATTTCTATGATTAGTTACACTACTGCTCATTAGTTTAAATATACCTTCGTTTTTTTACATATATTTTTCCTCAAAAACATGCAAAATATGATAATTCGATGCTATATTTACATGACTGATGTTAATAAGTCTATTTCACTCACTTTTGCATCAAATCTTGATTGTGGAAATTCACATATTTAAGTTTCCTCACAAAATAAAGATTTTACAGCAAAACGTTGACTGTATCTTATTATACAGGAGATCAAAATAAAGCTTGTCTGTCCTAGAGTCAGGACTAGACTGCTACTCTATCCAACTACCTTCGGATTATTTAAACACGGGCCTCAGATATATGAATACTACATGCCAAAATTGTGAAAAGGCAACGATCTAATGCGTTAGAAATTGCATTGGTTCTACGATTTTGAATGAGCTAGTCAATTATGTACTCATAAGCGATTTTCCAATCCAGCGGCTTTTAACAACCCGTTCTTCTGATTGGCAATTTCTTAAGTAAAAGAAAAGCTTTGTTCTTGACTTCAGTTTGGGTAACAAATTTTAAAAGAAATAAAAGCTTGCATTACAAATAGAAGCAACTACAGCCAAGAGGAAAATCTCCTTTAAAAAGAGTGAGTCGTTAAAAGCAGCTCGATTGTAAATTAGCTACCCGGATTATATGAGACGAAGACCGCTTCTATGGGTGGTAACATTGATTAACGATTAATTTAAAACAAAATTTTGTTGTTGATAGAAAATGTGTTTCTTTGCTTGAATAAAATAATCTATTTATGGGAGCTTTTATTTGTTTGTTATTATTAATTTTATTTTTTGTAAAAGGGAAAAAAGAGGTGTGTCGAAATTAAGTACGGGTAATGTAATTAAAAAAATATAATCCAAATTTTAGCGTTCTCTAATAAATAAAAAAATAAGTTTAAAGTTAAAATTAGTGATAACACTTATGTGTCATATTAATTTACAAGAATGACATTTGAATTCAGTTTCCTTAAGAATGCTAATCATAATGAAAATAAATAAATTAAGGAAACATTTTTTACTTTACACAACCGAAATAATTAAGTTCCAATTAGTTATGTGCAACACAATAATAAACTACATAATACTAAACTGTTACTGAATTTATCACTATGCAATGTTTAAGTATTTTACATAAACACACTTTACCAAGCATTTGCAATTTAAAATTGCATTACTCGCAATCAGAACTATTCATGCAATATAATTCCCTTCGTAATGCATTTAAAGCGGGAACTAACGAATTCTTTGAACCTGAATCCTTTTAAACAATAATATATATTTTTCAAATCTTAATCCTAGATTTCCCGCACCGTTTTGAAACACACAAGTCAGGTCATGTAATCTGTAAAATTGCCCTTGACTAGTCTTTTCTCTAAAAGCGCGATCATTCATTTTTCATCTAACTGAGCTTGATAAATGGTAGCGCTTCCTTAAAATTGATACATATTGTCACTTCTCTGGGGATGTAGATTATTTAAACGACTCGAAATGCCTTTTGAATGCATATATCATTTACAATGAGGGAGTTTTACACTTTAAAGATTTAACATGTTTATATCTAGAGAAACAGTAGTTTTTATTTACGCAAATATGTTCGAGGAAGAAAGACATTAACTTGTTTTTATTAAGATTTTCGTGATGTAATATTAATGGGTAACGTGCGTAATGATAATGTCATAAATATGTTGAGGTTGTCAACGGCCATTTTTTTCTGATAGAGAATATAAATAGAGAAATACAAATAAAGAAAATAAATACTTCAATGCATTTATGATTTTAATAGATGATGGAACATCTTAGAGATTTATTTAAAACCTATTTTGTTTAAATAGATTTAGATAATATTTTTTCCTAATATTACGTAGATAATATTTTTCTTCAAAAAAGATAAAAAATAAACAAATAGGAATAAACAAAAGATGAAAAATTAACAAATGAAAAATAAGTATGACCTCTGATGATAATAAACAAAAAACTAAGCATTAATGCATGTTAATTAAAAAAAATTAAATATTTAGTGTGCACTGTAAAAAACTCCAGATAAAATTACGGTACAAAGTGGGTACTTTGGGTACATCCGTAAAATCCATTTTACCAAAAGACCATTTTTTCAGTAAAATATTATACCATAATTTTTACAGTGAAATTTATTTAATTAGAATTATTCAGCGATTTTATGGTAATTATTACTGTAAAAAATACGGTATATCAGGTTTTTTTTGTTCCGTAATATATTCCGGTTAAAACGGATTTCCCAGCACCGTAAGTGCCAGTATTTTTTGCCGTAACTTTTTACAGCGTATATGTAGGAAGTTTTCCAAATAAAATAAATTAATAAAAAAGAGTGGTTACATTTTATTTTCAATTTTTATTTCCTTTCAAGATTTTCATAAAATAAATGAATGATGCCTTTTAAGCGTAATTAAATATTTATAAAAACCAAATTATATGCGCTTTATATTCAAGCACATTAACGTAATATTTTTAACTCATTAATGCGTGATTTTTTTATATTCCGTGGAGCAACAAATTTTACTGCTGAAAAAAATTACATTTAGCTCAATGGATATTTTTTTCTGCTAGCTACTACTTGAGTTTTGAAAAGAATAAGAAAATGTTTGCTTCATCCGCAAAACCGTAATTCGCGTGACGTATAATACCAGGCTAAGTCAACACGGGTTAAGATTGTTAGACATATTGATAGACATTCTTTAATTTGGCTTCAAATAGTACATTGATATATATATATATATATATATATATATATATATATATATATATATATATATATATATCATAATCTAGTGCCACAATCTAATTTAAACAGTGTTAGTTTTCAAGAAAGTGGAAAAATATATAAGAATCAATTGCTGCAGTCATCTAAAAAAAATAATGACTTGGAACTATAATATACATTTAAATTTTTTGGTTTCTTTAACAGCTTTCTTGATTATCCCGAGTTAACTCGGGTACGCATATATTTCAAATATTTATCACCCCGAGAAAACTCGGGAGCAGCAAAATTTTTCAATACATTTTGTTTTATTACGTTTTAACTCGGTCGAAAGCAGAAAACATAATCTGCTGTAATTGGAAGTTTGGCAAGTTTTATTTTGGAGTTTTGTGCTGTTGGACTGTATACGTGTTTTGTGCGATTATATATCCGATGGTTGCTGAATTTACATAGCAATAAGAGTTTAAAAAAATGGCGTATTTCTTCACTGACGTTTGAACAGTATCACTTTGTGTTGCTTCTTGTTTTAAGAACTATCATACGAAGACTAAATATTTAACATTTTTCATTTGCCCGAGATAATTCGGGATAGTAAATTAAGTGTTTCTTTCACATAAAAAAAATCAAAATTTCAACTTAAAACGCGTGTATTATGTTTTGTTTTAGTTCCTTGTATTTATTAATAAAATAAAAAAATATGCTGATTTTTTGCATTTGTTTTCAAAATAATTGAGATGGGAAGTGGTTAAGAACCTTTAATTAATAAAAAAAGTTGCATGATACTACATAATCTCTATTTTGCTCTATTAAGTTCTTTTAAAAAGAATTATCACGTTTTCTTTTCTTTTTTTTTCCTTGGCAGAAAACTTTTTTTGTTTTAGTTTATTTCTTTTAGATAAAACATCATATATGCCGAAATCAGATTAAGTCTAAAGAACTTCTTCCTGCGCTTTCCTTCTTTATTATCCTTCCATATCACCAACCTGATCTATCATTGCTGTAAGGCAATGTTTTCCCCTATTTTTTCACCTTCTTTTCCTTTTCCACAGCTATTTATTCGGAACTATACATTATTTTTCGATGATGGAAAGAAAAATTATTGACAATATGTCAATGCCTACAGCTTTCAAACATAAGTGAATTTATTTATCGTTTTTTTTCTCGTTCATGCTGAATCAACGGATTCAGATATCATTAGTAACTTTTCAGTTGTTGCGTGTATATAATATAAACATAAAGATTTTGTGGGTTGATAAGAAAATTGTGCATTGCATTTTTCTTTTAATTAAACACTTATGTCAATTAAAACAGGCATAAAAAATTGAAGAAAATGCATTAATACTTACTAAATAGACATAAATAAATAAAATTTAAAATTCGAGACGCCAGAACAGTTTTAAAATAAAATCCAAACTTGATATAAAAAAGCCCTAAATAACTCATTTTAAGCATGAATAAGTAGCATGAATATATATATATATATATATATATATATATATATATATATATATATATATATATATATATATATATATATATATATATATATATATATATATATATATATATATTTATATATATATATATATATATATATATATATATATTTATATATATATATATATATATATATATATATATATATATATATATATATATATATATATATATATATATATATATTTATGCCATGCTTCAAGGTATAATGAGAAAAATTACTAAATTTTTTCACATTTAATAAATTTTATCACATATTATAAAACCATTTTGTATTGTTCATTTCACCAAAATCAATAAAAAGTCACTTCGGTAAAAACTATCAAGTTTTTTGGTGTTCCCATAGAGCCAGAAACACAGTTAATTTTATCATATTCTGGTAATTTTGATCATAATTTTTTCTCAGTATATAAGATTACTGTATTGCTGCATATTTTAAAAAGAACAAATGTTCCATGTATAAGTTAAATACATTGTTTGCGATATTACGTCACATCATTTATAATTACCCTCCAATTATTTTGAATCATGCAATGAATGATAAACTTAGAAAAAGTTTGAGAAATAAATGGTAAATACACTGTTAAGAAAAGACCACTCGCTGAAAACAGAAAACACATGCATTGTGCAATGAATATTTTGAACTATAGTATCGAGATAAATTTCAGATTTAATTCATTATTATGCTTAATTTGGACATTTAAGTTAAATTACCATCAAATAATATAAGAAAATGTTAACTAAAAATCAAACGAGTTTATACTAGTAAAGGTAGTCTAACAAATTCCTTATATGATATCGAGTATTTTTCAAAAACTCAAAATTAAGTAAACGCCTAGAAATGCCCACACATTTTAGAATTAACGCTGATTACATGGTGCTACTTAAAAAACAGATAATAAATGAAAACAAAACTTATACGATTATTTAATAATGGTTTTAAATTTAAAAAAAAAACTCAGAATTAATTACATTTAATGCTTTGTTCTAAGATTTTAACTTGTAGTATAACCATCAAAAATATTTAAATCATTTGTCGCAAAATAGCGCAGCGTTTTCTCCACAAAATGAGAAGCCACAACATAAGGAAATCAACTACAAAAACCATGACCTAAATAATTCATGAAATTATGCTTGTTGAAACTCTATAAGTAGAATCTTAGTACAAAAGTAAAATAACGACGCGAGTGTTAAAATTACGTTGGATTAAATTCTATAAGAAGTCAAAAAGTACTAATGTACCTATAATCTATTAAATTTATAAAAAATGATAGAAAGCGAAAAAAAAACTTGACAATGTAAATTTCAGACAAGAAGCAAGGCATTGTAGTTTAGGTTTAATTATGCTTTGATCACTATCATTAAGCTAATGATAAATCTAACAAGCTTATAACAAATCTGATCTTCACCTGAGTAATATGGCTAACTATTGTATAATTAATTCAATTTTCGTTAACTAGATAATGTACATAGCTATCAGAATTCAAATGAGTTAGATCAGAAGATCATCTAAATAAATTTGAATAATAATGTATAAATTGCTTTTACTTTATTGTAGATGACCCCGAACTTCAACAGAAGTCAGAGTAATCAAAATTTGAATTAAATATGTAATTTAAAGCATATTTATAAAAGAATCCTGAAAAATGCAAACAATAATTAAATTTAAGTATATATTTAAATATAATTAAATATATATTGAAATATTTGGGTGTTTAACAAAATAATCCAATAATTAATAAAATATGCAATCTTAAAATAAAACTCTCCATTTTGACGACATTATTTGACAACATTATTTGAGCTGTATTAGTTAATTTTGAGAATCCTTTCGTCACGAAATCACGTTGCTTGTAACAAAACACGAGCTCTCAAATATATGACAAAAATGTTTCTTGAACTCGGAACCTCATCGCAGAGCATTGTAGGAGATTGTTCACTTGAATGAAGATTAGACGATCGAAAATAAAATGGCAAAAGAAGACGTCGGAATGTATGATAGTTGGCCTGGTACCTGGAAAATTTCGGGTTTAAGTCCCGCTTCGGGCATGTGTGTGATTTAGCTCTCTCGCCTTCTTGTGCTGCTTAGGTGTCATTGATCTACCAATATGGTGCCCACAATAAAGTGATTATTCGAAAAATTAGATACTTCAAATGCAACGAGGATCGTTTTTTCATTGAAAAAAAAAATAGCGAAACATTTCTTTAATTTTGACGAACTTGTCTCCTCGATGAAGTGACGACAGTTATTTCGTCACTTTAACGACATATTTGCTCGGAGCATATGCCAGGAAATGGTTTTGTCAAAAATGAAGAAAGTTTTGTTAAATTTGAGCATCACAGTGTGTAAACAATTGAAATATGTTTTGAAAATCTATGTATCAAAGCATATTGGTTCCTAGTAAATAACATGATGATATCTCTTACAATAAATTATGCTAATTTCTGTACAGTAAGAAAGATGAATATTGCTCTTGAATGTCTGGATATGAATATTTTTTTTCGATTTATTTAATTTAGTAAAATGCGTAAGGGAAATAAATAAAGAATCTAAATTGTTTGAATAGTATGAATAGTTTACCCTCAAATTACATTTCAAATAATGGGAAGTAATTTTTTCGTAGTTTTAAAATGATGCTAATTTAATAGCGTTCTATAAGTTTTCCATTGGTTGAATAGATTTTTTTAAATAAAACACATCGTTAGGTTTCAACAATTTTGCCTTTGACTAAAATTATTTCTAATAATAAAATATAGATTGCTTAAAATTCCTCTAAATATCAACGAATTTAGCTCTAATGAATAAACACATATTTTATTCAACACAAAATTTTAACCTGAAATTTAAAAATCACATAATCTTTCATTGAGTGTTTATTTTTAGTTAATATTGTACCAATGTTTCAATTACACAGTGACTTATTATATTTAAATCATTTTGACATAATTAAAATTACAAAACAATATTTAAATACAAAATATGTAATATTTATTTCATTTGAGGTTTTAACACTGGCAATTAATTTCAACATTTCGATGCATAATTTGAATAAATTTATGTTTCGTTTTTTTAAAAAACAACAACATTTATTTCTTGATTGTTGCAAAATATTCATTATTTGAAATAAAATTATGAAAATTCTGTTGTCTTAAAGGATACTTGATATAAGTATAACTACATTAAATAATGAGGAAATTTAATTGATCAATTGTGCATTAAAATGAGCTATTAATCAATTGAATTGTTTTGGTATTTCAGTAACTGTATAAATTTCGTTAACAACATTTTAATAAACATATTAAAAATAGCACATGCGTTCATTGTTGGGAATATTTTCTAATTTTGTTTCATAAGTAATGTTTGCAATTAATTATTATTCTAATATCATTCTAATCTTTATAAAGTATTTCTTTTAGTCGAGTTCTTTTGAATATTTTGTTCTACTTTCAAAGCACCTTATTTAATTACAGTTTCAAAGGTCATGTTGTACACAAAAATATTTTATTCAAACAGCCTCTTTGCTTTCTTTCTTTCAGAATATCTTTCAGAAATGTGATTCAGAAATAAATTTCAGAAAAAAAAGGAAAACAGAAAATGCTTTATTAAAATAGTTTTGTTTCGAGCAGCAATGTTGTTTTAATGAATTTATTATCAATTAATATGCTCTAGAAATTAAATGACAGCAAAAATCTGCCTGAGTTGCGCTATTTTAATAAAACTGTTATTAGAAAAAATTTAATTTAAAAACATAAGAATTAAAATAATGCTTTTATAAAAACAATTATATTTTAAAATTCATAAGTACAATTTGTATCCGTTCTAATTAAATATGAGTTTTATCAAAAATAGCTAAAATATTTACCCCATTTAAAAAAAATATTTTGAGAACATCATTTTTTGCATTACCCCTGAAAGCTCAGAAAATTCCCTCAAATCTAAACTTTAATTTAAAAATATTTATATCCATTACAATAAGTTTAATTAAACATGGTAACTTTTGAAGCATTGCTTTTTTAAAATTTTTTTATTAAGCACTGTTCTTTGAATATTTTGAAAAGCAACATTTTTTTAAACTAAGTAATTCAAGCATTGCATTTTCTCAAATTCAAAAATTTTTTAAAAAATTACGAAAATATTTACCCAATTAAAAACAATTTTTCTAACACTACCCAAATCCAGGATTGGAAAATTCCCCGAAATGTCAGCTTTAATTTTTAAAATATTTTATTTTCATTTCAATAAATTTTAATTAAACATTATATTTTATGAAACATTGGTTTTTGAAACACTTGAAACATGTTTTTTTAAGGGCAACATTTTTGTTTGTTACTTTTTCAAAAAATACAGCATTTTAAATATTTCATTTTCTCAAATTCAAAAATTACTAAAATATTTACACCACTTTAAAAAACACATATTTTGAGATTTTTTTTTTTTTTTTGCATTATCCTCCCCCCCCCCAACTTGGAAAATTTGCCGAATTCTAAACTTTACTTTTTAAAATACTTATTTATTTTCAGCACAATAAGTTTTAATTAAGCATGGCAACTTTTGAAACATAAGTTTTTGAAACATTTGAAGCATTTTTGATTAAACACGGTTTTTTGAATATTGCAAAGAGCACCATTTTTTTGAAAAATATACATCATTTCAAACATTACATTTTCTCATTATACCTTATATTAAATTTTTTTAAACAATGTTCAAAAGTTTTCAATGAAACCCAGCGCAGTTAAAACAATAATTCATGTTGATGCGTTACAATTCAACAAACAATTTCTTAAAAACACAATATTCTGAATTTCCTCTTGGCTTAAAACAAAGAAAATAAACTGAAACATGATCTTTTTATTTGTTGGTGAAGACTAATAAATCGAATTCTCAGGAAATAAGAATTGGGAAGGGAAAGAAAAGGTAAGAATCTTTGAAAAGAAGTCTACCAGGACAAAAGAAGTGAATCAATGACATTGGTAACAGATTGGTAACAGCATCTCAGTGTTTAGTTGCAAATAAGTCTGTCACTGCAGCAGTTCCAGCCAGTACAGAAGCGATTTAGGTTAGGGGTAGAACGTTTGTTCTTGTTGCTCTACCATTGCTTTTCCAATGACGGAGTAAAAGAAAACGAGTTCCCAAAAGAATCCTCTACCGAAATCACTTCATTTGTAATTCTGTCTATTGTTAGGATCTGAAAAGATAAATGTTTTCGGCTTAAACTCATTATTGCTTGATTCGGAAATGGAGAGTTCTGCCATATACAAGCTTTTTTAAAAAAATGTTTGGCATATCATGCAATTAAGCGACTTAAATAAAGTTCAAAATATATTTGATACGAGAATGATTTGACTTAAAAAAAACGGCAGTGAAAAGCATTTTTTTTCTCTGTTTCGGGTTAGAAGAAAACCTTCTCAAGAATAAAGGTTTCAATCAAGAGGCCAGTATATTCCAATTTCCAATTTTTTTAAAGAGCAGTGGTGGCTCAGGGAGCAGAGCGCTCGCCTTCCAATGAAGTGTCCCAGGTTCGAATTCCAGCGATGGTTGATCGATAAGAATTCCACTCGGACCACAGTGCTGACGTAAAATATTCATAGTAGTAAACGGATCATGGGTCAGAGTACCCTTACCGTGAGGGTCGCCGTGAGAGGTTTTCTTGGATTTCCTCTCCATGTAACGCAAATTCGGGTTAGTTACATTACATCTAAAAGTACTCGGCGAAGACTAACTTCTCCCACCACTTGATCCAGGAGTTCCTTAGTCTTCTGAATTGGATTCAAAATTATAGGGCTAAGGAGTTGAACACTGGTAGCCGTAAACACAAATTTGGATCGGCTGTTCAACGACGATAATAAAATATAATAATATTTCATTAAAAACTAGTGCAAATTTGATAAGTAATAAAACTAAATTAAGGAAACAGCGCTTATTAAAGCTAGTTTATTTAAAACGTATGAGAAGTTAAAATTTTTTTTAAACCAAATCAACATTATGAAACCAATAAATACGTTTTATGCAGCAAAATGTTTTAATGAATTTAAGTACATTCTTCCTTTTTGTGTATAATGTATAGTTTTCTTTATAGTGTATAGTTTTCTGTGTATAGTTTATGAATTAAATAAAATTAGTGTATTTTATTACTTAGATAAATACACAAAAGTGGAGAGAACTCTCTTAGTAAATCTTTTAAATAGAGTAAACATAGTTAGGATGTTGTAATAACTATAATATACGTTTTTCGTTATTTTACCAACAATGGCATTTCCAAAAAATAAGATTTATAATAGACATTGCTTTTCCAACTGAGGGAAAAAAAAACGATTTCGAAAACTAATCTTGTAACGAAATCACTTCACTTGTATTTTTGTATTTTGTCTGGATCAAAAAAGATAAATGTTTTCAGCTTAAATTCATGACTGCTTGATTTCTACACAGAGAAAAAAAATTTGATAAAATCACCGTACTGTATGTTATTGACATTTCTGGTAAAAAAAAAAAGAAACATGATTCTGATTAATAAAACTAAAATATGCGGTATTTAAACCATTCATTTGGAAGCAGTTAACTGGAAATTCTGGAAATTGGTTTTCAAAACTGTAGTTTTTATTAAAAACTTTAGTAAAAAATGCGAACTGAAAAGCAAATTTAACCGAAAAAATGGTTTTTATGCCATGATCTAAGGTATCATGATAAAAATTACTAAATTTTGCCACATTCACATAGATCGGTAAAAATCGCTAAAAATTTCCTATAGAGCCAGAAACCCATTAAATTTTACCATATGCTGGTAATTTTGGCCTACTTCTTTTCTCAATATTAAATATCGTAACAATAATATTTTTAAATATATTCTTATACACATATTGTGAATAGCATAGTTTAAGAATTCAATAGGTAAGCAATAAGAAGCAATAAAACAAATTCTTTTAAAATTATTCTCAATACCATTTTCAAATACTTATCGCCTGTTTGGAACTAAAGACGTTTCCTCAAAAATTTGAAGCCAGTAAATTGTATTTTCTTCCTTTTACTTCTCCCCATTTATTGTTTGAGACCGTAAACCTTTCTGAAAATCGATCACATTTCAAAATGCCAATCCTGACAGAGGATTTGTGACTCAAACGTCTTTAACTATCACGGCAAAAACAAACAACAGCTTTCTTTTTTCTAAATACTTTTATGCGACAAAATTCTGCTACATTTTCTTTCGTGTAAGGTTTGTTTCTTTAATTCTAAACAAAATTTTTGCTTATTATTGAAACATCTATAAGACATTTTCAACTCGATAGTACTCATCGAGTCAATGATAAAAATATTTTATTTTTAAAAAGAAAAATTTTTAAATAAGTTTTTTATGTAACTTATTAAAATGTTAAATGATTTAGAATTAAAATTTAAGAAAATTTCATTTGTTTATAATATTGTGCTTGTTAAGACATCAATAAAAAAAGTATATTATTGCGGCCTTGCTTGTATAGTACACGGAGAAAAGAAATCTAGCAAAATTACTATAGGGGAGAGTGGGGTCAATTGTAACATATTTTGCTTAACTATTTTTAACTAACAAAAATTCCAATATATTATTAGTATTTATTGGCAGACGTGTAAAGTAGACTATCCTCTACTAGAAGAAAAATAAATACCTGATTTTAAATATTATTATATTAGTTATTAACAATTTTTGACAGTCGTGCACTTGTTACAATTGTCCCCACTTACGGGGTCAATTGTAACAGTTCATAAATTCAACTAAAACATAGTTAAATATACATATTATCATAGTTGTGATATAGTTTTTTATTGATCAAAATAGTTGTGATATTTTAGGAGTAAAAATAATAATGAGCAGAGCCCTAAAGGGTTAAACTTTTAACTTTAAGGGGTTAAAAATTTTAATTTATGCTGTGAAAGGTGAAAAATAAAATAATGCACATGCAACATAATATAAATGCTATAGAAACTATTGGTGGTTCTTAAAGCGTTAAGTAATAGTTTGTAAACATAAGATTATTTATTTTCAACTGTTACAATCGTCCCTTTGCTTATTGTTACAATTGTCCCCAAGACGCCATTTCAGCTTCATTTGTTAAAAACAATGCTAGTTATTTAGCAAAACTAATCTTTTTTTTATTGAAATGTTAATTAAGGTGTCCACTTACATATTCGGTTACTAATTTTTATTTATTTAAACAAAATTACTTTGTTACAATATAGTATTCTTATACCAAAAAAAGTACTTGCGTGGCGTGAAAATATTTTTTGTGATGTAACTCTTTCAAAAGTACATAAAAATGGTTGCCATCAGTGGTGTACATGTAGATTTGTTAAATACACATTGTGCGCCACCTAGGAACCAAATCTAGAACCCGACAGTCGAAATTTTCGCTCTGTTACAATCGTACCCTGTTACAATTGACCCCACTCTCCCCTACCTATACGTTAAGGACATTTCTGGTAAAAGAAACCCTAATTCTGGTAATGAAAACAAATACAATATTTGAACTATTCATTTGGTAATTTTACCGTTAGCTACGGTTACGGTTCAAAGGAAATTCTGGTTTTAAAAATTGAAATAACATACATTAACATTCATTTAGTGAACATACATTTAGTAAAAAATACAAAACTTATTAACATAAACATAGTGAACATAGTGAAAAATACAAAACTGAAATATAAACTTATCCTAATAAATTAATTTTATACCATGATCAAGGGTATGATAAATTTAAAACATTTTACCCCATTTACCAAACTTTTGCACGTGTTATAAAATAATGCTTTAATAATTAATAATTATATGATATTAAAACGCATGATGAAAATATTGCGACTTTAAATTCAAAAGCTAAACTTTGAATGCATTTTATGTCTTGTATATTTTTCTCTTAAGAATCATGCTTTAATAAACACGAATAAGCCTAACTGTTTGAGTTATATTCAACAGTTTTTTCATAAGATATTCAGAACTTTTAAGGCGGAATATTGTTCTCCACTTTCCTCTACTTAAGTTGCGATATTTCAGAATAAAACAAAATATGATTTTGACCATCGTTCTTATACCTAACTTAGTTACTAACACTAGATACTTTTAAGTGAGTGAGTAATATCATATTTACACACCGTAAAACTATTTTAAGTTAAATAACAGTTTATTAGTTCCAAGTATGAAATACTAAAAATTAAAATTTTCGGTTATGGAATAAGGTCTTTTGAAACAGTTATTTATAAATCTGAATTGCTTACAAATGAACAAATTTATAACTTCATATCAGCAGAAATAACAGAAATCAATTTTTCGTAAGTTGATGAAAAATTGAATTCCGTTATTTCTGCCGATGCAGCTATGCAAAATATCATTGTCTAAGGACGCTTCATTTACGTTTTGTCTGTTAGCTATTTCTACCTGATTGAAGATTTACCTTTGCTAAAGGTATTGTTATATGTAGCATAAAGTGGGTACTGAACTGAAAGTACAAATGTCGAAGATAAACAAAGCTGTTTAGTTTGTGAATTTGTTGATCCAAACATGATATGAACGCAAACTGTAAGCACAGCACTATTCTCGAATATGCGATTGTACTAACATTCATCTTTGATATTTAGAGATGAAAGGGTTTTTGGTAAGAGCACTTCATGCCCTGTCAGTCAATTGTACTTTTTTGTAAGCGATTTACCTTTTACAATACTTAGGTTAATAGTTATTCTGAAGAAAATTAGGTTCAAGATTAATAAAGGAATTCCATGTATTAAATATATCAATGGATGATTGCGTGGTGAAAGGAGAAATAGAATTTATAATTTTTTCCAGTTTTTATATGAATAAAATAATTTTACACAGTTTCTATGAATAAAGCTATTTTTTAACCACATTCTAATAGATATTTCTTGCATAAATATGAATGTTTCTCCAAAAACCAACCAATATTATTTCTAAACAAAATATGACAAGATTGACTTACAATAGAAAGTTTTTATTTTTTATGTTTTTAAGAAATAATTTCCCTGTACTTTTCCATGCATATAACAAAGATGATTAATTTGGAATTTTCCAAAATGAATTTAAAATTACCTAAAAGTAACTCTTATGGCCTTGCCCTTAACTTTTTCTTAAACTTATTTTTTACTACCAACATTCAAAAAATAAATAAGTATTAGTAAACTGTATTTATTAGAAGGTATAAAATAACGTCTTTCGAATTCGTTTATTTATTTAAATCGCTAAGATGTACAATTTGTAGGTTTGTCCTAAGATTTTAATGTCACTTTCTTGGCCAAAGCCTTTTTTTTAACTATTATTTTAGGAAAAAATGTAACATTTTTAGTGTTACCCGATCCAATTTTGGGTTTCCGACTAATGGCTCCATAGCCTTGTAATTTTGAATCCAATCCAGAAGATAAAGGAGCTCTTGGATCTAGTATTGGGAGACATTTTGTCTTCATGGAGGGCTCTTTGATGGAACTAACCCCCATTTGCGTTACGTGGAAAGGAATACCACGAAACTTTCCCACTGTTAGCCTTACTGTAAAAGACCTCTAAACCATGATCCGTTTACCACTGAGGATATTTCACGTCAACACTGCCTTCTTTGTGTGCCGGTTGCAGAGTTCGTATCGACCAGCTATCGATGTGATTCGAATTCAGGTTGCCCCGGGTAGAACATGAGCGTTCTAACCTCTGAGCTACCACGTATCTGATTGGGTACTTTGAAAATCTGATTCACCTGTTGTTCTTGTCGCAGCTTTGTGTAACAGTTTCTTCTGCCATTCTCCAGTGCAGTAGTTTCATTCTGCATGCGAATTTTTTTTATATAAAATAATATTTATTATTATATGTAACAATGTAACTTTAAAAATTCCGCACTCCTGGCAGCAATGTCACTCTGTGGTATTTTCTAAGCCAGAAGGTTGGCTTAATAGCCAGTGTTGTTTATTTCGTATCTGTTAAGGCATTTTTCTCCGGCATTTAAGGCATTTTTCTTATGAAAAGTAAGCGTAATTTTTTTTGATTTTTAATTGCTCTTTTAGTTTTTGACAATTCGTAACTTGAAAATAATAAGTGTTTAGGGAATCCCCCATACATATTCATAAAATATTTTTCATAATTATCTTTAACTGTTAAATCATCAGTGTATAAAAAAATTAGTTTTATCAAACAGAAAAGAAAAATTACACCTCATAAAAAGTTTCGAAAAAATATTTTTTTTAATCCAAGAACTCATACAATTATTAAATATATAAACTAATAAAAACAATTAACGATAAATGCATTTGTATGAATAAAACATGATATTAAGAAATTATGAATATAATCAATCATTTAAAAACATAGCGGTTTCTAATAATTATTCAAGTTTAAATCAGTATTATTTAAAGTATCGATTATTGATTTAAGATTAAAAAAAAGAGGAATATCGCTCTTCCTAAATCTAATGGGCAAAATCTTCCTGTTTTTTTTTAAATCCCTTTTTAACTATTACACAATATCTTTTTTAACTATATATATCTAACTTTTGAGTAGAATTTAATTCCTTATTTCTTATCTATACTAAAAATGTTTAAAAAAATATTATGGAAAACTTTTAATAAAATGTATTTAAAAAATATTTAAGAAAATATATAAATGGTCTAAACATATCTTTTTAAATATATCTTTTAGGTAGATAGTAAAAAACTTTTTTCGTGAGTATACATATGCTAATTGTTACAATATAAACACCATTCAATATTTTTCGAAAATGATATGCTGAAATTTAAATAAATATTAAAATTGCAGATAATTTTCTACTGGAATTTACAAGCTGTAAATCAGCTAACATAATTTTTAGGCTTATTTTTCTTGTACCAGTTTTTGTGATTGATAAAGTGATAATGTTTTCGGAATCTTTAAATTTATATATTTTATTTGATTCCATGGAAATTTATGTATTTATTTTAATTAAGTTTCGCAGATATTTCAAATATTTTCGTTCCTTCAGAACAATAGTTTCTGCAGAAATTACTTTCCATCTGCGTAATTACTACTTATGTATTTTTGCTTTTATATCAGTGATCCTATTTATTTAATTAAAAAAGGGAGGAAAATTGATCTTTCACTCACAATTTTAATTTACTTGAGGCGTAAGTTTATTTTTTTTTAGTTTAAAAATGTGTTGTTAAAAACACATAAATTTGCAAAGGGTTACGCAGAGAAAAATTTGTGGTAAAATCACCGTAGGGTATGGCGATGTCAATAGTAATAAAGGGCAAAATACACTGTATTTAAACAATTTATTTGGTAGTTTGTTGTTTTCATAATAATTATTAAAGCTCTTTGGTAAAAATTAAAGAGCTCTTTTGTATTTATATGGAGTTAGAAACTAGGTAAATTTTACCTTATGTCGGTAATTTTGACCATACTTTATTTTCCTCCATGTACTTAAAGTTGTATTTAGAAAACTCTTACGTTACTTTAAATAACGCTTTTTAACGAAAGATATGCTATTTATATAATGGATGTGAGTTTTTAGCATTTGTTCATGGGTATTAGGTTAAATTTTGCCTGAGCACTCAACGTTAATAATCAAAATGCGTTAAACGATAAGATAAAAAAAAAACCCGCACATTTGTGAGTATAAAAAGTGTAGTGATATAATATTTTAATACTTAAAAAGCTACTCGTACACTGCATTCAGAAAAATTTACCAAAATTGAGAATTTTAAATCGTTTTTGATAGTTTTCACCTAGTTGAAAAAATTTGTCAAATTAATATTTTTAGAAAATAGCTATAAGGTTCCTGTCTGTTCTTATGTCCAGATAATTCTCTACTGTGAGATGGTATATATAGTTTAAAATTATAATTTTTCTTTGAAAGCAGCTTTTTTATTTTCCTAGGAAAAAGAGCTTCAAAAAACACAGTTAATGCCAAACTATAATATTATTGTAGGAGAATATTATTTTGTGTGTCATTAAACGTATGTCTTACATACGCTGTAAAAAAACTTTTCGTGTATAGCTGCCACCCTTTTTGGTGTTAAGGTAAACTAAACTTTTTTACAAGCATATAGTCAAATTTTTTATTTACTTTATCTCCGTATAGTACCGTAGTTATTTGTTTATTTATTGACAACACATATTTTCATGAGCAATGGAATCAATTCATGGCTTAATTTCAAAAACATTTCCTTTAAAAAACTGCACATTTTAGCAATATAATTGCACAAATTATTTCAAAAATTTGTGGTTCTGTCATTTTCATATTATTTTCTACTTAATAATTGGAGTTTTGCACTTTAAAATGAATACGGTATAATTCATTACCAAAAATGAGGACAACTATACACTAAAATATTTTTTTGTATGATAATTGCGGCGTCTACATATCCGCAAGGAGAAAAAAAATTCTGTTAAAATTACCGCAATGTATGGTAAAGGCATTTCTGGCATAAAAAAAAACATAATTCTGGTTAATGAAACCAAAATATACGGTATTCAAACCATTAATTTATTATCTTTTCATTCATATTGTACGGTTTTCCAAAATTTCCAGTTTTCAAAATTATAGTTCCTATTACCACATATTTTGTAAAACATACGAAACGAGAAGTAAATTTATTCAAATAAATGGTCTTCATGCCACGCTCTAAGGTAACATGATAAAAGTACTAAACTTTTCCCCATTTACCAAATTTTATCACGCAGTTTAAAATCACATTTTATTGTTTTTATTTTTTTATCAAAACTATTACCAAACCTCTTCAGTAAAAATTGCCGAGCTTTTTGGTGTTTCCATATATAATAAAGAGAGAGATTAGTCAGAAGTACTGTAAATTTTACCATATTCTGGTAATTTTGACCATATTTTTTTCTCAGTGTGCGATTAAATTATATGTGTGTTTGTTTTTTTATAAATGTACCTTTGCTTAATATGCCCATAGTGTATCCATCTCAAAAGCTGAATAATTTACAACATGTGGAGTATTTATATTTAAAATAAAAAAAGGACATTGAATTTTATTTTATTAAAACGGGTAAGAGTAATTTTTCTCTTGCAGGTACCTAACAAAAAAAATGTGTACGTGGGGAAGAAAACTAGTAATAAATAAAAATTGGAGCGTTTTCAAAACTGATGTTCTTTTTCTTTCCACTGCAATAGATGATAAATGGTCATTACTAGACTGGGTCGACTGAAGCTCTTTTCTCGGTTGCAACCAAATATCGTGACTTGGAGGACCAACGATTTATCCTCATTCAAATTTCCGATATCTATCTTCTTCGGTTTTGTGACGAAGATGATTCTTCACTACACAATGAATTACAATCCTTTCAAGGATTTCGGATATTGAGTGGGGTTAAGGATCCAGTTAGTGAAGAAGGCATTGTAAAGCTCCATTGAAGCGCCTCAGTCTTTTTATTGGAATTTCCGAGCATAAAACTAAAGCGCATGTAGATGTTTCTACCATTTTTGAAATTGGTATACGCCTGGCGGCTATGTTTTGTTTAGTTTTGCTTCTGCCTGAGTTAGTTTTATTTTCTGCTGGTGCCTAAAAATGAAAATAGGAAGAAAAAAACAATTCTTAAACATCAGCCTCTCGAAACCTTTAAGATTTTCACAAGACGTAAACAAATTTCCCGATTTTTGAGATAAAATCACGTTTGTCATTATCTAGTTATTGATCACGAAAAATTCGATAATAATACATGCTAACGCAATAACATGTGATCAGAGTTGCAAATGAAATATTTTGGCAAATATTTTATCCCGATTTTTATGACCTTTTTTTTACCCAGAGCCGTGGTATCACTGATATGTTTGAAAGCAGTCTTTGAGAATATGGTTGGTCAATGAAATAAAGATGTATTAAACTTTATAGCTTCGCTTAAATTAATAGATCCTTCTAACTAAGGTTTTGTACAATGTTTTCATTTTGTATCTTCGTGATTTAAAATAATAATTTTTACTCTTTATTAAAATAATTCAAGTTATAAGTACTATAGCGGCATGCGTTGTAATATTTAAAAAAACTACTGTCAAAATATTGCCGCAGTTGCTTTTAAAGTGATGGAAAAGGTCTTAAGCAATTATTTTAATTTTTTTTATTAAAATACTGCACATTACATTTATTATAACTTCATCAGCTATTGATTATTCACCAGCTAGTTATTGATCATGAAAAATTCCATAATAATGCATGTGATCAGAGTCGCAAATGAAATATTTTGGCAAATATTTCTTTCCAATTTTATGACTTTTTTTTTCAAAAGCGGAGGTGTCACTGATATGTTTTATGGAAATATTTGAGATGTAATAAATGTGGTTGGTCTATAAAAGAAATATAAGTTAAACTTTATAGCTTCACTGAAAAAAAAAGAATCATTTCAACTAAAATTCTGTACAAGGTATTTATTTTGTATCTTCGTGATTTAAAATAATAATTTTCGCTTTTTTTAAAATAGTTCAAGTTTTATATACTATAGTGGCACGTGTAATCATACTTGCTTCTGCCTGAGTTAGTTTTATTTTCTGCTGGTGTCTGAAAATGAAAATAATGGAATATTTTTTAAACATCAGCTACCCGAAACCTGTAAGATTTTCATAATACGTAAACAAATTTCCCGATTTTTGAGAAAAATCACGCTTGTCATTACATAATTATTGATCACGAAAAATTCAATAATAATGCATATTAACGCAATAGCATGTGATCAGAATAGCAAATGGAATATTTTAGCAAGTATTTAATCGCGATTTTTATGACTTTTAGCAGTATTTAAGATGTAATAAATGTGGTTGGTGTATAAAATAAAGATATATTAAACTTTAGAGTTTGGCTTAAAAAGTGAAGGAATAATTTAAACTAAGGTTTGTACAACGCTTTTATTTTGTATCTTCGTGACTAAAAATAATTATTTTCAACCCTTATTAAAATAATACAAATAATAAATATTATAGGGGCATAAGCGTTTAGTATAACGTCATCAGCAATTATTGTAAAGAAAAAAATAAATGTCCAATAGATTGTAGCAAGAGTTTCTAACGTGATATTTATTATTTTTATTTGTGATCTTAAACAATTATTTTTCATTCATTGTTAAAACAATGCATATTTTAATTACGATAACGTCTGGCGTAAATCATAGTTCAGAAAAAAACATTATTTAATAAAGCACTATAACAGTTTATATTGCGATTAAAATAATTTCACTTCTTGCCCTCTCCCAATATTTTTCCAAACTTATTTAAAATATCTATAATTTATCTACTATAACATTACTAGTAATAATAATTACAATTAAACATTTTAGAGGTTGACACAACAATTTCTATTGTGATGAAAATAATGTCTTTCCGTTGTTCAAAATGATAATTTTCCAAGTATTTGAACTAAGGACCTCTAGGTTCATAGAAGGATACTCCACACACCACAGTTTTACTACCCAGTCCAGGGAGAGTTAGGAAGCTGTTGTTGGAATGGAATTTGTCCAACACTCTTAGTTTAAAGACAACGCAGGAACAATTGTATTCAAAAACGGACAACAATTGACGATTAAAAGTTTAACTATAAAAATAAGAATTATATCGGAAAGCGAAAAAAAGAGCAAAAAAAGTAAGTTTAATAATGTTATGCGACTTAAACTAAAATATTTTAGACAATCTTAAATACGATTATAAACTAATACATGATAATGCATTGCTGGAAATAATCAAAATATAACTGTTCAGAAAGCAATGTTATTGGAATTAATATACTTTTTACTACTTCTTATTATTTGGTGTTACATATTTTATGTAAGCCACAATTCCTATTTTAAAAAAATAAAAATTCATTTTGTTTAATTTTTCATTCTTTGTTCATTGAAAAAATAATTATAAACTAGATAACATGTCCATAAAAATGCCAACAAGCGTACCTAGTTGCATTTTTTATTTACTCATAAAACTCCTGAATTTAAAAAATATCCGATATTTGAATAAAGAAGAATTAATTTTAAAAATCTTCACCTATTTATTTCGTAAAAAATACATATTTTACTAATTTTTTATGTATGTTTAGGCGATAAAAATAAAACAAAACTAATAGAAATGTATTAAATTAAAAAGATGAAATATTTTTAATATTAAAAATCACCCCCAATTATAAACGTTTACAGGAAGGATTTTCTTTTGTATTATTTCTACTAAAATAAATCTTTTGTTAAAAAACTTAAAAGTCTTACTTATTAATTGTTTTAATCTAACTACTACCGTGTAATTTCTACTAAAAATTATTGCTATGTGTATAAAGCTAATAAAGTTTAAAATATTTTCCTTCAAAAATTTAAGCAAAAATTCTATAATTTCAACTAGTTTATAAAGGTATATAATCGTTGTTTCACGTATAATCTCTCGTACCTTGACCTTTGACCAAGAGAATTCCCGCTTTTTACACCTGAAATGTCATGTAACGCAAAAAAGTCACGCCGTCTCTTTTGGCGATCATATTTCCCCTAGTAACGCGTATTCAATTTATCAAGGGAAACAATTAAATATTGCGATATCAAATTTTTAGGTTTGAGTTACATTTATAAATAATATTTTTTTATTTTATCTTTAATGTTGAAGCATAAACGTTAAGAGCTTTGATGGCTGATGAAAATTTAGATGGCGGATATTTAGGCTTCTAGCACGTCATTTTTATTGATGGAGAAATTTTAATTTTCGAATTTACTATGAAGAATTTAATAATTCAAATAACTTAGATATATTATGAGAAATATAGTGTACTTAAGTCTATCGTATTTTTGTCTAATGTTTATGAACTAATTCCGTCATACACATCAGGAAATGGGTTCAACGTACATGTTACAAAAAATTGTTGTACCTTGAAACAGCATTATTAAACTGTTGACCTTAAATAACACTAATTCGGCGTTTTTGTCCTTAAAGATTGTTAGGTTATTGAATGCAATTAAATTATTATAAACAATTACAACACTTATTAAGGCAATTAAATGCAGGCAATGTATTCATGCAGTTAAAACGCAATGCAGTTTTTCCTAGGTGTCTGTATTAGTATATTAACTGAATCAGAAATATAATATAATATTATATTGGAATTTTTTAAAAATTGTAGGAACATAAAATTATTGTGCAAATAGACGAACTTATTGTATATACTTTGGATGAGTCTAAATTATTATAAAGACATTGGTCGAAGGTACATCAATGTGCTTTTCTTATTCATTTTCTTAAAAAGTTATATTATATTAGCAGTAGAGTAACATTTTGAATTTTAACACATATCTACACTAAGAAAAAAAGTATGATAAGAACTACCAGAACATGGTAAAATTTACTATGTTTCTGGCCGTACGGGAACACAAAAAACTCGGTAATTTTTAACAAAGTGCTTTGGTAATGATTAAGGTAAAATTAACAATAAAATATAGTTTTATAATATATAATAAAAGTTGGTAATTTATCATGACACCTTTGAGCATGTCATAAAAGCAATATGTTCCGTTTAATTTGCCTTTCAGTTTCCTCCTTTTACTCCGAGTTCTATTTTCAAATATAAGTACTATAGCGTTTTATTTTCCAGTCAAACTGAAGAAAAACAGCTATTAAGCAACTGAATAAAATAAAAAATGATTAATTCGCACAATAATATAATTCAACTGAGTACCGCAATTGCTTTCAGCAAATTTACATGACATTACTATTTAACGTTTTCAAAACTTTCTGACAGGCATTACAGACACATTTTAAATTAGTATTCATTTTCAGTTTCATACTTTTGTCTTAGACTTTGCTGAACCTTGCTATACCCTGCTAAAATAAATAAACAAAGTTTAGATAACAAAATATTTTAGAACTATTTCTGCAAAATCAAGTAATTGCAAAATTTGAAAATATAGATGCTAAGTCTGCTTAAACTTCAATATTACGAAGCAGTCGCTTTTAAAGCCAGTTTTTAATTATTTTAATCAAAAAAAAATCTCAAAAGATTTAATTAAACAAAAGCTAATTAAGAGTCACTTTATCTGAGTTTAACACAGTAAAATATTCTAATTGTCAGAAACTTTTTAAGCATATTAAATGCGAAAGTGTTTTACAAGCAAAAGAAAGATAGTCCCTCATTTTATTTTCTTCCATTCAAATAATTCTATTTCCTATCTAAGAAGTAATGATCTTTTCCCAGGTTTACGATGAGCAAACGATGCCGATTCTTGTTTCTAATGTATCCTTAATGACGCCGCGGTAGACCCCTTTTTCCAGGGCCGAAAAGAGCCGTTAATTGCTTTTACTTGATCCCTTTTCCTAAACGAAAACTGGAAAAAGAGGAGCACTTAAAAAAACATTTTAGAAGTCAAAATAGATTTCTATATTTGCATAGCAAAAAGATTTGAAATTCAAGAATATTTTATTTTAACATTATGTTGATATAATCCAGCATATAAAGGTATCGTATTTAAATTTCAGTTTGCAAATAATTTTAATACCTTACTAGTCAAGTTTCGTTTTATGGAATTTTTGGAATATTTGATCCCATGTATAGAAATAAAACTAAATGAATAATTTTGGGGAAAATAAAGCGAAGAAATGTTTATTCGAATAAATCTGTATTATTTATTTGTTGAGTTATTACTTACAAAAAGAAATGCATTTGATGCTAAATGTGTGAGCTTAGTTTTTGTTGATAAACAATTATTAGCTTAATTTATTTTTATATTTATATTTGAAAAACATATATTATAATAATTGCTTAACAATGAGTTAGTATTTGCTGTTGTTTAATGTAATTTTTAAGCTTGAACACAGCATATTTCAAATTATACTTTTAAAGATACGTAAATACAGAAGGAATATATTTTAAATTTTATGTTTTGTTCTACGGTAGCAAATTTTGATTAAAATTTTTTGGCAGGTAGCATATTAGTAACTACGATTGTTAATCGTGAATTCTATGTAAAGCGATATACTTCTTTAAAAAGTAATGGTTGCCAAACACTGTGGGGATAGAAGCAGAAAGATTTACATTTTTAAACGTTTGCAATATTTTTAGAATATTTGTTGCCAGACTACACTGTAAAAAATTAAGGATCAATTTGCAGGAAAAGTATTGGCATTTTGGGTGCATCATCCATAAAATCCATTTCTCCCAAAAAACAGTAAAATTTTATGCCGTAATCTTTACAGTAATATTTATTTAATTACTGTCATTCAATGTTTTTAAAAAATATATAACACTGTAAAAATTACGGTTTATCAGAATATTTGTTCAGTAAAACTTAACAGTAAAATTGGAAATTATAGTAAAAAGTCTCGGTGCATGGAGCGGTGGTATTTTTTACCATCATTTTACCAAGTTTTACAGTGTGGGTACGAACTGGACAGGGAAGTATTAACGAAACGCAAAAATTTCATTAATGTAATTATTTCTATTAATCTCTCTTTAATTTACCAATAGTATTTCTAAAGCAACAATGGGAGAGAAACTATTTTGTCCGTAAAGATCGTAAATACGTTCTTTTTGCATTAAACCGGTAGCAAGGAAGTGTATCCATGATATTTGACCCACGTGTGATAGAATTTGCTTCCAACACCTTTAGAGCAATCTATGTCGACATGCATCTATATCAAATATCTAAGAAGGCAGTTCATCGAAAGTGAAAGACCGCCCACTGTGGATCTGAAGGTCGTCTCAACTCCGATTCAGTGTTCTTTCCTTTACAATTTCACTAAAACTAGAAAGAGATTTCTGTGATGTTTATACTAACTTCTTTTTCACAACTTATGAAGCATTTTAACTAAATCGGAAAGTGTTAGATTTTATTGTTCCGTAAAATTTTAAAGTAAAAATTTATTTTACAGTAAAAAATTCCGGTAGATTGGGTGCCGTTATTTTTACCGCTGTTTAATTTGGAATTCTTAACAGTGTGGACACAGACAAGACAGGAAAAGGGTAAAGAAAAGGGAAAAAAAATGCATTTACGCAATCGTTTATATGCATCTCAATTTAATTTATCTATAGTATTAAACAACAAATCAAGAATAGCTATTTATTCCGTTAGGAGCGTAAATGCGTTCTTTTTGCATAAAATCGGTAACAAGGAAAAGTATCCATGATATTTGACACGTGTGTTATGGAATTTGCTAGGAACACCTTTAAAGCAATCTACGTCGGTATGCATCGATATCAAATATCAAAGAAGCCTATTCAGCAAAAGTGAAAGACCGCCCACTGTGAATTCGAAGGTCGTCTGAACTCCAAAACCTTTTCAATTTCACTAAAAACTAGAACGAGATTTTTGAGATATTTATACTTATACTTTCCTTTTCACAACTTTTGAAGTATTTTAACTAAAATAAAATAATTTAGCTTTAAAATTACAGAAGTAGTCTAGGTTCTATTTTGTTATAAAAAAGAGATCAGTTTGCAGTTTAAAAACTATCTAAGAGCTAATTTATGAATAAATTCAAATTTCCTGAATTTTTTATCGTTGTTTTCTTTGCCTACAATGTTTTAAAGAGCCATATACAATTATTTTCTTTATAAGTAGAAACATTCGCACTTTTTTTTAGATAAAAACATGCGCGTGAGTTTGGAAATGATCTTATTGTTAAAAAACCACAGTTCTTACGAAACAAGAAGCGCTCTCCTATCGTTTGTAAAGAAGATTGAAGCTATATCAAATATTTAAATATTTCTGGAAATGTAATGCGAGCAGTAAGTATTAAGGCGAGATCTATTTTACTGTATTTACTGTTAGGAAGCTTATATTACTGTTTCATCTTTTTTTTCTGTTTGTATTTAACATGATTCCAATCTCATGAATCTGAGATGCATGGAGGCCAATGATGTGGATTCAAGTGCTTTTCATTAAGAAAATGCTTTAGGTTTTTATTTTATATCGTATTTGCTTACTCCATAAAAACTGTTTAATGATGAGGAATTAAAGAATTAGGACAAGTTTATGCTCTTTTGAAACAGAAATAATTATTTCATTGCATGATAGACTGAGGTGTGAATCTCAGTGGCGGTGTGATGCTTAGCCAGCTTTAAATCGATTGGTACGAGCTTTTTTTGTAAAAAAAAATGGCGTTTATGTGCATGGTTGACTACATTGCCACACTCATGATTATAATCACGAAATTGTGGAGCCTTAGCATCCATAATACTACATCAGGTGGAAGCGAGAATCTTTTATCTTTTTGTTGAATGAGAAGTTTAACTGTGCAACAGAGACGGCTTCACTACTTCAAACTCAAATTTTATTTCAAACTCAATGCTAGGAAATGATATATTATTTTAAATCATGAATCCATAACACAAAAGGAAGAAAAGATCTAGTGCGCTTTTTAGTTTTAAAAGTCTCATTTTCCTGAATAAATAATTATTAGAATCTGTGTTTGAAAAGTAAAACCCACGGAATGATAGAATAGCTTTATACTAATTTATCCTAAATAAAGTTTAAAAGCATCAAAAAACATAGTGTTTCAACAAATTTAATTCGTAGTCAAATTTTATTTCAAACTCAATGCAGGGAAATGAAACAGAGCTGTAAATCATAGATCCCCATATACTAAAAGAAGAAAGGGTCAAGGGACTTTTGGTCTTAGGAGTCTTATTTTCGGAAATAAATATTAAAATCTGTGTTTGAAAATGAAAACCTACGGGATAATAGAATATGAAAGTATAGCTTTAGACTAAACTATCCCTAATTAAGTTTAAAAGCATTGAGATACATAGCGTTTCAGCAAATCCAATTCGTCAGACTAAGTAATTACAAAAACTAAAGGAAGTAGCAGTAATTTAATTCATCCACTACAGTAAATTTAAAAAAAAAATGGTTTGGAATCAACAACTTACGAAAAGAGCTCGTGATGAAACCCATTTATTCCCCATAGAACTAAATACTTTCATTATCCCAGTTTTATTAAATTAAATTAAATTCAGCAACGCCTTCCAATAATAAAAAATCGATTAAATTAAAGGGTAATCGTAACATCTACTTCATGGATGAGGCATGATTCAGCTTGCACAGTGCTTCTTAATAGTATTTAGAGTGAAGTTTAAGCACTTATCTTCCGGTTTTCTGTGTAACTTCATTGACGATAAGGCATGACAATAAGTTAGCAGGTCACACCTCTAACCACACCTATATCTATTTCAAATTGTTACATCACATCGGGGTCCTATTTGATTCACCAAAACTTTGATTTTCATTTTCTTTACTAATGATCGGTCCCTTTCCTCTTCAAGTTAGGCGAAGGTTAATTGCTTTGAGTCTCGCTAGATGCCTTACAGCACATTGAAGATTCTAAAACTAGCTTCTGTGTTTCACGCAATGGTGGGTAGAATATTACTATGTTTTAACTTTCATATCGGGGGGCGTTACTAAATATTTATTTTTGTGTGACAAATTTAACGAAACAATTCTCGCAATTGAATTAGTAACAATAAATATTGTAACAATAAATATAGATTAGGTAAAAATGATTGTTATTATAGAAAAGAGTTGACTCTGGTTTAGATGGAAACTTACATTATCGATGGAAATTTATATTATATTTGATTTGCGAATTCTTAGACTGAAAAAAATTGCTGATTAAATATATATATTTTTTTGCTTATTTGTATTTATGGATCTAATTGAAAGTGTAATGTAGTCGGAAATATGTAGAATTATGCAAGATTGTATAAATCATAAAATTTTAGAGGAAAAGTCGCAACTCATTTTTATCAAAAAATAATATCCTAATTTATAAGACTTCTTTTGATAAATGGAATTAAAATATAAATCTATTTTCCAGTCTTCTGTGTATCTTTTTGTGATTTAATTGTTTTTAAAATATGCCATATATAATCTATGTTTCCATGCTTATAATCTATGTTTCTGTGTTTATAATCTATGTTTAAAATATGTCCATTTTTAGTTAGAAATTAGCAGCTCATCAAAATTACTTCATTGCTTTAAATAGGGAAATAGGTTTCTTAATTTTGACTTCTAGTTTCTGAATTTATAATTAAATTAAAAGCATATTTTGAACTCGAGTTTAGAAAGTCTAAACGTAATTAAAAAACTTTGGACTATATTATTATTTCTTTTCACACAGTCGATTGTGGCCACACAAGTTGGATTGCTTCAGCATTTGCTCTCTTTAAATCAACATTCATGCTGTCTCCGTTCCCCCAATATATTTACAAAATTATAAAATGGTATTTGTAATACTAAATGGAAATTAAACTACAGATCAAACAACGATCATTAATCCAAACCAAAAAACTGGTTTTATGTACTGTTCAATGCAAGTGCCTGCAATCTTTCCCAAACGTTATAAAAATGTTTAATTTCCTTCATAAACATTTATAAAATGTTAAAATTTAATATACTAATCACTAACTAGCATTGTTATAAGATAAAAAAGAGAATGACGAATCATCACTCTAGTTTTTGATTTTCGGAAATGTAACGGAATATTAGGTAAAACCTGATCTTAAAACTTTGCGAGATCTAATATAATGATACACTGCTCAAAATTTCTCGTAAAAAATAGTTGGATAACAGTTTATTAATTTGTATTTTACCACATTTAAGCAAAAAAGTCAATTTACCATAAATAAGATGGTATTCAAACAGTCAGAGAAACCGTTAATTAACTGCTTTCACTCAATACAGTTAAAAAACCAACATTTTATCTCACATACTAGGCACAACTATTGAAGCAACTTAGTTTTTGGCAAGTGGGTACATATCATAGTCTAGAGGGCTAATCTGTCATTCTCCATTCCCTTCAACACTTGAAAAATTTCCAGAGTTCTTCACTCTCCAATATGCCACCCTAGATTAGTGGAATACGAAGCTCTCATTCACGCGTAGATGGCAGCACCATAAATATGATAGACACAAAAATATCTAGTACTTTCCATCTCTAACGATAGGGTAAGCAACCAAAAAAACTAACCAAGCTGGTTGTAAATGTTGAAAAAGCCGTTTAGTTCTTTAATCATACTAAATGTAAACGATTTCAATACTGTGAAGGTAAAAAAACTGTTCTTAACCGTAAACTTTACGGTTAATTAAACGGACAGACAGCTTTAAGTTATTATACCATGATTTTAGAATGAAAATTCCAACAGTGTAATTATCTTTTTAAAAGAACAAAAATATTAGTTCTGGAGAAAGGAATTTATTGTAAAATATGGTAAAAATAGTCTGAAAATGATGGTAGAGATTTAAATTATTCATATTATAACATTAATATTAAAATAAAAAGAAACTTTTTAACTACTCATATTTTATGTATCAGCGGTATTTAATATTTAATTGTTAAAAACAACTCTTCCCTCACATTCTACACACTGTAAAAAATACCCGTTGTTTTTTTTTTGAAATTCTCCAAAAGTACAAAACCATTTTGTGAAGTTCAAAAACCTTTACAAAACCTTTTCTAAATTTTTTGCTACAATCACAAGTGGATTAAAACCGTAAGTTTAAAGTCTGCTTTTTGCCATGCAGTTTTGCATTTTCTGATACAACTTTACCTTTTCTTTAATCATTTTGCGATTATTTTCTGTACTTTCTCTTAGTTTTTAGCAATTACTATAAGGTTTTGAACTTCGTATAAATAAAACTGCGGTTCGACTTTATTGTCAAGTTAATCCAATATCAAAGCGAAATTTTTACTATAACTATTTCTTCATATTATAACACATGAGATGCAGTGGCCCAGGGGACAGAGGGCGTGCATCCCCATTGAAAAGATTCAGGTCCGAATCCCAACAATAACTGGTCAATATATGTTCTGCCGACGTGAAATATTTGCATCTGGTGCGAATACAGATTTACTCCGTAGCTTTCACAGAAAAAACTTACGCCCATATGGTATAAGTCTGTTGAGGTAGCAGACTTTACTTTACTTTTATTTATATTTTTTAATTTTTGCCGTAAAAACTTGTTTGCTAACGAAAAAAATCATCCACCCATTTCTTCGTAAATTTTTAAGGAATTGTTTTTTGTATGATAAAAAACTGTTGAATCGAATTATATATATATATATATATATATATATATATATATATATATATATATATATATATATATATATATATATATATATATATATATATATATATATATATATATATATATATATATATATATATATATATATATATATATATATATATATATATATATATATGAATACAATATATAAAAATTTGTTCACCTATATTCCTAAATTATTATTTTCTTTTAAAATAAAATGGAATAAAAGAAATTTAAAAAAACTTCAGTCATTTAACAAAAAACAAGAAATGAAATCATTTTAAAGTATACCGGATTTTCAACAAAAGACAATAAATAGTTTTGACTTTCGTGCATAAAATGAAATACAACTTGTTGCCGCGCATATAAAATAAGAGTATAAACTCGAAAACTTACTGACATTTTGTACCTGATTAAAATCTGCAGCTATTTTATACTCAAAATCAACTGTAAATCGTCTGCCTAGAGAGATTCTTAACTGTAACAGCGTGATTCGCTTTCCTCGCAAGTAATACAAAGTTATGTAAATTCATAAGTGTGTTTACATGAAGACTAGGAACAGGAAAAGTAGTACCTGCACGTAAAAGTATTAGCATAACATTGTAATGCGTGTATTAATTAAACTATTCCATATGCTAGACAATCTGTCACGGTGGTATAGGAAAGCATAACGTGCTCCATGTACTCGGCATCTAGTTATAAAAGAACGTAACAATTCAGCATACAATTTTAAATTCTTAACATTCCTAGAAATATTGTAATTACTGCAGGCACTGAAATGACTTAAAATATGGCTCTCGGTGTTTCATCGCATAAACTGTATTCTAGAGATAGATATAAATATTTATTAGGAAACTGATTTTAAATATATTTATTTAATGAAAAAAATAAGCCTGCTTTTACTACATAGTATTAAAAAAATTATGTGATGATTTGAAGCGAGAGAAGAATATGTCTTTAAACCAGAAACGTATTTATTTAATTGTTAATAAATTTTAATTAACACAGATTAATAATATTTATCGAATAATAAATGATGTAAAATTAGGATTTTATAATTCACATAGTGAGTTTATGAATTCGTTTAGATTAAAAATAATTAGTTAGGGAAAGTACAATATAGACGAATTAAAAAATAGTTAGGTTAGATACTTAAATAACTTTTATTTAAATTCTTAACTATCCTTTAATATAAATAATAATTATTTAAAAAATCTTGAGCACATCTTGATCAAATTTAAAATGCCTGTTCAAAGGAATAAAAACTGTAATAAAAATTAACGGTATCATATTAACTAAATAATCTCAAGAAACTGAAGCGGTAAGATATTACCTGATTGAAAGCTTCATTCACTCCGAAAATAAACAAATATGGCATAACAAAGTTTACATGTTTCGAGCGCTTCAAAAATAGGCGCTCATTTTCAAGAATTGCCTGGCATGAAAATAAAGGAAACATTATTTCTTGAAATAAAAAACGTATAGTACGAAATACGAGCTACGAAAAACGGAAAAATAAAGGTGAGAAACAAAACTAGTAAACCACAGAAGCCGAGTAAGAAAAAGATAAAAAGCAGAACAAGTAAAATCACGGTGACTGAGAGACAACTAAGGGTAAAATGCTTTTCTAGAAGTTGTGGAGAGTATTGAAGTAACTAATGTCATTAACAAGGGAATCATAATTCAAATAAATGAACATGATTTCAGGGCATAAAGATGAGCTGATGTAACTTAGGTAACTGGGGGGAGGAGCTATTTTGAAGCGAATGAAGTTTCCAATCAGATAATAAAGGTAATATAGTTTTGAGAGTAAGCATAATAAAAAAACCAATGATATATAGTTTTATAAATAAAGGTAACATAAAATAAATGTTATATAGTTTTATAAATAAAAATAACATAAAGTAAATTTGATATAGTTTTATAAATATAGGTAATAAAATAAAGGTACGATAATTTCATTAAATTATATATTGTTCGTAAACTCAATGCACTTGTGTTAATGAAATTTAATAGTTCTTATTAATTGTTTCATATTTTATATTCTTGTACAACAAAAAATATGTTAAATCAAACCATGCATTCTTAATTTTCCCCTCAAAAGCGCGTGTCAAATTGAAAATTTCACGTCGTTTTTCCTTAATTGATAAAATGTAAACTTTCAAGAATAAGAAAATTATGCTAAAAAGTTAATTTCTAAATTTGAAATAAATGACGTAACCCCCCAAAAAATATTAAAAATTGTGAAACATATTGTAAAAAATCAAGCTGTTTACTTTCCCAATTAACCAGGATTAAAAAAATTCAGAACACAATATACCACTAAATAATACGGCTAGAGCTATAAAAGTTCCCTTCTTTTGTTTCGCTTTTACAGCCACAAATATATAAGGTACTTATTCCAGAAACAATCAAAAGCCAATAAATATAAGTGTTCAATTTATGATCTCTTATAGTGAATACTTTTTATAGCTACTGATTTGTTCTTTGATCATTAAAAGTAATTTTTTCTAGAACAAAATTCATTTTTGTGTTTATGTTTGTTTTTTGCACCTTTTCGAAAGAAAAAATTTTGTGTTATTTCTTAAAAAGCTCTTTAAAAAATAGACTATTGCAGTAAGCTTTTTTTGTGTTTTCCTATTTATCTGAATAACCCAGTTTTTAGCAAAAGTGATTAATATTATTTGATATATGTAAGTGACATAATATTTATAATAATTTTCATTTAACTTGTATCAGGCTTCAAGCAATATTTTCAAGTCAAATTATTAAACTAATTGTTTTAAATAAATGTTTCTGTTTCACTTATTAATATTAATTAAATAAATAATCTCAAGAAACTAAAGTGATTAGACATTACCTCATTAAAAACTCAATTCGCTTCAAAGATACATAAATAGAAAATTACAGAGAGCATGTTTCAAGCGCTCAAAAAAGTCGCTCATTTTCAAGACTTGCCAGACGTAATTAAGAAGAAACAAATGTGCTTTTAAATATGAAATATAAAGCTTATACAGAACTTTAAAATTATTAACAGTAACTTTATGTTTTATATTTCAAGTCACTTTTGTTTCTTCTTATTCACGTCTGTCTAGTCTTGAAAATGGGTGACTATTTTATTGCGATTGAAACATGTTAATTGCAATTTTTGAAGAGAATGAAGTATTTAATCTGATATTAATAACATTAATGCTTCAAATGAATGCTTAAATGTTTATTATTATTAATTTATTTAAATATTAAACTTTCACTTTTAATATTATCATTCTAAAAGTTATTTTCTAAAATCTGTATTACATGCAAATTCAATTTTTGCGTTTAATACTATAACATTCACTAGTAATTAAATTAATGGTGTTAACAGCAAATTTAAGTATTTAAACAAACTAGCATTTTAAAAATAAATATTTAACTAAGCCATTATATTTTATTTGGCTCTTATTTTATTTTAAATAAAAATTCCTAAATATCTTAAAGAAAATTCATTACTAAATAACAATATGTTATTAATTGCTTTTCAGAAATAAATGTTAATAAATATATATATTAATAAATAAATGTGTATTTTACTCCACATCAAAACGCTTAAATACCTTAAGGGGACTTCACTCTAATTCACGTAAATGATTATAATTATTTAATGAAAACAAATGTTAAGCCAGTTACCAACACTATCAAATCAACCACAACCACCAACGTACGACTAGTAAACACCTGGCAAGTTTTTAACGTATTAGTGTTTGTTCTATTAGCTTCAAGTAATATTTTTAATTTCAAATTATTAAAATAGTAGTTTTAAATAAATGTTTATGTTTACTTAATAAACTTATATTAATGTTTCATTTACTTAATATTAATATATCTAACTCAATTATACTTATAATTACATTCTTTACTTAATATTAATGTTTCAAAAGAATGCTAATTTTTTTTTATTATTAACTTAGTTAAATATTAAACATTTGCATTTTACACCATTTCAATAGTATTTAAAATCTCAGTGTTGACAGCAAATTAAAGCATTTAAACAAAGAAGCATTTTTAAAATAAATATTTTACTACGCAATTAAATTTTTAATCTGAAATTATGAAATTGGATACAGTTAACATTTATTCATTTAAAATCCACGTTTCAAATTTAAACGAATTTATTTTCAATACATAATTGAGATCATTGAAGTGTTAGAAATCGCCGAGAATCGCTCTAGGGACAAACTGCAGAAACATCCTCTTTTAAAAATTGCTAAACTCTGATGATTCTCTCAGGAGAGGCAATAATCAAATCTAATAATGGGAAAGAGATACAGGGTTTCGAGTTTTGGATGAAATGATCAATTGAAGGAATAAGCTGTTATAGATAGGATTAGGAACCCGATGACAGGTGATAGTTTTATTCTTCTAATTGCAGCTTGCATTTAACGGAGTTACCCATTAATCAACGGTATATATTTCGTAAAATATCTTAGTACAAAAGGGTATTTGCCATGAAAAAGATAGGTAAACTCATCAATGACAACGTATTATTATCCAATTAGCTTACATATAAATGTTAAAAACCTCTTTATTTACAGATAACAGTTCCTGTTTCTAAAATATCATTAATGTGTATAAGCATATCAGAATGAAGATCAGTAATCTAAAGAAAAGTGCACGATTTCAGAACATGAAATTTTTCAAACATTACTGTCAACTTTTTTTTCAGTTTCGTTTAATAATTTGTAATTATCTATTTCATTACTTTGTTTAGGATCTTTAGTTCAGTATTAGGTTAGTATTCTCGCATAGCAATAAAAATAGTTATACTCGTATTATTCATGTTAGATAGTTTCAATAATTGCATTAAAGAAAATTAACTTACACTGTTAGAATTTTCATTCTAAAATTGCTATAAAATATTTGGCAGCAGTTTGTCCATCTAATTAAAAGCTAAGCTAACGATAAAGTAATTTTTTTCTATTTATGGTTTTGAAACAGTTTACAACTAGTATGGTTATAAGACCATGAATACAAAACCATACGCTTAGTTACGGATACAGTTTTAAAACTATACTGTTAACTATGTAGTTCTAAAAATCACCATAATAATAATTATGCACTTTTTAACTATTTACAGCTAGCAGGGTTTCAAAACCGTAAAGAAATTAACAGGTTGTTGGAATTAGGCAATGCTTTGAACTGTGTTTGAAAAAATCATTTCAATTAACCAAAATATTAACTTACATTTTCTTCTGAATTCATTCTGAAAGGCTAGACTTTATGTCTTGCTTCTCTTGACAAAAATTAAAAATATATGCAGTTGTCTTTTTTATATAAATCGTAATAATCTTCAGTACACAACAGCAACAGAAACTATTAAAAAATATAGAAAATGACTGAAATTTGTATTCGTTAATAGGATTTAAATTCTGTATCTTATTGAAGAAAATGTTTTGAATTTTATTTAATGATAAATATGGTGTTGATCAAAAATTTCTTCTTATTTCTGAAATACATTAATATTATTTTGAAGGAAAAGTTCGTTTTATAAATTAGTTAATGTTTAGCAGTAGTTTTTAAATTTTGAATTATAAGTGTAAAAATTTACATCTGAAACGTAATTTTCGAGAGTAAAGTAAAGGCCAACAAATTATAATTCATATTTCTTGAAGATAATGTTTTCTAAAACACAGTAATTCACACTCACTTTTTTTTTATCTTTGCCAAATGCAAAGTAAAATAATTTTTATTGCCTTCAAAGGTAATATTACAAAGAATTTTATTTCACTTTTACACCACAGCTAATATCAGATAATTTTTGTTTGTTTATAATATTACTATGTCTCAAACAATTATATAATCTAATTTCATTGAAATAATTTGTAGCATCTTATATCTGAAACAAGATTTTTAATAGTAAAGTAGACACCAACAACCACAAACAGCTCAAATGATAATATTTCTTAATTTTATTTAAATAGCATGTTATAATTTTTTTATTAATATTCAAATAATTTGTTAAAATTTCAACAGATATTAAGTGAAGCTGTACAAAATAATCGTGAATGTAACTTTTTGAGAACCCAACCAACTTAATAGCTAATCAATCGGTGTTGAGTTATCGGGACAGTAACTATAAAAATTAAATTATTAATGGCAATGAAAAAAATACAATTGTTATTTTTTTTAATTTAAAATACCTCTAAAGTAATATTTAGTATTCCATTTTTTAAATGAAAAAATAAAAAAATAAGCAATTAGATAAGAAACGCAATTACCATGCATTTTTTTTTTTTTGGACACCTCACAGCAGAACTGAGCAATTTAAAAGATGCTAAGTCTCACTGTTCTAACTGCTTTACACAGTAGAAAAATCCGGGCCAAGTTATGGTAAAAATTACCAGAATTCTGAACTGTGTAATATTTTACAGTAAAAATGGATTTCACGTTAAAATGAATTTCTGGTTAATGCGCCCAAAGAGCCGGTGCCTTATATCGTAAGTTGATTCGGAATTCTTTACAGTGGAATTCATGTCTTGTATCAGAAGGTAACATTTTAAAGCAAAAAAAAACATTCATTTTTGTCCACTGACTAAATTACTATTGAATTAGATACTGTGATTTTCAACAACATTTTCTTCTAAAGGTACACACCAATTAAACTTTTAGACACCCTAAATAACTTTGCGTAACTTCTGGTTGTTTATTTCATTTTAAATATTCATTTATTTTATTTTTTCTTATTTCATTTTATTGTTTTTATGGTTTTATTTATTTTATTTTGGTCATTTATTTTATCTTGAATGAAAAAACCTATAAATCTTAAAAGGAACTCAATACTAAATAACGTAAATGTTTTCATTGTTTTTTAGAAATAAATGTTTATAAATATACGTTTTAAATGCTATTATAATTACATATTTTTTAAAAATTTTATTTCACATCAAAACTCCTTAGTACCTTAAATGAAAAACCTATAAATCTTAAAAGGAACTCAATACTAAATAACATAAATGTTATGTATTGCTTTTTAGAAATAAATGTTAATAAATATATGTGTATTTTATTTCACATCAAAACTGAAGGGGAAATACCTTAAGAGGAACTCATTTTTAATTCACATGAATGATTTTCATTGTTTAATGAAAACAAACGTTAAGCCAGCTTTTTACCACAATTAACTCAACCGCAGCTACTAATCAATCGATGTCAAGTTTTTGTAGTAGTAGATATTGAAATGACGTTATTAGACATTGATGGAAATTTATTATTGTTTTTTTATTTGAAATCTCTCTAAAGTAATATTTAGTCTTCCATTGTGTTGTTTCAAGGGAAAAAATAAAAGAAATAGGGAGCACAATTACCGTACCAACATTGGAACGCCTCACAGCAAAGTCTAGTAATTTACAGGACAAAAGAAGAATGGATCGCGTGTTGAAGGAAACTTTTCAAGACGCTTACAGCTTCAAATCGCTAAATGACTCAATTCTGCTTCGATAAGTTAGGCATTGTTAAAAGAGATTTGAGGGGTAAAAAGTACTGTAAACAAGTGAGAAAAGCGCTGTGCTTTTAGAACCATCTTAGCTCAAATTTCTATTTGGGAGAAAAAAACTTAGTACTAAGAGCGTCATCAACTTTGAGATTGGAGGATGTGAACAGTGAAAAAGGATGGAATTAGAAAGAATAGAGGAAATCTATGAAAAAAGAAAAGAAAAAAAACGTAAAGATTTGGATTTGGTTGAATGAAAATGCATTCTAGTTTGTTTATTTTTAAAAATGATTATTTATTATTTCAACTAAACTTTTATAATCGAATTTATACAATTGTTTAAAAATTGAAATGAACTTTGATTTAGGATACATGAAAAGGAAATCGTACTCATTGCGATAATAATTGGATATTATCGTGCTTAATTGTTCTAATTTTTTTTTATATTTGAGAATAAAAAAAACTACAATTTTCAAATTACGAAAAAGTGAAAAGTATTAATTTTGACTTCAAATAATTATAATAAATATTCTCTTAATTAAAATTTTAGGAAACGTAATATTATAAAAAAAACTAGTGAATTTCTTTTGATAGGGAATTTATGCTTCTTTATTATCTACATTTTAAAATGGGGAAATTTCTGATAGTATTTATGGAAACTACACAACTAGACAAAACTCTGGTTTTGCATTGCATTATTTATAACTTACAATAAACTTAAAACTTATTTTAAAAGTAGGAATAAACTATTTTAAAATGGAAATAAAATATCTCTTTTCAAATAATTCAAAGCAATTAGAGACAAAAAGGGGAAATAATGACTTCAAAAAAATTGAGTAAAAAGCGTGTTTTACCATATAAACTAGTTTTCTGAAGTTATGAAAAAAGTAGCTTACGGCAAATATAAACACTATTTTTATTTAATTTTGGAACTTTATGTTTTTGTAATCAGTTTTTAAGAAAATTATGCACAGTATAAATATAGTCTTAAAATAATTTTTTCAGTTAGTAAAATATTTTTTTCAGGTAAGTATGAATTTTTAACCAATTCAAATCCCGTTTTTCTTTTTCTAATCAAAAGTACATTATCAACATATACACTGTAAAAAATGACTACTCAAATATCATGAAACTTTCTTCATTTTTGACGACACTAATTTCCGGTATATGTTCCAAGGAAAAAGTTCGTCAAAGGGACGAAATAACTATCCCCATTTCTTTTATTGAACGAATTTCGTCAAAACTAAAGAAATATTTCGTCATCCTATCCCCCCCGCAAAAAATTCCTCTTGTGCCTAATATATCTAACTTTTATAATAATCAATTAATCCTGGGTACGAATTAGGTGATACAACATAACAAGGACACAAGGACGAACAGAACAGCTAAATAAATTACACCCTTACCCGAACAGGGATTCTAACCCCCGAATTCTTTCGCTACGAGGCCACCTTCTTGGCCATTATACATGCCATAACTTTATATTCGCATGTCTTGTCTTTATTCTAGTTTCGTCATTCTAGTTAAAAATTTCTCATTGTGCACTTCGGTGAAGTTTCTAGTTGAGGAAATATTTTCCTCATGTATTTGAGAGTTCGCCGTGAGTTACAAATCACGTGATTTCGTGACGAAATGATTTTGAAAATTAGCGAAATATTGCTCAAGGATTATTGCTCAAATAATTATACCATGCATAGAACCAATGCTAAAAATAGTCTTGTACACAAAAGCTGTTGTTTTTTAAGTATTAAAATTAGGAATTTTCTTGTTCTCATCGAATTGTTGAATTGGATTACTCATTGTGTATGCCATAGTTTTCAAATTGCTGTCGATATAGATGGTCTGAAAACTGCTATCTTTATAATAGCTTATTGTTGTTGATGTACTACAACTGCTGTCTATACCACAACATTTGAACAACTCTCTATACAGATGGCCTGTGAAATATTGATTTTACAATAGCATGTGAACAGTTGCCTTTACTACAATTTATTCTATAAAGTGCTAAATCTTGCCTCCATCACTATCTATACAATAGCCTATGAGTTCTTGCATATACAGGAATTCATTTTAAATCCTGAAAACAGTAGTCCATGCAACATCATGTTAACTGTTGTTCATAATATGCCATAAAAACTAAATCGTTGTTCAATGGCCTGATAACATTTATTTCAATCTTCACGGGAAAAAAAAAACAATTTTAGTAGAATTAACGCACTGTATGGTAATTACATTTCTGGTAAAAAAGGTTAATTCTGGTAATGTAAACCAAAATATACGGTTTTTAAACGGTCAATTTGGTAATTTTTCTGCTCATACGGTAACAGTTTTCAAAATTGTAGTTCCTATTACCACACATTTTGTAAAAAACACAAAACTGAGAAGTAATGGTATAATAAAATTACCAAATTTTATCACTTAATATGAAATCGTACTTTATTGTTTATTCCTTCAAAATCATTACCACAGCACTTCAGTAACAATTACCGAGCTTCTTAGTGTTTCCATAGATCATGAAACATGGCAAATTCTGCTATATTCTGGTTCTGCTATATTCTAACTTTTGCCATACTATTTTTCTGAGTGTTGAAATCAAATAAAATTTCATTCAAATCCATTAAAGTAAAGTGTAAAAACTGTCTAAAAATAAATTAAACTTTTCTTATCAACGTACAGGCCAAATTACTAATCATAGTGAGAAGATGTTATTGACAACAACAATTAAATGAAGTCGATGCAAATGCAAAATTACATGTCGAAGAGTTTATCCCCACAATATTCTGAACTACATATTACTTAAATTATTATTCTTCTTAAATGTAAATATATTTAGATTTTTTTTACCTCAACATCATTGAAATCAAAATAAAATTTCTTCATTATTTTAAATGCTTGTTGAGGTTGTGAACATTACATGAAATATATATGCAGAATTGTAGTTCTTTTGCATTGATTATGCGTTGCTTTTTATTAATCATTTATTGACTGATTCGAAACAAAAATATTATTGAAGAGAAAAAAATTAAGCCATCATTTTATTAGTCAAGAAGAAAATTTATTTTAGAAACTTAAATAACCCATCCCATTTCTTTAATTTTTTTATAAACGAACTTTATGTTCTTTAAGAAAAATTTTGTATTTTATTATTTATAAAATGAAAAAACATATAGCCAGAATATAAAAAACGATGATTTGCATACTGCATATATCATTATGCAGATTTCAGCAGTATACTGTATGCCATATCATACTGTGTGACATTTTTAGCATGATATGGAAAAAACATCGTTTTTTTTAAACTTTTCTTTCTAATATAAAAATAACACGAACTAATAGTCTTAAAAATATTCCAGATAAGTAAAAATAATGTCAAGAAAAATTATTGCTTATAAAGATAAAATTATAAAGAATTTGATTTCGCTTTTACGGCATAGCGAAAATCAAATTAACATATTTTGTTTATATTTTTATTATGATTCATGCTTAATTCTCTAGATAAAGTTAAATAATTGCAAGACACACTGGTTATCAATAAAACATACAACATTGATACTAAATCGCGATGTAAATAAGCTCGTCATGGCATTTTTTTAACATGGCATTTTTTAACATGGCATTTTTTAACATGGCATTAATCATGGCATTTTTTTAACATATTAAGAAACAAATTGTTGTTGTTTTTAAAACATTTCTTACTCGTAACATTACTACTCGTAACATAAAATAACATTAATACTTTTAAATTATTCCAGAAATATAAAAACAAAATATTTTTTTTTCCTTCTCAAGGATCTCAAATTTGTCATCCTTTCGTAACAGCCTTGAAAAAGAATACAATTCATCAACTTCTTTTCATTTGATGTAGAACCAAGAGAAAATGTACTTTTTAAGCAAAGCACATCCTCAGATAAGTACGAGTTATCTTCACTTGCTCTAAAACCAGACTTGAGTGACAAGGGGAGATAAAACTGAAGAGGGGATGTTGATTGATAATTTTTTTCAGACTGATACCAACCATTCGAAACTTACAAACTTAGAATTTATAATATATGATGAGATAGAAAGGGAAAATATAAAAATATCCACCGAGAAATTATTTGCCAAATTCAGTTAACTTATTGGCAGAAATTCGCTTTTGTACTAAAATCTTTGTCTAAGAGTCAAGTATCAAATAACAAACTAAGGTCTTTTTCAGTTTTTAAACGCTGCTTATATACGATCTCTATGATTTTCCTTAGCTATAATCTTTAGTTATAATCATTTTTGCAATCAATCCTTAACAGTAATCATTTTCATTAGCTATAATTTCTAAGATTTATCACGGATTGCAGAGTGTGCGAGCGTTAAAATGTAAAAAAACTGAAAAAAAGAATGAGAAAATAAGAAATAAATGATATATTTTTCTGGTAAATCGATAAAACTTTTAACAAAGAAGCAAATATGGTAAAATTGCTGTACTATATGGTAATGCCATTTTTAGTAAAAGAACTCAAAATTCTGGTTAATAAAACAAAAATATACGGTATTTCAAAATATACGGCAATCATGTAACTTTAAATATTTTTTAATATTTTATATATTTTAACCGTCGTTGAACAGCCGATAAAATTTTTTGAGTTTACGACTACTAATGTTCAGCACCGTAGTTTGTAATTTTGAACCCAATCCAGAACAAGGGAACTCCTGGATCAAGTATTGGGAGAAATTTTCCTTCGTTGAGGACTGTTTAATGGAATTAACAAGCATTTGGGTTACATGGACAGGAAAACCACGAAACCTCTCAAGGTTAGACGGCACTGGGACAGTAACTCATTGAAGGGACTCGAACCACTGATCCCTCTACCACTGTACTTTCGTAGAGGAATTGTTAAGCTGCCACTATTGTATTAAAACCGTTAGCATTTTATTAATTCAGTTCGTTTTGTTTAACTGCTTATACAGTTGAGTTATCGCAACAATACGTATAGACAATCCAAGCAAAAATAGTTATTTCGTAAATGAAAAAATTTATTATGATTTAGTAGTAGGGATGAGTTAAAATTCTGAATTAGTTAAATAATATTTTGTTTAACAGCAATAGCTTCAAAAAATGTTATTTTTAAGTTATTCGAGTAAAACAAAATTTAAAATGCGTTAATTTATTCAATGACATTTGTTATTTTATTTGAAACAATAAATTAATAAATTTTGATAAATAAGTGAACTAATAAAAATTGTGTAAGTTTATTTAACTTAATGAATAATTTCAAGTAAATGGTTTTAAAGATAAAAAAAAGGTTTTAACCTAAATTACCGATTTTAACAATAGATTTCTTCAGATGTTCAATATTAGGTTTTAATAATTTATTAGTGAATAATATGTATTCTATGATGGAAAATAAATTTCAGGAAAGCATAAAAAAAGTATGTTTAATACTTCTAAAATATGGTTAAATTTAACGTGTTTCTGTCTTTATGGGGACACCTAAATCTCGAAAATTTTTACCAAAGCTCTCAGGTTAAATTAACAGAAAAATTTAACTTTATAATGTTTGTTACAACTTGGAAAATTTGGTAAAATTTGATAATTTTGCCATGATACCTTAGAGCATGGCTTAAGGAATCATTTATTTGGTTCAATTTATTTCCCAGTTTGGTATTTTTATTAATTGTAAGGTGATTTGTGATAAGAAATATAATTTTGAAAACCAGAATTTCCAGTAAAACGTTACATATATGAACGGAAAAATTTACCAAATGAATTAATTAAATACCACATATTTTTTTCTTAGTGTTTTTTTTTCTTTTTTTAACCTAAAATTTCATTATCATTCAGTACGATAATTTTATCAGAATCAGAATATCTCTATGCATGGTAGAACTAAAACATTGTTTAAAATTGCATCCCTCAAAGAATGTTTCTAGATTTAAATTAAACATTTTTATGCAAAACGTTTTCACTAAATAAAGAAGACTTAAATAAAATATAACGTATGAGAGATAAAATTATACACTTTTTAAATTAAGGATTTTCAAATAATAAAACAATAAAACCACTCTAGTTTGATGAGAAAAATATTAAGCCCATTATGTTGGTCTTATCAGCTGCATAGCTTGTTTTATCGATAAATGAATAAAATAAAATTTAAAGCTTCTCCTAGGGGGTTGTAGGCTTTAAATTTCTTCCAAAGATAAATTGACGATAACTTTCTCATCATAATTTACATGATCATAAAAACTACAAAAATTATGTAATATTTTTAAAACTTTAGAACAACGTTCATCAAACTCTGATGTTGTCATCGATTGTCACGACCAGATGTTACGGCTATCGATTTTCCATTATTTCATTGGAGACGGCAGTGCCATTAACGTCTTTACTTTGTCCATGTGACGATGCATGTCGTGAAAAAGAAGAAAAAGTGGAAAAGTTTAGAAAATGAGAAATGAATATTTAAATCCATTTAAACTTGTAGTTTAGTAGTAGAAGTATTATTTGCTTAGTAACCATGTAACTAACATAAGACAGTTAATTACTTGCTGATGGTAGTGTAGTAACGGGTTTAGTACTCGAATACCATAAACTTTCTAATGACATGACATTTACTTTTTATGTTTTAGTAATGGATAAGAAGTGTTTGTTAGCATCATCACATTAGTGACTTTTGGCATATTTCTCAAAAAATATTAATAGATTTCTAAAAACATTACATTCTTTATGGAAATTTGTATGTTTTACAAAGTACAATATAAAAAATTCAGGATCAAATTTCGATAAAAACTAATCTTAAAATCTTTCTCTGAAAACTAATCTTTCGATAAAAGCTAATAAATTGGCAGATTAATAAGGAAGTAGTTTAAAAAATTATGAAATTCCTTGTACTACTAATGCTAATATTAGTACTATCACTATTATTCATTATTTGACTAGTGCGAGTTCTAGCATTAGTACTACAACAGCTAGTGGTACTACTATTATAACTAGTACTAGTGCGCGTACTATTACTGAAACTATTACTGCCGCCATTATCCCTACTATTATAACCACTACCATCATCATCACAATCAGCGCAACACTATCACTACTATTAATTTCAGTAGTATACTGTAAAAAATTCCAGATCAAATTATGGTAAAAACTACTGTTACTCAGGGTCCCGATCCTTTTAATCATAACTTCCATTTTTACCGGAACATGTTTCGGAACAAAAAAACTAATATATCGCAATTTTCACCCTACTAACTACTGTAAGATCGCTGCATAATGTTATTAATACACTGAAATAAATATAACTGTAGAAATTACGGTATAATATTTTACGGTACGAATGATACTCCCCCTTTAAACTGTAAATTACTTCAGAATTCAGTGTAGTTATATATAGAAAAAGTCATTAACAAAATTTCATAATTCTAATTTGTTAATTTCAGAAGAAAATTCATTCGATATATCTAATTTTAAAACAAAGCTAAAGCGATGTATATGATTTTGAAATTCTGTGGGACCTATATGGTTTTGTAACAAAGCCATATAATTCATATAGCTCATATGGAATGCGGAAGCTTATTCACATTATTTTACGCCTTCGCCTTCTAAGAAGCATTATACAAGCAACTAAAATCCATAACGTTGTTCATTTATCTAAAAAATAAATGCTTCATCTTGTTTGTTTTTTTAAATTTTTCTGTAAATTGCTATTTTAACTTAGTTTGCTAAACAACAGCCAGAGTGAAAAAGATAGATTCTATTTGCTATTAAATGATTGAAAACTGCAAAATGATTGATTAACGATAGCAATCTACAGTATAAAAAGTGAAACTATCTGGCTTATAAACTAGATTTCACATATTTGTTAAAAAAATTCATTTATTGTTTTCAACCAACAAAAGTAAACTAGGTTATTTCAGGAAAAAATTCCACACTTAATACGTCTCATTAATAGATCAACAGATGAATTGTCATGAGCAATTTGAGTCTATGAAATTTCAGTTTTGTGGTTTGAATCGAAAGTAAAAGTAATCTTTCAACTTTAATACTGCAGGTTTAATCTCTAAATAAAATAATTATAAATCATTAAATACGTATCCTTCGTTTTCAAGGGAAAGTTTTTTTTTTAAAATAATTTAATTAAGGAAGATAAAATAAGGAGTTAAATTATTTTGAAATACCTATAGATGAATTTATTAAGAGTATATTGTTTTCTATCCACGCAACAAGTTATTTTTTTTTCTCAATTCATGTGAAATAAGTTAATTTAATTATTAAAAAAAAATTCAAAATTGTCAACTAAAACAATTTGTTTCATTTTTTTATTAAAGATCATTGTTTAACGAATCAATAACGCTTAAATAACGCTTCAATATACATATTTTTAATGTAACACAGAATGTTCTACTTTGTTACCATTCGAATAGAAATAAATACATAATGTTAAGAGGCAATTTGTCAATAAATTATAATGATGAGTTTTTGAGACTTCCCCTTAGGAAAAAGAAAATCTATTAATTGCTCTCCTTTTTTTAATCCTCAAAACAAACTAAGCTTGAAAATATAAATACAAGCGCACCACCCACATTAAGATTTGAGCTCATCATTCATTTTGGGGCAAGTCGTATTTAGTACCTTATAAATGCTGTCTGAAAAATACTAAGTAATGCTGAAGCTTTCACAATCACGATCTTTTGATTATCAGTAGAAATTAATGATTCTTGAAAAGAAATTCGGCCTTTTATAATCGTGAGGTCTTTTGGCCGCTCCTTAAGCTGGCCTCTAAGATTATTTCGATTCCTGTCTTAATACTTTTTTTAGACTTATCTTTACAGTTTTGTTTCCCGAGGGTGCTCTTAATAAGATTCGTGAAACAGTAAGAATGCTTCAGAGCGCTTATTTTCTGAATGATATCGTTATACTGAAAAGAACCAAACATTCCTGTTGTAATTCATTGATATTTAAAATTCTGCTGTATAAGATATAATACATTTTAAATCTTGCAATTATAATTTTCAATCGTTATTAAATTAGTGCTATTGTTTGATCATTTATTTCAAGAACTTGATTTTTGGAAAAAACTTGGTTGTTTTTCAGTTTTACTTTACATACTACTTATACCTAAGCCTAGACGTTATAATTATTAAATATTAAGTGAATATTGAAAACAAAATTAGCGCTATAGACCCAACGAACGAAATAATTACCTCAATCAGACAGCGAAGTTTCTATCAGTAGATAGTAAGTACACTTTAAAAAACTCCGGATCAAATTACGGTTAAGTACCGGCACTTTAGGTCATCCTCATACGTAAATCCATATGAAAGATCAAAATCCATTTCTGACTTAATTTCGGTATATCAAAATTTTTTTTGTTCCATTACATTAAAAAAACTGATAACAATGAAAAACTTTTTACCAGAATTTCTTACACTGTAGCTACTTTTCTGACATAGTATAACTTTAATTCAATAACTATAGTTCAGTTAAACGCTTAAAAATATTACGCAATTCAATGACTCGGGAATGAGCATAATTAAAAAAAAATTCGAGCGATTTCTAATGCTATGAGATTTTTGGTATGTGTACATCGATCTAGTAGGAATTAATTAGATTATTATCTACCTCAAATTTAATTACTCCTAATATATGTTTACTAAATTAGATACTGGCATTTCTTTTAAACGACTCACAAAATGTTAGCTTGGATAACATTTTGATGATAGTATTACCAACACTTTCAGAGAAACTAAGGTTGCCTCATTAAAAGCTGTCGGCTTACAATATGTTCGTAAATTCTGTTACAACGAAATAAACGATCATAATTAATGTGGTTAAGTAATATAGTTTAAATACGTCACAGAGAAAATAATTCTGAAAAAATTACCGAACAGTATGGTAATGACATTTCTGGGGAAAAAAACATAATTCTTGTAATGAAACTAAAATATACTGTATTTAAACCATTCCCATTTTAATGTTTCTTCCATATATGATAATAATTTGCCAGAAATTCTAGTATTCAAAATTATAGTTCTCATTAGCAAAAATACCAAATTGAAAAGTAAATTGAACCAAAAAAACAATTTTTTGAACATTTTTTTCATCATGTCAAAGATAAATTAAAAATGGAAAATTTATTTAAAAAATGGATGAGTAATAAAACAATTAATACTAAATTAAATAATTATATTAAAACTAATCTATTTTTAAATTTTTGAAATATTTTTATATTCTTTAGTTAATTATCGGTTTGCAAATGCATGGTACTTTGTAGTAGTGCCAAGAATTACAGTAGCATTCAAATGAAAAATGTATAATTATAAATTAATTTACTGGAAATCTTTTTAACATAGTATAAAATGATTTTAGAAACCTTACTATATATATTTATATTTATATATATATTAGAAAAATTTTCTTTCGATTAGCTTTCATTATTGCAAAATATTAATAATATGCTGTTTCTTTATTTTAAATTTTAAAAGTGAAGTGGAATAAACGGAAAACTTAATTAATTTGAAATTAAATATAAAAGAAAAGAATTCTTTTCATGATGAATAACAATACTTGGCAACCATACATCTATCAGTAATGGTGTCTTTCTTTTTTTAAGTAGTTATTTATCATTATTTATCATTTATTTATCATTTACTTGCATAATTTTTAAAAAACGTTATCTATTAACAAAATGTATTCATTAAAGTATGTAATCAGTTAACTCAAGAATTATAACTACTTTCATGAATAATAAGATAGAACGTATATTTCAAAATAGTTAAAACTTGAAATTTTTAAAAATAAAAAAATAACATATTTCAATAAAGTATTTTTCAATAAAGTAAAGTGAAGGAAGAAACTAATTTTCTTTTAACTTTTCTATGATTTATCTAATAAACTCTAATAGTTATTAATAACTATAAATACTGTGAATTTTGCTGTAAATGGCATTCTTACATTTTTAAAAAAATAACTCAAAATACAAATTATATGAATTTTCATTATCCAAAGTGTCATATAACCATCTCAAATAACTTTTAAAGTAAAGGGAAAATGAAATTGAAAAAAACACAACCATTTCAAATAAATCTTCAATCAATCCAATAAAAATTACTTCATTTTCAGTTTACTTTTCAGAAACATATTTACGAAGTAAATGCTATGAAATTCCAATTTGAAACTCAAACGTTACCTCGTTTATTTTTATTTCAACTTGGTTCTTTTCATTGTAACAATTTTTCATCTAAAGCTGTTGTTTCCGAGAAAAGTACGGCAGTGAAACCACTTTAGGCCAAGTTTTTTTTTCTCTATGTTTTCCATTTAAACACGAAATATGTTTTAAAGGAGAAGAACTTAAACAGCTGGAAAAGATACAGCTAAAAGCTTTCGCGTGAGTGACGTAAATAACTCATGAGTTTAATTTGCAGAAATTTCAGTATGAATTTAAATGCTCTGCTCGGAGTCGCCATTTTTTTTACCCAGGATATCATGCTTTTTTCTCAACTTTGTTACGAAATAGAAGACTTTAGATTATAGCTAATGTACTTAATTTAGGTTTCTAGTGAAAAGTGATTAAATATATGATATACGAAAACTAAGTTTTTAAAATTTGTAAATGATACTGAAAACAGATACGGCTCTCCTTAATTTGAAAAGTGTGTAAGCCGCAAATGTTATGCATACATTTTTGTATATAGTGTATTCAAAAGTAACGTTCTTTACGGGTGAAAATATTTACTGCATCTGTGCGCAATTATGTCATGGCGTAATGCCAGCGAGGTAATATTTTTAAAGATTGTTTTGCTAAAACTGGAAGTGAGATTGAATTAAAATTTAATCGTATATTGAAATCTGCACTGAGAAGAAAATATATAGTGAAAAATATTAAAGAATGACGAAATTTACCTTATTTCTGGCTCTATGGGAGCTCTTATTTCTGGCTCTATTACCCGATAACTTTGGTAATGATTTTGGTAAAATTAACAATAAAATATGGTTTTATAATAAGTGATAAAATTTGATAGATTTAGAAATATTTGGTTATATTATCACGATATTTTAGAGCATGGCATTAAAACCTTTAATTTGGTTGAATTTACTTTTCAGTATTTAATTTTTAACTAAATTCGTGGTAATAATAACTATAATTTTAAAAACCAGAATTTCTGGTGAACCGTTACCTTATGAACGGAAAATTCGCTAAATTAATGGTTCAAAACCGCATATTTCGGTTTTATTAACTAGAATTAAGTTTCTTTCTTTTTCTTTAAAAAAATGTCATTACTATTCTTTGATCTCCGTGTGACACTAATGTTTAAACTGCAGGGACTAAGTTTATTTTGTAGACCTGCCTGTGCTAAATCCGGAATCAAACAATATTCAGTTGGAACTTTATTTTCGATTAAAACTTCAATAAATGCTGAACGAATTCATATGCTTTACGGGTTTCACAACTTTTCTCCCACAATAACATGTTTTTTTTCTAGTCTCTGCTTATGAAAGAAATGACTATATATACTATTATAACTGTAGTAAATGATACTAAAATCTATGAATTATACTGAAAATAAACACGGCTGTCCTTAATTCGAAAATTGTGTAAGCCGCAATTGTTATGCGTACATTTTAATATATGGTGTATTCAAAAGTAATGCTTTTTAAGAAAACAATATTTACATTTACTGCAGTTTTGCGTAATTGCATCATATGATAAACTCAGCTAGTATTTGAAATGAAGGTTTTATTAAAACTGAAAATGAGATTGGCTAAAAATTTAATCGTATATTGAATACAGTCACTAGTGTTTAAATTGCAGGGATTAATTTTGTCTTGTAGACCACAATGACATAAATCCTTAATCGAAATATGTTAATTCAATATAGGAACTTTAATTCTGTATGCTATTTTCTCATAAAATTTCAACTAACAGATATAACAGTGGACTAATGTATAGATAATGTAATTAATTTAGGTTCTGAATGAAAATTTATTAAGAATATTATTAAACTAAATTTTTTATTAGAATCTGTACATGTCACTGAAAATAAACAAGGCTATTCTTAATTCGAAAAGTATGTAGGTTGCAAGTGTTATGCATACATTTTATGCATGACCTATTTAAAAGTAACGTTTTTTTTTCGGAAAACAAAGTGTTTCTAGCATTTGTGTATAATATCATGTGATAAAAACACACAAGAGTTTTAAACAACAGTTTCAAACAGAAAACTATATATACTGTTACAACTACTATGCTCAATTTAGTTTTAGAATGAGAAATGATTAAAATTTTATAAACTAAGTTTTTATTAAGATCTGTATATGTCAATGAAATTAAATAAGACTTTTCTTAATTCGAAAAATATGTAGGTCTCAAGTGTATGCATGCAATTTTTATGGTATATTTCAAAGTTAAGTCTTTTGCTGGAAAAAAAAGCGTTTCTAGCGATTGTGCACAATAACATCATGTAATAAGAACACGCAACCGTTTTACAGATTGTTTTGCTAAGACTGGAACTGAGATTGATCCTAATTTTAAATAGGATATAAATATCGCACCTTTTTCTTCCTTTGCCATAATGTTCTTTTTCTCATCTGTAATACATTACAGAATGTTGATAATGTACTTAATTTGGGCTTTGAGTGGAAAGTGCTTAGAGATGTAAATATTTTAAAGCTTAGTTTTTCAAACCTGTACAAAACATTTTCCCTAAATTTGAAAAACGTGTAAGCTGAATGTATTAAGCAAATAATTTTATCTCTGCTACATTAAAAACATGCGCTTCACGGGAAAAAAAAGTTAATTGTATCTGTTCATAATTTTGATGCATGCACGCAATATTTTTAAAGATTGTTTTGTAAAAACTGGAACTGAGATTAATTTAAATTTTAAATGAAGTATCACAAACCGATTTTTTTTTATTCTCTCGATATCTTACATTTTTCAAACTCTGATATCAATAAGATCAGTTTAGATTATAGCCAATGAATAAGTGATTAAATATGTGATCGAAAAGTAAGTTTTTAACATCAGGTAAATAATAGAGAAAATTCGAGAAACATGTTCAACTCCTGCTAATTTGAAAAGCGAGTAAATTGCATTTGTTATACGCATAATTTAGTGTGCTTTGCATTATTTTATGAAATTACAGAATATTTTTAACAGATTGTTTTGTTAAGTTTTGAACAGAGATTATTACAAACTTTATGCATGACTGTAAAAATAACTGGCACAATTTTAATAAACTCTTCAATGTCCTGACAATATTTTAATTTGGAGAAGGAATGTTTTTGACAACAATTATGCAGATTATTAGTTATAGTTACTGATTGGCATATCATATTTGTCCGCTAATAATTATTTAACTTATTTTTTGTCATTGCCTTTTATTTCCCTAAATTTAATTTTTTCTTTAATTTCGTAAGCAAAACCAAGGTAGTTTATTCATGTCTGAAATATGTTAAATTTCTTGATAATATTTTTTTCATTTTACATATAACGGGCGTTGAACAGTTAAACCAGTTTTGAGTTTGCCTGAATGCCTTCGTGGTTTTGTAATTTTGTACTCATTCAGAAAACAAGGGGCTTCTGTATCAAACACTAGAATAATCTAGCATTCGTGGAAAACTTTTTTGAGAGAACTAACCCGCTTTTTCGTTAAATTGAGAGGAAAACCATAAAATCCTCCTACGGTTTGCCCGACGGCCAGGAATTCTAATCAATGATCCGTCTCTCACTGATGATATTTTATGTCAGGCCAAGAAAAGAATTCATATCAACCCCAACCACTGGGATTCAAACTCTATTCATTTAATTGGAAGGCCAATGCTCTGTTCCCTGAGCCACCGTGACTCTGTGTTAAGTTTCGTATATGTTTGATTTCATTGTTAATTTTAAAATCTAAATTCCTTTATCATTGAAAATATTTTTTAACAAATAGTAAAACTTACCATTGTGACTTACAATTTTGTTCAAAAATCAATCGAAAATAGAATATCGAAGCAGAATATTAGAAGATATCTAATTAAGAAAACTAGTGTAATCACGGTGGAGTAAGTGAGTGGCATGCCCTAATAAAAGTATTGCAATCAAAGTACGCTTTTGAGAATCTTTTTTCCCTTTCGTATCTGTCTGGATTTAATTTGTACTGAAATTTATAATAAAATTTATGTCAATTGTTAATTTCAATCATAATTGAAATCTTAAATTTTAAAAAAATCATGTTTTTTTTATATGCTAAAAACAAAAATTAATAAATAAATACCTCAACTCAGTTTTTTAAGCATTTTTACTTCAATTATAAATAGATATGCTAATATATTTCTTAAGATGTAATTAGTGGTGAAAATAAAACTTTGGTTCTTAGTTTCGCAAACCATATGATCAAACGTAGTTAAACTCAATTTTTTATCCAAATATAAAATCCACTTTCATTGATTTTCTTTCATAGGTTTTTCTACAGGAAATTAGATTATGTCTTGCAATAAAATTTAAGAACTAAATATTGTACTTACGATTGGAAGATTAGTTATCCAATTATTTCGAAGTAACAGAAACATACATACCTAAAAAAATAAGACCATTATAGTTTGCATTGAATAAATTATAATAAAACAAATCATTTTTAGATTATTTTAGAAAAAAGATTGTTTTGAAAGTTAAAGATGAATGCGTATGAAATATGCTTTATGCGTTCATTATTATTCAGCTACGAAATGCAACAGGGCTTAAGTTAAATTAATAAATGCTTCTAAACAAAAACAGTGCAAGGAGAAAAAAAATTCTGGTAAAATTACCATATTATCTGGTAATGATATTTCAGGTAGAAAAACATAATTCTATCTTATGAAACCTGAATGTACGATATTTAAACCGATCATTTGTTAATCATTTCTTGCGTTCACATGGGAACTGTTCACCAGAAATTCTGGTCTTAATGATTATAGATTTTATTAACGCACAGTTATTAAAAAATAGAAAACTGAAAAGTAAATTTAACCGAATAAATGGCATTCATGGCATGCTCTAAGATATAATAAGTTACCAAATTTTATTACTTATTATAAAAACATATTTTATTATTTATTCAACCAAAATCATTAGCAAAGCTCTTGAAAAAATTACTGAAGATATTTCCTCAGAAAACCGAAACACGGTAATTGCTACAATACTCTGTTAGTTTTGACCATACTATTTTTCTCGATGTGACATTCATCGTCTACATTTGTGCATCATACTACAATATTTAAACAGACACAAAAAAATCATATCATTTCACAATATCAAATTCGACCTTCTTATATTTTTGAAAACAGAGCCGATTTGTGCAATTACATAAGAAAGGACAAACAATATTTTTGAGCAGCTATGCTATTAAATAAAATTAATGGTTGAGGTTAAATTATTGAAATTATCTTTAAGAACCAGTAGTGTAGTTTGATGCTGAAAGTTTACGCAAATACAGCACAAGTATTTTATTTTTATATATTAATTTCACTACGTTTTCAAGTAGTAATTTTGGGTACATTTTTGCCACACCTAGTTTTTTTTTATTTAATTATTTATTTTTTGAATTTCTGACGCGAACATCTAGAGGTATGGAAAAAAAACTCTGTTCTCAGGAAAAGAAGACGGATACGAAACAGAACAAAGGTAATAATTCTCACTTGCGTTCTAGGCTGAAAAGATCTTAAACTCAACCCCCAATTTTTTCATACATCCGGAAATTTCATTGAGTACTGGTTTCAGTCTATCATTATAGTAGCGGCTGCTGATTCCTTAGAAATTAAATCTATCCCTTGAAAATTAAATCATATATTGAAGTCAAAATCTTTCGTGGTATACCGGATGAGCACATTTATTGATGGAAATATTCAACCATATATTATAAAGAGACATTCCAAAAATAATTTAAGATGCTTTTTGTTTCAAAAAAAAAAAAAAAAGAAAGAAAGGTTGTTCCCATAAGATATTTATTGCGGTATTTTACTAAAGCTTTATTCGCGTTGTGTTTATCAACGAAATTGGTATCTGTAAATTTTCCATATTACTCAGAATAAAATTTGAATTTCTTGAGAAAATAATAGAACATTCATGTGGATTGAACACGTTTTTGCATTTATATATTCCAGAAGCGATTCCAAAAGTTTAAAGCTTTCGCACTTTCTCCTCATTATTATTTGGAATTAAAACACGTTCTCTTACTTCATAAAAATTGTACAATAATATTGCAAAAATACTAAACATTTTATTATTTATGCAAATAAAAACCATAAAAGCCAGTTTTATTGATCGACAAAACTTTGCGTTGTTACCAATACTCGCCTCTCTATTTTTCTTATAGCAATCAAACAGATTTCGATGTTTTTAGTCTCCTCGCTTTCCGCCATAGCGATTTCAATAAAGTATTTACCATGTTATATACATATATATATATATATATATATATATATATATATATATATATATATATATATATATATATATATATATATATATATATATATATATATATATATATATATATATATATATATATATATATATATATATATATACACATAAAGCTGAAGCAATTCTGGAAAAATTGCCATACTATACGATGAAGACATTTCTAGCATTAAAAAAACATAATTCTGGTAATAAAGCAAAGATATACTGTATTTAAACCATTCCTATGATAACAGTTTTCATTCATATGTTAACGTTTCACCGGAAAGTCTGGTTCTCAAAATTATGGTACTTATTAGCGTATATTTAGTATAAAGTGCAAACTGAAAAGTAAATTTTACCGAAAAAATGGTTTTCATGCCATACTTTAAGGTGAAAAAATAGCCAAATTTTATCATCATTATTTTATCATAAAACAATAATTTATAGTTAACTTTACCAAAATGCTTCGGTAAAAAGTACAGAGTTTTTTGGCGTTCCCATATATATAGATATTTATAATTTTACTTACTATTTCCTTTTATTATTGACTAAATGATAAAGGATTTATATTATTTTGAACTGCCGATTTGACTACGCTTATGAAAATTCCCTTCCTAGTAAGAAAAATTACTTTTATAGTGGAAGAACCTTTGATAAAAGTCTAAGACAATAATGTTTTAATATTTCTTGGGGTACTAAATATAAGAGATAAATCCTAGGATTAATACAAGTTTTCTTGAACATACAAATACTTTTCGAATCAGAAAACATTTGAGACACAGAAGTTCTGAGACATAATCATTAAATATACAGTAGTGAGGTGGAACAGATGGTATGAGGTTGGAAAGTCCACATCTGGGAATTATTAAACCCTCCAACAAACGTTGCGAAGTAGTATACCATATTCTTCGTGAGAAATGTAATTTACCTTTTGGGTTTGTCAAAAGTTCATTCTGAGTTTTGAAAACTGCGTAAATCATGAACAAAATATGCCACAGATTAACTTCATATCTGATTCTAGTAAAAAAATCTATGATATATATTTAGATATAGATATATAAAATCTGCTTTTTAAAAAAATTCATGTTCATGTTTTTCTGCTTGTGGATTCAGTTTTTTCCCCCAGTGAAATGACATGCTTATAAAATATTTTTGTATTAATTAATTCAAAATTACAAAATAAATTATTTTTTAACTTGATGTTTGTTATTAAAAATTTTATAGTTAAAATAGTTTTTTTTTAATTTAAAAAATTAAAATTATTTTAATATTTAGCAGTAGGGTTAAATAAAAAAGGAGCTCTTTAATCTCGGCAGGAGAAATATTAAGTTTTCAAGCTATTGTAAATATTTTGCATATCATCTATTTAGTCACTGAAAAATAAAGTGTTGTGAAAACCAGTCAAATTCTAGTAGAATTTACCGTGTTTTTGGTTTTTTGGGAACAATAAAAAATATCGATAATTTTTACCGAAATGTTTAGGTAATGATTTTGGTAAAATCAACAATAAAATATGGTTTTCCAACATGAGATAATCTTTAATAATTTCATCACAATACCATAAATCATTCTATGAAAATTATTTATTTGGTTAATCTTAATTTTCAGTTGTGTATTTTTAGTGAATGTATGGTAATAAGAACTATAATTTTGAAAACCAAAATTACCCCTAAACAGTTACACAAACAAAAAAATTACAAACTGAATGGTTTAAATATTGCATATTTTAGTTTTATTAACCAGAATTACGTTTTTTTTATCATAATATGTCATTAAAATACAGTATGGTAATTTTAACTTAATTCTTTTTTCCTTGCATAACAGAGCAAACACGCGTAACTTACTAACTATCAAAGAAGATAACTTTGAAGATTAAAAACAAACAAAGATTATATTTAATAAAGGTGTAAATGTATTAAATGTTTTGATTAGTAGAATTCTTTAAGTAGCAACAAAAGTTAATAAAACTTAAAATTTTATTAATTTATAGGAATAGGAATGAAGTTCCTTGGATAGTTGTATTTCAAATTAAAAAGGATTCATATTAATTATAAAGCCTTCACCATTCACCATCACTTATATTACTTGTGTTATACCATCGACTCGTTAGTTTACGTGACAAAGGTATAGTTTAAAATTTAAACATATGATACATTCGAACATTTTTGGAAAAGCCGAAGCCTTGAATCGTATTATGCTCTAAAGGATTAAAAGCATTTTATCTGCATTCAAAATTATCCCTGAGTTTAGAAGCTATATAAATTTAATAAACATCTCAGACTTAAAAGCTCCTTATCTGGCCTTGACCATTAAATATATCAGAGTATCCAAGAAGGATTACATAATATAAGTTTAGAACATATTGTAAAATTCTGCAGTATATTTGGAAAATTTTAAAATCCTTCTAAATATTTGGGATATTATAAAATTCCACTGTATACTAGCATTTTGAAACTTTAAAATAATAAATTACTTAAAAGATTAGCAAACATTTCACAGTGAAATACCAAGTCACATCTTACAGAGAAAAACACAGACATCAATATATTGACTTCACTTTTAATGCTGCTAAACTTAACTCAAATAGGTGAAAAGGATAGTAATTGATTTTATCAGCATTTATTTTTAAACTATTTTCAGTGATATAGTGAGAAAATATGTTTGGTCAAAACTACCAGGATATGGTAAAATTAACCGTGTTTCTGGCTCAATAGAAACTCCAAGAAGTTTGATATTTTTCATCGAAGCACTTTGTTAATGATTTTGGTAAAATAAGCACTAAAATATAGTTTTATAATTTGTGGAAAAAAATTGCAATTGTGGTAAATTGTTTTAATTATATCATGATACCAAAGAGCATTGTATAAAAACTATTTATTCGGTATAATTTTTTTTTAGTTTTGTATTTTTTTTAATAAATGCGTGGTAATAAAAAATATAATTTCGAAAACCAGAATTTTCAGTAAACTATTATCCTATGAATGGAAAAATTACCAACTGAATGGTTTAAAAATCGTATATTATGGTTTGACTAACGAGACTTATAATTTTTTTATCAGAAATGTCATTAGCATACAGTACGGTAATTTTACCAGAATTCCTTCTGCGTGAGCTGAAAAAATTATTTGCAATATAAATAGTTAAATATTTTGTAAAAGAAACTAGCTTGCAGTTTTGTAACATTTATTTGTTATTTGTGTAAGAACACATTAAAAATATGCACAAATAAATTTTAAACATCAAATCTGAAAACAAAAATATATAGTAATTAAAATTTTGTTAACATGCTTTAAAACATAGCAAAAGTCGTTCTATTCGCCGTAAGTATTGATTTCAAATGACTTTTTCATATTGTCTATTGAGGTGTCAACAAAACATTAAGAAGCTATTTAATCTATGAAATAGAATAAAAAGAAAACCTGTAATTTGGCTACTTTCGTTTTTATAAAAGTTCGGATTTAAATTAATTTAAATTTGCGTATCAGTGTACTTCTCAAAAGTATCATGTGTGTAGTCTGCGTTTTTCTTTCTTTTGAAAATTTGATGTTGAAACAACTCTAAAATTGTGTAAGTAAACAAATTGAATTAGCATGAAGTGAAGCATTCACGTAGACTTCAAATGAATAAAATATACTTTCGTTAATTTGAAACACTTACGATGGGGTGCTTACACCTTTCTTGACTTGAAACTTAAATTTATTTTCGTCTATAAAAACTTCAATTTTGGTGAACAAATTTTTCGATAGCATACATTAGTAATTAAAACCCAGTTTCCAGTAAGCGGGATGGTTCAGGAGGCTGAGCATTCGAGTCTATGACAGGTTTTAACTGGGTCTAAATCTAAATGACGGCTAAGTGTGAACCGTTTATTTTATCGTGTGTTTTCAGAACGGTTCGTAATAGATTTTTTTACTGTGCATTTCAATCCATAAGAATTTGCATTCCAACGAAGTGAGCCAGGTTCGACACTCAACTACGGCTGCTTGACAAGAACTCTGCTCGCCGGTGGCCTCGATCAGAGTGCTGATGTAAATATCCTCAATGGTAGACGGATCATGGGTTAGAATCCCTTTGCGAGTGGGATAACCGCAGCAGGTTTCCGTGGTTTTTTCTCTATTTAACTCAAATGCTGGTTAGTTCCCTCAAAAGTGTCCTTCTCGAAGGCTAGTTTGTCCCAATGCTTGATCCATGAGTTATCTTGTCTTCTGGGTTGGGTTTAAAAGTGAAAGCCTACTGAGTTGAATATTGATAGTTATGAATTTGGAATTGGGTCGACTTTTCAGCACTTGATATAAAATAAAATAAAAACCAAAAGTTATGTGAACGAACATTGGTGCTGCTTTATTGATCTAAATGTTATCCCTGGTGTTTGATAACACCGAAAATAATTGTTAATGTTTAACATTTTTGGTGTAAAGAATTTTTTTTCTTCTTTTAATATTAAGTTCAATTTATATTTTTTGCTTCGTATTTAGACTGGAGTTATATATATATACGAGTGTTTGTCCTGCATTGTTTGATAGGCTTAGTTAAAATTTAACATTTATGATACTCAATATATGATATAACTATATTCTGAGTATAATCACTGCTGCATTCTGAAACTACATATTAAATGTCCTTCATCACTGCTGAATAGTAATTGGAAGGACTGTCTGTAAGCCTAATAATGATGAATTATTTGAACAGTTCTATTCATGTTACAGTTCTATTCCGTTTATAATATGATATCAATCCTATGATTCAAAAATGACTAATTTAAAAAATATTTATAAAAATAACAACCATGCGGATGGACACACGCGCAATTTTCAATTTATTTCATGAAAAAAAAATTTCAAGCACTCATACTTAATTTTTTAAACGCCAATGTTTCATTTTTGGAACATGTTCCTTTCTTAAAGGGATCAAGAATAGAAACTCAACTGATTCGTTGGTAACATTAATCATACAAGACATTCATATTCACAAAAGTATTTAAAAATTGCTAAAATTTATAATTGGTTCTCAAATCAAACTGTTGTTACAATTTTAAAGCAAATTCGTAGTAGGTAAATTTATCCACTTATTTACAATTGTGCTTAAATTTTTTTCTACGAAAGCGTTTTTCTCCTAACTATAATATGTGATTTCGGGGGTGGGAGGGGTAAAAAGTTAAAAAGTAGATTATACTTCACTGCGAGTAGCAGTTAGTGCAGATCATTTAAATATTTTACAACATACTCGTATTAAATATCAAGCTTTTAATTACATTGTAAAAAAGGCCAGATCACATTACGGTATAAAATACTGGCACTTTGATTGCATCATCCGTAAATACCATTCAACTATAAAATATTATATCGTAATTTTTTAAGGTAAATCAGATATTTTTTGTTTCTTAAAATATTCTTGTAAAAATGGATTTTATGGCAACCTGAGTGCCGGTACTTCTTATCATAATTTGAGTTTTTTTACAGTTTAGGATTGTGTTTGTTGGAAAAATGCTTCATACTAACACATTATACATGTTAAACGTTTTATTAAGAAATGTTTAAATGTTTACATTTTCAGATCTGGTGCTTCAAGTTTCACATTTTTTAAAGTTTATTTAAACTTATCAGAAATTTAAAACATATACCTCTTCAGCTTTTCGATGTAGGATCTAACATCGAAATAGGATAAATCGCTCAATTTTATTTTCATTTATTAATTACATAAAGTACATTTTAAATAATTATCATTCATCCCATTTTATATTATTTCTTATGGTAAACGTTTAAGCTATTAATCTATGTGAGTTTGCGTTTTGATGTAACAGTGTTTATATTTAAATGATCATCAGTAATGGAAGTTAAGAAAAGAGTAAATATTAAATAAAATGTTTTGCACATTATAAATATCAAAATAATATTGCAATATTCAGAAAATTTCAAATAACGTTTATCCTGATACAAAAACTTGATACATTAAAAACTTTTCTTTTTCTGGTGATGATTGATTGCATTACGAGATTTTTTTTCAAGTATATGAACATCAAGGGGAAAGAACAGTTCGTGTCAATTTTTCACAAAAATGACGATTGAATAGTCCTCTGTTGCATTTTGAGGATTGCTATTTTTGGCAAGTACATAACATGGGAAATCAGTCTTTCCGAGCATTATTGCACAGTAACAACTGTGTAATAATGCTCGTAAAAAATTGCAATTATAATTGACTGTGCTATAAAAAAATTGTTCCTGTCCACCTTGGAATTCTATTTTTCTCAAAATAAGCTTTCAAGAACTTTTACAGCTCTTCACGTATTTCTTATAGATTGAATAAGTTTTTGGTTAATATGATTTTCCTTTTATTTTTTAAAACAACTTTTTATTTCAAAACTGGAACATAAATCGCAAATTTAAATGCGTTCCCCTAGAACGTTATCCTTCGTAAAACTTTTTAACACTTTTAATAGGATACAATAGTACATTAACTGTACTTTGAAGCAGCTTCAGTTCTTTATCAAATTAGTTCTGCATAAAACAGTTGACGGAATCTATTTACAAATTGAAAATAAAGCAACAAAGTTCACGCCTTCATTCTAAACATAATTAACACAGAAAACTTCTCTTTGCAGTATCACTAATTATACAGTCCATACATTTTAAGAATTCCTTTTATCATCATTAATAACAAAATAGAAATGCAAATATTTTCAATTTTTCGTCAAACTGTCTCAAAATCTATTAGAATCGGAACTGTTGCGCTATGAGAAGCATTCAACGATTTGACAAGATCAAAAGTTACATCAAATACGGAAAGTAATTACCAATAGGGAATAACTTAATCTCGATGTTTATAAGTAGTTCTCTTTCAAGAGATACTTTCTTTTCCTGCACTCATAACACGTTGAAATTTTGTTTCGCTTTTCCACTTATTCCAGTACATAGAAGTCCGCCATAATTATACGATTTCCCGAGAGTATGTTGCGTAGTTCGGTTTCCACGTTTTCCGTGCCAATTACGATTAGGGCGTAACAAAATTATTATTCTAGCAACTAATTCTAAGTTTCCCTCCCGACCCTTGTTCTATTACTCCACAAAGGGGTTTAGAAATGAGACGCGTGTCAAATACGAAATCGGAGTTACTTCAAGGAAACTTACTAATTATGAAAACGGTTTGTCATTCTCGATTACCCTTACATTCCACCTACATTCTTGACTTGATTTAGAACAATGTAATTCTTTGACATTCGGTATGATTTTATTCTTTTACGTACTTGTTGGGGCAGACAATACTTGGAATTACTGTAACTACAACAAGATGGTAACAAATATTTATATTATTCATATTCTGTATAACTTATTTCAAAAAATTTGTTGAACATACCTTCTAATGTTTTAAATAGGTACTTAAAATTTATATAGATACTTAATATTTATATAGATACTTAAATAAATGTGTATAAAATACATATAGATATTACAATGGAGAATAACGAATTAAAAACACACTAATTTTATGCATATAAACTGCTCTATGTATTTTTATGCATAAATTGTGTGAATTTTTAAATTGCTCATATACGAAGAAAAAAAATCGACAAAATTACCGCACTGGAAAGTAATGGCATTTTTGGAGAAGAAAAAACTAAATAATTCTGGTAAATAAAACCAAAATGCAAAGTATTTAAACAGTTCATTTGATGATTTTTCTATTTGCCTATTCTAAAGCCTCGATAGCAATTTAATGTAAGTTGGAATATATGGTTTAAAATTTCGTAATAGGCAGCAAAAGTTCTAGCTCCGAATACACTTGATGTCTATAAAATCTGTGCAAATTTTCATGAGTAGTAATATAGAATTATGGCCTGTTCTTAACTCAGTGATGACATTTAGTAAATTCAGTGGCATGTTGATTATGTGTTTAAATCCTATTGTCACCGGTTTAACTATTGAAAGATATTCCTAGATTTAAATTTTTTTATATCCGTCGTTGAACAACCGACCCAATGTTTCAGGTTTATGACTATTAATGTTCAACAACGCAATCTTGTAATTTTGAACCCTAACCAGAAGACAAGGGAACTCCTGGATCAAGTATTAGGAGCTATTTGCCCACGTGGAGGACTTTTTAATGGAACTAATCCGCTATTGATTTACATAGAAAAAGGAAAACCACGAAAACCTCCGATGGTTAGCCTAATGCCAAGGGGACTCTAACTCGTCTACCACTGAGGATATTTTACTTCATCTCTGTGGTCGATGCAAGCCGGGTGCGAGATTCGAATCGACCAGCCATCGATGGGATTTGAACCCGGGTTAACTCATTGAGAGGCGAGCGCCTTCTTCCCTAAACCACCACGGCTCCTAGCTTTACTTTGATGTAAAAGCTAGTGAGGTAATAATATTTCCTGATATTTGATACATGAGTTACCTAGACTGTAAAAACTGTGGTGTAACATCTCGATGTTGAACAACCCTAAAAGTCGCATACAGGAATATTATTTTTAAGTTAACACCAAATAGAGCTTTCATATACAATATAGATGGAGTGTGATAGCTCTAAACACCGAAAAGGGAAAAAGTTTACACCAAGATCACTCGCATTTGCATCATTCGTTGAATATCTTCTCATTCAAAATCTTCAATGTTGGTGCGTTTTATTTTATCGGTAACTGCTTACAATCGACAAAGAGTTGGTGAATGTTAATTAAGAAGCCATTTCTAATTATACGTTTATTGATAATTTGAATTTTTATCAGCCCTTTGATGCAAAGTTTTTATTAAACATATTTCATATAGTTTTCCTTTATTATTTTGTATTAATTTTGGTCAAAGTAAGAGAAAAATGCCATATTTAGCATTTTAATAATTTATGACTATGACGCATGATAGAGCTTTTATCATGCGTTAAAGATAAAATATTACAAACACATCTCACTTACAAACAATAATTTTCAAAACTTTCCACTTATTTTCAGTTATTTCATTCTAAGAGAAATATTGATTCATCATTGAAATTTTCTTAATTTACAAAATCAATTATAGACAAATTTTTGAATAAGAATTTTAAAAAAATCCTACTTTTTTTGGATTTTGCATTTTAGTACAAATATAATTCCGATAATCTAACAGATTTTTTTAGTACATAATGCACTGTTTATTTATTATTAAAAAATACTTAAATATATTTTTACTTAACATTAGAACATTAGAAATATATATATATATATATATATATATATATATATATATATATATATATATATATATATATATATATATATATATATATATATATATATATATATATATATATATATTTCTATATATATATAAATATATATATATATATATATATATATATATATATATATATATATAAATATATATATATATATATATATATATATATATATATATATATATATATATATATATATATGTATATATATATATATATATATATATATATATATATATATATATATGTATATATATATATATATATATATATATATAAAAAGAACACCAGGGTCAAAGGACTAATAATATATGTAGTCACTAATACTTGGAATTAAAAGCGACAAGGCCGGCTGCATGAATTAATGCTATTTCTCTGATATTTAATTTTTTCAATCAAAGCTGCACACAAAATATTTTTATTGTTATTTCTCCCTGAAAAAATCAATCTAGAATACCGCTTTTTTCAACAAAAAAAATCATCCAAAAACCTTTTGATGCAGCATATTTTCAGCAGTCCTAAATCAAATACACTGACTCAATTATCATTATCAGTTCATTTTTTTTCCTGGAGTGCAGAAATGTTGCAAAATGTAACTACTACAGCCATAAATTTCCTACGTGAATCGTATATTTAGCGATATAAAATAAATTCATTAATTCACATCGAGAGAAACCAAGATTATAAAAAGTATTAAAACGCTAAAAAGACTGCATCAACTTTAAACATCTTCGTCTATTATTACATCAAGTTCTATCAACACCCATAAAAGTGACGCAATATTGAAAAAAAAGTACACACCAATATCTCACAAGAAGCGGATAACACAGAGAAAGCGAATTAAGAAGCATTGATATTCAAGAAGGGATGACTAGATGCGAAACAAATCGGTCTTATCCTAAAAAAAAACTAAATGAAATAAATAAAAAAAATTCTCTATCTGAGTTGAATGCCGAAGGGGGGTGCAAGCTATCAAACCTCCTCCCCTACCTTTCAGTATTCAGATCTATAAAACTTTCACGTGTTACAAAAAAGGGGGGATGAATCCCCCATTATTTGAATTTCCTATGTTATGAATTATTCAGTAGCAATGGTTGACTGAGCTCTAGTGTAGAGGCATTTTACCAGCTTTTACTTCCGATTATATCAACATGGACGTACCCGATAAATTTCCGGATTCGATCGATTTTGCAAGATATTCCAAGGAATTGGAGTACTTCATACTACATGAATTCGCGAAACAGTTTGAACCACTCTGGAATTGAATAACAATTTTGGGGCTCGTGCACAAACTGATTCCTATAATTAAATATTTGCATATCTTTGCGTAATCTCTTAAGGCAATTTCTTCCCGATAGAATTTACACAGGAGTAAGGAAATTGTGAGTTGAAAATATCACGGATAGTTTAAGACTTTAAAACAGTTCTTAATAACTTGTGGGATTAGAGTTTGTTATGTAAACTCCTAATTATATCGACTAATATTGGTTTAAAGAGCTACCCATTTTCCAAACATTTTATTCAGGTTTCATAACATCAATAATTCAGAAGTTTGTAAAATATAAGGTAGATTTAAATCTATTATTTCGTGTTCAAGTAACCTTTTAAGAAGATGGTATATTCATCAAGATAGCAGTAAATCACAGAAATCAAGGCAGAAGTAGTAAAATAGTTTCCTCTCAAACTTATATATAAAAAGCAGACTGTATGAGAGTTTTAAGTGATATTTAAGTAAAACGCATATAAGAAGATGGTATATTCATCAAGATAACTGTAAATCACAAAAATCAAGGCAGAAATTGTAAAATAGTTTCCACTCAAACTTGTGGCCAAATGCTTTTGGAATCTTTTTATACTTCCGAAACAAAGACAGTACGTAGGGGTAAGGGGAATGTGTGGATATGGGGATATAATGGGCATCTTAGATAACTTTTTTTCTATTTATCGATGAAATCTCTTCTGTGATGTATCGTAAATTAACAACGTTGGTGCACAACTCCATGTGCAGTACAACTGCATGTGATTAACTACACCACCAATACTTTAGTGAACATTTGTAAGGTTTTAAGGTGCAAAAGTAACTTAGGGGAAAAATTTCTCTTTGCTCTTTTATTTATATATTTTATTTTCAGAATTTTAACTAAAGGTGATAATATTAGAGATACTGATTTTACCAATTTTAATGGTAACGCTTACTTAGTATAATTTCAAATAATTTGCATTAGGCATTTGCAAACATTTGTCTTCGTGGGGGGATTAATGTGAACATGTTTTAGGTGGAATTTTTCATTTAAAAGTGAGAAACTACAGTTCTTTTTTTAAAAATCGCAATGATAACAGATTGATATAAATAAATTGAAATAAATAAGAACAGTGTTGTGCATGATGCTTGTTGAGTGAAAGTTGTTTTTAGGTTTGGAGATAATGACGTTCAATTCTTTAGAAAAAAGATGAACATAGTTCTTCAAATCATAAATCTTTCTTTTTTTCAGGAAAAGAAAACAGTTCTCATATCGTAAGGAAAGAAATGGTTATCAAACTTAATTGGACATGTTTTAAGTAAATTTTTTCATTTAAAAGTGATCAACTGCAGTTTCATTTCCTTTTGTTAAATCGCAATGATATCAGATCCATATCAATAAATTGAAATTCTTGATGACACTAACTAAATAAAAGGTAAAAGCTTTGCTCTAGTCAAGTGTTTTTAATAAATGAAAACAAGGTTTTGCATGATATTAGTTGAGTGGAAATTGTTTTTAGATTTGAAGATTATGATGTTCAATTCCTAAGAAAAACGATGAACATGTGAGAGAGCTTTGAATCAAAAATCTTTCCTTTTTCCAGAAAAGAAAAAAAAAACATTTCTCAAATCTCAAGAGAAGAAATAGTTACCAAACTTTCATCGCCATTGACTGGTAGAAACCCACGACTGTATCTCAATACACATTTAAAATCCCCGAAGTGCTATCGTAAAATTTCCGTAAAATTAAAAATAAAATATGTTTTTTTAAAATCTGGGGTAAAATTTGGTAGCTTTATCATTGCCTTTGAGCAAAGCATCATGATAAAAACCCTTTATTGGGTTAAAATTTACTTTTCAGTTTTGCATTTGTAACTAAATGTGTGGTAACAAGAAGTATACTTTTAAAAATGAGAATTTCCGGTCAACTATTAACATATGAACAGAAAAATTATCAATTGAATGGTTTAAATACCGATTATTTTGAGTTTTATTAACCAGAATTATGGTTTTATATACCATATACTACTGTATTTTTATCAGAATTATTTTCTCCGTGTGTGATAGTATAAGTAGAATAGTTCCTATATTTAAAAAATTAACACTCTCAGCAGAGGCTCATCAATGTCTTTTCAAAGGGGCCGCACTTTAACGAAATAAAATATTTTCTCAGTCGTAAAACATTAATAGTGCTCAAGAGAGCTTATAACGAAAGATTTTGCGAAAAATATTTTTCAGATAAACAGATTCCTTATTGAAATTCATAAACAATTAATCTGAAAGAATGCAGCATCTAATTTCATATCACATAATTACTCCTTCAAGTTTTATGAAAGAAAAAAAAAACCTGTGTAAAACAATAATATTATTTCAATTTTTTCCAAAAATATAAGCTATTTTTCAGATAATACGAGTTTGAAGATTCAATTTGTAATGTAAAACTTTTCTCTTTATCCGTTTTAAGCAAATAATAAGAACGAAATACATTTTTATGAATCTCTTCATTTATTATACTTTTAAATGTATTTAAAATGCCTCCAAAATAGCAGAAAATTAGAGCGGCAAAATTGAAAATAAGGGCCAATTTTAGTAAAATTGGGTTTTTGCAAAGAGCAAAAAAAAATTTCAATTTAGAGTGTTTGCGTGCAAGTTTGATATCATTTGGGCTGGTCGAAAATCTTGCTTTGACTTCTTATTTTTTTCTTCTTTGCATTGTAGAATTTTTTCCAACTGTGGCAGGAGCGAGAAAATAATAAAAAAATTATATGGGAAAAGAAATAAAAAAACAAAATAGAGAAGAGAAGTTATCTTTCCTACCATTCTGTGTCTCGTCTGCCATGGAGAAATGTAATCAGACGCAGTACTTGAATCGCTAGATGAAGAAAGGGGGGTCAAGGAGAATGTTTATATTTCTTTGCCACCCCCCCCCCCTTAGTTAATACCAGGCACTACTTCATGCATTTTTCATTTATTCATTTTAGACTTAATACAATATTCATGTTTTTTTTACGTACATCGACATAAGTTGGAAGATTATTCGCCGTGGAGGTAAACTTTTGCATTAAATAAGAAAAAAAGTTTGGAAAGAAAATTTTGAAATTGTACCTTCCAGCTAAGACCGCCCTACCTACCTTCGTCAAAAAAGACTTCGACTTCTATTTGGTGACACGAAGAGGAAATAATACAAAAAAAAAATTATTTCAGCAATAACGTTACAGCGAGTGAAATCGTTTAAATGACTAGAAATTGGTAAAATTAGTTGGAAGGAGACGGATTCCGTTTATTGGAATATTTTGCTTTATTTATCTGCTGGAAATAGCCGGAGAATATTTGAGCGTAAAATATTGAAACCTGTAGAGGAGTGACAATTTTTCATTAAAATGTCGACAACTTCAGAACGTTTTTATTTTATTGATTAATACATCCATATATATTTCGTCAGATATTTATTATTTAAACAGATTCCAGCAATTAAGGCTTTTTTAAACTGTTTACAAATGTTTATAAATAATATAAAAGACTTTTATAAAACATATACATTTATTCAAATCGAAGTTCCAGCTGAAAATTTTGTTGCCGTTGTAAATTATTAAGCAATAAATCATATCAGTACACTGCATTGCATTAAATTAATTATTTTAGAAAAAAAGGTTTAATTGCTGTTCTTAAAGCCTACTAGATAATTTGCATTTTTATTTTTATTATATAACACAATATGCATATCTTTTTTATTCAAGAAATTTCATTTAATCACCTTATCTTTTGAATGTCATTAAATATTAAACATTTAATTACTTTATATTAAGCAAGTTAAATATTTGCAGTATATGTTCTTATTAATTTTTAAAAAAAATACTTAAATAACTAGTGAAGGACGAAATACATTTTTTTAATTATTTTAAAATGCTTTTTTGTAATGTATGCTTACAAATTTACGCAATTAGACTGACTTAGTTTTAGATAATACTAATCATGCATCTTTTATTTTATAAATTTTTTGGCTATGGCTTGCTTATAGTCATCATAAATAAATAAACATATATATATATATATATATATATATATATATATATATATATATATATATATATATATATATATATATATATATATATATATATATATATATCACAATGAGCACGAAAAGGAAATTAAAAGAAAGAGAGAAACGGTGAAAATTAAGAACATTAATAAATTTCATTTATTTAATAAAGAGAGAAGAAGAAAAAAAATTATTAAAAAAATATTTTTAAAAAAATTAAAATTACAGTGTTAAAAAGTTGGGAAAAAAATTAAAAATATGATCTTTTATCAGCTCACACGATTATATCCGCACAAAAAGGAGTGCTTTCTAATATTGTATCAATATAGCCAAAGCAAAATATACCAATACAATAGTGTGAGGAGCAGGCAAAAAAAATGAAACAAAAAAAGAGCACATTAATTAAAAAATATATCACGTTGAAAACAGAAAGTAAAATGTACAGAAAAGACAGAACTGAACAGAAAACGAGATTTGTAAGGTGAGTAGCGAATTCAAATGAACTTACATGTACGGGAAACTTTCAAGAATGATTTTAAATATTTTCGTAATAAGATTACCAGATTACAAAATATGAAAAAAGAAGTGCAAATGAAGCTAAAAACGTAAACGATAAATTTGCTTTATGGCGCGTTCTTACTGTAGCGCTGAAGCACGTTAGATTTGCTAGTTACTAAGGATTGACCCGAAAGTGGATGTACGCAAGGTAATAATATGACGCTAGATAATTTAAAGAAGTTAATAATTAATAAGGTCAAGATTTAATTATACAATTTAAAGAGAGAGTTGATTTACCCGTTTTGCAGAGATTTTTTTTCCTTTTTTTGCCCGAATTGGATTTGCACATGGTAAAAATATAAATTAACAAGGAAGTTTTTAGTAAATTTATTAACAAAAACATACAATTATTTCAATGATTTTACATAGAATTTAATTACTTTAGTTGGGTATCAATTGTTTTTAATCATATCTTGTTTCTTTTGCTTTTTGGATAAATAAACATTACTACTTATTCTTTTAATATTACTTTTTAATATTATTTTTGGTAATTTTTTTAAATATTTTTTTAATATTTTTTTCTCCTTTTCTTTTAATTCAGCTTTAACTTTTTTCTCAGTTTTTTAAATATTGATATTTTATTATTTTATTTATTTATAAATACTCAAAAACTATTGTTGTTTTTTTTCTTTCTAAAAACTAAATTTGAAAACACCTGCTTTTATTTTCAAGTAGCACGATTAAGAAGGGTTGCGTATGAATCAAAATTAACAATTTTTAACATGCAACATTATCATACACTAAAATTTAATAAAATTACTTTTCCACAAAATTTACTGTGATTTATAAATGGTTATGAAGTAAAATATTTCGTGTCAATAAAGCAGCTTATCATTGACACAAATGAATTGTTAATTTATTTACAAAATGTTTTGTGGCTCTTAAATGACAAATATTATTAAATAATGGTTAAATAATTGTCAAAAATGTTAGTGAAGTGAAATCTTTCTTGTCCATAAAGTAAACTCTTATTGCCACAAAAAACCCATATTTGAGCTTTAAGATTAATTTTTTCCAGCAAAATTATATTCATCAAATCGTAAATTATATTTTATGAAATATTATTATGAGCTATCCCACGCTAAGATTCTAACTCTATTCCTATCAATACCCTGTCATCATTCTAGAAATTGACACTAGTAGTCTTGCAGGTGTTAAAATTGAATAGTGCATAACATAACACTTAACCAATCTTTCTTACTGTCGTGTCCAAAAAAACATTTTTTTTATTAGTTGCTTGTAGGGAGAAATTGATACAGATTTTCTTCTAATAGACGATAGTTCCTTCGAATTTCCATAGCATTAATAAGCGCAAGTTAGAACCTCCGCCCCTATGTCGTATCATATCGACTGATATGTATGGCAGTAATATGTTTATGTCAAGTTTCTACCCTATAATTATTTCTACTCCCTAAGACATCAATATTGTAGTCGAATCATTAAAATCCAAGCATTTTCTCATGCTTCAGACAAATAGAATCTTCGTCTGGATGTATTTAGAATAGATAAACTTATTTTATTTAAGATAAAGATTACTTTTATATTTTGAAAAGGGATCTTTTATCTATACAAGTTATTTGTTTCGATAACTCTTTACTAGAATATGAAGAGTAGTTCTAGAAACATTTCTTTTCTCTATTAAAAACTGAGAATTTTGAATTAAACGGTATATTTTAATAATATATTCATGGTGGTTATAATTAATGTTCCACGTTGAAATGGCAATGAAAGGAAAACGATTGAACCAAACGCTATTGAACTTGGTAAAATTTTAAAGGAGGTCATGGGAATTTATTTTCCGCCAAAAAAGTTCCAAAAACTCACCACGTTACGCTCTATGCGATTATGTTAAATGTAATAAGAGTCGGAATCTAAATTACCTTACTTTTACATCTAAGAGGGGGGGAAATGAAATTCTGTAGAAATCGAGGAGGTTGGTGCATGAGTAGTGGTGGAAGCAACTACGGGCAACTCACACGCTACGTACAGTGTACATGCTGCCGCACGTCGAATAGGCGTACTATGGAGTACGGTGTACGAAATTGTTCATAAAGTGCTGCTATTCTATCCATAGAAAATCAAACATTTTTGAAAGATGCGATACACAAGCATATCCAAAATATTCGTCTTGATATGCTAAGAGCTACTTTTCATAATGTAGTGATATGATTTAACTTCCTTTTAGAAAATTGTGGACACCACTTTTTAACGCGTTTCATGTCATGTCTGACAAATTTATCAGGACTTCCTTCTGGAACAACATATACGTTTGTTGAGGGGTGCCATGAGTGTGGAATTTGTATTTATGTGAGACAACTCTCGTTCTCACCAAGCAAACACCCTAAGCTCTTCAATCTGAGGATATAACTCGCATAGAATGGCCAGCTTCTCACCTGAACTGAATTCGACAGAGCATGTTTGGGAAATGTTTAACCAACAAGTTGTAGCCCGTCAACTACGTCCATTAGTCGAGCAAACTACATCATCCTTCAGAGAGCATTGCTTGCTATGTAGAGTAATCTTCCCGAAGATCGGCTTGATAATTTAGTACTCTGTCTGCCTAAGCAATGCCGAACTGTATTTCATCGCATGGGAGGCATACAATGTATTAACCATCATAGCAACCATGTATTAATAAGTTCTTATGAAGGAAAAAATTTTTATGATTATTCCAGGGAGCATAGTCACACAGCGGACTGCTCGTAAAGACCCGGTTCCCAGTAGAACACCGAAGTCAAGCATCACAGGTTGCGGTCAGTAGGCGGGTGGGTGACTACTTTGATCAACCTGCGTGGGGACCGAGGGTGCGCGGTATAAAACTGTAAAACTGTTCACCGTAAATTGCTCGACTTAACCCACAGGTCATCAGGCTACCAAAGCAGGAGAGTCATTCCCTCTGCAGAGGATCAAAATTGCGATGGTACGTCTTCGGATCATTCTCAGGGATATTTCCCAGACCGCCGTCAATAGCGAATTGTGCAGCTCTAGTGTGACGTAAATAAAATACCTACCTACCAAGGAGCATAAATCGTAATTTTTTTAATAGCATAATCGATACAAAATTTTCTTTGCTTTTCTTTCTTTTATATTTTTAATGGGATTTTAAATTAGATACGTGTAACAACAAGAAAATAAATACATTCTTTGAATAGTAATGTTTTGTTAATTATTTTTTCACTGCAGTTATTTAAAATAGAGATAGCGGTTGGGAATCAAAGCGTTACCATGGATGTATAACTATAAATTAATAAATTTGATTTTAAAACGTGTACAGTTTCGTGAGCTTGATTAAAAGATTGGATGGCCCTTTGTCAAAATGCAGAACAGATAGCACAAAAATGAAACTGATTATATTACCAACATTTTATAAGTGTCTTACGCATTCCTTAAAATTCACTTTTTTTCATTGATACATTACACCAGCAATGTAAGATAATTAAGAAATCTCCTCTACTGTTGCTTGTTACACTTTCTGAATACGTAAAATATGACAGTAAAAAATATATATATATTTAAAGTTCAAAACCGATGAAAGTGAATAACACTTTTTAAAAATGAGTTTCATATTTAAACAAAAGCTAAATATTCAGATGTAAATTCCATGGAGATCTCTATTTCTGCAAGTAAAAATACCTCGAATAATACCAGAACAATAGAAGTCAGAGAAAAGCACTGGTTAAACTGAAAAAGAATAAAGATATACCTCATGGGATGATAAAGTTCCATTTTTTATTTCTTTTTTACTGATAAATTCAGTTTCAAGATATTTGAAAAGAGGAACAATTTCATTTGGATCAATATCTGGAAATGTTCAGCTGCATTTTACAATGGCCCAAAAGAAAAGCTTACTTTAGAAGTCCAGAATTGCTGACGTCATATAGCCGTAAAGCAATATCCATCGCCCCCGGACACAGTTAACTTTAATTTACGTCTTCTCCGCATAAATGTCATGTTCTTACATCATCTTAGAAGACGGTATCGATGATCCATCCCTCTGGAGGTATGGACCGATGGGGAATTGTAAAAAATAAGGTTGAATCGTGCATGGCTTTTGTATTATTCCTGAACCCTGCAGGGGTGCAATTCTCGTGCACTATTAAAATATACTTTCTTTTTTTAGAAAACCATGGTAATTTTTAACTTATTATCTCATTTTGGTTTTACTTGGGCTCAGATGGAACGGAAAAATTTATAAGCAATTAATTTTGTGATTTAAGGAATATTGATGAATAACAATTATGATGAATAGAATGATAAATAACAATTTCTCCTAGATCTACTTAATTACAAGTTTGAAAAATTATTTATTGGAAGTAAGCCGTAATTGGAAGACTTTTACCTTTAGTGCAGAAAAAGAGATTGGTGTTTCATGTTTTATTTCATGTCCCGCATTGGACTGATCGTTAGGACACTGCTCCCAGCAGATCACCGAAGTCAAGCATCACTGACTACGGTCAGTGTGCGGGTGGGTGACCACTTGGATCAGTCTGCGTAGGGACCGATGGTGTGCGTATTAGTATTCGTTAAACTGTGCTACCGTAAAGTGCTCGACTTAACCCACAGGTCATCAGGCTACCAAAGCAGGAGAGTCATTCCCTCTGCAGAGGATCAAAATTGCGATGGCATGTCTTCGGATCATCTTCCGGGATGTTTCCCAGACCGTCGCCAATAGCCCATTGTGCAGCTCTAGTGCGACGTAAATTAACAATAGCAACAGCAACAACATGTTTTATTTCATAACCATAAACTAGGAAAATGCTTAATATAGTATTTTTTACTTATTTTGATCTAAATTAACACAAAATGATAAGATAAAAAAATTTTAAATTGAAATTTTGAGTCAAATTAAAGTCAGTTCAAAGTTTTCAATTTTTTTTGTTATTATTTAATATTAGCATATAATATAATTTAATCTATGTATTATGTGATTATCTTGATAAGTCATATGATATTTTTTAATACTGCCTTAAATAGTGCTATTAGATACACTACTTAAGTCAGTAATTAGGCTACAAAAACTACATTGCTTGTTACCTATTAAAGTTTATCATTACTATCTTAATGGAAATAAGAAATAATTAAAATATAATAAAAAATTTGAAATTATTAATTATAAAGAATATTAACTGATTATTCATTAAAAGTAATAGAAATGATTTAGGTCTTATTTAGAAACAGGTGGTCTAGTAGAGGCTACTGTAACAAAAGTTTAATTCACCTTATCAGGCTTCATAATAGGTGAAAGAAACAGGACATAATTTTTTGGAACAGTATACACACATATACACATATATACCAGATTACTTTTAAAAATAAGCAAATGACAAACTAAAAAAATTTCATAGGAACCCATGACTGAAAATTTTGTCATTCGCAGCTTGGAGCACTTCCCTATTATGAACTGTTTCTTCGTGTGCTTTTGAAGAGATCATAAGAAAGTGCCCTTAGCCGCGTACAACGACATTTCCGGGCATGGGTTGTTAGAAAATTTTAATCCTGATGATGTGTGCTAACACCCTCCGAAGTTTGTTTCAGCATTTTCGCTTTCCCTGTTATGTAAAACGGTTTTAAATTTGTACACTTCGAACGAAAAATAAAACAAAACCGCCAGTTCAAAAACTATCCCTAGATTTTGGAGCAAAACTAATGTTAGACATGAAATTCCAACACCCGAATTAGGCAAGATCAGGTATTTGTACGAAAGCAACAAAAAATCTATTTCCCAGTGTAATTAAACATCTGAGTGACAACTTCGTATGTGTCTTCCCTATTACACTATAAGAAATGTAATTTTCATAAACATACCCTGCATAAAAAAATATACACATTGTAAAGAATTTTAGAGAATAAATAATGTGTTGCAACGGATATATATTACTTCATAAAAGATTAAAACATAATTTAAAAATCTTGCACTTTGTTGAAATAAAAATAATAAATTTAAATCAGACAAAAATATTTACATTATTCTTGCTTAAATATCTTTTTTCGATTTAGTTCTTTATCCATGAAAACTATTTTTTTTAAATTTTAGTTTTATCATCAAAGCTTGGAAGTGTCTTTTTCTTTAAAATTTCTTCATAACTAAAAACACTGTCGTTTTGAAATCTCTTACATCTAATTAAACAGCTAGTATTTTAAAAATGAGCAGATGAAATAGAAATATTTATTTATTTACGACTAGTTTGAAAAAGAAAGTGACAAATATTTGAACCAAATAAATATTTATACGAACATATTTTGCTAAAGTAAAAAACTGATACTTTTCAAAATATTGCAGTCTATAAATTTAATTAAAAACGTATTGTTTTAAACTGTAACGGCAAAAACTTTTTCTTATTTCTATCTCAAACGCATTTTAGCAGAACATACTGTTTTTAGTCTGGAAAAAACAACATTTCAAGCAAACTAATTAACTATTTTGAATTATTTAATTACGTAGTAGTTATAATAATTTAAAATATAAGATAGTTAACGTATGTCAAAATATACAAATAAAATTATGAGTTCAACTAAATTTTATTTTAGCTTAGGAAAATAATAAAGTAGTGTACTATTATTTGAAGTATTTTTAAACAATCAAACAAAAAAGTATTAGTACAATTTATAGTGTATGTATTTAATATTTAAATATCTTGTAATATATAAATCTTATAATCAATATATATATATATATATATATATATATATATATATATATATATATATATATATATATATATATATATATATATATATATATATATATATATATATATATATATATATATATATATATATATATCCAGGATTATTGGCGCAATCTTTAACGGGATGTAGGGGACATTACAGGGATTACGATTTGCACCAGCAACTAATGTTTGGAAAAATCTTCCTTCACCGGTTGGTGGAGTCGTTCGCAAGACGGATTGGGCGTGGTAGACCGGTTCACTAGCCACCACGCTCTCCTGACTTAAACTGCATTAAATTCTTGAAATTCTCTGAAAATGCAGTGCGCGTTGCACCTGTGGATTCCGAAATTTATCTGGTTGCACGAGTTATCTGTGCTGTTGTGGATATCGAACTTAATTCATGTCCCAAACAATGTTTCCAATAATAACTAGCTTCAAAACTTCCCATAAATTTTTCAATATCTAATTTTTTTTATCTCAACCGATGTACGCATTTTTAGAATATACGCAGAGGGTATTATTTACAGAAACTTCATTTGAAATAATTTTTTCTCTCAATAATTTGTTTGTCCCAAGAAAATCTGTCATTTTCCCGGCTACTTTTATTTAGTGATTTTTAGCCTAAATAGATAGAGCTAGCAATCAATATCTTATGTCAGGGGTGTTAAACTCAAAAGCTAACTTGGGCCAAATAAACAATGCTTAACTTTAGGTGGGCCGCAAAAAATAAATCAATCAATCAATGTTCATAGAAACAAATACTTTCATTTTGAATAATACATTGTAATAATGTATGATACTTGACATCTCTTCTCTGCTACTATCTTGCCTATTTCGGGAGAAATTTTATTGGCCGTGACTTCTTTCAAAATTGACCCAACGTGAGAGTTATTAATATGGTTTCGAACAGGAGATTTATTTCCATTCATAACAGAAAATAATTGCTCGCACTGATAAGTACTTCCAAACATGGAAATAATTTCATATGCGAATTTTCGAGTATTTTCAAACCTTGCCGGTAAATATTTGTAAAATTTGGGCATACCCACTTCAATGAATTTTGCCTTCAAATTTGAGTCGCATTGAATCTCTATCACTTCCATTTGCATATTACTGGGCACTGAGTCTATATTTATTGAGAAAATCGACTAAAACAAAAATTTGTCAACCTTAAGCCTTAATTTAAACCTTGTTTCAAATTCTGTTCTAAGATTTGAAATTTTTTCTGCGTATTTTTGATACGATGCAGTATCCCTGGAATGGTAGGTGCCGCAAGCCAATTACAATTTTACATTTTCACGCGTACATTTTAAAATGATCCGTACAGTTTATAAATAAAGTTGATTATAATTTCGTATGCTAGTTTTCCTTCTAATTCACATTTCTATTTTATTTTCACTTTGAGTTGGATATATTGACTGGGCCGCAAAAATGTTCATCTCGGGCGGCATGTGGCCCACGGGCCGCGAGTTTGACACCCTTGTCTTATGTTAATAGATTGGTTAGATACCCTCCTATATGAACATGTCTTGTTGCATGAATAAGGAACCAATTTTCAGGTTTGAAATTTATTTCAAAAAATTTTCAAAATGAGTAGGTTTTTGTGTTGTCCTTTTTCTGGCTTCTTGAAATCATTAATAACATAAACTACATTAATTTATCTGAGTTATTTCAAGAAATCTAGTTGTTTTTTGCAGAATGTAAACGTCTTGGGCCAAAATATTAAGTTAAAGTAAAGTTATATGCTATAAAATGGCGAATTTGTCATTTTCCGGGCTTATAAATTCCAGGACATTGAAGTGTTACCAGAATTTTGTTTTAACTGCTAATACTGTAAGGAGGAAAAGCAAATATTAACCTAATACCAAGTTTATGTATGATTGTAATATGGTTGGATGTAATTAAAGTTATTTATTTATTTAATGCTTGATTATTATACACAATTTTATTCTATACTTTTCAGCAACAACAAAAAAATTTGATTCTTTCTGCAGTGGATAAAAAGAATTAATTTAAGCAATTTATGGTCCATCTAACATAAAGGCTTATGTTGAGTTACTTACTAATAACTTAAAATGACTGATTTTTAAACTTCTGAGCTAATATATGTCATTTTCCTGGCATTCAAGATTTGGCGAATTTCCATTTTATTTTTTTTCTCGAGCAAATGTCAATAAACTACACAGCTGTCTGTAAGATATTAATAAATGCAACTAAAGAAGTACACAAAAAAAATTAAATAATTTTGAAGACTTTAAATTTGAAGAAATTTTTTGGTCTGAATTATCATGTTTAAAAAGAATCACCCATATATATAAGAATGAAAGACAGAAGGACAAGAGAAAATTTCAAATAAAAATTAAAAATCAGTAATTAAAGATTTAATAAAATTTATTATCTATTCATAAGCTGCAAGTAAGTAGAACTCAATATATGATAAAAAGATAAACATGCAAAAAGGAAACAAGGAATAGCATTAAGGCTAAGAATTATCGAGAAAAATAAATAAATAAAAATGATACAAATTTAAACGAAAAACTTTAATAATCAAAAAAAATTAGAAGAAAAAATTCAAGATATTATAGTAAGTACATGACATACATTCTGATTTCACGTTTTACATGTTTTAATACGTTCATATTTATGTTTTCTTTTGTATTTTTCTTGAACTTATTTGATTTTTTTGATTTTATGATTTTTTTCAAAATAAAACTTTATTTTGGATTCGACTTCTTTTTTTCTTTTTTCTTCTTCTTCGTAATCCTCACACTGTTGTACTGATATATTTTGCTTTGACTATAATTATACAGTAATCAAAATTAATTTCTCTTAATACTTTTATTTCTTCTTCTTTTTCATATATATATATATGGGTCATTCTCACGAAAACTGTCATTTTTCAGTTCATAAAATCCCAAAAGAGTAAAGTGAATAAAAAACTCTGAAAATTTTTATATTAATAGAAATATGTAATGGCATTATAAAGAAAGTATATATCCTATAAATTATACTTAATATTTAAATTAATTAGTTTTTTAAATAATCAATTTATAATTAATTATTTTATAATTAATTATTTTATAATAATTAATAACTAATTAATTAATTTAGTAAATAAATAAATTAATTTATAAATTAATTTTTTTAAATTAATTAATAAATAAATTAATTAATTTCATTATTTAAAAAGTGAGGGAATGATATTTTATTTTAATACATGTTTTTATCTGAGTTACATCTACCTAAAGTTTGAAAATGATATTATACTAAGTATATCTAATATTTATTATAATTTAGTTTTATATAATTAATAGTTTTTACAGGTTTGGGAAATAAAATTGCCTGGCACGATTGAACAAAAAAAAAAATTAATAATATACTCATCTTGAATCATTCCCTCACTTCAGCGTCATTCCCTCATTTTATACACTAGTGAGGGAATGACAAATTTAATAAAATTTAAAAATAACAGTTAGGCCTAATTAATTTCTCAAGTCAATCACATACAATTATATTCATACAAGAAAGCAACATATAATTATCCACTTTCTTGATGAAGTTGTATTTTATTTTACTCTAAAAAATGACAAGAGGGAATGACAAAAGTGAAAAATTTTACCTGGTTTGATTCATTCAAATTCATTCCATAACAAAGCTTCTTTAAGTTGAAGATGGAAACATACTGCAATTTTGTTCTATAATGCCAGTTGTTAACTACTAAAGTTTTTATTAAAATATTTTTATTCTAAGAAGATTGCAGGTGATAAGAACATTGTTGTGAGGGAATGATACGAAACACTGGCGGCAAAGTTTAAAATAGTGTTGTGTTAATATTTTTATCAGAAATTAAATTTAAAATTGATTTTCTGAATTCTATATTTAAATATTCTGAAATAAAAAACACGAAATTGTAAAAAAAAAAAATTTATTTCAGAAACAATTTTTTTCTCTTTTTAAATCAGCAGTGAGTGGTGAGCACAAGTGAGGGAATGACATATTGGTATATTTTAATTACCTAAAATAAATAAAAATAAAAATTGATAATTTTGTTTTTATTCTTTTGTTAGCCTGCATTCTGAAGGACACTTTCCCTGAATTTTTTTTTTTCGTAAGTTGTAAAACAAACATAAAATATACTGGGGACATGAAAATGACTGTTTTTGTGAGAATGACCCATATATATATATATATATATATATATATATATATATATATATATATATATATATATATATATATATATATATATATATATATATATATATATATATATATATATATATATATATATATATATATGTGCGTGTGCATACCCAGCTGAAACTAAACTGCAGAAAATCTACAGAAAAAATGCAGTTTTAAGAGACTGTGGTGATTTGGCCCATAGCACTACAAAATTTCTGAAGTCGAAGCGCTGCAAAATTACTGCAGTTCGTGAACTACAGTAATTTTGTAGTAGTACCAACTTCAAACTTTTACTGTTAATATACTAAATGTCTGTATTTAGAGGTGCCATCTATCGTGAGTGATAGAAAATACTATAGCTTTTGCTTAAAAATATTTCTTTTGAAAGAAACTTTTCAATGGAATTTTTTTTTTATCTTAATCCATTCTGCGTGTAAATATCTAATTAGGAAGTACAGTACTTGCGAAAGTTTTCGTTGCGAATACGTCGATACATTGTATCCTGGGATTCGAACTCGCTTCCAATCTGGTGTGAGAATGACCGATTAGCCCTCTCGGCTACAGCCCTGTGTAAGGACGACTGCAAAGAACTAAATAGTTTCACGAGCTGGCTCTTGTTGGCAAGGATAAAGTTTTTGTTTGTTAAATCAAATAAGGTGAGAACATAGTTAATCAATTTTCTCAGAGTTAACAGCTTGAATAGCGTCATTTGATGGTTATCTAATAGTTTTGATTGTGTACGGTAAATTAACAATTAAATGAATTATTACTTACGAGTGTTTTATGAAAAATTCCTAACATTGCAGATTTGAGCTCTTTTCTCCCTAAGTTTTGTTATTTTTCTTTTAAATTTAATTTTTAAAAGCAAGCAATTTCCGTTATCAATATATATGTTTAGAATTTTTACCGCGTTATAAGAAATTAGTATATAACCAAAAAAAAAAAAAAAAGAAAGGAAAAAAAGAAGACAAGTATTATAAAAAGTTGATATACTAAAAAGGAAAGCAAGATTGAAGACATCAAATCCCTTCAATTCTACAACAATACAAAAAAACTGCAGTTTTTCTGCAGATTCATCAGAAATTATGCTACTGAAACAATGACTGCATAATTACTTAAGCAGAATAACCACGGATTTAATGCTTCAGTTTTTTCTAAATTTATGATTTTAAAGTGACATCACTTAAGCTACAGTAATTTTGTAGATAATAGCTAAAAGTTTTTTCGAAATAAATTACTGAGAAATTACTTCACATTAGCTGCAAAATAACTGCAGTGTTTTTACAGTTAAGATTGCACTACAGAAAATCTGCAGTTTATTTTTAGCTGGGATAATATATATTAATAAATTTTATTTATGTATATATATGTTTGTATATATATATATATATATATATATATATATATATATATATATATATATATATATATATATATATATATATATATATATATACGTTGCAATCGGAATAGTCCAATCTTTTCGGCTTAATCAGTCTCTAATTTTATCTATATCTATGAAATTCTTATCAAAATACCGTATAACAAAAGAGAAAAGGTCTGACCGTATTAGCCAATTTGTATGCCAAACATTTTATTGGTTCTGTTCCCATTAATTAAACAAAAATCAAAAAAAGTAAAATGAAATAAAAATAAAAAAATGAAATTGACTTTAGCTCATACTTTGTCTCGAGCATCAAATTGAAAAGAAAGAAGCCAGAGACAAGAACACGTAAAGATGTTATGAATTATTTATAACAATAACCTTTCAAAGGAAATAGTCATTGAGAAACAAAACAAGATATGGAAGACTTGTACAATGCATGAGAACGAGCTATTTTACCAATAGTTCTGTCGAATTCAAACGAATTACCACTTGTTTAAGCCTCAATTTTAGAAGATTCTACAGCTGGTAGTTTAGAGAAAAGAAAAGAAAAAAAATTTAAAGAAAAGACATATTAAAGCATCATTAAATTTGTTTTTATCTAGTTCATTATGTGTCCCCGTCACCTTATGTGCCTCGTTACGCCTCCCATATGTCAATCACAACTAGGTCTACTACGAAGACGCATCGAGCTTAACGCTTCTGTCACTTTTTAAGGCAGGTGCATCAGACGCCCAAGGCAGCAAGGAGTGGTGGCCCCCTGTGCTGCTATTTCGATTTTCATGAAAAATTAATAATAATTTGAGCAGCTTCAAAGTGACTCAATGAATTTTAAACTATATATTCCTTTCACTACATTGTTAATAATTAAGAAAAATAAGTTATTTATTTTAAATATTTATGCTTTATCTAAAAATGATTTAAACGTTATACCTTCTTCATGTCACCAACATTAAAATAAAATACTATCGTTTTATATAGCTGATTTTCTTTATCTATAGGTCCCGCCCCCAATTAGGGTCACGGTACCTGCAGTAGAGATAATCAAAAATTCAAGTAATTTTGATATTTCCTTAAAATATTATTATAATTTAATAATTACCAAGTATTTTTACACTATGTGACTGAAAATAAAAATAAGGCAATACAGACAAAGAAGTTTCGACGCATTTTTATTATTTCATAATCTTTCTAAGTTTCTTATTTAATTAAAAAATTTTCATTGTATGTTCTATGTTCCCCAAAAGGTTTCGTAAACTTCAAAATTTTAAAAAAAATTTTAAATAAATTTTAATCATAGTGTAGCCCTCCTGTGGCACGATAGGATATATTAAACACAACCCTTATTATTAAAACTGTAACATCTCATGATTGTCATGAACTTTGAATAGTAGTAGATTATATATTCTGTTATTTTGATTACTGTTTGGGGCATAATCATAATATTTTCCAAATTTGCTGTTACTTTAACATGATACTAAGTTCGGCCAAATTATCGTTCTTCTTAATATTGATTACACGATTCTATGGTTAAAATTTAAAGAAACATGATTTAACTTTATACTTATTCAGACTGTGACAAATTTGCTCCCTATTATTGCTCGAAGCACCGATATTATAGTTCAACGTTTATCCTATTTCCTGCAGAATGAAAAGTATTTTCGTTGAAGTTATTTTGCATACTGCATGCTGCAGTCAAAGTTTCTACACTGGGAAAAAAAATGGTCAAAATTACCAGAATTTGATGAAATTTACCGTGTTTCTGGAACTATGAGGACACCAACATTAAAATAAAATACTAACACCAAAAAGCTCGGTAATTTTTACTTGAACACTTTTGTAATGATTTTTGTAAAATAAACAATTAAATATGGTTTAGCAATATCTGAAAAAATCTGGTAAATGTGGTTGAAATGGGTTATTCTATCATAATACACTAGTGCATGACATAAAATTCATTTATTCGGTTCAATTTATTTTTCAGTTTTGTATTTTTTACTAAATGTGCCGTAATATGTACCATAATTTTGAAAACCATGCAAATCGTTATCATATGAATTGAAAAATTACCAAATGAGTGATTTAAATACCGAATAATTTGAGTTTTATTACCAGAATTATAGTTTTCTTTTCCACCAGAAATATCGCTACCATACACTATGGTAATTTTGCCAAATTTTTTTCCTCTGAGTACGATGGCAAAACTGAGCATTATTTTACAGCGTAACATTTAAAATTTTCTGAAAATATTTATAATAAATAAATAAACTCACTTGTAACAATTTCTACAATAAAACATGAATGCATGAAGAAAGGGTCATGTAAGTCAAATGAAAATGAACGTAGTCATGAAATGTCAACAGAAAATAACATGTCAGTTAAATATTTTTTTAGATAAATCATAGGAAATTGAAAGATTTCAGTATATAGTTTACCGTATCAGTATTTCATTGCAAGTACATAATAACAAGTGATTTTATTTCAGTAATTGGCCAGCGGTTTTCAAAATTATCTAGTGTAAAAAATATTATATCAAACGTATATTTAGTAAATATTTTTTTAAAAAAGAAACCAAGATACTAAACTGAATAGTGAAGACTTTCTCCTTAAAATCATATTGATTCAATTGAACGAGTGACCATCATCCATTGTGGATCCTTACTGTTGCCCCTGTCTTTCAATTATGATCAGAACTATTAATTATTTTAAATAAAATAAAAGCGTAAAATAATAATTTACATTTTCCTTCAATATACTAGTATTAAAACTTCAAACTAATTAAAAAAAGGCAAGAGACAACTTCAAAACCGTGTTTTACTCTTAAGTATAATTTTGCATTTTCTAACAGTACTTATTTTAATTTTTTCAAAAATTTCTATTTAAAAAGCATGTTTACTTGTAATCTGAAGCAGTACGAATATAAAACTGACTTTAAAGAATAGGCAAATGGAAGGTTTTGTTGGAGTGGTTGCATTGGAATACCTAACTATTACTTGAAAGACGTGCAGCAGTTTGGCTCAATGTAGTACGCAGTTCATTAAAGACCAACTTCCAAGCCTCTGACAAGCAGTAATTGGATTTGAGCTACAACGGACCTCTTTTCTAAACACCGAATAGCATTCAAGTGTCGCAAACTTCCTGCATGAAAAGGAAGTAGCCCGCTTTCATTAGATTTCTGACAATTCTCAATCTCTTTGTGCACCACTCAAATTGATAGTCACCGTTTTCTGTTCTTATCAAACTCCTCTTCAAGCCTTATTAAATTGGCTAATTACGCTTCTGTTTGATTTTTGCGAATGCTTTATTTAAGAAAAGAATGAGTGTTGCTAAACATGCATTAGTTTAACTACTTCTTGTTTAAACATTTCTATTATGGTTTTACGCAACTGCCAATTAGGAGCTTGGCGAAAAATGTTATTTTTATTTCGCAAATGGACATGGAAAATTAAATATATTTTAGAATTATCGAGTTGAAAATGAGTTACTTCTTCAGCAAACAATTCATTATTTTTTTACGGAGAATATTTCAGAGTACAAAGATGTTTAAAATACTATTAATATATTTAAAAGATGTTTAACAAACTTTCAACTGCACTTAAAAAAAAAAAAAAAATACAATTTAAAAATTTAATGATATGCTATTTAACAGCTAAATTTAGTAAAGTTTGCAAATAATAAAGTTTACAAATAAATATCACTGCAGATCATAATATTATACTATAGATGAATAGAAAATATAGATATGAAAAAGAGATAGTTATAATATACATTATATTGTAAGTATAATCAATATTATAATTTGTATAGATTATAAATAAGCATAATTAAATGTATAGAGTAGAAGACGCATAGAGTTTAGTATAGATTATAATGTAGTATCAAATTAAATACCTTCTTGGTATATATTTGCGTTCATTCAAGATCTTTTTAAATAAAATACTCTTTTAATTTTCTAGTACTTTAAAACTTATCTATGCAATTTATTTCTGAATGTAATGGACCAGCGAGCGCGTTATTATTTTAGAAATTTATAAACCCATATGAAAGCTGATGCATACCTTCTAATTTACGATAAAGTCTAATGCCTAATATATATATATATATATTTTAAAATGGAGTGGTAAAAAGTTATGCACTTTTTCACAAATATTAATTTTTTATTTGCATACAGGAGGGGAATCATCGAGTACTGGAGGGGTTTTTATCGTAGTATTTGCTACAGGTACGGGATGGCTCTTAATTGTTTATACAAGGTAAGAAGGTTGATTATGTATAATATTTCTATCCAGATTAGCAATATCTACATCATAATATCACATTCTATTCGCAGTTAGGTTATGGTGAACCAATGGCTTGGCCTCCTCCCTCACCGGACCTCAACCTACTGGACCTTTTTTTCTGAGGGACATGAAGTGTACAAAAAGTTTGTTGGTTTGGCTGAAAACCTTCTCGCGAGTTTCATACTAACCCTGTATTTTTGTTACAGTGCATATACGTTAAAACATAGTTCACAATTGATTCCCGTAAAAATTGGGAAAAAGAAAAAGGCCTGCCAGGCATTATTTTTTGGCTTTACTTTTTAAACTTAACGGTAGGTTTATGAAATTATCCCCATGTTTTAGTTTACGGAATCATGGAATCATTCGAACAGTTTTTTTCCTCACTAAATTTCAAGTGTGGCCAGTTCGAGTTCCTAATCATTTCTTCAAGGCCTAAAAAATTCACGGAAATCGGATGATTCCATAGCATGGCTCAAGATTTTACATGATTCTATAAGATTTTAGAGATCCTTTCGGACAGATTACTTCACAATCTACTTCTAAATTGTGGATGATCCGATTTAAATTGTGGACCCTAATTTCATTATTATCAATAAGCATGAATTTCTGATTCGTCGCACGAATATCCAAAATATTGAAAATGAAAAAAAACTAATCCTGAAGTTTCAGAAAAAAAAGAATTACAGATTCTTCAATCAAATAGCTAATTATCTTCAAATTTGCTGCACTTATTTCTGAATTTACAGATCGATATCCAGAAAACTCTTCCATTTTATGCCATAAACTGTTTATGCGCACAATCTTTAATTAAAACAATAACGCGACCCTAAATCTGAGATTTTAAATGTTATTTATTTATCATTACCAAAATGTTAAGGCATTCATCCTTTTAACTCCGTAACCCTTAAGTTTGTGACATTAAAACAGATTATACACATTCATACTAAATCCAGCTTAGAGACAAACACGCTCTGCGAGAGGAATGCCAAATTAAAGCTTCCTATTGCATTTGTATTTAACACTGGAAACCACTTTTTGCTCATGAAAACTGAACAGAAATTCCGGCTACAACTGGTTCCAAGAATTGAAAACAAATATTTTCCTTCTTGGAATCGGATTTGGTTAAGAGTAAAAGTGGTATTCAACCACAAACATAAATTATAAGTGTTTAGTGAAAACTTTTCTGTACTTAAAGTAAAGAAACAATATTAGTTGCAGCATTAAATTTCCAGGACTGAAAATATTATGTGAATTATTCATAGTATTCACCACTACCTCCACCACTCGTAATATATAATAACAAGGGTATTTTTCGAGGTATATCGAGGTATTTTTGGTTTTATTCGTAGTATTTGCTGCAGGTACTGAGTGAGTCTAAATTATTTTTACAAAATAAGAAGGGTGATAATATCCGTCCAGAGTAGCAATATTTACCATAGAATTTAAGTTAGTTATGCTAGTTCATCGTTAAGTTATACAGAACCAATGGCTTAGCCTCCTCGCTCACCGGACCTCAACCAGCCTTCACTGGACAGTTAAAAATAAGAATCACCCAGAATAACTCGTGATCGAATGGACGGATTTTCACATACTAGACTCAAGCCTTATGCTTCGAGGGGGAACTTCAAATACGTATATTAGTTAGTGCATACGATATTTTAAGTTACGAAATTAGACACTAAAACGTACTTTCTCTGAATAAACATACCAATTCGTTCCGTCGAATTTGGATTGCAGATCATCAAAATATCCGCAATCTGGGAGATATTGTCCCAATAGCTTGGTTAGGAAAGCGGACGAAAGTTTTTTTCCCTTTAATATTAATTTTATGTTTTGTTTATCTCGCCATATCAGGAGAAATTTTTAAAAAAAAATGTAAAATTTTCGCGCAGAAGTTTTAAATTTGTTTATCTTTGTTTAAATTTGTTTTAAAATTGTTAAATTTGTTAAAATTAATTTTATAACCATTTATTATTTTTTTATTACTGTTTTTAATTATTTGTCAGAAAAAGTTTTGAATTGCAAGTTGCACAAAATTTTATATCGTCTTAAATAATTTAGTTTTATAAGGCAAACATTTTTTTTAATGAAATCGGTTGGATACTTCATGAGAAATCTTATTTCAAATACCTGACTGTTATAAAATTCTATTCCTCAGAAATTATTTAACTGATTTCATTTTATTTTAATTTTTTCTGCCACGTAAAATTACATTCTTTAAAATGATCTAAAAACTCATTTACCTTACAATGTAAAATTTTTTTCAGCCATTGTTAAGTAAAATATTAAGTTATTATTGGAAGTTTTTTTAGCGTTATTATATTTAATTAACTTTGGATTAACGAATTTTATAATTGTGTGCAAAATCTTTTTTTTAAATGGTTCCGGAAATATGGTGAAATAAGCAAAATGTGTAAGGAACATTTGAGTGTCCAAACTTTATCTCATCTGCCTAAACTATTAGGACAACATCTTCTAAATAACGGCTATTCTTTCTATTTTGACGCTCCGTCCAAATTCGTCAAAAAAAATTATGTTTATTCAGATAAGTTACGTATTTGTGTCTGATAAAATTACCTAAAATATTACCAGCGCGAATTAATTAGCTAATTTAAGGTTAGGCCTTCAAAACATCTTGATACTTGAAGTACCTAGTACTTGAAAATCCGATCATTTGATCAAGTTTTGCAGGGCGTTCACCCTTTTATTTTGCACACTGCACAATATGGCTGGTGGAAGTAACCTTAGAAATTCATTAATGGAATATGTGATTAACATAATATTTTCAGAAGTTAAATCCATTAGTTTTACCGTCTGGAAGCAATAGTCCTATCTTGTATGTTTGTCTCTTAAAAGTTTTGGGTTCTAGTTAAGTTTTCAAGCGCAGTTTAATCATAATTTTCAGTTTGTTTCAAAATAATATTTACAGAGTCTCGCTGGCTCTAGGGATAGAGCACTCGCCTCGCTATGAAAAGAACCAGGTTCGAATCCCAGCATTGGCTAGATGATAATAACGTTTCTCACCACCCACAGGGCTGATTAAATACATTCAGTGGTAGATGGATCATGAGTTAGATTACCCCTTGCCATCGGGCTGACGGTGGGAGGGTTTTGTTGTTTTCCTTTACATTTAGCCCAAATGCTGATTAGTTCCATCAAACAGTCCTCCACGAAAGCTAGTTTGTCCCAATGTTTATTCCAGGAGTTCACTTATCATCTGAATTGGATTCATAATTATAAGGCTACAGAGTTGATGATTCATAGTACTAAACTCAGAATTAGATCGGCTATCCAACGCAAGTTATAAAATAAAATAAAATTTGCATTGAAATAGCATTGCAATCAAGGCCTCTTTATATTACTTTCCCCCTACTATGTAACATATAAATTATCAAGAACTTTGACAATAATTCAGATCTATAAAGTTTGACATTCGAGAAATTTTGCTACTTGGTTATTAAGAGTTATTAAAAGAAAAAGCAATCTCTTTTTAGAGTCCAATATAATGTATAATTAGAGATGAAGATTTGACATTGTTAACAAAAATAAAAATTATGCTAGGTTTGAAAACTTTTTCATCTCCTCAACTACTTTTACAAATGTCATTACTGCACAAAAAGGAAAAATAAATAAATAAATAAATAAAGTGTGACGCCTTGATTTGAGTTAAGTGAGAAGCAAAACTAAAAGATGAGACAAAACAGTTGACAAGAAAACGCATGTATTTACAGTCATAATAATTAGATTTAGCAGCTCTTCCTTCCGCAAAAGAATGGAAAGGAAAAAAAAATTGCAAATCTTTAAGGATGTAAAGAGAAAGAAAGAAAAAAAAAGAAAAGAAAAATTGAAGTGAAAGAAAGAGTATTATTCACTAGTGGTGGATAAAAGAAAATTCTCCGAAAGATGGCGTTGACATGCATTCATATCCAGTTTCGATAATTATTATACCTGCAAAACAGTCTTTGAGTCCTAAGGGCTAGAATGAGCAAAGACCAGTACAAGTAATGGACACAAATTACATAGCAATGAAGAACGAAGCTTATAATGATAGGCCTTTCCAACTAACAGACAGGCTACGGAATGGCTAGGCCGTGCCAATAGAATTGAATGTGCCTTCTAGCGATAAGGAATCTTCCTTTTTTCTAACTTTACTTGCAGGATTCTTTTTATATTTTATTTATTTATTTATTATTTTTTTTTACAAATATGGGGGATATACCGTTTCATTCAACTATACTTAAGAAGATATATCTCTGTCCTTAGCATCAATATTGTTACTGTTTCCTTAACAGCAAAAGAACACTTTTTTTCAATGATGTTTAGCAAAATCACATATTTTTTTATTAATTGGACTATGATTTGTTGCTCTCTGTATGATATAATATTTTTTTATGTCGTATGTTTATCTTTCAATCATTACAATAGGGTTATTCTGTCTTTAAAGATATTATATTTGATCTATAAGAACGAGTTGAGCCCCCAAATATAATCCTAAATATTGTATAATTTTTTTTTAATTTGTTAATTATTTTTAGCATTATGACCCAATTATAACTTTACACTTTTTTCTTTTTTTCTCATTGAATAGTGATTTATTTCTTCCAAAACAAAAGAAATTTATTGTATGTTTTAGTTGTTATTATTGGATTTATATATCTTCTAGATGCTATATATACTATAGATGCATCAATATTGTTAGTGTTTCAGTAACATCTAAAGAACACTTTTTTTCAATGATATTTAGCAAAAACGCATCTTTTTTTTTATTCATTGGACGATGATTTTTTCTTGCTCTGTGCATAACATTTTTAATGTTAAATGTTTATCTTTCAATCATAACAATAGGTTTATTTTGTCTTCAAAGATATTATATTTGCTCTATAAGAACGGGTAAACCCCTAAATATAGTCCTAAATATAGTATTTGTTTTATTTGTTAATTATTTCTTGCATTATGACCCAATTACTTTTCACCTTTTCTTTTCTTTACTTATTGAATAATTATTTACTGCTTCCAATGCCAAAATTTTCTTATTGTAAGCTTTAGTTGTTACTATGGAATTAATATATCTTCTTGATGCTATATTTGCTCTATCTATATATATTTTCAATATTAATGTTATTATTATAGTTAGGTAGGTTAAATATCTAAAGTTTCGGTTAGGCAGTTAAATGATTTTATATTATCGATATTTTTATTAACTTTTGTTTTAATTTTTACAGAATAACATGTAATTAAGAAATTATTAAGTAAAAAACTGAGATTGATTTCATCGATTGCTATTCAATTTAACCTTAAATAAGATTACATTTTTGAAACTGTTAAAAATCTAATATTTCTTTGACTACAGTTAACATTGATTAGTTTTGCGTGATTATTTTGAAATTAGAAATTAATGAAAAGTAATAATTAAGCATTTTTTGTGATTCGTTGCACAAAATATTCTATCAGAGTTTCATAATGAATGAAAAGTATATAATTTTCTACTTCCATTATGAACATAGCAAATAATTTATTCATCATTAGCTCTTTAACTTTGGTCTGAATCATAAATCGATTAAAAATCAGATGTGTGTATTAAATCAATTAAGTTCAGCTCATTTTAAACTAAAGTTTTCTGATAAATATTGTAAGTATTTACACAATCAATAAATAATTTAAGGCTTAAAAAATAATTACTTAAGTTTTTATGACTTTCGTTTCTTCTCATTCACTATTTTCTTTCCATGTTTAAGCCCTAACCGATAAACACTGGAAATATATTTTAAAAGTTACTGTTATTGCTCTTAATTCGTAGTGACTTCTTAACCTATTACATGTCAAGCGAATCCAATTTTACTAATAATTTATTATAGTGTTTAAAATTAGGAGAATTTCTGATTTAAATCCCTTGTATTTAAATTAAAACTCACTAGTATTTTGCATAAAAACATATTTATTTTTCTGAGAAAATTTTGCCTTGCCTGTAAAAAAAAAAAATTCAATATTTCACTTTAAAAAATAATCAAAGAGGAAAAAAATTAAATTTTGTTTATTCAGCATGAAGCAAATAAAACCAAAATAATGATAAAAAATAAAATTACGAAACAAACAAGAAATTAAGTACAAAAAAGAAACGTATAAACTTATTTCAAATAATTAGATCGTTTCGAAATATTTGTGCAAAACAAATCAGTAATCTTAAAGGTAACAATTAATAATGCTATTTTTATAGCAGATTACAGAAATATTAAAAAAATAATAATTTCGGTTAAAAACATAATAATAATGATAATATAAAATAAATACAGATATATAATTTTGTTACCTCGAATTTTGTACATTACTAAATACCAAAACGTACAAACAAAACTTATACTGCTGTTCAATAAAAAAAGCACTTTTGTTTATGAACACGCAGTATTTTTTTACCTTTATGAATACTTAAACGAGAAGAAATTTGAAAACATATGAATTATGTATATGAATATGAATTATGCATGAAGTGTTAAGCAGTGTAATTTATAGTTGGTGACATCATGAAGTGAAAACGAATAAAATCATATCCTAAAAATGTACCAAAGAGAAACGGTATATATGAACAACTGATATTTTATAGAATACGAATAAAATAAAGTAGTTATACTTACAACTACTGTTGCAATTGCACTTTTGAATGCTTACAATCTATTAAAACATTTTAAGAGTATTTACCTAAAATAGAAAAAAAGGACATTAGAAGACCAAGTTTCAAAATAATTTTAAATTATGAAAAATTAAACAACGCAATTGTTAAAATAATAAGTTAATGGAACGGGAGTGTACAGTACATTTTTTGTAAATATTTGCGTAATAATGGAGCAAAATTTTTTGAGGAAGAATTTTTTGTTTTCTTTAGGTTTTCGATTTCAAGTATATCAATTTACATATAAATCTAACTTCGTGAAAATTTTATTTTGAAATATAGTTAAGTATTTCTATGCTTTAATAGTTTTGGTTTAGTATAGTTTTATTTAGATTTTGGTCCGTATATATTTCGAATACTAATAAAACACATATAAGTACAGTAAAATGCGAATGTGCTACTATTTATTATATTTTAAATATTATGTAAATTCACGTAAACATTTTAATTAAAATCAGTTTCAAATGCTATTAAAATTTCGAAAAAGATTATATATATATATATATATTTTTTACTTTTTTCACTGTTGCATTCTTATCAACACTAAACTAGAGTTAATTATGATTACGAAAAATAAAATATTTCAAATCTAAAACAGCCTGTATTAATTTTAATGTTTTCCAATAAATTTTTAACAAAAATAAAAGAGTTATTGATTTATGCTAATTAAATTATTATTGATTTATGTTAATTATGGATATTTACTCATAAATTATGAATTTTGGTTTAGAAAAATTTGGTTTCAAAGATGCCAATTTAAGAATTAAAAAAAAATGCACAATGATATGTAGGAAAATTTTGCTTCATTGAGTAACGTGGATAGCGTAAGTTTGAACTGAAGAAAAAATATACGTTTTTCATAATCTTTTTTATTAATATTAATTTATTAAAAAACGATTATATGATTACTGATTAAAGTTTTGAAAATTTTTTTCTGAAGTGGTTAAACGAGAGCAGCAAATGTTTTCCGTTGCATCATGTAATTACCTATGAAAAATTTTATAATAATTTTTTCAAAAGAAATATCATTCAAGGATCCAAAAAAAATCTTTTTTTAACAATCCCGTACGCGTGGTGTTCCATAATCACCAAACTTCATACATACTTTTTACATACTTGTCAGAAAAATATAAGGGAAAGTGTTGTACTCTGGAACGCATGCATATTGGACCAATGTCAGTATTTGCACCATCCTTAGGATAAATTTTGCAAGCAGTATAAGTAGTTAATATCTGTAAGGAAAGGCACTATCTACTGAGTTGGTGTGTTGGAAATCTTTTTGGAATATCCCTTTAAAATATTGCTTGGCATTATTTTTTAGATTGATTTTATTTATTTTATTTAAATAGGTTACCGGATAAATAAATTTTGTAAAAAATAAAAAATAAATAAAAATGAGTTTTATCTAATCAGTATTATCCAAAAAGATAACAGATTTCATCCTGAACCATATTAAAATACAGATTGCAATATTTTTATCAATTTATTTATTTACTATTTTTTATATTTGAAAATCAACATGTTGTTTAGTTTATCCACTTTTTATACCTTTTTAACTGTCTCCGCATTAAAAAGAACCTTTGTAAAGTTTCTTCTCATAATATACATTTAACCACGCCCATAAAAAGTGACGTCACTTGAACATATTGCTCACAGCAGGCTTCATAAATATAATGTAGAATTAGAGTAAGTGAAAAATCAAAGGGAAAAAAGTGTTAAAGTAAAAAGAAAATTAAATGAAAGTGTGCAGATAAAAGAATGAAAAAATAAAAGATAAAATGCAATACAGAAGATTACCCTCTTTCTAATTCACTGAGTAAGTTAACAGGAGAAAGTTTTCGTAATAAGTGGCATTTCTGTTTGACGAGAAGATTTCTTTAGCAGTTATGAAATCAAAATGGACTAGGATGGTTTAATCTATTATCTGTTTTTTTAACACTCGTTTTTTTAGCATATAATTTTTCAACATCTTTTATTAAGTTAATGGATTTTTATTTACTAAACATTTTTATTAAATTTAAAATAAACTTATTTTTTTCAGATAGAAAGGTTACTCATCTTATACGCATGAGGGATATTTCTTTTAATTTCACAAAAATAAATGGGGGAAAATTATAAGAGTATATAGGAATTTTGCCAAATTTCTTATACGAATACTGTATAATAATAATAATAATACCAATCAATAAATTTGCAATCAATAAATTGCTGATATATATTACCAAAATTTCGTAAAAATGAAAGAAAAATATGTTAATAGAGTTTTAGAATTTTATAAAATTTCCTCTAAGAATTATCTATAATGATAATAATAATGTGAAATGATAAATTTATAATAGTTATTTTATACAATTCAATAAATGTTAATGTTATTACGGTATTTGGAATTGCGAATCAGTTAACAGTATAGAATTTTCCTAATAAAAGAGACTTTTGGTTTGACCATAAGATTTTTTTTATCAATTATAAAGTGCACAAAGGTTCTTTAATACTCTTATTTTATATTAAATAATTTTCATGTTCTTTTACTAAAGTTCTTGAATTTCATTCACTTATTATTTTGATTAAATTTAAAAAAGATCATTCTTCAATGTATAAAGTTTAGTCAAGATATTATTTATCCACTAGTTATTATTTATTACTTTCATTCTTTTAATTTTTGAAAAATAGAGGGGAAAAATTATGTATACTTTGAATTTCATTAAAAATTCGTATGCAAATTGTAATAGAACAATAATACATAATGATAATAATGTCAAGTGATAGTTTTGTAATAGTCTTTTTATATTATTCTACAATTTCTGAGACTATAATAAGTATCATTACAATAATAAGTATTGTTTTCATTGTTGTATTAGAGGTAAAGGTAAAAGAATAAATAAAAGCTAAGAAAAATGCTGAAACTAAGAATATGTTTTTTTACCTATTTACTAAATAAATTAACGGAAAAGAGGTTTTATACTAAGTTGTATTTATGTTCCGTGGGGAGTTTTTCTTAACAGTTATGAAATCAAAATTGATTACGATAAATTAAACTATAATTAGTTTTCAACACTCATTCTATATTTCACTTAATTTTTCATGTTCATTTATTAAGTTGATGTATTTCCATTCATTAAGCATTATAATAAATTTAAAAAAATCATTTTTTTATACGTAAAGGTTGCTCAACTTATGCGTATTAACAATACGATCTCAGAAGTTGGTATAATGTTGAACCTTGTTAATGGCACTCTTAACCATAATACCGTGCAAAATTTACTCAACTTTAATAAGGATGTTAAAAGGATCCATGTTTTTGTCCAAGTTAAACCACAATATTGTGTAATAAAGTTCAAGAAGTACGATAATGTTACTAAACTTGGCTCCATAAATAGTGATATTATGGTTTAACGCACAACAAAATTCGAAACATTGTATTACACAGTTATTTTTATTGAATACATAAATTAATCTAGGAATCACTTTTTCAAACATTATGCTATTATAATTTTTTCAATCGATATATTTCGGGGGAATATAGAGTATGTTAAATCATATCCTTTTTTGAACGATTTCATTTGATAAAAAGCAAGTTGTCAAGAACTTTATGCAAGGAGAAAAATTCTGGTAAAATTACCATATTGTGTGCACTGTAAAAAATACCGGTTCAAAATAAGGTATAGAGTACCTGTACTTTGAGTGCATCATCCGTAAAATCCATTTTCGCTTAAAATACTCTACTGTCATGGATTAAACGTAGAATATTACTGTAAAAATTACGGTATATCAGATTTTTGTTCCGCAACATGTTCCTCCAAGAAAGGATTTTACGATAAAAAGTTCCGGCAACCTGAGTGCCGATACTTTTTACCGTAATTTGATGGATGATTTTTACAGTGTGGTAAAGGCATTTCTAGTAAAAAAAGAAATCATACTTCTGGAAAGGAAAACTTAAATATATGGTACTTAAACCACTCGTTTAGTAATTTATCTATCCGTATAGTAACGGTTTACCGGAAATTCTGGTTTTCACAAGTATATTCTTATATTCTAATTTCTAATATTCCTATATTCTAAGCATAGTTCTTATAACCGCCCACTTAGTAAAAAATTCAAAACTGAAAAGTAAATTTCAACCGAATTAATAATTTTAATACCATGCTAAGAAATCATGATAAAATTACCACATCTACCAAATTTTATTACATATTATAAACACCTTAATATAGTGTTAATTTTACTAAAATGTTTACTAAAGCGCTTCGGTAAAAATTACCGAGTTTTTAGGTGTGTTCGCATAGTGCCAGAAAAACAGTAAATTTTCCCCTATATTGGTAGTTTTGACCATACTTTTCCCTTTCCTTTTGTGTGCGAATTGATTATATTATTTCGCTACATTTTTCAAAAATTCATATCTTATTTTTTGTGCAAAAGATTATACTTTACTACGAAATATGGTTTTAAATATGATGATAAAAAATATATTAAATATTTTAAATATTCACGATATGTTTTTAAATATTTTAAATCTGGACAATATGGTTTCAAATATTTTAAATATGGACAAAATATGGCCTTTAATCAATAAATTTTGATTTATTATCGAGTTACTAGTATATAAATTGCATGAGAATTATAGCTGAAAATCAGAACAAATCATACTTTCTTAACAAAATAACTTTTAAAATTTAATAAATTCAATGAAAATAATTTAATTCTTCTTCTTTTCTTTTACATAAATTACCGGTATAAAACAAGAATTTTAAAGGTTAAATTTAAGTTATCCTTATTTACTTAAAACGGTTTACGAAAACGGTTTTTAATTACTTCAAATAATAAAATATGTATTTATTTTAAATAAGTACTAATATTGAAACACATAATTACTTTTATTTTATTTCTATACAAATAATCAGCTTTATTAAGTGCACTAGTGTATTTTAACTTTTGTGTCATATACAATATTATACAATAATGCCATTAATTTTTTAATTATAAGGTTTTAAGTTTATTTCTGCACTATAAATAAGAACTTCCAAAATTGAATCAGTTTTCAATTTACATCGCACATCCATAAAAATCTACAAAAAATAATTTTCCGAATAATAGTAAAGTAACTAATAAAACTAATTGTAAAATAACAAGCAAAGAAAGTACAAATTAGCCGTTTAACTCAGCAATAAAAACGATAGGACTTCACTTAACAAAGCAAATCACTTAATTTTTCCTGTAACATCAAATTACATTAAATTAATCCCTAATATACTCTAAAACTTTCCATGATAAATTGAGTCGCAAATTTTGCAATTTACTATTTAGTCTCCCAATAACTGTTGATATTTACTTATTCAAATTATTATTCAGAAGGCAATGAGAATATCAATATCAACGATCATAACTGTCAAAAGGAAATAAAATTAATTCAGCTGTCCAAGTAAATTGTATTAATAACATTAACGAACTGGATAACGGGATGTAATAAAATATAATGCTTTGGAGGATAAGAGAGGGAAAAATGTTCTAAGAACATTAATCTTTGTCAAAATAATGTTCCATAATAGGAGTTATGCTAAAGTAGAAAAACTGTCTATTTAACTCTGCGTAAGCGGTTACTACTGAACGAGTATTTCATCTCTCCCCGCAAGACGATTCCGAGAGAATCAACGAATCACAGATTGATAAATATTTTTTTCTTCGAAGATAGATTATTCATTTCTATAAGATGAAAACCTAGCAATTAAATTTAAAGGAAAAACGTATAAATCATATATCTTCAACAGATACCTTAAACGGGCGGGTGAGGTTAAAAACAGGGAAGGTACACGAAAACATAGCAGAGGAAAATCTAAGTTTCGATATACTGAACTATCTAATTACTTTTAGATATGTGTGCTAGCATTTAAAGAAATCTTTAGAGATGATAAGTGAGATTAAAGGAAACCACGTTGCTTTTACATATCAACTTTTCATATGATATGTTTTCCCATGAAAGTTGAGTGCATGATGATATCATTCAAGGATGGATTAAGTAATTCTCCTTAGCCTTTGATCTTCGCTTCCACGAATTAATCTAATTGATTAAGGCCCATCAATTATATTCGATCATTACGATAGCGAGTTTTTTATTGTTTTGTTGGATTTAGACAATTTATAAATTTTAAAACATACTGGTCAATGAACACTAGGCAAAAGTTCTGATAAATTACTGGTATGGTTAATAAGTTTCTCGTGAAAAAATAATCAGGATTATTGTAATAAAACCAAAATAAACCCTGCTTAAGCCATTCATTTAGTAATTTTTCCGTTCGTATGGGAACGGTTTACCACGAATTCTGGTTTTCAAAATTATAATTCTTATTACCACACATTCAGTAAACAATACAAAACTGAAAGTAAATTTTGCATAATGAATTGTTTCTATGCCATGCTCTAAGGTATCATGATAAAATTACGCATATTTACCACATTTGCAAAATTTTAATGCAGATTATAATACAATATTTAAATGATAATTTTATCTAAATTATTAGCAAAGCGGTTCGGTAAAAACTATTATGCATTTTGTTTATTATGAATTGTTTCCCTTTTGAAAGAATAGAGTATGTAATAATAATATACAAACTGACGAAAACATATAGTACATGAATCCCTATCAAAATTAATGCTGCTAAAACATTTTAGTAGCTAAAATAATGATAGGACATTATTATTAAATCAGTTTAAATTAATTACGTCACACATATTAAGATTAAATCACTCAAAACATAATATGCATTGAATCAAAATATATTATCAGTTTAATGATTGGACATTATTATTAAATCAATTCAAATTAGTTACGTTATACATATTTAGATCGAATTACTCAAAACATAATACGCTTTCAATCAAAATATATTATCAGTTTACTTTTATTTTATCTTCTTTGAACGTGTTAAAAAACACGATAACAATAGTTTGCCAAGATTACTACAGACGGAGAAATATTTGTAATAAGAAAGAATACGAGTTTTCATAGGAAAAGTATTTTACATATAATTATATCAATAAGTTTTTTTAATTGAGAGCTAATTCAAGGAATCCCATTTATCTATACTCTTAAACATCGTAATTCCGAAAATTTTCTGATTTTGAAGAGAATTATAAAGTTTCTGAAAAGTAGACATGATACTCTGGGTTACGTAGATCGTAGATCAAAGAGGAAAAAAAACGTGCACAAGGCACAATTTTATACGATAAACATACGTACGACAACAGAAACATGATTATACGATAAATATGTTTCTGTTGTTCATTTGTGCTTTATTCACGTTTTTTCTTCTTCATTTTTATATAGTACTTATTATATTATTAAAAATATCAAATATTTTTAATTCTTTCTACATAATTTCTTATAATAACCTTGTAAATCTACGTAAATTTATTTTTCGAAAAGTTTTCATGTACCAATAAATATAAGTTAAAAAATATTTTAATCATTCATTAATACTATTAATGTAGTGATATATATTAACAGAATAGAAAATATACGAAGGATCCTCGATAATTAACTAACACCTTAATAACCATAAAACATTACAGCCAATATTAAATTATTACAATACATTTGACAATATATTTGCGACACTATATTTACAATAACAATTTAAGCGAGATCCTTTATAATTTTCTACTAGCTGTTTCGGCTTCTCCTTCTATTGACGAATTTCATTAAAAAAATTATAAAATATTAAGACTAAGCATTCTTTATAAAATATTGTTGTACATGTTTTTGTTTAAAATAATGTGTACTGTAATTAAAATTAACTGCGTCACATTTCATGACGTTATGTATTTAATGAGAGAAAAGTACTTGGTGTGTGATAAATACGATAAACATGTTTACTTATGGATAATCTTGCTAGTTAATGGTACATATGGATAATCTTGCTAGTTAATGGTACATATGGTACTTAATCTTAATCTTTTTCTTGAAACAGTACTGAAACACTAACGAGAGGAGAAAAATGAAAACAGGAGTGTCGTAAAACTTTTTTAACACTAACTTTACTTTTATATCTTTAAGTGTCAACTAGTGGCAACATGCAATATCGCGCTTGAAAAAACAAAACATCCGCTTCAAGAAAAAATATGAAGCTGATACATGGAGACTATACTCAGTTTAGCCTTTGCGAGCAATAAATACATTACTGCTTTCAAAAAAGACAGAAAAAGGTAAAAAAATGAAGTATGCAAAAAGGCAGTTTTGGCGCTGGAAAAGGAAAAAACACAATATGCGCCGTTAAATCTGTCTGCAACTTAAATGCATAGCTCTCTTGGGAACACTAAAAGTAATGGCTCCGCGAACAAAGGAAATCACAAGTGCGCATAATTTGCTGAGAGTTCAGTTGGTACAAACTATAGCACCCGAATGAGCTTGAAGAAACATGAAATTGCAGGAAAAAGGAGAAGTGCTTTTTCGTAACTTCAAGTACGCCACTAGATGTTGGGTATTTTTCCTGTTTCTTTCTTTCCTCCTTTTTCTATCGCTGAGTTTTTCTTTATCACAATTTTCTTTGGAATGTCTTACGATTTATTTTTGAATTCTATTTTTAAGCTCGTAATTACTTTGATGCCTTTTCCTTTTCTATTCTTCCAAACTTAGACAATTCAACCTTAAAGGAATTCCGTTATCTTTTCGACCACTAAGAATTATTTGTATCGTTTGAATTCGAGGCTTTAACTTTAAAAAAAAAACTCTTTTCTGTTGATTGCGTAATGAGGAATAATTTTCTGCTTCGGTTGAAATATTGATTTGTTATCGTTTATTTTTTTTTGTCTGAAAAACATAAGAATATTAGTTTTCATTCATTTGTAAATCTAAATTTAGAGGCAAAAATCAGTTTCTTAAATAAATCTATAATTATTTTTAAATGGTCATTTAGGTAAAAATAAGGCACTTTTTACCAATACGCTAAACATATGCCAAAACATACGCTAAACATATATCAAAAAATTTCTATCGCCTAGAGCAAAAAACCCTTTGAGGATTTTATTTAGAAGGCTATCAACTGTGTTTTGAACTATTATTTTAAAATCAAATGTATATACTATTGAGCTAGGGATCAATGTAGTTAAAAAGTAAATTTTTTAAAATTTCCTCACTTGTTTTTGGGAAAAACATGTGTGCTATAATCATAAATAATCATGAAAAATTGTAGACAGTTATTTTAAAAATAATACGAGATATCGTGTTTAAGGTGGTGCAAAATGCGAAAAAATCTGATTTTGAGATAAACGCGTTTAAATACTTGAAATAATTAGTCTATCCACTGTTATTATCTTGCACAAAAACTGCTTTAACTTTGTAAATAATTAAAGTAAAGACAAAAGTAAAGTCTTTAAGCTAAGAATACAGGAATTCTAAATTTATAATAAACTCAATTTCAAAAAGTTTGCCCAAAATTAGGTTTTTTCACTAGTCAGATACCTTAAATACCTGTTTTTTTATATTTCTAAAGTATTTTTTAAACTAAGTTTTTTAAATGTACCGAAGTCGTTACATGAGGCATATGAAACAATTTAAAATTTTGAAAAAAACTGCTTTGAAGCTACATTTTTTATCAAAATACGCAAGATTGTTTTTCATTGTTATTTATCTTCTATTTATCATATATCTATGTATCACCATGTACCTATGTATTGATGTCATGTACCTATGTATTTATCTATTTATCTATGTATTTATCTACCTATGTATTTACCTATGTATTTATCTATGTATTTATATATGTATGACCAATCTTATTTTCAGCTATGTATTCGTTTTTTAAACATTTAATGATTTTTTTTAAATATCAACATTTTTTAGAACTCAAAAATCCAACACTTGAAACTCTAATACTGTGTTCATATATTTAAAGAGAAAAATTATTGTATTTTTAGTTAACAAAGTTTTAATTTAGTAATGATGAATTATTTTACTTATTTATATGCAGTTGTCACTAACGGAAATAAATGAATGCTTATAATAACAATAAAAATCACCTTCATCAAAAAATGTTATTAATAGAATCAATTTTTAATTTCTGTACTGAAATCATAATAGTTTCTGAGTGACTCAGACACAGTTGTGTGGAAAGTCTCATATTTTCAAGTCATATTTCAAAGTTAGTACATTTTCTTGATAATTCTTTCACTTTTTGCCTAATCATACATTTAACTTTAAAAAGATGCATAAATCTATTATAATATATATACAAAAACTATACTGAATTAGAAGCAAGTTGTTTTGAGAGACAGATAAATTTTTACTTTATTTTTTGTTATCAAGCTTAAATAAAAATATCTTAGCCGGTAAGTTGCAATTTATTATTACTTTACTTAAAACTTCATTCGCTTCAAAAATATACAAATTGGAAACAACAGTCTACATGTTTTGAGCACTCAAAAACAGGGGCCCGTTTTTAAGGCTTACGAGACGTGAATGAGAATAAGAAACAAAAGTTTTCTTTTTCTTTCGCTTTTGTTTCTTCTTATTCACGACTGGCAAGTCTTGAGAATGGGTGCCGATTTTTTAACACTTGAAGCATGTCGATTGTCATTTCAATTTTTATATTTTTTCAAGAGAATGAAGTTTCTAAGCAAGCAATTTTACTACTTCAGTTTCTAGGGATTATTCATTTATTTAGCAATACATAACGCATACTTTAATCACTAAATTTTATTTCGAAAAAAAAAACTTTTTCTAAAAGCCATCTCTTTCTGACTAGTTGATACAGTAGTGGTGTGTATAATAAAAATTGTCCAATGATTCTGGACGTACAGTAAAAAGCCAGGAAGAAATTTTACGCATTTGTTTTAACGATAACTTTTTCTGATTCAATATTTTAGTAATTTGCTTCGAACTATTAATTATTTTCAATAATTTATATTGAGAAAATTTTCTTTCTTTCTGCATGCTAATATAACTAAAAGGAAGGATCGTAAACGCAAAATCAAAATTTAAAGCCGTTATAAGGAATAAAAATTCATAGAACAATAAATGAAGGTATATCAATTTTAGTACAATAGAATTAAAACGTAAATATACAATTAAAAAAAATTAAATATTTTTTTTTCAAATGTATTTAAATGCAAAAACATCACTATATTTTCTCTAAAAAAAAGAACTATATAGGTTACTGAAAAAAAGTTTTGTTCATGATTTCCCATAATACTATGACTATTTCACTTATTAATTTGTTCATTAGTGTAAAACTTCGGGAGTGAAGATTTGTTTATTCTTCATATTCCGTAAAATAGAAGATAATTCAGACAAATAATTTTAATGAAGAATATCTGCTTTTAAACTACATATTTACCCCCTCATTTATTGTTATCTACTATATTATAAAACTAGCTACCTACTAAATTTAGACTAACAATGTTTCAGTTTATATACTCATAATCATAAAAAATGACATTTTGATTTTATTTTGACTGGAATTAGAATTAACTGAAATGATATTTTTAAGCCATATCGTTACAATTGCTCAAATATAACAAGTTTCTTTACACTAACTTTTTTAAAATTATTCAAACATGAATGACTTTAAATTTCAATAAATGCGCAGGCGCATAGCGACAAAAAAAATTTGTTCTTTAGTTATTTATTTTTAAACAACATTTGTTAGTTTCAGTATCAAAACAACACAAATATTTATTTCTATACATAGAAATTTATGTAAAAGGAACTATTATAATTTTTTAAAGGAAAAAATTTTAAATTTCACCCATAAAAAATACATACCAGCCTGCATCAACAAGTACTATTCAAAAAAATATCCTTTAAAATAAGCATTTTTATACTTTAATGATAATATGTAGAATAAAATAAATAAACATTTTCTTAGAAAAACGTTTTTATAACTTGCAAGATGATTTTAACAGAGAAAAATAACTGGTTACTTTCCTAAAAAATAGTTCAAAGCTGCTTTATGTGAGATGCATAAAGACGAAACTATCAAATTTATCTAAAGCATGTTCTTTTAATAAGTCCAGCGTTCTATAAACAAACTATTTGACTCCCGTTCCTTATAACATTAGGTATATATTTCTTTTTATCCAAGAAACCTTATATTATATTTTGATCTTTATATTTTTTTCAAAACTAATAAATAAAAAAATATCTTACTTTCTTCATAATCTAGACCAAAAGCCTAAGATCAGTGTGTTCCTTTTGTTTAAAGTAAGATACAAAGTTAGCTTTACTGTTAGGAACTATATTTCTTTCAATAAGTTTACAGCGTTGACAGCTTTCTAAATGCAAAGCTTCGTGGAAAAAGTTAAAAGAGAAAAAAATAGAATTTTTTACGAACATTTCAGCTGCGATTCTTTTTAAACACTTTCTCTATTCGAAGCCTCAATCGAACTTTATGGCTACAATGGATGTTATGGGCTATCTTGAAGCAGATGGTTTGCCTCCACAGAGAGCATTTTTCTTTATATTGCCACAAAGGGACACTAAGAATTTCGCTTGCTTTCTTCATTTTAAGTTAGGCTTAGTATTTTATTTTAAAGGAACTGAAAACATTTAATCTCTTAAATAAAGCTCAAAAAGTGTTAAAATAAAATTACTGAACCACTATAGTGTTATACTGTATCGGCAATTATATTTATTTGTTCATTGATGGAAGTTATACAATTATATTTTTTGCTCATTAATGGAAGTTATACAAGGATATTTTTGTTTGTTCTTTAATGGAAGTTGGTTTACCTACACAGAGACAGATATATTTGTTTGTTCATTAATGGAAGTCATACATTTATATTTTTTGTACATTAATGGAAGTTATACAAATATATATTCTTTGTTTATTAAAGGAAGTCATATAATTATATTTATTTGCTCATTTATGGAAGTTATACAATTATATTTTTTGCTCATTAATGGAAGTTATACAAGGATATTTTTGTTTGTTCTTTAATGGAAGTTGGTTTACCTACACAGAGACAGATATATTTGCTTGTTCATTAATGGAAGTCATGCATTTATATTTTTTGTACATTAATGGAAGTTATACAAATATATATTCTTTGTTTATTAATGGAAGTCATATAATTATATTTATTTGTTCATTGATGGAAGTTATACAATTATATTTTTTGCTCATTAATGGAAGTTATACAAAGATATTTTTGTTTATTCCTTAATGGAAGTTAGTTTGCCTACACAGAGACAGATATATTTGTTTGTTCATTAATGGAAGTCACACAATTATATTTTTTGATCGTTAATGGAAGTTATACAAATATATATTCTTTGTTTATTAATGGAAGTCATATAATTATATTTATTTGTTCATTGATGGAAGTTATACAATTATATTTTTTGCTCATTAATGGAAGTTATACAAAGATATTTTTGTTTATTCCTTAATGGAAGTTAGTTTGCCTACACAGAGACAGATATATTTGTTTGTTCATTAATGGAAGTCACACAATTATATTTTTTGATCGTTAATGGAAGTTATACAAAAATATATTCTTTGTTTATTAATGGAAGTCATATAATTATATTTTTTTGTTCGTTGATGGAAGTTATACAAATATATTTTTTCGTTCGTTCATTAATGGAAGTTGGTTTACCTCCATTGAGGGCATATTTCTTTATAATGTTACAAATGGACACCAAGAATTTCGCTTGCTTTCTTTATTTTAAGTTAAGCTTAGTATCGTATTTTAAAGGAACTGCGGACATTTAATCTCTCAAATAAAATTCAAAAAGTGTTATATTTTGTTGTTCTCTGGCGACAATTATATTACTTGTTCATTAGCTGTAGTTTGTCTCCAAAGAGACAAGTATATATTTTTTATTCATAAATTAAGTTACACAGTTGAATTCTTTGATCATTAATGAAAGTTTGCATTCAACGAGGCAATCATATTTTTTCTTCATTAAAGGGAGTTAATTTGCATCCACAGAGACAATTGTATTTATTATTCATCAATGGAAGCTATACAATTATATTATTTGTTCATTAATGGAAGTTAATTTGCCTCCAAAGAGAGCATTTTTCTTTATATTGCCACAGACACAAAGAATTTCGCTTGCTTTCTTCATTTTATGTTAGGCTTTGAATTTTACTTTAAAGGAACTGATATTTAATCCTCCAATAATATTTAAACTTTACATTTCGAAAAGTCGTAATAATACAATGTAAAGCATATAGGATTAGAATTGTAAAAAAAGCACCATTTCCCATAAAATAACAAAAGCTACGTAAAATATCTCTAGTGAAAGAATAGGCACAGTCCGTAAAATAAAACAATAAAATAAAATGAAATTCCAAACCAACAATTCGCCTCAATTTTGAGACCAACGGCATGTGGATTGTGGCATGTGTACTGAAAAAACGGTTAGGTTGTACGGTTAAACATGCATCTAGTACGCTAGAATTATACACTAATAACGTAAATTCACGGAACTTTACCATTTACCCAAAAAAGCACGCCTTGTCCTTAAAACTATACGTTAAATTTTTGCTAAATTACATATTCTTTTTAAAGCGTGGTGTTTAAATTTTGCAATAGAATATATGGTTTAGCACGTAGTAATAATGACTCATTAGTTAACCATAATATGATATTTTTTAACCAGATACAATAACCAGGTGCATTATTTCTAAACCTTAACTAAGTTTAAATCTAAAATTACTGAATCACGGTGGTGTGGTCCATCGGCAATTATAGTTTGATATTCACTATTGAAATTTATTGTAATTCAGTTATTATAATTTACTATTTCATGAAATTTATTGTAATTCAGTTATTATAATTTACTATTTCATGAAATTTATTGTAATTCAGTTATTATAATTTACTATTTCATGAAATTTATTGTAATTCAGTTATTATAATTTACTATTTCATGAAATTTATTGTAATTCAGTTATTATAATTTACTATTTCATGAAATTTAATTTTGTTGAAATTTGTTTTGAGTACTTTTACTGAGAGAAAAGGTAAAATTCCAAGCTTTAAATTCAATTCATATATATTATGACATTGTTTCAGTGTTTTATACATTGTTTAAAATTTACAATTTAATATATAATGAAAAACATAGTGAGAAATCGCTCATATTATTTTGCCATATTATTTCATTTTCGTAAGCCGTTGTCTCAAAGTAAAAGATCTAATGGTTGTTGTTGCGAAGGAGTATCATGGTTCTTATTATTCTCATTATTTCATTTTCAGAAGAAAAAAACACTTGTTTGTGATGCCTTTTAAAAAAGGGAATATACAATTGAAAAAAACAACGTAAGTGCTTTACGATAGATTCCGAGAAAAATAGCTTGACAACTACTTTCTTTCTATTGCTAATGAACGCTAAGATAGAATTTCAAAAAACTCATAGAACAAAATTTCTTTTTGAAAAAAGATGTTTTTGCACAATATGTAGTTTATCTAACAGGGATACCAACTATATTTAAATCTCAATTTAAAATTTTTTGTCGCTTGCGTTGATTTTTCTTTTGCACGGCAGAGTAAATGCATTTGGTACAAAAACAATTTTAACTCTCCTTTAAGCTTCTGGAGTTTTTGTGAAAACCAGAGATTCGACAATAGAACATTTTAGAATAAAAAAGTTCAAAAAAATATTACGTAACTTAAATAATTTAAATAATATTTTGTTCTGATAGTAGCAAAAAATGGGTTTAGATAAAAAATAAGGAAAAAAGAACTAAAAAAATCATAAATAAACCCAGAAGGAACTATTTTTAAGTAAAATTAATCAAAGAACATAGCCATAGAGCTTTCAAAAAGCTGATAAAAGCTGGATTATGTTGATTTTAAATCAAAATGATTGATTAATTTATATCAAAAAGTAAACTTCATTAATATTTCATTGCTTCTATACTTAAATATTAATTTTTTACATTAAATTTACCCTATTTAATTACCTTATTTTTTAACACATTTAAATAAAAATTAAATCTTAAATCCATAGTGTTTTCGATAATATGAAAAATCAATCGGAATTTTGTAATACAATCTACGGTACCTCAATTTTCAAACGATCCCTTAATAGGTGAATCAACTATTAGCACGTTAAAACAGTAGCCAGGTTCAGGGACCTTCTCACAAATGCGTGCTAAACAACATACCCGAATTATGGTGCTTTAAATCGTATTTATTTAATAACGAGGGAAGTTATCTTCGGAGAGTTACTCCCTCCCCCTTCTTTAATAACTGTAAGAGTCTTACCTTCATATAATTCGTGTTCTTTTTTAAAGAACTATTTCCTTTTCACGAAATTAATCGCATATTCATGCTTTGGAATTAGTTATTATTTTAGGGAATAAAAAACGAAAAACTAATTAATATATTTTATACTGTCTATTGTTAGCATTTATTGCTTCTGGTTAGAAGGCCTAGGTTTTGGACTTTATGTTATGTGAAATAATTTTTTTTTCTTTGATTTTTCTTCTAGGAGTCTTTTGTTATCCGCGGGTTAATAACCGAGCTTTTTGTTGTCGCATCTAGCTATTCGCTGCATTAAAAAATATTCACGGGTTACTACAGAAAAAAGCAAAACGATTCAAGAAACATTTTGATTGTTTTATTGAACTCTTTTTAAATAACAATTATCTAATTTAATAATTTTTGATAATTATTATTTATGTATGGTATTTAAATATATGAAATTGTATAAATTTTTTTTCTCGAAATTTCTTTTTAAGATTCTAACTTAAATTTTTTTCTTACAGAGGAACAAATTAAAACTCATTAAGTTTTAGGTCTGAATTTTTTTTTCTTTGCTAAATATCCTCAGCGAATTTTACAGAAAAAAAGGAAAACAATTCATGAAGCATTTTTATTGTTTTATTGAACTCGTTTCAAATAATAATTATCTAATTTTATATTCTTTCATTATTGTTACTTGAATATGGTATTCAAGTATTTCAAACTGTATACATTTTTATTCCTTCAAACTTAGTTTTTAGCATTCAAATTTCACAGAAGGATTTATTTTCACAGAGGAAAATAAAGATAAAAACTACTCAGCAAGTTTTAGGTCTGAGTGTTTTTCGCTATCATCGTCAGCAAGTTTTAATTGAAGTAAAACTGATAAATTAGAGATATTTTAATCTGTGAAAATGTTTTATTAAAAGCATTTTAATTTAAGTATCCTACTTTATGACCCATATTTAAAAACATTAGTATGTAGTGTGTTTCCCAAAAATTTTATGAACAATATTTATTGTTTTTCAAAAGTTTCTCCCATTCAACATAAAATGCAAGGTAACTATGAGATATTTTTAACTCATCTAAAATAAAATTACTACGTTTTGTGCTGTTTGACCAGTTAATATAAATTCAACGAGCTCCAAACCTCGCAATTACGTTAAAACTGAAAAAAAACTAAGATCTGACTATCGTTGCACTATTATTTATTACCATATATTTTAATATTTTATACAATATATTTTATTATTTATATAATATATTTTATTATTTATATAATATATTTCATTATTTTTCGGCCAGTATTTTAATTTCTAAAACAGATTGTACAGTTTTAATAACCTGACTCAAATAATGGTTGTATGGAGTGATAAATTGCACTCGTGTGAAAAAAGATATGAGGCTCCTAAAACCTTTTTATTTTTTAAAAAACGTTAAATTAGATCATAATATAAGTACAACCTAATGAAGTAACTTAAATACAAAAAAAAAGATATAATGTATGATACGGACTAATCAAAACTGAAATTGGCTAATTTGAGATTAAATATTCTAAAATGCTTACAAGTAGAGTGCTTTATAATCTGGAGAGATTCATAATCTTCATAAGTTAGCTATACAGATACAATTAATAAAATCCAAAAAAAGTACAATCAAGCCATTTTAGGTTATTCCAAAATATTAAATGAAACTTATTTAGTTCGGAATTGAAAAATAAATATTGACCATAAATCCATCCAACAAATTGTTAAGATAAAGTGCTATTCGGAATTGATAACTACTAAAGTTCGGGAATATACTTAACTGAAAACCATACGAATTTTTAAAAGTTTTGTAAGCCCTGTGTTAATAAAAAAAGAAGATTAATTACAGTAAAATAAACTTTAATCTGTTCTTTTCAAGAATTTTTTTCATTATTAAAATGTTTTAATGATTTTTATTTTTTAAATCCTCTGGAACTTTACTTACTCTTCTTTTATGCACTAAACAATATAACTTAAACTTTGATTACAACCTTCAATTAATAAATGTTTAACACTAGAGTAAAATTATGAAGTTGCTATAATTTTGAATTCGAAAGAAGAGGAATTTTTTTACCAAGTTCTTAGATGAAACTTTGAAAAAGCTTTTTAACACTGATAGTCAATTCTTTTAATTGAATATATTCAAAAATTAATGATTTACAAAGAAATTTTATGCTAAAACGACTGCATCTATTTGAGTACAGGCTTCGAAAATTTAATAAATGCTTCTTTAGAAAACTCCGTTTGTGTAATGAAAAATCTAATTAAAATAAATATTTAGAGTATAATACTTAAATTTAACTCCATTTTATAACAGGATTTCAAAATTAAACAAGAATTTTAGTTACAAGTATTTGAAATTTCAGATTCAATAAAAAAATGGATATTCATAAATTCTCCTTATAAATAAAAAAAATAATAAATTAGAACAATCCATCACTTAACGATATTTGTATCTAAAATCTAATGTTTACTAATGTCTTTCATCGATATTTTCTGTAAAAAGAGCTTTGACATTCTGGAAATAAAAATATGCGATATACTCTTATATTATACTCTTAAGAATTTTAATTGTGTATTGCTGAGTAAATGACGAAAGTTTCCATTTTTCGAAAAAAAGTTTTTTATGAGTTGTGATCACTTTTTATGAGTTCTGATCACTTTTTTTTCGAAAAAAAGGTGATCAGAAATAATTTACTCAAAATATCGCAAAATAATAAGTAAAATAACGTAAAACTGTATACTTGCACATTGAGTACCGGTACTTTTCACAGTAAAATTTCAAGAATTTTTTTACAGTGTGTTCACTACACGGAGAAAAAAACTCTGGTAAAAATACCATACCGTATAGTATTGATATTTCTGTTAAAAAAAATCCACAATTTGATTTATGAAACCAAAACAAACTGTATTTATCTGTATTATCTGTAAGGTTTCCATTCATGTGGTAATAGTATGCTCGATAATCTGGTTTTCGAAATTATACTTCTTATTTCGTCACATTTAGTAAAAAATATAAATCTAAAAACTAAATTTAACCGTATAAATAGTTTTCATGAAATGCTCTTAGGTATCATGAGGAAGTTTTCAAATTTTACCACATTTACTGAATTTTATCACGTATTATAAAGACATATTTTATTGTTAATTTTAGCAAAATCATTACTAAGTGCTTCGGCAAAAATTACCGCGCTTTTTGTTGTTCCCATACAGACAGAAATGCGATAAATTCCCCATGTTCTATTAGTTTTTATCATACTTTTTTTTTCTCAGTGTGCTATAAAGAATAGCAATGAAAAGATATAGAGTCGCATGTTATAGCGATGAAATGACAGTTCTTTGATTGATTGTACGAAATGGAATAAGGCTTCAGAATATAATTAAGCAGAGAACAAGTCTTCCGAGTGATAATATATGGTTAGTTTGCTGAAGCCAGTGTATTATTAAGCGTATTATTTATTTTTAATCAAAAACTGTTGTACTAGAGTACAAAAAAAATGTTTGAGAACAGATCTATGGGATTTAAAAATTTTATAACTGGTCGCTGCAACAGATAACACAGCAACTGATAACAATAACAGATAACAAAAATCAGATGAAGTAAAGTTGTTGCTTTCTTTCAAAATTTTGAAATTAAAAAAAGGCATATGATAATGTATATGAATAATGTATGCAGGCATACATATTATTTATGTAGATTATCATATATAATGTATATGAAATATTTTCTTTTTATAAAATTTAATAGATCGTGTATGATCTCAATCTAATGCATATATGAATTGAACCATATTTACATCTAAATGTAAAATAGGATGGAATTCAGAATTTCAAATCAATAAAAAGTTGACCTCGTGGTAACATATTTGCTAAAAGTATTTTTAGTCAAATTGAAAAGTATTTAGAAATCTCTCAAAAGAGGCCTAAGATAATTTTTTTTTTTTTGATGATCAGAGATGTTTTATGTTTCTTTCTTTAAAAAAGAAAAAAAAAACATTTATATCAAGGAAATTTCAGTTTTGAAGTTCGAGAGTGTAAAATTTAAAAAGTTACGTAACAGTAAAACTGTGTTTTAAATTTTATTTTAGGTATCTGGGTTCTAAATGGAAATTATAAAACTAAGTAATAAATGAGCAAATTTAATTTTCATCCCATTTTTTTTAAAATTAGGTTACGTAGATTCCGTGTTAGACTAAGATTTTCAAGATTTCTCAAAAGACCAGATATTATATTTCATGCATAATTTCTTGACTGTTGTTTTAAATTGTTGACACCTAAAATGAGCAAAATATTTTTGTTTTCGAAAAAAGAGACAAAATTTTACTATTTAACCCTCCAAAAAATTTAAATTTAGGTCCAATTCGGGAGATTCGAATATTTTTCAACACGACTAAAATATTTTTTTAGCAATGTGACTACCGCAGGGAGAAAAAATTCTGGTGACATTAGCGTGTTATATGGTAATGACATTCCTTTTAAAAGAAAAAAAGAACATAATTCTGGTTATTAAAACCAAACTATTCAAAGCATTCATTTGGTATTCATTTGGTGAGGGTTTATCGAATATTCTGGTTTTCGAAATTATAGCCCTATTGTCACACATTTAGTAAAAAATACAAAACTGGAAAGTAAATTTTGCCGAAAAAATGGTTTTTATGCCGTGCTCTAAAGGTATAATGGTAAAATTATCACATTTTATCAAATATTATGAAATCATATTTTAATGTTAATTTTAACAAAATCCTTACCAAAGTGCTTCGGTAAAAATTTACAGAGGTTTTTGGTGTTCCCATAGAGACAGAACACACATTAAATTTTACCATATTCCGATAGTTTGTTCATAATTTTTTCTCAGGGTACAATGACGAATTTTTATCGACTTAAAATCTGTATATCTATAAAAAGTGCTTCATTATTCAAAATTTGAATAGTTTGATAAGCTGAATCTACCCCTAGCATTTATTTTATAAGCATTTCTTTTTAATCTTAAGAAAGATTTGCACTTCCTGACGCAGAAAACCTCCATTGAAAACAATAACTTTTTGCACTAGACAATATTTACCGTAGGAGAAAGACAGGGTTATAACTGACATTATAACTTATTCCTTTTCAGCGTTTAATGAGAACCTGTCTTTTATCTCAAGTTACAAGACCGAGTTGGTTGATCGATAAAATTTCAGTGGAGCTCATAAAAGTACAGAACCTAATTACCAGTCATTACATTCTGGCAATAATTCTGTCAGTGGTAAAATCAATAATAAGTCGTTATACGGGGGATCTAAGTGAAAGAACTTTTTCAGATGTTCTTTCTCCCTATGCTTTTTTCATCGCACGCTCTCTAGCAAAAACCATTGCTAGCTTGTTTCCATGTGGAAAAACGTTGGACGGCTATTAAAAAACCACGTTTTCTGCGATTACTCTCTTTAAAGACTTAGCGAATCCTTTATCGTAGTAATTTTACGGCAGTAAAGATTTTACAACTTTGCCACAGAGCGATTTCATGGTAGCGTGCTTATCATCTTTCTTTTATTAAGGCTCAGCAAACAAAACTGAAATAACCAGGTTTGTTTAAAAGATATTCATTTATCTTTTAGAAAACGTTATTAAATTGGTAAGAGAAAAGAAAGATACGGTAAATAAATGCAAGCAATATTACATGGAAGAGTTTTTGTGAAGGAAACCATTTTCGACTAACAAGCATTTCTGGCGAGCTTGCTAAGAACTTAGACCTAAACACTGTCCTGAGGGAATTTGGACAGTATTTTTTGAATAAAGCTCTGATAAGAATTAATTAGACGAATTTATATCAGCTACTATTTTTTCCTTTTAAAAATAGCATATGGAATAGAATTTTTTACCTATATCTATGTATATACTATATATACGAGTAAAAATACTGACAAAAAGATATAGTCAAAAATGCCAGCATATGGAGACAAAGAAATGTACCATGCTTCTGGCTTCACGGGAACACCGAAATGCTCGGTAATTTTTACCGAAGTGCTTTGGTAAAGATTTCAGTGAAATTAACTAATTAAATTTAGTAAGTAGCGAAATTTGATAAGTTTATTACGATTTTCTTAGAGCACAGCATAAAAACCATTTATTCGGTAAAATATACTTTTCTGTTTGGTATTTTTTGCTAAATATTTGGTAATAAGAACTATTTTGAAAACCAGAATTTACGTTACATGAACGGAAAAATTACCAAATAAATAGCTTATAAATATCGTATATTTTACAGATAACCAGAATTATCCTTTTTTTATACCAAAAATGCTATTACCATACGGTATGATAATTTCACCAGAATTTTTTCTCCTTGTGGCAGTCACGGGTCTTTCAATTGTCGAAAAGCTGCTTTGCCGGCATTTTTAAGTTGAAAAAAAATCATTGTCGCAACTTTTATGAAAACTGTAACTTCTGAATTAAATATCGAAAAGTTTCCTAATTCTTCAATTTCTTCCGTGATTTTCGAGGAAAGTAATACTTCTCGTTCTTAATTTATACTTTTTTAAATGCCATTCCCAAAATATATAACACATTCTTAATTATTCACAATCAGTTTACATCGTTTTTTTTTTTAAAGAAAAATACCTTCTGACTACTTCCATGCAATGATAGTTTACATTCTCACCATTCCAAAATACAATGCTTGCTAAAACATTCAAAATAACTTTAAACTAATGTCATTTTTCATTTTTTTTTCTGAAATATGTGAATACATAGTCTAGAAAAAATAAAACATTCCTTCAAAAGTAACTTGAAGTTTCAATTACTTCTACTATATTTAAATTTTGGTTCAACTCTTTGAAAATAAATTTACAAATCCTCAAAAATTATCCAAAAAAAGAATAACTTATTCATATTAACATACAACCACTTCACTTCATGTTTTAAAGGAACAAAAAATCATTGGGATACTTTTACATAATTATATATATTCTCATTATTTTCTTAATGCTAGCACAATTCTAAAATATAGCACTTACTAGAAAATTCAAAATAGCAATAAATGAATAAGAATGAATTTGATTTATGCATTTAATCTTTTCTTAAAATTTGATTAAATATAATCAAGAATTTCTTTAAAATATTCTTTCAAAAGTAACTTTAAGCTTTTATTACTTACACTAATTTAATGTTTAGTTATACTCTTTTAAAATACATTAATAAGGTCATAAGTATAACTTTCAAATGTTTAACTTTTTCTTAGTAAATTACAATCATTTCATCTCATCTTTTAGGGGAAGAAAATCATCTGGTTACTTTCACCTAATGATCATACACATCCATATTATTTTCTTTATACGCCACTCTAAAATATAACGCTTGCGAGAAAATTCAAACAACATTAAATTGTTAAGAACGAATTTGGTTTATGCATTTTATCTTTTTTAGGATTTGCGCAAGCATTGTATAGAAAATGTTTAAAACAGTCCTTCAAAATCAATATTGAAAGAGAAGGAGTTCCTAGGTAATGACTTCAGTATTTGAATAAATCAAACAAAGAAGTAGTCCGTAGAAACTTAATTTTGATGTTTAAACACAAGATAATTGAAATACTGGTAATGGAATTGCTAGTAGCAGCAAACTCTTAACAAATAGCAAAACTGCTTTTAATGATTCTGTATAATTTTCTTTGTTTAGAGTATTTTGTTAGAATCATGGAAAGAAAATAACTATGCAAGTAATTTACATCGCTACGTGTATTTATGATCGTTCTACTGCAAAAATCATGGAGGAAAGGGATGAATGGAACGCAAAACGGGTTCTAATCGTTTTAAAGTTGCTTCTTCAGCAAACAAATAAAAGCTTCAATTCATGTTTCTCAACATCTTATAAAATTCGCATTATTCCTCATCCATAATTTTTATACGAATTTTTTTGAAAATTCGACTCATAACTCAATTTTCAACGTTTGATTTCTTTTAAATATCTACAGATCTGATGCTAGTAAATGAAACGTTTACCGGTAGCGAAACGACTTCAGAATATGAAATTTATTTTTCGATTAGTGAAGAGGTCGGAAGTACAATAATTTCAAAACTTGTATTGTAATTCAAATACTTGTATTGTAATTTCTGTTTGTTTTTTAAAAAAAAAAATCCGTTTTTTAAACCAAAGTGTACGTATTTCTTTTTACCATTTATATGATAATTTTAATCTTTTGATGCTAATGCTTTTCACCAGCAATGATCTGCTTACAGTTCTTCGACTTATTTATAATGGTTGTTTATTCAATTGGTGGAAGGAGTAAGGTGACGGTTAGTTATTTATTTAACTAATTTACTAACGGATGGAAAAATAGGCCTAAATGGTGTATGCATCTGTCGTAATGTAAGAGTAGTAATGGGATTTATTTATTTATTCAAATATATATGTGGGTTTCTTTAAAAATAAAAAGACTAGTTTATAGTTCCATACGGAATTACGGTTCTACTACAGCATGACAGTAGCAATGCAATAGCATTGCGCACCAGCCGACTTTATTTTCCACAAAGTTGGATTCCTTATATCGGAAGCTTTGTGTGTTTCAAGATACGACCGGATATAGAACCCCTATCCTTTAAACTGAAAGTGCCTAATCTTTTCTATAATCTCCTAAAAAAGATATTTTTCCCTTTATTTTAGATATATAAGTTTAGTCTTGTTGGTGCACTTTTTTATTATAAGTTCTAAATTTAAAAAAAAAATCTTTTTCTTCAACTAAAAATATTTTTAAGCAAAAATCGAAAATTTCAGAACAACCCATATGGTGTTAAAATTGCCTTGTCAGGAATCATACAATCAATGTTATACAAATATATATATATATATATATATATATATATATATAAAATTTAAAATATATAAATATATTTTATAATATATATATATATATATATATATATATATATATATATATATATATATATATATAATACGTTTGACATTGAAGTATTCCAGAAAAAATAAAATTCATATGATAGAAGGAGAAAAATTTCTTCCCAAGAGTGAAATAGGCTTGGCGCATGTTCTGTCTAAATTGGGCTGACTATCTTGAGCTTCCCGAGGGTCATATACACATCTCTCGGGTTGGGGAAGACCGCTGAACAAATAAATACACTGAACTCTTGAGTCGAAAAGCTAAGCCCATTTCGGCACTGTTCAAATAGCACTACAAGTCAGTAATGTTAGCACTATTGTATGTCTTGTCTTTATGGATTGCCTGCTTTTTCCTAGCGCTTGGAATCAAGTTCCAACACTCCTTCTTTTTCCTCTTTTATCTTTACTTATTCAAGAAAGACAAAATGGTCTTCGAAATCTCAAATTTCTGCTATAAGAATATTGATCTTCAAGTGCTTCTGATTTAATCCACGGATCAAAAATGAAATTTCAAAGGAGGTATCCCAAAAAAAATTATTTTATTAGTAGTGATTATTAATGAAGCCAGCAATTACATATTTTATATGAATTGATATAGACTTTTTAAAGTTAGGATCAAAAAATTGTTTATTGTTTCTCATGAGGTACATAATAATATTTAAGTATACCGGATTAAAATTAGTTTTTTTTTCCTATATTGTAATAATAAAAATTGTAAAGAGAGTAACATAAAAATGCGTAATTTATTTATAAAAACAAAATTTATGATCCAGTCAATTGAAGTATTTTAGAAAGTAAAAATTTCAATTAATTATAATTTATAAATTAAAAATAAAACAGTGAAATATCAAATAAGCACAAAAACGTTACTAATGAATGATAATGGAATCAAAGAGCTTAGAGTGAAATAATGATAAATCACGCGTTTTCTAAAAGTGATATTTTACTTTTACTTAGTGACTTAGTATTGTTTCCAGATACGTACTTTACGCATTTTTTTTTACATTCTTACAATTCTTAGAAAGATAATGCCTGTGTGGAAAGAATTTTGTTTCCGTCAAAATCTCTCTCCGAAATGTTTTTAACACGGATTGAAAAATCTCAAAATTTTTGCATTCCCGGTCTGGAATATTAGCTCATAAATTAGCTCGAGCAAAACTTTTGCAAGCCCAAACAAATTATTTGAATGGATATTAATGAAAATATATAAATGTTTCCATTTATTTGAAGAAACATCTTGCTAAAAGGATAGAGCAAAACAATGAAAGTTAATACAAATATTAAGAGGAAACAATTTCACTCAAACTTAACGTTTAAAAAAATTAGCCTGTCGAATTTCTAAAAAAAATTGGCGTAGATGTAATGTTAGAGTTATTAAAACGGTGATCTTCCTTTTCCTTTTTTACTTTAATTTCAGCTTTTTTTTTTTTAACTTTGTTATACACACCGATTAAGGTTTTAATAAAAATTATCCTGATTAGGAAAATAGAAGAGAAAAAATATTAACTTTGTTTCATTAATTCTTACTCAGAATCACATCGTGAGGGGACGCTTTATTGATCATTTTTGATTAAATTGCAAATTTTTGATGAAATACTTTCATGCTACGGGCATGTTCGGCAATATTATTTCCGAGCTCTGGTTTTGAAACTGTGGCTCATCATTATATTGCCCACATGAATTTTCTTTAATTCGCTTCAACTTTTTTTAACTTGAAGTCAGATGTAATTTGGTTAAATTAGTGCTTTTAGTGTTTATGTGCGTGAAATTTGAGTCTAGGGTTAGGTTGAATAGAGGATCTTAAAAATTCAGTCTAACATTGAGTTCGTTCGAAACAAGTTAGCATGTTAAAAACATTGCAACTTTTTATGAGATTGTATATAACATCTTTTCGAGAACATTTAGATTTTCTAAACATGTTTTCTCCGTTGGAATATTTAAAACAATGATTATGAGATTAAAATCCCTTTTTAAAGTTAATTATCAATAAATAAAATATTTTTATGGGTCTACATAAATAGATCTGGGGAAAAAGTAAAGTCATCTAATAATAATAGCAGTTCACACACTGAGAATAAAAAACAGTCAAAAACTACTAGAATATGGCAGCACAATTTCTATGGGAACACAAAAAAGTTCGGTATTTTTACCTACGCGAATGATAATGACTTTGAAGCAACAACAATAAAATATGGTTTTATAATATAGTTAATGAAATTTGATAATTTTATCATGATCCTTAAGTGTATGATATAAAAACTATTTATTCGGTTGAATTTACTTTTCAGTGTGGTATTTTTTTATTAATGTGTGATAATATGAACTAAAAATTTGAAAACCAGAATTTCCGTAAACTGCTACCATATAAACGGAAACTTACTAAATAAATGGTTTCATTGCCCTAAATTTTAGTTCATATAACCGGAATTATGATTTTTTTTTTTTGCCAGAAATGTCATTACAGTGTAGTACGGTAATTTTGACAGATTTTTTTCTCCGTGTGGAAATAGGATGATTTGTTTCAACTAATTTTTACATAATTTTCTTATATTGCAAATATATTAACCATATTGCAAAATACATAATTTGAGTATTTGTCATTAAAAAAAGAAAAATAATAATTCGCTCATTGATAAAAAGAGGTAACTAAAACAATATTCACTCTTACTTCGTAATTTTGATTGCTGCTATACTGTATCATGCAAAAATGGAAAGAAAAATCCAGAATTAATTCCTGAGAACAACTTCAATGGAATTAATAAAAAGGCAGAATAAAATAGTTATTTCTTGGCAGTATTTTAGATTATTCTTGATGAGGTGAACAGAGAAATAATGATTACGCATTTGTTGGTACTGGTATTAAATCGCGGAGATAAATAGTATATGACAAAAAAATTCGAAAGTCTATTGAATTCAAATCAAAAACACAATTTACGGAAGAAATTTGATTCGATTTAAACTTATTTATAACTAATTTACTCATATTATAATTATCTGAAACACATTATGAAATAAAAAAAATATGAGTATTAAGTAATAAAGTTATGAATAAAATATAAAAATTAAAAGCAAAATGTTTTCTAATTTATTCCTTGTAGATTAGCTGTATTCTTTTTTTAAAAAAAGAAAATCATCTAATCAAAACCTTTTTTTTACATTACTTATAATTAAATTGCTTAAGTTACAGACATATAAAACATTTTACAAGATATAAAACTTGAGTATTCATTATTTTTAAAAATATATATATGTCGGTCATTAATAAAAAGAGGTAACTAAAACATTATTCTGCTTTTACTTTGTGAATTTGATTGTAGTAGTATTGTATCATACAAAAAGAAAAGAAAAATAGATTCTCCGGAATTAATTCCTAAGCTGCAATCACCCTCAATAGAATTAATGAAAATACAGAATACAATAGTTGTTATTTGTCGGCAGTATTCTAGATTTTTCTTGATGAGGTGAAGAGAGAAATAATGATTATGTATTTGTTCTGCTCAATTGAATGGTACTGATATTAAATCACGGAGATAAATAGTGTATAACAAAACAATTCGAAAGTCTATTGAATTCACAGAATACCATTTCATTTAGCATCTTTGGAATGCCATAATACATTTCTCTTTCTATTAAATTATTATGTATTCATCATAAAAAGGGAACAAAAATACATTTCTATTCTCTTAGTTGAAACAATGACATTTTGAACAACGGAATGTAATAAAATGTTATTAATGAATACAGAATTCTTGGATTTGCTTATTGCATTTTGATCGACGATTAGTTATAGGTTTGAAACATGGAAAATATTTTTTTCATCATAAGCTTGTAAAAAATTTTGAAAATTTTATAATAGTTTTCAAAAAAAAATTTATTTAGTGTAGTTCGCCTCTCAATTTTTCATTCATAGTAAAAACTGTATGAGACAAATTTTTGAAACATATTCAAATATCTTGAAATGTAATCTAACAACTAAATCTTGTTCATTATTCCTTTAAATATTGAATGATATCAATTCAAATATTAATATTATTTCAATTCTAACTTATGGATCATCATAACATCACTTTATGACATAAAAACATCATTTTATGAGGGGCATTAAAGACTGAAGAATTTCAATTCCGCCTCAGAAATCTTTGAAGGTTAGAAAGGTTTAAAATAGAAATTTCGTTTTAATAGAATTTAGAACTATTTAACCAAAATTTTCAAATAACCTTCCATTTTTACATAGTGTTTTGCGTACAGTGTAACAAATTTATTAAGTGACTAGTAATCATAATATTTTTTTTTCCCTTTTAAACTCAAAATATTTAAAGGTAATGTTTTATTATGACAATTTAGATATTAAAAAAATGTTTCAATGAACAAATAGTCTAATTGAAATTAAGCAAATAAACATGTGAGATTTTTTCTAGACACAGACGCCACATGTACACGGAATGAACAAGTATACAGAATATGCTTGTCTGTATTCAATTTCGATCTTGAGTACAAGCAATTATGCTCTATGTCAGCACTCAAGTCCAAAAGACAAAGAAAAAGCACATTTTTGAGTTTAACTCAAGAGTTAGAGAACCGAATCAGCTTAAATTTTATATAAAATTCCATATAAGTATGATAAAAACGATGATAACAATACGGTTATGGCACGAACTAAGATCAAGATGGACATCACAGAAAAACAGTACAAAAATGATGTTGTGAAGCTGTATTTATGCAAGGTTTAATATGGGGTATACTCCCCCTGACGATGGAAGTCCCCCTTTTTATTGAAGTGAGCTAATGTCTAATCAATACCAATGAATCAATGAATGAAAAAAGAAACTCAGATTTTGTAATAATAAATTCAATTCATTCATTAAGACACTTTTTACTCCAGAGAGGCTTCTGGATGGAAGTAGCGAACTTTAATCACTCGATCAAGAGCATCCCATACTTGCTTCATGGGATTCAGGTCTGAAGATCTGTATGGCCCCTACATCAACTAAAAATGTTTGGCTTCATAGTAATCTTCAACCATTCCAGTCCTTTTGGGATACATGCTGCCATCTATAAAAATGAATTGGATACCAACAACATCTCAGAGCAATGTTACATAGGGCATTGACATCTCAGTCATATCCTTCAGAACAGTCAGAGTACCTTTCTGACAATCGTTTAGTTAGTGGTTTCAACGGGTTCAGTAAATGATTGATGTTACTGAATTGGTGTAAGTAACATCAACCTTGAATTGGTTCCATATTCTCTATACGAATGAGCACTGATTCAATCTGAAGTGTAACGTTGAATGATTCTGCAGACCTTCAGGTCTTTCAGAGAAGCACACTAACTTCATGAGATATAAGGCTGAGTTCTTAGAGTTCAATATAAGATTACTCGCGTAACTGTTGGTCTCCAGTTAATTTTTATGGATGGTATTTCTTGTCTTCACCGAACTCATCTCGGAGTATTTTATTTCTTTTATTTTATAGCGATCGCTGTACAGCCGACAATTTTGGGTTTCAGACTACCAATAATCAACTCTGTAACCTTGTAGTTTTGAACCCAGAAGACAAGGGAACTCCTGGATCAAGCATTGAGAGAAATTTGCCTTTGTGGAGAACTTTTTGATGGAACTAACTCGCATTTGCGTTACGTGGAGAAGAAAACCACGAAAACCTCCCATAGCTAACGTGGCAGCAAGGAGACTCTAACCCATCATCCGTCTACCATTGAGGATATTTTACGTCAGCACTGACCATCACTGGGTCATCATCATTCAAAGGTTAAGGAGTATTTTGAAGCCGAAGTAATTAAGAGCAAGGAGATGCCTACTGTCAGATCTCGAAGCCAGAATTTCATCAAGCTTGTCAGTAGCAGTCTTCGCTGAGCAATTTTAGCACTGTTTGCCAACTCTTCCACGGCTAAAAACTGGTTCAATGCGGTGTGGGATTGATTGTACCCAAACAATCTTTTTACTACATTTTTGGATTGTGTTGTTATGATGTCCCTTGAACTTCTAAACTTAAATTCATGATAATAACTTTTTTTTATCACCATTTCTTCTTACTTTGGGATAGTTTCATATAAAATTCACTCGATTTGGCGCAAAATTTTTTTTTTTTAAAGCGCAAATAAATTTTTTTTTTGTTCGAAAACTTGTTTGTTCCGTAACTTCTGGACATGAGTGGTTCAATGGCTACAAATGTTCTACGTTGTAAAATTTCTTCATTTTTGAAAATAATTAAATACAGGTTTTTTTTTTTTTTTTTTAAAGCGCAATTTTTTTTTTTTTTTGTTCGAAAACTTGTTTGTTCCGTAACTTCTGGACATGAGTGGACGTTCAATGGCTAAAAATGTTCTGCGTTGTAAAATTTCTTCATTTTTGAAAATAATTAAATACAGGTTAACATTAAGAAGATATATATACAGTTTATTGTTATTCTATTAAAATGTGTAAACCTTACAAACACTTGATTTTAAGACAAATTAATTTTCAAATTTAATGTTTGAATTTGAATTTTCAAATCTAACATAAAAACTTAACCCAAGAAAAAGTACTGTTATAGCACAAATTGGCGTTTTAACAAACCCCAAAGAGAGCAAGCACACATAAAAAAAAACGCTTTGAGGTCAAAATTCTACAATATGTGCTTTTTAAAATACGTATTTTTCAATTAATTTAGAGATGGTAGAGTAAACCCCGGATTGAAGCACCGAATACTGATTTTTAGGAAAAAAAATAAGAGGTTTACAAATTTCAAAAATATCATAGTTGAAATTCAACTATCTTGACATGTTATGTTCAGCATTTTCGTAATGCTCCGATCTTTGAAGGCATATAGTGCGTTCTTAATGTTTAAAATCAAAACGTTTTGATTCCTGTTCTAAAGACCAATTGCCGAAATAAATAAATGAAGAAGCAGCTAAAAATGACGCATTAATATAAAATCTATTTCAGCTTTCTTTATTTCGTAAATAACTAGTTTTGCTGCCATTTTTAAACAAAAACAAAATAGATTAGCTTCCAAAGAAGTAAGAGTCATTATGATAACACTTCAAAGCCATTAAAGCATTATTACTTTATTCATTCTCTTTAAAATCTGACCAAAAGTTTAAAGAAGTTAATAAATAAGTAGCGAACAGTTTTAGTCAATTTCTAACGATTCCCAAGCCATAAAACATGTAATAAGCAATAAAATGCTTTTTTCCAAACTTCTTCGCAATCTATACCCAACATTCCGTCTTGATAGATTTTCTTATGTTTTTACACATGTTTCATAAAATATTTCTAACTGACCCCCAATGCCCATAAGTAAGGTAAAACAAGGCAAGAAAAGAGTAGTTTCGAATAAGAAGCCCCTGTTCGAAGTAAATGATAGGAAAGAACGGAAGGGGGAAAAAAAGCAAACGATATGTCATAGGGCCGTTTGGCAGCCGTTTGCCGTAACTTAAGAACTATGAAGGCCCGAAACAGCTATACTTCAAGTTTCGGACACTAAGAGCTTGCAGAAAAAAGAAAGAAAGAAAAGGAAAAATGCAAAAACATGAAATAAATAAGTAGGAAAGAAAAAGAAATAGGAGAAAAATCTTTTTTTAATGGTGCGCAAGGAAGTGGAGGTTGTAGTGCCCTGGGGGCAAAAACAGGATTTACGTACACAAATAACTGAGCAACTCTTTTCAAATAGACCCATTTGTAGTTGCCGGTTTCTACTTTTGAGATTTCGCGAGCTCTTAAGATGGGTGTGGGGGGTCCCTGTTTGTCTTTTGAACGTTAAATGAATGCTAATTAAAGAAAGGTCGAAACAGAAGTACTACTCAGAGAATTAGAGCTTTCTTTCGTTTTTCTAAATCCTTGATATAATGCGTGACTTTATTTTTTTTTATAAAATGCATTACTGAATTAATATACTAAATTTTTTATTATTTATTTGTAATATCATACGTAAATAATAAATTGAATTTTAATTATTTTTATAAATCATTTTCGTTTTTATTCTACACTGTTAGAATTTTCATTCTAAATTTACTGTAAAGTAACCGGCAGCAGTCTGTCCATCACATAAACCGTACAGTTTACAGTAAAGACCATATTTTTACCATTATGGATTTGAAATCGTTTGCAATTAATATTACAATTACCATTTACAACTAGCATGGCTTCAAAACCGTTTAAAAGAAATTTATCAGGACAATGGAGCTAGGCTTTTCATTCGGCAATGAGCAATTTAGTAAGGTTGCGACAGAGTTGTGTTTTGTCCAATAAACTGTGGTATGCGGTTTAATTAGTTGATTCTGATCTGATTGTTTCAAATATCATAAAACGATGGGAAATACAAGACTTTTTTGTGTTAATCCGCTTTATGGTGCTGCCATTAATGTGGGGATGAGAGTGTTATATTGTATTCTAATAATCCAGGGTCACAATTTGGTGAATGCGGGACACTGGAAACTCTTCATGTGTTAAAGGTAATGGAGGAAATATTGCGCTGTCAGCGCTAGGATTGGAACCCCCGTCGCGTCGGTTATGAGAGAGACAGATAAGCCCTCTCGACTTAATTAGTATGTGCCAAGCTGCAAGAAAGTGAGTGTCTTCATTAAGTGGTTAGTTGATGCGATAAAATTTCTTACTGTTTTAATGCAGTCCTGAAAGCAGTTAATTAACGTTTTTTTTTCACAGTTAGCAATTGGAATACCATTTCATTTATAGTTAATTGACTGATTTGTTTGAATATAGTAAAATAACACTTAAATAGATTTTTGTTTAAAAATTTTTTTCAAAAGAAATTCTGAAAATTGAGTATAATTTTTATATTAATTATAGACATTAAGGTAACCAAGAAAAAATTGTGAGAAACCTCAATTAAAGTATTTTTTTTTTTATTTTTTGTTCAATTCAACTTATAATGTCCAAGTGCAACGTGATTAGAAAGAAGTAATTCTGAAACGTTTATCAGTTGCAAAAATGGATTTCAAAATATATAATCTAAGACACTAAGCAAATTAACTACTATGCTTTATCATTCAATAAAAATGCTGTAATGTGTACATACTTCCATAACTAAGGACAGTGTCATAGATCTAGTAAATCGATGTTTTGTTTTAAGAATATATGCTGCATTTGTTTTTAAATTCAAGGTTTTCAGATCCTGGTCAATGTAAACGAAGAGTAAAGAAAACACATTACGTTAAATAAAAGCGTGTATTTAATCAAGATAGGCTAGGCAAATATCGGAGTAGTATTTTTACAACTAAGAATACAAATCTAAGCGGAAAATGATGATTATATATATATATATATATATATATATATATATATATATATATATATATATATATATATATATATATATATATATATATATATATATAGTTACCTCCATAAATAAGCAATACTCGTAATTGAAATATTTTACTTAACACGAACTAAATTACAGTCCAAAATTAGGTAGGCACTTAGCGCGATTATACTCTGTGGAGAAAAAATTTAGTATTGCATATAATCCACATTACTTTAAAACATTAGCATGCCGACCAAAATTTACAGTAGTAAATATTTATTAAATATAACTAAATACTGAAAAATGTATTTATAATTTTGATATATAATTAACATTTGAGCTATTTTTGTTGAATCAAATCGGTGAAAAAAAGTATGGAAATCGGTTTAAAAACAAAGAATTTTGAAGCCTCCCACTCAAAAACCACAGATAACAAGAGTAGCATCTTCTGTGAATGTTTCACTCGGTATACATTGTTACGATAGTGATAAAAAGAGTCGTTTTTTAATCCCCCTAAGAATCGGAAACTATAATTACTTTCATTAACCATTTCACACCTAAATGCTAATCCCGTTTGCTTTACTCTTTCAAAGTTTTTTTTTCATAAAAAAGGAGAGCCTCACGTTTAATTAGCATAATTTCCTCTTAAAAATAAACAAAACAAATAAATACCAGGCCACAAAAACAATCAGCAGCGTTTAAATCGTTAGTCAATCTCGAGAACTTTGCAAAAGGTTGATTTTAACAAAAAAAATGATTTTAAACAACAACAACAAAAAGCCAAAAACCTTGCTAAACACACAGTAAAGCATCGTTTTCATTGAATTCGAAAAATAAACAAATAAAAAAATAAATAAAATAAAAAATATTTTAATGAAAACAATGTTACACTGTAAAAATTTCCGGTGACACTTCATCCGTAAAATCCATTTTGACCGTAAAATATTATACCGTAATTTTTATAGCAATATTTACTTAATCAAAATGATTCTGTGATTTTACAGTAATTATAACTGTAAAAATTACAGTATATCAGAAATTGTGCTCCGTAAAAATTTAAGGTAAAAATGGGCTTTGCTGTAAACCTGTTAACCAGAATTTCACAGTGAAGCACGATAAATTTAAGAGAATTCATAAATAAAGTTTTTTGACTGGAAGCAACAAAATATGTAGAATCGTTTACTTATCAAAATATGTAGTTGGGTTTCAAATGAAACTGAAACACTTGTAAATTTCAAAAAGAAAAAAAATCTCCCAAAAATGCATATATATATATATATATATATATATATATATATATATATATATATATATATATATGCGAAACTGGGCTGGGAGGGTAAATAATTCTAAAAATATCAAATTTATACTCTCTTTGAGCTAAGAAAAATATTAGTTCAGAGTGTGATAAATCCACAAAAGAGAAAAAAATGCAAACAATATAAAAGTATCACAAGTGTAATATCTATACAAAACGAACCAGAATATAAATTAAAAATTGTAAGACTAAACTAACTAACGAAAGATAGATTTGTGTTGTATTCGACAATTTTCAATACAATCTATTGATGCGCAAATAATGCAAGACAAGCGACTGTTTCTGTACATACATAGATTCTGTATAATATATAGATATTTCTTAGTGTTTTAAATCGGAAAAAATATTATGTTAGCAATGGATTTCCCTTACAATTACCTTAATTTTTACTAGTATTATTTTTACAAATTATTTAATTATAAGAATGCTGTAGTATTTTTAATTTTATTTATTTAAAATTTCTTACTTTTAAAACAAATATTTGAACAATACTTATTAATTCGCAGCAAATAATTTATTTAGCTGCAGTTTTTTCGAACTCAGAATAAATAGCTTCAACATTCCAATATTATGAATTAATAACTCAAACTATTTTCTACGAATCTTAATGTGATTGTAACAAACCAAGTTATACTTAATATTATCTTTTTAGAATCTAAATTTCACGACTTATTTTTTTCTTACATTGAAATGCTGTTAATTTTATTATGTAAATAAGTTTTTTCTTCAAAAAAATTGAAACCAAATATAAAACTCTTCTTTATAAAATTCTACCAAAAAATAAAACTCTTTCATTAAGTAATTAAATTGCTGAAATTAAGACACTTTATATATCTCTAACCAAATTCAGGTACCTTTTTTTGTCTACAAGTTGCTCTTGAAGTTTCTGAAATACTCGTAAAATTTAATTTTATTAGTGTTCAGATCTTAATTTTCTTTCGTCTCAACTTAGAAACCTCGTAACCGAATCAGCCATTGTTGTTCGCTCACTTGTAAAATGTCATTTAAGATACTATGGATGAATTCTATTGAAGTTAGAAAAAAAAATTAGTTGATTAGCTGAAATTTTTTATTTCACTTTTTTTTAATGAACTTTCTTTCTTTCTTCATTTTAATTGTAAAAGTTTATTTTAATTACTGAAAGAATTATTTATTCCATTGTTTCATTTTAATATAACAAACATTCACAATTTAATTTGAAAAATATTATTTATTTCATTTGTCATCTAGTTAGAAAAATCAATTGTTCAGTTTTTTACTGCTAGATTTCAAATAAGATATATAAAATATAAGCAATTTTTGCATTTAGGATGTTATTTACTGAAATAACGTTTTTTTTTATCAGTGTATGACGATAAAAAAAATTCTACTTGAAATATGATTGTAAATAATTAGAAGCAAATTTTAATTGTAACTTATGATTTGGGATAATGTTTGACAAAAGTTTGTTAGAATGAGTATGAAAATTTTCAAAATTAATTAACTTCAAAGTTAAAAAGTGGATAAGTTGTTTAACAGGAAAAAAAATTAAAAATCTAGTCAAAGAAGCTAAAGAGAATAGGTGGAAGTGTAAAAGACTAGATACACTACCGATTTTTTTTTTCTTGCTAGTTTAGAGTCTTCAAAACAAGTTTTGGTTGAATTTTAATTATAAATGATTAGGAAAGAATCTTCATTTAAGTATAGAATTTAAAAGAATAAATATCACAGAACTTTTAAAGTTTTCTTGAATTTCAAAGCCAAATAAGAAAGGAAAAGTTCTCTAGTTTTTTTTAAAATAGACTTTCCGATTTTTCTGTAAGATGTTTGTCTTCCACACACTGTCTTGAATGAATATTTTTCCTCTTAGTTTTTTCAGCAATTTTCCAAAAATAATTTAAAAAGAGCAATAACGGACGTTATTACTTAGATAAAAGTCATTAAATAAAATGTTCCATACATTCTTTGCTTTTACTTTAAACTTTTGAGTTTAATGAGGGATATAGTCGCTGAATGTACAATATATAATAATTAAAATCATCTGTAATTAATTATATACTTTTTTAAAAATGTAATATGTCTAAAATATTTAAAAACTAAAACTTGACTTGAAAATCAAAAATTTCAAGTAATATTTTTTTTACAATTTCTGTATACGAAATACATGTAATATTAAGAAAAGCACTTCCATAAAACCAAAACATCTAGCCCTAAAGTCAGGAAATAAGTATCAAAAAACGTTTATTTTTATTAATTATTCAAATATCAAAATAATCAATTGTTTCAATTTCAATCCTGATTTAATTAAAAATAATTAAAAAAATTAATAAAAGTCAAAAATTAAATAATTAAAAATTAAATTGAGATATTTTTTTACCGTGTTTATTTTGATGTGCATTTTAAAACCAACAAAATTCGAATAAATAGGATTAAAAAGTAAACCTTAAATCATATTTTCTGTGATGCCCTAAAATAAACAATAAATGCTTCATAAAGATCTAATCTATCTTATTTACTGAATTGATGGAATTGAGATGAATGTAACCATTTAATTTAAGAAGTTTTAATTACTGCTTTCAGTCCTTATTTTTCTTTCCGTATTAGTTTACAAAATTTGCATACTAGTTTTAATATTTGAAAACTTGTTTTAATATTTGAATAACTGTAATTAATTTAGCACGAATGTTGATACAGTGCGCAATAATTTTGTAACCATTGACTATCTACTTTCTATCAAAATAAATGTATTCAAAATAATTTGCATTTATAGTATACTTCAAATAAGAATGAATGAAAATATTTTTGGAAACATTTTATAAACAAATCATTTCCCTGAACTTTTGGTTAAATTAATCGTGAGTTTAACTTGTAAGTCTAACAATGTTTTTTTAAGTTTCAATTATTCTTTTAATTATTTTTGAGCTTTATTTAATGCATTTTAAGATAAATTTCATGGCTTTTAGAAGGCAAATTAATTTCGTATCATAACGGGTAAACTAAAGTTCTGGAAGAAAAAAAAGTTATTCTATCGTACCAAACACACATAAATCTGTACTTGAAAAATGAAGAATATCTCTCAGTCTAGTTGCATCGGAATTTTAAAAAGATCAAAAATACAGTTTTGTACAGTGGAATTGTGAGCTCGCCCCTCCTTCAAGTAAACTTCATAAAGTGGACATTAAATATTTAACTTTTTTTTCCCCATGAAATAAGAAACATCGGAATTTGATTCAAGATTTGAAACTGAGTTGCACTCCTATATAAACTGCTCTTCCTTTCTTTGATCAAAGTAAATATTTTAAGCTGTTGACCTAAAAATTACGAGATCTCTAATTTCCTACCCTACCCTTCTGGCGCTGCGCTGGCACTTTTCACCGGCAGGTTGCGGGGGTCAGCGCAAGGCCTGTCAGTGTTGACACTTACTCGGCCGAAAGTGGGGCCCATGATCTAAATGAGGGATTCCAACTGGGAGGGTTGAAACTAGCTATTCTACCCTCTTGTTAATTTACTGGTCTGTAGACAACATTTTCACCTTAGATACACTTTTTCACATTAAACAAAATTGTGGTGTTCCATTATATGTCCTTATGTGTACCATCTTTCTCAGTCGGTGGTGTAGGGTATGTGAGTTATGTAAAATTCCATTACAGGGTCAGTGTTCCAGAATAATTATAATAAATGTCATGAGATAAAAATGCCCGAAATTATTCTATTTATTAGAAAGACATAAGTTTATTTTTGTTGAGAAAGATGTGATAAAAGGGTTAGATAAAAGTTAACATTTTCATTTCTGTGATTCGTCCAACAATACAGTTTATTTAAAAACATGTAAATACAGTTAAATTAAAGACATGTTTTAAAAATGATAAAGTTTGTTTTACAACTAACTTGAATGGAAAGCGAAATTAGAAACTGTTTTTATACAAATGTTTGATTGAAGGAAAGCGTATTTTAATCAACAAAAAAATTTTCTTTTATGCAGGGAGAAAAAAAAATACTAATAAAATTACTGCACTTGAAAAGTCATTCCTGGTTGAAAAAAAATACTATACTATTGGCAATAAAACCAAAATATGCGATATTCAAACGATTCATTAGGTAGTTTTTAGTTCGTATGGTAACGGTTCACTTTAAATTCTGGTTTTTAAAATTGTAGTTCTTATTACCACACAGTTAATAAAAAATACAAAACTCTAATGTAAATTTAACCGAATGAATGGTTTTTCTCCCATGCTCTTAGGTATCATGATAAAACTGCCAAATTAAATTATATTTCTAACAATTAATGTTTCTACGATTAATATTAACATTTCCAAATTCCATCAAAATTAAACGCACTAAATTACACAATTATTAATATTTCACAAAGATGGAAAGACAAACAAATAATAACTACACTTTAATATAAGGTTTGAATAGAAATGCTTTAAATATAAAATTAAAAAAACAGTTTGAATTTCCTGACTACATATATTTAAATTAACGTTAAATAAGCAAACACGTTTTATTAAAAATATTTTTGCAGTGAATTAATTTTCAGATAAAGCTAATTTCTTTTCAATTTGTTAATACCAAATGTTGCTCAAGTTTGCAGTACTATTACATTTCTTTCAATGTAATACAGTTCAACAGTTCCGTCCATGATTAAACTTAAAAAGAAACTTACTATTATTTGATACATTAAAAAATAAAGGTCTAAAGTGTGTAATTTTTTTTCCAGTTATGGTTGTTTATGTATGAGTGAGTTACTTTGCTTCAATTTTTTCCCTTAAAATTAGCCTTTTTTCGAAAGAAATGTAGTAAAAAAATGAAAAAAATTTTGTAAGTCATTATTAATATTATTTTAAATTCTGAACTTTAAAAATGTGGTTTATGAACTACAGCTGGTCAAACTTTGAAGGAAATATAATTAAAATGGTGACCTGTAAAGCTTGGAAGTATAAGGCGCTTTTCGGGTACACAAATATTGCCTTTAACGGTTTCAATAAAATTATTTGATTGAATATTTAACTGAAAGTGATTTTTTAAGTGAAGTCAAAAAATTTAAAGTTATACCCAAAACAATTCAAAAATATCAATACATTTTAAAAAAATGTTTACATATTTTTTTTCATCTCTACAGAATTATTAAGAAATGCATATGAATATTGAAAAATTCATATGATAGAAAATTCTTATGAATGTGAGATCTCACAACTCCCTTTTCTAAAGCATTACATCACTAATGAGATGCTGTATACAGTGAGGATAAAACTGAAAGTGAGCCAATTTACTATTAACGCATGCGCGGTGTACTTTTTTTTAATAAATTTACGATTTATGGTCCTTAATTTAAAGAGTGGTTAACCACTATCTATCAACTAACAACTGTTTTTTAAGATTAAAGTGTGCAGAGCTTTAAATTTAAAAATGTGATCAAAACCAAAAATTTTTTAATTAATAATTTAAATTATCAGTTTATTTGTTTATCATTTAAATGAAATAATAGTATATAAGTTTCATGTATAAGCAATTTACTTTAAATTTTAGTAAAGGTGTTTACAATGAATGTACTATTAAAGATCAATGAAATTTGAAGACAGTAACTTAACAACAGTTGTTAACCTACAATGAAAACAGTTTGTAATTTAGTGAGTAAAAACTTGCTCATTGAATTCAAATGTGCATACAGAACTTCATTTTTATGAAAATTTCCGTCTGCTGACTACATGTTGTTTAAAAAATAATATTTAACGATATTTCATTAATATCAAGTTTGAGTCAACTAGATAGCTGTTCAAATATCTAATTGGAAAAATTTGAAAGACAAATGTTATACAAATGCAGCATTGGCGCGACAGGGTTAACGATTTCTTTTTACGTACATATTTAAAATGGTTCTTGACGTGAATTATATGTTATATATTAAAATTCCCGTCGGGCTCCCTTGCTATGGTAGCCCGACGATATACGAGTCCTGCACTTAACGGTAGAGCAGTTTAACGAGGACCAATACCACACACCCTAGGTCCCTACGCAGGCAGATCAAAGTGGTCACCCAACCGCTTACTGACTGCAGCCAGTGATGCTTGACTTCTACTGAGAACAGCGTCTTTACGATCAGTTCACTGCGGGGCAATTGTTTACGGAAAAACAAAATCTGGTAAAATTATTATACTGTGTGGTAATGACATTTGTGGCAATGATTTGACAGAAATTCTGTTTTTTCTAATTTTAACTCTGATTACTGTAAATTTAATAAAAAAAAATTAAAAAAAACTGTTTAGTAAATTTAACCGAATAAATTATTTTATACCATCATATAGTTATCACGTTTAAATTACAAAATTTTACAACATTTACCAAATTTTGTCGCATGCTATAAAACCATATTTTATAGTTAATTTAGCCAAAATCATATCTAAAATGCTTTGGTATTCCCTTTTATCCAGAAACATGGTAAATTCTACCACATCCTGGTAATTTTGACTACACTTTTTTTTCTCAGAGTATTTACTCGAAATTAATTTTTTTCAAAGCGCTTAAATTTCTTTCTTAAATTCTTGGTGAGAAATACCTCATAACAAAATTGAAGCAAAATAAATATATAAGAAAATAACACCTCACAATAATACAATTTTATAAGCGTTGTTATAAATGCCCTCCACAAAACCATTAATAATAGGTTAGGTCTGGGTAGTTTCGAGCTGTAATATACGATTGGGTAAACAAACGGAAACAGAAGCGAAAATCGATTTGAGATGAAACCCAAGCGTTTAGCTCAAATATATCTGTAAATCAATATCGTAATGAATTTTCGACTTCCTAGTCATACGTTTACAGTCATGCAACTATTACCCGGGCTAACAGACTATCTGCAGAGCGTAAATAAAGTTTGGGAAGCAAATTGAAACTACTAGGTAGTTTACTTGATTTCGGTCTGATGGAAATGATTTTACGTATTCTATCTTAAATGTTTGTTAATTTAAAATAGAGCTCAACTTGTAAGGTATTAAAATTTAGGAGATTTTCTGAATTATGTTTTGCTTCATTGACATGTTTATAAATTAAGGAATATTATATGAATTTTTACGCTTAGATATGTATATAAAACTGTTGATGGAAATGATTTCCCATATTTTATTTTAAATATTTGTTGACTTAAAGGTATTGATATTTATGATGCTTTCTAAATTATGTTTACTTCATTAAACTTTTTAAGGAATAAATATTCTTAAAAATTTATGTACTCTTATAAATATTTAAATGTAATCTATGTGTAAAATAAAGAAAAGAAATATTGACGTATTAAAAAAGTACTCAAACTTACGAGGAGTTTTATAAATAGTTCAAACAATTCATCAAATTAATGTGCTGGTTTATATTATATTTTTATTTATTTGATATTTTGATCATAATATTTTAATTCTCATAATCCAAATGAATAATTTGCAAAATTGATGCATGCATATAATACGTTTGTGTAAAACTTTGTTTAATTTGATTTTACAATTAAAATCAAAGTGTTTAAAAAGAATGATAAAATAAAATTCAAGTAAATAAATAAATACATTTTTTAACACAAAAAATAATTCAAGAACAGTTTTCTATGGACAAAACATTTTAATACTTATTCCAGTTGTCTCTGCAACGAAGCAGTGGACAAATACTGCTATATTACAAATAATCGAATTTCACTAGAAACATTTTTTATATATTTAGCACGTTAGTATATCTGATATGCTATGCTATCTCCTCTGACTGATAAGTTACTGAAAAGGAGAGTTTATTTATAGATTCGATATTTACTTATATATATATAAATATATATATATATATATATATATATATATATATATATATATATATATATATATATATATACAAAAAAATGTCATATATTTATCTTATTTTGCAAACATTTATTTTATTTGAGTGATTATATCTGTTAAAAATTGACAACAAACAACGTGTTCATTTTTAATTTTTGCTTCTGAGCTAGAATCCGTTTTATGTACACATATATTCGAGAGAAGGGAATATTTATTGACTTGATAATGGTTAATTTTTCTTTATTGCAAATTTTTATATTAAGAAACGCTATTTATATAACCTTTTTATTTCCTTCTGCAAATGAGTTTGCGTAGTTTCTGGGTAAAAACCAATTTTTAACATAGGTTTTATTAATTTTCAAAAACCAAGTTCCATGTAAATGTTTTGGAAGTGAACTTTATTCACGTGAAAGTTTCGGTTCTAGTTGTTTATTTAATCATGTATTACTATGTATTTAATTATGCAATATTTAATTATGTAATATTTAATTATGTATTATGTATTAGTTACTTTTTTAATTATTATTTATCAATAATTGACCTAACCTTTAAGATGATAGGTAATACTTTTATGCCTATATACCTTTAAGGAATTGAAAAAAAGCCTTTTTAATAAATAAAAAGAATCTCTTTCCCTGCTCTGTTATAAAGCTACATAGAAAAATTTTAGTTAGATTATTTTGTAAAACAAAGATCACAAGTGTAAAATGTGTTAACACAAATATTAAAAAAAAACTATTCCCCAACTGTAAAATAATTATATCCGACAAAAGTTCACATTATGCCCAAGTAGTACGGGATGACAGCCCAATATTGGTTCTCTTAAATAAGGAGCCCAACATGTCAGCAATATGTGTAATAGTATTATCTATTTTTCTATAGAAATGTTGATTATCTCGTCTTACCCCTGAAGTTTCCAACTATTAAACTATTACTAATTTACTTTTTTTTGTAAATTAATCTAAAAAACGCATATAATTTTAATATAACATTTTCTTCAATATAAGCCATCCGTATCGGTGTTTTATTCTCATGTATCTTACTGCGATCTGTATACTTATGTAAATATCGTTTTAGAAGCTTAACACCAGAGCCTCAGATATTCCAGAAATCCTTACTATAAAAAAAGGTTCTTTTGATGTTCAACCTAATATGTGGATTATCACTTCTCACTCTTGCGATCTTCAAATATTCTTTCAAAAATATTAAAATTTTCCCCAATTACTTTTGAGAAAAAATTAATGTTTTTGAGAAAAAGAAAAACATAAAATTTTTAGATGACATTTTTTTTAATATAAGGCATCAGTATGTGTGTCTTATCCTCATTTATCTCACTTAAATACTAAAATAAATATCGTATTAAAAGCATGTAATGAAGTTTTAGAATCCCGCATCTCCCAAGGACCACTACTTCAAAGATGGGTTGTTCTAAAGTTTCTACCTAATAAGTGGATTATCACATTTGTTTCAAAATTTTAAAATACTACTTACAAGGTGTTACTTTCAAATATTACTTATAAAATTTTAAAGAACAAAAAACTTTTAGAAAAGATTCATTTAACCTTTTGACGCAGATTGGACACCAGTGCCCTTTTTATATATTTTTTTCTGACTCTCTAATTACAAGTAAAATTATATTTCGACATTTTTTAATTATAAAAAATACAGTCTAATGGTTACTAAAAAATCCTTAAATTATAGGAATTATATTAGTACTAAAATATAAAATCCAAAAAAAATAAATAAATAAATAATGAAAAAAATTGGAAAATAGTTTTTTTTATTCATATACAAAAATTCATCAATAATTGATTTTGTAAATTAAGGAATTTCACTGATGAATGATTGTTTCTCTTAAATTTAAAATTTTTTCTTAAATATTAATTCGCAAATTTTAAAAATTATTGCTTGGAAGTGATCTGTGTTTGAAAAATTTTACTTTTAACTCAGAAAGACACTTTTGTCTCGAGTTGAATTTCATAACCATAAATTATTAAAATGCTAAATATAATATTTTTCACTTATTTTGACCTAATCAATACAAAATAAAATAAAAAAGTATGGAAGATATGTTTACAAAAATTCTGCCTCAAAGGATTAATATATGGCATCCGTATTTTTGTCTTATCCTCATGTATTTTACTATCATCTATAAATTTATGTAGTTGTAGTTTTAAATACTTATTACAAAGCTATAGAACCTCGATTCCCCAACGATCTCTACTTTAAGGACAATTTAATAAACCAAAATTAAAGAAAAAAGCACGAAAAATATGTTTTATGAAAATTCTGCGTCACGAGATTAATATAAGGTTGTCCTCTCCTCATGTATCTTGCTACCATCTATATATTTATGTAAATATCATTTTAAAAGCTTATGGCGAAGCCATAGAAGCTCGTATTTCCCAAGGATCGCTACTTCAAAGACAGTTGAAGGCACAAATGTGTTCTGTAGTATAAGAAGTGAATGAAGACTGTTACCTGTCATCATAGGCGAAGTTGGCCTGCAGGGTAGACCAGTAGAGAAGCCAGGCAACCCCGGAGACGAGCGCCGTAGCGCCGTATTCCATGCTGGTCGAACCTTGGCCAGGTAGGTTATGGCATTGGGACACACGCCGCAAGCCGGTCCGCGGAATCCTCGAGGGCATGCAAGCCGGCTGCTTCCATTTACGCTGTACAGATCCTCTTCCTCCAATCAGCACTCTAGAATCAAAGAGACAACAAAATTACAATGTGGCCTAGCGATGACAGGGAGGGGCCAAGCCTCCTCCTACTTTCACATCTTGAAGGCCTAATGTGTTATTTGTCTTTTCTGTTTATAAACATAAATTTATGAACCCTTTATCACTACAAATATATTGAGTTGATTCATTAATTTCGATTAATATCACAAGTTTTTTTTTCCTATTGTTTTGCGTATTACTGTGTGTCATCGAAAGGATGTTATTAATTTATTCTGGCATAAATTGTTCTCTTAAGAGCTCGTTTTAATTTAATATTAATAAGAGTATGGGAATCATCATAATTTGTAAATGTTAAACATACATTATTAACTACATTGGAGAGCAGTTTTTATTTATTCATGTATTTATTTTTATTTAAATTTATACAAATACTTGATTTTGCTAACTCGGGTGTGGGAATTTCAAACATGAAATTAGTTTTTTCCAAAAGCTACAAATTAATTTATTTACGGTTTTCAATCTTTTTTTTTTTGTGTGTGTGTGTGGAAATATACAGCTTAAAAACGTAATATATGAAAGAGGGTAGCGTAAATGTTATTACAAACACCTAGAGAAGTTAAAGCACTTCATCAGGATTAAAATTGCATAGAAAACCATTCCCGGAACTGGCATCGGCCGCACCACACGAAGAAACTGTTCATAATAGGCAAACGCCCCTAGCCGCTTACGACGACATTTCTGCGCATGGGTTCTTATACAATTTTAATCCTGATAATAAGCCCTAACTTTTCTAGGAGTTTGTCATAGCATTTACGTGACCCCATACTACATATAGCGTTTTTAAACCTGTGCATTTCGACAATAAGTAGACTAAAAATGTCATTGAAAGAAGAAGAAAAAAACTATAACTTGGAGAGGAAAACCGATAGCAAATTTAAAATTAGTGACTTGAAAGTATCCAAGATCCGCAAAAAAAATTGTGACATCAGACAAAAAATTTGTTCCCCGGTGTTATTAATGTTTTAAAAAGTTTATAAAGAAGTAGCTTTCTGAGAAATTTAAAAGAATTGAAGGATTTCAATAAAAAAGTTAACATATTATCAGATAGAAGTAATCCTCTTAGAAAGTGGAAGTCCAAAAAACTTTTATTGAATTGTATGAAATAAAGTTTGAACCAATTTTCAATTTTTTTCATGTAATTTTGCTGCCTGTGGATCTCCAAATATATCTTTGTTATTTTTTAGATGAAGTTGGATTAATTCTTTCCCTTTTTACGCTAGTTTTTACATGGTTGAATTTGGAAATAATATCAGAAAAACTTTAATTTATTTAATAAGTAGTAGCTTGGGCTTAATATTCCTAACCCTCCGTGTAATCTTTAACCGCGATCGTAATAATTCTGAGGGGATGGGGGCTAAAAAGGGTTGCTACAGAAATAATTGAGGTACTGCTTCCAATGTATATATTTTCAAAGAGAATTTAATAAAATTCATGTAGATAAATTTATTAGTTTCGAAGTAATGAGGGTTTTATGCTTTAATATGTGTCAATAAAAAATTGCACTCTTTATGCATAATGCCTATTATAACTCTTAGCCTATGCCTATAATTACTTCTATTAGTTTCATCAACTTGATATTGGCTATAAATATCTATATAGGATAAGTTTTATTCAAATTACTTTTAATTTGACAATAATTTTTGATTGACACGTAGGCTAATATCACTTCTTTATAACATAATTATCAGTTACAAATAAAGTGCAACTTTATCTCGCCTTTCTTTTAATTTGTGTTGGTTTAAAACAACTAACAACAACCTAATTATTCCAACCAATTATTATCTAATTACAAATATATTAATGCTATTATTGTTTCATTAATTATTTAAATTTTAAAGACTTTTAAGTACATCAAATTTCAGCACCTTTATGTAAATTTGGACATGTTTTGAATACATTTTAATGCCCTGCATCTATTTCCAAACACAAAAGTTAAGACCGATACCTAACGTATTTGCATCAAACAAATCACCCCTTATGACAACGTAAATTATTCTATTATTTATCAAACTCATTGTAACTAATAAAACAAATTTTAGTTTCAAATCTAAAAGATTTTTTTTTCAATATCACAGACCATTCAAAGCATCTCCAATGAGAAAATAATCCTTAATTATTAAATCTAAGTGGTGCTTTTAAAAAAATAGTATATGTCCTAAATCGGTAAAGAATTTCATATTTATGCTATTTTTATTGATAAAATCCTTGGATATGATTAAAGCATATAGAAGCATTAATAAAAGCACGTAATTTCTGAAGTTCTAGTTATTTTATACCTGTTTTAAACATTTTCGCTAGAACTGAAACTAAGGGAATAAGATTTATAGTTAAACACATAATATTATTGTAAAAGCAATTTTTCTAGCAGTTATAATAGTAAAAAAATTATGGTAAGTTATAATTTCATAATTTTTTGAAGCAAAAAAGTTATTAGTTATTAATAGGCATTATTAATTAGTATTTATTAATTATTCGTTATTAACTATTAGTTATTAATTTCCGGTAAGTCTGTATGAAAGAAAAAATTACCAAATGAATGGTTTAAATACCGTATATTTTAGTTTCACTAACCAGAATTCTGTATTTTTTTAAATTTTATTATAAATGTCATTACAATACAGTAAGGTAATTTTACAGTAATTTTTTTCTCCGTGTGTATACACAGCTGTAAATTCATATCTGCATAGGTAGATGCAACTGTTCAACGCTAGTTTTAAAATAAATTAAATGTGAGTGGCTAATAGATTAAGTGTCATCAGTTTTTAATTTATTAGTCAGTCGCTTTTAATTTATTTAAAATTCCGCGTTGAGCAGTTGAAGTTACATATGAAGATAAGAAATTGACAGCTATCTATGCACATGTAGAAAAATATTCTGGTACAATTACTGTACAGTATGGTAATGACATTTCTGGTTAATAAAAGTAAAATATACGGTACTTAAACCATTTATTTGTTAATTTTTCCTTTAATATAGTAACGGTTTTACCGGCAATTTTGGTTTTCAAAATTGTAGTTCTTATTACCACTCATTGGATAAAAAATGCAAAACTGAGAAGTATATTTAAGCAAATAAATGATTTTTTATGCCATGCTCTAAGGTATCATCAATTAATCAAAATTTTTACCACATTTACTGAATTTTAACGCATATTATAAAACCATGTTCTATTCATTTTCTCAAACTCATAAACAAAGTGATTAGGCAAAAATTAGAGAGCTTTTGGGTATTCCCATAAAGCCAGAAATACGGTAAACTTTACTATATTCGGGTAGTTCTGACCATACATTTTTCTCAGTGCAGCTTCAACTCTGCAGCCTTGTTACTTTGTACCTAACCCGAAAGGAAAGGATACAAACGTATATTTGTGTTACAAGAAAAAGAAAACCATGAAACCCTTCCACGGCTTTCCTGATACATACGGCTTAGAAACCATGATCTAACTACCACTCGTGTATCATTTACGTCTGCTACAGTATGAGAATCTGGCAAGATTCAAGCTCGAGTTACTTCATTGACTAACAAGAACTATATATTATGAACCAGTTAACGCGTAGAAAAAAAAATCAATTGTTTATAAGCATTAAAGTTATTGTACCAACAAAACGTTTTTATTTCTTGCATGGTGCACAAAAACTTTTTCGTAGGTACAACCTACCATTCTTGTTTATATAAGACAATACTATAATCGCAATTACAAGAAAAAAATTTATGTCAGGCATCAAATAAGTTTAAAATCGATTATTATTGCAAATTTAATTCTTGTCTTTATCATTATTAGATAGGGAACTATTGAGAAACATCTATATATGGTAAATTTATATGATTTATCTGTAATGATAAAGATTTCCTGTGAAACTGGGAAATAGTGCACAATTTTTAGACAATTTTACTTAATATTAACCCAAACAACGTCTCTTTAACTTGGAACTATTACCAATTTCCAGATTTATGTGATTCACAATATAAGTTATTGTTTAAAGTTATATTTCCACACGGGAAAAAAATTCTGATTAAATTACAGTACTATATTTTAGTGATATTTCTAATAATAATATAAAAAATATGACTCTGGTAATAAAACCAAAACATACTGTATTTAAGCCATTCATTTGATAAATTTTCCACTAAATTGTTTAGGAATCAATAGAAATTTTAGTTTTTAAAAATTATAGGTCTTATTACCACACAAGCACAATTAGTAAAAAAAAAAAAAAAAAAAAAAATTAACCGAAAAAAGTAGTTTTAATGCCATGGTGTGAGGTATCATGATATACCAAATTTTAACTCATTCACACTTATAGAATTCTATCATTTATTATAAAACCATATTTATTGTTCTTTTTACTGTAATCATTACCAAAGCGTTTCGGTAGAAATTAAAATGATTTTTGGTGCTCCCTTTGCACCAAAAACACGGTAGATGTTAAACTATTCTGGTAGTTTTGACCATATTTTTTTCTCAGTTAAATATAAACATGCTATAGAGCATGATATTTAAAAGAGGTAAGTATATTTACCTTACCCATAATTAAAAATTATTATGTTTTTTAGAAACTGAATATAAAAAAGCATCAGTTAATTAATGTACTTAATAGTGATATTAATTCACATAAATAGAATTGTTCTAAAATAAGAAAATAAAAACGAAGTACTTTTTAATTTTTCTTTACTTAGAAATATTCCCAAAACATTTATCTTTGCTATAAAAATGAACTGATATTAAAATTAAACATATGAAGCAGAATATTTTCAACGAAAAAAAAAGTACAATCTTGTTTAAAATATTTCGTTTCAAACGAAGATTAAATTATTTTTTGAAATGAAAAGTGTTGCGTTTCGATTCTTTTATATGAAACGGAAAACAATTTCGATTTAGGAGTTAAACATCTTTCACAAGTTTAAAGTAATTTCATAGAAAATTGAAAATCTTGAATGAGTGACAGCATAAAAGAATACACATATGCAATTTCTCATTTTGAACATTTTTTTCATACAAATTGACTCTTTTATCAATAAACTTTTAGCAATTTTTGGTATTTTTCTTTCCAAAAATGCGTTTCTAATCTTCTTGAAAAAATTAAAAAAAGTTATTTTTCAAAAGGCGTGTAATCATTTTTATGTGATGCTCTTTAACAAAGTATATTAAATTCTACATATTTTATGACATTTGATTGCAGACATTACTCTCTTTTTAGGCTTTTTTTTAAGAAAAATGAAATTCTAACTTATTATTAAATTTCATTATAAGAATTCATTCTTCATTCTTCACTGAGAAAAATGAAGAAGAAAAAAAATTAAATTCTTCCGAATGTTGATAAAAGTCTGCTTCTACATGCTTCAATTTTTGCTTAAATTTAGTAGATTTATTATGGATAAAATTAACACTTCATTTTTTTTACTTAAATTGCTGTCACTGAATTTATCGTTTTTCACTATGGAAGGTGCCGAAGTGTTGCTCATTTTGCGTTACCTGACGAGCACCTTGTGACCTATGTCACGGAGAAGAGAAACATTACCCAAGCCACACTGCCACAGATAATATAGTTAATAGGGTGGACCACATTCACACATCACGTACAACAGAGAACAACACACAGAGAGAAACATCCCTGTCCTGAGCTGGATTCAAACCCGCAGCCATTTGCTTCGCAGACAGGCATGCTAACCGCTCTGACAATTGGCCGTCTAAATGCCAGGTACATCTAAATGCCACGTACAGTACTATAAGTACTAAAAAAGAAATTGCTACAGTGTATTTTCGATTGAAATCAGTTGGTTAAGAACCAGTTTTTTTAAGAGTCAGTCAGGGTTGAATACTCAACATTTTTGATTTTTGTTAAAATTTTCAGGATATGTTTCTCATGTCAAACAATTAGAATAGAATATTATAGTGGTTCATAATATGTTCCTTATGTGAAACCATTCTGACTTTATATTTTTGAAAAATAAATATTGTTTTCGTGTTGGGTGGCATAAGTACTTTTCTCGTTTCTTTGGGGGGTTGCGCAAAACTGAAGATACTCTAGAATTTTGAAAGGAAAAAAAAATTATTCGCATGCAACAATATATTTTGTGAAATGAATATACTATGGCACTGACCATAATTTTGGGTACTGCAACTTCCACACTAACAGTAATTACATTAACTACTATATTAATTCATAAATCTTTTTAGTGGACCTATGCATTGAAGGTCAAAGATCATTCAAACAATTTTGAAATTTGGTTATTTTTTCGACTTTGACGAAAAAATAAAGTGGTTGTATAAAGACCTTCAAAATCTACTTGCATTAACAGTGAACCTCAAATGTGTATACTTCTGTGAATACATAATAATGAGTAGTACCTAAAAAAAGTCAAACATATGTGTGATGTACAGTGTGCAAAATTAAAAACGGATAACTTTAAATAACTTTCGATCTAATGATTGTATCATCACCTTCTAGGATTCAATCTTAATGGATCAACCGTTAATGAATAAAATATTAAATATTTACTGAAAGTTATCTTTTGCATGGAATTATTTTTGGATAAACGGATTTTATAAGTTGTGTGAAAAACCTTTTTAATTCGCTTAAAAATTCGCCTTTGCTCGCTTAAAATGTCATCATGATGTGGCGAAATACACAAAGAGTAAGATTAGCATTACGGATTTCAAGCCTTGTATCACACTCCTGGCAAAACTATAGGGACAATATTTCCCAGATTGCGGTTACCCCCCATATTTTGGAGGTTGAAAATCCGAGTCCGTCGGGAAAAAAGGGTATACTTATTCTGAGAAAGTATGTTCTTGTGTCTGATTTCTCTACTCAAACTATCGTCTGCACTTATTAATTAGAATATTTGAGGCCAACCTCTCAAACCATTGAGATTGAGTCTTTGATCGTGAAAATCCGATCATTAGATCAAAAATTATTCAAAATTGTATTTATTTATTTATTTATTTTATTTCAAATATTTTTATTTTTTGAGCACTGTACTTTTGGCGTGTTCTTCAATTTGATCTTAAAGTAGCAAGAAATTGAAGTTATGCTCAACTTTTAAGGTGATTTCGCCAAAACTAAGTAGTTACGAAATTTTCTGGAAAAGAAGCCTTAAGTACACCAGATACAGTATCAATTGAGCTATCTATGATTACTATTTCACCTTTTATATAGCATACCCTTAAAGTTTGAGGACCACGCATTAGTAATTGAAGAGAAAAATAGTTATTGGAAAGCTGTAAACAGTTTCAAAAGGTGTGATTTAAGCCTTTGATATTTGAAGTTAACACTCAGCCTCAAATTGAACTTAAGCGTCTATCTAAATTTTATTGAGGAGGAGGGGCTAGAACTTACTCGCTGTTATCCAGAGAAGTGATACAGTATTTCCTATGTAATTTTTTTTTAAGCTGAATCAGTCAAAATCACACCTAATTCGATAGAACTAATTGTTAAGATGTAATTTAAGTTTTATATTGAAATAGAGAGAATTCTGACTCATACACATTTGCTGACATTGCTTTCCCGGTTAGTGAGATTCCATTATATTTTTATGCAATTGATGTGAACACTTCAGTTCAGAAACTGTTCAAAAATTATAGAAGTTTTATGTAATGAGGTGCATAAAACTAAGTAACTTCATTTTTTATACACTAATATTTTATAACTTTCAACAAATAGTAAACTGAAGTGTTCCTATTGATTGCTTAGAAATTAATTAGAAGCGAAATTTAATTTTCCCGGATAGCAATGCCAGACGCAAAAATGTGCCTGAGTCAAAACTTGTTCTGTTTCTGTTTAAATCTTAAATAACTTCTAATCTGTTAGGTTTATCGGCATGAAAGTCATTTTTTTTCTATTCAGCCTAAAAAGTTAAATCAGAATCATTATGTCACTTGCTAGATAGAAAAAGGTAATTGTTGTACCTGTTTGCTCCCCCCCCCCCTTCAGTAAATTACAGATAAGGACTGAAACTCCTTTCGGGGGGAGAGTATTAACTCCGCAGACATTCATATTGGCCCTAAATCATGCTTTTTAAAACTAATTTCAGTTTTCCATGAATGATTTCTGTCTTCAAATACTCAATTACAAGACCAAATTATATATAAGCTCAATCAGTAGCCATAGATACGTGAACTGATTATACGCGACATTTCTTTTTCAGCAAATTTTATATGTTTCCAGTTTTGGCGAAAGCAGTTAAAGACCTTTAACTTTGTAACAAATTTAAATTTCACTACACATATATTGATTCTGTTAGCTACTACTCATTAGTATGTATTCGCAGAAATATGCACCTTTTTTTTAAACTGTTGCCACAAGTAGATTCTGATAGACAAAGTCTATGAAAATGACCTTATTTCGAAGATTTTTGAATGACCTTTGACCTACGATGCGTAAGTTTGATGAAAATATTTATGCCTTAATAGTTAACAGAAAACAGAATAATGGTCATTGTCGTGAATCATTCATTTCACATAAAGTAGTATTATATGTATATATATATATATATATATACATATATATATATATATATATATATATATATATATATATATATATATATATATATATATATATATATATATATATATATATATATATATATATATATATATATATATATATATATATATATATATATATATATATATATATATATATATATATATATATATATATATATATATATATATATATATATATATATATATATATATATATATATATATATATATATATATATATATACATACACACTGATGGACAAAAAAATTAGCGCACCAAGAAGGAGTCGTCAGAATGAAGCGAAATTTTACATCCGTAATGACTACTTTGATATTAGTAAATGATTAGAAAAGCAAAGAAAAACGATAATCTTTGATTTCCTTATCATTTACTTACATCAAAGTAGTCATTACGTATGTAAAATTTCGTTTCATTTTAACGTCTTCTTCTTGGTGCGCTAATTTTTTGTCTATGAGTGTATTATGAAAAAAATGCTTCATGAGTAAAAAATTATATGTGTGTTTGAGTTATGTTTAATAATTGTGTGTTTGAGTATTGTGTTATATTGTTGTTAAAGGGTTCTGAGACACATTAAAAATACAAAAAAGTTTGCATCGTATAATAAATAATTATACCAATATAATTGTTCAATGTTGAAACAAATTTTTTCAGATTATAGAATTTAGGTGGATTCAATTCAGAATTTAAACACTTTTTAATTGATTTTGAAATATTACAAAAATAATATATTTTACAGGTGACATTAAAATTCAAAAATTTAAGAAAAAGCTAGCAAAATCAATTTATTCGTTTCAGGACTTGCATTTCAGGGCAAGAAGTATAATGATACATGATACCAATATAATGGCTCAATGTTAAATAGAATTTTTAGAGATTGTTAATTCTTAGATGCATAAACTCAGATTTAAAATTTTTTTGACGCGTTTATACGTATGTACATACTTTTAACGTTGTACATATGAAGCAAAACTTTTGGGCCTCAAAGAGCATTTTATTTACTCAAAAAATAAATAAATTTTTCAATTGACAGTAAAAATCCAAACTTAAAATAAAACTGAAAAAAATCAATTTCCTTTTTGCGTAAAATACGCGTGCAAACATAACGATAAAAATGTTATTGATTTGAAGAATGCAGTTAATATAAAGCAACACTTATCAAAAAATTATACTTTACATGCTTTGAACGCTACTTCATATCAGAGGAGTAAAGGAATAATCGACGAAATACTGAAAAGATAACTTTAATAGTTACCTAGAGAAAAGCGAGATCTGTTATTACGGACAATTTAGAGGAAGCCTATGATTACAGCATCAGTCATTCTTATGACGTATGTGACCTCGGCTACATATTTATGAATAACAGTATAAGAGTCTGTGCGATCTTAAAACTGATAATATACCAACAATTTTCAAATTACAATTTCTTGTAAAGAGAGACTGTTAAACAGTTGTTTGATTTGCTTTTTTTAATAATTAATTTGGAAAACAAATTACAGTATCTAACGTTCGATGTGAAAATTTTAAGACCTTTTGATTGATTCAAGGTCAGCATTGATCGTGCAACTTTTATTTACGTAAAAAGTATTTTTCATTTTTATTGCAAAGTTATCTATCAAAATCCCCTTAATTTAATATTAAAAATAAGTACAGGGGGATAAAATTATAATAGAAAAATTTAATTTTTAAATTCGCACAGTAAATAAAATTAATGATTATTTAGAATTGTAAAAGCGGATAATTTTCAATTTTAGCTCGAAAAATATTTTAGGAAATATATTTATTTCATACAAGGAAAACTTCAAAGATATTACCGAAATTATGATGTTTAGAGCCTCCTACTAATCCTGCTTGGTTCAAATCCTGCCGGCAGCTAGGCAACATTTCTCTCATACATATTTCCTACTTTCTTACTTTAGAGACCTAGCACTTAGTTCAAAAATGAGTATATGCTGTTTCAATTTTGAATTCATGGGATTTTCAAATTTTACTCTTATTTGTTTCGAATATAATTTTATACATTTTCGCTTAATCTTGAGATGCTCTTTATACAGTGGACAGCTGCCTATGTACTGGAATGTAAAATAAAGAAAATAAAGCAGCAAATAAAAACAAAAATAAATAAAATCAAATAAAAAAAGGCCTACAGCTGTGGAAGTGGCTCTATCAGTATCGAAATATAGAAAGAAAGTAAATACTGAAAAAAATCTTACATACTATATTATAACTACCAAATTTGATGAAAATGTACTTATAAAGTCGAATTAATAGGCAGTCAAAATAATTAGTATATCCTAAATGAGTCTCTTGAATCTTAAATTTCATAGTTCCAATACTGGAAACTTCAAAAATAAATTCAGTCATTCAGACTATGTTAATGTTTGATATTTTCCGTATAAAATAAGAGTTAGCACCTAAGGAAGGTATTTAAAGAATATTTCAGAAATTAAACCATAATTTGCAAAACCAATTAAAGAACAGTTGGAGGAATTGGTTAGATAGATTAACGGCTTCTCAGCTTTTTGAAATATGTGTTCTAAAAAATATTCAGATTTTGCGCAATTTCAAAATAAGTAGCGAAGTTCATCAACAAATGGCACTGCTTACTAGAAAAAAAAGTAAACTATAAAGTGATGCCATATATCTATATGTGCCTATTTTATATAAGCCGATGCCATATATAAAATCATGCCACACTCGTATTCTAACGTCAAATATTTGCTCAAGTGTCTGCTAGTTTTGTTTTTAAACTACACAAAAAAATTTTATATTCTTCTCATTAATTCTATCTATTGACGAACTTTTTTAACTAATTTTTAAACTTATGAAAAGAAAATGCATTGCTTTCAAACTGAGCGCAGAAACTGTACATTTCCATTTTCTTTCATTTTTGTGATAAAATAAAAGGAAATAGTTATCACTGCATCAAAACCGTAAAAATTAATAATAAATTGTAAAGAAGAAAAACATGTTTTCAGCAGTGGAAAAGAAACTGTTTAAAGAAAAATACAACTTTTTCTGCTTTTATTGTTATCCAGACACTGTAAAAAATCCATTCTTTTTACAGACTTTGTGTGTTCAACGGTTTAAAACTGTTCTGTTGTCAAAATGATTTTTCTCAGTTTTTCACCCAAATCATAAGCTGGTCAAAACCGTCAGTTCAGCTTCTAGTTTTTGCCATGCTTACCGCACCTTTTTCGAAATCATTGTATGATTATTTGGTATACTTGCTATTAATTGTCAGCAATTATTTTATGATTTTGACCATCGTATAAATAAAACTATCCGATTTTACTGTCAAATTGATATTCCACCTGATCATTATTCTTTAGGTACAATTTTTTTTTGGTAAATTAAGTTGCTAATTCTTTTTATACGGATGGATTACTATAGTTGTAAAAATTTTTACACTTGAACATTAAGTAAGACGTTGAGGATAAAAATAGCTTAAGATTTTTTGTCATACTGTGATATTAGACCCGTTGCAGCTCAGAAGACAGTGCCTCCGAATGAGGTGACCAGGTTTGAATCCCAGTGTGGACTTGTCGTAAGAATGGCGTTCTTGGCTCGCTCGACCAGAAAACTGACATATTTATTTTATAGAATTTTTTATTAAAATAACTGAGTTAGTTAAAATAACGAAATTTTTTTGTTTAATTAACTGTACTTATCTGCTGAAGAAACAGGTGTATATTTTCAAACAAAAGTATTCTTCTGTGAAATAAACGGTTTCATACTGGTACACCAGCTCATAGTTTTTTTTCTTCGTAAATTTACCAATTTCTTTGCAGTGATGTTTGACATTCTATAAAGATCAGTGATTGAAATTCCTATCATAAATTCTAAAACTATTCACATTATTTTCGACATATTTTACTATATAAGTATGTAAATATCAATAAAATTTCTATCTTACTGAAATTGATATTATTATTCAATTATTCGAATATCCTCTCTCAAACAAGCAGAAATACCATTTTGTTGTCTCCATTTAACTCACAAAAAAAGTGTTTTCATCATTTATTGCTGTTTATAAAATTAGGTAAATCATGCCTCAATTTTCCTTACAATGAGAAAATGAAAAAATGGTATAGATGCTTAAAAGCACCGGAATTACATGAATTAAGATTTCAGCAAGAAAGAAATGTTTATCTAATATAATATTTCAAATTTCAGTTCCAAGCTTAAAATGTCTTTATCTAAGAAATACGGCAACTTTGATATTAATCAAATGTTTTTGAAAGTCATCAATTATGCATGCTACCACTAAAAGATGAAAAATTCTTCTTAAAACTAAGTATGAAGAAGTATCCTCAGGGTATCTGAGTAAATTAATTTATCCGCTGAATTTAAGGCAGAGAAAGTATTATTGCGTTACATGAGTTTTCGTTCATAAATGTAATTGTAGTAAGGGGAATAAATCACTTTATGAGCTCAGAAAATACCGAAAATATTAAATTAATTCATGTATTCTATTACAGAAATGAAGAATTCCAGACTCATTTTAATTTAAATAAGAGTCAGATTCTAAAAGTAAGTTTTTATGTTTATACCGTATTTGCATAAATTTATTTTACGTATCGTCTAATGCAAGTAGCCTATTAGGTAATGGATACAATAAGCGATATAACTAAAGCACGTTCTTTAAAAAAATAATAAGCAAAGATATAGGCTTAAGGGAATGTTTTTAACAAGAATATTATTATTCCCCTAAATTAATATTTCCGTCTTTTATAAAAGCTAGAGAGTTTTGATTTAATGCTTTCTTCCAATGCTTTTACTTATAAACTCGGCAATTTCACAATTTCATCGCAATTGCATATTTTCTTAATGGACCAAATTTACCATCTTCAGCTGTCAGTCAGGCTGATAAGAAAATAGAAATTGGTGGTTGAAATATTTTATATTTGGATTCTGACATTTAAAACAGCGTCGAATTTCAATATTTTAAATTGTTCTAAGCAATTGTATTTAAAATTATGAAGAATAATTCATTATTTATCTTTGACAAGCATGTTTCGTATAAAAAACCTAGTAAGGTTTTTTTTTCGTTTATACTGTATTTGCCTAAATTTATTCTAAGTATCGTCTAATGCATGAAGCCTGTTAGGTAATGAAAACAATAAGTGATATGACGACATGCCATTCTTTCTTTTTAAAAAAAAAGAACAATAACCAAAGGAAAAGGCTTAAAGAAATGTTTTTAACGAATAATATTATACCCTAAAATTAACTTTTCCTTTATTATTAAAGTCTGATAGTTTCGTTTTAATACTTTCCTTTAGTGGATTTAATTATCAGCAATTTCTTTGAAATTGTATATTTTCTTAATGAACCAATTTTATCATATTCAGCTGCCAGTCAGGAGCTGATTAGAAAATGGAAATTGGTGTCTCAAGAGTTTTATATTTGGATTCTGACATTTAAAGTCAGTTGAAATTTCATTCTTTAAAATTGTATCCATTAATTTTATATAAAATTACAACAAAAACAATTAATATATTTTTGCCGAATATTTTTATAGAAAACCATTGCAACTATTTCAAATAAGTAAAATATTCGTATTATGAGAGTATCATCGTTATTTTTTTTCAGTCTTTACCGGATGGTACCAGAAATCCAAATTCGTCAGTAAAAAGTAAATTTTGTAATTAAAAATACAGTCTGAAATTATTAGTTTGCATATTTGATCTTTTAAGATAGAGTCCTAGAACATAAAAATCCGATCATTAGATCAAAAGTAATGCAAGGTGAGTAACTTTTTTTTGTCCTCTTTTTGCGAACTGTACAATTCAAATCAATAAATTCTCGCACAGAACGTAAAGTTCCACCTTAGTATACAATTTTTTTCAGTTGACTTAAAATGAAAGTTACATAATTTATTACAATACGTATAATTTACTTTATAGAAATTAATGTACCAAGGAAAAAAATAAAGGCTAAGCAGTAAAAAAAAATTGCTACGCAGAGCTTGAAAAATATTGAAATTTAATATGCCCTTCCGAGCATGTTAGTCTACAAAACACATACTCGAAAACGCTCAGTACCTTGAGTCACCGCAGCTAAAAGTAAAAGTTTCAGCGATTGTCGTACTAGCTTTTTGTTTTCTCATTGCTGAGTGATTAGTATAAGCTCATTTTAAATAAAACTAAACATAACTAGAGTTTCTTAAAATCAGATTTAAAAAAAATAACAAACATGATATTAAGGGGGAAAAATCGCAAATAAAGCGCAAATGAAAGCATATAAAAGGACTTACTATAGTTTCGGTTCTATAAACGAGAACGTTCCTCGGTGTCTAAAAAAATTTCTTGCGAAATAGGCTTCCTGAATCTATTTCCAAATTTCTGAGTTAAAACACAGAAGAGGCTTTTTCTTATTGAACGAAAAACATGTGTCCATTTTCGTACTTTTATTTGTGCTTCATTAACGTTTTTCTCTTCTTACTTTCATAAGTCTACATAGCACAAAATATACCCTATTTGTTTTGGAAATACAATATTGTTCAATTTGCATGAAACGTTTATTACTTTCGTTCCTCAGTTGTTTCAGTTTTGTTCAGAGTTAAAGGACGATTTCTGTATCCATTCAAATATTTGAAACCATGAAATACAATGAGTTGATCTAATTTCCATTTAAATTTAATTTATATTTTAAAACTACCACATTGACTTCGAATCAGATTTAGGAACGCAATGTCTCTAGATCTAGGTGTCTGATTTCGTAAATTATAATATCACCTGCACTAATTAATTGAGCATTGCACTAATTAGCATAATCGGGTCAGGGCTGCGAACCATTAAGATAGAATCCTGGTATGAGAAAATCCTATCAGTTACAGAAAAGTTAATCAGGGTGGTCCGTTTCTAATTTTGCACACTGCACATATCTGATGCATTAACATATTTGAAACCATTAAATGTTATCAGTTAATTCAATATGCAGGGTCTTTATAATTAAAGTTCCACTTTGAAATGGCTATAAAAATAAAACTACCCGACCAAATGTCATCAAACTTGGTAAATGTCTATAAAAGGTCATGGGATTTTAGTTGCCGCAAAAAAAAAAAAAAAAAAAAAAAAAAAAAATTCAGCACCAGCGGAGAATGGCGCTGTATGCAATAGTGTTAAACAAATGTGAAATATGCAAATTTGTTTTACTCGTCATGTGACTTTGCAGTTATAAAAGTGAGGCGCCTTGTCTGAGCTGTCAGTGTTCTGAGTCGACAATGTCTGTTACCATGCAAGACCGTGCTTTGCTCGTGAAATGTTACTATGAATGCGACAGCAATGAACGGAGGGCTTTACAAAAGTTCCGTACTGTAAGAGGAAAACGCCGAGGTCCAATGACACCGCAAGGTTTACTGCAAATTTACGGTAAAAGACGTGTAAAACAAATTGGCATATTTCACATTTGTTTAACACTATTGCATACAGCGCTATTCTCCGCTGGAGGTGAATTTTTGAACTTCTTTTTTTTTTTTTTTTTTTTTTTTTTTTTTTTTTTTTTTTTTTTGCGGGAACTAAAATTCCCATGACCTCTTATAGACGTTTACCATGTTTGATGACATTTGGTCGGGTAGTTTTATTTTTATAGCCATTTCAAAGTGGAACTTTAATTATAAAGACCCTGTACATCTATGATTTAGTGTTTGAGATTGCCATCTAGGCAAAATACAAATTTTTATAAATATTTTAAAATCGTGTTTAATTTATGTAATTTTAGCTTATAATGGTTAAGTAAAGTTTCTTTTCTTATCACAATTTTTCCATCAAATGACTCGTTCTCAGAAAAAAGTTTTATTTAACAAGATACTTTTTACTTTAAATATTTTCTAGAACTCTTAGAAAGGAAGGGTAAATAAACTTCAGCATAATGCAAAATAAGATAAGAAAAATAAAGCATGCTTTTTGGTGTATCTTTCCACAGAAGTTAAGAAAAAATGAACATATAACTAATTTTAAAGCTTATTACATATTGCACATTCACTGTGAAAAATCCCAAATGAAATTATAATCTGAAGATCCAGTATCCTTAAAACCCGTTTTACCGTAAAATTCATTTTTACTGCGAAATATTATACCACAGTTTTTACAGTAATATTTATTCAATTCGAGCGATTCAATGTTTTTAAGGTTATTATTACTGTAAAAATTGAGGTAGTTCAAATTTTTAGTTCCGTGAAACGTTTAAGCAAAAATGGAATTTACCGCAAAAGGTACAGCCACCCTAAATGCTGGTGCGTTTTACTGTAATTTTTTACAGTTATTATAATTTCTTTTTTGAGATGGTTAGAGAGATATCGTTTCTTTCTCACTCTTCGCAACATTCTTTTGATAGAAAAACCAAAGTATTATTTTTACTTTACTAAGACTCACCGTTTACAAAAGTTTTTTAAAATATTAAACAGTTTCTCAGTATTGTTTCTACATAGACACTATTAAAGTTTACAGAGTTTCCATTTGATTACATCACTATAAACAAGGACGTTTGATCGCGGTGATTCCTGGATGATCGTGTTGATTTTCACAGAAAAATCTGGATTATTATCATATTGCCCTAAGTCTTTCAGTTATATAAACATAAGACCCTGAAATATTTTTCATATACTAATAATTTAAGAGTTTTGATTTTAGGAACTAAAGACATGAACGTATTTTTCCTTAAAACTCTTTTTTTTCCTTCACCTTCAACAAATTCTGTACATAAACTTAAAATAAAAAGTCAGGAGATATAAAATGTTTAGAAACCTCACAAAATGAATCGTAAAAAACAGTAAGTAGGAAATAATAAAAAGTAATAAAGAATTATAAAAAAAAAGGAAAAACAGAAGAAAAACAGGGCGTTAACTGAGATATACTGAAAAAAATTTTTATGAGTGTAATAATGCATGCAATTATCCTAGTAGCTGTTACTTACACCTCTAAGAATTACACGCCTTTTGTTGACTTGTAAATTTATACTGATCTTAAAGTGATTGTGAGTAGAGTTGCATCCATTTTCTGCTCGAAACTCATTTAATATATGCTTATTTTATACTATAATCAACTCCTCACTAAAACAAGAACTTTCTTTTAAAAAAATTAGAGAAATAATACAATTGGTAACTTAAGTTAAAATGTTGGGATGTGGTAACAAAGACAGCTTTGTTTACATGCAGGAGTATAACCAAGTTTGACACCCGCCAGAGTTTTAAATTAACGTTTGCGGCTTAAAAAAGCTGGTGTAATGGGCACACCATCTTTAGTTCCTGAACTCAGATTTTAAAGAAAATAGTAATAAAATAAGTAATTTGTTAGTAAATAGTAAAAGGAAATCTGAAACAAGACATTCTTAAATACCTTAAACATTTTTTAATAAAAAAAAATAATAATAATGATGATGCGAGGTATTTTTCAAATGGTTAAAAAATTATTTTTCTTTTATCTCCATTAGAAATAAAACAACACTGGGTTTTCTTTTTTTACAAAATATTGAAATTCTAATAGTTCTCAAACTTTAAAGGATAACTTTCTTATTAATTTGTCATGTATTTTCCTTTTCCTTTCTCAATTTGAAACACGATACCTCAAAACCTAATAAAGAAAACTGAATGGAATTTGAAATCGATGTCTTTTATTTGTTTTTTATTTATTTATTTAACTTTAATTGCCTTTAGAAAATTTTTAAAACATTATTAGGGATTACATTTGAGTAGGAGTTTTATAGGAAATGAAAAAAAAAACATACATTTTTATAATAAAAACTTTAAACTTTTTTAAAAACTAATATCTAAAAACAAATTAAAGTATGGACATTTTTCTTCAAAATAAACTAAAAGCATTTCATTTTGACCAAATTAAATTGTTATAAAAAATAAAAAACATCGTTTTGGAAATTGTTAAATTAAAACTATATTTCAAAAGGAATCACAGAGAGATTGTGATCACTTTATCTGTATTTTGTGCATTGAATATAAGTATAAAATATTTTTTTTAAAAAATGCGCGTTCTTTTAAGAAGTTTCAAAAATGTGCCTCGAATTCCATGAAATTCAGTTTTTTTCACAAGTGTTAAATATCTACGACTATTATTTTATTTGCACCAATTTTTTCACACTAGGCATATTTTTTATTCGTCAATGCACTAGTTATAAATTATATTACATCGTTAAAATACAGTCAAATACATTTTTAACGAACATTTCACCACAGCATTTCAAGGGATAATTTTTTAAAATTCTTAATGGTATTTTCTCATTAAAATGTATCCAATGTTTATTAAAAAATATTTAATAATTGTTAAAGTGAAATTGTATAAAGTAGTCATTGTGCTAGACCTAACGCATAAGGAGGTTTCATAGTTATTTAAGCTTGGACTTACTTTTGAGATGGATGTTATTATATTTACTAAGTTACTATTCATCAGTGAAATAAAAAAACCAAAACTAAAAGGAACTACAAATAAAAGTTGGAAATGGCGGAATAGTCAACCATAACTCTTCCTAATGTTAAAACATGCTGAAATTCTTAAAATCTGTAATTAGTTTGAGAAATGTTTACTTTATAAGCAGATTTTAATTTAATTTTATTAAATTTAAAATAGAATTTGAAACTAATCCAGGTTCAAGTAAAAAAAAATATTTTCACAGGAACTAATATCATTTTATTAATAACTTATTTGTTTATTCATTTTCTGTTGTCTCAATATTAGAATTTCTTAAAAAAAGTCTATTCATTTAAGAGTTAAACATCAATTAAACAGATATCTTTTGTAAAAGTTGAAAAAATTCTAGTAAAATTACTGTTAGGAAAGTGAAAAGAAACGTAATTCTGGTTAGTTAAACCAAAATGTATGGTATTTCAACCATTTAAAAGGTAATTTTTCAGTTCATATAGTAACAGTTTATTGGCTAACGTTCTCAAAATTATAGTTCTTATTACCATATATTTAATAAAAAATAAAAAAGGAATTTAAAAGTAAGTTAAGCAAATCAAATGGTTCTTATGCCATGCTCTAACGTTTCACGATAAAGTTACTAAATTTTACATTTTCCAAATTTTATCACATGTTATATAAACGATATTTCGTAGTTAATTTTACCAAAATCATTAACATAATCGCTTCAATAAAAATTCCTGAGCTTTTTGGGTTTTTCGTAGAGCTAGAAACATGGTAGATTTTACCATGTTCTGGTAGTTTCGATTATACTCTTTTTTTTATCAGTTTAAGAAGTAGTTTAATAATTGAAGCCCCTGAAGGAGAAGCGGTTTAGGTCCATAAAAACTGATTGTGCGAAAACGAATTTAGTTTGAGATCGTTCAGGAGTATGTTTTTGAAACGAATGAAACTTTTATAATTAAATAATATCTTACTGACAAAAACTGTCGTTGTTTCTGATGCCACTAGAAAAACAAGCAAGCCTGCTTGGTGAAACCAAGTGAATTTAACGCAGATGGTGCGCTTCTTGCCTTTTTTTTTTCTCAGTGACGCACTCCATGGCCAAGAATACGACTTCAATCACACTTACGTCACAGCCCGTTACAAAGGGTGGATCCATTTATACATTCATTCATTCCTCCACAGATCATACTTTTGAACTGCACCCGAGAACGATTACTGTCCAATTTAGTACCCCCAGAAGTATTGATTTGTCATGAGAACTTAGAAGACTTTGTTACCCTATCAATTCAACGTGCACCAGTCCCGAATTACTAGACGGGGAGTTTCTGGACGGCGGGGATTGAACTCACAATTTTTTTTTTTACAAACAAACAAACTTTATTGGGAACAAAAACAAACACATAAATACAAAGAATATATACTCGTCGCCAAGAGGAAAATCCTGTCCAGGCGACAGAGAAAGGTAATACAATAAGTTTGAAATAGAAATTAAGAAAAAAAAACTATAGAAAAAATAACAAAATTAACATAAGAAATTCATTTGGATTGGCACAAGACTGGTGTAAAAAATCAAATACTTCCTTTAAAGTGAAAAATAGAGATCTAAATCGTCGATGTTCATCACAAATTGACATAAAGCACACATTTCTAAGAACTTACTCTCCAAAGAGTAAATTTAAAAAAATAAATAAATAAATAAATAAAATTGACAAGTTACAAACAGTGCGGGATAGCCTGGTGGGTACGGCACTGGGCTAATGTACAAAAAGGTTGTGGGTTCGATCCCCGCAGGCCGAAGACGCCCCGTGTAGTAAATGGTGACTGGTGCACGTTAAATCCATCGGGTAACAAAGTCCTCAATGTTCCCATAACAAATCATACCTCTGGGGGTACTGATCCAGGAGTTTCCTTGTCTTGAGAATTGGTTGAAAATTACAAGGCTACGGAGTTGAACATTAGTTATCGTAAACCTAAAATTGCGTCTGCTGTTCAACGGCGGTTATAAAATAAAATACAAAAAAGTTACGAACATCAAAGATTTAAATTAAGAAAACTTAAACTGCATGTTGTCGAATAAAGAAAACTTGCCCTATATCCATTAAATACCCTTATGGAGGTTGAAAATTAGGGCGACTGAAGTCAGTTTTAGTTCCAAAACTACTAATTATACCTTTTACCTTTAATAGAGCATAAATATTAAATAGCGGTGTAATTATGCTGTCCATCTGGAATTATTTAAGTAAAATGGATATCATACTTTTTGTTTTGTTTTCATGAGTATTCATCAATGTAGTATAATGCGGAATTCGGGGATCTTAAAAGCTTCCTTAGTTGTTTGAGTAGATTCTAAATTTTAATGTTTATAATTTTTAACGTCTTCAATTATATATATTATATAAACGGTATTATATCTGTATATTTTTTAATTATCATAGATTAGTTTTAAAATTTATCTATACTCGCGATATCGCTTATCGTGATCACACACTGTGAAAACTGTACTCAGGACTCAAGAACTCTAAAAAATTTCATATTAAATTACGGTAAGAAGTACCGGTAATCAGGTTAATAGTACTTTTTACTGTGAAATCCATTTGCACCAAAATGATGATATGTTGACTTAATTCCGTAATTTGAGCGGTAATTTTTAGCACCGTGCACCGTAAATATTTCTAAAAAGCATTCCTAGTTAACTTGTAGCTTATTAAAGCTATAAGAATTTCTTCTTTACTGATACAGAGCATAAGATTTAGGTACAAGCATTAAATGCAAAGAATAAAAAATAAACGCTTTTCTTGAAGTTTAATTTAACAATTAGTTTCACTAAATTATTAACATTAAAAAATTGTATATTAATATAAAAATAATTTATCGATGATATGAAACTTTATTCGTCCGTATCAAAACTAGAAATAATTTTAGTTCCTTCAATATTTGAATGTACATTTTTCAATGTTTTGCAAATCTTTATGCACTTTGTTTCGATATATATTAATGGCAACACGAAGAAAAAAAATTCTGGTATAACTACTGTACTGTATGGTAAAAAAATATTTAAAAAAAAATAAAATAAAAAACAAACATAGTTCTGGTTATTAAAATCAAAACATACTGTATTTAAACCATTCATTTGGTAATTTTTCCGTTCATACGGTAACGGTTTACCGGAAAATCCGGCTTTAAAAATATTAAAAAACTTCTTAATAAAACACATTTAGTTAAAATACAATACTTAAAACTAAATCTAACCGAATAAATGTCTTTTTTGTGCCATTTTCGAATGCATCATGATAAAATTACGAAATTTAATCACATTGTTACAAAGCAATATGTTACTGTTAATTTCACCAAAATAATTACCGAACTTCTACAGTAAAAATTACTAAGATTTTTGGTGTTCTCATAAAACCATAAATACAGAAAATTTGATCATATTATAGTACTTTTGACCAAACTTTTTTTCTCCATACAGGGAGCACTTTTTAATTGAATTCGTAAATGTTATTTCAAAGTTCTACCATATAATTTCAAGAATAAATTTTATACTTATAATTATTACTTACATTAATTTCTTGTTTATAATTATTACTTATATAAACTTTATACTTATAATTATTTCTTTATACTTATAATAAATTTTATACACAAAATTGTTATACAAAGAGGCACATATATTCTAAGTTCACAATTTTATTCCATATAATTTTAATACGCGAAATATAAATGTAGAGTGAAACAAAATATGACAGGAAAGAACTAATATTCATAAAAACAAGCATAGGGCATTAAAATGGTGGTTGCTAACATTTAAGGACTCTATCTTATGTGCAGAATTAAAAATTTTTACAATGTTCTAAACTGTACCGCCATCTATTAAAGAACTTTGTAACTAATTCTGAAATTTGCTCAGACTAAATGATCAGATAGGTGAATAAATGCTCTAGAAAATAAATTAATAAAGCAGAAGGCAGCAAACAATATATATTTCTATGCTTTCCAATTTTCTCTTATTCCTCGATCATTTTTGGGTTAACACATGTAATAATGAATTTATATACCAAATAATTGTATTTATAAATTGTCTATCTGTAGGATCGATAAACTTAATTTATATTTTCCTGTTCAACTAGAAAAATATATTTTAGCTTTAACAAAAATTTCGTAATTTAATTTCCATGCCCACTTTGAAAGGTACGCGTTTGAAAGTTTTTACTGTAAGGGTTAGGAATCAGGAATCGTTTGAAAAAGAAAGTTAGATCTTTGACCACATTAAAGTAAACTTTGTCTCATAGGTGCGGAACAGAGTAACATTCGCAATGCGAAAGTATGACCTTTGTTTGTTTCTGATACGTAAAATGAACAGCACTATCAGCTCGCTGAAACTCAGCACTAACCATAGGATGTCCCATAAATGTTGCGACGCACTTCTAGGGGAAGTATGATATATCATAAGGATTATGAATTACCTAGGAAACCGTGACCGGAAATGTCATTTTACGCTACCAGGTGCGCTTCTCCATTATGGACATGATGTTCGTGTGCCTTTGAACTTGTACAATTATTTTTCTAAAATATTTTTATTTCATGTAAAGTTTATGTTACCATTATTTTATTTTATAACAGTCGTTGAGCAGCTAACCCAATTTTCGGATTTATGACTGCTGATGCTCAACTCCAAAGCCTAGTAATTTTGAACCTAATCCAGAAGACATGGGAACTCCTTGATCAAGTATTGGGATAAGTTTGCCTTTGTAGAGGAGTTTTTGATGGCACTAACCCGCATTTGCGTTACACGGTGAGGAAAACCGCCCACGATTAGCCTGACGGCAAGGGGACTCTAACCCATGATCCGTCTACCACTGAGGATAATTCACATCAGCAATGTGGCCGATGCGAGACGGGTGCAAATTCGTATCGACAAACCATCGCTGGGATTCGAACACTTCATTGGAAGGCGAAGGCTCTGTCCATGCTGTTTTATCTTAATTTAATGACTAAACGAGCCTGTGTAGTTAGTCACGAAATCTCTATATAACGATAAAACAGCTAATACTGAACCTATTGAAAAGTAGTTTTTGACAATAATTAATAGAAAACAATGAATTAAGATATTTTAGATAAATAAAAGTACCTGATGTTCAAAGGCAAACGATGTACAGTTCGTAAAAGGAAAGCGCCTTTAGCGGCATACGATAACATTTCTGGTCATGGTTTCGTAAGTAATTCTTAATCCTTATGATGCGCCCTACTTTCCCTAGAAGTTTGTCGCAACATTTACGGGATGGCTCAGCTACCCCGTAGCCGGCAACAGCCGTGATGGCTCAGGGGATAGAGCGTTCACCTTCCAGTGAGGTGAACCGGGTTCGAATCCAGCTATGACTGGTTGATATGAATCCGCATCCGGCTTGCACCGACTACAGTGCTGACGTGAAATATCCTCAGTGGTAGACGGATCATGGGTTAGAGTCCCTTTGCTGGAAAGCTAACCGTGGGAGGCTCTCGTGGTCTTAGTCTCCATGTAATGCAAATGCTGGCTTGTTCCATCAAAAAAAAAACTCCACGAAGGCAACATTTCTCCCAATGCTTTATCCAGGAGTTCCTTTGTCTTCTGGATTGGGTTCAAAATTACAAGGCTACGGAGTTGAGCATTAGTAATCATAAACCCAGAAATTGGGTCGACTGTTTAACGACGGTTATAATATAAAATAAAACAATTACGGGACGCATCTTACACAGGAATTAAGGTATTTTTTCATATTCCATTAGCCCTCTTTCGCTTGAATTATTGATTTCGTGTCTGTTATAAATGGACTCGATAATATTGTTAATTCTTTATCTTGCTTGATATTTTATTGTTTTGTAGTTTAAAATATTATAAACCCCACTTATCGCACTTCTTAGATAAAGTCTTTTTCTTTTTTCCAGAACCTGCTATTTTTTATTAGTGTTGTTTATTAGTGTTAGCAACTTCTTTTTGTGAATAGCTACCAAAGTTTGTATAAATTGCGAGTTTTTGAGAACAAGAATACAAAATTTGAGAAAATAAAAATAAAGAAACTATGCAATGAAATAAAATAATCCTATTTATTTTGTAAGCATAGAAATTGTATGTAAAAATTTCAAATTTAGTCATTTGGTCGATATATAAGCAGAGAAAAAGACCTTTAAAGTTTTCTTTAAGATCATAGTAGGAAGTGTGAGGTTGCTCAAATATTCATAATTCGAGTACTTATACTTACAGGTTTATAAACCTTTCCACATAGAACAGAGTATGGTCAAAAGTACCTGAATATGGTAAAATTTACCATGATTCTGGCTCTATGTGAAAACCAATAAGCTCGGTAATTTTTACCGGAGCGTTTTGATAATGATTTTGATAAAATTAATACAAAATACGTTAAAATTTCATAATTTTATCTTGATGACTTAGAGCATTACATAATAATCATTTATTTTCATTTTCGTGTTTTTTACTAAATGTGTGGTAAAAAGAACTATAATTTTGGAAACCTGAATTTCAGATAAGCCAATACTGTATGAGCGGAAGAATTACTAAATGAATGTCTTAAATACCGTATATTTTGACTTTATTAACCAATAATATGTTTTTTTCCCTTTTTTTTTAGAGGAAATAATATTATTATATAGTACTGTAATTTTACCAGAACTTTTTTCTCCGTGTCAGACTCATTTTAAGAAGTATTAAGATTCTATTTAAGAAAACAATAGAAAGAACTTTTACAAAAACTTAGATCAGAATTTCTTATTTAGTACAAAATAAAACTTTTTAAACTGATAAATTAATCGTCGGACTGGAATAAAAAACTTATCAACATCAAAATTTTTATTTTCTTCTTTAAACAGTTCTCGCTAAAAAATGTTTAAAGTCTTATATTTTTATGCTTATCTTACTCGAAATAACAATAACCCCTAAGATATTTCTTCTAAAAGGTGATTTATTTTTAACTTTCTATATGAGCTTTGAAACTGCCTAATACATAATTGCCTCCTTATTCATGCAGCAGCATGTTCAAAAAATAGCCCTATAGTATTTTCCAATAGCATGACGATATTGAATTTTTCTTTATATTGTTATAGCCCACATTTCCATCATACTCGATCAAAAGTTCGTCACTTTCGGGTCCCATTGAATCTTCCTCCCTCTTTGTTGTTGTTCAATAATAGCTAGGCCGTTACAACTTCCATTTTGTCCCTCTTCTTTATTTCAGACCATCGCATACTACAATGAATCAATCTTTTTTAATGCCCTACAGAAATAACTTTTGTTCTTTCCAAAGACTTTTTCCTTACTCGGAAGAAGAAAAAAAAGTTTAAAACAAATACAACTTATATTTTACTAAAGGACTTTAACTTTTAAAGGTCACGTATTTTCTTCTATATTACTTTTTTCACACGAAAGAAGAAAAAAAATATTTGAAAATAGTTGGAAATCAAAAATTTAAATTTACTGTAATTTAGTTTTTTTTTTTTTTTTTTTTTTTTTTTTTTTTTGTGAAATAGCTGAAGCAAACACATACATAGCAGATTTCAGAAAGTCAAAGTAATACAATTTTTCACTTTGTCGATAGCCCATTATGGGAATTTTCGTTCTACCTATTTAACTAAATATATTTCTAATTTTATGCATATAATATACACATCGAGTCTACTATGAACAATAAATCAATCTTTTTTAATTCCCTAAAGAAATAACTTTTGCTCTCTCCAGACTTTTCTCTTTCTCGGAAAAAAAAGTTTATTTTACTAAAGGACCTTAACTTTTTAAAGGCCCCGTATTTTCTTTTATACTACTTTTTTCATACGAAATAAAAAAAAAATGTTTAAAAAAGTAGATAATTACGAATTTAAATATACTATAATTAAGTAGTTTTTGCCTTTGAAGCATTTTTGTAAAATAGATTAAGCAAAAAATACATAACAGATTTCAGAAAGTCAAAATAATACAATTTTTTAATTTGTCGATGACTCATGATGAGAATTTTCATTTTACTCATTTAACTACATGATATTTCTAATTTTATGCCTATAATATACACATGAATCCTACTATCAACAATGAATCAATCTTTTTTAATGCCTTACAGAAATAAATTTTGCTCTTTCCAGGCCCATTTCACTTATTAGTAAAATGGCCAAAATAATGGAACGCCGCATGTTCGTCAACAGATTGGACTGGTTCCTTGAAGTTAATAATTTACTCAGATATGAATGAGCTGGTTTTCGCAAAAGCAGGTCTACTATTGATCAAGTGACTCATTTGAGTCAAATGGTTAAAGATTCTCTTGATAGAAGGGAAGTCAAGCCAGGAATTTATATTAATTATAAATCTGCATATGACTCCGTCTTGAGAGAAAAAGGGATCTGTGAACTCCAGGAAATTGGAGTAGAAAGTAAAATGTTTCGTTGGTATTCTTCATTCTTTGACCAGTAAAGTCAGCTTTGGGTGTTCAACCTCCAAAAGCTTTGTTCTCCTGACTGGATTACCCCAAGGAGCAGTGAGTAGCTGTTCCCTCTTTAATGTTTACTGGAATAATCTGATTTTAGCCTTGAGGGCAATTGAAGGGGAATGCCTTCTGTTTGCAGATGATTTGGTTACGTGGAGCCAGTTTGCAAAGAAAAATACAAAGCTCGAGACGGAAAAGCTCTTAAACAAATCTCTTAAGGTCCTATCTGAATGATGCATAGAGAAAAACATGATAGTGAACACTGGAAAGTCTGCAGTGCAGACTTTTCCCCGGATGCATCAAAACATCAGAACAAAGCTGGTTTATAAAGTCCAAGAATGGTCACATACGGATAAATTTACATACCCGGGAGTTGTCTTTGACAATAAGTTAAGCTGGAAGCTACATATTGAAAGTGTGATCGAAAAGGTGGAAAAACGCCTGTACATACTAAAACGCCTGGTAGGTTGTCTTTGGATGTGCGCTCGCATTACATTACAAAACACCTATAAAACACTTATTTTGCCTGTTATCATTTATTGTTATGAAGTTCTTATCTCTGTCCCGAAGAACCTGGTCAATAAACTGGAATTAATGCAAAACCAGTTCTTCAGGATGATCGTTGGTGCAGTGAAGACTACACCCATTGACTCACTGCGACTCCTGACTAATACTAGACTTATTAAGTCAATTATAGAAGAGAGGGCTCTTATACTTTATGAAAAAGTAATCAGACTAAATGCACCGTTCTGGGAATGTTACAAAAATGTACCAAGACAGCTAAAGACACAAAGTGGTTTCTTTGCAGAGAGTTCTAGAACTAAGAGCAGAGCTAGAATTTGAAGATGGAATTTTCAAGGGTTTCTTAAAATCCCTTAAACCTGTGAACTACGCCGAAGTAACGACCAGACAGGACCGTACCCAACTTTTTCTTAAGAACCAAATGCCTCAAAACAGTTTAAAGATCGTTACACTTGAGACCATACATACCCTCTACCCTGAGCCTGAATGGTTGCATATTTACACCAATGGCTCTTTGACTGAACACTCACCATATGTTGGAGCAAGAATATATTCTTTCATCTTCTCCTTTTAAGTTCCTGTCGGAAAACAAAAAACCGCACTTGATGGTAAGGTGTCGGCTTTCTGTGTGGCACTGGAGCAACTTGCCCCCAGACACCTTTATAATAAGGTGGTTATCCTATCTGACTCCAAAGATGCCATACAGGCTGTCGGATCGACAGAAATACCCATCTCTATTGTCCTAGATTGTCGGGTTCTTCTGGAAAAGTTGAGAACCGAGGGACGACAAATGACACTTTCAAGGACACTCACGGCAACGAACAAGCAGATATGTTAGCCAAGAAGGGCACTCAAGTAATTCAACAGTCAAACACTGCTAGCTCTTTTCATTCCACAAAACGTTACTTCAAAAATCTAATAAGACAAAATTGGAAAGCCTGGCTCTCTTCTCGTGTTTCTTCAAGAAGTTGAAAGAATAGCTTAGACCAAAATATTTCAGATAAGCCCCGTGAAAAAGCTGTTGTGAAATTCAGACTCGCAGAAGACCATGGCTGCCTGGTGAACCACTTTCACCAAATTGGCGAGTTCTAATTTTCGTGTTACCCATTTAACTATAAAATACTTCTGATTTTATGCCTATAATATACACATCGATCCAATTATAAACAATGAATCAATCTTTTGTAATGCCCTACAGAAATAACTTTTGTTCTTTCCAAAACCTTTTCCCGTTCTCGGAAGGAAAAAGAAAGTTTACAACAAAACAACTTATATTTTACTAAAGGATCTTCACTTTTTAAAAGTCTCGTATTTTTTTTCTATACTACTTTTTCCATACTTCTATAAATATCAAAATAATAAAATTTTTCCTTTTGTTGATAGCTCATGCTGAGAATTTTCGCTGTTACTTTTTTCACTGTAAAATATTTCTAATTTTAAGTATATAATATAGATATAGATCCTACTACTATCCCGTAATCTTAAAAAGATGTTTGTCTCTTTACAAACAATAGTTTAATAAGTAATCTGGGGAAATTCTCAAAATTTAATTTTTCTTAGCCAGTTCATAATGCGTCTGAATAACTTTTGAAATACATATTCATATTGATCTCTGCCAATTAACTACTAATATTAAAGACCAAAGGATACAAAAACGCCCATTCATGTTTTAAAATAATATTTTAATCTAATTTATTTAAATAACAAAATTGTTTCAATAATGTTTCTGGAATATAATCTTTAAAATGTATAACATTTTAGTTATTCAATGAAAATCTAATTTCACATTTTAAAACACATTAAGTACCATTGTAACATCATAATCATCTATAACATTCCGTTTGAAAATAGATTGTAAGCTTTAAAAATAGGAAATCTAATTAGAATATTTAAAAGGTGATTTAGATTTAGTTTGCTAATTGTGCTCCGAATACAGAAATCCACTGCTGGTGTTGTCATGTAGAGTGCGCAAAATGAAAAAAACGGCCAACCATGAATTACTTTTGATATAATGATCGGATTTTCATGTACTGACTCAATCTTAGAAGTTTGAGGGGGTGCCCTCAAATATGCTAATTAATTAGTTCAAATGATATTTTAAGTAATGAAATCAGACACAAAACGTTCTTTTTCTGAATAAAATACCTTTTTTCGACGGATTTGGTCTTTTGACCCTTATATGAAATCAGATACAAAAACGTGCTTTTTCTGAATAAAATACCTTTTTTGACGGATTTAGTCTTCTGACCCCTTAAATATACAATCCCTGGCCAAATATTTAGACGAACTATAAGATTCCATGTAAAATCTTAATTATCAGGTGATACTATAGAGCTTTATTGTTTTTATATGACTGAAACCAGTTTTCTTTATTTACGTTAGTGTATCAGTTGGTTAAATTAGACAATATATAATATAAATTTTACGATAAGATCCATTAGACGATGTATTATATATATATGGAATATTTATTATATCAGGTATTATATTAGTGTATTATAATAATTCGATCAAATTATTAGACGCACTGTAGTTTTTTAATAATTACATGATTTGCAGTTTAAATGCAATACTTTTATATTTAAACATGCATGTAATTTCTTTTCATTTAGGAGATTTCTTATATACTTATATACTTCATATTCGTATTTATTTTTAACTTATTGCATTACAATGTTAAACAATTGATACAGGAGCGTTTACAAATACAAACCGGTTTCATCGGAGTAAAAACAATACAGCTGTATAGTATCACTTGATAATTATAATTTTACATCGAATCTTATAGTGCGTCTAATAATATGCGTCTAATAATAATATGGTACTTAAATTAAAATTACGACATTTTCAAAATTGGATTTCTCAGGTCCGAGCGATTCGATCAATTCGCCTAAATTTTGTTTTTTTTGCCATCTAAAACTACATTATTTAAGATGATGTAAATAATTGTATACCTTACAATTCAATTTTTTTCAACTATTATCAAATAAAATAATAAAAAAATAATAAATATTTACTAAAAGTTATTCTTTTCCGTAGAATTATCATTGGATATACGAATATTATAATTGTAATATTTTCCAATTCGCTGAATATTTCCCAAATTGCGACTACCCTCTATATTTTGAGGGTCCGAAATCTAAATTAGTTTAAAAAAAGCGTGTCTTTTCCGAGAAAATACAGTTTTGTATCTGATTTCGTAACTTGAAATATTGCCTGCACTTATTAATTTGCATATTTGATGTCACCTGACTCGAACAATTAAGACTGAATCTTAGAAAGTGAAGATCCGATTATTAGATCAAAAGTTAATCAGAGTAGTCATTAGCAAGTGCAACCTTAAATAGAACAATTTAAGTGAAGTTACATACTATAGCTCTTTGCTGTTTAAAGAACAGTGGTTGCTAAACGTTTGAAAGCAATTAGTTCGACATTTCTAATAGTTTGTTACATTTGTTGAATTTGTGTTGCCATACCGGTTACACTGTACCGGAAAGTGTCAACAACCATAACTAACGAGTAACCATGCACTTTTGAAATTAAAAACAAAATTTAATGCTTTTAGAGAAAAACCGGTATTTTCCGTAACTTGCGGTTTAGTATTTGAATTAAAATTTGCGTAATTCAGCAGAGTTTTTTTTTTCTTTTTTTCCTACATTTTTACGGAATTTTTTACAGTGCATTGGTATATTCAAAGAAGGATGAAACTGCTTACGAATTTCCGTTTATCTGTTTTGAAAAATTGCATTATTCATCTGCGATTTACTTTTTACGTTATAGTCTTTATAGTATTCGATTAGTATCTGAAATAACTGATGAACAGTGAACAGAATCTCGTATTTATGTGGAAATAGCTGGTACATTTCATGTGTGAAAAAAATGCTTTCAAATTTCCTTCAATTTGTTTTCGCAACTTTTCAGATAGGTACCAATTTTATTTATCTATGATTTAATTTTTACCTAATAGTCTTCACACGTCAAGGAAGGGAGGAAAAGGGTTATAAATCTTTCATTTTTTTTCTCTATCAGTAAATCCTTTCTCACAGAATTACATAAAACACGAAAAGGATTTTAAAGATATATACACCTTCAAAAGACTTAATGGTAGACATCCAACATGCTTTGAATTTTGTGACACTGATTATTACGGCGTCATCAATAGCTGTTGATAACTGGATTATGTAGAAAAAAAAAGCTACAAAAAATGGCATATAAACGACGCTATCCCTTGCAGCAATTTACGAGTTTAAAAGTATATTATTTCTCCTTTTTACTTATCATGTTTCCAAAATGAGGCATTTGTATGCAGTGTTTGAACTAAAATTTATCTTAAGATTTTTTTTTATTTTTTTACGTTTTGCAGTCTGGTGAGATTGGCATGCAGTTTTAAAGAATTTTTTATAAAAAAAATCATGAGATTTTTGAAGTCAAATTTAAGATAAATTATAAAGCCATTAATGTAAAAAGTATACAAAAATAAGAAGTTTTTTGTAATATATTCAACTGAAATTGATGCAGAAAAATATTCTACACGAAATCCTAAAATTTGGAGGTCAAATAATTATTAATTGCAAGTAAAACTGTTTATGCAGTGGTATACTTCAAATATTAGGTGGACCGAAAAATATAAAAGAAAGTATAAGTTCGGTGCATTCGATATTTGTTATTAAGATTTTATTTTTATCAATAACGTATTCACCCTCGTTAGCAACAACCTTTCAATGACGTATCGAAAATGAATCGAAAAAACTGAATTGGTTTTTAAGACTAACGAATATTTAATGCGCCGAAAAGACATTATTTTTCGGTCCCCCAATATGTATGTAGCCAATTTCAACATCAATCAAAGTCAAGTCGGGAACTAATATTTTAATTCTTAGAAGGAGAATCGAAAATAAAAAATCAGGGCTTCGAAATAGTATTTCGAATTTGACAAAAAACTTTTTTTTTTATCAAAGTTTTAAAAAAAAGCCTTTTCTAAAAAAGATTAGGCATTAGATGCTCTTGTTAAAACCAGGAAGATATTTAGACTAAAGAGTGTTATCGAATTTGTCTAAAAATATAGATTTAAAACTTTCCCCTTGAATTCGGCAACAAATATCTGTTTTATCGAGATAAATAATTTTTGCAACCAATGTTTCCTCTAACGTAAAATTGAAACGGTAAATATTTTGTCAACACCCAGTCAAATATTTTGTCAAAAAAAAACCCTAAAAATTGAAGAAATATTAAGCACAACCTGAACCATTAAAAATAGCCTTATGATACTTAATCTTTACATAAATGTCGAACGGAAATATTAATTTATTGAAAAAAAAGTATGTATAAAAAGTATGTTAATCTTAACTCAGAAATATTTTTTTTTTAAATAAAGTGCAAAAAAGTGTCCCTTAACAATTTCAAAAACAAATTTTAATATAATTTTAACCAAAAATCTGCAAGAAGAATATTTTCCTTTACTGGATCATACGAAGCAACTGATATATTGTATACCTATTAATTAAGAATTCTATGAGATATTTAGATACTTCTGCAATTTTTGAATGGGAGAAATAGAATAGCTGAATTGAGAAAAGTTCAACAAAGAAGAAGTTCTTCCGTAAGTAATTATGATATTGACTAAATACGTACACTAATTAACGCTTGTTTCCAAAAAGACATAATTGAATAATAATTAAGAATTGAATAATAATTAACAATTGAATCAAAATGCTATGACTGTCAAAATAAGAATCTAGTTTTTCAAAATGTTTCTTCTTTTGTGCCCTAACCAAATAAATTTATTCTGCATTGAATATATTTTCCTTTTAAATTATCTCGCCATTGTGGAATTGTCAAAAAGAGTGTCATTTGTTAAGAGACTAGCGCATTTTTCTGATTGCTTCTTTTAGGGAGAAGCAAGTATGTTCTAATTAGTAAACAATGCTCATAACAAATCGAGGTCTTTGAAATTATCACAAAACTTAATTGATTTTGCATTTTTCATTTCATTCATTTACTGATAAAACTAATTGAAGCTAAAGTAAATTTTAACTCAGAATTGCAAATTTTGTGATTATCATAATATTAATCAAAAATACTTACGCAAGTATTGGTTTGATAAAAGTAAATGCCTTATGTTTACTTTATTAATAAAGCTAAGTATTTCTTAAGAATTACAGGAATAGTTATAATAATAGTATGCTTCAAATATGTCGAAGACAAAATAAATTAGTTAATTAAAATTATTATGATAAATGCTTTTGATGTATTATTATGATAACAGCTTGTAAATGTATGAGCAAATTTTATATTCACTAATCTACAAAAATATTGATCAGTATAAGAATTTCATGTTATAAGATGCATTGGTTTTCATTCTCTTCAATTAAATTATTTCAGATATTCATTAAATATCTTTAATTTTATATTTTACTTTTATATCTTTAAAAATTATTTCCTTGTTGATATTAGCTGCACTAACATTCTCCTACTTGCTATCATTTTAGAAGGTCAATTATTTGAAATTTAGCCTACATTTTTGCTATTTAAGGTTTTGAGGAGAAGAGCAAGTTTATTTGAATAAATTAAGTTTGTAAATCATTCTATTACTTAGTGGATTAACTACTTATTGGGTTAACTGAGTGGGTTACAGTAAGTTTGACCTCCCTAACTGATTGTGAAGTTTCCAGTAAAAAACACGAGAATATAAAATAACTTTAGTAGGGATTAATTTGATTCTTTTTTATTTTATTTTCTTTGCTTATTTTTTAAACAATAAACATTCAAAGAGTGAAAGATAAACCATTTACAACAAATAAATCTCTTTAAGAGTTTTTTTTTTTACTCTTATGTTTTAAATTAGAAACTTCTCAGTTCAGAAGGTCCAAGTCAAGGTAATACAGATGATACCAAATAATGATAATTAAATAAATATAGAAAACTGAAATCTTGTTCGATGTAATTATTTTCTTAGCTGCTTCTTTTTGAATGTCAATTGGTTAAAAAATAAGTAAATAAGGAAAAAAGTTTTTTTAACTTATTTTTAAACAATTGACATTCAAAAAAAATTTCACAATTTTCTCTATGTATTTAATTATAAGTAATTGGAAATACATGTATTACCGTAAGTTCGAGCTTCTGAACTGAGAAGTTTCCACTTTAAAACATTGGCATAAGAAGAAAAAATCTAAAAGAGAAATTTATTTGTGATATTTTTAACATTTCTTCTTTAATTTTTGAACAATTAATATTCAAAAAGTGAAAACTAAGAAATCATTAATCCCATTATGATTTCACAATTTTCTATAGCTATTGAATCTAAGTCTATCCAAGTTTAAAGAATTAAGTAGTATTTTTACGAATTTCTTTTAAAAAAACTGGTATTTATTTAATAAAAAATTATATGCGGTTAATATGGTAATTTTTACTATGAAGAAAATTATTTATTGCTGCACAAAATATAAAAAAGTTTTAGAAAATAATATTTTGTAAAATAAATATTCAAGTACCTCATAGTGGTGAAATTATAGTTCACCACATCTTTATGCTGTCCAGTTGAAAATATCTGTAATGTCAAGCTTAGAAATTATTAAACTTTTTCTTCTTTCATTTCATGTAGATTAAAAAATGGAAACTGTCACAGCTACCTGTAATATAAAATTTCAAAGGTTAATGAAACAAAATTATAAACTTTTAGTTAAAGACATTAATAACAGTGAAAACTTATAATTACATAGTTTTCGCTATATCGAAAGCGCTACGCTACAGGAATTCTAATCACTATTTTTTTCAAATAACGATTAACAGTTTCGAATTCGAGACCCAAAAATGCTATAATTTTTCAACCATTTCCCCAAATGTAACATTTATATAAAATTTCTACTAATCAGAGGAGAGACAACTAATTTCCAGTGTTTATATGTCTGTATTTTTAATGTTTTGAACTTGATTTTTAGTTATGTAATTGAAACAAATTGATGCTACAAAATACATTTTTTCTGCATCGAGATGAATTTGCTTGGTGTCATAAAAATGGCTGAAATATTAGGCTTAAATTATTATTATTATTTCTTTTTATACCAATGAGAATCAGAATAATTACTTTTTTAAGTAAATTATAAAGGAAAAGTGCAGGACTTGGGAAAAATCAAATATTTTATTTATTTTATATTCGTAGAAAAAAATACTTACTACTTTTCATAGAATTCCCACTTTAATTAGTGCTTAAAATCAATTGGAGAAAAAATTTGGTACTTTTAAAAAAAAAGCTAAAATAATTCATAAAAATACGACAATTTTTTTTTATTAATACCTTTAAAAATGTATAAATGTCAGGTTAGTAGAAAATTAAAAACGTAAATAAAGAAATTTCATTTTTGTTTTTAGGAATCGTTAAGAATGGCAATCGCAGGCATAGATATAACTTGCAAAAAACTAAATAAGCTTATAAGCCTATAAAACTAGAATGAACAAAATACATTCAACTACATCATTAAACAACATTCCGGTTAATGTTGGCAACGAACGAAAAATATAAATCGCTTTGAATTTCTCAAATAAAATCTTTTTTTTTTTACAAACCTTTACCAGTTAAAATATTTTAACAAGCAAATTTTTTTAATAAAATCATAAATTTAGATCATAAAAACATAATATGAATCAATTTGAAATTCATGAGTACCATGAAAATTGTAAAATGCCTTTTATTGTCAGCACAAACTAACAATAAAAAAAGCTCATTGACGAAGTAAGTGTTAGGTGACATTCTAATGAGTTAGTAAACATTAACTTTTAAAAATATAGCCACAGCAAAAGAAGTTGTACACAAAATTAGATTTTTCTTTAAAACCATCTTAATTCAACTCTAGAAAAAACTATTTTAACAAAACATTTTATAATTTAGGATAAAATTAGGTAAATGATGTAAAAATTTTTTATGAAAATATTTTAGAGAAGGGGATAAAAACCATTTTTTCAGTTTAATTGATTTCAGTTTTGTCTTGTTTACTGTATGGTAATAAGAACTATAATTTAGAATACCAGAATTTCAGGTAAACCGTTATCATATGAATGCAATCATAATCAAATAAATGGTTTAAATGCCGTATATTTTGGTTTTATTAACCAGAATTATGTCCTTTCTATTACCCGAAAAGTCATTACTAAGGCCCGGATTTTGATGACATTTGCATTTTTTTGCATTTTTTGCATTTTTGGACATTTTTTGTCTTTTAGAGCATTTTTTTAGATTTATAGGGCATTTTTCTTTAATTTATGGGGCGTATTTTGCATTTTAATGCATTTTTTAAAGTTTTCTGTTAATTTTTTCCAATTTTTATTATTTTTTATCAATTTTCATTATTACACTGGCTTTCAAACAATGAAGAAAATCTATAGGATATTAACAGGTGAAGCAAAATTTTTTCAAATTGAAGAAGAATTGCCAGTAAGTGAGACCGTCTTTTTCAAGTACACACCTATAACATCAGTAGACGTTGAAAGATGCTTCGGCAGGAATAAAAATTTACTTTCAGACAAGAGACGCTCGTTTACATTTCAAATTATCAAAAAACATTTAATAATCCAATGCAATTCTGATATTTAGTAATATTATGTTACTAATATTTTGGTGTTATATCCATCAAAGTTTCTATACAAAAGAAAAATATTTTGGTGTCAATATATTTTTCTTTTTTTGTTATTTTAGGATATAAAACATATTTTTCAAACTTTAGTGAACGTAGAACAAGTATTGCATGCTTTATATTTTTTAAATGACTCATACTAATTTTAAAGAGCAAAACATTTTTTTAATTCAATATTTTTACTTTATTTAAGGCATTTTTTTGCGCAATTTTTGCATTTTTAAGGACATTTTTTTGCCCTTTTTAAGGGCAATTTTTGCATTTTTAAGGACATTTTTTTGCCCTTTTTAAGGGCATTTTTCGCACTTTTTAAGGGTATTAGTTGAGATTTTTTAGGTCATCAAAATCCGGGCTCTAGTCATTACCATACATTCTATTTTACTGGTATTTTTTTCCCGTGCAAATTTAAAATAATAATGTCACATAATATGTTGTATTATTTCATTAAAAAAAGAAAAGAACATATTTTAGGGACATATAGAATTAATAGAAATATTATTCGGAATTTAAGGACCTTTTAAACCTCTCATAATTGCTCCCAATGTGTAAGTAAAGAGAACGATCACGTATTATGTAGTTCTAACTACTTATCTCAAGAGAAATATTCTTGTGTGTTTCTATAGGATTTACTGGTATTAGCACAAATCGAACAGATTTTCATCCCTCTTCCAGCATTCAGTTCTCAGATAAGAAGCAATTCGTGACTAATTGAGAAAATTCATCTTTAGTTCAAGGAAAGGGATTCAACTATATTATAGTTTATAATATAAGGATTCAAGCATAGCTCTCAAAACCTTTAAACTCTACAATGAAACTACAGTAAATAGATAACAGATTCCCTATGAAGCATTTATTTAAATTTGCTCCAATTATGTATTACAATTCATTTTAAATATAAAAAAATTTGTCATTAATCAGAGCACCCGTTATTGGTGTTGTATAAATTTATAAAATAAAATATTGGATTTAAAACAAGTGAATATTTAAATCTTAATATTAAACTATGATGGAATGTTTAATATCTATCCTAAGTTAGTGAAAACATACAGTACCGCTCAAAAGTATCAGTACACCTAGAATTTATTTTTTCGTATTTTTCTCAGAAAAAATACGAAATCAATTAATATTTTGAAATTTATTTGTTCGTATTTTTCTCAGAAAAAATAAATTTCAAAATATTAAATTGTAAACGTTGATTCTTATTTCATTATTATATTTTCCAAAAAAAAAATTTAAAATTGTTATAATAGATTATGAAATAATATTATCGAGAAATATTAAATTTAAATTTATTTTAATTAAAAAATTTTCATATCATATTATAATTACGCTAAAATTCATTATAATGGCTGAAAAATCATTAAATTCTGAAAAAAAACCTTTTTTTCATTTGACAATAACTTCGTCAAAAAACATGTTTTTTTGGAATTCTTTTTTAAATGAAAGCTAAAAGTCCAAATTTTTCAATGGTATAATAAAAATTAACAATATCTAACCCCTTTGTGCCCGTACATCGCGTCAAACTTCACAAAAAATTAATACAATTTTCTATAATTGTTTAGAGTGTAATTGTACATAGTTGCAAAATATATTAATTAAAAACAATTAAAGTACATAAAAGTAGAGATTTTAAGCTTCAAAATGAGTTAAAGTAGAAGCATTTTTGATCATTTTTAAAGAAGTTATGACACTTTGAATTTTGCCATTTTCTTGTAAGTTTCTAGGTGTACTGATACTTTTGAGCGGTACTGTACACTCTTTTTTTCCAATGCCGACCTGGAGAATGACCTAGATCATAGTACAAGTATCTGAAAGGCAAATTTGTTGATCACTCTTTCAGTGGCACCATATTAGGTGGGCTAACGTTGCTCCCACAGTAAGGACAGATAGTACAGAGAATGAAAGAACACCCATACCTTGCCCGGGATTCGAACCCAGAACCTTTCTGATGCAAGGCCAGATCCCTACACAGACCGGTCGGCGTGAAACCTTACATAACTACTTAGAATTGATTTTAATTCTAAAATTTTAATATAAATTCCGATATTAATAAATTTTTAAATTTTATTTTAGAAAAATTAGGAACGAAAAGGAAATTAAAAATGTCACATTTTAAAATATGTAATATTTAAAATTCTTTCGTTATATCTTCCGAAAGTAAATTTTTTTGCCTTGTTTAAAGATTATTTATTTCTTTGAAATATTTTACGGAATTCAAATAGATCATAATAAGTATTGGAAGAATTCAAGCTTTAGTAAACAGCGTGTATCTAAAGTACATAATCTAAGGAAACACATGATATTGAAGTTGCTGAGATTTAGCAAATATTCTATTCTATTTTGAACTACTTTAAATTTTTATTAAAATGCTTGTAATAGAAGCATGATGGTAAATATTAGTGGTTGAAAAAATTTGTTTATAATTTGAAGCACAATTGAATACTATACATATTCACAAAAAATACTATTTATTCACCAAGAAAGACTTTTCCATCATTTATTATACCTGTCTTCAACAACATCTATTTTAATGTAAATCAGATCTATTAGAACGTTTTACAGAATATTTTGCTTTCCCAAAATTATTAAAATCAAATTTAGCTATTTTAAAATACAGTTTAATTTAACCCATAAATTTAAAAATAAATTACGATATAAATTTCTCAAAAACGTTAAAATCACTGGGGGAGAAATTTACATGGTAAAATAAACAATATTTTATTTTATATCTTGTGAAATTAATTCAAAATTAATTTTACCATGTTTGATTTTTTTAGTTGCTTGAATTAACTGCACTTAGAGCAAAACAAAAGTATGATCATAATTACTTGAATATAGTAAAATTTATCGTGTATTCTGGCTCTAAGTGGATGGTAATTTTTAGACTAATACTTTAGTAATGACTTTTGGTAAAATTAATAATAAAATATATTTTCATTATCATGCTGTTTTGTAGTAAAAGTAGTAAAATTTGGTGATTTTAGCAGTGCTATTATAATTTGATATAACGCGAAAATGTTCAGCTTAATAATTTTTATGTTATCTAATGCACCCTTATTAAACTTTGATTTTGGTCTGTTAGCATTTTTCACTTCTATGTAAGCTCTAAGCAAGCATCTAGAAAACTTTAAAACTCTAAGAAACACGTATTTGTAACTTTACAAATGCCTGGACTAGGCAGAACAAAATCAGTAACCCAAATGTCACGCACCAGACTGTCCCAACATCCTGAAACGGAAGCGTGGAGGTTACGGGTTCGAATCCCACCTCAGCCATGGATTCATATATTTATTTTTAATTATTTATTTTATAATCGTCATTGAACAGCCGACCCGATTTTGATTTTACGACTACTAATGTTCAACTACGTAGTCTTGTAATTTCGAACCCTATCCAGAAGACAAGGGTCAACTCCTGGACCAAGCATTGGGAAAAAGTTTGCTTTCTAAAAGGACTTTTTGATGAAACTATCCAACCTATGCGTTATATGGAGACGAAAGCCGCGAAAAACTCCCATGTTTAGCCCGATGGCAAGGGGACTCTAAGGCATGATTCGTTTACCGCTGAAGATATTTCACGTCAGACTTATTTATTTATTATTACTCGTACACATTACTTGAAATAGATTTTTTTTAAGTTAAAAATTTTGGGGGCTATTTTGGCAGGGCAATTACACCTTTCCGCACAAACGTTATTCAAAATGAAGGCAGTGGGTTCGAATTAAACCATAACGCTTGATGCGTAACTGTAAATATGTTTGGTTTAGATAGGTATACAGGCTTTTGTGCTTAATGCAAAGAATGCCCTCATTTTTTGTCAAACTAAACAACAGATAATAATAATAACAAGCAGCCCTAAGATATTGAACCTGCTACCTCTAAGCTGCAAAGTCTTTGGTGGATGAACAATATCCAACGGCAACAAGGGCCCCAAATGAAGTATGGCTTGAAGTTTGGTACTTGCAATAAATCTTAGGCATCTTCCTCGTCGTTTAGTATCGCTGTTCCGCTAACCACTCTGAAGCGTGGAAGTAGTAGGTTTGAATCCTGCTTTAAAACTGGCACATTTATATTTGCTGTTTTTCAAAAAATTGTGTTACCTGTTTTTCAAATTTAACAAAGTTTTCAAGCCGCACTTATATTTACAAAGAAACCCTCACATGTAATGTAAATAAATAACCCCCCCCCCCTAAAGTTAGATAAAAAATACCACCAGATATCGGAGTTTAACATTTAATTGAAGCCATCATTCATGTCTCTTTTCCCCTTGTTATAATTGAGAAATATATTAGGGAAAGAAATAATTAACCGTCTTAAATCCTATCAGCCATTTAAATAAACTAAGTATTAATAAATTATTTCTATTCTATGTAATAAAAGACATAGCTATCAGAAGTTTAATATTACCGAATAAATGGTAAAATAAAGGACAGTTCTGACGAAAAATTTGGTAATTTTATAGTGATGCCTTAGAGCATGGCATAAAAGACATTTATTTGCTTAAATTTACATTTCAGTTTTGTATTTTCACTAAATGTGTGGTAATAAGAACTATAATTTTGAAAATCAAAATTTTTTCGGTAAACCTTTACCATAACGAATGGAAAAATTAGCAAATAAGTGGTTTAAATACTTTATATTTTGGTCTAATTACTAGATTTGTCGTAATTTTCTTACAAGAAATGTCTTTACCGTTCATGTATGATAATTTTGTCAGATGAGTTATAAAATTGTTATATTTTCCTTGCTTATGGCGAGTATAACTTCTTCTATCTTTTTTTAATCTAAACTAATGGTTGGTAATCATAAAATGCTTGTAAACGAAAGTTTTAAAATGGTGCACAATAAATTATAAATATTCCTTTCCTAAATATTATATCTAAATATAATTTGTAAACATGGTTCTATATTTTCTATTCATTTCAAATAGTTCACAAATTATAACTTATATAAAAATCAAGACTTTCTTTACTTTATAACTTATTTAATAGATTTTTTTTTTACAATTATGTAATATTAGAAGAAAAAAATGTCTTTGTCATTTTGAAACAACATTTTAAAATCAGTATTAAAAAGTTTTGTTTATCAAAATTGCTGAATGTGATGATTTAATTAATAATAGTAATTAATAATTCCTATTTAATAACAGAAAACACCAAAGTCTGATAAAAATGACGAATATTAATTAGTTTGTTGTAACGCAATTATTCTATTCAAATTAAGAAAATGCATGTCAAACCAAACAAAAACCAAACAGTAACAAAATTTTAATTAACTACTAGTTATAAATTCGTTTAAAAAATCTAATTTTGATAAGTTATTTTAATCATTAATTTGAATATACAATATCTTGAATAAACTCAAATTTCTGGAACAATATATTTAATCAGACAGGAACATTCGAATTTAGATTTGAATTGATTTGGTTCAGGAAAACTCCTCATCTCTTTAACATTTCCATTTAAATCAATGTCAGAATAGTTTCTTTCCTTTGAAATGTTTTTACATATAAAGCTTGATATTGCTATTTAAAGATGGTTGCAATTTAAAATAAATGCAAAAAAATACATGTTTCTTTAGTCTATTATAAGTTTGTCTAGACATAATATCAAAATTTATAGGAGCAATAAAAAGAATATAACCTATTGATTTCCTTTAAAATAACATTATATCCCCTGGAAAACCTACAAGATTTTTGAAGAAAACATACGAAAAAATATATATTCATAATTTATAAATATTCCATTGCCGTTAAAAATATCAATATAAACATTTACTGATATATTACTGCTATTTTTCCTTATACCAGATAATTAAGAAATAGCACGCTACTTATTTAAAGGGAAATAGAATTCATTATCATTTTGTTTTAAACTTTAATATGGAGAAATTGAGATTTTTCTATACATATAAACTTTACACGTGATATTCAATAAATGAATAAGGATTCCTTAATAAAATATTTTTCAACAATACTTTGTGAAGAATCAAATAAAAACTGTAAATACATGTAATTTAACAACAGAGTATAGCTGTTACGGTTGGCATTAGTGAGAAATGTTTTTTAAAAAAATAAAACAAAGAAAGTAAAACTGATTACTATTTGATTTTTTTTATTCTGTTAAGAATATGATAGCTGTTATAAAATAATATAGATTGCAATTCACGATTTTTTCTATCAATTGTTTTTGGAAATGTAACGACGGTAGTTTGATAAAGTATATCATAATGCTGAAATTCGTATTTATAATACTATTAATTACAAAGATCCATGTTAACTACATGCCATATTTATTATTTGACAGTGAAATGTTAAAAAAATAAGTATTTTTCGTCAGATACCTCGTGTCAAAACTACACTGAGAAAAAGGACAATAACATGGTAAAATTTACCGTGTTTCTGGTTCTTTGGGAACACTAAAAATCTCGGTCCTTTTTACCGAAGTGCTTTGTTAATGTTTATCTTATAATTAGAAATAAAATGTGGTTTTAAAATGTGGGATAAAATTTCGTAATATGTTGTAAAATGTGGTAATTTCATCATGATATGAACCGTATAGGATGACATAAAAACCATTGATTTAGTTTAATTTACTTTCCAGTTTTGTATTTTTTACTAAGTGTGTGGTAATAAGAATTATAATTTTGAGAGCAAAACTTTCCGGTAAACCTTTGCCATACCAACGGAAAAATTACTAAAAAAATGGTTTCAATATCGTATATTTTAGTTTTATCTACCAGATTTTGATTTCTTTTTTACCAGAATTGTCACTACCATGCAGTACAGTAATTTCACCAGAGTTTTTTTTTCTCTGTGCAGTGATGAACAAAATATTAATTTTTCTCTAACACATATCACTACTTTCGATTGGAATCTCTTGATTTACAAAATTTTAAAACTATTGAAAACTATTTTATTACTTTTACTCATTGAACTATTATAACTGTTGACTGAATCACTACTTTCAATTGAAATCTCTCGATATACAAAATTTCAAAACTATTGAAAACTATTTAATTACTTTTACTCATTAATTAATCTATTATAACTATTGACTCAAAACTCAGTTACTGTTAGGTGAGTTCATTTATCACAATTTTGCTTCTCTATTCTCGTCAAAATTGATTCACAGAAACCGTCCATTCTTACTCATGATAATTGTTGAATAAAAGTTAGTTCCCTGATAGTAAAATAAAGATTAAAGTAGAAAAAATTAAAATTAAAATTAGAAAAATATTTTTTTTTAAATTTATTGTAAGTGTTAAACTGACTGTTAGATGTAACATAATGAGGGATATTTTAGTCGCACCTCTGTAGTTGTTAAAATGCCATCATATTTCGTGATTGCTATTGATGTGAAATTTAAAGAAGCAAAATTATTTATTTTTGATAAGTGTCTTATCTCATTTTCACAAAATAAAATATAAAGCTTCATTTCTTTATCAGTTATATTTTTTCTCTTCTTATAAGTAAAATACTATTTTCGAGTAAGTGACAAAATTTAGATTTTGAGACTTTTTCCTATTACTTTTATGCGGATTTGTGCTTGTTATAAATATTTAATGCACGTAAAATTTGGCAGCAGATTTTGATCTTGGCACTATTTCCTCGCATAAAAAATTGAGTAAAAGTCGTAAAAAATATAACGAATAGATAAATTTTTGTCAAATCTCTTACACATTATTTTTTTTTAAGAAACAAAATTAAGGAACACTTCCTTTTTGAATCTCTCAAAAATGAAAAAACCTATATATTTAATACACGTGCTTTTGTTTATAGCAATACTTCGTAGTGGTAAGTTTTATATGTATAAGAAAAATTCTAATGAGAAATGAAAGTTTTATGACAGTATGTTTGTCAGAAAGAAACAAATTCATGAACAAACATTATTTTCTATCTCATTCCGTAATTTCAATCAAATTACGCTACAAAAATACATTCATAGCATAGTGTTCAGCAAGATATTACGCTGAATGCAATTGAAATAAAATACACCAACGGAAAAAAATTCCCAACACCAAGAAGGAGTTGTGCTAAATAAACTGAATTTGGTAAGCTTGTTTATACAACTAAATGATGTTTATTCAAATTTTGCGCTTGTCGCATGAGTTTAGCGCTAGTAGCGCCACTGCGAACATGCAAATCAGGGTTGCTTTAAATAAGTGTTTTACAGTTCGTAAGCGGTATTTTTCATTAAATTTTAACAAAGTGAGTTGCTGTCAGTCAAGAATGCCTTTAAGAAGAGGAAGAAGCCATTATCAGCAGCTCAATGACTTTGAACGTGGTCATGTAATATGGATGCAAGAAGGTGGGTTTTCTTTCTGCGATATTGCAAAAAGACTGGGGAGAAATTTATCCACTGTGCGTGATTTTATTTTATTTTATAACCGTCGTTGAACAGCCGACCCAATTGTTTGGGTTTATGACTACTAATGTTCAACTCCGTATCCTAGTAATTTTTGACCCAATCCAGAAGACAGGGGAACTGCCGGATCAAGTATAGGGAGAAATTTACCTTCACGGAGGAATGTTTGATGGGACTAGCCCGCATTTGCGTTGCATGAAGAGGGAAGCCACGAAAACCTCCCACGGTTACCCTGTCGGCAAGGAGATTCTAACCCACGATCAGCCTGCCACAGAGGATATTTCACGTCAGCACAGTGGTCGGTGCAAGACGGATGCAGAATTCGTATCGAACAGCTATTGCTGCAATTCGAACCCGATTCACCTCATTGGAAGGCGTACGCTCTGTCTCCTGAGCCTTCACGGCTCACTTTGCATGATTGTTTTCAGCTGCAGTCAAAGAAGTTACTGTTTGAAGGAGACAGTGCTCTGGACTGCCACGCGTCTCTACTCAGGGAGAAGACCACCGTGTACGGCGTATGGCTGTGGCTCGCCGTACTGCGTCTGTATAATAAATTCGAGCTGCAGTTTGCCCTGCAGGGACACTACGAACTGTTATAATTCAGCAACTTTAAGTACAGCTCCGAGCGACACGCCCTGTATCTTGCATTCCATTCACTGGCGTTTACGACGTGAGTGGTGCCGAGTTAGAGCTCACTGGAGGACAGAGTGGAGATGATTTTTTATGACAGTTGGGACGGCCTTGGTGCCAGTGATAGCCATATATTGGTTAGAAGGAGGCCAGGTGAGTGTCTGCTACCGACCTGTCTTTGGCCTAGACACACTGGACCTGCACCTGAAGTTATGGGCTGGGGAGCAATTTCCTATGACAGCAGGAGCATTGTCTTCGTTATTACACGCACCTTCACTGCAAACTTGTATGCCAACCAGGTGATTCAACCTGTTTTGTTACCATTCATGAGCAGCTTTCAAGGGAGTATTTTCCAACAGGATAACACTCGCCCTCATACTTCTGTTCTAACCTGACATGCTTTACAAAATGTCGACATTTTGCATTGGCCTGCTATATAACCAAATCGTTTACCAACCGAGCACGTATGGAACATCATTGGATGACTACTTCAGTGTCATCCTTAACTATCCTTGTATTGACTGTCAAAGCGCAACAGGCATGGAATTCAATTTCACAAAATTACATACGACATCTGCATGACACAATGCATGCCAGTTTGAATGATTGCATTCAAAATTCTTGTGGTTAGACCGTTTATTAATGTACCAGTATTTCACATTTTAGATGGTTTTTCAGCTAATTGCATTAACCTGTGATCTTGAGACTTTAATTCTTTAAATGCGTTACTCAGACAAATGCATTACCGAAATTTCATTACTCTACGATAATTTTTCTTGTTGTTAGAATTTCTTTTCCAACAGTGCAAATCACTTGCCACTTCAAAAAGTTTTTGAAATATCTAATCAAAAGTCTTAACGCAATACACCGGGAAATATTTTTTTTGGTAAAATGACTGTACTGTATCGTAATGACATTTCTGGTTAAATAAAACCCATAATTCTTGTTATTGATCTCAAAATATACAGTATTTAAATCATTCATTTAGAATTCTTTCCTTTCATATGGTAACGGTATAACGGAAATTCTGGTTTTCAAAAATAAAGCGCTTACTATCATAAATTTAGTAATAAATTCGAAATTGATAGGAAAATTAAACCGAATAGATGGATCTTATACCATGCTAAGGTATCACGCTAAAATTGCCAAATTTTATCACATATTATAAAACCTCAATTTTAATGTGAATTTTACTAAAATCATAACGAAAGTGCTTCGGTTAAAGTTGCCGAGCTTTTTTTTGCTTTCTAATCAAGCCAGAAGCACGATAAATATTACATTTACCATACTTTGGTAGTTTTAACCATATTTTTTTTCTCAAAGCAGTTATAAAATATATTGTTTTAATTTATATTTTTAAAAAAATTTATTGCGACTTTTAGGTGCTAATTTAAACATTCCATTTCATATTTCCCAATAAAAAATTATCTGTCTTATTTTCATAAATATAAACAATCGACATGAAACGCAATTATAAAGTAATTGAATTTCCCAATTGAATTTTAGTTGAAAAATGTTATATAACTAACAAATCTATGTTGCTTCATCCACACTTGCAAGAGCTTGCAAGATGTCTACGAAATTAAATAGCTTATTGCAATTTTTAGAACCCGACTTAACAGGCTATTTCGGTTCGGCAATGTATACTTTAGTAGTGGCATTTCTTTAATTACCATCACCAACAAAGCTTCGTAATTAGTCGATTCTTAGGTAAGTAGTAAATTTTTATTACTTTTTCGTCTCGGAATTTAAAAAAGACAACGACTAAATAACCTTAATTAGAGTGTCTCCTAGATATGCCATAATGAGGTGGGGTAATTAATAGCTTTTGATACTGTCTTTGCATTCAGATGAATTCAGGAAAAGAGTTGAGAGGATCATCGTGGAATATACCGGGCAAATTTGTTGTTCATTACCTGATATATTAAACAAGGGTTATTCGTTTGATAATATTAGCCAATGATGTAGGTATAATACGAATATGCAACGCCCTAAGTGATTACTTAATAGCTTCCATAACATTGAATTAGGATTAATAGTTTTGAAGCTTGTTTTTAATATCATAAGAGAATAAAATTAAATAACAAAAACACTTAAGCATGCTATTTTGATTTCAGTGTGAATATATTTTTGGTCAGCAAGGTTTAATTATTTTTCAATTGATTTTATGTTGCTTTAGACTATATATATGAATAATTTGTTTTTTTTTTCGTATTTCTTCACATCTTTTGAACTATGAACGTGGATATATATATGTAAGAATTGTTTCATAAAGCTATAAAACTTATTTACCTACAGGTTACTTATTAACTATTCACAAAAATAAGAATATGTAACTGTTTATTTTTGTTCTATAATATAATATAATAGCAGTAAGAAATAAACTTAAAGTTTAAATGTCATTGAATGTTTAAGATATTAAGCATGCAATACTTCATATTAAAAAATTTACTTGAAAAAAATCAACATTTTAACAAATTTGGTCAAATAGTTACCGAGGAGTGAAAGCGTGAATTTAAAATATTTTTAAAGTTATTGAATGGAAAATATTAGGGGTATCAATTTAAATTCTTGATTTTGGTTCTTAAAATTATTTTGCTTTAAATGCTGTAAATATTTTCATGCCTTACAATTAGTTTCGATTATAATTATTATTATTTAAAACGTTTTTTTATTGGAAATGCTTTTGGATAAACGAGTTTTATTTTTCTGTGTAAACCGATTTTATTCATGAAAATAGAGGTTAAATTATTTGAATTGCGATGGAATACTCAATTAATATGATGAATATAAGCAATGAATATGGTGAATATACGCAATGAGTTAATATGAAGGAGCTCAAATTTCCCATTGTTCTAGTGTTAGTAAGTTTCAATCAGCGATTTTGGCAATCAGCGATCAGGGATTCAATCAGCGACTTCCACATTGTATCTATCCTAAAAAAAAATTAGAAAGAAAAACGAATCCCTAATATGCGTGTTTATTTAGAGAAATTATGTTTTTAGTCTGTTTTTCCTTCTTAAAGTAAGTTTCACTGAAACATTAAGATTGTATTTTAGTTCTCTTGAAACATGAAAGTTCGATGATTAAAACAAAAGTTTTTTTGAATTTCTAACCTTTGATTTTTTTAGCACTATACACCGGCAGTAATCAGATAAGTAAATAAATATGATATCATAAATAACTACTGAACACTGAGGAAAAAGTTACGGTCAAAACTATTAGAATATGGTCCTGCTTATCGAATTCCTGCATGTTTTAAAAAGAGAAAATTAATCTATAATTATTGTAAAAATTAAAGGGGTGTAAAAGCAAATGTTGTTTTATACATTTGAAACAATTTTTAGTCATTTGAAATCTATCATAATTTAACTTTCGTTCTTTGGAAATTTAACGCTTAGTGTCTAGCTACAGATTAATTAACGTATAACATTATAAAAAATGCTATTGCTTATAAGGGAGTTCTGCAAAGGCAACCTTATGAGAAAGGCTTCAAAATACCTGTATAATGTTTTCTTGCTACCAACTATTTGTTGTATGCTAATCCTGTCGTGATGATTACTTTTAAACTTTGCACATAACAGTGCACAAAATTTTATTTTATGTTTTCAAAAAAGTAAGCAAATTTACGTTTTTTTCTTTCATTTCTTAGCTACCGTACAGTGCCCTGAAAAAATTGTGAAAATAGATAAAATTAACAGTTCAAATTTTGTTTTTTAATAAAGTTTTAAGAAATAATTTGCAGGGTGTTCTATGACAACCTTTTTTAATATATTTAGAGTCCTTATCAAAAATGAATTCGAAAAAATATATTTATTAGAAATCACAAATAAATATATAAGTGAGGAAAATCTAAGAGCGCTAGCAGGATCACTCGAATCACTAGTTTATCTCAACTGTCGAATCAGTAGTTGCTGAAAAGAAACATTCAAACCAGTTTGATTGTTTGATGGTACTGTGTTTCTAGCCATCACCTTAAGTTCCTTTTCGTTTTCTGCAGTAGTCAATCAGTTTATCATGTTAACTGCTCCACCTTTCAATAATTTTATTTCTCACCTAATTATTTGTTTACGTTTCTAATCGCTTCATTTTTTAAAGGATTTAACAAATATATGTAAAGGGTGGCTTTTACGGAACATCAAGCAGTTACATTGAGCCCTTAGAAGTGGTTCATAAGCATAAAGTTAAAAAAACTGATTTAAAACTTAAACTTATCGCTGACTTTCTTATAAAGATAAAATCAGCAAATGGTATACTTTTTATTTAAGACAAGTCTGATGAACGACTGATAAAATTCTCTGTTAGATATCAGTAAAAGAGACTAGAAGAATTCGACTTCTGACTAATATTTTGTTACGAGATTTAAAATATCAAATTGTGATTAACTGCTTTTCTTCTAACAATCACCTTTCAGCTCCTTTCTGTTTCCTCTGCCAGCAATTCAATTTTCTAATTAACGACTTCACCTTTCGATAATTTATTTTTATTTTTTTTCTCCCATAAATAACAGCTTACATCTCTTAATGTGTATACTTATTCACTTCATTTTTTAAAAGAATAATTAACCAAATGTGTATTAAGGGTGGTTTTTACGGCATATCTTGCAAGTTACATTGACTTCTTAGAAGTAATTTAAAAACATGAAGTTGAAAAGATTGGCTTAAACCTTAAATTTATTGTTGACTTTCTTGTACAGATAAACTCTGCAAATGATATACTTCTTATCTAAGACAAGCCTGATGAACGACTGATGAAATTCTCTGTTAGATATCAGTAAAAGAAACTAGATGAATTTGACGTCCAACTCTTATTTTGTCACAGGACTGAAAATATCAAGTGACAAATTGCGAGGACCTGCTTTTTCTCCACCCTTTACCCTATGCACCGCTCTCAGTGAATCAAGTAATCCGCCGCATGCCGTATTCCGAATTTTATGACCGAAAAAGCCTGCCATCAAAACCTAATGGGACCAAAAGAACGAAAGAAGAAGGAAGGGACAGCGGATAGATACATGACGAAGAAATAGAACGAAGCTTTCGACCCCAAAAATGAAACTATAAAGAATAAAAGATCGAAATAGCGAAGAAGGATTTTTGATGTGAGATCTTGCTAAGGTGCAGGGGCTACCTAAAGCTTTATTGCAAATTTCTATGGTGACACAAACTTTAATAAATTGCTTATATATACGTGTGACGAAAAAGGAGTTAAGATTGCATTTGTATTCATGACTTTTATTTTTTCTCCTTTTACTTCCCATCTTTAAGACATATAGGAAATAAGAGCTTTAGAAAATGCATTTTCCCAGTTATTATAATTTATAATGGCATTTTAAGTACGTAAAGTGTCGATCTTAAACATTGAAATTGTTTTGGGATTTTGAAAGTGGACGTTTTTTTTTTTTTTTTATCTAAGCTCATATTCTTGTATTGCGTCATTGCATTGCAAATTTTATACTTTTATTTGTATTGGCACCTATGTCAAGATATTTAAATTATGCGTAACACGTATTATCATTAATTATGGATACACTTATAATTGGTTCAGTTATTAAAAATTAATTCGGTTTATTTGCATGTTTTGAATATTTGGCAAGAACCATCTCTATTGGAATTTATTCTATAACTATCGTTGAACAGCCGACCCAATTTTGAGATTATGACTGCCAGTAGCCTTGTAATTTTGAACCCAATTTAAAAGACAAGGAAACTCCTGGATCAATCTTTTTGATGGAACTAATCCGCATTTTCGTTACATGGAGAGGAATACCACGAAAGTTGATTAGCTTGACAACAAAGGGATTCTAACCCATGATCTGCCCACCAATGAGTATAGCCTGAAAACTTCGAATAACTACAAATTTGAAACGCATTTAATTGAAACGTCGGGGGTATTTAACTGACTATTTGAGATGGAGATCTAGTATTGGCTATATGAATGTGGATGATGAAGAAAAAAATTCGGGTGCTTAGATTTTGAACAATTTTAAAATAAGACAGTTTGCTTCTGAGGGAAAACCTTTAAGTACGTGACGGCAAAAATCATTTCGAAACAACTCATACTGTAATAACATGCTATTTAACCGTCTTCGCTTATCAATTCTGTCTCAAGTCCTATAGGTAATATCAAAACGTTTTTCTTCCTCAATCAAGCAGTAGAGGGCTGTGACAAACTAGTTAACGAGAACTTAGCTAAAGTACGTAACCATGAAGTTACACACTGAAAAATAACAGATACTTAAATTTTACGAAACTTTCGCCGTTTTTGACAAAACTGTTCATCGAAGTGACGAAAATGACCTTACATCAAAGTGACGAAATGACTATCTTTCTTCGAGGAAACGAATTTCATCAATAATAAAGAAATATTTCATCATTTTATTTATAATAAAAAAAAAACTCGTTATACATTAAGTATCGAACTTTTAATCACTTTCTCGTGGGAACCACATAGCTGGCTCAATGTCACAGTAATTTCTCAAGAATGACGTAGAGACAAACTACGCCCATACCCGAAGCGAGATTTGAACCGGGGATCTTCCTCCTTAATCTCTGACCACCGTACAATTCGCCCAGCTTATTTCGGCACTTTATTGTCGATCTCCATCCTAGTTTTGTCATTCTAGTTAACAATCTCCCAAAATGCACAACGATGAAGTTTCGAGTTGAAGGAACATTTTCGTCATAGATTTGAGAGTTCCCGCTTCCTTTTCCGTTCACGTGATTTCACGACGAAATATTTCTCAAAATTTACGAAACACAGCTCAAGGATTGCTGAATAGTCAAAAGTTAGAGTTTTATTTCTGAGAGTGCATCAAAACTTGTATCTAGTCAAGATCCATTATTCCTGTATTCCCTCCTCAAAAGTAAGACTTTAAAAATGTCAAAGTGAAACATTAAATCCCATCAGTATAATTAAAAAATAAATTTATAATGCTCATTACACATTCATTATGAATTAACAAGAATGTGAATGAATTAAATGAGCAGTAAATCCAACGTAGTGTATTCTAGATAATTTTGTGATAACAAAATAGAATCAGCACAAACAAAATTGAAAATTTTGGCCGATTTCCGTATTTAAAACACTCTATATGACCTATATGAAATGAAATAATAAAAGTGTTTTAATTTATTTTACTTAACTTTCATGATTCATGAAATACGTTTATGAAATTGAAGTACCTAATCTTTGATTTCAAAATAATTAAAACAATTGTTAGAGAATAAAGTACAGTTAGCAATCTGAAATTATCAACAATGTTTTTTTTGTCTCAGTTTTCATATTTTCTGTATTGTGACATTTTGAAAATGAAAACTTCGTTTTTTTCTTCCAGTTTCAAAAACAATTTTATAATTGCATAAATATGAATACGTCGTCTTCTAAAACAGTACGATAAAAATTAAGAAAGAGAAGGAATTTAAATAAATAAATTAAATTAAATGTTTAATGTCTTTATGAATGAGTAATTTTTCTTAAGAAAAGTTGAATTTTTCAAAGGGGTTCATTTTTTCCAATTTTTTGAACTGAAAAGAAAGCAAAACACCGGCACTTAGTTTGATCCTTATTCTTTAGGAACTCATTAAGTTCATGACATGCAAGCTTATACAAATGTAAGCGTTTTTTAGTTCTTTCTATATACATACATTTCAAGCCTGGAAAATAATTTCAACGCAATGTATATAATTTAAAACTTAAATGAGCACAATTAATGTATTACAGTAAATATTTTTCAGATTTACTCATAAACCTTGACCTAGTAAGTAAATCGCAAAAATACGTAATATATTATTTTGACTAATATAATTGTATATTTACTTTAACAATAAAATATTTCTCAGAAGTTCTTTAAATGAACAAATTCTATATAAAAGGGATAGATTATATTTATTATAGTAAATTTTGTCACTTTAAAATCATTGAAATTTTTGCAGATATTAAGGCAATCGATAATAATAAAAAGACCAATATTTCCATATTATATATCTTGAATAAAATTTAGGAAAAATTAATGTTTTCATATTACAGATGTTTTTTTTCTAAAAGAGTGTTGTACAACATGGTTTATTTCTCTTTGCTTGTTTCTTTAGCTTATGTCAAAATTATTACATATACAGAAAGTTTTGGATTAATAAAATTAGCTTGGATAGCTTGGTTTATACCAAATGTCCGAAAAAGCAATTGATATAAAGGACCCCTCCTACATTTTTTAAAAATTAAAAGTTGAGCACAAATTAAGTATTTGAAGAAAGCACTGAAAGTATATTTAGAGGAACGATATCATTTATGAGGCTCAAATAAATAATATATAGTTAAATTTTAATTATAAAACAGCATTGTACCTTTTTATTTTTAACAAAGTTTTGCACAAATATAATTTTTAGTTAAACAAGCAGAAATACTCTTCAATTTTTGGGAATAACGATAATTTAAAATGAAGATTTTCACACCTGGTACTGTTTCATTTGCCATTTGCCTTAAAATAATTATACTTTATCATCCTCTCAAAATAAGAGACCTTTTTCTTCACGCCAAAAACTCTGATATCATTGTTACTCAAAGGATACAAAAACAAAATCTAAACGTTTCAGTAAAACTCTAGCCTCAAAAACTCTATTTTAAAACATAAACTCGTGTTAAACAGGCATAGGATATTGCCATCACTAATCGTATATAAACCTTTTATTTCTTGTAATCCACCAATTCCTTTTTCTGTGTTGGCATAGAAAGATATCCTATTACTTTATTTTTAGACCCTGAAAATGACAAACCAGGAAATTTTTCCTTCGGATATGAGATAAGAAATGCTAGTATCAATTATACGGAGATATAAGCAACAAAAAATAATATACTATTTGAACTAATATAATTGTACATTAACTTTAACGTTAAAATATTGCACATAAGATTGGTAAAAGTACAAATTTTAAAGGAAAATGGTAGCTTATGGTTATATCGTGAAAATGTGTAGCATCCCCACTAAAAATAATCTTAAGATTTTCTTAAGAAAATGTCATTTTCTTAAGAAATTCTTCAGAAATCTGAAGAATTTCTTAAGATTTAACTCTATCTCCAAAATATCTTAAGAATTTTTGCAGACATTTTGAATATCTTTAAGGTGGATTAAGTTTGTCTTCAAAAATTCTTAAGAAAATCTTAAGACAGATTCCTGAGTTAAAAATTACCTTAAAGCATCTTAAGTTTCTTTAAAATATCTTAAGAATTTTTTCAGACATTTTATAGACATTTTGAATAACTTTAGGGTGAATTAAGTTTGTCTTAAGAAAATCTTGAGAAAGTTTCCTGAGTTAATGTTACCTTAAAACATCTTAAGATTTTTAGAATATCTTAAGAATTTTTTAAGACATTTTGAATATCTTTAAGGTGAATTAAGTTTGAACAAAGATTTCTTAAAAATTTTTTCAGTACACACAAAATTTGTCTTGTGATATTTTCGAAAATGATCAGATCTTAGTTTCCGTTTAAATCTGTGAGAAGTTCAATAATTCTATAATTAAAGTATATATTTAAAAGGTTTTCAGCTTTTTTTTTTTTTTTTTCGTTTTTTCATGAAACATACAAAATATTAATTTGAGATAGAAAAGAAAATGTTTTATTTTACTGCTTTTATGAAACATCAACTTCTATCTAGGGAATTCAATACACCAATCAGAACAATTTTTATTAATCAAAAACTCTCACGTTATTAAAATTTGAATAATTGGAAATTTTGCCGAGTTGAATGTATATAACCATTTCACTCTCCCAGATTCGAATTTTAAGTTTATATTAATTTGATATACCTGATTAAGAAAAAGATCGCATAATTACATTATTAGTTTTATTTTTTCATTAATTGATGCCTAAGTTGTGTTAGCATTCACATTAACAAAACAAGTTTAATTTTGCGAATTTTTAAAATTTGTGTTCATTAATTTCGTTTTAAATTACATGTGCTATATCTTTACTCATTAAAGCTGTATGAAACGTTTTCATTCACAAATGTTTTAAGCGTACAGTTTAATTCATTTACTGAAAATCTACAAGTCTTTAATCGAAGAAAAAGCCATCTGAATAATACTTTTTTGTTCGCTGACTCAGCCACGCTTCCGTTCTCTCTCCCCTCATCCCCCCGCCACCGACTGAGGAGGTTGTTTACTTTCGATAACATGATAATGCAGCGTGTGTGAAGAATTCGCTTAAATGCTTTGATGAAATGCTTGAATTTGGTAAGTTTAAAACTTATGCTTTTATCTTATTTTTCTATTCATTTATAATTGACGATAGCGTCTTTCTTATTAATATATTTCCATTTATTAAGGAATTATTACTGCTACTAATCGTATTAAAAATGCTTTAAGTGAGGAAGCTAAGCCTACTTATGATGTACTTAAATTTCTGTTGTAGTTGTATCATTCATGTTTTAATCATTACAATATTAAGAAGAATGTTTTTAAAACGGGCTATATTTCTTTTGTAGTGTTGAAATTTTTTCTGAAATTTTTGTATTCAGCGTCAGTGATAATAATTTTTGAGAATCCTCTATTTATTTTATTGTTATTGCTACCTTACCTGTGTTACGTAGCATAACATTATCAAAAAACTTTTATTAATCTATAACTAATGCTTTTCCTGAACTGTAGCCAATAAATATGAAGCAAAGCAATTTTGATAACAATATTTTGAAAGAAAATATATTGATTGTATGGTAAAGATGTGTGTATAAACTTTATACAGTGACTTTTTTTTTTCTCTTTGAAAGGCAATTTAATGTTTGTGTAATCTAAATTTATATTATTAGTATAACTAAATGATTTATAGTTTTTTTTTTTTGTTACTTTGTCTTGGCTGTGTTCAAATAAACGTAAACATATTTTTTCAATTACTAAATATTTTTATAAATAATAATTATTTTTATAAGTAGTTATTTTTATAAATAATTACTTTTCTATTTACATTTGAATTTTCTTTGTTTACTAGAACTTTGTTGTGTGTTAAAAACAATCCTTACACTTTCTTATGTATTTAAGCTTAACTGGATTTACACTTTTTTTTTGTTTCTTTAACACGTTGAATGCCACACTAATTTTAGATGGCTAATTTTACTAGCCAAAATAATTTTTTCAGTATGTATTGCATTAATTTCTTCAAACCATTTTAATGATAATAATATAAAAAAAATAAGAGCATTAAAATTTTGTTCGAATTATCTGTTTCTAATTATCTAGACTTCGCCATTCATCAGTGACCCCTGTGGCGATACAAACTCTGCGCCAGTCATTGATCGATGATTGCTATGGCATTCAACGTGTTAAATTAGCTCATTAATATTAAATTATCAATAATATTAAATTTAATATTTACTTTGCTAAACCTATTTTTAATGTAATAAAATCTTCATGAATGTATTTGTGTACATTGGAATGAAAACTTTTAACAACTTATTCAAATAAAATACTCTTGCATTGATAAGTTCTGTTTTAAATTTTCTAGCCGAGCTGAATGTATCAGTAGACTCGCATTTGATTTACCAGGAGAGGAAAACCACTCAAACCAGCTGCAGTTAGTCTGGTGTCTCGGGGACTCAAACTCATGATCACTGAGGCTATGTTACTTCAGCACTGTGGTCAGTGTGAATGGAATGGAAATGCATTTGAACTAACTTCATCAATTGAAAGGCAAATCCTCTATTCCCTGTGCCATTGTGACACTCCTGGAAACAAAGCAGATCATTTAGGATTTTGCTGTTTACTTCCTAGACTCGCTTTTACTCTCCCCTATAGAGAAATCTTCTCCACCATTGTTTGAGCGAAAGACTATATAAAGAATGTGGATGCTGCAGGAAGGATTTGGTCAGGCCTCTTATGCAAATGCTTTGCCCATGTACCTCCCCCGGAAAGTTTTTTAACTAAAGCATTTCTTCTTCCAAATACCAACTTTAGATGTCCGTTGCTATTGCTCCGAAATATTGTGATTGTGTGTGAAAACTAAAAAAAAGAAGAGAAGAAAAAAGTGTCATTTGGTTTTATTCAAAATTAGGATAGTGTTTTAATAAAAGTTCTGTGTGAAGCGTGGACTTTTTTTAACAAGTGCCTTCATTAAACCATCTCGTCAAAAAAAAAATGGACTTAAAGTCGTTTCACTCTGTATAGCAAATTTTCCTGCATATATACCTTTTACTACGATGTTTTATTTAATTTTCTCACTATAGTGCTAACTTTATTTAATTTGGTTTTATTTTAAACTATAATTTTTGTAAATTTGGTTTAGGCTATTCTTACTGGTTAATTACTCGATGTTGTATTAAGTATGATTACCATTATAATTTTGCTTCCAGTGTTGTGTTTTCTTTGTTTACCTGCACTTTTTCTTTACTGACCTTTAATTGTGATATTACTATATATATATAGCCAATGCTAAGGATTTCAAATTATTTGCCAGATTTTAAAATTCATAGCCAAAAGAAAATTTTAGAAATTTTTTATGATTAATTTTTTCCATAGGAAACTTTTAAGCATAATACAAATTTATTATGAATTATTTTATGAAAATACAAATTTCGAGTCATTTTGCTGTTGGGGAGGAGTAAATGTGCAATAAATGGGAGAGAGATTGTAAAATATAGATGTTTTATCGTGTTCGCGAGGAAATAGACATAGGTTGAGGTTTATTTTTGGCAATGTATTAGATTAGTGCAGTAATATAAAGATAAACCTGAATCGACACTGTATTCTGTGTTATTAAGTTAGTGCATATGTTATTGCCATGAAAAAATATATTTTCTGCCAAAATAATCTGCATCTTGCTTTTCATTTAAAAACAGCTTTACCCAATACTTTCCCCCAAATAACAATTTTTTGCCAAAGTTACAGTTTGATCGTATATGGTTAGACAACAAATGCTTAGCACATGTTAGGTATCGATAAAAAAAATCGTATAAATCAGTATATCATTTGTGTGTATAATAATTTAAATACTTTAAGATTATTCTGACATTTTTTTTTCTTTCTTTGATATTGAAACTTTTTGTTGCCAGAATTCTATACCAAACGCAATGGATCCCCCCATTGAAATGACAATAAGTTTCGGAGTGATTTTATATTACAATAAGTTGGTTATGTATGACAATAAGCATGCTAAGCCGTCAAATAAACAGTTCTTATCGATATAACTATGCTTTCGTTCAGACACTAGGTGGCATAAATAACACCCCTGTGGGGCACACCAAAGTAACATAAGATTTAAAGAGAAAAAGAAAAAAATTAAATTTTCTTCCTTTTTCGAACTTTGCAAGTTGAAGGGTCGTAATAAGTCAGTTTATCAAAAATGCATTAGTAACCTTCAATTTTCTTCATTGATTGATGTATTTATTGCTTACAGTAAGTAATACATGATTATTTATTTTATTTTTAGATGGCTTTTGTATTTATTTCTTTTTTAATCAGAGAAATTGTTTATTTAACTAGCTTTCTTAGCATGATGACTTAAAATGCAAATAATTCCTCTTATTATAATTAGATATCTAATATTAAATTCATTAGCAGGTAAGATTATACTGATCAAAGAAGATAAGTAATTGTTTTGAAAATATTTTATGTGAAAAGGGAAAGAAAGATTTGGTCATTTAATAAACAATAGTCTTAAAATTGGGTTCAGACAATAGAAGCTTAAAATTTGTGGTTTTTGAGTTTCTGTTTTAAATACATACAATATACATGCTTATTCTGCAATTTGTATTTTGATAAACAATTTTCTTAGTTTTAATATTTATTATTAGAAGTATATTTTACCTGCTGGATAGTAAATTTAAATTTTCTACAAACTGATCATCCACTTTATTGATCATCCACAGACTGATTCAAATAAATCTTGCTTTTACAAAATGTAATATAGAACAATATTTTTATTAGTACCGAAGAAGGTAAGTAAATTCTTTTTTATTTTTTAAATAATAGATACTAAATTACAATGAAGAGTACATGAGTTAATTTGAATAACATGCCTTTGTACTAAGACTTATTTAAATAAATCAGTTAAAGTATTTTATTCATTGTTAATGCATGTTTATCTGGAATATTATTAGACCTATTTGTTGATTTAAAAATTATTTTGGGCAATAGATATTGATTAAATGAAGGCTCATTAAATAAAAATAGCTCTTAAAGAATATAATAAATTTGACCATTATTTTTGAATTTATCAGACTTATAAGTTAAAACTCAGAAAAATGTCTGTAAAATCTTTTTAGAATTTCTTAAGCAATTTTGCTCATATTTTGAAAAAAACATTTTTTTTAAAACAATTTAATATTTAAAATATGATTATGATTTATTCTCTAGAAAATCTAAAATAAAACGTATGTTAAATATCTTAAGTTATTTAGTTCACATAAACCTATATTTTAAAGATATCTTCAGATTATACTTTGAAAATTTTCTTCAGATTCTATTTTGAAGATTTTCTTCAGATTCTATTCTGAAGATTTCCTTCAGATTCTATTCTTAAGAATATCTTAAGTTATTTGGCCCACGTAAACCTAAATCTTAAGATTATATTTTGAGGATTTTCTTCAGATTATTTTCTTAAGATTTTCTTCAGAAAATATTCTTAAGAATATCTTAAGTTATTTGGCCCACGTAAACCTAAATCTTAAGAAAATCTTAAGATTATATTTTGAAGATTTTCTTCAGATTATTTTCTTAAGATTTTCTTCAGAAAATATTCTTAAGAAATTCTTAAGAATGAATGGGCCAAATAACTTAAGATATTCTTAAGAATTTTTTTTAAGAAATTCTTAAGATTCTTTTTAGTGGGGATTATTTTCGTTTTATTGAAAAAAGAGCACAAATTATTTATTTTAATAGAGTCCTGGAAGTATAGTTAGAAGAACGGTATCAGTCAGGTGGCTTGACGAAATATTATATTTAAATTATAAAAATAACAGTGCACATTTTTATTCTTTACAAAGCAGTAAGCAAATATATATTTTTTCATTAAACAAGTAAAAATTATCCTGAATTTCAAAGAACAAGGATAATTTAAAACGAAATTTTTAAAACTTGGCACTGTTTCATTTATTGATTTCCTTAAAATAACTATACTTTATCATACTTTAAGGATTGGAAACTTTTTTCCACGTCAAAAACTTTGATATTATTGTTACTCGAGGATACAAAAACAAAATCTAAACGCTTCAATAAAATTCTAGCCTTAAAACTTCCATTTTAAAACATAGACTTGTGTTAAACAAGCATTGGATATTGCCATCACTAATCGCATAGAAACCTTTTATTTCACGTAATCTACCAATTCTTTTTTCTCTGTAGGCGTAGAAATACATCTTACTACTTTATTTTTAGACGCTGAAAGTGACAAACCATGAAATTTTTCCTTCAGATATGAGATAAGAAATGCTAGTACCAATTTCAAGGAGATATAAGCAGCCAAAAATATAAAAAGGGAATTATTTGAGCCAAAAACCGAAGAAAGAAAGATATTGAGAAATTCGGTGTGATAAAAAATTTTTCGCCAATTCTGGTGGCTGAATGTTTTTGTTCATGTTACGAACTTTGACGAGCAATTCTAAGTTTCTGGACATTCATCCAAGAAAAATCATCTCACAGTAACATTCGAAACACGTAGATACCCTAAAAAGAGTATTTTCAGTAATAATCTTGAAGTCGAAGCTTAGGTTTCTTATTTTATTCATATCTAACGCGAAAAGGGAAGTAGAAAATGTGGAAGTGTTTATCGACAAAATAGTCTTTCTCAGATTAATTCAACCAGAAAATTTTGTTTTGGGAGGAACACTTCGAAAATTCTTTCGAAGTATTAAGGACGATACGTGAATACAAATTAAGTATAAATAAGAAAAAAAAGAGGAATTTAAAAGTAATTTCAAAATTTTATTTACTTTCGATTCCTTGAGTTCTCTATACCTAACTAAGAAATTTAACTTTAAAGATTAAATTATTACCTTTCTAAAGTAAAGTTTTTCTCTTTAAAAAAAGGGTTAAGTTAGCTCGAAGTTTTACTTGTATTTTCAGTCTATTAAAGCTTCTTGTTCAGGACTTTATTTACCACTGATTTAGGTTAAGTTTAACCATAATCTTAAATCATGTCATCTTACTTTATATTAGCAGGAGTCTTTTGGAGATAGCCTTATATATGTAAATATTTTCAATTATTTTAAAACACATTAATGTAGATAAATACATAATGTAATGTAGATAAATACATAATGTAATGTATTATTTATTATTACCAATTATTTTTATAATTAATTACTTTTAATATTGATTATTTTATTATTAATTATTTTATTATTAATTATTTTAAAATACATTAAGGCAGTAATAAAAAATAAATAATGAGAAGTTTATGAACCATAAACTGCTTAAATAGCATTTATGTTTATGAAATAATATATATGCCAGGAGAAAAGGGTTCTGATAAAATTACAGCACTGTATGGTAATGACATTTCTGATTTAAAAAAAAACATAATTATGGAAATAAAAATAAAAATTCATGGTGTTTAAGTCATTCATTTTGGCAATTTTTTCATTAATATAGTAACGGCTTATTGAAAAATCAAAATCATAGTTCTTATTACCGCAAATTTAGAAAAAATATACAAAACTACAAGTAAATTTAACTGAATAAATGATTTTTATGCCATTCTCTTAGATAGCATTATGTAATTACCAAGTTTTACCACATTTACTAAATTTTATGACGTATTATAATAAAACCATATTTTAGTATAATTCTATCAAAATTATAACAAAAGGACTTCGATGAAATTATTCCATAGAACCAGAAACGAGGTAAATTTTACCATATTCTGACAGTTATGATAATATTGTTTTCAGTGTGTGTACAGTTTGCTTCAAAAAATGTAAAAACACTTTAAGCTATTGTGAATTTCTGAAAACAAGGATCATAAAGATTAATTTGAAAAGGAAATGCAAATTTATGTATTTTCTGATGAAAATAATAATAATATTGATAAAGAATGAGGAACCAATTTTTGATTATAGTTTAAAATTCTTATGCATTTCTTTTGAGGCACATTGCTGTAAAAATATTCATTTTATATTCAAGTAAAAAAAATCCATTATTATTTTTGTTATTACAGGTGCACAAAATATTCTTTCAGAAGATTTTCAATGCTTAACATTTCTTTTGTTTCAAGCGTCGAAAATGTTCAGATTATTTACTTTTAATTCATATCATCACTAAATACTTTAAATTACATTTTTGGAGTTTCACTTTCAAATAACAAATTTTTTAAATCAACTTACATATTTCTTGATTTCGAAAAACTGTGTTTTCCGCTTGATTAAATCATTCTATGATATTGCTAGCTTAAGTCGAAAAAATAAAAGAAAGTTATTTTAATATAATCCGCGAGAGAAAATGGTTTACCAATTAAGAAAGTAATAAAATTTGAAACTGAACGGCTACTTTTGAGTAAAACCTGGTTTTTCATACAAGCCTGATTAACATTTATGGCATGTTGGGTTGACGATAATCTTTTATCGCTGCATAGCAGTGTAGTATACTTTATAAATATGAAGAAACCAATAAACAAAAATTATACGGGAAGAACAAAATGAGATGCTACTTTCTAAATTTACAAACTTGGTATTATTAGTTTTTCAACAGAGCGGATAATAAGTTTAATTCTAGGATTGTGCTAGCAGTAAGATTATTCTGCCAAAAACCTCAATAGCATCCTGAATCTAAAAATAAATTAAAGTTAAGATGTTGAAATTCCTTCAGACATTAAAAAATCTTAAACTAAATTGGTAGCATTAAGAAAGAATCAAATCCAAAAAGTCGTTCGTTTCTTGAAAGGGAAAATACTATTAAACTCACATAACATATCATTTTGCACAAAGAAGTGTACAAAAAAGTTTTTAATAGCCCTAATAGCAACTTATTTTTCCCTACAACGGTGCAGAAATGTTTGCTTTTTTCTAAGTTCTATTAGAAGAAGAAAAAAAAACAATGCGTAGTACCTATTAGTTTTGAAATAGGTTTTCATTTGCTATTTATACAATTCCAATTGCAAAACTTATCTATTACGATTGATTGCTCTTTGATATAACACTAAAATTTCCTCTCCATTTTGTTTAATATTTCTATTTTTTTTTTAGTATTTGTGCTAAAAACTGCTTGCATATTTACTTTTTAATAAGTTTACTTGGAAAACTAATTTAAAAATAAAAAACCCATGGGAGTATACCTTAATACTTATTTGAATAAAAATGGGAAAATGCAACGCAAATCCCAAACAGTAACACTTTATCACGTACTTGGTAAATTTATATAAAATCAGATTTTTGAAAAATGAGAAGATTACATTTTTTAGATAATTCTTCATTTAATATATTATTCATTCTCTAAAACAGTAATCCTTAGGCTGACTGGCATATTTTTTCTTCACCTTTTTTAACAAAGGGATAAAAATAAAGGACTTGAGATAAAGCGATTAAAAAATCCCCCCTAATGGAACACATGCGAATCTTTCTATTCTTAAATGTTTTAAAATGCCTTAATCCCACCAATCTTAGAGTTGTAAGAAAAGGGCTGAATATATATATATTTTTTATTTTTTACTGTATCTTTTTGTAGCTTTAGCTTTCAATAAAAGTTTATAGCTAAGCTTCTTCACAGAGAGACTGTTTTGGGAGAAGACTAAAAACTTTTTTTTTCCTTTTGTTATTTGAATCATGGTGTTCAATAACTAGCTTTTAATAGGATAAGAAAAATCCAAGTCTTTGCTGAAAAGGGCGACTTTTTTGGCGATTAAATGAGCAAGTGAAATGTCATTGCTCTAAGTAAGATGAAAAACTATATGTTGCTGAGAAATTTTTAAAGCAATTTTAGCTTTAATTGCGATAACCAATCATAGCATAGCGCCTACCGAATGACGCCAATGAATGGTTAATAGTCTTTTTGGAGGATTTCGTAATTGGATGAAACGCTTCGAAATGTGATTGACAACTAGGCCAACGTTCCATCATAGAAACGTGAGAATAGACTGTTCAAGTGATTGCACAAAAATTTACTCGAAAGTTGTCATCAAATGATTTGATAAAAAAGAAAAGTTGCTTTTTTGCACACACGCAGCAATTACTCTTTCGATCGCTTCTTTTGAAGACTAAAGAAAAGAGACTCCTTTTCTATAGGAGGTTTATTTATTTATTCCAAATACCTCATGTAGAAAAAAAGCTTTAATGGGCCTTCAAAACACTTCTTTTTCTCCCTACAAAGCTGATGTTACATTAACAGGAAGTTATTGCTGACAATTATTGAATTAAAATAGACGACGCCGAGTATTTTCAATAACTAAGCTACCCATGGTCTAGCTGGTAAGGTCATGAACTGGCTGCAACTTCTCCCTGATGACTATGCGTAATTTTTCAGCTACCGGAATGCCAGCTCAAAGCGACAAAGGCATTTGACTTAAATTACATTTTTAAAGAAAATAAATTGGTTAACAGAGTATTATTTTTTGTTTTTCTTCCTCCTAATGTAACATGAAATAAAGTATGAACTAATTTTAATATTCTATGTTTTTAATTTGTTTCAGGTATTAAAATAAATGTTCGAAAATGCAGAAATTAAACTAAAAATTAATAAGGATTAAATAAAAGTACAAAAGTAACTACATGATATTAATAAAAGCAAACAATTTCAAATGGGACATTATGAAACGAACCATTTATAGTATAAAGGAATCTGTTCTGATTCAGGGAAAAGCTGAACTACCCATAAATAACTTTTAATCTACTAATCAGATTTTCAGAAGCTTAAATATTTAAACTTCAAAAGAATTACTTCTATCATGCTAAATTAGTGCAGACTAATACTTTTGTTACAACATGAAACTCAAAATGCAATTCCTATTCCTCTGAATAAACATATATTTTTTACTGTGATTTGTTTACTTAAGCCTCATAAAGTATGAAGCATAAGTATTAATGACAATTATAGATTAAAATAGAACTATACATTAACTTAAATATATTAGAAGTAAGCCTTTCAAAGTTTGGCATTCACAGTTTTATTTTTAACTTGGATTATATTTTTAAAGAAAATAAATTGAATAACTGAGTAATATTTTAAATTTCTTCCATTATATAACATAGAATGTAGTATGAATTAATTTTAATATTTTATATTTTTCATTTGTTTCAGGTATTGTTGTTGTTGCTGTTGGCATAGATCATTGAGGCAAAGGGTGCGATTGTTCTTATTTTTCCAGTGGCCCCATCTATGACCAAGAATTTGACTTTTGATGCACCCATACGTCGCACCCATTTATAGTGACCCATTCATACATCCACAGACCGTAATTTTGACCTAAACCGGAGAAAAATCAATCTCCGAATCAGTGTCCCAAAATGCATAATTTGTTATGGGAACATGGAGGACTTTGTGACCTGACAGATTTAACGTACACCAGTCACTATTTTCTACACGGAGAGTTATTGTTTTGAAATTATTATGAATATTATGAAAGCCACAATGAGTATGAAGCATAATGAGTCCATGTTTCATAGATTGCGAGTTAAGACATTTAAGGTATCCGTCGAAACTTTAAGCTCTTAAACGTTGTTTTAACTTTACGCATTTCCCACCATATCCGTGCAATTAATTGGGGTTTATGTCATACATATATTAAAAAATCATCCGGAGTCAAATCGCTAAATTGACCTTGATTATTAAACAAATCCGAAATAATTAAATGTTTTAAAAAATATAACTAACTTAAATGAAACTAAAATGATGCATTTGGATTATGTTTTTCGTTATGTTTTGCGTAATGTTTCAAATTTTAATATTCAAATGTAGGATATAATTTTTTTTGTATAAGTACGAGAAAGCCGAGCTTCGTCATAACTTTGTTATCCAAGCTTCGTCATAACTATGATTTTTCACCTCATATTATTTTTCTTTCTAAGTGAAATAACGGGCGTTTAAAGTTTCAAAAACATCAGATTGATTTTTTTTTCTCATTGATCATTTGTTTTTAGATAAAAAAGAAACACGACTTAGAGTTTGATCTAAATATAAGGTATTTTTCTGAAGTTAGCACACTGTAAAAAAACTAATGTACACTGTGCACTATAAAAAATATCTGTAATTACGGTAATTAAGTACTGGTTTACACTGTACGCAATTCAGGATCAAATTACGGTACTTTTTATCGTAAAATCAAATTTTGCTGCAACGAAGTTACAGAACAAAAAAAACTGATATAAAGTCATTTTTACAGTAATAATTTCCATAAAACTACCGTATCTCTCAGTAAAATAAATATTTCTCTAAAAATTACATACTGTAATTTTTGCAGTAATAATTACCATACAAACACTGTATCTCTCAATTAAATAAATATTACTATAAAAATTGCGGTGCGATATTTCACAGTAAAAATGATTTTTACAGTAAAATAGATGTTGCAGAAGATGTACACGAAGTGCCGGTACGTAATACCGTAATTTAATACGGAATTTTTTACAGTTTTTATCGAAATTTTTTATATATTTTTTATTTTCTATTTACAAATTTTTGTAAATATTTCATTTCATTGTATTTTAAAATATGTAAAATTAAACCATTTATTTTAGTTTTTTTTGCGTTCAAAATGTCTAAGCTATTGAAGAAAGACATGAATTTCAACTAAAATATTCTTCATCCATAAATTGTTTCTGCTATTCGTCGAGAATCCCTTCAATACGTTTTGCGTTTCAGAGATAGATATTTTCAGATTCTGTCACCCTTAGAAAAGAAAGTATGAAATACGTGATATGAAGTTAAACAATCTGAACTCTTTTTCATAGTTATAAGCCACAAAGTTTTCAATTCCTTTCCAAGCTGTTCCCTGTCTTTTCTTTCTTTTTTCATCCAAAGTTTAATTCTGTCATCTATATTTGTTTAAATAGTTCTTTAATTTTTTTAGAAAAATTGGCATAGTTTTGTTTTATAAATTCAGTTTAAAATATTACTTCAAAATATTAACACCTCACTGAAAAATAGGACCAAATTATTTTCTCCTATTTAATGTCTGAGGTTTTTAGTGATATCACTTCAACTTTATACTATTTAAAATGAATAAAAAAGCTGCAAAGACTATGCTGGATATGGATATTCTAATACTACATAGAGGAAATTCAATTCAGGAAAAAATACCGCACTGAATGAAAATGAAATTTTTGACTAAAAAAGAACATAAACCCGGTAATAAAAACCACAATATATGTTATAAAAACCATTTATTTTGTAATTTCAAAGTTTATATGATCACTGTTTACTGGGGAAAAAGCTACATTTCCTAAGAACTATCATTAAGTTCTACAATTTTTAACAATTGTTATCACACATTTAGTAAAAAAAAACTTTGATGGAATAAAGGTTTTTTTACACGGTGCTCTATGGTATCAAAATAAAACTACCGGATGTTAGCACATTAACCAAATTTCATCGCATTACATAAGAGCATATTATTGTCAATTTCCCCAAAGCACTTTGGTAAAAATTAATAAGATTTTGGTGTTTTCATAGAGCCAGAAACACGATCAATTTTACCATAATCTGGTAGTTCTGACTATATTTTATTTCTCAATGAGGAACTCGAGCTAATAGTTTGAAGATATGGCCTTAAATATTCGAAGATATTGTAACATGCATTTTAAGTTCAAGAAATAAACTTTTTTTTTGACGGATTAGGTCGAAAAATAACAAAAATCTTACCAAATGTGGAACCTGGAAAATATGGTCTCAATAGTAACTCGATTAAATTTACTTTTCAATTTTGCTATTTTTACTGAATGCGTGGTGTAAGTTTCAAAACCAGTTTTGAGCACCTAACTGCTAATTTCAATTTTTAAGTATTTCACTATTTCTCCGTAACTGATGAAGCGAATCAGAGCATTTCTGCAAATGGTTATAAATAATTGTTTAAATTACTCAAAAGTTTTTCTTTCTTTTTGCAGATTAAAAAAATGCGGAGATGCTTTTAACCACACTGAGAAAATATTTTGGTAAAATTACCGTACTATATGGTGATGACATTTATGAAAAAAGCAACATAATTCTGTTATTAAGAACCAATATATACCTATTTAAACAACTCATTTGGCAGTTTTTTCGATCATGTGGTAGAGGTTAAGCGGAATTTCTGGTTTCCAAAATTATAGTTCTTATTACCACACGTTTAGTAAATAATGCATAACTAAAGGTAAATTTAATCGAATAAACGGTTTTTATGTCATGTTCTAAGGTATCATGATGAAATTACCAAATTTTACCTCACTTGCCAAATTTTTTCTCATATTATAAAATCATATTTGTTTGTAAATGTCACCAATTTTAAATTTAACCACATTCATTATCAAAGCACTTCGGTAAAATATTTTTGAGATTTTTAATATTTCCATAGAGCCAGAAATACGGTCAATTTTACCATATTCTGGTAGTTTTGATTATACTTTCTTTCTCAGTGTAGAACTGAGGCTTAATAGCTAATCGAATAATTTAATCGTATAAGCGGTTTTTATGACAATGTTCTAAAGTATCATGTTGAAAGTGTCAAATTTTACCACATTTACCAAATTTTATCACATATTTTAAAGTAATATTATATTGCAAGTTTTACCGAAATGATTACCAAAGTGCTACGGTAAAAATTACCGCGCTTTGTAGTGTTTCCATTGAGCCAAAAACACGGTAAATTTTATCATATTCCAGTAGTCTTAACCATACATTTTTCCCGGTGCATCAGGTAATACACTAACACAGTAATAAAAAGATAGCAGCTCAAAATTCTAAAAACAGAATATTTTTATTGTCTATACACCAGCTCACTCCATGTGCACATCAATGGGCAACAACATGCGTTTTGTTCCATTCTATAAATAATTGAAAATGGTCTTAGAAGTACAGAGCCATCTATTGGCAAAATATGAAAGCTTTTTGTTTTTGCTGAAATTTTATTCTTCTGGTCTAAATAACATAGATTTGAAGTTCTAGATAGAACTTATCAGTAGCACCATACTTGGGAATTTCTGAGTACCGCCAGTTTAATTTCAACCAATCTGCATGTTTCTTTTCAAATTAAATTTATTTCATGCTAGAATTTCCAGGCATAAAATTTTTGATCACATTATTTGCATCAATCACTTTATTTAATTATATTCTTCAGCAATATCATTAATGTCTGTACCCTAGTCTAAAACTACCTTAGCTTAATTGCATAATTTTGATTAACGTCAAGGAATTTAAAACTAATACTCAATAAGTCATCTTATCTAGCTCATCTTGGTACAACAAGTAACATTATTTTGAAGATTTAATGCAGATTATAATGAATAATTAGTATAATGTCAATAGCAAACTTTATGGATTGCTGACTCCCCTTCTCCACGACAACTTCTAATCATTCGGGAAACTATTTACAGCTCACGAATCTTGATTTAAGCATCTAGAGACATTGAAGAGTCTTAACAATTTGGGAAAGATGCTTCACTTGTGAATCTTCTCAATCAAGCCATAGTGACGTATGCAAATTAGATTGAGGTAGTTATCTTTCCAAGTTACTATTAGAGCTGCTATTAAGTTAGAAGTAGCGGCTGTGATTTATCTAAAGAATAAACTTATCTTTTGTCTAACTTGAAGTCATTTTAATAGAATTTTTAAGGAATACTCCAATGAATAGACGAGAAGTCGTTACCATAATACTTCCCCAACCAGCTTTCTTTCAGGGATTGAAGTGATTAGATTTACCAATATAATAAACTGAATATTTTTCAATATAATAAACTCAGTTATGAAATTAATTGAATTTTAAGATTTAATTAAATTTTGGAAACTTTTAATCGTCACAAGTGAAGCTACACATAATTTCATAACAGACATAAATTTAAGGGTTTTAAGAAAAATGTAGGTGAATTATTTATTTATTTTATTATATTGTTCATTTTTTTTTAAAAAAAAAGCAAGCATTTGATCTTTTTATAATTCCTTATAAAAGGATTTTAACGTATTAGTTTTTAGGTATTTTAATTTATTATTAAGAATCTGATTCAAAGTTCTAGAAATTATTATATTATCAATAAAGATTTACTGCATACTTCTAGAAAAAATCACAATAACAGGTCCCGACTGTTCCTTGCGGAAAAGCAAAAAAATGTATTTTGATTAGCGTTTTACAAATCGTTTTCCACTTCCAAATTCTTGATTATCCACAAAAATGTTTAATTTGAGAATATGAAAATAATATTAAGTTATTATTTGAATTAAAAGAACTGTAAAATTTAGAATTTTTACTACGTTTTAGTAATTTTTTAGTATTTTAGCTTGATAATGAACTAATTACAGTAATCTTGCTCTTCTATACGTCGTCGTTGGTCTGAAAAAAAAGACGTTATAAAGTGTATTTACTATAGGAATGAATCCCTTACTATCCAATGTTTTTTCGACTTTTACTAAATAAAATAATAAAAAAGATGAGATATTTACTAAAATTTATCTTACTATTACAATCCTTGGACAAATTTTATAATTGTGTGCAATGCTCTTTCAATTCGCTTAAAAACTTCTCGAAATATGGAGTAATACGCAAAAAGTAAAATTAACATTAATGGATCCAAACTTCAGATCACTCTCCTGACCAAACTAAGGGGACCATACCTCTCAGATTGCAGCTATCTCCAATATTTTTAGAGTCAGAAATCCAAATTTGTTGTAAAAGAGGCATGTTTAATCAGAGAAAGTACGTTTTTGCGTCTGATTTCATAATTTAAAATAATGTGTGCACTAATTAATTAGCTAATTTGAGGTGCCCCCTTTGAACCATTATGATTAGGTCCAGTCCTAAGACGTAAAGATCCGATCATTAAATCAAATGTTATGCAGAGTGGTCTGTTTTTTGTGCTTTTATGCATAAATTCTAAAAGTGTGAGATAATTGTCACTTTTGCCATTCGAGTATCATTGATATCATGAAATGTTTGCGATTGTTTAGGAATAAGTTTAAAAGAACTCCTCTGAAACAATTATCTGTTCCAAAACTTAACACTTTAAGACACTATGTTAACGAGAAGGATCATGAATGAAAGTTTCAAATTTTCTCAAAATAATCTATTGCTTTAAAGTATCTTTTCACATGAAAACTGTCTAAATCTGTCTTAGTTTATTAAAAAATACAATGCTGCTTAATTTACAGTATTTTGAGCTAGTGATTTTAAAAAGTGCGCATCCCCACCCCCTTAAACCATCGAAACTTTTATTCTCTAATGAAATTTGATATAACTTAAGTAAGAACTTCATTTGCCTCTAGAAAAATATAAAAATTTGAAAAAACAATTGACTTGTTTCAAGCGTTCGAAAACAGGCGTTCATTTTCAATATTTGCCAATGAGAAGAAAAAAAATAAACAAAAGAATAAGAAAAAACAAAGCATAATACTTTTGTTTCTTTTTTTCCACGTCTAGCAAGTCTTGAAAATTGACGTGTGTTTTTGAGCGCTTGTATTTTTGAAGAGAATAAAGTTTTTATTCAAGTAATATCTTACCGCTGCAGTTTCTTGTGATAAGACATAGGATCACAATTTTAAACTAAGACATTGTTTTACAGTCATAATTAGTAAACTGAAAAAATTTTGAAAACTAAAAGTGTCATAGTTTGTATAGAAAATATGGCGTTCTTAGTTTTCAAAATTTTATTTCAATTCCAACATAATTCCAATTAAAAATATTTAAATTCGAGACATAAACATGTCGTATGAATCATTTAGTTTCTATTTAAAGCTTAGTTTCTTGAAAATTTTGTTTTGAATTACAAATTTCTGTTTTTTTTATTGTGTTTGCTAATGTACCAGTAACTTCCGTGTAAAGTAGTACTCACGTAATTACAATTTTTTATTTATTTTGTATCTTCTTTAAAGAAATAGCAAATTTTAAGATTAGACACTGAGAAAAGCCAGATGCTAGTGTTTATTTCAGATCTACGAGGAGAAAAAACTTACTGAAAAAAATTCTAAGCCATTATTCTGCGTCAAAATTTTAATTCTGTGTTTCTAAGTTTAATATTGAGTTAAGTTACGTGCGTGACTTTTGATTAAATTCTTTAAGTCTTGTTTATGTAAAGACATTAAACTTTTATTCTACATTTGCCATTTTTTAATTAAGGAAAAAACAGTTTCTTCGAACATTATTATTTCTTTTACTATGAATTAATTTTAACTGTACAGTGAGCAAAAAAATAAACTGACCACCCTGAATAACTTTTGATCTAATGATCGGATCACGCTCTAGGACTCCATCCTAATGACTCGAGGGGGTGACGTCAAATACGCTAATTAATAAGTGCAGACTTTCTTACTTTATTTCTACTCAGACTTCTACTTCAGACTTCTTTCTTACAAGAGACTTCATTCGTTGTTTTAACATTTTAAACTAATAATCATTTCTTTTAATCGATTTTGAAATTTTTAATACATTACTAGAAAAATTTCAACTTATAAATAGTTGTACAAATTAAGAGAGTCAAATTGGTTCTCTATTATTCGTAAATGCGTTTTTTACTATAAAAGCAGAAATTAAATAGCTATTATATGAACATGTGAAACTAAAATTTATTTTCTGTTTGTACAGTGTGCCAGAAAAGGGACCACCCAGAATAACTCATGATCTGATGATCAAATCTTCACGTTTTTTGACTCAATTTTAATGGCTCGAGGGGGTTGACCTATAATATAAAATTGATTTAGTGCAGAGGATATTTTAAGTTACAAAATACGACTCAAAAACATACTTAATATCGTCTGCCCACAAATTAATTTTCATATTTTGGTAAACAGGGATTTTGTAATATTTTTAGACATTTTTATAATATTTGTTTAATAATTTCAATAAAATTAAAAAAGTTTAACGTTATTTTATTATACTTTTCCTGTTATTTAAACCTTTTTGAAGTTTCAGCCATTTAATTCGTCTATTTGTTTCACAAAAAGGCTTCACATCTTGACGAATAATTCATAGAATACTTTTACTTCAAATTAAAGGAATATAAGAAATATATGTACTTGCACAAATATATGTACTTGAATTCAACCTACAAACATAAAATTAAATTTTTTGATACGCTTAAAATTATCAACTTTATTATCCATCACAGATGAACACTTATATTAAAATTCAATCATTAGATAAATTATTTCAAAATTACGAGAACATATACCTCCCAATGGGATGACCCTGGTTCGAATCCTAGCGGCGGCTGGTTGATACGAATCCTGCTCCCGGCTCGCACTTACCACAATGCTGACATAAAATATCCTAAAAGGCAGACGGATCATGGGTTAGAATAATCGTGACGTTGGGCCAACCCTGGGAGATTTTCATGGTTTTCCGCACCGTGTAACGCAAATGCGGATTAGCTCCATCAAAAAGTCCTCCACTAAGGGAAATTTCTCTCAATACTTGATCCAGGTGCTCCCTTGTCTACTGGATTGGGTTCAAAGATATACGACTACCGAGTTAAATATTAGTAGTCGTAAACCCGAAAATTAGGTCTGCTGTTCAACAACGGTTATGAAATAAGATATGTTAAGATCCGCTGTGTCTCAGGGGATAGAGTGCTCGCCTCTCAATGAGTTAACCCAGTTTCGAATCCCAGTGTAAACTGTTTGATACGAATTTTGCTCACGTCTCTCATCGGCCGCAGTGCGACATAAAGTAATCTCTGTGGTAGACGTAGTTAATATGGATTAAAATCTCCTTGTTGTCGTGTTAACAATGTGAGGTTTTCGTAGTTTTCCTCTCCGTGTAACGCAAATACGGGTTAGTTCCCTCAAAAAGTCCTTCACGAATGCTAACCTTTTTTAATGCTTGATCCAGAAGTTCCTTTGCCTTCTGGTTTGGGTTTAAAATTACAAGGATACCGAGTTGATCATTAATAGTCGTAAAACTCAGGATAAAGACGGCTGTTCTACGCCAGTTATAAAATGAAACAAAATAGAATGAATATAGAAGAATATTGAAATTAAAAATAATAATTAAAATAGGAGATATGGTTATTTGCCGGGCCTTCTTTTACGTCACTGGTTGAGAGATTGAATAAACGAATATTACAAAAATGTTACACTAAAAAATTAACAGATTGAACAATTATCTTATATCGAAGTAAATGAAATTAAAGAAATTCCCAATTTTAGTTTCGGGAAAACTGCCAGTTCAGACTTTCTTTGTAAGACCCTCGTTCCATTCTAAATTAAATTCCATTCCTAAATAGAAAATAGTTTCTATTCGGTTTTAAAACGTTCTAGTATTTTATTAACGAGATCATATTCTTACATTGAATAGATAGATAGGGTGTGGAGGTTGTCTTTTGAACAATTGGTTTTAAGTTGCTCTGTTTTAAGCGCCTAACTGATATGATATTCAACTATAAATCGATTGGACTCTTCAAAGAAAGTTGCAGCTTTTATTTAGAAGAGCAGAGGTAATATCGATTCTTAGAGCTTAGAAACAGCGAAATCATTTATTCGATTCGTCGAGCTAGCATTTAAATCGCTCGAGCATTCAATCTGACGGAACTCAGATTTCCGTTTGGAATTCGATAGTATCCAAAGAATCTCGCAATAATTACGCTAAATCTTTCTCTTTCTAAATAAGAAAGAAGAGAAAATACTTTTGTTTCTTTGTTCAATTGTCTTAGACTTAGTAATTTAACTCTAATTTAAAATATTGGACAGTGTTTTAGTTCAACATGGCTAAAAATGAATAATGATTTTAATAAATGTTCAAATATAGAACAAAAAAATTAAAACTATTCGAGGCAACTGTGATGATTTATTTTTGTACATTTTTGTGTAAAACAAGTATTTAACACTAGACCAAAGCAACTTTTTAGATTTTTAAAGAAAAATTGCTTTTCGGAGCGCAGCAAGAAATTATAAAAACTAACCTTCTAACTAACCTGCTAAATCGTTTAATTCAGTCATGACGTAGGAAACTTTATTTAAAACCAACGCCTTGCAAAATTATGTAGGCAAGTAAACTGACCTCCAGTTTGTGGAGTGAGTTATATTTTAATATTATATTAATAAAATAATTATTAATTTAAAAAACTATATTTTGAAGAACAAAAATATTAACAATTGTAAAGGATTAGAAACAAAGAAAACATTTATTCGATTCGTCGCGCTAGAATTTAAATCGCTCGAGCGTTTACTATGGCGGGACTTAGATTTTCGTTTTGAATTTAATTGTGTCTAAAAACTATTGCAATAATTCCGGTAAATCTTTTTCTTTCTAATGAGAAAGGAGAGTAAATTCTGGTTTCTTCTTATGAGTCTTATATTTTGTACTTTTCGGTAGATTTCTAGTATTCTTAAAAACGTACAAATATAGAATGCCGTAAAGTCTTCTAATCAATTGATTAAACTATAATAGTAAAACTTCTTAGGATATTATTGCATTTATGTGTTTAACACAGTTGTCGTACACCACCCCATATCAAATTTCAGGTTTTTTTGATAATTTCTGGTACCCTAGAATTTTTTTAAATGACTATCGCCTTATTTATCTCTTGGTTAAGGAACTTATCAGAAGAGAAGGAACCATATATTAATTCTTGCAAATTTGTGATTGATGATAAAGTTATCTCTCACCAAAAAAAAACTATGGTAAAAAACAATGAAATAATTAACTTAAAAACAATTTATACCATTCAATTTACTTTGTAACGTTATACTTTGAACTAAATAAGTGGTAATAAGAACTATAATTTTGAAAACCAGTTTTACCGGTAAACCTCTACCACACGAACGGAAAAAGTACCAAATGAATGATTTAAATACCGTATATTTTGGTTTTATTAAATAGAAAGATATTTTTTTTTACCCGGAATGTCATTACGAAGCACTTTGGAAACATGTTTGGTAAAATTTAGCATAAATTTGGTTCTATTTTTGTGCTGTTTGATAGAAAAATACAAAATTTGGTAATATTACCAAATTTGTATAAGTAACCACACTAGTGTAAACAGAAAAAAAATTTAAAAATATCAAGTTTGATAATCTTTAATTTATTAGGTATAAACTTATTAACTTTGTTTTCGGTCGGTTAGCTGTTTTCATTACTATATCGTCTATCGCAATAGTTGCTCCTTTTTATATTACTTATTATAGATAATTTGAATGAATAAAGCTTATACAAGTTAGTTAGATATGAGGAAAGCTTAATATTCACAAATAACATGAATACACTTTTTCCTTTTCAGATTAAAATCTGGTTTTATGAAGCATTGAATAAACTGATTGGACTTATGCATTTTAATCTATGGTTAAACTTTCTTCCAGTTTATCCATATAGTTGGAAAATTTATCCATAGATTATGGTTAAATCTATGGATAACCTTTCCTCTTTACAACAATTAAACAAAGGCTTACTCAATTATCTATATCAAACCAATAAAAGAGGGAGTTTTTTTAAATCGTATCTTATTTTACTGTATTTTCCTATTTTTCATTTTGACTACAATATTTACTACTATAACTTATCAATGAATTTGAAACTACCGAAGTAATAAAGCAGTAAATATATACTGTGAAAATTACAAAGAAAAAAAATATACTGGAGCACAGTTTTATGAAACCTTAAATAATATCCTTTGATAACAATTTTTTGAGAGGTGTCTGTATTTATTAATCTATTAACTATTTAATAATCAATTAACTAGTCTGTTTAGCTTTCCTAATTTTAATAAAAGGAAAATCGAAGAATTACCTACATTTTCACATACTAGATCCATAAAAAAACATTTCATTTTACAAATTTATCATATCCTACGATTTCTTTCCCTTCTAATTTTGATTACAATGTTCACTATAACTTATTGAGGACATTTAAGCCACCAAAGTAATAAATCATCAAATATATTTCAATAATTGATGTAGATTTGTCAAACCACGAAATTGATGCAATGAATTTGTATGCAAGACCAACAATACAAGTTACAAAAATAAATCAATGAAATAAATATAACAATGCTAAAGTAATATTTCCTACTTTTTCTCGGCATACATTAGATATATAAAAAACATTACTTAAATATCCAAAGTTTTGAGTTAAGTTAAATTTTATCCTTTGATCGCAACTTTTTTGAGATGTATTTATTATAAACTTTTAAATTTTTAATGAAAAAAAAAACGAAATTTCTTCCTTATTAATATACTGGACCATTAAAAAACATTTTCTTTTAACACTTCATCATATTTTATCATTTCTTCCTCTTCTAATTTTTAGTTACAATGTTAACATAACTTATTGATGATACATAAACCGCCAAAGTAATAAATCAGCAAACTAATTTCAATAAATGATGTAGATTTGTCAAACCACGAAATTGATGTGGAGAATTTGTATGGATCTAATGCAAAACCAGCAACACGAGGTACAAAAATAAATCAATTAAATAAATATAACAATGCCCCAGTAATGTTTCCTACTTTTTCTCGGCATACAATAGATATAGAAAAAATGTTACTTTAACATCCAAAGTTTTGGGGAGGTACAATTTCTATCCATAGACGCCTTTTTACAATCTGTCTTGCTTACAGAAAAGTGCCTTAAGTGAACCGTGAGAGTTTTACCTTCTGTTCATCTTTTCCGAAGATTCTCTTTTCCTTGCAACATTCATTCCTCAAAAAGAGAACTTGGATTCTACCGAGCTTTGTGAGATCCAATGAAAAGAGCTTCGACCAAGAGAAGCTGATGAGTTTACAACTTGAGAATTGTCCCAGCTGCTTTTGTAGCGTATAGAATTTCCACAGAAATTTTTGAAGTGCTCTAAGCTGACACAAACGTAGCTAAGAAAGTTCAATAAACTATTTACTTTAAAACTGGACAAAAGAAAATTGAGCTAGAGAATAATATTGCGGTTTTATATTCTGAAAATATGAGAAGGTGTTTGCAGCGAATAAAAAAGAAATATTACTATAAGCTGCTACAATGTGCATACCAAATATAATGCACGGTAGCTGTTATTTATTTACGATGCTTCAAATACGCATTTATTTTTCGGAATATCATTATTTTTATTTTTTTATTTATTTCCAACAAAGAAATGTATTGCTTTTTAATGTAAAATTACTGCGACTACATTATTTAATATTAAGTTTTGCATTTATTCCAACAAGAACTGGGTTAGAACTAAGTTTTGCGAAAGCGTACTATTGAATCAATAATAAGCATCAAAGAAAACTTTTTCAGTCAATTAAAATCGAAATATCGAAGTCAATTAAAATTAAGTCATTTAAATTCAGTCAATTAAAATTAACTCATTTAAATTCAGTTAATTAAAATTAAAAAATATCAAATAACTGGCAACTTAATTTTGTTTCAAGAGTTAATACCACGATCATCAAAAATGGTAAATTTTAACCCATGAAAAATTTTTATATTCATCAAAGATCGCATTTATATATTTAGGATTTACATATATCTTTACAACGCAGTTTCCAATTTTATTTTTCTTATTGCTAAGCATTATTATTGACTTTATTTTGTTGTGAAGTTCTGTTGGGAGCGTGAAGTTTGATGAAATAAAAGACGGAATCAATTACAATGTGACAAATGTAAATAGCATTATGTGTTCTAGGTTATGCTAATCAAACGATGTTTTGATACTGACATAAAAAATGGTAAAAAAAGCAAAATAACTGAAGTGTTTCAGAGCCATGGGACCCGTATAAAGTGAAGCTTTTTCATTGTAAAGTCATGAGTTTAATATTTATGGGGTGAAATTATAAACATGTCTATTAGAAACAAAAAATTATTAGTAGCAAGAAATCTTTTAACATTTCTGCTAGAAACAGGAAGTACCGAAAATGGTCCAAAAGCAAGCAAATTTGGTTCAACAGACAGCAAAATAATCCATTGAAATCAATTCCTTAACAAAGCATACTATATACCGCAAAATTGGTGGGAACTCTAGAATCCCTCGCTTCTGACAAGCAACCAAATTTTAAAATTCTAAAAACCCTATTACAGTACCAGATAATTTGTACTCTAGGCAGCTTTGTTGTCGTTAAAAAATTCCATTCATGGAATATGAATTTATCAAACTCTGCACCATGAATGATAAACATAATAATATAAAAAGGAATGATGTATGATTTTGTATAAGAAAACTGATTAAAAATAAATGTTGAAATAGAGATTCTGTGGAACATTAAGGATAATTTTACCACTCACTTATTGCTGTTGAGCTTTATATGATAACTTCAAAAAACTTGCAAAAAGGAATTTATTACTACATTTTTAAAACGAAATATTTGCTCAAAATAACTTGTAATAATTTCTATACCTGGTTTACTTCTGCATATGCGAGAGAAAAAAATCAAATTTAGAGATTCCTTATTACAAATTTTACAACTGCAGCATTCTTTTGTAAACTAAAAAGCTATAATGATACGCTTTTAAAGGATGCCCCAAAATTAACACAAGGTTTAAATTTTATATCATTAGTGGAATGAAATGTTATAAAGGAAAATAATAGAGCTGCGGCACATTGGACAGATCATGTTTATTCAAAACGGAGTACTACAATATGTTTTTATTGTTGAGTAATATTTTGAGTATTGCTGATTTATTTTCTCACTTCAGCTGCCAGATTTGGCAGTAAGGATCATGTGACTTATTGAAATAGATCCTTTCGATTTGGTGTTTTTTCAAGTCTAATATTTATTCCATTAAGCTCATAATTGAAATTGAGTGTTGCCTCAACAAAATTCAAACAACATTGAAGCGAAATCATCATTGCAATTTTCGACAAAAGAGTTCTCCTGGACCAATGAAATTGCAGCATTTACCTATATGCTGTTTCAGACACAAATCTTTACTGTATATTTTATGAATAAATAAATAAAAAAAATGGAAATTTTTAAAGAAAACCAACATTTTCGATCGAAATTGCATTTTGTGTGAACTTTAGGATGTTCTGTATTTGTATAAACAGTGTGGTCTTAACGCAGAAATTACTTGGTTTCTGAACGTCCAAAATATAACCCTTGGAATAGCTTTATAGAAATCGGAAAATATTTCTCCCCAGACATCCAATGAAAATTGTAACAACACTTTATCAAATTTTAAATAGAAATTTAGCAAAAGGATTCAACCAACCTTTTTCATTTACACCTCAACTCCTTTAAAAGTTATAATTTCAAAAAAGAAAGAAACTTGGCGATTAGTCAGAAAACTTCCCATTTCTGATTGGCTCAATTTTTCAACCACTGGGAGAAATTTCGAAAACTCATAATGGTCGATATCACACGAATCTTCTGTCTATCCATTATCGATAAAATGTTACCTTTCGATACACACGGTTAGAACTACTTTTTATTTCTTTACGAAACCACTTTAATCCCAAAAGATGGCTGGAAAAGCTTCTCCTCCAGCTACATGAAATCTAGGCCCCTGACTAATCAGCCATGAAATCACAGCTAGCACAAACAAGGGACTAATTTCTAAGTTTGGCGAGATTTTCCAAAATGATACCCCAAGGCATCGTTTCAAAGAGCACTTAAAATAATGCTCATACGCTCTCTTGAAAAGCACTCGCTTCCAACAGTCTTCATTTATTAACAGATCATCCCCTTATGAGGTAAAACACATAACGTGATAGATACCCTTAGGCAGTCAGTTACAATAAAAATGATATTTGGAAGGGGCAAACTGACACACCCAATTGTTTTCAGAATATGATACCAGTAATAAATATCCGGGCATCATTGTGGTACTTATTTCGCTTTTAACGGGTATCAATTAAAATAAGCGATAAATGGATTGACAAAGAGAAACTAAATAGAATTTTGGAAGAGAATGGAATTATTTTTACGTAAGTGATTTGGTTTAAAATGGCGGTAATTTATGTAGAATAAAGTTGGAGTAGTCATAAAAATTATTTTTCGAAGAATATGAGGTGATAAAATTTTTCATTTAATGATTATTGTCTTTATATATCTCATTAGGTTTCTAACAATACTTATTTGTATATTTTTTCATAATATTTCAAATTAATTGCAAAAAGCTTAGTTTAAATTGAAATTGATAATGCATATCCATTAAGTTGTATTTTATTGCTATACAAAAAAGAAAAAAGAATTATTTATTTTAGTGATTCAAAAAACTGAAAAAAATGAATAAGTAAAAAGCATGCAAAAAAATTTAACTCAAAATATATTATTTTGCTTGTAATATCCCTTTCAATAACTATTTAGTAAATCTTATAAAAAACAAGTCAATTGTTAAATTTTTCTTTCTATAAAATACAGAAATATTTTTTTATTTTGTAAATAAATTTATATATATAAGGACAGTATGAGTTTAATTAAAAAAACTACAAGTTAATTTGCCACCTTAAAACTCTAATTATGTATGGGTAATATGAATTTAGTTATATACCCCACACTTTATTTTGTCTCCTTAAGGCTAACTATAAAAAGATAATCTGAGTTGACTGAGAAACCAATATTTTAGTTCTTCATTTTAAGAAAGTCCAGGACGCATTTTTGCAGCACTTTTAAAAAGTGCCAGCATTTTTTTAAAATTGCTTATTTTTGTACCTTTAAAAAATACGCACATTTAAAAAACATTAAAACTAAAAAAAACTTTTAAAAGTTTAAATTTCTTGAAAACGTTATAACTTAAAATATATGCTTCCATGGTGATTTTTTTTAGATTACTTTAAATCAAAATGTTCATGATTTAATTTTTAATAGTTTTGGTATTGGGTAAAAAAATTAAAAAATTAAATTTTCATAGTTTTCCTTTTATGCTGTTTTTAAGACAATATATAAAATTTAAAACTGTTTTACAGACTTCCTGAAGTATAATTAAAATTAGATGAGTGAAATAAATACGTTTTTAATTTTTCATTAAGTAACATGAATACAAAATGAGACGTTGGAAATATATAATTTAAATTTAGACAAAAAAACGTTAAGAAATTTTCATTGAAAACAGATTCTCATAAGCCAAGCCTAACTTATATTAAGATAAAAGTATAATATTGAAAAATTTAAAAGAAAATAAATAAGGGAAAAATAAGATTTTTATGTTTTAGATACAGATAATACTCTAAATGTGTAATAGCAATATGTAATTAATTGAGCTTCCGAGATTTTTATATTCTAGCAGCCTGTTCTAGACATAAATTCATTTTATTTAAAACTAGAATTTCCATCAGTGCTTTAAAATGCATATTTCAGTTCAATGTACGGAAAAACAGAAACCAATCTGTATCTTGCAAAAGTATAATTTTTCTCTATTTGAAAGATTATAAAAATTAAGTTTTTTTGTGCTCCGTAACCCGTAAAAACTTTATAAATATATATGAATGCATTGTGAGCATTCAACTGAGCACCTTGCTGTTTAATTTGTTAACAGTCAGTTTTAAATTAAAAATCACTCTGAGGAAAAAAAACATGATCAAAACTACCAGAATATGTTAACATGTACCGTAGCATATACCGTACCGGCTCTATGAGAACACTAAAAAGTAATTTTTATCGAAGCATTTGACATAAAGATTTGGGGAAATTAACAATAAAATGCGGTTTCATAATATGCGATAAAATTTGGTAATTTCATCATGATACATTAGAGTAGAGCACCAAATCCATTTATTCGGTAAAATTTACTTTTCAGTTTTGAATTGTTAATAAATGAGAATGAGAACTCTAATATAGAAAACCAGAATTTCCGCTAAACCGGGAACATATGAACGGAAAAATTACCTAAAGAATGGTTTAAATAATTTTACTTTATAAATTAGAATTGAGGCTATCTCTAGCAGGAATGTCATTACCATACAGTACTGTAATTTTACCAGAATTATAGACTCCATGCAATTTATATAAAACCAGATTTCTGCATTTACGCAGAAACTTTTTTTCCCTGGTTGTTTCAAAATTTACGCCAACAATTGTCAAAATTTCCAACACATGGTAGTTGAGTTATTTGTATATTTAGTATTTAATGTCCACTCAAGTTTCACCACGCAATATTATGCGCTTAAAAAACCTTTGCGAAGCTGTGTGAGACTTCCGAAGTTTGGTACACGAATCATACTTCTACGGTTAACTTTTAGGCGTTTCAGTTAGTACGTTCTCTTTAAAATGTCAGTCATAAAAAATGAAGAAAGTTGCGTGCTTTGAGGTGACGCAGCTACAACTTTAACTTAAAGATCTTAGCAAAGATTTGCCATTGTCATCAGGATTCACAAGAGAGCGGCAAGCACAACGGTTAATTGCCACTTTGCGTGTCATAAATGAATTGACAGTTTCTAACTTCTATAAAGAACTTCGTGGAAACTTACTTCAATTCCATTAAGCTTAAAAAACTCTTACATATATAAAACTGTTTCCTAAATTTCCTTAAAAATCCAGAGACTTAAAAAAAGTTGCAGAAATATTACTGTTTCGAAGAGTAATCTATAATGCGTTGAAATTTTAATCCAAAGAAATAAATCACAATAACACAAATCGCAACAAATTGATTCGATAAAGAAACTTCGAGGTGATAATATCGTAAATTTCTCTATATAGTCAATACAGATTGTTCCGAAGAAATTGCACATAATATATAAGTCCAGACTTCTTGTCAAAATTGAATTAAAAATGTATACACCCCAAATTTTATCGAATTTTAATGAATTTTTGCTGAGACTGAAAACATTAAAACATATCTAATTCCCCGATTATGCCGTTTTGTTGTTTACTTTACATCCTTTTTAAATCTGAGATCCCTAATAAGTGATTTTTTTTTTCAAATTTGATAAGGATAAAAAATATATATATATCATAATGATGGTCATTACAGAATACTTAAATTAGCAGAAAAACAAAGTACTTTGTACTGTACTTTGAGAAAAAAGAAGTATGCTCAAGACTATCAGAATGTGGTAAAATTTACCAAGATTCTGGCACTATGGGAACATCAGAAAGTTCGATAATTTGTACCGAAGCTCTTTGGTAATGGTTTTAATAAAATTAACGATAAAGACATGGTTTTATAACATATGGTAAAATTTGATAATTGTAGTAATTTTATCACAATACTTTAAGACCCTGGCAAAAAAATTATTTATTCTTTTAAATTTACTTTTCAGTTTTGCATTTTTCTACTAGATGTGCAGCAATGTGAACTGTAGTTTTGAGAACTAAAATTCAACAACTCGGATTATTTTACTCAAAGCAAAGTAATACATATATATGAAAAGTTCTAAAAGATAATTACTGTTGATGATATAAGATGATAAATTGTATTTCAGTTAACCAATTTATACCTTAGTTTTTTTTTGTTTTTTTTATAGAGCTTTTTAACACAAAACTATATTAGTATAAAGTAATTTGTAACCTAAGAAGACAATTTTTGGAGAACAGATAAAAAAATATTTAACAAAAATATAAACTTTTTTTTATATTATAGTATGACGGAGAAATTGTCGAGAGATAAACCCATCAATATGTTATAAAAAAAACTATAATTCTAATTGATAATAATTTCATAAATATTTAAATAATTTTTGGTAACGTATGTATGGGTTATACTTTAAAAGTCAATTACTTTTACAATATATATATATATATATATATATATATATATATATACCCTATAAAATATATACAGAGAGCGAGAGATACATGTATACACAGAGAAAAAAAGTACCGTAAAAACTACCAGAATAAGGTAAAATTCACCGTGTTTTTGACTCTGTGAAAAAAATTTCACCAAAAAGGTTGGTAATTTTTACCGAAACACTTTGCTAATGATTTTGGTTAAGTTAATCGTAAAATATGGTTATACAACAAGTGATTAAATGTATTATATGTGCTGAGATTTTTTTCACGATACCTTGCCTTAGATCATGGCATACAAATTTATTTGGTTAAACTTACTTTTAAGTTTTGCATTTCTTTACTAAATGTGAAATAAACATATGAACGAATAAATTAACAAATGAATGGTTTAACTACCGTATATTTTGATTTTATTACCCAGAATAATGTTTGCTTGTTTGTTTTTTCACCAAAAATGTCATTATCATACATTCCAGCAATTTTATTACAATTTTTTTTCCGTGCACCGTACATCTTAGACAAATTTTATTGTATCATTTCTTCCTCTTTTAATTTTAATCTTCTTCCATTTTTTTATTTCAATCTTTTTTTTGTTTTGTTTTAAGACAAATACTCATTATCATCACGCAAAGTGCTTTGTAATTGATAAAATTAAGACATCAGCTTAAAAACTGTAAACTTTTAACTTATATCAGTGGTGACATATATCAAGCATTTAGTTGCTTATGTAGTTTTTTACTATTTTCACATCCAACCTTGTAAATATTAATGACATTTCATTTATTTATCTATTAAATTACTTGAAATAAGCAAATATGTTACTAGATACCATTAAACCTCAGATAGTTTTAGATTTTCATGTTTTTTTTCTTCTTCGCATTTTGCACTGCTTACCTATCTTAAACAGATTTGCAACATTTATTTTAATTGTTTTCTAACTAATCTCCTAAATTAGCATTAGTATAAGTAAAATATTAATAAAAAATTACTGAAAAATTTTAGCCTAAAATATTTAGTTATTAGAATTGATCTTTAGTTATTAAAATTGACTCGGTAAATTACTTTAATATTTTAAATTCATTAATATGAATACTATTAGTTCACGGATCTAATTTAATAGTTTTCCTCTTGATTGCGTAAAATGCTTTAAAAAATAATCTTCAGTGAAACTTTTGAAATACAATTAAGGATCTGTAAAAGCATTAATATGTTTGGTACATTTCCGCCAGCTAAATAACTTGATTCCTTTCCAGACAAATTTGAAATGCATTTTTTACCTGAACATATATGGTGGTAAATAGTTAATGAATCATCTTTTATCTTTCTTAATAACCGCAAACTAATTGCCTGCTTCGTCAAAATTTAATTAATTTTCGTTAATAATCAAGAGTTAAAAATCGGTTAACATTAATATAAGTTTTTAGAAATTCTTCAAACATGTTACAAGAGGAAATTTTACCTAAAAGTAAGAAATATCTCTCGGATACCACCAATAGAAACTTTATATTTATACGTTATTGAATTTTTCCCTCCCCTATGCTTGAAAGAGGTAAATTTTTAATAACCTTAATTAGAAAACTCTCTAACATTTTACTTAATGCAGGATTGCGTTTGATATTAATAATTAGTATAAGAATTTCTCGCTTATGTTTAAACGCAAAAAGAAGATAACTCAATGTAATCAAATGAATTAAAACTCAATAGTTAATCAATAGCAATCCTAGTTAAAGAGTGTCTTGATCAATATTTACATTTGTTTTAAAACACAATTATTTATTTTATTTTATTTTTATTTATTTATTTATTCTTATTTATTTCATTTTTTATTTATTTATTTATTTATTTTTTGCAAGATTACACGTTATTAACTTTTTAATCTTTTTTGTCAACTGCTAAAATACATTGCTTCGTTAAAGTATATTAGTTATTAATATCCTCTAAACTACAAGTACAATTCAAACTTTTGATTTTCTCAATGTTTAAAATGGAGTCATTTTGCGTTTCATTTTTGGTAAATTTATTGGAAAAAAAATATTTAATACAAATTGTCTTTATAGTATTTAATTTAATTCATTATTGATGTCAATATTTGATGTTAGTTTTGAGTAATATCATCTGATATCGTATAAAATATACGCTTAAAGCACTCTAAACTCATTTATCCCAATTTCCAGTCTGCAATGAAATGACTTGTTTCTATTTTATTTTTCTCCATAATATTTTTCGCACTTTAATACTGAAAGTGACAGTAGTTTAGCCGAAATGCTGGCAAGTTAATTTATTAAATTTTTTTTAATGATTTTAGTAAATTTATGTTAATTATATAATCAAGGATAAATCTAGTAAGTTGGGTGATCCAACTTTGACAGCTTATTATTTGGCTTTGGTTTAATATTTTTTTTCCACTATAGTTGAAATTTAAAATTTTCTACCGGCTGAAAGAAATCATAGTAAGCTCTAATTGAAATTAAAACATTTCTAAATTAATTTTATTTAAAATGGAACAGTCGAAAATTACTTCCTGCGCGTTCCACAGAGACATCGCAGACTTCGAGAAACATAGCAGGCTACAGCCTCGAAGACCTCGCGAAACATTGCAGGCCTCGGCATCGTAGACCACGCGATACGAAAACAGAGTATTTGCTTTAATGCTGGTTGAAGTAAGATGAATCACCAAACATGCTCAAAAACGCCATTCTAGGAATTCATTTACTCTTGTGTGCCAGGGTTTTCTACAACTTATATCAAAAACCTGCCACTTACATGCAAAAGTGTAGAGAAAATATGGGTGCACAGTTTGACGTATTAATTTGTTCCTTATATCAAGCTATTTTTGCTATTTTTAAGCTATTTTTCCTTTTTTCATATACAAATTTCATACTTGATGATCTAATATATTGCTGTTGTTATAATGTACATTGCACAAAAAAAAAAAAAAAAACGAACAACCATGAAGAACATTTGATCTAGTGATCGGATCTTCACGTTAATTCTTGCGGACAATATGCGGTTAATTCTTTGTTACAAAACACAAAAATTCACTTTCTCTGAATAAATAACATACAATTTTTCGAATTTTTTAAAAAATGCTACTTTTTTTAAAATTAAATTTCCCAGAGGAACTAATCGACTGATATCACTCAAATTTTGCATTTTTCTATTCAAAATTATATTCTTTAAAATGATATAAAAATTGTATCCCTTACAATTAAAATTTTTTGGACGATTATGAAATCAAGTGATACTAATTTATTAAAAGCATGTATAGACGAATTTTATAATTGTGTGCAAAAAATTTTCATTTCGTTTCGTGATATAGCGAAATACGCAATAAGTAAGATTAAGAATAAGAGGTCCAAGCTTTAAACCGCTTTCCTGGTCAAACTATTAGGACCATATTTCTCAGATTACGGCTACCCTCGATATTTTGAGGGTCAGAACTACGAATGCGTCGAAAAAAGGTATGTTTATTCAGAGAAAGTGCGTTTTTGCGTCAGATTTCGGAACTTAAAATATCGCCTTGGCAAATTAATTAACATATTTGAGGTTACTCTCTCGAACCATTAAAATTGAATCCTAGAACGTGAACATCCGATGATTAGATCAGAAGATTTTCAGAGTTTCAGAGTGGCCGGTTTTTTCACACTGTGCATTTTTTAAGTAAAAATAAATCAATTAATTGCAATTATTAACCTCAAGCTAAACTCAATAAGCTTTGAAAATTTACACTTTTAAAAATTCACAATGTGCACAACCTTTTACGTTGAAATAAAGAGCAGTACCACGCCATTTATCTATTTAATAAACGTCCTTGTATGGATACAACAGTAGATACAGCTTACATAATGTACAAAAATGGATACTGCATAGGTACAACACGGCCTATTTATATACAGTATATATTTCTGTAAAAATTTCAAAATTCATTCCAAATTTAATATGATTTTAATGTTGATTGGTAGTTAAATACATTAGTTTGAGTAAATGAATTTAATTTTCTGCGAACGTACAAAAACTGTAGAATAAGTGTAAAATTACTTACCTTTCTCTATTACAAATTCAGTAAGAATGCCGCTACTTTACGTCAAGTTTTCTGCTGTTGAAAGAAAAAGAAAATTAAATTACTTACCTTATATAATCTTGAACACACATAAGTTAAAATAGACTAAAAGTAGTTTAAATTGAAAATTATGTTTAAACATTTTTCTTGATATGCGTTTAATAGATCAAAACAATGATAAATAAATGTAGTAAATAATCCAATACAGTTAAGAGTAAATTTAAAAATTTGCAGCTAATATAAAATAGTTTATTTTTCAAGCAAACTTTTAACAATTAAAATTAAGAATCTGTGCAAATATTCATAGATAATTCATATAGATGGAATTCGTGATTAGGAACGTTATAGATGGTGCTCCGTACCTTTATTATGGATTTTTAGAATTCATATTAAAAATGAAAATAAAAATGTCGTGGTCGCAAATTCACAATTAAACTAGGAAAAAACAAGAGCGCTTTCGAAATCTGACAGATTACGGCAGAGGAAATCTAATGAAATAAACATCAAAGCAGGATTATAATTGAAGCAGCAGATTTGTTTAAAACAGATCGAAACTTGAAGTCACTTATAATCATTTTTCAGATCCCCTCTGTTTTTTTTCGCAGTTAAACAGTTTTGTTTATTTCATTTACCTTCCTGGTACTGTAATTTCTCAGATTTAGATTACGTTATTATTTTTTATTGGTTATTTAGAAAATGACTCGTCTGTAAGTTCCTTTTCCCGCAATGGCGTAACAAAAGTTAAATATCAGTTGATTCGTCACCAGACATTCAGTTAATAATAAATATTCAGTTAATAACAAATATTCAGTTAATAACAAATATTTAGTCAATAAAAAAAAATTTTTTTACTTTATCTAACAAAGCAGATGATCGAAGTACCACCTGCTAATTAGTTTGAATTACATTTCTCCCAACAGTTTTTTATAAGGTTCAAGAATAATCTGTAAAATTTATTTAACTATCTTAAAATAGTTGTCAATGTCTCAAGCTGGTAAAAATATTTACAATTTTATTCGGACAGCTATTTATTTGCTTAATTGAATCTAGAAAGAGTAATAATTTGAATTGCATTATTTTTTAAATATCTCAAAGCTGATTCAACCCACTGTATCCGTTATTACGCATTTGGCGTAATTTTTGCTATTCTTTAAAAAAAAAATTCGATTAAACTCATACGTTTAAAAATTCAAATCTCTGATATTAATTCAAAACTTTAAAAAAATTACATATTTTTCAATCAAAAAAACTAATTGTATACAAAATTCAGCTTAATGACTCACAGGGTTTTTTGAACGTTTATATCACAAATATAACTATTCGATTGTCTTATCTATACTGGTAAATCAGTTGAAAGATTTAATTCAAAATAATTTAGAACATTATAAAAAATTGCGATCCATAATCGTTAAAATCATTAACTTAATTTAATTACCCTTGCAGTTTTTATATCCACGTTTTGTAAATTTAATCACTCACTTCGTGAAATAAATGGATAATAAATAAGAAATAAAAAATAACTTTCCATACAACTCTTAAATCGACTCTGCATTATTTGAAACTATTGATGCTAAAACAATTAACAAACTTAATTGTATTGTAACAAAAATGTGCATAATTAACTAATTGTATTTTTCTTTGATTTAGATGTTTACTGTTAGTTGACAGGAATTCTATGAAAAAAGTTTATGTCCTATCACTTGTTTTTCGCAGCAAAAACCTTTTTTTTTCCTAAACTTTTTGCTTTTGCAAATTTTTGGAAACCTTCCATCTAATTTAGGATTTCCCGTTTATTCTATAGTGTGCATTGCAGCATCTCAATATTATTTTATTTTATTTGATACCACACTCGAAACACAATAAAGATTATGTATTTCGGATCCTCAAAATCAAAAAAAGATTACGGGAGAAATACCTAAAATGTGTTTATGATCTGCCTGAAAAAGTTCCAAACTTTTCAATGAAATCGCAACAAATGTTTTATTCATCCCCATCTCACTGTTGTAAGCAAAATGAAACTTTGATAAAACACTAAACTTTCAAAAGATCAGAAATAACTCCTTTCCAAATATATCAGATAACATTTTAAATAAAAAAAAATGTAAGTTAACGATCAAAATAAAGTAAGAAATATATTCCATCCAGCTAATAAGAAATTCGTATCATACAACAGAATTGGAGTAATAAGATTTTATTAAGTTTCTCTCTGATACGAAGAAAAGAAAGGACACGATGATGAGAAGAGCAAAAAGGTTTTCATAAAAGAGCCAGCAAAACAAGGACTATTGCACTGTTCTCCTTTTAGTTTTTACACGAGCGCTACAGCGATTTGCAATAAAACTGTCAACGAGCGAAGTAGCCTCGGGTTAGTTGTCTACATTTAGTATCCAGTCTTCTCTGTCTATCTATAAGCAAGCTGTACATTCACCCTTCCTGTCCTTGTAAGTTATAGTAGTCGGAAAAGGAAGATCCCTACCACGACATAAATGGGATTTCGTCCTGCTAGACTTGATAGAATCATGCAGTCAAATTTAACGTTCCGTATCAGCTCCTTTGGCATCAGACGTCCAAAAATTCAGGGACTCGCTCTATTCTGGCTCGCCATGTTTCTAGAAGCCATCATTTTCGTCGACAAAGCTATTCCGTTCAAAATGTCGATGCAGAAATGTCTCTCGAAGAATATGGGTAAAAGGGAAGAAATTTAAGACAAAAATCAGAACTTACCTTGATTTATAGCTTTGCACATAAATTTCTATAGCGCTGGTAAGAAAATGCTCAGCGGTTATAGAATATGTAAAACTAAAACATTGTTTAATGTTTGAATAACGTAAGAAATATACAATGATAAGTATTTAACCAATGGAATTAAGAATAATTAAATTCTAATAATTATAAACTTCAAACGCTGATACTTTAGATATCAACGTCATAGTTTCATTATATTTAAAAATATAAACGCAAAGGATGAACTACTTGAGTAATGTTTCCTTATTTTTTAGCCCTTAAACTGAGAAAAAAAAAGCATGGTCAGAACTGCTAAAATGTGCTAAATTTATTGGTCTTCTGGTTTATGGGAACACCAAGCGACTAATTTTATTATGATCTCTTAGAACATTGCATAAAAACCATTTATCCAAATGAATTTACTTTTCAGTTTTGTATTTTTTGCTAAATATGTGATAAAAAGAACAATACTTTTGAAAACCAGACTTGAAGGAACGGAAAAATCAAATTGATTTTCAAATTTACAAATTCTGAATAATTTCGATAAAGTTAAAAATTTTTATTGTCTGGCTATGTTCCATTTTTCCAATATTTATTTTAAAACTAGTATACTTGAGTCAAGAGTTTCGTTAATTTTTATTTTAAAAAAGAAAAGAAGAATATTTTTAGCAAATCATTTGTTAAAATTCGAATATATTTATTTAAGTACTAATATTTTAAAAAGTAGTTCAGTAAACTATCGCTTTGGCAAATATATTGTCAAACTCAATTATCATATACTCAATATACGATACGGAAAATTAGTCAAGTACAGTGAATGAGTTTTAACAATCAGGTATGTTCTTTTAGTGCTGAAGTGTTACGAAAAAATAATAATACTTCTGAGAGCTCAGACTATTTTATAGATAATTTATTCATAAAAAATTGAACCGAAAATAATTCTGTCCCTATAATTTTAAATTTTAATTAATCATAATCTCCATCGGTCATTGCAGAATAAAAACATTCATCTACAACTTTTTACTAAGTTCAGCTTTACCACGGCTCCTTATGGCATGGTATCCATAGTTTTGATTTAAAAGATTTTGATTATACTTTTGATTATAGTTTGATTATACTAAAGTCCCTTCAGTATAATTGAAAAAGTGCTTCTAAAAGCATAATACGTTTTTGAGGTAGATAAGGCTAAATTTTAAAAACTGTAACAGAAGTTATTTTATTACAACAATATTAAAAATGAGACAATTGTTTTAGAAATAATTCAAGCTCACTCTTCACAGTTTTTCTTGTTACCAGAGTCTGTCTGAAATATACATGATCCTTTGCAGCTTGATCTTCAAAATTATTTAATATGTTTCATTAAGGGAAAAGTAACTGCTGTCGTTATCTAAAAAACCAATTACATTTGTGATCGAATATTTTGTTGCATTTATATAAATACTTGATAGTGCCTAATTTGGGTGCGGGATTTCGAATCTAAAATTAGTTTTGCTCCTAAAGCTACAGTTTTCTTTAATCACATTTTTAGTATATATTTTTGATCGAAATATGCAAATATAAAAGTGTTATATATAACGAGGAGATGTAAATAAAGCGACAAGCATCTAGGGGAGTTAGGACACATCATCAGGATTAAAATTGCATGGGAACCCATGCCCAGAAATGCTGCGGCACACGGCTAGAGGAGCTTCCCTGTTGTTCTGAATCACATAAAGCCCATCTGTTCAAAAGCACACGAAGGAAGAGTTTATAATAGGGAAGCGTCCCTGGCAGCGTATGATGAAATTATCAGGAAATAGTGGTACCTATGCCTTTTTAATCCTAATGATTTGCGTTAACTCCTCTAGAGAATTGTTGCAACATTTATGCGACATCCTGCTATATATAAAGTTTTTAAACTTGTGCATTTTGACAAAAATAGACTGAAAATATAATTTTAAAAAAAAACTGTAGCTTGGAGAGATAAACCGATTGCAGATTTGAATTCAGCAACGTGAAAATATTCAAGACCCGTTATAAAAATCTCATGCAACAGCAAACAAGCAAAAATTTGTTCCCCAGTGTTATCTTTCCAACAAACAAAAAATTAAAAGCTCATGAAAAGTTAAATCTTAAAATATTTTGACATCAAAATTGAACGAGCTTGAAAAATATGCCTGAAAGAAGTCTGATCCGATCCCCCATCCCGTCTCAAGTACAGACCTTAACCACCTCTTCTTGAAAGAACTTGATATCCATTTGAAATCGGGCCTTAGAAAGTTTATTTTCAAGAAATATCGAATTCTGAGTGGAATCATATCATCGTATGAGAATACTATTTTAGGGGAAAATTATTTAACTTTAAAAAAAGAACTCTTTCCTTAAGCAAACTAAGAAAACTTTTTACCAATTTTTTTAGTAAATACTGCAACTAATGTTGTATTTCATACTATGTAGATTAATTGCGCTTATGATATCTGTAGCTCGCTTTATTAATTATTTTGTGATGATAGAACAACCATCCCGCATGCGATAGATATTTTTCAAAAAGTTAAAACACCAAAAAATCACATAATTGACATAAAATTTCTTTATTACAAAATCTAAAAAAAACGTCACTTTTTATAACATGTAAATTAATAAAAATTAAACTAAAACTAAATTCATAGTTAAGCAAAAATGTTCTATTTTATTACCTTGCTCAGCTTTTCTAAATTAGTATATAAATGACCTCTTCAATTTTACCAATATATAATTTCTTTTATACCGCGTTTAAGAAGCAAGATAGCTATCGTTATTTTTTTTATCAACCCCATCAGTTACTGATTTAAAATACCAACATGCTCTTGAAATAACATTGCATTCTGGAGTGTTTACCGACGTGATCTTGAATCCGACTTTCAGATTCAGGAAATCTCCTTTTTTTGGCCATTATCTAAATGCAAGTCGAGGTTTCCAGGCGGAATCTCATCATTCAGTGAAGAGGACTGAAAAATATTGAGAGAAAAAAATGAAAAAACCCTTCATCTCTATTGCTCGGAGAAAAATTCGGACTATTGCTTTCTCCAAAGAGGACAAGAAAACCATATAATGGAATGCTTTTGAAAACTTATTTTAAAAGCAAAAATAAAAGCTACGGGATCGTGATCTGTCTAGCGAATGACATCTCATTTTATGGCACCAAAAACGGAAATGCCATGAATCCTTGATAGAAAAATCACTTACAAAATATAAAGTTAGGATAAAATGAAAATAAATAGATAAATAAAAAAAACTACTAAAATATTCAGTTGTTTATCAATTTGAATTCTATATGGAATAATAGTTGAATCTGTCCAAGAAAGTTGGGGCGTTAACCCTTTGGCTTCGATGGGACAATGATGTCCCTTTTATATATATTTTTTTAGGCTCTAATTGCAAGTAAAAATACATTTTGGTATTTTTAATTATAAAAAAAGACTCCAACAGTTACTGAAAAATTATTGGAATTATATTTGCGCTAAAATATAAAATCCAAAAAAAAAAAAAACTAATTTAGAAAGTTTTTTTTCATTCATATTCAAAAGCTATCAATAATTTATTTTACAAATTAAGAAAAAAATCATCAATTAATAATATTTCTCTTAGCTCAAAATAACTACAAATAAGGATAAACTTGAAAATAATATTATTTGGGAGTGAGCAGTGTTCGGAAGATTTTTCCTTTAACTCACAAAAAAGCTCCGGTGTCTTATGTTGTATTTTCCAACCATAAATGATTAAAATGATCAAAACTTTGGATAAAAATTTACGGTATGATGCAGATATTTCGAGACTGTTTACGATTAATATGGATTATGCGCAAATGAAATCATTCCATGTGGTTTATGTCAATAAAACACTTGATGGCTAATACTAAGGTTACTTTACTTGTATGTCATCTTTATTAAATATATAATCTTTTACCATATAAATCAACTCATTTTTAAGAATAATATTCAATCTTATAATTGCATGAGTTCGTAACACTTATTAATAAATTTTTGATTAAGTTTTTTTTCATTTCTAGGCTGTACACTATGCTGATTACGAAAATGGCACAAGTTTTTAACATATAATTTGTGAGAAACATGAATACAGAGTATTACAAACATAACCAAACCATGGCAGAGCACCCAGCCTCCTTTTAAGGCTCTTTTTTCAAAGATCTTGGTAGGTCTCATACGTACTAAAAATATTTAATTTAGAATAAATTAAATAGAGACTAGCTCTTCTGACGCCAGATTCACACACACCACCACGAAGATCGAGCACCTAGTTCCGTTTTTCAAAGCTCTATCTATTAACGGCCATTATAGAAACGCCACAGTAATTCCACCCTGGTCAGACGACGTAGAAAGCTCCTGAGCTGGTATACCTATCTCCAAATTTCCTCACCATAACCAACGAGAGGATTTTTAGCCACGACAGATTTAACATGCACTTGCTGCGTATGCACACTGGTTGTTTTGTCAGCTGTCAGGATCGAACTCACTACTCCCAGATCTCTAACCAGCTGTGTGAACCACTCCTTAACCTACTTCGCCACCGAAGCACCTGTCAATCACTTAAATACATCAATCATTAAAAGGTACAGAGAGAAAAAAATAAGAGAACATATTTATTGTATCTTTGAAATATGTGTTTTAGTAAGCAGTACATGAATGTAGAATAAAAGTCATGTTGTACCTTTAAATTTTTGTGGTACCCTTTAAATTTAAAGATCATTTGTAAGTTTTGACGTACAGCAATGAATTAATTGTCAGTTTCAGTTTTTTTAAGTATAACGATGCGAAAATACCATTTTATATTTAAAATAAATTTTTATGAAATCTATGAAAGCAATAATACCACAAGCTAAAGCATCACCGAAAAGCAATACTTCTTTTTTACAATACTTTTACTATCAATTTTTAAAGAAATATAAAAATATTCCAAACCTTATCCAATGCAAAAAGTATATTTATGTTTCCGAAAAAGAAGTTGACAGATATACAACTTAAGAATTTCAAGAGATATATGTTATTGACTGATTAAGGAAAAATATATCCATATATTTCCATCTTGCTGTATCAAGTTTTCCCAAGGAAAAAAAATAAATTTGAATCTTTTGGAACTTGAAGTTGTTACGAAACGGAAACTACAAATCTGAATTTTGCTTTCTGAAAGGCTTTTGGGTCGTCCTATGTGACAAACGCAAGAGTCGATTACACGGTTCATGTGATTCAGGTTTCTTTGCGACCCACAAGCAAGTCAGCCGTTTATTACTTGAACTAGCCACGGGGTTTTGCGGTTGGAGTCATCTTACGAACAAACAGCTTCACTTTCCTCCAGAGAGTCTTTCTTAATGTGAACGTTAATCGGCTCGATCGATACTTTCTTAAGTAAGGTTTTCTTTTTAGTGTATTCGTAGATCTCTCCCAGAAAAATGGACACCATAGATTGCTTTTTTATAGATAATTTTCTACTTGGTAGACTCAAAAGGTAGTCGACTTTAGCTATTTTATTATTTAGTAGCGTAAAAGAAGCTTTTGTTTTTCACGAACAGAAAAGTTTTCTTTACTTTTATCATTGAATCTTTCTATGAGGTAGATTTTTTCCCCTTCTAATTAATATCCTTCTTTGACTAGCAAAATGCTTATAAAACATAACATAATAAAGTAATATTCCAATATTATTTGATTAAAAACTTCATTCGCTTCAAAAATAAAGAAATTGGTCGACATTTTATCCTGATTTGCCCCTCTCGGCCACAGTGGTTTTCGTTGTTCTGTTTTTCATCTTTTTCTCTCTCAGCTACCGTGTTTTTTATCGTTTTGTTTGTCACTTTTATTTTTCCATTTTTCGTTGGCAACATTATGTTTTATATTTCAAATCAATTTTGTTTCTTCTCATTCACGTCAGACAAGTCTTGAAAATGGGCACCTGCTTTTGATTGCTTGAAACTTATCGATTGTTATTTCCAGTTTGTATATTTTGTAAGCAAAAAAAGTTTCTAATCACGTATTGTCTTACTGCTTCAGTTTCCTTGGATTATTTATTTAATATTCAAGTATTAAGATTTAGATTATATAAATGACACAACTTTTCTTAATGGTTTATTTAATTATTTTCGCAACTTCTTCTCATAAAAGATATTTACTTAATTTCCCATAGAACAAACCAGTCCATTTTCATAGTGTTCAATAGAAAGTAGTGCGTAGAGAACTAAATTTCATATAAATTAGGGCAGATACGTATCTTTTATGGGATTAGCAAAATCTTTCAAACGAACCCTTAACCCTTTATCGCTGAATCTTCATTAAAATATTGATAATTATTTTTTCATTATTTTGTATCATTTTAGGTCAAAATAAGGGGGAAATATTATATTTCACAATTTTATATTTAACAGTAACATTTATTAGTTATGAAGTACAGCATTGTGCACCGGTGTCATTTATTTATTTTTATTTATTGTTTTTTGTTTTTTGCGTTAACGGTAAAATTTACTAAACAATAATTTTTCAAATTTGCACTTATTTGCAGTTATTTAGATCTGAGAGAAATTTTAGTTCATCACTGAATTTTCTTAGTCTGCAAAATCATTTATTAACAAATTTTGGAATGTGAATGAAAAATAATTTTCAAACTAGTACTTTTTTTCGGATTTTATGTTTCAGAGTAAAAATTATGATGAGAATTCAACAGATTTTCATGGTAACTATTAGCCTGTTTTTTATAATTAAAAAATACCGAAATATATTCATACTTACAAATAGAACATCTGAAGAAGAAGAGATATATAAAAGAGACACCGGGTCCCATCTGTATCAAATGGTAAAAAAATAACTTAAAAAACTAATATATTGTTAGTCATAGTAGAAAGTAAGTAAGTCAAGTAAGTCATTCTGCATTAATCTAAATTGTGACTAAAGCGTTGGATGTCTTTACCAAAAAGTGTGCGAACTCCCTTAACCCATATTTGCAATGCATAGAAGGTAGAAGAATGCGTTTAAAACACCAATATGTATATAAAATAAGCCTCTACCATGAAAAAATAATAGTCCTACAATTTTTTGAGCACATGTTTTGACTATAAAATAACAAGGTCTTACTCTAAAAACCATTTTAATTTTATAAAATTGATTCAAAAAATAAAAGTAATTTATTTTCGAGTATTCAGTTGCTTAAAATATCATTTTAAATGAGAAAAAATACCGCTTCATTAAAATTTGCAAGACAACCTAAACATATTAGATCTATAATACGTCTGTACATTAACGAAGACTTTTTTATTGATATAAAACATTGAAATAATTGAATTTAGAAATATTAGTAAAATTAATTTTTTATATTAAATCAGTAAAATTTCTTAGTTATGAAGTACAGCATTGGGCACCGGTGTCATTTATTTATTTATTTTGCGTTAACGGTAAAATTTACCAAACAATAATTTTTCAAATTTGCACTTATTTGCAGTTATTTAGATCTAAGAGAAATTTTAGTTCTTCACTGAATATTTTTAGTTTGCAAAATCATTTATTAACAAATTTTGGAATGTGAATGAAAAATAATTTTCAAACTACTTTTTTTCGGATTTTATGCTTTTGAATAAAAATTATGATAAAAATTCAGTAAACAATTACTGTAAATATATTAATAATTATATCTCTTAAAAATATTGCTAAATTAAGTTTTTTTTCTTCTTTTTTAAAGAATAGTAATTGTTCTGAGAAACTGCATTGCATTGTTCTGACAACTACAAAAGTAGAATAAATATTTGCGTTTATGTATGTGTGATTTCAAGTTGATTTTCCTGGTAATACACTAATTATGATAAAATAGTCTATTTAGAAAAATATTAAAATATGATACCTGTTAAAAAAATATTAAAGATTTCAAAACTCTTAGATTTTTTGAGGCTCATATATCCCATATTCAGTTAATCAATCCGTATTTAAGAAAGTCTATATCGAAACATTTAGAAAACGTCTATTTAAAATCTGAATTTTACTGAACTAATAAAAATGCAAATATCCTTTCATTCCGCGCTGCCTTTTCATTTTCAATGCTAGTGGCTATTATTGTAGAGATTATAGATTAAGACTAATTATGATTCGTTGTTTTTAACAGAACGTATTTTTTCCTATCTTGCAGATACCATCAGGTTGATAATTTTACGAAACTGATAAAAATAACCTCATTATTTTGCTATTCGGATGCACAGAATGTAATAGATAGGTTAACTTATCAGATGTTATTTTGTGTATTGGAAGTAATCTACTATGTTTAAAAATATGCATTACTATCATTCTCACGTATATACCAGCATTTAAGTTATATTTATATATCAGTTCGCAGTCAGCATTTCGCCCACTGTCATGGCTACTCAATACGAATTCACAACCACGCTCAAATTTTTCACCTTCCTAAAGAAGCACCTGCATGGGGTGTTAATTTTGATTGGACACATTAGTCAAAGTTTTTTTTTACACCTTTCGCTATTAGAAAAAGACTGTACAACTGATGCTTTAAGTTCGTAGAACAGGATTTATGTTAGTTCAAGAACATTAGTTCTCTTGCAGAATTTTTATCAGCATCTGCTACCGAAAAAAAAAAAAATTTGAAAATGACCACGGAAAACAGAATATGGAGATTGTTATAAAAAGTAAGAATTTGAAAGAAACGATAAGAACTTGGCGTTTTTGGGGCGTTTTCTTGTTTAGAAAATGGGTAGTCGTGTCAAATGAATGTCTGAGCTGTTAAAAATATTGCTTTTAATCACGTATGAACGAGAAAAAAAGCTTGGTAAAAATGTCATAGACAACTACTGTTCTTTTTATTCTACCCTTAATTGGCTTATAATGGTAATCGTCAAGGATATTTTTCATCGTATTTTATTTTCCAGCCAATTATTTACCACTTTAAAGTTTAAAAAAAAATTAAGACCATTTAAGTATTTTTATGAGCAATAAAATAATAGATTGTCTAACTATTGCCTTTAATAAAAAAAATAGTAGACAGCTCTAGAATTCTGAAATTCACCGTGGCACTTTATTTTTATTTATGCCTGTCATTGAGCCGCCTATCCATATCGAACCAACTAGCGTCGATTTCAATGTTTAAAATCACCATTTGTAATTTTGAACCAAACCTTGAAGACGCAACATCTGTTAGATCAAGCAATGTAAAACTAACCTTCGTGGAGGATTTTTGGGTTAAATTAACCCGCATTTGCGTTACATGGTAAGGAAAATCACAAAAAAACTTCATTTGTTAGCAAATTAGGAAAGAAGCTCTTATGTATGATTCATCCACCAATGGGGTTATTTCTTTTATCCAGTGATGGTGCGAGGAGGACAAGCAAGCAATATACGAATTGGCCGGTCACCTCCAGTATTTGAAGTTAAACATCGGAGAACGTTGCCTGTGCCATCCCTCCAATATCTAAAGTACAATGAGCAAAAAATATAAACAGAATAACTTTCAGTCTAATGATCGGATCTTCACGTTCTATGACTCAATCTTAATGACTTGATGGGAGTGAATTCACGCATGCTAATTGATTAGCTCAGGCGATATTTTATGTTATGAAATCAGACAAAAAAACGTATTTTCTCCGAATAAACATTATTTTATTTCCCGACGGATTTGGATTTCTGACCTCCATAATAAAGGGAGTATTCGCAATCTGGGTAGTATGGTTCCAATAGTTTGGTCCAATGTGCAAAGTTTAGCCCCCTTAATGTCAATTTTATTTTTTTAGTATTTCGCCATATCTCGAATACTTTTTAAGTGAATAGAAAAAATTTTCCACACAGATATTACATTCGTTTATCCAAAGTTAATTTCATTCAGAAAATAACTTTAAAAAAATATTTATTACTTTGTATTATTGTGTTAAATAATAGTCGAAAAATTTTTAATTATAAGGTTTACAATTATTTGATGTATTATCTTAAGGAATGTAATTTTAAATGTCAAAATACAAAATTTGAGGGAAATTGGTCAGATAGTTCCTGAGAAATTAAATTTTAAAAACGAATCGCATTTTTAAAATTCGATACTAGGAGTCAAAAGCCTTTGACATCCTTGCTTTAAAATGCAAATAATTGTCAAAACTGCTAATATTTTGAATTGCTGATTAAATAACGATAATCTATAACGCGGCATATTTATTGAAACATTGATGCGCATAGCTGTGCAGTCGCAGCGTTTTTAAAATTAGTTACTCTAATGATAATCGTGAAAAAGCAACTTGATGGAAAACAACCGAATATCAAAGTTATGCAACAACTACGAAATTTTCCCTAACAACAGAAATCGAAATTCTCTAATGAGATTTTGATCGATATTATGCAACAAACAGAAATTAGATTACAAAATTATATTATTTATTTATATATAAACTCGGTTAAAACTGGACACTAATCACTATGGTGTCAAAAGGCACCACATGATACATAGATATAAATATACCAAACGCACAATTTTATATCCAGGGCGTACAGGAATAAAATGATATCATTTATTGAATTTAACTTCTTGACGCAGAATATTTATTAAACGCATTTTTCTTACTTTTTTCATTATTTTGAGTTTATTTAGGTCAAAATAAGGGAAAAATGATTTTACATTTTAATTATTTATAGTTATAAAGTATAGCATATGGAAACACTGGTGTATTTTTCTGCGTTAAAGGTAAAATCTTCCACCCACGGTTTACTTCCAAACAATAATTTTTCTAATTTCCACTTATTTGCTGTAATTTAGATTTAATAAAAACGGTTATTCATCATTGAAATTTCCTTAATTCACAAAATCAATTGTTGATAAATTTTGAATATGAATGAGAAAAAAAAACTCAAACTACTTTTTTTTGATTTTATATTTTCGTACAAATGTAATTCCGATAATTTAGCAAATTTTTTAATAACTATTGGACTGATTTTTATAATTCAAAATTACCAAAATATATTTTTATTTTCAATGAGAAAGTCAGAAAAATTATATGAAAGAGACACCGGTGTCCCATCAGCGTCAAGTGGTTAAATATTGAACGTAACTCAATAAATTGGTTGTTAAGAAACAATTGAACATGGTGAGCAATTTAAATAGCTAATCTGACGTTAAAATTTGAATAGCTAATCTGACACAGCTAAGTAGAAATACAGCTAAGATTTGCGTAAGAAGTGATGCGTTTCGTGAACTTTTTGTCAGTAAACGTGATCAATAGATTTGAAAACTTGATTTGCTTTTACATATTTTGCCATCCCCAAGTAAAAAATTCCGTTTTGAAATGAAGCTCTTTCCCTCGTTCATCATTTTTCAAATTATTTTATTACACTGTTTCTAAATTAATTCACAGAATACTCTCCTAGAAATTTATTTCACTCGCATCCTATCCTAAAATTTAAAATTAGGTTATATACTGTGATTTTACCTTCTTTTCAGAGCACGTTCCTAAAATAAAGTCGCCCCCAAGGTCGCAATAAAAATTTAACAGCCTCACCCTTTCCCTGGAAAAGAGTGTGCAATTTCCTGCTCACATGGCACTTAAGACTGACTCCGCGTACGCATTTTGTGAGACGAAACTCCTTAACGACTTTACGGAAATGATTTAGTATAATGGAAGTAGCTGAGAAAACAAAATATTTTAAAGACTATGAAGAATAGAATGCGGTATGCATTCTAGAATACTTTTCCCACCTTTCTAAGAATTCCTACATGCGCTGAAACGGAATAGAATGCTTTCAACTTGGCCGAGTATTTTCCCTTGATAAGCAGAAATGCCCGAGTAGCCTCGAAATTCCGGAATTTACGGAACTGTGGCCACAGTTAATTCGTTTAAGTCTGCGACAAGGTACTGGGGAAAGAGTGACTTTAAGCAATGTCTTTTAAGCACTCGCCTAAACTGGAAGTGTTTGATGGAATTTCAAAACTACTTGGATGGTGATTTTTAGAGGAAGAAAAAAAAGACTTCAATAAAAAGTAACACTGTGTATTTTTCTTGTAAAATGCGGGAAATGAAATGATTAAATTGATTACCACTCTAAATCGTCTGTTACTGAGCTTTACTCATTTTCTCGGTTTTATATAAACAAAAATTAACGGGAAAACAAAGCTTAAGGCACATATATGGCTCAGATTTTTAAAGGGAAAAAAAGCAATTTAAACTTCAGAAGAGGAAATAGATAGAAAGAAATCCATGCCATTTTATCGTATGTTGAATTAAAATATACCTGCATTGGTAGTTGAAGCGAAGGTAAAAGATCTATTGCATTCATGCTAACCATGGGAGGTTTGCACGATTTTTCTGCCCGTATAACTCAAATGCATAGATTTTTTTTGCTTTTTAAGAGAAATTCTTAAATTCAAGTTTGTTCAATTTACAGCAATTCCCTTGACTTTTGAGTTGAATTCAAAATAGTGTGGGGAAGGAGAAAGTTTTTGCTTCAAATTTATAAATATATGCAGAACATTTTGCATTGCAGAGCACTAAAATGATATAAAGCTTGCAAACTAATTTGCTAGATATAAATTTTAAATTTATTAATTTTTATCTGTACCTAGGTTGCCACAGGGAATTTTTCATATTATATTGAGATAAATGAGACTCTGCCACTTTTCTGAATTTCTTTTGAAATTATCTTTCCTTTTAATAAAATTTTATTTTTTAAAATTGCATTTTTTTTCCAGAAATGTGTTCCACAAAAGCTTTTTCACAAAGACAAAAGACCAAGCATATATAAGTAATATACTTTAAGGTGATGCAAGCAAAAGAAATTTTTAATAGCCTAATTATGTGCTATACTTAATAATAAAGAGAAGATTCACATTGATAGCATTGTACCACAGTCGAGCTAACCATGTGAGGTTTTGTATTGTTTTTTTCTAAGTGCAACGAAGAAATGGAATAGTTTCTCTTATAAAGTCTTCAACATAAACAAGTCTGCTAACTATGGAATTTCTTTAGCTTTTAGGTCGTTTACTACTGCAATGATAAAAATATCTTACTACTAAACTATGAATCACGTTTACGATTTTGATAAGCTGGTTCTTCATCGATGGGGATAAAATGAAATGTTTGCCGAATAAATTGATAGAATTTTCTCATAAAGACTGGATATAAATATCACGACGCAGATATTAACTTTATTCTTAAAATATTACATTGAGACATAAATACTACATTTTCACTTCCAATAATACTCGAAAATCTAACTTCGATTAAAATAAAATTAAGTTTAATCGCCTTTTAAACTGAATATTTAAGAATCTCGAAAGTAATAATAAATTATCACTTTTACGATTATACATTTTTATAATCGATAGTCAACTTTTGGTGCTTCACTGACTCCTTCAGAAATTGGTTAATGAAATTTATTAATGGATCTCAGATTCTCTATTGAATCAGAAGGGAGGGGGTGCTTCATTTCAAGTTCCATTCACTGTGAAAGCTACAGTGCTGCTCTCTGTCGCCAAAATGAGAAAATTTTCAGCTTGCATTGACTAAATTTTTTAATCAATAAACCCGCCGGAGCTTTACTCGGTGTAGTCAGGTACAGTAAACAGTAAAATGAAAAATTGCAAATTAGTAACTGTGTAAAATTTCGAAACAGCAATTTGTCAGCTTCGGGTATTGCTCTAATTAAACATTGATTTCCTCGGGTAGTTTTAATTTGCAAAAATGTTAAAATCTATGATACATCATTTAAGCAATTCACTTACGAAAATTTATTTTTGTAGAGAAATTTATTTAATATTTTTAAAAACGATGGACAAACAGGTTCCTCGGCAGGAAATAGTTCAATTGTTGTTTGCTAGTCAAATGAGATTAAATGAAAGTAAACAATTTTTTGAGAAATTCGAACTGTATATTTCGCAATAAAAATATACATTTCGTGCGCAAATTACAGTGAATGTGTTTGAAAATAAGTATTTAAAGTTTTATTTTTTGCGCATAATAAAACTAAAAGGCTTTTCTCAAATTTAACTTTGAAAATTTAAAATCATTCTTAAAATTGAAGCATATTAAAAATGAATTAAATTCAGAAACAGTAATACGTTTTAGTCGAAATTACTTAAGTAAGTAACTTAGTTAGTTCATGAATAAAAAAATATATCAAATCAATTTAGGATCATTTTAAAGATACAAAAATCTTCCAATTATTTTATATTGTATAATAATGTAAAAAAATGCGAAACTTTTTTTTATACTACACAGAAAAAAATCCTGTTAAAATCGTACTTTATGGTAATCCCATTTCTAGTAAAAACCGCCACCATTCTGGTAATAAAACCAAAATATTTGGTCTTTAAACCATTTATTTGGAAGTTTTTCCGTTTGTATGGTAATGATTTACCGAAAATTCTTTGTTTTCGAAATTGTAGCTCTTATTACCACACATTTAGTGAAAATACATTTTCTCTGTGTAATGCTCCATCACATTAACAAATTGTTAGACTTTCTCATACTGCAAACTAATAAAGAAGAACTTTACAAATCATAAAGACATTACAAAAATTTTTACTATTAGTAACTTTAAAAAATCAGAACTATTAGAATAAAAACTTTAGAAATTGTATTATTTATTTTATTGAAAAACAGTCGCATTCCATAATTAGCGGGGAAAATAAAGCCCAGGAATTCAGTTCCTTCTTTAGTAATGAAAGTTTTATAGAATTGAAACTTGGTGTTTTTGTTCGTAATAAAAAATGTGTTAGCTGGTTGACACGTATTTGACATTACTTAAGCTTTGCTTTATATTTTGCATAAAAATAATCCAATTTAAGTAATTTATTCTTCACAAACACAGACATCTCGAAAACTGCTGTTACTTTGAAAAAAAAACAATGCAAATACGTACGCATATTATAGCCTGCAGCTACTTCGCATTTAAATGTACAATACAATTTTTCGAGATATTGTAAGTAAAAACTTTCCTGCGAAACTATAATCCTTTTCTTATTTTTAAAGCTTCATATTCTTTGTTTAAATGAACTAGTTTTCATTTTTTTTAAACAGCAAGGTGTTATTCAAGAAACATTATGTTTATGTGTAAAAATGAGAACTTGAATAAACTCAAGGCACGATATGGCTTTATAAAAACTAGCATCACAATCAAAGAGTTATTAAGGATGTCAAATCAGGAAGAATTGTTTATTTATTGTATAAAATTAAAAAAAAAATCAAATCGCTAGAATTTTTCCCTTTTTTCAGTTATTTATATTGGTCAAATTTATTTATAAGGAGTAAGAACTCTTTATTAATAAGACTGTTTTTAAAATTTGTCAAGAAAATATTACTTATTGCAAGCTATTCTAAATTTTGGCAATTACGTTTAACTTGATTTTCATAAAATATATTTAAACAAGGAAAACATGCTTTTCTAAAATAAATCTTTACAGATGTACAGCAATAAATCAAATCTTAAAGACTGAGTGACACCTCCTTCTAGTTATTTCACACTCATAGTGCACTGGGAAAAGAAGTATGGTTAAAACTACCAGAATATGGTAAGATGTACCAAAGAATACCAAAGAAATACCAAAGTTTCTAGAATACCGAAGAATACCCTGTGGGAATACCAAAAAGTTCGGTAATTTTTACTGAAGCAAATGGGGGGGGGGGGAATTTAGTAATTTTAAGCAAAAGTCGATAATTTTAACAGTACTGATTTGAAATGACGTAAAAATAAGCACTATTTATCTCATAACACTTATTACATTGTTTCGCATCGCTTAATTGCTTTTTTTTCCGACGTGAACTATAAGTTAACATCTACTAACCTTTAAAACGTAACGGCCGTGGTAGCCCAGTGGTTAGAGTATAGGACTTCGGTCCGGAGGGACTGGGGATCACACTGTAATAATCATAAATCGCACTGTAATCCTGAATGTGTAACAATAAATAAATAACTTTGGTTAAGATTCAAATTCTAGTTCGTGTACTTATTACAATGGATGGCTTGTCTCATGTCAAACTGAAAAATCTTGTCAATCAAAAAATGAGAAAGACAGCACAATGATAATGAACGTTCCTCCTCTTAGATTCAGATGGTTTGGTGGAAGAACACTGCTCTTCGGTATGAGAAGCTTCTGCAATGCGCAGTTGTTTTACTTTCAATGAATGTTAAGAGACTTTTGAGCTGTGTCGCAGCTCTGCTAGCCACTCTGAAACGTGGAAGTAGTGGTATCGAATCCTGCTTCAACACTGGATGTATATCCTTGTTGCCAATATAAAACTTGCGTCGTCTATTTTACAAATTGAAAAGAGTATTTATGCTATTCTTTGTATTCACAATAAACTCACGTAAATAAATAAATAAATCTCGCTACCTTCATAAAATATGCATACAACAAATTACCATAGCTTAATCTAACTGAGTAGAGAGTTTTTAAAACATTTGAAAGCGTTACTTTACTTAGGCCTATTTTCCCTCAGACCAAACAATATATTAGAAAAACAGTTTACCGTCACCTAATTCCTGTAAGCCATTCAAATAAACCGCTCTTTTGAATAAACCATAAAAGTATAAAAAGTCCATTACTATCCTATTTGGTAAAAAATACTGACATAAAAACGTTAAAAACACCAAATAAATGGTAAAATGAATGAAGGTAATATATATGTAGCCCCCATTTGTTAGTATGAAGTGGTAAATAAACACATGTGCTAGATAACTAAATATTTAATATAACAAAAGTAAATTAGTTAGGACAAAAACAACAATTATAGAATATAGCGAACATAGAAGAACGTCTCTTCTCTTCAAAAATCAGCATCGTACATTACATCATGTTACATATACATCGTAATACTCTCGTTACAAGATTGTCTCTCGTCATTTACTATTAGCTGGTGATCAGTTATCGCCATCTGGCGGCGTTTATAGTTAAGTTCAATTTCATGGCCTTAACAATATATATATATATATATATATATATATATATATATATATATATATATATTAAAACCTAAAGTTTTTTGTTATTTTTCATACAAGTGAGGTAATTTTTCCAAGTTTGTTTTCTCCGTATGCGTTCTTGAAATGCAATTATCGTCATTGTTTCGCTGTCTTATAATAAATTTCATGAAATGTATTTCATCCGTTAATGACTCGTTTAAATGCATAGGAGTTAGAAACAGATAAAAGGTCATAAATGAATTTTCCAACTCATTCAGTAATGGAACGAAAAGATGTCTACAAAGCCATTGCTAAAGATTGGAATATTAATAAACGCCGTATATACGTTTTTTTACGTAAAGAAATATGATACTTTGTATATATTATCCGTGCATAATTTACTAGTTATCAGAACATTTAATTGATATTCATAGCTTAAAATGAGGGGAAATACTTCCCGCTTTTAATAGTTTGATTAAAAATATTAAAAATCATCAATTCGATATTAAATATCATAAATTTTTGTAGCTTAAGGTGACTAATGTATGAAATAAAAATTTAAGGCTTAAGATTTAAATATTGGTAAAAATGTATGTATAAATTTTTGTCACAATTAAAAACAAGAAAATTGAAATAAGAGAACATACAGTATTGCCGTTTTTTTAATATCTTCATCTGTTTCAACTTCATATCATCCACGTTTTTCTTCATGTGAAGTATGCAAACAAGCTTAAAACAAGCCACGTTAGTTTTATGAAGTGCTAACACATTGCATTAATTAAAAAATAAAACATGACTGGTACCACAAATCTTTTTTAAGGAAAATTTGTCAACTTATTTTCCCTTAATTTCAAAATCTAACAGAAGAGAATAGGCAAAACATGATGAATATGTTACCTTATGAACAAATAACTTTTAGTATTTAAATATATACAACAGTAGATCAAACGGGATGTTTACTTTTTAAACTAACTACATCCACAACTATTTAATATGCAAAAATAGACAGCATGGATTTTTTCAGTCAACTCAAAAGATTAATTAATTTTATAAAAAAAATGCTGATAGCTCATGTCAGAAACATTTAGAATATTTTGTGTTCAGGTTTTTTATGATTATTGGTCTAGTAGGTTTAAAAATTAGACTCTTCGAATGTTTTCAAAGGCCAAAACTTTTTTTTCTCTTTTGACATAATGAGAAAATATGGCATTAAAAGAGAGTATTTTTGAATATTTAAAAGCCTGCACATTCTGTTTGTTTAGATCCATACTAATTATCTCTACAACTTAAAATAAAACTAGAATAAAAATGTTAATTTATGATTGCAAGGAGTTTTTGTTTCAACTTTGCTATTCATTAAATAAAACTCAAAATATATAAATAAATTATTCAATTTTATTTATTTATTTATTTATTTATTTATTGTAATTATTTTGAAATGCCTCACAATAATTACCACTACCTTAGATAGCCAACCAGCCTTTAGTCAGCCAACTTGAAAATGAAGAGATATTCAAGTTTAAAGTTTCTGGTATAGTGTAATTTCAAGTACCTCACTCGGGACCTTAATCAACATTTTAAAATTCCCTGATTGAACACCTTTGATTTTCTTTTTAAAATATAAATTTTTATTTTTGTAAAAAAAAATAGAAATTTGAAAGTATTCTAAATACATTCTGTACGATGAAAAGGCATTCGAGGTCAAGAAAAATGGGAAATATATGTTTGTATATCATTCATCTTTTACAGAAAAGAATACCACTTGACAAAACTAGTTCAAATAATACAGGACAGTTTATAACCCAAATCGAAGCTATTATTGTGAGTTCACCGTAGTTATAGCATGCTAATTAATTTCTGAAGTTTTAGTAGAGTGAAAATTTGTTTTTGAAAATAACTTAAGATTTTGCGCTTTATTGACAACGTCATACATGCTTGCCCCTCTAAATGTTTGAGATTTGTCTGTTTGAAACTTAACCAAAATTATATTCTTATAATTGATAACAATTACATTCTACACGATAATTCTGTAGAAGGCAAATTAATCCGGCGGAGGACAAAACATCGGTATCAGTGCAGCTGCCATCAAGTTAAGAGTAAAGAGTTTTGTGGTTTTACTCTTCACGCCAAGCAAATTTGTCTTCTACTAGTTTGCCAGAAAGTTTTTAGTTCCTTGACTCAGAGTTTATACAGGTACTTGACTTATGAATTCCGTTACTTCCTAATTCGTCTTCTAAATTACAAAGTATGAGTTCAAACATCAAAAACCATACATCCTTGCAATGGATGGCTAATACGACTGAGAAAATAGAGTTCTCACTCTAAAACTAAGGTTCAACGATTCGAAACCTGGAATGAGATGAAAGATTAATGTACTGCTCTCCTTTTGAACTGGCAATGCTGAGAAAAACTGCAACAGTGGAAGGCAGATCTTGGGTTAAAGTTTAAACCAAGATTGTTTCCGTGGTTTTTCCCTTCATTTAACGTAAATGCAGATAAGTTATTATCTATGTATGTTAATTTGCATTAATACTTAATTCAAAAGCTTATTTTCGTTTGCAAAAGGCTTAAGGTTACAAATCTACAAAGTTGGGGACATAAAACTTTAAAACCATTATTAAAATCCTCTTATCAATGCCGATAATACAAGAAGAAAAACTTATTTTCTATCAATGTAACATGAACATAATAACTGTTATTAATCATTTTCTATTGCAAAAGGTTCAAAATTTCAAATCTACAAAGTTAGGGACATAAAACTGAAAAACCATTACTAAAATCCACTTATCAATGCCGATAATACAATTAAAAAAAAACTTATTCTATATCAGGGTAGCATGAACATAATAGCTTTTATTGATCATTTTCTATTGCAAAAGGTTTAAAATTTCAAATCTACGAAGTTAGGGACATAAAACTTAAAAACCATTATTAAAATCCTCTTATCAATGATGATAATACAATAAAAAAACTTGTTTTATATCTGTGTAGCATGAACATAATAACTATTATTAAATAATAATAACTAATTCCCTATGAAAATTTTCTAAAATAAGAAGCAAATCAAGTATGGTGGTTTATTATTTATTCACTGTAAGTTTATGCGAAACTGAAATGTAAAATTCCTCGCCATATGGAATTATTTGTTCTTTACATATAAATATTTCAAGATGAAATTGATTAATACTGAAAAATAAAATTCTAAACTCCTAGTTTACATCACAACAATTCTCAATAATAACAATCAACATTTCCTAGAACTTACGAAATTAAATGCTATTTTTAACTAATAAATTAATAGGAAGTTTGTTCTCAGATTTCAAAAAAAGCAGTTATAATAATATTAGGTATTAAAAGTCAAACACTAAAATTCATTCTGATTGTTTGTATAATAAGTAAAGCGAAGAACTTAATTACAAAAAGATAAATAAAGTCTTGCGACAATTCCACGAATAACTGCTACGAAATTTGTTTTTACCCAAACTACTTTAGTAACCTTTCATTTAAATAATATAGTAATAAATTTGTTTCAAAATTGAAAATATTCTATTATTGCTCTTACATTATAATTTCTCTGCTTAACTTAAAACAAGAATTTAAGAGAAATAATTAATGATTTTTTATAGCTTTTAATGAAGACACATGTTTCCTTAAAATCATCAAATATTTATGAAAATATATTAATTAAACTTGAATTTATAAAACGTCATTTTATTAACATTTACATTATTGCTTAAAAAACAAAGGTTTCAAGCTGTCTCTGGTATTAAAGTAATCTTGTTATAAAAAAGAATAAAAATTTAAAACAATGGTAGAAAATGATGCCAAAATATAATCCCTAAAATGTCGCCTTATTAACCAATAGTAATGCTATTTCATCATTATTTATTTTATTTTAAATACTTTTAATCAACAGAGGCCCACTAATCCATCCTTTTAATTTTCGAAAGGCATCAACAATGATTACAAAGGTGGTGTTTAGGTATACAGTGAGTAAAAAACAAAATAAAAGAGGAAAAAAACGAATTTTTAAGAATAAATTTTAATCTAATGATTGGATTTCACGTACTAAGACAAAATTTTAATGATTCGAGAGAATAACCTCAAATATGCTAATTAGTAAGAACAGACAATATTCTAAGTTATTAAATCAGACACAAAAAAGTACTTTTACAGAATAAAAAAGCCTTTTTTTTCAGACGAGTTTGGATTTTTTAACCCTAAAATAATAAATACGTGCTTTAAGCGCTTTATTTCTAAAATTTAGAAACTGTATATTCGTACTAAATCGATGATGATCTACAATTTAGTAACACCTCTTTTCTCTCCAACTGATTTAGTTTTAGAGGTAGGAATTGTGATACAGTTCATCGCATTTTGCAGCACATAAATTCTTCCCTTAACCTACACACAAATTTAATTATTATACTTGTGGGAGCTCATAACATAAGTTAAAAGGTGAATGCGGATTTAAGTGATCAACATTTTCATATAACATGTAAAAATGTACCAGTTTTACAAAAGTAAGTCAAATTTTTAAAAACAAAGCATTAAGCATTTCAAAATGGTATTTTACTTATGTGTGAATACATTTATATACTGTTGCTCCTCATAACTATGACCCATAAACCGAACTGAGATGGGGAAGTTTGCAGAAAAATATCTGAAATTCAAAAAAAATAATAACACCACATTGAGTGATTTCACTATTGACTGAAATCAGTCTTTTAAACAATTATTGTTATGATTGTTTGATTAAATATTTTATCAAGTGCTATATTGTGTTAGGAATTTTACCTAGCTTCGAAAGTTTTTTAAACTTAAGACATTTTTAAAGTAAATGGAAAAATTTAAAAAAAAAGACAAAACAAGCTTTTTTTAATGATGTAATTTTGAACACATCTAACATAACTTTTTACTAATAGGGTAATTTTGAATAAAAATGAACATTTTCTATTTGTCTCAATATTTAATAGATAATTGAACTTATAACATTATTTAACGAAGCAACATTTTTATGATATACTTATACTTTATAAATGAAAAGATAATAAATTGAACTAAATGGAAACAAAAGAAACATCGTCCAATTAGTTTAAGATCAGTGGGGATCTAATCCGAAACATGTGAAACGCTTCGGTGCAAATGCTAGACTTAGTACAGATGTCAGAAACTTTATATTTTAGGGCGTCTTGGAAGCAACCAATCGTTTCGTTTATTCAAACATAATTATATGTAAAAAATATTTTTTAGTAATTTTTTTACTTATTAATGGTCGACAACTTTTTAATTTACATGGTATGCAAATTCTTACTCAATTTTAAACTGTAATTTTAGAACGCAAAATACTATATTTAAGGGAAATCAGTCAAATACTTATAATGAATATTTTTTGCTATAATTAAAAGCAAAAATATATTTTGGTATTCTTATATGATAAAAACTGAGTTAATAGTTACTGGAAAAATCTGTTAGATAATCGGAATCATATTTCTACTAAAATACAAATTACAAAAAAATAAATATTTTCTTGCATTCATATTCAAAAATAATTAGTTTTGTAAATTAAAAAGAATATCAATGATGAATAATTGTTTCTCTCAGATCTGAATAAGGGAAAATACTGCAAATTGTTGTTTGGAAGTTAACCGTGTTCGGAAAATTTTACCATTAACTCAGAAAAAGACAGCGGCTATTAAAAATCTGTGCGATATTTGGGTAAAAATTGCAACATTAAACAATCTGTAATTTTATAACTGTTTCAAAATGAATTAAAAAAATCTCTTCTTATTCTTAGTGTTAAACAAAAATATATTATTTCCATTTTAAAGTATGGGCACTTTGACTACTTTTCTTAAGATCTTTCTTTTCTTTGCGCCATGAAATTGTTAAGCTTAAAGAACATATTCAAAATGCCTGACTTATACTGAAGTTCAGTTTACTCTAACCTCCAACTTTCTGAAACTTTAAAGTAAACATTGACTTTACTTCATGAGTCACAGAAAAGAATTACGCATGCAGTTAATTAGTTAAAAAAATTCGTAAAAAAGTTAAATACAATATACGGAAGGAATTTGTTTTATTTAAAAAATCAATAGTTGTGGCTTAAAAATAAGTCTTTATAACCTGTCCCTTAACAACTTATGATCCAATGAATGAACTCTAACGTGTTAAATGAATAGCTATAACAAATATGTTACGAAATGCTAAACAAAACCTTATTTTTTCTTATTCTTAATAAAATGCATTTTTCATATAATTTACAAATAGAAATATATGGTGTAAACAATTGTTTAAAGCACTAGAGGGCTCCGCCCCCTGCTCGCTGACGCTCGCCAACCCCCGGAGAATTGCTTCGCAATTCTTGCTTGGTTTGCTTCGCAAAACCAAGAATGCTTTGATTTCATATATTTCAATATTAAACTGAATATTAACTGTTATCATCGAAAAGAATTAATTTTCTTAAATGCAAAATAAGCAGTGTGTCAATATCAATGTCACTTTTTTTCGTTGACTACAGTTCCTTCTATGTCCTATTTGTTCTCTAAATGAGCCAAAATTGTCAGAAATTAACATCAATGTGCAGATATAATCTTAATATGAAACTTGTTTAAAAAAAATGATAATCACAATAATACAGACTTTGTCCCTAAGAAATGAATATATTTTTCACACATTTAATTCAATATAGATATATATGTATATATATATGCAAACACTATAATATTTTTCAATAAGCAATATTGTTAAGAACAGGGTAATTTTTAAAAAAATATTTTAATAATATTCAGCAAAATAACTAACAGAGCGCCCTTTTGCAGAAGCAAATCTCAAAGCTCCACAATAACTGCATTTTGAAAACATTTTGCCAAGACTATGTTTTGCCACTTTGATAGGTAACAATTTCGATAAATCACCAGCAAACTCATGTTGTTTTGATTTTAAAATAGGTGGATTAGGATTTTGGTCCATATCATTGTCAACATTGAGAAAGCGAATTGGTACAGTGTGCATTCCAACCACATTTTCTGTATTTACAGGTCTGGTTTGATGTGGGCAAATGAAAGTCGATGTTGTTGCGACTGTGTAGCAATTACACACATTCTCTTTTAGCTCAACCTTTGTTAGTTTAACTTTTTTTTTGTTAGTTGAATCATCATTAGGTTGTATAAGCAAAAGAGCATTATTTTCTTCTATACTATGAAGTTTACGTTTTTCCCGCTTTCGATTAGCTTTCGCATTGAGTTGCGACTTTTTAGTAATGTTAGGTCTTTTCTTTTTAGGCATTACTTGTAAATAAACAAATCGAATTAAGATTTAAAACCAGATTAAACTTACGAATTAACGTTTTAGAAAACAAATAATCAGATTAATCAATATATCAATACGAAATAAGTTGAGATGTTGTAAAACTGTAGAATGAAATTCTAACTATTTTGTGATTGGTTGCATCTCTGAAAAAGAAAATTCAGACTTGTAAATCACTTTTTTAAGCTTGCCGTTTTCAGACATGTGATTGGCTGTTGTGAACAGCGGTTATTCTTCATTATTAACTGCAAAATCGTGCTTTAAAACTAAAATAAATAAAAATTTAAAATTATGTAAAAGATTTGAATGCCCTAAATGTCTTCCCTGAAAGATTCTGAATGAATTGATTCCTTAATCTTAGATTTTCATCACGTAGTTAAAAAGTTTTTCAGGGGACAAAATTAACTGCAAAAACTTTTTTTTAGAATAGAGAGAAATCAAATGTTCCAACTCAATTATATACAGAATTTTAAAACTTTATATAACAGACACTGCCTTGAAATCTCAAATACAAACTTAGTTTGGACGAACTTAGTTTGTCAATACATAGTTTTAATATTAAATTTATGATAAATAGAATATTAGTTTTTATTTCAAGTAAGCAACAGCTCGAAATTTTTTTTTTATCCTTTTTATTAAAAATAGCGTTAAATATTTTTACATGGTTTACTTAGTTTTACATATGTTTTTAGATGTATTCTTCGAGGTCTTTTTTATTGTTTATTTTCGAAAATATTCCTTCTTTGAAAAATTTTTTTCATAGGAACGAAATATTTTAGAATAACAGTTTTTGACGAAAAAAATCTAAAAAGATTTAATATAAATAGAAAAGGTGAATGGAGAAAATTTTTGCGAAATTCCATTCTCGCATAACCATTTACCTTTTAATTTATTCTTTGAGTTCTTTTTTTCAAATTTTCTCTAAAAACTATGTTCTTATAAAATATACTAAATAAGAAAGAACAATTAAGCAACATTTTTTTAGCGATGAAAAAGTTTAATTAAAATCGGATGTGATTTTTACAATTCTTGGTTATTTAACATTTCCAAAAACAAAATAATGGTATTAAATAAATAAAAGTCTGAACGAGACACAGATAGATTTTTTAGTTAAGACATTCAGAAAAAGAATGCATTTTTAACTATAAATTAGCTCCATCACTAAGTCAATAAATTTTTTCATAAAACGTTTTAAGAAAAATAAATTAGAGATCGATCGTTTTTATCTTTTTAAAGCAGAATTCATTAACTTCCCTTTTAAAATGTGTGATAAGTCTTATAAATAAAATTTTAACCACAAAAATTTTTTTTCATTTTTCTTAAACACAAAACCATGAGCAAAAATCAAAGCAAATTAAATTGAAAAGCGATATTTGCGTAACTAATATAGATAGATTAATATAACAAGTTAGTTAGTGAACAAGCAAAATGTCTTGTGTGTCTTTCAACAATCATGCTGATTTTGTATATAAATACTTTTCTAACTTAATAACGTACAAATTGTTCTTGTTCTCATCGAATTTGATTAACCATCAAAGTTTGAGCTTTTGCTTCAAAATGTCACCAACTTTTTTCGTCTCCTATGAAAAAGCGTTTTTTTACTATCAATTTATGCTATAGGAAATTTAATCCAGGAATACTACATTCATGCTAAAGAATAAAATAAAAAGTGCATATAAAAATAATTTTATGTTTCATATCTACACTTCGGTTTTCAAATTTTTAGGGTTTCTTTTCGTTTAAACATATTTTTAAATCTCATAGGAAACAATCTCCCAAGTTATTTATATATTATTATCAACATTATAGTCCTAGAAACGTTTGGAGAATCGGGATAGCTTGGTTGGTAGAGCGTTGAGCCCTTGTCCAAGAGGTCTTGAGTACTATCCCCACCAACCGAAGACTCTGTGGGTAGTAAATGGTGACTGATGTACGTTAAATCTGTCTGATCACAAAGTCCTTCATGTTCCCATAACTAATCAATACCTCTGGGGATACTGAATTGGAGATAGATTATTCTCTGGTTTATTTCGAAAGTACGATCTTTGGATGAATGAAGGGATGTATGCATCGGTCCACCCTAAGAACGGGCTGAGACGTGTGTGTGTGTGTGGCTGTCATATTCTTGGCTATAGATGGAGCCACTAAAAAAAGGAACCGCACCTTCTGCCGTAAATTCGTTTAGTTTCAACAATCAGGGTTGCTGATATTGGTAAGTGGTATTAGAAGCTACAACAGAAACGTTTGGTGTATACAACTTAAAAAAGCAAACTAAAGCATAAAAACGAATACTTTGAGATAAACTGATTTACTTAAATATTCATTCTTGAATGATTAAAAATGTAATATGCATTTTAAAATGTGAGTGTTACGTATATTCTGTAAAAAATAAGTCATTTAATTTACCATTCCAATTACAACACGTTTTGTTGACTCAATTCAAACCACCCTTAAATGAATAAAATTCGATTTAAATCAAATCTACTTTTTATTTACATTTTTTATGTTTCTTTGTATTCAATATTATTACACAACTTATTCATGAAATTCAACTTATAGTTTTCTGGTATTCTGAAAAATTGAAATATTTCATTCAAAGTGAAATTTATTTTAATAAATAAGAAGAAATATTTTGCTTCCTTATAAGCATGATTTTTAGCATATAAGTTCAAATTTTTGCATAACAAAGTTTCCAACTTATTCTGCTGAAATATTTTCTAAGATGCATTCAAAGGTTTTTAATATTTTGTTAAGAATAAATGTTCCTCTTGGGTTGCAACTAGACTTATTGAATTTTATTTTGTTATTCGGATTTTTTCCAAAAAAATATTTGCTTTCGAGAGATTTTTATCTTTATTTGCTTTTTTTTCCTTACAACGATAATATTGAAATATAATTTTTTCTTATAGCTAATAATAGCTTCACATATCGTATTTTTAAACAATTATTGCTACTATAAATAAAACTGATGCGCTTAGAACGAATTTATGGAACTTCACTATACTATACTAATGTTCATTTTAAATTTCTAATAACTATTGCTTTTACATTTAATTAGTAAATGACAGTTGACCGAAACAAATCTATGAAGTATTAATTTAATTTCTTAATAACTTTCGGAAAAACATGTTTTGAATATCCTTGTACTCTCAAGAAAAGGTAATATAAAAATGTACGCATTTATATTTTCTTCAAAATATACTCTTAGACAACAGTAATAATATGATGTGTTTATTAATGTGTCAATATTTCAAGAATTAAGCAAAATGTATTAGGTGTTTCAATTATTAAGCTTTAAAATTTAAATTTAAGAAAATAACTTCAATTTAATTAAATTTGAAAATTTAATTAAAAAAATAATTCAGAAAATTTTATTTTGAAATAATATTTTTAATTTTATTTTATTTACTTTTAATTTAATTAAAATATGCTTTTAGCATATCTAAGTTTTAAATTAAATGTTTTTAATTACATAAATTTCAACTCAAAACCGGTAGAGAACAATAATTGTGCTGGAAGAAACTTTTTCACCAACCTAAAAAATTTTCGCAAGCCTGAAATTTTCAAGAAAAATGCTAAACTTATTCACAACTTTAGCTGCGTAAAATAGTTAATAAATAATACTCTGTTAAAATCCAAGGCTTCATGATAATATTTTGTGATCCTGAGCTCATTAGAAAGAACTATCGGAGCTAAAGAAGTTATGGTTGAGTATTTTTCAAATTTTTTTTTAATAATTTACTATATTAATATATAGGGTTTATTATAATAAATTATTCAGCAACATTTTTTTGACAAGTGAAATCTTTGAATAATTGAATGAATCTAACAGGAAAATAGCATCAGAGAGGAACGAAAACTCTCTCCGAAAAAAAATTATTTTATTAAAATCAAATGGCGATATCGGAAAATCGGGTACTAAACGAGCAGCCATAGGTCCCATATTTTAAACTGCATTGTCTAAAAGCAAACTCTAGTTATTAAAATGAAGTATAATAAAATAACAAAAAGCATTAAATTCCAGTAGCTTACAACCGCCAACATTAAATAATTATATATTAATTCATACTATTGAATAACAAAAATGTAAATTTATTTAATTCCGTGAAGTTACCAGTTACGTGAAGCTTTATTTACTTTTTCAAAAATGTACCAAAACGCGAACACTGAACGTCATTATTGTAAAGCTTTATTCATTCAATGTAGGTTTTTAAACCATAATTTACAACAGTGTAGCATGCTTTCGACATAGCGCAGACGCAATACGAGTACCATATGTATTAACAGCATATGATTATCATTATACGTTTTTCATTATTCATTTAAATAAATAAATAATCACTAAAATACTTATAAATTTATGAATTTGCTTATCTATTATTTAGACTCTTTTATGAGTTGTATTAAAAGACTCAACTGCTTCAAATGTATTTTTTATAATTTTTGAGCAATTTAATTAATTTTTTTTTGTATCTATATCGTTCTTCGATGTTTGGAATACGGGATTTATATAAATTCCCAGAAATAGGATATAGCCAAGTTTTCGAATTCATAACTTATTAATTTCAAACTTAATTTCTAAAAATTGCGCTGATCAAATAAAAATATTTTAAGTACAATTTTCTTTCTTATATCGTACTTACCTTTGAAAGTAGTATAATTACTACCTTCTCAAAGTACATTGAAATTTTTTACGACTACAAAAACTATGGTTTCGCAGGAGCTGATTTTGTAACAAGTTATTTTTTAACAATTTTTTTGAATAATTTCAGAAAATTAAATAATGTGTCACAATATGTTTTCTTCTTGTAAAATTATATATATTAAAATATTTGAACTTTAAAGAGCATTATAAATTGTTGTTTATTATAGGAAAAGTTTTTTTTATTTACTTATCTTATTATTCACGAAAAATTCTCTTTTAGACTTATCTCATACCTTGAGTAAATAAATAAAGTCCAAAACTTTTTAAAGGTCATGATGACTGAATCATAAAAACAGTTTACAATTAGATACAGCTTGATACAGACCTGTACAAGCTCAATGTTTTATAAACGTGTTTCAAAAATGCGTTATTAGAATTTATTTAAATATTTTTACAGATATTTCAAAATAGTATATATGGTAAATAGTTAAGCTCGCCTAAATATGAAAAATATAGTTCGCTTGAGCAAACTCCAAAAATTAAACTAAAAAAATTAAACCAAGCTTAAAATCCAATGCGGGTATAACTGATTTATTAAAACTATAGACTTAAAATTTCTCGAGCACTTATTGCGGATAATTTTCTTTGACTGATACAAATTATTATTAAATCATTATTTCTTATCATTCTTTAAACATAAATATAGAGATATATTCGCTTGTCATAAATTCTTGATACTTTAAAAGGATATGTTAATTCTAAAAAAAATTGGGTGGAAGTAATCAAAATTTGATAACGGCGCAAACTTAGGAACAAAAATTAAATAAATCAGCTTACCCTTAAAGGAAGCTGCTTCAGTGATAAAAAATCTCTCTCTTTCTTCCAAAGGTCTCAGACGGTCAGCCCTGGAATCGAGCCAGAACAAACTGTCCAGCACTGTACTGGACACTTCAAATACAAGCTTTTTCAAAGTTTTTAATTTAATTTCTATCTTTATTTTATCTTTTTGTAAGTTAATTTTAGTGCAAAGACAAAAGGAGAAAGTGACGGACAATTGGACGTTCTGTTTTCAAAAAACATGCGGGTCACTCAAGACCAAGTCACTCAAACGTCGAAAATTGAAGAGTCATGCAGTATCCGAATTGGTCAGGCCAAGTCGCATACTACTCTAAGGTTTGACAGATCGTATCTAAGCAGATTCCTTGAAAATCGAGAGGTACATAGCAGCGCATCTTGAGAGTGCGCTCTTTAGATGCGCCGACTCCAAGAGAGGCGCCCTCTATCGGAAGATCATTTCAAACTTTTCCAACTCCGTCCAAGAAAGGTTTTCGTGAAACAGCTGTTTTGCTACAAGCGTCGAGGGAAAACTAAAGGTAAAGGATGCTTCCCTGTTTCTTCAGGATAGAACTTTCAGGGGAGTTTATGAACTTGAAAGGATGAGGGAGATTTGAACATATGGGATGCTGCAATCTTTTAATGATATCAGACTCTTTATTCAATCTTTTTTAATAACTTTCATTTTATAATTATTTTAAATGAAATAAAGATATAATTATGTTATGTTTCGTTTAGCATGACGCGAAGAATTTTAATAATTATAGAAGATAAAATTACTGTGCGTTTTTATACCAAGAAAATTATTTAATTTTTTTTTAAACGAAATGAGATGTCAAATGCTGAATGCTTTAAACAGATTATGAATTATTAAATGAAGCACTTAATGATGATGTAGGCAATATTTTGTAAATAAAAAAGCAACGATAAAATACATTAGATTTGTAAAATAGTATTAACATTTTTCCAATATTGAATCAAACTCTTCAAACTTACACACATTGTACACTTTGTTATACATATAATTTATATAATTGTATAGAAGATGTGAAAAAAAGAAAGTTAAATATTTTTTTTAACATTTCATTGTAAAAATATGCTATAAGATTTTAAATAGTGAAATAAGGAATAATTAATTCCTTTTTAACTAATTATCAGGAATTCACATTTGAAAAAATATTAATTGTAATTCACTTTCAAACTAAAATTTAAATTTCATGAGTTCAGCATCAAAATATTAAAATTAAATTATTATAAAAATATAGGAAAAAACTTCCATTCAAATAAGGAGAAAAATACATAATAAATATAAACATTATTTTAATTTGATAAATTTTTATCGCGATATTTGATTTATTTTAAAAATTCTTGATATTAAATATGCAATTTTATATAGTTGACAGAAACTGGAAAAAAAAGTAAGTAACGAGCCTGTATCGAACATTAAAATGACTTTAGTAAATAAAATACCGAAACATAAATACATTTTAGCTATTTGTGAAAATGAGTATAAATAATTTTCCATGGAATAATGCATTACTTTAAGCTGAGGTATAAAAACAAAATAAAGATTAATAAATTTTCGATTTAAAGATATGAAAATATACATTAAACAATATATATATATTAAATTTTTTCATTTGTTAACAAAATAAAAATTTTAATTGAAGAGTATTTTTTAAGATCTAAATACTTTATTATGATTTAAAACATTCCTTACTTCAGAACATTCATTATTAAACAAACAGACATGATTTAAAGCATTCATTGTTTATTATTAGTAGACACTAAAAATATATAATGCACTAATTGAATAAAAAAAAATCGCAGTACTAACTGAGTAACTATAGAATACAATAATACAGTTTTGCGCAGCGTTTAAAAATAGAAAAAGAATAAAATATAGCACATTTTCAAATCATGAATTATATTTCTTCTCTACGGCAATAATGTAAGACTATTTAAACAAATTACTTAATTTTTCATACTTAATATAAAAGCTTCGAATGTGATAAATGACATGGCAATTTAAATATTAAAGCATTTCATTTTCGTGAGGATGAAATATTTTGTACTTCTATATTGTATTTTAAATTTTATTTTTGCATTACTTAATATTTAACTGTTTGATTTTAACGTTTTTGGAAAATTTGTTTAAAGTTTTGATAATTTAAAGAAATTAATTTAATAATGCATATTTACGTATTCAAAAATTATACATTTTAATTCATTTGATTTTCCACCTACTTACAAGATAAGACTAGTTCCTTTTTCTAAAATCTAGTTTAAAAATATATCTTCTTTAAGAATAAGCATTTTTTTAAGAAAAATTTAAATAAAAAAAAATGTAAGAGAGATTAAATTAATTTATTCATAATTTTTTTCAAAATTATTTTTTATATATTTTTTGCTTTAAAAACATATCTTAAATATAAATCAGCTAAAGATATGTATTTTAGTTGTGCAGATAAAATTAATATTTATTCCCGCAAAATTTTATTTTAACATTTTAATCGCAATATAATTTATTTTTAAAAATACTAAGTTTATAAAGGAATCATAAATGAATGAAAGTGCATACCATACACTGAGGACCCCCTTTATATTTCAAAAAATCGGTTGGAACAAAACAGCAATGTTTTTTCATGGTCCGCAATAGTAAACAAATTTGTATTTATCCAACAAAATTTTGTGAACGTCATGATATTCTATATTTTGAAGTATTTAAAAGACTGTGATGTAAATAGACTGGAAAAATGCAGCCATAATACCATGAACCTGAAAAGTAAAAACCCTACTAATGAACTCGCGAAAAATATTCAAGAAAAATTTATTCAATTTTTTTGAGGTGATAAACATTTACACATAAAACATTTAATTAATTTCCATCATTTAAATGAGTTTTATCTGTTGCTATAAGAAATTTAATTATTTGAATTTTTAAAAAAACATTTAAAATGCTAATGACCGATTATTAGAACATATTACTTTATAGTTTTTAATACTTACCATATTATCGAATTTGCTACACGGAGGAAAAAAAATTCTGGTGAAATTAACGTACTGCATACTAATAACAATTATGTTTCTTTTTCTTCTTTTTTCTTTTTTTAAAAAAAAAACGTACTTTTTGGAATTTGAACCGTATATTTTGGCAATTTTTTTCAAACATTGGTAATTTTATTTCTCGTTTAGTAATTTCTTTTTATCATGCGTTGTTGGATCTTTCATTCCAAAATTACGGTGAAATAACCGGCAGCAGTTTATCCATCCCATTAACCCTAAAGAACATTTATTACCTTTACGCTTTTGAAACCGTTTACAACTAGCATGGTTAAGAAACCATAAATCAAAACTATAAGGATTTTTGAACATTTACAACTAGCATGGTTTCAAAAACGTAAAACAATATTAACTGGACATTGGAGATAAGCATTTCGCTAGGTAATGGGCATTGGACTTAGGTTGTGGTTGAGTTAAGTTTTATCAAATGAACCGTGGAATGCGGTTTCATTAGTTTACCTGGCTGTTTCACCTAGCGTAAAAGATGGGGAAATTATAGACTTTTAGTGCTAAACAGCTTCATGATGGTGCAATTAATGCGTGAATGAGCTTATCGTATTTTAATAGTTCAGAACTACAAATTGGGGAGTGCAACACACTGAAAACTTTTCATATGTTGAAGGAAATGGAGGAAATATTGTAGTGTCAACACAGGGACTCAAACCCCTATTTCCTCAATCATGAGATTGACAGATTAGCCTTCTCGACTATAACATTTATCCAGCCGTAAGGAAATAGGCGAATTCATTAAGCAGGCCTAGTTGATACAAGAAAATTCCGATTGTTTAACCAGTTAATAAATGGCTTTTTCTAGAAATTATCAGTTTGACTAGCATCTTATTTATGGTTATTTGTCTTTTTTGTTTTAATATGGTAAAATAACAATTAAATAAATTGTTATTCAATCATTTTTTCCGAAAAATTTTAACAGTGTATGGTAACAGTTAAACGGAAATTCTGGTTCTCTGTCCTTATAAAAAGTAAATATACAAAAATACAAAATACAAAAAAGTAAATTTAATCAAATAATTGGTTTTTATGACATAAATTCAGGTTTCATGCTAAAATTACCGAATTTTACCACACTCACCTAATTTTATCATACATTATATGCAATGTGTTATTGCTTATTTTACCAATACCATTACTACAACGCTTCGGTAAAAATTCGGTTTTTTGGTGTTCTAACAGGGCCAGAAACACGATAAATTTTATTTTATTCTGTTTTTTTTTATCGTACTTCTTTTCTCAGTGTAGTGAACCAAGCTCAGTCAATTTTTTTAAATATTACATTTATAAAATTCATAAAAAGTTATAAAAGATTATAGTAGACATATCATCAAATATATGGTTATAAAGTAAGGATATTATCTTCAGCTCTACGAACCATCTACCGTTAAAGCTCAGTTTGTCAAATGATGATGTGAGAAATTTGAATTGCATATATTTTTTTTATTCTTGAATTGGCCCACTAGTATTTGACCTTGGGTACACCTGAAATAATGATTTTTCATTCACTTGTGAATAAACATTTTATATCTTTGAAATCTTTTTGCATTGATAATATTAATTTATTCGACTGCATAAAAGTCTATGAATTTTTTACAAGTAATACTCATTTGTAAACTTATCAGGAATATTTAAAGATAAAATGGTGGAACAACAGTTTATGAATTTAAAGCTATTTAATAAAGATTACACTGTTGAAACAGTTGCGCAGAGTGAATGCAAAGGATATATTTTTAAATTGCAGTATAGTAAGCTATGTAATAAAGTCACTTTAAAAGTGGTGCACAATTAGTAATTGTAAACATAAAATTACATCGAAGAGATGATCGTTTAATTCTTTTTTTCTAATTCCTAACAAAATGTATCACATTTTAAAAATTTCAATGACTAATTGAGTATCTTTTACTATATTAAGAATTTTAATTTATTTTAATTTATATTTTCTTAACTATAGACAGTTACGTGTTTTTGTTACATAATTACTGTTTAATAACATTTTAGATCACAAACATTTTAAGAAAATAGTGTTATTGATAAACGCATTAAGTAAGAAATCATTTAAAATGTTAACATATTTATTTCAGAAGTAAATTTCATCAAAAATCTAAAATTTTTAATAAAATTTAAATCTTTGAAAAAAATATTAAGATTTAAAGACTAATGATATTTCGCTCAAATACGTAGTATTAGTTTAATAGTAAAAACAGTATTCTTCTTAAACAAATATTAATTATTATTTTGTAGAATTAATTTATAAAACTGTATAACTTAAATTATAAATTTGCATTCTTCATATATTCTTATCAGTAGTTATAATTTAGTTTATCAAAAACCAAAAAAATAAACAATAAAACCATTCCCACATTAAATAAAAACTATTAAATTAAAATCAAATAAAAATTAAAAGTTAGTTGTGTCTACTAACTTACGGAAATGTTATTAATATATAACGAAATCTTATTTCATCCCTACTTTGTGTCAATTCTAAAAGCGATTTTTTTTCTTAGTTTTACCCTAAGTTTTCAGAAAAACGTCTTTGCATAATATGACTCACGGTTTTTACATTTTTTTCATAAAATATAAATTGAGAAAATCTTTTCCATTCCTATAAATATGTCCAATATACTGTAATATTTAAAAAGCACTATCTTAAAATATTATGTTTCATATACGCATAATGATTCTTTTAATTATTTTTATCTAATTTGTTTGAAATTTATCAACAAGTAGATTACTCGTGTAGTTATTATTGCAATTTCAATATTTTAAAATTTTTTATTATATATTATCAAAATGCAGTGTTTGTTGTTTTTGGAGATTTTGGTTACTAAATTATTAGTAAACTCGTAATTTTATGAAAATATGAGTTGAGCATTTAAGTAATCAAAAACTAAAATGAAAAACATTCTAAGCAATAAATAAAAGCATAAATTATCTTTAGCTTAACAAATATATGAATTAGTTACACGCCCAGAAAAAATCATGATGACCACTACTAGATGGTAAACTTTATTGAATTTCCAGCTCTGTGGGAACATAAAAATAAAACGGTAATTTTTACCAAAACGCTTTAGTAATGATTATAGTAAAATTAAAGATAAAATGGTTTTTTATAAAGTTTGATAAAATTTAGAAAATGTGGTTAGATTTGGTAATTCTATATATGTTATAATCCAATGTATTTTAATATTATATTATACCTTAGCCTGGTATGGTATAAAAACCATTATTCGGTTAAATTTACTTTTAAGTTTTGTATCTTTTAATAAATGTGTGTTAATAGAAATTATAATTTTTTAAACCAGAATTTTTGGCAAACTGCTTCAATATAAATGGAAATAACTACTAAATGAATGGTTTAAATGCTGTATATTTTAGTTTTATTGACTAGAAATATGGGAATCTTACCAGATATGTTACAACCATACAGTACGGTAATTTTGCCAGAATGTTTTTCTTCGCGTAAGTAGAATGAAAACTACATCAGTATAACTAATAAACTTAGAGAATAATGAACTTAGTATAATAACATAATATAATAAAAACAATAATTGGAGTACAATAAAATTAATTCTAAGAGTAATTGTGTCTAAGAGTATTAAAAATACTGTTTTGTGTAAACGTTATTTAAATGTCACGAAAACTTATTTCAACGATACTGGTGTAAATGCTAAACGCGCTGTATTTTTCTCCTTTCCTTGAGTATCAGCTTAACTAAGTAAGGAACTCCTAGATATTTTAAAATTATTTATAAGTAAGAAAATCGATGTTTTTTAAATTTTACAGTAATATTGCCCCCAAAATATAGATAGAAAATTCGTATTTAATTTATGTTGCAAAAGTAAATAAGATTAATTTATATTACTTAATTAATAGTTATAGTTCATTAATAAGATAAATAATTAATGTCTTTAAAACAATTAGTAAGGATCATTATATAAGGCATGTTTGGATTTAATGAGTATTTCCGGAATATGGAGCGATTACTTGTGCATAGATAAAGAGTTATCCTTCATTATAATGACTCGGAGCCTTCTTGTTTTAAAACTAATTAATCAAAAAAACCAGACTCCTGGAATATGAATTCCCGTTGCAATCTCTATAGTCTTCTAATTTTGTTCTAAATAATTTTGATCTCTTTAGAATTATTTCTATGACCACAATTACAAAATATTATACTATTTCGCATTCTTAACGTTTATAATATAATAATCCCTTTGCAAATTAATGAGAAGTTATCAAAAATTTGTACTTTTGTTTTGTCTACAGACATTTAATTTAACTATGCATTGTTTAAATTATTATTTTAAAAAATGCTTGATAGCAGCATTAGAAGCTTGAATGAAAGCAGAAGTATGGAGCTAGTTAGATGTTGTCAACAAAAATTTTAATTTTAGTCGAAGCAAGAAATGAAGTGGCATTATAATTGTAATAATTATTAATCAGACTAATGAGATTAAAAAAAGGAAACTAATTTAAAATGTATCATTATGCAAGTGTCAATAGAGGGAAACAATCTTTTTATCTTGCTTTATTGTTTCAAATATATGCAGCTTTTCTACCTCATTCATCTATTTTTTCTAACCCACCTATTTTCATCTGATAAAATGAAACGTTATGTAATTATTATTTTTTACACTTTTTAGTGTGATTTTTACTAGAACACCTTATAATACTAGCCTGGTATAAAAGCCATATTTTCTATTAAGTTTACTTTACAGTTTGGTATTTTATACTAAATGTGTGGTAATAAGAGCTATAATTTTGAAAACCAAAATTTCCGGTAAATCGTTACCATATGAACGAAAAATTTCCAAATGAAGGGGTTAAATAAAGTATATTTTGGTTTTATTAACCAGAATTATGGTTTTAGTCAGAATTTTTTTCTCTGCGTATACTTCACTAATTTTATAAGCAACACAAATTATTTTAAATAACATGCATTGCAGTATACTTACAATGTTAAATCTTTCAAGAAAACTATTACCACTATTAAGTCAACTGTGGTGAAAAAGTTTTAAAAATGTTTTGACGTTTACCATCAGTACCAGAATTTTTCTCTTGATTATAAGTTTTATATAAGCAGAAATTTTACTGAATGACAAAGGGAATATTAGGACAAAGACATAGAAGGCTTACCGGACGTAAAAATGTATTTCACAGATTATAAGCATACTTTTGAGCATATATATTATTTTTAATTTTACTTTTTTTAAGTTTCATACTTAATTACTGATAAAATAATAATTTTTCTTTAGCTGAAGGATTATAATAATTGTTCAAAAAGCAAGCTCATTATGCATGGTTCATTTAGCTAATAATTTTTTTTTATTTAACTAGATTATACGCCCAATAGCAGGTAATTCATCTAAACTACAAATCCAACCATAATCTAACCTTAACAGCACAAGCTAATATTTCTAATCTATGGTGCTGGAATCGCCATGAATGAAACCCGAAATAAGTACCTTGCCACAGCAGATGTTAGGTCAACTGATATAATAAGCTAATTATTCGGTCGAAGCACAGAGATTAGAAGTAATAGATGTTGTCCTAAAGGAAATTAATATTTGATACCGAAAATGATTTGTTGAAGCTTACGATGCAGAAAAGAGAGCAATAGAAATATCTTTATGCTGTTATGATAATTCTAAAGTTTATTAAAAAATTATAAATATTTGATATGTTTCTTAAAAAAACGTGTCATTATTCCCAAAAACCAAAGCGCCTCTTTTAACATTTAAAAAAGGATTGCTTTTAGACGAAAACCTGCTTAAAAGTTGGGAGGATTTTTCAATATATGAATAAAGTTCTAAGAAAATGCTAAAATATCTGTTTTTTCACGATTTTTAAGCTATACTAAATTGTCATTTTTTAAACTTATATAAAATGCATGAATATTATTAGATTTTCATTATTGTCTTCATCACTAGTCGTAACAGTGTGCAAAATAAAGAAAAAAACATATTTATAACTTTGGATCTAATGAATAAATTTTCATGTTAAATTTTAATGAATAAATTTTCATGTATAGTGAGCAAAAAAATAAACAATTAACTTTTATTCCAATAATCAGGTTTTCCAGCAATAGGTCTCAAACTTAATGGTTCAAGATCATGACCTATAATAGGCAAATTGATTTGCGCAGACAATATTTTAAGTTAGAAATTAGACACAAAATCGTACTTTCCCTGAATAAACATGCCTTTTTTGTTATTTCGCTGATATGGATTTCTTATTCTCAAAATTGGAAAGGTAGTAGCAATCTGTTCAATATGATTTCAATAATTTAGTCAGAAGAACGGTCTAAAATCTGGACCCATTAACGTTAATTTCAATTTTTGCGTATTTTACTATATCTCAAGGACTTTTTAAGCAAACTGAAAAATTTTTACGCATAATTATAAAATACGCTTAACCAAAGATATTTCCATGCGAAATTTTTTTTTAATTCTTTATTTTTTTTATTTTTTTAATAATTATTGAAACAATGTCTTATTGTAGGGTGTACAATTTTTTAATCATTTTGAAGAATGTAATTTTATACGGAAAAACACAAAATTTGAGTAGAATAGATTGAATATTTCCTGAAAAATTGAATTTTAAATATTCGAATCCCTCAAAATTCGATTTTTCAGTAACTTTTCGACCGATTTCAGTAAAATTCTGCATTTTTCTATGTTAAATTACATTCGTTAAAATTATGAAAAAAATTGTATACCTCAAAACTCAAACTTTTTTTCTGTTATTATTAAATAAAATAAAAAATAATTATAAAAAATAATTATTATTATTTCTTTGCAGAGAATTATATTTAACTATAAAGAAAATATTTTTTGCATAAATTTTATAATTACGTGCAAAAAGTGTTCAATTCACTTAAACAAATTCTCGATAAGGCGAAATGCGCAAAATTTAAAATTAACATTAAGGGGTTCAAACTTCAGACCGCTCTCCCTACCAAACTATTGGGACCATGCTTTCCAGATTGCAACTAACCCCTATATTTTGATAGTAAGAAATCCAAAACTGTCGTAAAAAGGTATGTTTATTCAGGAAAAGTGTGTTTATGCGTCTGATTTCGTAATTTGAAATATCGTCTGCGCAAATAAATTAGCATATTTGAGATCACCCCAGTTGAGTCCTAGTGCGTACAAATCCGATTATTAGATCAAAAGGTATTCAGGGTGCTTCATTTATTTTTTGCACTCAGTACTAAAATGCAATTAGCCGCGATGGCTCAGGGGATAGAGCGTTCGCCTTCCAATGAGGTGAGCCGGAGTTCGATCCCGGCGTTGGCTGGTAGATACGAATTCCGCATTCGGCTTGCACCAACCCCAGTGCTGACGTGAAGTATCCTCAGTGGTAGACGGATCATGGGTTAGAGTCCCCCTGTCGTCAGGCTAACCGTGGGTGCTTCCCGTGGTATTCCTCTCCATGTAACGCAAATGCTGGTTAGTTCCATCAAAAAGTCCTCCACGGCGGCAAATTTCACCCAATACTTGATCCAGAAGTTCCTTTTGTCTTCTGGATTGGGTTTAAAATTACAAGGCTACAGAGTTGAACAGTAGTAGTAGTAAACTCAAAACATTTTGTCGGCTGCTCAATGACAGTTATAAAATATAAAATTAGCTAATTGATATTTGCGGATGATACTTTTAGTAACAAGATCAGACACAAAAGCTCACTTATTTCTAAATAAATACAAATTTTTTTTCGACGGAATTCCGGGATTCTCGATCCTCAAAACATGGGAATAGCTGCAAGCTAGAAAATATAATAACCCTGTAGTTTAGCCAGGAAGGTTGTCAAAAATTTGGATCCTTTCATGTGATATCATTTTCATGTTTTCACCACACGGTTATAAAACACGACTATGCAAACACAACTCAATGCAAATATAGCTTTTCATAATTTTTTATTATATAATTTATTTATAGTCAGAAAATTTTAAGTGTAAGGTAAAAAAAAAATGTTCATCATCTTAAACTATATTATTTCAAATCACAAAATACGAAAGTCTTAACGAATAACACTTTCATTATATGTCGTTTTCCACGGGAAATTGCTAGCAACGATATATCTCGCCCTCTTTTCTTTTAATTTTAGAGCTAAAAGAGGAACTCGTAGCGCAGAGGGTAAGAAAAAGCCAGAAATTGATTCGCGATGAAAGTATAAAAGGTTCTTGAGAAATTAAAACCTAAAAATACGACTTTTGAAATTTATTTACTCAGAAACTATTCAATCGACCTTGTTTAATTTTTGTATATGTCATTAAAAACTGTGAAAAAAATTTGCCCATTTTAAAATTCAAATTTTTTTCCACCATTATTAATATAACATCACAAGCAACATCAAATAATTAGGAAAATAAACTTTTTGCATTGGATAATCAGGTTTTACAATTGTCGAAAAAAATTTCTTGGTTGATGGTTTTTTGCTAGATTTTTACTAATTTACTGCTGAAATTAAGAATAACAAATCAAGTAAGAGGGTCTAGCTTCAAAAAACTACTTTAAACTTCAATTATTTTTGAACTTTTGGCTGGTATTCCACTTGACAAATTGTTTATTTTCTATTCATTTTTTTATAGATTATTATATATGACGGGTAAATATTTTGATAAACATTTCTCAGTAATCTTGTCAGGTTTTAAAAGCTACCCAAAACAGCATTCAAAATTGTTAAGAAGTATTTTCTGGCATGGAAGTAATGGTTTAACTAATACTGATCATAAAGCTATCAATTTAACAAATTTCTATTTAAATAATACTGCATTTATTCATGCCCTCAATACAGGTGTCTATGAGATATAAATGTTTATTACCAATAATACAGACTCTTTTTTTCTTTACAACTTGTACTTATCTGAAATGTGAATAGCCTCCTTTGACCCAAGCTTGAAATAACGGCAGAAAATGAGATTTCTGTTTAAAAATTAGAGTGAAACAAACTCATTCGATTAAATATTTTTTTTTAAAATCAATTTATAACGCTAAACAAACTTTTTTAATTATTTTTAATTATTACATGAAAAAAGAAAAATCATAATTTTTCGTTTATTGTAGGATATTTCTTTACATTTTGATCATTAAATAAAATCCACTAGACTCCAATAATAAGATCTTTAAATAACGCTTAAAGTTTGGCCATAAAATTCTCCAAACGATTATTTGAATCGAATTTCTTGCATTTTTATCCTATTTCAACTAAAATCTTCGGTTAAATAAGATAAATACAATTTTTTTTTCATATGTACATTAGCTTGGTAAAGGCGTACAAACAGGAAAAAAATATAACAATATTTTGCAACACGAAAATTGTACCAAATGTTGTCCAATATTGGTGACTAGGACAAAAATTATGATAAATAACTATTAATGAAAATGATTTAATTTTTCAACACATAATTGAAAAATATATATTGTCGACCAGTGTAATTCCGTAAAAGAAGGAGATTTTCCTTTAACTTATGAAAAGCACTCATCGTTACAACACTTATGACCTATCTTTATTTTGCTTTTTTACGTGAGGAAGATAAAACAGTATTTTAGAGAGTTATTAAACATTATTAAATGTGAAACTTACTTTATTTAAAGCAACGGAAATTTTAAATTAAGTATGGTCCTAAAACACGCAAAATTTTTTCATTACTTAAAGGTTTGTCTTAAAGATTACAAAGATTTTGTAACAATTAGAACTCATCCTGTATATTTTATTTGTTTCTTCACTGTAATGAACTGTAATCAATCGCGAACTATTTATTACATTATGATATAAATATATATTTTTGGCATTTTTTTTAACAATCGATCACTTAAATTTCCAATTAGAGTTGCGTGCAATTTGGGAAATTTAAATTTTAGATAATCTATTTTTAATTTGCTTACATGAAAAAAAATTCTTTAGATTCTAATAAAAAATTTCAAAAGCAAAAAGAAAAATATGAAGTTTTGACTTTATGTAAGTTAAAAATTTATAATTTCCCTATCACTTAGTGATAGATTTAATAAGTTTTATTACAGATACTTTATATCAAAAATATTTTTTAAAAAATAAAAACTCTATTGCTGTGTTTTATAGCAAGAATTAAAACCGAAATGTTTTTAAAGTTCTATAATTACAATATTTTCAATAGATTATGAATAACTGAGATACTCATTAAGTAAAATAATCACAAAAAACTCAAAAGAATACTAACAAAATTAATAAGAAGTTTAAAATATGTGCAGAGCATACTTCCACAGTTTTGTATCTACATATGAAGTTCAAATTCCCACGTTTTTAAACAAAAGACGTTAAATGAAATAGAAGTAAGTATATTTCATAAATTACATGCCAGTTTTTCTACTCTTAAGAAAATGTACAAAATTTGTGAAAGATGAAAAATGTACAAACCAAAAACTATTATTTGCATCTACAACACAGTAAGCAAACGATATATTAAAAATGAAAATATTTTACTTTTAAATTTTGCTATTCAATTATGCATTTATATGAAAACAAATAAAATATTTTACTTCGCATCGTGTATTTTTAAATTTAATAACTTAAAATTTATGAGTAGCAAATTAGTATTTGTGCTGTAAATTAGATACAAAAGTTCAATATAAAAAACTGTTGAATTTTTAAAAAGTTAAAAATATCTTTTAATGGCATAGTAAGAAATTCCAAGTGGCAAAATATAAAGTGTCTAATAAATTCAAAAGATGAAAATCTAAATGCGAATAAGAGTACAAAATATTACAAATAACATTACCTAAAAATCTATTTATTGTTCTGTATAAGCACTGTTTTCTTCATATAAAATGATAAATTCAAATACTTATTACCTGTAAACAAGATTTAAAAGAACTATTAAAAAGTCGTTTTGATTTTTCTTGGTCAAAGAAATAAAATCAACGCAGACGATTTTAAATGCTTTTGTAGTTCGATTATATTTGTTTTATTTATTTTATAACATATGAGACTAATTACTTCGATTGGCTGAATGCCAGCTTGTTAATTTAACTGTTTTGGAAACAACTTAGTTTTAAGATATGATAAATTTAAGCGCATATGGTAAACAAATAATGCTCCGTTTATTGAAAAACTGTAAAAATTATTTCCAAAAACTTGACTAAGTCACGTGATTTTAATATTTAGGGATGAAGAATAACTATGGTTCAATCAATTCAATGAGGTAATAAATAGATCTAACTATAAATTGCTTTAAAATACCTTAACATGGAATATTTGCTGAAAGGTTTTAGTTGATGAAGTCAATCTGGCGCAAGTTATTTTATAAACTTTTTATGGCTAGAGAATAAAATTGTTTTTTTATTGGTCTTATTAATAAAATATGCTTAAAGAAATAAATTTTAAAAACTTACACTGAGGTATAGTTTTGTGATTCATTTCATTTTGAACATTAAAAATTTATAGGTTGTTTCGATTGGCAGATTGCTCAAAATATAGATTATTAAACAGAAAATCATGAACAACTATGGTGAAAATTAACAAGTTCCGCAACTTATGCTAAAAACTTTGTTCTTCATTTCAGGCAGTAGACTTTACAATTTGTATTCGATAAACCATATCCAACTTTATGCATTATTCTTATTTAAAAACTTAGCAACTTTTTCAGAATAAGGATTTTTCTTTTTAAATTCTTATGAAATTGAGTAATAATTTTTTTTTTTTAATTTTTTCCCTACGCTTTTTGGAATTTCTGCTTTTAACGTTTTTAGCCTCTGATAAAAACCAGTTTAATTGTTTCTCTTTTTTTTTTCCTTTTCAAGTTCTGATAAAATAAAATTGTGGGTTTTTATTGAGAAAGCACATTTTCTGTTTCCATATTCGGAAAAAGGTGAGTAATTACATGACGGAATTGCAACAAATGAAGAGAAAAATCGCTACAAATGATAAGAAATTAGATATATTTTCATACGTTTAATTTTCGAAAAAAACCAAAACACAACAAAACTTAAGTTTTAAATGATTTTTTTCAACAATGAAAACATTCCAAAGAATTATTCTTTCCATTCAAATAATTAGTTTTTTTAATTAATTAATTTAATTATTTTATTTATGTTGTGTATTGTTTTCGAATAAAAAAAATTAAGAAACTGGTTTCTAAGTTTTAGGATTCAACGGTATAGCAAAGGGAAAAACTCTAATGCGTGAAAAAGCTTAATTGAAAAAAATAAATAAAAAGAAGATATACAGCTCGCCAAGCTTGTTTTCTTTGTTGCCAACGTAAGCGGTCTGTAAAGACTAGCAACGTGACCGACAATGGATTTACATGACAGTAGAAATATCTCTGAAAACGAAGAAAATAGTAGTTTTCTCCCACTTTCATTATTTACTGCAATTTCAAACGACCTTTTGGCGATATTTTTGCCTTATTTCACAGCTTTAGGTAATAATTTATTAAATAATTCAAGGTTGGAAATTTTTCCTTAGCAGCAGGAGGGGTTGAGCTTTTTTTAAAATTAATGCTTTGATGTGAGCGAAATTGTCTTTTAAAGCGAATCTTTGTAATACGTTATTTTATAATAATTCTGATGCGAGTCGTAAAATATTAAGCCACTTAGAATTCCAAAGAATTTTAATAATTTCTTATGCAGCTTCTTCAAAAAATGTATAAATATATGCATATATATATATATATATATATATATATATATATATATATATATATATATATATATATATATATATATATATATATATATATATATATATATATATATATATATATATATATATATATATATATATATATATATATATATATATATATATATATATATATATATATATATATATATATATATATATATATATATATATATATATATATATATATATATATATATATATATATATATATATATATATATATATATATATATATATATATATATATATATATATATATATATATATCGGGATAATACTTGAAGAAAAAGCAAGTAATTTCCATAGACGAGGCACAAGTTGACTTCTTTTTAAGTTTAATTTAGTATCTTATGACAAATACTTTAAGGAAAAGGTCGCCCCTATCAGGGTCGTAGTTTTTGCTAACAGTTACATCATGAAAAAGCCACGCATTTTTGATGCCTTGTAATATTTAACCAGGTATTCTGAAAGGGAATTGGCTGCAAGAATATCCTCAATTTGAACAAACGTCCTTCAAATGGAAAAATTTAGAGATCTTGATTTGTTCAAAAACATGACGCTATGCAAACTATATGAAAGTTTTGGGATTTCCTTGATGAGCATATTTCCAAGAATTATTATCTATTAACTTCAGAAAATAATCTTTTAATTATAATATATGTATTTTATTGGATATATACATTTTCCTACCTTAAACACGTAAAGAAAGGAAAATAATTATTTATTTTATCTATCTTAAAAATTTTATCAATGTTAGAAATTTTCTTAATATCAGCAATGTTATTAATATGCTTCGATTTTATCGATGACAATCCTAATTAAAAATTCGTACACCCACTAATTTTTCTTATTTAATTCCAAACCAAAATTCCTGTTTTCGATTTTGTTATTATCCAGAGACAGTTCACAACTAATTCAAAGGAACTGAAATTTTTAATGTAAATTCTCAGAATTATACAAATGCATACATATTAAATATACTGACGGAAAAAAATCCCATCTCTAGGAAGGAGTTGTGCTAAATAAACTATATTTGGCAGACTTATTTATACAACAGAAAGATTGTGTCTATTCAAATTACGCTCTTGGTGCATAAGTTTGGCGCTAGTAGCGTGAAGATGCGAATCAGGATTGCTTATATACGTGTTCTACAGTTCGTAAGCGTGATTTTTCATTAAATTTTGACAAAGTGAGTTTGCTGTCTGTTAAGAATGGCTTTAAGAAGAAGAAGCCATTATCAACAGATCATTAACTTTGAACATGGTCATGTAATATGGCTGCGAGAAGGTGGATTCCGCTATATTGTGCATAAAGACTGGAAAGAAATGTATCGACTGTGCATGATTTTATTTTATTTTATAATCGTTGTTGAACAGCCGACCCAATTTAGAGGGGAGGTTTACGACTACTAATGTTCAACTCCTTAGTCCAGTAATTTTGAACACCAGAAGACAAGAGAACTCCTTGATCGTGTATCGGGGAGAAACTTGCCTTCGTGGTGGACTTTTTGATGGAACTAACCCGTATTTGCGTTACATGGAGATGAAAACTATGAAAACCTCCCATGGTTAGTCTGACGGCAAGGGTACTCGAACCCATGATCCATCTTCCACTGAAGATATATTACGCCAGCACTGTGTTCAGTGCGACCCGATGCGTAATTCGTACCGACCAGACATCGCTGGAAATCGAACACGGTTTACCTCATTAGAAGGCGAACGCTCTATCCCCTCGGCTACTAAATCGGCTACTTCGAGGATAGCTCCAAGTGAGACACCCTGAAGCTTGCATTGCACTTACTCCAAACCACTGCCGTTTTCGACATGAGTAGCGTCGAGTTAGAACTCACAGGAGGACAGATTATAGATTTATTGTGTTTTCTGATAAAAATTGGCTCTTCCTTGGTAGGGTAAACTAACCAGTGAAGGAACACTTAAGCTTCGCTTGCCTCTTAAAAAATCATATTAATTTCAAAATTCGTAATTTTAGTTAAATGACAGTGTCAACATATTTGTTACTAATTGCAAATTATGTAAAAAAATTGCAGAGAACTTACATAATATTGTTTTAAAGTTTTGGAGGTTCAAATAACAAGTAGTAAGAAGACCCAGTGAAGGAACAGCTCTTACCAGTGAAGGAACACAAAATTGCCCAGTAAAGGAACACTTAATTTTGGTCATATTTTAATGCTCTTTATGAATTCATTAGCCATACAAATATATAAAAACAAGACTATTTATGAAATTATAACATACAAGTACTTGTAAAATGCTAACTTTATTCTGTAATCATGAACTAGAAATTAAAGTGATGTTAAATACAAAATAAATTTTAAAAAATCATTCTTTCTAATTTGACAGTCAAATCTGAATCATTGTGTCATCCGATGCTGTTTATTATCATTATCATTTTATCACCTTTTTGTTTACTCTTTTTCCTCTTATTTCTTGAAGCTTTTTTTCTTTTTTAAGTATTTTTTCGTTCTTTTTCTTCTCCATATTCTCTTGTTTTAACTTTTTTTTAGATCTTTCAGCCTTTTGAAATTTTTGCCATTTCTCCGAAGTAAGAGCAAAAGGTAATTTATTCGTATTTCTTCTTATTTGACCTTTCCTTTTATCATCAATATTTGGCCAATGTAAATGGTTCTTCCAAACTTCTGATTTTTCAGCAACATTTCTACAATGCCTTTCTCGAAAATAGACGGGGGAAAGGTGTCTTGAAGTTTGAGGAAAATCCATCTCTTGTTGACTTGTATCTAGAGGATCTTTAGAAGTACTGATTTTACTTATAGAATCATTTCTTTTTTCAACTAAGAGAGGATCAGCATGGGGACTCATTTCAAATTCGATATCTAAGATGCATTCATTATCAATACTAGCTTCAGTTCCTTAGTTTGACTTAACCAAGTGGTCTTTAATACGTACTTCTTCCATATTGAAAAAAGTACAGGCTCTTGGACATTTTCGATATTAGACTCTTCAGTCTTCAGTCAATGCTGCGTTAAAAATTTGCAACATATCTTGAGGGATTTCCCTCTCAAGCTTCTGAAGAAATTGAGTATCGTTTCTGTTCAACTCTGTTTTTTGTTGAGGAGCTTGCTTCTAAAATCTAACATAGTAAAGTAGTTTTTATAAATTATATAATCACGTTGCTATCCTATAATGATAACTTATTATCAGTTCTTGGTGCAAAAGCCAGCGAAAAAAATGTTCGATTCAAATTTTTATGATTATATTTAATTAATTTTCGATTTGTAAACATAGTTTATTAAGTTGCCTAACACTTGACGTAACTACACACCCCATTAATAAATATAAATTATATTTTTTTCATAAATTAAACGATTGAACTAACATCTTGAACTGAAATTATTTCAGGAATTATTCATACAATTTTTAACAAAATTTCGGTTGTCCTCTATATAGCAGAAGTACTTATCCTAGAGTCATGTAAAATCATATTTCGCACATTACTGTTCATTCACTGGAAGTATTCCCAGTGAAGGAACATGCCTGTTTCTTCACTGGTTAGAAGTTGTTTTTTGTCTTTGTAACAGAATTTTAATGTATAATATGACTAAAAGTAGAAGAAAATTAAAAAATTTATTTTATTTTCATTAACTGGGAAAAGAACCTAGTAAAGAAACACTTGTTCCTTCACTGGTTTTTCATCGTTTGGTGATCCAGTGAAGGAACATGCCTGTTCCTTCACTGGTTAGAAGTTGTTTTTTGTCTTTTAAACAGAATTTTGATGTATAATGTGACTAAAGGTACAAGAAAATTCAAAAATTTATTTTATTTTCATTAACTGGGAAAAAAACCCAGTAAAGGAATACTTGTTCCTTCACTGGTTTTTCATCGTTTGGTGATCCAGTGAATAAACACCCCCTTATCTCAGTACTTGATTATGCTATGGTGCTTCAAAAAAAAAATAAAACGTAACTTCAATAACTATATTTTGAATTCTCTTTTTCACAGTGAGAAAAATAAGACTATTGCATGCAATTAGTTCCACTCCAAACATATAAATACAATCACTCACCTTATAATTTTTTCAACAAAACAAAGTGTTGCAGAGATAATAACAAATTCAAAATTTTTTCCAGAGAAGTATATTTGACCAGGTAATCCAAAACTTTGCTAGATGACTTCCTATTGTTTGGCAGTAAGCTATTGTTACCAATCAATCGAAAGGAAAACTTTCAAATTCTTATTTTTAATCAATATATATGAAATGTTCCTTCACTGGGTCGTGTTCCTTCACTGGTTGGTTTACCCTACCAGTGATAGCCGTATATTGGTTAGAAGGAATCCAGGAGAGCGCCTGCTACAGACCTTTTTCCAGCCTAGACACACTGAACCTACACCTGAAGTTATGGTCTGGGGAGCAATTTCCTATGACTGCAGGAGCACATTTGGGGTTATTCCACCCACCTTGACTGCAATTTTGTACATCAATCTGATGATTCAACCTGTTTTGTTGCCCTTTGTGAGCAGCAATAAGGGAGGCATTTCCCAACAGGATAACGCAAGCCTTCATGCTGCTGTTGTAAACCAACATGCTCTACAATATGCTAAAAATATTGACATGTTACCTTGGCCTGCTAGTTCGCCAGATCTTTCACCAATCGAGCATATATGGAACATCATAAGACGACTACTTCAGCGTCATCCACAATCAGCATTAACTACCCCCGTATTGACAGATCAAGTGCAATACACAATGCTTGCTCGTTTGCACGCCTGTATTCAAAATTCTGGTTACACCGGTTATTAATGTAGCATTATTTCGCATCTGAAATTGTTTTTCTCTTAATTGAATTAACCTGCGATCTTGTAACTTTAATCAATAAAATATGCTTCTCAGACAAACGCATTGCCGTAGTTTCATTACTCTACAATAATTCTTTCTTGGTATTGGGGTTTTTTTTCCATCAGTGCATTTAAATAATTTATGGTTGTGATGTCAGAGTACTATAAAGATCCTGATTCTATTACATTGCTACATGAAATAATTCTTGAAATAACAAACTTTAAAAAAGTGATCCAAACCTTTAAAAAAATTTCCTTTTTTTTTAACACGTCCATCAACTTGCTTACAAATTTTCAACTTTGGTGTAATGACTCAAAGTTCAAGTAAAGTGTTTCTAAATTAGGTATCTAAAACTTATAAGAAAATATAAATTTAATTAGTATTATTTTAGCTTTAACGTTTTTTTTACCCTTAGTGTACAGTAAAAAATGAGAGATAAATTTAGTTAATCAATTTGTTAATCAATTTAGTAAATGAATGTTATTCATGTAGTTCTAAGTTTTCAAACTTTGGGTTATGATCCTAACTTCCGAGGTGGAGACCCTATACTATATGTATTTTAAGCATCTAAGAAAATATTTATTAGAAAAATATTTTTTAAGCCTTGATTCATTTTTTATCTTAAGTACGTAGTAAAAGAGAGATATAAATTTCGTTAACTAGTATTAAAGTTTTTTTTTTATAATTATCAACGTTTTTCACTTATATTTATATTTTATAGATGACCATAGTACAACTGTAGAGACAGCATACAACTAAATCGAATAATGTCAATTTTACCACATGTTAGTTACATACTTACTTCACCTTAGATTGGGCTCTCCAATATCACGTGCATGCGCCCTAAAGAGAAGCGCAGAAAGCTGCATTAGTTGGCAGTGAAATGTAGTGTTATCATAATATTTTCGAAAGAGGAATGGGCTAAGGACTGATATGCCAAAGATAATACAGACAGATTCAGCGTCATCAAAGTATTCAAAAGGGTTGTGGGAATTCCGCATTGCCTTACAGAGAATTAAATATTAATTTTTAACAACTGATAGTGTATTTTTTTTCTGAATTTTTTTAAAGGATTTTGAATGCAGATATTAAGAATAGTAATTACGCATACCCAGTGTTCTTAAAAAAATACGCGTGATACATATTTGATATTATTGTAATTATTTTATAATTTTAAAACAACGAAAATTGTAAAATAAAATTTTTGCAAATTTTAGTTATTCTAAATTAACTTAAAACTATGCCTTTCATTATTCCGTATTTTAATAATTTTCAAATCATATATTTATTTTTACTATTATTTTACCTCTGTTTTTTAAAAAAAATTATTTTTACTCAAAATTATGATGAAAAAAATTGAAGTAAAATATAAATTGATAAAATTCATTAAGTTTTTTATCCGAATTCTCATTAAACTAAAAACTAGTTATTTATCTAAACTGATTTTAACATTTTGTTTAATCTAATATAATCATATTGTGGCAGCCACTATGTTCGGCAGTCTAATCGAGAGTGCATACTTTTTCTATGGTCGTTACAGCACCCGTTTAGGATCCAAAGGTCCCGATTTCGATCCCACCCCGTGTCAAAGAGCATTCCTCACGCATTCCTTCCACACTGGTGACTACAGAAAACGAACACGCATATTTTTCTCTACTCAACAGATGGCAGCACTCCACTACTATGTCTCGTTCCCTGGTTGTCCTTGATTTAACAAGCGAATAACCTGAGTTCACAAAAACGTCAAAGCCTGAACTGAAGATGATTTTTGCGAGCATAATGCTTATTTACGACCAGTGGCCATACATTTTATGTGAAAATTTTACTTGCAAACCTATATTTTTTTAGGGTCTTTATAGCTTTACGGGCTTAATTTCAATTTTATGATCACTAAAAAATGTTTCCGGTCACTAACTGCATTGTAGTGAAATGTTTTAGCGTGGAGGCACATCTTTGTATATGTTACCGTTAAAGTATGAAATCCGTTATTTTATAGAATACCTAGTTATTCCATGAAATAACTGATCGTGTCCGTTAAAGTGTAAAACTCTCTTGTATTTCATTGTTTAACTAGTTATTTCATAGAATAACGATCTGCAACCCGTTAAAGTGTAAAATAATCCATATCATGTATCTCGCACGACAAATACAATGTTCTTTGTAATTCCAAGTAATGTAAAAAATGCTCGTGTAAAACCCAGTGTGTCAACAAGAAATTTTTTTGTTTTAGAAATAATGTTATTTGTAATTCCAAGTGTCATTTTAGTAATCCTTGTTGTAACAAATGACTTTATGGTACGTTTCCATAAATACCATTTATACGCTGCATAAATTAGATAAATTGCTTCTTTTTCATTTTAATTGTCCATCATTAGTTTATTTATAGAATACCTAATTATTTCATTTTAGATAAATTTCTTATTTTACACTTTAACTGTCTCAGTTATTTCATAGAATAACTAGTTAAAGTGTCAAATTCATAACATATTACACACTTTAACTGACACGATCAGTTATTTCATGGAATAACTAGGTATTCTATGAAATAACTGCATTATATACTTTAACGGTAACATATATATGAAATCAACATAACATAATTAATCAAAATTTATTTAAGTTTTTTTGGCTTTAGAGAGTAGAAAAGTTTTTGTGGCCTGTGTCCTTACTCACATGAAAAAGTGAAATAATATGATACATAATAAGCTTTGACACGAATTTAGACGTAAGTGGAAAATTATAAAAAGGATGCAAACTTAAATCCAAGAAAAATGACTTTATATATCACATTGGGGAAAAAAGTAATATCAAAACTACTAAAATATGGTAACATTTATCGTGTTTCTGACTCGACAGGAACACCAAAGAACTCGATAATTTACACCGAATTCTTTGTTATACCAAAGATCTTCGGTAATGGTTTTGGAAAAAAAAAACAATAAAATATGGTTTTATAATACGTGATAAAATTTAGTAAATGTGGTAACATTTTATCCTTATACCTAAAAACCATTTAATCGGTTAAACTTACTTTTAAGCAATGTGTTTTTAACTAAATGTGTGGTAATATAAGAACTATACTTTTGAAAAAAAGAATTTCTGGTAAACAGTTACTAATAAATGGAAAAAGTTTTACCAAATGAATTGTTTAAATACCTTATATTTCGGTTTTTTATAACCAGAATTATGTTTTTTTTTACCGGAATATAAAATTAAACAAGTTATATCAAAAATCACAAATTAAAAAAACAAAAACAGTAAACAAAATCTATGGAAACAGCTCCTCCAAGCAAGAAATCAAAACAAGTCAGGTGCGTTAAATAATTATCCAAAGAAACTGAAGTGGTAATATATTATTAGATTCTTAAAAAAAAACTTTATGTTCTTCAAAAATATGTAAATGGAAATAAAAGTCAACATGTTTCTAGCACTCAAAAATAGGCGCCTAATCTACATCCTTTGCAAATTACTTTGTGTGTGAAGCTCATTCAGTTGAATATATAATGTGATGTTTGCTGTGTTAAACTTGAGTTCGCAAAAAATGTGCCAGTTCCAGAAGTTAAAGAAAAAGTTTTGTATGTTGCATCTAATATATAACTAAACCATATACCTAATAAATATTTAACCTAATGATTTGTTTTATAATTGCTTGTTTTTATAATTATGTTTTTACCTCCAAGTAAAAGTTATACTTGAGCTTTCTAGTAACAAACTATCAAGTTTCATGACGACATTTTTGACATTTTTACTGAACTCGGAACAGTTCAAAAAATGTAGTACTGTATTTTACATTACAATACTAAACACTTGTTTCGGATTACTTATTTTCTATTTATTTTTTAGCCATTTTTGCTCAAATCTTCCTGGTCTGTACTATTTAGGGTGCTGGTGATCCGAACTAGGTAGCTGGCTTCCTAAATCGTACCACTTCAAAACTAGTAAATATAATTAATGTTCAGTACTTACAGCAAAAACATTTTTATCAAAAAAGTAATACATGTAGCTGAATAACTATATATTATTATTAAAATATTTCAAATGTAATTGTCAGTGATTTGTGATTGATAAAAATTAAGATGTGAAATGTGATACGATTTTGGCTACTCTCCCCTATAACTTGTGATTATCTACTAAATTTTACATTTATAAACAGAAACAATTATTCCTACAATTATTCCAACAATTATTACATATAAGGTGGTTCAGGACTTTTTTTTTTTTAAATATTTTGAAATGTCTGTATTGTTGTGTGCTGGTGTATAATACAGTAACTTTCAAATCTACAATGAAACATTCAAAAAAATTTTAAAATTAAAAATTTTAAAAACTTGACCTTTTTAATTATTGATATAGTTGAAAATATTATGCTGCAATTTAAAATATTTTTGTCTTGCTTTTCTTTTTTTCCTTATTCAACGAAAATTCCCTTAGGTTCTAGTGTTAGTGCTTTTACTATGATAATTTAAAAGAAACTAAATTAAAATTGAATTTTTTACTTATTTTTTTTTAAAATAAGAAAAAATCTGAAAATTTTTTATGAATGTACTGGAAACAGATTAAATTAAAATAACTGAAATGCATTTATTCAAAAGTCCATACAGATATCTCCAAAGTATTTTGAGATAAATTTTAAAGTTCGTCGCAAGAAAAAAATTTAAAAAGTTTATCATAGAAAAGAGAGAAAAAACCTTAAAAATTTCAACATTTTTAGAAATTCAATATGGAGAAAAATGAAACTGATTCTTATCTAGTTTTTTAACTGAATTGCAAACTTGTTTTTTTTCACCGTATACAAAGAGAATTATTTGAGTTATATTTTTAAGCAATTAAAAAATTCAAGATATTTTTTTATATTCCGAACCCCTTTAAAATAACATTAATCCTTCAAACTTCTGTTCTAAAAATTTGCATGAATTGAGCAATACTGGAAAACACACATCTTAAACCTTCTAATTCTTATTTCCTTTTCCTTTATTCCCTCCCCCCCTTTTTTATTATCTTATTTCTTTTCACCTATTATTGTCATGTTTTTAACACAACAGTTACTAGTTTCTCAAACAAAAATATTTTGAAAATTTTAATGGTTTTCTAACTTCCGACTTTATATTGTATATTTATTAAACATTTTCAGCATTTTCTGCAAGAGTGTTACACTTTTATTATAGTTATGGATTTATATAACGTACTTAACTCAGTATCTTGATTTGAAAACTAAGTGAAGAAATTGAAATTAAACTCAACAAAAATTAAGTTTTTTTTTTATATCAAAACAACAATAAAACCAAAAACTATAATTTTTATGCTGGAGGTACTTTCTAGATCACATTTCAAAGCAGAAGTTTTATCCAGTTTTTCTTTACAATTTTGAAATTTTATTACAGCTTTTCGTGAAACTATGGAATGTTGATTTTTCCACAAAATTCCCTCTGAAAATAATGCAGTATTTGCTCCTTGCATGGATATCTTTAATTTATATTTGAAAACAAAAGAATTCAGAAAAATATTAATTAAATAAAATTTAAAAGATAACCATAAAATAATATAAGAAGAATATAGTATTTTGAAGTAATTTCTTTTATAAATATTCCGTAAATATGTATAACATGCTTCTACTCCAGAGAAGCTGCTTTTTTGTGATTATTGAATATAATGATGCTAGTGTAACTCTTAATTTTTAATATATATGCTAATTTTCTTAGTTATCATTCATAAAACTTTAGGTGCATATTATTAACATTTTACTTATTTAGGTACATTGCATTTTGTGGAAATATGAAAAAAATTATCATTATCAAAGAATATGGGTCGTTCTTATGAAAACAGTTATTTTAATGAATGTTGAGGAAATAAAAAAAATAAGTTCATTATTTTTGTGATTACTGATATTATTGAAATTTATAAATACAATAAGAGAAGATGGACAGGATAGCCCGGTTGGCAGGGCGCAGAACTCTCGTTCCTGAGAACGGGAGTTCGAATCCAGCATACCAGCAAATCCAGACTCCCCTTGCAGTAAATAGGGACTGGTGCAAGTTAAATCTCTCGGGTCTCAAAGTCCTCCACGCTCCCATAACAAATTATATCCTCTGGGGGTACTCAATTGGAGATTGATTGTTCTCTGGTTCAGGTCAAAATTACGATTTGTGAATGAATGCATGAATAGGTCAGCTCTTCAAGCGGGTATGACGTGTGGGTGTGACAGAAGTCAAATTCTTGACCGTAAATGGCGCCACTGGAAAACAAGAACAATTGTCCCCTTTTCCTTAATTCCCTACGACAACAAGAACAGCAACATTAAGAGAACAAAAAATACAGTGAAACCTCTCGTGAGAGATAATTCCCTATACCACAGTAACACAGTCGTTAACTAAAGTTTGTAGAGGTTACCTCCTTTGACTTCAAAATATTATCGAAGATACATGATTTTTCACGAGCGATTTTAATTTTAGCCAGTGCCATTTTCTTGGCCTTGAAATGCCACTTGTGTTGGCGTCATGAAAGCCAGATCTATGAATGAAATTTATCGTCAATAAAAATTATATAATTATGTGCAAAAACTAATTTACCAATTATGATTGATTGAGCTATTTTAAGGAAGTAAGCAATTGTGTTTTTGTTTGAGTTGTCATTTAATTATATACCATGAAAGTTAGTTCGCTTTAAGAAATGAGAAGATGTTTATTTATTTCAGATGCTTAGTTTTTTTCTGAAATAATTTTTTTATTATCTAATTTAACTTTCAAATCCAAAAAAAATCCTTGATAACTTCATCGTTAGTGCACTCTAACTGCAGCATGAGATTTTTCGATTTCTTTTAGAGATCGGCTAAAAGAACTCCCTAAATAAGAGCAACTCATAAATATTTCGAACGCATTTGAACCTACTTATTAGTTTTATTATTATTTTTAGTTCTTATATTTTTATTGTTCCCAGATTTGACCTTTTCCGCATTTGATGTGAAGGTTTGCCCGGTCGCTAGGAGAGGCTTAATGCTCTCTCCTAAAGATTTTCTTCAACACCAAGTCTATGGAAAAAAATCCCAGCCGCCTCCCAAAAGTGGTCGTAAATAGCAGAACTCGCTACACAGAGGTGGTCTTTCCAGGAGGTTTCACTGTATTTATATTTTGAGTGATAAAGATTCAGTTCTATTTGACTTCATTCCTTCATCATTCATCAGCATCATTCCTTCATTTTGAACTTCAGTTAGAGAATGACAGGCTTATTAAACGCAATCATTCAAAAATATACAAGAAAGCAACTTATAATGGTTTTATTTTTAGGCACATTTTTATCATACTTGGAAAAAAAAATTCATGAAAGAATGTTCAATATAAAAATGTTGACATGCGTTACCTCACGGAGAACAAAATTCTGGTTAAATTACCGTACTGTATGGTAATAAAAATTCTGGTTTAAAAAATAATAATTATGGTAAGAAGAAAAAAGATCGGGTATTTTTTTCGGTTCATATGATAGCGGTTTACCAGAAGTTCTGGTTTTAAAAATTATAGTTCTTATTACCTCAAATTTAGTAAAAGATACAAAACTGAAAAGTAAATTCAAGCGAATAAATGGTTTTCCTGCCATGCTAATGCTAAGAAATCTTAATCAAAATAAATGATCGAATTTTGTCACATATTATAAAAATGTATTTTTATGTTAAAAATTACCGAAATTACCTGTTTGGTAAAAATTGCGGATCTTTTGGTATTCCTATGTTGCCAGGAAGATTTTAAATTTTACCATATTTCGGTATTTTTTGCCATATTTTTCTTAAAGTAAAATTTTTTCTGAAATTTAATTTTAAATTTGATTTTCTAAAGTTTATATTTCAATATTTTAACATAAAAAATACAATCAGTGAACTTATTGCTTACTTCCTCAGAAACAATTTCTTCTTATTTTAATTTAACAACGAGGACAAGTGAAGGTATGACATTCAGGTGCATTTTAAGATATTATAATATAAGAAAAATTCAAAATAATAATTTTTCCATTGCATTGTTCAAATACATTCTAAAGGAACACTTTCCCTAAAAATTATGCACAAGGTTAAAACTAGCATATGGAAACGTTGGCAAATTAATATTTAATCCAATATGAAACAAAAACATCGTCATATTTTTGCAACATTAACTGAAAAAGCGTGACTAAAATCTTCAAAACTTGTTTAAATGCAGAAGGAAACAAAACGAAGTTGAAAAGTGATTATTCGACTTTCATAGGCAATCAAAGTGGTCTTGTTTTTGCTCCCACTTTTTTCAATTGTGATTTACTAAGTTTCAATATCATTTTTGTTTTGTTCCCTTGTTAAAATATAATTATTTAACTTGCGATCCCTGACATGTATCGATTTCCTAATTGATTTTTTTCTTGAAAATTACTCTAAAATATATATTAAGAGAAGTCACTATATAGACATGGCACCACCTTCCATAGTAGGTGTAATTAAATACAACGAATTTTCCGTTTTCATTTTTGAAAAAATTTCCCTGTCAGTAATAAATAGAATATTATTTCTTTATCTATTTGCAACGAAATTTCTGAAAACAAAACTTCCAACAAATATTATGCTTCTAATTTTATTTAACACTTGACTTAAAAGTCTAAAATCTTATTTGATACATAAATAAAATCACTTTGTATTCTTAACTTTCATAAAAAATAATTTATAAAGGTCAAATTTAGCAGTTTTAAAAGGCAGTCTTGTCAAAATATAATAAAATTCAAAGGAAAGCTAATTGCATTACTTTAACGATTATAGTACCGTTATTCGCAGTTCATTAACCTAATTTGGAGTCTTTCTCGGCAGCTGCTTCTCATCAGACGCTTTAATTACTTAATATGGATCTTGACTTAGATACATGTACGCTTTGTAAAAATTTCCATCATTTAAAATTATATATGCTTACATTATCTTATGTAATAACAATCTTCTTTGACTTACGGTGATAATACTGGTATTTCATAAACCATAACTCAATAATTAAAGTCAATTATTTTTCAAGACAGATTACAAAAATACGACTTTTAAGAAAATAATAATTATCGGAGTTTTAAAATTTAAATTAAGCTGTCGACTTAATAAAATCTTTTAACTGTTTTTTACTATGCATTTTCCATTAACGAAAATCAAGGAGAACTTATTAATGACTTAGTAGTACTAAAGTATAGTATTAGAATGATATGATGCATTATAAAATCATTCACAGACACTGCTGTGCAGGTTGAAGAAAAAAAACAAATATTATTCAAATAATTTTAATTGTTTGGGAAGTTTAAAGCTACAGAAAACACTCTTCTTATTTCTGTTTTTAATAATTTAGAAAATTGGTAGATGTTTGGATATAAATTATGAGTTAAATGTTCCAAATTTATTTCTTCTATGAACGTTTTTCTTTCATTTAGTAGTTAAATTACGAAAATATGACTTTCGTAAAAATAATAATTATCAGAGTTTGTAAAATTTCAAGTAAGCTGTCGACTTAAAAAAATCTTTTAACTGTTTTTTACTATGCATTTTCCATTAACGAAAATCAAGGAGAACTTATTAATGACTTAGTAGTACTAAAGTATAGTATTAGAATGATATGATGCATTATAAAATCATTCACAGACACTGCTGTGCAGGTTGAAGAAAAAAAACAAATATTATTCAAATAATTTTAATTGTTTGGGAAGTTTAAAGCTACAGAAAACACTCTTCTTATTTCTGTTTTTAATAATTTAGAAAATTGGTAGATGTTTGGATATAAATTATGAGTTAAAGTGTTCCAAATTTATTTCTTCTATGAACGTTTTTCTTTCATTTTGTAGTTAAATTACGAAAATATGACTTTCGTAAAAATAATAATTATCAGAGTTTGTAAAATTTCAAGTAAGCTATCGACTTGAAAAATATCTCTTAGCTGTTATTTACAAAGCATCTTCTTTTAACAAAAATCAGCAAGAAATTATCAATGACTTATTAATTTTAAAGTATAAAAAAAAGCAAAATCTTTTATAAAAACATGCTCAAAAAGTGCTGTGAAGGTTAAAGGATAAAAGGAAAGCAAATTTTATTCAAATACTTTAATGTGTTTGGGAAGTTTAAAACTACATGAAATACTCTTCTTATTTTTGTGCTCAATTAATTAGAAAATCGGATTATTAATTCGATAAGAAATCGGTTGATTATCTGTCTGCTGTGAGTTGCAGTGTTTAAAATTTAATTTTTGTATAAACTTTTTTTTTAACTTAGAGCACTGTAAAAAATTCCGGATCAAACTACGGTAAAAAGTACGAGCACTTTTCCCGTAAAATCCATTCTTATCGGAACATGTTAAGGAAAGAAAAAAGTGATATACAGTAATTTTTGCAGTAATAATTACCATAAAATCACTGAATCAATCTAAATGAATAAATATTACTCTAAAAATTACGGTATAATATTTTACGTCAAGAATGAAGTTTACGGTAAAAAGAATTTTACGGTTAATGCACCTAAAGTGCTAGTAGTTTGTATTGTAATTTTATCTGGAATTTTTTAAAGTGTTGATAAATCACTCTAAGGAGGTAATTCCTACTTAGACATACCAGTTTTGCAATTTAGACTTACCACATTGAACCAGCTATACGGAATCAAAGTAGTTTAACAATGAAAGGATTTTGGACAGAATAACGATAAGCCTCATTTTCAAATTATTCTGGACGTCGTTTTCAGTGCTAACACTTTTTTTACATGGCCAATGAGATTTTTGCGTGTACTGTACTATTATGCAGTAGAATCTCTAGAAATTTCAGAAATATAAGGATTGCTCGAATAAAAAATGGACAAGTGGGATAACATCAGACAAACAGTAGCGATAGTGGCACCATCCTTCTGGGAGCCCTTAAGAAAATTTGTCATAGGTTTGATATGAAATATATCAAAGGATATCCCCATGGGGGTTTGCCTATGATAAAATCTTGTCATATAATTTTGCCATAAGCGTATGGCAAATTTTTTCCATAAGCTTATGACAAATTTTTGCCATATGTATATGGCAAAAATTTATGGTAAAATTTTACCATAATTAAGACCCCATTGGGATACCCAGTGGTATTTTTTATATAGCAAATTGCTGCCATAAATAGTGTATGATATTTCTTCCAGAAATAGTATTGTTGTCATAAATAGTTTAAAAATAAATTGAAATAGTTATGAAATTTTTCCATAGGCTATATTAACATTTCTACAGAGCCAAATGGAGTTTTATCATACAACTACACATAGGCAAATTTATGCATAGACAAGGATCATTAAATTATATTAAGTTCTTTTCTTTGGGAGCTTATCACAAGAATGATTGGAATAAGATAAATAAGGATTTAGTAAGTAAACATATGAGAAAAGTTAATAGTTATGTAAGAAAGCAAAGGACAATGTACCCGGATAATTCAGATCTTTACGCCAAAAATTGGTTAGAAAACATAAATAAAATAAAGATAATTTGCGTAATTGAAAAACACATTGGAATGGACTTACAAATTTGCTGTTTCTATACTGTTCATTAATAAAAAAATAATCACATCAAAGATTTAGCACAATATCGTAGAAGGGCACAAAACAAAACATTTGATATTAGCGAAATTCCCACAACATTGTAGCAGCCACGAGAGTTAATTTATTTCTGGATGCTTCCAAAATCATTTTCATGCAAAATCAAGTTGCTTATTAAATAGTATTCAAAAATTTACAAAAACGTTGTTGAAACTAATATGATATTGATTAGATTAAAAAAAATTAAGAATCGATTTAGTCAGAAATTCGAAAAAAATAAAAAGACAGATTACACAATTTAAATTAGAAAAAAAAATCTCTAAGCAGAATAATGCTCCGTCGAGGTATTGGCCTTACCATCGACCTGGAATTTTTGGAAGACGCAGGAATTTCTGGAAGTTGAAATGCTGTTTTTTCGTTCAAATAATCGAAAATAACTTTAAATAGCTATAATTTTCTAAACAGGTGGGCGAACCTTATTGAAAAGTACTAATGTTTTTGATGGATTGATTTAATTAGCACAGAATTGAACTGGATCGTCAGAGTTGCAGTAAAACAACAACTCTCTACCACAGACATGTCTACTTTCCCATACGAATCATACTATATATGCATATAGTGTTTCCATTACTTTGCCACATGTATATGGTAATTCTCTTTAAGCAGAGGGCTATGGTGCTCCACCATATGAATGCCAAACAAATTTCTATAGTAAACATATATTTATGGTGTCTTGCCATATAAATTTCTACGGTTACCATAGGCTTATCAATATTTTGCCATCTTAATTTCTACGATTGCCATAGTTGCGCCTATAGCAAATTTTCCAAAGGGAGTGCACCAACTGATTGCCTATTTGCATAAAAACATAAAAAGTGAATGTAAAGTCGCACTAAAATGGATGCGTTCAAAATGATTAACTTGCAGTTTTGCAGTTTTTAGTGGCTAAGTGTGATCGTAATGTGGACATTTAACATCAAATGTTTACTGTTTGTGGCGAACACTGCTTAAAACAAATACCTATGAGAAAATGGTGTACACATTTTTTGTAAATGGCATACACCAACAAATATTGGATCAGCGAGATTCAGGGCAATCCAACACGATATCATATGATTTAATCACTGATGTTTACGCAATAATTAGTGGTACTTGAAGATTTACGATCCGTGACTTTTGTGCAGCATTTTGTCTGATTGAAGAAAAGGTTCAATCACAGTCTGCCATTAAAGATAACAATATTTCACATCGCGCTTTTCTTAATGAATCCTTTTTCATCAACCTTACATTCTTTTCAAATGCTCGCATATGAAATGGTAAAAAATTTTACGAAGTCTGAAGTGCATTTTTCTTACCATCATATTTTTGCTACGAATAGCGGCGCTGCTATCGCTACTGCATTTCTGAAGCGATTACATTCGACTAATTTTCTTTCGGAGAACAATTATATGTATCTGGAAGCATTATAACGTTTTATCGAGAAAAAAAATTTCACCTTTGGTGAAAATGTGGTTTATCACCATGTTGTCTTCAGCCCTTCAAAAATAAAATATCTTTCACAAAAAAAACAGTCACTTCTTCTATATTGTTTATTACAAGATGCATGAAAAATCTAATGCTCATTGAAATGTTTATTGTTTATAAGTGTATTTTCAAAACTGAAATTATTTTACGGCTCTAAATTGTTATAAATTATCTAATATCTATGAGAAAAGAGTGTCCCAAGTTGTTGCTTTGAAAATTGTCAGCAGTTGAAAAAATTATTTACAGAAGAAAAAAGGCAATCGTCTGACTGTTTCATAGACATATATTATTAATATAATATGCAAAATTTTCATGAAATAATTAAATAGAAATTTGAAACAGAACATTTCGTTTTCTGCCACACAATACACACATCACTTACATTATTAAAAAAATATTGAGATCTAGAAATATATTTATGAATATATTTGCTTAAAAGAATTTATACTTAATTATCTTTCTTCTAAGTATCTGAAAAAATTTCAAGACTCATGTTTATTTAAATACATTTAAAATTAAATTTATGAAAATTAACAGCATTAAATAAAAACGAATTCACAAAATAGCAAGGCTCTTCATCAATTATTGCTTTTTGCTGCAAAAATGTGTGACAAGATAAAAACACATTAAAATTCTTCTTTCATATCAAATCGTGTATTTTATTCTAAATAAATATTTATTCTTCCAGCAAACAATGGTTTTTAAAATATTCTTCATTATTTTTTTTATCCGTTTTTCTCTTGATCTTTAGGGAAGAGGCAAAAATTCGATCTCTGGAAAAACGTATTCCAAACTGAAGAACGAAATGAAATTACAGAAAAAACGGAACACCTTCTTTAAAATTTGACATGAAAAAACGTAAAAAAACAAGGCTGCAAATTAAATTCACAATACAGTAACAACCCTAACTGAATTAAAAATTTGGAATTCCGCAAAAGAGATAAAAAATAAGAAATGAATAAATGAAACAAGCGTGATAAATAGGCTAGGGATGAGACCTGATTGAATGTTACTGATAAGCTCTTATGAAGGAAAAGAAGAAAAGAAAAAGGAAAGACGGAACAAATTACGTTTAAGAAAAGGATAGGGCTCAGAGAAGAGAGGCAACAAAAGTGATTGTAACAATGTCCTTGCAAAGTGACTTATTTAATTTTCTTCATTGATTTCATTGTTGATGCTTGCTTTAGAATCTGTGAATTTGAGAGAGCTTCTCTTAATGTTTTTTCCTTTGAAATTGTACTTAATGCTGCGTAGAAACGTGAGGTGAAATTTTCTGATGCTTAAATAATCAATTTTATTTTGGAACAAATAGAAAGTAAAGTGATACAAATAAATATGTTTTCATAAGAAACAAGCTGTTTTATTAAGAACTAAATATTGCTATCCAGGACTTCAAAATAATTTAAACAACAATCACTTTATTAATACCTTAATCATATTTTATTAAACAAATAATCTATAAATAAGTTTATTCAATACACAGTAACAAAAATACAGTGAATGTCCCAAAAATAAACCACAAGAAAGAAATCAATTAAGAGAAATCTTAGAGACACATATTAACAATTTATGCGTTCTTGTTAGAAAACCATCGAATTTATTCTCACCAATTAACAAAACTCGTTACTAATGCCCTCAGCAGGTGGTCCTGATCACTGGAAAAGTCATAAAACAATGTTTATTATAATGCGTGCCAAACCATGTCAACTTAAATACTTGAAAGGATATCTACTACTTTTACACCCATGTTGCTCCATTATGTTTCTACAAATGTTGGTTAGTTTTTTTGCAAATATTGGTTAAATTACAGTCAATAAGCTGCGCCATCTATTCATGAACTATACAACTGATTGAAACTTGATCAAAATAAATTTCCTTGTTTTGATACATTATAATTTTGATTGTGACACTCTGATTTCAGGCTATGAGCCGAGAAACACTCTGTGCCTAGCATTTGCTCTGAACTAAAAGCTAGATTTCATTATTGAGAAATAGGAAGTAGGAAATATGTTTACGTCTTTAATGTCTCTCTCACGCGCGCTTCAAAAAGGTAGTTAACTCTCTAATTTGACTTTTCTTAATAATCGTTGTTACAATTTAGGATCCAGTCTAGGTTTATTTAAATGCAGTAACATCAGAAAACAAAGTAGTGACTTTTTCTGGGTCATCAACCAGGTAGTTGAAAGCGACTAATATAAAATAAAAACGGCGGATTACCGTTTTTTGATTATTATGATAAAAAGGATTTCCTGATTCAATATACTTAGCATAGCAATTTAAAAGTTTTAATGTTTGTTTCAGTTCTCTTTTGTTTATTGCTTTCAAATCACGATTCAAACTTTTTGTATACTTGCTTAAAATATCATCAAATATCATCATATATATCACTCTCTGAGTCTAATTGTTAGATTTAGGCATTGAAGAATATTAGGTTGAGCAACTACGATGCGTTTTTATTGTTCAGGAGACTGACTTCAATTTCTGCTGAATTTATTAATAATTACAGTGTTATGCAAAAATCTCCAGTTGTTTACACAAAATACCCTTAGAAAATGGGATAAATTCGAATAATTTAAATAATTAAGGTAATTTTTGCCTTTTGTCTTTTTTGCTTGAGATTAAATTTTGGTTTCAGTTTGTAAATCGTCGCTTTGTTTCTAAATTATTTTGAAAAAGCTTTGTTTCGATCAATTTGAAAATAAATATTCTTTCTTTTTTGAAATATCGTGCTCCCACTTTTCATCTTGCAATTCAAAACCTTGTAGAAATATTTTGCATGCCACATTTTCAAATTCTTCAGGAGAATTTATAGCACATTGATGACATGATTGAAATGATTGTTTATTTTCTCTTTATAACTTGATATTTTAACTATTTTTTACAAAGTGACTATTCAAAAAGATTTGACTCATTGTACCAAATCAAACATTTTGTCAAAGCGGAAATCGAAACTAGACGATACATGAAAAAGGAGAACAATATTAAAAAGAAAAAAAGTAAACAAAACTGTGAATAATAGAATTGTTTTCAGATAGTTCAGTTTTCTGATTTAAATTTAGTTCATTTAATGTATCAAATTAAGATTTTTTTTCTTTATAAGTGAACAATTTTATATTACTTTAGACACAATTATTGCGTGTAACATTTCCTTAGTCACTGAAAAATTACTGTACAGTTTTCAATAACTCTCTTATAATATTATTCAATGAATCTATTATTTTTCAATAACTCTATTAATATTATAATATTTAGTTTATAATAATTCTATTATAGTACTCTAATATCTCATTCCCATGGGTCAAACCTCCCTCAGTGTGGATCAAATTATCTTCAAGTAGAGAAGATTGTATGAAAAACTATTAATAGGAAGGGAAGTTTGTAATTTAAGTAAAATATACTAATGCAACAAGCTGGAATATATTATAAGCTAGCAAATAATGTTAACTTGAAAATTATATCATATTTACAAAAACGTAGAAAAACATTTTTCTAAAAAGCGAATAAAGCCACCCATGTTTCCTCCACTGCGACTTCAAGTTAATTATATTCACCAACTATTTTGTAACCTAACGTTTCATATAATCATATTTAATTAATCATATTTTCAATTACAAAAAATATCTAAATAAATTTAAAAAAACTATCAAGAAAAAGATTACATGATGCAGCAAGAAATTAATTCTGATTTTGAAGAAAAGAATCATTTTACTTTCAAAATAACTTTTTTCGATTAATTTATTCTTCTGAACATTTTTTAATCTTTTAATTCGGTTATTTTGCCAACAGTGATCTAGATAATTCAATTAGAAAAATGCATATAAAAAAAACATTCACAATTTATCGAAGATACGTTAACAATTTTCAAAATACGCCAATGTATTAAAAAAATACAAAAATTAAAATATTCAGCAAAGTTTTTGCCACAACTTGTTCCAATAGAGACTGTTGATTCAGTAAACAATTTTCTTTTTCGTTACAAAGCTCTTTATTAAGAGAAAAGTTACGCTTATTTCATAGTATCAAAGTCGTATCAGCCTTCAGGGTGTTAAACGAAACTTGACTATTTTTCTTTTAACGAAATCTGTCTTTCACAAATCTTCTTGTTCTTTAAATTTAAAGCTACTTTAAATAAATATTTTTCGAGTTTAATCAAAGATGCGTAGATATTTTTTTCGTGTTTTAATTTTATTAAGCTTGCTCATTTGATTATTTCTCGTGCTGAATTTCTTTTCGTCTCACTCGTAGAAAATCTTGCAAATACTGAAGTTAAAGTTGAGTTTATCATAAAAATTGATAGCAAATCTTGTCACAGGGTTATTTAGGGTTGTTAATAAGTGTTAATTAAATCACTTTTAATGTTAATTAGGTTAAAGATTTAGTAGAGTTAATTTTGTTTCGTAGAAATTAAGAGCACTTTGGAGTATTGACGCGTTCTATTTAGCATCCTATAAACACTCAGTTGCAGCATGGCATCATCATGTGTTATTTAAGTTTATCAGACATTTGCAAGCAATCATACAGAAAAGTAATAATCCCCCTCCGTCATTCAAATATATTTTTAAAAAATTTTATTTTTTGCACTTAGATGAGCTGGGAATTTTTTCATATTCATAAAAACGTAGAAAAGCATTTTGGTAAAAAGCGGTTACCCCCCCCCCTACAATTTTGATTTCATTATATTCACCTACTATTTTATTAATAGCCATTTTAGCAATAGTATTTTCAGATACAATAAATATCTGAATAAATAAAGTAAAAGTATCAGTAAAAAGATTACATTCTTCAGCAAGTAATCCATTCTGATTTTGAAGGAAAAAAAATAATTCTATTTTCAAAGAAGTTATTTATTTTTCGATTAACTTATTCTTCAGAAAGTCTTATTTAGAATTTTTTTCATCTTTTAATTCAGTTATTTATCCAACAGTGATCTAGGCAATTCAATTAGAAAAATGCACATAAAAAAGCATCTACAAATTATCGAAGATACGCAAACAATTTTCAAAATATGACAATATATTTAAAAAAAAAATTTTAAAAATATTCAGCAAAATCTTTCGCCACAACACGTTCCAATAAAGACTGTTGATTCAGTGAATAATTTCCTTTTTCATTATAAATCTCTTTATTAGGAGAAAAGTTACGATTATTTCATATTATCAAAGTCGTATCAGCCTTCAGGGTGTTAAACAAAACTTGACTATTTTTCTCTTAACGAAATCTGTCTTTCACAATTGTTTTTGTTCTTTAAATTTAAAGCTACTTTAAATAAATATTTTTCGAGTTTAATCAAAGATGCATATATTTTTTTTCTTACTTTGTTTTTATTAAGCTTGCTCATTTGATTATTTTTCGTGCAAAATTCCTTTTCGTCTCTCTTCACTTAATGAAGAAAAAGGGACTCTCGAAGAAAACTATAAGAGCAAGTTAAATTTAAGATCGAATCTTTTGCTTTTCCCATTAATATACATTATTTTTCAGTACCTGTTTATTTACATATTCCTTTTGAGATGGAATATATTTGAAAAAAAGTACGCATCTGTCGTTAGATTTAATTCAAAGAAAGAAATAAACCGTATAATGAAGAAATGAAAAAGGGTAGTCAGAAAAAAAAATCGCGAAATAGAACGGAACAATAATAAAAGCTTTAAATGCATCGTAGGCAGATTTATCTTACAGCTAGGATGTAATTACTTTACATCGATGAAATTAAAACCTCTCCGCTCCTCGAGGGGCTGTTTGGAAGAGAGAAAGACAACAATGACATTTTTCGCTAAATTAATTTTGAGTTTTCCAATCATTTACACTGGTGTTTAAAATTTTCTCGAACAATTAAAGTTTGCTGTTTTTTTTAATGTCAATATAGAAGCGAACTTATTTCTTTTGTGTTGATATTTCGATTTCTATGTAAAGTGCGCAAAATAAAAAACGAACCACTCTGAATAACTTTTGATCTAATGATGGGATCTTCACGTTCTAGGACTCAATCTTAATGGTTCGAGGGGATGATCTCAAATATGCTAATAAATCAGTGCAGACGATGTTTTAAGTTATGAAATCAGACACAGAAACGTTCTTTCTCGTTCTTCTTACCTTTATTTCAACGGACTCAAATTTCTGATCCCAAAAATATCGAGGGTGGTTGCAATCCGGGAAATATTGTCTTTATAGTTTGATCATGAAAGTGATTCAAAGCTTAGACCCCTTAATGTTAATTTTACTTTTTGTTTATTTCACCATATCTCGGAAACTTTTTGAGCGAATTGAAAAATTTTTGAAAACAATGTCAAAATTCCTTTATCCTAAGATATTTCGGTACAAAAAGTAAATTCTAATAATTATTTATTATTTTCATTATTCCATTATATAAAAATCGAAAACAATTTAAGGTATACAATTTTTTACATAATTTTAAAATATTTAATTTTGCATGGCAAAATACAAAATTTGAGTGAATTCATTTGAATAGTTCCTGAGAAATCAAATTTTAAAAAAGTCATATACTTAATTCCCTTAAAAAGTTCTCGAGATATGGTGAAATGCTCAAAAGATAAAATGAACATTAAGGGGTCAAACTTTAGATTGATCTCCTGACCAAACTGTGAAGACCAGATTGTAGCTACCGCCTATATTTTGGGGATCAGAAATCCGTTGAAAAACGGTATATTTCTGAAAAAGTACATTTTTGTGTCGTATTTCGTAACTAAAATATCGTCTTCACTAATAAATTACCTTTAAGTTCCCTCCCTCAAACCATTAAGAATGAGTCCTAGAAAATGAAGATCCGATTATTAGATCAAAAGACATTCAGGGTGGTCTCTTTCTTTTGGGCACTATACAGTGAGTAAAATTAAATTGGGTATTCCTTAATTACTTTTGATCTAGTGATCTGATTATCGCGTGTAAAGTGTTTCATTCCTCAAAGAAAGCGGAAATAAATGCTTTAAAAACTTTTGCAAATAAAATTGTTTCAATCAAGTGTTTTAAACATACTTTGAAACCTCTAAAAAAGACCATCTCAGTATAGCGCCTTCTTCCATTTACGACCACTTTAGGGAGGCACAAAATTTTTTCCATACACGAAATTTTTTACCATGCTGAAGAAAACGTTTAGGAGAGACCATCAAAACATCCTCCAGTGACTGTGCAAACCTTAGCACTAAATAAACCTTAGGTCAAATATGGAAACATGAAAAAATATCAAAATAAAAGATATTAACAAAACAGTAGATTCAAATGCATTCAAAATATTTGTGAGTGGTTCTTATTTAATAAGATTTTTTTGACGATCTTTAAAAAAGATCAAAAAAAGTCAGAGTGTATTACGATGATGTTATCAATTATTATTTATGAGTTGAAAATTGAATGTAAAAAAAAAAAGTTAATTTAGAAAAAAAAATAGCATCTCACACAAACCTTTTCTCATTTTTCAAAGCTAATTTTTATGATATGAAATTAAATACAAACTTAAACAAAAAAAAACAGCATTATTTATTTATTTAAAATACTTCTGTCATCCATTATTGGTAAATTTGTTTTTGCACATAATTATATCAGTTTAGGTCATTTTTATTGACGCTATATTTTTGTCATCGATCATGTTTTCATTTTGCAGCCACAAGTGGCATTTCAAGACCAAGAAAATAACACTGACAATAATTTTTTTTTAATGGCCATTGGCCAGGAGTGCCAGAACTGCTACTCTCCTCTCGTTACTCAGTGGGCACCTGCGGCGAAGCCACGGCGGTGGAGCAGCGTCACCCACGTCCCACAACCACAAACCCGTTTATAGGGCGGATCACATTTACACAATCACACAAAGGAGAAAGGACATAGAACAGAGAGAGAAAGAAACATCCATGTCATAAGCGGGATTCGAACCCGCAACCATCGGCTCCGCAGTCAGGCACGCTAACCACTCGGCACACCTGGTCGGCCATTGACTAGAATTAAAATTGCTTATAAAAAATCATGTACCCTTGATTTCATTTTGAAGTAAATGAAGGGAATCCCTAAGAACAACCAACCTCCATTAACGACCATTGTACTATAGAACAGTGAGTGGTCCCCTCCCGAGAGGTTTTACTGTATATATGTAAATCAAGACAGCTTTTATTTTTAACAATGCAAATCCGTAAAAAATGTTAAAGTAAAAAATCATATTTATTTTATTTCAGAGTCTAATTAGATTTCCGTTTATTCTAAAGAATGCCAAGCAAATATTTGTTCACAAATTTTTATTCGGATTTCAAATTAAACATTTACCTAATTACAAACAGATACTGAGTAATTTTTTTTTAATACATTACATCAAAAATTTGATTTAATTAGCTTTTTTTCAAATAAAAAAAATTTCATTTAAATGTTATGTATTTCTTTTAAGTCTTTTTACCTTTGTCTCGTCTACATCTCATTCGATTAATTTACACATAAAATTTATTGTAGTGGATTAAACTTTTCTACATTCTATTATTGAATAAATTTACCCAGATATAAAATTTCTTTTTTAACTAATAAACTACTAAGACTAATAAATTTATAAGTTGCTCTTTAATTGGAAAACATAAGAATGGCAAAATTTCGTAGACATTTATAGAAGAGAATGAAATATTATTACAATTCATTTTAGTTCTTGAAAGTTTTTTATTTTTGTTCTCAAATCCAATCAACACTAATTTTTAGTTATTCATTTAAAAAATAATTGAAAGATAAATAAATACAATTACACTTCTTTTAACACACTTCATTAATTCTTTTTAGATCCTAATCATTTTCTTTTTGATCCAAACAATTTAATAATTTTTTTCATGATTTCATGGGAAATATTTACCTAATGAGTAACAAACAAAAAATTTCTTCGTATCGTAATGCACTTCGTAAAAATAATTAAATTTCAAGCCAAAATATTTCTCTTTTTGTTCAATAAGAAAGACAACATTAACGTGTAAAATCACTTCATCTTTTTTATATATATTTTACACATTAAATACTAATAGTAGATCAAATTTCCTAAATTAAATTTTAACAGAGGATATATAGAAAAATAATAGTTCTACTGTTTAATTACTCAAATACTAAAAATACTGAAACTTATAAAATTAATAAATTATTATACTATTGAAACAAATAAAGTAAATAAATAGTAATAGTAAAATACGTGGTTTTAGTAAAGGAATAAATGTATTTATCATCCCTTGTTTTAATGCAAAACATTTATTTCTGCTGTAGTCAAATTCATGCAAATTCTATTTTCAAATGTTCATTTTATTATTCATTTTATAAATAAATAATAATTGTCTCGTTAAAAAAAATATTTTGTTACTTTACTCCAGTTTTCGTTCATTTTCATTTAATTCTAAACATCAAGTGTTTATTTTGAACAAATAAAATTTTTGCCATGATTTCATCTAAAATAATTACATAAGAAATAACAAACGTAAGTTTATTTTTATCGTAATACTATATCAGAAAATTAATTTTTTTACCAAATTACTTTTGTTTTATTCAAAAGGAAAAACTAAATTTAAGTATTATTTCCTTTACATATTTTTAAACTAATAATGAATAAAAATTGCATCCTTAAAAAAATAATATTTTTTAATTTATTCCAGTCCTCATTTGTTTTCAATTGACTCAAAATATCAAGTATTTCATTTGTTCAATAAAATTCCTTTACTTGATTTCATCTAAAATATTTATCCGACAAATAACAAACATAAGTTTATTATTATCGTAATACACAATCTCAAAAAATTAATTTACTATTCAAATTACTTTTGTTTTCATTTAATAAGAAAAGCTAAATTTAAATGTTATTTCTTTTAATTATTTTTAAATTAAATAATAAATAACAATTTCTTTTTTTTTCAAATTTATTCCAGTCCATGTTTATATTCATTTGATTTTAAGCATCAAGTGTTTATTTTCTTTCAATGCAATTTTTTGCCATGATTATATCTAAAATAGTTTCATAAAAAACATCAAGCAAACGTTTATTATTATCGTAATACACTACTTTAGAAAATTAATCTATTAATCAATTTATTTTTGGTTTTATGCAATAAAAAATATAATTAATTTAAATGTTATTTCTTTTAATTATTTTTGAATTTAACAACACTTAATACCGTTCTTTTAAAATAAATATCAATTATAGTTCAAAATTATTAACATTCTATTATTGAGTAAAGTTTTCCTGGAAATTTAATATTCTTCTTAAATTTTGTGACTCAGTCTTTAAGGGGATTAAAAATGAAACCCTTCACCGGAAGTCTTTTTAAAGTACATCGTTAACGTAAAGTCAATATTTATCTTCTACAGTTAAGTACCAGATTTAATCCATTCTTGCGTCTTCCAACTCATGTAATCGACTAACTTTCTTTTTGACACGATAGTCACTAAGAAAAAAAATGATTAATATCACCGATACAGCTTCGATTCGAATCAATAGGGTATACGAATTAATGATCACTTTTTCTTCATAGATTGTTCAGGGGAGTCTCGAGGTGTACAAATTATCTCCCTGATTCAGTGAGTGTTTGTAACGCCCTTCGAAGAAGCACTTCTCTTAGCTATATACTGAGCATTCACTGATTCAATAGTGATTAGTGCAGAAAAGGGTCAGCAAAAGAAAGTAGTAATTTATCAAGTCGAAAAGAGTTTGAGTTAGAAGGAACTATTGCAAGAGAATGAGCGAATTCACTCAGAATCTTCTCTAACGATGGAATGTAAGATTTTTATTCTTCTTTTTTAGCCTTCAGTAGAAGGATTGTAAAAGAAAGATGTTATAGAGGATTTTTTTAATGATAAAATTGATAATAAAAGATGGAATGTCTAAATAATAAAAACATATTCAGTAATAAATCCATTATTAAATATATTAGGGAGATTTAATATTAATTAGTACATGGAATGATAAGCAAATGAAAACAACAATTTATGATCTCGAAAAATTGATAGATAATCAAAGTTAAAAGTATAATGAAATTTAAATAAGTAGATATAATTTTAAAATAGAAAATAACTTTAAAAATTTTTTGCGCATGCACTGCATGAAAAATTTAGCTTAAATACTTATATTTTTGCAGTTTTTAACGATTTTTTTTCTAAATTTTAAATCAACAATTTTGTAATTAATCTAAATTTCTCCAAATCTTTTGTTTAATTCCATTGAATATTTATGAAGCTATACCAAAGAAATATAGCACGAAAAAATTTACTTTTTACAAAACTGTCCATATTTCCAGAAATATTTACTATTGGTTAACGAAACTATAGGAAGTTAAGAACAACTAAAGTAATTGATGCAAATTAAAAGTGTTTTGCTTGATTTTCTGGCATAGGGTGGTCAAAAATACTTATTTTCTTTCGTATTTTATTGCTGGTCTTCCAAACCTCTGAAAACTTTATATCTTATTGCTGAGTAGGATAAATCGCATGAACTAAACACCTCTAAAGTTACAAAATAATCCTTTAAGTATTTCTCGAGAAGTATATATAGTAGGGAAGGGTATATTATTCTACTGCATGAAATTTTCGTACAGCCTACCTTCAATATAATTTTTTTCTATTTTTTTAAATTATAAATTTTAAGGCACACCAAGGGGGCTGGGATAGCCTGGTCGTAAGGGAGCTAGGCTCATGTCCGAGAGTTCGTGGGTTTGAACTCCTGACTGATGCACGTTAAATATGCTGAGTCGCAAAGTCCTCCATGTTCCCATAACAAATCAATACCTCTGGGGGTACTAAATTAGAGATAGATCGTTCTCTGATTCAGATCAAAATTGCGATCTGTGAATGAATGAATGGAAGTAAGAAATGAATTCGCCCTAAAAACGGATGTGACGTATGGGTGAGGCAGAAGTGGAATTCTTTGCCATAGATGGCGCCACTGGAAAACAAGAACAATTGCACCCTCCTGACTTAACAGCCATCCGTCAACTACAACAATGCACGCCTTTTATTAAACATTAATTAAATCTGCACTGTATACAAATAGATGTAAATTCTACAGAAAAAAATAACATATTTCTTCACAGGAAAAAACTGTTATAAGAAAATTATCCGCAAAACCCGTAAATCCGAATTGTAGAAAATTTTCTTGCTGACGAAACAGTTTTTCTCTGATTTTCACCCTAATTATCAATACATTTAAACCGTCAATTCGACTTCTAGTTTTTACCATTCAGTTTTGTTTACCGAACGATAACCTTTTATTCAAATCAATTTACGATAATTTTCTAAACTTGCTTCTATGCTATTTTTTGTACTTTTCAGCGGTTATTAAATGGTTTTGAAGACTTATAAATAAAACTATGAATAGACTTTATTGCCAAAAATGATACTCTGCAGGATTATTATGTTTCTTTATATATATTTTTTGTTATTAAATTAAGTTTCCAAACAGTTTTATGCGGATGGGTTACTATAATTTTAAATGTTTTTACACTTGATAACGATTTCAATAAGACTTTTATGATAAAAACATTAACTTCATGATGAAAACTAGAGCATCGGTAGCTCAGGAAACAGAGCACTCACATCCCAATTAGATGACCAGGTTCGATTCCAAGCGCTGATTGGTTTAGCAAATTCTGACAGCAGCCTTCACCGACCACAATGCGGTCACAGTTTTATTATATCATTTTTTCTTTCTTTTTTTTTTGTTAAATTAACAAAGTTTGTTTGTTAAAATAAAGATGTTTGCTTGTTAAAATAGCAGTACATACTGCTTAAAAAACTGTTGTCCGTTTTTAAATGATAGTATTTTTTTATCTTAGTGTGAAATAAACGGTTAATTAACGGCTCACGGTTTTTTCAGCAAATTTAACAGACTTTTTTACAGTTTAGACATCAACTTAAACATCTACAGCTTAAATAATATAAAATTATATTTTACGATATTTAACATTTTTGGATAGCTCTTATAAGTAATTATATTTTAAGTAGTTAGAAAAATTTATCATCTCCCGATGGCTTTTTCATACGCAGTGTCTCCTATTTTTAATTAAAATTGCATTTTTCTATATTATTATCTTTTTCTTAATTTTAAATATGCATTTTATCAAGAGAAAAAATATCGATTTTAATATATATGAATTATTAAACTGTTTAAAAAACTAATTAATAGAAATCCCAATACAATTTTTTAGTCTTCCTTTCTCGTTTTTCTTTTTTTAATTTTCGCTCTTTCACCTTTAAATAAATAATCTTGATGAATATTTATGAAGGGTATTTTGTCCGCTTTTTATTTTTTCTAAGCTTATTAGTAAAAACTAGTTTTCTTTTTTTTTGCTTAATTTTATTGCGCTTTTTCAATGCCTTTTTAGACTATGAAAAGATTACAAAAAATGTCTAAATATCATCAAGGGGAATTGAAAAATTAATCATTTGATGAAATAATAGGATCATTGAAAGCGCGGAAGAAATGGTATTTTATAAATATATTTTGGCTCAGAATAAATGGATTATTTTAACTTTATTTTTTTTTTTTTCAAAATATTTCATCTGATACTAGAAATTCTCTCGGGAAAGAGAATCATGTATTGAAGTGACGTTTTATTTATAGAAATAATCCTTTTATAAGAAAGAAGATATTTAATATACAAGAAGCATTACGTTTCTCAAATATAACATCTGATGCATACAAATAAAAAAAGTTTTAGGAAAGGAAATACATCTTTAAATATTGTTTCTGGTTAAAATCCTTTCATAAAAGTACATTTTTTTAATTCCCTAAGTATTAAGCATTTTTAATTATTTGTTTGTAGTTTTTTTACTGACTGGTATTTTAAATATTTGAGCTGTAGTTTGATAAAAATGTTCCCCAAAAACGTAGTTTTTAGAAAAACCATGCATATTACACTACTAAGGGTACCTTTATGTGGTCAATTCCACACTTAACTGTTTGCATTGACTGGAGAAAAAAAACTAACACATATCGTATTAATTTGGGCGTAATATACATTTTTTTATTGATTTTTGTATTTATTGTTCTTTTTTAGCTAAACTCAATGGGATAAATGAATTTTCAAAATATTCTTGAATAATATGTAAAAAAAAAGTTTAAAACATGGTAACATATTGACACTAATGAAACCTATTAGTCACCTACCATGTTTTTAGATTTTTTTAAAAAGAAACAAATGTCCAAAAAGTATTTTGAAAATCAAAAATATCATTCAATTCAACTAAACAAAATCAAAAAACGGAAGGCAAAACTCTTTTAAGGGACATCTACTTTCTGTAGTATATTGCAATGTACTTGTTATTTTGCTTTGTAAATGTCAGTTAACCCGAAACATTGACCAAGTAATTCTTTGCTACGATGATTGCAGTTTTCATTGATGTTTTTCATTGTAGTTATGACTGTAAAAAGTGTAATTTAATAGTTTTTAAAAAATTCTTGTTGTCTCCAAGGAAATTTAGAAATGGCCGAAATTAGAGAATATCAACATTCTTTGATTAGCGTCAAATTACACCAATTATGTTATCGAAGGAACGGATATTTGAGATATACTTCAATATTTAGATATTGAAGTATATCTCAAATATCCGTTTGAGATATTACAATGTTTAGACAGCCGAATGCAAACGGCAGGCTTCGATAATATCTAGTAGGAATAAAATGAAGACGAAAACGTTTCTCAAAATTAAGCTCAAATTTGTCAAAATAGCTCTAAAACAATCTTGAAAATCCCATGAATTCAAAATTAAAGCAGCTTATACTCATTTTTGAGAGAAGTGCATAGTCTCAAAAGTGAGAGAAGGGAGAAATGTGTGAGAGAAATACTTAAATCGCCATAGTTAAACAGTGTGCCAATTAAACGGATCACCCTGAATAACTTTTGATCTAAGGATCGGATCTTCACGTTCTAAGACGTAATCTTAACGGTTCGAGGAGTGGCTTCGAATATGCTAATTAATAAATACAGATGATATTTAAGATTACGAAATCAGACGCAAAACGTACTTTCTCTGAATAAACATACCCTCTTTTCAACTGATTCGAATTTCTGACCCCCAAAATATAAGGGGTAGCTGCAATTTGGGAAATATGGTCCCCATAATTTGGTCAGGAGAGCGATCCAAAGTTTGGACAGCTTAATGTTAATTATACTTTTTGCGTACTTAGGTATATCTCGAAAACTTTTTAAGCGACTTTACACACAATTAGAAAATTCGTTTATCCAAAGACAATTCTATACCAAAAATAAATGTTAGCAAGTATTTATTATTTTATTTAGTTATAGTGGAAAATTTTTTGAATATTTTGTGCATCATTTTAAAGTAAGTAATTTTACATGGCAAAATACACAATTGGAGCAAAATCAGTTTAATAGTCCCTGAGAAAACAAATTTGAATTTACGTTTTTCTTTTTTTTTTTAAGTTTGAATTGATGTAAGAAATTGTGTTCCTTACAATTCAATATTTTTCTGACTGCTATTAAATAAAGTAATAAAAACTAATAAGTATTTACTAAATTTGCTTTGCAAAGAATTATCTTCGGATAAACGAATATTATAATTGTGTGCAAAAATTTTTAATTTGCTTAAAGAATTCTCGAGATATGGCAAAATACGCAAAAAGTAAAATTAACATTAAGATGTTCAAACTTTGAACAGCTCTCTTGGCCAAACTATGGGAATCATATTTCTCAGATTGCGACTATACCCTATATTTTGTGGGTCAGAAAGCCGAATCCGTTGAGGAAAAGGTATGTTTACTCAGAGAAATTACATTTTTGTGTATGATTTCGTAACCTAAAATATCGTCTGCAGTAATTAATCAGCATATTTGAGGTTACCCCCTCGAAGCATTAAGATTGATTCCTAGAATGTGAAAAACCGAACATTAGGATCAAAAATTATTCATGGTGGTTAGGTTTTTCTTTTTTTTTTTTTTTTTTTTTTTTGCCCACTGTACACCCCGACCAGCGAAAGTTAGGATGCTTCATCCAGTGACAGTCGCAATGACAAGTCATGATATACGAATTGCTTATTTAAACGGTACAAAGGGTTGCAATTTGGATAATATGGTCTTGATAGCTTAGTCAAGAGATCGGTAATATTAATTTCAGTTTTTGCTTTTTTTTGCTACATATTAAAAAAATTTTAGGGGCTGGAATGTACATTGTGAGGCGTCATTGTTGTGACTACCACATAAAGCTTCCAAACTCTCCTTAGAAAGGGATGTACAACTATGGTGGTTAGAGAATCCAACTACGAACCCTTTGTTAGAATCTTGTCGGCAGTCAACAAATATCTGTCTCCACATCTTTTTTGAGATTATGAATTTTACTTAAGGTCGGTACTTTATTTGCGTCGCACTAGAGCTGCACAATGGGCTATAGGCGACGGTCTGGGAAACATCCCTGAGGATGATCTGAAGACCTGACATCGCAATTTTGATCCTCTGCAGAGAGGATGGCTCCCCTGTTTTGGTAGCCCGATGACCTGCTCGTGAAGTCGAGCACTTTACGGTAGAGCAGTTTATCAAGGACCGATTCCGCGCATGCTTTGTCCCTACGCAGGCAGATTAAAGTCGTCACCTACCCGCTTACTGAAAGCAGCTAAGGATGCTTGACTTCGGTGTTTTACTGGGAACCGCGTCTTTGTGATTAGTTCACTGCTGGACTCATTTTGCTTAAAACTGAGTATATACTGTTTCAATTTTGAATGTACAAGGGTATAAAATTCGACTATTTTTACTTAAGAGCTATTTTGACATATTTTTGCTCAATTTTCAACCGTGTGCGCCCCTTTTTAACAGTGTGTGCCGTCTTAGATTCAATGATTTATTTACGAGGGTCTGTAATTTAAACTTTTATTTTAGCAATCACGATTATGTAGGGTGTTCTTAATACAAGGCTATAATTTATCCAGAAATGAGAAAAAAATTGGCAGTAAAACCAATTCCTTTCTAACTTATTTTAGTGAGTCTTATTACACGTGTCAACTGCGAAAGAGTTAGATAACATGCACGAACTTCTAATTTTACAACTAAATATACATGTTATAATCAAGAAAAGGAAGTAGTAGTCACTGATTCAAGACTGGAAAGTAGTAGTCACTGAAATTCGAAGACTTATCCAAACCCTATCAAACTTTTCGATTTATTGTAAAGGTGGAAAGTTCCCCTTCTACCTACCCTGAGTTTTATTATTAAAATATAGGACACTTTGTGAATGGAATTAACATTTCACCTGTACTTACTTTTACATTTAAACTTGTTTTGATACGTGGACTGGGTCAGCTCTCCATCTGTTAAAATTAGCGACTTTGTACACCGAGTTAACTTTTCATCCGTTCAAATATCTGCTTTTTACATTTCTTGCATTTTTACATTTTCGATACTTTGTTGATGGAGTCATCTTTTCATCTGTTTTGCTAACTATATTTTGAATTCAAGTCACCCTTTCTATTCCTCATTATAAATACTCATCTTCCCCTTGTTTTTCAAACTGGGAATCGTTTTTGTATTTTTAGTTGATCAATAAAATTGCTCCCCGGATGCCCCCGACAGGGGGCAGGACGGGGTTAAGCGTTGCTTATAATTTACTTCTGTGTAAAGAAATTTCTCTTCACTACCAGTAACTGAAGTCCCACGAATATGACAAAGGATAATTTTTCAGCACAATATCTTTTGTGAATATTCATTATCAATTCAATACTATCTTCACTAATACAATTTACTAAAAAATAATCAATAAAAGATGCAGGTATAAAAATATTATTCACAAGGTTTGTGCTGAATTTGTGTAGTTACTTTTTTTTCAAATGAATCATTTTTGAAAATTGGTAATCAATAAATTCATTGCGAATTTAATTTTTAAAAAAATAAACTAAATTCGTGCTTTATTCACGCAGCTGATTCATATTAGAAGCGGAATGTTACAGTTGGTTTAAATTAGCCAATACTGGTGTCTGTTTTTCTGTCTCAAATGTGATCTCACGTAAGAGATCTTAGAGTCCTTTTTCTTTATAGATCTTCATGAATTAACTATACCAATCATGGTTTTGAAGCAAAGACGAAACGATATTATTTGCCATCAATGGACATTCAAAGAGAGAAGCTTTCAAAAGAAGACAAGGACTAATGCAGCTAATGGTCTCAGAAATAAGGGAGAGAAAGAGCAGTCTGAAAATGTCCATGGTTAATGCATGGGAACTTGACAGGTTGCGGATGGATCTTGTTCAAGAACGGACTAAGCACAGAAGGTCATGAAGGAAAGTGGTAATCCATCAAACAGAAAAGTAGGTGGAGAGGAGGAACCATAACCACAGGAAACAGAAAGATAGAATTATATTTCTCATTCGTTTGGATTGTTTTTTAGATAATCCGTTTCCGTTGTTTGGAGGTGCTAGGAGATTCAATTAGATTCAGTAATATAGTAATCTTTACTAGTAAACAACTCTAGATACTCCAAAACTGTTTGTTAAATTGCATTTTTGATTTTAAGAATATGTATTTGAATGTAAGTATAAGTTAGAGATTTAGTTGCTTATGAACTATGTGGTTATCCAATGCAGTATTCTCCTTTGAAAGTGACCTACAAACCGCCACAAATTAGTGTTGTTTTGCTTTTAACACTCGCTAGTTCAATCAAGATTTGACCAAGGAGATAGACAAAACTATGAAAGCTATGAATTTATAGACTGTGAAGAATTGATTGGCATAGTATAATTTTTCTTATTTCCAAAAAGGCGAATAGGTACACAGTAAAACAAGCCCAATTTTTTTCTAATTTGCTCCATATATTTGACGAATTAAACTGTTTTGTTTTTAAAACGATTTTTCACTGTCTGTCCCACTAACCATAAACAGATTAAAACCGTCTGATCAAATACAGTTTTCCTTCCCTTAAAGGAAAGGAAGCAAAACTATTTTTTACATACAGACTTGCTTCGTTTGCAATAATTTAACCTTTTTTGAAATGCGATTATTTTCTATACTTGCTCTTACTTTCCAGCTATTATTTTATGATTTTCACCATTTAATAAATAAATCTGCCATTTGACTTCATTGTCAAATTGCGACTCTACCAGTCAACCAAATTATTATCCTTCTTTAGATATCATATATTGATATGTTAAGTTGCGAATGGTAAACAGTCTAGTTCGTTGCTGATTGCGTGCTATTGGTAATTGATTCTTTTTCTCTGTGGCTCAACCTTGATTATTAGGTACGCTGAAATATTTCATGCCTCTTTGTTTCTTATTTTTAGCATGTCTGTGTTTCTATTATGTACTTTCAGTTGTTGTTATGTTGTTGTTACTTTACGTCGCACTAGAGCTGCACAATGGGCTATTAGCGACGGTCTGGGAAACATCCCGGAGGATGATCCGAAGACATGCCATCAAAATTTTGATCCTCTGCGGAAGGGATGGCACCCCCGCTTCGGTAGCCCGACGACCTGCGCGCGAAGTCGAGCACTTTACGGTAGCACAGTTTAACGAGGACCAATACCACACACCCTCGGTCCCTACGCAGACTGATCCAAGTGGTCACCCACCCGCACACTGACCGTAGCCAGTGATGCTTGACTTCGGTGATCTGCTGGGAACCGTGTCTTAACGATCAGTCCACTGCGGGACTATGTACTTTCAATTTACCTCTCTTCGATTTATAAACAACAATAGTGTGAAGTATTATTTTTTTCACTATCATAAATTGATCAAGAAAGGGCCGAGAATCGAAGGGACAATTTTAAAGTGCACTTTAAGGACATATGAGAACATTACTTTAACTGATTAGAAGCAATTAATTTTCCCATTAAATTTCGTACATATTATATGCGAATGAAAATACGTCTTTTTTATAATATCACCCTTAGCAAAAGTTCTACTATTTTTTCTCTCTTCTGGATAAATTATAGCTCTGCATTAAGAACACTCGGCACAAAAAAAGTATAAATGTTAAATATTAAAATAAAAGCTTAAATGACGGCTCCCATAAATAAATTGTTAAATCTAAGGCGAACACACACAGTTTAAAAGGTTTTCTCAAAATTGAACAAAAATGCATCAGAATCGCTCCGAAACAAATATAGTCAAGACACCACTTATTCAAAATTGTAACAGCATATGCTCATTTTTGAGCAAAATTCACAGTCTCAAAAGTGATGTTGAGAGAGAAATGTACGTTGACTGCCGGTAAGATTCGAACCAAGGACTTCCAGACTCGTAATAGGAAAATTACATAGAGAAGTTGCAATAACATATCATGACTTACATTCCATTCGCTGAAAAGCTTTTAAGATTTAGCAAAATAAGCAAAAGGTGAAAAGTAAAATTAACAATTTCTTAAATAAGCTATTGGGACCATTTCCTAATTGCTATCTTTTGTACAATTGAAAATGTAAATTAGAAGGTCATTGGACATTCCAACCATGAGGTCATTGGTAAGAATCCTGCCGACAGCCAGCGAAATCTGTTCCGCTCATTTTTCCCTTCATATGAGTTTCAAGATTAGGCATTTTGCACCTTAATGGGTAAATGTTACAATTCTGGATACATGGGATTTTCAAGTTTGACTGTTATTTGTATCGGAGTTGCTCATTTTTGTTCAATTTTGAGAGAACCTACTTGGCAATGTTCCATTAATAAACTACGCAAACTTTACACTTTGTGTTGGACCAAAATATATTTTATAAATGAATGTTTCATAAATATTTCTATGCATATAGAATAATTTCAGAAAAGAGGAAACATATCCTTTTATAAGAAAATACTTTCAAACATACCCCATGAAAAACTTTAAAAAAAAACTTTAAAAAAAAATTTCTCAAAATACTCCCACGAGATAACATACACTGTGACATAAGTACTTTTATGCCAGTTAGTATCATTACAGCACAGAAAATTTATCATAGACTGAAATTATCTTAAATGTTTAGATTTTTTTCTGAAAAATATTTTTTTTTTCATGAAAATATAAAAAAACTAAAATATATCAGAAATTTATATTTGTAGTTAACCTTTTTAAACGGGTGTTTTGGGCCATTTTCTAAATACAGGAGCATTTCGAATTTTTTTAAAGTAAAAAATTTATTATTAAAACTACTACTTATACAAATTTCAGAAGAAATTTGAACGTTTCTCGCTTATAAAACTTAAAGAAGACAGTGCACTTCTTGATTTGGAACATAAATGAAAAATAAAAATTAAAAAAATAAAACATTAACTTAAATCTGTTCTATGTCCCCTGTTGTTATCATAGTTCAAAAAATATTAAATTAAAAAATAAGCAACCTCAAACAATAAACATCACAGTTTAAGCATCTATAATATTATTAACAACATATAGCCATTATTACTAGTTACTTTTATTACCAACATTATTACCATTATATTTCTATATTTCTATATTGATAATATGATTATTATAACCAAAAATATTTACCTTCTGTTGTTATTTATTTTTAATTTTAATCTCTCATAAATCTACTATCTAATATTTCAAGTTCGTGCTTGCAAAAAATGTTACATAACTTACACTCCAATCAAATTTACTCTATAAACCAATAAAATTTCCGTTTTAAATTATGCACAGAAATAAAACTTAATAAATTGTAGTGGGAAAACGTATTAGAAGGAAAGGCTGATACACTAGAGCTAAATTTTAAATACTGCATTGTAAATAACTAAACTTTAGTCAGACAAATAACGATACATAACGATATTTCTTTTAATAAATTTAATATGTAATGAAATACTAAATCAAAAGTCAATCCCTTTTCCATGTTCTGAATCGAAATGTAACCAAGTAGCACATTTAAATCTATGCTCAAATATTTTTTTTAATGAAAAAAGAGACAACTATAATTGAATAGTGTAAATTATATGTTTGCTATTTTAATTTTCTCTGAAAAAAACTCTTGTTTTTAGATTAATTACTGAATTCTATTAATCACATACATCACATTAGTGGGGTTATCTAAATCCGAAGTTCCATGGATTGTGAGAGAGAAAAAATCAAAGAAATATGATATGATATGCACTCTTACGAAATCAAGTTAAAAACGTTTGTTGCACTGTTACCATGCACTGTTAGAAATTTCTCAGGAAAAAAATGGTTAAACAATTTAATTTATTGTTATTTTACCATATTCTAACAAAACAGTTAAATAATCATAAATAAGATGGAATTCAAACTATTAACTGTCCCGCAGTGGACTGATCGTTAAGACACAGTTCCCAGCAGATAACCGAAGTCAAGCATCACTGGCTACGGTCAGTGTGCGGGTGGGTGACCACTTGGATCAGTCTGCGTAGGGACCGAGGGTGTGCGGTATTGGTCCTCGTTAAACTGTGCTACCGTAAAGTGCTCGACTTCGCTCGCAGGTCGTCGGGCTACCGAAGCGGGGGTGCCATCCCCTCCGCAGAGGATCAAAATTGTGATGGCATGTCTTCGGATCATCCTCCAGTATGTTTCCCAGACCGTCGCCAATAGCCCATTGTGCAGCTCTAGTGCGACGTAAATTAACAACAACAACAACAAACTATTAACTATGAGAAACCCAGTTTATTAACTGCTTTCACCTAATACCGTTAAATAAACAGAATTTTATCGCACTAACTAGGCCCACCTAATGAAGTAACTTAGTTCTTTTAAGCTTTATACATGTTGTAGACGAGAGGGTTAATCTGTCAGTCTCATTACCAGCAGAATGGAAGCTCAAGTCTCAATGTTGACACCACAATATTCCCTTAAACACACAAAGAGTCCCAAGTGTCTTGCACTCCCGAATTTGTGCCCTGCACTCACCAATACCCATTATCTAATAAAAAAGTCTAACTCCAATGCTCAGTTAGAGTTTTTTTTCACGGTTTTGAAACCCTGCTCATTGCAAATGGTTAAAACAGAAAAGTTTTGTATTCTTGATCTTATGACCAAATTAGTTGTAAATGGTTTCAAAAACAGTAAAGGTAACAAAATGTCTTTTACGGTTAATTAGGTGAATAGACTGCTGACGGTTATTTTACAATACTTTTAAAGTGAAACTTTTGACAGGGCATGGTAACAAAGTGGCAGGATAACAGAAAGGAAAAAATAAACTGTAAGTCAATTTAATTGGACAGGTTCTATTTTAAAAAAAGTTTGTAGAAAACTGAAAAGTATGATTTAAACTTCCCATTAAAAAATCAAACGAACATCAAAACAAATTTGAAACAATTACGCTGGTAACAGAAAAAAAAGTAATGAAGCGTCCTTACCTTGTTAAAGCTTTATTTTCTGAGAATGTGACATAAACAATGGCAGTTTTTAAAATGGCTTCTTCATCTGAAAATGAAATATCCATCAGTTTAATACGAGACAAAGAAGGCACGAGACATAACAATTTAGTAGTATCTGACATACTAAAAATGTATCCATACAAGTATCATTTTTAAAATACCAGTTTCTATGTATCTACATTCACTAAAAACACATAGTGTGCCAATTTTAATGCTTAAAATGTTATCTGGAATTTTATTTTAGTAATTAAAATTATTTAAGGTCGTGGTACGTTAAATGTTCAATAATCTTCAAAATTTGTAAAATTTTGAAGATTATTGAAATTTAGTAAGAATGTTTAAGAGAGTAATAAATACTAAATGTAAGTCTCTCCAAATTTCATATAAAAAGTTTTATTAACATATAAAATGTTTAAAGATTTTTTTTACATAATTTATAATGACTTCTATAAAAAAATATTATTTCTAATAAAAATTTAAATTAATTTTATATTATAATTAAATTTATTTCTTAATTTATAATTAAATTTTTAATTTACTATTCAAGTAATTTTACATTTAAACCCATTATTTAAACTAGATACATGAGGAAAACAGGTTCAAACTTTTTGCCTTCTGAACCTTCAACACATTCTTGACTAAACTATTAACCATATTTTTCAGATTGTGGTGACCCTTCATATTTTAAAGTTAAACCTATTTCGACGAGAAAAAATTTGTTAATTCAGAGGAATTATATTGTTGTGCTTAATTTCGTTACTTAAAATACATGCGGATTTATCTCCTCGTGGTGGATCCCGGTAACACATTTTTGTGGCTAAGAGGTCTATGATTTTAGGTATTTTGATTTGCCCATTCGTCTAAGTCTGTGCAAATTAATTTTATTTTATATTTTAACAAATGGCTGTAAACAGCCGATCCAATTCTGAGTTTACAACTATCAGTGTTCAACTCTGTATTTTTGTAATTTTGAACCCATTCAAAAAACAAGGGAATTCATGGATCAAGCGTTAGACCAAAATAATCTTCGAAGACTTTTCGATGAAATTAATCCGCATTTACTTTACATGCATAGAAAAATCGCGAAAACCTCCCACAGTTAACCAGACAGCAAGGGGACTCAAACCCATCTTTTTACCACTGAGGATATTTTACGTCAGCACTGTGGTCAGTGCGTGCCGGGTGCGGAATTCGTATCTACCAGCAACCACTCGGATTCGAACCAAGTTCATCTCATTAGAAGGCAAGCGCTCTATCCTCTGAGCCACCACGGCTCGCACAGATTAATTGACACATTGAAGGCTATCCTTTCAAACCATTAACACTTTGAAACAAATGGAACAGTGGTGTCTTCTTCATACATTTTTTTCTGGCGTTCAAGTTACAAGCAGAAATATATATTGGGGCAATTCCACGGAAGTGTCAACTTTTAAGTGAAATTTTTTTTTATGAATTGCATATTTTAATTTTAAAATATGTTCAAAAATAGCCAAAGTCTACAGATTGCCGTTTCATTTTTGATAATTTTAAATTTTTTGAATCTGGCAGTATTCTAAAGTAATCACATGGCTGACAAGTGAATTGTTCACATTTGTGCTCAAATTGTTTTCTTGAAAAACACTTATAAAATAAAAGAAATGTATCTTTCTTTTGCAATATTTTGATAAAAATATGCATATAGAACAAAATTTAAACATTTTAAGTTTAAAATAAAAAATAAAAGTAACTTCTTTTACGTCATTCCGTCACATGTCTTAATAATGCATAAATTTCTTGAGAACGAAGATAAGATGTGACATTGGCAAGTTAGATATAAAACCTCTTCAGAGACAACCTAATTTTCAAACTGTTGAAATTTTTACTAATTCTTACATAATATTAATCCTGTTTATCTGTTGCATTCTGTTTTTCATTTACATATTAATAAAACATTTTTTTAATAAAGGCTTTCTTCTACTAAACTTTTTGTCATTCCGTCACGGTCATTCCGTCACAGCAAATAGATGTTAATAACTGCTAGCCAACCAGAGGTAAATTTTCCAAATTCACATTTTACATTGCTTACACATTATACTAAAAGTATAAAATAGTTCAGAAAAATAAGAGCTGCAAAATTCTCAGAAACTACCAGTTCTAAGCGGCATGCCAAAAGCTTGGTTGCCAAAATGTCATTCCGTCACGCAAATAAAAAGTTCGTAAAATTAAAAGTAAAAAATATAGAAAATCCTGTTTTTTTAGTTTATGAAGCTCATTATGCCAATAATAATGATATGCATGAGAAAAAAATATTTTATTTGAAATTAGATACATAGAAACTTCAATTAATTGCTATTTTGCAAGTCAAAATGTCATTCCGTCACATATGGAATTGCCCCTTGGTTATTTTTTAATTATAAAAAAGACAGTCTAATAGCGACTAAAAGAAACCTGTTAGATTATCGGAATTATATTTATGGTACAATATAAAATTAAAACTGTTTTCCTTAGATCTAAACAACTGCAAAACAGTGAAAATTTGTGATATTATCTGGAAGTGAGCAGTGTTTGTAAAATTTTGCCTTTAACGCAGAAAAGACGCCGGTGTTTCAAGCTGTATTTCATAACCAAAAATTATTAAGATGCTAAATGCAATAATTTCCCCTTATTTTGACCTAAATTAATACAAAATAATGAAAAAAAGCATGTGAAGTCTGTTTAACAAAAATTCTGCGTCAAAGGGTTAATGAAGCTACACAAATGGAATACATGCAATTTTAAACAAAAATCTTTTCACAGCCAACACTGCTCTTTGCCTGCCGAATATTTCATTTTATAACCGTCGTTGAACAGCAGACCCAATTTTGAGTTTACGCCTGCCAATATTCAGGGCAGTAGCCTCATAATTTTTATCAAAATCCAGAAGACAAAGGAATTCCAGCTCAAGTATTGAGCTAAATCTTGCTTTCGTGGTTGACTATGCATTGGAACTAACCCTCATTTGCGTTAAATGGAGAGGAAAACCACGAAAACCACCCATGGTTAGTATGACGGCAAGGGAACACTAACCCATGATTCGTCTACCACTAAGGATATTTTTCGTCAGCACTGTGGTATGTACGAGCTGGGTGCGGAATTCATATCGACCAACCATTGCTAGGATTCGAACCAGGTTCACCTCATCGGGAGGCAAACGTCCTATCACCTGAGCCACCACGGCTCTTGCTGACTATTAAAAATCAGTGCGATGCTTAGGTAAAAATTTCAGGATTAAACAATCTATACTTTTATAACAGTTTCAAAGATAATAAAAAAATTGCATATTACTTCACTTAATTGCATATTAAGGCCACTTAGGGTATACTTATGAGATTTTTCTTTTTTTCTTTAAAAAAAAAAGTTTTAGTTTCTAAAAGTTCTAAAGTTTAAAGAATATATTTAAAATCCGGACCTATAATGAAGTTCAGTTTACTCTAACTTCCAATTTTCTGAAACTTTAAAGTAAACTTTGACTGGTGTAATTAATCAAGTAACATAAAAAAAACAAGATCTAAAGTGGACTCTATTTCATGAGTCACAGACGAGAATTATGCAAACAGAAACAAATCAATTGTTATTAAATATAAAATCCAAAAAAGGTGCTCGATTTTTTTTCCATTCATATTCGAGAACATATCAATAATTGATTTTGCAAAATGAAGAAATTTTAATGATGAATAAATTTTTTCCCTTAGATCTAATTAACTGTAATAAATGCAAAGTTGAAAAATTATTGCTTTGAAGTGCACCGTATTTGGAAGATTTCTTCCTCAAGCGCACCGGTAGTTCATAACCTTAACTATTACAACACTAAATATGATATTTTTCATCTATGTTGAGCAAAATTAATACAAAATAATGGAAAAAGTTTAAAGAACATTTTTAGTAAAATTTCTATAACAAAAGATTAAGATTACATGTAGGTACGTGATATTGAAATTATTATATAAGAAGTTATTTTGGTGTTGTATTTTTTGTATACTTTACTACATAAGCAATCTTATTCCACTAGACTTAATAGTCTCATTGTCATCTGAGTTAAACTTGATTTTAGTTAAATACGATTAATCTAAAAACTTTTGAATTCGAAGTTTAGTGCAACTATTTGTCACAGATTAAATAAACAAATGGCGTGACTTAGGTATTATCTATTAACATTTTAATACAAAAAACTATCTGTTATTATTTTATCCATTCTACACTATTTCTAAACTCGTATCAAACTTTTACACACTATCTATTTTTTATCTATTTTTCTAAATAAATATCTATCATTATTTTATCCATTCATCTTTTATCATTTTAATTCATAAAACCCATCATAAGTTTAAATAATGTGTACTCAATGCCGCAAAATTTGCCTGAAAATGAACTTATTTTTACAACAAATATTAGATTACACTTAGAACCTATAAGGTAAATAAATTCTTTGATTAAGTTTATTTTAAGAAATTCCTAGGCTTGATCATACAGAAAGAAGGAGTTGATTTTCTTTAAAGCGATGTTTTCCCAGCAATAAAGCTAAAAGCTTCTTATAATCAAATATCCGGGACAAAAGTACTTTTTCGTTAAGTGCTTAATCGATTGAATCTAAAAATGTGAGAAAGAATAAGTTTACTGGAATAATTGATAGACATTTTATAACAACATATAAAATATTAAGTGACTTGCTCGTTTTTCTGCAATTACGCGAAGTACCGTTTCATCTTATAAAATTTATTGTAAATAGCCCTTGATTTTATAGATGTTTATAAATATCGTTAAATACAAATATTGATATTAAGAAATAAGTTTTTATTTTATTTTAGCAGAGTTACAATGATTTACGCATTAAATCGCAATACTTATTTTTATAGCCCGTCCGAAAAAAAATTAAACTGTGAAATATCTTGAAAAATATGCACCAGATAAAATTATAAAAATACGCATGTAAAACATTTTAAAAACTGCACAAAAGTATACCAAACTCGAACCTCATTTTCAAGCCCATAGGCTAAGGCAGGGAGTGACTTCAAAATCTCAAATAGGAAACCTCATATTTTATTGCTGATTTGGATTCTCCAGAAATAAGAACGCCAATTTGATTGATAACTTTCTTGCATTTTTCTTCCCACATGGTGCTAAAATCGCAAAATTAAAAGAGATTACTGCAAATTTAATTTTAAACTGTAAATTTTCTTCGGTATTTTTTGGCATTTGATATTTTAAAAGTTTCTTCGGCATTTAAAGAAACCCTACCTTTAGTTTTAAAATTGCATAATTTCTATAGTATTTTATAGTTTTTGAGATATTTAGTTTCAAATATGAAAAACTGCAAAAAAAAATTTAATCATATAAGAAAAAAAAACTACGTTTCAGCATCACTAAATTGAAAAAAGAACTAAAAAATTGGAATGTAGAAAACGTTACTTATATTTCAATTTGCGTTCTATTTGAAATACAAACACAGCCCCAGGGAAACCCCTAAGAAGTGGTATCCACTTCCGCTAAATGCTGTGACGCATACAGTTATGGGTTCCATTCTCCTCTTTACCTTGAATCTATCCTTTTGTTTCCTTCCTTTAATTCTTGCTACGTGTTCTATGAATTGAAAAAGTTTGCAGGCCATTCTTTGCATTGAGCACACTAACTCGCAAATGGAAGTAAATTCAAACATAGTTTTTCTTCCATTTAAAAAATAACTATTAGCGTTATTTTATTAAATAATGAGGCAAATCAGTAGATTTTCAAAATTTACTGTCCGGATCTCTTAAATATCTATGCTTTATTCATGCACCTGCTAACCTGCATCACACCACCTGGTTATCAGCTGATAATTGTTTCTCCTTCGCTGTTTCCTTACACACCATTTACAAGAAAACTTAAAACAGGCGCCTCCGCAGGCCTGAAAAAAGGCTTGTCAAATTTACACCATTCCTGAAGTAAAGAACCCCATCTTTCAAGGATGGACGAAAAATTAATCTGTGATGCTAAGAGCCAATCATCTCGTGACTGCTTCCCAACCAGAATCGGAGTTCCTTTCCCAGACAATGTTTGCCTGAAAACAGGCTAAAGGCCTGTTTAGACGATCCAATTTCTTGGACAGAGATTGATTGATATTGATGGAAACTTGTTTTGCTTTGAGCTTGGATCGTGTAAACAAACATCCAAGAACTTGGTCCAACTTCTTGGACGATAGTAGAGCATTTTCTACTTTCCATCCAAGTTTTTTTCTCCCTTAACCAATCAGCGTCTTAGGTTTTGTGACGTCAACAAGCTGGCAGCAAATTATGTCATTTTGTTGTGGGTTTTCATAGATTTTAGTCCAAATAAATTGATCTGTTGAGGTTTATTTGTGTTATTATGATTTTATTTGAATTTATTTAGTAATTTTAAACTTATATAAGTATTATTTTATAATGTTGAATATGAACAAAGCACATGCGCAAGTTTTTCTTTCAACGAATCAGCGACATTCAAGAACTTGGATAGCGTCAACGAATCATCCAATTTCTTGGACAGAGAAATCCGTCCAATTTCTCGGATTCAAGAAATTGGACCGCGTAAACAGGCCTTTACTCCCCATTTTCACGAAGAACGAAAACCTGATTTTTCACCTCCGATTCTCTAGCCTGTTTTCAGCCAGCATTTTTGAGCGAAGCACTTGATGATTAGCTCTTTGCATCACCTGGTTACTTTTTGCCTATCCTTAACAAAGTAAGGTTCTTAGCTTCAAAAATTTGGCAAGCCTTTTTTTTTCAGGCATGTGACATCCAGAAACTTTTTTCAAGAACTTTCCCAGAAAGCATGTAACCTTACCGCAACCTTCTGTCAGAATTTTCTCTTTACTGTCACGAAAATGTTTGCACCAAAAACCTTTTTTCAATAAAGCAAAAATATTGCAGTTACAAACCTTTCATCCTAAAAAGGATTAAAAATTATTTTTAAAGCGTTTTTAAAAGTATTATCACTTAGGTAAAATGGTCACTTATAGCGTTCTGAAAAAAGGCTCGTCAAATTTACACCATTCCTGAAATTAAGAACCCCATCTTTCAAGGATAGACGAAAAATTAATCTGTGATGCTAAGAGCCAATCATCTCGTGACTGATTCCCAACCTGAATCGGAGTTCCTTTCCCAGACAATGTTTGCCTGAAAACAGGCTAACTCCCCATTTTCGCGAAGCGTGACATTACGAGAAAAACGAAAACCTGATTTTTCACCTCCGATTCACCAGCCTGTTTTCAGCCAGCATTTTTGAGCGAAGTACTTGATGATTAGCTCTTTGGATCACATGGTTACTTTTTGCCTATCCTTAACAAAGTAAGGTTCTTAGCTTCAAGAATTTGGCAAGCCTTTTTTTTCAGGCATGTGACATCCAGAAACTGCTTTCAAGATCTTTCCCAGAAAGCATGTAACCTTACCGCAACCTACTTTCAGAATTTTCTCTTTACTGTCACGAAAATGGTTGCACCAAAAACCTTTTTTCAATAAAGCAAAAATATTGCAGTTACAAACCTTTCATCCTAAAAGGGATTAAAAATTATTTTTAAAGCTTTTTTAAAAGTATTGTCACTTAGGTAAAATAGTCACTTTATGACGTTTTAGCCAACGTCACCCTAGCGATAGGATCAAATTGCATTGTCCATTAAAATTTCATGACAAGGTGTATTTTAGCTCAGTATACAAGACATTGCGAAAATAAACCTCATAATTATCTAGATTTAAGATTATTTTCACCTATTAAGACTAGCTTTATTCAAGGATTTTTTCACGATTAAAAACCTTAAGGCAACCTCGATTTAAGGTTTTTATATAGAAGATTGTTTTCCAAGGTTTTGGATAAGGGCAATGCGCGTAGAATAGAGCAGATTGTCTCAGATCTCGTTTTAAGATGAGAAGGTTTAAGCGTAAACCGCGTGAAAAACCGTATTAGGTTTACATTAAAAGGTTTTTGCTGAGTGAAAATAAACCTTACTTTGCTATCTGGATGCTTTCAGTTTACGTGTAAATACTGTGTATGAGGATCAGAGATGAAAAATTGAGATTTTGTTCCTCAAGTGACAGCAAGAGCCTGATTTCAGTCCTGTGTCTGATGTCAGTCCACTTGTTGTTGTTGTTAATTTACGTCGCACTGGAGCTTCACAATGGGCTATTGGCGACGGTCTGGGAAACATCCCGGAGGATGATCCGAAGACATGCCATCACAATTTTGATCATCTGCGGAAGGGATGGCGCCCCCGCTTCGGTAGCCCAACGACCTGCGCGCGAAGTCGGGCACTTTACGGTAGCACAGTTTAACGAGGACCAATACCGCACACCTTCGGTCCCTACGCAGACTGATCCAAGTGGTCACCCACCCGCACACTGACCGTAGCTAGTGATGCTTGACTTCGGTGATCTGCTGGGAACCGTGTCTTAACGATCAGTCCACTGCGGGACCAGTCCTCTTGTAAATCGAGAGTTACGTGCAATTAATCAGGCTTTTAGAAAATAATAAAAGAAAAAGCTTTTTCGTGTACCTGCATAAATGCTCAATGCAGGGTTAATTAACGTACTCTTTTTGATTGGATTCTTCCTCATTCCATATCCCACCTACAATGTTTGATTTGTACAAGACAACAATATTTTCGAATTGATACATTTCAGAGCGTCAAATAATAAAAATGAAGATTTTTTCATGCAAAACACTCTTCAATTGCTGACATCCACGAAACAGTCATCGCTTTCCTAATTTTATTTTAAGTTATTCATAAATTGATCTGAAAATATAGATCAGAAAAAATTCAGTAATTAAAATCAAGGCAAATAAAGCGAATACAAGAATGATATAATTTATAAACAGAAATAAAAAAATTGACTGCGTAACTTGAGAATGAATTTTAATTTTTATAAATTTATAAGGGCGTATTATATAAATAAATAACACGTTTCGAATATTTAATATCGTCAAAAAGAAAGTTAGAAAAGAAATAAGAATTGCATTAAAGGATATCAAACAAACTTTCTTCTAATCTTACAATCAAGGCAGTCAAAACGGAAATTCTAGTGGAAACAAAACTCGAACTAGAAACGAAATTTCTTTTTATCTCTACAAATTAAGAAGGAAAGCAAATATTAATCAATCAAATATTTTCTCCTCGTTTCCTGATCAACATTTTTATTCACACTTGGAATCACATACAAAAAATAAAATTCAATTATATTTAGTTAGAAAAATTCATGTCTTAATGTGTATTTAGTTCATATGTTCCTCAGCATTTTCGATTAAATTTATTGGCTAAATTTATTGTCTCGGAAAACAGTGGTACAAACCTTTAACCAGTGGTGTCGTAAAAACCTTAAGCAAAATGTTCTATTTTCTATATTATCATTTTTGTTTTAGCTTTTAAATGTAATTTACCAGAACAAAAACTGTAAGTTTTTTTTTAAAAAAATACTATTCTCTTATCGTAATGTAAAAATTTGAATATTTGTAAGATTTTCTAATAATTCTGAAACCTCCGCGAATATTTGAAACTCACATTTTTCAAAGCAGATTGTGAACTAGTTGCAAACTCGATTACTTATTTTCTTCAAGTTACAATTAATTAAAAAATTTTATAGCATGCATATTATTAATACTTTTTTCATTAACTGAACTTGTTTAAAAAAGCATTGCATGCTTTTTTACCAGTAGCAAAAAAAAAACATGTGTTAAAAATTATACAATTTGTAATTTTTAGTTGCAGCTGTAGTTGCAGTTTATTTACTTCACACTAGAGCAGCGCAATGGGCTATTGGCGACGGTCTGGGAATCATCTCTGAGGTTGATCTGAAGACATGCCATTACAATTTTGATCCTCAGTGGAGGGGATGGCCCCCCGCTTCTGAAGCCAGACGACCCGTGCTCAAATTCGAGCACTATAAGGTTGAACAGTTTAACGATGACCAATACCGCACATCCTCAGTCCCTTCGTAGACTGATCCAAGTGGTCACCCACCCGCACACTGACCGCAGCCAGTGATGCTTGACTTCGGTGTTCCACTGGGAATCATTTCTTCGGATCATCCTCAGGGATGTTTCCCACAGCATCGCCAATAGCCCATTGTGCAGCTCTAGTGTGACGTAAATGAACTACAACAACAACAATCGATGGAGGGCTTTTTTTTCAATTCCGTCTCTACGTAACAAGCATATATATTCTAGATTACCTTTGGTTAAGTCCACTATCTCTTTATACAACAGTAGGGGTATCGCATATTACACCCTATTTCCCCTTTTATTGAAAAAAAGACATCTAAAAGCAGTTTTCTGACACCACAAGCCTGAAAAAAGGTTTGCCAAATTTACACCATTCCTGGTGAGCCCCACATTTCAAGCATTAGTAAAAAATGACCATGTGAAGCAAAAAACCAATCATCATCACACGCCTAACTCGAAATTGTCTTCGCCTGGAAAAGTTTGTCTGATGGCAGACTTTCAAGAGCAGAGATGAAAAATCAGGTATTTATTTGCCTTGTGACATCACGTGTCTGATATGAAGCCTCGGTGGGAAGTTTTGCTTATGCCCAAGCAACTTTTTCCTTCGACCACGTGACTTAGCACGGGATGCCTCTCACGCATTTTTGACCACAAACAAATGGCAGTTACTAATTTTCTACATAAAAATCGCCACGTGCAGAAGAATCTTCAGAATCTTATCTTTCAGGAATACCCTGCTGTCACGTGGCGATTAGAATGTAGAACGCTAGTAACCGCAATTTATTTGTGGTCAAAAAACAAGTGCGAGATGTCACGTGCTAGATCTCGTGGCAGTAAAAAAAAATCCTTGCACACTATAAGAATCTAACAAATCAGTTCTGCGGATGACGGGACTAAAAACATCAAAACCTATTTTATTGACATAAAAGGCGGAAAAGAATTAAAAGGTGACTAACAGAAACATCCCCAAGTCCCACTAAAAAACCAAGCAGGTTTCGATGCTATTTTTCTTTTCTATCTCGCCTTTCGATAGTGCTATTCTTTCGTCCCATTTCAATAGCATTTCTGTTTATTTTTCGCTTAAATATTAATTTACACTATTAGAACTTCCTTTCTAAAATTACAGCAGAATAACCGACAGCAATCCATTCATCCAATTATACGTAAAGTGTTTATAGTAAAGAACAACTTTCACCTTTACGATTTTTAAATCTTCTACAAGTAGTATGGTTAAATAACCATGAATACCAAACTATACGGTTTCTAAATCGTTTACAACTAGCACGATTTCAAAACCGTAAAAAAGAAATTTAACAAGGCATTGGAGCTAAGCTTTTCGTTAGTTAATTGTCATTGAAGTTAGGCTGTGATTGAATTGTGTTTTATCAAATGAACCGTGGAAAAAAGTCATTTCACCTATCGAAAGGATCATTTCATCAGGGAGTCATTTCACCTATCTTCTGGTCATTTCACCTATCGAAAGAGAAGGAAAATGAACGGCATTTTGTGGTAAGAAGCTTTATGGTACTGCCATCTATGACATGACCTACGTGCATGAAGTTAACGCAATCTAATAGTTTTGGGTCACAAATTGGAAAGTGCAGAACACTGGAAACTTTTCGTGTGTTCAAAGAAATGGGTGAAATATTGTGGTGTGAACGCAGGAACTCGAACCTCGTTCTGTCTGTCATGAAATTGACAGATTAACCTTCTCGGCTATAATATGTATCAAACTGCAAGTAACTAAGTGACTTTGATGGACCTTGATGGACACTAGATGGACCTTGTTGTTGCTATAGAATTCTGATTGTATAACCGTATTAAATGAAAGTAGTTATTAAACAGTTTTTCTCACAGTTAACAGTTTTGATACCATCTTTTTATGCCTATTTTACTGTTTTCTTTGAATATGGTATCGGAATTGGTTAAATAACAGTTAAATAAATTGTAATTCAACCATTTTGTCCGAGAGATTTCTAACAGTGTGCGACCTTAAAGAGGTATATTTTTTACATTTTTTTTAATACAAATATTCTAATTGAAAAAAAAAACCTGAATTTTCAAAAAATACTTTATTTGTGGTATTTTTTTATTTTTTATTTAAATGAATTTAAATTCTGGTCATTTCTAGAAAATGCTTGTATGCGTGCATTCAAAATTTTTAACAAAACATTCTTAGTAGAAAAATTTGGTTAAACAAATGCACCAAAATCTATTTTTGTGATAAATGTCGAAATAGGGAAAATGAGTTATTAGGAAGAAAGAATTAGTCGGTGTGAATTTATACTTTATAGGCAAAGAGATAAAATAGAAGAAGTTTTACAAAAATAGCAGAATTTATAAATGTATTTTTTTCAACCATATTAAAATATTTCACGTGCTGCGTTAAATATGTAGGATGTAAATTAATTTCTAGCACAATACTGATTTTTTTGTTCTTCAAATAATGTACAGGAAATTAAAAAAATTCAAAACATTTTAGTCTTTGTTTTTTGTTTAACTTATATTTACAATATAAACGGCTGCTATTTTCTCATTTAAATAAATGCAAAACGTTGCTTCGAGTTTGTTTTTATAAATTATTTAAAAGTGCAACAAGAATTGAAAACACATAAAAAGTCTTTTCCTAGATAGAGTATTTCAATTTTGTTCATAAAAAGAGCAGTGGTTTTAATATCCGCGAACAATTGTAAAAAAAAGATTTTAAATTGCTTTTCAATGAATTTAAAGGAAGTTTAATAAATATATTCAATGCACTTACACACTTCCAAGAAGGCGTGGAAAAAAATTGCAGAATATTGAATTTTCATTTTCTTACTTCACTCTTTCTGTCATTGAGGAAAAAATTTTAATCTAAAACAGATTTCCTCTTACATTGAAATGAAATAAAAAGAGAGAAAAATAAGAATTTCATTGAAGCGAAAAACAGTTATTTGATAAACATGGGTATATTGCACGGAAACATTATGTATTTATGTAGTCTTATCATGAGTAGATATAGATCCCATTTTAATAAGATAAAACTTACAGATGAATACTTATTTCATCCAAAATGAAATTTTTGGTTTAAAACCTAAAACAAAATACATTAGATCACAAGTCAAAAATTAAATATCCGAAACAAATATTATTAAGGCCTATAATTAATATCTCTCTTATCACTATGTCTCTTAATCTACGTATTATTGTTAATGTATGTATTGTATTTAGGTGGTGTGTGTGTTAAAATAAATAGATATAGATTATTTTTAAATAATTATCACTATAACTCCGTTTCGCTTTAAATATGTATTTTAGTGTATTTATATTTGTACAATATTAACATGAGTATATATAGCTCTTATTTTCTAAAGATAAAACTTACGATGAAGACCTATTTCATCCGAAATTAAGTCATTATTTTAAAGCTTGAAACAAAATGCATTAAATCGCAGGTGAAAAATTAAATAACTTGAAAAGTACTAAAAAGATCAATTAAAACTAAATACTTATCATTACAACGCTGAATCAGTGTAATGTTGTTAATGTATGTACGGTTTATCTATGTACGGTATTAAGGTAAAGTTGTTATGAGTAGAAGTAGATATATTTTTTTTAATAATTATCACTATAACCCTATTTTAAAAACGTATAAATGGAGTGCATCTGTATTTGTGCAACATTATTATCAAGAGTACAGTCCGCAAAAAAAAAAACGAATCACCCTGAATAACTTTCGTTCTAATGATCGGATTTTCACGAACTAAGTGTCAATCTTAATGGTTCCTGGGGGTGACCTCAAATATGCTAATTAATTAGTGCTAACTATTAATTAAGTTACGAAATCAGACACAAAAACGTACTTTCTCTGAATAAACATGCATTTTTTTTTACATATTTGGATTTCTTATCCTCAAAATATAGGGGGTAGCCGCAATCTGGGAAATGTGGTCCCCATAGTTTGGTCAGGAGAGCGATTCAAAGTTCGTACCCCTTAATGTTAATTTCGCTTTTTGCGTTTTCAGTCATATTTTCAAAACTAAGGAAGCAATTCAAAAAAAATTGCACCCACTCATAAAACTCATTTACCCAAAGATAATTTCATGCAAAAAATAATTTTTAATAATTATTTATTATTTTTTATTATTTAATTAAAGTGATGATGAAAAAATATTGAATTATAAGGTATGAATTTTTTTATACCATATTAATCTACATATTTTTCAATTGAAAAATCTAAAGTTTCAACTGTTTTTATTTATTAGAAGCTGAGAAAAATTAAAATTAATTATTTTTAAAAAAATAATTTGGCGACAATAAAGAAATAACCAATTGGGGCGATTAATATTAAAATGTGATAAACTTGGGAGGAACTTGACTTCGCGCGCGTAGCGTAAAATTTCATTCATATTTTTTTCGGTAATAATCGTTTGCTAATCTTTTTATTTTTATTTCTTTCACACTATAAAATACGATGTTTCTTTTTTAGTCATTTAATAATTTATTTGCAATTTAGTAAAGAATTTTGAATAAAAAACACTTTATTCAACAAATGTCTAGTTTTAAAAAAGCGTGCTTCTGATAGAATACACCAGATTGTGCTTATTTAATGTGATTATTTTTTATTTTTTTTATTTTGTTTTTCAATAACTGATACAATTTCAATAATATGCATACGTATGCATAGATTTAGAATAATATATTTATCAATTTCTTGAATATATATTTTATAAATATTAATAAAAATACGTAGTCAACATTTTTAAACATCTCTCACAACATCGCAAATTTCTCAACATCTTATAGGGTAAACTAAACAATGAAGGAACACTTAAGCTTAGCTTGCCTTTAAAAAAAATCATAAAAATTTCAAAATTTGTAATTTTAGCTAAATGATGGTTTCGACATATTTGTTATTAAATGCAAATTATGTAAAAAAAAGTTAGATAACTTACATAATATTGTTTTAAGCTTTTGGTGGTTTAAATAATAAGTAGTAAGATGACCAAGTGAAGGAACAGTTCTTACCAGTGAATAAACACTAAATTTTCCAGAGAATGAACACTTAATTTTGATAATGTTTGATGCTCGTTAGGAATCCATAGGCCACACAAATGTCTAAAAACAAGATTTTTCTTGGAATTACGACATATAACCATAGTTAATGTGGAAAATTTTACTTTTTTTTCAGTCATGGAATGGAAAGTAAAATATGTTTGAATACATAATTTTAAAAAAATGTTTTTCATTTTTTTCTCACAGTTTAATAATCCGTTCTAAATTATGAATGTTTATCATTGTGTAATCTGATGATGTTTTTATTATTATTATAATTCGATCATTTTTTTGTTTAATCTTTTCCTCATATTTTTTAAGCTTTTTTTTAAATCTTTTTAAGTATTTTTTTTCTCTTCGTCATGAGTAATTTTTATCTTTTTCTTTTGATTTAACCTTCCTCATTTATCCAAATTTTTGGCCAATGTAAATGTATCTTCGAAATTTCTTTTGATTTTCCAGTTCCATTTCCAGAATTCCTCACTGGATAATAAATGAGAAAAAGGAGTTTCGAAGTTTGAGTAAAACCCATCTCTCATTGACTTATATCTAGTAGTTACTTATGAAACCAATCGTTTTTGCAACTAACAATGCCTCAAGAGGACTTATCTCAAAATCGGTTTTCAAGATACTTTCATTATTAATGTTAGTTGTCTCAGCTTCAGAGCCAAAATTTGATTATACAATTGTTCTTTTTGAAATAAATTCTTCAATATTGAGAAAAGCGCAGGCTATTGGATATTTGGGAGATTAAACTTTTCTGTCAATGTTCCTTCAAAAATTTGCAACATAACTTGTGAGATTTCCTTCTCAAGCTTCTGAAAAAATAGCGCATCGTTATTCTCGAAGCATGCGTTTTGTTGATAAGTTGTCTTGCTCATTAACTATTGGTGTCTGTTTTGCATGCATTTGTTACAGTCAACGTTTTCTACATCGAATGAAAAAATATCGCATTTCATAAAAGCATTTTAACTTCATCAGTTGATGCCTCAAATCTTATTTAAAAATGGATGTAAAATTTTCTAGACATATTGTTTTACAATTCTTTTGTTTTCAAGATCCAACGAGATTTCCAAGAATTACGTAGAAAACTAAACCAGAAAATTTGTTTTGAGGAACAAAACTTGCTCAGTTTCAAATTGATATGAGATTTATACCTATCCAGAAGAAGCAAAATTAGGAATTTGATTGCATTTTTAATTAGCCATGGGTAGAAACATTTGCAATATATTTGTAAAATGTTGCTGCGGTCATCGTTTCATTTCATGAATAGCTTTTTCCAATGAAATATGTAGCAGGGACTGATTCTGTAATATCTCTACGAATTCTTCTGTAAGGAAAAACTACCAATGGAGGTACTTTTTCTTTCCTAGGTACTTTAGAATATAAATCCTTATAATTTTTAAAGCCGCAGATTTCTCACGTTTAAGGGCAGTATTCAACTCTTGTTTCATTCGCATTGTAAATGCAATCACTTTATAAAAGGATGCCAGGGCTACTTCCCTCCTAAATATTCTCTGAAGTTCTTAAAACCAGTATTTCGAATATTATTCTCTAAGGTAAGTTTTGCCTTTTGAAATTATCTTCGCATTGCACTGAGTTATCGGTGGATGTCACCTTAAAAAAACTTCACCCATTTTTCACCTAGATAATTGTCTTTAAATGGATTTTTCCTACCAGTTCCGGTTAGGACATTAAAGACGACAATAGGATAATAATTTAGCTAATTATTGGCACAAAATCCTGCAAAGATTCCATTCAAGCTCTTATTATTATATTTAGTTGTTATATTTAGTTAATAAACATAGTTTATTAAGGAGTCTAAGGTATGATGTAATAACTAATCACTACATTTATAAAGATAAATAATAAATTAATTATTATTATAATTCTTTAAATAAATTTAGCAATTAAATTTGCATATTTAAATGAAATAGTTATAGGAACTATTCATGCAACATTTAACTGAATTTTAGGAGTCCTCTATGTCGCTGAACTACTAATTATCCAAGTAAAATCATATTTCACACATACTATTCATTCACTGGGAAATCTATTCTCAGTGAAGGAACATGCCTGTTCCTTCTCTGGTTAGAAGTTGTTTTTTTTATTTTTTATTTTTAACATAATTTTGATTTATAATATGACAAAAGGTACAAGAAAATTAAAAATTTTCTTTTATTTTCATTAACTTGAAAAAATCCCAGTAAAGGAACACTTGTTTATACATTGGTTTTTCATTGTTCTGTAATCCAGTTAATAAACACCCCCTAATCTCAGTACTTGCTTATGTTATGATGCTTAAAATAAATAAAACGTAACTTCAATGACCATATTTTGAATTCTTTTTTTCACAATGAAAAGAAAAAGCATTATTATATGCAATTAATTGTAGTTTAAACGGATAACAACAAACACTGACCTTATAATTTTGTCAAAGAAACAAGGCGTTGAACAGATACTAACAAATTCAAAACTTTTTCCAGAGAAGACTCAAAGACCAGATAACTAAATGCATTGTTAAAGGACTTCCTATTGTTAGGTAGTAAGCTACTCTTACCAATCAATCTAAATTAAAACGTTTAAAATCTTATTTCTAAGAAATATCTATGAAATGCTCCTTCATTTGTTGGTTTACCCTATATCATCCTAATCTTAAAAGAAATTTCCGGAAGTGTATCGCAGAACTATTTTACCAACTATTTAATAAAATTTTAACATTTTAAAATTCTTATTCTTTTCCATTTTACGTTTATTATTTCTTCATTAATATACTAATATTTTTTTTAGAACTTTAATTTAGATTTTTTTTAATTTAGGTTTCCTTTTCAAATTATAGTCAAGTTTTTTTTAAAGAATTATTGTCTGCTAGCTTAGAATAAAACCTTGTTAAGAAATTAAAAACATTCAGCTGTTTAAAATTATTTAATGCAAAACAGCTGATTATTTACTTAGCATACTATTTTTTTGAAAAAAGAATATAAATTATTGATTGTCTTCTTTTTTTTTGTTTCTTGTGACTTCAACTTAGATTATCTAAAATAGTGTTGATGTTTTATAAGTCACTACAAAGTGGATAAAGATACCGAACAAAAAAAGCTGTGGAATACGTAACCAATTTTTTTAGTGTCTTAAAATATCTCAGTATCTTAAATGTCGTCCTACTATCTTAGTTGTGAAATTAAATTTTTAATTATCTGACCACGTGTGATTCGCTAATTATTTCATTATATCTTTTACTCTTTATGATACCAAGTAGATTTTTTTTCTGATAATATACTAAACTATTTTGTTTAATTTTTTACTTTAGCATGATTTCCTAGATATTATTGTAGCATAATTTGTTATCAGGAAAATGCCTTATTTTGTTAATCAGGAAATACTAAAAATTGAAATTTGTAAGGATTCCGAAGCTGTGCACACAATACACAATTTCCGACCTTATTTTAATAAAAAAAAATTTAAAAAAAAAAACGTGGCAAGTAGGTTAACATACTTTTTACAGAAACTGTGAAAACTAATTTTTCCTATATTTCGTCAAAAGAGGATAAGAATGATATTGCTCCAAGGGACCTACTCAATAATTTCGCTATTTCCAGAATGAAATCTGTTTGATCGAAACATATTATTCCTTGAAAATTACACGAGGGAAAAAGTAACTTTTATTATTTATCTAAGCTTATTCCATTTATTTAATGATAGCGGTATTAAGGTTAAGGATATGCGTCGGAAGCTCCGTTTATTATTATACTATAAATGCATTAAATCATGTAGCTTGAATAATTTATTTTAAGTAAATTATTTAATAATTTTAAGCAAATAAGGGTGTAAAAATAAACTCGATCGAAATACTCCGAAAGTATTCCCTGAAATATATGTAGAATAAACTTTGGAATCGATATATTAAAAATACCTTTTCAAACAACCTCGAGTAGGACGGAAACGCTAACTTGTTTAAAAAAGTTGTCCTTGTTACTATTTAATTTCGATTCCTGGTACTAGGGGACATTCCATTTTCACATTCCACTTTTGAAATTTCAATTGTAAACGGAATTTTTTATGACCTTAAACTAAAATGTTAAAGCTTGCAGCAAAAAAAAAAAATTTTTTTTTTACTGCATTAATTTTTTTACAAAGTAGTGAATTATTATTTTTTCAATCTAAGAACCTGTGCCTATAACATATGTAAAACTTATTTTAATATCGAGTGAAATAATTTAATATGTTGTGTAACTAAATGGATAATCCCAAGAAACTGAATCGAAAATATAAAAACTTCATTGATTTTAAAAAATAATAGATGATAATAAAAATAGACATGTTTTGAGCGTCCAATAATAAAAGTCACAAGTTATCCATGCCTGACAAGTCTTGAGAATGGGCGATTATATTTGAAAACTCGAAACATGTCGACTTTTACTTCCCTCTTCATATGTTTTGAAGCCAGTTGAGTTTTTATCGTCAATTATACTGTTTTACATTTGGATCTTGTCTTGATCACTATTTTGATAAGGATTTTACACTAGTTAAAGTAAACATATGCATTTTAATATTTTATCAGGATTCATATGGTCTTTAAAAATGTAAGAACATCAATATTGTAAAAGTTATATTTAACTTAAAAATTAACATTTTGACACCAGATATTTTGAGTTAATGAAATTAAATATTTTATCTCTTAAGTTTTTGTGCCCCCATTTCAGTATCTTAAGGATCTTACGAGCTCTGTTTAAAAAGAGATCATCAGATATATATAAGAAAGCAAAAATAACCATAGTAGCAGTATTTGGTGGTAAATGTAGCTTATCGTAATTGAAGAATATGCTGTGAGACATTTTATGGTGAATTTGCGAACGTATAAGTTTCAGAATGTATCGAAACATGAGGATGCTATTTGCTAATCATCTTTATCCAAAGGAAACGATGTAACCTAAATATCTAGTAGAATGAAGCGATTTTTTAAGCAATGAATCCTACAACTTGCAACATATTATTTCAATATCTTATTCTTAAACATAACATATTTCAATCTTTTTAAAATGCCACTAAACATTCAGCAATTCCTTGAGTTATAGAAAAAAGAAATATCGTAAATTATAGAAAGCCTTGTGAATGTGCATTAGAATTATTATACAATCTACATTTTATTTTTCAAGCACTTTTTTTTTCTTCAAATTTTCTTGCCTAGAAGACTCGATTAAAACTGTAAAAATGATTATCCCTAAAATTTTGTATTTAGCTATAATAAGTTATGCTCATTTTATTTTAGTATAAAATCCTCGAATAAATATAGTAAAAACAGTGTAATCTAAACAATATCAGATAAAAAGTTCATGTATTTAAATTCTAAAAACTATCATAAATAATTTATAAATCGATTCAAATTTACTTTTCAAAGGAGATTAAAATAATATTTTTTTTGCTTTTTGGACAGAAATCCCCTAAAAAAATTGTTTATGGCCTGAAAACTTCGAGATATTTTCTATTAACAATAAATTAAGCCCCTCCGAGCAATCACTGAACATTATTTCAATTTTTTTACTATCAGAGTTTGGTTGCGTAGCAACCTAGTAAAATTAAGCACTCCTCTTTTGAATTAGTCAATGGGTTATCTTAAAATATTTATTTGCGCAGGCGACTTTTTTTGGCGGTTTTCTGGACTATCGCCAAATATATAAACATTTATTGCGGCCCAATTTACCACCCAATTTTTTTAAAATTTTGTCTACCCCCACTAATTCAAGGGTCTAGATTCCAAATATGTAAAAAAAATTATATGTTTATTCAGAGAAAGTACGTTTTTGTGTCTGATTTCGTAACTTAATTAATAGTTAGCACTAATTAATTAACATATTTGAGGTCACCCCCAGAAACCATTAAGATTGACACTTAGTTCGTGAAAATCCGATCATTAGAACGAAAGTTATTCAGGGTGATTCGTTTTTTTTTTTGCGGACTGTACATATAGATCTTATTTTAATAAGATAAATCTTCCAGGTGTGTAATTTTCAATTACAATGAAATTATCATTTTACGCATTGTATTATTTATTTCATACATATTATTTTAAGCATATTATTTTAAACAACATTGTGCTAAACAGTATTTTGCATATTTGACCTAGTCTACAGCATTTGATATACAATGGATTTTGCAATCATTGCTGATAAAATATGTATTTTTAAAATACTTATATATGCGTAAATAAATATGCGTAAATAAATATACGCATGTTAGTATTTAAGCAAACGGAAGGAACAAAAGCTTCTCCTAGTTCTTACTATTGAGGAAGAGGTATTAAAAACATCAAAAAAAATTTATAGGTTTATTTGTGTCTAGAATTAATAGCAATGCTTATATATTTTTATTTCAGTTTTAACAATAATTCAAAAAATATACATTAAAGGTTATGTTTACAAAACACCTTAAAAGCTAAATTGAAATTTTATAAACAATTATTTCAATAAATAAATTTCGAACGTTCATCATTTAGTTTGATGAAATTTTTTTAGCATAAAAGATAACAACAAAATGTGCTCTCCAATTTCTTTAATTATAAAAGGATAAACCTTAAAGTTTTAAAAAGGTAATATTACTTTAAAAAAACTGCACCTTATTTGCTCCTTTAATTTTAATGAAAAAATTCATTCTCCCGATTATAATTTAATATGTATTCTCAGAAAGATGCGTTCGTTTCAAAAACACACACACAAAACCTTTATGCAAAACCTTTTGTCTAGCTTAAATATTCCCTTGCATTTTATTATTTTAAATATTCCATTTACACAAACGCGTAAAAAATCATATTAATATTATAATAGAAATCAGAATTCTCTTAATCCTCTTACACGAAAATTGAAATTTATTATTTTAAAACACCTACGTTACAGATTATGTGTAAGAGAAAAATGATAAAATTCAAGCGGTATCATATTTTGAAATCTGAAGGCAATGTTGCATAGAGTTTTATATTTTGCAGTACGTTAAAAATATCTTTATGGAGTGTATTTTCTAGGATCTTATTTTAAAAGTATCAAATATAATGCCCAAAGTCAGACATACGATATTCGGAAATCTTTTGCTTCAAAAATTTTCCATTACTACTGTTTCATTTATAAGCAACGAAGTCCAGAAAGAAGATTTCTAGACTTTTTTTTCTTAAATAGAGTGGCGCATTTAAAAAGTCTTTTCCATATAAAGAGAAATATCTTATTTTTTCAACCATTATTTGTGCATTAGCGGAAACTTTTTCTGAAATAATTTTTTTCCATCAAAAACATCGATGTTTTTTATTCAATAACTTGGATTACTGTTTTCATTTCTGCTGTTTTTATAAATTATAAGGTTTACAGCTTTTCGTAAATAGATACTTTTAGTAAATAGATACTTTAATCATATACTATTTATGAACGAATAGTTTGTTTTGAGTAAGTAGCATTCTTGTTCCAAAAATAATTTAATCTTGGGAACTTTTCATGAAAATTATGGAAGATATTTTCATGAAAGTTATGGAAGATAAGAAGAAACTAATATTACTTTTTTTTTTACTTGAATAGTCAATTCTTAAGGAGCAAAAGAAATTTAAAGCCGTTTTATGCTGAAAATGGTGAACGTTGGTGTCTACCACTATTTTTTTCTCTTTAAGTCTCTTGGTTGGATTCGTTTTGCAATCCATGCATTTTTTTTCTTTGCTTTAAAATAATTACACTTTGCTTAAAAATAATATTTGCTCTATCATGAATTCAAAAATTTAAAATGTTTCTGTCTAGAAGCAATCTTTGCTAACTCTATTGGTACTCATATGTGTTACAGCAAGTCTACGTTTTTTTCTGCATTGCCCACATGCTTGTAAAGAGCTCTATGATGAAATTTTTCTTAATTTGTTCTTAAAACATTTCTGAATTTTCATTCATTGAGAACTGCTCCAATAATTTAGTTCAAATTATATATTTAAAATAGAAGAGAAAATGTGCATACTTAACTATATTTTACATAAATACTAATTTTCTTCAATAAAAGTTATAAATAATTATTTTTGCATAAAATATTCAGTAAGTGCACGAAATATATGCCTCTCTGTAAATAAAATTTTGCAAAAGAGGCTTCTGATTAGCGCAATTTATTCTGGAGATATTACAAAAACACAAGAAATAAAAAAAATATCAAAGCAATCCAACTTTTGATTCGTCAATATCGCAAAAAATATTCAATGTATTTAATATTATTAAAATAATATTGAATATAATATTTTATTTTATAATAAATACGGAGGATTTCGAGAAGAAACAGACTGAAAGGGGTTTGCCTATTCTGCCAAGTCTAAGCAAGTTAATTTTATTTTACATTTCCTAACCGACGGTAAACAGCCGATCCAATTCTGAGTTTGCGACCATCAATGTTCATTCCATATCCTTGTAATTTTGAACCTAATTCAGAAGACAAAGGAACTCCGGGATCACACTTTTTGATGAAACTTATCCGCATTTGTCTTACATGGAGAGGAAAACTATGAAAACCTCCCACTGTTAGCACGACAGCTAGGGGATTTTAATCCATGATCCATCCACCACTGAGATTACTTTATGTCGCACTGTGGCCGGTAGAAGACGGGAGAAGAGTTCTTATCGATATGTCTGAACTCGGATTCGAACCTCGGTTACCTGATCAAGAGACGAGTGCTCTAGCCCCTGAGACACAGCGGTTTTTAGTATAAGATTTTATTTTATAGCCATCATTGAACAGCCAACCCGATTTTGAATTTACGACTACTAATGTTCAACTCCGTAGCCTTGTAATTTTGAACTCAATCCAGAAGACAAGGTAACTCCTAGATCAAGAATAGTAGAAATTTTCCTTCTTGGAGTACTTTTTGAGATGGAAATAACCCTCAATTGCGTTACAAGGCGAGGAAATCCACAATAACCTCCTATAGTTAGCCCGACGGTAATAACCTCCCATAGTCAGCACTCTAATCCATAATCCGTCTGAGGATTACGCCAGCACTATGTCGGTGACTGTGGAATTCTTATCGACCACCATTGCTGGGATTCGAACCCGGTTCACCTGTTAGCCATATATACAAATACTAGTTAGTATAAATGTTTGTATGAATAGCCTAGTTTGTCTGTAGGAATTTCAAATCCAAAATCAGTTTTACTCCTAAGGCTACAGTTTTTTTAATCACATTTTTAGTAGGGGAGAGTGGGGTCAATTCTAACATTTTTACTTAACTATTTTTAACTAACAGAAATTCCAATATACTATTAGTATTAATTGACAGACGAGTAAAGTATATTATCCTGTACTAGAAAAAAAAACTTATTTTAAATTTTATTATATTAGTTATTAACAATTTTTGACAGTCGTGCACTTGTTACAATTGTCCCCACTTACGGGGGACCCCCAAGACACCATTTCAGCTTCATTTGTTTAAAAAAAATGCTAGTTAATTAACAAAACTAATTTGTTTTTCATTGAAATGTTAATTAGGGTGTCCACTTACATATTCGGTTAATAATTTTTACTTGTTTAAACAAAATTACTTTGTTACAATATAATATTCTAATACCAAAAAAAGTACTTACGTGGCTCGAAAATATCTTTTGTGATGTAACTCTTTCAAAAGTACATAAAAATGGTTGCCAGCAGGGATGTACATGTAGATTTATTAAATACACCTTGTGCGCCACCTAGGAACCAAATCTAGAAACCGACACTCGAAATTTTTGCTCTGTTACAATCGTAACCTGTTACAATTGACCCCACTCTCCCCTATATATTTTTGGTCGAAATATACACACTTAAAAATGCTATTTATGACTGGGGGGGTTGCGCGAATAGAGCAACAAGCATCTAGGGGGGTTAGGGCACTTCATCAGGATTAAAATTGCACAGGAACCTATGCTTAGAAATGACGTCGAAAATGTCTAGGGGCGCTTCCCTATTATGACCTAATCATAAACACGTTGATGAAACCGTTCACAATATAAAAGCGTTCCTAGCAGCGCATGATGACATTTTCGGTTATTGGAACCAATGCAGTTTTAATCCTAATGATGTGCCCTAAGTCCTTTAGAAGTTTTCGATGCATTTATAAGGTCCTTCTGTTACGTATAACATTTAAGACTTGCAAAATTTTGGCAAAAATTTGATTAGGTATTGAAGTTTAAAAAAAACGTACATAGATAGGAGAGAAAATTCGACTGCGCATTTGAAATCAATGATACGAAAATAACTAGGATCTGTTAAGAAATTTCATGAAACAGAAAACAAAAAAAAACTTCCCCCCATGTTATTTATAACTCGATTATTAAAAAAAACGTAGAAATTGCTATTTTAAATATGTAGTAACTTTAAAAATTCAAACCAGAGCAAAATAAAACCAGAGCAGCCTCTGGATCCCTCAAATGTTCCAACTTGATGTTTCTAAATATAAAAAGGAAACATGTCTAAGTTTAAGATAAGTTATACTAAAGAAAAAAATATATTATTAAAAATGCCTTTAATTTTAGCGAACGTAGTAACAGAATTATTTTACAGGCTTATTTAATCTCTTAAGGACCTTAAATACTATTAAGCCAAGTTTTCTTCCGCTCGAAGCTTATAAAAATCTTAATTTAGTACGTGCCTTACCTTTTGTCTTGACATTAAATGTTCCTTTAAATACAGTCTGTTATTAAAACTAGATAAAAACATAGATCATTATCCAATAAAAACAATATATTGGAGGGCGTTCGGCGAAAATCACCGCAATATATCGTTCAATAGAATATATTAAAAAAGGAACGATTTCCCTTGCTTAATAAATAGATTTTCGCTGCAGTCTTTATTAAATTTGCAACTCTAGAAGTATTTTACAAAATAATTCCAGAAGAACAAACTTAGTTGCTACTAATTTTGAGGGTGCTAAAATAAATTAGGATATAAATATAAATTTTGAAAACTACCATTTCCACGTTTTTAGTAGTTTAATAGAGTAGTTTAGTAGTTTAGTAGAGTTTTCAATACAACGTAATGTAAGCCAAGTCTCTCAATTAATTATTTACAAAATAAAATTATTTCAATATGTGTTGTTAATTAGACAAAAAAAAACTTATTTTTAACAAATGTTACGCTCATACTAAAAGAAAAAAAATTGTCAAAACTACCAGAATGTGGTAAAATTTTCCGTGTTTCTGACTCTATAAACTGATCTATGTTTCTGATCTTTTACCGAAGCACTTTGGTAAAGATTTCGGAAATTTAACAACAAAATGTCGTTTCATAATATGTGCTAAAATTAGGCAAATGTGATAATTTTATCATGATACTTTGGAGCATGACATAAAAACTACTTATTCGGTTAAATTTGATTTTCAGTTTTGTATTTTTTAACTAAATGTATGGTAATAAGAACTATAATTTCGAAAACTAGAATTTCTGCTAAAACGTTACCATATTAGCGGAAAAATTACCAACAAAATGGCTTAAATACTGTATTTTTACTTTTATTAAGCAGAATTAAGTTTTTTTTTCCAAAAATGTCATTACCATACGGTACGGTAATTTTACCAGAATTTTTTTCTCCGTGTAGAGATTTATTTATAATTTTTAATTAAATGCTTTGGGCTGTATGATGTTAAGCAAACCCTATTTAAGGTTGCATTTCTACATTAAATGTTTCTTAGTATTGTTTCCTGCTATGCACTATACAAATATTTCAATTACGTAACAGATCCACTACATAAAAATCCGCTTAAAAAACCGCTCTCCGGCAAAACCGGAAAATGGCTCACCGTTATATTTCCCCAAATCCTTCTTCATATATAAAAATAAAACTTCGTTTTCGCAAAAGAGTTAAACTAAAAAGAGTACTCTAAACGTGAGCTTATTTATTGTTGTTTGAGTTTCTTTTTTTTCCTGTCATATCTCCATAAATTGTATTCACAAAATAAAATTTATCGACCATAAACAGACAGAGTATAATTTACATATAAATGTAATCGTTGTCTACAAGGAATAAACCTCTTCAAAGACAAAAAACTGAAAGCAACATATTTATTGAATCTTCAATACCCATATAATTGTTTTTAAAGGAGGGGGAAAACAAAAATAGGGATTCTTACAGCAAAAATCATGTTAGCACACCGTTTCAGAAATGACTGACAAATGCATGAGTTATATTAAAATGAAGTTTCACTATCACAGTATCCATTGTATTCCGAAATAATACTCATGTCACTTAACTTTTTGTGTAGTGACTTAACTGACGATTTAACTATACAGTGGTATAAATATATTTTTTATTACATTATTGAAAACAAAAATGAATACTAAAACCTGTGAAACGTACGAAATTATTCTAGTATATGGTACACGGTAAAAAAATTCGGATCAAATTATGGTATAAATTTCAGGGTGCATCATTCGTAAAATCCATTTTACTGTAAAATTCCTTTTTACCGTGATATTGTATCACAATTTTCACAGCAACAATTATTTAATTAGAGTGATTCAGTGATTTTGTGATAATTACTGTTAAAATTACGGTATATCAGATTTTTGTTCCGTAACATAAGTTCCGGTAAAAATGGATTTTAAGGTAAAAAGTATCGGCACCCTGAGTGTTTACTTTTAGCTGTAATTTAATTCGGATTTTGCTACATTGTACTTATTTTATTATTTCAGAAAAGGTTTAAGGAAATAAAATTTTTAATCATAGTTTCCGGTCAATTCAATCAGTCTATCAATTTTTAATCATAGTAATTTTTAATCTGATTTTTAATCATAGTTTTTTTTTCTTTTTTTTGAAGTTATGCATCGGAATCAAAATGAGTCTAAAAAAAAAATTTTTATCTATCTCAGACAGAACTTTTAATCCTTATTTTAATAAACTGCATATCATACATTCATTTATAATAAAATGCTCAATGAGCAAAAAAATCTTTATACACAATCATTATTTTTATAATAATCATTCATGTTCAGTCATTCAAGTCATTGCTCAACTTTAATACGTTGAGTACCTTCATTACATTATACCTAATGAAAAGAGTCGTAGAGACCGGAATAGCTTGGTTGGCAGGACTTACGTTCGTAAGAACTGGAGATCGAATCCAGCCGGCTGAACACTCCCCATGTTGTAAATGGTTAATAGTGCACGTTAAGTTTATCGGGTCACAAAGTCCTCCATGTTTCCAAAACAAATTATACTTCTGGGGGTACTGAGTTGGAGATTGATCGTTCTCTGGTTCAGGTCAAAATTACGATCTGAGGATGAATGGATCCGCCCTATAAACGGGTGTGACATATGAGTAAGCAAAAAGTCGAACTCTTGGCCATAGATGGCGCCACTGGAAAACAAGAACAATCGCACCCGTTGCCTTAATTGCTTACGACGAATTAAATTTTTAAACTATTATTTTTCGCGAACTAATTAGCCGACCACTTTCAAATTTCGGGTTTTGTCATTAAAAATTGCGCTTATAAAATTTACGTAAAAATTATATTTTTAATTCAAGATTTTTTGACCATTAGTAAATTAAATAATTAATAATTATAAAAATTATTTTTTACCCTAATATATCGCTTAAAGACAAGCTTTATAATAGTAAGTATTTTTTTTTCTATTCATTTCATTTGCTCCGATGATATGGCGAAAATAAACAGGGTAAAAAAGAAATTATAAAAATTATTTTTTGCCCTGATATATTGTTTTAAAAACTAGCTTTATAATTGTAAGTAATTTTTTTTTATTCATTTAATTTGCTCTGATGATATTACGAATTATGCAAGAAAATGAAATCTTTCCAATTTTCCACAACTCTCCTGCCAAGAGAATTGAAACTATATTTTCAAGATTGTGGTTTTCTCCTCCGATCTTTAGATAAACAGAAATCCAAATTCATCACAATAAAAAAGTCATATTTGTTCATAGAAAATACATCATTTTGTTTTATTCCGTATTTTAACTTATCATATGCATGTATTATTAAATTATGATACCTATTCAATGCTTTTGTTATGTGTAACGTGCATAATAAGCAAAATTATTTAAAAATAGTAAAAAAAAACTATCCACTATTAATGCTAAGAACTTATTTTTTATGTCCAATAACTACATCATGCCAGCAATAATTAGTTAAATACACTGAAATACACTATAAAAAATTCTGGATTAAATTACGGTAAAAAGTGCCAGCACTTCTCTAAATTAATTTTTACCGTTTAATATTACGCAATAATTTTTACAGCATTATATTATTTTAATTATTCAGTGATTATACGTTAATTATTACTGTAAAAATTATGGTATATCAGAATTTTGTTCCATAACATGTTCCAGTAAAAATGAACACCCTTTTAATAGTGCACTAATATTTAGCATATGCAAGGTTAAATTCGCAAACCATTAAAATCTTGTACTGGCACGTGAAAATCCGAACAATAGAACATATATTATTGAAGAATTTTATGCACTGTACAAGTTTTCTTAAATTTGCTTGTTTCCTAAACGAAAGCAAATAAGTAGTCAAATTGCGCAACACTAGATCTATTTGCTTACTTACTAAATAATAATATCAGTTACCATTTTAAGAAAATAATATAATACTTTAATACTAAAAAAGAAGTCCTAAATAAATCGCTCAATTATTCCTTTATCATTAGAAAATTAAATTTCATTTTATGAATACCAAAAAATACTCAATCGCTATAAAAAGTAAGATGCAAAAGTAAATGGTAAACGAAAATGTTATTTTTTAATGATATCTTAGAAAGTTTTTTCCTTAAATTTTAATTTTCCGTAAAATGAAGATTTTTTTTTCACAGTAGCAGGACGATTAAAGTGACTGCCATTAAAATAACTCAATTCGCTTCAACATGAAATTTTCCCGATTTTTGAGAACGGTAGCCATTTTCATATGTTTTGTTTTTAAGAAGATTAAATGCCCTTCTAATCTTCTGTTTAAGATTTTTTCAGTGTGAATTGTGCGCTCAATACTAACTTGAACGATTCTATTTTAGATAATTATCACGTATAATATTCTTACTATCCAAATGCGAAAAAAAAATTCAACGAGTCTATATATCAAATACCAATAGAAAGATAAAGAAAACCACCGCTCCCAAACCAAAAAGTTCAAAAATGGCCTTTAATTTTATTTAAATTTTTGGGTCAATATACACTGTAAAAAATGCAGGATCAAATAACGGTAAAAAGTACTGGCACTCAGGGTGCCGGCACTTCTTACTGTAAAATCCATATTTACATGCTACAAAACATGTGATATGCCGTAATTTTTACAGTAACAATTACCGTAAAATGAATTGAAACTAATAAAAAATTAACTAAATAAATATTATTTTACTGTAAAAATGGATTTTTCGGTAAAATAAGGAGCATTCTAATGACCAACAAAACGCTCATCCCTATATTCCTTTGTTTATTTATAAAATAATAAGAACGATTTCAGTTCGAAGAAACCACGAGCAGAATACTTTAAAAGGCGTTCGAAATAAGTCTCTTGCTTATTCCTTTATCATTAGAAAATGATATTTCATTTTATACTTACCAAAAAAAGTACTCAATCCTTATACAAAGTAACATGCAAAAGTACATGGTTAATGACACTCAAGAAAATGTCATTTTTTTAATAATTTCTTAGAAAGCTTTTTCTTGAAATTTTAATTTTCTGTAAAATGAAGATTTTTATCCAGATAACACAGCAGCAGGTTAATTGACAGTCATTAAAACCACCCAATTCACTTCAACGCGAAATTTTTCTCGATTTTTAAGTACGATAAACATTTTTATGCCTTTTAGAAATGCACTTTTAATCTTCTTTTTTAAAATTCTTTTCAGTGTAAATTGTAAGCACGATACACACTTGAACGATTTTATTTTAGATAATTATCACGTATAATATTCTAACTATCCAAATGTGAAAAAAATAATTCTGACGAGTTTGAAAAGAAGTTACTTTTGAAACTGACAATATAGAACTTTGTCCCTTCACCAGCCTTTCCTGGATATAATTAATTTTGAAACTTAATTAACGAGGCCTCTTATCTTTCGGCGAATTCATCAAAGTCAAACATGAAAAAATCTCTAGAGCAAGACTCTATTTTATTTTTAGAAAGTGTTCTATAGAGTAATGTTGAAAGCACTTGTCTTTCACAACTTCGCCTTTTATACGTCAGCAATAAAGAATTTTGGTTTTAAAAATCAAATGAAAGATGAAACTTGGAAAATGGGGTTTTTTCTGAATATTCCTAGAGGAATAAAAATTGTTAAAGAAGTTAATATAAGTCAGTTTTTATAAAGCTTATAAGTTAAAATAAAGATTCCTTAAAATCATGAATTTTAATGTTATTTAGCTATGTGAATCATCCTTTTCTTTAAGATAAGCATCCATTTTTGCTCCATTATATATTTTTATTTTATAACCGTCGTTGAACAGCCGACCCAATTTTCGGTTTTATTTGATTTTATATAACATTTTATCTAGGCTGTGTGTATGTTTTATTAACAAACTAATTTTATTTTACGAAATATCATACACATGTTTCAGATTATTCATGCCAAGTAAGGTTAAAAAAATATTAGTGTTTCACTACATTGTTGTTGTTTCTAATGTCACTGGCCAATACCAGCAAGCCTGCTTGGTGATACCAAGTGAATTTAAGGCAGAGGGTGCATTTTTTGTTTTTCAGTGGGGCCATCTATGGATACGACTTGCCACTGCCTGATTATAGGGTGGACTCCATCATGCATTCATTCATTCATCCACTGATCGTAATTTTGACCTGAATCAGAGAACGGCCCATCTCAAATTCAGTACCCCCAAAGGTATAATTTTTTACGGGAGCATAGCGGACTATGTGATCCTACAGATTTAACATGCACCAGTCACCATTCGCTACATAGAGAGTCTTTGGCCGGCAGAATCGAATTCACGACCTCTTGGACATAGGCCTCATGTCCCACAAACCACGCTATCCCGATCTCCTCACTACATTAAGAACTACATAACTACATTTGATTCTGAGTGTAGGAAAACAACGAGAACTAAAGTTATCTGTGATGTTTGATGCCAAGTAGTTGCCACCATTTTTGGTGTGAAGAGACACTCAAATTTTTTACAGTATAATTTGATGAACTCATCAGGACGTTCTTTTGTTTTGGTCATATTAAAGTAGATTGCCATTTTGTGGAGGACAATTTAATAACAAAAAAAGGGATCTAATTTATTAGAATCTTGTCTTACTGCTGTCTAACCAAGCTATAAGTAATTCAGTTGCAAAATATTTGCGACTTATTATTATCTCACAGTAAATACTTAATTATGGTAAGTAATGGTACGAAATATAAATTTTCACAAACAATTTAGGAAGTGTGCGGTGTCCCAAAATTTACTCAATTTATTTGTTATAAGAAAATATAGGTTTTTATTTAAAAATTGTCAACTTTTTATAGATTCATAAGCAATGCACTATAGGAATTAAGCATTGAATTTTTATCTGTTACATAGAACATAGTTTCGCAGGCATTCGTTTGTTGAATTTTTCTGTTATCATTATAATAGATAGGACTGAATTTCATTGGTATTGCACTTAAATTTATTCTTCAGAGCGTTGGTGACTGATGGCTTGTCGGCATAATTTTTACTTTAAAAATTTCTTTTGCATAGAATTGCATGATATGATTAGCCGAATTCTGATCACCGAAAAAAAATTACTTGACTAGGGGATGATTTGTTAGAAAATTCTCAACAATGAAAAACGTTGATTTTTTTTACGTTACACTCGTCTTTTAACTCTCAGTAATCCTAATATATCAAAGTTTATTGTAAGAATGGAGTAAAATTCTATTGTTATTCAAATTTGAGGACACCTTTATTTAAGCTATCTGTCGAAATAATTACTAGCAAAATGAAATCAATAATTCTTGCAGATAATTTTTTTACGGATATGATTTAAACCCTCTTGCGGCTAAATCACATTTGCAGTTTCTAAGTAATCTCAACTCACTTTTCAAATTAGAATCATATCATATTAATTGTCTGTTTCGTCTGACTTTATTTCAAAGTAAATCAATCAACAGCTTTTATAAGGTTTTTTTTTTGTAAGATGATATTTTCAGCAATTATAAGTAAAACTCTTAGCAACTTCCAACTTCTCTTCGAACAATTGTTACAACAGACCTATTCAATCACCGCTCTGGATTCAAGGCAAATCTTCTGAAAGCCTCTCTAATCTCAAATTCCGTTGAAATTGATTAGTTTCATTAGAGTAGTTTATTTGCGTTAAATAAAATTACAACTCCATTTCTATGTACTATGTGGATTTCTTACTGTCTGGAATCGTGTATTTCATTGTCTGCTGCCCAGATTTATTTTTATTTTAAAATCAAGTTCTTTTTTTAAACAATACTTATACTTACTTATAATAGAAAGCAATAAAAAGCAATGGGGCTAGGTTAGCCTGGTTGGTAGGGCATTTGTCCCATGTCCAATAGGCGTGTAGGGTCACAAAGTCCCCCATGTCCCATAACAGATCATACCTTTATGGTACTGAATTGGAGATTGATCGTTCACTGGTAGTTCAGGTGAAAATTACGATCTGTGGATGAATGAATGAATGTATGAATGGGTCCACCCTATAAACAAGCTGTGACATTTGTGTGTAGCAGAACTTAATTTCTTGGCCATCGATGGCACTACTGGAAATAATTCGATGGCACCCCCTTTGCCTTAATAGCATACGACAACAACGACAGTAAAAAGCAATAAGAGCTGCCGATTTTAAGGATTGAAAGCATGAGTGATTATTCAATTTCCTAAATAATAATTATGAATTAATTTAAATCATGAGTGAGAATTAATTTTAGCTTTTTAAACATTGAGAAAAAAAATTCTGGCAAGATTACCTTACAGTACAGTAATAACATTGTTCGTAAAAAAGGAAGAAAAAAAACATAGCTTTGGTAATATACTGCTAAATATACGGTAATTAAATCATTCATTCATTTGTTCATATACGGTAACGGTTTTCTAAATTATAGTTCGTATTATCCCACTTTTGGTAAAAATAACAAACCAAAAATTAAAATTTAACCAAATAAATTTTTTTAGGCCGTACTTTAAGATATCATAATAAAATTACCAAATTTTAACTCATATTATAAAACGATATTTTACTGTTAAAATTACCAAAATCATTAACAAAGCGTTTTTATAAAACTCACACAGATTTTTGGTGTTCTCATAGAGCAAGAAACACGATAAATGTTAACATATCCTGGTAGTTTTGACCTTACTTTTTTTCTCAGTAAGAAATTAAATTAATTAATTATTCCCTTATAAAACTGCTTTGTATTCAAAATTCATTGTTTCAAATTTTAGCGTTTTATCGATTTATTTACAGTTCCTCTTTCTTTATTTATTTAATTTTAACTCTTTTCGTGAATATTTTCGTTGTTATTATTTTCTTTATTATTATTTTTATCATTGTTTACAATTACTTTTTCCAGGAATTCAGTTATTATAGCATCGTTACTAAGAAAAATCAACTCATCATTAAAATTTAGCACACGTGTAGAGATTTTGTTTATAATCATTTATCTTCAATTAATGACCTTTTTTAGCTAATGTCATAGAAGATATCAAATAACTTTCCCTCAAAAACGTTTAATTGTTTTACGAACAAATAATGCAATATCGAAACTTTTCGGAGAAAATCAAGGCATTTGATTAATAATTATGTTTAAAAACTATTTACTTACATCCTTTCTACTGAAAAGTGAAGATCTAAAAATTTTAATCCCAATATGACTTTTTCAAACTTTTAATTTTTATTTGTGTTCAAATACTAACTCCTTCAGTTTATGTAAATAAATAATCAAGTAACTTTATATGGCATAATAAATCAGTAGTTTTCGGAAAAGTTTGAGACCAATTCCAACTTAATTTTAAACACAGCAATCAAAAATAAAGAACAAGGAGTAGAATGGTTTATACCCATTTTTCAACAAAATTGGGATTGGATCGCCATTTGTTGCATTTTGAGGATCATTAACTTTTGATTAATCATTAAAATTAAAAATAAGTTCTCCTCGAGAGTTACTACATAGTGAAGAAGGATCGAGCTCGGACAAATATGTAATTTTCTGCTCGCTTTCATTTTTTATTTTTTCCTTAGCAATCAAATATTATTTAAACTTTTAGAAAGAAATAAAAATGGGAGTTTTATTGTTGCTTACTAACCCGATTATTCTGATTCTGATACATATTTTTAAAAAAATAAGCTAATTTATAGTTTCAAGATTCATAGATTTAACGTTTAATGTGAAAAAATTTTAACGTTTAATGTTTCCTCCAATTTTGGATTATAGTGAATAATACGTTTTTATGAACAATTATTTTTGAATCAATCCTGATAAAAGATTTGTTACCAACTACTATCCACCTTTAAGAATTATATACATGAAAAATTCATTCTTTTCTTTTATTAAAAGAGAGAATTAAAAAAAAATTTAAAAATCATTCAATGTAGTTCTTTATGACGTTGACATTATACTTTTAAAATAGTATACACTTGAATGGATTACATTTAAAATTATACATTTAAAAGGTAAATAAAAAGTACAAAATTTAAGAAACAAGTTTCAAATCTAAATTAATGATATTTATACAGTATTAAACAAAACCGGCCCCACTCCTCGTTTTATCATACGAAAGCAAATTTGGTTCTTTTTATGATTTTAATTCAATATTTGTTTTTTTTAACCTTGCTATTTATTCGGCAAATTTTGCTAATGGTATAATTTTTCTAATATAAATATTTATTTGTAATTTTAAATGTGTTTGTCTTTATGACACCATTATCCTCCAAAATTTATAAAATCTATATTAATGGAAGTGGCTGCTGCATCCTCAATATATAGCTCACACGTGATTTCAGAGATTTAAATCATTAGTAAATTTATTTTTAACTGTTGAACCAAGAATTTAATTAACTTCGATTTCCGTATTGCAGAAAAAAATAGAATGAGAAGCTTAACTCTTTCCGAGATTCTTAAAATTTTTGAATTGCATAATATTTACTGACAACAATATTGACTTTTTTTTATTTCTAAATAAAAGAGAATACATCGAATGTAAATAATAATTAAAAACCTTATTACACTTCAATCCTCAACATAACACAACTTTATTAGCCTGCAAGGTTTAAATACTGTCAGTGAGCTTTTTATTCTGGACATAGCCCAAAACGCGTGTTTAAGAAAATGGACTCTACTCAAATTGCTCGTCTGAGAAAATAGGCATGGCTCAAAATGCGTGTTTAAGAAAATAAGTATGGCTCAAAATGCATGTTTAAGAAAACGGGCAGGGCTCAAAATGCGTGTTTAACAGTAGAAAGACTGAAACTTAGTATATACCTATATTCCCCAAAAGCAATCTAAATGACTGGATTATAAAAGTATAAATTATGTCTATGTGTCAAGAAATTTGTTTAAAATAAATTTTTAATATTTCTTATATTAGTTACAGTTATATAACAAGTTATTAGTAAATATTAGCAATAAAAAAAAGTTATATGTTGTACAAATTTTTAAGAAATTGTGTCATTATATACATCATTGTTTTTCTAATTGAAATTAAAAGCAGTCAAAATGACTTCCTTAGGCAATCTAGTGTTAAAAAAGGACATGGATTGGAATAAGTTTTTAAAAAAATGGACAAAGCATTTTATTCTGTTTTTCATACATATCTTATGAAAATTGATCTTCTTTTAAAAAATAAACTAAAGGATTCAGATAAATTGGTAATGTAATTTCTTTCATTTGCTTAAATCACTTAGAACATTTTTTTGAATATTAAAAGACTTTAAGAGTCATACTTTTTGAATAAGTTTTGTAAATAATGTGTAAAAAGTTCGTAAAAAGTTTAAAATTTTGCATGTTAAAAGTAAACCTTGTTTTACTCTGACGTGGCTGTTTGCATTGTTGTTTTGTTTGGTTGTAACAGTACGTCTTGTGCAAAGTTTATTTTCACAAGGTCATCACGGATCCTGTAAATTTGTAACAGTGGTATTAAAAACTTTTAAAAACCTCTTTATCGTTTAGTGATCTGAATATAAAGAGATCGCCTAAGAAGTTACATTTGTAATATACTCATCCCGATCTCAAAGTCCAGTACTTTGATATTCATTGATTAAGTTTAGTGCTTAAAAAATAAAAAATAAAAAGATTCCTAGTTTAGTTGTTAAATTTGGGTTGAATATTAAATAGGCAAGTTTTTAGCTGAGTCCGTTTTCTTAAACACGATTTTTGAGCTGTGTTCATTTTCCTAAACACGCATTTCCAGTTATGCCAATTTTCTAAAACACGTATTTTAAGTTAAGTCCAGAATAAAAAGCTTATCGACAGTGCGTTTTTTCTCTCTTCTAAATATCAATACGCAATCTCTAATAGACATCAATTTTTTAATTATTCACTCAGATAATATTAAAGTTTTTCTTTGGAGGTGGTCATTAAGTCAATAAAGGACACATTTCATACATTACCTTTAGATTATTTAAAGAGATCTATTCTTTACATGATTTATGCCTATTACTACTGGTGGAAACATCTATTTAAAATGTTTCGTAAATAAAAGTGTAATAATGTTTCGTATTTTTCAAAATTTCTTGCAATATAATGAAGACACTACTTTTAAAAACTATAATCATGTATTTTTAAAAAGGGTTTTGAGGAGGAACTGAGTGCTGAAATTTTTTTAAACTAGAGTGCATTGACCTTATTAAAAGTTTAAAAAAATATATCCATCCTAAAAGTGTATTTCTTTACAGGGATAACATCCTAAAAAATTTTAAATTTTCTTATGTCATTTTGAGACATATAAATAAGCAGTTGTAAGGTGATAATCAACTTTTTATCATACTACACACATTACTACTAGCACTTTGTGCTTTAGTTGTACTTTAACTTAAATGTTAGTGAAAATAATTCAGTACTAATAATGCTCCTAAGCAATAAAATTTATTGTTTAATATTAGTATAGTTATAATAGTACATAATAATAATACATATAGTAGCAATAAAATAATAGCACGAAAGGAAACAAATAATGGCATATTAATAATAATACAATAACCGAATAGTAACATAATAAGAGCTTTAATCTTATTAGAAAAGTTTACGTAATTAAAAATCTAAAAAGTTTTCTTTGTAGCTGCTTTATATCAAAATATTTTACGCTTTATTTAAACGACACTGAGAGAAAAGTGTGATAAAAACTACTTGAACATGATAAAATTAATCGTATTTCTGGATCTATGGGAACACCATAAGACGTGGTAATATTTATTGAAGTGCTATAAAATATGGTTTCATGATATGTTATAAAGTTTGTCACATGTGGCGAAATTTGGTAATTTTATCATGATACCTTAGACCCTGGCATATTGTTATTGCTGCCTTGTATATATTAGTGCTAAATGTTTCCAAAAGTTGGAGGATAAAATTTGCGAAAGATCATGGCATAAAAACCATTTATTAGTTTAAATTTACTTCTCAGTTCTGCTTTCTCTACTAAATATGTGCTAATAAGAACTATAATTTTCAAAACTAGATTTTCCGGTAAACCGTTACCATATGAACAGCAAAATTACTAAATGAATGGCTTAAATACCACATATTTTGGTTTTATTAACCTGCATTATGGTTTTATTTTACCAAAAATATCATTACCATACCGTACGGTAATTTCAAGAGAATTGTTTTCTCCGTGAAAAATCAATATTCGTGTAATAATCATGTTTCAATATTAGTGTAGTAACATGTAATAATAATGTTTTTCAGTAATAAAATTTATTGTATGATATTAACATGATTATAATAAATTATAGAATAATAGTAATAAAAATTAGTATAATAGTAATCAAATAATAGTATAATATTAATATAATAACTGAGTAGTAATGTAATAATAGTTTTAAGATTATTAAGCAATATTTTGCGTATTTAAAAATCTAAAAAAGTTTTCACTGAAGAAAGTCATTAAATCATACATTGTAAGCGAAAAGAATTCACGCTGAGTGTGGAAGAAACAATTAATTAGCAACTGAGCAGAAATGACCACCCAAAGTTTTCTAAAAAATAGTCTTTTTTTTCAATACTGTACAACAGAAAAACGGTCATAAATAAAGCACTTAACTACATTCCATGCTATTTAATGAGTTAATATTTTATGCAGTAAACAGCATCGTCAAGAGCTCCCCCAGAAGAAGAAAAAAATAAATTTGTAATAGATAACAGTCAAATCCCTAAAATAACTCAGAATTATTGCTTAAGACCACATTCTGCGATTCAGTCTTAACTCACATCATACGTGAGTTACGACTAGAAGCATTTTTCTTTGCCTTTTCTCCTTATATATTCTGTATGAATTTTTATTTTTGAAAATTTCTGTTTTAGATTATTAAGATAATTTCTCTTAAGTAATTAATAGATTCAGGTTTTTTGCTGAATTTTCAAATTTTTCATTACCTTAACAGCTAAAAAAGTTTCAATTATCAATGATCCTGCAAACTGTAAATGCAAATATTATAATAAAATTAATTCAAACTAAAGAGTTTTAGATTATTCGAAGTTTAAATATTAATTCATTTTTTATGCATCATTTATCCATATTGATCTTAACTTACATCATGCGTAAGTTTAAAAACAAATTTTTTGTTCTTTTCATTTATTTATTGTCCCGCAGTGGACTGATCGTTAAGACACGGTTCCCAGCAGATCACCGAAGTCAAGCATCACTGGCTACGGTCAGTGTGCGGGTGGGTGGCCACTTGGATCAGCCTGCGTAGAGACCGAGGGTGTGCGGTATTCGTCCTCGTTAAACTGTTCTACCGTAAAGTGCTCGACTTCGCGTGCAGGTCGTCGGGCTACCGAAGTGGGGGTGCCATCCCCTCCGCAGAGGATCAAAATTGTGATGGCATGTCTTCGGATCATCCTCAGGGATGTTTCCCAGACCGTCGCCAATACCCCATTGTGCAGCCTAGTGCGACGTAAATGAACAACAACAACAACATTTATTTATTTATGAGTTTTAAATTTTTGCTTCAAATTACATAAGTAATTTATGATGAAGAAATAAAAGTTATCACTGTGTCAGAGTTTTGATTTTTGATTTTGAATTTTAAGAGCTTTCATAACATAAATAACTAAATTATTATGGTGTTATAGGGATAGTTTGTTGAAATTCAATCATATTTTCGAATTTGAAGGACTTTTGTCAATAAAATGGAAGCAACGTGGTTTTTCCGAATGTAACATTTATACATGAGACTTTACCTTAGTATTGTTACCAGACAGAAAATTTGAAAAGCGTACTCCATATAACAGGACAATATACAAGAATTTTTTTATTGCTTTTGTGGAAATAGAGGTGATTTTCACCAAAAAAGCTCCTAACGCTATCAAGAAAAATGTGAAAATATATCTAATCAGTATTTTATCTCAAATCACTTCGTCCCGCAGTGAACTGATCGTTAAGACACGGTTCCCAGCAGATCACTGAAGTCAAGCATCAGTGACTGCGGTCAGTGTGCGGGTAGGTGACCACTTGGATCAGTCTGCGTAGGGACCGAGGGTGTGCGGTATTCGTCCTCGTTAAGCTGTTCTACCGTAAAGTGCTCGACTTCGCGTGCAGGTCGTCGGGCTACCGAAGCGGGGGTGCCATCCCCTCTGCAGAGGATCAAAATTGTGATGACATGTCTTCGGATCATCCTCAGGGATGTTTCCCAGACCGTCGCCAATAGCCCATTGCGCAGCTCTAGTGCTCCGTAAATGAACAAATCAATCAATCAATTCAAATCATTTCAATTTTATTTATTTTTTACTTTTCATACCGTAATATTTTATTTGAAAATAGTATTTGAAATTATATACGTCATTAATATTACGAAGATTCTTAAAAGTGTACAGAGGAAACCCAATATTTTTATTAAATATGGCTTAGAACAATTAGAAAAAGTTAATTGAAAAATGTGACTAAATAACATAAAAAAATATAAGTATGATGTATACCCAAGCCAAACTTTTGATGGTTTTCCATTGATGGACCACGCAATATTGATGGTAACCATCATGAATAATCATATTTTTTTATGACGACCATCATAAGTAGCCATCACCACAATGTGGGAATTCGAACTGAGTTTGGATGGTCCAGCATACGAATGGCAACTTGTTTTGATGGTTTGTTCATGCTAAATCACCAGAAATTTCCATCATAGTTTCTTAGAAATCAAATGTTGGAACGATCATGAACAACCATCATCTCAATGCAGGAATTCGGACTGATTTATGATGGGTCAGTCTAAAATACTCCAAATGGTTTTGATGGTATACTTCTGAGAACCAACAAGAATTCCCATTAAACCATCATGGAAATGTATAGTTGGAACCAACATGGACCATCACGGAACATTATGGATTGTTGGTTTAGAAGAATCAAACTTATCTTGATGGTCAACCATCATAGTATCAAAGTAGCATTTTCCATCATAGAACTATGGAAACTTGTTAGCATATCAAAAACCAAGAGCGCTTAACGAAAATTGTTGGATGATGGTGACCATCAAATGATGTTAGATCATCAGGAATCGCACTGAAGCCAACATAAACCATCAAAACTTTTTGATTGAACCATCAAGAGCTTTGACTTGGGTATAAACAGAATTTTTTTGCATGAAATTGATTGTTTTGTAATCACTTTTCTATTAACAATCTGACCATCACCTAAAGTATATGGAAGAACAGAGCATCACCTAAAGTATATGGAAGAACAGAACATCACCTAAAGTATATGGAAGAACAGAACATCACCTAAAGTATATGGAAGAACAGAGCATTACCTAAAGTATATGGAAGAACAGAACATCACCTAAAGTGTATGGAAGAACAGAACATCACCTAAAGTATATGGAAAAGCAAAAAAAATCCTTCAGCAAAATTGAATATTGTCGGTGAGTCTTTAATCTGGATACAGTTCGAAATGAGTATTAAGAAAATTTACACAGCTCCAAATGCGTGTCTAAGAAAATGGTCAAAGCTTGAAGTACATGTTTCAGAAAATGTACACAGCTTAAAATGCATCTTTAAAATAATGGGCTCTGCAAAAATGCGCTTTCACGGTGTTCAACCAAACTCTAAAAACTAAATGAAGAGTTATTTACTTTCCCTTACTTTTCTAAAGACTAAGCATAATTACGGGCACAGTCCCATACTTCGAGTTCAGGTTGGCTGGGTATATTACAAATGGAATTTTTCAGACACCTCTGCGTATTTAAAATACTAAACAATAAAGTGGTTTTAAAATTCTTAATACTTTTAGCACAAATTTAATTCCTTTATTATAAATTCATTGGACTCGTGACTACGTTGTATAAAAACTGTTGACAAAAACAAATGTTGTTTGCTTGATAATTTTTTTCGGTTGTTCTGAGATGTCCATTAAAAAAAAACAAGACTAATTTTCAAAATTACACTTAGTGATTTGGTAAGTCGACGGTGTCACAGTATGAATTAATCTAGAGGCATTAGTTTATTCCTTAAAAAAAAAATTTTTGAAATTAAAAAATGGAATCAAATGCTATATCTATTTTCTTAATAGTCATGTTCTTTTTCATAAATATGTATTTTGAGCTATGTTCAGTTTTAAACACTCAATTTGATCACTGTCCATTTTTTTACATTTTGAGCTGTGCCTATTTTCCAACCCCGCATTTTGATCTGTATTCATTTCCTTAAACACGATTGTAAACTGTGTCTATTTTTAAACACGCATTCTGACCGTTGACCATTTTCTTAAGCTCGCATTTTGAGCTGCGCCTATTTTCCTAAACACTCCTTCTGATCAGTGTCTATTTCCTTAAACACGATTTTAAACTGTGTTTATTTTTATACAAGCATTTTGATCAATGTCCATTTTCTTAAACATACATTTTCAATTGTTGTTCATTTTCTTAACATGTATTTTGAACTATGTCCAAAATAAAAAGCTTGCCAACAATATAAAAATTAGAGTCTACGGAAAGTTTTTATAGCATTTAATAAAATAAAAAAAGGTTTAATAAAATATATAAAACAACTACAAGAAAAAAGTAAACTAATCAATCTCTAACTAAAAGGTTATTTTTATGAAGTTAAAATTATTTTGAAATATCAAACCTATAAACAACAATTAGCTTCTCTCAATAATTAAATTTTCTCAATTTTCTAAGCAATTAGAGAGTAATTAAATTGGTTTCAACTTCGTTGCGATATCATAAAAAATGCTTTTCTTATGGGGCTGAGTTGCATCAATAGAAAAAAAGTTTCTTCAAATACTTAAGAATAAAAATTTAAAAATGAATTAATTACAAGTACTTTTTTTCTCTAAGTCTAAAAGAGCATTCAAGTTACTTTAGAAATAAATGATATCCCATAATTAATAGTATATTAACTAATTTTATGATAATAAAATTAGAGTTCAATGTCTACTTGAACGTTATAAAAGCAATTAGATCAATTTTAACTAGACTAAATTGCTCTCTTAAATGAAGTCATTTTTCTGTTTAGTATTTTTACTAGTGTAAAAACTACACTGTAAAAATTCTGGATCAAATTTCTGCTTAAAGTATTGTCACTTTGGGTGCATCATCCGTAAAATCTATTTTTACGGAAAATGTTTAGAAATATTTACTTTTAAAGAGTGATTCAGCGATTTTGGTAAATATTACTATAAAAATACGGTATATACGGTAAATATTACTATATAAATTATTGTGTATTAGACTTTTTGTTACTGGTAAAAATAGATTTTATTGTCAAAAGTACCGGCACACTGAGTTACCTGCACATTTAGTCGTAATTTGATCGGGCATTTTTTAAAAGTGTTTTGCAGTTGAAGTTTGTTCTAAGTATGTAAATTAAGAAAATATTTATTACATTAAAATTACATTCTTCTATTTGAAATAACTCCTGGGTTCATCGGAAATGTAATGTTGCTGAAGAAACTATGAAGCAAATACAGTGAAACCTCCAGAAAATAGCACCTTTATGTAGTGGCCTCCTATATTTACGACCATTTTTAGGAGAATTTCTTTATAGACATTGTGTTGAAAAAACATTTTGGAGATTCAATCAACACCTTTCTCAGCGACCGGGCAAACCTCTGCACCAAATCCGTAATAGGTCAAATCGGGATACACTAAAAATATCAAAACAAGAAATATTTAGAGAACAAATAAGTAGATTGAAATATATTCGAAATATTTGTATGAGGTACTTATTTAAAGAAGTACCTTAGAAGGTGGCTTAGAAGATCAAATTTACAGCTTTATCACTCATATGATGAACCTGACATTATTGACTTCATCAAACGACAAAAAATTAAATGGGCAAGAATGGCCTCAGAATGGACGAAAACAGTACCACAAAAAGAGTTTTCAATGCCAGACCAGTTGGTACACTAAAAAGAGGTAGGCCGAATTTGAGACAGATAGATGGCGTAGAAAAAGACCTTTTGGTCTTAAAAACTAGAAATTGGAAAACACTAGCAAAAAAAAGGTCAGTCTGGAAAAAACTTCTTGAGAAGGACAAGGCCTGGGCTGTCGAGCCATTGATGATGATGATGTCTCATTTAAAGAGCTTTTTTTTTACGTTCTCTGAAAGAGATTTACAACCGCATGTTGCAATCAGAGTGCATTAACAGCAAGATTTATTTGCAATGATTTACTTTTTGCAATGATTTTCAAGATTATTGCAATGATTTATTTTTAGAGTTGAAAGTTAAACTAGAAAAAAAAGTTATTTTAGAAAAAACTAAACTTCTAAAACAAACCTCGTCTCATTTTTTAAAGCCGACCAATTTTTAAGATATAAAATTAAACGCAAACTTAAATAAAAAACTTAATTGTTTACTTATTTGAAATATTTCGATCATTCACAATTGGTAAATTTGTTTTTACACATAATTATATCAGTAGTACATTTTTATTCACACCAAATTTTATTCCCCGATCCGGGTTTATGATGCCAAATAAGGTGGTTCTGCTCCAAGAAAATGACACTGACTAAAATTGAAATCACTTGAGAAAAATCATGTATCTTTGATAACATTTTGAAATCAATGAAGTAGTCCCTAAGGACGACTAACTTCCTTCAACGACCATTCACTATGGAACAGAGAGTGGTCGCTCCCGAGAGGTTTCACTGTACTTGTCTCTGCATGCTTGAAATGGCTGGGGTCGGTGAAAAGAGCTGTCTCAGTCAACTAACTCATGCGTTTTCACGCAGTTGTCTCAGACCATCCGGAAAGTAAGGTCAGTAGTTTTTTGTGAGCTCGTAATTATCTCCCGAGCAAGCCGCTTTTCTATTCTTGTCAAATTGCTTCTATACTTTCTGGGAAACTCAGACTGCAATAGTAACTTATTTCCAAGGTAAGGTTTGTGATCAGTTTTGCATGTTTTAGTAGGATAACGCTAAAAACTACAATATATATCATGTCAATTTAGTTCCATAAAAATAACGAGTGTTGAAGCTTTTCTTTCCAGCTGTATTTGGTTTAAAATTATCTAAATTATATGCGCCTTAAAGTAAGGTTTTTTCCCCAAGTTGGTTTAAACTCATTACATACTGTAGTACTACAGTAATTACAAAATACAAAAGTTTTATTTATTTTTATTCCATTTTTAAACTCTTACGATAAATTTACAAAAGTTCAACAAAAAAAATTTTATTCACGTCGTCACACATGCTTTAGCAGCGTGGGATTAAATTTCAAAATGGCCGGATCACACCATTGGTCGAAATTAACATCACTACTTGTAGGAAAGGATAATGCAATTTTAAAAAATTGTTGCTGAAAATTTCACCTTTAAACAAGTTAGCATTTGATTTTCTTTATTTATATTCAATAAATTTATTATTAATTTTATTACAGTTTCAGGATATATAATACGTTTTTTAGCCCAATTTTTCAACAAAAAAAAATAACAACATAAATAAAAGAAACGGCAGTTCAAAAGAAAACAATAATATCATTTACTAAATTTTAAGAAAGCACGAATGGCAAGAAAAATAGTAACAGTACGACTGGGATTAAGTTTTTACCTGATAGGTAATTGCTGACTGTAGAAATTGCAGTGAATACTGTGACTGTAAACGGTATTTCGTTTTGTTACAAATGTTTAGAATGTATAATGCTTATGACTTAATAAATATTTCTTTTAATTATAAAAATTGTGCAAATGAAATACTATTTACCATTCACACAATTTTGTGATAATTTCTATTTGAGTCAAAACTCATGGAAATAAGACTTAATACTGATATTACGTAAACATTTACAAAAAGGAAATAAGTCCAGCGCAAAATCTGTCGCCTAAGTTAAGTAAACGCCAGCCACACCTTCTCCCTTCACACGCTTAGTGATGTCATTTCCAATCAATAGCGAGACAACTTTGAAGTTAATCAGCTTTTCAGCAAGCTATAGCTAAGCTTAGTTAGGCTTCAATGTCCACCATTAGATAAAATTACATAAGTTACAATTGATAATTTAAGTGAAGTTATAGTTAGTTGATATTTTTAATATATTCACTCATTACGTGTAGCTAGAGTTTTATATCATTGCTTATAACGCTTTTAAAACAAATTATATCTCAATTTTACTTTATTTTTCAAAATTTACGGAGCATTCAAAAACAACAGCACATCTTCTAACAGTTGCCTACCATGAAAGAAAGAAATGCATGTGATGTGGTGCATGCTTTATAAATTATTATCGTTTAGATTTAACTTTACCCTTTAAAGTGTTTCAGCACGCTTGACTTGAAATTATTATTATTATTATGAATAATAATGAAGCAAATAAAAATGTTAAAATCTAAATACAAACAAAGCGGAATCTAAAGATATGCATGTTAGCAAAAACAGCACTTCATCTGGGGACATTCCACCCTGACAACATGCTGGTGCCTTTCTGTTGTCGGTGGCCAAACCGAACACAGACAGTGCCCCAAGGTCCCATAATGGAAAATAAAATAAGACCTTAAAAAATTCAAAGATTGAAATAAAAATGAAAATCCAGTGAAACGCAATAACACAATTTAAAACATATAATTTAAATATTTTTCTTGCTTCTATTCGTAAAGATTTGGATTGTTTTATTGCAAAATGTTCTAGAAAATTTAATTGGCCTGTAGAGGAACTTAGTGAATGGAAATGCTGTGTTTTATATTACTCTAAGTTAAATTTTTGAAACAATTATAATGAATACTAAGGTTTTTATTTGAATTCTAATATTATTATTTCTATTAAGGAAATGAAATATAATTTTATTATTTCTTTAGTTTACAAAGCATCGAAAAATTTTTGCTTTCTTTTCAAAAAGTACGTTAAGCATTTAAAGAATAAGGAATATGAAAACAATAATACCATTATTAAAACTAATATTTCTAAAAAAAGAAATCGACAATTGAATTTGAGCTTTTTCTAAAGAAATTGGCATAAAAATCAGTAGCATTAATTATTTTTATTTGTTTCCAACAGTTAAATTTCACGAAATACCAATTAAATTTAGATATGTTACTTGCAGTACTGGAATTTTGTTTTTAGAAAAAAGTTTTTTTAAATATTTAAGCATAATTTTAAATAAAATCATTTCAAATGATAAATATTTTATTTTAAATAACAACCAAGATGTTATTAATATTTGAATTACAATAAATTAATAATCTTCTTACCTGTGATTTTGAAGATTTACTTACGAGTATGCATCAGAATAATTAAAAAAAATATTTGTTTAGAGACGTTTGATAAATACCTGATTTATGAGGATATTATTAGGAAGTATTGGATTAATTTATGTAATGTAAAATTTTTGAAAATAATCTCTTTAATAGTATTTGTTTTTGAAAACAAATTCAAGGTATTTTGATGGGAAATTGTTATTCTAGTGCTTTTGCAATATTTTCTTACATTTTTATGAACAAAAATTTTTACAACATAACTTATTAATAGGATTTAGAATTATTGATGATTTGATTTTTTTTGATTGCAGTGATTTTGATTTAATTAAAGATATTTATCCTAAAGAACTTAATTTAATAAAGACAAACTAAGATGTTAAAGGAGCGAATTTTTTAGATCTTGATATTAAACTTTATAAGAATAACATTTTAATTGGATTATACGATAAAAGAAGATTAAGTTTAATGTTATTACTTTAACACATTTTAATTCCAACTGATACTTTAAAATTTTTTAAAATATTCTAATTAATATATATTCTAGAGGTTTAAATTTATTTGTAATAATAAAGCTTAATTTTCTTTAATCTATTAAAAATTTAAGAAATACTTTGAATAATAATAATTTTTCTTCTAATTATTGTAATTATATATTTTAATTCAAAAAGTCTTAAAGAAGTTCAATTAATTTGGTCGATATTAAAACCCTCATAAGTAGACCTATGAGTGGAAAAATTGTATTTTTAATTCCTTATAAATAGAGATGGCAACAATTTATTTTCATGATTCAGGAATTTTGCCTTTCAGCACTGTTATTATTTAATTTCACTTTAATGTTTTAGGAATTTGTCCACTTACATTAATTTAGTTTTTCTAACTGTAGCTTCCTCGTTGTATTTTTCATATATAGACGTGTCAGTCTTAGTTTATTTCTTAGCGCAATTTAAAGTTGTGTCAATGTGTTTCACTGAATTTTCCTTTTCATTTAAATCTTTAAATTTTTGATGTATTGTTTCATTGTCTTACTTTATTTTCCATTATAGGGCCAAGGGACACGGTCAGTTTTTGGTTTTATTACCGATAACAGAAGGACTCCAGCATGTTTACAGGGTGGTATGTCCCCTGATGACGTGTCGTTTTTGCTATGTGTATCTTTAGATTTCGTTTTGCTTGTATTTAAAATTTTACATTTTTATTTATATTGCTTAATTAGGGCAATTTTGATTTTAGATGCCTTTCAGCTCTTTTCCATTTTGACTAATTTTCTTTAAATTAAATTTTGTTCTTAATTTTTGCTTAATTATATTTTCATACTTTGATATGAATAATAATAAAAATAATAATAATATTAAATAGTTCCTCAGAAATCGAATTTTAAGTATACGACTTCTTCAAAATTAAATTTCTCAGGAACTATTAAACCAATTTCGCTCAACTTTTGTATCTTTCCATGTAAAATTACTTATTTTAAAATGATGTAGAAAACTGTACACTTTACAATTCAGAATTTTTTCTGCTGTTATTTTATAAAATGGTAAAAAACAACGAATATTTAATAAAACTTATTTTTTGCACGGAATTATTTTGCGTGCAAAATAATTGTGTGAGAAATTTTATAATTGTGTGCAAAAATTACTCAATTCGCTTAATAATTTCGAGATATGGTGAAATACGCAAAAAGTAAAATTAACATTAAAGGGATCAAGCTTTGGATCGCTCTCCTGACTGAACTATAGAGAACATATTTTCCATATTGCGGCTACCCTCTATATTCAGAAATTTGAAAGGAGTCAGAAATTTGAATCCATTGAAAAAAAGGTATGTTTATTCAAAGAAAATACGTTTTTGTGTCTGATTCCGTAACGATATTTTAAGTTATCTTTACGAAAAAAAAAATTCTGCATAAAATATCGTCTGCACTAACTAATTAGCATATTTGAGGTCACCCCTCCAAACAATTAAGAATGAGACCTGGAACGTGAAAATCCAATCAGGATCAATCAGACTAGAAATTAGTCTAAAAATGTAAATAAATCCTATTTACATTATTTCATTCGCACAAATCTAGCTCCCAATCAATTTATATTTACAGAGAAGGATTTTACGATGCTAGAAGTTAGCCTAAAATATAAAGAAATATTTATTAAATTATTTCAACAGCACTAATCTAACACGCAATCAGTTTACATTTACAAACAATAATTTAACTTTGTTAGAAGTTAGAGCAAAAATTTAAAGAAATCACACTTAAATCAGTTCATTCGCAATTTCATAACACACAATAAATTTATATTTACAAAAAATAATTTCACGATGTTATAAGTTAGTTTAAATGTTAAGAAACCTTAATTAAATTATTATATTCACACCAATCTAATACACAATCAATTTATTTTTACAAACAAAAACTTTACAATGCCTCGAGTCAGTCTAAAAATGTAAAAAAAAAAAAGAAAAATCTTAAAACTGAAGAAGATATTACTTTATTGGAAATGGTATAAAATAAAAGTTTCTCAAAGACAATCAAAGCTGTCTTAATATGACAAGAAATGTAAGGAAGAAGTATCATCAGAATAATAATCACCAATATCAGAATATTAACTTGAAACTAATGTTAATGATAAGGAGAGAGTTCAGCAATATAATGTGCTTTAGGAATATTAAGAACGAGCCAGATGGTTGTGACATTGACAACCAGTGCCGGTGTCACCGGGACCATAATTACAAGCAAAATATGTCTCTTTCCTTGGCAGACCGTTTTGACAGATTACTTTTCCTAGGATCAAAATCAAAGAAGTAAGAAGCAAAAGAAAAAAAACAGTCTCTTTTGTTTTCTTTCATATTATTATGCATATTAGAGAGCCTTTTAAGTGAAAATTATTTCTTAAGGGAAGTTAAGGCTGCATAATCGTGTATAATTAGATTCATAATGTATATCAAAAGTATATTGTATTTTCGCTCATAAAAGAATAGAGGTATCAATTTTGTCGATATACTGATATTGATTCAAATTACATTTTCCTTTCAAAATTATCCTTCGCGTTATATTTAGACAGAAAATGAATCCTTTGTGGAATAAGCTGTATATATTCTAATTATTTACGAGATACAAAAAATTAATTACTTCCGTATCTTTTAAAATAATAATGCTTGATAAAAAAAATTTCATTAAATAATATTGAAATAAATATCTTAAATTAGAATATGCTTTTAGTTTCCGCAGTTTCCTTGGCTAAAAGGTTCATTGTCCGAAATGAGTTGTTGAAATTGTGCTATAGAACTGTCAGTGCTATATATAAAGGCAGGATACTCTGAGAAAAAATTCTCTAGCGTTTTATAATTATCTGAAAAAAATTTCTCATACATTTACGAAATGCAACATTTATTAATATTCCTAATAAGCAAAAAAAAAAAAGAGACACATTTTTATTCGAAATCTTTGAGCAAAAATCCACTTCCAGGGGTTGACCACGATCCCAAGAATCTTAGGCGGTTGCTTTCTTACCTATTTCAGGTGAGCACAAATTCCTCGCTCCTAAGAACCTCAGGAAGTTTGCTTTCTTGAGGTAAACAGAAATATCACAATTCTAAGAGCATCAGGTGGTTTGCCTTCTTTAGTGAATATGAATTTCGTGATCCTAAAAACATCAGGTGGTTTGACTGTTCATGTGAACATAAATTTCATTGTCGTGTGAGAATCAGGTGGTTTACCTTTTTCCAGTGAACACGAATTCTGCGATCTTAAGAATCTCGAGTTGTTTATTTTTTTTAAGTAAAAACGGAACCCAGAATCTTGAGATGCGAACATAAACTTTAGATTTAGTTTAATTCCATTTCTTCAGACTTAGTTTATAGCAACGTATGATCACAGTTTATGTACAATACGAAGCATGATTACCCTTCAGAGCTGTATAGCCAGTTCTGACTCTTGAGCCATTATAATCTACGTTCAATTCAACGACACTGAAGCAGAAAATAATTGTTTTCCTATTTTTCTTTTGCTTGTTTTTTCGATTTATTTTTGAGTCAGGCATTCTTTTTATTTCTTCATTGTAACAAGGTTTTTTTTATATATAACCGTCGTGGAACAGCTGATCCAATTTTAAGGGTTTACGACTACTAATGTTCAACCCCGTAGCCTTGTAATTTTGAACCCAATCCAGAAGGCAAGGGAACTCCAGGATCGAGTATTGCGAGAAATTTGCGTTCATGGAGGACTTTTTGATGGAGCTAACCGCAATTGTGTTACATGGAGAGGAAGACCATAAGAACCTCCCATGGTTAGCCTGGCGGTAAGGGGACTCTAACCCATGATCTGTCTACCACTGAGGATATTTCTAATCAGCACTGTGGTCGGTGCAAGCCGGATGCGGAATTCGTATCGACTGGGATTCGAAACCAGTTCGTCTAATTGGAAGGCGAACGCTCTATCCCCTGAACCATCGCGGCTCTGTAACAAGGTTTAACTCCGTAACTTTCAGTGTTGCTTTCATTTACTCAGTTCGTTTAATTCGTTAACTTCGTTTAACTACTTCAGTTTCATTTAACACCTAACCACTTCCAGTTTTTTGTCATTAAACTACTCATTCAGATCAAATGTTTTTGAAAAACATAAAAAGAAATTGACTTCAAAAATTGATAAGTATATTTTTATAACCATTTCGATTAAAATAACGTAGAGAAGATTAAAAAAGGAAATTACATTTTACTTATATTCTTTTCTGCAAAATTATGAATATAAATTCTAATCTGAATTATACTACAAAAACAATTTTTACTAATGAATTTTATATTACCTCAGAACAACTACAATAAATTTCTTCCTAAACAACAATACTGTTTAAGCGTAAACCATAATGAAAATGTCCAACATTATTAGTAATAATTATAACAATTTAAAGTATAAATTGCATAAATAGATTTCTTTCATTAAAACAAACTTCTAAACTTTCAAAACAAGTATTTTAGCTATCAAATCTTTTAAGCCTCGATTAAGAAGCAGAAAAATAAGCAATGAAGTTCACTACCATATCATCAGGACCTCAAGTGTCTTGGTTGCATTTTTACACCAATGAATGCTTAAGATAGTTCAATTATAAAAGTTAATTTCTTAAGACAAAGACTTGTAAGGAATAAAAAAGTGTAAAATAGATTGGAATTCGATCGATTAATTTAATGATAAAAAACTTTTTACGAATAAAAGAAGTTAAAATTTAAAGTTTTCTAATTCACTTAAATATCAGAACTTCAACCGAAAAATTAATGGTTCTAATGCAGACACTAAATATAACTGTTTCGTCTTTCTTTCAGGCTGAATTAACACCAGTAACATGAGACTTAACAGCAAATCCAGGATTTTGGAGCACTGTATCCAGTTCTAGTTCTCGTCTCATAAATATCTGCATTCAAACCAAAACTTTACATGAAAAATACGTTTAAAATCACATAGAAAAACTGCAAGGAGAAAAAATTCTAGGAAAATTACCGTACATTTGCGTTAGGGGCATATCTAGTAAAAAAAAAAATCCTTTTAATTTTCGGCTGAATTATCACTAGTATCACGAAACTTAACAGCAAATACAGGATTTTTGCTCACTGTATCCAGTTCCTGTTCTCGTGTCATTAATCTTTACATTCAAACCGAAACTTTGCACTAAAAATACGTTTGAAATCAAATTGAAAAACTGCAAAGAGAAAAATAATCTGGTAAAATTACCGCACTTATGCGTTAGTGGCATATCTAGCAAAAATAAAATTCTTTTAAAAAAAAAAAAGAAAGAAAGAAAGAAATAGGCGGTATTAAAGTATTTGGTAATTTTCCTGTTCTTATGTAACAATTTACAGAACATTTGTATTTCCAAAATTAGTCCTTATTACAACATATTTAGCGGAAATACAAAACTAAAAAGTAAATTTAACCTAATAAATGGCTTTTATGCCACGCTGTAAGGTGTCATGATAAAATTACCAAATTTCACTACACTTACTACCAAACAGCATGATAATAAACCTATATTTTATTGTTAAATTTACCAAAATTTATTACCAAAAAATTCCCGTTCTTTTGGTGTTTCTATATAGCCGGAAACGCAAACATTTTGACTATACCTTTTTCTCAGTGTGATAAATATATTTTTATAACTGTCCGGATTTATATTGCAAAATAAAATTACATTTTACTCGCAGTGAATTTAGGAATTAAAATCCTGATTTTTCATTATCTGAATATTTAAATTTTTAATTGAAAAAAATAAATGTCTTTTTAAATAATGAGAACAATGTTCAACAATAACTAAACTTAAAAATTTCATAGACAGATGTTAGTTGTTCTAAATAAGAAAATTCTTAAATTTTCGAAAAAAAAATCTTTTAACTATCAAAACTTAGTGTCTCTCAGTATATAAATCTCGATTAAATTCTAAAAGAGAAATTTTGAAGCTTTCATCAATATCATCAAAACCTCTAATGCTGTTTATTTTATTTCTAACCCCAATGAAGGCTTCGAGAAAGATTAATTATAATAGTTAAGACAAAGAGTAAGCAAGCAGATAATGCAAAACCAATTGGAAATTGATCGATTCATTTAATGACGCGTAAAGATAAGAATCTGCTTTCTTTAGACAACAAAGACTATTTTAAAAAAATTACTGATTGCTTTGTTTGAAAATATAAACGAGTTTAAAGTGAATGTAATCAAATTTAAACTTTTCTGATTCCCTCATAAAAAGTAGAACTTTAATCAAAACAAACAACAGTTCTAGCATAAACCCTAACGAGAAAGGTTCATCTCTTTTCCGGCTTAATTAAAGCCTGTATCATGAGACTTAACTGTAAATCCAGGATTTAATACCGTCTCCGTAACTTCGATTGGACGCTATGAAGAGTTGACGTGAAACGCGTACTAAAGCTTTGAAACTCTTTGGACGTTTTCCGAATTAAGACATGGAAAATTAAATTAGAACTTAACGAATAAATTCGATTAGTGCCACGGACGAACTTTAATCAAGCGAGGAAAAGCATGTCTTGGTTGAGGGACATTCTACTGACAAGGCAAATTGATTCAAGTCGAAAAGCAGAAAGCATATTGAAGGAAAGGCAAAATTCTTTCCCTCCCCTTTACAAATGGATTTTGGAAATTATAAGCTTTTCAGTGAGCAGTTAGGCACAAATCAAACCTGGATGACCTGCATGCGTTCCCAAAAGGAATGGAATTACAAATTAGAGCTTCAGAACCTTCTATTTTTCGCTAGCGTTGATGATTTGAAAGATGGAGGAATGTTGCCAAGAATTTGCACTCTACATAATTAGGCGATTCCTAATTAAACACGTAACATACACGCAGCAAAATATGTTTCTAATTGAAGTTTGGAGGTTTTAAAATATTTTACCGCCTTTTAGAGATTTTATTTGAAATATATTAGTTTTCTATTGTTAATAGGAGTATTTATATTTTAACGCTCACTAAAGTTTCTGATTATTTACCCTCAAATTATTTTCACAAATAAACCTAATTTTTTTAACAACATGAAATTTTGCGATAGATTTAAATTAATTTCTAATAAGGACTTTAAAAAATTTCATACATTATTCAATCCAAGTATTTTTACACGTTATAACTATTTCTTATCACGCAACGAGTTAATATTCATAGTTCAATATTTTCTGTTTTATACTCAGTTCAGACTTTTTCATAAACTTTCTGGAGGTAAAGGAAAAAAAAAACTAAATGTTACGCATTAAAGTCTGTATCCACCCTTTCGCCTTTCAAAGAATTACATCTGTAGATATAAAGCGGTGTCTAAGTACATAAAAGTGGGTATGTGGTGCAAGAGGAGACCACATACAGCACCAGCTAGTAAAAAACTTTGGATTTAGCACTGTTGCCACGTAAAAAAATAGCTACTATACTAAATATTAAAATTTTTCATCTTCATATACAACTTCAGTAGATGCTAAATGTTGCTTGGAAAATGTATGAAAAATAGCAATACAAAACAAATGAAATAAAATAAAAATATAATAAAAATATGACTACCGAAGCCGACGTCTTCAAAATTTATTGATAATGATTATGGACATGTTATTACCGGAAATTTGGAAATTGTGGGTGATCAGGATCTAATTAGCCTTTTAAGTAAGGGTTCAAAATTTAGAACCAGAGTTAAGATGAAAAAAGAAGATTTTATTTTATCCATTAAAAAAGATCTAGATTTTTTTATTGCAAAAATTTCCAGAAAATATCATTGGCCTGTTGAGGGTTTTTCTGAGTGGAAAGCTAAAATTATTGAAAGGGTTAGATTTAATTTATTTAATACCAGTTTTAGTTCATTTCCTAAAGGTACTTTTATTGATTATGATTTATCTAGGAAAATTAAAAATCTTAAGGATAAATTCATTGTTACTGTTGTAGATAAAGCTTCAAATAATTTCTGTATTATGTGTAAATATTTTTTTTTTAAAAATTGATTATTGGGGAATATAATGCAAATAATACCTATTTAAGGTTAAAAGAAGATAAAAAAGTTATTGAAAAAAGAATTATTGCATTTAGTAAAAAATTAAAATTTAAATTAAATAGGATTACATTTCCATATTTATTTCCAATAGTTAAATTTCATAAAAATCCGATTAAATTTAGGTTTATAGCATGTGGTACTAATAGTTATAATTCTGATATTAGTAAAAGGTTTTTTTGTTTTTTAAAAATTATTTTGCTTAAAATTAAAAAAGAGAAAAATATTATTATTGAAAGTAATGTTGAAGTTTTGGATTTTATTAAAAGTAATGATATTTCCAGCATTAACACCTTTGATTTTGAAAATTTGTATACCAGCATACCACATGAAAAAATTATTGAGATTTGTGAAGGTATTTATGACAAGTATTTATTTGATGAAAAAATTGATAGGTTTAACTGGTTAGATTTATGCAAGTTTAATCTTTTTGAGAATGTTCTTTTTAATGGTTTAGATTTTTATAAACAAATTATTGGAATTCCACAAGGTAATTCCTTTTCTGGGGCTTTTGCCAACATTTTTTTTGCACTTTTTTGAGGCTAAATTTCTTGAACATGGGGTACTTGATGCTTTCCGATATATTGATGATTTGATTTTGTTTAATTGTGACGATTATAATTTTATATATACAATTTATCCTGGTGATTTGATCCTGAAAAAAACTAATGAAAATTGCTTTAATATTGAATATTTAGATTTTAAAATTGATATTGTTAACAATTTTATTAAAATTGGTTTGTTTGATAAAAGAAAAGCCTTTAATTTTAATGTTATTTTTTTCTGCAACTTTAAAACTAATTTGTTAATTAAAATATTCAAAAATCTTGTTTTTTCGCAATTAGTTAGGATTAAGAAAATTTGTAATAATGTTGAAAGTTTTAGGGAAGCTGTGGATAATTTTTTAAATAATTTGAGTAAAAATGATTTTCCTTTTAATTTTTGTAATGTTAATTTTTTAATTAAAAAAATGATTGATGGTTTTTAAGTTTTTATATATTTTTTCTTTTAACAGGGCGCAATTCCAGTCTTAACTGAGCAGCCCCAGTTAAGCATTCTATTAATTTATCTACGTATCTCCTTCTCCTGACCTTTTCATATCATTTTTAAACTTTTACTGCGCATTATTATAGGGGCGTTGTTTTTCAGTTTGTAGTGTTTTCTTTTCCTCCGCTTTTGAAGTTGATTCTTGACCTGTGACTGTGAGTTTTTAATTTTCTGATGATTTTTATTGATTTTCTTTTCGTAATTTGTTTATTCTTTTGAATGTATCTTGTTTTTCCTGGACCTCTATACAAAACCATCGGGGTACTGAGGGAGATATTTTAAGCTTTTGCTTCTCCCTCAAATAGAAATGGTTTTGTTTTTAATGGCTACCGGGGCCGGTACCCCCTGAAGACGTCGGCTTCGGTAGTCATATTTTTATTATATTTTTATTTTATTTCATTTGTTTTGTATTGATACTTTTTTCTGAAATTTCTGCTGCTTCTTAGCGCGTTTTTTTTCAAAGAAGTTTTATCCTTTTGATCTTAATTATTTGTGTTTTCTTTCAGTAATGAAAAATAGCAATGTATAATAACGAACTTCGAACCTGTTCGAACTTCTGGAATAAACAATACTGGGATTCAAATATGCTTTGCGTGTGATGTATATTCTATAATAAAAATAAAAACATATTTTCAGGTAATAAAACATTATATATATATATATATATATATATATATATATATATATATATATATATATATATATATATATATATATATATATATATATATATATATATATATATATATATATATATATATATATATATATATATATATATATATATTATATATATTAATTCTATTGCGACTTTTGATTTCCAGGATCTTTTCAATAGCATTCCCCTTTCTAAACTAAAAGATGTCCTTTTGAATTATTACTATGATTTTAAAAATATCCTTTGTTGCGATTTTGATTATTGGGAAATTCTGATTAATTTTTGTCTTTTTAATAATTATCTTTACAATGGAAAGGATATTTTTCTTCAAATTGATGGAATACCACAAGGATGTAATTATTCATGTCTCTTAGCTAACTTATTTTTGCATTATTATGAAAAAAATTATATAAAATAAATTTGTTTTTAGATATATTGATGATTTAATTATCTTTAATTTTCAAGATTTTACTATTTTATTAAATGATATTTACCCTGAGGAATTAATCTTGCTTCGTAATCATGATGATAATATTAATTTCAATTTTTTGGATTGGGTATTATAAAAGTTGAAAATATCTGCTTTGTTGATTTATACGATAAAAGAAATGATCTTAATTTTAATATTAATAAACTAATTACTTGGAATTCTAATGTTTCTAGGAGCATCTATTTAAATACCACTTTTAATTAAATGAACAGAATTAAAAGAATATGTAGAAATATTTAGTTATCCAAAAAACAAATCGATAAACTCTTTCAAAATTTGATAAAAAAAACAATGGATACCCAACTAAAGTAATAAAATTTTACATAAAATCATTGAATTCATCGTATATTTTTGAGGATATATTTACTAAACATTTTCTTTGTTAATTTATATAATTTTCCCATGTACAAATCCATTTCGGGTAAATCCGTTGCCAAAATTATTTACTAAATAATTTCTTTGTTAATTTGTATAATTTTTCCATGTGCAAATCCATTTCGGGCCAATCCGTGGCTAAAATTATATACTAAAAAAATTTTTCTTTGTTAATTTTTATAATTTTTCCATGTGCAAATCCATTTCGGACAAATCCGTGGGTAAAATTATTTAGTACAAATTTCTTTATTGATTTTCCCATGTGCAAATCCATTTTGAGCAAATCCGTGTTAAAATTGTCTACTAAATTTTTTTTTCTTGGATAATTTATATAATTTTTCCCTGTGCAAATTCGTGGCTAAAATTATTTGCAAAACAGGCAATTTATGTTTCTCTTTTCTATTTTATATTTTTTCTTAAATAATAATTTTCTAAAATTATTTATGGTCAACTTTTTAAATTATCCAGTATAATATTACCTTGCTCACATCCATTTCGGGACCATCCTTGGTAACTAACAAATCAATGCACAGCATAACAAATCACTTCATCAATGCAGTGAGAACGGCACTTTAAATTCCTCTAGTTACACTCAATTTGCGCTTTTGTTTTCATATTTTGTAATCTGGCAATCTTGTCGAAAAAATATTTTTAAATTATTCTTGAAAAATTTCCCGTTCATGTAAGTATATCTGATTTTGCTACTCGGAAACGGGAAATTTTTCAAGGGCTTCTTATATTGCATCAAATGTCATTTGATGCAATATAAGAAAGCACTCTTTTTTGCGGAATCGTGTGGGCTGATGAAAAGATTATATCTTTTTTTTCCGGTTTTTTTAAAAAAATTTCATCCTTTTTTCTTTTTTTTTTAAATCAGTTGTTTGTAAATTTCTTTATTATTATTCCCCCCCCTTTTTGCATATGTGTATTATTTTCCATAGTTTTATCTTCATTTTGAACTTCATTTGATGTATATATATATATATATATATATATGTAGTAAATAGGTAATTACAGCCATGCAAGTAGCAGATGAAAGTACATCAAGAAAACATGTTGAAGAAAATTTGCTAAAATTTTTTATAAACAAGCAGTAACAAATAGTTTTCTCTTCAGGTATAACGAAACATATTCATCATATAAGTTATCATTTTTTTAATTTTTGTTTTTCAATTCGTTCTCAGTAATATTTAATAGCTAAGGATTATAAAATGCATTACATTTGCTTTTATTTGTAATTAAAACGCAGCACTTGAAAACATTTAATAGCAGCATCAAATAATCAACGTTTTGTTCTTTTTGTTCAATGATTTGTTGTTTGTTCATCAATGTTTCAGTTAATTTTTAACTAATTTATTCAACCTCATTAAGTTATTTTTAAGCATTTCTTTAAACACAATACATTTTTATAATCTAAAATCTATTTCTACCTGCAATATTTCTGCTGATTTCTATAGAATCGTGTAATAGATTCCCTATATGCCACTTTGTTCATAGCCCAGAATAGTATTTTTAGTGTATATACCCGCATAGCCTTTGGCAAACGTTTACTGTTATTTGTTGCCTTTTCTTCGAAATTTGTGTCATTTGTTGGGAGGCTAGAAATCCAATGTAAGGCAGACTTTGGTGATAAGATTTTCTTTTCTTAGCTTCATTTTTGTCTCCAAACAATAGCTGCTAGCAGGTGCCAAATATATGTAACGCATTCTCCTTTTTATTTGGCGTATTTTGCTTTCTCCATTTCCGGAGAATTCTCTGGAGTGAAGTGAAAAGGACAACGTGTGTTTTGTTGTAAGAAATGTTATCCGTATTCCGTTGCTTAAAAATCTTTCCTTCTTTTCAATATTTGTTCTTTCAAATATTTGCATTACTTTAATATCGTAAACATGTCTACCTTTAGTAGGTATGTCTTAAAATCAGCAGGCATGACTTTCAACTTATATGGAAAAATATAACATATCTTCACCAATATAACTAAATAATGCTGTATTATTTAGCGTATACGGCAATAACACTGAAAGTTTCGGAATATATCGAGATTATTTTTTAGTATTATTTAAAGGTAAATTGTTTTCAACTCTTTTTTGATAAATTAAAATTTATTGAGAATTTACAATGAAAGACGGGTAAAGTTTTTAAGCTTAATCTCATTGTTGGTTGTGTGCACTTTTGTGTGCATTGTTGTTGTGCCCCAATCATGTCTTATTTTCATAGTATTATAGTTTGATACAATGGGAAAAATAATTGCACTAAATTGCGCTGGCCAGATCAAGTTTCATTTAGCATGATTCATTTGATTTGTCCGTGCAAATATATGAATACCTTTATTGAGCAATGATTTATCCCAACTTATTGAACTTTGTGGTTTTGAATCAAACCCAGAAGACAAGGGATTTCCTGAATCAAGCATTGAGACAAGCTAGCCTCCGTGGAGGACTCTTTGATTGAACTAATTCACATTTGCGTCTCCCGGAGAGGAAAACCACATACGTTTAGCTCGACAGCAAGAGGAGGGTTACCCATGATCCGTCTACCCCTGAGGATATTTTATGGTCTGATTTACTTATTATAAATCAAAATACAAGTGTCACAAAAATTTTCAAGAAAATTCGAAAAAAGAATTAGATTTTTTCGATAAAATAATGCTTACATCCTCTGTTACTAGATATTATTATGTTCGTATTGTTGCTGATATTTTTTGACCATTTCTCTTACAGCTGCTGCTAACAATGATAATTGTAGAGGAAAGTTGCCTAAATCATACCCCTCCCAAATGGTACCAAGATTTTCAAGGAAGTATTGTATACAGATCGCTGTTGCGGATAAATTAGGAAGCTATTTCTTACAAGAAGATCCCTGCAGAAAAAACAAGTCGTTGTATGCTTGGTTCAGTTTTTTTCTTCAATTAATCAGTTTTAAAATCCTTCAGTGTATATTAAGAACATCCAGTGTAAGGGTGGAGCAAAACTTAAGTAGTGCACTGTTTATTAAATACATCATATAATTGTTAAGCAACTTATTCTTTTATGTACTACTTGTTTCTTTGTTAATTACCTGCTGTTTGAGGCTTGGAATAGCATTTTGTTTAAATTATTACTTAGTTGCCTAAATCGTACTTCGTGTGCAGTCCTAAATCGTACAGATATGGTTTAGGAACAACGTATAAACTTCAACAATTGAACAGGTTGATTTTGTGAGCCATTTTAACTATACTAGACCCTAACTGTCTGAAAGTGGTTTGACTAACTTTTACATACCAAATTTTTCATCTCGTGAGTAAGGCTTATAATAAGAATGCAACAATGGGTACTCATTTTAAAAGGATTCAACTGTTCTGATGCCTTAATCTATACATGAATCAATTGGAAAGAAAGGAAACTAATTCAATTACGTATAATACGTTTATGAATAAATTTATTGTCCTTATTTGATTTAAAATAATGAAAAACATCTAACTGATGAGCCTTATGGTTAGTCAAGTAATGATCCAGCAATCATTGATTATTAATGTAATTTGATAGATCTAGCTGCCCCGGTACCTTCAACGCTGAAGGCTTCAATCGAAAAAATTTCCTCATTTCTAAAATCTAAGAAGAAAGTTGGTTACAGATCTCAAAAAAGTGCAGTGTCGACAGGCAGCACTTGTAAAAGTCACCTTGAACTTTGCAACGGGTAACATTCTGTCCCAATAATATTTTATAGGTATATTAGATTGTTATTTATGTGTGTAACGATTTATAAATTTAATATTTATGCTATTAAATAATTTTTTGGAGTTCCACATGTTCTACTAATTCACTTATCATAAATACTCAATATTTTTGAAGCTGGCAATATTTTGGAAGCAAGTGGTGCAAATCATGCATCCAGTTACCTAAATCTTACCACTTACAGACCTTTCGAAAACAATTTTCAGTACTTACTATACAAATATTATTACCAAAAAAATAATGCAAGTAACTAAATTATTACATCTTGTTATTAAAATACTTCAAATGCAACCAGGGACGCCCATACGTTTGAATTTAGGGGGGGGGGGGAGGCTCATGAAAGGAAACGACAAATAGCTTAATGAATTAAAAAATTAATGAAAGGAAATTTTATCTATTTAAATATTTTTAACTTAATTAGCTGAATAACTAATAAATTGAAATTAATTTCACTTTTAATTATACATCATTAATAAAATACGCAAATGTTTCATTACGCATATATTTTCTAGGGCACGGGCCCCTTCAGCCCTCCCCTATGGGAGCCCATGAATGCAACTGTCATTGATTAATAAAAATTAAATGTGAAAATTGGTACGATTTAGACACACTTCTCTATATATATTTTCGAGCAGTTTTAAAAAATATATTCAAGAAGTTTTTTTCAAGGGCATTTAGTGTTAAAGAGCGTATTGTTTTTAAAATGTTTTGATACCCTCTCATGAAAAATAAGATTTATTTATGGATAAATTCATATACCTAATAAATGCTATTGATAAAAGGCTAAATAGATATTCTAAATTTTTGGCAATAAATCCTTGAATAAATACTCTATTTAAATATATATAAAGTTCTTGAAGAAATTAATTTACATATATTTCCCTCAAAAATAATACATTTAGATTGAAAATTCCTTTTTGAAATATATCTTTCAACTTTGAACAAAAAAATTATAAATCTTAAAATATTCCCGATATATCAAAAATGTGATGTGTCAATTTTATTCATAAGGCAAACTTAAATCCAGCTTTTTAAAAACTAGAAATCTTTTTCGAAAAATTATTTTTTAAGAAAATATTGTAGAATACACAATGGATTTTTTCTATATTTTTCCATAGAAACCTTTCTGTACCAGATCAGCAAAAAGAATAATTTTAACTGAAACATCGAAGGATGGAATTGTTAAATAAATAGCGTCAGACTCGTGCATAGAATAGGATTGAAAGGCAGCTGAAAACGACATTTCATTCTCAGTTGTATTTTTCGAACCATTTAAAATGTCAAATATTTTTTACTTGGAAATCGTGTATTTAAATAGATGGAAAAAATATTCATAAAATAAGAACCGTGGAAATTTTCCCAGCGTTTTATCAGTTACATCGCAACCAGCAGGCAAATGATTCTTCTCTTATGTACTGACGGCCAAAAAACAAAAAAAAAACAAAAAACCCGAAACGGCGAATTTTGTATCAAAAGCTTTTTCTCTTTCTCTCGTATAGAAACATTTTCTTTAAAAAAATAAGTGTTGGTGTTATATTTAAATCAATGTTTTTTATGGTATGAATCAAGCATTAGTTTAGGCTGGCCCACAAATATAGATCATGAAACTAATATATTAAACCTATACTGAGAAAGCAAAATATCATAGAATATGCAATACGGTAAATATTACTGCGTTTTTGGCTCTATGGGTACTCCAAAAATATCTTTAATTTTTACCAAAGCGCTTTGGTAATGATTTTGTTATGATTAACAATAAAATATGGTTTTATAATAAAAAAGGTAACCTGAACGGAAAATTGGGAAATGAATGGTTAAAATACCATGTATTTTGGTTTTATTAACCAGAATTATGTTTGTTTTTTTATCAAAAATGTCGTTACCATATAGTATGGAAATTGTAACAGGATTTCCTTTCCCTGTATAATTTGATAAATTCAAGATTTTCATAGTTTTGCTTATAACGTCACACGGAGTATTATTGTTTAGTGATTTTTCCTAATCCGGGATAGCAAGAAAAATTATTTTTAAAATAATAATTTCACTGTTAAAATAATTATTTTACTGCTTTTATATTTTTTAAGAGCATTAAACAAGTTCTCCCCCCTCCCAAAAAAAACTAATTTTTTTGTAAGGGGGATTACAATCTAAACCATACAAGAGACTACATAAAATTCTACGATCTGACGAAAGCACATTTCAAATATAAAAGTAGTTGAATATTTAAAAAAAATTACATAAAAGTTTGCATGCTGATTATACTACGTAAAGAAATATTTGGAAAACATTTCTTAACAACAGAAATATTTAAAATTCTTTTCAAACTAAAATTTATGCTATTAGTTTTCGGCCTTTGTGAAAATGAGAGAAACTCGAATTTCTGTATTTTGAAGAAATTTAGTTTCTCAAATTTAAATTTATGAAACACTTGTAAAAGATTTACAAGCATCGTAGATAAGAGCTTATAAAGGATTAAAATCGGTCTATTCTGAAACAGAATTTTTGTTTCATTCAATTAAATTCGAGAAAATTTCGTCCGTAGAACTATTTTTCTCTTATTTCAATCGTAAATTAATAGTTTTCAATGTGAACTAAAATTGAAGGGCTTGAGGAAACATAGTGACAAGCCACATTTTTTCATAGGTGAAATCTTTACATCAAACTGCTCCTTAGTATTGTCATCAGAAAGGCATTTCACAATTTTGCTTAATTTTTGCTTGATAATAACATAATACAAGGAAGAATTTTAAGAAACTATATGAAAATCATGGTTCTTTTTATCAAAAGGGCTTTTAAGAAACCCTCTCCAGACAAATTTGGAAAAGTTGCTTATTATTATATTTTCCCAAGTAACGCAATATTTTTGTAAGTAGTTTTTGCAGGGCAACTGTACCAGGCATAGACCCCACAATCCCTTTCCCAAGAACCAGAAAAACAAATTCACTCAACTTTCAGATTAATAATAAACAAAACACTTTTTGGTAAATAAACATTAAAAGTGTATCGATATTCTCCAAATTCAAGTAAACTTATCTTTATCAATGTGTGTTAACAAGTTTGAAAAACTGCTACTTTTAAGTGCTAACAACTGCCTTTTTACAACAGGGTGATTATACTTTTAAAAATCATTAAAATGATACTCTTTATGACTAAATGATTTCTTTAAAATTTTATTTTTCGAAATGATTTGACGGATTCCATTCAAATTTCGGATTTTATCATTTACAATATTTAAAATAGTGTAAAAATTTGTATATCTTACAGTTCGAAATTTTTTCGAGCATCTAGAAAATTAAAAAAAATTGATAGAATTATCTTTTAAATACATTTCAGAATTTTGTAAAAAAAATTGTGATTCGCTTAAAGTGTTAAGAGTTATAGCGAAGTATGATGGGTAAGTACTGTACGTCTGCACAACGGACTATCGGTTTACCGGTTATCGGTTTCGAATGGTCTGGGAAACATCCCTGAGGATGATCCGAAGACATGCCATCTCAATACATGAGGCACTTCCTTAATTTAGACATAGATCTGAAGGAAATTTCCTCCAGATCTCTGTACCCATGGTACTGCCCAGCGACCGATTTTCGATTCTACAGATTTAAGAGCACGTATATTGCATGTACTCCGTGCCGGCGCCGGGAATCCAGACCCGAAACCAAAGTATTCTAAAAACGAAATTAGCATTAGGTGGTCCAAACTTTTGACCGTTCTCCCTGCGAAACTGTATGGTTTAACTTAAAACGGCTATCCTTGCCTCTTTATTTTGCATTTTGAGGGTCACTAATTTGATTTCGGCAACAAAGAGGTATGTTTATTTAGAGAAAATACATTTTTTGTGTCTTATTTCATAGTTTTAATTATCTACTGCTGTTTTCATTAGCATATATTCCTCGCACAATTAGGATCGCATCTTAGTATGTTGAAATCTATTCATAATATCAAAAGTAATCCAACTGTATTTTTTTTTTCTTTAGTTTTGCGCACTGTACAGCAAGCATCATTTTGCAAAATATTTTGAAACGGTGATTAAAGATATTGAGTAACATTCTTTATTAATTTAGCTCAGAAAACACTACAGCAATAAAATACTTAAAGCTCTAGCATTTATTTAAACGCCATCAGTGTTTCTATTTTCTTACTTCCAAAGAAAGGAAAGAGAAAGATATTTTTTCCTTCCCTGAAAAAACATCCGAAATCGGAAAAAGATGCTTAAAGTTGGTTCTGAAAAAAAATTGCGGTATTTTTACTTCTTTGAGAAATAAAATATAGGAAAGGAATTTTTAACATCTTTTCTCACCTTTTCAAACTTGTATTTACTTTTTATATTTTGAAGTGCCTCTTTTCAATAGACATCAAGTCAGTTCTTTGTCAGTCAGCAATAGAGACTTTGACACAGATATATTTAAGATCATTTTTTATTGCCTGATCTTAGCAAAAGTTACAAAATGACGGTTAAATTTTACTGAGTAACAATTTAAAATTAAGTGATGAAAAGTAAACAAAACAGTAAAAAGAAAAGTTAAGCGTGAAAAGTCTTAAGATGTTGCTTAATCATGTGAATTAAACTTATTCAATTTTGGTTGACAATTATTAAGCAGCAAAAATTACACGACAAATGTATGCAAAACATTGAAAGGAAAAATTAAATATTAAAAAATTTAAGACATTAATGTTGCGTTATTGTGGGAACTTAGTTTTAATTTATCACAGCTGTCTGAACAGTCAACCCAATTTTGGATTTGTAGCTATCAGTGTGCAACTCCGCAACCTTGTAATTTAAACTCTGGAACTCATGGTAAAGCACGGGGGTAAACTTTCTTGATGGAACTAACTTTTACATGAAGAGGAAAACTAAGAAAACCTTCCACCCTTAACCCGACGGTAAGGGCCATGCCATGATCCATCTACCACTGAAGATATTTTACGTTAGCACTGTTGTTGGTGCTAGCCGGGATCAGAACTCAAATCAACCACCCATCTCTGAGATTCGAACTTGGGTTGCCTGAAAGGTTGTCAAGTACTCTATACGCTGCCCTATCTTCTCAGATTATGAATAGGAACGTTCGTGGCGCTGTCGGTCTGGTGTCTAGGTGATAAAAACTTCTAGTCGGGGCACTACATAAGATTATGTGACCAGACAAGTCACGATTGAAACATTGTATCGGTAAAATTCGGTTACCAAATATATAGGTGCACTAATAATAATATTATGCTTTATTCTTATACATGATAAATGCGGTGTTCTTTTAAAAACAACCTTGTCTTCTCGAATATTGATGAATATGGAAGCTACATAATTAACGTCACAATTAAATATTTAATTGCGAAATCTAAAATTTAAAAAAAAAATGAATAAAAAAGATAAAATCGGAATAATTTCAATTTAAAATTATTTTAAAACTTAAAACTTAAAAGTAACAAACATTGACATGATACTTTAAATTATTTTAACCAAAAATTATTAGCAGAACCAGTTTTCAACTTCTTTTGAGAAACAAACCGGATTTTAAAGTGATTCTTCAGGTTGTGGTAATATGAGAATTAAACAACGTATTTCCTATACTCAAATAGAACTTTAATTAGCAAAAATTACATTTTAAATGTTAATTAATAAAAACAAATGAAAATTTTAAAATGCATGATAACAGTAAAGAAACTATATAGATCAAATTACTAATATTCTTAAATTACTGGTTATAAAATTTTAGTCCTACTTAACGAAATGACAGTGTTTCGAGAATCACTTTCAAAGGCAGTGTGTATTCATAGATATGAAATCTCAGAATGTTAACTTTTTCGGTCATTACCGACATTATTATAGACATTACCAAGAGGTTTAGCACTTTCGAAATGCATTTTAAAGCCGGCACCACTCCTGATTATCACCGCATCTAAATTCAGTGTCGAGCTAAGTAAATGAAGATATAATGGTCTGAAGCATGGCAAGGGTAATTATTACTTTTCTAAAGCCGGGATGACTTCCTATGATAAGCGATACACTTTGTTAACGAGGCCTTGGGGGATATTTTGACATTTTCATAAATTACCCCTACAGTCTATCTTAATGTGAGGTTATATTTACTTTTTTATCGGACAATCAATCACTTTCAACGGTTGCTATATGAAAACTATGTTTTTGGTTTTAACACGCAAACTATTGTTCTTTTTATATTTTAGAGTGAAAGGTCTTTTCACTTTGGTTATAATATAAAAGGCAATGTCTAATAAAGGTTGAGGAATTTTATCTTAATTATAACCAAAATTTTAAAATTAAAAAAAAGACATCCATCTTATAATCAAGTAGACTATGAAGTATCTCGCATATTTGGGGTTCATCTCCTTAAAGTAATAGTTCTATGACCCCGAGGTTTTCCTGGGATCTATTCTCTCTGTGATTTGTTTCTTGTTTTTCTTTTTTTGATTGTATCAGACATAGTTTCTAGCCGAGTTTAGTCTTGTTGCATTGAGTTCATGTTGTTGTAATTGCCTCTGTTGTTTACCTTAATATGAGGTTATATTTACTTTATAGTCGGACAATCAACCACTTTTAACGGTCACCATGGGAAAGCCCTGTTTTCCTTTGATATCCGTTAGATATGACGTCCGTCTTAACTCGCAAACTATTGTTCTTTTTATTCTTTAAGAATAAAGCTATATTTACTTTATAATCAGACAATCAATCACTTTTAACAGTCACCAAAGGAAAACTCAGTTTTTCTATAGTTACTACTGGATATGAAGTCAATCTTTACACGCAAACTATTGTTCTTTTTACTTTTTCGAATGAAGGGTCTTTTAAAGGCAATGTCTTATAATGATTTTGAAATTTCATCTGAATTATACTGAAGTATTAAAACTTTAAATAAAACATTCGATGAATGTAGTGAGAAATACAACATTCTGCCTTAAATTTTGGAGATAATGATAAATTTGGCACATCCTTTTTCATAGGGGGCTCATGCCGTGCATATAATAATAACATACAATAATAACTTAATTCTACATATACATATGTTAGCATACATATAATAACATATATATAATGGTAATTCAATACTTACTAATTATAATAATTTAATGGTAAATAATAATTCCATGACAACAATGTGCTCCATGTACCTCTCTTCTCCTTATGGTTTATTTCATATTCTTCTCGTTGTAGTTGCATAAGGTTGAATAATCAAGAATTGAATAAGCAATGCTTAATTTTGTTGCATTGAATTAGTGTTATTGCTGTGGCATAAATAAAAAATGGATAATAGTTGTTATAAAAAGCATTATTAATTCATTTTAATTTTGTGCCATAAATAAAATTTATTAACTAAGGTAGTTTACAATTTAATAAAAATTAATTAATTAAATTTTATTATTATATTCAATTTAAGACACATTTTAGCGTAAGGTTTTATTAGATTTCTCTTTTTTTTTTAATTACTAATTTTAGTAGCCATTGCATTGAATTCATCAGTACATACAAAACTAAATTAGATAATGACTGTGAAAAATATTACATTGTGCAGCGAAGAAAGTCTACATTTGTTTTAGTAAAATTATCTTCAGAAAAACAGTATAAAGTTATACAACCTGTGGAAGTTTTCTGAAAAGTAACCAGATATCTTTCGCTGGAAAACATTCTGGAAAATAATCGACAATGAAAAGTTCGATAAAATAGTTTTTTATTGAACTACGGAATTGGTCTACGGATCGTCAAAAATGGTATCGAATAGAAAACAAAGACGGTCTCAAGACTCAGCAGACATTCAAAAAAATAACATGCACACGTTTCCCATTCGGAATAGTTCAGATTTTTTCACGAGGTACATCGGATCATCAAAAGGGTGTCCATCAGGAACAAGAAGATGCCGCAGGATTCAATAGATATTAAATTGAATAACGTGAGGAAGCTTCTACCCCTTTTCGATGACTAATTATTCATCACGCTGATGGAGGCTTCGGGTACATGTTGATGAATGTTGCAATTGGCGTAAAGCTGCATCTTTGGTGCAGAGTGACCCCCAAAGCACCCGAAATTAGAGCGTCAAGGGAAGAGATAAAAAAGGCTGAAAAATTTACTTCAAACTCCTTCTCGGTCAATGTGGGGAATGTTTTCTTCACTGGAATGTCTCGGTATTTATACTGGGTCTAATTTTTATTAGCGATTTGAAGTTTTTATCGGGACTATTTTTTGCCCAACCTGAAATTACAAATATATTTTTATGTTTTCAAAAGTCAGAGAAGAAAGAAGTTACAACTAAAGCAGAAACAATGACGAAATTACATGTGTCATTTAAAGAGATCAACAAAAAGGTGCATGGCGATTGGATGGTTAAGAATTTCAATGCCGTGTGCCTTAAAGAGAGAAAGAGGAAAAATTGCAAATCCGTGTCACAACCCTGTGTCATAATCCCTGTGTCACAACATTAAAATAAAATTTGTACAAAATAACCGCATCTACATCTTATATCATTAAATTTTACATTCAATCACACGCACACACATATCTAATTCAAGAAACAAAGTGAAAACCCTGTCATTTTTTGTTCAATAAATAGAAGTTGAACAACTATTACATAGTATAGGTTAATAATGTAAAATATAATAGTTGTATTAAATTTCCAAGATTTTACCAAACGAAATTAACTGCTGGCTGCTATCAAACAAAAAAGCGTTAAATATAAACTCAATGTTATTGTAAAGTTATGTGTGCTGAAAAAACAAGAAAAAAAACTTACTTTAGAAAAGTAAATTAAATATTTTCATCTATATTGCGAAGCAAAGTATGGTCGGAGAACTACCAGAATATCATAAAATTTACCGTGATCAGGCTCTATGAGAACACAAAAAGATTTGTAATTTTTCCCGAAACGCTTTGGTAATGATTTTTTTTAAATTAAAAGAAAATATTTTCAAAATAATTTTTTTTAAAAAATTAAAATTTTATTGTTTTATAATATGTGTTAAAATTTGGTAAATGTAGTAAAATTTTATAATTTTATCTTCGCACCTTAGAGCATGGCATAAAAATCATTTATTTAGCTAAATTTTCTTCTGAGTTATGTATTTCTTACTAAACTGCGGTAATAAGAACTTTAATTTTGAAAATCAGAAATTCTGGTAAACCTTTACTATATGAACGGAAAAATTACCAAATGAATGACTTAAATACCGTATGTTTTAATTTTAATACCAGAATTATGTTTTTACCATACAGTGCGTTCATTTTCCCAGAATTTCTTTCTTCGCAGTCCATCTTTTAAATTATTTTTTGCATTTTTTTAATTGAATATTCTTGAACTTGAATACGTATTTTTATAATTGAACAAGTAAAATTTTTGAATTCTTATATTAAATTGAAAAATATTTTTAAACTTGAATAGTTTTACTTTTCTATATATGTCTAAGATATAAATATTTTTAATCGTTTTCAAGTTCTAGGATTTTTGCTTCTTAAGCAGAAATTCTGTAGTTGGTAAAATCCCGTCTTCAGTACACTATCCATTTTATAAATCTTACTGCAAATAGATGTTGAAGCTGTTGACCAAAAAGAATTCCACATTCAGCAAAACAGTCTTCAGTAAATAAATATAATAACGAACAGATAAATCGTGAAAGATAGAACGAAAAAAAATAAAGCGATGGATGCTTAAATATTCTTCAAACTGAAGAGCAGCTTGAAAGTGAACGTGGAAGCGGAATTAGATGTTTATATTTGCGGATTCTATGAAGTATATTTATTCTGGATTTCGCGTATTTTAAGGAATACAATTGTACTTTGGACATCCAAAAAAAAAAGCCACATGTATGCTTCTAAAATTTCTAATGCTATCCAATAAGTGGAGTTGCAGTCCTATAAATAACTCGCATGAATTCTTCTTCTTTTTAGAATTTGTGCATATTTTTTTTAAAATATCTGATTAGCATAAGTCAGTTATAGTCGATGAAATTTTAACTGTTCACTTATTGAGAAAGTAAAAATTAATAACTTATGATATAAGGCTCGAATTTTCTTGATCTTTTACTCAATTTTAATTATTCGAGGACCAAACTTTAAACTTACTAAATAATTAGTACAGACGCTATTTTGAGTTATGAAATCAGACTCAAAAATGTATTTTCTCTGAGCAAAAAAAACTTTTTTCAACAGATTTAGATTCTTGATCTTCGAAACATCCACAAGTTTGGATTAATTCGTGTTGAATTCACATTTTGTGATTCATTTCTCATGGAAATATTTTTCATTAAATTTTTTTTTCTCAAGAACTATATTGTCCGATTTGGCTCAGATGATCCGGTTACATACCGAAATACGCAAGAAATGATAATATGAAAAATAATAAGTTGTGATGATGCTATCACAATCCTCTTCATTTATTTATCTATAGTAAGGATAAAAATAAAATAAAAGAGAGATTAACAAAGAAAATTAAGAAAAATAATAAGTTTTATTTACTGCGCATAAACTGCACGAACATAGGACTCATTAAATAAGTTAAAAATATAGAGAAAACGAGGAAAAAGATATAAATAATTTTTTAAACTGTTTTTAAAAATTATTCATAAATTTAAAACAATAATTTTGAAATTTAAAAGAAAAAAGTTGGAAAGTAAAAAAAAAATAAGGAAAAGAGATAATCTCGTCTGTAGCTCACACGATTATGTCCGAAAAAAGTAGTGCTTTCTAAAAGTGTATTAATATAGCAAAAGCAAAACATATAAGTACAATAGTGTGAGGAGTAGGAAAAAAAATTTAATCGGAAATAGAACTTATTATGCAAAAAATGCAAAATAAAAATAAAAATGCAAAATAAAGTAATCAAGCAAAAATAGAAAATAAAAATTCAAGAAAATACAGAATAAACCTCAAAATGTAATATATAAGTAGCGAATTCAAATGTACTTACACTTACAAGTATTTTTCAAAAATGATTTAAAATGTTTTCGTAGTTTGCCAGATTACAAAATATGAAAAATAGAAGATGAAGAGAATCAAATAATGGCGAGTTCTCACTGAAGAACAGAAGCGCGTTTGATTTGTTATTTACTTTGGATTGGCCCGAATCTGGATATGCCCAAGTTAATAATATTATACTGGAAAATTCAAAGTTTATAACTAATAAGGTTGAATTTTAATTATAAAACTTTAAGATCAATAAAGTTGAATTTTGAGAAATTATTAACATTTAATTTATAAAAATATTGGTTCATGTAATTAACATTTAATTAAAAATAAAGCTGGATATAAATTGTTTTTTATTAAATTTTGGAAGAGTTCATCTGTTTGTTTTTTCGATAAATAAATTTTACTAATCATTTGAATAAAAATGGTATTTAAATAACTGTTTTTAGAAATATTAGAATTCCTTGCAATTCATTTTTTTTTTCCTTTTTTTAATATTAAATTTGAAATAATTTCTTTTATCGTATAAATCAACAATGCATATATTTTCTTCTTTTTTAATACTTAAATCCCAAGTATAAGAATAAATTAAAGTTAATATAACCGTCATGATTACGAAGCAAGATTAATTCCTCGGGGTAAATTTTTATTTAACCGAATTGTATAATTTTGAAAGTTAAAGATAATTAAATCATCAGCAAATTTAAAAGCAAATTTAAAATTAAGTATATAATTTTTTCATATTAGTGTAAAAATAAGTTAGTTAAGAGTTATTATCATTAAAAAAAATGTTCAGCTTCGTATAAGAGGTTAAAAATTAAAACTAATAATATAGAATTTCCATACCTAATAATCATTTCAAATTTTCATAAAATTCTTATTAAATTTAGAACAGTCCCTTGTGGTTCTAATTCTTGCCTAACTCAACTTCGCGCCATTTTCTCTAACTACCTTAACAAAATTCTTAATAATATTATTAAAAAAGGATTTTCTTGGATTATCACTAATAATCAACCCATTTTAGAATTTATTAAACAAAATAAAATTAGTTCTATAACGACTTTAAATTTCCAAGAACTCTTTAATAGCAGTCCCCTTTCTAAACTAAAAGATATTCTTTTGAGTTAATACTATGATTATAAAAATATCCTTAACTGCGAATTTTATTTTTCGGAAATTCTAATTAATTTTTGCCTTTTTAATAATTTTCTTTACAATGGAAAACATATTTTTGTTCAAAATGATGGAATAAGCGCAAGAATCTAATTATTCATCACTCATAGCTAACATTTTTTCATTATTATGAAAAAGAATTAAACTCTTAATTTTAAATTTGTTTTTGGATTTCCTGATGATTTAATAATATTCAATTTTAAAAATATACAGTTTTGTTAAATAATATTTACCCCAGGGAATAAACCTTGCTTGGTAATCATGACGATAATATTAATTTTAATTTTTTTGATTTAAGTATTAAATAAGAAGAAAATATTGGCATTGTTGATTTATACGATAAAAGAAATTTTTTAAATGTAATATAAATAAAATAATCACATAGAATTTTAATCTTTCTAAAAACATTTATTTAAATGCAAATTTTAAGCAACTGAATAGAATTAAAAGAATTTGTGGTAATGTTTATTTATCGAAAAAAACACACGTATGAACTCTTCCAAAATTTTATAAAAAATAATCGATATTCAACTAATGTAATTAAATTCAATATAAGATAGTTGCGTTTATTGTATGTTTTAATTAAAGTTTTCGTTTCTGTTAACTAAGCTTATATTTTTACCTTGTGCAAATCCATGGCTAAAAATCTTCGAATATTTAATAACAAATTTTTGTAAAAAAAAAATTATATTCTTTTCCGTTAAATGTTAATAATTTCTCTAAATTCAACCCTATTAATATAAAAATTTTGTAATTAAAATTCAACCTTATTAATTTCTTATAACCCTCATTAAACAGCTAACCCAAATTTTGAATTCAACACTACCAATGTTCAACGCCGTAGTGTTTTAATTTTGAACCCAATCTCGAAGACAAGGGAACTCCTGGATTAATACCAACAGAGGCATTGTTAAACTAGGAGTACTTTGTGACCCCGACAGATTTAATGCGCAGCAGTCGCAATTCAATACGCGGAGTTTCTTCGGCCGACAGGAATCGAACTCCCGTTCTCACGAACACGAGTCCAATGCCCTATCAACCACGCCTTACCTTATTAATTATAAACTTTGAATTATCCAGTATCATATTATTACCTTACGCAAATCTAGATTCGACCTAATTCAAGGTAACCAACAAATTAAACGCGCTTCTGTACTTCAGTAAGAATGCGCCATTAGTTGATTCCCTTCATCCTTTTTTTACGCTTCTATTTTCATATTTTCTAATCTGGCAAACTTGCTACAAAAATATTTTAAATCACTTCTGAATAATACCTGTAAGTGTAAGTACATTTTAATTCGTTACTTATATATTACATTTTGAGTCTGTATTTTCCTGAATTTTGATTTTCAATTTCTGCTTGTTTTATTGTGCATTTTTATTTTACATTTTTTGCTCAATAAGTTCTATTTTCGTTTAAAATTATTTTGGTGCTCCTCACACTATTGTATTGATATTTTTTGCTTTGGCTATATTAATAAAATATTAGAAAACACTATTTTCTCGGATATAATCGTGTGAGCTGCTGATATATATCTTTTCCTTATTTTATTTTCTTTTTCTTTTTTTTTAACTCAAAATTTTTTTAAATTTGTAATTATTTTTTTAAAAAAATTTAATAATTTTTTTCTTCTCCTTTAAAAAAAATCTTTTTATTATTTTTTTTCCTTGTTTTCTCCATATTCTTACATATATTTTTTTTTCTTTATTCTCTTGTCTCTGTTTTTACTAGATCTTATAGAGTCGGAGACAGCTAATCACTTGTACTTGAGAAACAACAGCTAATCACTCATACTTGTAAAGAAAAGAAAGGATTTATTTTGGAGCACGTAGAGGAGGAGGTAAATTAAATTTAGTGCATTTCCTTAAAATTTAGTGCTTTCATGAGATATTATGATGCAGATATTGGTAAAAATTTACATTGTTTGAAATAAAAGACTGATCAGTTTTCTTATGATAAAACTTTCGCTTGGTTCATACCCATGCTTGCAACTGTACACCTCAACTAAGTCATAAAATTGAGCGATGGTAAGAGCCTGAAGTATGGTAAGAGCCACTATGGTGAAAGTCAGGGCATTCAGTTTAACCGATGGTAAGTGTCAGTGTACCTTCATTAGACAATTATATAGCTCCCTCGCTATTGAAATAGGCATCCATAGCTCACCGTTTCAGAAGGAGTCCAAATTCTCGACTGCTGTATTACTTAAAGTATTGGAACTAAATTTTCCAAATTGCAACTACCACTTTTACTTTAAAAGTACAGTTGTCCGTAGTCCTTTGTCCGTCGAAAATTAAAATAAATGTTCAGTTAGAGAAAGTACATTTCTGCACCAGATTTCCTAACCTAAAGTTACTCATACACTAATTTGTTAGCATATTTAATATTTGGTCCTTGAGATTTCAAGACTGAGTCCTAACATTTGACACTGGTTGGCAATTTGTGAACCTCGGGTCACCTATTGATATTGACTGAGATATATTGAATTATCTCATCTGTATACCACTTTTGCACTTTAATATAATGCGTAATATAAAATAAAATTGACCCACCAGCAAAACTTCTTGAGAAAAAAAATTTCAGAATGACCCACATAAAAAATTTACCGATCACTAGGCTAGAGTATAGTTCAAAAATGTTCGTGTAAACTTCAAATAGGTTAAAAGTAAATGATTCAGCTCAAGTAATATTAGCTCCAGAGGATTGTATAGTAGGTACTATTAAAATCAAGATTGTTTCTAATGTTCTCCACTATAATACACAGTGTATACTTTAGAATATTAGAATAAAATACTCATATTACTTAAATAGTCAACTATGAAACAAAGAAAAGTATTAAAAAACAAATATTAAAATCTTTGCCTACTGTAAAATACAGTGTATACTTTAATGCAAAGTATTCATATTGTTTAAAGTAATGAAGAATGTAACTATAAAGCAAAGTAAAATAATAAAACAAGCTATTAAAATCCCACTATAAAGTAGAGTGCATACTTTAATAGTACTCATATTCTTTAAAGTAATTAAGAAAGTAACTGGAAAATAAAGTATCAATAATAAGATATTGGAATCTTGTTTTTAATATTACTCACTATAAGATGCACTGCATATAATAAAGTTTTCATATTTTTTAATGTAAACTAGACATTAACTACTAAAAAAAGTAAAGTATTTAAAACAAGATACTACAATCTTATTCTTTATATCGCCCACTATAAATTGTAATGCATAATTTAAAGTAACAGCTCATATTCTTTAAAATATTCACGAAAATAACTATGAAACAAAGTAAAAAAGATAAATAAATAAATCAAATAAAACTTTCTAACAACAAAATTACTTTCGCAGTGACATTAAAGTGGTCGTTTGAACGACGTTTAAGTTAAATAAAAAACACTCAAGTTAAGGGTTATATCCGTTAGATTGGCTTCAGTTTTAAAAAAAGTATTAAATAAATTAAACGAATGTAAGAAATTCTTTTTGAATGATATTTTAAAGATAGGTAATTTACTTTTTAGAAAAATTCAAGTTTGTTTACTTAGTATTCCGACATGTTTCTCCAGACTTTGAATATGTTCCTGCGTTTAATACCTTTCTGATTTTCTTCTTTTCGAACAAGCGAAGAATCTCCCCGAATCTTGAGAGATGTCGTTCTTTCCCAATTTACCTCATGACAAAGTCTAAGAAGGTACCTGTCACCCACATGTTCAGGCTTGATCCTTATAGTGGCCTGGCACTTTAAATTAGCTTTCTTTCGTGTCTTGTTTTCTTGAAGCTGACGTATGGGATAAAGTAAAATTCCAAGCAAGGAAACATCCGAAAAGTAAAAAGAAACTAAAGAAACAACGAACACCCCACGGCGGAAAGAAAGTAATAATACTGCAGAACACCTCCAAATTGGTGTTATCGAAGATCAAGCGATACTTGATAAATTAAATCACTTTCAACAGAAAACTAAAAACAAATTCTGAACTAGGAGTATCATGATCTTAAATGAGATCCTTTTGATAAAATGATAAAAATGAGAAGATAAAAAATAATCTTGAAGGTAGGTTTTGAACAAATGATGCTAACAATTTCTTGATATTTGCAGACCCAGCTGCGCTTTTGGGTGGAATTTTTTTTTGCTTTTTTGGATCAGAGCCAGTCTTAGTAAAAAGTAAATAACGAGATGATCAGTGTAAGCCATTTGCTTCATCAAAAAGGAAATTTTCCTCTTTCATCCACATGATCCCGAATGCTGGCTTCTAGAGTTAGATGAATTGAATGTAGTAATGGGCAAATGTACTGAGAAAAAGTACTTGGCACATTGTTGATTGCATTGCTAGAAAAGATTGAGGGTACAATCACCCTTCCACCTGGACCCTCAAACATTTCTAGATATAAATTGAATGGCCGCAGTAGGAATAAATTTTGGAAAGGGAAATAAAACATGCCTTTAGGGAAAAAGTAAATCGTGGCTATAACATCGAAATTATAGAAGAGAGAAGTGTGTTGATCTCTGAAAATGAATCGTTGCAGTTATGTGAAGCTTGTAAAAATAATGCTCTTCTAGTTCTTGCTTTTTTTATTATTATTAAGTTCACAGAAATGTACAGTTTTTTTTAATAATTCGCGATTATGACTATTAAATAAAAGAAAAGCTTTTTTATTTCGACATTTTATGACTGATTCTAAAATGGTTTTAGAATTATTTTAAACAATTCTGAAACATTTTTTTTTATAATCAGTGTTAAACAGCTGACCCAATTTTGAGTTTCGACTATCAATGTTCAACTCCACAGCCTTGTATTTTTGAACTTTACCCAGAAGACAATGAACTTCAGAATCAAGCATTGGGACAAACTAGCCTTCGTGGAGGACTTTTTAATGAAACTTACCCATATTTGCGTTACATGAAGAAGAAAATTACGAAAACTTTCCACTTTTAGTTTGATGGCAAGAGGATTCTATCCCCTGATCAGTTTACCATTGAGGCTATTTCATTGTAGCTCTATGATCGGTGCGAGCCGGGATCAGAAATCGTATCAACCAGCCATCTCTGGAATTCGAACCACAGTCATACATCAGGAGGCAAACACTTTATCCACTGAGTCATCGCGGATCATTGAAATAATTTTCTTATGACCAACGTTGAACAACCGACCCAATTCTCAGTTTATGACAATCAATGTTAAGTAGTTAGATATTTCGAACAAAACCCGGAAGAGAAAGAAAATCCTGGATCAAGTATTAAGACAAATTAGCGTTCTTGGAGGATTTTTTGATAGAACTAATCTGCACTTGTGTTACATAGAGAGGAAATTTATTAAAACCTCTCACAATGGCAAGAAGATTCTGACACACGAACCTATTATCACTGAGGATATTTTTCACCAGCACTGTGGTCAGTAGAGTGGGGAACAGAATTCGTATCAACTTGTCACCGATTAGAACGCTAGTCACCTCACAGGGAGGCAAACGCTCTATTTCGTGAGTCACCGTGGTTTTCTGAAACAATTTAATATTTTTATATTTTATATCCGTCGTTGAACAGCTTATCCAATTTTGGGTTTACGACTACTAATGTTTAACTCCGTAGCCTTGTAATTTTGAGTTCAATCCAGAAGACGAGGAAACTCCTGGATGAAATATTGGATGAAATTCGCCTTCGTTTAGGACTTTTCTGAGGGAACTAAACCACATTTGCGTTACATGGAGAGGAGAATCACGTAAATCTCTAGCGATTAGCCTGACGGCAAGGAGACTCATCCATGATCAGTCTAACACTAAAGATATTTTACGTCAGCACTGCGATCGGTGCGAGTCGGATGATGAATTAATTTTTATTTTATTTTTTAACCGTCGTTGAACAGGCAGCCTAATTTTTTGGATTTACAACTAATAAGGCTCAACTCTACAGCCTTGTAATTTTTAACCCAACCCAGAAAACAAAGTTACTCCTGGACTAATTATTTTGAGAAATTTGCTTTCTTGGAGGACTTTCTGATTGAACTAACCATCATTTGCGTTACATGAAGAGGAAAACCACGAAAACCTACAACGCTGTCCTGATGAGAGAACTCTGAGGATATTTTATGTCAGCACTGTGGTCTGTGCAAGCCGAATGCGGAATTCGTATCGACCAGCCATCGCTGGGATTCGAACCCGGTTCACCTCATTGGAAGCTGATCGCTTTATCCTCTAAGCCATCACGGCTCAAAATAAACTGCTCCAGGTAAGGATTGAACTTCTGAAATATTTTTTAATTTATTTTATATGAGTCGCTGCACTGCCGACCCAATTTTGGGTTGATAACTACTAATGTTCAACTCCGTAGCCTGGCAATTTTAAACCAATTCAGAAGACAAGAAAACTCCTGAATCAGTACTCACAGTGGCATGATTTGTTATAGAAACATGGATTCACTATTTACTGCACGGGGAGTCTTCGGCCGTCGGGGATTGAAACCACGACCATTTGGACATGGGCCCAGTGTCCTACCAACCAGGCTATCCATGCCTTCTGAAATAATTTACAATTTTTAAACTTTATTATTAAAAAAAGTAGCTCATTCCCACAGGATGGCTATTAATTATTATCTAGCAAACTTTTACTGCACGCCCATTAAAATAATTAGAATAAATAATCGATGTCATTAATTAGTAATAGAAGCATAATTGGAAATAGTGATGTTAATCTGAATAAATTATCTTCATCGGTTGCACTAAACATCGTTTTGTCTGTTAACTGCTAACTCTCCTATATTTTAGTTATAACTAATATTTTTAAATAATTCTGTAAATTTAAACTTTGCCCACCATTTTGAAAAATTGCTGGATGGAACAAAAGCAAATAGAAGTTCAACAAATTTATTCAAATGTGGTAATATTTTACTTGATAAACGTCTTATGTCTTACTCGTACTCTTAAAATGTTAGTGAAAGAAGCAATAGGGTAAAGGTATTTTCTAATTCGTAATAACTGGGAAAAAAATTTTGGTAATTACTTTCTTTAATTAAAATAGCACAGCCCTTGCATCTTGGAAAATAATTTATCCACAACTACATTGTAGTATTAAAAAAGATTTCGACTATTTTATGGAATAATATAAAAAATTATGAAGAACAATATAAAAGTTTTTTTTTTTAAAAATTACAAGCTAAAGTTTTCTATATTTTTTTTAACTTCTAAGAGAATTATAAACCCCGAGCCACACCATTGGTTAGATGTATGCTGCATAAAATAAAATAAAAATATTTTTAAAAAAAAACGAGTTAATGTGCAATATTACTCAAGAAATGTTACAGACCATGTAAGAGATGTAGCAATTATTAATTCCTTAAGCACATATTTGTTCTCAAAAATAAAATTAGAAGCAGAATTATTCTTTTATTATCATATATCATGGATAAGCATAAGACATTTATATCAATCACAATTAAGTATGTAAATAAGGAAAACTCTCTCTCGTGAAGTTTTTTACTATATACAATATAAGTAACACTAAACTAAGTAACTGATATAGTTTAAACATAGAAGAATAGTTAAGATAAAGGATTATCCACGTAAGTTAAAAATAAATGTACTCAGAACATTTTTTACATCAAAACGCGTTTATATTCATTTCATTATAAAAATTCCGGACTTAACCTTTTGAAGCAGAAAAGGCATTCATGCTCCTTTTATATATTTTTTTTCTGATGCTCTATTTACAAACAAAATATATTTCGTGATATTTTAATTACAAAAAACAGTCTAGCAGCTAGTAAAAAAGTCTATTAGATCATCGAAATTATATTTGTACTAAAATACAAAATATAAATGAAAGTGGTGTGAATTTTAATAATTAACAATTGATTTTGCAAATTAAATAATTTATGATTGCCTTTTTCTTCGTTAAAGGTAAAATCTTTCAAATATGGCTAATATGTAAACAATAATTTTTCAAATTTACGGTTATTTGGATTTAAGAGAAATAGTTATTTTTCATGAAATTTCTTTAAGTACTAAACAAAATATTTTTGACTTATTTTCACCTAAATTAATACAAAATAATGAAAAAGGTATGAAAAATATGTTTCTTAAAATATCTGCGTTAAAAGGTTAATAATTTTAGAGAGGAAAAATATGAACCATTTAAAAAATAAATTTTAAGATAAAAAAAATCAAAGATAAAAATAAGATCTAAGATAAGATATAACCACATATTAATGAACTAATTACTTCATATTAGCTTTCATCAAGTTGTTACTTGTAAAAAAAGTTAGAAAAAGGAAGAAAGTTTTTTTCAGAAATTTCATTACTGAATAATATTCAAAATCCAAATAATTTATCTTGTACATAAGATTACAGTAAATGCTTATTTGATAAGCAAAAATTATTTTTTGCTCCTTTTTGATTTAAAGTATTCATAACTTAAAACCAAAAATTGAAATCCAATATTAACAAAATATATAATTCTAAATTCTTAAATAAAAAATCAGAAGAAACTGATCCGTATTATTTAATCGAATATATTATTATTGTGATTTTAATAATAACTGCAATAATAATTATAATAATATGTGTAAGAAATAGGTAACGTATCTTATGTTTCCAAATCCTTTACTTCAAAAACTAGTAAGTTCATAATTAACAGTAACTTTTTAACAGTGAAACAATATATTAACAGTAACAAATAACCGTAAAAACAAATTAACAGTACTGTCATTTTTTTGTTCCATAATTAGAAGTTGAAAATTTATTATAGCTAGCTTAATAATTTTATTTTTACTGAAATCTCAAAATTTTATGCAGAAATTACGGTTAATTTATGCCCTATATCTATTAGTAAAAAACTGTATGTTTTTGTACAGAAAGTGACTGTTTTGTGACTGCTTTCATAACTTAATTAATAATTATCTCTAAATTATTAACATGATTAAAATCACCCTTTTTAACCATTTATATTGGCACTTAGAGAGTGAAAATCTGATTAATAGAACAAAAGTTATTCAAGATGATATATGTTTTTATTTTTGCTCATTGTGTAATAATGTTAATATAATTATACTTAAATATTTGATTGCGATTATCATATGTATGTTTCATTTTTCTTATTTGAAAAATATGTATTTAAAAAAAAAACTATTTGAGATAAGTGAATTTTAAAAGATAAGTCACTGTTATAAGATCTCATCATAAGATAAGTCATCTTATAATACTTTTAAGGTTAACTTAGACTGACTTTTAATAGTTAATGACACTGCCTTTAATAAATAATTTCAAACAACCGTATTTAAATATTCAAAAATATAAAAAACCATACATAGTATTTTCTACATATATATGAATTAAATAATTAAATCACAATGTGTATAAATTATAAATGTATGAAATAAAATAAAAATTCAGACAGTTTGCGCCTCATTGTTCAACAATTTCCATTTTGATATTTCATATTATAAGATTCATTTTAATTATGAATTCATTTTTTAAAAGTATATTATTCTATTATTCATAATTTAAAATAAACTATATTTGTTACTACTGTTTATTACACAATAGCTTCAACTGTTTTCATTAAATGCTAAGTATTATATTTGCATAATAGTCAGGAGATATGTATGAATAATAACAATTATAGCAGCTAGAAAATTAAAAATAAGCATTGAAGTACCATCATTTCAGATAATTAATACTATTCTCTGAAACAGTCCATGAAAACTGACAATTTGTCGCTTTCAGATTGAATTTACTCTGCGTGTTAAAGCATATGATTTTAAAATATTTAATTCAATTCTATTATTTAGCTAAGTTTTTTTGGCTGTCAAGTACGGCTCTCGAATATATTATATTGAAAATATGTGCTTTAGAATTCAGCGATATAAACAAAAGCAATATAAATAAATATACTTCTCTCTCATAAGATTAAAATAAATCGGGTAAAGCATTTTCCCATCACGTCTTTTCTACTTTGAATTTTGTGAGCTGATTATGCAGTCTCGAATACGAAAGATATTTATGCAGAAGCGCTCTCCTCTCTTTAATCTCAGTGAATAGAATTTGTTTCATCTTTTGTAAGGGATTTGATTTTTTTATATATATATTTTTCATCACCAAATCAAGCATTTATGCGAGAGTTAGAAATAGAAAATACATTTGAATTGCAAAATTAGTTCAGTCTTTGTCATATCAAACATGAAATGTTCAAATTTTATGGTGTTAGCTAAATCTTGAGAGATGAAATTTTAATACAGCATTTTAATGCAGTAAATGAAATCGGAATCAATAAAGAAAATTGAAAAATTATTTTTCTTTTGAGGGAGAGAAATTTTTTAAAAAGGATATAAGAAAAAAATATTTTCGTGTTTTGAATTTTACATCAAAAGAATATGTCGATAAATTTTTATTGTATACGTTTGAGTTTTAATTCGGAAATAAAATAGCTTTGTAGTGCTAAATTAAATTTATTGATAAAAACAATTAAGACTCTGAAGCTCTTTAGGAAAGGGGATAAATGTAATCCAACTGTTTTCTAAATTTTAGATTACCGATGACAGCCTTAAGCAATCATTCTAAACACCCATTTTTTCTTCGGATTCACCTTTATTTATGTAGTATAAAAGCACTCCTGCAACAGACAATTGTTAGCCAAAAGGATCATGGAATTTAAGGCTTAACAATGGAATGGTAGTAGCAACGAATTGTCCTTACGCACCTTCAGCCTTTACTTCCCAGACAAGCTGGTACCAATAAATATGACGCAGATAGGTTTTATGCCATCCATGAGAATAGAACGCAGTCCTACACAGTGACAGTTTAGTGCCTTAAACACTTCATCACTGATCAAATAGCATACAGCGAAGATAAATTTTTGAATTTAGAATACATTTGGTGTAATAAAGGAAAACAGAATGCAATTTGTAATAAATTGACAGTGATAGTTTTGTTGAAAACAGCAATAAGTTGTAAAAAGTTGATGTTTATTTAATAGTATCTCACCTGCTCTTAAAAAAATACATTTTTTATGTTCATTTCTGTTGAATTAATTGCTCTTAGAAGCACTGAAATGCATTCACATATTTTGTGTTTACAAACTTCTGACTTCTTATGTGTTGTATTCTAATATGAACTCTAACTATTACCGATTAATTTTAGTTAAAACAACTTTGAAATCACTAATAGTATATTTATTGAAATTTAGATACCTTTCGATAACTCTTCATACACCTTCATCAACAGGACAAAATATCAAAGACTTTAAAAAGGGGGAATTTTACGAATTGACAGATTACGCCAGCTGGTGAGAAAAAAACGCAGTTAAATAAATAAAAAATTTAAAGATTTACAATTTAATGAGTTAAAAAGATAAATATTAATCAAAATAAAATAATATTAATAAATGTGAACCAAACATTTTATAAATACGGAGAAAAAGGGACAGTAAATGTTGAAAGTCTCCCAGAAATCCAGATCAGTACATAACATATACTTTTAAGTGATATTGGGAGAAGAAAAGTCTCAGAAACGCACCCTCTGCCTTAAATACGCTTGGTTTCACCAAACAGGCTTGCTGGTCTGGCAAGTGACATTAGAAACAACAACAATGAAAAAAAATTATGATCTTCAGTTCAACTTTTTAACACTTTAAGCTGTTAATTTTTTAACATTTTTACCCTTTTAACTGTCTTGACTAATGGACATGACCTGTTGATATTTACGTCTGTTTTACCATCCCTACCATTTTATACTGCAACTAAGAAGGCACTAAAACGAATTTAGGATTTAATAAATATACTATTTGCGATTTAACCGTTGTTTTTACTTAATCATAATCATATCATGAGAAAGGTGTACTCTTGGCATTTTCTTATAAAAGCTTTTTTAGATTCAGAAGGTTTTATTTTCTTCAAATAAATAAATACATCGTCGGTGAGTTTTTAAATTTGGACATAGTTCGAAATCCGCGTTTTCGAAAATGGACATAGCTCGTGATACGTGTTTACGAAAATGGACGCAGCTCGAAATGCGCGTTTACAAAAATGGACATAGCTCGAAATGCGCGTTTACGAAAATGGACATAGCTTAAAATGCGCGTTAAGTAAACGGACATAGCTATGTATTTCCGCTTTTTAGACCAGAGTATGGCGTCGATTAGAGTACTCGATTACATATAAAATTAACAGAGTTTTCTTAGTAATTGGTAATGGCAATTACAAGTTACTGTAATTACAGGTAATTACGATTACAAGTAATCATGGATCAAGTGATCAGTACAAGTAATCTGCTTACATATGGTATAGTTGCAATCACATCAAGAAACGATTACAGGTAATCATGAGTTCAAGTAAATAAAATATCTGATTATATGTAGTTATGATTTCAAGTTATTAAAATGTATATGATTGCAGGTAATCATAACTACAAGCAATCTTGATTTCAAGTAATCAAAGTATACAAATACATTATGAATTCCAATTGTGAGACATATGATAGGACATACATTAAATAGATAGAGAGCCTGTATAAATATTGCACGTATGTATTTTTTTTAAATTTTCTAAAATTTCTTCTCACACATTAAAATTATATAGATAGAGAGTATGTATAAACATTGTACATATGTACAGTGTGCAAAAGAAACGGACCACCCAGAATAACTTTTGTTCTAAGAATCAGATCTCCGTTTTCTAGTACCCAATCCTATTAGTTATTGGTCGATCAGCCTCTGAGAAATCAAATTTAAACTATACGACTTTTTTAAAATTTGATTTCACAAGAACTTATCGACCGATTTCGCTCAAAATTCGTATTTTGCTTTGTTAAATTGCATTCATGCATTAAAATGATATGGATAGAGAGTATGTATAAACATTGTACGTATGTACAGTGCACAAAAAAAGCGAACCACCCAGAATAACTTTTGTTCTAATAATCAGATTTTCGCATTTTAATTCTCAATCGTATTGGTTCGAGTTGTTCTTATTGGTTCGAGGTACATACGATATTTTAAGTTACGAAATCAGATGGAAATACATACTTTCTCTGAATAAACATACATTTTTTTCGACTGATTTGAATTTCTGACTCCTAGGATATAGAGGGTAGCTGCAATTTAAGGAATATGGTCTATCATATAATATGGTCAGGACAGCGTTCTAAGGTCTGGGCCCTTTAATGTTAATTTCACTTTTTGCGTACGTCGCCCTATCTCGAGAACTTTTTAAGCGAATAAAAAAAATTTCACCCGAAAATTCGTTTTTCCAAAAATAATTTCATGCAAAAAATGACTTTTAGTAAATATTTATTATTTTTTATTTTTGTTATATAATAATAGTCGAAAAAAATTTTCATTGTAAGACAAACAAGTTTTACATCATTTCAAAGAATGTAATTTTACATGGCAAAATATAAATTTTCAACAAAATTGTTCGATTAGTATCAGAGAAATCAAATTTAAACTATGCGGCTTTTTTAAAATTTGATTTCACAAGAACTTATCGACCGATTTCGCTCAAAATTCGTATTTTGCTATGTAAAATTGCATTCCTTAAAATGAGGGGAAAAATTTTATACCAAACAATTCTTTTTTTTTTCGATTACTATTATATAAAATAATGATAAATAATAAGTATTTAATAAAAGTTGTTTTGTGCACGGAATTATTTTTGGATAAACTAATTTTATAATTGTGTGCAAAAATTTTTCAATTTGCTTATATAGTTCTCTAGATATCACCATGTACGCAAAAAGTAAATTAATAATAAGGGTTTCGAACTTTATAACGATCTCCTGACAAAACTGTTGAAGCCATATTTCCCAGATCAGAAATCTGAATCAGCCGAAAAAACAGTATGTTTATTCAGAGAAAGTACGTTTTTGTGCCTGATTTCGTAATTTGAAATATCGTCTGCGCTAATTAATTAGCATATTTGAGGTTACCATTAAGATTGAGTCCTAGAACGTCAAAATCCGATCATTAGATCTAAAGTTATTCAGGGTGATCAGTTTTTAATTTAAAAAACTGTACATATGTACTATTATATGTGCAGTAGTATACAGTAGTAATCAATGTAAAGCAATCATTATGCAGTAGTAATGTCCATTTTTGTAAACGCGCATTTCGAGCTATGTCCATTTTCGAAAAAGTACATTTCGAACTATGCCCAAATTTAAAAGCTCACCCATGACATATTCTTTTTTAATCTAATTATTTTCTGTTAATCAATGTTCTTGTTTCTTTTCTTGTCTCTTTTTTTCAACTTATCATCAGGCTTAATATCTAAGACCATTTGGTGTTAGTAATACAAAATTTGTTTACGTATGGCGTTATGTAGCTTATTTTTGCTTTTGCGCCATTGAACTATACACTTATTTAGAACACTCACTGTAAAGTTTTGTCCAAATTTTCCGAACCAAAAAATAATAATAATAATAATTGTCGAACCACTTAGCTAGATTAATGTTTGCTTCTATCAATGTTCAACTCCATAGCCATGTCATTTTGAGCCAAACCAGAAGACAAGGAAACTCTCGTAACCATGAAAACCTCCCACAATTAGCCCGACGTCAAGGGAATAGTAACGCATGTTCCATCTACCACTGAGGATATTTTACGTCAGCACTGTGGTCGATGCGTGCAAAGAGCAGAACCTGGATCAACTCCTTGAGAAGCGAACACTCTCTCCTCGGAGTCACCGCTACTCTTCAGTTATAAGATGAGGATACTGGCAAGTAAGACAAAAAAAATGACATTATAACTAATGAAATATGCAGGTAAATAAAATTAGGAAAAGCTGGTAAACAAACTTAACTTAATTTAGATTACAGCTAAATTTTTCGCGTTTTAATTTTTCATTTCCACAATTATAATCATATTAACAATATAAATATGTTATATAAATACAAATACGCTTTAGACTCTAATCTGTTGGGGGAGGGGTCTCATCTCGTTGCAACAAAAGACATCGAAACTTTTAAAAATTATATATGTTCGTTGTACCATGAAAAATTCTCCAAGCTACGATAGGCTTTAATTGCCCAGGTATAACCACCACGTTTAAATAAAACCAAAATTATGAATAATCTCAATCAGCTCTCATTCTTTTCTCATGTATTTAAGAAATTTCTTTTCAAAAATCAAATAAAATTAAGCTATAAAATATGTAAAATTAATAATAAAATTAAGCTATAAAAATTAAGCTATAAAATTAATAATAAGGAGCTTAAAAATTTCGTGTTCAGAAAATCAAAAATGAATAGACAAAAAAATTACTCTAAGTGATAATTCTTTGTTTCATCGGGACATTAATTCAACCCTGAGAAAAAAGTATTTGAAAAACCGCCAAAATATGGCGAAATGTTCCGTGTTTCTGGCTCTATGGAAACACCAAAAATGATCCATAATTTTAACCGAGATGCTTTGTGAATGATTTTGGTGAAATTAAAAAAAATATATAGTTTTCTAACATGTGATAAAATTTGGTAATGCAAATCTTGCAAAACCCAAATCATGTGTGCTTCGGATGCAAATCTTAGGTATGAAATATTTTATAAATAAAGGTCATAATTAGACATAAAAAAATGATTCTTACGATGCCTTTAGGTTTTTAGAAATTAATAATGTCCCAAGGTACAACTGCATGAAGATACAGGCTCTCCTCAATTTATTGACGAAAAGTAAATTTTTTCGTTTAATTATTTAATTTTACAAATAGGTAACAATAAAATTATGAACTATCAATATTGAGCTTTAAACAGTTGATCATCTGTTATCATCTGATATGGATCATCTGTTAAAATAAATCTTATCTCATTCAGTTAAATATTAATTTTGCTGCATATTCAACTTATTTTCTGTTATTAAATTTATTATTAAACATTAATTTTAATTTTATTAATTAGATCTTACGAAAAGCAAAATTATTAAGAGCTAAACAACTAAGGGGAAAATTAAAAAATTCCTTCGACGTATTCATATAGAAAATATTAAAACAAAATTATAAAAACCCGTTAAATAATATGCATTTTCATGAATAACTTTTTTTTATCGAAAACTGTTTTTAAAACTTTATCCAGAAACACTCTTTGACATTCTAAAGTGCGTTAAAAAATAAAAAATAAATAATGCTTCACAACACTTTAATGTTTACAAGGAAAAAGAGATAACTATTATGAATATTTTCTGAGAAATTTATATAATGTAATTATATTATCAAAGGAAAGCCTTCTGCTTTTTTTAATTTTCTTTCTATCTACATATAGTTAAAAAAAACATTAATCAATTTTTGGATTATGGATAATTTTTTGTTTTATTTGTTTACTTTCTAGAAAGATTCGTTGAAGGCTACTGAATTTCCTAATTTCATTAATTTTTGTTTCTTAGTTTGTCAAGAAATAATGTAGTAAAATCAATTTAAGTAATTCACAATGCAGAAATATGTGTAAAAAATATATATAAATTCTTAAAAAATGAAGCAAATGTAAAAAAAAATTAGGCTGTAATATATAAGTGATTTTATATTTAAAAGAGATGTTTAATTATCTGCAATATTTTACATAATATTTTACTATATATGTTAGCATTGCTGACAAATTGATGTTTCTCTGTTTTCTTATAAAATTCCATATTGTTTTTGGTAGCTCCAAATATTGTTCAATGCTTTTAGTTTCTGATGTATAAGCATGAAGCTGCAAATTCCATTGAAATGCATTGATAAAATATGTGTTCTAAGATAAAATATAATAAAAACTTATTTTGCTTCATATTTAAAATGAACTAAATTGCAACATATTTTGAGTGCTCCAAACATGACGCTACTAATCTGGAAGGCAACACATCAATTATAAGAACTTAAAAACAGATGGACAACGAAACATGACTCAGTTGACAAAGAAAGTATGAAAAGGGGAAATTAACAGAAGAGAAAACAAGAAAAACCGTGTTCGCCAAAGGGACGGTGGTTGCCAAAGGAGGCAAATCATACCAGGATACATTTTCATGCACATTGTAGGGCTGGGCAGAACTGAGATCGTTTACTAAAGAATTTATATTCATATAAATAAAAAACTCAAGAACATCTCTAGTAAGCTTTTTTGCTTTTTCATTTTTGATTATTATTAGCTTTATCTTTTAGATTCGGAACATAGTTTAATCATTTGACATCCGATATTTAGAAGCATATTATATTTAGTGGTTACCCCATATCTTTGGCTTTTTACTGCTTTTGACGATCACGATAACGATGCTTTTCAATTAACGATAATTTCCATTACTTTTTTTCTTGAAAAAAAACCAGCAAATCTGAAAATCTAGAACAAATCTTTACAGCAAAAACGAGCACTTTTTTTTCGAAAAAGTGTCATTAGCTGAGATCAATGGTGGGTTTTACGATTCGGTATGCTTGATAAATTTTCGTGATGATTTGGAAAAAAAAGAAGAAATTGATATATACATATAGAAAAAATATTTATTTAGTTTGGGATTAAAATAAAAAAAATTAGAAAGTTCACAAGATTAAACTAATTCAGACATTATATTTGCGTGTACATTTTAATATATTTCCATTTTAAGAACCGATGCAAGCGTAACTGGTTGAAACTCATCACTAGCTGCGAGTAAATCTATTTATTTTATTTAATTTTTAACATTTTTATCTTGTGACATGATAATTTTTCCGTTTAATTATGAATATAATTAATATAGTCATCCCCAATGAAAGTGGCACTGTTTTTTTTTAATAGAAATGAGGGAATAAGGAACATTAGACTGAATAAGGAATATATAGAAATAAGAAACTGCAGCAGAATACAAAAACAATGGAGATTTAAAAAAAGTTTACAAATAAAAATTTTATAATATTTTTTACCCGAACAAACACGTCTTAAAAGCAAAGGGAAAAAAAGCCTTCCCATCTTTAAAAAAGTCCATGCGTGTACCACTAAACAACTGTAATGGACGAGAAATGCCAAAAATGTAAAAACAATTTAATGGAGATTCAAAAGCTAAAAAAAAAATTATATTTTTATGTTATTTTTCATCCAAATAAAACAGGCAAAAATCCTCCCTAAAATATTCCTGTGCAATAGAGTTCATACTACAAAAATTATGCTGAACTGAAAATGTCATAAAATGTTTTAAAAAATGACAATTTTCAATCTGTAGTCTGAAAAAAGTATTGCATTATTTTTCACACAAACAAAACAGTTAAAAAATCCCTTCTCATCTTAATATTTCTGGTCGAAAGAGTTCATACCATAAAAACTATGCAAGTAAGAATATGCTGCTATAATATGTAAAGACTATGAAATGGAAATTTAAAAATTAAATAAGTAAGAATTTTATATTATTTTTACCAAACAAAACACTAAAGAAATTTCATCCCGTCTTAAAAAATATATCCGCGAAAGGTTTGATGCCACAATAACTATGTTGGACAGATGGAAGAAAAAAAAACTTCTAAACTTCGTTTGAAATTAACATTCAAGGTAACAAAATTAAACAGTTTCCGAGAGAAAAGATACTGTTTCGTCATTCCGATACTCATTGGTATACAACTCATTTTCCTTTATTATTGCGCGTTAAATAGAATATTATAATATATGAGGAATTTCCTTCTTTACAGCATAAATATTGTTTCTAAATGCAATAAAATTTATTATTATTATTACCTTAAATATCAGCTGATGCATCTCAACTTATTGTTGTTTTGTTTAAATCATTATCCTTTTTTTAATATCTAGTACAGAAAAACATTTTATTCTACATCTTCCTATATTTACAGCGTTTGCACATTTTTATTCCCATGTATTTTAAGTCTTTTAGCATTCAGAAAATATAATTGAACTGCCAAACTATGAATGCTGCTCTGCTACTGTATTTCAGTGATATAAAACAATGAGGCGATTATAAAATAATTTAGTTTAAATTTGACCAATTGGTGAGATTAAAGCCTAAGAGAATTTCATATATTCGTTCCATTAGGGTTACTACAGTATTTGCCCAAGAGAAGTGTTAAATAGATCAGTTGGCTTTCTCGGTCATGGTTACAATATCATAATTAAATAATTTTTAGATAACTTTTATTTTTTTTCATATATAACATGATCCACACAGTGAAGAACTTAAAATGAAGGTGGAACAGCAATTGTAGTATTAAGAACACCAACGATTGACAGAGCAGAAAGATAGAGTATGTTTCTTCAGAGTGTTAGCCTTTCTGCAATCCTAAACGAACTCAGATAACAACGAAAGAATAAAAAGTGTCTTACATACTACTATTCTCTTCCTCTGTGTGTGGCATCTCCATCATTTGTGCTACAAGTATAGTAATGTATCTATTTATCGTATAAATATAGATGCAAATTTTTTGCGCTGTGAAAATAACTTTACTTTTAATTTTAACTGTGAAGATTGCATTTCAATGAATTAAAAATTGCTGTTTAAATTCCAAACTTCGGACACTGTAGCAGAAACAGTGAGAGAGGGATGAGCTGCTTATCAATTTTATTGCTCGTATCTTGTAATTCCTTTTGTATAAAATTTTATTCCGTTCCCTCGAATGGCATACTTTCAAAGATATCTTATGGTGGCAAAGTTAATACACTAGTTTCGGATAAAGCCTCGAAACTCGTATCTTGTAATTCCTTTATACAAAATTTCATTACGTTCCCTCGATTGGTATACTTTTAAAGATATCTTATGGTGATAAACTTAATACACTACTTTCTGATAAAGATTCGAAACTTATTTCAGAAACAATCTGTTGCTTTTCGATTGATATTATGCAAAATTTTCAATAATTTTAACAATAAAAATCTTTCTTGCTTGAAAATAGACAAACTAAATAAATTTTTAAATGCTGTATAAAAATTATTTCAGTATTCATAATATAAAAATCAAAGAAATGTAACTATATAAGATCATAACTAATCCGCTTCTTAAAGAGAAAAGATTAAAATTCTTCTTCTTACATTAAGATAACATTTTAATCTTTCATATTCGGTAGTAAAGCATTATTTAGCTGAAAGAATAAAAGTATTATCATCACTAAAAGTAAAATATTTTCCATTAGCTAAGTATCAAGATATAAGATACGTTATGAAACCTTAAGAAAGAAATATATTCATCTTCTTATTTTAATATTCCAAAGACATTTTACTTAAAAATTTTAAAGCTTAGTTTTTAAGATTTAAAACTTCAGAACATCTATATTTTAAGATCAAAAAATGCTTATCTTAATATTATGCGAACGTAACTTCTGCTCAGGATCAGAAAATTTATTTTTAAAACTTAGAGATATTAATGTTTACTAATACTTGTTAATTATATAAGAAAAAGAAGTATTTCATACTTTTAAGATATAAAGGTAATTCTGTCTGGTACGGGTATTGTTTGGAATTGTTTAAATTTTTAACCAAAATTACAGTAGAATTATATTCTGTAATTTTGCCTCATGAAACTTTTCTTTAGATACGATTGGCTTTATTTTGAAACATAATCGCACAATATTTAAACAACATATCGTTGTTAAAAATATTTAAAATACTTAAGAGAATAATTATTAGCGAATAAGTATTACTCTTTAGCGTGGATATTCGTCATCGTAAGCGTTTCTAACCAATTTTAAATATATATTGCCTTTCAGTAATGTTTGAAACTAACAATGATATTCAGAGTATAAGATTCGATAACAGACAATTTCTACAGGGTGTCTCAAAATATTCCACTAAAGTAGTTCAGACAAAAAGTACAAATTTTAATTTTAAAAAAATGTTTTTGATAGAACATACACACTCACACACGCTTTTTTCGAATTTTTCAAAAATCATTTGCACAAATGGAAAAATAACGACTTAACACAGTCAGCGTAACGGGTATATATATATATATATATATATATATATATATATATATATATATATATATATATATATATATATATATATATATATATATATATATATTATTATTATTATTATTATTATATAATTAATATCATATTTTATAACATAATATTTTTTTAACTCTAAATAATATTTTTATTTTTTATTGGTGTTTTTTAAATATGAAAAAACAGTCTAATAGTTGAAACAGATTTTGATTCCTGCCTGATTTATTCCTACAAAACACTTTGAATATCCTATTACACTGTCATCCATATCTTGTCTAATTTCAATGAAATTTAACACTTAGATTGCCTAAGGAAGTCATTTTGACTGCTTTTAATTTCAATCAGGAATTGTTAATATTTACTAATAACTTGTTATATAACTATAAATAATATAAAAAATATTACATATTAATTTTAAACAAATCTCTTTACACATTATTTATGCTTTTACAATTCAGTAATTTTGACCTGCTTTTGGGTAATATAGGTTCTCTAAGTTTCTAAGTTTCAGTCTCTCTAGTGTTAATAAAGTGAATGAAACTTGCTTTTTTTGCAATTTTCTGTCACCTGGAACGATTCATTGCTTTCCTTAAGATTCTATTCTGTAATAATTCGCATATGTAACTTATTACCTTATCCCTAGCCTATCACTTATTCCTAAATTCCTATCTAACCCCAAATCACTGTACATATTAATGCCTGTCTTTTCGGCTTATTCAGAAAGCGCGATTTTTGTGTTTTAATTCTTTGTTTAGTTTCGAGAAAGACAGAAACGTTCGAGTTATTCCAATATATTTTATTAAAGAAAAATTTAATAAAATATACGCATTTTTCTTAAAGAAAATCAAACTAGTCATTATGTAAACAATTTACATTAGTCTTTGAGGTAAAAATGTAATGTTTCTTTTAAAAGCTCTACCACATTTGCATGTATGCATGAATTACAAAAGGAGTTTTCTCTTTATAATTTAAGCATTAATATCGTTTTAATAAAAATAATTCCATTTTTTCCTTCGCATTTTCCTTCAAAAACACGAATCGTGAGCCGACTTTCTCATTTCCTTTAACTCTATTTTCGTATCTCATAGCCTCTATCCAACGAGGCTGTTAATTCAAGAACCCAGCATCCCTTTTGAAAAAGAGGTATTAGAGAATGATTCGTCCCTTTTCAACAAAATTAGATAACAAATTTCTTTTCGTAGGGTAAAAATTTATGAGAAAATTTAAAATATCCTTTTACAATATTATTTTTAAAATATCTATAATTTTAATTATTTTTTTTATTTTTTAAATTTTTCTCTTTATTTTTTTTAAAAAAATCAAAGAGAAAATTTTATCAGATTTAAATAATATTATTTTAAAATAATTTTTTATAATATTATTTTTAAAAAATATATAATTTTTATTTTTTTTAAATTTTCTTTTGTTAATTTTTTTTTATTTTTTTTAAAAATCAAAGAGGAAATTTAAAATATCTTTTTTATATTACAATTTTTAAAATATTTATGTTTTTTAATAAACTGTGTTTTTTTAAAAACTGAATTGAAAAGTTTTCAAATCAAACTAATTGTAATGTAAATAATTAACATTTTCGAGAGGGGTAAGAATTAAAAAAAATATATTAAATATCTTTTAATAATATTATTTTCAAAATGTTTTTTTCTTTTTTTTAAAATTTACTCTTTAATTTTTTGAAAATTCAAGAGAAAATTTAAAATATGTTTTTATATTATTATTTTTAGAATATCGATACATTTTTTTTAATAAAATATACGCATTTTTCTGAGAGAACGTCAAGCTAGTCGCAGATAAAGCAATTTACATCTGGCTTTCAAATAAAAATATAATGTTTCTTTTAAGATTCTCTTTATAATTCCTTACACATTAATATTGTTATCATCAAAATAATAATATTTTACCCTCGCTTTTGCCTTCAAAAATACGAATCGCGAGCCGACATTCTCCATTTCTTTTAACTCTCTTTTCGTATCTTACTGTCACTGTGGATTAAAGAACCCAGCTACCTTCTTACCAAAAAACCTTTGTTTAGAATGCTATCAGCAATAATATCCCGATAATTTGAAAAAAATTTATGGATTTTCAACAAAGGTAAATGATAAATTCCTTCGCTTAGGGTTAAACATGAAAAGAAAATTTTAAAAATCTTTTTATATTTTTACTTTCAAACTAACAATAATTTAAATTTTTTTCTTCATTTTTTTAATTTTTCTCTTTACTTTTATTAAAAAATCAAAAAGAAAATTTAAAATATTTTTTAATATTATTATTTTTAAAATAGTTATATTTTTTTAATAAAATATACACACATTTTTCTAAAAAAATACAAACTAGTTGTAATGTTAATAATTTACATCCTCGCGTAGAGTAAAAATTAAAGAGCAAATTGAAAATATCTTTTTAAAATATTTTTTTCCCAATGCCCCCCTGTGTTAACATCCGACAATTCAGGCATTTACAGGACGATTTTGTTGGCCTCTCTTTCAGGGGCACTAATAAGGTGGGCCAGCGTCGCTTCAACAGTGAGGACAGATAGTACAGAGATGGAAAGAACATCCATGCCTTGCCCGGGACTCGAGCCCAGAACAGTTCAGGGACAGTTCCATGCCCCCTACACAGGCGGGTCGGCTCTTTCAATAATATTAATTCCAAGATATCTATATTTTTTTTTAAATTTTCTCTTCAATTTTTTAAAAATTAAAAAGAGAGCTTAAAATACTTTTTATAATATTATTCTTAAAATATCTAATTTGTTTTAATAAATATACGCATATTTCTAAAAGAAAATCAAAAAGTCTTAATGTAAACAATTTGCATCAGGCTTTGAGGGGAAAATACAATGTTTCTTTTAAAAGCTTTACCATGTTTGAATTACAAAAAGAGCTTTCTCTTTATAATTCCTTATGCATTAATATTGCTATAATTAAAACAATTACATTTTTTACCTTGCATTTACCTTCAAAAACACGAATCGTGAGTCGACTTTCTCCTTTCTTTTTTAACTCCCTTTTCGTATCTAACTGCCACCATCCAAAGCCACTGTTGATTAAAGAACCCAGCTTCTCCCTTACCAAAAAGCCTTTGTTTGAAATGCTAGCGGCAATAATAGCCCGGCGACCTATAGGGTAATTAGAGAAAGATTTGTGGATTTTCAACAAAAGTAGATGGCAAATTTCTTAGCGTAGGGTAAAAATTAAAGAGAAAATTTAAAATATCTATGCGTAAAAAATGTTTTTTAGAAGTAGAGCAAGAGAACTTTTTTTTAATTCCTTTTTACATGAACATTCACTTTAATCTTTTTTTTTCCTTTTTACTGCATACTTTTGACCTGAGGTTTATTTTCTTTTCATTTTTTTTCATCCTATTTTTCTTTCTGACAGTGTTCTTTTCTGAGAATAGGATCAATAAACGACTTCCCGACTATTTCAAAGAACTAATTTTTTTTTTCTTTTACTGCTTTATTTGAAAGAATAAAACTCGGAGGATGAAAAAAGCAGGAACATTTATCAAGCTAATACCTATGGAGTTCTCTAATAATTTTATCGAGGTACAATATGTTCCACTTCTACATTTTTATTCTAATTGTTTGTCAAAAAAGCAGATAATAAAACTTTTCCTTCCAAACTTTTCTTTTGCTTTTAGTGCCCGAATTACTGGTATTGGACCCATGAATTCTAGAGTTCATTCCATTTAATTAATTTAAGAAAATTGTATTCCTCAGACTTTATTTAATTGGAGGATAATAGTTATTTTCACTTGCATTATGTTGAATCAAAGTACATATTCATGATAGTTCTTTTTTATCATAAAATTGCTTTTCGTTGTTGCTAACAATTAATTACTTCTTTCGAAGAATTTAAGCAGCAAAATAAAAATCATAGACTTTTTCAGTTATATATTAGATAAAAACTGACACTGAATAAAACTTATAGACTAAAAGTATCTATGCACTGTGTTAAATTTCAATTGTATATTATTAAATTGCATAAGCGTTAGAACTATAATGAATAGTTAGGCATATGTATCTGTTTCCATTTCTGATTTGTTTTTAAGAATAAAGCTTGGAAAATGAAAGTAAAAGAAAGGAACTTTCTTCGAGTTAATGTCTATGGCCATTTTAAATTAAAATATTTAGGATATATATGTTCATCTTCCATATCTTTGTTCTAATCATTTCAAAATAAAGGACAGGTAATAAAATTTTTCCTTAAAAAAATTTTTTTTCCTAATTGGAAGTTACATCCGTGATAGGGCTTATTCCATTTAATTAAGTTAAAAATTTTCTTTAATTTGACAATATATAGCTATTTTCACTCTTATTACAGCAAATCAACATAATCTTTCATAGACAATTTTTTTAGTTATCAATCATAAAATCTATATTCTTTGCTGATGAAAGATAATTACTTCTTTCATAGAATTTAAAAACAAACTTATAGTTTTTGGCATGTAGGTTTTTATTAAGCTAAAGGCTTATTATAAGATTATAGATTTTGATTCTGATAATGACCAAGTATAATATTATTAATTATGTCTGAACTCTGCATTACTTAGCATAACATAAACTTGAATTTTGTCCACTCTGTCAACATAATATCCTCTTGTTTATTAACTCTGTTTTTCGAAGCTTTGTCACTAAGGAAAATAAAAAGCCATAGTTTAAGTGCCTTACACTTAAAACAGACTTAAAACAGACAAATAACTTCATTATTTTAAAAATTATTTAACATTTTTTTAAGAAATTACTAATTCGGCGACATTTTTCCACTTTGATGAAAATCATTAAAATCACTCAGTTTTTGCAAAATTTTATACGCCCAGGTAATGCAGCATTAGAGTAAGTTTTTAAATATTAAAAAATTAGAACACAAGTGCTTTTCATTTTCACAAAACTGTGGCTTTTCTCCATATTGTTGTTTTCCGCCATTTTCAAAATGAGCGTTGACAGAGCTGGGATACTAAACTTAACAGTTGTGAGTAACAGTTACAAATTCAGAGTGGGTATAAATATAGAATATTTTCTGCAAAACAGCATCATTTTTATATAACGATGGAGCCTTCGAAAATCAGCCTTAAAAGGAATTCAATTTAATTTCAAGAAAATTTTATTAATATTCACTACACAAAATTTAAGAGTTTTTTCTTTTTTTGGGGGGGGGGAGGTCAACTTACAATGCCAAAAACACGCAGGGATGTTAACCTTTATACGCAGGTGGGAGACTGGTGTCCTTTTTGCATATTTTTTGAAGCTCTAATTACAAACAAAAATAAATTTTGGTATTTTTTAAATATAAAAAAGTCTAATAGTTACTAAACAAATCTGTTAGGAATTATGTTTGTATTAAGATATGAAACCAAAAAATTGTTGTTTGAACTTTTATTTTCATTCATATTTAAAAATTTATGAATAATTGTTTTCGTATATTAAAGAGTTTTCTATAATACATAACTCTTTCTCTTACATCTAAGGACGATTTTATCTTTAAAGCACAAAAAAAGACGCAGGTATTTCATGCTGCATTTTATAAACATAAATTATTAAAATGCTAAATGTAATATTTTTCACTTATTATGACCTAAATTAAAACAAAATAATGAAAAAAAGTGCGAAATATATGTTTAATAAAAATTCTGCGTCGAAGGCTTGACATATTTGATTACACAGATTTCAGTTTTCTTTAAATATCCTTCCAAAGGTCTGAAGCTCGTGCTTCTCCTTTATAATATTTATTTATAGTAAACTTTTGAAAAAATGCTGTAGTTTGATTTAAAACACAATATTTTACACTATCGTTAAAGAAAAGTCCGAAATACCCACCACAAAAAAATACTGTATTGAGGGGAATTTTTTTTTCTCCCTTTTTTGTATCAAAATTTTGAATTATTTTATTACACAGTCGGAAGATTTCAGATGATTTTATTAATCAACTTATTTTTTCCGTATCTTAGTCAATTCCTCAATTTTTTTATTAATCAACTTTTATTTCATTTTTGACTCTGTTTCCACTGAGTTGATTATGTTTTCCTTTGTGAAAATGTTTGCTATTGCTTTGACTATAGCGCGAACTAGAAACTTACATTTTTATTTCATTTTTTTTTATTTGGATTTGGTAATGAAACAAAATTAAAAATCAAATGATTATGATTTAGGTTAGGGGAAGAAATTTCAAGAATAAAATAATTCTTAACTGTAATTGACTGTTTACAGGCGTTGTCGATACATTTCTTAAATCCTATGTTCATGATCACTAACCTAAATATTTTCAAAACACATGCAGCTTTTCCATGTTTTTTCAACTATTCATAATTCTTTTATTATTGATGTTGTGATGTTTAATTAAAATTTCCTTTGGTGTAAAAATATTCTGAATTTTTGTGACTATAGCGTGAACTAGAAACTTAATTTTTTATTTATTTATTTTTCATTAATTTATTTATTTATTTATTTTGATCAGTGTAATTAATAAGACAAAGTTAAAAATCTAACGTTTATGATTTAGGCTACTGGAAAAAAAAATTCCAGTATAAAGTAATTCTAAATTATTATTCCCTCTTCACAAGCGTTTCAGATTTTTTTAAATCTTACGTTAATGATCACTAACCTAAATATTTTCAGGACCCATGCAGCTTTTCCATGTTTTTTCAACTGTTTATTATTCTTTTTTTATTGACGTTGAGATGTTTGATTAAAATTTTCTTTAAAAGTGTAAAAATATTCTGAATTGTTGTGACTATATCTTGAAATTAAAACTTAAATTTTTGTTTATTTATTTATTTATTTTTGATCAGTATAGATGAATAAGAATAAGTTAAAAATTTAACGTTTATGATTTAGGTAACAGAAGAAAAAAATTTGAAAGTATAAAATAATTCTGAATTATAATTGCCTCCTTACAAGCGTTGCAGACAACTATTTTTGAATCATATGACCATGATCACTAACCTGAATATTTTCAGGACGCATGCAGCTTTTCCATGTTTTTCAACTGTTTTTATAATTTTATCTTATAGCTGTTGAGATGTTTGGTTTAAATTTTCTTTAAAAGTGTAAAAATATTCTGAATTGTTGTGACTATCGCATGAACTAGAAACTTAATTTTTATTTAATTATTTATTTTGATCAATATTAAAATAAATAAAACAAAGTTAAAAATCTAGCGTTTATGATTTAGATTACGGAAAAAAAATTTCAGGAATAAAATAATTCTATATTATAATTGCCTCTTAGCTTAAATCATATTGCAGATAATTATTTTTTAAATCATATGTTCATGATCACTAACCTGAAAATTCCTAGGACGCATGCAGCTTTTCTATGTTTTTTCAACTCTTTAATATTATAGTTTCCTATTTCCTCCTTGCTTATAATTTCCTTTAAAAATGTAAAAATATTTCGCTTGAACAATAGAAAATCCATAGTTAAAGGCACCCATTAAAAACTATATTCTTTGATTCTTTATTTTTCTAAAAAAGGCATTGAATTTTCCCTCAAAATCAAAGAAAACTAACAAATTTTTCTATTAAAGCAATTTTATTTTATTGTGGTTTGTTGGAATCATTTTCTTCGATATTTATCAAAGTTTTCTGATGGATAAAACAATTCTTTTTACGTTTCAAAAGTGTTGATTGAAATATGAGTATCTAACTATTTTAACATAATATTATTACAATTACAATGCAAATGATTTAAACTCCAGTTCATGTTCATTAATTTGCGTTCTGTATCAAAATATAACTTTAGTAATTTATGACCTTTCAAATTTTTTCGTTCGCATTATTTAAAAAGTATGAACGTTAATGAGATATTTTTAAAGGACTCCATGTCTAGACATAACTATAGACAATTGTTGTTTTTATATGGAAATTGAAGCATAAAGAAATTAAATTACGGATTTGACTTGGAGAAACAACAATTCTAAAATTATTATCTTATTATTCATTTGAGTGGGTTAAATACACAGATATTTCTTCCATTTCCAAAGCCGATTATAATTTTTCTTCACACTTTCTCAGGAGAAATTTGCTTTAAGTAAAGATAAGATGGATTTTCTTTTTGAGACATATGGCATGTTTTGTGGAGAAAAAGATCAAACTTTATGTTTTTGGAAAGTTATTGACTTTATAAATAAAATTCTTTTGTTTGAATAATTTTTACCACAATCTAAAATTTATATATATAACGATGTAAAAAATTGTTGGCTTTGACAAAAATTAGACAGTTTTTTACTTCATTTTGAAGCTTATGTAAGAGAGGATGTAAAGTAAAATTGTCCATAAATGTAAAACTAGCATTCAAAAAGTAATTTAATAATTTTAAATGTTTATTATATTTAATTTGTGATTTTGACCTATATGTAGAATATAGGAGCTCTTTTTAGGTTATTAAAATTATTTAAATTAGAGATACAAAAAAATTATTTAGTGTTTTAATTATTGTTATTAAACATTGCGGGAGTGAGATGTTACGGTAAAGAGTATGACATTTCTTTAAAGCGACGCCCGCAACATCCCATTAAATTGACGCAAATGAAAATAAAATAAAGTATGAAGTAAACTTATGTAAAAATTATATGATGAAAAACTTGTAGATGGCAACAGTAACTATACCCTTTTATTTATTTATGTGAAACTCAGTTAATAAATCAAAATTAACATCATTTGAGCTTGTGATATTTTGTGCTGTTTATTAAATTCAGTTTGAATTGCAAGTTGCTGCATCAGAGGAAAAATATTTTTGTAAATAGAAAATGTAATAGATTATGAAAATAGAAAATAAATTAAAATGTAAGAATTTTACTAAAATTGAAGCAAACGAAATATTTAAAAAAAAAATAATATACATATTCGGTTTTTTTTATTTACTAGCGTTTCTTTTAAGATAAATATAATATTAAGAGCAGTTTCTTTCCTCTATTTACTCAAGTTGAATAAAAAGAAAGAATAAGAAAACAAAAATAATTTAAACTGCTATACGAATGTTTATTAAGTTATAGTAAAATGTAGATACTTAGACTTTTAAATAAAACAAAATTCTAATCTCAAAACTCTAATAAATATTAACAATTTCTTAAATCTGCGTTTTTGGGCTTTTAGTGCTATATTTATTCAATGTATACTTTTTTTCTTTAGCTGTAGAATGAATAGCACTGAAAGATTACGAAATCATCAGAAAAAAAAAAGGAATATCCCCTCAAATCTGTGGAATATCTACAAAAAGAGAATAAAAGATACAAAGCAAGGAAAAAAAGTTTAAAAAAATTATAATAAAAAAGAGAACAGAACCACGAAGAAAAAACAATTAATTGCAGTGATAAAAATGGAGCAAGCAGAAAAGAAAATTTATGCTGTTACTTTTTAATATTATTACTGCATCATAAAACAATAATAGCCTGTTATTCAGTAATATTTTAATTAAAAAAGTTTGCTTTGTTAATATTTGTGTATGTTATTTGTTATTATTTCATAGGACATGAAAGTTAAACCCGCAACGAACCTTAGAAATTTTCAAAATAATCACGAATTGAGTAATTAATTTAATTTTTCACACGATATTTGCTTAAGAATTATTTTTATCCTAAATAATCACAATTCAAATAATTGTTATAATTCACAGAATTTTTAGTTTTTGCAATGACAAATGAAAATGCATGTCCTTTTTATATCGCACCCGTAACTTGTTGAAAACTTGTTTTAAAAAATTAATAAAAAATTGGGTAACTTGAAGATTTGTACTAATGTATATGTATGTCTACATAGTTATCCATAAAAATTTAAACCAATTCTTTAAAGGGTTTTAACTAATTGCTAATTTAGTTTGCGATAATGTCAAACTCGCTACTTAGGTCAAAACATGCGTGCAGTTTTTTAGTATTTTAATAATTGATTGTAAACACCGGTGTCTTTTTCTGCCTGAAAGGTAAAACTTCCAAACATGGCTTACTTTTAAACAGAAATTTTTTCTAATTTGCCATTTTTTAGCCATTATTTGTCATTTACTTAGTTTTAATGAACATTTGCCATTATTGTTCATTAAATCTAAGAAAACAGTTATTTATCATTGAAATATATTTAACTCACAAGATCAATTATTGATAAATTTTTGAGTATGAATGAAGAAAAAAGATTCAAACTACTTTATTTTTGGATTTTATATTTTTGAACTTATATAATTCCGAGAATCTAACAGAATTTTTAGTGACTATTAGACTGTTTTTTATAATTAGAAAATATCCAAATGTATTTTTTCTTGTAATTAGAGAGTCAGAAAAATATATAAAATGGACACCGTTGTCACATTAGCGTCAAAGGATAACATGGAATATCCTGAAGGCCTTTAAATTTAAAAACAAAAATCTTCATAAATATGCATTTTTCTGATATTTTCGTAGTTATTTTACTTTATTTCTACCTACTCCAGCTATCAATACCGTCTTCCTCCCCTTAACATCAGCAAATCAAAATAATGAAAATAAATAGTTACATTTTTGCCCTTTGGTTGAAGGAATGAAGATTCAAAAGTACTCCTTAAAGTCTGCAAATGTCAGCTTCTGCTAAAAATTGTGATTAAATTTTAAAAAAATTTTGCAGATATTTGGGAGACGATAAGTGGGATTGGAATTCGGAATATAATAATGACATTAAAATGACAATTTTAAAATGACATTTTCTTATAAAAAGGACATTCTTAATTATTTTTTCACAATCCCACGCAATCTTTCTTTACACTACAACTCATCACATATTATTTTATTTTATGACCGTCGTTGAACAGGAGACCCAATTTTTGGATATATGACTACTAATGTTCAACTCCATATCCTTGTAATTTTGAACCCAAAAGAGAAGACAAGGGTACTCCTGGTTTAAGTAGTAGGATAAATTTACTTAGTAGGATAAACTTCGTGGTGGACTTTTCAATGGAACTAACCCGCATTTGCGTTGCATGAAGAGGAAAACCACGAAGCCCTCCCATGGTTAGTCTTACGGGAAAAGGAAACCCATTATCAATTTACCACTATAGATGTTTTACATCGGCACTGTGGTCGGTGCGAGTCAGGTGCGGAATTCGTATCAATCAGCCATCGCTGGGATTCGAGCATGGTTCAACTCATTGGAAGGCGAACGCTCTATCCCCAAAGCCACCTCGGCTCAAGTTCTTATATTATTTTTATTTTATAACCGTCGTTGAACAGCCGACCCAATTTTTATGGGTTTCTGACTACTAATGTTCAACTCCGTAGCCCTGTAATTTTGAATCCAATCCAGAAGACAAAAGAACTCCTGGATAGAGTATTGGGAGAAATTTACCTTCGTGGAGACTTTTTGATGGAGCTAACCAGCATTTGCGTTACATGGAGAAGAAGCCCACGAGAATCTCCCCCGGTTAGCCTGACGGCAAGGGGACTCTAACCCATGATCCGTCTACCACTGAGGATATTTCACGTCAGCACTGTGGTCGGGACAAGTCGGAATTCGTATCGACTGGGATTCGAACCAGGTTCGCCACATTGGAAGGCGACTCTCTATCCCCTGAGCCATCGCGGCTCAAGTTCATATATTAGAACTTTTCTCTTTTCTATCCCTGCAGAAGAAATATAATGGCTAAAATAATCATTTTCCCTCTTTGAAAGTGTCTCAAAGCCCTCGCAAAAATGCTTATGGCTTTCTAGCCTCTCCCCTCTCACACTCTTTCATCTAAAATCGTTGGATACATATTTTCATAATTAGGTGTAGGACATAAAAAAGAGAACTAGGAGTCGGAATTCGTGGGAAAAAGTAAATGAATTATAAAGAATTTTAGAAGAAAAAAAAACAATCGTTTTTTATTATTATTTTTTTTAACAATTTAAGGAGAGAGAAAAAAGTTGGCCTCTATCTCCTTCCCTTCGAAAAGTTTTCATGTTTTTCAAAAATTTTCACTTATTTATTATAAATTTTCACCTAAAATTTTTCACCCTTTATAAGAAAATAAACATTTCAAATAACACCAGCTTAAACTAAAAGTTTTAAATAATCAAAAAGTCATAAACATAGAGGTAGGGGTGGTGGGAAACGGAAGATGAATCGGAAAATGGGAGTTAAATTCTTATTTAAAGGACCATTTTACATAAAAATCAGTTTGAATTGTGTCAGAGTTTTTTTTTTTTGCTTTCAAAGCAGTAAAGTGCAATTTGAATCAAATTATAATGTTTAAGATTGCTTATGATTTTTACTATTTAATTTAATAATGGTCGAAAAATTGCTGAATTGCAAGTTTTTCTTCGTTTTATACTACTTAATAAATCATAAAATTCCAATTTTAAGCGAAATAAATATTGATTAATGAAATTGCAAAAAAAGTCTTTTCTAAACTTTCCTTTTGCCAAAACTAATTAAACCTATTCCATTTAAATTTTTTATTTTGCTATTTAAAATGTAGATATTAAATATAATTATAAATTTTTTCAACCATTGTTGAATTAAATAGTAAAAAATGCTGATTAATTTTTTAACAAAATTTTTTTTTTCAATTTTTTATAAAACGAGTCATTTTATTGACAGAAAACATTGTTTGATTTGATTTAAATAATTTCGGAGATGGAGCGAAAGAAAAAAAAAGTGAAATCAACATTATGAAGCTCACACTTCCGTTCGATCCCCAAATTACTGCTACTCCCCATATTTCAAGTGTCTCCGTGAGTGTGGCTCCAACAAAGTATGCAACCAATGTTAATATGATTAAGTAATGCTTACATAACACAGTTTTAAATATTATCAGCAGCAAATAAAGCACTATAAACTCCAATATATGTTGAAGTACAAAATGTATACATTCTTTGTACAGGAAATCCGTTTGAGCTTGAATTAACTCATGGGTGAGATGGAGATTTATAAGTTTCAAAAAGCATATCAAAAAGTCAAAACAAGTTGTCAATAGCTACAAAATAATGGAGATGGGCCCCAGAAGAGGCCGGTCCAATTATGGCAACCTTCCTCTAAGTAGATTCAAATTTATATTTCCAACCTTAGAGGCAATTACATATACATGTCGTACAAATATATTTCGGGAAGTGAAATTCATGATGAGCATTATAGTTACAAGTTCAGCTGTGACTTTTGTGAGCACCGTTCTGAGACGTTGTAAGTTCATGGTTCAACAAGTTTGTGGCTTTAAACCATTGAAAAATCTCACACACAAACACTATGCAAAAATGAGTTGTGAAAAGAATTAACAGATCTCATCTATTTTGAGTGTCAAAATTCGAAGATTAATTTTAAATCTTCTCTTGCATAATAACACAAATTTATTTCAGATTCGTAGCTAATTTATTAACGTTAGAAAAGTTAAACCCTCCCTTAAGAGCCAGCAATTTCTAAGGTGAGAGAGTCAGGGAGGTTAAAGCTATACAATTTTAAAATTAACAGCATGATAGCAGCAATGAGCACCAGCCGCTTCTACTTCCTAGACACGCCAGTACCCATCGATCCGAAGCAGGGTGAACTACTGAGGATACTACAGCTACTGAGGACAGAAACCGAGTTCTTCACAATTCTTCCTATGTTTCAATTCACAACTCACAATTCTTTAACAAGTATGATATCGTGGCTTAAGTAATAAACTTTATTATGTCTTTACTATAGTTTATTTAGTATCAAACATTATCTACGTCTATCCTAAAAAAAAAGATTTTGCAATACTATTAAAAATGTACTCTGTTGCAAGTTTTGAAAAAATATTTCCTTTACATTTATGCCGGATGAACCAAAATAGCCACTCTTATTGTATATTTGAAGAATATTTTTAAAGAAAACTACGCCGAAACACACATTCAGGGTCACAAATTATGATTAAATCAAGGAAAAGCAAAAACGGTCTCGAAATCTAATGAACCACAGCTGACGAAGGGGAGACTGAAAGCATCAAAATCTGTTTGACTGCTAGAAGAAACAGTGAGGAGTTGAAAGGTGATTATTATAAACGCCCCGATTTTTCCCTGCCCGAGCGGTCTCTCCATTTCGACAAACCCTCGCTAGCGTGAACCTAAAGACCTCGAATCCTACCGTAACCCTAGATATATCTTTGCGTTGTCCTTCCCTAACTTTACCTGTTCTTGAACTTCACATTTGATCCTAAACAATAATTTGTAATGAGCACTCAATCCTACCAACCCCTTTACCCTAGATATATCTTTGCGTTGTCCTTCCCTAACTTTACCTGTTCTTTAACTTCACATTTGATCCTAAACAGTAATTTGTAATGAGCACTCAATCCTACAAATAAAAGTATGGCAACAATTAAATAAATAAATCAAGTTTTATCAGAAAATCAAAATAATTTGGATGCTTTCAGTTCTAGCTTTCTCAATAGTGGTTGCATGGATTTCAATAGCATTTCAATAGCACATTATAAATGTAATATATTTAAGAAATACAAAATGTATACGAGTATACCACATACAATTCATATTATAATTAAAAAGCTTACTTAAAAACATTTAAAAAGCATACTTTACGAGAATTAAATAGTTTTTACTTAAAAAAAGTCCTTAATCGTTTTTCGTTCTACGTAACTTAGGCGCTTTTCTGTAGTAATGTTTCGCCTTTTTTAGGGATAACAGGAAGGCTGGTGTCGCCTCTTTTTGTTGTTCTATATATTCAATAGTACATTCGATAACTTTTAGTCCATCTGTATGAGAGATTTTTATATGTTGATTTTAATAATCACTGTCTTCATCATCTTCGCTAGATTCATTATCATTATTGAAGATATTAACGATGATTTCATCAGACCAAGTTGTTGGATATTGTTTTTCTGAGTGTTTGGAAGATAAAATTCAGATTTTTTTTTCAGTGGTTTCTTTAAAAATGAACTAGAACAAAAAAAAATCCTTGAAATATTTGATAGCTCGGTTAAAGCAGAAACTCGGATAACCGGGGCTCGGATAATCGGGACTCTACTGTATATATATATATATATATATATATATATATATATATATATATATATATATATATATAATATATATATCATTTTTGAATGAAAATTCTAAAAATATATATTAAGGGCAGTCATTACGAGACAACCTATAGATTAATTAACCTTGAAAAAAATGTTAGTATTGAAATATTTAATGTTTTTAGCAAAAATTATGATGCACTATATCATTAGGCGAAATTATGATGGGCTACATAACAAATTTAAAACTGATCTTTGTCTTTCCATGAAAGACCTTCTCAAATGATTTAGTAAATTCTTAATTCTAAATATTTAAAAATAATATTTTAAGCAAGTTGATAGGGTTGCACTACCTTGAAGAGTAAATTACATTCTCTATTCGAAGTTTGAGATTGATACCATGCAATAACCCTTCTGAATTTATTGCAAAATGCACTTTACCAATCTAATTTACGTCGGGAGGATAATACTAGATACCTTCTAATGACTGATTATAACTTTAAATGGAATCAAACTGTGTAAAGGGTTTATATGTTTGCGTCAATTTGCCATCACTTAATTAACTGCTCCGAATCTCTGTCAAAGCAAGTCCCTCTAATATTTCAATGGATGCCCAAATACGTTAGCCAACATATTATAATTTGAAAGCCATATTACTGCATATGTTCTCAATTATAGATGAAATAGATTCTGAAGTTAGTGCATAGTATTTGTTATTCAAAAGTTTGCAAGGAAGTACAATTTGAATTGAACCTCTTCATTTGCTGATATGTTTTGAACAGGTTATATTCCATAGGACATAAAATTGTTCAATATAATGTAATTTTTAAATACAATATTCAGTATAATATAATTTTTAAATACAATATTCAATAAATATAATTTTTCCATATAATTTAAAACATTTGTCTTAGTCTATACTTCCATTTAGAACTTTATATTTTTCAACTTCGAAATTCTTGAGGTATATTTAGGTTAAATGCAACTATTATTAATCTGTATATATAGTATATCTGTTTATGTCACTATTATAAACTGTATTATACAGTAAAAGCCAGAAATTTCTTCGGAATCTGAAAACTTTTTTTGCTCAAATCTTATTGTAAATATGAATGCTAATTTCTCCTAAGCTTTAACCCTCTTCGTGGCAGGAAAATTTGGATCAAAATTTCAGTCAAGCAGAGTCATAGGAATTGTGGTCAGTGTAAAAAATATGATTGATATCAAGTTAAAATGTCAAACTATGCTTTTATGTTCTAAAACAGAAATATATTAAAGCTAGCTTTTGAATTAATTTTTTTGTTGAAGATGCAGCATGATATATTTACTTCTGTACAAGCGAAAAATTGAAATTTTAATTTAGTAAAATATTCTCAAACTCCATCATTATTGTAAAAGTAAATTACGTTCATTTTCTTCCTTCAAAATAATTAATTTTTAATAAAAAAAGACACATAAAAACTCTGTTTTGAATCCAAATTATAAAATAGCAGGATCATCTAATTTTTTCAGAATCTGGAAACTTATTTTTCCTAAATCTTGTGGAAAATATGAATGCAAAGCTTTCCTAAAATTTAACCCCTTTGGAGCAGAAAAATTAAGATCAAAATTTTATCCAAGAATTAAAATTGTGGTCATTGTATGGTAATCAAAATTAAGAGATTTGTTTTCTCACTATACTTTTCAATACTTCTCAAAATTATGCGATTTAGGGTAGGAAAAATTATTTCTTTTCAATAAACTTCTACGAATTTGTAACCCACACATAAAGCTAATCAAATGCAAAATAGATTAATCTGCTACTTTGCCTAAGTAAGAAAATTACTAAAAAAAAATCAAGATGTTCAGAATTGAAACAGAAGATTCCATCGGATCTCCCATTTTGAGAAAAATGTATGGCAGTATACCCCTCTCAACTTCTAATATCTATATTCCATATTCTGAATTATAAAATCTACTGGAATATGCCACAACTCTTATATTCCACTTTTCACGTTTACTTGCTGTCAAAATGTATATGTTCTTGTCTGTCACACATTTATGATCAGTTGGAATTTATTTCGAGCATCCAAATTACGTATAATTTTTACAGGAATTTCATTAATCTTAAAAAATGGTTTTAAAAATTAGATTGAAAATTCCAAGCAAAATTTTAAGTCATGTCTTGAATCTTTATTTGCAGAAAATGGAACAACAAATACATCAAAAAATAAGTTACTTCCATTACGGAATGATATATTTTTCACTCATACTCGATAATAGTATTGCTAAATTATTATTTATTTTTCATTAAATATAAACACGCAAGTAACGAGGTTTAACCTTTACTCATTTCTTTCCAACCCACTCTTTAAATTAGAGATACTAAATCAATAATTCTTCCCAGTCTTTGTTAATATCATAATATATTTAAGACATAAAAGAATATAAAGAAAAAGAATCAGGGAACAGACAGCGGAGGCAATTTTCATCAAAAAACAGCCCTTAGTCAAAAATTGGCCGTAGAAAAAAATACCAATAAAATCGATCAATTACCTTTCTACGCTGAAGTAAAAGATCGGAAAAAATAATAAAGGCACAATCCATTGAAGTAGGAAGAATGTTGCCTGTTAGTAAGAAGATAAGAAGAACTTGGAACTCGAGTATCGTGTGATAAAACATGCCCGAAAGATTTTTCTTTACCTTGAGCTATGTCAGCTCAGAGTTATGATGGAATACTTCACTCAAAGAACGAAAAAAAAATGGGAAATCAATATGAGAGACAAGAAACTTAACTACTAGAAAGAATGTTAAGAAATCCGTAGCGCTTTATGTGTACTTGTTCATTCGTACTCTGAGTCCTAGCGCTACCGGTAATTATAATGGGTTTTATATAAGTTAAATGACCCGATTCAAGAAGAATTACAACTTTTTGATCAAGAAGAATTACATTTTTTTTTAAAAATGATATTGATCATGTGAAGACAGTTGTAGATTATACGTTGCGTGAATATGATAAAATGTCTTGTATAGTTTTGATTTATTTTCCATGTAAGAAAAGTTTGAGCTTTCCTGACATTATTTCTGATAAATTACTAAAATCTTTCGAATTAGTTTTTATATAAATTTTATATTTTTTAATAAAAGTTTAAGCTACTATTTATCATATTTTATACTTATTGTAAAAAATGTGATAACCCTTTTGTAATTTACTTTCTCATGAAACATGTAGGGAAAAAGTATTATTTTTCTTTAATCAATATTTTTTGACAAACTGCAAGGCACCCTAATGCATTCAGAATTCTTTTAAAAAATCATTATATTAAAAATTTTATTCATACGAAAAGTGTGAGTAGTTTAGAATTTATTGATTCGAGAAATTCATATACGGAAATAATAGAAAAATTATCGACTGCAAAAACATGCAAAAATAATGGGAATAATCCAAAAAAAATACATACACTATTTTTGTCATTTAACTGAAAAATTAAAAATATTTTAATAAAAATACACTCTTTGACTTAAGTTGTTGGTAAAGTTTCTGCAAACTTTGAGCTTCTTTACTATTATTCTATTTAGTTACCATTATTCCAATTATTTACTATTAGCCACATTTTTTTTTTTTTTTTTGCTCAAGGAAGGAAATTAAAGCTGGCTTGAAAATGGATTTTAAAAGATTTGGAAAAATTGCTTTTAAAAGTTCTAAACTTTTATAACTATCTTAATTTGTCAGAAAGGTTGATAAGAAGATTTAAATTGTTGAAAAACTGAATAATAATGTAGATAGAGATAGATTGTATATAAGTTTCACTTTCAAGAGTTGGAAGATAAGTGAACATTAGTTTAAATCCCTCATCTATACTATACTAAAAGGGTGACATGATCCAAAATGCGAGCGCAAAAAAAGTAAAAAATTAAAAAAAATATCTACTTTTTAGCATTGTTGCTCCCCACATAGCAGTAATCTTTTTCTTTACATTATATCTCATAAAAATTTAACTTTGAATTAAGAAAGTGATATTTGCAGTTTATGTTTTTGACATTTATAAACACACTGTAGTGCCAATATTCATAAATAACTTTGATAATTATAGAATACAATAATTCAATGATGCCTCCAGTCTAAAATCTGCACCAACTAGAGATACATTTAACTAAGTCCACACAAAACAGACATAAAATTAGCAAATGTATTGTTTCATTCATTCAATTCCTCTATTTTATAATTATTCAAAATTATTTAATCGTAACTACAAAAAAAAATTGTGTTCCCAGTTTTTATATTCCGAATTTCTGGAACACCCAGTAGTCCGAAAATTAAAAAATAAAACTGATACTTACACTTTATATTGAAGTTTTGCACTTATGTTGATTAAAATAGTTTAGCCATTTAGCCAAAAATTGCAAGTACTTTAATAAAAGTATACTCATAAACTTTAATTGTAGGTAAAGTTCCAACAATTTTGTCACTTCTTTATTATTACTCCAACAATTTTAGTCAAGAAATAGTTTTGTTCCTGCGAAAGAAAATAAAACTTACTTGAAAATGCCTTCATTCGATGTCTGAAGATTTCCATTAAAAGTTCTAAACTTTTATAATTATCTTGGTTTACCAAAGAGCTCGACAGGAAGATTTAAAGTGTAGAAGAATCGAATAATAATGTCGATAGAGGGACGATCATTGCATATAAGTACCACTTTAAAGAGCTGCAAGATAAATGGACATATCGTTCAATTCGTCAGCACTACCATACTTGCTTGAGATTGAGTCAACAAAATAAGAACAAACTCCCATCTTCTTGGGATCGTTAATCGCAATTATGTGTGTCGAGCAGCTTGAATTCACTTAATTTGATTGAATCTCAAGCACTACCTAGGCGTGGATGGCTATAATTATTCACACTTTATTGCTGCACTTCTAGGGACCGTATACTTTAAAATTATTCGTTAATCAAAAAGTTTTGTTGACGTTAAAAGGAAATTTTATCTCTGAGAAAGTATTCAAATCGATCACTCTTTAAGAGACTTTTGGAATCGGAGTGGTAAGATAGAATAGTTTTAATTCTCAAGGAAATTAACTTATTTTAAAAATCTTAATGTCATTTAGTTAACACTTTGATGGTAAATTTTTAGTAACATATTTTTCGTACTTTTTTTATTATTTTAAATTAATTTAGGTCAATATAAAGGAAAAATATTATATTTAGCATTTTAATAGTTTATGGTTGTAAAATACAACACGAAGCATTTTTTTTTTCTAAGTTAAAGGTAAATCTCTCCAAATTTTTCATATTAATACCTATTTGCAGTTATTTAGATATAAGAGAAACAAATATTCATCATACAAATTACTTTAATTTTCAAGATCAGGTATTGAAAAATTCCTGAATATAAATGGGGAAAAAAATCAAACTACTTTTTTTTCTAATAATTTATTCCAAGTATAATTCCGATCATCTGAGATTTTTTTAGTAACTTTTAGACTGTTTTTTATAATTAAAAAAACTACAAAATATATCTTTGCTTGGAGATAGAGCTGCAGAAAAAAAACATAAATGGAAAACTGGAGTCCCATCTGCGTCGGTCGAAGGTTTAAATAATTCATTAATAACCAATTTGATTAAAATTTTAATTACCGTATTGTATTTCGTAAGTAAACAGATGAGGAAAGTAATCTGAGTTTATTCAATGAAAACGATAGATATAAATTTGGCATCTATGCACAGTGAGAAAAAAAATTTAACCACCCTGAATAACTTTTGATCTAATGATCAGATTTCCACGTACTAGGACTCAAACTCAATGATTCATGGGGTGACTTGAAATACTCAAATTTGTGCACCCTATATTTTAATTTGCGTAATCAGTCCTTTCTCTGTTTAAACATACCTCTTTTCGACGGATTTGGATTCCTTAACCTCAAAATATAGGGGGTAGCCGCAATCTGGGAAATATGGTCCCAAAAGTTTGGTTAGGAAGTCTGCCCCTCTTAATTTTGATTTTACTTTCTTACCTATTTTGCTAGACATCAAGAATTTTTTTAAGCGAATCGAATCATTATTTCACCCAATGATTTAACAATTTGGGCCGTGGTGGCTCAGGGAATAGAGCGTTCGCTTTCCAATGAGGTGAACCTAGTTCGAATCTCAGTGATGGCAGGTTGATTCAAATTCTGCACCCGGCTCACACCGACCACAGTGCTGACGTAAAATATTCTCAGTGACAAATGGATCATGGGAATCCCCTTGCCTGCAGGATGACCGAGGGAGATTTTCATGGTTTTCTTCTCCATGTAACGTAAATGCGGTTTAGTTCCATCAAAAAGTCTTCCAAGAAGGTAAATTTCCCCAAATACTTGATTCAAGAGTTTCCTTGTCTTGTGAATTGAGTTCAAAATTGCAAGGCTACGGAATTGAACATTAATAGTCGTAAATCCGAAAACTAATAACGTTCAACGACGGTTATAAAATCATAAAATTTGTTTATCCAAAGATAAATAAGAAAACAAATAATTGTTATCAATTATTTATCATTTTTATACGAGTATTATTTTATTTAATAATAGTTGACAACATTTTTAATTGTAAGGCATATATATTTTTTACATCATTTTAAATAATGTTTTAAATTATACAAAGTTCAAGACTTGAGTGAAATTGGTTGAATTGTTCCTGAGAAATCTAATTTTAAAAGAGTCGTATACTGTACACATTCACTATTAGAATCCTGACTAATAGTTTTTGTCATGTAATTATTAGATTTTAATCATCTTAATAACAAAAAAACAAAGCCATCATAATCTACTAATTTTCATTTAAAAAAAGTAATGGGCAGCTATTCTCAAAAAAGATTTCAGGCGTTAAATGATATTTCTAAACGTGTTCCTGGCAAGAACAAAAAAATAATAATCTGTATTTTGTTCTAGTATTGCATAATATGTATATGCATATTTCAAAACTATCGAGGAAGAAATCTTTTAATTTTTCAGCCTAAACAACAATAGTTTAACCTTAAAAGAATGGATAGAAAATAGTTTTCACAGAGCTTGCCTCATGTCACAAACACTAAAATAATAACTGTAATATATTTTAAGATATTTAAGTATTTAACTATCACCATTTTAAGATTTTCTAATAAATGCTGTTCAATTGATATTCCAAAAAATTAATGGTCTGAACAACTTAACAATGATCTCAATAAAAAACATGCATTAATTTTACTGAAAACTTTGAAGTTAAATAGTAAAACAATTCTACTGATCAATACAAGCCTTCCATACTAAAAAATTCCAGATCTAACTGCTGTAAAAAGCATCGGCACTCAGAGTGCTGGTACTTTTTACCATGAAATTCAGTTTTACCGGAAGATGTTACGGAACGAAAAAATGTGATATACAGTACTTTTGACAGTAATAATTTCAGTAAAATTACTGGGTCATTTTAATTATATAAATATAACGGTAAAAATTACAGTATAATATACGATAAAAATAAATTTTGTAATAATATGGATTTTACGAATGATGCACCCAAAGTGCCAGTACTTTATACCGTAATTTAATCCAGAATTTTGTACAGTGTATAACAAAATCTGCAATATTACCAGTTAATAATTGGTTCAGAATAAAAATAATATTATTACTATTATTAATATTATTAATACTCTTAATTTTAAAACGTATCCAATATTATAATACGAATGGTTTTTCAGTTAAAATTCATAAAATATATAAATATACATATATTTTGCTACTCTCAAACTATAATGTTTTTGGAAATAAATTTTTCATCTGCAGAATTCTATATTGTTTTGCAATTCTGGAGAATGTTTTACTTGAAAAAGGCCAGTAACGATGAATTCTATTTTTTTTCTAGATAAAAAAAAAAAACTGCTTTGGAGTTCAAGTAAGCAAACATTATTATTTTATTTATTCTTTTAGAAACAATTCTCATTGCTTTTTTTTCAGTACACTGCCATAGAACCATTTCTTACTTTAGTCAATAAAGGTATGATTTTGTAGAGATGGTATCGGGAGAAATGGGGTCGTATTTAGTAGCAAACGACGTAAGAGAACATCTAAGCTTTTAATGTTTGCTTCTGTTGACTATACTTGCCAAAGGCATGTTTGGAATTGCATTTGTGTCAGCCGAATTCTTGAAATAATGTTTTGTTGCTCTAGGCTTCAAAGACGGGTGACCAGTTCGGAAATAATGTTTAACTAAAAAAAATACAGCGAGATACGGCTTCGAAATATATTTAATAGAAGAAATATATTGGTATAAAAGTTATCTATAGTTAGTATCTGAAATTTTTGAAATCTCTAACGGTTCACGAATAAATTTAGTAACTATGGAACTTATAAAAAAATGTTAATTGTGAAAGTTGGGCTTATGGGCAGTTTGTAATACTTCTGGACTTCTCGCATACTGAGATTTACCTACGCTTAATATCTAGTATTACAAGTTTAGTACTGGCATATATTTAGTGCACAGCACTAAATTCATGAGGAAAGCAATTCTGTTAAAATTACCTTACTGTATGGCAATTTCTGGAAAAAAAATGCATAATTCTAAAATGCATAAAACTAAAATATACGGGGTTTAAACCATTCATTTGGTAATTTTTCCAATCATATAATAACGGTTTAGCGGAAATTCTAGTTTTCAAAATTATAGCTCTTATAACCACACTTTTTTTAAAAATACAAAACTGAAAAGTAAGTTTAACCGAATAAATGGTTTTTATGCAAAGCTCTAAGGTATCATAATAAAATTAGCAAATTTTACCACATTTACCAAATTTTATTAAATTATAAACCATATTTTATTATTAATTTTACCAAAATTACCTTTGGGGAAACATACCAAGCTTTTTGGTGTTCCCGGAAACCTAGTTAATTTTACCTTATTCTGATAGTTATAAGAATATGAATGCATTACATGTTTTTATTTTTGATAATTTTCAATTTTTTAATTTCAAATGACCACTTTTATTTTTTTTTACTTTTATTACTCTTTTATTAACCCGCTATGTTTTCGTATCAAGCATTTTTTTTTCCAAATTTCAAATTTTTTAACACAACATTACTTAATCCAGAATCAGAGAAACTATGTTTTATTTTTGCTCTTGATTCTTAACTGCATTTTTAAAAATACTAAAAATAAAAATATTACTTGGAAAAAAATTTTACTTACATAATAAATTACATGTTTTTTATCTTTGGATTAACCAACTATAATTTAAAGTTTAAAAAAAAGACACAAATTGTGCGAGTTTATGTTAGTTAACACACTTTTTTCTCGGTATATTCAGATGACGAATGCAGAATTCTCAAAACCCAAAACTAGCAAAATCCAACAAAAGTTGGTATGAATCTTATATTCTATTGATAGAAGTTTTCCCACTTAAGTTACAGTTTTCCCTTTAAATGTTCCTTTTAAATTTTTGCACTTAAAATATACAAATGCGTTAGCTTTTTAATCATATAACTTGCGTAATATACATAATGAACCTTCTCGATTATTGGGTAAGAAGCTAATACTGAATTAATTTATACTGGGCCTACAATGAAATTCGATAAATTTAATAAAAATTAGAATGATTATTTTTGGCTTATTAAGTAAAATTTTTTAAAAGATTGATTTTGATTATTAATGCATTCATAAATATTATTATTTAATCATTTTTTCCATATACTTTAATATTAAAAAGAATTTTTTTTTAATTTTATATTTTAAAACTACTCATCGGAAATTATAATGAAAATTATAACTTTTAGCTGCTATCTACACTGTGAAAAACTATGAATCAAATTACGGTAAAAAGTACAACACTGAGGGCGCCTATATTTTTTACCATAAAATCCATTGTTACAGAATCATGTTATGGAGCAAAAGAATCTGATAAACCCTAATTTTTACAGCAATAATTACCCTAAAAGCACTGAATCACTCTAATTAAATAAATATTACAATAAAAATTAAGGTACAATATTTTACGGTAAAAGTGAATTTTACGGATGATGCCTCCACAGTTCTGATACTTTATATAGTAATTTTATCCGGAATTTATTACAGTGCAAGAGATAAGACTTTGGTATCATTTATAAAGAAAATTACATATTATAAATGTAATTAAAATTATTTCTTTATATTTCAAAATGTTTTGAAATTTTCCAAATTAAAATATTTGTACATATTTCTTTTCTTAGCTTCTTGCTTGTCAATATTTCTTTAGTATAGTATAACAATAATATAATAATGCTTAACCCTTTAAAGATCAACATTACCATGAATTTATTTCAAAATGACAAAGACTGGTAATTCAAATATTTCAATCTTAAAATTTATAACAGAGAGGAAAGACATTCGTGTTCACAATTATTTATTAACAATTAAAATATAAAGGATATGATCTGAAATAAGAACATTTCAATATTTCAAAATTAAAATGGTATTTAGTACATACAAATTTCAAATTACTCTATGCCTAAATATCCTACCACTTAAAATGCATTTTACTTCAAACCAAAATGTTGAATTTTCAGTCTGGGTTAAAGTGGAAGAATTCCAAAACGTGTCAATTTAATGTTTTAGAATATTATACTTGTGCTGCCATCTCTTAAAATCTTCTCGCAAATTTTTAATTGTTAACGAGAAATTTTTAAATCAAAGGCTTTCATATCAGTATGCTCTGTTAACAAATGACTATTTTCTTTTTGATTTATATATACGCAATCAAATATTATTTCATATGTTGTTTAATAATCAAATATTTATTAGATTAATCAAGTATTATTTCATATGTTTAATATTGATAAATCTTGTGATCTTTATTTAAACAATTGAAACATTTTCTAAAAGTAGTGTAGAAAAATTATATTTATTTAATTAGAGTAATATTTACTATAATACTTATTGATAATATTATTTATATTATTAACAACAATATTTACTTAATTAGAGTGATTCAATGATTTTACGGTAAATATTACTGTGAAAATTCAGTACATGAGTACCGGTATTTTTTGACCGTAACTGATCCTTAATTTTTTACAGTGTACCGGTGTTTAAGTCAACTTTTCAACCCTCCAAAATTTGACGAAAAACAGGGTGATTATAAAGACGGTGGTTACAAAGTCACACCGGAAATAAAGTCAAACGGGCTATAGAGTCACTCCTGTTATAAAGTCGGGCATACGTTGATCATGAAATATCGATTCATTATAAAAACGGAGATTTATAAAGATAACTCTTACCTTTACCAATTTCCCCTTTCATAAAACTATTTTACTATGTAATGAGTAATTAATTTTGCATTTTCTCTCATCAGATTTTCTTTGGATCTGAAGGGGTTTTTTTTAGAAACAATAGCTTAAACTACGTTCAGAAAAAAAATTAAGAATGAGAAAAGTTCTAATAATTTATTCAGGAGTGTTTTGAAAAATATAACGCAATAAAAACTTTTAAATCATACCATAAAGCTACAAATTTAAAAATTCCAGAACATCATTGGTGTCGGACTCATTAGCGTTAGCCGTGCCGACATACATATCCCACTATACAATGGATTCTACTCCACACTTGTTAATATATAATACTTACTAATACATTACTAATGCATGTTTATTAGTATATATAATACATACTTACTAATAAATTCCATACTTATTAATATATTTTTCAATATCATTTGAATCCACATTTTGCCATGCGTCTAGTATTATTTGACACATTACGTCTACATCATTAATAGTAGATTTATACTCCCGACATGCTAGAAATTTGGTATCTAATAATCACCGAGATATACGATAAGTGTCGTAAAATAAAGATATTTTTTAACGTCACGAAAATGGTAATTTGAAATTTATTCCCACGGTATACTGTAATTACTACGACTTACAATCAATATCAATACAATAATAGCGCTGTTTTCACTGCTAGTTTTAAAATTATAATTAAAACTACTTCAGAGAGTTTTGAAAAATAATTTACATTTTAAGTAAATAACATAATTAATGTAAATTCGTAAAATTGGGAAATTTTGGAGATTATCGAGAAATATCGGTATTTTATACCAATATATCGTGATATTGAAATTATGATATCACTGTATATTAGTCAAAAAGCCATTAGATATTGCCCTGAAAAACAACTATCTGGAAAACAAAGCCATCATAAATAAATTATTATCACGAAAATGGTAATTTAAAATACATCCAAACGATATATTGTAAATACTACGACTTTCTATCAATATCGAGTATACAATAATAGCGCTGTTTTCACTGCTAGTTTTAAAATTATAATTAAAACTACTTCAGACAATTTTGAAAAAAATTGAATTTTAATTAAATAACATAATCAATGCAAATTTTCTAAATTTTGGAATTTATCGAGAAATATCGGTATTTTATACCAATATATCGAGATATTAAAATTATGATATCACTCTATATTAATCAAAAAATCGTTAGATATTGCCCAGAAAAAAACCATTAGGAAGACAAAGCAATCATAAATAAACTATTATAATTTTTTTTTCAAACTCACTTTTCGTAAAAAAAAATATTTAAAGCTGGGACCGAAGTTTATATTAATGTGTTAGTTAAGTAATTTGTAATTTTAAATGCGTGTAAAATTATTTGTAATTTTTATGTTGATAGATCATTTAGTTTCTAAGCGTCTTGAAGGTCCAGTACGTTAATATATATTTTATTTAAATATATTTAACTGTAGGCAGGGTTGGCAGGTTTTTGACATGTGACAGTTTTTGACGGTTTAAACCATGGTTTAAACTGTCATGTCAAAAACCTCACTGTCAAAAATGTCGAAAATGTCAAAAACCTATATTCATATGTGAAATTTAATTAATACATAAAATTTATATATTTTTTATAAAGGATAGTGTTTCTAAATGTGTTCTAGAAAAAATAAATTTAAAATTTTAAAGAAACACTTATATTTTGAATAGTAACCAAAATCTTGTACTTTTGAAAGCTCACATCTTTTGTAATATTATGTTTTCATTTTCATGTGTTATTGAAAATCTGCAGTGATATTATTAAGAAATTTATTTAAAACCAAATTTAGTGTATAATATAGATTATACTAAAAATTAGACATTTTTAAAGATAAACATTAGCAGTTTTGTACATTAGACATCTTTTAAAGAAAAATCTTTTAAACAGGTTGGGCACATGCAACATTCACAATCAGGGAATTTTTGTCTATTTTCAGCTCTTCTAAAGTAAACTGGGGGGAGGGGGATTAGTGAACTGCTTTCAACATACTTTGTTTGGTGGTGGAAAAATGTTCAAAACTAGTTATGTGCTACCGTATGCTGCGAGGAGCAAATGAACTAGACTATTGAATTTTGAATTAAATTTCTACTTCCATCATTTTCATTTTGATTGTGTAGTGTGATGCATGTTCTAATTTTTAAAACTATGTATTTAATTAGGATAATTAAAAAATGTCCATAATAATTTGTTTAAATATTTCATGGATCAGTGACTGTAATGTTCTTCTGTTTAGTTTGACTTTTGTGATTGGTTGCTAGTTTTTCAGAAAAATCAGTAATTCTGAATTTTAAATCTTCAATTTTTTTAATTCATAGTTAACATAAGACAATACAAATTCAAGTGCTTTCTGTTAAATACACAGAGCAGTTAGTGTCGATTTACAGTATATTCAGCCTATTCATTTACTATGCTGAAAATTTAGTTTATCCAAATACTTGTGAATTTCATTTTGCTGAATACTATATAGTTTTGTTGAATATCTAAATATTCAGCTGTTGAATAATTACTTCTTACTTTCAAGATATACATTATTTGTATTCTTAATACAGGAGAAAAAAAAATTAAGAGATAAAAAAAAATTTTAAATGATAAGTGTAATAATTATAAATAAATATAATAAACAATATGAATTATATTTATCATTATTCATAAATATAACTACTTTTAAATTCAAATTAACATACTGGATAATAAAAATATTCAGTCTAACATTAAAAAAAAATTTTATACACTTGTATCAAGTTTGTATTTATACAACATAACTTGTAAGCTCCTTATAAATATAAATATTAGTTATATGTTCCTTATATGTCAAAAATGCATGGTAATAAACTTTTAATTTTCTTAAATATCAAAAAGAAATTTTTTTTTTCAAAATATAAATATTTAAACAATTTTTGTGCAAAATTTTTCTGCACATGGATTTGAATATAAATTTCTGAGATTTTAAATCTGTTATTTTACCTTAATTTTAATAAAAAAATATTTTAAAACCTGCTGATTACCTATAGTATAATTAAATTTCCATATAATGCATGGCAACTGTTGGTAGTTTTGAGGTTTATATATTTTCTTGGCAAACTTCAGTTTTTGACGTTTTCGACGGTTTAAACCAGTATTATACCTTTGTCATGTCAAAAACCACTTTTGACGTCAAAAACCCAACCCTGACTGTAGGCAACCATATTATAATTTAAGTACTTGGGACAATAGATAGCTGCACTTTAGTATCAAACTGTTTTACATTATTATTTTCAGATATAGGTAAGTAGTAAACACTATAAAGTATAGTTCAAGAAAGAGCATCACATAATGTCACACTTTTTAATATATTTCACATTTGTATATTTATTTTGAAGGTTATATCTAAACTATATGCTGTTCAGAATGCTTTAGCCTATATACATCATTTGATTGTTTCACAAAGTGTAAAAGATTATAACATAAACACTTCAAATATTGTTTTAGTACCAAAATTTGATAATGATTTAAGTATTATATATTTAGTATTATTAATTTAAGTGTTATATATATAGTATATATTTACATATTTATATGTCATCCCGTTAATGGCGTTTTCTAATTAAGCAACATTTTAAAATGACTAAAAGCTTGAAATCAAGTTCTTGCATTTGGATTTAGAACAAAGGGGAAAAAAGCTCCAACAAAAAAATATGTAGCAAAAAAATTTTCATCGTTTATACTTGCTCTATCAACAATTAAAAATTAAAAAAAATAGAAAGTAAGAAACATTTGCTTTCTAACTTCGTGGTTTGATCACAAAATTAACACTAGTTGATCAGTTTTAACATGAATGTTATACGTACAATGTATGAAAAATAAAGAAATGATTAACTCATTGTGTTTCTTTGGTTCTGTATACTATAATGTTTCTCTTCCATTACGTGTCCGAACTTGTTACACTACATTATAAACGATCATCAATATTAAGCGTCAAAGTCAGAACGTAAAAAAGATTAATAAAAAATTTAAAAGAAATTGGGAAATATTAGTGAGTTTATTTTTTTTTCAGAATCCTTATTGTTTAATAAAAATATCTAAATATTTATTTTAAGTTCGTGGTCTGTTCGCCAAATTAACAGCAATCGTTCAGTTTTTTCCCTAATGTTATACATAGAAAATATTAAAAATTTAGAAATGACTGACTGATTATGATGCTTTCTTTCTGATAGCTAAAATGTTTTTCTTTCATTGCATGCTCAAACTTGTTCTACTTCATTATGAACGATCATCAATATTTAGCTCCTAAATCAAAACGTAAAATTGGCTAAAAAAAGAAGTATTCGGTGGTAAATATTATAGATCTTTTTTTTTCTGAATCTTTATTGTTTTAAGAAATATATAGAAAAAAGTTCAAATACCGTTAAGAAAATACTTAAGAGAAAATATAACACTTTATTACTGAAATAATCACACACTCTTGATTCAATAACGGCTTAGATAAAATGAGATAAAATTCTTTCAAAACGTCATGAGATAACCAGTTATTATATTTAGATAAAAATAATGTTGTGTACTATTCATAAAACAGGTATCTTATCCTCAGAAATTTATACTTCAGTAAATACTGGTCGTTATTTTATGTTCATTTCTTTCTAGAACAATAATTTGTAAGAAATTATGTCATAGATATCTGCCATAAACATCTTATATCATCTTCAATATTGTCTGCGTAGCTTTTTTTTACCTTTATCTTAATCATTCCACCAAAAAAAACTAAATTAAAATTTCATTTTCTTAATATGATAGTAGTAAAAAATATATAAATGTTTAATTGTATAATACTAACAAAAATCGCAATACATTTTTTAATATTTTGCGCTTGATCATTAAATGTTGTTAAATCAGCAAGAAAATTGATTAAGGAGATTCTGGATATAAAATTCTTAAAAACCATAATTCTTTTTTATTAGATAAAAAACTGCAATTAATTGCCTTTTAAATCATTATAATTTTTTTTTGTCTCAATTAATCCGCATGATAAGACATTTTGTTCTTCCCTGTATTGAATTTCAAATAACGTTAAAACTTTAAAGACTTTTTTATAAATGATCATTTTTTTTCTGTTTTTTTTTTCAACTTTAAAGTGACGTATCTCAAAGTCCATTAAAGAAAATTGCATGAAATTTGTGTAGCATATATTTTAGTTTAATTTTACATTATTTGTTTTCAGAAGTTCGTTAAACATTCTTAAATGTTATTTTAATGTTTTTTTTCCTTAAATAATACATAAAATTTTAAATGCCAAAAGCAAGTAATGTTGACAATATATTTAAATAAAGACATTTTTATCTTAAAAAGAATTTTTTTTTTCAGCATTGTATAATACTAGAAATCTCAATTGAATAAAAACTCGCTTTAATTTTTTGAACATTTTTTTGTTTTGTTTTGTTTTTCTTATGTGAAAATTCAAAATAATATATATGTTTTCAAAAATGTTTCACAACTTCATCCCGCATCACCGTGGAAAGGGTTCGCTTTGAAAACATTTTGTTGTATTGATGCATTTTATAACTGTCCCTAAAAAGAGACTTGAACAGTAATGGATTTAATAGAAGTCTACCTGGAAGTCCAAGATAGTTTCCATTTCAAATATTTATCAATTTTAAACAATTAATTGCTACAGGGAGAAATAAATTCTGGTAAAATTATCGTACTGTATGGTAAAGACATTTTTGGTAAAAAAAAACATAATTCTGGTTTTACAAACAAAATATATAAGATATTTTTAACCATTAGTTAGACGATTTTTCCGTTCATGTGGTGACGGTTCACCAGTAACTCTGGTTTTCAAAATTATAGTTCTTATTACCACATATTTAGATTCTTATATTATCTTATTACCACATACATTACATATTATCTATTACCACATACATTACATATTTTCTTATTACCACATACATTACATATTATCTTATTACCACAACAGATGCGAAACTGAAAAGTAAATTTAACCGAAAAAATGGTTGCCATGTTCTAGAGTTTCATGACGGAATTACCAAATTTCAGCTCGTATTATAAAAAAATATTTTATTGCTTTTTTAACCAAAATATCTACCGAAGGGCTTCTATAAAATTTACCACACTTTTTGGTGTTCCCATGGAGCTAGAAATGAGGTAAATTATACCATATTCTGGTAATTTGGTCCCAATTTTTTTCTCAATGCACTGAAAATACGATATGAATGTAATGTTTTTAATATAATGCCAATTAATACAGATTGCAAATGCTTGTAAATACATAATTTTACTCCTCCTCATTTACTATTTTGGAAAAATTAGCTAAAATAATCGAATTTTGTTCGAATATGGTTTAAAAAATTTCAGCGTAATACAAGTTTTAAATGCTTATTAAAAGTTGATTTTAAAGTTCTTTAATAAACTCATAACTAATCTGAAACTGAAAATTAAGCAAAAACTGCTAAATAAAATGAAATGACAAAAAGACATTTTTGGTTTAAGAATTTTGTTTTTAAGATTATTCATTGAAAAGAAAAATTATCAAATTTGAGATGCTTCCATTAAGTAATAAAACTCTGTTGAGAAATTTAGGTAAATAATTAAAACTGTTAACGTAAAAAGATAACTATTTTTAGGCCAGAGTAAAATAGTTTCGGATGTATTTTTCTTTTATTAAAATAAGTTTGTTTTAATTCGAAATCAAAAATTTATGATTCAAATTAGTTAAATGAATAGGTAAAAAAGGAAGATTCTTTTTTCTTGTAAAAAATATTTCCTCTTTTGAAAGAATAAGTGAATTCAAAAAGTGACATTTTCAAAAACTTTTATAAATTGTATATACTAGCATACAAAAAAAAATTTCTTAAGTCGTCAAAAAAGTCATTGCTTGATATACTGCTCAAAATAATTAAAGGATATTGTGGTTGTGGTTTGATCTTGGATCTGGAGAATTGTTTGAATAATTGATACATTATCGACAGACGTAGTAGACTATATGAGATAAAAATGGGAGGAAAAATACATTTTATTGAGCATTTGGTTGCAAAAGGAAAAAAACCACAATTTGTGCATATGAGAAAACAAATAAAAGAAAGCGTTTCCTTATAACAAAATCGTTTTTAATAGAGGATATGGTTTCCCCTGATGGCCAGCAGCGTTGAACACCTTTGAGTCATCGAGTCAATGAGGTTAATGAGGGGCTGGGGTATTCTCGCCCACTCCTGCAGAACAACTCTTTCCAGTTCTTGGAGAGTTTGTGGGGTGCTAGGCTTCCAACAATTCGTCTGTCTAGAATGTCTCAAGCATTCTCGATTGTGTTCATGTTCGGAGAACATGCTGGCCAATCCATTCGTATGATTCTTTCCTCCAAAAGGAAATCATTCGCCAAGTTAGCACGATGTGGCATGCAATTGTCATCCATTAACATGAAGTCATCTCCAATTGCTACAGAGTAAGGGACTACAATAGGCCTCGTGCCTATATCGGCGACCGGTCAGTGCTCCATTTTGAATGATATGGAAATCGGTGCGTTCATCAATGAAGATGCCAGCATAGACCATCACTCCCCCATAGCCTAACCTTACTCTTTCGTGCACGAACGCAGGATTGTTTCTAGTGCCTCGTTCCCTCCAGATAAAAATACGCCAATTATTGGGACTCGCCAGGGAAAAGAATATTGCGTCATTCATTTCTTCTCCAGTTCACGTGCTCTGTTGCCCACTCCCTGCGGTCGTGACGGTGTCTTGCTGCTAAAGTGACACACTCTATTGATGGGTGAGCATACAGACCTACAGCGTGAAGGAGTTTTCGAACAGTTTGTGTCGAAACTGTAGTAGCAGTAGCCAAGCAAAGGTGTTGTTTAAGGAGAGTGGTATTCATATTTTGGTGTCTCCGAGTTGTTATCGTTAAATAACGGTCTTCATTAGGTGTTGTTGCACGTCTACGATCTTGTCCTGATCTCCAGCCTGCATTTCCAGTCTCCAAAAAATGGTTCCAGATCCTGGAAATCACACTTTGTGAAACTCCAATGGCTTCTGATACTTTGGCTTGCGTTTGGACCCCCTCTAACCGGCCAACAACTCTCCAAGCTTCTAATTCGGTTAAATGACTTCGTTGAGACATCGAACTAATCAGAGATCAGTTCGATGTCTCAACGAATGTCGATCATTCTTTTCCACTTTGTCTTACATTAGGTTGAAAGCCAAATTAAATTCGCTGCTGCTAAAGCGTCGTCTTCGATGTCAAACTCAAAATTTGCATTCTACGAACTTTGAAAATAAATAAAAATTACATTTGTGACTCTCTTCTTCCATTTTACACCAAAAAAAATTTATTATAACGGTTATTTTACACACGACTTACAATATCCGTTAATTATTTTCAGCAGTATATACTAATATATGAAAAAATTAAATTTTCTGGCATACGCACAAATGATTTTACTGTCCCTTAAAAGCCGTGTCTCAAAACAAATGGATAATTAATGTAAACGCCTTACATGACATTATAAAAAATTCTTTAACTGCAATCGTTTCAACATTTTAGTCATGTTATATAATTCCTTAAATTATTCAGGAGGCTAAAACACAAAATTACTGAATAGTTTTTCAAAGAAAATATTTATTCTCAAAGATTATTTTTTTTACAGCAAATTTTAAAAACTAAAAAAAAAAATATTCCCCTTGTATTTAAAAATTTTAATTACATTTTCATCAAAAACGGCGAGCATTGACTCCCAGTAAGAAAAATGTACAGTTTACTCTAAAACAAAAGCATGTTTTTTTAAGTGTTTGTATTCGCAGTGCAAATTAGAAAAAATCAATATTTAAAACGTTTCTTTCGTAGTTAAAATTTCAATAACATTCTCATCAAGTAATATATTTAACTGTTCTAGAGAACAATTGCAGCTCAAATCCAATGAGAATTCCTCATTTTGTAATTACAAACAATTAGTAATTCTAAATATTGTTGGTTTTCATTGAAAGTTTGTAAAATTAATATTTAAAGTATCCCTTGAGTCTTGAACATTTTAGTTACATTTTCATCAAAAAGGTGGAATTTTGACTGCTGTTTCTGAAAAGGTTAGTGCTCAAATTCAAAATACATTTAGGTATTGACTTTTGCAGAAATTATTTACGTCCAATAATTACTATTTTCTAAGTGAAAGTTTGTAAAACTGTTTTCTGAATTACCCCTTGAGACATAAAACTTCATAAACGTTTTCACCATTAAACTTCAGAATAAAATGCCTTCTGTGGAAAAAAATTGCAGTTTAAATTGGAAGGGAAATTAGTTTTTAAACATTATTTTAGCCTTTAAAACGTTAAATATATTTTCATTATTACCGTCAAATATTATAAATACTATTTCATTACCTTAAGCACTCAATGTTGTTTGGATTTGACACATTATAACTGATTCCGACTTCGTTTAACAAAAAGCTTCATAATCCAATCTTCTTTAAACCGGTAGAGAGGGTCCTCAAAATATGACATCTGCCGCAATGCCTAAAAATTAGTCAGATATGTTTAGTTGATTATAAAAGTTGTGAAATTCCATATTTAAAAATATTTATTTTCGGTTTAATGTATCATAGAGATAATATAGCTGTTGCATAAAATCCCATGCCTACACATAATGTTGCAAAACTTACTTGAAAGCAAATACTTCATTTTTACACGCATCACATAACCATGACCAAAACACTAGCCCTATTTTTAGAACTCCGTCTTTTAACGACCATGGTAGAACGTAGACAGCGCCTGGGCTGGTAGTGCTCTCCAAACTTATAAACGAAAAGTAAAGAGAGAACTTTCTGCTACGACAGATTTAAAGCATCCCAATTGCTTAATCAATGGCCATGATCGAACTCATGACCTCCTAGTCCTCCACAAGAAGTGCGAGTGACGTTTTGTCTGAGTGCACTACCAAAACATTCCTTCACTTTTACAATGAACGACTCATGTAACTAACTAAAACTGAACTAAGCATAATCTTAGTAATTTAATAGTTTAAAAACCTTTTTTTATTGTTTACTCTAATAAATAAAAGCACGGTTCCCAGCAGATCACCGAAGTCAAACATCACTGACTGTGGTCAGTGTATGGGTGGATGACCACCTGGATTAGTCTGCGTAGGGACCGAGGGTGTGCGGTATTGGTCCTCGTTAAACTGCTTTACCGTGAAGTGCTCGACTTTGCGTGCAGGTCGTTGGGCTTCCGAAGCAGGGGTGCCACCCCCTCAGCAGAGGATCAAAATTGTGATGGCATGTCTTCTGATCGTCCTCATGGATGTTTCCCAGACCGTCGCCAATAACCCAGTGTGCAGCTCTAGTGCGACGTAAATAAACTACAGCAGCAACTGATAAATAAAATTCTCACTTTAGCGATTCAGCCTTCCTTGAGCTATGTTTCGTTAATGCTAAAAATCATTTCGTCACGAAATCGCGTGATTTGTGACAAAACGCTAAACCTCAAATATATGACGAAAATGCTTCCTCAACTCGAAATTTCATCGTAGTGCATTTTGGGAGATTGTTTACACGAATGACGAAACTAGAATGAAGAATAAAGGATCGAATATAAGTGATGGAACAAAACGAATGGCTGTTATGGTGGTCAAGGAGTTGGACTCGAATCAGGAAGAACACGGATTCAAATCCCGCTTCGGGCATGAGTGTAATTTATCTTTCTGTTTTATCTGTTCTTCTTGGGTTGTTTAGGCGACATTAATCCATTTATACGGTGCCCCCCCACCCCGATGAAGTGATGACTTCAAAAGTTCGATGCATTAGTCCTTACGATGTCTTTTTTTAGGGGGGAATAGAATGACGAAATATTTCTTTAATTTCTACGAAATTTGTTTCCTCGAAGAAGTGATGATAGTTATTTCTTCAAAAAGGATAAAAGAGCTTCGTGAAATTTGAACATCTATTTTTTACTGTGCAACGGAATATAATTTGGAATTATTTTATCCTTGACAATTTTTTTCCGTATCCTAAATCATAAATGCTAACTTTTTAACTTAGTTTTAGTGACTTAAACTGATCGAAAAAATTTTGTGATTATTAGAAAAATTTACATACATTAGACTATACGAGTTTTCTTTTTTTCTTTTTTTTTTTTTTTTTTTTTGAAAAAAGTAGAATGAATGGGACGACAGTTTTTCGTCACTTTGACGGAATTTTTGTTCGAAGCATACTCCAAGAAACGGTTTTATCAAAAACGAAGAGTTTCGTGAAATTTGAGTATCTATTTTTTTACAGTGTTTAAACAATCTGAAAATATGAAAAAAATACACCAAAAAATTTATCTTCGCTTCAATCTTTAAATTAAAATTCAAAGAGCAATAAAGAAAAACTTTAAACAAATATATTCTAAATATCTTTCCTTTTGCGACATAACCTAAATAGCTGTCATCATCTCAAAGCTCAATCATTTTCGCATACCTCATTACTTATACAGGACATTTATTATAAGTTAAAGATCATTAGACGAATTCGTATTCCGTGAAAGGGATTTATAAATGATACGTTCACACCAGAAACTCTAAAATAGTTGAATAGGCTATCTGTGTTACGAAGTATCTAAGTGACTTAAATTATTATTTGATAGTCTTAAATATCAGACATTATCTCGTAGCTTTCAGGGTAGATATTATCAAGAGATAATAAATTGATACTGAGAAGTCTATTATTTCTCTTTTAGAATCTGAGCATTTTTATTTGATAATCATTTATAATTTTCTTTCTGATATATTTCATTGGCATTTTTTATGATATTTCAAATTTTATTTTTTAGTTTCTTTAATCCTTTTTTTTGTTCTAATAAAGTTCAAACTGTCTTGATTTATTAGACTGTTTAAATCAGCTTTAAATGATAATCTTAGTGAATTGCAATGCAAAAAACCAAAAGAATTTCTTTATTTTATAATGCGAGAAGGATTTGGAAATTATTATTTCATGAATATATAAATTACTTAAAAGGTAAGATTTTCCTCACTGAAACACGTCAATAGTTTAATCATGAAAAGAGTATTTTTAAAAAAAGAGGGTTAAATAAAACTTGTACAGTGGGTAGCAAAATAAACATACAACCCTAAATTACATTGGATCTAATGATTGGATCGCCGCGCTCTAAGACTCAATCCTAATTATTAAATGGTGTAAACTCAAATATGTTAATTAATTAGTGCAGACAATTTTTTAAGTTAAGAAATCAGGCACTCTAATGTATTTTCTCTAAATAAAAATACCTTTTTTAGTCGGATTGGGATTTCTGACCCACATAAAATAGGGGTAAGCCGTATGTTGGGAAATATGGTCCCAATAGTTTGCTCAGCAGAACAATCGAAAATTTGGTCTCTTTAGTGTTAAGTTTATTTTTTGCTTATTTCGGCCCACCTCGAGAACTTTTTATGTAAATTGAAAACTTTTGCACGGAATTATAATATTTGTTTATCCAAATAGTCCATACAAAGAGTAACTTTTAGAAAATATTTATTATTTTTTATTATTCATTTATTACAGTCGAAAACATTTGGAATTGTGAATCATACTTTTTTTACAGAATTTTACAGAATGTAATTTAAAACCGCAAAACACAAAATTTAAGCGAACTTGTAGAATAGTTCCTGAGAAATCGAATTAAATATCTAACCTAAGAAATAGATTTTTTTTAATTCATTTTCTCAGAAACTATTAGACCGATTTCGCTTAAAATTTGTATTTTGCCATCTAAAATAACATTTCTTAAAATGATGTAACATACTGTAGATTTTAGAATTAAAATAATTAAAAGTAATAATTATTTACTATAAGTTGTTTTTTAAGTGCAATTTGGATAAATAAATTTTATTATTGTATGCAAACATTTTTCAGTTCACTTAAAAGTTCACGAGATAGGACAAAATAGGCAAAAAATAAAATAAACATTAAATGGTCCAGATTTTGGGCAGTTCTCCTAACCAAACTATTGGGACCATATTTCCCAAATTGCGGCTACCCCCAATTGGGACCATATTTCCCAATTGCGGCTTTGGGGGTCAGAAATCCAAATCTGTCTATAAAAAGTTATGCTCATTCAGAGAAAGTACGTTTTTGTGTCGGATTTCATATTTTAAAATATTGCCTGCACTTACTAATTAGCATATTTGAGATCATTCCCTTGAACCATTAAGATAGAGTCCTAGAATGTGAAGGTCTGATCATTAGATCAATAATTATTCAGGGTGGTCCGGTATCTTATAAGCATAGTACAGAAAAATTTATAGTCAGTTTTTATGCGTATGAATTTTTACTTGCACTAATGTATCTTACACTGCATTTACAGCGCAATTTTTTAGATAAACTAATTTTTTGTTAAAGCGTATAATCAGCATCCGGCTTTGAGCATAGAATACTTGTTTATATTTTAGTACAAATATAATTCCAAAAATCTGACAGATTTTTTCAGTAGCTATAAGACTGTTTTTTTTTAAATTAAAAATGCTGAAATATATTTTTACATCAGGAAAATTTTTATAAAATATATTTTTACAGAGAGTCAGGAAAAAAATGTATAAAAGGAACAACGGTGTCAAAGGGTTAATTATTTCCTACTTTCCAGTCTAGTGATTCACAAGATTTTGATTTTAAATATTACTTTGAGAAGTACAGTAAGCAAAATAAAAAAGATATCACCCTGGATAACTTTCGATCTAATGATTGGATTTTCAAGTACAGTATCAATCAATCAATCAATTCAAAGTATTAATTTTAATGGTTCCTGGGGGGGGGGACTTCAAATATGCTAATTAATTAGTGAATTGTACTTATCTAGTGCTAATTGAGCGAAGTGTAATCTAGTTTAGTAAACACGATTTTAATGGTTCACCTTATCACCATATTATGGCTGCAGCAAATACGAACGAAATTATGCTGAATCATATTCGAAAGAATATACTTCATTTGGAAGTATGCTTGTCTTCTGTGTATGGTTCGAGACAGAGATTATTGGCACGAGCGTTACAGTCACGAGTATATAACTTAAACAGACCGTTCGCCAACGAGTATCAAATAAGATACGCATTAAATTCATATTTTTACAAAAGTATTTCCATCCATACTGAACCTAAAAATAACCACTCACCACTCACCGTGTGGCGAGTAAACGAAAAAAATGTGGCGGACTAAATTAATTAAACAACCGGTCACTTTATTCCATCTTTTTTTTAAATCGTTTAAAGATAGAAGTACATCAATCTGGAATGAAACTCAGGAAAACAGAATTTTTATTAAAATGTTCATTGTCACTATTCAAAATTTTGATCCTTCAGAATCCATCAATTTGTGGTAGATTGATCATTCCTTCAGAATCCATCAATTTGTTATTCAAACCGAAGGAGAGTTCTTTAACAATTCATGTATTTCAAAGTTGTAATGTATACATTAAATGTATTTTGCCTCACCAAATATTTCGAAATGAAATTCTTTAAAGTCAGCATGTTTAACTAAATTTTATCACATATTTTTATTATGCTTATTGTTGAATTAACTTTTCATAGCAGAAAGTTATTTCTAATAGAATTTTTTTAAGAATATTTAATCCAAGCAAAAAATAAGTTTTCAAAAAGTGGCTATTAAATGAAAAGAACCTATCGATATCGATCACAGACTCCTTAAGTTTGAGAAAAAGGTGACTAAAAAGTTTTTTTTATTAGAGTCTACCGGCCACTAGCTACTAACTGAAAATTTAAATTTTCAAGTTTACTCCATACTAAATTTTTTTAATAAATACTTTCAAATTTCTATAAAAAAATTCTACTGAAAATTTGAATTCTGAATTTTTAAAAAATATGTATATAACGTCGAGTGCAAAAGTCCTTTCGTTAAAATATTGATCCTCATTTCTGTTCGTTTCAATTTAATTTTTTGTCAAGGTTCCGTTATAATTAAAGAATTCGAAGTAAAATAAGACAGTAAATAAAAAAATGTATAATAATCATCTTAACCGCAAAGCAACGAAGAATTCCCAGAAGCATCGAAAGAATCAATAGGATAAGACCCTTTAAAATGCTATCTATAATAATCACGGCGGATTTCTTTTGTCTTGAGTTTCATTAAAAACATAAAGCATTTTGGGTCGACAAAGGAAAAGACATTACTTTCAAAAATAATACTCCGCAAATTGGTTGCAACCTCAATAATGTGTTAAATTAAACCATGTTTCCGTTTAATTTGAAGCTTATTATCGTGTAATCAAGATTAATAAGCACTCTATTAGGGTTCACTTTAGCAACATAATAAAGCTATAGCAATTTTGAGCTATATTTTGTCTCAACCCACTTTCAAGTTATCTTACATTCAGTAGTATCCTTGTCTTCTGAGTTTGGTGCAAAATTAAAAGAATATTAAAATGAATGTTATTCTCTGCACAGAGAAAAAAGTATGGTCGAAACTATCAGAGTATGGTAAAACTTAAGTGCTTCTTGCCCTATGGGAATAAGAAGTTCTTACCGAAACGCTTTGGTAATGATTTTGGAAAAATAAACAATAAAATATGGGTTTAAATTATGTGATTTAATCTGATAAAATTTGGTAATTTTATCATGATGCTTTAGAGTATTGTATAGAAACCATTTGTACGGCTAAATTTACTTTTCTGTTTTGCATTTTTTGCTACATGTGTGGTATTGAACAATTTTGAAAACCATAATTTCCGGTAAGCCGTTACCATATGAATGGCAAAACTAGCAAATTAATAATTTAAATACTGTAAATTTTAGTTTTGTTGACCAGAATTATGGGGGGGACAGCAATCTCATTGCCATACAGTAAGGTAATTTTGCCACAACTTTTTTCTCCGCATAGTGCTCATTTCTTAGACTGTTAGTCAGTGGTTACGAAATAAATTATACATTAAGCTTATAAATTTTTACAAAAATATTTCCCCCATGCTTTAAATTTTTATAAATACTTTTAAATTTCTTTTCAAAAAAAGGAATGAAAATTTTAATTCTTAATTTCTTAGTAACAAAAAAAAATACCGCTGAGTATAGAAGTCTTTCTTTTAAAATCTTGATCTTTATTTCTCTCTGTTTCAATTTAGTATCTTTCTCTAGATGTGTTTTAATCCAAGCATCCGACAGTTCAAGAAAAAGCAGCAAATAAATAAAAAAAAGAGAGAGATTATAATCTCTTCGGCCGCAAAACAACGAAGCTGTATTCTCTAAAACAAAGAAAGAAGCGACAGGAAAAGACCCTTTAAAATGCACTCTAAAATAATCACGGCGGATTTCTTCTGTCTTGAGTTTTGTTGAAAACTTGCAGCGTCTTGGGTCGACGAAAAAAATAAACAAACAAATAAAAAAGAAAAGGGGAACTCTCATACGTCACTTTACAATGCAGTAAGAAACAATGAAAAAAATAAAACAACGTTGAAACTAATACAATTTTTAGAGTATTGCAGAGTAAAACGAAAGTAATGAGAATTTTTTAGTTTTGTTTCTCTTAGAACATTATAGTGGTTTTGACATCAAAAAAGATTTGGCGTTAAAACAAAGAAATATTCTCGAAGGAAATTTTTTTTCTGCTTTGCAAATTTAACTTTAACAGGTAAGGCAAGGTATAGAACTCCTCTCTTCCTTTCAAGCTCATCTGTAAGAACTCTTTCATATACTAAATATTATTCCCCGTACTTTTAAAAAAGTTTCCTTCTTTTTTCTTTTGAATAAATTCTTTTGAAGGATAAAGAAAAAATACTTATTCAAAACAAATTTTATGAAGTTAAAAAGTAAAGTTGTATTAAAAATTGCTTTCAAAGTTGACAAAAATATATTTAACTGGTGGTTTTTTTTTATTATTCATTTATTTGACACTAAAGTTCCACTAATGGCACCCAATAATGATTTTTTTTAGTAAGACTGAAAAATTTAATGATTCTCATACAATTTGAAGTGGCTAAAAGAGAAATAACTAGATGACAACCTTCCAAATTTACAAATTGTTAAGTATGTGTTTTGATTCATCATTAAAAAATAAAATCTTGAGAGCTGAGAAGTTATTTGTCAAAGCAAAATATTCGCACATCGGTTAAAATACAATATTTTGAACAAAAAATTACACTTCCTAGTCATATTATGTTTTTACGTTTTTACTTTATTTATTTATTTTGATAGAGTTTAAAGAAGGGTTAAACTCCTACTTTTTTGTAATAAAATCACAACTGAAAATTTAGGAGTAAACAGCTGTTACAATTTTATCCACAGGCATTATTAATATTGTCAATGCTTTCTTTTTATTTGCATTGATAATACTAGATCGATCATCTATTCTGTGTTTTGACACTGATAAAGAATATATTGGCACTGATAAAATATATTGGCACTGATAAAGAATATATTGGTACTGATAAAAAATATATTGGCACTGATGAAGAATATATTGGCACTGATAAAGAATATATTGGCACTGATAAAGAATATATTGGCACTGATTAGGAATATATTCTCATCCAATTTTTCAATTAGTGTATACTTTAGATCGGAAAATTTTTAGTTTTCAAATACTTTACAATTGGTTTTAGATTTGTAATAGTTCTGAAAGAATTAAAATTAAATAATTCAAAATAAATTAAAAAAGTTATTACAATTTATAGTTCAACATGGGGTGGTTTTTTAAGTCTTTCGTAAAAAATGACTTGCGATTTCTTTTTTTTAATCAAAAACAGATTTAAGAAGAGTTAAACTCCCATTTTTATTGAAAATTTTTATTTTAATTGAAAATTTAAGTGTAAACAGTTGTTACGATGTTATCCACAGAGATCATCATTATTGTCATCCCCTTCTTTTTATTTGCACTGATAATACTAGATCAATCCCTTATTCTATGTGTTGGCACTGATAAAGAATACAGTTCTAGATATTTCTTTCGTTTTTTGCTTCAACTTTAATAATAATGCCTGCTTATAGCATAGGAACAGCCGAAAGCCTCCAACTTTTCAATTTGATTTTTCGAATGGTTTACTTTAGATAGAAGGTTTTTTAGCTTTCAAATCATTTTCAATCTGTATAACAGTTCTAAAAGGATTAAAATTAAATATTTAAAAATAAAAATGAAAATTTTTGAAAGTTATAGTTTAATATTGGGTGGTATTTTAAGTCATTTGTGATAAATAATTTGAGATTATTTTTAATTTAAGCTTTCTGAAACACAAGTTACCCATCAAACCCAAATTTACTGCGACGGTTTTAATGGAATATCATCATTCACATTTCTTACCATATCTCCAATTGTATGATAACTTAATTTATACTCCAATTTAAATTTTATAATAAAATTTTTAAGTCAACTGTTTACTTAATTGCCTTAAGATCAAATGAATTTTCTTTCCTACCCTGTTTGATGTGAACACCTGCTTGGGGACGATTTTACAGACCCCTTTAATGTTTAAAGAAAAGGATCATATGAGGAGGTCATGTGTTTGTTTTATGAAAATACCCAGTTATGTGAAAAGTCCCAATTAAGAGATCTGGGCTTATGTGTGAATCGGCTGTTTGCTCCTTTTTAAATCAGGATTGGTTAAAAATATTTCAGTTTTGATTGGATCTTTACTCTTAGTATAAGATTATTTGGTTTTATCTCTTAAGGGGAGGGTTTTTAAAGCACAGAATGAAAAGGATTCATTGAGTGTATGGGGAATTATGTGAAATAGAATCGAGTTATGTGGAAGGATTTGGGTCAATATTGAATGAGTTATATATTGAGAATGAGTTATATATTGAGAATGAGTTATATATTGAGAATGAGTTATATATTGAGAATGAGTTATATATTGAGAAAATGAGTTATATATTAAGAATATTTAAAATATATTCAGAGAAAAATGTGTAAAAAATAGAGAAAAAGCATATAGTGACTGAACAGAATTAGTAACTGTTCTTCATTCTTCATTAATCTTTCTCTATATGTGTTATCTTTTTGAAAATTCATTTTGTTTACAAGTAGTATGAGTTTAGTACCTTCAATTTTCTATTGACTCTTTTAAAATTTAAATAAAATGTGCATGTCAGTTTTAATTTCAAACTCGGTGCCCATTGGCTGGCATCTTTCTTTCAATTTGAAGAACATTTGACTGAAAGATGATATAGTTATTTGATGAAGGTTATAGATAAAGTTAAACGCTTTCTTAACGATGGCGGGAAACTAGAGTGATGTAGCTTGATTAAAAACTTCATTTGTTTCAAAAAATATATAAATAGGAAATATCAGTCGACATATTTCAAGTGCTCAGAAGCATGCACCCATTTTCAAGACTTGCCAGACGTGAATGAGAAGAAATAAAAGTCATTTAAAATATAAAACGTAAAGTTGCTAAAAAAATGGAAAAATAAAAATTTGAAACAAAACTAGAAAAACCACAGTGACGGAGAGGGGCAAATCAGGGTAAAATGCCCTTCCCCGCGTTATGGAAATGTTGTGAGGAACTTATGTCTTTAACAAGGATAAAAAAATGGAAGAAAAAATCATTTTCAAATGTTAACGTCATGAGTTCCTCATCATCACTCCATAGCAATTGGCTCTCTCAGCCACTGCTGTTTTTCTTGTTCTGTTTTTTCGTCTTTATTTCTCTCTGGGATACTGGGGTTTTTCTAGTTTTGCTTCTCACCTTTATTTTCCATATTTCGTTGGCAACTTTATGTTTCAATTCACTTTTGTTTTTCTCATTCACGACTGGAAAATTTTGAAAATGGCCCCTGTTTTAGAGCGCTTGAAATATGTCTACTGTTATTTCCTATTTTTCCTATTTATGTATTTTTGGAATGAATGAATCTATTTTGAGCTTTTAATCAAGTACTATCTTGCCACTTCAGTTTCTTGGGATTATTTATTTAATTTCGATAAATTCAAAAACTGTAAAAACATCTACAAAAATGCACCACGTTTGAAAATGAACAAATGATCAACCTTTAAAATGATGTTAATAATTAAGAAAATTAATGGATTTTTTGGGGTTTTCAAAAAAATCCCTTTATTTTGAAATAGCCTTCGTAAAATAAATATTAAAACTTCTAAAATATTCTAATCATTGAAAACCATACATGTACTTTAATTAGTTGAAATAAAACTCAAACTTACTATTTAAAGCTCGTTTAATTAAACTTCATTTCTTTTTAAAAATATATGATTTATTAACTGCAACGTTACGATATCTAAAACTAAAAAAAAAAAGATAATAAACTAAAAAAGTATATTTTGGTTCTCTCATTCCTTTTTAATTAATGAAGCTAGGATTTTTACATTTTTCTTTCATATTTCTAGCTTTTGATAATCGAATGTAGTAAACTCACTCACCGCATTATGAAAAATAGAAAGCTTATTCGCAGCTTAACAGAACGAACAAAAAAAAAACAAGATCTATACCGCTTAAAAACAAATAGCAAAAAAAAAAGAAAAGAGAGAGCCAATCTTCGAGTTTTCTAAATTATGTTCCGTAAGTAATCTGATAAATGACTGATTTTTTCTCATTATCTCATTAAATGTTTTTCAATGCTGGTATTTATGGCAGTGATATAAGTAATTTTAGAAATGCGTAAAAATAGCGGATTTAATCGTAAAAATTATCAAACAATTTCTTTCTAAATCGAAAGGCTATTAATATTTTTGTACGATGACTGTTACGAAATTTACATCATAATTAAGCTAGAAAAAAGTAAAGATACTGAAGTCACGGTTTCTGACTCATTAGAAATAACAAGATATGGGGATAATTATTCATAAATGCTGTTTTGTGGAAATCTTTTTAAGCCATTTTCAGCTAAAGAATAAATGAGATTTGTACTTTTTAGATAGAATTTGCGATTTTGCTTGATGAAATTTTGGAGATTTGTTTTAAAGTCTTACAAATTCTAATAGTGAGAACAATGTAATTTAAATGTATTGGTGTTTTTTGCTCTAATCAGCCATTTAATTATTAAAAAGTATTGAAATCAATATAATTACCAGAATCAATATGGTTACAGCTGACCGGCCGGGGCAGAGAACTGTCCTTGCATCAGAAAGGTGTTCTATGTCCTTTCTCCTATGTGTGTGAATGTCACTCGCCCTATAAACGGGTTGTGGTTGTGTGAATGGCGTGGTAGGAGTCGAATTCCTGGCCATAGATGGCGCCACTGAAAAACAGGAACAATCGCACCCCTTTGCCTAAACAGGCATACGACTAAAATAAAATATGGTTACACTATGTAAGGAAAAAAAGCTAATCTTAAAACATCTTAAACTTATTTAATTTTGTTTCCTTTTTCAGACAGCAAAAAGAAAAATATTATGTATTGAATTCATCAAGTTGAAAGACTCAATTTTATTTTATTTGTAACCAGCGTTGAATAGATGATCCAATCAAGTTGAAAGACTCAATTTTATTTTATTTGTAACCAGCGTTGAATAGATGATTCAATTAAGTTGAAAGACTCAATTTTATTTTATTTGTAACCAGCGTTGAATAGATGATCCAATTCTGAGGAAACGACTATCAATGTTCAGAACCCAACCCAAAAAATTGGGAAGTCCTGCATCAAGCATTGGGACAAACTAGCCTTCGTGAAAAACTTTTTGATGGACCTGATCCTCATTTGCGGTACATGGGAAGGAAAACCACGAAACTTTCCCATGGTTAGCCCAATGGAAAGGGGATTCTAACCCATGATCTGTCTACCACATCAGATATTTCACGTCAGTACTCCGACCAATGCAAGCCGAGAGCAGAATTCGTACAACTAGCCACCTCTGGGATTCGAACCTGGGTCACTCATTTTAAGTCGAACGCTCTAATCCCTGAGACACCTTGGCACAGCATAAAACAATTGTAACTTCCTAACTATTAGGCCCCAATGACTTGATTTTGCTTCTTTCGCTTCAGCGTTAAAAAAAATACTAAGTGAACAAATACACCGCTTGTCTAGATAGCAATATTAAGCTCATAAATAAGTACAATACCGTCAATTTTTAAAGATTTTCAGGCCAACAAAATTAACAGTAATAGAGAACATTCACTTATACTCAGAAAATCAAATGCTTAATCAACACTACTAATATTTAAAAAAAATTACAATTTGTTCATTTTTGAATTGTTTTGAATTTTTAAATAAAAAAAATTTTTGTTTTATTTCAATTTTATGAAATAAAAATGATTCTCAAAATAGCCTATAATTCATCCACACTGTAAAAACTGCTGTGAGGTATCTTTTCGAAATTTGGAGTTGAAATCTCCAAAGGATTGCGGTAAAAGACACCAGATTTCAAGTCAACAAGAAATATCAAACCCACTTTCTCTTACCCTCATACACTTTTTTTCATATACACTTTGAAGAGAGTAGTCAAAACAAAACTCCAATAATGGAGAAATCATAAATCAGGTTCCGTGAATTCACACCATATGTGAATTACTTTTACTTCCTAAAATACTAATTTTAGCATACTCACCAGTAGACTATTTTCAATCGAGAGATGACGTAAATTTGTTGCTCTTTTCCATACTATTAAACATCTACCGAAACAAAAGTACGCCGTTTTAAAATGATTGTATATTTTAAATTGTGCAATGGGGATAATTATATTTTAATTTTTAAATATCTGTCAGTTCTATTAAATATTTTACAATATTTAATTTTTATTCGCCTCTGTTCTGCTTTGCCTAGTCCCATTATGTTTTAACATTTGCTCTATGCTGCATACATGCATAGACTGAGCACGATGCGGAAACCAGCGGAAACCAGCTACCTCATCACGTGACTCGTTCACTCCTTTGGCGGAACCACACATTGTCTTTATCTCTAATCTCTAAAATCAGTACAAATTATAAGATCCAATTATAATGATTGCTTATGGCCAATGAATTGTGTAAGTAAATAGATGAAGTCTGATCTGTTAGTGTTGATTTTATTTCAGTTTTTAAAGTTTGCAGTGGCAATATGAGTTTTTTCAACAAACATTCAAATTAAAATTATTCATCATATTTTGTTTATGTTCTAACAGACTGAAATAACTAATTTCATTAGCTGCAATTATAATCCAAATAAATAAATTTTTGCTTAAAAAATAAAAATAATAGTTGCTCCATTAAGAAATACAAATATGTAATACAATAGAAATACATTTATTTACTGTAATTGCGAATTACTTATAGTTTTAATCTAATTAGGCATGCAATTAATGAATGTTTAGAAAAATCCTTATCTGAATTTATATTATTAGACAATTAAGCATATTTTGTGGTTACATATTTGTAAGGGACAAATTCTTGAACTATGATGTGTAAAACAATTTATCAGTGAGAAAATTTTTACAAAATTAAGAAATTCAAATATAAATATATTCATTTACCCGAATAGCATATTCTTCAGAGCTATATTTAATTTTTTTTAAGTTATGAATTGTTCATTAGAAGTTATTAAACTTCGCTCAAAATATTCTAAACTTTTGCCCAACTTGTTCAAATGCTAGCGATAAAATATACGAATGAAAGCTGAATAATCCATGTTGGAAATATTTGTTCAATTTTAAATTTTTTTTTTTTTTTTGAAAGAGTTATTTCGTCATTATGGGTAATCAACGTTTGTTGTAAATTTTGCCTTTAAGAGGAAAAGGCGAAATTACCGATAACATCTCAAAAAGCATTTTATGACATCGAGAAATAGTTTTTTCTACATACTATTATCGCCAAGCATAGGGATAAGTAGCCAACAAAGCTTACCGCTCCTCTTTTTACGTCACGTGCTGAGAGGATTATTCAGCCAGATGTTGATTTCAAAGTGAGTGTGATTTTCCATTACGAGAGCAGTCTACTTGTGTTATTAGTCTGTGTGTGTAAATTGACTAATTCTATTTATTTAAAAAGCTAATTTTACTTTTAAAATTAGTGTATATATATGATTCCTAAATTAATTATTCTTACTTTATATTGCATTGTAAAAAATGTGTTTTATATTTTACTGTAATTACACAGTTTAGTGTTACAAAATACCAACTACTTTACGCCAGGCAACGCTACCTTACACCAATTTATGTTTTTAAAAAATAGCGTTTTTTTTTTGGTGTTTTTCAACACTAGGAACTACTTTTGGTTCTTGATGTAGTTAAAAACAATGATCCAAAAGTTATCTGTATTGTTTCTAATCTAATGAAATTAATCAATATTAAACAGTTGCATGTAAGTTTTAAAGTTATAAGTTATTAAACAGATGCATTTTCTTTTTCCAATTTTTTATCTACCAACGATACACAAGGATAGGCAAGGTGCCTCTGGATTATTGGGACAAAATTTAGGGGTAGGTAGGGGACATCACAAGGTCCCAGAATTGTCTAGCAACCCATAGTCATAAACATCATGGGAAAGAAATATGACAGTTACAAGAAATAAAAAGACAAAAGACTGACACCATTTGAAATATTTATTGGTCAAAGATATTACATGTGGTGTGGTAAATGATGTGTAAAAATGTCATAAAAGATGTTCATAGTTTCCACCATTGCTAGCGATGCAGGCGTTACACCGTCGAGCCATGGATTAGTGGACTCGCTCAAATACATCTGTATTTTGTTTGATATCTACAGCAGCGCAGACAGTGTTTGCAGCCAGATCCAGTTCGTAATCCATAAGTGCTGCGTACGGGGCCGGGATAGTCTGGTTGGCATGGTAGGGCAACCGGAAAACCGGTTGCCCTACCATGCCAACTCCGCTCCGGGAAACCGGTCCACCACGCCCAATCCATCTTTTAAGCAACACCACCTCGCTGCGAACGAAGACGTTTACCACCATGGGTTGCTATGCGAATCTGAATCCTTTTGATGCCCCCCCCCCCACCTCACCTTAAAGTTTGCTTCAATAATCCTGGGACTGGGGCAATATATATATATATATATATATATTTGATATTTCTATTTTCAATTTTATCTCATTATCAGGAATGTTTATAATTACTATTATTCATTATTGCTCTTTACAGACTAACTAACTAACGAACTCAAAAGGGAAATATTTTGTTTAGTTTACTTAAAACTCTACATGATGAAAACATCTGGAATATCGTTCACTTATTAAGTCGTAAAAATACTTTCATGAACAACACTTGTTATAAAATTATTTTTAGTCCCAATATATATTTAATTTTTTTATCCAATACTCGTGTAATGGAACTTGACAATACAAAGGACATTTTTGAGTGCGACTTTTTTTTTATCGTAAAATATATTAAATATATTTTTCCGATACTAATTCACAACTAAAGACCATGCAATACACTTTTACTCAAGAAACATTTACTAAAACTCTTCCAAAAAGAGTCTAAGATTGTAAATATATTTCATTTCAAAGAAGCAAAAAATTGACTGGTTATCGGGAGATCGGATTTTATGTTGATTTGGCAGTTTTTATTTCCATATAAGACTTGTTGGGTTTATAAATTAAAAATAAATAATTCAACAGAAAAAAGAATCCTCCAAAACTAATTATAAATGTCGAGTAAAAAACTAGCTGAATAAAAAATGTCGAATACAAAAACAGTTTTACAAAAATCTTTTATGCTTTCAATTGAACCCGAACTCTTTTTAGGCGCGCAGAGTCGTTAATTAAAAACGAAAACTCTTTCGAATGTCATAATGAATAATATATTTAGTTTTTTTTTTCGATTCATTTATTTACTTCTTTTAAGAAGATGCAATGAAAGTTTGGAGTACAAAGAATTTTAATGAACTAGAAGATTAAAGGTTTTTTAAATAAACTCTTCTCGATTGTATCATTTATTCTGTGGATTTGAGTTCTTAACCAATCCCTAGGATTTCGACAAAATAAATTAAGTTACCATTAGTTCATTAGTTTTCAATTCTACTTTATTGAAAATGCCCAGTACAATAAATTTAATTAAATGCAATTTTATACGAATCCTTTAAAATGAGAAGCATGTTGGTGGGTGCTTAACAAAATATGGTGTTGTTTAAGGATTTAACAATAACAAATTAATCTGTGTATTTTAAAGTTTACTTAAAAATATAATTTACAAGTATTTTAGATTCAGTTAATTTCGTTTCAATAAGCAGGGGATTAAGAGTTTAGATATGAGAATTCAGTATTTGTTTTTTAAAATTATGCAAAGCCCTCTAAACTCTTTAAAAAACCAAGAAGCGTCAAATATATTTCATTAATTTTAAATTTATTATTTTTCATTTTAATTTTCAATTTCTTAAGGAAATGTTTTGAATCAAATAATGCAGCATTTTTGTTACTTGTAAATAATAATAAGACGAGTAAAGCCCACTTTTAATTAAATGATATTAGCATACCCTTTTAATGTATATAGAATGTTTAATATAAGAACTGAAATTTAAAAAAAAACTATAATAGCTGAAAAATTTATGTTTTCTTTGTAAGGATGATAAAAAAAAATTATAACATCTTAAATTATTGAAAATAATTGTAGAAAACACTTTTTAATACAGTTCTCTTAATATCAGAATAATTAAAAACATTTAATTTTTTAAAATGTTCATAGTATTGAATTCCGAAAAAGCATTAGAAAAATGTGTTCAAGATAAATACTAATACTATTTAATAATATCTTACTACAATGTTTGAAATTTCTCCGAAAAAATGGCTAAATAACAATTTATTTTATTTTATTACTATCCAAATGTATTTTTCTCTTCCTTGACCATTCTTTGCCATGCAAATTAAGGTCCTCAGCTTTTTTATCCCTCAAGTGTCCAGGTGCACAGTTAACAATTTCTCAAATAAATGATTAAATAACGATTTATTTAATCGTTATTTTTAACATATTCAACCGCAGCAGTCAAATAACCATAAAAAAGATAGTATTCAAACTGTTAACCGTGACAAAAATCGTTTAGTGATAGTTTTCACCTAAAACGGAACTTTTTTGACTCCAACTAGAATTTTATTGACGCCAACTAAGCCCACTTTTGAAGCCAATTAGTCCCTTACAGCCGGGTGCATACTGTAACCGAGAAGGCTAATCTGTCAATCTCATAACTGGTAGAACAGGGATTCGAACCACAGCGCTAACATCATAATATTTCCTCCATTCCTTCAACACCTGAAAAGTTCCTATTGCCCTTCCCTCCTATATCTAGTTAAATTTCTGTTTTACGGTTTTTAAACCGTGCTTGTTGTAGATGGTTACAAGCCCGTATATTTTTGTATTCATGTTTGTTTGCTTTTTCAATCCTACTAATTGTAATAAATTTTAAAACTGTGAAAGCAAAAGAAAAAACCCTAACCGTAAACTTTAAGGTCAATTAGATAGACAGACTGCTACCTGTTGTTTTACCGTAATTTTAAAATAAAAATTTTAACATTGTAAGAGCTATGTGAAGGAGCTAAGTGGTAGGCATTCTTCAAATATGTCAATCCAAGTGATTCCTCGATGTTTAATTTAGATCTTGTTTTAGCGATTTTATATAATTGCTCATTTGAAATAAGTCTGAAAGATTTTAAATATCCTACGAAAGGAATTTAGTTTGAAAACTGTTCAAAGAGTTATCTTTGTGATTGGGTTAGTTTTCAGGTCTGAATTTTATTATCGGACAGGATTCCGGATTTTATTATCGAATTGGAGAAGAGTAGTTTTAGTTTTGTTGTTAAAACTAAGGAACTCCCAAATTTATTTAATGCTCTAAACATTACGTGCTTTGATTTGCATGGAGGTCACATTTTCGTCAGTTTCAGTTATATTACTAGCAAGTATCCCTGGGTAAATAAATGTGCGAGTATCTTTGAACTTTTCCATTTTGTACATTAAATTTAATGAAAACATTGCTATTTAATTTCATAAATTTGCTTTTTTTCGCACTATCACATTTAATTTATCTACTCTAGAATATTCACAACATTAGATGGAAAGAACGCAATATATAATACATAGTCATAATACATAGTTATAATACATAGTTATAACCTAAGTATTCAAGCGGACCACTCCTAAATAACTTCTGATCTACGTGGCGTGGCTCTTTATTTCAACGCGAAAGGTTGCGCACATTATCTAGATAAGCTACTATGAAATGTAATTTTTAAAACGGTAAATTTTTAAAGCATATTGAGTTTAGCTTGAGGTTAATAATTGCAATTAACTCATTTCAATTAAATTGATATTTTTACTTAAAAAGAAAAACGTACAGTGCGAAAAAGACGGACCACCCTGAATAACTTCTGATCTAATGATCGAATTTTCACGTTCTAGGACTTAATCTTAATGGATCGGGAGGGTGACCTCAAATGTGCTAATAAATTAAAATGAAATATGCCAATACTCATAAATATATGACTTTCTTTAAAATTTGATTTTTCAGGAACTATTTGTCCGATTTCGCTCTGATTTGGTGTTTTGAAATGTAAAATCACCCTTCTGTAAAATGATGTAAAAAATTTTATATCTTACAATTAAAAATTTTATCGACTATCATCAAATAAATTATTAAAAATAATAAAAAACTATTATAAGTTATTTTTTACATGGAATTATTTTAGAATAAACAAATTTATAATTGAGGGCGAAAACTTTTCAAATCGCTTCAAAAATTCTTGAGATATGGCGAAATGCGCAAAAAGTAAAATTAGCATTAAGGGGTTCACAATTTGGACTACTCTTCAGAACAAACTATGGGTATCCCAGGTTGAGGTTACCCTATATGTTTTGGGGATCACAAAGCCAAATCCATCGAAAAGAAAGCTATGTTTATTCAGAGAAACTAGAGTTGTATCATCAGTTATTCAAAGTTTTATCTCAAAGCTCTTCAGATAATTAGACAATAAAAATCAAAAAATAATTGAAATTTATTTTTTTCGATGAAATTATCTTCAAATAAAGGAATTTTATAATTATGTGTAAAAACTTTTCGATTCACTTCAAAAGTTATTGGCGTATAGTGAAATACGCAAAAAAGGAAATTAACATTAACGTGTCCAAAATTTTGCCTGCTCACTTTCGCTTAAACCATTAGGACCATATTTCCCAGATTACGACTATATCTTTCATTTTGGCTGTCAAAAATCAAAATCCGTCAAAAAAAAGACATGTTTATTCAGAAAAAGTGTGTTTTATGTCTGATTTCTTAATTTAAAATATCGTCTGCATTAATTAATTAGCATATTTGAGGTCACCTCATTGAGCCATTAAGATTGAATTTAAGAACGCGAAGATCCGATCATTAGATCAAAAGTTATTCAGTGTGGTCCTCTTTTTTACGCCCTGCACCTCTCGTTATATTGCGCTGAGTATATATCTTTCCATTATTCCACGAATATATCTCTATTATTTCACATAATCATATTTATAATGCTAACATTTTATGCATAAAATAATTTAAATTGTGTAAAATTTATAACCCAGAAAAAGTCAACATTTATAACCATATTTTAAAGAAAAAATATTTGATTAGAAACAAAACATTTAACTACTTGAGTTGTATGAAGCAACATAAGACTAATGCTGGTTAATTATTTTTTATTAACTAAGCCATACTGTATGAAAAACTATTCTTATTTGAAAGAGAAGAAGTTATATTGGTTGTGGTTAATCCCACAAAAGCACACCCCGTTGGGTAATGATAAAAGAATCTTGACACAGTCTTTTTATTCCATTGCAACCAATCCATCTTTTATAGAATGTAGTCAAGAGCTCTCCTATTCCCAATTTTCTCGCTCTTTCTACTGAAGTGAGAAGATGCATTCATTGGGAAACTTAGAACAAATCTGGTATACGTCATTCACCTCCTATGCTCTATATTTTTATGAAACTATATTATTTTCAGAAAATGTTTCTTGGAAATCATGATATACATGCATATAATATACACAGAACGTTTCGTAATATCTGCCTTTAATATATTTTAAATAATTTTCATATGTATTTTCAGAATCCTTGTAAAAATTGATGTAAAAAGGAATGTTTATTTGGGGTTTGGAATAAATATTTTTGGTAAGAAAAAAAAGAAGAAAGATATGGAAATTTACTTGTGTGTTTACATTAGATTGACGGGATGAAACATCAACCTAAGAAAACTACCTAAGGAACAAATAATCTAAGGATATTTGAACGTTTAATTCTTGCCTTTCAACTCCTTTCCTTTACATTCAACAGTAAAACTAAAACTAGCAAGAATTCTGGTAAAATTACCGCACTGTAGGATACAGACGTTTTTAGTAAACAGAAACAATAATTCTGATAATAAAACCTAAATATGTGGTATTTAAAATCACTTATTCGATAATTTTTCCATTCATATAGTGACGGCTTACCAATAGTGGTTTTCAAAATTATAGTTCTTATTACCTCACATTTAATAACAAATACGAAACTGAAAACTAAATTTAACCGTATAAATGTTTTTTATGCTATGCTCTTAGATTTCATTATTAAATTACCGCAACAAATTTTACCGCATTTACCAAATTTTGTCGCATGTTATAAAACAATATTTTAATTCTAATTTTACCAAAATCATTGCCAAAGTGTTTCGGTAAAAATTACCGTTCGTTTTGGTATTCCTATGATGCCAAAAATACTGTGAATTATACCATATTCTCGTAGTTTTGACCATACTTTTTTTCCAGTGCTGTATTGTTTTTTGCCAGTCTTTCACAATAGGAATTTGTTAAATGTCGTTAGTAGTTTTCATTTTTCGTCATTTAGATGTGAATTTGAAACCCCTAATCTATAAACTTTGACTTCCTATTTATCCAAGATTCTAAAACATGATATAAAAGGCTGTGGTTGAAAAACATTTTATAATTGCATATGGGACTGGGGGGGAAATTTTTCACAATTTTATCTGGGGTTATGGGTAAAATTTGTTTCAAAATGGATTTGTTTTCCATTTCCCTATTGTCATTGTAATTTGAATCTTTCAGAAATGGTATTATTAATTTTAATGCCAAATTTAATCAATCTTTAATTTTCAGAAGCAGTTACGAGCCTAGCTTGTCTTGGAATAACACATAATAACGCTTAGAATAATTTTTACTAAATAGTAAATATCTTTACCAGTTATTACGCGCATTTACATATTTAACAATACTTCAATTTCCTTTCAAAGCAATAAAAAAAATATTTAACTAACATATTCTTTATAAAAATAAATATTTTCAAAGCATTTATTATCCAACTAAGCAACCAAACTTGTAACTATTTTACATCAAAATAAATAATGCTACTTCTGAAAGCTTTGATCACGTCCTTTCAAAACATCTTAATAATTGCAGAACTGAATGTTTAAATGATCTAAGAGTCTAAGAGACATTTCAATAAATTAGAGTAAATGGACTTTAAAGTTTATACATTGACTAAAGGAAATGAAGACTTCTTGTTCACAAACTCTCTATAGGCGAAATGTCTAAATCTCAGACTATCATTTAAGCTATTGGTTTCAAGGCGATCGCATTCTATGCGCTTTAATTTGCTACCGAAAAAAGGTTTTCTAAGGTTAGTGGACGACTGTTTTTTGCTAAATGCACTTAGATTACTGTTCTGCTCTAAATACAATTAGAAAGCCGATTATTAGATGGCTCAGGAGATAAGGCGTTCGCCTTCTAATGATGAGAACCGGGTTCGAATCCCAGCGATGGCTGGTCGATACTAATCTGCATCCGGTTTGTACCGACCAGATCCTCACTGGTAGGCGGATCATGGGTTAGAGTCCCTTTGCCGTCAGGCTACCCGTGGGAGGTTCTCGTGGTCTTCCTCTCCACGTAACGCAAATGCTGGTTAGTTACATCAAAAAGTCCTCCGCGAAAGCAAATTTCTCCTAATACTTGATCCAGGAGCTCCCTTGTCGTCTGGATTGAGTACGAAATTACAAGGCTACGGAGTTGAACATTAATAGTCGTAAGCCCAAAAATTGGATCTGCTGTTCAACGATGGTTCTAAAATAAATACAGTTAGAAATTTTTACTTGAATTCTTCATTTATAGAGAACTTAGGATATAATAGTCTTAACAAAAAATAATATCGGGTTGTTGAATGAGACATTGAGTAAAATAAATTGAAAAGTTCTAATCAGATTACATAAGTTTATTAAAAACAAACTGAATATAATGCAGTTGAACATTTTTGAAAATTAATGACTTGAAAATGAGTCGTTTTACATTGAAAAAAAAAATTTTAATTTGGACAATAAAATAAAAGTGATATTTTTCAAAAGTTTTTTATACTCTTAATATTTAAAACTTCTGCTATTCAAAAAACAACCAAATTTGTAACCGTTTTACATTAAAATAAATAATGATATTTCTGAAAACTTTGATCACGGTGATGCAAAATATCTTAGTAATTACAGAACTGAATGTTTAAAATGGTCTAAAACACATTTCAGTAAATTAAAGTAAATTAGCTGCATTGGTTATACTTTGAATGTAGGAAATAAAGACTTCATTTCTTGTTCTCAAACTTTCAATAGTCAAAATCTATAAATCTTAAACAATCATTTAAGCTATTTGCTTCATTCTAGGTGTTTTAATTTGCTGCGAAAAGAAACTTTTCTAAGGTTACTCGATGCTTGTTTCTTGCTAAATGTACTTAGATCATTCTTCTTCTCTAAATACAATTAGAGATTTTCATTTGAATCCTTCATTTACTGAAAATATAGGATATAAAAGTCTTAGCAAATATATAATATTGGGTTGTTAAATAAGACAAAAATGAGACATTGGGTAATATAACCTGCAAAGTTCCAATTGGATTACATAAGTTTATTAAAAGAAAATTGTAAATATAATGCAATTGATCCTTTACAAGAATTTAAAGTGTTTTTGAGGTTTATTTAAGATAGGTTTGAGGTGCTAAAGTTAGTTTGAGGTTCATTAAAAGTAGACTTTAAAAGATACCTTAAGAAGTCAACCTTCCGAAGTTAATAATCAAGGTATATGGAGCTGTTTTATTCACCTTTGAGGTTGTTTTAAGGATGATAGAAATCTAAGAGTAACCAGCTTAAAGAGGTAGTTTTGAGGTATACATGTTATTTTTCTACACTTCAAGCAATAAAATATATTTGAGGTATGAATAATTTTACCCAATTCCAATTAAAAGTATTGCCTAACTATATATAAGATCAGTTTTATGAGAGACCTAAATAAGGTTGAAATTGAGATTTATTTATGAGTTTATTTTTGGCTCAAAACATAACCTCATTTTCTATGTAGGTCAATTATAAAGCAACCTCAAAAACTTTTTTTAAGGGAGCATATTTTGAAAATTAATGATTTTTAAAATGAGTCGTTTGCATTGAAAAAAAAATTTAAATTTGAGCATTAAATGGAGGTCAAAACGGTTTTCTTTTCTTTTATATATATACTCATACCATTCGAAGCAAAGTAAACTAGAGAAATATTGCATATCTCTTTTTCGAATGGAGAAATAACTTTACCCTTCACTGCGCCCTCTTTACATATCTGCAAAGCTAAGTTTAATTTGAGTTTTTTCTGCTATTCTCTTTAATTTAACATTGAAATCCAGTTTAGGATTATGCTGTTTTCCCGCTTGTAGCTTTGTTAGTTGGGCACTTACTGCCATTTTGGAAAGGGGAATTATTGTTGTTCTGAGCGAAAATATTGAAAAAATAAATTCTGTTCCTGTTATCGAACTTTTAGAATGTGGAACTTCATAGTCATTCTTAACATTTCGTTAACAATAGCTGTGCATTGTATACATTGATTTAACTGTTTACATTTTCGTTGGGTATCAATAAATTTACAACATTGCACTCGCAGTTTTGCAGATATTCAAAGGGACAAAAAAGATTTAAGAAGAGAGTAATAATACTTTGTCTATGTAAAGAACTCCCCAATCCATTCGTCTGAAGTAGTGGCGGGGACTATGATTACGGGATTTGAGTATTTCAAGTAGGGATGTTGGGTCATAATTAATGGTAATAATTACTGTAAAAATTGCGGCTTGTCAGATTTTTTTTTGTTTCGTAACATGTTTTTATAAAATTAGATTTTACGGTAAAAAGTACCAGCACTTTCAGTGATTGTACTTTTTAGCGTAATTTGATCCGGAATTTTTTACAGTATAGAGTGCTTAAAGCCAGTTACGCTTGAAGTAATTATTAAACTCAATTCAATTTCATATGATATGTCATTCTCACGAAACTTTTTTATCACCTCAAACTTTTTTATCGGGGAATCATTAGATTTATTTTTACTCTATTCCATCAGGAATTCAAGGAAAGATACTTAAATGTCATTTTGAGATACTTAAAAAGTCATCACCATATAGTACCACCATAAATGTCATCACCATACAGTACACAGTAATTTCACCAGGATTTTTTCTCCTTGTAGATATAGATCCTATTTAAAAAACATAAAACTATCAAATAGTTATTTCAATCAAAAGGAAACTATTATTTAAAACCTCAAATAAAATACTTTAAGTCATTAGTTAAAATTTAAATATCCGATAAAAAATGGAAAAGAAACTTTAAAATTTGGATAATTGTCGATATAAACCTAAATTTACCTTTTTACTTGAATTTAATGGAAAAGAAGATCAATTATTGAATAAGCATCGGTATATTGCATTAAATTTTTTATTCTTTTACCTGATGAAATTGTGAGTATTAATAAGGATTGATCAGATTTTTAATGAGATAATATTTTTAAATGAATTATATCGGTATATTGCATTAAATTTTTTATTCTTTTACCTGATGAAATTGTGAGTATTAATAAGGATTGATCAGATTTTTAATGAGATAATATTTTTAAATGAATTATATCGGTAGATTGCATTAAATTTTTTATTCTTTTACTTGATGAAATTGTGAGTATTAATTAGGATTGATTATATTTGTAATGAGATAATATTTTTAAATGAATATTTATTTTTTTCAAAATAAAAATTATTATTTTAAAGCTTCAAACAGAGTAATATAAATAAAATTTAAAAAACAAAGAAACTTTTAAAAACTGAATGATTATCGCAATAAACCGGAATATATTTTTTTCACTTCCATTTCATTGAAAAGAAGACCAGTCATTTGATAAACATCGGTATATTGCACTAAAACTAATGCAAATTCATTTATCGAATGCAATCGTGAGTATTAATAAGAATTGATCCGATTTCAATGAGATAAAACTTCCAAGTGAATTCATATTTCATTCAAAATAAGAAATAAAAATATTTCTCTGTAGCTTCAAGCAAAATACTTTAATCCATCGGTTAAAATTTAAATATCCTTTAAAAGATGAGAAAAAAGTCTCATAAAAATTAAATGATTTTCACTGTAACCTTGATTGTACACTGCTAGAAATTTTGGAGCAAATTGAACCATTATAGCGTTCAAATTTACATCTCCCTTAATGCGATCTCAAGTTGAATTATTATATTACATTGCAAGTTCATATTCTAGTGCAAATTAAACCATCTTAACTTTAGTTAAACAATTCAACAAAACCATATTATAATATAGCTCAATGTTGAACCGATTTTTCTTGGAGTTTAATTTCGAACATGTTTGATAAAATCTAGTCCCCGCGGAATATAATCCCAAACGATGGCATTTTTATTCTTTCCTGGCCTTCTGGTAAAGAAACTGGAACTATTTCTTGGATATTTTTCTATCATTGGGGTATTTTATTCTTCCAATACCAGATTCGATTGATTAAAAACACTGTATTGTTATACTTTTGAGAACAGTTTCAAACTATGTCATTTGTTACAGTATCATTCAGAAACACAATAAAAAGAACGAGTTTAAAAAGAAAAAAAAGTTGATGGACAAAAACAAGCTCAAGAGTGGAGAAAATAAAACTTTTGAAGGACGGAAAAGCGAAACAGAAGTTCTGTTTCATCCAAAAGAAAGTGAAAGTCGTGTGAATTAGTTCAAAGACTCTGATTGTATTGCTTTTGTTGCATTGCTCCAAACTTGTCAAGTTCTTCTTCAGCATTTGATTTCTTTGTATTTCTTACCTTAATACTTTCTCTTAAGCCCATTGTTTTGCCGTCTGATGCATGGAAGGCCGAAAGCAACTTTAATGAGTGAGGGAATTTTCCTTTTTTATTTTTATTGTTTCTTAACCTACTACTGGAAGATATTTTAGGATAAAGCGTAAAAAAACGTGTTGAATTGAAAAAAAGAAGATACAAATAAAAAAATTTCCCTTTTCTAGAAACTTCCTTCCCCCCTCAATCCATCAGATGGCTAAAACCTTACAGTAGAGATAATCAAGAAATGTCTGACAAGGAGGCGATTTTCTGTTTTGTAGGCTAGAAGCTAATGGTGCGTTTTGTCACCAGGGGTTCTTTGCTGCCTTAATACCTCATCAGTCGATAAAAAATATCTTCCTCTGGAATTTTTTCTCAACAAGATTATCCGTTTTTTCCCATAAAAAAGGGAAAAAAGATCTAACGAAAGCGCGGATGTGTTGGAGATAAAGTAGATTAATATTGTAGAGTGAATCAAATATTTTTTTCCTTATCTAGAATTAGGATGGCTAATTGCCTGGAATCTGTAAACTATATGAACAAAACTTAAATAGGTTGAAAAATAACTATTATCTTGAATTTTTAAAGTCTGAGTATGAATTTTTCCTTACTTATGAATTCACTTATGAATTTTTCTTTAAATACTCACGTTAATTTTTGACGTTACCGTTGCATTTATTGATTTTTTTCACTGCAAAAAACGGATGCTCAAATTTCACGAAACTCTCTTCGTTTTCGAGAAAACCACGTTCTGGTATATACCCATAGCGAAAATTTCGTCCAAGACGAAATAACTAAGTTGACGAAATAACTATCGTCAATTCTTCCGGGAAACAAATTTCGGCAAAATTAAAGAAATATAGCGCCATATATTTTTCCACTCGTTGCTTTTAATGTATCGAACTTTTCAAACAATCTCTTTTCGAAGAACTTTTCCAATGTCACCCGAACAACACAAGAAGGGCAGATAGAACAGAGAGATAAATTACATACATGACCGAAGCGGGACACGAGCTTGAGATCTTCCTGCTACGAGGCCAACTTCTTCGCCACCATAACAGCCATTCGGCTTGCTCCATCCCTTATTTTCGATCGTTTATTCTTCATTCTAGTTTCGTCATTCTAATTAACAATCTCTCATAACGCACTGCGGTGAGGTTCCGAGTAGAGGAAACATTTTCGTCGCAGATTTGAGAGTTCCCGTTTCGTCACAAATCACGTGATTTCGGAACGAAATTATTCTCAAAATTAATGAAATATCAAGCTCAAGGATTGCTGAATTGCAAAAAAGATAATTTTATTTATGAGAGTGAAAGTAAAAAAGAAATGTTTTTCTAAGTTTAGATTACAAATATTATGTGCAGTTTTTCAGTTAGATCATTTTAGATTAGATTTCATTCAACTCCCTCATTGTGATCAGGCATTTAAAAGATCAGGATAAGGTTCAGTAGTTCGAATTTGTCAAAAGAATTTGGCGGCTCAGGGAATAGAACTCTCGCCTCCCAATAAGATGCACAGGTTCAGAACCCAGCGAAGTTTGATTGATAAGAATTCTACAGAAAACTCGCACCAACCAGTGCTGACATAAAATATCCTCAGTGGCAGACGGATCATGGGTAAGAGTCCTCTTACCACCAGGCTAAACGTGGGAAGATTTTGCGGTTTTCCTTTCCATGCAACGCAAATGCTGGTTAGTTCTATCAAAAATTCCTCCACAAAAGCGAATTTCTCCCAATACTTGGTCCAGAAATTCCATTGTCTTCTGAATTGGGTTCAAAATTACAAGACTACGGAAATCAACATAGGTAGTCATAAACTTAAAATTGGGTAATTAAACCAATGACGGTTATATTATAAAATAAAAAATAAAAAAATTAATGCTCAAATATTAATATTAACTATTAAATACGTTTATCACAAAATCCTAATAACTTCTTAACTATTAGTTTTATTGGCTTACTTTCAGTTTCATTTACTTTTACATAAATTGTTTCGTGGTTTTCCTTTCCATGTAACGCGAATAAGAGCTAGTTCAATCAGAAACTCCTCAACGAAGACTAGTTTGATCCAATGCTTCATTAAGGAGTATTTATGTCTTCTACAAGATTATGGAGTTGAACATTGAGAGTCTGAATTCAGAATTTGGCAGTCAGTTCATTCTGGTTATAAAATGAAATGAAAAAAATTATGTGCTTTTTCGCAAATAATTTTGTTTACTCTTAGTTTTCATTCTGGTTATAAAATGAAATGAAAAAAATTATGTGCTTTTTCGCATATAATTTTGTTTACTCTTAGTTTTCATTAAACTAATTTGTTCCTCAATAAATAGTTAAGAGAGCAATTGAAAATTTCAAAGCAGAATGTTTTAGCTTTAGAAAAGACGGGAAAATGTTATATAAACGAATGGTCCGGCAGTTTAAGGATTAAATAAATAGTTTTTGGTCAATTTTTTTTTACTAAGCATTACAAATATTTGTATTTTACTTTTATTATATTTTTTAATCATTTGAGTCGTGGTAGAATTATTCAAACATTTAATTTTTGCTTGAAAGAAATTGTTCAATATGTACTCTGTATACTTTTCCCTTCACTGAAATTCTTTAAACTAAATTCCAAAACTACTTAATTTCTCATTATTGTTTTAAAATTGAAAAATACAATTTATTTAAGATTTTTATTTTAAAATTTATTTATATTCCATTACTCTAATTAGAATTGAGAGTAAGTCGTTTCAAAAATAGAAAAATATTTTAGGAAAACAAAAATCTTTCAAAAAATCTTAAACTAAAGAAACCATAAAAATATACTGCATTACCTTTAAAATAAGGATGATATTTCGAAAAAATAATGACTTGAAAATAATTTTTTGTCCTTTGCTGGAAGAAAAAACAACAATGTATACACTGTTTCAAACAAGAGGTTTCGTTATCGCAACTGCTGAATAAAGCATAATATCGACATCATTAACCTAAATATATTTTCTTTACAGTTAAAAAAATTACGCATATTTTTGGCGACTACATTCATATAAACCCTACTTTCGTAATTTAAAATTATAAGAAAAATAGCTTTTAAATATTATAAAATGACTGGAACAGGAAATAAAATTAAAATTGTTTTGAAATTTTTTCAAATTAGGTAAATAAATTACAATTTTAATAGTAAATAATAGTAGTATAATAAAATATATAAATTGGTAAAATAATAAGGAAGTAGATTAAAGAAATATTATTACAAGTACTGCTAGTATTTTGCACTATCACTTGCTATTATTTGCTATTACTACTAGTACTTCTGCCACAACTGATACTACTATCATAGCTAGTGTTAGTGCTTGTACTATTACTAATACTATTATCATCATTATCTCTACCGTCATAACCCGTACCATCAGCACAACACTATCACTACTACTATAATTAATTCCGGTAATGTGCACAATATAACTCGTGTAGAAGACGCAGTTCTGAAAATATAAGTTGAAGCTCATACAAATGTAAAAATTATAACACATTCTGCATTGACGCTAATATGATCAATAAAATTGTATATAAATTGAAAAAAGTAGATTAAAAAAACTACTATTACAAGTACTACTAATGCTAGTATTAGTATTATTACTTACAATTGTTTATTATTACAACTAGTGCAAGTGCTGATACTAGCATTACTACCACTATCAGTACTATTATAACTAGTGTTAGTGCTTTCAGTAGTACTACTACTGCCACCATTACCCCTAGCAACACCATCACAACCATAATTCAACTTGAAAATGAACGATTCATTCACCGTTTATTTTCAAGTAAACTGCCTATTTAAATTATTTAGAAGCAATTAATACTGTTTTACTTTATTGCATAGATTTCTTTTTGATATAAACAAGTTTACTGTAATTTTTTTTGATAATTTTGTATTCGTTGAAAAGCTACTCATCAAAAAAAAAAATATCTACTGTTCTTCGGTAGCTATTTGCACATTTAATCATAAAAGTTTTATTTTTTAAACTAATATAAAAATTATGGGATCTGCTAGTCAGATTTTCGTGATTTGTTAACTTTGTTTTTGCAAAAATCAGCAAAATTTGTTTTAAATTTGCGCAAAACTTTTTAGAATTTGTTTTTTAAACAAAAATTATTTGTTTGAAAAAAAATATTATTTAATTAATTATAATAATTATAGCTGTTTAGTTACAATTATAATTATTACTAATTAATTATAATTATTGCTTTTAAATATTTCTGCAATTAGAGATTTTCCTGAAGTCTCAAAATTGATTATGTATAAGTGGTAAGGAATTTCTGAAATAGTTATATAACATATAACAAAAAAATAGTTCAGATATAATCCAAATCCTGGCAAGCTAGGTAATCTTTTTACGCCTTGGATGATAAATTAATAAGGGTAATATGCCTACCTAAAGTACCTAATTACGAGAAAAAAGAAAAAAATAATGTGTTTAGTCATTAACCATAACATAGGTTTATGTACTGGAAATGCAATTTCTAAATCCGTCTTGTTGAAAAAATCATGGAATACAATCACAAAATTCTACTCATTTGAATAAAAACATTAATATTACCTAGAATTAAAGGAAACAATTTCAGCTATTTTGTATGCTTGAACTACATGTACAATGACCAAGTGTATCAATCCATGCATTGTGTGTTTTTTTGTATTTGTGTTCCCATAAAATGTTCAAATTTTTCATGAATTTTAGTCTCTTTTTTTCACGCGTAAGGTCTTATTTAAGTCGCAAAAACGCATTGTTTTTTTTCATGTCTTCTATTTAATTAAAATATGGCAGATAGATTCCTTTAGAATGGATATTAAATGTGGGGTTTAGTTCTCTAGGTTCATGCTGCGCCAGAACATATAATTTTACATCGAACAGAAAACATATTAATAAGTCTACAAGCAGTTACAAGATTGCGATTGAAACTGCAAAAAACAGTTAGAAAAAAGTAAATGAAATCAGAAAAATTCATAAAAACTATCCTACGTGAAATGAACAAGCGGTACCATAAACAAAGTGTGACGCAGAAAAAGTGAAGCACTCACTAGAGAACGAAAGAAGACATGTTCCCTAAGAGAATTTTCCCTTGGCGAAACTTGGCGAGCTTGAATGAAACTTTTCTTATCAGATTATTTATTTTCATTTTACTTTAGATATATGGCTTTTTAAGAAAAATATTATTAATGATTGACTTATTTCCAATTTCATAGCGAGTGAAACATCATTTTTCTATCTAAATCAAGTTATTATCAAACAAAAAATAGCTTACTTCCTGAATAAAACTGGGAGCTAACCACAATTTGGAAAACGTGAGTCGTTATATACTGTTAAAAAAAAATTTTAAAAATTGAGAAACTTTTGTGGTAAATACTACTGTAAAATGCAGCCTCTACATTACCATTTAACTTTTACGGTTAATTATGCGAAGAAAGAATCTAAATTAATGCCAGCAGAGGGCTATGGCAGATTTCTTCTCTTCAAAGCGTCTTGACCGATTTTCTAACATGTTTTACAGCATTTTAAAAAACCATGTAATACAAGAGTACAAGTAGTGTTTGGTACAGCAGTTAATGTGTTAGCCTGTTAAAAAGAACTTGCTGGCTCTGAATCCTGACGATCCTATAGTGCTCCACTCATGCATTTTCTATTTTTTTTTACTATAAATTTTACAGCAAATGCTGAATTTGCTGTGAAAAATAGCTAGGATTCTGATTGATATGGTACTATTTACTGAACTTTTTCGTGAAAATTTTTTTACAGTGAGTCAAGTCAGGAAAGTGGTCAATAGTCTGAAATTGAGCAAATTCCCAATAAAAATCGTACTTAGCTAAAAAAAAATTTGAAAATTGCATAAAAGCGTACTGTTAAAATTAATAGTACATTCTTAGAACCACGTGTACAAATTTTGAAACCTTAATGTGTAAATTGACCTTATTCCTTTGCAAGTTAATTATTTTTACACTGGGTTAGACACAACTAAAATTAAACTAAACACTTCATAAATTTTTAAGTAGTTTGAACACTATTATACTACATTATCTGTGTAATAATTAAACATTAAACTGATTTTTCTATACTTTCTTAAGAAAGTAATGCATTTTACACTATGAAACTTTCCTTTAAGTATAGTAGAAAAATAAAACATTTTGCGATAAAGCCAAAAACTTTTAATATAAATTTATTTTTCCATTACAAATAAAGCTAGGATAAACTGTATTCAATTAAATCATAAATTGCCATAATATTATTTTATATTTTATTTTATTTCATTACTATCATTGAACAGCCAACTCTTTTTTTTTTTTTTTAGTTTACGATCATTAAAGTTCAACTCCGTAGCCTTGTGGTTTTGAATCCAATCCAGAAGACAAGGGAACTCCTGGGTCAAGTATTGGGAGAAATTCGCCTTTGTGGAGTACTTTTTGAAGGAACTAAACCTCGTTTGCGTTACATGGGGAAGAAAACCACGAAAACCCCCATGGTTAGCTTGACGGCAAGAGGATTCTAACATTAAACATGAAATCATAACACATAAAATCCCGATTAACGATCGCGATAATCCCGATTAATCCAATTAACATAAAATCCCGATGGACACTATTAATAATAATATTGCGAATCTTTGGTAAATAAAGAAGAAGAAATAATAAAGAGCCGCCTTTAGCATCAATCATTGTCTAGGACGGCGTCATTCAGCCTGAGTTGTTCTGAATCCTGGAGCGAAAAGTATTAAATGAGACGGATTCACAGATAACTGGATCCCACATTTTCAGAGGGGAAGAAGAACTCGTCACCAATCACCACAGAAGAGTGCAAACTGTAGCAATTTGTGCACAGGATAGGAGCAAATATTCCGCTTAGGTTACGTGTTGTGTTGATCTAAAAAAGTTTCGCTCCTTTATTGGAACTTCTAAATCATAGATGAGCGGTACTAGATGCGGATATCCGTAGCTAGATGTATTTCTTTTGGAAAGAAAAATTCGATTGGCGTGAAAAAATACAAGAAATAAATAAAGCTAATCCAAGTATAAATGATTCTTTATTTATAAAGCAATGTGTGAGAAAATGTATCACACTTTCTAAAGATTGCAATAGAGTCAGTTTTTTTTTTTTTTAAGAAATTCTAAGTAAACTGAAGATTTTTATTTTGAAAAGTAAATGTAAGTGCAGTAATTATTTTATATCTACAAAAAAGGATTCACGTGCAGTAAGATTTTTACAGTTAAAATATGTACATAGTTGTATATCTTACACGTTGGAGTAAAAACATTTTTTCCATCATTCTTAATATTTATATGAGATGCACTGTGAGCGAATATGCATACATATCTAAAATGTTTCTCTCTCAAAAACATTTATGTTGGTTAGTTATAGTATTCACCTCGAAGCGTGCATACATACAAAGTGGCTTAAATTAGACTGACGTCTTAAAAATTCATTACAGGAAAGCAATTAAGGTTCCTATAAAGGTTAGCTATTCTTTTTATAAATTAATGTGGCAAAAAATATTTTTTTCTAACAGTGCTCCTAGTTTCGTTCAACAGATGGCGCTTCAGATGGTTGAAGTTTAAATTAAAGAAGAAAGATTAAAATCACATCATTTTTTTTAAATCTTTTAATGAATGAAAAACTGATTACAATAGTTTTAAAATGCACGCCATCGGCCGCAATCACTTGCTGCAGTATAAAATGTTACTTTTACTTCGAAACTACTGTTTACTTTTATTTCTAAAAATACCATCTGCAGCACCATCTGTCGAAAACAATTCGAACTAAAAGTCTGGTTTCAAAGAAAATAAAGTCATGCTCTGTCACATGAATTTGCTGCATTTGTTATTATTTATTTTTACCTTGACAGTTATCCTGTTATAAAATTTTAAAAACCGTCAATCTACTTCACCGTCGGTTATGACATGCCATTGCTAGTATTGTCATTCTGTGATAAACTGTGAAAAACCACTTTAACTAACTTAAATTCACTTTAACCTATTTGTTTAAAAATTTTCCGAATTCGTAGTGAGGAAAGTAATAAAATATTGAATATTTGAGATAGTAGAAAGAAAATTCCAAGGAAAATTCTGACTTCTACACCTCTAGTCTGTTTACTTCATGAGAAGTATTTTCAGTTTCTTGAGCACCGCTTTCAGTATCTTGTAGTTGGGATAATTTTTTTTAACGAAATTATCGCATCTTACCCAGCAGTGATGATGTATTATTTATATACATTATATAAAAATGTTTCGCTGAACATATTAAAGTAAAATCACAATTCACACAATACACAAGTTTCTAAGCCTGGTAGTAGCATTAAAAGCATTCAATGAACGCCTTTAATGTATATTTTAAGAATGCTTAGAAAAATATGAAGTAAAAACTTTGTATATTAGAAGTCAAAAGGGATAATTAAGTTAGAGAGAATTAAAACAAGTATTGAGGTCAAAGAAGGCAAAGGAGAAATAATCTCAAACCATCAGTTTGTTTGAGTGCGGAGCTTAAAGGTGGTTCCTATGCCCTGCTATACAAATAAACTGATTTTTGGTTGTTTTAAATCCTCTTTTGCTTCTTTCGACCTCAATAACGATTTTCATAGTTTGGAAATGTTTTTGTTTCACCCTTGCTTAAATATTGATTCATTTACCCTGCAAGGATTCGAAAACATATATTAAAAGTGGTCATTACAGAACACTCTGTATTCGGAGAGAAAAAATTTCTTATATACATAATTGAATTGAAGGGAAAGTAGACATGTTTCGAGCACTCATTCGTGATGATCTTTGTCAGTAAAACAATGCATAAATGATAAAAATAAAATAGGCTAGGAACAAAACAGGGCAACGAAAAAAATGGAAGTGAAGAAATGAGGTGAGCAAACTAGAGAAAGCGAGGTAGCCGAAAAGACGGCAGTGGCCGAAGGAGGTAAATCAAGGCAGAAAAGAGTTCAGGACAGGGGAAGAGTTAAACTCATTTGTTCTAAATTTTCTTTTTTCAAGCATATTTTTCGCTTCAATTTTCTTCGAATTACTCATTTCACGCCTTATTACATTAAAGAATGTACTTAATGTAAAACAAGATAAAGAACGTAATATGGAACGTCTAGGTTCTAAACATCCTGTATCCCTTTTATATGAAAAAAATCACATTTTGCTACATAATAGTAAGCTCTTTTTGCCAAAGAAACTCTTGAGAACCATTTCCTATATAATAACAACCAGCTTTAGAGAGTTCAAAATCCCGCAATAAAATTCGGACAGGTGAAAGTATTTTTCACTGTTTAAATACGGGCTGTCGTGTTTTAAGTCCTTGTTCTCTATTGCTTTGAAATCATTGATTTTAAGTTCAACTTTCTCTCTTGCTTCAATATCCTTTGCTCAGAATGAAAGTTTTACGAGAAAGTAGCCAAAAACCAATAGGGTTTCGTGAAACGGACATCGGGTAATATGTTAGGACAAACAGATGACTTAGTATTAAAGTTTGCTCTGTAGTCTCGAGTTAAAGGAGAATTTTACAAACATTCCGTTTCCTGAGTTCTGTTTGGCGATTTTGGACAAGTGGAGCTGCTTTCTTTTAAAGAATATTTGCTTAGAAGATTGATGTCTTTATTCGTTTTATATTTCGGAGTTTGAATTTTATTCTAGATTAATTTAAATACATCAGTATGTTTATAGTGCTAATAATTGTTACAAAATAAGTGAAATAAAAAGAAGTAAAAATTTTAATAAATGAAAAACGTTAAAACAGAAGAAAAATGTAGTTATTTCATACATTATTTATATGATTTTTGATAAGAAGTAAACCCAGATGTTTTTTCTAGTTTTCATTAAGTGTAAAAATGTAAAGTAAGATTGGTCAAAATAAAGTGTTATGGCAAAGCAAAATTTTTTATTATCCAGCTTACGAAGTTCCGCCAACCGTTCGTCATTGTGCTAGATTGTGACTGCGTCTGGTATTAATTCCCATATGGGATACTGCTTGTAAAATCACACCAGATACGTTCCAAAGACTATTTAATACCTTTACGTAATTATAATGTTTGAATATTTTGTTTGTGAGGATTCATTGCCAGAGAGTTTACACCCGCTAAAAAGAATATTTTTCTAAGAAAATTTCATGAAACAGAACTAAATTTAATGTAATTTGTAACGAACGTTAGCCTGATTGTTAGCATAGCTGCTTATATGAAACGGAGAATCTGTAGATAAGGTTAAAAAAAAATACTACCCCATTTTGCCTTACCATTATGGAATCCAGAGTTATGCAGCAATTCTTACAAATTGACCCTGACCAATGAAACAGCAAGTAGAGAAAAAGACAGGAGATATTTGGTTTTGCAATCCTGTGGCCAAGAAAAAAGGGGCAAGAGGTCAAGTATAGGACAGTCCACTGTCTGAAATACGTAGCGATCTTTACCCAACCAGATGACGACGTATCTTCAGACAATGATTCAGATGATGTAAATGTTATATGCTTACATTGTAATCATCATATATGCAAAGAAAATTTGGTTTAAATGCAATGAATATAATAAATGGGCTCATATCTTGAGACTGATATTGACGTAGATAGTAGCAAGTTAGTATCTGAACTATGTTTGTGTCCCAATTTTACATCATGCGTGTACTATATAGAAACTACCCTAGGATGGCAAATCGTTTACATAAAAATTCCATTGCCATCGAGTTAAATGATGGAAGTTTTGTGTTTTTTCAGTGATTTAAATCAAATAAGTTTTTTTCACATAATAATTAACTGATTTATTGTTAAACTACTTTCGTCACGCATCAATAACGGTACTTATTCTAAGTATCTACAAGGGTAGAACTGGATTGTGATTGGGCTAACTATGTGAGGCTTTCCTCATCGAGGTACACACATGAAAATCAGTTTCAATAAACTAAAGTCCTCCGTGAAGGTGTTTATCCCGACATTTGATTCGAAGTTTTTTTTGCCTGCTACTCTGGATTCAAGTTTAAAATGTTATGAAGATAAACAGATTGGCTGTAAATCTACCAGATGTTTCGGTGATTCGTCGACTGGAAAAAATATAATGCGTACCAAGTTATTTTAAATAATTCTCTATACTTGCTCACCTTACAACTCTATTTACTTTGTACAATAACCACGAAGAATCCTACCTTTTGATTTCACAAATTTTCTTTATTCCTATTAGTAAAATCTGGTAAATTTAAAAAATGGGTGAATATCTAAGAAATTTAAGTTAACTCGGTATCTATTCCGTAATCTCATAAAATATGTGCGTTTTTCATTCGTTACTCTTCCACTTTAAGGATATTGTACCAATTAGCTACAATTTTCAAATTTATTTCTCAATTTCGATGCAAATGAATTTAAATAATTTTATTTAATTTACAAATTTCATAAATTGTTGACACTATAAACTACAATAACTTAAAAAAGTCATCGAATTTCAAAAACTATTAATCTATACAATACATAAATTATAAAACATTTTCAATTATTTCAAAATTGTTCTGTTTAGTTTATCGTAGTTTATCCCTCTCCACTGCACAATATTATACCCCTTATTATAGTGGATTTCTTTCTTATTTCTGAGTACACTATCATTTAAAACACAGAATTACAAAATTCAATACCTCTCTATCTGCATTTCTTTACAACGATTCAATTTTGAAGAATTTACGAACTTAGAAACGAAACAACAATTCGGATTAGAACAGAATCTTTAAAGATTTACGTAAAAACTTAAAAGATTTATTCTCAAACGAAAAAGAGTTCTCGATGCCAAAGTGAAAAATTTCTTCGAATAGAATTACTTATCGGAAAAATCCGCCTTTTGAACCTCTGGATCTATGGTTGTAACTATTAGCTCATCAAGAGGAACTGGAATGCAATTTCGTTTTTCTAAGTGCAAATTAGCAGTATTTGAATTCCCTTTCAAGATAATTCCTTTCCTATCCTTCAATCTCTCAAGCTTTATCTACATTGGAAACACGTTGATGATGTTCCCCATGACTAACATCTCTTCGCCGTAAAAATGTACCGAAGTAAAAGAACTGCAAGGAATGAGCAAAGCGAAAACAACGAAATGGGAAAACGAAATCTAATTTGAGTTTGCCTTCTTTTTCCTCCTCCTGCCCCGTTGATTTCACGAAAAAGATACTCTTTCGTAGTATATATACTAGTTAGTAACACTGGGTAAAGGTTGAATTGAATTGCTAGAAGCTCAGGTGGTGAAACTCAGCGTTCGATATTAGATAAATAACCAATAAGATGAGGGGGGAGAAAGAATGAGAAAGAAACCCCCTAAGGACACGTCCAACCTTTTGCATCTGACTAAAATAAGCCTTACCACATAGAAAAAGGGAAAACGACTTCAAGAGAAGCAATAACCACCACCAGCTCTAAATTTTGTTGGCCTTTTTTAAGAAACTTGAATGATTGGAATGCGTAATCTTCTGAAAACACGTGTTCTTAAGAAGTAATGCTAGGTTTCCAAAAGCAGCAAAATCCAGGAAGTTTGCTAGGCTTAGCAATCACCCATGAGGGGCTTTTACCCATGGAAAAAGAAAAGAACAGAAAGAAAAGCAAAGTTTTTCGATTATGTACTGGGTTTGGAAAGTTACCTTGATTTGAAGTGCTGGGAAATAAATTTAAATCGAAGGAAGGAAGTTGATGTTGTTCTCTTTCCCAACTAGTTAAGTTTGCCCTAAAGGAAGAAACTGAAGGTAATAGCCATGATTTTGAAGAGGAAAGAAAAGTCGAGATTATGAGAAAAAAGTCGATAAACAAAGTCTTTTCCTTTTAGGTTAAAGAAAAGTTTGTGTTTTTATTTTCACTTCAGAAATGAAATGACAGAAATTCCGCATAAGAATTTCTCTAATTTCAGTTTTTCTGAAACATCAAAGAGAATTTTGAGGTAAAAAGGATTTGGGCGCCAAGACAACGCCTCAAGATTGAATAATTTATCGCCTTATCTTTCAGCATTATCAGGCAGAGATTGGATAAGAAATGCCTCTAATGAAATCAAAGTTATTGAGAGGAGAAAAATTAAATTATTCTTTGATGGAAATAAATTACGGAAAATGCCCGAATATTCGTGTATGTTGTAGTACATTAATTCTTTGTGTTTTAAGAGGGAAAAAAATGCCCAGCTTTGAGGTTTCTTTTTTTGAAAACAATTACATTACTGGACAATTAACAGTTATGACCTTTCTTTTTTGCAGAAAAAATACTTCAAAGAATTATTATTTCTAAAAATTGAAGAGATGGAGGGTAATTTCCATAACTGGCAAAAAAAATTCTATCATTTTATGAATATTTTCAGCCACATTTATGGAGAGCAAGGCTTATTTTTATATAAAATAGAAAATATTGGCAAAGATTTTCTTAATTTAAATTAAATTAGAAATTATTTGAATTAATACTTTTTTTCGATTATAGATATATAAAATCTACTGCTATTAAGTAGATATGGCATATAACATAATAAACAACAGCTTTATATGTTTATAAAACAAAATTAAACTAAAAAAAAAATTTTTTTTGCTTTAATCAATAATAAGTCAAAAGCAGAAAGGATTTCTACATTACTACCTGCCTGGATCTAAATTTCTATTTCCTTTTGTTCATCACACTTTAAACTTCTTATGTTGAGAAAAGTGAGAAACTGGTTTTAGGTACATTAATAACAATATATATATATATATATATATATATATATATATATATATATATATATATATATATATATATATATATATATATATATATATATATATATATATATATATATATATATATATATATATATATATATATATATATATATATATATATATATATACAGTAGAGTCCCGGTTATCCGAGTTTCTGCTTTAACCGAGCTATCAAATATTTCAAAGATTTTTTTTGTTCTAGTTTATTTTTAAAAAAACCGCTGAAAAATAAATCTGAATTTTATCTTCCAAACACTCAGAAAAACAAAATCCAACAACTTGGTCTGATGAAATCATCGTTAATATCGTCAATAAAGATAATGAATCTAGCGAAGATGATGAAGACAGTGATTATTAAAATCAACATATAAAAATCTCTCATACAGATGGACTAAAAGCTATCGAATGTACTATTGAATATATAGAACAACAAAAAGAGGCGACACCAGCCTGCCTGTTATCCCTAAAAAAGGCTAAACATTACTACAGAAAAGCGCCAAAGTTACGTAGAGCGAAAAACGATTAAGGACTTTTTTTAAGTAAAAACTATTTAATTCTCGTAAAGTATGCTTTTTAAATGTTTTTAAGTAAGCTTTTTAATTATAATATGAATTGTATGTGGTATACTCGTATACATTTCGTATTTCTTAAATATATAACATATATACCTTCTCTTTTTCTTTCCGTTTTTATACTCTTCGCTTTAACCGAGTTTTTCAGTTATCCGAGTTTGTTGCGGTCCCCATTAACTCGGATAATCGGGACTCTACTGTATATATATATATATATATATATATATATATATATATATATATATATATATATATATATATATATATATATATATATATATATACACATTTGATTTATTGTTATATTTTGTGCCTTCAAGTGGTTTTACAATGTCAGATTCAGAAGAACGAGTTTTTCAGCTGTTCATCTTATCAAAATAAAGATTAATATTGTTTGAGATCAACTCATTAAAAGTAAAATTTTCTAAGTAATTTTCTCCGTTACTTATTTTTTTTGAGGAGCCATTAAAACTTTATCCACAGTACACAATGCCTGTAATACAATAGCTTTATATATATATTCACATGGGAAAGTTATGTGCATGCTAAACAAAGCTTTCAAGAATAGATTCATGAATAAAAAATTATTATGTTGGAACATTAAATACTTTTATTTTGCATACAATATCAACAGATTTAGCATAAAATCTGAGATCACCAGATTCAAGCAAGTATATATATATATATATATATATATATATATATATATATATATATATATATATATATATATATATATATATATATATATATATATATATATATATATATATATATATATATATATATATATATATATATATATATATATATATATATATATATATATATATATATATATATATATATATATATATATATATATATATATATATATATATATATATATATATATATATATATATATATATATATATATATATATATATATATATATATATACGTTTTGGTGCATTTGATATTTGTTATCAAAATTTTACGCTAAATCAATAATGTATTCACCTTCGTAAGCAACAACCTTTCAATGCCGGATCTAACATAAATCGAAATAGATCGAAAAAAAATTTATTGGTTTTTAAGACTAAACGAATATTTAATACGCCGAAACGACATTACTGTCCTGTCAACCTAATATCTATACAAGAAAAAACTATATCCATTCCAAGTAAGGTCTTCAACTAAAGATGAATAAACAATGATTCATTATGTTTGACATTAATTACTTATTTGTTTAACATATAATTATAACAATTTTAACATAAAATCTAAGATAACAAGGTAAAATGCTGATTTAGTAAATTAATTATTATCACTTGATTCAAGCAAGTAATCAATATATATATAAAGGGGCAAATGATATTTATTCCAAATAAATCCTTCATCTAAAGATTTATGAAAGAAGATTATAAAAGAAGGATGGATCGAAACAGTTATGTACATGCTGCTCAGCGGGAAATCTGGTATCTTAGAGCTTTTCAAAAGTTTAGTCTTCACAAAAACAGCAGGACATCTCTCCACTCAGCATGTCTTTTCTTGATCTTGAACAGAGTGCATAAAAAATAGATATGAGCATTCGTACGCAATGAAACGCCAAAAAAAAATAAATGAATAGAAACTACAGTAAAATTTGGCGCCAGCAATTGTGACAAAATCTTTTGTTGGTAATTATCCTTGTAGCTGAATTATTCGGTTGCTCTTGTTTTTTTTTTATTTACTTTGGCTAAATGTTGCATTTCATAGAAAACATTTATTTCTTGAATAATATGTAATGCAAGTTTATTCTTAATTTCTTAAGTTCCTCAGAGAAATGAATTAAACTGCATACTTTGCTTCGTATCAATTACTAAAGTTAATTTTTCACTGTTCCAAATAATGTCAAAGATAGAGCTTAATTCTGAAGCACGGAGACAAAGATAATGTTTAGTTTTGAATTCTAAATGGTTTAATCAAAAGTGCGGTCCTAAATATAAATAGGATATATTTACATCACCCATGTAGATTAAATTTGCTATCATATTTTGACATAGATACCATGTCATGAAACCATATTTTGACCATGTATGTAGAGCTGTCCAACAACCGGGTCACAGGTGACGTACTTTCGGACTGTCACTTATGCGTTGGAGTTTAGTGCATGTAAATGCTCTGCTATATTTGAGTATGTTGCTAAACTTGTAAGTTGTTTTTTTGATATAGCATACCGCACCGAGCAACTCATCGCGTTAGTTACGAGTCCGAAGAGCTAAACTTCTCCTTTCTATATTTTTTATTACAGGTTTCATAGAAATGAATCAATTGTGCCTTAAATTTTCACTTCTTATACAATTTATAATTTTTTATGACTAAAAGAAATTTGGTACCTAAAGTCTATAATATTATCAGTGCTTATTCTTATAAACATTAAACTTTTAATTATTTAAACTGTTTTTATGTAATTTAAACGGTTAAAAAAATACGGTACAGTGACATTTAATGTCGGTAAAATTATACATTGCTTCATCAAAAAACCTTCCCAAAAATGTTCTCTTTTCAATTTTTTTACTGAATTAATTACTTAATACAGAAAAAAATACAAAAACAGAATTGTGTGTTAAATTTAAGAAAACTAAGTTCAATAAAATATTTCAAAAAAATCAGTTATAAAACATGCTTTGAAAATGCATGTTGTTGTAGAAAAGCACACATATACACCAATAGATATGAATTTTATTACATCTAAACATACATTTATATAAATTATTATACATTTCTTTACATGAATAAATGAAGAATAATTATAATTAGCACGAAAATAAAATCAATTCAGCATTTAAATTAAAAACTGCTTCTCCAAAATTACTTTTAAAAAAATTTACGTTAATCACTTACCTTTTTAAAGATATTATAGGTAATTTAAATTTTCTTTCTTGGTGACCATTTTAAAATGATGATAGCAAAAAAAAAATTTTTTCGCTTTATGTTTCTTTAAAATCTTACATAAAAAATTATTTCCGCCTTAAATAAGACATAAATATTATTAAATTGCTTAATTAAATGTAGTATATAATTTATGCTGCATTTCACTCTATTATCCAGAAGCATTCATACTCTTCTAACATATTATGGAAAGAATGGAAAGAAAAGCGCTAGACTTCAATATTGGAAACCATCATTTCCAGGCTAGGAGCTTATTAATAGTTAGTACTAACTATTAACACTGACTACAGTCAGCTGAAACAGGAGAATGTTCTGAAAACTCAAAAGCTGGTTATTTCAATAGCTATTTGTATTAAAATTTCATATCGTGTAAGCGTATGTGATGATTATGAATGCATTAGGATAATTAAGTTCAAAATTTAGACGCAATATTAAATTTTTATGCAGATTTGTTATGGATTTAAAACTAGTATAAAAGAATTTTATTTTGCATAGCTAAAAAATATATTTTCCTTTAAAAAAAAGTAATTAATGTGCTGAAACATTTAATGAAAGAAGAAATTTTCAAATTTAACTATTTAGAAAATTCAATTAACTGCTAAATTAATTTTCACGAATTTTTTTTTTTTAATTCTGTTTTCTAATTATGTATGGTTAAAAAATATGATTTTTGTAGCGTTAAGGATATTTTTTGTTCTATTTTATAGCCGTAGTTGAACAGACGATCCAATTCTGAGTTCACGACTATCAATGCTCGATTCCGTAGTCTTGTAATTTTGAACCCAATCCAGAAGACAAGGAGTACACCTGGATCAATTATTGTCAGACTGTTTGAAGGAACTAACCCACATTTGCGTTACATAGCGGGAAAAACTAGAAAAACCTCCCACGGTTTGCTTGATTTGAAGGGTACACTAACTCATGATCCGTCTACCACTGAGGATACATTTCGTCAGCACTGTGAACGGTACGAGCCTGGTTCAGAAGTTGAATTAACCAACTACCGCTGGGTTTCGAGCCTTGGTCGCCACATTGGGAGGCGAATACTCTATCCCCTGAGTCACCAAGGCTCAAAGATTAATTTTATTTTATTTTATTTATTTAATTAAAAAAACAAATATTTTTGAAACTTTCCCCTTAATATATATTTTTGCATCTCTCTTAGTATCTATTTTTGACGCATCATCAAAAACTGATTCAAAAAGTTATTCTTATTACTGGTCGCAAATTAATATTTAAAGGAAGAAAAAATGCAAAAGTACTATCTAAATCCAGCAAATCCTTCGTGAGAAGGCTGGACTAAAAACATTCAAAACTTACCTGATGAAACTTGGAGGTTTTTGGAATAAGTTTTCGACTACTTTCTGCTTCCTACGGCGATCAAACAGGTTTTGTTGTTTTCAGTCTAATTTTTCTCACTTGCGACTCGTTAAATTTCATTAGCTTTATTGTTTTCTTGCTTGCATAAATATTACCTTGTGATCCCTACACTAATATACATGTATATATATAAATATATATATATATATATATATATATATATATATATATATATATATATATATATATATATATATGTGTGTGTGTGTGCGTGCGTGTGGGGGGGGGTGAAAGCCACTGAATCATTGGGAAATTTACCGTTTTTCTGGCTCTATAATTAATTATAAAATATGGTTTTATAACGTGTGATAATATTTAGTAAATGTCGTAAAATTCAGGATTGTTATTATGTTTTCTTAGATCATGGCATAAAAACCATTTATGTGGTTAAATTTATTTTTAAATTTTGAATTTTTACAAACTGTATGGTAGTAAGAACTATAATTTTGACCACCAGTATTTCCTGCGAAGCGTTACCATATAAACGGAAAAAATACCAAATTAGTGGTTTAAATACAGTATATTTCAGTTTTATTAACCCAAATTGTTTTTTATTCTTACCAGAAAATTCATTACTATACAGTACAAGAATTTCACAGGAAAAATATTTGTATATTCATTTTTGATTAGGATTCTGAAAATATATATAGCACGCAAAATTATAGCGGAAAATCCTGTAGAGTTGCAAACAGCCAATATAAAAGTAATTTGGGCAAAGTTTGTTTAGATCAAATAATCCTTAAAACATACTGTTATTGCTTTTATCGCGAAGAAAAAAATATGATAAATATTTTTGCACTATTTTTACGAAGAATGAATATGATGTATATCTTTTTTTTAATACTAAAAGAAAACAAAAAAATTTTTTAATTCTGAATAGATAAAACTTCTTTGAAAAAAAACGAGGTAAAAAGCAACAGAAATTTTTTTTAAAAAAATAGCAATAAAGCAAACGATGGAAATAAAAATAAAAATACGACCACCGAAGCCGACGCCTTCAGGGGGTACCGGCCCCGGTTGCCATAAAACAAAACCATTTCTATTCAGGGAGAAGAAAATGCCTAAATTAACTCCCTCAGTACCCCGATGGATTTGTATAGGAGTCCAGGAAAAAAACATGAAATACAAATGACCAATTTAGAAAAGAAACTCAAACAAAATCATCAGAAAATAAAAACTCATGCTTCCTTCATTTCCTTTATCTTTTTTTTAAATGTTTTCTTTTTCACAAAAGTTAGTGACTTTTCTTAACTATCACAAATAAAATAAAAAAATAACATTCATTGGGGTTAGACATTGAAACTGATGTGAAACATTAATAACGCTACCTAAATACTTTATTTAGATAGCATTCTTTTTTCTTTTTTTTCATAACAGCTTTAATGTATAACCCCAATTGATTTTTTTCTTGCTTTTTTCGTTTTCAAAATATGCTTATTCAAGAATCAAAATATACTTACTTTATTTTATTTTGTAGCCGACCGACCCGATTCAGAGTTTAAGAATATCAATGTAAACCTAACCTAAACCTAACTGCAATTTAAACCTAACCCAGAAAAACACGGGAACTCCTGGATCAAGCATTAGAGTAAACTAGTCTTCGCACAGAACATTTTTGTTGGGACTAACCAGTACTTTCGTTACATGGAGAGGAAAAGTAGAAAACCTTCCACGGTTACCCCGATAGCAAGGGAATTCTAACTCATGATCCGTCTACCACTGAGGATATTTTAGGTCAGCACTGTTGTCGGTAAGAGCCAGGAGCAGAATTCGTATTAACCAGCCACTGCTGAGATTAGAACCAAGTACCTAATTTGAAGGTGTACGTTTTATTCTCTGAGTCACCGTGGCTCAATGTACCTATTAAAGATAAAAATCGCATTAACTTTGAAAGATTATAATGAAAATGAAAATTTTGAAGAAAAAAAAATTTATTTTATTATTTGTCTTCTGAAATCTCAATATAAACTAAAAAGACATAATTTATGCTAATTTCTTACTGCTGGTTGAATTAAAAATTACCGTATTGATTAAAACTCATCAGTGATTTTTTTGCATAACTGACGACTTAATTCTAATGATTGAACGACTCACTAATTTTCCACGTTTTTATCTTGTGATAATGTCATATCAAGTTCATTTTAAAAATATTAAATCTTTAGCTAATTTTTTCTGCCAAACAGACCATGCCAAAAATCAGACAAGATAGTAAAAAATTTCAAAATATAAATTTTTGGGGCTTGCTATTAAAAGGGATGTCAAACAATAATTATACTACCAAAATTTTTTATTCGAATAGCAATTTTTTATTTTTTTCACAACAGCTATAATGAAAATATTTCTTTTTCTTTCTTTTTTTCCACATATCCACATATGCTTAATAAAGATGAAAACGGCATTAACCTTAAAAGAGTAATAAAATGTAAATTTTGTAAAAAAAGACTTCCTTTTTTTAATTACACTGTAAAAAATTCCGGATCAAATTACGATATTTTACCTTAAAATCCAATTCTACCAAAACATGCTACGAAACAAAAAATCTGATATACTGTAATTTTTACAACAATATTTATTTTATTAAAGTGATTCAGTGATTTTACTCTAATATTTACTGCAAAAATTACGATATAATATTTTATGGTAAAAAAGGATTTTCCGGGAAAAGGGATTTTACGGATCAGGCATCTAAAATTTTGATTATTTATGCTGTAATTTGATCCGGAATTTTTTGCAGTGTACATGCCTCCTGACACCTCAAGAGATGCAGCATTCGCCTTCCAATGAGGTGAACGGAGTTCGAATCCCAGCGATGGTTGGTCGATACGAATTTCGCATCAGGCTTGCACCGACCACAGTGCTGACGTAAAATATCCTCAGTGGTAGATGGATCATGGGTTAGAGTCCCCTTGCCATCAGGTTAACCATGAGAGGTTTTCATGCTTTCTACTTCCATGTAACGCAAATGCGGGTTAGTTTCATCAAAAAGTCCCCCAAAGCAAATTTTCCCCAATACTTGATCCAGTAATTCCCTCGTCTTCTGGATTTGGTTCAAAATTACAAAGCTACGGAGTTTAACATTAGTAGTCATAAACCCAAAAACTGGGTCTGTTGTTTAACGATGATTATAAAATAAAATAAAATCATACCAAATAACACGTTGATTAAAGACATGATTCTATTTAGGATTAAATGTAGTTAAACATTCAGTAACAGACAATTTTATTAGAATATTTTTGCTGGAATATTTTTAAAAACTGCAATTAACGTTGAGAAGAATCTGAAAACTTACGCTTTATAGAACGTATTCAATAATGTAAATCTATCCACACAAAAAAGTCATCCTGTCCAGAAAACGCAAAATGAGAATGGATTTTTTGTAATTAAATATTTGTTATACTCATGCATAAAACTAACAGAGCTCTTATTCTTTTAGTTTATACGACTCTTAAAAGTGTTTTTTTTTACCAATTAACGAATTAATTTAGCTTTTTAATGGTTTAAAATTTCTTTATTTTCTCAAGATAATGAAATGAATGTAGTGCAAATAATTCAAAGTAAATATTATATTGCACAAAACATTTTTCACTTATATACGAAACTTTATTTTAATTTCTGCCTTAAGCATACCTTAAAATAATTTCTTTTCTTTTTTTATTACTTCACTTTGTTCAATGTAAAAATTTGCTTTCTGTTCTTATAAAAACATTGATAATAAAGCTATGTTTTCATGCTGAAACGTATTCTATAATTTGATTTTTAAATAATAAATATCTATTAATTGTTAGGTAATTAAGATGGAGATCTTCTAATATAAATGTTTTTTCGTTCCTAAATTAACTCAATAATTTAATATAGGTTCGTTTGTTGAAAGCAAATATTTGTCAATGAATTATTGCAAATACTCTAAAAGGTCGCATTGCGAGAAACATTCGAAAAATATCATATGAATCTAACAACCCAGTAATTATTAAACTAATAGAAATGCAATATTTTTTGCACCGCAATGCTCATTAGAAATAAAAACTAGCTAGAACAAAAAATGAGCGATTTGAAAAAGTTATTCTAACTGGAACTAAAAAAAATTATCTGAGAATAACATGAAATTTCATCTGAACCAGTCTAATTAAGTTTTTTTTAAAAGATAAAACAAGTTAGATTGAGTTTGAATGCAAAGTTACAAAAATACCGACTTTTTATAAAGCTTGTCATTTTGAAATATTTTTAATTAGTTTAATTTAATGCAATGAACTCTCGTTTGCTCATTTCTTAAGAATAAAATACTTTATTATAGGTTTTCAAAAAAAATCGTATTTAAATTTGTATCATTCTTTAAACAGACAAAATTTTTATTTCCGACACCATTTCTATTCATAATGAACTTGAAAATCTGAATTATTTGTCAAAAATATTTGTGAATTATTCGCAAGTTGAGGCAAGTGTCATAATTCTAACCATCAAAAGTGTGTTTTGTTAGTTTATTTCTTACCAATCTATTTTACCACATTTTTAACTTAAATTATCATTCTTTTAAACTTAGTGATTCAATTAATGGAGATAAAATGGAGATAATCATTTTTCCACTTAAAGCAATATTAAGCTGAATTATAAGTAACAGAACGTTGTGGTTGGGTATTGATGTAAGAATTTTGGTGGTATTTAAATATTAATTCTTCAAACAGAGAAAAATTCTGGTAAAATTACCGCACTGTATAGTAATGGCATTTCTGGTTTAAATTTAAAAAAATTTAACAAAACATAATTCTAGATAATAAACCTAAAATATATTGTGTTTAAATCATTCAATTGGAAATTTTTTCCTTCATATGGTAAAGGTTTACAGGAAATTCTGGTTTTCAAAATTATAGTTCCTTTGACCACGCGTCTAATAAACAACACAAAACTAAAAAATAAATTTAGCAAAATAAATGGCAATGGTTCTTATGCAATGCTCTAAAGTATCATGATAAAATTGCCAAATTTTGACCCATATCCCAATTTTATCACTTATTATGAAGGCATATTTTGCCAAATTAATTTCCAAAGCGCTTCGGTAAAAATTACCGGGCTTTTAGGTGTTCCCATAGAGCCAGAACTGCGATAAATTTTACCATATTTTGGTAGCTTTGACCATACTTTTTTTTCTTAGTATATAAAATTAACAAAATATTTTCAGAATATTTCTCATATTCTAAATAAATTTTTTATTGAAACATAAATTACGTAAATTAAAAAAAAAAACGATATAGTACACTTTCATACATAATTATGTTCGACAATGCTTTTTTCAAACTGCCAATGAACTATAAAAAGAAGACTAGTTAATAAAAAATGAATTAATTTCTGAAAGTTACGAATTCTAAGAGTTGTTTTCTTTTTATTTTATTTATTTTTTTGGCATAATTCTTATGAAATTTCATTCATTTGTCACCAGAATATAATCATGCTTCGAAGTCTCCTCTTTGAAAGATGTTAAACCAGTAATATGAAATTGTTATGAGGTACCAGAAAGGTTTTCATTTGTTTGAAAGATTTTCTCCTTTATATCTTCCTAATGAGAAATCATACGCGTTCATCCTGAATGTCGATTTGGGTAATAGATCCTAACGCTACCTCATAGTCCTCAAGATCAATGAGGAACTTGATCTTGAAACCAACGATCTATAAATAACTGACAAACGAAAGAACCGAGGTTCCCAAGGAAGTAGGTACCTCTGATTTCGAGATCAAAGCTTCCAGATGGATTAAAGAGCAAAATCTCTCTAATATCAACTAGTTACTATGTTTGTAAGTAACTTTTGGTAATATATTCAGTTAATATTTTCCATCTTAGGTCGGAAAAAAATAACCCTCTTACTACCGATTCAACTTCAGTAACTACAATTGAATGCTATATATGTGGGAGTAAATTTCAAAGAAAGCGTCACATGTTCCAAGCATTTCACCTAAAAATTCTTTTTTGAAGAATTCATAAAGTCAAACAGGATTTTTTGAATTATTTTTGTAAAGAAAATACATAGTTTTTGAGAAAGTCAGGTGGACTCAAAAGAGTGTAATATTTTCATCTGACCAAAGCGTCTGTTGAAAATTTTATACTGATGTGTTATTTTCACCTGATTTTACCTGAAAAACCTTTCTCAAAGGCAAATTTCTCCGCGATTTTTTCTAAAGAAGTATTCAATCAAAAAGTTTGCTTTTTTTCATGTAAACACCCGATATATACTGCAGCGTCTTTCAATTTTCACTGCCTCAGACTTAGTTTACAACACAATTTGATTCCCGTTACCTTGAGTTCGCAATGTCGTTTCAGTTTGAAGCAATCTAGACTATATCTTCTCTTGTACCATTAAAATTTACAATTAACCAACAAAGACCTAGACATGGATTATTATTTTAAATCTTTCGCTTCAAATGAAGAAGGTTAATTATGCAGTCTCTTTTATTGAATATAGTTCCTTTCACACTGTGTAGTTTTAGAAATAAAACCGTTCTTATAACTTATAATATGCATTGAAATTAGTCACATAGAAAGATTAAATGAGAATAGAAATCTAAGATATCTTTTAAATTGAAAACCTTTGAACTTGAGACCAATAATAAAACAAAAGAGGATGGTTGGACGATACCACCAAAGATCTAACCACCATGAAGGTGAAAAATTGGAAGATGAAATCCAAAAATAGAAATATCTGGAACGATATTGTTCGGCAGGCCAAGGTTCACAACATACTGTAAAAGACTATGAATATAGAGTAAACCAACCAGAAAAGGAACACTACCCTGTGAAGGAACATTTCATATACATTGATTAAAAATAAGAATTTGAAAGTTTTTCTTTAGATTGTTTGATAACAATAGCTTACTGCCAAACAATAGGAAGTCATCTAGCAATGTTTTGGATTACCTGGTCACATAGACTTCCCTGGAAAAAATTTTAAATTTGATATTATCTCTGCAACACCTTGTTTCTTTGAAAAAATTACTAGGTGAGTGTTTGTATTTATATGTTTGAAGTGGAATTAATTGCATGTAATAGTTTTATTTTACTCACTGTGAAAATAAGAATTCAAAATAAAGTTATTGAAGTTACGTTTTTTTTTTTTAAGCATCATAGCATAATCAAGTACTGAGATAAGGGGTTTTTATTCACTGGTTCACCAAATGATGAAAAACCAGTGAAGGAACAAATGTTCCTTTACTGGGTTTTTTCTAAGTTAATAAAAATGAAAGAAAAACTTTAATTTTCTTGTACCTTTAGTGATGCTTTGCATCAAAAGTATGTTAAAAATGCAGAAAACAACTTCTAACCAGTGAAGGAACAGGCATGTTCCTTTGCTGGGCATAGATTTCCCAGTGAATGAACAGTATGTGTTAATATGTTGACACTTTACTTTTCAATTCATGATTATAAAAAAAATTTAACATTTTCCAAGTATTTGTATGTTATAATTTCAAGAATAGGCTTGTTTTTAGATATTTGTATGGAGTATAAATTCATAAAGAGCATTAAAAAATAACCAAAATTAAGTGTTCCTTTATTGGGAAATTTTGTGCTCCTTCACTGGAAAGAGCTGTTCCTTCACTTGGTCTTATTACTACTTGTTATTTGAACCTCCAAAACTTTGAAACAATATTATGTAAGTGATCTACATTTTTTTGTACAATTTGCAATTAGTAGCAAATATGTTAACACTGTCATTTAACTAAAATTACGAATTTTAAAATTAGTATGATTTTTTAAAAGGCAAGCGAAGCTTGAGTGTTCCTTAACTGGTTTGTTTACCCTAACATGCAAGCATGAAATAATCTTCTGAAGTTGGATGCATAAGAAGTAAATTTTTATAAGATATATTTAATTTACTTGACGTGTTACAATTAAAAATTATTACAGCGTTCCTAGAAACTTTTGCATTTAAACAAAATACAAATTGAATTTCATAAGTTAAAAAAAATGTGCTTTTTTCTTTAACACATAAAAAGTTAACATCAGAAATGATGAAACGATGAAATTTATAAAAGTCTCTGAGCTATTGATTTTATACTGCTCACATTTCTCATTCCTTTTTTAGATAAAAGTTTGTGTGAAAATAGATGAGTCCCAAGCGCACTAAAATACTTCAAAAAGTCGAATTACAAATCATTCTGTAAAAGGTTATCCCATTTTTGTCTTCTTTTAAATCAATATTCCATGTAACTTGGTATAAAGAAGGTGCGCGTGTTATAGTGCACAAAACAAATACGAGTTGCAATAGATCACTGAGAAAAGGGGTGACCCCTACATGTAAATTGACAGATTGGGGGGAGGGGCTGTTTCCAGTGCTGAAGCAATCTTAGGAGAACGATGCTGAAATTAAACAGGGACCGGGGCGCAACCCGTCCAATAAGGCTGTGCCGATAGGATATTTGATTTATGTTCTGCGAAGTCATTCATCACTATACGCCGCCAATTCTGCATAGTTTGAGTAGAGTAGTTGTGAAGGCTAGGCTAGGCCGGGATTACTTCTTGTTACTTTGACCTGTCAATGCCTTCAGCTTTTCTTCCTTACCAAAGGATTTAGTCAAGAGCTAACGGGTTAAAGATGTTTCTTTTACAACTAAAATGTTGCCATGCTCCTGTAATTCTTCATCAAACATTTAACTCTAATACAAAATAGTTTTAAATTTAATTTGTTTTGATAGTTTGAGATAAGTGAAACTGGCTGCTACATATAACTTTTACATAGAATATAATATTCTATAAGTTGGTAAATGTAACACTCTATAAGTTGGTGAAGGTAATTTTATGGGATTATATAAGCATCAACATCGAACTAGAAATGAAGTGCATTTTTATCCATTTATTCCTCTTTTCTGGAAAATTTACAGCGCTGCTCTACTCTAAAAATATTGTTCATGTTATCTCACTTATAATTAAATATCCTTTAGACCATACGGAATTTAGAAGTTAAGAAACTAAAGTATTTAAATCAGATTATATATTAAATTTATTTCGATAGTTTAGCGGTCTTTGAGCTGGGCAGAAATAGGTAGTAACATACATATTACAATAATTTATCAGCAAACAAAAGCTCTGTTTTTAACAAAAAGTCAAATTATAATACAGAAAAAAACTAGAAATACAACTGAAGAAGTTAAGTGAACGTAAAAAATTATTTTAAGTTTGGGAAATATTGTAATGTTCAATTGCTATTCTGATGATAAATGCTGTTACTTTCTTTTTCCCATAATTCCACTCGGGTAGTTAGCATTCTTTAGGCTAAAATAGGTAATATCGGAGAGTTTTTGCAACTCTTTCCGATGGGTTAATAAATCATAATAACAAAATTTCCAACTTGTTCAAAATAACTTATCGTTTACATTAAGTGGATCTAGTTAAAAGAGAAAGAAGAAAAGTTAACTGATAGGAGAGGAGTTCAAAATATGTCTACTTTGCACTTTTGTTTGCTTATTTAACTACTTTCTTTCACCGGAATAGAACCACATTGCGCAAACTTAAAGTAATCACTAACCAGTTAGAAATTGCGCAGAAGCGATACCTTTTCTGTTATTTTCATCCTTTCACTTAAACAGAACCACACTGTTCAAACATGATGCAATTATTGGCTGGTTGGTGATTACAAAATAGTGATCTTTTTAAGGAATGGGAAAGGAGGCAAAATTTTTATAACCTCTCTTATAAATTTTTAGAACCCCGAGTTTAAGCCATTGAATATAGTATCCTCAAATTAGAATATTATAAATACACAAACCAAATCTTTCGAACATGCACTATTTCTGAACTATATTTTTAATGATAAATAAACTTCATTATAGTTTGAATAAGTTTAATCAGATATTTGATTTAATATGTAACTGCTTTATTTTTAATATTTTTTGAGTTTCGTTATAAATGAAAATTATTGTATCAAAGTAAATTTTATTAAAAATTAAAATCTAATAATTATCATCCCATACAAAATCCACGAAAATGTAGTCTAAAATATCTAAATTCAAAATTTTCATCATATTCTTTTAAGTGAATAGTCATAATGATTTCTAACAGTTAATGAAAAAAAAGTTTTTTAATGTCTTTAAAATATATATATAGATGCATTTTTTAAATTATTCCAGTTATTCTTAATGTAGAAGGTCCAACAAATGCATGTCTGAGAAAAATTTAATAAGAAAGCATATTTGGTGTAAATGTTAAAAATCAAATAGTATTCAAAATGTACTATCGAAAAAAATTTGTTTTTAATGGGAAATAATATCGAGTAACTATATCGTCAACTATTTTAACGAAATACTTCTTTAGAATTACTTAGATAAATAAAAAAAAGTCACAACAAACAAGCTTTGAACTTTCATTTTTAACATAAATTTGTACTTTACGGTTGATAATAAGAAAAACTGGAAATCCTAATGAACTGAAATGCTAATTTTCGAGAACACAGCAGTAAATAAATTTTATTTTACTCGAGAGAAGAGAAAAAAATTTTTAAACCAAAAAACGTGTTTAAGTGGATATTTCTAAGATTTTGTAGAACTTCATGTCAAAAGTTTCTACTCTTAATGAGCCCCTTTTATTTCTCTTACAGTCTAAAGAAATAAAATTTCAATTATTGAACATTTTTTACCATAGCACAGTTGAGAGGAAAACTTTCCTTTCTTCAAGATTCCTTGAAAAATGATTTACACAAAGCTGAAATATTTTTTTACTAAAGCTTTGTGTTATAAGCATTTTCTACAGAAGTTTTAAAAAAAATATCAAGTCAAAAACACATTAAAGGACCCAATCATTCTGGAGTATGAAACAAAAAAATATCCTTTGGGAGGTATTGTTGAAAAGTAAGTCCAAATCATACTTGGTAGTACTAATTGTACTTTTATATGAAATGTTCTGTGTTCAGAAATAAAATCATATTTTTAACTTAGGAAAACTCATAGAGAAAAATCTCAAGCCGAAAACACATTAAAGGACCCAATTCCTCTGAAGTATGAAACAAAGGAGAGGTATTGCTGAAAAGTGTATATCGTACTTGGTAGTAATAATCAATTTCTTTATACAGAAAATTGTACTTTCTTACAAACTTTTCTGCATTCAGAAAACGAAATCATATGTTTAGCTCATGAAAATATGATTTCGCTGAAATATGACAAAAAGATCCATTAAGAGGTATTGTTTCAAAGTACAAATCGTACTTGGTAGAACTAATCGGTTTCCTTATACCAAAAAATTTTACTTTTATACAAAATTTTCTGCATTCAGAAAACGCCTTTAGTACCAATAAGTACTTTGCGTGCATTAAGGCAAAGAAAAAAAAAACCTTAAAGCGACTGGCTTTAATTTCTTCGTGACCTCCTATGGCAGTGTTTCCCCAACTTATGACTTTTGTGTACCCTTTCTAAATTTTTCGTAGCGCTGTGTACCACTAATAAAAAAAATGAATGTATTTTTTTAAAAATATGTTTGCTTTTCTTTTTTGGTACAAAGTTTTCGGTAAAAAATTCAATGTTAAGGATAAAAATTATATTTTATTGAAATAATCAAAATAAGTAGAATTTATTACAAACCTTTACTATAAAAAAGTTGCACAAAATTTAAAAATCATAACTGACTGTTGACACCACTAATTATTAACTGTTAACTCTGCAAAAAATAGCAAAGGAAAAATACGTAATAGTAAATTTTCATGGCTGATTTTGTTTTTAAATTAAAATTTGTGAAATTTTCGTTTGTTGCAAGATATTTCACATAAGAACGCGTACCCCAGCTAAACTGTTCCCGTACCCCTGGGGGTACGCGTACCACACTTTGGGAAACACTGTCCTATGGCGATGTAACAAAATTGTATTTAAAAAAAATTTGCTTTTCACAATATTAAAAAGTTAGCTAACTTAAAACTCAAACAGACATAGCTCAAAACAGACGTACTACATGGCTCAAACAGACATAGCTTTGCATTTAAAAGAATGATTTTTTTTCAAAATCTTATTTTTCGATATCAAACACAAATTTTAACAGCTGAGCCAGCCATTTCACTAATTTTTGAATCACTGTACAGGCATAATCATTGCGGTTCCAGACTCTATGGTCAGAATGGCTAGATATTTTACAGATTTAACTTTTCAGGCGATCTCGTTGTATCTCTAAACGATAAAATTGTGCTCTCTAAAAACTGCGGTGTAATATCTCTCAGAATATTATGTTGAAAAACCCAAAATAAAATTGTTCAAAGGAGCACTTTGTTCCAGGTTGACACACAATCGAACATTCATTTACAATTTAAAGGGTGTAATTTAAATCTAGACGTTAAAGATGGAATAAGCTTACACCAATCTCTCGCGCATTTTCACAATACAGGAACTATTTTCCCTTCTGAAAACACCAATGTTTGCTAGCACTCCAGAATGAGCTCGTGAGAGTTAGTTGTCTTTTACGCTAATATTCACTATTAGAAACAAAACTCCGCAGTTAAAATATGTATGTATGTTTTTAGTTGTGAAATAAGGATAGTTATAGTTTAATTTTTAAATCTCTCAAAACGGTGTTAAATGGTTTTATAATGTATAAATTTTGTCCGCTTCCGTTCGAATTCGTTTGAGTTTAAATTCCTAATATTCTCTGTGCAATGCGTATGTTTGATTTAGAAACTAATTTTATTTTAAGAAATAGTGTATATATGCATTCTGAACTAATGAATCTTACTTCATATTGCATTGTAATAATAAGTCTACTGACTCTTCATACCTTATCTTTCTGTAATTGTTGCTATTGTTTCTAATGCCATTTGCCAATCCAGTAAGCCTGTTTGGTGAAACCAAGCGTATTTAAGGCAGAGGATGCGTTTCTTGTTTCTCAGTGGCTCCATCTATGGCCAAGAATACGACCTCAACCACAAACATTCCAGAATCCGTTTCTAGGGCGGACCAATTCATTCATCCACAGATTGTAATTTTGACCTGAACCAGAGAGCGATCAATCTCCAATTCAATGATTTTCTATGGAAACATGGAGGACTTTGTAATCCGAGAGATTTAGAGTGCACCGGTCACCATTTACTACATGGGGAGTCTTCGATCAGTGGGGATTGAACTCATGACCTCTTAGACATGGGCCCAACGACCTACCAACTAGGCTATCCCAGGCTGTCTTACTGTAATTATAAATGTTATTGTTACTCAGTAAAAAAATGGTGGCGGCTTCTTTACACCAAGTATTCTAAAAAAACTTAATATAGTGAAACACTAGATCCAGGAGTTATGTTTAGCGCTTCACTACACTTTGGTGTAAAGTAGTGTTCACCATTTTTGGCCTTGAGATACAATAAAAAAAATTTCAGTGTATTTAAAAGGCGAAATTCCTGCTAGTATTAGCGCATATTTGCAACCACTTTTGTAAATTTATAAGATCCGAGGCAAATTTTTATAAAAAATTGCAGACATTTAAATACTTTTGAAAAAAAACTTAATTAAAAACTTGTGGCAAGTTATTTATGCAAATTGACGACATAATCTTACGAATTTACTTGGATTCATTAATTATTTTTTAAAGAAACACAAGACTCCTAAGAGTAGTTTGAGAAACGGAATCAAACTCTATGTCCAATTTTTTAAATACACCTTTGATTTATGTCCTTTTTCACAAATACACTTTTTGGGCTATGTGCAGTGAGCCAAAAAAAAAAGGGCCACCATGAATAACTTTTGATCTAATGATCAGATTTTCACGTTCTAGGACTCAATCTTAATGGATCGAGGGGGTGACTTCAAACATGGTAAGTAATAAGTTGCGAAATTAGACAGAAAAGCATGCTTTCTCGAAATAAACGTATCTTTCTTTCGGAAGATTCGGATTTCGTACCCCCAAAATATAAGGGTTTCCGCAATCTGGGAAATATATCTCAATAATTGGTCAGGAGAGCGCTGCGAAGTATGGACTCCTAACTGTTTTTGCGTTTTTCCCTATATCTCGAGAACCGTTTAAGCTAATTGAAAAATTTTTACACACAATTATAAAACTCGTTTATCAAGAGATAGTTCCATGCGAAAAAATTAACTTTTAGTAAATATTTATTATTTTTTATTACTTTATTTTAGGATGGTAAAAAAGAATTTGAATTGGAAGGTACATAATTTCTTCCATCATTTTAAAGAAAGTAATTTTATATAACAGAAAACAAAATTTGAGCCAAATTGGTGGAATAGTTCCAGAGAAATTAAATTTCAAAAGGTCAGATACTTAAAACTCGATTTCTCAGGAACTATGTTACCGATTTGACTCAAATTTTGTATTTTTCCACACAAAGTTAAACCAATAAAATAATAAAACATAATAGATATTTACTAAAAGTTATTTTTTGCATGGAATTATCCTTGAATACACGAATTTTATAATTGTGGGTAAAAAAAATTTAATTTGCTAAAAAAGTTCTCGAGATATAGCAAAATAAGCAAAAAGTAAAATTAACATTAAGTCTAAACTTCGAAGCGCTCTCCTAACCAAACTATTGAGACCATATTTCCCAGATTGCGAATACTCTCTATATTTTGGGGGTCAGAAATTCGAATCCATCGGGGGGGGGAATATGTTTATTCAGAGAAAGTACGTTGTTGTGTCTAATTTCGTAACTTAAAATATCGTCTGCAGTTATTAATTATCATATTTGAGGTTACTGCCTCGAGCCATTAAGATTGAGTCCTGGAGCGTAAAAAATCCGATCATTAGATCAAAAGTTATTCAGGGTGATCCTTTTATTGTGCACTGTACATTCTCTTAAACACGCATTTTTAAGCTATGTCATTCTTCGAATACGTTTTTGGAGCTGTGTCCATTTTCGTAAACACGCATTTAGAGTTGCGCTCAAAACAAAATGCTCACCGACGATTTAATAGCGTGAGAAGCACTGAAGAAGAATTCCATGCGTCCCTGGAATGATAAGAGGCATCTCTGATTGAATGATACTGCAACGTTAACAAGAAGGAAAAAATAAAAATAACGAACAAGTTGTTGTTACTTTTTGCTCTTATGTGCTTGTACTTTGTGTGCTCATTACAAAGTACGGCTTAACAAGTTTAATGTTGGAATATAATTTTTATTTCATTTTATAACCGGTGTTGAACAGCCAACTCAATTGTGAGTTTACAGCTATCTGTGCTCATTTCCGTAACCTTGTAATTTTGAACCCGACCCAGAAGACAAGGAAGCCACTGGATCAAGTATTGAGAAAAACTAGCCTTCATGGAGGATTTTCAGACGGAAATAACCCGCATTTGTGTTACAGGGAGAGGAGAACCATAAAAAGCTTCCATGGTTAGCCCAACGGCAAGGGGATTCTAACCCATGTTCTGTCAACCATTGAGGTTATTTTACGTCAGCACTGTGATTGGTGTGATTCGCAAGCAGAATTCGTATCAAACATCCACCGTTGGGATTCGAGCCTAGATTACCTGACTAGGAGGTCCCACAGTGGACTGATCGTTAGGACACGGTTCCCAGCAGATCACCGAAGTCAAGCATCACTGGCTATGGTCAGTGTGCGAGAGGGTGACCACTTGGATCAGTCAGCTTAGGGACCGAGGGTGTGCTGTATTGGTCCTCGTTAAACTGTTCTACCGTAAAGTGCTCGACTACGCGTGCAGGTCGTTGGGCTACCGAAGCGGGGGTGCCATTCCCTCTGCAGAGCATCAAAATTGTGATGGCATGTCTTCAGATCATTCTCAGGGATGTTTCCCAGACCGTCGCCAATAGCCCATTGTGCAGCTCTAGAGCGACGTAAATGAACTACAACAACTACCTGACTAGGAGAGGAACACTATGCCCAAAGACACCGCTGCTAAATGTAAGAATATAAGTCGGTTTTCAAGTAAAGAGCTTCAGTTCTGTTTGCAAAATACTTCAAATTCAGCTCATAGGATAACGGGTGTGTCACCTCCGTGGCCGAGTAGTCTCACCGTAAAGCCATAACACTCTGTTGCTTGGAGGAAGTGAGTTCAGATCGAATCATAACACTGAATGTATCTTTGTGGTACCCTTCTTTAACTTGTGATGACCCTTTTAAATTTCCTCCTTACAAAAAGTTATACAGTCATACCTAGTAATAAGGACACTAACCTGCACATGTAAGTGTAACAATAAATAAACAAAGATTGCAGGTTCGACTTACCTTATTCTGACCTATACGCAATTCAGATTCATAACTCTCCACAAAAAAGACGCAAAGAACCGTTAGTAGTCGATTCGTCATGAGGTCAAGGGTCGGTTGTAATGATTTTCCAAACACGAACTGAGTTTATCGATCCGTTCCACCACAAATCTAATGAGTTTGTAAATTGCTTTAAAGCAAATGAAAGAACCACTTAGTTATTTGCATTTAATAAGTTTGTCGCATTTAGTAATTAAAATAAAAATATAAATTTAATCATTTTTTACTTGAAATGACTAAAATTTATTCTGAATGTTCAAAGTTGTATTCATGTTGAAAGTTTCAAAAACCGTACTTTAATAGAAAATCTTTTATCTGTATAGAAAACTCGAGTAAATGCAGTATTTTGAATGGGAAATTATGCTGTTTATCTTTCCTCGTTTTATAATTAATACTTCATCAAACCCATAAAAGGAGCCTCCTGAAAACTACTTCAATGACACAGAATTTTTAATTTTATAATACTTTTGCTAGTAAAAGTGGTTAATTTTATCACTATTTGCCCCGATTACATTATTGATTTGAATAAATTAATTTTTAAAAAAAATTTATAAATCCCACGCACTCATATAATTTTCACTAACAAAATGAATTTGATTTTTAAAGTCGTTGAAAATATATGTTTCCCGCATTCTATTCTGTAATTTTAAAAACAACTTAAATTATTCATTAAATGAAACTAAAACATGTACGCATTATATTCTATTTTATTAACATTATATTTAAAAACCCTTTAGTAAACATTAAGAAGTAATTATTTCAATCGTATAACCTAAAAGTTTTTAAAATATTCAAAAGGAATAAATGAACTACGAAATTTCAAAAACGACGGAATAATTTGGTCTATTTTGATGTTGAATTTCAGAAATTTATTTATATTTACCATTTTGATTAACTTCGAAAATTGAAAAAAAAACTCAATTTGCGATATCAAAGAAAATTAAATATTTTGAATTTGCTTAAAAATATTTCTTTTACTATCTTTTCATAAACGCAAACATTTTTTAATTACTTATTTATCAGAATTTTCCAATCATTAAAATATTCATATTTTTAAGGGCGTTTTACTTAAAGTAAACACATTCAAAAGAATATGCATAATTAAAAGATTATTTTGACTCAATTCTGCATTCAAAAATCCTCTTCGTCAATTTTAAATTTAATGAGAAAATAAACAATTTCTTTCAGCGCTAATGAATCATTCTTATTTCACTAATATATAAACCTTAAATTCATTTTTAAACCTTAATGTTGTCACCCAGGGCGGCTACTTATGCCACCAAGGTAAACTTAGACCAGTTTTGCGGGATAAATTGAGAACGCTAGTTCTAGATACTCTGTTTTGATTTTGATTGTTTATTTATGAATCATTGCAAGTAGAAGGGGAGGGGGCTTCAGACTTGTTAACTTCTGAGAAAACTGAAAAAATATTTTCTACTTTTGCATAAATGCGAGAAATATGAAAAATAATTATGGTCTGGTAATTAAATCCCAATCATAATTTTCTAACGACTTCAGTATTAGAAAAGACAGAAAATAGATTATTTATTTATTTATATATATATATATATATATATATATATATATATATATATATATATATATATATATATATATATATATATATATATATATATATATATATATATATATATATATATATATATATCAAACTAAACTCAGTGACGCGATAGCCCATAGAGGGCCAAGGCTTACTGTGCCCATCTCAGTTTTCTTGACCTTGGGCTCTGGGGTGCAGAAGCAGACGTTCCGGTTCGGTGGTCAGCCGGACGTGGGACCCCCTGTGTTTAGTTCCCAAGCATGCTTGGTACTCATTTATAGACCCAGTGGAAGGGTGATTCTCACGAAACATGACAATTAGGACCAAAAAATTTTTTTAAATTGAAAGTCGTCAAAATAATCTAAAAATGTTTTTGTATACTTCTTTAGCTACACTTATTAATATCTTATAGACAGCAGTGTAGTTTATTGACATTTGCTCGAGAAAAAAAATAAAATAGAAATTCACCAAATCCTGAATGCCAGGAAAAGGACATATTACCTTAGAAGTTTAAAAAACCGTCATTTTATTTTAATAGTATGTAACTCAACTTTTGCCTTTATGTTACATGGACCATAAATTGCTTAAATTAATTCTTTTTATCCACTGGAGAAAGAAAAAAAAAATTTTTGTTGCTGATATGTACAGAATAAAATTTTGTATAATAATCAATCATTAAATAAATAAATAACTTTGATTACATCCAAGCATATTGCAATCATACATAAACTTGGTATTAGGTTAATATTTGCTTTCCCTCTTTACAGTATTAGCAGTTAAAAAGAATTTCTGGTAACACTTCAATGTCCTGGCATTCATAAGCCAGGATAATAACAAATTCGCCATTTTACAGCATATAACTTTACTTTAATTTAATATTTTGGCCGAAGACGTTTACATTAGCCAGAAAAATGACAACATAAAAACCTACTCATCTTGAAAAAAATTTTAAAATAGATTTTGAGCCAGAAAATTGGTTCTTTATTCATGCAACAAGACATGTTCAGATAAGAGGGTATCTAATCAATCTATTAACATAAGATATTGATTCCTGGTGCTATCTATTTTGGTTATAAATCACTAAGTGAAAGTAGCCGGGAAAATGACAGATTTTCATAGGACAAACAAATTATTGACTGAAAAAATTATTTTAAGCGAAGTTTTAGTTAACAATACCCTCTGCGTATATTCTAGAAATGCTTACATAGGATAAGATAAAAGAAATTAGATTTTGAGAAGTGTATGGAAAGTTTTGAAGCTAGTTATTATTTGAAATTTTGTTTGGGACATGCCAGGAAAATGACACTTTGATATTCAATTAAATTTTTTAAGTATACAAAACAGTCAATGCTAGTGCAAAATCATTTTAAAATGCTAACAGCAATGCTATTTATTAATTTTTTTTAGAAAAAAGTTCTTTTAGTATTATAGTATTAGATCTTGGAGCAAGGGACAGTGAATTATCATGTTTCGTGAGAATCACCCATATATAGTATATATACACACGCCCGGTGGTTGAAAAATTAATACTTAATTTAGAATTATTCAAAGAAGAAAAAGCAAGATCGTTTGTACAGGATGTACCAAAATAGGTGTTCCTAATCTTTGCATTAGTTTATACTCAAAAAATTATTTAAGATGTAGAAGCTCACTTTACACCCTTGTGCAAATTAATTGAAACAAACTTTTTTTTTCGTGTTTTTTAAAGAAGATGCTTTGGGGTTGTTTCGGTTGCAATGGGGTTGGACCTTTGCAGCTTATTGACGGTATGATGCGTTCTGAGCAGTACTTTACTATTCTGGGTAAAAAAGTTGTTCCAGAGTTGAAGAAACGATGCCCTGATGGAACAGGGATTTTTCAACAGGATTTAGCTCCCTGCCGTACGTCCAAAATTGTCAAGAAATTCAAGTCTGAGAATCAAATTGAGACATTGGAATGGCCAGGGAACTCTCCGGATATCAACCCAATTGAGAATCCCTGGGCCATATGCAGGAATCGCCTATTAAATATAGACTGTACAACTATGGAGAAGCTAATCACGGCGTTAATTCATGTGTGGTACAAGGACACAAATATTATAAATGAGTGTAAAAAATTAGTGGAATCCATGCAGAATCGTGTCCAAATGTTAATAAAGTGTCGTGGAGATCATATTATGTACTAAAAATTTTTGAGTTTGCATAAATTTAAATAAAAAAGCATTTTCTCTTAGTTTTCTGAATTTATTGAGTTTATTTTAATTAATTTGCACAAGGGTGTAAAGTATGAACTTCCTCGTGATTCTACTTAAATGCAGTCTAAATATATTCAATCAAAATGGATGACGTTTTCGAAAACTTAATCAAAATCTTTATACAAAAAGAACTAAAAGAACTGGGGGAAAAGAGTTTAGCGAGAGCAAAATTTTGCTTTTATTACTCTAAAAAGAATCAAGAGCACTGGCGATTATTTAATTCATCATAAAAGAAGAGTCAAAAGGACGGTTCAAACAGCGAACGTGATCAAAGCCGTTAGAGAGCGGATTAAACACAATCCTTGCCAATCTGTTCAACGTATTTCAAAAAAGTTGCCAATATCATCATTAATGGTGAAGAGGATGCTCAAAGAAGATTTACATTTAAAACCATACAAAAAACAACTAATTCATAGTCTTACCAACTCAAAAAGCAATCTAGAGTTTTAAAAGAGCAAGATGTTACTATTGTGAGTTCTATTTTCAAGTGAGAAACTTTTCATCCTACAAGAGAGATAGTCAAATGCGACAAAATGATCGTGTAAATGCAGTCTTGCCGACATTCCCAAACATAAGTTGCCAGTAAAATGATACCAAAATGCATCGAAACTGATGGTATGAGAAGCAATTTCCCAAAAGAAAAGCTTCCATTTTTTCTCTACAGATCCAAAAGCTAGACTCAGCGCTGAATACTTCTTGAAACAAGTCATGAAGAAGTAATCATTTTGCTTTCAAACAAAGCTCAGTGCCCGTCGATAAATCAAAAAAGATCCAGAGATGGTGCAGAGGTGATTTGCTTAATTTCATCAGTTAAGAAAAGTAGTCTGCTTTCAGATTTGAATCCAGTTGATTATTTTATGTTGGGTTATGTGCTTTTAGAGATTGGGAGAACGAAAAGAATTACTATTGAAAAACTCAAGGGAGGTAATACAACAAAAGTAACAAAATCCTCCTTACTACACGGTGTAACACAATCAGTTTCCCTTAAGTCTAAGTAACAAAATTAAAAATATTCCAAAATATTTTTCATTAATATTTACATCTCTTTGCGACAATCAACTCATTTATAGAGCTCAAATATTTCCCCAATTCATTTATAAATTTCCTCAAACGATTCGAAAATTCATTACTGCTGACACGCACTGCTTCTTCTGCATGATCCCCAAATCTGTATCACGCGTTCTTTGAAGTCTTCGGTAGCTAGTCATCTCATACTCTAGCATATACGCCTGCATAACATAATCAAGTGTATTTAAATCCTCTGCATGATCCCCAACTCTGTATCACGCTTTCTTTGAAGTCTTCGGTAGCTAGTCCTTTCATACTTTAGCATATACCCCTGCATGAAATAATCAAGTGGATTTAAATCTGAAGTTACTTTTCTGTGCTGATGAAATCTAGCAAATTGCTTCTGCAACACATCGGGACCACTTGATTATTTTATGTGGCAGTACATAGTCTCAAAGATTGAAAATACGAAAAGAGTAACAATCGAAAAATTCGCAAAACGTTTGATACAGATTTGGGATCAGGCAGAAAAAGCAGTACCTGCCGGCTGTAACGAGTTTTTCGATTGTTTGCGTTAAGTTACGAATGAAAATAGAGAAATATTTGAACTTTCATGTAATAAATGAGTAGATTGTAGCATAGAGCTGAAAAAATTACTAAAAAATTATTGTGAAATGTTTTTACTTTTTATTGTTTAAACTTTACTTTAGGGACACTACACCCTGTAAAAAGGAGAATTTTGTTGGGAGGGGGGGTTTATTACCATCTACAAACAAGAAAAGCCTTAAAGTTGGTACAATTTAGGAGTGGAATCCAGTTGAACCTGGTTCACATTTGACAGGACAGCTATTTCTGAATAGAAGCTTGTTTCTACCATTGAAATTCTTGTATTTGTAATAATTTAATGATTCAAATCCTATTAAATTAACAGTAATTATGTTAACATGTTATTTAAGTCTTATTAAAATTATTTTAAATATATAAAATTATTTACAATTTCTCATATATATATCTAATGATTTATTTCTTTGCTGTTTATGTACGGGAACATTTAAATAACAGTACAATTAAAATTAATTTGAGCAAATTTTACAAGAAAAAAATAATGTTAAAGAAACTTTTATCCTCATCAAATAAATTTAAAGATATTTAAATTGGAAAAAAGTCCTCAAAGTTTTGCACAGAGCTATTTCTCGTATCCCAATTTGCATGAACATTTAAATAAACATTAAATTATATTTTTAAAATGAATACTTAAATTACTTCATTGATTTATATCTAAATGATAGTTTTTTTAGAGAGAAAAAATACAACAAATATTTGCTAACGTTACATACTTGAAGTTGAACACAAGCTTTCCATTATCTGCTTCTTTTAAATCTGACACATTCTCTGTCCGTGATCGTCAAAGAAATTAAATATTTTAACTTTAAGGGAAAAACTTTTCCATTTTTTTTAAACTAAATAAACTCAATTTTGTACAGAAAGAAGCTCTTTCGAGGAATGTTTTTTTTTTCTTTTGAAACATCGACTAATCTCTCATGTTTATTTTTCTTCTTATAAATTTAATTTGAAATTTCTATTAAAACTTTCTTGAGCTTCACGGCATTCATCTTACTTTTCGAATTCTTTCTTTTTTCTTTTTACTGAAACTAGCTAATAAAACATTCCTTTTTGTTCAATTTTCATCTAAATGAATTTAATTTCTAAAAACCTTGATATAAAAAGAACTAGAAGCTTCCAATACCCGAAGTATTGTTCTAAGTATTATTTTTTCTTATATTTCTTTTCGATATACTAAAAAAGTATTATATTTAAGACAATTCATTACATTTATTGAAGATTATAAATTAATATTGAGTTCGAACTAAGCTAATAAGTTAAAAAAATTCTATTTAAATTCTTCTTCTTGAAACTTTCTGTTATTGCTGTTTCTTATATGCTATTATAAATAACTAAAATATTTTTTTAAGTATAGCTTATCTTGCAAGATGGTGTAAAATTTTAGTAGGTTTTAAAAAGAAATCAATGAATTAACCCCACACCGAAAAATTCGGACTCTTTGAAAAATCAGAGAAAGAAAAACAGAGGAAGATAGAAAATTTTGATTTGCTGCATTCTGCAAAGGAAACCAGTTATATTATATCCATGTGGTTTCAAAATTAGTGAAAAACTTTATCGACAGATGGCGCTACTCACTGTAACTATAAAACTGTGCTTTTGTTTCTTGTCAGTCTATTAAAACTAAATTTGCACGGGCATCTGTTAATAATGTTCTGTTAATTATGTTTATATTTTTGCTACAATTTGTGGTTACTTAGAAAACATTACTTTATATTTCATCTCAGTTAACAACGCCTTAAACTAGTTAAGATTTGTAACTAGTTTTGAAACTTGATGAGAATGTTACCTGGAGATTTAAAAAGAATACACAGATGGTAATATTTTTGATCAAAGTGGTGTGGGAACCTTGTTCCTGTGTCTCAAATGGCTTACTGTGGAAAATTTATATAACTTTCTTAAAATAAAAGTGGTTTTGAATTTTGGTAATTGGGACACTAGAAAAAAGTTTTGTCCCTATGCCTGCCTGTGAGAAACAGAGATTGGAAAATTCTCCCTTAGATCATCTATCGACGCAGGCCTTCAGTTGTTTTTAGTTTCCAAAATTTTGGTTAACACTGCCATCTGCAAAACTCTTATGTTACTAGATATACAAAATGGTTTGCAATATCCGCTTTCAACATATTTTTCCATAATACTTATTAGAAATAAAATTTAAAAAATATATACATATTAGGGGGTGTCTGCTAAATATTTCAGCGAGGGAAAAAAAAACTATCGATGTCAAATGAGCTAGTAAGAAAAAATCACTTGTAACAAATAGTAGTCCGGAAGGGGGTGAAACACATCAAAACTAGTTTGACTGTCTGGTGAATTTCGAGAGTTTTTCTTAGAACCGTTTTTTACCTCCTCTTCGTTTCCTCCGATAATCAAGCATGTTTTGATATTTTCGGTCCCGCCTCTTTTTTGTAGTGATTCGTTACATTTCAATTCCATTTTTCTTATTTTTCTTTGCTTAAACATTATCTTCGGTCCCTAAGATAAGAAATTTTATGCTTCATTTTCAACAGAAGTTTAAAAATTTATATTAAAATCGGCTTCTGCAGACTCCCCGTATTTTTCTTGCTATGTCTGGTGTTTATTGTTTCCTAAAATATAGAGCAACTATCGTGTTCGGTAGCTCAGTGGATAGAGCATTTGCCTCCCAATGAGATGACCAAGGTTAAAATCCAAGCCGTGGCTGGTTGATATTCTGCCCACAGCTCGCACCGATCACAGTACTGGTGTAAAATATCCTCAGTGATAAATGGATCGTGGGTAAAGATCCTCTTGCCATCTAGCTACTGTGGGAAGTTTTCGTAGTTTTCCTCTCCATGTAACGTAAATGTGGGTTTGTTTCATCAAAAAATCCTCCACGAAGGCTAGTTCTTCCCAGTGCTTGATTCAGAAGTTTCCTTGTCTTCTGAGTTGGGTTCAAATTCACAAGGCTACAAACTAGAGCATTCACGTAAAATCAGAGCCGGGTATACTGTTCAACGCTAGTTAGTTAAAAAAAGGGCTTCATGAATGCAAGTTAATCTCAAACTAAATTGTAATATTCTCTTATCTCTTGCGTTAGGTTTAAGAATACACAGATACGGAGTTAAAAGTTTAAATGTTTTCCATGAATACCATAGATAAATATTTAAAAGCTGCAATAAAATATAATGAAACTTTAAAACATTTTTATAAAGATATAAAGCACCAAATTTAATTTTAAATTGGCGTAATCAAATAAAATTAAACCCCTTTGTAATGAAAAATTAAGCCCCCTTCTAACCAAAACCACAATTTACTCGAAAATATAATCTAAAGACATGACTCGTACAATATGTTTAATGATAAGATCACGTATTTTGCAACTAATTTAATCTAAATAACACATTGAAAAAGAGGTAAATGTTTTATGTTTGTTAATTAAAACCAAAACCATTTAAAACAATGCTTGAATACTAATAACTGTCTCCAATGGATTTGTTGAAAACGCCTTTATTCATAAAACAAAACTGTTTAAAGGCACCTTCAAACTCGGAGTTAAAACATAAAAAGAATCATGAAACAAAAGGAATGGAGCCAACGTATTCTTTATCGTGATCTGCCTCTATCATTATTACTTAAAGCACAAGTTCCTCAGAACTACTAAACGATGGAGGCAAGGTTCGGGAATAGAAAAGTTATTTAATGCTCCCAAAGATCCTATTGGCCTAGAGGTATGCTAAGCCAAAAAGTGCTATTTTTTTCTCAGTATATCAAGAAAGCGTAACTTCCAGACGTGTCTTTATATAAAGGGTGAATAAAAAGTCTTGGATCCATGGAGGAGAGAGAAAAGATTTCTCCACAAATGGAATTCATTTTTTTTTTTTTAAAAAAGGCATGTTTGATACAATTCAGAAACATAGTAAATAAGGTAGAACATTTTTAACCCATTTGTCCTTATTCGAATGAAAAGAGCAACTTCTAAATAAAATATAGAATGTTCAGTAATAATCACGCTTAGTACATTTATTTAAGAGACGGGGAAACAAAAATTACAACGAAATTTATCAAATCTTTAGTGAAGATGTAATATGAAGACATCAAAACCAATTTTATTGCTTCGGATTTTAGATGTGTTTCCCGTAATTGTTTTTTAACTCTTCTTTGCTTCCTGTGGCAATCAAATATGATGTTTTCAGTCCCCCTTCTTCTTAGTACTGATTTGTAAGAGTAATTAATATACGACCCCTAATATGTATATTTTTTAATCATTTTTGACAAGGATTCTAAAAGTATATATAATGAGCCTTGAACTTCTCTAGAACATTTCTCCTTCAGCCATCAAAGTTTTGAATATCCTCTAGCTTTACTGTCAATTGGTTTCTGTTTCAAAACCTTATGTGTAAGGCTAGTTGTATCTGACCGGAAAATATGCCCTGCAAATCTCATTATGTTTAACTTTATGAGACAAATATCATTATGTCTACATGGATACCCTTGTAAATTTCTGTAATTCTTCGGTAGAATTTGTCCCGATTGATCTCACTAAATTTATAAACAAATTTAATAAAAATTAAAAAATCCATCGATTCCACCGTTAGAAAACGCTTTCAGAAAAAAGCTTAAACCTTTAACAAAAGACTCATGTAAATTTGAAATTTTCTTTTTTTAACTATTTAAATACAGTTCAAAATATATAAAATCATTTAAAATAAATAAGTGCATTTTTGTTGTAACCATTCCTCTTTGAGACAGTAGTGTACCCTTTAAAAAAAACGGTGATGTTTCAAATTACCTGGAAAATGAAGATAGCAATGATGAAGAAGATTTTTATTAAGAAAGCAAAAGAATAAGAGTATATGACACTGTATTTCCGTACTCATACTTTATACTGTTAACGGAGATTCGATTTTCTTTGATGTCATAGAACAAAATGAAGTTTCTAAAGGCATTGACCCAAGCGACAAGTGGAATTATCGTTCGTTGTGTGTCCACTGCTTTGCTATTAAAGTCTGTAGCTCGAAGGCTTATTTTGACATATTGTGTCACAAAGTACATTATTTAAGTTTTGCAAAAGGGAGGATCTTCAATGTTTCCACGTCAAACCTCAATAATTGGATATTTCTTTTACTTTTAAGGGTATTTTCTTGAGAAAAAAGAGTCTTTTAATTATGTCCGAAAGGCGTTCTGAGATATTGATTGACATTCTGAAAAAGAATGAGTTGTTCATTATCAGCTAGGAAAACTTTGTTTCAATATTTTTAAAATCTGTTAGAAGTTTTTCTGAAAAACTATAAATTGCAAAGAAAACCACAAAATAAATAACCCTAAGCTAGGCTGTGACATTATTTCATATGAGCGCTTTTAATACACTGTGATGATTTACTAACAGCCAAACACATTAAAAAGTATTCATATTTCATCAAAGCATATGCATGTGAAATAGTTAAACATATTTAAAAACAAAACAAAAACTTAATTTAATTGCCTGTGAAAAAAAAGTAAAGAATGACTCTTATTGATTATGACATTGATAAACATGCAAACACTGAATGATCCTTTTCTTATCATTCAAGAAAATTTCCTACATCCTTTTCTTATCATTCAAGAAAATTGGGGAAAAAACTTTAAAAAAAGAATTATAAAGTATGCGCAAAAGAATATTGGTATCCATTCCACACGATTACGGATACAGTAAAAGAATTTCAAAATTTTCAAATGGCAACACGTACTTAGTTTTCATCAAAACATGATCATTACATTCAGCTGAGGCTAGAGCTGCAGTGGTTAAGGGGATCGAGGGCTCGCCTCCCTACGAAGTGACCGCGTTCGAATCCCAGCGATGACTGGTTGAAACGAATTCCGCACTCAGCTCGCAACGACCACAGTGCTGGCGTAAAATATCATCAGTGGTAGACGGAGATCATGAGTCAGAATCTCCTTGCCGTAAGGCTAACAGTGGGATGTTTTCATGATTTTTCTCTTCATGTAACGCAAATGCGAGTTAGTTCCATCAAAAAAGCTTCCATGAAAGTAAATTTCTCCCAGTACTTGATCCAGAAGTTCCCTTCTGGATTAAGTTCAAAATTACAAGGTTACAGAGTTGAACATTAGTAGTAAACTTAAAATTGGGTCGGCTGTTCAACGACGGTTATAAAATTTACAAAAAAAATAATAATAAAATAAAAAAAGAAGAAGAAAAATAAAAAAAAATCAGTCAAGTTTTCGAAATGTTCTTTCTCAAATCTTAAATTGAGTCTCCTTATGTTTTTTTTTTCACTTAAAGCTTTACAAAGTAAGTCAATATAAAAGATAAGAATAGTTAATATTAAAGCACCATGAATATTTTGGGGGTATGAGATTTTTTTTTTATTCAGCATATCTTCAAAATCCTCTAATGATAATTGTATTGAATTATTATGCGAAATTGTCTTAATTCCTAATATAATATTTAACCTTATCTAATACAATTGAATATGCATTTAAAATATGTTTCAATAATCTTGTTTAATGTAAGTAAAAACTCATTTTACTTTAAACAAACTGCCTAGAGTACTTAAAAGCTATTATCATAAAACGTGATAATACGTTCTACATTGAATGGATCAGAGGGAAATAGATATTAAATGGTTTTGCTTTTAATAATTTATTATCCCCTCATTTTTCTTAAAAGCCTTTTCTTTTCAAAAATAGCTTTTCATTTAAAGAGTATTTGTTTCCTATTCATTTCATGCCATGAAAATCCATGGCCTTTTCCATAACGAGATTAATTTTAACTCATTTTCCCCTCAGTGTATAAGAAGCTTATTTATCACCACTAACGACAAAACAATGTCAGGCATAAGTAAACTTTCAAAATGAAGTACTCGGCAAATTAATTATGAAATAAGCCTGTTTCTTCCTTCATTTTTAGTTTTAATTAAATCCTTTTAAAACTTGAATATTAATTGGACCTTATAAATAAAAAGAATTAAACGCCACAATATTCATCTTTTTTTCAGAGCATTAATTCACAAATCCTAGTAAACTGTTCTCTTCAAATTCCGGGAAATTAATGTTGTTTTAAGTATAATATAAATTAAAACATTGGAAGACAGCTACTTTATTTGGATCACTTTAACATATTTCGGCTTGAACTCAGCAAAAAAATGAATAAATGAATAAAAATAAGAAAAATGAATTGCCCTAATAACTTTAAACCTAATGGCACGGTTTTTTAAAACATATTGAGGTGTGCAAGTTCATTTGTTTGACTCTGGTTTGAAAAATGATAAGTACTCTTGAAAAAATAAATATATTTAATAAATCTTACTAAACAAATAAATAAATAAGCCAACGCAACTAAAGCGGTAAGATATTACTTGATAAAAAAAAATCACTTCAAAAATATACAAATAAGAAATAGCAATCAACATATTGCAAGCGCTCAAAAACAGGGGCGCATTTTCAAGACTTGTCAGGTGTGAATGAGAAGAAACGAAAATGATTTGAAATATAAAACGTAAAGTATCCAATGAAAAATGGGAATATAAAGCTGAGAAATAAAACTAGAAAAACCACAGTAGTCGAGAGAGAAAAAGAAAGATGAAAAACAGAACAAAAAAATATGGTGGCTGAGAGGGGGAACTCAGGGTCAAATGCATTTCAGGGCACTATAAAGTGGTGGTGAGGAACTAATGCTACTAACAAGGAAATCAGAATTCGTATGAATGAAACAAGATTCCAGGGCATCAAGATGAACTGATGTGACTAGGTGGAAATAATTTAGGCATTGTTGAAATAGTCGCAGACTTAAAGAACACGATAGATATATCAGTTATTACGAATACGAGAAATCATCAATTACTGAACATTGTTGGAATATTGGTCAGAAACTGAATTTTGACAGTGCCAAAATTATTTTCACCCCAGTCACCTCAGTTCATATTGATGTCCTGGAATCGTGCTTTATTCACATGAATGCAAATTCCCTGGTTAACAGCATTAGTTCCTCGCCACCTCTCCATAGCGCGTGGAAATGCATTTTGCTCTTATTTGCCCCTCACGACCACTGTGATTTTCCTTGTTCTGCTTCTCATCTTTTTTTTTTCTCTCGGCTACTGTTTTGTCTCTCACTGTTATTTTCCCATTTTTCATTTATAACTTTGCGTTTCATACGTCAAATCACTTTTATTTCTTCTTATTCGCGTCTGGCAAGACGTGAAAATGGGCGCCTGTTTGTAAGCTCTTAAAACTCGCCGATTTTTATTTCGATTTTGTGTATTTTTGAAGCGAATGAAGTTTTTAAACAAGTAAAAAAAGAACATAAAGCTGAAATCTTAAATTGAGCCAAAAGAGGTATAGATCACGCATAACTAAAATTTAGAAAGAAAAAAAATTTTTAAGTGAAAACCTTTAAAGTTGTACCTTGGACTATTGTTTATTACCTCTAGGATATTCATTTTGAGTACTTTTCTTTTAAGCTCGTTAGTTGATAGAGTTTGGATATTCACGCCATTAAAATTATTATTTAAGTAGCCTGTATAAGTAAATCAAATTAATCATAAACGTAATGCCAAGTAATATGTTATTGGAATATTTCATAAGTTTTTAATATTAACGAACATAAAATTGTTCACTTATTGTGAGTGTTCACATGGAAATGTATTTGTATTAGTTGGGCCTGTTGCACATATTTTGGACAGGTATATTAGATTACAACGATTAAAACGCTCATATTTAATTTGTCTTCCGTATTAAAGCACCATCTAACGTAACTCTACGTTTTGCAAATTAGTTATTATTTTTATTTTTTAAAAAAACGCTGCAATAGCTTTTAGCTTTGCAAATTGTGCCAATTCCTAATGATTTACACCAGTCATATGGACAGTGCGTCAAAAAAAGTGGACCTCTTTCGATCTAATGTGATCGCATCTTCACGTTCTAGGACACAAACTTAATGGTTCGAAGGAGTGACCTCAATTAATTAGCACAGACAATATTTTTAGGTTTTAAAATCAGACAAAAATGAACTTTCCCTGAATAAGCATACAGTTTTTTCCCTTGGATTTGGATTTTTGAACCCTTAAATATAAAGGGTAGACCCAATCTGGGAAATATGGTTCCAATAGTTTGATTAGGAGAGCGGTGCAAAGTTTGAACCCCTTAATAGTAATTTTACTTGTTGCGTATTTCGCAATATCTCGAGAACTTTTTAAGCAAAGTTTAAAAAATTTACACGCAGTTATAAAATCCTTTAATCTAAAGATAGCTCCTTGCAAAAAAATAACTTTTTGTAACCATTTATTTTTTTTTAATGATAGTCGAAAAACTTTGAATTGTAAGGTCTACAATTTTTACACCATTCTAAAGAAAGTAATTTTACATGGTAAAGTACAAAATATTAGCAAAATTGGTCAAATAATTCCTGAGAAATTGAATTTAAAAACATTTCTCTTATACATTTGATATAGCCATAATGAACATAATTATGTTTTAATCTTGATTTTAAAAATAGTGTCGAATATTATGAACATTTTCCTTATGTTTTGTTGTTTCTAAACCACTTGCCAAATACCAACAATCCTGGTAGCTGAAATCAAGCAAATTTATGGCTGAGGGTGCGCTTCTTTTTTTTTCAGTAGCGCCATCTATAGACAAGAATATGTCTTCTGCCCCACACGCACGTCACTACCCGTTTTAAAGAGCGGACCCACTTATTCAACCACAGATCGTAATTTTGATCTGAACCAGAAAACGATCAATCTCCAATTCCATACCCCCAGAGGTATTGATTCGTTATGCGAACTTGGAGGACTTTCTGATCCGATAGATTTAACGTGTACCTGACAACATTTACTACAAGGAGAGTCTTCGACCGGCTTGGATCGAACTCACGATTTCTTGAACATAGGCCTAATGCCCAACCAAACAGGCTATTCCGGCCCTCCCTTATGTGTAGATCCTAAGTCTTAGTATAGATTGTACTTTTATAGATGAAACGTTCTCACTCTAAACTATTCCACCCACTGCCATTAGATGTTAGCAAAAAAATTACTTAGTTGTATCTTTAGAGTATAAGTTCACAATTTTTTTAACAAATACCAAGCATGGATATATTTAACTCGTCCTCAGAATAGTCAAAAAATTCCGATATTCCCAAGAAGATTGAGATAACACATGCACAGTGCACTAAGAAGCAAAAGGACCATCCTGAATAACTTTTGATCTAATGAATAATAACTTTTGATTCGTTCTAGAACTCAATCTTAATGGTTTAAGGGGGTGACCTCAAATATGTTAATTAGTGCAGACGATATTTTAAGCTACGAAATCAGACGCTAAAACTTTTTTCTCTGAAAAAAAAATTTTTCGACGGATTCGAATTTCTGACCCTTAAGATAACTAAGGTAACTGCTATCTGGGAAATATAGTCCCAATTGTTTGGTGAGGGGATCCCATTAATAGCAATTTTACCTATGCATATGTCACCATAACTAAGAAATTTTTAATCGTATTAAAAAACATTTAGTTTGCAATCATAAAATTCATTTGTCCGAGTATAATTCCACGCAAAAAATAATCTCTTTTATTTTTTATTATTTTATTGAATAATGGTACAAAAGGTTTGAATTGTAAAGTTTTTCAATTTCTTACATCACTTTAAAGAATGTATTTTTACATGGGAAAATGCAAAATTTGAACAAAATCGGTCAAATAGTTTCTGAGAAGTCGAATTTTAAAAAAGTCGCATTTTTAAAACTCGTTTTCTCCGGAACTAACCGACCAATTTTGCTAAAATTTTGTTTTTGGTCATGTAAAATTGCATTCGTTAAATAGATTTAAAAAATTGTGTACCTTATCAATTCAATTTATTATCCACTATTATTAAGTAAAATAATAAAAAATAATAACTATTTTACAAAAGTTTTTTTTTTGCATGAAACTGCTCTTGGATAAATGAATTTTATAATTGTGTACAAATATTTTCCAGTTCGCTTTGAACGTTTTCGAGATATGGCGAAATTCGCAAAAAGTAAAATCTTCAACCATTAAAATTTAGTCCTAAAATGTAAAGATCTGATCATTAGACCAAAAACTATTCAAGGGGGGTCTGTTCTTTTTTTATTTTGTGCACCTTACAACGCATCGGTATCGACAATTAGATAATCGGTACCTTTCAAGTAGATAATCACGTTTTTCACTAACATCGAATGTTTTACGCAGGGCTAACTTAAAGTATGTCCTTTCCTCCATTTTTTTTTCATTTATGTATTTTATTTCTTGTCAGATATACTAGTTCCTAATATTATTTGTTTTACATCTTAGCAAGCAATTGTCATAAATTACCGTGACTTCAAATTGACGTAAGTCTCACTAGCCTCTTATTTTAACATTGCTAAGGTAAAAAAATACCAAAAGGAAATTAAAAAAAAATAAGATAAGAAGAAAATTTTTCTTTCTTTTCTGCGTAATTATGACGTACTTTTTTTCCCTAACAGAGAAATGGCCACAAATACCACATAAAAGAAAACTATTTATAATAAACGAAACCTTTTTTCAAAGATTTTGAAGCACAGAATTCGAATATGTACTTAATCTTGAGGATAATTTAATGGTTCTTAAATTATTTTCAGAGACCGCTATAGCCTTCTTGGTAGGACGTTAGTTCGTGTTCACCCGAGAGGGTGTTCGAATCCAGCCAGCCGAAGTATCCCCGTATGTTAAGCAGTGACTGGTGCACGCTAAATCTGTCGGAGTTACAAAGTCCTCCTAGTTCCTATAACGAATCAATACCTCTGGGGGTGCTGAATTGGAGATTGATTGTTCTCTGGGTCAAAATTGCATCTGTGGATGAATGAATGGAGTATGAGTGGGTCTTCCCTGTAAAACGTGTGAGTCGTATTCTTGTTCATAGATGGCGCCAGTGATAAGTCAGAAACGCATCCTCTGCTTTAAAAATTCGCTTAGATGCCCATAGCAGGCCTGATTATATTGACAAGTGACATTAGTAACAACAACAAATTCTTTTCAAAGAAGTTTTGTACACTACATGAGGGAAAGGAAAAGATTATGATTTCCAGGTGGCGCAATGAAGATGCGTGTTCTTTATCTTTATGAGGTGTTAGGTTCTAATCCCATGACGGCTAGTTTCATTTTCATTGTTTTATATCTGCTTTTGTCTTATTTGGCTATTAGTCTCTGAGAGATAAAATACAATCACAACTCAAACATTACATAAAGGATAGTTTGTTTAGTTTAGGCATTTGTTTCGGTAAGTAATTCGCGATATAATTTCCTTTATCGTCAATCATAATACTAAATTTTAACCCAGCTGCTTGCGTTTTTTTTTTCTAATAAATCAATATTTATACAACAAAAAAATAACAAGTAAACATACAAGAACTCTGGAATTAATATTTAAGCGAGAAAAAAAATTGCTATCGAAATATGACTACTAAAAGAGTTGGAGCTGAAATCGTCAAAACATGCGTGATTGCCAGAGAAACAGAAAGGCAATTATTATAAACTAGAGATGAGACAAACTGAGCCCAAACCAAGACCTCAAACCTCTAACTCATTATCTAAAAAAACTCATATAGTTTTCATATATTTTTTTTACTGCTTTCAAATTAATAACTTTTAAAATAAGTAATAATCCGTATGGTGCATTTCTTAAGTATGAAAAAGAATTTAAAAATTATTAACTATTCATAATTAAAAAGTATTATATGAGTAAATAAATTACCTCAATACTACATATTTGGCCCTTTCCGTAAGTTATGGATTTTATATCTTTGCAAACTTCATCCCTGTATCTATTTAATTTCACACTCGAAAAGGCTCGGACCAAAAATATCCTATCTTGTACTTGGACGGGCATGGATTTATTAAAATTTTCGGTCTTGTACAAACTGTGCCCTAAAAAGTGAACATAAACTCATTTCTATTTTATCGCCTCTAGTGTCAGTTCTTTTATTTCCAGTCCTTCTTTCTTCAGTAGCGATTCATTTCTCTCTTTTCCTCTATAATTAATAATTTTCGATACCTAATGTGAACAATTAGACTTCATTTTTTTCAAAGATTCTAAAGCGTTAATTATAACAAGTGTTAACTATAATGAATTATATTTTAAATCGATCAATAGAGCTTATATCAAACGCGCAATCATTCCCAAAAAGGAGTAGAACAAAATTGAAAGCTTAGAAAATTTGACGATGTTGCCTTTAGCAGCACGGGAAAGTGATCAGCCCCGTATTAAAAGGCTCTATTTACATTTTAATATTGTTCAGAAAGATATGAAAATCCTTTCCAAGAGCGTATACTCTTTTAAATCTAGCAGACATCATGTGAATTTCTGTGCCTTTTGCCTAAATAAAATCTTATTGAAACACAGCCCTACAGTTGAACTTATTGATAAACGAGAACCTAGATTTAACAAAGAAATTATTGGTTGTTAAGTAACATTGTTAAGTCTATTGGAGCATAGCTCGCTTTTAACAAGCAAACCTCACGGATTTAGCGAGCAATATTTTTGGGGTTCATAATATTTCTACTCAATTCCCCCTCACCAGCACAGCTAATCCTTTCTTGAACAATTCATATTTGACATTTTTCGGGTCCATAAATTTTTTCCCCTGAATTTTCGGGACCAAGAATCTTATCCTAAGAACAATATCACAACATTTCAAAGCAAATTAACTGCTTACCTTTGTTCTGTACAAAAATAAATAAATGGAGTATTATAGTTTGTTTATGTATGTATATAGTTAAAAATACAAAAAAAGAAAGGGAAAAAAATATAATTTAAACAGAAGATAAATTAATAAATGAAATGTTTTTGAGAATATTTAAAACATGATTATATCCGCAAAAAAGAGTGCTTTCTGGCACTATTGTTTTGGTATAGTTTGCTTTGGCTATATTAATACAATATTAGAAAGCACTCTTTTTTGCGGATATAATCGTGTGAGCTGACGACGAGATTATATCTTTTTTTTTTTTTTTTTTTTTTTTTTTAACAAACAAATATATAACTTTATTGAGAACAAAAACACATAAATACAAAGAATATATATTCGTCGTCAAGAGGAAAATCCTGTCCAGGCGACAAAGAAAAGTAATACAATAAATTTAAAATAGAAATTTAAAAAAAAAAAAAAAAAAAAAGAATCATAAATTATTTTGCTCATCATAAGACGTCATATATTGTTGTACACTGTAATAATAGAAAACAAAAAAAAAATGCATGAAACTATATATATATAAAAAAAAAAAATAATAAATAAATAAATAAATAAATAAAAAAATATAACAAAGGTAACATAAGAAATTCATTTGGATTGGCACAAGACTGGTATAAAAAATCAAATGCTTCCTTTAAAGTGAAAAATAGAGATCTAAATCGTCAATGTTCATCATAAATTGAAATAAAGCACGCTTAAAAGAAGAATATATTTTGATGTTTTGCAATTGAAATGGTAATTTATTATATAATTTAGGTGCTAAGTAAAAAAACTGTTTTCGTGAAATTTCTTTTGTAAAGAGGGGAATCTCATACATTTCAGTTGGTCTCCTTTCAGACACATTAGTTTTTAACTTGCATATTAATTTATTGTTGTGTAAATAGAGTAAAATACGAAAAAATACATTATGGCGAAATGGTAATAGGTTAATTCTTGTATATATATTGGTAGTAGTTACACTTGAATTATTTATATTTAGAGAATTAATAATCTTGAAGCATTTATTCTGAACTGAGATTAAGGGAAGTAAATTAGTTTTATATTCACCGCCATATATTATCGCACCATAATTAATTAAAGAATAAAACCAGGAGTAATAGAGTGCTTTCACAAAATTAAAATGAATTTTATTCTTAAGGTGATAAAATTTAACTAAAACGAAACGCAATTTTTTAACTAAATTGTTAATATGTGTTTTCCATTTTAAATTAGAATCGATATACAGTCCTAAATATTTGATATTATTTACAGATTGTAGAATATAGCATTGACAATTTTCATTAGTACTTTTGCAGGAGAGAGAGTGAAATTTTAAATTTAAGTTAAATTCTGATTTTCTTAAACTGAAATAAATATATTTAGTTTTATTTAGATTTAAATTTAAGTCATTTATTGTAAACCATTTTGAAATTATGCGTAAATCAGATTCAATTTGAAAAATTAGTTGATTTAAATCAGTGCAAGAATACAAAATTACGGAATCATCAGCATACGTTATTATCTTACCAAAAAGTTTGAGTTGACAAAAGTCATTGATGAATATAATAAACAATAAGGGTCCTAGAATAGATCCTTGAGGAACACCACGGTTTGAAAAAATATAATTACTAAAATTACTTCGGATTTTAACTCTATGTTCTCTGTTTGAAAGATATGAAACAAACCAATTTAACATAATTCCTCTGAAACCAGCAAATTCTAATTTTTTAATTAAAAGATTGTGATTGACATTATCGAAAGCTTTTGATATATCAAGAAATATAGCTACTGTTATCTTATTTTCAGCAATACTATTATGAATAAATTTTGAAAATTCCAAAAGAGCTTTTTCTGTACTTTTGCCTTTAATAAATCCATGTTGATTAACAGAGAAAAAATTTGTATGTTTTAAATAATTGTACATTTTATCAGCTAGAGCTTTTTCAATGATTTTGGAAAAAACAGGTAATATTGAAATTGGTCTATAGTTTGATAGGCAATTTTTATCGCCGGTTTTAAAAATAGGAGTTATGGTTGCTCTTTTTAAAGAAGTTGGAAATATGGATGACTTGATTGAGGTATTGATGAAATTAGTTATAAAATTTATATTATTGAGAGCAAATAGTTTAATTAATTTTACATTAATACCGTCATAGTCAAAGGAGTTTTTATTAGAAAGAGAATTTATTAAGTGAAGTACTTCACAATCATTCAATTCTAGGAAAACAAACGAGGTTAAACTTGGTGAAATATATTTTTGCAAACTGTTTAAATTTGGGTTTGAGGTACTGTAGGCATTTGCAAATGATTTATTGAATTGATCAGAAGATTCATAGTCGTTTAAAATATCAGGTAAAGTAAGTGATTTGCTCTGATTACCAATAATGCCATTTACAAGATCCCATTTTTGTTTATTTGAATCACAATTTAAAAATTTGAATTTGAAATATTCTGATTTTGCTGTTTTAATTAAGTTCTTAAGCTCAGAAACTATAGTGTTGTATGCTGTTTTGTAAATAATATCCCATGGATATTTTCTAGTTTTTTTGAATAGTTTTTCCTTTCTTCGAATTAAAATCAAGATATTATTAGTCATCCAGTTATTTTTGGCTTTTTTGTTTGATTTATGCTTATATTTAAAATTATTTTTTAAATTATTGAGTTTGAAAACAAAACTTCGATATTGTTGATCAAGAGAATCTTGAGGATTGTAATTAAATTTGTAATTTGACAGATAATTATTGAGCTTATTATAGTTGATTGAAATTTTATTTTCAGCTTCCTTAATTTTATTTACCTCATCGTAATGAACACTGCAAAAGGTTGGATAGTGATCGCTTATGTCATTTATGAATATTCCGGATTTGATTGAAAATTTATTTGTTTTTACGAAGACATGATCAATGCAAGTTGATGAGGAATTTACTCTAGTTGGTTTGTCTATGTAATTTTGAAATCCAAATTGGCATAATAAATTAATATATTCATGAGTAATAAAATCATCACTTAGAATATCAATATTTATATCACCCATCAGTATTATATTAGGATATTTAAGCTTAGAGATTATTACTTTAAGTTCAGTATTAAAAAAATCAACAGTAAAATCATGAGATCTATATATAGATAGAAATAATAAAGCTTATGCTTATTTTGTTGTCCGGCTTTTTAATTCTTTTTTTGAAATTTTTTTTAAAAACATGTCATTTATTAATAATTCTTCCTCTCTTTAAAAAAAAAAAAACATTTCTTGTTTTCTTTGTATTTTTGACTTATTTTTCGGTTCTATGTACTTTCAGCTTATACGCAGCTATAAATACATTTTGCTATTTTTTCTTTATTTTCTTCGTTAATCTCTTTTTTGTTTTAATTTTTGTGTTTCTTTATTGTGTTATATATATATATATATATATATATATATATATATATATATATATATATATATATATATATATATATATATATATATATATATATATATATATATATATATATATATATATATAAAGAAAAATAAAAGAGAGAAAGAAAGGAAAAAAATTTCACGGAAGGCAAATTTTGGACATAAAGAAGAAAAAAAATTCCGGATATTTTGCTATTAAAGTGATAAATATGAATGGTAAATAATAGATAAGGTGAAAAAAAAAGACAATACTGAAATCTTGGATTTCACAATAACAACCACTGTGTCATTTTTTTTTTTTTTTTTTTGAGGGTTCAAAATGTATTTATTAATTATTAGACAGAGCAGTCATGAAAAGTGTGTAAAAGTGAACACGAAAAGTTGTGCTCCTTGGTTATATGTTAGGGAAAATCTTGCAAAGTAAAATCCGTAAAATGTCTCAATTTAGGGAAAAAGGGAAATCTTAGTAGTTGCTATTGGTTTATGAAATAGATCGAGCGTTTCCCACAGAGAGCAAAGGGAAAAATGTCCTGCTTTTAATTAAATGTATACTTGAGCCAAAAATAGATTTAAGAACAGGATGTGGCTTTTAAAAGTGTGAGAAAGTATTTCGGTTAGAATAATTAATTAGGATAACATAAAAAGATTAATTGAAGCTTTATATGTTAAATATATATATATAAGAAATATTCTACACCAAGTAGAATTAGTTTCTATAATAGAAATTAACAGATCTGAAAATCAGCTAACATAGTAACTTTTGAGAAATCACTGTTATATTTCAGAATTTTAAAAGGAGTGCACTAACATAATATTTCGAAATTCAATTCATTTTCTTCTCTACAAGAGAGCCAAAATCATGAATATTTAAATTTTCTACGATAGAACGTTTTACCTCCAAATGACATATTGTTTCTCAGACAACAAAAAATTCGAAAAATTTCTTAAATTTCTCTACATGCTGAAAACGTTGTATAAAAAATTTGAACGTAAAAAAATAGCTATTGTTCACCACTCGTAAACCAAAGAATTAGTAATTTTTCGATGAAATATTGATTTTGTTTTATTTTCAGTCTCAGTTAAAGCAAAAGTCATTCGCTATTTCTATTTGCGTAGCTTCAGATTGTGTAAAATAGATCGTTCCCGATAATGAACTCAACAAATCTATGATAGACAACGTGCTGACATCTGGTGCTGTTGTCGGAAACAAATTTTAAGATAATTCTAAAGCTAATTTTGAATAACATTTTCGTAACACTGCATTTAATATTTGAATTGTTTATGAATATTATCACAAAAAAGGGACCTTTCTAATTCTCAAAATTCTTTAAGATGTAAAAATTATTCAAAAATATCATTATACAAAACATATTAGAACTAGTTACAATGAAACTATTTCAAAGATGTTACAAAAATTGTAATACTATTTAATCTTTTTATCTACTTTAAAATATGTATGTATTATTTACTGTGTTTTACCAAATAAAACACCATAAATAACCGCCGTTTTAAATAAATAATGATTTTAATGTCTATTTATTTTATTTTGAAAAATTTTACATAGTTTTATTCGTTATTATTATTTTAATATTAATGCATTTACTTAAATTTCTTGAAAAATTTTGATTATTACTATAATCAATTTATTTTAATTTAATAATATATTATTTATAACTTTACTTGAAATCATTTTATTTAATGACATTTCTTGTACGTTGAAATTTTTATAAGACTAAGTTTATAATAATATCTTTAGTAAAAAGTTTTAAAAAAGTCATTTTTAATTTTTATTTTTCAACTAATTAACCGATTTCATTAAAGATTTGAATTTTATTATTTAAATTACATTTAAACTGACAATTTACAAATATTTCGATGTTATATAAATCAAATTTTACAAAATTACAAATATTTATTAAAAATTCTTTTTGCATACTACCAACATCTTGTGGTACGTGAGTTATATAATTAAGAGGAAAGTGTTTTTGATTTGCGATAAACTGTATTAAAAAATTTTAAAGTGTATAATTTCCATTTGCTTCGGTTAGGACACCTAGTTCGAATTCGTCGTTATATTTTCTCTGTGCTGTGTGGTATACTTGATATACAAACTAATTTCCTGTTAAGAATTAGTGTATATCTGTATCAAAATTAATGTTTCTTACATCATATTGTATCGTAAAAGTAACTTAACTGACTCTTATGCTCATCTTATCTTGCTGTAATTATAAATATTAGCGTTTCTTTCATAGCAGCTACTTTACATCAAGTAGAGTCTGTGTGTCTTGGTGTTTCATTGCACCAAGAGCTGCCCTTGGTTCTGCACCACTTAGGTGTACAGTAGTTGCCACCTTTTTTGTTTCCAGATACACTAAATCCCTTTACAGTTGTTGTTGTTGCTGTTGTTGTCGATCATTAAGGCAGAGGGGGTGCGATTGTTCTTGTTTTCCAGTGGCGCCATCTATGGCCAAGAATTCGACTTCTGCCTCATCCATACGTCACACCCGTTTATAGGGCGAACCCATTCATACATCCATTCATTCGTCCACAGATCGTGATTTTGTCCTGAACCAGAGAACGATCAATCTCCAATTCAGTAACCCCAGAGGTATTGATTTGTTATAGGAACATGGAGGACTTTGTGACCCGACAGATTTTGCGTGCACCAGTCATCACTTACAACTCGGAGAGTATTCGGCCGGCTGGATTCGAACTCCTGTTCTCCCAAACGTGAGTTCAGCGCCCTTCCAGCCAGGCTATCCCGGCCATTCCTTTACAATGTTTTTCTTATATGAACTGTTAAAAACAAAGATTTATCATCGAAATGCTGTTGCGAGAAAATAATTCCATTAAATATTGTATTATTTAAAGAAACAGAAAAAGAACTGACTTTGAAGAAAACTTTCCTTCGAATAGAAATCAAACGTTATTCTTTTTTAAATTTTTTGTTTGTCATATTTTTGACATAATTTGGAAAAGCACAGCAAAGTCAATATGTTAAGAATTCATTTCGTTGTCTGTTAATAATTCATTTATTCTAGTTCAGAAAAAGAAAATAATCATAAACAAAATGTTGTGAAAGTTTGAGAAAGACCTGGAAATTAAAGTACATTCAGATTAAGTTCAACAATAACACATAAAATTGGCAAATAAAGTAAGAACTCGTTGATTAGATTACTTAAAAACAGAACAATAAAAAAACAGAACAATAAAAGTTTTGTTTTATTGTCAGAAAATATTTAAAGAATTGATATTTCAAAGCAGGTGACAGCATTCTTTTAATTTGATCTTGGAATTCTTGATTATATTAATACGATACATAGTTCTGGAAGAAACGTACTCAATTCTGTCCCAAGTTTTGTTTATTAAAGCAGCCCAAACCAATCACATCTCAGAAAACATCATAACAGAAAGATTGTAGAAATGAATCCTTTCTCTTCACACTTCAAAACAAATAAATGAATTTGAACTAATTACATTGAATTCAGAGCAAATGAATCAATTTTAACCAATTAAATTGAATTGAATGAAATAAATTCAGAGCAAATGAATGAATTTGAACAAGATTGTCAGAAATTTCTCGAAAAAAATGGTTAAATAACAATTTATTTAATTGTTATTTTACCATATTCAAACAAAGCAGTCAAATAGCCATAAATAAGGAGGTGTTCAAACTGTTAGCTGTGAGAAAAACCGTTTATTAACTGCTATCACCTAATACAGTAAAACAGTCAGAATTTAATCGCACCAACTAGGCCCACTTAATGAAGCCACTTAGTTCCTTGCAGCTGAGCAGGCTAATCCGCCAATCTTATAACAGATAGAACGAGGGTTCCAGTGCCCAACGTTGACACCACAATATTTCCTCCAAACCCTAGCACGGTTCATTTAATAAAACACAACTCAACCACAACTCCAATGCCCATTACCTAACGAAGAGCCTAGCCTAAACACCCAGTTAATTTTTTTACCCATTACATTTTTCAAAATTACGGTTTTGAAACCATTCTAGTTGTAAATTATTAAAAAAAAACCGTACAGTTTTGTATTCTTTAACCGGCAGCAGTCTGTCCATCCAATTAACCGTAAAATTTACGGTTAATTAAATGGACAGACTGTTACCAGTTATTTTATCGTAATTTTAGAATGGAAACCTTAATAGTGTAATTAAATTAAATTGAATAAATTGAATTCAAAGCAAGTGAATGAATTTGATTCGAGAAACGTACATTGAATTGAATTCTTTATTCTTTTTTCATTCATAAAGTATACAACATAAAACAGGGACTCCCAAAATGTGTGACGCGGTAAAGATGTGCATGACTTCATGTCTAATATTCATCCTTTAATAGTAATATATTGTTATTCAAAAGGAGAAAGTTTCATGGTAGGGTTGATAGTTTTTTTTAACAAATGTAAGAAATGAATACACAGTCTTAAGTGAAAAAGCTATGAGGGCTATTCGCTTTACTACTTCACACCTAGGGGTCTTCAACTATTGATGTTATAAAGAACAAACATCACTGGAAAATTTATATAGAAAAAGAAACAGACAGTAAATAAAAGAGCTAAATTATGCCACTTATACATTTTAGAAACTTTAACGATGTACAACATTACGAGTAGGCTTCTACACTGAGAAAAAAAAAGTATGATCAAAACTACCAGGATATGGCTGAATTTGCCGTTTCTGGCTCTAATGAAATACCAAAAAGCTCGATAATTTTTACCAAAGAGCTTTGGTTACTTAGAATGCGTGCTTAGAAAACCTATCTAATTTCAGCAAGCTTCTTGCTTTTTTATACCTCAAATTTCCGATAGACATGTTTTTTTTTTAACATCAGTATTTTCCGTGTAATGCCAGAAATATAATTGTAAAAATATTCAATACGTAATTTTGATATGCAATAATAGAACTTACAATAAATAAAATAGTTCTGTCACTTGAACAATTTAAATTAATCCATATGCAATTTTTAATGTTTTGCTTCATTTTTTTTCTAGATGTTAAATGTTTTTCATATGTTGCTTTGTATTTTAATTTCTCTTTGTGCTATCTTATGAATTCCTTCATGTATAAATAAAACATAAGTTAGAACTTCATGATCTGCATCAAAATGCATGCATTTTTGAGTTATATATTTATATTATTGTAGATTACGTTCACTTTGCATTATGTCTGAATAACTTTAAATTGCTTTTAATATTCTGAAAAGAAAACTACATTTTGGATACTAAAAGCTCTGTTTTGGAATAAAATTAAGTTACCAAGATATTTTGTAAATAATAACATGTATTGAAAAGTTGCAATTTTATTACTAGCAAAGAAAAGTTAACTTTAAAAAATAAGAAAAGACTTACACTTCAATAAAGGCAACTTAAGTAACAAAAGCTACAAAATATTAACTGTGTGCTCCTTACTGTTTTTTTTTCCTTTTCGTACTGCATGCATACTTTTAAGTTAATATCATTAACCGTAATGTAATACTTATCTTTTTATTTTTATCTGTGGCAGCATTATAGGCATATGAATTCTGAAATCCTCCAATTTTTAGTGTTATTTTAAAACGAATTCGATTTTAAATGACATATGGGTGTCATATTAAAAAAAAATAATAACAGAATTTTGGAAAAACTACCCTCTTCCAAAATGACACAATTCGTTGCTTATAATACATTTCCCACAAATATATCCAATTGACACACAAGTGGGTCAAATTGAAACACATATAAAAATGCTACACAATACCAACTTCTCTTTTATTAATAATAATTAGTTATTAACTGCATACACATACAGAAAAATTTTAAAACAGAAAAACTTTCGACATTTAAGACAGAAAAATTTTTAACGTAGAAAATTTTACTGAAACAGAAGACAGAAAAATTTTCTTTACAACATATGCACTATTCCTGGAAGAATAATTACAAAGCAAAGATAAACTAATAATTAGAAAATTAGAATCAGTTATTAATTAAATTTAGTGGAAATTAGTTATTAAACGCATACAGGAAAATGTTAAAGCAGAAAAATTTTTAATATAGAAAATTTTCCTGTCTTCTGTTTCAGAAAAAACCGTCAACCGACACACTATTTCTGCAAGAATAATTACAAAGCAAGGAATAAACTAGTAATTAGAAAATGCAAATAACTAAATGTTTTAATTCTTTCATCAAACATAAATGCGAAAGCGATTTAAATTATTAATCACTAATGGTCTTCTCAAAATCTAGAATATTCTTAACTTTCTCTTGAGAAATTTAAAAAAAAGGTCCAAGCAACAGGCGATATATTTGTCATTCTACCCACGACATAACCGTTAAAGAACAAGCTAAAACATTTCTACCGCCTTTATCGTCAGCAAAAGCAATAAATCCCCCCCCCCCCTATTTTTTTCCACCAACAAAACTAGATAGCAAAGAGTGAGTTTTGGCGATAGGAGTAATTCCAGGCGAAACAGCGAGGAAAAGATAGTTCAGGATTTTGTCTGCCTGGGGAAGTGATCTTGGGAGTTGATATTTTTATCGCTTTGGCCCAAAATGTATGCATACGAAAAAATGTAATCTTTCGGCATTTGGTGTTCCTGATAACATGGGCCTGCGGGATTTTCGTCTCTCAATTTATCTCGCATTGCTGTTTGGCTGTCTTTTTCACAAAATTGTGACGCGATATACCGCTGGGCCTTGACTTATACCGGGATGGTTCGGAGACGGCAAAGAGAGCATAAATATGCTCCACATCAAAGGTAACAAGGGAAAAAAGTGTGAGACATAAAGATTACTCTTCTAGAATATATCAAAGATGATTACAGAGATAGAGTGTTGGTGGATGAAAGAAAAAACGACCATCACTTAAGTCTCACATATGTGTTATTTTTGGAATTTTATGTAGACTATTTTTAGTTATTATTAAACTGGCGTCAAGGGCCTGATCTAGAAATCCAGGCACTAAATTGCTGGTGGCCACCTGGTCGTAACTTTAAGCCAAACTTACGAGTTGGTTTTTCATGTGGTGCTTTTAAATATTAACATAGCAGGAAACAACACAGTAAAATTTTGATAAAAATGAAGAAAAAAAATATTGCATTTTTCGATATTTTATCCCTTGAAGATTATTGTACCAAAAAATTTAATTAGTTTTCATAAAAATGTGAAGGAGAGCATAATATGATAAACGCAGCGCGCGTTGCTGAACGCTCTGTTACATGAATGAACAGTGTTCCCATACACTATTATGAATTATACATCATGCTGACTGTTGAACCAAATAACTATCGTTCAAATCTGCTGCTACCATAATATGGGGCTAAGTTGAACCAAATTATCGTATTTTTTGAACTTGTGTGAGTTATAAGCATTTTAAGTAGAATTTTCTTTTATTATTATTGCACTGGCGCTTCGTTTAATCGGCTGAATATTGGAATACTCAAGGACGATATTTTTTCTTTAAACCCATTCTTACACTGTTAGATATGTTGAGGTGTTTTGTACCATAAAACGTTGGAGGAAGAAATATAATATGATATATTGTTGATGGAAAAAACGATATTATAAATTATTTCTTTCTGAGTAATTTGTGTAAATTATTTTTAGTTATCGTTAAACTAATTGTTTCATTTCATTATGAGACTCGGGAGTCGATGATAAACGTATTTATAAGATTTAACTTTTCTCCTACACTTTTATAAACTTGACTGTAGAACCATATTATCGTTCAAACCTGCAGCAACTCAAATATGGTGCTAAGTTGAACCAAATTATAGTATTTCTTAAACTTGCTAGCACGATACGGCTATTTATATTCAATGAAAATGAGGTTCAATTTTACACCTTGATTAAGTTGTTGCAAATTTACAATATATTATGGTTCAAGAAACCGAAACTCTTTAACGTTGCACCGTTTTTTTTTTTTTTTTTTAATTTATTTATTTTCTTTTTTGAGACTGTATCTTATAATTTCTGATTTAGACGATTATCCTCTAAACTATGGAGGAAATTTTTTTTTAAAAAAATGGCAAGAATATGGGAAATACGAATAAATAACGATTAACAGCTTAAAGACACTAGTATGAAGTCAGAAGACAGGAAATGAAACAGTAGTCGTAGAAAAGAACTCAACTTTATTCTTTACATAGCATCTACCTATTATTTACTCTGTCCAATAATAAAACTAAACATAGAGAGAAATTATTTGGTAATAAACTCCGATATACGATCAGTCGAAGGACCTGACTAGGCTATAGCTCGTGCGTACATTAAAATCTAAAATTGCAATACAGAATAAAAAAAATAAATAAAAAAAGAAAATATGCCAACCAGCCAACAATAAACACAAAGAAAATTTTTTAAAACAAAATACTCAGAATATTATCACATACCAATGTCCCAACACACTGTGGGTAAAATCCTTTGTGAGGTTTTGTAAAATGTCGCCAGCGTCTAAACGACGCGTTGATTCTTGTCGCCAAACTGTTGACAACGCCAAAATGACGTTTTTACGATTGTCGCCAAAAATTTGCGTAGGCGAAAACATAGAAGATCGTAACCTGAAAATAACAATGTAGGTAAAATACTAGTATCTGTTACATGCTTTGTGAGGTTTTGTAAAATGTCGTTAGCGTCGAAATGTCGTGTTGATTCTTGTCGCCAAACTGTTGATAACGCCAAAATGACGTTTTTACGATTGTCACCTAAAATTTTTCGTAGGCGATGATCGCAACCTGAAAATAACAATGTGGGCAAAATCCTAGTATACGTTACATGCTTTGTGAGGTTTTGTAAAATGTCGTCAGAGTCAAAATGACTCGTTGATTCTTGTCGCCAAACTGTTGACAACGCCCACATGGCGTTTTTACGATTGTCGCCAAAAATTTGCGTAGGCGAAAACATAGATGATGGTAACCTGAAAATGCAAAAATATACCAGGCATAAGTAAACCGGACAGTGGCACTTAACTTTGAAAAAAGCATCAATGTAGGATATGCTGGACAAATGTATACCGAGCATTTACGCTTAACTTAAAAACACATCAGTGCAAAATATATCGCGAAATGGCACAAAAAGAGCAAAACTAAAAAAATTCAACTTACAGCAATGTATAATCACAAAACTATTATTTAACAACGCTAAACAGGCATATGAAAAAAGGTACAATAATAAACACTTTGAAGTTACTTTCATTTAAAACGTATATCTTGTTTCTTTTTTTCAAAATACCTTAAAATTATAACTATCTTTAATCATCGTTTCTTTAATCATCGTATCATAAGTTAAAATATAAAAAAAGTTTAAAAAAATTTAGAAAAGTGATCAGATTTTTTGACTTCTCTATAAATAGATAGATGATCAGGATTTAGTCTGTATTTATCTGGATTTAGTTTGCCTTCCAGTGTTTTCTTTATATTATTTTTAATAATTCTATTTCTTGTTGTGGTGCTATCCCAGTTTTATTTGGCATAATATTTCAATTATAATAAATTCTCATTTTGAACCATAAAGAGTTTTTAAAAAAATTGAAAAAGTAATTTCAAAATAATAACAGTTTTCAGCACTTCCAATATTTTTGGATCTTTTTTTTTTCTTTTCTCACACACTAATAATTCATTAAGAATTTGTTTAAAATCGAACCAAATACTCGTTTATAAACGCTTCTCATTACTTAATAAAACAGCTTTTTTACATACTTTTTCCAATGAAATAACCAAACAGAAATGTAAACATACAAAGAATAAAATTCCCAGTGATTGCGAAAAATTTTGACTCGTGTTTTCAATTCCAGAAAAAAATATTACACTTTAAGAAATAATAATAAGAAAAATTTTAGTCGAACCACGTCAAGAGTCTAACAAAATACGGCTCAGCACGATTTGCATCTCTTTTTCTTTTACGTTTCTTGAAATTTCCATTTTTACTCTCTTGTAAGCGACATATTACCTCTGTATTATACAAAGCCTTTCCATTTATATTTTGTGCAAGAATTTTGTTCCCGGTACTTTTATTCCTTTTTGTCATTCGCTGCTATTTTAATATCCTTATACAGAGGTTCTACTTTCCAATAACACATAAGTACAAGGATACACAAAAAGCGTTATTCTTCTACCCTAAGGTAGTCAAATGTCGGCAATAGAACGGCAAACTCTCGTTTTGGAAGGGAAAAAAATCGTCTGACTTTTTAGATGGGTGAGAAGGGAAAGTGGTTAGATGCTGAATTCAGAGGAAATGAAAGTACAGGCACGTTCTGACTTGTAACTCTTCGAAACTTTTTGGAACACAACAACTTTTATTTTCTTTCTACAAGAGTTGGAGGCTACTAGAAAAAGCAATGTATGGGACTTTGCATTGTATAAGAAATGTCAAAAGCAAAGAAATAAAAACTCGAAACAAATCGAAAATTTAAAAGCGAGAGAAGATTCGAAATTTAATCTTTTTGGAATCTCTCATAGGAGGATGAACTTGTGAAATTACACGTGAAATTGAAGTTTCGAAAGGTTTTGAATCAGAATCAGAAAGGTGAAAATATTAAAAAAATGTTCTTGAAATTTAAACGTATGTAAAAATATTCAATGCCTAGCGTATAATTTTGTTTTCCAGAAAAATATTGTTCTATATCAGTTCTAACAATTACAAAGTGATTGAACATTTTTCGAAATTTTAATTGGCCATCAGAAGAGAAAAAAAAATGGATTTTATATGAAGTTAAAAAGTTTACATAATCTATAAATTCAACTGCTTAAAGCGATCTTAAAATATATTATTGATAACACTGGTTAAGTAACAAATAATTTATTTTGCGTTGATATGTAAAAAAATTAATTATTCTTCTATCCTTCAGTTATCAAATGTTAGCAATAGAACACCAAACTCTAGTTTTAAAAAAATCGTCTGACTTTTTAAATGTCTGAAGCAAAGAATTGAAAACTCGAAACAAAACGAAATTTTAGAAGCGAAAGCAGATTCGAAATTGAATCTTTTTAGAATCTTGGGAAATAGGAGGATAAACTTGCAGAATTATTGATAAATGGCTTTGAAATTTCGTTAGATTTAAGTAAATATCAGTGACGTGGAAAGAGAAAGAGATGTACTTAAAATTTAAGTGCATATAAAACAAAACCTTAATTCACGTAACATAACGAACGTACTTATGCACACGTACACGTAACGTATGTTTAGTTTACATGAAAATTATAGTGTGTGTTAATTTTAAAAATATACTAAGTGACTAAACATTTTTCAGTACTTTGATACATCATAAGAAGAAAAGAAAGAAAATTTTTAACAAACAACAAAACTTACTACAGATATATATATATATATATATATATATATATATATATATATATATATATATATATATATATATATATATATATATACATAGAGTTAAATGCTAATTTAAATTGATGAAAGTTATCTTAATATAATATTGAATTAGCAAAGGTTACGTACTCATTAACATTTTCATCTTCACTGTTAGAAATGTCTCGGGGAAAAATGGTTAAATAACAATTTATTTAACTGTTATTTAACTATTATTTTACCTTATTCAAACAAAATAGTCAAATAACCAAAAATAAAATGGTATTTAAACTGTTAACTGTGAGATAAATCATTTATTATCTGCTTTCTCCTAATACGGTTAAGCAACCAAAATTTTATCCCAACAACCAGGCCCACGTAATGAAGCTAGGGACTCTAAGGCATGATCCGTTTACCACTAAGGATATTTTACGACAGTACTGTGGTCAAGGCGAGCTGAGTCAACACCTCCTAGAAAAGAGCAGGCCTCAGCACGGGTTTCCATAAATATCCTTTAGTGGTCCAAACGTAATGGCATATTTCGTATTTCCAACCACTGCGCAGCTTAGCACCCCGAACGTAATGACATCTTTCTTACTTTTCATATACTGCGCAGTTAACTTCGTCACATAGGACTACTAAATTGATCCGTGCTGAGGCCTTCCTACTTCTAGGAGGTGTTGGCTGAGTACGGAAATCATATCGACCAGCCGTTGCTGGGACTCGGACCCGGGTCACCTCATTGGGAGTTCAGAGCCCTATCCCTTGAGCCACAACTACTATAATATATGTTAAACATTATAAATAAAGTAAAATTACTGTAAATAAAGAAATAATAAAATTATTCTACATGCTATTATGAAATATACTTAGGCACATACTTTAAATATATTTAATGAAGTATTTAATTTTCATGTTAATTAAAACAAGGAAAAGAGTCACAATTTCCCTCTCTTGTTTATTTCTAAGTCTACTGACGGCCGTGATAGCCTGGTCGGTAGGGCGCTGGGCCCATGTCCGAGAGTTCGTGGGTTCGAACCCCGTCGGCCGAAAACTACCCGTATAGTAAAGTGACTGATGCACGTTAAATCTGTCGAGTTGTATCCATGCTCCCATAACAAATCAATACCTCTGGGGGTACTGGATTATATATCGATCGTTCTCTGATTCATGTCAAAATTACGATCTGTGGATGAATGAATGACTGTATGAATGGGTCCGCCCTATAAACGGGTGCGACGTATGGTGTGGCAGAAGTCGAATTCTGGGCCATAGATGGCGCCACTGAAAAACAAGAAACGCACACTCTGCCTTAAATTTGCTCGGTTTCACCAAGCAGGCTTGCCAGTGTGGCAAGTGGCATTAGAAACAACAACAAGTCTACTAACAAAAATTTTTTGTGCTTATAAAGTTTTATTTCTACTAATAAAAATTTTTTCACAATAATTCGTAAACCGGACATTATAGTATATCACAACCATTCATATTTCAACTTTTTATGTCATCAGTATTATGAATAGTAGAACTAGATGGATTATCTGTAGTGTAAACTGGAATGATTGCACATTTTCGTTGCAACATATGTAAAACAACCAACAAACCTTAGCACATGCACATTTTAATAATATATATAATATTCCTCCTGATACAGCAAACTAAGTATAAGTACAGGTTAAAAATTAACTAAATAAAATCACTCGCTAATTTAATTTTACTTATTTAAGTTTATGTTGAATTTAAAAAATGTTCCATACAAAAATAAAATCAGCAGAAATTATCAATTAATGTAAATGTCTCTCAAATATCCCTCTCTCATAGTCTCAAATAGTCTTCAGTTATACCCCGTAAAATACTTTTAAGGAGGCAGAAGTCTATGAAACAGAAATGACAAAATGTTGAAAATTACTATTTTGACTAAACCTAGTTAGGGCTTAAGTTCTCATTATGGGTCTTTTTAAAACTAGTCTTAAGTTGGATTATAAAAAACTGGCAAAATAGTTAAAAAAAATGTAATTAAAATAAATTTCAGAAATTATTTCAAAATAATTTTAAAATAAGCTTTAAATATTCTGAAAATCTACTAATTTCAGTTGTATATAAAGTCCTACAAAGGATTCATTCTTGTTTGATTCAGTGTATGCCCTTTTAGTGGTAAATATAATATTATTTATTAGGGAAAAAAGTTATAAGTATACTAAGAGAAAACATATTTTTCTGACAAACTAAGAAAATATTTTAAAAAAAGAAGGGTAATATGAAATACAATATACAATGGACAAAATTAAGAAGCACTCGAAGATCGGATTTCCTCGTAATAGGGCCAATCTTTAAGTTACAAAATCAGACATAAAAACGTTCTGAATAATCATACTTTTTTTCGACGGAATAGAATTTCTTACCCTCAAAATATAGCCGCAATCAGGAAAATATGTCAAAGGTTTGAACCTCTTTTTAATGTTGATTTTACTTCTGCGTATCTCTCCAATCTGGGGAATTTTTTAAACTAATTGAAAAATTTTGCACACAATTATAAAATTCGTTTAAAAATTCCACGCAAAAAATAATTTTTGATAATTGTTTAGTATTTTTTGTAATTCTATTTAGTAATAATTGAAATAAATTTCAACTGTAAAGCATGCAAGTTTTTAAATCCTTTTAAAGAATGTAATTTTATAAAGCAAAATACACAATCGGTCAAACAGCTCCTCAGAAATCAAATTTTAAATATGCAACTACTTTCAAATTCTATCTCTCAGGAACTATTCGACCAATTTCGTTCAAATTTTGTATTTTACCTTATAAGATTACATTCTTTAAAATGGTGTAAAAATTTTTATACCAAACTACTACACACTTTGTCAACTATTTTTAAATAAAATGATAAAAAATAATTAATAATTATTAAATTTTTGCATGAATTTATCTTATAAACTAATTTTAAAACTTTGTGCAAAAATTTTTTGATTTGCTTAAAACATTTAGCGAGATATGGCGAAATACGCGAAAAGTAAAATTAACATTAGGAGTCCTAACTTAGGACTGCTCTCCTATTGGAACCATATTACCCAGATTGCGGCTACCCCTATATTTTGAGGGTAAGAAGCCAAATCAATCGGGAAAAAGGTATGTAAGTGTGTTTTGGTGTCTGATTCGTAACTTAAAATATCGCGTGCACTAATTAATAAGCATATGTGAAGTCACTGCCTGGAACCACTAAAATTTCGTCCCAGTGCGTGAAGATAATCATGAAATCAAACACTATTCAAGGTGAATTTTTTTTTTTTTTTGTGCACTATGTATTTTTAGTTACCTTCAATTTTAGTAAGAAAAATATGCACAGTATATAAGTAACGTATTTTGTATTAGCATTGAAATTTTTTTCAAATGTTTGATTATAATGTTAGGAATAAGGGACAGATGTGACATTTACATGTTCAAGTTAAGCTATTATTTATTTTTATTACCTAAGTTTAATATCTTTAAAACTTGCAATGAACATGCTTCAAAAAGAAAAGAATTCATAAAAAAAATTTTATAAAGACGAGGGATATCACACTACCTGGAGAATGGCCTATTATTCTTTTATCAGAATTTTTGTAAAAAAAATGGCCAATTGTTACTGCTACATTCAGGATATAAAGCTCAGAGACTTATAGACTATTTTGTTTTCGTTGTTGTTATTATTTCTAATGACACTTGGACAAGCCAAGCTAGTCGTTGGCCTTTTGCGAATTAAGTCAAAAAGGTGCCTTTCGTTTGACAAGAGAGCAACACAAGGGTGAAAGTAAGTCTTAGCTCAAAACTCCACGGATAATGGCAACACCACTCACTCGTAAGACCTTCCTAAATTTAGACATATATCTGAAGGGGAAGGAAGGTTTCTCCAATTCCCTACACCCATGGTACTGCTCGGTGACCACCAACCACAGGACTATCAATTCCACAGCACGTATATCGCTCTCGGTAGATCTTTGGGGTCGAGGATCGAATCCCGGCCTCTCTAGACCACGGTCTGATTCTTTGAACACAGGGTTACCATGGTTCAATTTTATTTATTCATATGTTAAATGAAAAGATGTTGGGATGAAAGATCCCTTTTACCATTAATCTTGCTCTTTGTCAAAAGGTATGGATTGTTCAAATCTCAATTCTGGATCATTTTCTCAAGAATTGGTAATCAGATCTATGAATGAGTTGATTCTTGTGAGTAAGTTTGTTTGTTAGTTTAAACTTAGTTAGATTTTTCTTTCTGTTCTGTCGTGTCTTAAAATCAGTAAGCAGTGCTGTAAATATGAAACTCGTGTATTTCTGATAACAAAAAAAATAAAAAATTTATGAAATTTTTCATCAATAAACGAAAATTAGTATGACATGATATTGAAAATTTTAAATATTTGAAGTTTTCGCTGTTAATGCTTTGAACAATTTGAATAGCTGAAAGAATTACTCTTTCTCGTGTATCGAGATTAAGAAATTATCCACCTGGAATTCCATATTTGAAAAAGAAATATTAATAAAAATTAGATTTTTATTTTAATTTCTGCAAAAACAATTTTTTCTCAAGCGCGAGAGAACCTTTTTTAAAAAAAAAATTGGTCTAATTAGTTTTCAACTGAATTCTATTAAAGAAAAACTTATGAAAAATTATGAACACGTAGCAGCTTTATGAACAGTAAATAAGCTTGGAATGAAATAATTCAGAACTATTTAAAACTAAAGTATGTAATTAAAACTCCATTTTAAACACTGCGAATTTTTCAAGAAACCACTTCGTAATTCAATAGCGAAAAAACTTTTTTATTCCAAATCTACAATACTTTAAATAAACTCACGCAAGAAAAAAGATACATTTTATAGTGTTGTAAGAAAATAATTCTTCGAAAGAAATATAATGCCCTTGGAGAAATGATAAATGCCTGCTCGCTTTACTTTTCGCAAAAGTGAACATTTCGAGCGTTTTACGTAGAGTACACACACATACACAAAAAATAAAACTTTTAATATTCTAGAGCATTTTTAAAAATCTTTGTCAGTGAATTTAGGTTCTGTTTTCACGAAATAGATAACAGGAGAAGCGGGTCTTAAATTTAGCAGCACGCAAAAAATGCATAAATTGAGAAATGATTGAAACAGAAAAACACATTTGGCTATGCAAAACAGAACCAAACTAGTTTGCCTTTTTATTTAATATCTGGCTAACATTTAAATCTTGAGCAAATTAAATCCATAACATTCCTTATACTTTTCTTACATTTTTTCTTTGCCTTGGAAGAAGCACTTTGTGTATTTTATTTTTCAAATTAATTTGATTACATAATAAACGTATATTTCTATTAACATTATTCTACATGATTTAAATTGCATTTCAAAGGGTTAATAAAAATTTCATTAAACTGAACGCTCTGTCTTAAATCTCCTTATACTTAAAAAATTTGCATAATCATACTATGGTTCTTATTTGAAACATTAATATGGTTCTTATTTGAAACATTAATATGGTTCTTATTTGAAACATTAATATGGTTCTTATTTGAAACATTAATATGGTCCTAATTTGAACCCTATTTTCACATTTTTATTATATTTTCGCATTAATATTATAGTGTGCTATGGTTTTAGAGCCAGTTATTTATTTTGTCCGTCTTACTTTAAGAGCCCGGGAAAGAAACGCAACTGTAGAACAATGCAAAATTCAGCTTCTAACAATAGCAATTCGCAACAGCATTTTTAACAAATTAATTGGGGTTTTTTTATATCCACTTCCAGTAGTCAAAAAATTCTTATTTTTTGAATATGCACGAATATACATTTTTAAGTTTTACAACTTGCGTTTTTAAAATGCATTTGAAATATGCACTTCTAATTAACATCTACCTCGAAACAAACTGACACATTTCAAATGAGAACAAAATTTAAATTATGTAAAACTTATTAGTCAGAATATATACGCTAAAACGCTAAATATAAAAATGTTTCATTAAAATTATTTTTGATAATTTGGGTTAATCAAAAACATATCTTTTGATTAGAAAACTTCATTCGCTTTAAAAACATACAGATTAAGCAGTCGACATGTTTCAAGAGCTAAAAATAGGCTTCCATTTTTTTCTCTTCGTTCTAGTAATAAAACACTATTCTTAATCAATATTTTATTTTTTCAAATTATTACCAATTCGTAAGAACCTGCGCATTCGTAAAGGCTTTGGTAGCATAGTGTCTTCTCTACAAAAGAAAAGAAAAAAAAATTTTGTTATGAAAAAATCAAAACATTGGACATCCTATTATAACTCATGTTTTTTCGATATCAAAAAGCTCACAAAATACTCAGATCTATTTTATTGGGCACCAGCTGGTTTGTTACTTTCAATTTTTAAAGCTCTCTATCACATCCGATCTAAGAAAAAAAAATTGCAAAAAATATTCGCGCTCCCAAAGTTAAGTTCTCCAAAATTTATTTCTTTTCTCAAACAATTTGGCACCCTTTTTTGAAAACTCGAAATAGATAGGGGAAATGCTAGATTTTTTTTTTCTTCTTTTATTTGATCATCTATTTCGTAGGTTTCTTTCAAGTCCTATTTCTTAAGCTTTTCTAAGGAAGAAAAAATTCACCGCATCAAAATTCGAATGATGGTTAGAGGAACGGAGTATTTTCAATTTGCTGAACAAACATCTGAAATAAAGATTATGACTAAACTAAAGATTTACCAGATCTAAGGCTAAAGATTTTTTTTTTTTTTTCATTTGAAGTCAAGTTTTTTTTTCCTTTTTTATAATAGAAAAAAAAGACAAATTTTGATTTTGTAATTTAGGAAAACTTTTTTTTTCTCAATACCTTACTACTGCACTTACATATTTTTTTTTTTTTTTTTTTTTTTTTTTAAGATACGAGGTTAAGTTCTGAAATTCTTTTCTTTCAGGTTAAGCAAATAATAAACAGAAACGCAATTTATTCAATCGAATAACTTAGATAAAGTAATGTCCCAAACTCTATATAACATGATACTTATTTCTGCAAATATAGCCATACTGATTGTTGACAAAGGTGCAAGCACGCAAAAAGAAAACGCGGATAACTTCAAATGAAAACCCGCATGGACCTGCGTGATAAGCATGAAAACTACGTTATATATAGCCTTGTGTTGGTAAAATGCATGCAATAAACAAAAAAGAGAAAAAATATTTCCAATAAGTAATTTTTAATCCTATCCACGGATTCGTAATCTTATTGGATGAAGAAATTCATTCATTTTAGATAAGCTGATCTACTTGTGCTCCCTATTAATGAATTTGCAAAATCAGATAAGAAAACGGATTTCTTTGCTATGATGATTTCCTTTTTGTCTCTAAAAATATGATATAGCTACAATCTGAAATAAATAACCTAATAGTTTATTCAAAAGAACTGTCTGTAGTTATTTTTAACATATTACGTTTTTTACTAAATTTCTAGAATTAATTGATCAAAATATTTTAGCATTTTTTTTCCAATGCCCACCTGGAGAATGACCTATCGTCATACAGGCATCTGAAAGGCAGATTTGTCGGCCATTCTTTCAGGGGCCACCATATTAGGTGGACCAAAGTTGCTCCCACAGTAAGAAGGAACAGTACAGAGAAAGAAAGAACATCCATGCCTTCCCCGGGATTCGAACTCAGAACCTTTCTGATGCTAGGTCAGTTCCCTGACCCCTACACAGAGCGGTCGGTACATTTTAACGTATAATTATACCTTTTTATATCTTGTCATTCTTTTTACGATAAGTTTATTATTTTCATTGAAAAGAAATCTTATGTAGAATCTTATTTTAACAAACCAATAGTATTAATGAACGTAGAATTATAATATAGAGCAAACTTAGTAATGTAGTAGTAGCAGTACGTCGCACTAGAGCTGCACAATGGGCTATTGGTGATGGTCTGAAAAACATGCCAAGGGATGATCCGAAGACATGACATCACAATTTTAATCCTCTGCAGAAGGAATGGCTCCCCCGCTTGGGTATGCCGACGACCTGCACATGAAGTAGAGCACTTTACTGTAGAACTGCTTAACGAGGACCGATACCGCTCACCTTCGGTTTCTTCATAGGCTGATCAATGTGGTCATCCACCCGATCACTGACTGCTACCAGAAATGCTTGACTTCCGTTATCTACTGGGAACTACACTGAAGAGCGGTATATCTGCCTAATATCGTGTAGGATCCCCGCGAGCACGCAGAAGTGCCGCAACACGACGTGGCATGGATTCGATCAATGTGTGAAGTAGTGCTAGAGATAATTGACACCATGAATCCTGCAGGGCTGTCCATAAACCAGTGGGAGTATGAGGGGGGGGGATATGTTCTGAACATCACGTTGCAAGGCATCCCAAATATGTTCAGTAATGCTCATGTCTGGGAGTGGATCCAAGAGCACTCTTCTGAATTTAGACACTTCCGTTGGCCACCGAAATCCCCAGACATGAACATTATTGAACATATTTGGGATGCCTTGCAACGTGATGTTCAGAAGATATCCCCACCCCCTCATACTCCCACTGGTTAATGGACAGCCCTGTAGGATTCATGGTGTCAATTATCTCTAGCACTACTTCACACATTGATCGAATCCATGCCACGTCGTGTTGCGGCACTTCTGCGTGCTCGCGGGGACCCTACACGATATTAGGCAGGTATACCAGTTTTTTTGGCTCTTCAGTGTATATGCTCGTATTTAAACCAAAATCCGTGCTCTCCACTAGCTATCAGAATTACCAGACTTAAATTTCATAAAAATAGTTATAGAAAACAAAGCAATCTCTATAAAAAAAAAATCTGCTAGAGAAAACATTATGACACAAAATAAGAGATATAAGCCTCTATTAAATAACATTGAATGGCGAAGAAAACGAAAACCTATATGAAGATATAATTATATTTTTAAACACCAAAAACTATCGATATTATGTTTACTTTACATTGAAAGAGATTGTATAGCTATTAAATGCCAAATTACCTTTCCAGACAAGTTCATGCGAGTTTAATCTTTAAAAATTTCTTTATATCATAAACCAAGTCCAAACTATCATTTTATGCGAGTAAAAAAAGTTTAAAAATAAAATTATACACAAGTTGATGATCCTTAGAGTCAATAAAGTTCCGAAATTATGCTTCAGTGAGCAAACAAATAAAGGGACCACCCTAAATAACTTTTGACCTAATAATGATCGAATCTTCACGTTCTAGGACTCAATCTTAATGGTTCAAGGGGGTGACCGCAAATATGCTAACTAATTAGATTAGACAATATTTTAAGTTACGAAATCAGTCACAAAAACGTACTTTTTCTGATTGAAAATACCTTTTATTTTCGGAGGATTCAGATTTCTTACTCTCAAAACAGCCGCAATCTAGGAAATATGGTTCCAATAGTTTGGTTAGAAGAGTGGTTCAAAGTTTAGACCCCTTAATGTTAATTTTACTTTTTACGTACTTCACCATATCTCAAGAATTTTTTAAGCGAAGTGAAAAATTTTTGCCCACAATTATTAAATCCGCTTGTCCAAAGATAATTCCATGCATTAATTAAATTTTAGAAACTATTTATTGTTTTTCATTACTTCATTTAATAGTAGGCGAAAAAAATTTGAATTGTAAGGTATGCAATTTTTACATCATTTAAAAGCACATAATTTTGCATGACAAAATACAAAATTTGAGTGAGATCGGTTGAGTAGTTACTGAAAAATTGAATTTTAAATATACGACTTTTTAAATTTCGATTTCTCAGTAACTATTTGACCGATTTCGCTCAATTTTTTTATTTTTCCATATAAAATTACCTTCTTTAAAATTATGTAAAATTGTATACTCTACAATTTAAAGTTTCTTCGACTATTATTAAATAAAATAATAAAAGAAATTATAAATATTTACTAAGAGTTATTTTTTGCATGGAATTCTTTGGATAAACAAATTTTATAACTGTGCACCCGAATTTCTTCAATTCGCTTAAAGAGTTATCGAGATATGGTGAAATACGCAAAAAGTAAAATTAGCACTAAGGGTTCTGAACTTTGGATCTCTCTACTGTCCAAACTATGGGGACCATATTTCTCAGACTGCGGCTACCCCCTATATTTCGGGGGTTAGAAATCCATTGAAAAAAGGGTATGTTTATTAGATTTTTGTGTCTTATTTCGTAACTTAAAATATTGTTTGCACTAATTATTTAGCATATTTGAGGTCAACCCCTCGAACCATTAAGATTGAGTCTTTGAACGTGAAGATCCGATCACTTAAATCAAAAGTTTTTTTTTTTTTTCATTTGTACCACTAAAGCTGAAAATTTCATAAACATATCGATGAACTTTCAATGTTGAGCGTAAAGAATAGTTTGAGCATTTCGAGTTTTCCTTTTTTTTTTTTTTTTTTTGTATGTGTGTGTGTGTGTGTATTTTTACTTAAGTGTAGTTATATCTTTCCACAGAAATATCAATTGTTCTCTAATTTAATAATTGTAAAGAAATAACTATGAACAACATTCAATGGCAAAAATTCAAGTAATAAATCACTAAATCTTCTTGCTTTCTACTAGAGTCATCCACTTATAAAAGTATTTAATGTCTTTTATTTATGACCCTCCTTCTATTCAATGATTTCAAACATTTGAATCAATTAATTTCCCAATTTTTCTCTTTTTTACAAAGCTATTCTCTAAAAAATATTTAAGAATTATTCCCTATCTATAATCACTATAAAATGAAAAAAATGTGTTAAACATAAATTCTATTTTTCTACATTTTAGGGATAATAATGTTAAGAAAAGGACTGATTTTTTTTTTCTCCTTGAAATGGTTTAACGGATAAGGCGAGTAAAAATTTAAAAGCCAAAATCCTATCACCTTGAGCTTTCTGCGACTTGCAACTGTTAGAACACAAAATGTGCAAAACCTATAAACCAATTTTAAAAAAAAAGAAAAAAAATCTCGCTGGAAGCAAAATGCAAAAATCAAAATTCAGAATAATGCTGAAGGAAAAAAAAAAGTAAAAAGGCAAGAGTCTATCTTGTCCGCCCAAGAAACCGTTCAAAAGCTTGTTAGGAAGACCATAAAAATTGGCTTTTTTTCTCTTTTCAAAAAGAAACGCTTGAATTTTTCCAAATTTTTCCTAACATCAAAGTAGTTGCGGTTACTTTTTCGCAAGAAATGACGAATAAAAGCACTGTTTTTGTTTCTTACATTCTTTGTGAAAGCTCGAACCAAACAATATAAGAAGCTTTGAGAAAATGATGGAAAAAGAAGAAAAAAAAGGATCACAGCAACAAGATTAAAGAGTAAAATAGTCTTAGGAAGTAATGTGTAAATTTCTTTACAATTTTTCATTCTTAATATTTGCCATTATTGTTTAAAAAGTTCTTTTATGGTTTTAAAATTCCCTGGTAAATTTACATCTTCTTTTAAATTGGGTTTCTAAATAGCAATATTTTTTTTTCTTTTAAAAAAAAATCTAAAAATATTTTGGAACTAAAAAACTTCCTTGTTAGACATTTATTTAATCTCCTTTAACAAAACGGAATAATGGAAGAAAAATGGGGATAGTGATTAAATATCTTTAAAAAAAAACATGTCTGAGCAAATAACTGGAAATTTTGTGTTGAGTGTTTCCCAAAAATATATATTCAATGAGGAAATGAATAACACCCACCAAGTGAAGTGAAAAAAATATTCTTTCCATTGAAAAAACTTTATTTACTTAAAAAACTAAGGTGGAAAAATTCGGCAAGTTTCATACGCTTTAAAACAAACGTTCATTACCATCATCAACTGAATAAGGAAATCAAAATAAAATTTAAAAATGAATCGCAACGTAACCAACACAAAATGGTTAAACAATAGAAGTGAAAAACAAAGCATATCAATGCTCTGGAATTTTATTTCATTCGTAAAAATGTCGATTCCTTTATTAATGATATCAGTTTCTCAGAAACCCTCCAATCCGCTTGGAAATGAATCCTGTCCTAACTTTCATCTTTTGACTACCATCGCTCCCCTCGGTTACCGTGGTTTTCATAGCTTTGTTTTTCGCCTTTTCCATTCTTTCATTTTTAACGTTACGTTTCGTTTTGTTTGCATAATTCACAAATTGGTGGATATTTAAAGTAAGCGCTTATTTTGAGAACTCGAATTGAAACTTGTCGACTCTTTACACCTTAATTTTTAAATTAAATAAAGTTTTTTCTTTGGCAAGTATATTCAATCCTGATAAGTGTTAGATATGAATCTTTCACGATTCGCTGTTATATTCCTCTATACTTGTTTTACATTTTTATTATTTATTCCTCTATATTTATTTTGCGGTTAAATGTACCGTCAGTTTGTCCATGACTCACATCAATTGTTGAAGATGGGAAATTGTAAGCATGGTCCGGTTTCTAATCACAAATTGGAAAGAAACGGAGTGTTCCGTTCTGACCATCATAAATATATACATTTAGAATCATTATTCAAAAATATAAGCAAAAAAGTATATACATTAGGGGTCACACATAAACTTAAAGTGAAGAAATAAAATAGTTATCGAAATCTAGTTAATCATTTCCTTTAGTACTGACGAAAGTACGACGAAAAACATCAAAATATAGGTCCAAATATTAGACCTAAATTCGAACTTGTTAAAAGAAACAACCATTATAAGTTTCATGATATGAATAAAACAGGGGGGTTGAAAAGTTTTTATTATAAAACACCTCCAAGTTTCATAAATAAATATTTCTCTTTAAAAAAATGTTATGAAAATATCAAAGCTTTCATGAACATTTTGCTTGATTTGCAAAACCTCTTTTCAGACCCAAAAAATTGAAAAGATGAAAAAAAATGTGATTTTTATTTATTTATTTATTTATTTTTTATTATTTTTATTTTTTAGATTAAACAATAAGGCTAAATTTAGAAGCAGCCTTTTCAATTTCATAGTGCTTAAACCATTCGAATCCAATGATGTTTTATTTTAGACCTATCACTGTTTCATACAAAACCCAATTTATTTTGGGCTAATATGTTTTAATATTGGTCGGAGTAGACCAGTGTTTAAAGAATCGGACTCCACTCCGAAGAGCCCGAGATTCGATCTTCGACTCCGATTAGACCCATCGAGGTGCGTGCTCGTAAAATCTGGGGAATCGAAAGTCCTGTGGTCTGTCGCTGAGCAGTACCATGTGTATAAGGATCTGGAGAAAATTTCCTTCCCCTTCAGATTCTAAATTGTCTAATCTCACGAATGATTGGTGCTGCCCCTTATCCGTGGGGTCTGAGCTAAGATGTATTATCCTCCTTGCAGTGCACTCTTGTCAAGCGAAAGGCGCACCAACCTGACTAAATTCGCAGAAGGCCCATGCCTGGCGAGCTTGACTTGCCCAAGTGTCATTAGAAACAACAAACATGTTTTATTTCATTTGCCTTTTTTCGCTTGCATCCTTTTTTTTCCTTGGACAGTACTAGAGAAGTAAAATTGTTCAAATATTAGACCTAAATTCGAACTTGTTAAAAGAAACAACCATTATAAGTTTTAAATATAAGTTTTAAATCAAGAACATTGAATATTAAAATGAAATTCCCTTTCAAATTCCATTTTCGTCATATATCATCATGAAATATTGATATTTCTTAACAATATATCGCGATTATTTTACACTTGTTAATATTTTCGTTTCTCAAAAGAAATTTATCAACTCTCACGATATTATAATGTTCGATTATAATATAATATTTAATTTTTACATAGATACGGAATATGATATATCATCTTCGACTATAATCGTTATCGATGGTACTCGCGATGCATGAATACATAAAAAAAATATCGGTTTCGCAATGTTATAATATTCGCCCTTAGAAATTTCTCCGAAAAAATGGTTAAATAATAATTTATTGAATGGTTATTTTACCATATTTAATCAAAACAGTCAAATAACCATAAATAAAATGGCAATCAAGCTGTTAAGTTTGCGAAAAACTGTTTATTAATTGCTTTCATCTAATACGCTTAAACAACCAGAATTTTATAGCACCAACTAGAACCACCAAATGAAGCTACTTGTTCTTTGCAACTGCGTACATAACATACCTGAGCGGGCTTATCTGTCAATCTCATGACCGGCAGAACTAGAGCTCGAGTCCTAGTGTTGACACCACAATATTTCCTCCATTCCTTTCAACACATGAAGAATTTCCAGTATCCGGCACTCTCCAAAGCCCATTACCTTACAAAAAGCCGAGCTCCTGTCTAAATAAATAATTAATTTCTGACGTTTTTGAAAAATGCTAGCTGTAAATGGTTAAAAAAACCTTATAATTTTGTATTCATGGTTTTATAACCATACTTTTTGTACATGGTTTCAAAACCATAAAGGAAAAAAATATTTTTTACCGTAAACTTTACGGTTAATCGGATGGACAGACAGCTGCCAGTTATTTTATCATAGTTTTAGAATGAAAATTTTAACAATGTAGTAAATATTTAAGTAGTAAAATTTAATTAACTTTTCCATTTTTTTTTCAATTTAAAATAATTAACATAAATTTGATTAAACAAAAATTAAAGTTTTTTTTTTTAATTAAGATTATACTTCGGAATATTTTTTCTTGAAACTGATTCTTTCATCCGCCCTCTCCTATAATATTAAGAATCATCAATATTTTGAAAAGTAGGAAATAAATACCATAAAATTAAAATACCGTAAAATTTATTACCGTAAAATTTTCAGTAGTTTTATCAGAAATTTAAGGAACTAGAAAACGTTTAGAAACTGGACACCATTCTTATGCATAAAATTATCAATGCGAAAGTCAGATTAACGAATATAAATGTGCTTATATTTGATTTAAAATTTAAACCGAATGATTTTAAAGTGCTATTAAAATTCCACATCTATTTCACGACTTTTCGAGATCAACGCCTCTTACGGCAACATGATTTTAGGACCATAAAATTAACGTATCATAAATATGTCTTTCTCTTAGATTAAAAAATTACAAATATTAGCGATAAGCTTCTTTTTAAAAATATAAAGCAGAATATAGCATATTGTATTTTAAATTAACAAATAAATTTAGTTATGAAATGTTACAAGCCTAATTTGAATTCCAAGAACTTAAAATAGAAAAATATCGAATTTTATAAGGGTCCTAATCTTCTCGTAAATTGTATCTGTGCGTCATTTTTTTTCCTTAAAGAAATTTATAGTTTAAGAACATGATAGAAGAAAAAGAATAAATGTCTGAATATTCTATTTGTTTTCAGAGTTCATGTATTACAGTGTTTTACACAACACAAATTTCTCTAATTGTTTTAAGATAAATTCTTTCGTAAACCTTCAAATCTTTATCTTCCTAAGACTAAATAAAATTTTATAGCGTCAGCCATCTCCGTCTACTCAATATAAAAGATTATTCCGAACAAAAAGTATATATCTCTTGGATATTCTTTTAATCTTTCATTTTATGGATTCTTAGTTTTCAAAGCTAGCCATTCTTTTAGTGAATGCCTCCAACAAGGAATAGATGTTTTCCTGCAACGTAAGTTCTCTTTGTTTTGAACGTAATATGCCATATTCTAATGTTTCATACAAGCCTGCCTACCGTATACCAAACCTATCCTGTGATATGACATTAAGTGCAGTATATGAAATACTGTGTGCTATATAACAATTGCTCAACTAGATCATTTATATATCATCCAAAGCTAAATCTTGTGTATCAACTAGCGGTTAATCAATTGTATCAAACAGCACTAAATTCTTTGCATTGAACAATATATCCTTTATATCAACTAACACTAAATCCCTAGTATCAATCAGCTCTAAACTCATTGTATCAATTGGAATATTTTTGATTTTTCAAGCTTGATCAAAATGAAACCATCTCCTATTTCAAGAAGCTCCATGACGATTAACAGTATATGGAAAGTGCGAGGGAGGCGTCCAACAATTCGTCGAACTTGCAAAGTTTTCATTCCGCGAGATCTTCGAGAGTTGGATACATTACGGCTTCCAGCCACATATGAGGAAGATCATATAATTGTGCAAAAACTGAAAGCTTTCACCAAGCATAAGCTTCATCACTTAATACTAGTTATAGTCATAGCACTTTATTTGTACGCCGGAGCAGTATTGTTTCAGTACTTGGATTCTCAGTGTTCCGAAGTGAATTTAATGAACATGACTGAATTTCGAGAAGACATGATAGAGAAACTTTATAATGATTCAATGAAAGTTATTCATGATTTAGAAAAATGGAATGTAAGCATGAAAAGTTCTCTTAAATATTATGAAAATAAACTATATGAGTACTGGGAAGCAGGTTATGGTGACAATATGATCAGAAGAGAAAGAGAAGGTTTGAGTATCGAGGCTGCAATATTTTACTGCTTCACAATAATAACGACAATAGGTAAGATTTTTTAGCAATTTTCTTTAGAGTCAATTTTCACTGGATGCGATTTTTTTCCGCATGCAAACTAAAAACCGGATTGGTGAGTTTTTAAAGGGTAAATGTTTTCATCTAGTACTCATTTGCATGCGATATAATCACATCCAGTGAAAATGGTTCTTAATTTTAATCTCATAAATTCCAACTATATTACTCTTTTTGGCAGAAAACCTCTCCTATTGCCTCTCCTAAATTTTATTTATATATATAATTTATAAGCATTTCAAAATACATATTTCGACATGATTATGAAATCTTTAATACTATGCATATTTGAATTACTTACATGACGTGGTAGTCAAAATCATTTCAAATCAAATTTAGTGTAGCAAGAATCAAATATTAAAACATATGATATCACACGAAAAAATTTCCTGCTTAAAGCGTAAAAGGTAGAAGATACAAAATAATACACTCTTATTTTAAATTTAAAAAAGCGTCATCAATTGTTATTGAAATTATAAAAGTTGTTGTATTATAATACGTATTCAGTACTATTCGTTTATGTAAAAATATAATTAAATTCATTATATATTCAATAAATAATAATAATTGTACTTATAATATTTCCCCTATGAACAAATTTTCAGATCCATCTTTACTTCATCATTTACAATTCTAGTGCAGATTAGAACTCAAGTTCCTAAGACTTCCCAAAGAAAGTCCAATTAAGTTTCAGACCAAGAAAATAAAAATTATTACAATAATTATTACAATAATCTTTTGCTATGCAGGCAATGCCCAGAGCAGCTAAAAAAAGAGGATGACAAATTATGACAATTTTTCTAGGGTCACCAACCCATTTAAGCAAAATTTAATTCTTCTGCTATTTTTTTTTTTTAATTTTTTGCTATAACTAAAAAATTTTATTTTTTCTGGTTCCTTAATAATTAAGTTGAAATATTCCCCTTCTAATATTATAATATTTGCTGACGAAAACGTTGTAACAATTAAGTGCCATTGTTATTGTTAACGATTTAAGTGTATTTTAGCATATAACAATCTCTCCTACCCATGAGTGCGAATTCTCGTACCCCGTAACAGATTATTTGAATGAGCTTTCTTGATTTTATTACAGCTGGTGTTTAAAACTATTGTATAACAATTAAATAATAATAAAAATGCATAAAAAAATAAAGGTAGCGAAAAAATTAATATTTACAATTTTTTTAACTATTTCATTGAATTGTGAGCATACTCTTCTGGCTTCACCTTCATGTATGCCTTATGATCTTTAAAAAAATTATCTTCATACCCATGGAGAGAATTACTCAAGTAATTTAAAAGACTAATAGTGTAGTTCTAGTTAACAGCTAAACCTATTCATATTTCGGAAATCTAAGCTTTCTACACCCTTTTCCATGCTTACCGTAAAGGTTTAAATCGGCCACCTCTGGGCGATAAAGACCAGGTTAACTTCATCTGTGTTTATTCGTTACACTTGATTTTCAACAGAGTAACCATTTTAAGTAAAGGTAAGGATTTTTTAAATTGAAATAAAGCAAACTATTTGTTTCACTTCCAATTTTTAAAACCCGATGCAAAATAAGCATTCCTTCTCGTACTTTTGAGACTAATAACGTACCTCTTTACTACGTTTTCAATTAAGCAAATACAAAAGAAAGGATATTGAATTTTTTTTAATAAACATACTTCCTGCACTTCAGTTATAAATTTGACCAAGTAGTAAGCCCTGAGTAAATCTGTACCACAATATTCCCATATACTCCCTTATATATTTCCATTGAGTATAATATTCGCTCAATAGATCATATAAAACTAGTTCTTTTTAAAATAAATCTAAAAAATAAAACTATTTATTAAAGCAATCGGCAAAACGGAACCAAAAATTAGAGCTGCATAAATACTAAAAGAAAAAGAACTATTGAGTCTGCACTACAGTTGATCAGTAAAGTTTTACATTTTGAAACTAACTAAAAGACCCTTAATAAATTCTTTGAAACCTAGTAATTTCATGTTGTTAAATATTTTTTTCACCTTGAAGAGTGAGTACATTGTACGAACTAAAAAACAGAGCACCTTAACAATTTTGCTCTCATAATTGAATTTTCACAAACTAAGATATAATCTTAATGTTTCTAGGAGCTAAGGGCCGGTTATAAATGGAGTCACGCTTTTTTACAATATCTCTCCCCTTTTTGACTAAGTGTCACACGTCTCACTAAATTGAATAAAATTATGTAAGAAGTTAAGAAATAAAGCAGTATGTTTGATATCTTCTTTCAAATTTCATTTGTAAATTTCATGCGTTTTAATGACATTTGAGAGCATAATAATGAAAATCATAAGACGTGTACTTATTTTGATAAACAAATACATAAAAATAAATAGTATAAAAAATACTTAATATGATTTTTAATGCTTTTAATTTTTTAAAAAACGTATACCCTTAAGGAAAAATTGAGGTATTTTTGAGGTATAAATGACGTACTTTTCAAAGGTATAAATGGGTGGTTATTTTAATACGTCGTTAGGGTGAAAAGGATGCAAATGATGACTACCTCAAATATACCTTCAGAGGTATATGTGCATCAACTTGCGGTGTTTCATCTTACATCTGTGGAGAAGTAGATATTTACTACTTTAAGGAGTTTCGTTTTCAACCTTAGGTTATTGTTATTACTTATTAACCTGAAGTATATTTTTTTATACCTGTGGGAGTATTTATTCAACAACCTCCTAAGGTGCTTCATTTAACACTTCAGGTTATTCTGTATCTACCTCAAGTGTATTTCTTGACAGTTGTCAAGGTAACTTTTTACTAACGTGAGGTGTTTTATGTTCTACCTCAGGTTATTATATTTCAATCTCAAGTATATACTTTTATACTTGTGTACATTTTTATGAACTTAAGGTGCATCATTTTACATATAAAGTTATCATAATCAACCTCAAGTCTATTTTTCGACCGCTGGATTGGTTGTTTTTGATGAACGTGAGGTGTTCAATGTTCTCTACTTTAGGCTATTATTTTTCAACCTCAAGTGGGGATTAATATAGTTGTTAAGGTATTTATTTATCTACCTAAAATGTGCCATTTTACACTTCCGATTATTATTAATCAACCTCAGGTGTATTTTTTGACACTTGGAAAGGTTATTTTTTATTAATGTGAAGTATTTTACCTTAGGTTATTATTTCGTAATCTCAAGTATAGATTTTTGTATTTTTAGAGGTATTAAATTATCAACCAAAGATGCGACATTTTACACTTAGCTTTTATAGCTCAACCTAAAGTAGTTTTTTTTATAGTACTTACAAAGGTAATAATGCACATACGTGAGGTGTTATACGGACTACCTAGTTTATTACTTTTAATCTTTCCATTATTTATATTATATAAAGAATAGTGCATATCTTTACATTTTTTCACTAGTAGAGATCTTCATTTATCAGCCTGTAGTTTTTAATATTACACCTTCGGAAGTAATTGCTTCTTTTGTTAAGCTATAAAATAAAAATTTCAAAGTTATAATTCTTCTGTAATTTTAATAGATTCAAATAAATTATCTTGAAATGGCACTTATCCGAACTCCACAGTTAAAAAAAATTTATTGTGGAAACTCACATTTTCATAAAGTAGATGTCTAAGGTGCTTGAATTTTTAAAGCTATAAAACTGTAAATTTAGATAATTAGTCAACTGACGTTCAAAATAATTTAAAACTAAAATTTAATTTATTTTTTTTCAAACCAACAAAATTATCTTAAATATTGATTCTGTCTCCCTGTTGAAACTTGGAAGCATTGGAATCTAAAAGAAAAAATAATGAATTGGTAATAATGAATAAGAAATTAATAAATTAGATAATATAATGAATTATATTATCTAATAATGAATAAGAAATTAATAAATTAGATAATATAATGAATTATATTATCTAATAATGAATTAGAAATTTTTTTTTCATATTTAAAATTAAGTGGTTGAAATAAATTTTTTTCTCAGATAAATGATTCACTTCTAAGATTTCGCTTTTGTCATTTCTTCTCAATCCTCGTAGCTAAACGCGTTTAAAAGTGTGACAGGTACCACGGACACAAAATAAAATACACTGAGTACTATCATTAACAACCTGTATAATTCCAATCTTATTAGGAAACTTTAACACTTTTTATTTTCCCATAAATGAACTTACATCTTCCATTATAGTACTTGTAAGTTTGATAACAAAATTTTCTTTCTTTTTTCTGACAAATCTTTACATAAATTAAATAAGACTAGTCCATATTTTTAAAATTTTTGTCAGATTTCATAAAATTAAGTTTTTTAATCAATTTTTGACGCTGTTTCTGAAAAGGACTTTAGTCATTGTCAATCACATCAGAGTTAAACAAAAAATAGTAATTTTAATATTTTAATCAATGTAATCAAGAATCAACAATCGTTTAATAACATGACATTTTAAAGTTAGGTACCAGTTTTTATGCATTTTTAACACCGAATCAAATAAAACTAACCACAGGCTGATAAGAGCATTTCTTTAAAGTTGGGAGCAATTTAATAAGAGAAATCGATTTGAAATAAGAGACTGAGTAAAATTCTTCCCACGTAACTTATAATACTGAGCAGGATAAAACTAATTGTTAGTTGCTACAATTATTTGTTTAAATATAAAAACATATCTCAAAGGATGAAATTCAAAAAAATGCATATAACTTTCTAGCAATAAATGCTTTTAATTGCAATTGATTTTATTCGATTCAACATTAAAATGCACAAGAAACAATACTCACTTAGCTCTAAAAATTTTAAGATTCCGAAATGTGCTAATTTTTTAAGTAGTGAACTATATACAGCTGCATAAAAATTCTCAAACCTTGAAACAAATTATCATATAAACTTGAAATCGGGTTTTATTTAATTCTGCTTAATATTCTAGTAAGTAATAATAATATGCTTAGCAAATAATTAACATGGGTAAATTGCGAAAAAATAACATGAAGTGAAAAACAATAGTTCTGTGATCAAACATTAAAAAAATGAGATAGTACAGTTATTTCTTTTCAATTATTAAATATCAGGCAAACTATTGCTATCAATCGAAAATAAAATGTATGCTTCACAATTCAGAATGTTTCTAACTATTGTTAGTGTGATAAGAAATAATAAATAGTCCTAAAAATTTTACTTTGCATGGAAATATTTATTGTTAACTTATTTTTATAGATGTATGCAAAAACATTTTGATTTGTCTCAATACTTCAAGAGATATAGCAAAATTTGCAAAAGGATAAAAAAAAACGTGTTAACTTTCGACTGCTCTTCTGACTATATCAAGACAGTAGTCCCAACATTCGACTACACTGAGTTTCTCCATTGAATTGTACAGTAAAGTTATACATTTCGAAACAAGCATAAAAATGTTTACTTGTAAATTCTTCAAAACCTAAATATTTGTTTCCTGTTGGTTTTTCTCAAACTTTAGTCATTTTCCCCTCCTATAAAGGGTGAATTCATTTTTCAAAATAAATTTTAAGTTAATTACATGCTAGTATTTTTGATCTCTAAATGATCAAATTACTAAGGTGCCATCTTAATGCTTCGAGGGGCTTACCTTAAATGTGGTAGTTAACTTGCACACTAGTTGCTAAAACAGCTGTTTCTGAGCCTATTAGAATGCAATTTTCGACAATAATTATTAGAAAACATAAAACTTGTAAAATAAAGATAATTCAGATAAATACATGCACCAGCTCAACGGCGCACGAACAGGAAGTCCATAATGAGGATGCACAGCTAGTGGCATGCAATAACATTTCCAGCATGGGTTGCTATGCAATTCACAATCCATATGACTTGCCCAACCACCCCCTAAAGTTTGTACTAATATTTATAGAATCCTGTATAGGGTTCAAAGTATTATTAAAGACTAGAAAAAAGCAGTCCACAAAGTATCTTTATCTATTAATCCCTTAACAGATAAAGATACTTATATGAAATAGAAATTCCTTTATTCATGGATATTCTTACATAAAACAAATGTTTCATATTAATTATTTTTTGTAATTTGTTTGTGATTCTTCTACAATATTTTCAATGCCACAAGCATCATTCAATGGAATTAAGCAAGAAATAGAGCAAAAAATGCACAATCAATGCACTGATATGTAAAAAATTATCTGAATTAAATTTAGGCAAAACAAACTATATACAATTTGTTTTTACATGAATAAAATATTTATGTGATGTAAAAAATAAATATGAACTATAATATAAATTTATTTATTTTTCTAGGTTACGGAAATATTGTACCATGCACTACTATGTCAAGAGCAATCACAACCGTTTACGCAATAATAGGTGTTCCTCTGATGATTTTGGTATTAGCAGACCTAGGAAAACTCTTCACGAAAGTTATGAAATTCATCATCTGTACTGCAAAAAGATTTTATAAAACTGGAACATTTAAATTGCTAAAAAGCTCCGTAATTACAGAAAACAAACCTTTACAAGTAAGTTAAATTTTTATAATCTGAGGAGCCACTTAATTATGATCAACCTATTAATTTCTCGATTGGTCACATTTTTCTCGAATACAGTCTTAATTCTTTCTTGACACTAATGGACGGTTGGCTCCTTCTATTTCAGACCACAAATGCTCAAAAGGATTTAGATATGGGTGCTGTAAGACCCAAACAAAATGAAATGTTCATCATGTTCTACTAACTAATCATTACAATATCAGTTGTATGGCAAGGCACATTATTCTAAACGTATCCTACAACACCAAAATAAATAATCAGCATTACATGATGCACTCGGTTAACAATGTTATTTATACATGTTTTATTAAGATAATATGCACAAAAAAGGATCTAAATAATGTCAGCATCATAATAGCCCTCTAGTGTAAACACTGCAACGCATTAACTTATTTGCATCTAACTGTCGGATGGTTATAGTAAAGTGACCACGTGCATAAGTAATAACGCCAAATTAATTGTATGTCACAAACAAAGCTTAAAATCTGGCATTCTATAGAATGCTTAAGCATTGCATTGTATATATGTAATACCTATACCTGGAAATATGAATATGAAACAACTAATATTTCACATTAAACAACTGGAAAAAAGTCGCTATGGACAGGAGGTGTTGGAGACTACGTGTGGTTGAGGCAGCCAGGGCCAGTAAGGCGCTGTCGTGCTGAAGAATAATAATAATAATTCACATACTTCCCAGGTATTCTACAGAATCCCAAATGATAAACTAGCTAAGTATGAAATCCGTTTTTGGTTCATTTCGAATATCACATGGTAAAGCACGTGACTTTTTACTAGCGCCACAGGCTCAGAATTCGTCGGTTGCAGTTCGCGAATTTTAATTTCTTCTCTTTTATATAAAATTTTGTTTATCTTAATAAGAAAAGCATACATTTTGTTTTCCACAGCTTTCATTTTTCTACGTATTATGAATAAATTTTTTTAATGGCACTCTCCTTATTGTTTCAAAATAGCATTTGTATTTTAGAGAAATACACATCCTTATTATATATAATTGTCTTATCAGGACCTTTATATCATACTTTGCCAAAATAGCATTTGTCATTCTATAGAATGCCAGCATTTCATACTTAGTCGGTAACAAATATATATAATGATCATAACAAGCAAATAAATATGCACAACGTGATAAAATAATCAGTTTTAAACGGGTTTTCATGCTCTCAATAGATAAGATTATTCAATGGTAACCCATATTGCATGGGTTTTAATTTGGCTAAAACCCATGATTATATCATTAAAGAAACACATCCTTATCTTGACATGACTGTTTGATATACACTCAAACATGGCATAAATTTTATGCAAATATAAGACATTCTTTATGTTGTATTAGGATAGTGCATGTTCTTCTATCGGTGTTATTTTTCCCTAAGAAGCAAATATTCTTATTCCATAAAAGTTTTATCTATTTTACATAGAATGTAGTATTCATAATATCAATATAATCAGTTGTGCCTTTCATTGCAGTACATGACTGTATCCTGGAGAACTGTTCATCCAGAGAAAACAACAGAAAAGAATGATATGAGCACATGGGAATACAATTATTCAAATGACCAAAGCAACCAAGTGACAACTCTAACTATTCATAATGATGATTTATATAAAAATTTAGACTTCTTAAATCCAGATGAAAAAAATCATAAACATGTTGAAGTAAAAGACGATTTTTATATTCCAGTAAGCTTAGCCATTTCCCTTGTAATAGTGTATATGATAGTAGGTGCATTTCTTTTCTCACAATGGGAAAAATGGACATTCTTTGAAGCTTTTTACTTTGTTTTTATATCAATGACTACCATCGGATTTGGTGATTATGTTCCAAAACAGAATGATCATCTGATTGAAGCATTCAGTTATCTTATACTTGGCTTAACGCTCACATCAATGAGTATTAATGTTATCCAAGAAAAATTAACAGTGACATTTCAAAAAGCTAGGGTACGAATAGGAAATAATGCAGTTCTCAATGTTGGCTCTTTATTAGAAGATGAAGACCACAGGTCAAGAGCTGGACAAAGAAACTCTTTAAACCTGGAAGACTGTGGGAACATTACTGGATGTAAAATGACATTTAGAAACAGTTTAACTGTAAATTCCATTTCACAACTACAAGTAAAACCATTTGTAAAAATTTCACCTCACATCTCAGAAGATGGAACTAAAACAGAATTTTTGTTGAAAGTACCATCTCAGCATAGATTTACATTTTATGATTCCCCTTACAACACCATTCAAGATGACGATAACACAAGAATTGCTCGTAATGAAGAATAAAAATAGAATAGAATAATTTGAGAGAAATAAAATTTTGTAGTTAGAAAAAGATGGCACAAAAATGTGTCAATAATGGGACATTTTATTGCTGTGTTTGTTTAATTGATTGAAAATTGTATGTTTATTTCTTTCTGTAGCTTTCAACATTGAAAAGTTGGGAAAGAGCTAAACTGTCCTCATTTAGATTTTTTGACTTGTGTAAAATGTTCAGATCTTAATAAATTATATGAATTTTCATGATTTATTATTAGATTTATAGACAAATGAATACAAAGCAATATATAGAGGAAAATTATTCAAATTTATCAAGATTTTCGGAATTTATAGAAATTTGAGAATTAATGATTTTTTACTTAAAAAGTTAGTCTTTGTAGCTAAAACAACTATTTTTTTCAATTAAAAAAACAGTAATTGCAAAGTGATCTTTTAAAAAAAATTCATGTACGATTAAATCATTGAAGGTAGATAAAATTTGTTTCTTACACAAATTTTATCAAAAGGCATTTTTAAAACAAATACCTGAATATTTCGATTGATCATAAGAGGTATCAAATGTTTTAGTTTTTAAATTCATTAGGAAAATTATTTATTTCCAAAACTAATAAGATGAAATTGTTTACTACAGAACAAAACCTTTCTTCTCATATAGATATTTTTGTTTTACTTCTGATATGAAGTCTGAAAAAAATTTAGTACATAAAATGCAATAAAGATATTATAAAAAAAATAATGGTTTTGGATCAATTATTTAACCCTCTTAAGGCTATCGAAACTTACATTCAACAAAAGGGATATGAAAGAATCTAAAGCATTCAAATTAAAGAGTCGTCTGCTGGTTAAAAAGCATTAAAACATGAAAGGATAGTAAAAAGTAATCATTGGTCTACAAGACCAACAATTCATCCTTATTGTAGTCAAAATATAGAGTTTTTGAGCAATAACCTCTTCAATAAGCAAACTGGTAAAATAAACTATTTTAATTAAAGGAAATAGTATAAGATGAATAATGAAATAAAATGAAATAAATGAAATAAAAGTTAACTCAGTTTTTAAAAATAAAATAAAAAAGATTTTTAACGTTCCGACGATCGACAACACCAAATGGGCCAATTAACGAGCATTATGACCAAATTCCTATGTGTTATTTACAATTGGGGTTTTACTTTTACTTGTTGAAGTGAATATGCGGACTGCCACGAGAGAGCATGATTATTAAATGTTGCATCATATTGTATCCTTTTACATCATGGTTTAGAATTAGTATATACTTTTGAAACAGATCTAATAATAATAGTTTACTTTCGTTAAAGGTATGCTGGTATCAACATTATGTAACTTATGTGAGAGTTAAACAGATCTGCCATCTGTACTTTAATGCTTATGCAGTCAATGCAATACTTATGCTTCTGCCTGTGGATTATTGTTACTACTATCGCAATGCAGTCAACTTTTGTTTCTTGTCATCCATCATCATATTTATTTTAAGAGTTATCTATTTTGATCATTGTCATGTACTTATGCATTATGTGGAGTGAATAATTAAAAGCTTCTTTGAATCATTGTGTCTTGAGTTTTCATTAACGTTTAGTAATGTCATCTTCCAGCATGAACTTGCAGGGAGCAGTGTATTATTCTAGTTACACTTAATTTTCATGTTCGTGCATGTGGCGAGCCATTGAACCCATTCAGAAAAGAAAAAAAAGCTATTTTAATATGGTGATTTTATAATTGATATTTTAAATTACTTTTACTCTAAAAAAAAGTTTGATTACAATATTAAAAGTGTTCTTAAAAGTTTTTTTCTTAAAGAAAATAGAACCCCACAATTTGAGTGTTTTGAACTCAAAGCTAAAGTTTTAACTTTAAACTATGCATATATCTTGCTTAAGGGAGATGTTTAAATTTCAAAAATTATTAAACTTTTTTTTAAAAAAAATCACAATTCGGTGAGATTTCCCACCTAAAACAAAATTATTAAATTCATTAAAAAATTCTCAATATTCACACATTTTTATGAAGTGGGACAATGCAGTATAAGAGTAAGTTTTATACCTTAAAAAATTAACTTATAAACTTTTTCATTTTTACAAAACTTTATCTTTTCTTCGGATTGACATTAGCAAAGAGAGATTTTAAATAGATAAAATTTAAATTAATCTGTATTTCATTAGTAATAAGTTGCTAAAATCAAAACAGTCAATAAAAAGATCAGCCAATGATATTACAATAATTTATTAAAAATGTTTATGTACAAATATTTAAGTCCTTATACACTCATGGACAAAAAAATTAGCGCACCAAGGAGTCGTCAAAATGAAACGAAATTTTACATACGTAATGACTACTTTGATATAAGTAAATGATTAGAAAATCAAAGAAAAACTATAATCTTTGATTTTTGAATCATTTACTTATATCAAAGTAGTCATTACGTATGTAAAATTTCGTTTCATTTTGACGACTCCTTCTTGGTGTGCTAATTTTTTTGTCCATGAGTGTGCATTTTATTTATAGTCCCAGAAGTAGTATGACAAAATGTTAGCAATTTAAATATTTTTTTATACATATTGCAATCACAATCTGAAGTCTATAAAAAATTATTGCCATTAATTTTCTCATCTAACTGTGATGCATTAAAGATTGAAAATTAAAAATTATTTAAATGAGTTGTAAAACAAGTAAAATTATTAGAAATTAACTATGTTTAAAAATATTGTATATTATCCTTTTAATGGTACAGTCCATGTTATTTCAACAACTCTTTCAATTATTTATATTATTTATTTATTATGTCATTTGCCCAGGTTCCCAAAAATGATTTTAACTTTTGAGTTTTTAAACCTCAGCATGCAGTGGTAAGACAAAAAGAACAACTGCAATTGTTTTGAATTAGCTTGAAAATTATATTATAAACAAAATAAAGAAAACATTAAAATGGCTAACATCTTCATGACACTGCCTTTTGGAATATTTGTTCAAATGCAAATAAATCATTTAAACTAAAAATAAGTTATAACTCTTGATGATCAGACTGTTGGCCATTTAGATTTAACACATCTGGGTTTAACTGTAAATCTGAATGTTCAGTTTCATTTGAAGAATTCTCAGATGAGAGTTGAGCCTCTTCATTCAGTTTACTTATTTCTAAAAAAAAAATATTTTTTTAGCTATACAAAAACCTTATGTTCTAAAATAAATAAAATTATACACATTATAGTAAATTGATATAAGAAATATGTGAGGAATCACTAAGAAAATTTTAAAACTATTTATTAAAGATTGTCTTTTCTTTATTTGATAATGATAATACTAATCTAGTACTGTCTTGTTTTCCTTAGACTTTCCCAGACTGAAAGTCTCTTTCAGTTGCTCTAGAAACTACTCTTAGATCTACTCTAGAAGTCATTTCTTATAGGGAAGCATTATAAGTAGATACTTCAGTTGATAAATTTATAAACTGAGTGAAGACAGAACTAGTTCAATTTATTTTTTGCACTGTGTTTAGGGCTCTATCAAGGAAAATAGATTTGATTGCTAGATGAAATTTATATTTTGTTGAAGAGGTTTGATTAGTGTATACCATAAGTTGAAGATGTTAATAAGTCCAAGTTAGTTTTGATTTCATTAGTTGAAGAGGTTGGATGCTTTTATCATAAGCTGAAGAAGCTTGATGAATTTACCATTTGTTGAAGAGGATGTTGATTGGTGAAATTGTCCATTCCAGTCTGATGTAAGCAAGCAATTATTTAACAAAAATCATAAATTGCTTAATAGAGAATCAGGTTATAATAAATAAAAATGTTTTACTTCTGAACTTTATGTGTAATCATATGGAGCTCCAAAGTAAAATAAAATCATTCATACATATATTAATTAATAAATTTAGAAAATGGCGAGGATGGTGTGGCTGCAGGGCCAAGCCCACAAGGCAGCTCCGTCTCTCAAGAAATCCAAAATGCAAGTGTAATGCATACGTTGAAATAGTTTTCGCCAAGAAAAGTTAAGGAATCTGTGCATTGGCTATTAATTTATTCAATTTCATGCCAAGGATCTTTTTCTTAGCCTTACGCATTCAAATATGTTGGCGGAAAAGAAAGCGGGAGAAATCATAATGAATTTTAATAAAATCAAAATATTAGCAACCATATGACGGTTTTCTAATTTTATGCTAATGTGTTGCGCAGAAGTAGAGGGAATCTCTAAAAATAGATTTTATTCTGGACTCAATTCAAGGTTGAGGTATAAAAAGATAACAGATATATTACTGATTTTTATTTAATGACAAAGGATTTTTTAAATGACAGGAAATATGTTATGCATATTTCAGTATAACAGGCTCATATATGATTTAAAAAAATAATAATATTTAAATTTTAAAACAATTTAAATGTCAATTTTCTTTTGTCAACAAAACTCTACACTATAATGAAGTGAACAAATCAACAAAATCCTCATAAAAAAATACAATGAGTCTAGTGGAGTTCTTATGAAAGCAGGGCAGCTCTTAATCCCTCTATTTATGTATTTGCACAGTCTCATACAGAATTTCTAACCAAGAGCTCTTTCTTAGTTTCAGATAATAAAAACTAAAATAAAGAAAATGAGAAGTACCTGTTGAAAACACACATGAATGGAAATATTAAAGGAGAATGCCTTATCCTATTTAACTATGAGAATCAGGTGGGGGAACAATTATTGCAAACTTTTTAAAATGTGAAAAACCTTGTAGAAATATAAGATTTTGAAATGAATATTCAGACTTTGTCTGATAAACCTAAAATTGACCACCTGGGAATAAAATCCAAAATTTCTAAATGTCTGGCTTTCTACTGTAATGAGCATTTTAAACAGGGATTGGCTTCTTGTCTCCTAATAATCTCTATAGATGAAGAGGAATAGTTTATATACTACTTGTCTTTTATTTGCAAGTATTAAATTATCAAATCTTTGCTCTTTTTATTTTTTTCATCTTAAGATCCAATATCTCCCATAAATGAAAAAAAAACAACGGTAAAAAAAATTACAATCTTACAAAAGTATGTGTAATACATCAATGTAAATACATCCAATATCCTACATGAACAGTAAGTAATTTGCATAGAAATTTAAACTTATTAATTTTTGGAAAAAAAATCATGAATAAGAAATATTGCCTTCATTATTCTTCCATTAATTATGTTTCACATAGGTTTTAATGATTTAGGAGGCATCATTCTGATACATTTGTCAAAATACTCCATTATTTTAAAGTTATTAAATGGAAAACACTCTTCACTACTTTTGAGTACTGGATAGAAACATTATTTAAGTGATCCCTTCAAAAATCTCAGTATAGTTCAACAAAACTTAACAAAAAAGCTTAATGTATTTGTCAGAGTTGTTATACGATATAATGCAGTTATTCCAAATTAATAAAAAGCTCTAATCAAAAAGTAATTTAGAGAGTTTCGAGATACATTATATCTAAGAGTGGTAAAATATCATGTTAATAATGCAATGCATACACCTTAGTAGACTATATACTTTTTTATGGGCACCAATACGATAAACACTAGAAGACAAACAATTTCACTGTCTCATAATTTTACAGAGGTATGATCATTATTATGGATATCATTTCGCAGGAATTTTTTTACAAGTACACTACCAAGATAGAGTTCATGAAACCTGCATTTGTTTTCATTATACATTTCATAGATTAATGCCCTACTGTAAAATAAACATTAAAACCTAAAACACCTTGCACAAACTAATTTCAAAATAAAATATTATAAGGCTAAAGGTTACATTCAATGTAGTGTTCATACAACTAATTCAAAACATAACTGAAATGATTATATAATTATAGCTAACTCTGCTACTAATAATTGTAGATATTTTGGAACCTAGGATAAAGTTTATGATGAAAATCCTACTTATCTTGAACTATTAAAATTAAACAATATTAAAATTATTTTATACATCTTTTAAGTACTAACTATAGGGAAATAAGACATCAGATAAGGTTCTAAAACTTAAAACAAGATTAATTTCTAAGAAGTTATTATTCTGTAGATTAACTATTAGCCAATCTTCTAAGCATACAAAATAATTTTAGTTAAGTAATTAGTCTATTAATTAAGAATAAATTTAATGACAAATGGTTCAATTAGCTTTTAAAACCTAAAAGGTTAAATCGAAAATGTTAAGTTAATAATATTTTGACACTTAATATTTTTTTCTAGATTTAAAAACTTTGGATCATTGTTAATTAATACAAATGTAGGGTCAAAACAGTTTAAAAACTGCTAAAAAATCATTAAAAAAAATTTATGTTATGTTTTCAATCAACATATCAAACAAATTTTATACCTTCTACATTTAAAAAAAAAAGAAAATTTAAAATAAAAATTTAAGGAACTCATACCAAAGCATCCTTCATTAGGAAGAAAATTGTAACCATCTGAACAAACTTCACAATTCTTTGGTCCTGGTCCTCTACAATGATCTCTGCATGATTTGTCACACATATTGCAAGATAATTTAGACCCTGTTACATCACTATAGTAACCAATTTTACATTCATTACAAAGATCGCCAATATAGCCAGCATCACAAATACATTCTGCAGGCTCTTCTCGAGTTCCACCATTCTGCATCCAAAAAGAAAAAATTCTTTTAATTTGAAATATTTCACAACATGAAGATATAGATACATATAGTGTAGATAATATTTATAGGGGGGAGGGGTATGGACATTGGATTAGAGTGCACACATCTTGAATAACTTTTATTTATTGGACAAATTTCCTTGGTGAGCTAGCATAGATTAGCAACTCTGATATACAGTTTCATGAGAAGTTGCATAATCATACTGTCAAAACTTTCGTAAAAATTTGTAAAAGAAGGTTTTGAAGTAGCAAAAGTAGCTTTCAAATTTTCTCGTTACTCCTTTACCAGAATATTTTATTTTTAAAATTTCAAGGAAGGATGATAATATGCTATAAATTATACTGTTTTATACCTATTTTAATAATAACTATTGTTCTGTATTTTGTTCTCTCTCAGTTAACAAGCATTAAACAAAACAAACACAAGTCTTTGTGGGGTTAGTGTAAACCAATGGTGGTGAGGTTAGTGTAAACATGTCTAAACTGGCCCCATGCAACTTTTAATGGAATCAACATGAATTATTTACAAATGTAACACATTTAATGTAATTTATTTTCCAAATTAGAATGATTTTCTAGAATGATATACCTTTAAAAATAGTGGTTTCAATTTCAAGTAAAACATATAAGACAAATCCGTATATGAATCCATTTTAAGAAAATGTAAAGGCAAGGTTTTATAAAGTTTGTTAAATAAATATAATTCAATATCATTGAATTAGGGAATAAAAGAAAGTTAATACATATTTACCTAATAATACATATTTATTTTACATTAATACATATTTATTTTCTGTCACACATTAAACTAAAACAGAATATCAAAAAATAGTGCCGTCTGCAGTTTTACAAGTTGTTTACATTGCACGAATGAGAGAAATATCGATAAGCCATGTGTTGTCCGTTCAGGCTATTTCACCATCAAGTTAAAACTGGTAATTAAAATTGATTCAACTTAAAAATTGGTTCTGTGCATGTCAATGCAGCAACTTCTTGACTAGGCTGACTAAATAAGAGTTTTAAACAGTGTTGTTCATTAAGTTGGTAGAATGGAAATTATTAATAGATTGAGATTATTATGCTCAATTCTTAAGTAAAAAAACATGGCTTTACTTATTCTAATCATGAATCTTTCTTTTTTTTCCATGAAAAAAAAAGATATTTCTCAAATCTCAAGCTGTCAGACTTCCATTACCAGTAAAGGGTAGAAGACTCCATTTCAATATACATTTAAACTTAACAAGTCAAATTTTTTTGATAAAATGAAAAAAAATTCAAAATATTTTTTAAATAAATTAAATTGAAGAATGTTTTTAAAGTGTATTGATTTATGTTCAAAATGCCCTTCTTAGTATAAGGAAATATTTCAGAATAAATCAGTATTTTAATTAAAATATTTGAACATTTATTCTCCAATAAGGCTTAAAGTGAAATTCATTTAATTTGGCTTTAGATATACCCTTCTGATATGCAATAAATAACTAATTAATAAGATGTAAAGTTTATCCACAGTAGCCCCATAGCTCATTCCTACTAGTCCTGTGTAGTAGGGCTAGTGTGGACAAAACAACCTTTTTTAAAAAAAGTAATAATGGAAAAACAAACTGCTTCATAACAGCTTCAGCTCCATAACTGAACAGCTTCATAATTCTAGATATAAACCAAAATATAGATAAACGTCCAAATTACTGTCAAAAAATACAGCACACATTACAAATTCTATTCAATATGGTTTTTTAGACAAATTTATGAAAAGAATGTCTACATTGGCTTCCTCTCCCTTAATAATTTCTTACTAGTCACTTTTCAAGAGAAAAATATTTCTTTCAATCAGTTTTGTATTTAGAATTTGGTGGTTGGTTAATGTTCAAGAGATCAATGCTAATCATTATAATGTTCAATGTTAATCATTATAATTTATATTATTTTATTTTATTAACATCGAAAATATTAAAGTATAAAGAAGGTGAATATAAATCAGCACAGTGTGTCATACTAGGGAGACAGTTTAGATTGTTCAGATGAATGAAAAGTGAGAGTTCAAGTTCTTCATCCCAACTGTTGCAGTAACAATTAAATTGAGTTACCGTCCACACTCCCCCGCCAGTATCAGGGAACTGATATATATCCATCAGGGAAAGAAATACAATGGCCAGATCGAGTCCGTTGTTTGGTTTTCTTTAAATTGTCTGGAGAATCCTAGATTCTGTTCTGTTGAGGGAGAAATTTGGATCTTGTTTAGTTTGGATGGGAATATTCCAAAAGCTGGTTGGAGACGGTCAATAGAAATAGTCTGTTCTTTGTCAGTTATGAGGAGAGTGAAATATTTTTCAATCTTCCAGATGACTTTAAATGGTCCGTCATAAGGAGGTTGTAAAGGTTTTCAAACTGAGTCCCTATGGATAAATACGTGAAAACAAATTTTAAGTTCAGAATGAATAAAAATTCGATGATTATCATGGAGTGACTTAGGTCAAAGTCGCAAATCCTGAAATAGGCTTCGTAATTTACTAACAAATTTATGTGGGGATCATAATTTAAAGTTGGAAGGAAGAAATCACCTGGTAAGCATAAAATTTCACGATATACTAGTTCAGCTTGGGTTGCATCGATGATCTCTTTAACTGAGTAACGCAAGTGGAGGAAAACCACTGGTAGAACGTCTGTTGTCACATGGCACTTCAAAGTGGCTTTGAGTGGCTGATGAAAATTTTCTATCAAGCCGTTGCTTTATGGGTGAAAGCTTGCAGTTCAGAAAAACGTTCAATTCCAAGCAATATCGTTAGGTTGTGGAACTAAGACGATTCAAAATTTGTTCCTCTATCAGTCATGATGTAGGTTGGTATGCCAAAACGGTCAATTCAGCCTGTTAAAAATGCTGCTGTGTTAGTGATTGCTGACATGTCTGTTACAAGAAAAACTTCTGGCCAATGTGTATAACAGTCTGTGCACATGAGACAATATTGAAATCCATCAAATTGCAGAAGTGGCCCAGTGAGATCCAAATGTATATGATCGAATTTTTTCAAAGTAATGGGTATTGATTCAACCTGACAAGGCGTATGTTTATAATTTTGATGGTTGAGAGGCAAGACATTCTAGAGTCCACTTCACACAGTCTTTGTTGATGGAAAGCCACACAAATCTGGAACGGATTAGTTAGATGTAGCTCGAGTGCCAGGATGTGACAATTTGCGGAAAGTATTAAAAATAGTATGACAATGAAATTGTGGAATGTATGGTCAAATGAATTGAAATTTTGTGTCACAAAATAGCTTCTTGGAGGAGGCAGGAATGTTGACTTCTTGTAATTTTAGTGATGAGTTTGTACTCAAAATTAATTTTAGTCCAGGATTGCCACGTTGGGAATCGGCTATTTCATCATTGTCCACTGTGGTAAGAGTAGGAATTGCTTCAACTAGAGATAAAAGGTCAGCGGATACATTATCTGCACCTTTAATAAAACGAATGTCCGTGCTGAACTGTTTGATGAAATCAAGATGTGGGTGCTGATGTGGCAAATATTTGTCCCATTTCTGTCGGAAAACATACATTAAGGGTTTATGATCAGTATATATAGTGAATAAACGTGCCTCAAGCATTTGTCTAAAATGCTTAATTGACAAATATACTGCGAGCTCACTCCGACAGGAATTAAGAAACAAAAATTGAAAAGCCACAGTACCACTTTTATAAAACTACCAATATCCAAAGCGAAACAAGTTATTTCATTTTAAACATAATCTCCTGAATATTATCACATCTGGCTGTCACCACTGTGGTGGTTGGTTAATGTTCAGGAGACTAATCATCAGAATTTATATTATTTTATTTTATTAACATTAAAAATATTAAAGTATAAAGAAGGTGAATATAAATCAGCACATCACCTCACACTACATAGACAGTTCAAATTGTTCTGGCGAATGAAAAGTGAGAGTTCAGATTCGTAATTGTAACTGTAATGGTTGCGATTAAGTTGAGTCACTACAAGATATTTTTGAACTGAACAGTGAATGGAAAGAGTGCCACTGATTGATTTCTGAAGAAATGAAATAGCTCTGATACATCAACATTATAAACTACATTATTGCTTTGAAAGTAACAAGTCTTTACTGGAATCAAGAAAATTGCATACATAGTTTAAGCACTTTACTGAGTATGTATTATTTAAAAATTACCAAACAATAAACTTCTAATTTATTTGCAGTGTAATAACTTGGTGAACACCTTTTGAAAAAAAAATTTATCATAGACCTAAACATTTCTGGCAGTCTAATGAAAATAAGGGTGACAGAAAAATTATTTTTAATGTTTTCAAAATAATAAGTATATTTATGAGTTCATAATACTTATGAATCCACCTAGAAAAATATCCAGAAATCATAATTTCACTTAATTATTAATATTTACAACCTAAAACAGATTATTTTTCGTACAATGATTTTAAAGAAGGATGATAACAGAAAGGACAGATATTATTTAAAACACGAGAAGAGTTATTTTTAAATTTTACGAAAATGTATTATATTTCTGTATGGGAATACTGTCATAAATAGATTTACAAACTAAATTTATTAGTTTTATCGAAAAAAACTTATACTTTCATAAAAAAAAACTTTTTTTAAAGATGCATATACATAGCAGGGTTGGCAAGTTTTTGACACATGACGGTTTTTACTGGTTAATACCATGGTTTTTACCGTCATGTCAAAAACCCCTCTGTCAAAAACGTCAAAAACTGTCAAAAACCCATAGTTTTGATAAAACTGTATTTTAATTTGAGTTTAACTGCTTATGATTTAAAATTAATTCATTTTTGGGCAATAAAATTAGAAACAAAGTTGTTAAAAGATATTTAAGAACAGATTTTTGCATTTTCCCAACATGATTATATCAAATCATACTATTTGAAGTAAAATATTAGGATACTAAACAAAATTTTCAACATTTCCAAGCATCATTTTGTTTGGCATATTACATTACTGAAGAATGTCAAGTCATTCCTGACTTAGAGTTTGTTAGTAGTTACAAGTTTTGAAAGTTTTGTTTAGCTTATTTCTAATATTTAAGAGATGCCAAGTTTCAAATTCTTCTTTTTAGTTCTTGAATTTACTAATAGTTCCAAGTTTTTTTGTTTGTTTGTTTATTTCTAACAATTATGAAGTGCAAAATTTTGAATCCGTTGCAAATCAAGCTATAATGATAAAAGTTAAGCATCACTATTTTCAATAAGTATGTTACAATATTTCTGTATGAATGTATATCCTTCTATAAGAATACGTGTATATAGTTGCAAAATCAATAGCAATCATTTACAACATTCATTTATAAAGGGAATTAAGTGAAAATAATATATTTTCTACTATATGCCATAAATTAAAGAAAACAGTTGGTTTTTGACGGTTTTTATTGGTAAAAACACGGTTTTTACCACTGTCATATCACATAGCTAATCCATAATAACTATTCTTAGTAACTTAAAAGACATATCCTCTAAAATGTAATAAGAAAACATGTTGACATCATGAATGTTTCAGATGCCTGATCAGTAATAATTTAAATCTTATAAAAATGCAAAAAAATACTCCCTATGTTAGAGTTAAAGAAATTGATTTTAAATTAATAAAGAAGCAAATCAAACCTAAACTGACTGCCAAAATAAAAACAGCAAATATATTGAAGGAAGAAACATTTAACATTAAAAGAATTTAAAAAATATAGATTTCTGTATTATTTTTAAAATTTTAATCTTTCAACCTTAAAAATTAAAATTCTATCAAAATTTTACATGTCAGTATGTATTATAAAAAATATCAATGGTTAACAATAAGTATAAAATAGATAGTATAACTTGCTGTTTAAAGAGTTTCAAATGATTTAACTGAATGATGAAAAAAGTTTACTCTTAGATTTGCATTAAATTACTTTTGAATCAATAAACCTTTTTAATCATTTGAAGCAATAAGCAAAAAATAAAAATAGTTCAACAAAGTTTACTTATTTACTTACTTTTACTCTCTCAAGCCAGTAAACAGTATAGCCTATCTAAAACAAATTCGGTCTAACTAGCCTATTTTCAAGATTATTGAATTTAAATCATAAAAAACACTATGTTCATTCAGATAAGCATATTTTGTAATTAAATTAATATTTATCAATAATAATTAAGCTAATATTTAGTGTACCTACTGAACCATGAAGGTATAACTTTATAAATAACAAATTCAACAGCACATTACACTGTACACTTCTAAACACAAGTTAAATAAAGACTAGCTATATATTGCAATAACACTGCTTCATTACATTAACATTTGTTCAGCAAATTAAAATGAAACAAAAGAATATATCAAAAACAATATTTAAATATTGAAAAACTTAAGTAAGAGTTTGAAAATACTATTTAAAAAATAAAATATCTGTAGAGAAGTAAATTCAGAGTAAAATTTCAAATAAAATTTCAATCACTATTATAATCAATTAAATAAAATGTAAAACATAATTTGGGAGCCAGTTTGCCAAGGTGTATAGAAATTTTTAACCGACGTCTATATTTTTTGTACTTTTAAATCATTACTTATGTGCAGGCTCTTTAAAAAATAGTCACATGCCAAAAAAATAAAAAAAATTTAACTTTTGCCTAATCCTATCCTATCCAAAAAATCCTACTTACCTTACATGTACCATGACCATTGCAAGGCTCATCTGCGCCACCGGGACAAGGAAAACAATTAGGCCCATAAGTGTTATTAGGACAGCAAACTATAAAAAAAATATTCTAAATAAGAATAAAGACACTTAGTCAAGACATAGCTCTAAGATTAGATTTCTTACTGATGCAACAAACATGAAAGTTATCAGCACACCTTGAATTATTTGGAGGAACTTCGAGAAATTACACTATTTGCAACAATAGATTTTAATTTTTATTTATACAGTAAATCAATTTCAAAACTAGGAAGTAGTAGTGGTATATGATGTCTGCCTATGTTGATTGAAAGGACTGTTTGCTTTTCTTGTTATTTAATGCTTGTTATTTACAGCTAAAAGATAACTAAACTCAACAGATAATTCAGTTTCAGTTCTGATTTTATAGCAATGTATTTATACTCTTCTATATTTTTGAATTTGAAATTGATAATGCATAATGATTAAGTTTAAGTAGTAGTGTTATTATTCCTCACTAGAGACCACACTCTTTTATTCACAAGATTTAATATCCTCTTTTACAATTAATAACAGTATCTGCATTCCAGCATCTAATCTTTTTTGTAAAAAATAAAAATATTAAATATGCTAATTTTGTATAACTTCTCCTGGCTTATTTATTTCTACATTATGAGGTAATTTTTTGTGCACCTTCAAACGGGGTTACTTGAGGCAATTTCAAACTTCTAGTAAATGTGCTGAGTACTTTTCTATCAGGCAGAGAGAGAAAAAATTTCTAGACTTTTTTCTGACCTAAAAGAATTAATATATGATACCTAATTAGATTTACATTGCTTTCTATTTCAGTAGAAATTCAAAAACATGGTGGGAAAAGTTACCTCTTCTTAGCTGGGGTAAGTTGAGCAAAAACACACTTGAGAATAGTAAGAAAATATGTATTTATTATTATTTTTATAAGTCATATCTGTACTAAGTACTTGTTAAAATAATTAGATTTATGCAATAAAATTTTAGTAAAAAAAAATTTATAAGCAGAAATAATTCTAAAAAAGCATAAATGTTGGTACATAATGTAACTCAGGCTATTTGAAAAAATTTCGAAAAATAATCAAAAATAAATTTGCCCTATTATTTCTATGGAGATGGAGTTTTGAAACTATCATTGATCAGAGAAATACAGGATTTGTTCACTTTTTCAAGCGACGTGGACGATTTCTCTTGGTTTTTGGTTCTCGAGCAATGCTTCAAAGATTTTTTCCAACAGATTTTATGACTATCAAGTTGCTTGAAGTCAGGGATCTTTCATAATTTTTTATATTCCGCTCCACTTCCATCATTGTTTTTTATCAACATATATCAACATCTTCCTCACTATTCAAATCTATGTTGCATACCAGTCATTGACACTCTGTGAAAGTAAACCCCAATTTTCCTATGGATGATGGGATAACATTACCCAATTAAAAATTTTATGAAAATTAAGGCACAACAATTCCACAATCATATTCCCCCAATGGTTATTATACGTAACACAAGTATAAATAATGATGTTAAAAATTTACCAGCTATTGCAGAGCTTCACATATCAACGTTGCAAAGGTATTCAAATTGCTTTCTCAACAGTCACTTAATAAATTTATTATTTTCCCGCTGATATACAATCACTAAATGGAAACATTTCTGCCGAAATCAGCAGTCCTGATTTTTGTACAGAGCTCTTAAATCCCAATGAGTAACTGCTTCTTGCAATTCAGATTTATTTTTAGAGAATGGCCAACAATTAAAGGTAACCCCAATTAGTAACCCCAATAGTTTCACTGATAGCTGATACTAATGTCTTACATCGTAATGCATTTTTAATTTCCTGCTGCTTATAACTGTAGGTTAATTTATAGTTGGTTTAATAAAGTTGTTTAATTTGACTTTAACTTATTCTGAACATCAAAAGTAACATTTATTGCAATAAAAACTGTTCAGAACAAAAATAAAATAAGCTAATAGATAGATAATAGGAATAGAAAAAGCTAATAAATGAAATAAATAGGAATATCAGAAACATTTTGAAGTTCAGCTTACTTTTAATGTGATTAATGCATAAAAAAGAAAACAAATCTGAGTGCTCCCTAATTTTAACATTGAAGAACCACTCTTCTAACTCTGCTTCATACAATTCAGCAAGATTATAACACTATAAAGTGGGATAAAAAAATTTTACAGCATAAACACATAAAAATGCAAAACAATAATCAAGACAAAAAGAAACAGAACCATTGATAAGTAATGTATTAATCCTTAAATGGATATGTGAAGACATATTTATTTTGCACATATGCAACCCATGATGCTTTTATTTTTTCTGAATGAGCAATTCTTTTGATATATCCCTTCATAAAATCATCTAGCTAAAAATAATGGTCATAAATGGTACCATTAGTTTAATAATTTTACTTACAGTAAATTATTAAATAAAGTACTAAATTAATACAAAATAAAATGATTATGAAATTGTAAATTAATGTTTTTCTTCTGTAAGTATTCTGATTTCCACAAAATATAAGAACTGTATGATTCAAAAAAGATCTAAGTACTTAAAGTATAGTATATTAAACATCCATTGATTTTAGATGAGATTTGAGAGAATTTGATTTCTTATTTGTGAACTTAATAACTGCATGGGCTTCGATCATCAGCAATTGTTGAATAGCTATAAAAGCAACATTGTCTTGTTTTGAACCTACATTATTTGTTGATATTTTTTGTAAAATACCCAAAAATCACACCTTTTTGAAAATATTATATATATATGACATTCCCATCCATTTTATTTCAACTTTTAATTGTTACTTTAATGATTTTCATCTGAGAGTCTGGATCTTCAAAGTTTTCCTTAGCTTAAAAAAAAATAGTTGAATTTATATTATAAAGAATATATATTTTGTAAATAAAATGAAGATATGCAAATAAAGTGATAAATAAGTTTCATATTTATATCTTCTCAAAATGAACTTTTAAATAAAGTGTTGAGAATGTATTTATTTTCAATTAATATTAACAGAACATTTAAAAAAGTTAAGAAGTTAAAAATGAGAAGCTACATGCTGTTTTTTTTAAAAAAAATTTAACAATAACAAATATTACTGATTATATGAATATTTAACTGAAGAGTAAGAAAAGGAACATTATTTTTTTATGTAAAAAAACTATTATAATTAATAATTAATTGCTGTACCATTTTAAAGAGAACCGTAGTATGATCAATTTTAAAAATACAAAAAGAATTATTTTATGAAAGTGTTATATTATCTGTTATATTTGTTATAATGTTATTTGCATTATTTTTAAACATTTAACTTGCATAAAAATAATGTAAGATTTTTGTACACATGTTTTAAAATACAGAGGTAAATAACTTACACTACATATCATAGTAGTGCATTAGTATTCAATTTCTCATGAAAAAGAATTTAATGTTACATCTGATGTTAATCCTGCAGGAAAACTTCTAAGTCAAATGCTGAAATATTTGTTGGTAAACAATTTAAGTTTGTATATTAACAATAATACAATATTACAGCTCTGAATATTATAGTTTCCTAATATAATAGCCACATAAACATTGAACTACATGAAGAATAAAATTAACATTCTGAAAACTTAATAAGTATTAAAAGAACAAATGCTGAAATATTCAAATTCAATTGTAATGATTTTATATAAATTAATGTATGAGAAGTTTAACGAAAATTATTATTTTGCTTTAATTATAGCACAGCCCTCAATGTATTTTTAAAATCCTAACCAAAAAGGAAAACAAAAAAATTGTACAGTAATTTCGCGCGTATAGTCCGCGGACTATCTGTGTTTAAAATGCGAATTTTTGAAGCTGCGGATAATACACTGGTTGTTCACGGTTAAAATTGTTGAACTTTAAAAAACACGCAGTCATGAACTGCCGATGATCAAATATAAACAACAGCGCAAGACCTTTCTTGGAATCACTTTCTGGAGACCACTATCCACAAGAGAACTAAGTCTCTCTTTCCCTTCTGCCATATGAACAGCTATTGAGTGTAGGAAATGAGCGTGGAGTGGAGAAGCATAAATCAGAAAGGAATGAATGAAAGAAATCAGGGTGGGGCCAGTGATAACGTCAACTGTAAAACAAACACTCTCCTCTCCCGCTTTTTTCAGGAAATATGTCTCTTCTACTTGTCATGAATGCCTCTCTCCACTCCCCTTTTTTCTTCAGCTGCTTGTTAAAAACATGCGAATGTTTGATGAATAAAGGGTGCTGATGAGCTTGGAATAACCTTGAATAATCTTACAATTAAAATGTTCCAGAAGAATTTCAAACTTTCAACTGAGGGTCAGTGAAGAGGGGAAAAAGCTAAGTGTGTGAGAATCTTAGACAGGGGATAAAAGAAAAAAAAAAAACCTGATTTGAGAAACAAAAATAGGGGGAGGAATTGCTAAAAATAGAAACTTGTTTTAAATGCTTGGGAGAGCGCTTTTTATTTATTTATTTTTTTCATTGCTCATATTTCTGTCTGATTTCCATCATCTTCCTCAGCTTATTATTATTTTTTTAAATCGTTTTATCTCCAATTCTGATGCGTTTTTGTTTTATTAATATTTTTCTTTTGATAATATTTTTGTTTAGTTTATACTATTTTCGTTTTGTTTTAACATACTCACATTTCATTACCACTTATCACGAGGATAGCACGTTGCACAGTATTTTGTCTTTCATCTGCGATAACGTTGACTTTGAAGGTTTTCGTTAATGTAGTAGAATGTGTGATTAATTAAAATATGATTAATTAGTAAGCACTGTTTTTTATTTGTATTTAGCGTTTTACTTCTGAAGGTATATTAGAAAGTAAGTACTTTTTTTCCATTTATACTTAGTTCTTTGTTTCTAAAATACATGAAAATTTTCCGTATTAAAATAACTTAATTTCGGACGTATAGTCCGCGGACTGTCTGACGATTTGTGAAATTTTTTTAACATAAAATCGGGTCTGCGGACTATACGTGCGAAATTACGGTACATACCTATTTGCATACTTTTTTGTTTTTATTTTTTATTCATAATCTTTAAATACTTATTAAGGATGGTTTTTAGAAGATTTCCTACAACTGAATTTTAACTCTCTGCCTTTCATATTTTGACGCTTATTTTGTAAATTATTTTTATGTCATGTTTCACTTACAATCATATAATTATGTTATGTTTCGTTTACAGTTCTGTAACTTCTTATCCTAAAATGGCAGATCTAAACAAAAAGTTTAAAGCATTAAAATTATATTTTCAAACATATATTTCAATTTATTTTAACACACAACAACATTACTTTCTTTATGTTAAAACTTTAAGATTTTAGATCTTAGATTGATTTTAATAGAAGATAAATAATCTTTCCAACCAACCAGATTACTTATTCAAAGAAAGAAATTTTCAGTGTCAATATTTTTTTAATGAATTATGTCCTTTGAATTGGATTATGTGAAAGTAAACTATTATATTTTGCCAGAAAAGTAGAAAGAAAACTAAATTACACTTTTTCTAGAAACTTTATTAAATGTCTTTATAATATATAATATTATAAATTTTGCTCCAAACAAGTTATAAATTTTCTTACATGAACTTTCATTTTAGAATTACAAATGCAAGAGACAATATTCTCCCTTTAGATATAGTTCTTCTCTTCGCATTTTTTTAAAATATTGTGGTGCTTACAAACATACTAAAATCTTTTTTACTTATTTCACTTTGTATGTGCACTTTAAAGATCAAAGTTTTCCAGAATTGTCATTAGTTCAAATGAATTAAAATAAAAAATAAATTTTTATGTATGAAGATTTGAAAAATCAGAGGCACAACAAAAAAGGTATGTCAATGATGTATAAGTTAGAAATTAAGATAAAAACATTACTATGAAGTTATATGACTAGACAATTGACAGCAAAATTTATAATCTTATATACTTCTTAAGACTACAAAGACATTTAATATAGTTTTTAGAAAAGTATAATTTAGTTTTCTCTCTACTTTTCTGGCAAAATATGATAGTTTACTTTCATATTACCCAATTCAAAGGACATAATTCATTAAAAAAATATTGACAATGAAAATTTCTTTGAATAAGTAATCAGGTTGGTTGGAAAGATTATTTGTCTTCTATTAAAATCAATCTAAGATCTAAAATCTTAAATTTTTAATGGAAACAAGCAATTTTTTTTGTTCTTGTTTGTTTTAAAAAAACATCAAAAATATGAAATATATGTCTGAAAATATAATTTTAATGTTTTAAACTTTTTGTTTAATCCGCCATTAACGGATAAGAAGTCATAGGACTGTTAAAGAAACATAACATAATTATATGACTGTAAATAAAACATGACATAAAAATCATTTACAAAATAAACGTAAAAATATTAAAGGCAGAGAGTTAAAATTTAGTTGATATCCAGGAAATCTTCCAAAAACCACCCTTAATTAGTATTTTAAGAACATTAATAAAAAATTAAAACAAAAAAGTATGCAAATAGGTCACAAATCAATATTTAAAGCAAAGAAAAAAATTTAAACACTATTGAAATGTAACAAATCACTATACAGGAAGCAGGTGTAATAGACAAGACAAGCTGGATTGAGGGAGGAAATAGGGAGGAGTAAAAAGATAATTATTAAAACATCATTAAGTTTCAACCTCCAATTAAACTTATATATCTGCCTTCCTGCACTGTGTTTCATCAGATTTCAATAAAGCTTTTGTTTTTTCTTCACTTAAATATTGATTTGTAGCCATCCAATGTGCATATTTTTTGTTTTCCTTCTTGGTTAGGATTTTGAAAATACATATTGAGGGCTGTGATATAATTAAAGCAAAATAATAATTTTTTTTAACTTCTCATACATCAATTTATATAAAATCATTACAATTGAATTCGAATATTTTAGTATTCGCTCTTTTAATACTTATTATTAAGTTTTCAGAATGTATTCAGAGCTGTAATATTGTGTACTGTTAATAAGCAAACTTAAATTGTTTACCAATAAATATTTCAGCATTTGAGTCAGATATTTTTCTGCAGGTTAAACATGTATTTGTCGAACATGTGAGTTATAGGGAAGATAATGATTTAAAACAGATTTTCTCATATTAACACATACATACGGATATAAAAAACACATACGTAAAAAAACATACATAAAAAAAATTCAGAAGAAACAAAGAAGATTATAAAACTATTTATTATAAACTAATTATATTTATTACTTTTTACCCTATAAAACGTAACAAAAAGAAATACCTGATCAATTCCAGATTTCAGATCAGAACATAACTTTTCTTGAATTTCAATAAAGCGAAGTTCACTGAAAATATTCATTTCAATTTAATTTTAAACATTATCTTATAGATAAAAATAAGATGCAAACAAAAAAAAACTATCTTTAAATAATACTGAAAAAAATGAGACATAAAGATGAAGAAATAGTAGCATATTTTATCAACTTCCATTATTATTATTTTATTTTCTAAATTAAAATGGAAAAGGTTTTACTGCAATTATTTTTGGCTTGATATGCTTAAATTTTTTCTCCAGAAAAATCATAGCATTATATATTAGCAAATCTAAATCAATGCAGTATATGAATTAAACTTATTATATTAAAATGAAGAAAAAAAATTGTTTAAATTGTGCAAGATGTAAAGCAAATTTATTAGAAAGAAGCAAATATAAAAACAGAATTTTTTGTTATTTACAACTACAGCATTTAATATTTGTAATTATGCATGTTTCAGGATATATAATATCTTTGCATAAATAATGATTAAATAATCAACGCTAGTATTTTAATATAGAGTATTTATTTTTCAGTGTTTTAATAATAAAAATTCTTCAAAACTTTACTATTTTTTGTAACATTATATTATGGCAATAAAGTTTTATAAAATTATAATTTTTGCCATTTAATATTTTTTAAAGATATTTTAAAATTTTTCAATTTACAACATTATAGGTTGTAAAATATTATTTCACGAATTTCGAAGGGAAGTTTCAATTTAACAGGATATATGTATGTAAATAAACATGTCCAATAAACTAAATAATTTAAAAAATAATCACAGTGTTGACACTTGCTCTATTGATAAAATTCCCAGGTAGCAAAAGGATATGATCTAATATTAGAAAGATGCAATATAATACTGCCGTGCTAGAAAACGCAACACTCTTGAATCCTATCTTCTAATATTAGAACTAATATTATATAAAATTAAACAGTATTCAATCTAACATTCGAACTTTCAAAATTATCATCTATTTCATTACTTTTGGTCCAGCGCCACATTTTTTCGAAATGTTATCCCATATTATTAATAAATAAACATTTATTTATGAAAGAAAACGATAAATTAAATATCACTTAAAATATCATTTTCAGCCAATGCAATTTTATGGCAGGAAGCGTAAAGATAATATTATTGGTAGTTTGCGAACGATTGAACTCGAAAAACTTTTTCAAGTGTTTATGTTGAGTTGTAACTCCTTCTGTTTGTTTACAAGATGACCTCGCCATCTTGTTTTCGCTCCTTTCGTTTCAACTATTTAAGGTATTTATAATTTAGTAGCTTTTTGTAAACTTTATAAATTTCAATGATAGTTACATGATAAAGTAGTATCGTAGGTAAAGTTTTTTCCTTGAGTTAAAAATCAGTTAGAAAAGTAATTTAAAGCACGATGTGTTTGAGATTGTAGATGTTGTAGTTTACTATTATTATTGTTCACTCGTAGAAGTTGACTTCTTTGCTGAAACGTATTGTCTAGCTGTAAGTAATAAGTACTGTTTTTCTGCAAAAATGAAAATGACAAAAGTAATTGTCTGTAAACAAATTAGACGTGTTAAATCAGAAAAAAATAAATATATATATATAGCTCAGTTAAAACCATTATATTGTAGAAAGAACGCTATGTCAAAATATTTGGGGGAAGGGGCGAATTATATTTAATATAGATTTACAACTTTGAAATATGTGAATTGTTAGAGAATTCTCCTTCATGATTTTTTCAACCATGAATTGATGATTTTGAATTCTCATAGTATCTTTTTACATTGATGTTCTTTTACATTGATCAAATTTCAAAATAAGCAATGGAAGAAAATAAGCAATTGTTTATTTAACACTTTTCGACACTTTTTTTGTTGGCTTGTCACGAAGAGTTTTGCAGTTTGATTTTTTTTTTTTTTTCCTTTTAAAAATAGCTTGGGGGTGTTTATGAGCTAAACTCTTTTTGTTAACCTCCTTTCCACTATGTTACTTTTTGTGTGGCTCTACCGAGATTTTTTGATGCAAGTATCGTTACCGGACTTTACTCTTTGATAAAGAATATTACAATTTTTTAAAAACATTTTCAAATTAAATAATTTAAGTTTCAAATAAATATCATTGTTTAATAATTTTTGGTTTTTTCATTGTAAAATTAATTTTCTTTTACAATTGCAGATGTAGCTCTTCATCTTCAAGAAACTGACTTAAGTCAGTTAATATTATGAATTGTGATCATTATTGTTCGCACATAGTAATACTCTCTGTCTTTAAATAGTTCCATTTTATCTATCTTTAAAATAGTCCATAGTACTCGACTTCTCTGTTAACTTATTGTCTAGCTATAAGTAATAAGTAATGTAATTAGTTCAAAATATGCTTGTAAAATAACGTTTGCTAAGTAATTCAACTGTGACAAAGTTTTTCTGCAACAATGAAAAAGACAAAAATAATTGTCTGTAAACAAATTAGCCAAGTTAAAACAATTAAAAATTAATGATCTGCTACTTTTAGCTCAGTTTAAACCATGACATTCTAGAATGTTTAACGTTCAAAACAAACAATATTGTTACCGCATTAAAATTTCATGTCTAAAATATTGTAAAAAAAAGAATTAAACATTTTTATTTAAATTTCTTGGGGATATTTCAGTATCGTGATCTGTCCCACCAACTGCAATCGCCAAATAGATTTTAAACTTGCAATATTTTTTTAAAAAAATATGTATATGTTTGCCCGGGGTTATGCCTTTCAAGTTTGTCCTATTCTGTATTGTTTCTTTCAGTTTAATAAATATTTATTAAATAATTATTATAATAATAATTTGTCTAATAAATAATTATTGTTTAATAAAGTTTTTAAATAAATTTCTATTAGATATAATCTGAGACTAAAAATTTAATTAAACAATAAAAAATAAATTTTATGCATACTCACTTTAAGAGAACGTTATGTAAACATATTTGGGGGGAGGAGCAAAATATAATTAAAATATATATTACAACTTTGAAATATGTGAATTGTTAAAGAATTCTCCTTCTACATGGTCTTTTCAACCATAAATTGATGATTTTGAATTCTCATGGTATCTTTTACATTGATGTACTTATATGATTTTTAAAATAAGCATTTGTTTATTTAATATACTTCGGCACTCTTTTTGTTGATTTGCCACATAGCAAGTAGTTATTTTCGGGTCTAATAAAAGAAGTTGAAAGGTTTTGCAATTTGAATTTTTTTTTTTTTTAAATATATGATAGTTTGCTTGGAAGTGCTTATGAGCTAAATTCTTTTAGTTGATATCCTTCCCACTGTGTTATTTCTTGTGTGACACTAACGAAATTTTTTTGACGCTGGTATCAATACCGGAATTTACCATTTAATTTTGTTGTAAAGGATATTACAATTTCTTAAAAACATTTTTAAATTAAATAATTAAAGTTTCAAATAAATATTCAATGTTAAATAGTTTTAAATTTGTTTTTTTTTTTTCATTGCAAAATCTAATTTATTTTCTTTTTAAATTTCAGTATAGCTTTTCATCTTCAAGGATATCTACTATCAAGACACTACAAATGGAAATAGCACATTCTGATGGAATTTTAAGTTCGATCCTTAGTGCGAATGATTCAACCAGTGTGGATATTCAGCAAGGACCACTTTAAATCTGCTGCGGCTGAAAATCCTCATGTTGATGAAAGATGTTGTAATGTTGAAGTTTGGAGAAAGAGGGAAACTTGTGTAGTTCATCCCTGTTTTTTGTGGTGCATACAATATAGACTGTTGCTGAATTTTTCATAAAGGCATTTAACGACAGCTTGGAAATATATTTTCAAGTAAATAAAGACTAATGATTGGAAGACTAAACTCAAACTGTATCAAACAGTTTAAAGCTAAGAATAAAAATTATTTTATTTAATAACAATTAAGTATTTTTAACTTTAATTTTACCAAAAGGTTGTCAACGTTAATTTTAAACAATGAAGGTAATGTATTGCATTTACAATTGGATGAAATTTATATTACAGTGTGTTTTTTTAAAAAAATAAAAGTATTATGTTGTGAAAAAATTATATATTTATTATGGATTTCTTTTTTCTTAATTACTGTAGCGTGTAATTTTTTTACAACTTCGTCAACAACAACAATCTTCACCATTTTAAAAAAATCTTATTTGTCAGGCATAATTTTTGCATTGCTAAAATGTTATAAAATATGAAGTTAAAAAATATTTTTAGTCGATAGTGCTTAAGTATCACGAAAACAGTTGAATATTTAAAATTTGGTTCTTTTTAATCTTTCAATATGATATCGGAAGCAATTTTTTTTTAATGCTGATTTTAAAGTATAACTCAAACTCTTGAGGATTTTCATTATCAATATTGTGTTTATTATTTTAATTTTGGAAATCTTCACATAATAATTCATTTGAAATTTGAGACAAAAATTTATGCTTTTTAATTTTTATCAGGTTTAAAATCATATAATTGTAAAATAATTATAATCGTAAAAAGGTCTTTTGACTGAATAACATTTATATTATGATAAAAATTCCTAATCAATTTAGAAAAGAATATTGCTTAAACTTTCATCTTAAAGGTCTTGTATACTCTTTGTGAAAAAATGTACAATTGCATCTTCTTTTTTTTTAAAAAAAAGTCCCATTCAAGACGTTTGCTTATAATGTTATGTTTGTTTTCACTATGTTCATAATGCATAAACTCTTATCGAAGAAATGCAAACAATAAATTGATTGATTTTAAAGAAAAAATTTGTGATAGCAAGGTTTTAAAAGGCAACTGATGGTAGTCAAATTTGGATCAATATAAAAGCAACTTATAGCAAAAAAGTATGTTATGTTTTTCGTCTCATTCTTGTATGCAATTAAATGTTCATGCAAATTTAATTCTGATAAAATACAATATTTACTAATTTTTTTTGGTTTTGACATTTAAATGTTATCTAAACTTTAAGTAAATAAAAGTACACAGTACTTTAACTAATTATTGAATCGTTAAAAATTTCTGATTTCCCAATGTAAAATTATTTTTACATTACAAAAAATAATTGCAAGTTATTTTAATTGAAATTCATAAAGGCTTTTTTTGTTTCCACTCCCTGAAAATATTTCTACAGGTGCCTTTAGGTTTTGTTTCAAATGTTTTGTAAGTAAAATTTCGGATTCTAAAAGGATAAAGTTACGTAAGTATTTCTATTTAATTTCAGTGATAGAAGTGAAATAATTTATGGAAGTAAGTAATTTGAATATTTTTTAATTTTCTTTATTGTCCTAGTTATTACAAAATATAACAATTTAAAAATTCGAGATATAATTTCATTTTAATATTTTTGGAAATGAATGACTTAGTTATATAGTAGGAAAAAAAGTTAAGGTAAATTTTCAACTCAATTCAAATGTAAATTTAACTTAGCAATTATGTAGTGTCGTTTTCTTAATTTACAACTTCAGAATATAAATAATAAATGATAATTGTGAAATTACAAATGGCTTAAGTTACACATTTTAAAATATATATATATATATTACAAACTAACAAATTCAATTGAGATTTTGATAAAATAAGCTCATTTAAAAAATATAAAAAAATTAAGAGTACATTTTACAATTAAAAACTTGAAAATTATTAATGATATAAAATTTGTCAAAAAACCCATATCAATAACAGTTGTAATATAGTAGTATTATTTCGTAAATAAATTTAAAATATTCAAAAAAATCAGCAGAACATATGATATACTTTGGAGTAAGAGGGAGGAAAATGGATGGTAGCAGAGTTCGCTAAAATAATTTTATTTAGTATTTCTGCATTGCTGTGTAAATAATGTATGGAATGTCATTATAAAACTATTGTTCTATGTTTTATTGCTTCACAGCAATACAGAAAATTAAGTAAAATTATATTGCCGAATTTTTCTACTACCATCCAAATCCTCCTCTTGCTTACTCCAAAAATAAAGAGCAAAGCAAGGTAATATCAGAAAATTACAAAATCTAATATTATATAGCATCAAAACTAATGGAAAATAACATTACGGCGAACGCTAGATAATATTAGCTTGCATAGAATCTAATATTATATAAAGCAGAGCAAACAGCGACCTCTTGTATCTTTCTAATATTAGAAGTTATGCAAGATAACGTTAGATTTTACCGATTTTCTGATGTTAGCTAATATTAGGTGCTACTTGGGTTAATTTCAAGAACAAATAATTACCTGAAAACAATATCAAAAATACATATTTTTGTAGATTATTTATGGGTGGTAAGAAAAACATATTGTCATAAAAATTGTTCAGGTATATTACATAATTTTAATATCATTTTAAATAATTTAGTTTGTTTTCAAAAATTAACTTGATGCCAACTTAGAATTATAATTAATTACTATTTTTGAAGAAGGGGAAATTATAAATTTTTGTACAGTTTGTTAAATATAAGGAATTGTCATTATTAGTATTAAAAATGTGTTTGATTATAAAAAGCATTATACTGTATAGTGTGGAAGTTAAAAAATAATTAAAAGAATATTCACAGCTAATGGCTGCATTTTTGCGAAGAAAACTATGCTAATAACAATATTTCGAAGCCTAGAATATAATACAGTTTATGGTTGAGAGGAATTTAGGTTAAAAGTTTAACTGAAGAAAGTACACTAGAGTGGTCTTCCTTTCTTAAAATTCCCATGGAAGAAACGAAAAGCACTTTTTCCCATAATTTATTCACTTTTGTTACCTTTACAAGCTTTTCTGTTAAAACCATCTTTAATGCACATTTTTAAAATTCTTGTTAAAAATGATTAATATTTAATATTTAATTTTATTAATTTATTTCAAATTAATATTTAAGCAGGAAAGAAACAAAACACATTATCAAGGTCTTATGAATCATTTGTGAGGAGAGTGAGTGTACAAAAATAGCAAAATCTGGTTGATTGCCAATTTTTTTCCTCTCACATTTAAAGCTGGATATATACTTTTTTTTCCGTGTACCTGTTACTGTCTGGTTCAAAATAAACATAACTGTTTTTTTGAAAAAATGTGACTGTCCTTAAGTTCATTTCCCCTACAACTACGAGTAATTTTCTAGTCAATTTGGTTTATAACGGCAACATGTTTGAATGATTCAATTGCTTTGGAACAAACAAAAAGATTTCAGAAATATATGTGAAAGAATGCATAAGAGAGTGGCATTTCAAGACCCTCCTGGGTAGCAAATGTCTTATTATGCTTCTGCTTCACTCTCAAAAACATTTTAGTTTTCATGTAAATTTAAATATATAATTTTGGATTTGGCTATATTTGATAGGACAAACTATTTGTTGAGCTTTGCACAACAGTTTTGCTAATAGTATTTGCCTAATTTTTGGTTTGCTTTCAAAAAAAAATGCATATCTTCAAAAAGTTTAGATTTAAAAAATTTTATTAATAAGTTTTGAAAATTATGATAAATTTTTTAATATTTTTTTTAGTTAAAAAAAGAGTAAAAAAATTTCAAATTACCAAAATACCAAAGTTATGTGTTAATCTTTCTGTAACAACTTCAAACAAAAAAAAATTTTATCTTACAATGAAATAAAATATCTGTCATGTATGTATATCAAGGAACTACATGAGCCAGAGGGGACTTTAGCCCCCTCACATTTAACCTTTGAATACGGGACTTCCGCTACACATTTTAAAACCTGTTATTCTGGTTCACTTGTTGTACCAGCCGTAAACAAATGTTAATAAATGAAAAGGCAAAGAAAGTTCCTTAAAAATTTCATAAATTCACATTTTTGGTAATTAAATTAATAATTACATAAGAATCTAAAATTTATAATTTTTTTTTTATCATGGTGCTTGAATTAAGTTTATTCAATCAAGAAACTAATATTGCCTTCATTTATGAATGTCATTTTTAGACACATTTATAACTCAAAGGCAAAATTTAAAGAACTATTTTAAAGATAGATAAAATAGAACTATTTAAAGATAGATAAATCCATCATTCCTTTTTAATAATTTTTTTACATGATCATTGTTCCAGTACATGTTAGGCCTTTTAAGTATATTTAATAATTATTTTAATGATTTTTAAACATTTAATCATTTATTTTGTATATAATTTGCTATTTGAAACAGATGCATTAACTCCGGAATAAATCGTGCAGTAAAATTTTGTGTGGCACATCCGATGGCGCGGACTTTCTGGTGAAAAACTAACTTTTTAGTCAAATTTTACGAGTGTGCCGTATATCCCAGGGCTGCATATCTCTGTGAAATTACAGAATATATAAACATATATATACAAATATATCACACACATATATGTATTAAATACAGCCCAGAGCTAGTAATGCCATACCGGTGAAAAAACAACACTCTTCATTTTAACATATTGGTGAAGAGAGAGAACAGAAAAATCACACAAAAAATTTTGTGTTCTATTATTTAATTTCAGGGAAAAGTTTCGCAAATGTTCCCCATAGTTTCCCAAATCGTACAAAAAAGGGAAACACTAATCATTTTAATTCCTTCATAAAATAGGTTGAGGGATTTCTTAGGTTCTCACACTTAGTTAAGAGAAAAACTTAAAATGATAAATATTGCATTCTTTAATCTATTTTCAGAAGAGTACGTAAACTATTAATTATGTGAGCAGATTTTGTTTTGAATAAAGAATTAGACAAAGAGAATTTAGACATAGAAATCCAAATCAATTTATGGTTAATCAATTAATTAATTAATAGTAGAGGAGCAAAATAATTTTCAGCCTTTTTAGCTCCCACATTTTAAATTATTAAATGTTTAATATTGGATTTCAGCCAATCATTAGGTAAATGATGAACCTGTTATGAGAGGCCTGCATAAAAAACTTTCTTTTCACACAATAAACTAAATAAAAATTTTAAGATAGAAAAATAAGTATCATTAAAAGTTAGATGCAGATTAGATTATACCACATTATTTTAGTCACACCTGATAAATTTGGCTTCAAGTGTGACATTTAAAATATTTATAAGCTTGGCTTATACCTGTTTTCATAATTTCCTAGTTTTTCTCTCTCCCAGTCAGCATCACCTCCTTCAAAACTCATCCTTGTTGTACTTCCTACAGCCTGAATATTTCCATTTAAAAAAATAATAATTATATAAATTATTATTTTAAAATAAATAATGCATCATTATAAAACACTTTCATTTTTGGGAAATTTATAAAGAAATTAAAAATACTTTTTCAAAAATATGATTAAAAAAAAACAGTACTAATATCATTAACAAACATTGATAAAAATTACAATGTCCAATAATTACCTACATTTAGCTTCTGGTTTTTGCTACATTAGCTACATTTAGACCATGAAGCATTTAGTTTCTGTTTCAGTTTTAATAAATAGGCGCTTGAAAACACAATTTGAAAAGTTAAGACCAAAGAAAACTTGCATTATTATACGATATCAGAGCATCTACCTATATTCTACTATAAATACATTTCTAGTGTAATGAAAAAAAGGTTACTGCTTTATAATTTTGAAACTTTTGAGATAAATTAAAGATTTATTAAAAGAAATTTTAACAGTTGTATAAATTATTCCATACACAATTTGAATTCTAAAACAAATCCATGTTTGAACTTTCCAAATTATTCAATGACGCTACAATCCAGAAGTAGAGAACATATATCAGATAGATGCAAGCAATCTACCAATTGACCAGTACTGTTATCAACAGTGGCAAACTAAAACATAATAATTACTTAAATGGGTTTGTTGGCAACTTTCACATATATAAAGCTAAAATACTTTTAAAATGGCAACAATAAAAAAAAATTACAGTATATCTGATTTTATACAATAAAACGCCAAATTTATACTTTTCAGAAACTCAGCTTTTCTTGAAATAATCCTAGTTGCAACACTAAATTAATAGACAAAATTCTACATTTCAGTGAAAAATTTAGTTTTAAGATACTATTGTTACAATTTTGTGGATATAAGTGGCATCGTTTCCAAAAGCAGCAGAGGTATTTATTCTAGGTATTAAGACAACTTAGCTGGTAGCGTTTATGAATTAAAACCTTGAATTTTAGTATGTGCGACGTAGCTAACTGGGCGACCTATCTAGCAGGGTTTTTTTAACTACTTAAGCTTGAAAACTCTATTTTGTTGAATTGATTCACCAATATTTCATAATTACCCTTTTTCTTTTTACTTTTACTTACATCTATTTTTATATTTTAGGATAAATAATAACCTAAAGAATTAACAATGCAGGTGAAAAACAGGAGGCAAGAATGCAGCAGTAGTGCAACAAATGCTCTCCCCTTTAACCACAGAAGGTGCTGCTGAATGTCCCTCCCGCAATCATACTTGGAATAAGTCTCTTACAAAATCAAGGAAAATGTGATTCCCTCCCACGCCCTTCTTTTCTACTGCTGCAGGTGAGAAGAAAAGAAAAGTGAAAGAGAAATATGCAAGTCATTCTCTAAAATAGGGATGAGTATGATGAAATGTTTAAAAGATCTATATTAAAAGTCAAGCTTATTCATACTTTTTGCTTAAGGTCAACTTTATTATCTTTACTCTCAGAAATTTATGTTTTAGAAAACTTAAAGATGTTCCTGCAAAATGATGCAATCTGATTAGCATGTGAACAGGGTTGAAATATTATTTAACATGTGAGATTTTTACCAGTATTTTCCATGTTTCTTACAGTCTCTGGAAAAACCTGTTTTTTCCATGGTTTTTACCATCTGTAAAAAAAAATTTCCCATTTCCCAAATGTACAAAAAATGTATGTTTGTAACAAGTAAAATATTACTACCCTTCCGCTTTTGCAACAATTTCTTTTTTTTATGTTTAACTGAGCTATGTATACTAAGTGAGCAATTTATACTATGTGAGCAATGTGTACTTATTATGTTTAAGTGAGCAATGTATACTCGAAATAAAGATAAATAAAAGAAAGACATTTTTTCATTTCTAATATCAATATAGAAAAGTGAAAAAGAAACATTATTTCATTTTGTTTTCACTTACAATCTTAACCTGAAATATTTATGCTGCAAACAAGTAGGCGGCCAGCGGCTAAATTGTCTTAATCCCTAAAAAAAATATCTCTGCTGTATTTGGAAATTCTGCTGCATACTTTAAAATAATGCACCTTTATTTTTGTTGTTCACAATCTATCATGCCGCCTATTTTCCATCTTATAGCTAACTATTGAGATTAACATTCAGTGTTATCAGTGAAGTCCAAAGCCAGTGCACTTCATTTCATTGTTTCCTCGCATCTTGCGAAAGATTTTTGTAATCAACTTGTTCAAGATTTACTGCTGGTTGAAATGTAGTGTGTGAAAGAGTATACAGTACTAAGGAAAAACAATAACATTTAGCATTAAATATGCGTATTTGCTCATAATGACTTGTTTTCTTTTTTTCACCATCAGAATAATAAAAGATCTAAAATAATAGAAGGCAAATTATATTTTTTTTTATTCTTAAATATGCAGATGTCATAATTACATTAAGCTAAACTATTTAAAAGATTAATTTTTATAAAGTAGAATAAAAATTACTTTAAATTTGGTGACAAAAAAAATAATTTAAGTTTATTAGCACTCTAAATATTAAAATATGATAGGTGCTAGCATATATTTCTCTTATAGAAAAAGGTCATTCTGAAATAAAAAGTTTATTAAATTTTTGGAATAAAATTTTAGTTCATCAGTTTTGGCAAAGTTGAAAAAAATACTTCCTTAAACAGACTATAAATTATAACTTTTACGATAGTATTCAGTTTTGTAAATTATAACTTAGTTGGTTTTCCTTCATGCTCCATTTTTCTTTTAAAAGAATATTCTGCGCTAAAGTTATCTTGATTTTCTATTTGAACTATGAGGCCTATTTTTGACAATTTTTTAACATTTATAGATTTATAATTTATCTAACGTTTGTCCAAAATAAAACATTTGTGTATTGTTGTTGTCAGTTGTCTGGTCATATAACTTCATAGTAATGTTTTTATATTAATTTCTAACTTATACATCATTGACATACCTTTTTTGTTGTGCCTCTGATTTTTCAAATCTTCATACATAAAAATTTATTTTTTATTTTAATTCATTTGAACAAATGACAATTCTGGAAAACTTTGATCTTTAAAGTGCACATACAAAGTGAAATAAGTAAAATAATTTTTTTCCTAATCTAATTTTAGAAAAATAATGTGACAAAAGATTGGTAAGATAAATTCTTCTTTTATCACTACTGTAGATTTTTTAATGATCCAACTATTCTTTTGTAAAAAAAAGAGAAAGAAAAAAATATTAATATTGGAATTTTATAAAAAAAATATTTTTTACAAAATTTCAAAATTCTGCTTATTAGAGTTTTCCGGCTATTCGGTTATTTTCTGTATATAAATGCAGCTGTATTAAAATTATAGTATACAATGATATAATACAATAATGTAATTTATAAATATGATTTTAATTAATCATTATTGGCTTATATTAAAAATCTTATACTTTGTCAGTTTTTAATAGTGAAAAGATTTGCCTCACCTGGTTATGTGAAAACAATTACAATTCAGAAGAGACCTTACCTTTCGAACCATTTTACAACCACAAACCGATCAACGTTTGGTAATTTTTGTGTGGGCTACTGAGTGGGGAGGCAGACGTGGATTTAAGACGGTTTTGATTCAATAATTTTAATGCAATTGTTTTTAAACATTTTTTCAAAACTTAAAACAAAATACAACTACATTCGAAGTATTGGTGATGTCTCTCAGATGACCTCCTTCCATAAAAGGTCAAACAAACCCGAGAGAAATACACCACAGTAAATAAAATTAAAATAATTTAATGAAATTTGGGCAGCCCGGTACCATTTGATTCACCAATCTGTCAGCAGACCGGGGTTGGGAACCACTGCCTTATATCATATCACTTGTCCAATGGCTTATCATTTACTAATATACATAAATATAAATATATATCATCTAACAACTCTTAATAATAGCTATAATATGGATATATATATTCCTATCAGTTATAAATAACATACCACTATATCTGTAAATAAATAAACATGGGTTAAAATAAATAAATAAATAAGGGATAAGGGACAACTGTGGGTAATTTTGAAAAGTTATTATGAAAATTATAGAAATGCATCATTTCTGATTTACAGTAAGATTGCATATATTTATTTATCATACATTTAAATATTATTTTTATGATTTTTAACCATTCAATCACTTATTTTACTTATAATTTTTTATTTGTAACAGATGTGGTAACTCATAAATTGCTCATGTCACAAAATTCTGAGCAGCATATCCGATGGTGCAGCCATTCCAATAAAAAACTTTTCTTTTTTAAAACTTTGCAGGAACAGCATATAATCCCAGCACAACATATCTCCGTAAAATTGCGATAATGAAAATAAATAACTTATAAAGTTGCTATCCAAATGAGAAAAAATAAAGTTGAAAAATGCTTTAAAAAAACGTATCTAATATTTTAAAAGAGTAATTGAGTTCTATTTTAAATATTTACCTTTTCAATTCGAGTAAAATTTAATTATCCAAAAAAGAACTTATAAAAAATGGTAAAACTGCACTAACCCCTCATATTTTTATTTGCTATTTTTCAAAGGTCATAGAGAGAAATTATTTCAAAAAAAAAAATTTTATAATAACATTATTAAGATAATCTTATTTAAATCCATGAAAGTAAAGTTTTAAATAACCCAAACAAAAGTTATGTCATATTAGACATGTTTTACATTCATTTTTGAAGAAAAAAAAATTCCAACAATGCTTAGAATTAAGGAAGAAGAATAAAAATCATACTTTAATGAAAGACTCTACTAGATTTCTACAAGCAGAACAAGGAGAAACAGTTTTTTGGTGAACAGACGCTTTACTTAAGCTTTCTAAACTTGATAGTGATGATATATCAGTAGCAGTGATAGAGCAATTACTGAAAATCATGATGAGTGAACACAGGCACATAATGATTTTCATCTTTACATTTATCTAAAAAGAAAAAAAAAATCACACATTATATATTTGGCTCAAGTGCAAATAGGAAAATATAGTTATATATGAACACAATCATAAATAAAAACAACAAATAGGTAATTCAAAGGTTATGTCAATAATATTAAAAGAAAAATACAAGATCCAATGAATTATTAAAACAAAAAAAAATCGGTTATTGGAAAAAAATTTAAATAACTATAACCTATTCATTTCCATGTCTAGTTCTAGATGCAGAAACAAGAGTACATAGTAAAGTAGAAATGTAGCAAAAATCTTTTAAATATTACAAAATATTAAATAGAATGAGTGGCATCGAAAAATCCTTTGACCAGGTAATGATGACGATATTGTGTACCCTACCAAAGGTAGGTACTACTTTACCTAATTCTGAAACAGAAACAATTACTGTTCTCATATGACAATAATCAAGGCAAACTTACTTATGAAAATGATGTTTTAGGCGAAACTAACTAGTTTTTGCATAAAATGGGGATAAAATTCCCAGCACTGTGACCTCAAAGAGCAAGAGTGTGGAAATAAATTATCTACATCCATGATTGAAACGTAGATAGTATCAATCTAGCAGTATGCAAACTTCTATTTAAAAATTGTCAGTGTTTTTTTGCAAATAAGTAAGGAGGACCCTTAACATTTTGGATTTAAGGCCACACATTTTAAAAAAGATCCCCTGCCATTTTAAAGTTAAAATTATTAATCCGGAGGAAAAAATTAACTAGAAAAAAATTTGTATCACATTGCAAGATTTATAATACTATTTCAAACTATCACATTAAGTTCCCACTTTTGGCATCTTCGTACAACGACAAATGAGTGGTTCTCTAAGGTTTTTCATACTGTTTGTGGCCATGTGTATTGAATCATTCTACTTGAATCATTCTTTTACTCCAAAAACACTCGGAGATCATAACTCGGATGATCCATCATCCAGTGAGCTATTTTGAATTAAAAGACTTATCAAAATTAATTAGTGTTGAATAAGACTAAAATAAAAGCTTCTTCCAATGAACTTCTATTTTATAAATAACGTCACTAATATTTTTCATTCATTAGCTCTTAAATCAGGGTAGTGTTTTCAATGACAAAATACTGATTTTTTAAAATGATATGTCAAAAGCCAGTCCAAAGGTGTCAAAAACTGCCCAAATCTGATAAAAACCTAGGGCAACAAATTTCTTATTTCCTTCAATTGTCATTGGGGATATTTTATTCGATATTAGATTTATTCGATAGTAAATCATGCCCAATACTTGCATTTTATGTTACTGTAATTATGATATCTATTATTTTCATAATATATATAATTTATAGAAAATATAGACAGAAGTATTGAAACTATTAATTGGTTTTTTTAAAAAAATATGGCGCTTTTAATACTTTAAGATCAATATTATTTGCTATACTATAACTATTTAGTTAATAATACAGTTAATAAATATGAGTAGCTAATTATTATCAATCTAAATAATGATTTTAATTATTTTATGGCACAATTTAGGCAGAATTGTTAGATTAAGTAAAATTAAAGTGGCAGTCAATAATTCTCTGATCTTAACTTATTATTTTTTTTTATTCTTTATATTTGTTATTACTTCAATTGCAGGGGAGCAGAATATATCTAATGGTGTGAACAAGGTTTTGAGGGAAATTCAGGCAGTCACAGGAAAATTTTCGGTTTAAAAAATTACCTACAAAATTTTTTATTGTAAAAAAAATTTGTCGCTTTGCAAAATTTTCCTTTATTAAAAAAATATTAAATGTCAATTTTCGCAATTATTAGATTTAATTCTTTAAGTTTATGAGTGGGACTTTTAATTTAATAAATTATTACTATTCCAATGTATTTTGATTTTTATTATTTTTAACACACAGGATCTGATCGTTTATACAAGAACTGAGTAAAATCAAATAGATTTTTTCAATTATGTAAACTTTACTTTTTAAATATATTTTTTAAAAGTTATGGTACTTAAAAAAAAAAAACATAATAATTTTTGAGAAAATTTCGATTCCAAAAAAAATTTGTGAGAAAATATTAGAAATATGAGGAAATATTAGGGTCTGTAAATTTTCTGCAAACGCCAAAACAAAACAAACTATTCTGCATAACTTTCAATCCTATGATAGGATTTTCACATTCTAGGACTCAATCTTAAAGGCTCGAGGGGGTGACCTCAAGTATGCTCATTAATAAGAGAAGGCAATATTTTAAATTACGAAATCAGACTCATAAATGTACTCTCTCTGAATAAACATACCTTGTTTTCAATGGACTCCGATTTCTGTGCCACAAAATGTAGGGGGTAGAAGCAATCTGCAATATATGACCCCAATAGTTTAGTCAGGAGAGCACTCCAAAGTTTGGATCCCTTAATGTTAATTCTACTTTTTGCGTAGTTCGATGTCTCAAACTTTTTAAGCGAATAAAACAGTTTTGCAAACATTAATAAAATTCCCCTTTATCCAAAGATATATCCAATGCAAAAAATAACTTTTATTAAATATTCATTATTATTTTATTAAAGAATGGATAAAAAAAGTTTTGAATTGTAAGGCAAATAATTTTTTGAATCATTTTAAAGAATGTAATTTTACAGAGAAATATACAAAAAGCAAAATCAACATTAAGGGGTTCAAACTTTGGAGAGCTCTCCTGATCAACTATTCAGTCCATATTTCCTGGATTGCGGCTGCCGCCAATATTTTGGGGGTCAAATATCTGAATCTGTCAAAAAATGGTATGCTAATTCAGAGAAAATACATTTTTGTGGCTGATTTTTCAACATGAAATACCGCCTGCACTTATTACTTAGCCTATTTGAGATCACTCTCTCAAGAAATTAAGTTTAAGTTCTAGAATATGAAGGGTGGTCTGGCTTGTTTTTGTTTTTTTTTTATACACTGTACATAAATTTTTCTAATAGATTGTGACTATAATATATTCCCTGATAAGTAAACTAATTACAATATATAAAAATATAAATGTATGTTTAAATGAGTTAATTTTTCCAATCAATTTAAGGATTTAATTTTTACTATCAAAATCTAGTACACTTATTAGAACAAATTTCCTAATTACACATTATTTTATTATATTACAATAGTTTTGTATGACAATATTCAAATCAGTCCTAATACATAGAAAATCTGATCATTAGATCAAAAGTTATTCAAGGCATTCCATATTATATTAAGAAATTACTTTTTCTGAAGAGAATGTTCTGCATCTACTTCATCAAAAAAAAAAAAAAAAAAAAAAAAAATAGGAATCAAGTTAAAAATTACTGTATGAAATTTTTTCATTATTTGTACTCAATCCGTACCTTTTGTATTTTATCAAAGTAAATTGATGAACAATTTATGCATTGCATAATAAATTAATTTTCTTGATGAAAAATAACTATCAGTTTAAAGAATTTTCTTAACTTATTACAATAATAAAATTGAAAATATTTTTGTCTTCAACATTCATAAATATTAAAACTAAGATTATCAATTTTAAATCCATGATTTCCTGGTTAAGCCACTGCCTCTAGGAAGTGCAACCTGAACGAAAATCAAAACTCTTGCTTCCAACAATCAATGCTACTTTGGTTTCAGAAATCAATTAAGATAGCAATTCATTAGTATTAAAACTATTATCATAAAAAACTAATTGGAACAGTAATCCTCAAGGGCAATGAAAAGTTGACAATGAATACAAAACAGGCTATTTATTTCCTAAGAAAAATATGATCCAAAATTTTCAGTGCAGGCCAAGAAAGTTTATAATCAATATAAAGAATCAAATAAAGTAAAAAATATTAAATCGATTCTAATAAAATTTATTGGGCACTTATTTTGATCAGACGATAACAATCCCCACTAAGCAATTAACCATCATTAAGCAAGGAAGCATTAGAAAACATGACCTCCACTCAAGTGTTTTTTTTTATATATATTATATAAAAATGTCATAATAGGCATTGAACTCTATTCTGATGACTATCAATATGTAACTTTGTAGCCTTGTAATTTTAAAACCAGCAAAAGAAACTTCTAGATCAAGCATTAGGACAAACTAGCCTCTGTAAAGAATTTTTTGATAGAACTAAAATGCATTTGTGAAACAGGGAGAAGAAAGTCACAAAAACCTTCCACAGACAGCAAGGGGATTCTAACCCATGATCTATTTACCACTGAGGATATTTTAAGTCAGCACTGTGGTTAGTGAGAGCTGGGGAAAGAATTCGCATCAGCCAGTCACCGCTGAGATTTAAACCTAGGACACCTAATTGGGAGGATTAATATTGAAGGTAATTAATTGTAGGCAATGATGGATATAAAATTGCTGGGCAAGCCCTGGCCTGTGACGCTAAAAAGAAGCTTTACAATGTGAATTGTGGTTGAATAATTACAAAATATATCATACCTGCGTAGATAAACTACTTTTCGCACAGGATTTTGTCGTTAAATTTATCATATTTTAGGGAGCAGAATTTTGTTCTGTTACTATATATTGCTACTTTTTTGTAACTTTGTTAACAAAATATAGGGGAATTATTTCTGGAGAGAAGGAAAGATTATCTAGCGAAAAACCAAGTCAATTTCTTCCACGTACAGTACAGTTTATGTACAATATGTTGAAAGTTTTAAAGGTTTTTCTTCTTATCCCAGAAAAAAAAGCCAAAAATAAACAATAATTTTTAAGACTTTTCACAAAATTAAAATATTAAACATTTTGTCTGGAAACCGGATTATTTGATAATTTAAAAGACAAATTATAGACTATTAACTTAAGTTTACGTCACGTCTACCGGTTCAAAGTATCAATATTTAGATTTGAGGAAGGTAGACCATTTATACGAGTTTCAATAGAAGCAAAAGTTTTAACTTATAGCTTAGCAAGTCAAAGTAATTAAGAAGCATTTTCACTGTATGCAATCGCATGGGTATCACGTACTTGCGATTCACATATGAGCGAGCGGTTCTTTTCTCACGGCGTGAGGTTGACGCATTTCCAAACACCGTGGAAATGATGGAAAACCTGATGATTCGCGATCGCAACACTCGAATACGCCATCTGGGGAGAGACCGGTTTCATGCCTTTAGCCCGTCTCCCTTCCCTCTCTTCCTCTTTTCAGTTGTATAGGAATGTACTACGATATTTTCCCCTTTCTCAATATTTTTCCTTTTTATTTAATAAAAATATTTTTTAAAATTTCCATGATACTTTTCTTTAGAACTATGTTTAATGTAGTTTTCAGTTCCATATAGTTTTTCAAGTTAAAAGATTTTAATCTATATGAAAATCAAGAGAGAAACTAACATACTTCCTTCCTCTATGACTTTCCACACGCTAATGGGGAAAGCATGTGAAGTGTTGCCATAGGAAAAGAGTTCTGCTCTACGCCACCTGCAGCCCATTTCGATCGCCAATTAAGTTTGACGAGGAAAAATATTTTCATTAATCAGATCCTCATACTCAATCTCTTTTTGATGGAAATGGGGAGTACACGAACCGCATGCTGTGGGAATGGCCATTTACTAGCTTTTTCTAAACAATAGCAAACAAAAAAAATTGTGATGGCATGTCTTAGAATCAACCTCAGGAATGTTTTCTACGCCGTCGCCAATAGCCAAATAAAGTACCGTTTCATCTCAATTTGAGACTGGACAGAAAGGCAGGTAGTTTGGATTGCAGCCGTTGTCATGGAAACTGGGTTACTCTTTAATTTAATTGGAGGGGGTAAAAAGTGGGGGGGGAAAAAGAAAGTGGCAAAAAAAGAGAGAAAGTGGCCAATATTGGCTTTAAAGAAAACAAAGCACAGTTTTTTTTTGTTTTGTTTTTAAACCAAAAATCTTATTAAAAACAAAATACAGAAAAGAATGACATTTTTTAGAGCGTTCCTAATAATAATTGATTTGAGATACTAATTATAAGCTGATTTCTTATTATGATTTTTAAAACAGATATTCTTATAAATATTATAATAATTAAACGAAACTAATTTTAAGCAAAACAAAATTATATTTAATTTTTTTTATTAAATCTAAGTAAAAAAAAAATACATAGATGCTCACAAATACTTTACTTTAGATATCTATTTTTGTGTGCAATCCTTTTTTTTTTATAGATTTATGTATATTAATTTATCCCACATTGGTGTTTAGTGGGGGAAGGAAAAGACAATACAGGCATGAAATCATTGATCATGAAAAAGATCATTATGTTTTATAATATTTACCGTTCATTTTTTTAATTATAAAAATCATATTATTTTCTGATAACTTTTTTTTTATTATGAAAGTAAGAAAGTAATTTTTTTCTGAAATATATTTGCTTCTATGAAACAAAAGAGCTTACCTAAAAAACCTCTCTATAAGAGAAGACTGCCTTTTTCTTTTCTCGAAGGAAAATCCCAAATCCGATATAAAGCTTAATTAGTAGCTACAAAAACAAACTAACAACGGATAACGAACAAAAAAAGCTAACGTTTAGTAATTAACAAAACAAAAAAACAATCCAACAAGGAATCACAAAAAAATTAACATTTATAGCAAAAAAATAACAATTAATAACTATAAAGAAAAAAGTATACTTTCTGCATATTTTAATGAAGTAATATATTTCAGAAATATATGGAATATGAAATTTAAATAGACCTTTCATATTAGATCATTAAATATAATAGATCAATTTTGCGAGCAATAGGTTTTAACTCTAATAGGAAGATAAAATACACATTTGATTTTCTGTTTATTTACAAATATTTTTCCGGTGTGTTTTAGATGTCCCTTCTCTAAAAAAGCGATGCCATTTTGCATTCGCTTGCATATTTGCATATTTTATTGTTTGAAGTACAATGATTCAGAAAAATATGGAATGTAAAAAAAAGTCATTTCATTCTTTTCTAGTTGCATAAGAAGGAATATTAAACATTTTTCTTTTTTAAATTAAGTAAGACACAATAAAGAAGGAACGTTACCAAGCTACACTGAAGAAATCTCCAGTGCAACTGATGAACGTGTTGTTCTACAGCAATCATTCGTCTCAAATAACTATGTCCCCTATAGGTCGTTATGTTCGCGAATTATAAACTATAAACATAATTTCGAAACAATAATTTTCTGTAATTTATAATGCGTTTAAAATAAAGCGAATAATAGCAATCGTCTACGTTAGAACCAAAATGATCGTTAATAAGATTTATAGGAGATCGTTAACAAAACTTAGATTGCAGAGATAGCCAAAGACTCAATCAGAAGCTAACTCAGTTACCCAAAATCTCAATGAAGACAGCAATGGAGGTAATGAGACTGAATGAACAATTTCCGTGTATTATTGACTGATAATATGTCCTTATAATTTGTCATGAACTTTTACAATGTGTCAAAATATTTGCTTGGGGAATAAATTTATTGCTTTTAAAGTAAAAGGATAATTCTTTCTTCATTACTTTTTCCTTTCTTTCTTTTTTTTGTTGTCAATGTTAAATGGAGATATATGCGAAATTTCAAAAATGCACAGTTCCAGCAGTTATACCCATTTATGGATATTAAATTCCGAGTAATTTTCTAGACTACCTAAACAAAGAGGATCCAAGAATTTGGAAGTAATGATGCAGATATGTATATAATGAGAACTGAACTCTTCTTGATGTGTTTATTGGTTTATTGAAAAACATATATTTGCTGGCTTCTTGCCTCATTTAAGGCTTTAAAACCTTTGTCAATTAGAAGGATAGAAAGAGGACAGAAAAAAACAGCATGAATATTCACCCAGGTTAACTGCGGGATTCGAACTCGCTACCTACATGCTACCCTTGATTTGTTTCAGGACGTTGGTTCAAACCGACTTAAAGATTTAAAAAAATTATAAATGGTTTAAGTTATCAATTTTAAGTGAATAAGGAAAAAAAGTGATTAAAAAATACGAATAAAGATGAGAATAAGAGTGATGTTAATATTCGCGATCGCAACGCTCGAATGCGCCATCTGGGGAGAAGACCGGTTCCATGTCTTTTCCCTCCCCTTTTCCCTCTCCTCCTTTTCTCAGTTGCATAGGAATGTACTGCGATATTTTGCCCTCTGTTAATATTTTTCATACTCAATTGTCAATGTTTTTGAAAATTTCCACAACGTTTTCTTTTAGAACTATATTCAATGCAGTTTTCAGTTCCATATAGTTTCCTAACTTAAAAGTTTTAAATCTCTATATGAAAATCAAGACTGAAACTAATGTACTTCCTTCTCTTATGTCTCTCCACACGCTAATGGTGAAAGCATGCGAAGTGTTTCCATAGGTATAGAGTTCTGCTCTACGCCACCTATAACCCATTTCGATCGCCAATATTCTCCTTGATTGTTGTTTAGGAAAATAAAAGTATTTCAAATTGAACTTCAGTAAAATTTCTATTTTTAGGTGAAACTTTTTGAGTTTTATATAAATATACATTTTACGGGTTATTATTATAAACGCTTAATAAAAAAACTCAGATCCCTTAGCTTATCAATACAAGTCATTAAGGAAAACGAAACTTGCGGCCGTTACACACTTTTCCAGAAAAAGCGCGATACAAATATATTTTACAAAACTAATCCTTCAAAATTTATTCCTGTATTTATTTATTTGAAAAAAGTTTTCAGATAATTGTGACAGTTAGTTAAAATAAATTTTGAAACAGCTATGTAATGTAGATCATAGTTCCGCACCCAAACGGTAATTACTTTTTTTAATGGAACGAGCATTCTCTTTAAGAAAAAGTTCTCTGCTTTCGAGTAAAAATTAAATGTAGGTAGGTACTTCATTTACGTCAAACTGGACCTGAAAATGGGTTATTTTATTGGCGACGGTCTGGAAAACATCCCTGAGGATGATCCGAAGTCATGCTATCACAATTTTAATCCCCTGCGGATGCAATCTGCACGCGAAGTCAAGCGATTTAAGATAGAACACTTTAATGAGACCCGATACCGTGAATCCTATATCCTAACGATGGCTGATCAAAGTAGACACACACCCGCTTACTAACCGCAGTCAGTGACGCTTAACTTCGGAGTTTTACTGGGAACCTTATCCTTACGATCAGTCTACAGTGGAACAGAAATTAAATGAATAACTGTTTAAAAAATATTCAATACTATTTTGATTCCATCGATTTAACTGCATTGTAAACTAAATCTTGCGAAAACAAACTAGGGATGTTAAAAATAAATAGTCATGTCTTTCTATGACATCATGAAATAGCACAAAACTTCTGGTAGGGTTTGTTTGTTTTTTTCAATAAGAAGGTAGTATAGTTAATCTATGGAAAGAACTCCCCTCCCCAGGGGCGGATCTACTTAAGGGCTTTTTCGGCTGCAGCCCAGGGCCCACTGAAAACAGTAGGTGATATTTTGAATTAAAAAAAATCTAATATTAAAAAAAAACTATTATAACGTTGGCAACCCTGAGATTAATCAACCCATGCATGTACGCGTCTATCTAGAGCAGGGATGGGCAAACTTTTTGGGTCGTGGGCCAAAAATCTAGAAAAAAAAGTTTGGTGGGCCGAGTAAAAACTTCTGAAATAAAATAAAGTCAATTCATCATTGAGTGCACGTCACTCTACATCAACTTTGCGTTTTTTAGTTGCCATTTTGGGATAAAAAATGTTTACAAATAACTCAAAAAGGCAGTAGCCATCTTATACATTTAATAATTTCACCATTATTTACAATGACATTGTATGTGTGCAACTTTTCCATACGCAGTAAATTATGTTAGAACTCGAGCCGGCAGAAAAATCCGTTCGTTGGAACTTAAAACGCGTAGTCAGCCTTATGTGAAGTACAATTCACCTATATTAGATTCCATATGTCTGCTCCTCGAGAAAGACAAATCCTAGTTGTAGCTAATCTACTGCTAACTATTTTAATAAATTTATGTTTTGTAGAACAAAAATAGAGAAAGTGAAAAGGTCATCAGTACTTTGCTAAAAAAGAAATCAACAAAAATAGTTTTAAACAAAGTCCACTGATCCATATTCGCCACTGATCGGCTAGTTAAAATTCTGTCCGCGGGCCGGATAAAATCTTCCGGAGGGCCACAGTTGGCCCGCGGGCCGTAGTTTCCCCATCCCTGATCTAGAGGAACGGGGAATTCCCCGTCGCTTGTTTTTGGTCAGTGTATTTTTTCGCGTCTATTACGGGGGACTTCCCACCGCGCAGCTTAAAGACCGACGTAATTTTTCCCCCGCACTTCTGTTCTCGTCGTCAAAGTGACAAACTTGTTTAGTTTACTATAAATGATAACTTAAAAGTTATAAAGACCGGACCTTTCTCTTATTTTACTTATAATTGAAAGTACATAATCAGTATAAGAAAAGATTTCCTGCTCTTAGTTGATAAGTAAAAAGAATTATAATTCATGTTTTTTTTTGTTTTTAATGTATTTTTTCAATACTAAATGAACTTTTTAATCGATTTTTAATGATAATTTGTGAATTACTGCACTCATTACAAACTATTAAAATGTGACGTGAAGAACAATATTACATCGATTATCTCGTTCCCTGTTTATTACCAGAAAATTATCAAGTTCATTGTTTATTTTCAGAAAAATATCAAAATCATATCTTACAATATGTCTGGTAGAAAATATAAAAGTGGAGCTGAGAAACGAAAATTGCAGCAAGATCGAAAAAAAGAAAGAAGGAAATGTGCAGAAATTGAAACGTTTTCCAAATTAGAACATGTTGTTGCTGTTGTTAATTTACGTCGCACTAGAGCTGCACAATGGGCTATTGGCGACGGTCTGAGAAACATCCCGGAGGATGATCCGAAGACATGCCATCACAATTTTGATCCTCTGCGGAGGGGATGGCACCCCCGCTTCGGTATTTCGACGACCTGCGTACGAAGTCGAGCACTTTCCGGTAGCACAGATTAACGAGGACCAATACCGCACAACCTCGGTCCCTACGCAGACTGATCCAAGTGGTCACCCACCCGCACACTGACAGCAGCCAGTGATGCTTGACTTCGGTGATCTGCTGGGAACCGTGTCTTATCGATCAGTCCACTGTGGGACCCAAATTAGAACATAAAAACGAGAATGAAATAGCTACAAATTTATTAACAAGTGAAAAGGAAGGGATTTTATCCAAAGACTCTATTTAAAGGGAGCAGAAAATCGCAACACCAGGAAAAAATACAAGTGATGAAAATGTGCAAAGTTTTGACTACCAACAACCCTCTGATCCCACTGAAAACTGCACTGGTGGACAAAATTAAGAGATGGAAGACATTTTCCCAAATATCTCAAAAATACTGAATATAAATAAATGAAATTTGGTATGGATATAGCTTATTCCATGATAACAAAGTAGGCAAAACAAAAATGATAGTGCCATTCACTGGCAAGACCTATTGCCAATAAATCCAATGTAGTCTGAACTTAAGGATAAAAGATGACAATAAAAGTGAGGCTTGTACAGTGTGTGTTGCCTCTAGTATGGTGTATGGTCACCCCTGACAGACAGACAGCATGCACAACGATTATGCATGCTGTTAATAAGGGAGTTAAGGAGGACTTGTGGAAGACCCTCCCATTCTTCCACCAGAGCAATTTTTAACTCCAGAATGGTTCTGGGGGGAGGTTGGCGCATCGCAATAGCTCTCCCAAGAGCATCCCAAGCATGTTCAATAGGATTCAGGTCACGGGATTTGACTGGCCAATCCATTCGTTGAATATCCTCGCTTTCCAGATACTCATCAACCACGAGAGCCCTATGTGGTCGCGCATTGTCGTCCATAAAAATGAACTCAGGACCAACTGCGCCCCTGAAAAGACGCACATAGGGCTCTAGGACCTCCTGTCTGTACCTCTGGGCAATCACGGAACCATTGTCAAACACATGGAGAGGTGTGCGGGTATCTTGCATGTGCGAAAGGATGTGCGAAAATGCTTTCCATCTCTTAATTTTGTCCACCAGTGTATATTGTTCTCTATATTGTAACTATATTATAACTATATTGGTGATCAGCAAGAGGACGGTAATACCGAGGCGGAAAGAAATGTAGAGAATATTAGTTTGAGTTCGAGAAATATGTTGACGTGGGCTTGTGGCCAGAATTGCTAAATAATGATTTCATTAATGACATCCTCTCACATGAAATGACTGACTTTCAAAATAAAGATCCGAAAAATATATATTCAGCTTCAATAAAGAAATACAAAGAACAAAACAGAACATTTTCAAATAGGTATTTCATTAAGAAAATGAAAAATGCTCAATCACTGGAAAGATCTTGGCTATGTTATTCAAACAGGGTTGGCGCTGTTTTTTGTTTGACTTGCATACTTTTTTCTTAAATCCCTTCTCAATACGCAACCGGATTTTCTGATTGGAAACACATAGGAACTTGTTTAGAAAATCATGAAAATTCTAATGAACATAAGAAATCAATGTTAGTGTTGTTGACACGAAAAGAAAATAGGTCTGTTTTAGACATGCAGCTTCAGAAGCAATTACAAAAAGAAACAGAATATTATCACAATGTCCTAAAACGGGCTATTGCTGTGGTCAAATTTTTAAGTATAAGGGGCTTACCATTTAGAGTTTCCGAGGAAGTATTTGGTTCTCCACATAATGGAAATTTTATGGGTGCTCTGGAGCTGTTGGCAGAGTTCGATCCATTCATTCGTGAACACATTGAACAACGAGAGCTGCGACCAAAACCGATAATATCGTACTCATCAAACACAGTATATGAGGAAATAATTGAGATTATGGGCCGACAGATAATTAAACAAATTATAACTCACATAAATAACGACGACACAAAGTACTATTCAATTGTGATGGATTCTACTCCAGATCTATCTCACAATGATCAACTTGCTATTGTATTACGATACTGTTTTCGGGGAAAAGTGCATGAAATATGTGTATCCTTCATTAAAATTAGTAGTCATACTGACTTACATTTATTTAATATTCTACAAGACTTTTTAGAAACAAATGGACTACTACTGGATAATTGTAGGGGACAATCTTATGACAATGCTGCTAATATTACGGGTCAGTACAATGGTGTACAAGCACTACTAAAACAAAAAAATAAATCCGCGGATTATGTGCCATGTGCTGCGCATTCCCTTAACCTAGTTGGTGAAGAATCTGTTAAGGTTGCAACCGAAATTGTGAACTTTTTTGAAGTAGTGCAAAAAATATACGTTTTATTTTCTACTTCGACCTATAGGTGGGAATTGTTAAATCGTGAAACAAAACTCAAATTTACGTTAAAAAGTTTAAGCCAGGCCAGATGGTCTTGTCACTATGATGCTGTCAAAGCTGTGAAAAATAATTATGATGACATTATGAAAATTTTCGAAAGTTTCAGCGAAAATGAGGGTGAGAAAATTGATTTCCGGAAAGAGGCACGAAATTTATTCAATAAAGTGACGAAACTCGATACTGCAATTTTGATTATTTTTTGGGAAGAAATTTTGGGGAGATTTAATTTTGTTAATAAAAAAAATACAGAGCCCTGGTTTAGATATTTGTGAAGGCAACAAGTTAATTGTGCCATTAAAAGACTTCGTACACAACATAAGGCACCAATCAGATCAGAAGCTAAAGGAATACGAAGAGAAAGCTAAAAAATTAAGTACTAGTGTGGGAATAGACATAAACAAGAGACGCATTACTCCAAAATTTTCAGATAAGTCTACAGATAAATTCTTAGTATACGGTGCAGAAAAATTTAAAAGAGAAACGCTAAACGTTGCGTTGGATAAGCTGATTATGGATTTAAATAAAAGGAGCCAAGTCTATGAGATGTATAGCAAGAAATTCAAATTTTTAATGGATTTGCAAGACAATAATATGGAAAACTTAGATCTGGAAAGTATACGTAATATTGTTGATTATTATCCAGATGACGTAGACGAGCATTTAGTAAATCAGTTAAAATCTTATTTACTTCAGTCTACGACAGAGTCTTCCCCTCTTGCAGTGAAATTTTTATGCTAATTTATGAAAAGAAACTTGTTGATGTTTTCCCAAATTGCTATGCTATCTTAAAGATATTTTTAACTTTGCCAATCACTAGCTGTAAAGCGGAGGGCTCTTTCTCCAGGATGTCTTATATAGAAAACAAATATAGGACAACAATGTCGAACCATCGACTGAATCATTTATCAGTTCTTTCCATAAATTGTGATTTAGCGAAGGACTTACAATGTGATGAGCAAATAAAGGAATTTGCAGCACAAAAATGCAGAAAGGTTGCTTTATAATTTGTATAACATAACTACACATGACCTGTCAATTTCTTTTGCAACAATGTTGTACAGTTGCTGTTTGTATACACAAATAAAAATAAATAAATAAAATTATTTTTTTGTCCTATTTTTTTCTACACTGAAGAGCCAAAAAAACTGGTATACCTGCCTAATATCGTGCAGAGAAGCCCGTATGGAAAGCCCATATCGATGATGTTTCGTAGAATGGTTCGCACGCTGTCACTTGTTGATGGCCCAGTATTGAAATCTGCTGCAATTTGTGGAAGGGTTACACGCCTGTCACGTTTAATGATTCTCGTCAATCGTCGTTGATCTCTAAAATTCAAGCTTTTCCAGCTTGAATTTTAAATTAAGCTTCAAATCAAAAGATTCAGCAAATTAATCAAGCTTAATGAGAAATTAAATTCATCTTGATTCGAACAGAATCAAGCCTGATTTTGTTCGAAAATCAAGGCAGAAAATAGCGTACTTCTCACTATGGCCATAGGTAGCAAAAGCATACTTAGCGCTATATGTAGCACATTTCGATCGACAATTGAAATTATTATTCATTCAAAATTTCTCAAATGTAGTTGTAGTTCATTTACGTCGCACTAGAGCTGCACAATGGGCTATTGGCGACGGTCTGGGAAACATCCTTGAAGATGATTCGAAGACATGCCATCACAATTTTGATCCTCTGCAGAGGGGATGGCACCCCCACTTCGGTAGCCCGACGACCTGCAAGCGAAGTCAAGCACTTTACGGTAGAACAGTTAAACGAGGACCTATACCGCACACCATCGGTCCCTATGCAGACTGATCCAAATGGTCACCCACCTGCACACTGATCGCAGCCAATGATGCTTCACTTCGGTGATCTGCTGGGAACCGTGTCTTAACTATCAGTCCACTGCGGGACTTCTCAAATGCAGAAATGATTGTTGTTGTTGTTGTTAATTTGCGTCGCACTAGAGCTGCACAATGGGCTATTGGCGACGGTCTGGGAAACATCCCGGAGGATGATCCGAAGACATGCCATCACAATTTTGATCCTCTGCGGAGGGGAAAGTAACATATCAGAAATGATTGAATATGATTTTTAAGTAAAGAAGAAAAGACGTAAACATGTTTTAGAAATTTGATAGATTGCTTCATATTGCTATTAGGATAATTAAACATGTTGCTAATTAGCGAGGTATAGCTTTCTAAAATCCTACCTACTGCTGCTGCTAGTGTCCTCTACATTGTATATTGATTAAGATCTATTTCGCTCCGATAAGTTAGCAGAGGGCAAAGCGAGACGGACGGAAACTTTCTACTTCCCAAAAATATAAACAAAAAGGAGCAGAAGATGGTTCTATGCTCTTACATAATTTTAATAAATACATTTATATCTAATGAAGTTTTCCTACAATCAATGCGTAAAACTAATTGAATATTATTAAAATACTATTTACATTACAATAATTACGGCTTTTTGTTTGTAATTGTTTTGATATTATGTTTGTAAAGTAGCACTTCAAAGCGGCAATTTAAATACGATATATTTGTCGTAATATACTTTGTTTGTAAAAAAATTTAACTTTTAATTTAAAATTTATTTACCTTTTTAACTCCGAATCAACTGTTTGTGGTTGCATAAGTATGATCTCAGAAAACTCTACGAACGATAAAGCAACATCTACAACTGCCTTATTCACATCAGAGGAATTGCTAGTCCTGGCAGAAATCGACAGGTATAAAATTATTTCAATATATAAGGAAGGAATCTTATATTTTATGAAATATCTTTCTGAAATATTTAGTAGTTCTTCATTTTAGAACTTGGGTTAATAAAATATTTTTTACTCGAGAAATGAATTATTTTATTCTTAAAATTTTTTTTTTAATAGCACTACAAATTTTTAAATTTAATTTGCGATTTGTGCTGATTTTATATTTGATTAGTAGCTTCAATTCGTAGTACAGTACAGAACCCGTTATCCGGAAATCAGAAAACCAAAAAACTGGAACGAAATTCGATAAATTTTCTCGCCATTTATCCTCATAAGATTTTACGATTTTTCTTTCTTTTTTTAATGATGTTTACCTTACCATCATTTTGTAAATAATCATTAGTGTATTACTTCATCGTTTTTTCTTATTTTAAGATTATTTCCAAAATTTATTATTTTTTTTAGTTGGGTTTAACAATAAAAAAAACGGCTTTTTGTAGCGATTCAGAAAACCGGAAAAATCAGTTATCGATGGTCCCGACCCTTCCGGATAATCGGTTCCTTACTGAATTTCTTTTTGCATATGTTATTAAATTGTATTGTTATGGAATAAGGAATAATTACGAGATGTGTCCAGTTCAATAATAGTTTATTTTTTGGATATTGCCTTGTTACATCACACTTTCAAATATACCTCTTTTAGAGATCTTTACCTGCCTGCACCAACTGAAATTGCTAAATAACACTGTCAGATTTTTGTACTTCAAATTAATGTGATGGTGATGCCTATGAGTTTGTCCCAAGTGATTTCTTTTAATGTCTTTCCAAGATTTATTTCTCAAAATTTTGGTAAATATTAAGTTTTTTCCTGAGAAAGAGAATTGATTTGTATTTTCTATGAATTCATTGTAATTTAACCTGTAAGAAGTCCCTTCATATTTTGTTTCTGCACAATAGTTTGAGAACCACTAAAAATCTTTATATGAAAAAGAAAATTTGCGTTAATTTTTTTACAATTGCATTTCTCTAAGGTAATTTTTTTTTTTTATAATTTGTATTAACAAATAATCCTTATAAATTTTTATAGTTGAGTCTTGATAATCCAAATAACCGAAATTCAAGCTCCACTTAATCCTAGCTCAGTCAGCGCTTAAGTATGACATTTCAAAAATATTTTAATAAATTTAAATATTATACTATTATAAGAAAAATGCTGTTTGTTTTCTACTTATGGCATCTAATAAGTCTTGAAAAATAGTTATTTTGCTTATAGTTTATTTTATTTTTAGTATTAAGAAATAGTTTACTTCTAGCTGTATATGAAATGTATGAACTAAGAAGCAATTTTGTTTAAAATGTGAGGGCATAAACTGTAAAAATGGGACTTAAAAGAAGTGAATACCGATATTGTAATGCATTGTAAAATTGTATCAATGAAATTTTTTGGAATTTGTGTAGTCAATGACAAAATGGTTAATAGTAGACTGGGAATTTTTCAAATGGTATTCTTAGACTACATCTGTTGTTGGAGAGAAATTTACTACAAAATCACATGCCATTATACACTAATAAGCACTTAAGACATTCTTTCAGATTTGGCATTGATTTAAATTCATTAGAACTTAATTTAAACTCCTAAGTAAATGAAACAAACTACTTTGATTCATATCTTTCTTTCTTGTTCGATCGCTATGCAGTAGACAGTTTCTGCAATTCAACTGTAACATTTGGTCACTATCAAAATAAAAAGGTTGCCGGTCGCTGAAGCTTATCTCTTTCGGCAGGTCATCTGTAGTATATTCTTTATCCACCAATGGAAAAATTCATAGACATTTTTCGCAGCTATGGGTTAGGGAAACATTTTCAACTGTAATTTTTCAATTAGTGTCCTCTCATAGAGTTTACAATCTTATCATAGATAGTGTCTGTAATCATCTAAAATATGGCTTAAACTTCATGGTATTAACAACATTATTTTTAAAAAGGTCTTTTTAAAATAAAATTGAATAGTTATTTCTATTTAGAATAATTTTGAACAATTTTGTTTACAATGATGATGAGTTTTCGTGTTTAAGATTTCTCCTTATTAGAAGTTTTAAGCCTTTATCTATATATATTTTAAATTTTTATTACGTAGGGTGACCCGGAGTAATTCACGATCACTCTGTTTCTGGTGTAAATAATGATCACCTATGTTATATTTTTAAAAAAAATTTATTTTTTTTAATTTGAGACATGGACAAGAATGCTTGTACACTTTACTAAAGTATATTGCTTTATCTAACAAAATAAGTATCTTTTAAACTGCTTTCTGTATTTTCAATTTCAATGATGGGTTTCAAAATGTGCACATTTCTGCAAAGCTGCAACCCCTCCTTCTCTTAATAATAAATATTTTGAGTTACTTTATATTTCTTTGACATAAAAATAGTGTAAGCTTTTGTTTAATTGTTTCACATCTACTGTAAACATTATAATTGATTATAGAAAACTGTATCAAATGTTGCCCTCTACAGATGGGGTAATTATTGATCACTGGGGTAATTCCTGATCACTGTCATTTCTTCTTATAAATAGTATATAAAATAGCTAATTGTCTTTTCTTAAATAACAGTTCATATTTATTAAGTGGAACAACTATAAAATATATTTTAACTGTCATCACAAAATTTGTTTTTAACGGTATACAAGACTGTATTCTGATTTGCACCATTTCTGGTTTGTCATACCTTGCTTCCATCTTAATTTTATGTGTGTACATTGTTAGAATAATTTTTAAGTTTATAAATTAGCTTTGTATAAATATGGTGAGAAATTATTAGCCTAAAAAGGATACTAAGCTTCTAGAAAGCAAAATTAGTGAATTTCTTTTAATGATTGAAAATTTCAATGTGAGAGCTGCTGCCAGAGCTGTTGAGTTGACATACCTTACTTTACTTTACACTTTCACTTAATGAAGTTAAAAAAAATCCAGCAAAAGTAGCCCATGTGGGAACTCTCTTATATTTCAGCAGAACATGAGAATGAGTTGGCTGATTGCCTAAAATGTATGGCATGATGCACAGATTTTTGAAAAATTCAAAGTGTTAATCTTTCTTCTTGCTTTTAAATAAATAGTTTTATTAGCTGCTTAAACATATCTTTTTGGTTTATTTGTTTGATCTTGATGTCTTATTTGTTAATTACCATTATATAATTATTTTTAAACAGCCCCTTTACAATAAAAACTGGTGATCAGTAATTACCCCAGAAGTGATCAGGAATTACCCCAGAAATGATCAAGACCAGGGGTAATTCCTGATCACTAAAAATTTAAAATCTTTTAAATTCTAATTAGATTTTCAAACAAAAGAAGGAGGCATAGGACTCATCTCATATAGCCTCAAACTTCCAGTAAATATTAAAATTTTATCTTGAATAGTTTTTTCACAAAATAGATGTTTGCATTTTTTGATCAGGAATTACCCCAGGTCACCCTAATACAGTACAGAACCCGTTATCCGGAAATCAGAAAACCGGAAAACCAAAAAACCGGAACGAAATACGAAAAATTTTCCCGCTATTTTAAAAAAAAATATTTTTTTCCTCATAGGATTTTAGGATTTTTTGTTCTTTTTTTAAAGATGTTTACCTTACCATCATTTTGGTAATAATCATTAGTGTATTACTTCATCGTTTTTTCGTCTTTTTAAAATAATTTCCAATTTTTTTTTGTTGGGTTTAACAATAAAAAAAACGGCTTTTTGCAGCGATTCAGAAAACCGGAAAAATCAGTTATCCGGAATATCGATGGTCCCGATCATTCCGGATAATCGGTTCCCTACTGTATAAGTACATTTTAACATTCATCTTGCTAGGTAATAACATGTAATTCTATTCCTTAACTATCTATGAGTTTAAAGGTCTATTCCTTAACTTTACAATAAGTTTTAAAATGTTCATTTGCTACAATTAGGAAGAAATTTAAAACTTTATATGTATGCAAGTTTGTCATCTTTTCTGAATTAAAGTTTCTAATTTTCATTACTATTAAAAATGGAAGTTTCCGTTAAACGAACGTCCAGATATGGAATTTTGTACTGTAATTACTCTAATGAAAAAGCAAAAAACAGTACCAAATAATCTATACTTTTTATTTCTAACAGTTTCTTTTTTCTTTGATATATCTTGGTTTTGATTTAACCTCATGCCTGAGACAAGAAATTCACAATTCTTAATTTTTCAACAACTTGGCTTTTTTATTCTCTTTAATGGATGGAATTTCTCATTTGTATTAAATAAATCTTTTTATACTACAATGGGAAGCTTGTTTTATACCCAAATCACTCATATGAAGCATGTAATAGCCTTTCCTTAGTTCTTTCTTGTTCTTAATCTACAATTTAATAAATGTACTTGAGAGCGATTCTTGCAAAATAAGATAGATTCATAAAAATAATACTTGTAAGAAAATTCTTCAAAAAAAACCTAGAAGAGATTTGGCATTTATTTATAAATCTGGGAATACTGACTTTATTTAGTTATACTAATTTTAGAACGTATTATTAAATTTAGTAACTGAGAGAGAAGCCAAATAGCATTAGTATTCCTAGGAATGCCACTAGAAATAGGAAACATTGGGGGTAAGAATTCAAGTAAAGATATTTAGACAAATAGCTTTATTTAATCATTAAATAGTCTTAAGACTTAAAAGTTATTATTAAACATTGCCAATTTGGTGCGATTTTTCTACTTGAATGAAAATTATTGTCAAATAATTTTCACAATTTGCAAATGTTTATGAACCCAATCAATGTAGTGTGGACAAACATTTTTCGTATTAACAAAACTGCAGCTTTTTTTCATATTGACACTTAGTACTATTTTCATAATTAGCACAAGTGGTGTTGGCTAAAGGTAAGCAAATTTTAATCTAACCGCCATGAGTTACTATTGATATCTCACATCAGTTATAAAAATAGCAGATTATTTTCTAAAAAGCATTACTTTACATTGATGTAACTTTGAGATTGAAGAGTTGAAATTTACGTCATTTTAAATTAATTAAATTAAATAGCAATTTTTTGGTAACTATAAAAATATAAATTGCGATGGAGCATGCTCCTCAGCAACGTGCATCAGTAATTAATGGAGGAGCATGGCTCCAGTTTTTGATTAGATTAGTGTGTATAGCTCCATCTATTGTTGACCTTGTCAGAACCATCTCTTGGTGGCCATTTCAGTACCCCCTTAAAGCGAAGCGTTTGGAGAGATGAACTGGCAGTATTCTTCTTCTTCTAGATGTCTACTTTGTTGTTCAGGAGGGTAAAGGAGGTTGTTACAATCTTTTTATCTGTTGTGGTGGTGGTTTGATAGGAGAATCACTTATTTGCAATAAAACTGGTTTCAGTCTGTCGATAGAAACTACAATTTCTTTTTCATCTTTTAGGATTTTAATTATTTTGTCAGTTCTGCCGATGGCTTTGTTTGGTTTATTTGAAACAGGGCGTATAAGAGCTCAAATAGCATCAAATATTAGAAATACATAGCTGCATGTTGTAACTTTTAGCCTGGCAATAAAAGAAAGTTCTTCCAATGAGTGATATAACTGTGAGATTGAGAAGAGGATATCAATATCACTTTTAAACAATTTAATTAAATAATAATTTCTATAACACAGTAAATACAATTTAAATAAATTATGATGAATAAATTATACATTGCTCTTGGCAACCTGCATGAGCAAACAATGGAGGAGCATGGCCCTTAGGCAACATGCTTGGGCAGGAGCTAGCTCATAACTAGCTACAACTTCAAAGTTATTATGATACTATAGTTCGAAGCTGAAGGGGCAGTTTTTGATTCTAGATCAATGGATACAGCACTATCTTTTATTGTGAGTTGAAGCACAATCTTTTCCATTGCAATTTTATGTAACGTCAGAGCCTTCAAAGATCAATCTCAATAGGTAATAGAGGCAAATGTCCCCATAAACATCTATTTTAATGGATCCCTGAGTATTTCTGGGTTTAAGTGGAAAATAACTATTCAGGAAAGTGATAATTTCTTTCTTGAGCTTTAGACAATTAATAATTAAAATAAAATTATATTTGCATTAAGTGAAATGGAATTTCAAAATCATACATTTTCAACTTACAATTCATGTTCTTATTTTTTGGAGCACAAATATTCAATTAATAAACATTGAATTTTTTTTATTGTAATTAAATTTTCAATTTCTTCTTACAAGTTTCAAGTAAAATGTAAACTTAAATACTATAACATTTCTGATCTTTCAGTAATTTGTTGTCCAAGGAAAAAATAAAATTTTTGTTGCATTATTGTTTTTATTGATTTTTTTTCCGCTTTCAGCCGCTTGTATGGATTTTTGAAGTTAAATATGCCGGAAAATGCTAAGAAAAAGGCTCTTATTGTGAAGGTAAATAATTTTTCATCAAAATTTTTATAATAGTCATATGCTTAATTAGTATAACTGTACTACTTTACTTAACCCCATTTTTTTTTTAATGGAGTTAAGTTCTTTATTTTCTTAAAGCATTGAGCATGTCTTACTCAAATTAGAATGTATAGTTAAAATAAAAGAAAATAAGAAAGCTATTCCATGATTATCTGGTTGAAAAGAATTCAGCATGTACATTCTATGTATTAAATGAATTCATAGTGGCATAAAATAAATAAAAAATTTAATTAAAAAATAGCTACTCGAAGTAAAAATTGTTATACTGATAATAATGAAAATCTTTTGAAAAATTGGTAAATTTAAATCTAAAAAGTAATTCTATGGGTCTTGAATGATATTCAGAATTTTTTTTTTTTGTTGACATATTGAAGGGATTCCTGGTTGAATAATGGCATATTAAGAAAAATAATAACTGTTATATATGAATACTGAAAAACTAAATTACTGTAAGAGTTATAATCTGTTTCATCATTACCAATTTGAGTCAAATCAACTATATTTTCTTTTAAAACAAGTAAGATGTATATTACGAGCAAATGATACAGTGACAAAAAAAAAAAAAAGAAGGGTAAATTTTTAAAATTTATTTTGCCTTAATTTGATTGAGAAATTGTCTTCGAAGTTTGAGTAAATGTTTTAAAGTTTTGATTTTCTTGAAAATTTCTCAAGAAATGGTTAAATATGCAAAAAGTAAAATTGACAATTAAGGGTTTAACATTTGACCACTCTCCTTACCAAACTAATGGGACAATAGATTGTGTCTACCACTCATATTTTATGTGTCAAGAATCTAAATTCAACAAAAAAGGTATGTTTATTCAGTAAAAGTGTGTTTTTGTGTTTGATTTAGTATTTTAAAATACCATCTTCACTAATTAATTGGAATATTTATGGTAAAGCGCATGAACCTTTAAGATTGAGTCTTAGTACGTAAAAATCCTATCGCTAGATCAAAATTTATCCAGGGTGCTCTGTTTTTTTCTTCACTCTGTACCATTGTAGTTTGAAATAAAAATTAATAGTTAAAATTAATAATGTTCATTCTCTAAAAATCAGAAGTTATAGGACATGGGTATTGGTGGTAGGGTGCTAATGTGGCTCAAAAACTTTTTAGTGCAGCGGTTTTGTGCTATTCGATTTAGAGACTGTGTCTAAAATTTTAAACTAAGAAAAACTTGGTTACACAAAGTACAATATTGAGTACAATTTTATGTAATATTTATATAAATGATCTTATTAAAATTTTACTATCTGATGGCTTAATTAGGGCGGTTTTATTCACTGACAACTTAGTACTCTAGAGTGCCTTTGCTGAGGAAGCACAAACTTAGCTTAGTCTTAAATTCTGAACTTGAGAGACTTTGATAGTAGTAGTGTTCTCCCTAAGCGTTTTAAGAAGGGCACCCCTCCTGCCCTTTGATCTCTGTAAATGATCCTTCTTTGCCCTTTTGGTAAAAATAATTTGCCATCCCTTAAGAATACTGCCTTTTTATTTCATTTTTTAGATAAAGGCTGTTTTCTTAACCAAATGTCAAGTATCCACCTCTGATTTATTTAGTCTTTGATAATTATTTAACTTTATTTTTAATTTCATTCCTTCATTTTAGTAAGACTTTTCTTGTGTTGTCTAGTTATATATTTAAATTTTGCATAATATTCAGTATCAGAGATATTCATATCTTGTATTCGGTTTTTTAGTGATTTTAAATTTTATTATTTTTTTAAAAATACCTTTTATTTTAAAATGCACCTTTAAATGTTTATTTATTTTCTCATAATTTTCAGTTTAAAATAATAACAAAAAAAAGCTTTCAAGTTGTTTAGTAACTAATCCTTTTTTCTTTTTTTTTTAGTTTGCTTTTTTTGAAGAAGATTTATACACAGAGATTAGCTTGCCTTTAATTATTTTTTTGAAAGCTTCAAATTTTTCTGTTATTTTGATAATGATTGAGAACTACTTCGTGAAATATGCACATAAAATAGTATAAAAAATTGAGGATTACATTAAGTTGTATAATATTACACACTTTGATAAATTTTAACGGTGGTAAGTATGTGCCCTGCCCTTTCAAAACTTTAAGTACCCTTTTCTGTGATGAAGCACCCTGCCCTTTTTTATTCTTAGGGGGAACTCTATTGGTGGTGTACTGAAAGTAACATGTCTGTAAACACTGATAAGATTTGTGCTCTATAGTTTACTCTTATAGTTAACAATTTTTGCTCTTGAACTGATTTACTATGGTAAAAGCCTACAACTTAGTGATACTTCTTCATACTTGGAATGTGTTATTAACAAAAAGTTAACTTGGCAAATACATACTGAGCATGCAATTTGTAAATCCAGAAAAAGGCTTCCATTTCATAAGCATCTTGCTGATGTTAAATGGGGCTGCAGTGAAGTCACCCTAAATTTAACTTATAAAACATATATTCAACCAATTTTGAACTATTGTACTGAGGTGCTGCTGGTCTCAGTTTCTGCTAAAATAATAACGCTTCTAGAGACTTTTCAAAACCAGACACTGAGAGTCATAACTGGAAAAGTTAAAACTAGCTTTAACTCTGCCAGTTATGATACAGCTTTCTTCCAGTTATGACCCAACTTTAGCCTTACATTTTTTAACCTAATCAGAGGCTATAATTAATGTGATACAAAGAAGGGCTACTATTTTCTATAATCAGAGATTTTCCTGCTTCCTTCTCTAGCTATCTCATTAATTATACTGCCATGACTTAAAAAGATACGTAAATTAAATTTCATCTCAAGTCATTAGTTTTTCAGTGCATTGTGTTTTCCAACAGCAACTACAACCTTTTTTTTAGTAATTTAATGTCGCATGAAATGTTAATATTAAGTTAAAAAACTTCTTAAGAGTACTGAACTTTTGATAGTACTATATGCACTATAAAATATGCAAAAATTTGTTCTTCAGATATTTTCAATCTCCTATTGTATTTAATTATTTTCTATTATTAGTTTTATTTGCTAAATGGGACATGTACAGTGTTTTCATCTCAGAAAAAAAATGGGTGAGAATTTCTCACCCTTTCTCAAAAACAGGGTGAGATTTCAAAAAATTAAGTGAGACTTCAAAAATTAAAAAAATTAAAAAAAAAAAAAAAAAAAAAAAAACACCAAGAGACTTGGAAAAAAAATCATTTCTTTAATCATAATGCATTTTTAATATCTTCTAATTTTTAAAGCATTGAATATTTTTGCAGCATCATCATATGGAAAATGTTCTACATCTACTTTTTCACCAGCTATTCTCATTAGGTGCTCAAATGCGTATTTGTTTCGTTTTGATCGTTTCTACCCACATTTGTTTCATTTTCATTTGTCCGTTTCGGAGTAGAAGATATTGGCTTTACAAGGTATTTGTCCATCTTACATTAACGAGCAAAAATTTTAACATCTTACATGAAGAAACCTTACCTACGGTAAACACGTGGTTGCAGAGAAATGCGTTCTGAAAGAGGTTTCGTGGTTCGGAAGGATGGTGTTCTGTTGTTCTTAAAGGTTCTGAACAATACTGGTAAATAGGGAAGCTAGATAATGGGGCAGATGTTGAAAATAATAAAAGATCCAGGAAGAAAAGTGAAACGGATTTTATTCTAAATGGCGCAAATGAGAAATTTTTTTCAAAATGCGAGAAATTCGCGAATTTTGAAGTTGGTTTATAGAATGCGTGAATTTCTCGCGGTTATCATTTTTTAATGCGAGAATATAAAAAAAAATGCGAGATTCTCGCGTTCTCGCGCTGTAGTGAAAACACTGATGTAATTTCTGCAGTCACTACCTCCCTATTGTTTGGAAAAAATCTAATTCTCACCTTGGTTTTAATTATAGGCTGTCAAATGCTTAGAACGAGTTTTAGTCAACTACAAAGAAAATGATGTATCTACATCAAACAAACAAGTTGAAACAATATCTGAGAAACTTTCAAAAATTACTACTGAAGAGTCTAGTGAGAGTGAGGAAAATAATTGGACAAACCAATCCATTTTAAATTCTCTAAAGCAAACTGAAGAAACATCCAAACAAAAGAATATTGACACTCACATAAAGATTTATTGTAAATTAGGACATTTAAATTTAATATTGGAAGATTATCCTAAAGGTAAGTTATTCCATACATGTTCTTATACATTTTTATTTCTTTGTTATAGGATTCAAGGAAAAAGTTTTTAATTGTAGTGTCAAGATTTGCTATTTACATTCAGAATTTAAATTATTTTAAAATGTATTTGTAGGAAATCTGCTTCAAATTTTCTTAGGAGAAGTGCTAGTTATAAAAGATGACTATTTACTATTATATAATGTAGTAATTTTAAAAAAATAACTTCTTTCGAATGATGCCCTAAGGTTACATAGGATGCCTGATTTATTTGAGTAAAGTCTTCATAGTCATATACATAGCAATTTATGCATTTTATATGTTACTTTTATTAATTTGATGTATAATGAGGCGAACTATAAAAAGTTACTGATGGCTACCAAGAAGTAGCAGGTCATAAGGCACAACACAAGCATTGAGAAATACACCAGTAATAAAACTGAGACACAGGACCCGACACATTATGCAACAAACAGTTACTTTTTGTAATATAAATGCAATTTCCAATATCACATATCAACATATTGTAATAAAATTTTTGCTATATTCAGTTTATGGCCTGTCAACATTTTCCGGAAAAAAAGCTTAATTAATATCAAAAGTTTAAACTAACAAATGTCACTTACATATATTCAGCAATGTGATTGAACTGTAACTCACAGAAATTAAATAACTGTAATTAATTTAAAATGTTTGCAAACTTATTTTATTTCAGACTTACCAGTTGACTCAAAATATTCCATTGAATTTATTTATATTCAGATAATTACTTATATTCAAGATAATTTCTGATTTATTGTTTCCAATTTATCTAGAACAAATTGGAAACTTATATATTAAAGTTTATGACTATGTTTTATAAATTTCAGTAAGGCATTATTACAATTTCAGTATAAATACTTTGAAATCATAATTTATAGCTTGTTGATGTACTTAAAAAAGCAAATCACATTAATGTTTATTAGAATCAAATATCACAATTCATAATTCAAGTAAACTGTTACATTATAGTTAAGTTATAAAATTGTTAAACTCTCAATAATCAACTAAATTTAAATAGTTCAATTAATTAAATAAATGTTAAGCTGTGCCTCCAGAAAAATATATATATGAAATTTAGTGAGTGAAAGAGTAAGTGATCATCAATAAATGTAAATGTGTTATTCTTACTTGGTGTTTAATTAGCACTTTTAACTCTCAGAAACTGTAAACGATCCATTAGTTACTCTTGTTAACTTGTTTCAAATATTGAAGTTACTGTAGCGTATCTACCACTACAAAATTACAACTACAATTCACTAGTATATAAGACATGTTAACTCGACTCTATGTCAGGGTACCTTTTCATAGATGACGGTTGACATGGTCTGTAACTCCACCCCCCATATTGGTGACCTTCGGACGTGATGTGAACACGCCTACCTTGGCAGTAACGCCCACTTCAATATGAACACGCCTACCTAGACAGTAACGCCTACTTCGATGGATGATCCACATTGAACTGTTGACTTGCTACTTGTGACAGCGACATTATCCACCTCCTCGCACTGTTGCTACTCAGTCTCGATCACGCACAACGTCGGCTTGCAAACTTGTGATTACTCGACTGCTAACGACAACAGAGGAGCGACTACGACCGTGAAGTTAATACACCTCTCACATTCAGCACTCAAAAAATACGGTGATCTTAATACAGCTCTCCCGGCTTCTCACAAAAACAGCAATGAATCAACTAGTGGTATTCGTTCATCAAATTCTATCACAGATATAATTCTAGTGGGGGAGTACTGTAGCGTATCTACCACTACAAAATTACAACTACAATTCACTAGTATATAAGACATGTTAACTCGACTCTATGTCGGGGTACCTTTTCATAGATGACGGTTGACATGGTCTGTAACTACTCTCCCCATATTACAATGACAAGTTGTGAATTGGGATTGGCTTTGTAAAAAAGGTATAAATTTCAAAGCTTTCTTAATATTTCTTAATTTTTAGCAAAACCGTGTGCACCTGACTTGCCACATGACACTTTGCAAATATTAATGGCTAATTTTTTATGGTATTAACGTAGAATGCTCTATGGAAAAGGGTATAAAACATTTGTCTTAGATTTTTCAATTCTAATTATTGTCTCCTATAATGTATGGAATACCGATTTTGATATATTGTTTGTTTAATTTTTAATAAATATAACTTAAAAATTATTAAATTTTAATTATGTTTTCAATTAAATGAAGAATTATTAACGTTATTTATTAATCATTATTTCAAAATAAAAATTAGCTAATGATTAAATAGGCTGGGCTCATACTAAAATAAATAATTTGAAAGAAAAAAAGGCAATGTTAATTGTTTCAATTTAAGTATTCCAATTTTAAATAAAATTTTTACTTCATGTAACTTTAATTTAGCTTATTTGTAAATAAGTAAAAAGTTGGTGTAGTTTTGTCTCTCTATCATGCTTATTTTTTTTTCCAGTTATAACCATAACATTACTGTTCTGATGTTAAATATTTGTGTACTTATATTTTTATTTCTCAAAATAATATTGTTTTTTTCTTCTTTTTTAGCTTTATCAGCTTATGAAAAGTTCTTTTGTTTAAATGAACATCACTGGAAAGTAATAATTTCTTTCGTATATTTGCTAAATGAAATTCTAATGTTTTAGCTACAATAAATTTGATTGCTAACCCAATAAAATTATAGAACTGATTTCATACAAATTTATATGTTCTAAATGTCTTAACCACATTTTTTTTAAACATTTTATATTAGAGCTAATGAGACACAAGTTTTATGTGTATAATGACAAAATTTACTGAAGATCCCATGTTTAAAACACAAATATATTTTGTGAGATATTTAGAAAACTTTTTCCAAAATTGTAGTTTTCCTTTGCTTTGCAGAATATATGTTTAAAAAAACATACTAAATGATTAATTGTCAAATTTTTCATAAGTGCTTATGTCTTTATTTAACAAGGATTTCTCTAATCTTTTTAAAATTTTATTAAAAAAATGCTACATTTTTTGTTTGAAAGTTCAATCAGACCCTCAGCATTCCTGAATCCCAGGACAATTGCTCCTGTCTTCTCACCCTTGTGTTTGACCTTAGGAATAGCCTATCTACGCCATTTTAATACAGTATTCTATATGTCAACAAGGCCCTTGAAAATAATAAAACACTAAATTTTTTATTGGTTTAATAAGGAAAGAAAATATTCTTTAACCTTGATTACTGCAATTATCAAGTGAGGTTTTGGTTGAGTTTCTGAAACAATTCTAAGAGAGGAAAATAATTTTGGAATTAATTTTTGTACTTGCAACTAAAATGTAGGAATCCTGAACCTGCAACTGAAATGTAGTAAAGACTTTATTTTTTTAATGAGGAAATATAGTCGGGTTATTGGATACCTGTGTGCTGACTGATGTTGATATAATGTAAATGATTACTGATGTTGAAGATTAAATCAAGTTTTTTAAGGTAGATGAAAATGTTTCAGAAAGTTTCTGTTTGCATAAAAATGAAATTTATTATATATAGAATAAACAAAGAAAAGTATTGAATTTTAATTTTTGTTTGAAAAGTTTTTTCCATGTCAAATTTTAAACAGTAAATGAGTTTTCATCAATTCTACAATAAATTATTTGAAGCACAGTACTGTATCTAAAAGAGAGATTTTTGTAGAATATATTAAATGAATTAGTCAGTACAATGTGTTATCACATAGTCAAAAAAATATTAGCTGCATAGTATGATGTAAATTTTCAAAAGTAAGTATTCTTCTCTTTGATATTGCAAAATAATAAAGTGGTAGGATGGAAGAAATATGGTTTAAAATTATTATTGATTACAAAATAAAGACAATAAGTAACACACAAAACCTGAGTTAAATGACTGAAATTAAATATCCTAAAAATTTAGTCATTTTTATTTGAATTTATCAAATAAATTGTAACAAAATTTTGAGGATTATTTATTTTTATTTGATTTTTTTAAAATTTTAGATTGAATATGTTTATTTCAAGAGAACATCAAATAGAAATCATCAAAACATGAAATTTAATTAGTTTTAATTAAATTTTTTTTTATGCAATAAGTAACACATAAAACCTGAGTTAAATGACTGAAATTAAATATCCTAAAAATTTAGTCATTTTTATTTGAATTTATCAAATAAATTGTAACAAAATTTTGAGGATTATTTATTTTTATTTGATTTTTTTTAAATTTTAGATTGAATATGTTTATTTCAAGAGAACACCAAATAGAAATCATCAAAACATGAAATTTAATTAGTTTTAACTCTTTCCTTGACTATGCTACCAACTAAATATGATAGACTCTTTTTAGAAAAGTTTTTGTTAATGTTAATTCATTGTATATTCATTTCTGTGATGTTTTTAATCTTTCAGAACTCAACTTTCATGTATGGACTTGGATTAGTCTACTTTCATTTCAATGCATACCATTGGTAAGTTTAGTTTTATTTGAAACTTAAACCTATAAAGATAAAAAACTAATCTCTAGTAAGGCACATTTTTGTAGAGTCAAATTATTTTTATTATTGTCTTAATATTGACAGCTTTTTATTTGAAAATTTTGTATTTTTGTTTATTATGATTAATTTGAAAATGTACATTTTGTACCAAAATGTAATTGTAAATCTGGATGTAAGGGTAAAACATTTCATTTTACTAGCTCTAATGTTAATTATTTGAGCTTCAGAGCGCTTGTAAAAAATTTCCCTAAAAATAGTAGTATTTCTGAAGTCATAGAAAATTTGCTTGAGAGCCATTTCTAGATAAGCGAATGGCTTGAGAGCCATTGGCTTATCACAGAACAGTGGCTTATCACAGATTGTGGAACTAGCAAACGTCATATTTGAGTCAGTTAAAAAACGCTGTACCCTCGGATAAATTGACATTCCAGATAACTTGACCTTTGTCAATTAAATTATTTCATAAAAGAAATAAATTATTTCATGAAAGAAATACTAGGTTTTACTATTAGTAACCTAGTATTTCTTTTATTACTGTATAATGTAATCCTAGTATTTGTAATCCTAGTAACTACAAATTCATTGTGCAAATTATATAAATGTTAGTAATAAATAAAAGAAAATTATATTTTTATTTATTTAGAAGCTACGGGTTAGTTTCAAAGGAGGACGGGTACATTGTTGGACAAGCCGTCCTCGGGGACGGGTAATATTTCTGAGTTTTTTCAAGCCCTGCCTAAACGGTCTTTTTTCTTGCAACCAGATGAAACTAATAATTTAAAGAGATAAATACATAATGGTTTTATTCTATGGATAAATTTTTTTGAAGTTTTTAGCAACCAGATTCTGTAAAGCACAACATAATACTATAATATTATTCATAATTATTATATTATTTCATAATACAATTCATAAATAATGGAGAAATAGAACTAAAACTTATTCTGGTGAGAAGCAACTTAGAAATGCTTGTTAAATTAAAATAAGAACCTAATAAACACACAGTTCTCGAGTATTTTAGGTAGCTTTATAGACAGTTCAGAAAAATATTATTTGATGAGCAAGACTGATACATATTTTATGTGAAGGTTTCTGGAAACTTAATGCCTGTATTTTATTTATTTGTATTTATTTAATTTGGAAGTTTAGTGATTCTACTTTTCATTTTAATTGACATGGTTTTATTTGTTTTGCCTTTTACAAGAGATGTTGTTGAGAATGGAAAGCATCTTAAAACAAATTTATTTACAAAATAAAGTAATTTCATTGAGACATTTGAAATCACGATGTTTATTTTGCATAATTAATATGTTTTTTTTTACCTTAACTGGTTAGCCATTGGGCTAAACTAGATCCTTTGGACCATTAATAGATAAAAAAAGTCTGAAGCAAGAATGAGATTTAATTGTAAATTTTCCTTTACATGTCCCAAGTTGGAAGAAGATCCCAAGGAAGAAGTTTAGGTATGAATTGGGCAATGGTGCATTTTCTACAATTGAAGGAAATATTAATTCCCTGCTCAAATTTAAGTAATTTCAAAAGTCCATTTTGGAGTCCTGTGAAAGCAGTCTGGTGGATTTGACTACTCTTAAAAATAGTAGTACCTCCCAGTTCATTGACATTGTACCAACATCAATAACATACCTGCCAACATTCATTCTTTTCGAGAATGGATTTTCCAAGTGGTAGTAAAACAATTACCGAAAAACAGTTTTACTCAAAGAGATATTTATATTTTAACCAGGTTGAAATTCGCTATCGTGAGGACTAATATGCTTTTTATTTATTTGTTGTAATTATTTATATTTATTTTATTTTATATTTATAATTATTTATATTTGTTGTATTGGTGGTCAAACTCATTTATAATTATTAATATAATTCAAAAAGTTTAGGGAAATAACATGAATTTTGCTAGCACTTTAAATATGAAAAAAAAAATCTTCCGGGGAAACCAGAAGAATTGGCAGATATGCAATAACCTTCATCTTATCTGACCTATATGTATAATTTTTTAAAAGACCATCATTTAATAGACTTCACGTCTTCATAAGATACTAAAATAGAATTTATTTCATCTGTAATAGGCAAAAAATTTAGATTGTAAAATTGGATTGTAACATGTTTTTGTTTACTCTACACAAGGGGAAGACAAGAAAATTCTTCAATAGTGTGGTCGCAAACAGAGGTTTGCCTGGTCGACTTTTTAACATTACATTGATAGGGTAAAAAATTATTGCATTAAAATGGTGGTCATTGAAGGAGGTGATTGCTGAATAGAGGTGGTTGTTGAATAAAAAGAGTTGCTGCTTTATAGAGGTGTTTGCTCAATAAAGATGTTCTGTTTCAGAAGTTTCACTGTATTAGGCTGTTTAAAACGTTTAATTTGGCAAAACAGAATTCATTCATGGGGATTCAAAGCAAATAACATATTCATTTGAATTCAGTGCCTCAAAATCTTGCTTGATATCAAGATTATGTTTTACACTTGGAACCATTTCCTTGTAAGATGCAGACTTGATGGTTTGAAGGCTTTTAAGATATAAGTACGAATTAACTAAAACGATAATTTTGTAAAATAAACTCAAAAAGGAAGTTGACATATCTATGAGTGAACATATGTTTTTTTAGTGGATTTGAGTTTTTGATTCACAATCTCTATACTTTTACAATTAATATATTATGAAGCAGAAAATCGGCACATCCAAATGTAACACTTGCTAAGTATTTTTACGGCAAAAACAATGTATTAAATCTTTTTTTTGTTATTTAATTTTATAGTCATTGATACAGTTTTTGATTTTAGGTATAAAATTTTTACATTCTATTAAACTCAGTAATTTTTAAGAACAAAATCTATATAAAATTTAAATGAAACTAGTTAAATATTTCTTGTGGTATGAAAAGTAGAAAGCAAGACTTCTTTAAATTTTAATATGGAAGTGTCACAGTGGGGATGTTTTGCATCCAGTCTAGATTGCGCTTACAGTATGATTCACATCAGACTTTTTTTAGACAACATTATTGAACGACATTGTTACGGTGATGCGGGATTGCTCGTTTTGAGTGGAATTATACTGGTCTCCAGAACAGATATGCATGTTTAAATCGGAACCATGGCAGGCCAAATTTATCAGGGTATAATTTTGAAACAACATTTGCGGCATAGGCACAGAATGAGTATTTATGGATAACCTGCTCCCCCAAGAAAATTTCGTAAACAAATGTCTTTTTTATTTTATTACCGTCGTGATCAGCCGACCCAATTTTTAGACTTTACACGACTACCCATTGTCGTCGTCAGATAAAACTTATTGGAAGAGAACATACTTGGACTGTTACTAGAGAAAAAAAAAATTCAAATTTTCCTTGCCCTTATTAAAATTGTTACTGCAAAATAAATATATATATATATATATATATATACATATATATATATAAACATATATTACAGTAACAATTTTAATAAGGGCAAGGTTAATTTTTTTCTCAAGTAGCAATCCAATTACGGTCCACCCAGCCAATAAATTTTATCTGGTGACACCAATGCTTTAATGGTTTCACTTAACGAAATGTAATTAGTTTGAAACAAATTTTGGTATTTACTTATAGTGCTTTGTGTGTATATATATATATATATATATATATATATATATAATACACGCTACCAGTCAAAAGTTTGCGAAATTTTTGAAATCTGCAAAGAAAAGGTCTATATTCAAATGTTCATAGAGCAGCAAAAAATCATTCAAATTGCATGAAAATTTGATATGTTCTAAAGTAAACCCTATACAGTTAGTTACATATGATCAAATTGCAATACTTTGTTTTTTGCGAGCTGAATCCAGCTTTTCATCATGGATTGTTTTTATATTGAAAAAATTTGTTAAGTTTGAACACTTGCCAAAGTTGCAAAAAAAATTTTTTGTACTTTCTGTTAATGAAAAATAGTTATTTAAACCGTTCTATGTAAGCCCTCAAAATTTCAGGTCGATTTGATTTTTTGTGACGAAGTTATAGAATTTTGAAAAACATGTGTACTTTCTCGATTTTTGAGCATTCCACTTAAGTTTTTTGGTTTATGCATCTTCTACCAAAGAATTTTTTAATTTTAATGTTTTCTATATTTTCAAATAATTAATATTTATTATAAAACAAATATTCTTATTCATTATTGTAATTATTGTTATTACAAAGAATTTATTATGAATATAATTAAAATAATATCTCATAGATGTCACATTTCATCAAAAATTTGTTTGTTCTTGCTAACGAAACGATATTTATTGTTAATTTGAAGAATGTACTATAAAATTTCATTGACTAATTTTTTTTACTATTAAATTATTTTATTTGAAGCAACGTTGTAAATATGTCTCCTAGAGAAGAAATATCAACTGAAAAACGTGCAGCCATAGTATCTTTAAGAAAAGCAGGTCACACTATAGACAAAATCGCTGCATTAGAAAACGTGTCATTAGCATGCGTTCATTCTACAATTAAAAGGTTCGATGAAACAGTTGATTGTACACGTTCCGGAAGGCCCAAGATTACATCAAATCGAGATCATCGAAAAATTATTGTTACAAGTTTAAAAAATCGATTCGATACACCTGCTCAACTGAAGTGTAAATTATTCCTAGGTTCAGAAAAAGATTCAACTTCAACAATAAAACGGTGTTTGCGTAAAGCTGGCTTATTCGGACATGTTGCAGCAAAGAAACATCTTCTTAGACCCAAAAATAAAATACTATGATTAGAATGGGCTGGCAAACATCAGCATTGGTCAATCGCAGATTGGAAAAGTGTACTATGGACTGATGAATCAAAATTTGACATTTTTGGGAACAAACCTCGCATGTTTGTAAGGCGTCGTGAAGGAGAACGAATGCAACCAAATTGCATTTGACCAACGGTTCAACACGGAGGGGGTGGCATAGTGGTTTGGGGATGTTTTGGAAACGATACTGTAGAAGATTTAATTTTTTTTTTTTTAATAACGGCAGGCACTTGAACTCTCGTTCTTCGCCTCGGAAAATGCCGGAAGTGTTGCTCATTTAGCGTTACCCAGTGGGCACCTGTGAACCTAAGTCACGGAGGCGAGCAACATTACCCACGCCACACTGCCACAAACCCGTTCATAGGGTGGGCCACATTCACACATCACACACAACAGAGGACAGCACAGAGAGAAACATCCATGCCCAGAGCGGGATTCGAACCCGCAGCCATTGGCTTTGCAGTCAAGCACGCTAACCGCTCGGTCACCTGGCCGGCAGAAGATTTAATTAAAATAGAGGAATAATGAATCAAAAGAGTACCATTCTATTTTGCAACGTCATGCTATTCCTTTGGATGAAAAAGTTGTTGGTCCAAATTTTGTATTTCAGCAAGACAATGATGATCCCAAGCGCACGTCAAAATTTTGCAAAAATTATTTAAAAAAAGAAAGAAAACGAAGGCCGTTTGAAAATAATGACGTGGCAAGCTCAGAGTCCTGATTGTAACCCGAATTATTTGAAAATATAGAAAACATTAAAATTAAAAAGTTCTTTGGTAGAAGATGTATAAACCAAAAGACTGCATAATGCTCAAAAATCGAGAAAAGTACACGTTTTTCAAAATTCTATAACTTTGGCAAAAAAAAATCAAATCTATCTGAAATTTTGATGGCTTACATAGAACGGTTTGAATAACTATTTTCCACTAACAACAGAAAGTACAAAAAATTTTTTTGAAAGTTTGGCAAGTGTTCAAACTTAAAAAATTTTTTCACCATAAAAACAACCCATGATGAAAAGATAAATTCAGTTTGCAAAAAACAAAGTATTGCAATTTGATCATGTGTAACTAACTGTAGAAGGTTTACTTTAGAACATATCAAATTTTCATGCAATTTGAATGATTTTTCGCTGCTCTATGAACATTTGAATTTAGACCTTTTCTTTGCAGTTTTCAAAATTTTTGCAAACTTTTGACCGGTAGTATATATATGAACCAAAATACACACACAGAGCGATAAAGGTAACTTTTTCTTAATGGATAACGAAAACATGACATCACTAATAAAATAATTATATTTAACAATCAATATCTTTTACTAACATTCAATACATAATTATGAAAATGGAAATGTCTTGATACAGTGCAGAATGCTCCTTGGTCTACGCCCTCATTTATAATTTTAGAATCCTCTTTTTCTTTGAGAATTTAGTTTAAAAAAAATATACAAATTTGTGGTTGCAAACTATTATTCAAGAGCAGGAAATAACTATATAAGAAAAAACGAATTTGAAAACTTTAAAACCAGTTTGATTTTATAACCACCATTGTACAACCAACCCAATTTTTTGAGTTATAGCAGCATGCCAGCAGCTATGCATTGTTAATTTTTATTTTATTTAATTTGAACTTCTTAAAAAATATGTTTCGCCTAATTTAATAATGTAAAGTCATCGGAAAGGGCAACAAATAATAGTAAATAAATTTAAAAAATGGATTATTTTAACTTTATTTATTGTTTCGGTACATACTTGCTGTTTAATGTCGATTTATTGGTTTTTTCTTTTCTATTTTCTATCCTGTGCGATGAACTGGTATCCAGCTAGTAGATAAATAAATTTTTAAAAGTAGTATACAAAAGAAGAAAAAAAGAGTTCAATTTGTCACATTTTTGCTAGTATATAGGCAAAGACCTCGGAATAGTGTATGTTAACAGCATTTTGTCAAAAATTTAATAAAATATGTTTATTTATTATTTTAATGTCATCAATTTTATCTTTTTCACAAATGAACCTTTCATATTTTTTAACCTTTCATATACATTTGAACCTTACATATGTATTCTATGTTTTATTACTATAAATGTTATATATGAAATACTGAAAATCTATTCAGAAATTATAAAATGATTTGTACCATAGAAATGACTAAAACTGTACAAATTGATATCAATTAATGATTAGTTTTGAGGGCAGTTGAAAAAAAGAGCACTTGAAGGAAAGGTCTGAAAAAAACACCTCATAAGTAACTTGTAATTGTAGTTGAACCACAATTTTAAGTAGTGAAATATTTATTCGAATGAAATTATGTATGTATATATATTAAAAATATTAATACATAAGGATTAATTTTAACATTTCACAGCATTTAACAAAATAATTAAGACTCTTAATTCACCTTGTTCTTTTAAAGATTCTGTTAAATTGATATTCTTTAAATTTTTAAATATTATGTCTGTTAAAACTTTTGATCAGAATGACTTCAAATTTATAAATGTATAATATTATGTCATGTTACCCTATATGACAAAACGGGTTTGGTTCATTTCATCGACAATCACTTTATCGACAGGCCATTTCATCGACATCACTTCAACGACAAGCCATTTCATCGACTAGGTCATTTCGTCGACAGGGTCTTTTCATAGACAGGGTCATTTCGTCAACAAGGTAATTTCATCGACAGGGTCATTTCGTCGACAGGGTCATTTCGTCGACAAGTCATTTTGTCGACAGGGTCTTTTCATGGACAGGGTCATTTCGTCAACAGGGTCATTTCGTCAACAGGGTCTTTTCGTCGACAGGGTCTTTTCGTTGACAGGGTCATTTCATCGACGGGGTCATTTTGTCGACAAGTCATTTCGTCGACAGGGTCTTTTCATTGACAGGGTCATTTCATCGACGGGGTCATTTCGTCGACAAGTCATTTCTTCGACAGGGTCATTTCGTCGACAGGGTCTTTTCATTGACAGGGTCATTTCATCGACGGGGTCACTTCGTCGACAAGTCATTTCTTCGACAGGGTCATTTCATCGACGGGGTCATTTCGTCAACAGGGTCATTTCATCGACGGGGTCATTTCGTCGACAAGTCATTTCTTCGACAGGGTCATTTCTTCAACAAGTTATTTCATCGACAGGGTCATTTCGTTGATAGTGTCATGCGTAATTCTGAAACTATTTTAGAGATTTAATCTAAATATTTCTATTATTAATTAGAAAAATGCACTTATTTAATTTTATACTAAAGTGAAATTCTTTATGGCTGTTTATTGTTCAAATTGCACTAAAAGAAGTTCGCCTTTTAAATTAATTAATAGGTAGTTGAGAAGCGTTTAAACGCTTGATGAATCGAAATCTACTTTTCTATATCTAAATCGTAATAGCTCGACACTTATTTTCAGGATAGGTAAGGATTGTCTTCAGAATATTACCAAGCATGATATCCGGACCGTGGTCAACAGTTAATATAGTGTGACGTTAGCAATCAAATTGTTTTTAATATCAAATCAAATTACTAAAATATATTTTTAGAATTCAAAGTAATAAAAATATATTACAATGAAAATTTTGACACTATTTCAAGGAGAGGAAAGCTAAATTTTTTGCTGTGAAAATTTTCAACATTTTTACATAAATTTTAACAAAAACATAGACTTCAGTCGAATTCTCACAGAAATAAAAATAATCATAGACCTAATTATTATATCTGCATAAGTAGAAAAAAAAATTCTACGTATTTTATGATGGAAAAGTAATTTCTTAATGTTCACTTTAATTGCAATTTTAAACTTTTTGTTCAGCATCTTTAACATTAGGACAGGAATATGTTTATTCGAACTGAGTCTTAGTTTTGTTACTACTATTAGAGATTTCGAAGAACAATAGGAACACAAACTTGATGTTTAGGTATTTACCGAGGCGGTTGTAGATTCCCACAATATTTAAAGTGCTACTCACCTTACCAAAAATATTTAGAAGCACGGGCGTAGCGTTGCAAGCAGGGCCGGATTAACCTAAAGGCACACTAGGCACGTGCCTAGGGCCTACGAAATTCAGGGGCCTACGAAAAACTTGGGAGAAAAAAAATTTTTGACAAAAATAATTTAGCTTTAAAAACAAGTGTATTTTGCACAAAATTATGAAGATACAAATAAAAATATAATATTTTACGGTATTAAATTATTTTGCAGAATCTTATGATCTAATATATTACTTTTTTGCGATTTTTGGATTCAACGAAATCTTGTATTATGCTGTCGAATTCCAAACTACGCAAAATGTCCGATTCAATAGACATAAGTGCGAGCGATGCCAAACGATCTTGATTCATTGTTAAAAGCAAATAATTTTTTATCAATTTTAATCTGGAGAAAGATCTTTCTCCATCTGCATTTGATCCAAGAATCGACAAATATATTCTTAATGCAATGTGAACGTTAGGAAAAGTATTCACAAGTTTATCTTTAATTTGAGCCTTCAACATTTCTTGTGCAGATTTATGTTCATACAAATTTGAAAATAGTAAAAATTCATTTACAAAGATTTCCTCTAACTCGGATGAATAAATTTTCACCAAATTTTGCACTTTTAGTTTAATCTCAGATTCTGACAAATTTTTGTGAACAAGAAAACCGAAATTATCGTACAAATCACTGTAAGCTGTAATCACTGTAAGCTTTACGCCTTTTAGTCATTTCTGAAATTAATACATCTAAAATGGCGTAATACGTTTCCATACGAAGAAAATTTTAGCATATATTTTGAAAAGAGGGGAGGAGTGGGGGAAGGAGGGAAGGGCCCATAAACGGCTGTGCCTAGGGCCTACGAAAGGTATAATCCGGCTCTGGTTGCAAGCATGTTAGTATTTGCTCTTCACAAAATATGTTTTTTCTATGAATAGTGAATTTAATAATAGTATTAATTATTCAATTCTAATCTAATACTATCAAATTATAATTAAATAATAATAGTATAATTTAATAAGAATAATTTAGTTGTAAGTAAATGATGAATTAATTCATTTTTTATTTGCATGATTTAAATTAGACACATTTTGTTTAAAAGAAAATTAACAAAAAGTCAAGCCTGGAATTTAAACGTAAGAATAAATAACTCTTACTCTACAAGAAAGAAAAAAAAAATCTTGCAATTAAAATTTGACCAATTTTTTACTAGTATAATTGCTGAAATTTTTAACTGATTTTCCGCACAGGATGAAAACACAATTTTCAAACGCTTACTGACCACTATGAGCACGACTTATCGCCAATCAAAATTTTGATTATTTTCTGCCTGAACAAGCCAGGAGGCTCAAAACTAAAATGCAGAAAAAAAATGAAACAAAAAATGCATATATATTTAAAATATCAAGTTTGTTCAGTAGACTACAAATGAGAAAAAAAAAATTATAAAAATTTTCACGCATAGCAAAAACCACAAGGGCAAAATTTCACAAAATATTCTATCAACATTCAAAATTCCACTTTTTTCGTTTTGGTAACAAAAATTCACATTTCTTTTTCAGAACACATATCAAACATGATATTTAAAAACATTTCCATTTCCGATTACACTTTTTAAAGGACTTTCCTTATTGCTCGCCTTTAAAATATTTACTCTCACTGCAAATTTTATTAATTTAAATAAATTTTTATTCTCTGGCAAATCGAAAAGAAAAACATTTTAATATTTGAGTAAAAAAACAAGTTTGCTAAACTTATTTTAATAAAACATTAATGAGAATAAAATCAGATGCATATGGATAACTCTCCTCAATTATAAACTCAAAAGTCAATTTATTTGTTATATCGTAATAAATTGCGTTTTTTTCCCAAATGTTTTAAATCATAAAAACCAATTAGACAGGTTTCCTCCCCTCCTCTGATTTAGAACCATTTTTTATATCATTTCGATTGCATCGCATACCGAGGATGTGGAGTCATTGTGAGTTTTTTTTTTTTTTTAACATTAACGAAGTTTATTTTATAAGGTAAAAGAACTTATAAATGTTTAGGGAACATATAGGATAAAATACATATTATATTAAACGCCAAAACCTTATAAATAATTAATTAAATAAGAAATAAAATAAACTGGAAATGCGAGAACAAGATTTTTGTTTCAAATAATATTTCATTTAAATTTCACAAGAAATGTCAGAAACTTCCCTCTTCAGCAGCATTGCTGACAAAGACACGAGGAAGAGGATTAGAACAAAATTTTTTATCAACATTATTTCCCAATATGTTTTCCAAGTTGGATTTTCATTTTATTTTTCCCCACATGCATTTTTTCCCCAAAATTTTTATAATACTAGTAAGTTCAGCCCCTTGCTCACTTCGCTCGCCAACCTTCGTAATAGCCACTCATACAACTTAGTTTGTTTTTTTCCTATATCGATCTTTTTTTTAAAGAGAAAATATATAAATATTAAAATTTCAAGTAAGAAAATTTTATTAATATGTCAATAGTAACAAAATTAACGATTACTTGCATATGAAAAAAAATCAACTGAGCTTGAAAAAAATAAATATCTTAACACCGGGAATATATAAATTTTTGATAAAACAAGAAGTAATCTTACTAGCTAACTATCTAAAAGATTTGTGTTTTTCGGATTAAATTCTTTGTAAACATCACCATTGTTATCATTGCAAAAGTTTGTTCCTTTTCTTTCTCTTTTCTTTGGACAATATTTTAGTATTAATGCATTTTACTCATTGCGGGGAAACATTGTATCAGTATAATTTTCTTTTTATCGACAGAAAATTTTTGCAGCTGAAATGGCCTGTTAACGGAAAGACCTCGTCATTGAAATTACCTATCGACCACATGGTTTCATTATCTCACAAATTCATTATATACCGTCTTTTTTTCCTTCCTAATTTCACCCGTCATTCACTCCCTACACCAAGAATCATTCACAATAGTTGTTGCAATTGCTTTTGCGATGATAATCTACAATAATGTACTACATTAAAAATTAATCTTAGAAATAAATGTGTTAAATATGACTAGAAAAAAATTTTGTAATATACAACTTAAATGAGTAAAATACAATTAATGTTTCGTTTTTGCAACGTGATGTGAATAGAGGAGAAGGCAATTTCAAATAAATGCTTTTTTTGGCAACTTCAACATACTATTAAGATTTTGCATCAGGCTTGGTTTACAAATTTCATCAGAAATATACTAAATTACAAAGAAGTGCAAGGGGCATAACGTCTAATGTAAAAAATCATAAGACTAGTTTCAAAATTACGCATGACTTTGCCTACAAAATAATCTTTTCTTAATATTGTCGACGAAATGACCCCTGTTGACAAAATGACCCTGTCGACGAAATGACTTGTCAACGAAATGACCCTGTCGACGAAATGACCCTGTCGACAAAATAACCCTGTCGATGAAATGACCCTGTCGAGGAAACGATCATGTCGACGAAATGACCCTGTCGACGAAACGGTCTGTCGACGAAATGGCCTGTCGACGAAACGGCCTGTCGAATAAATGACCCTGTCGACAAAATAACCCTGTCGACGAAATGATTTGTCGATAAAATGACCCTGTCGATGAAACGATCATGTCGATGAAATGACCCTGTCGACGAAATGACCCTGTCGACAAAACTACCCTGTCGATGAAATGACCCTGTCGATGAAACGATCATGTCGATGAAATGACCCTGTCGACAATATGACCCTGTCGACGAAATGACCCTGCCGACAAAACTACCCTGTCGATGTAATAACCTTGGTAAAGATACGACCCTGTTGATGAAATGACCATGTCGACGAAATGACCCAGTCGACGAAATGACCTGTCGATGAAATGACCCTGTCGACTAAATGACTTGTCGACGAAATGACCCTGTCGACGAAACGATCATGTCGACGAAATGATCATGTCAATGAAATGACCCTGTCGACGAAATGACCCTGTCGACGAAATGACCCTGTCGACGAAACAACCCTGTCGATGAAGTGATTTTCGATTAAATGAATGCGACCCGACAAAACAATCACGCATGAGACCAATTTTTTGCGACATTTTTTTAACGTTTTAAATTGTAGTCGAACTTTTAAAGAAATATAAGAAAAATTTATAAAACGTTTTTCTAAATAAAAAGAAAACACATTTTTTTTTACTATGAATTTGAATTGATGTGGATTTTTGAGATGAAAGATACAACATAAGAAAAAAATATTCAGGCAGCTGTCTTAAACATTGGTTACAGTATTATCACGATTAAATATATATACAAAACTCGAAACTATTAAAAAAAATAGAAAATTCAAGAATATTAAAACAGTTGTCAGTTTAGCATTTTTCTCATTTTGTTCCAATTTAACCTATATGGTTTTAAAAATCGAAATTTTTGTGTTTAAAGAGGAAAATAAAATTATTCAATGAATTGACAGAACTAGTATTCATATTTTGAAGAAATGATAAACGATAACAATGGTGGTAGAAATAGTTTTTATGCATATTTTATATGATATATTTGCCTTTTTATTATTTACAAGAAAAGAAACCGACGAGATGAAATATTTCAGTTTTCTGGGATTACATGGTACATTTTGGTAATCATAAAAACTTTATATAAATTTACACAAAGAAATAAAAAAGACAACACATAGAACTTTCATTTTCTTCCTCGTTCTGCAGTATTTATAGCTTCAGTATTAAAATTTTAGAGAATACTTTTAATTCAGAAAAAAATATTTATGTAAAATACTGAATTCTGAGAAAGTTTATTAGCACAAAATAATTACTTTAAAAATCCTTTGTTATTTTAAGAAAAACAAAATAAATAGAACTACATAAGGTACGGTTAACATTCTCATATAATAAATTAAATTTAACAAATTATCCAATTCTTAAACAGGGTGCGTAGCGTTTTTAAAAAGTGCTTAAAGGTGCTTATTTCAGATTTTCGTTTTTTTAAAAGTCCTTAAAGGTGCTTTTTTTCATTGGGTGTTTTTAAAAAGTGCTTAATTTTCCCTTTTTCAAAATGGGATTTTTCCTTTACTATGTTGATTTTTGCTTCAAATTATGCAAAAAGACACAGTTCACATTGTTCTATTCAACGTTTTCATAATTAATTCAACCAAGTCTGTCCGTAGCGTATGAAAACGCCATTCGTTTTACAGCGTTTCTAATTTAGGATAATACCGTTAATTTTTAAAAAGATGCGTTTGCTTGAAAGTATATTTCATTAATTTTCGAAAACATATCTAGATAAATTAATAAAAGATAACTTATTACAGTTTTTTTTAATGGGAGACAGAATGTTTTATATGTTCAGCGAAATGATACCCTCATTACAAATGAAATCTGTAAATCAAAAGGAAACATTGATTATATTGGGGAACAAATTTTTTGTTGCATTCATAAAAATACTCCATCTTGCCTAATTCATGTGTGGGGATTTCAATTCTGAAATTTGTTTTGCTCCTAAAGCTACAGATTTTCTTAATGATATTTTTTATCTATTTTTTTTTTTTTTTTGTCGAAATGTACCAGTTTAAGTATGTATATATAGCAGGGAGTCACGTAAATGTTGCGAAAATTTTTTGGGAGAGTTCGCGCATTAAAATTGCCCAGAAATGTCGTTGTATGCGGCTAGGGCCGCTTCCCTGTAATGAGCGGTTCAGAAGTACACGAAAAAGCAATTCAAAAGAAACGCCCTTAGCTGTACATGACGATATTTACGGCATGTGTTCCGATGCAGTTTTAGCCCTGATGTTGTGCCCTAACTCTAATAGAAGTTTGTAGCAATATCTATGCGACTCCCTGTTGTATATAAAGTTTTTAAATTTATACGTTTCAACAAAAAATTTTATTATATATATATATATATATATATATATATATATATATATATATATATATATATATATATATATATATATATATATAGATAGATAGATAGATAGATAGATAGATACCTACATATATATATATACATACAAAAAAAAGTTTTCTAGTGTTATTTTTTGAAGATGAAAATTATATGAAGTAAAAGTGTATGTTAAAAGCCAAAAATGACTGATATGTGTAAAAGAGAAAGAAAAAAAATTTAGGCGTAAGCACAAAATTATATCTTCATGGGTTTCTTTTTTTAATAATAATAAATTCTAAAAATCTGTTTCTTGTAATCATGATAATATATTATGATGATTACGTGTTATAATGATGTATACTCGATTACATATGATGATAACGTGTAATCACATTACTTTGATTACGAGTTAAACTCTTGAACTCTTTGACATTTCACCACAACTCTGATACATACGTACGCATTAGTGTTTTATATAACAGATAATTCAATAGTTATTTAAAAATCATAAATCACGTTGCACGGATAAGAATTTTGAATTAAACTGAAAGCAAATTAAAGCTTTTAAATATCTATCAACGTTAAGTTTGTCAAATTTTTATCGAACTCCACAACATCTTATCATTAAAAAGCTTTAAAAAGACTCATGAGCTCTAATTAAAATATGCGGGAAAAATTCTGATTGTAAAATTTAATAAATTTCACTGCATCTAAGGAGTTGGAAAAAAAAAACTTAAATGTGCCAAAAAATTTTTAATAACTAAATTGACTTTGCAATTTTATTTTGGAAATTTTTAATAACTAAATTGACTTTGCAATTTTATTTTGGAAATGTAATAAAAAGCTTTGATAGTTCAAAATATAAACGCTTTCTTGTTTTAAATGTTTTCGTTTTGTCTATCAATAAATGGAAAAATTACAAATGCGTATAATAGATGGATAAAGAAGTAGAGAGAATTTATCGTCTGCTCAATACCGCAAACGATTTTCATTCTGGGGACTTCCCTTATTTTTCATTTTGGGGACTTCTTTTTACTCTCCCTGTTCTGTGTTTTGTTTTAATTTTTTAAACATCTTTTAAAATGCGAGTTTATTTCATTTTACTCAAAATTTTCGTAATTTTTGAAAATCTTGCGTAGTTTTTTATTGAGGCTTTTAATTTACTCAGTATATAGTTAATTTTTTAAAACCTTTTTCTTTTAAAGTTCATTTATTTTAAAAAGCTAAACATAATTGAAATTAAGAATATTTTCATTTTTTTTAAAAAAAAAAAATAATGTAACAGAATTATTTTTTCAGAGGAATATTTTTTAATCAATAATTTTCTGATAAAATAATGCATATAATTAAATGTCTCGTTATTCGTTGCTTTGTCCTTTGAAGTCAAAGCTAATAACTAAAAATAAGAAATTCGATGCGATAAAATAGTTTTTTTTTCTCAGCTTTTGCATTTTTTGTTTATAAATTTATAAATTTTTTCTCTCATCAAATTCAAAATTCGATTAGGGGTTCATTCGTGCCGTGGTGACCCCAGACATGTGATCGTTTTTGTGATCTTACATGAATTAAACCAACCAAACCATATTTCAACTGCATGATTTTTATGACCTAATTTTCATTGTTTTTTTTTTTAAATATTTTGCATGCACACGCTTCGTTATTATTATGAATTTTATTTTTTCACATAGTTATGCTTTTTTATTTATTTATCTGCGCTTTTTAAACTTAGTTCACAATTTCCCCCTCAAATTAACTTTTTAACACTGTAAAAACCCAAATGAGTATTTGGTTCAAAAGGCAAATTTTTTGGAGTTTCTGACTTTTTAGAAATGACGAACCACAAGAAATTTTCATTAAAATATGTGTATGTAAACCGTGAACTGCTATAGGTTTGCTTTTTCATATCTATCTTCAATGGCAGTTACATGTAGAGGTGAGTGCATGTCTGAGGATAATTCTTTGATTAAATGGTTCTGAAAAGAATAGTGTTGATCACCAGAGATCCGTATAATATACACGAGTGCCGTTTGCGGAAAATTTGTCACCATCACAGAAAATGTTTTACTATTACTAAAAAAGAAAAAAATCTGCCTCTTTAAAGAAAGTTTGTCTTTTTTAGATTGCCAACAGGAAAAAAATCATTTTTACTCTTTTACTTACCAATGCAAACACGATTTAAAATTAAATTCGCATAATTTAAAATATCACATCGCGATTCCTATTTACACGATAAGATCGCGCATCGTGCTTCGCATTTTCACGATTTTTTTTTTAAAAATCAAATATCGCGTATACAAGCAATTTAAAAGCCACTATTACGATTCGCGTTCAAGAGACTTAAAATGAATACATGGGTCATTCTCACAAAAAGGTGATTTTTTATGTCCCTTAGTAATAAATATTAGGAAATACAGCAGATTTCTTAATATTTTTCTTCATCATTTTTCGTAAAGTTTTAACTAACAAATCATATACATTTCTGCAAAATGTATTTAATATTTCATTCTTATTTTTTAATAAACATAACTTCAAAATCCCCTCCGTGGACGTCCCTACGTCTGTGTCACAAAATAATTTTTAATGGCTGTTAAACAATTTAAATGTTATTTTAATGATTTTTGTTGTTTTACCTAGTTAAATGTTTATAGAAACTTTTTATTTAATTTTTTTTTTAAAATTTATTTTTATAAAATAAATGTCTACTAAACTTTGTCCATCAAAAATGAAATCTCCCTCCATGGACAGTTAATATAGTTCGGTAAATATGCAATAAAGGGCAGGATATGTGAAATCCCTATAAGACAGCTGCTGGGAAAGGTAATCATTCCATTTTCTAATGTTAACTATCTGTTGTTTTTGTTCTCTTTGGTGTCAGTTTTGGATTGTTGTGTTCAACTGGGGTTTGTCAAAGTTCCCACCGTATACTCTGTGGACATCATAAAGAAGGTAAGAGAAAATTATTTTATTTTTGATCGATGAATTTTAGATTGCAAAAATAGTATATTTAATAAAAAGAACTGCCCCATTTTTGTAACTTTAAAATTAAAAATCAGTAAAATTCAAGAACTAGTTTTTGTCTCCTCCGTGGACATAACAAGTCCACGGAGGAGAAGACACAGTCAATGGAAGAGACAATGTGTTAGATAACCATAATACTATTTAAATAATTAAAAAATTATTTTCTTTTAATTGATATTTTTTAAAATGGAACAAATATGTTAATTTGTTTGTATTTTTAAAGAAAATCAATTAAGTTTAACTTTTTCTTCTCAGAGAAGTAAATATTGGCAATTTTTCTAAATAATTTCTGTGATGTTTAAAAATTTTTTTCTCTTCAAATTTTAGGAAAAAAAATGCCAAGACCAAAATTTAAAAAAAGAAAGCAATCAAATGTTCAAATGCAAAAGAGAAGGGAACAGAAAAAACTTAGTATGACACAAGCTAGACAGATATTAAAAGAATACCCTTTTTGTTTGAAAGAAGTAAAAATTAAGAGCAGGATACTTTAAAATCTGTATCAGAAAAAGATTTAACCGAAAAATCGTGATTAAATGTGCTTAAATTTCTAGAAAATGATAGAGCAAGCCGTTTGTGCCCAGGGAAAAAAGAAACAATAACAAGAAGAAAAGAGAAAACAAAAACGTTATTTGGATGACAGTATGTTTAACTTGCATAAAATGTTCATAAAAGAGTACCCTCAACTTTCATGTGGAGTCTGAATTTTTATTTCAATAGTCTTTACATTTTAATTTATTAATATTCAATAATAGTTATTTAAAAAAGTGTACACCTTGGTTAAAAATGGATGTTTCCTTTCATAGCAGCATGATTAATCGGAAGTAGTAGCTCTATCTCTAATAATGAAATATTTTATTATTTACTTATTAATGTTAAACTCATATCAGTTGTACCCAATAATTAATGAATCATCGACATTTTATATTTTATAACATAAAATATCTCCTCCGTGGACAAGGCAGAATTTAAAATATTTTAAATCTTGTAAAAAATAAAATAGAAAACTTGACCATTATTATAAGGACATATAACAAAAATAAATAAAGGCATTTATGTAATTTTTAATCACTTTTTTAATTACTTTAATTTAAGAAAATTTTTTAGTCTATTTATACCTTTTCAGTGAGAATGACCCACATCAGAATTCATATTCACGCGATTTTAAAATGAAACATCAAGATTCGTATCTACGCGATTTTAAAATCAAGCATCGACATTCGTATTCACGTAATTTTATGATCAAACACCGCGATTCGTATTTCACGCTATTTTAAAATCGAATATCGAGATTAGTGTTCCCGCGATTTTAAAATCAACGTTGAGATTCGTACTAACGCGTTTTTAAAATCAATCATTATTATTGGTGTTCACGCACGATTTTAAAATTAAATGTCGAGATTTGTATTCGCGTGATTGAGGCTCATACTTACACAATTGAATTAAATTAATAAAATCTCGCATTGATATTTTTATTTGAAAAATATTTTTTATAAATTTAATTAAATACATAATTAACATAAATTTTTTTCTTGCTCTTTTATTTTCAGTAGCTCAGGTATTTTTTTTTTTTTCGATTATTTGTTTTTTAATTATTTGTTAGTGTTTTCGCACATAACATTTTTAGATTTCTATTTTCATCTTTTTTTTGTTGCTTTTTTTTATTAAACTCATCCCTGTGGTATAAATCAATATAAAGTTCCATAAAAATTAAAAAATTTTAAAAAATCCAGGATTTTTCAAACAAATTTCGCCTAAATGTGGTGGCGACGAAAGGGTTCAAACTAGTTAAAGAGTTAATCAATGCTTGTAGAAGATTTTTTAGTTGAAATTTTGTGTCAGCTGAAAGATTTTCATTTAATCTAAGTCTAGCAATCGCTGGAGAGAGCAAAAAAAAGAAAAGAAAAAAAAATTCCCGTGGAAAATGTGTATTTTTAAAGAATCCATATTTTAAATTTTTTTTTAATGTAAAAATTTGCTTGAATTTTTTGATGCTAAAAACTTTATAATTTCGAACAAAGTAAAAAAAAAGTAATTTGCTTGAATTTTTTGATGCTAAAAACTTTATAATTTCGAACAAAGTAAAAAAAAAGTAAGTTAAGTGTTTCTTAATGTAAAAAATATTTAAATTTTAATAACCTAACTTAATTACTAAATTTGTTTGAAAATCATAGTTTATTATTCATAAAATATAATGCTTGAACCAAATATTTATCTGTTAAAAAATTAAATTGCGGAATAAAAATAATTGCAATAGTTTTAAAGTTTTAGTTTCCTTAGTGATTAAATGGATGCCTTTTACCCCCCTTCGCACATGCCTCTTCGATGATCGTTATTTTGGTTGAAAAATATTTTAATCAAGCAAACTAGGGGGAAGATGAACACATAATTTGTTTATTTATTTATTTTTTAAAGTTTTTTCTGACACAACCAAAAATATTCCAGCGCTTCGTATCTTTCATCCATTTTTTTAAATCGTTTTTTTCCCCATTCTTTTTAAGCATCTTTTCCATTTAATGCTATAAATCCACTAGGTCAGTGTTTCCCAAACTTATGACTTTGTGTACCCTTTCTAAATTTTTACGTAACGCTGGTAACCACTAATAAAAAAAACGAATGGAATTTTTTACTATAAAAAAATTGCACTAAAGTTAAAAATCACAACTGGCTGCTGACACCATTAATTATTAACTGTTAACTCTGCAAAAAATAGCTAATAGAAAAATACGCAATCGTAAATTTTCATGGTTAGCTTTGTTTTTAAATAAAAAATTTTGAAATTTTCGTTTGTTGTAAGATATTTCGCATAAGAACGCGTAACCACCGCTAAACTGTTCCCGTACCCCTGGGGGTACGCGTACCACACTTTGGGAAACTCTGCACTAGGTTGATCGTAAGTTTACTTACGGTGATTAACCATAAATATTCAATTTATATAAATAAGATTGATGTTTCGTATTTGTTAATTCTATCAAAAATTAATTACACTGAAGAAGATGTTATAAAAATGTTTATGTCCATTATCTGCTATTGAAGATTTTTTTAATCCTGTCATGAGTTGAGTATACGAAATTCCACTTATTTTTAATGGTGTTATTTGTTGCTAAAAATTACACTTTAATACAATTGAGTATAATTTAGAAAGTTTATTTTTTATTTATTTAAAAAAAAGAACGAAAAAACCAATTGCCTTCTTATTTAGAAAGAAAATATAATTTCGACCAATTTCGTTTGTCTCAATCTTAGTTGCTGAAACTTTTTCACACTTGAATTTAGTAATAAAAAATTTTTCTATTTAAATTTTCTTCATCCCGCCCCCAAATGTCACTAAACTTGATCCATAACTTAAATTATAAATTAAAAAAAAAAAAAAAAAAAAAAAAAATTGGACGTAAGATTGAACCAGTCAATATGTTGGATTTTCATATTTAGAATTTTTATTAAAGCTTTTTTATTCCGTCAAACGGTGTGTAATACCTCGTAGGATATTTAATTTTTTCGGATAAACACGGGTTCCTAGACCCCAGGGCGCCCTTGATTTTTCCACCTGCTATTTTGTTAGTTTCCTTTTTTTTTCTATGCTGCTTTTGCGTCAGATTTAGTTTAACACAGTTTAATTTCGTTTCAATGAATGTAATGTTTGAGTTTGGTGCAGTATAACCGCCGCATACTCTTGTGATTTGAACATTTAGTCTATTCCAACAATGTTCATTACAGATTCATTTCATCTTTTAAACATTACTGCGAAACTTCCAAGATTTTTTAAATTAATTTTTATGCTATTTTGGAATCATTATTTTCAAATTTAAGCAGCAGCAAGAGGTTTGCCTTTATTTTTTCTATACAATAAAAATAACGGGATTTTTTTTTTTTTTTTTTTTTTTTTTTTGCATTTTTAATTTTATTGAATAAAGAATGCTTGTAAACCGGGTTCCATAAAATAAAAATTATTATTGCTTGAACTTCAGTCGGTCTCTCATGAACTTAAATAACTTGATGAACCTCAATTAACTTATCAATATAAAAGAAAACGAAATTAACACTGAATAAATGTTATCACATAGTTTTATTTACGTAAGAAATTTCTATCGCTTTCAATTGCATGTGTGAAATACATGTTCTAAGGTCTAAAATGTTCCCGATAAGATAAATATAAAAGAACGGTGATATATCTGTCCTAAATGACGTTGATCCTGAGATAGCTTTTCCCCTTTCTTTTTTTTTTTCGCGTGGACATTTATTAGCCAGAAGTTTAACACTTTTTTTTCTTTTTGTTTATAACTAGTTCCGGTCACGATGCTCAATACTTTCTCATCATACCTAAAGAAAGGAAGTGACTGTAGTGATAAGTGGGCGACAGTTGATTCTGCCAGAGTTAGTGAAAGGTGGGAGTGATAACTTTCGAAAAATGATGCGAAGTTTTTAGTGATTGAATAAATAAAAAAATGAACCTTAAAATTGTGTCAGGAGGTTGTCGCCCGGAAAAGCTTATTTTCTTATCGATTCTTTCATGAAAACCCGAGGTCCCTTCTTCCCCTCCCGCGGTAGTGGAGACGTTCCATAAATACAAAGCATAATACGCATGCCTGTAACTCTGAGGTAGGTGAAAGAGGAGGGGGGTGCATACCCTCCGTTTCGGGACCGTAGGTTTTGTGTAGCGACCGCGGATGTGGGGGTCTGGGGGACTTCAGAAAGGGAACCAGTGCGAGTGAGATCTTTTGCCTTTAGGGTTGGAGTTTGCTTACTGCTCGATTGGCTACAAAACCGACGCTGCCCTCTGACGTCACAGCGCTTGGTTTTTACGGAGAGAGAACGTTTCTGAGTTTTCATTTGTTGTTTAGCTAGTTGTGTAGAGTGGAAGCTATAACACTGCCAATGTTATTTCTTGCTCAGGTATTTTAATCCACATTGTTCGTCAGTCAGGTGAATTAATTGTGAAGTGTTCACTAGTTCTCCCTTGGACTAACATTTTGTTGTTTTAAAGACACTATGTGATAATTGCTCGTGTGTTTTAGCGCTGAATTTATTTTTGTTTTTTTTTCTTCTTTGTTTGAGTTTCCGTGCCGGCGAGTCTCCCCTCCCCCCACTCACAGATCCCACTGTGAACTCCGCCATCCCGTGGGAATACAGTAAGTCACTTTTTTTATATTTTACTTTTTACTCCAGCATAAATTTATTTTATATCCAATTTAAAAAGCGCGTTTTATTTTTACATTTCGGCAATTGTTTGCTACAGAATATGATTCATTGTTTATGTAATTTCACATGTTTTTAGTTCATATTGGCTGGCATTTTTTTAAATAATTTCCTGTTATCGAGTGTTTTTTAAAGGAATGTTTGTCTTATAAGCAATCACAAACCAATGTTTACTCAATCACCAGAAACAATATTTTTAATAAGATAAATGTCTGGAGGTTAAATGTCTATCGGTTTTGTTTACATGCCTAAATTAGCGGATGCAGATGGCGCTCGCACGTTTCTTTTGACACATGTGCGGTTAAATTAGTTTCGTTTATTGTTCATTGACACTTGTTGGGGACTGCTCTGACATCTGAGCCGAATCCTTCAATTATGTTTTTGTTTTGTTTTTTTTAGATGATACTTAAATCTCTAAATATTCTTAGATGTATTTCGGTTTTTTTTCCTACTTTTTTATTAAAGGTAATTTACAAAATTTAGCTCATAGATTAGAATGATGTGGTCAATTAATTACATTTGAATATTATCACACATACTTTTGTTTGTTTACATTCATAAGGTGGAGTCACTCGCGTATCTTCAATGGCTCTACGTATTTATTTTTTTCTTTCGATGTTAAACCACTGTTTTTATCATTTTCTGATATCGATCTTTTTGATTAAAAGTTTGTGGATTCAATTACAAAGCGCTTACGTTTTTTTTTTTTTAATATTTTTTTTTTATTTTATCGTTTCCTTACTTATATTTTCTTTTATGAGAGAAATTTGGATAAGTTGACTCTTCGCGTAGTATTTTTTTACCTTTTTTTTTTCCTAGAAACAAAAGCGTTATTACTTAGGAATTTATTGGCGTGTTTTAATTAATTTTTTTGTTGAATGTTATTTATCTTCAACTCGCAAATTCGTCATATTAGGCTGATTTTAAGAAAGATATTGAATATTGAAGGAAATAAACTGTCTTACTTAAATTGTCTCATTTAAAGATCACGTATTAAAAGACTTTCTCGTTTACTCCTTAAAATATTTTAAATAATTATAGAGTATTAAAACCTACTACTTCATTTTCCTTAAAATATTTTAAATAATTATAGAGTATTAAAACCTGCTACTTCATTTTCCTTAAAATCTGTTAAATTTTATTGAAAATCTAAAGTGTTATTAAGTTTAAGTGTGACATAATCAATAATTTTGGGATTAATTTATTGATATGTTTGGGAATTAGTAGATTTTTAGAATATTTTAATTGTATTTTATTTTTAAAATTTCTTATCTATTGTGTTTCTTATTGTATTAATCATGCTTTGCTCCCTTATTAATTATTCCTTACGTTTTTTTCTTTCTTTTTTGTCTAAATTGTTGAAATTTTGACGAAAATTAGACACTTATTTTTCAAGACTCTGATAACAAAGAAGTTCTAGTACCGCCAATTTCTTATTTTGAATGAAATATACTGTTGGCAAAATATTTCTAAATAAGTAAAGGTGGGAAAAAAGTCTTTGCTCCTGATAAAATTTAAATTAATGTTCGAGTTTAAACTGCTTATTTGCAACCGTGAGGGTGCAAACCACTTTCAAAAACATAGCATTATCATTATTCAGTGCTGACTTCTTATTACAAAAATATTCACAGAAGGAAAAATGTGCCCTTCAACTGCTTTCTTAACAGCACCCTTAAAAAAGGGGGGAGGGGGTAGATCGAAGTTGGTAAAAGTGATACTCATTATAGTCATTAAAGTGGTTTCGAATTCCTGCCCTGAAATCTTATCCTTGTAGTTATACATTTTCACCTTACTCTTCCAGACCCGTTTCCCAAGTGAAAAACTTTTTCCCCATTTAAAAACTCATTAAGTTACAAGTGTACTGTAATCATTTTTCCATCCTGTTTGTATGTTTATATTTATTCAATTCTAAAATTTAAAGAAGAAAAAATACTGACTGATAATTCTGATAATGTTCACCATCATAGCGTCCGGGTGGGTGGTCCAATAATTTTCCAGAACTTCAAGAATTTTTCAATGTCATCTCTCTCTCTTTTTTTTTTAAATCCTACGAAAATTATTATTTTTTTTATTAAATAATAGAAAATTTTATATGGTTTATGTATATAGTTCAACAAAATAGTTTCATATCATAATTTTTATTTATGTACATTCCCCAAATTTAAAATATACGAATCAACTTTTAACGAAACCTAATTGAAAAAAAAGTCTTTTTGTCTGCTCTTTTTTAGTTCTTAGAGTAATAACAGCTAAATATTGTCTTACTATTCTTTCAAAATATGTTCTTTGAATGAATTGTAGGGATATAGAATCTGTCGTGTCAAGACAAGTTCTTAATTATTTTCGATATAAGCTACTTACTCTTTCTTAAATATGCAAAATTACTCTTAAATTTTAAGTAAAATTTTTTTCTGCGTACCTCTTAAATAGTATTTCGATTAAAAAAAAAACATGCTGCGTTTGCATAAAAAGCATGAACTTATTCAATTAGACAAATTTCAAAAAAAAAAAAAAAAAAAATCAAATCAAATCCATATAATTAAATAAATTTTGTTTCATCTTCTATAAACTTCTTCTATGAACTAACCAATCTTGCTGTTCTGAATTATATCTGATTAAAATTATAATTCATATGAATGTAAATAACTTAGTATGTGAATGTTCAATTATATGGTAAAGCTGAACTGGATAAGTATATATATAATAAAATTTAGTTAATTTTTCCTCTTTCTCTATCATATTCGAATAATGTGCTTAGAACATTGCTAAAAATCTGTTGAAAAAAGGTATGAATTTTTATTTAAAATATGTTTTGAAATTAATAAATATTATGTGTTTTTGGATAACCATTTTTCCATTTAAAATATGTTTTGAAATTAATAAATATTATGTGTTTTTGGATTACCATTTTTCAAGTTACATGGTATGTTACCTTTCAATTTCATAGTACTTAAGATGCCCAATGAAGGTAAGTATATCAAAGAGAATATTAGTTGTCTTGGTTTTCATCAGGTAAGTGCTTGATACATTTAAAATAATACCATCTACTTTAAGACTTGGTGTTACACAATGTGAATTATTGGTTGCAAAGTATTCGTATTACTTCTAAAAGGAATAAGTGTTGCATTCCTTTGCTTTCTGTCTAATATTAGGTCTTCATGTTGTTTCATTGGTAAGTTAATGCAGTTATTACATAGTAGTAAATAGTTGCACAATTTATGCTTTCATTTATTTATTTATGTTTTTGTCGTCCATCCTATTCTTTTATAAAGTGTTAGGCCACTTAAGCGGTGAAAACAGTATGCATATTTTAGGAGTTTTTTTTTTTAATGGAGACAATGGAGAAAAAAAATTAGTTTTGTATGTTCGTATGAATTTTCTTTTTTTCGTTATGTCGATTTTTGCTAGGGCACTCACGTTTTAAATATCACAAAAGGTTAAAAAATTTCCCTGAACTTTTATAATTCTACGTACTTCATTAAGATTGAAGTTTGTCTTATGAAATCAATCCATGAAGATATCCGATTTGAAGAAAGAATCTTCGAGGAAAATGTAAAGTTTTATGGATGCCCATAGTGAATTGTGAAGGGTTGCTGAAATAAAATTCAAAATTTGAATATATTTAGCTTTTTTCCCACTCTTAAATCTCTGAGTATGATTTTAAGTGAAAGTAAGAAGAGGGGATTTTTTCGGAATCTTAGATTTGCCTAAGCCCTGAAGGGAAAAAAGTAAACATTTTTAAACTTTCGCTTTTACTTACTTTCTTCCTCACTTAGATAATTTACTATTTTATTTATTTATTTTATATTTAGAGGGCGTCTGAATTATGTATTTTTATGCGTAATTTATTTCTATGTAAGATAAGCGTGTTTAAATTTTACTCATTTGCTACTCAACTTTATTAATTTTTTGTTCAAAAGTATTTTAAAAGCATTTATTATGTTACGTGTTAGTAACAAAAAATTTTGGTAGCTTTGAACATGCCATTGAAAACATATAATTTAAAACATGTAATTTTTTACAATAAAATAAATAATTTAAGACATATAATTTTTTACAATAAAATAAATAATTTAAAACATAATTTTTTTTTATATATATGTTGGAATTATCATAAGTGGATAATTTTTACGAAATTTCTTTTTTTCTCAACGAAGATTGAGAAAATCACCTTTTTATCTTCTAAATTATTCCTAGCAAATATTACCTAACATTTATTTAAAGTTAGCGGCGTAATTACGACTCGTCTCAATAAGTTAATGGTGGTGGAATTTCAGCAATATCATTTTCCCCAGGAAGTGTGGCTTTGAAAATTTTTACCTGCAAAACATCCGGATTTGACTGATGTTTTTTAAAAGGGGGGGGGGGGGGGTCTTGCCCTAAACCGTTATAGTGTAGCGAGCTTGTGAAGAGAGCAGCAGGTGGTCTGGTACTAGCTCCCGGCGGCGCAGCTGGTCTCAACCACCATTGTCTCTGATTTTCAACAAACCGATCCCCCACCCCCTTGTGAAGTTTTTCTGTGTATTTATAACTACAGTGTTTTTCTATGTAAAACTTTCTATTACTGTTCAATGTGGTGTGATTCTGTATTGAACTTCTCGATTTTTACTACGCTTTATTCACGGATAAAGTGAGCTTTAAGTAAGAGGACGACTTCGTTTCAGTCAATTGAGTATACGCTGGCGTGACTTCATTGACGATATTATTTTGCAAATGGCTTTTATCCCCTTTGTAATGAATGTTATCGTGGTAATTGTGTACAGGAAGAATAAGTCATGCTTAAAATTTACAAATAATGAACGAGATAATATTTTAAAAACGCAAACCGACAATGCGAATGCGGATGAAATTTCTGTGGAATGGAGTGTTCTTAAATTCTTAATGATTTATCGTGAATGAATTGTAAGATTGCAGAGAATTCATAATAATATTTGCATGAAAAATCGCTCCAACTTTTTGATTTTTTTGTTTGTTATGTTTTACAAGCATGGACTGTACAATTTTTGTTGTAGTTCCTATTTATTTAATATATTCCAGATATAGCGCAACCAGATTTTTTTTTCTTTAGAAGGGGTGGAGGTAGGGTTCCCTTTGTTCCATTTCGTTTAATCTAAAGAAAGTACTTTTTCTTGTCCAATTTTGTCTTTTCCAATTTCGTATAATATTGTTTGTACTAATTAAATTGGATAATTAAAGTTTAGCTTTTGAACTATTAAGATTGCAAGTACATGAGGAATTGTTAGTGTAATAGTTAATATGAGTAATCCGTTTGTTTGTTTTTTTTCGCTTTTAGCAAAATAAATATAACTTTTCGTTTTAAAAAATAAACAGTAAAATCCATTTAAATTAAAATTATTTATCATAATCTTATTTAAATGCTATAAACTACGAATTTATTTTTTATTATGTTGAATTTACTTTTTTTAGTTAAATAAATTATATACGTTTTAAAAAAATTCCATACTTAACCAAAATTCCATTTTGTACCAAATAGTATAATAGGTGAGTTTCTAACTCAAATAAGCAATATTTTTATACTTTGACGAAAATGGTTTTTGGTTTCAAAACCAAAACTGCTCCGTTCCTTATGTAAGTTATGGGTCAACCCTCTCTCTTTAAGGCATAATGATTATACGGTTCCCAAATTTTCTTCTTTCCTGATTCTTTACATGTAGAAAGCGTTGACGTAATATTTGGGTCGTATTTTTAATAATTATATGTTAGCTAATTTTAGTTTTTATGAGATACCGTGTATTTGAATCTAAATTAGTTCAGTATTTTATCATTATGACCCTGTAATTTAGTTTCCCTTTTCATTTTAACTTAAATTTATATGCTATTCATTGCAAATGAACTTCCCATAAACTTTTTTTTTTTTTTTTTTAGCTGTTAGAATACGTTATATTTACTAGTATTAAAGAATATTACCGTTTTTAAGACTATCGGTAAAATAACTCTGATTTCGCTCTGTGTACTGAATTTATCAGCGATGAACGGCCAAGAGGAAACAGACTATTTTACTTCTGTCTGATAACGTATTAGTCAGTTTAGAACAGGTGCCTTTCTATTTATATTTCCTCTTCAAGTATTATTTCTAAACTCGGTAAACAAAATCTTTTTTGTTTTGTTTTCTTTGTTTTGTCTTCTACCCTTGCTAGTAAAAGTTTTCGCATTATAATACTTAAGGGGCATATACATTTCGCGTGAACTTATGTAAAATATACTAATTATAGGATTTTCCCGCACAATAAATTATTATGCGTTTTTATCTCTCAAATACTTTTATTAATTCTGTTGTTTTCTAATGTTAAGTACAGGAAAACTTTAAATCCATTTTCGTATTTTCTGGAATATCTTAATAAAATAAGCTTTCAAATTTAACACGATTTACGCACCATCATTAGAATAATTAAAATGTCTTGTTATGAGTTTTTTTTCTTTCTTCTTTTCTTTTTCGGAGAGAAAAACATTCTAAAAGTGAAAAATAAATGACGTAATTAAAGTAACTCGAAATTTTAATTTTTTCACAACTTTAATTTAATTTTTTCATAAACTTAAGTTATCGTTGTATACTTTAAAAAGTTTTTGACTAAAGTAAGATATATCAAGGCGGTTTCTAGATAACTAATTTTGCTGCAACTTCGGTTCATGAGTTGTTAAAAAAAAACAATAGCTTTAAAATGTTTATTTTATTATTTTTTTTATTGAGAATAGTCTCAGCATTTCTTCCATCTATCTTATTTCATAATTACTTTTTGATTAATATTTTAGATGAGTTATGGTTTATGTTGAACAACATAAAAAAAACTTCATTTTTGTATTTTAACTTAGAATGCTCCGCTGTTAAAGTGTTCATTGTTTCGTTTAGTCTAAAGATTTATAATACAAAATATGAAAATGACATTTTTTTTCTCTTTTCTCATTGAAGAACTGATAAGTCTGACGTTCAACAAATATATTATTTTAAAATTAAAACTCAAGTCTTCTTTTTTTTTTTTCTCTTTTTCTTCTTCTTTTGTTTCTGCGAGTTACTCATACGTTTGTTTCATCATTATTGTATATCCCAATTCCGATCTAGTTTTTATTCCGATAAAAGTGTAAGATTTTTTTTAAATTGTTTTTTTTTTTAATCATTTTTTTAAAGTTGCATTAAATCATGCTGCTTATTGGCACATACATATCTCATTCTACTGATTTAAACTGATGTTCTATTTAATATTTAAAAGAAAAAGAATGTATAATCTAAGTGCGTATATTTCTGTCTAACCCATGGTCATAATTTCACCTCTGCGCTCTTTTTCTAATCTCCCCCTTTTTTTTTTAAAAAAAAAGGTACATTTCAAAATTGTCTCTTAACTTTTGATCATCGTCTCGTCAGTTATGCCTCTGTAAAAAAAAAAAAAAAAAAAAAAAAGCGAAGAAAGTAACAAAGGCATTATTCCCCTATGGTAGCTTTTTTATTGCACAGAGCAGGCAATTTCGGTTATGTATTTTTCGAAGCAGTCATTTTCGACCTCTCTTTTTCTAAACATCGCCTTCAGTATTAAACTTTTTATTTTACTATTCTGAACTGAACTAGATTTTACTCTAATTATCACATCGCTTTTTTTCCTGCTATATTATAATCCCCCAGATTAAAAATATTATACTGTTATCAATGTGATCTGCCCTTCTTCTCTTTTTTGCATATCAAAACATCTGTTCACACTCCAGTCTGTTTCTTCTTAGAAATTAACAAACTTAATCCATTTAAGTAAGTCTGTGCCGTTTACACGTGGTAGGTTTGATAACAATTATAAACCGTCCAGGTGCTATCATCTTTTTAAAAGAAGTGCCATTAAAATTTTTATTTATTTAGTATTTTTTTATAACATTTCCATTGCAATTTAGTGTTTCACGTGGTACTAAACCCTTTTTCATGTACTGTGTTTGTAATTTCTGAATATTTTCTATTATAATATAATAGTGTGTGTATATATATATATATATATATATATATATATATATATATATATATATATATATATATATATATATATATATCAGTGTTTTCCCTAAGCGTTTTTAGAAGGATGGTCCACCCTGCTTGCCCTTTAATCCCTATAAATGCGCCCTCTTTGCCCTTTTTGATCATATTCCATTTAGTAAAAAAAAATTCCCTGTTTAAATAATAATTACACACTAGCAAAATTATCTGTGTTTATAGGTTTAATTCTGATTACTATTACTAATATTTACTTCGTTCAGATTATTCTCACCTCGTTAAATTTTTATAAGTATCTCTTTTTTCGGGGGGGGGGAGTGTATAAATAAATATTTTTATGGTTAAAATTTTAAAAAAAATTTCGGATAAATACCCTTTTTTTATTAAGAAAAATGCTTCCTTATGTGTTCCTTTTCTCATAATTTTCAGTTTAAATTATAGAAAAAAATTAATGCACAGAGATTGTCTTTTAGCATGTCTTCAATTATTTTTATAAACTCTGTGTTTTATATATATATATATATATATATATATATATATATATATATATATATATATATATATATATATATATATCGTGTGAAATAAAAAACTATCTTTGACTGTCAAAGCTTTAGTTTCAATGAAATACAATAAGAATATTATTGCGCAGTATATTTTCTTTATTTTACCATAAGAACTGCTCGGAATTTTAAATTACGATGCGGTGGAGGGAGGCTCCTGTTCTCAATCCAATTACATACGTAAGCCGCGACTGAGACGGTAAGCGTTGATTTGCTGAGAAATAGCGTAAACTATTAACTGAGCCAATGTTGACTCTTTGTCTATGAGACAGAGCCCTAGACAATTTTTTATTGAAAACAAGAATCCGACGCAGCATTCGATCCAAAAGCTCTTTTTTCCACACTTTCCCCATATTCTATCGATGTATTTTATTAATGTTAATGTTTTTATTTATTTTTATTTTCTATTCAAGGTCACTGTTGATAGCAACCTTTTCAAAAATGAATTCTTCTTTTCTTATTAAATAAAAATATAATCCTTCCTTGTTTTTCATAAAATTAATAATACGACCATTTGCCTAACGTTTGGCGTCTATAAACGTTATTGCTTGATTTTAATTCCGCACCTTGTAGGAGAATTTAAAAATTAAATTTCTCTTTCAACTGGTTTAAACATTAGTTCAATTCAAAAAGAAAAGAAAATGGCAGTAAAATGAAAAAGACCATCGTGCAACCACTAGTTTTCCACAGTACAACCTATCTTCGCTGTGTCACAACTCTCGTGGAGAACTGATTTTTCACGTTATTATTTTTCAACATCAAAATACAACAGTTGGCGATCAAATTGTCCTTTTTGTGAAAAATCTGAAAAAACCGCTCTTCCCCTTAGTTTTCAAATCTTTCAGATGATAATTATTAATGCAAAATTCTTGACTCGCTTACCAGGAAGATTGACGATTTATTATGTTCATTGTTTTGTTAAGACCTAAATAATAAAGCATTAAACAGAGCACAAAGAACGAAAGAACACTAACTGGAAAACAATACATTTGACAGATATTAGGATCTTTGAGAATCGAATATTTCCCATTGATATACAAATACTTCGTATAATATTGATGTTAATGAAAGTTCAATCAATTAAGAAAAAAAATGATATCAAACTTCACATTAAGTCCTCAATGTCAGTTTCTTTCTTTTATCGTGTAACACAAATATGCAAATTAAATTATTTCTACTCTTATTTACTTAAACTTTTAACAAAATACCAACATATTAAAAATCTTAGAGCTTGGTGACCTTCACCAAAATTAGCGGCTATCTCATTCCTGCTAATGAATTTCTTAGACTATATTATCTGGCAGATGTGTGATCCATGGGAGTTTCTGAGTTTATTGATGTGACCCTCGAGGGCAAAAGGTTGAGAACCCCAATTTATATAATTATGAAAAAATTTTCCTTTTTGTTGTAGAAAACTCTTGTAACTTATTTTCAAAGTTAAAAAAAGATATTTTGCTCATAATAGCTAATTTTCTTTCACTTACGTAATTATTCAAGTTGGTGAACTTTTTTCTTCCAGTTCTTTTTATTGTTTGCTATCAAGTTAAGAACTTTTTAAATCACTTATTAATAAATACATTATTAGCAATTTTAACTACAAAGCGCGAAATTTTGCTGGAGAAGATGATTTAAGCTAAACATTACGGTAAAAAAGTTTAATAAATTTACAATGTTGTAAAATTGAGAAAACACATTATAATAATGAGTAAATTATATTGAAATGATCAAAAAATATACTGAAATAAAAATATAATAATAAAAAATACTATTACTATAAAAATATATTTTATAGTAATATAATATACATAAAATATACTATATTACTATAAAATATAATAATAATAGTCAATTCTTCAAATTTTAAAATTTAATCAACTCATGACTTAAATGATTGTTGAAAATTTTTTAAACGACCTTCAGCGATCGCTCAATTCGTCAATACCTAATCAAGGCAATGCATTTCGTTATTTCAATCAAGTCGAACATGTTTTTATAATAGTTTTACGTCCCATTTCAAGTTTTAAATCGAAATTAAATTTTTAATTCAACGTAATTTAAATTGTCTGGTGCATTTTTGGCACGTTTATAATTTAGAGGAGACTTTTTCACCTAACTTCCATTAAATAGACTTTTTTATATTTAAATTTGAAATATTTATTAATCAACGTTTTTAAAAAGCGATTTCAATGATTCTCCTTTAATGTTTTTTTAAAGAGGTGAAAATTTTAAAGAAACAAACTTTAATGACTTTCTTTTTAATTGAGGTTTTGCTAAAATGGTATTGTTTTTCCACAAAAAGTTATTTTATGTAACTCGTTTGCTTTGCGTTTACAGGTCACAACGTATAAGGCTCTAATTAATTGAATCCGTTGTGCCTATCTTTTTGTTGGTAATTAAAAGTCATTCCATTGCTTAGTTCATCGTCATAATTATCCTGTAGCGAGAACTACACAATTACTGGATGTTCCTATGAGTTATGAAAAATCGAGGAACATGACAAAATGTCCATCTTTAAGACTTTATTTTTTGTTTGTTTTGGGTGCGATCTTTATTATTTGCTGTCTTACAAAGCTGTCCTTTCCTATTTCTTCCACATCTTTCAAAATAGTAGGATGATGCTTTCTAGGAGGGTGGTAATTGGGCTGGAAGCATGTTGATTGAGTAGAGCAGGAACCTGTTATTCTACTTTCTCCTCACATCATAAATGAAATATTATTGTGATCCCCTTAAGTGCTCGAAAGATGGTTGTTTGTATTGACAATCGTTTATTATCCAGATAGTGGAGTTATAAGAATATCTTGTAGAGGCTTTTGTTTATTTGTGTTTTATTTAGCTTAATATTGAACAGCTGGGTAAATTTTTTTTATTCGTATTCGTTTCATTAATGATGCATAAAATGTATTTAAAAAGAATATCTTAAAGTTAGTTTGAGGATAGAAAAAAAAAAAATCATTTTTGTCTAACTTATAGTTTAAAGAAATTTTTCTTTTCTTTTGATCTCTGTACGGCGTTAGGATAATGTCTGTATCGCCTGCTGCATTGGAAATAAAAAAAAAAGTTTAAAGAAATCTAACTTAAAAGTATTAATTGTAACAGTTGCACGCAACTTAAAATTTTTTTTCTTTTCTAATTTTTCTGAACATTTTGTGATGCTTTCACTCCTACCATAAAAACTCTCATCTGAAACTGTTTTGTAAATAAAAAAAATAGTTTTTTTTCTTCTAATTTGCATTCGACGATTAGCTATAGAAATGCGCAGGACATTTATAAATGTATTTTTCTTTAGTTTTGACATCAAAAGTAGATTTCTTTGTGTAACATTAGGTTTATTTAATTCTTTTTTTTTTTTTAATCATTGTGGTTTATAACAGCAAACCACATTTTTGGTTACATAATATTTTTTCATAGAGATTGTTTGAGGGTACTAAAATTCATTGTTTAAAATTTTAATTGTGCCATGCGATTTTTTTTTTTTTTTTTAACTTTTCAAGATTGTTTTTCGTATTAAGATTTTAATATATACTTTGTTGACCGAATATTCCATAAATTGGAAGGCCTTATTTGACTATTTGAGACAACTCCACTTATGTTCCTTTTCCTTGTTTAATGTTAGGATTCCCTCCGTTCAGCAAAAGAAATAATCTGTAGTAGTGAGTTTTAAAATATGATAGAAATTATTTCTATGAATATGAAAGTGTAGCTATCTCAAGTGGTATTGTACCACTATTCTAACAAGTCCTTAATATAATTTAATGATATTTTTAATCGTCCTGAAACTTCGTTGAAGTTTATTAAGACTTGTAAACGTCTTAATAGCCTCCGTAAAATAATTTTTATTTCTCTTTGTAATTATGAATTTCAACTAATTTTATTATTAAAAAAATTGCATTCGGAACTCCGTTAGATCGATTTGTTTATGTTTGGTGGTGAATGTTATCTTGCATCAGTAAAAAAGATCTTAATATGTTTTAATTATCTCTTATATTTACACGGAGAGAAATTATATATATTTAAATTTTTGGCAAAAAGAGAGTAAGTAAATAAAACTAATACCGGGTTTAAATGCTCGAAAACGTAAAGCCTAGTTGAGATGTAGTTGACTCTTCATTAAGATGGAATTCTTGCAGCTAAAACGATGAATGGTCATAAAGTATATAAAGCCGTAGCCGATGCGCTTGCTCGAATTGTTATTGGTATAAAAGAATGGGTTACCTGTATGAAGATGCCATTGACCCCAATCGTAAAATGGCCACGTGTCTTGGCGGTTTCCTGTAGGCCTACCGACTTTTGCGTAGGCTGTTGTAAAGATATGCTCGGCTACTACAATTGACCGTATTTTCGCTTTTACTTTTTTTAGTCTTGCCATTCTTTTCTTCTCGTCATATTCTTTCTGTCTTCAGCTTTGTTAGGTTATTGTGTCACTCGTTTACTATTCTTCGCGGAATTTCGCTTAGCTATTTACAACTGCTGTTCTTTACCTTTTATTTATTTTTCCATACTCATTAAAGATTTGTTTGTTTGGCGTTTATTTCCTCATTTGTTTTCATATCTCTTGATGCAATATTTTCTTTTGGGAATTTATTTTATTTTTAGCAGTCGCACACGATCCGATATGATTGAATTCATTGTTTTCTGTTCTCGATTACTACGATTTCTAAATGTCTAGTTTCCTTTTTTGTCGATGTAGAATAATTTATATTTATTTTATCTGACGATTTGGTTATAAAATAAATTAAAAGTAAGGGCTCAAACAATTGATCATTATAAAAGTTATTTATTTTTAATATTTCAGATAAATTAATATGGCGCCTGTAGGTGATATAAGATATGATAATTTTATCTTCCTACGTAGAAATAAAATTTAATCATTACTCGATAATTGTTATAAACTTAGTTTTCACGTTTTATGGTTTCACGTTGACGGAAATCTGTTTTCAAGGAGTCCTAAGAGTTACGATTTTTTCTTAATAATCAATATGTATATTTATCAATTTTTAATTATTCTATTCCTCTTTATCTTTAAAAGCAAAATATTAAGTCTCCTTGAAGCTAGAATGAGGGAATTAGTTAATTTAGTTTTCGTGAAAAATTTAGAATCAAGTTTTGTATGTGGCAATTTTATATTAGTAATTTATTATTATACGTTTTTAACTTTTTATGAAGGATTATGGACAATTCTCATTCTAAATGTATAATTTAGTGTCAAAGATTTGATAAGGTTAAAAGTATTTTAAAAACTTAATGTAAAAAATGTTATAGCGTTGAATTTCTCATGGAAAATAAAAATAAAAGTTATATTAGTTTATTTATTTGAAAAGCTTGTGTGTGAAACTCTTGTAATCCCCCCTCCCCTGACTAAACCCTGACGTGGTGGATAAAATAAAAAATAATGGTATCTAATAATTTTTAAATTTAGCTTCCACATTTATAATTATATTGTATGTAATGATATTAAAACATTATTAGTGTAGCAGGTGGTATTAAAAGAACAGGATGATAAGAATTGAAATATGATTTTATTCGGGCAGGAATGAAAAGATGTTGGAAGTACCACTCGAAATGTTGAGTGTTTGAATATGAAAGTTAAGTATTTTACCTTAGAAATGGTTTTTATATTTTACTGGGAAATAATAACAGTTTTTTAATTTGGAAAATTTTGATTTTCTTATGTTACTAAGCCACATCATTACATTTAAAAAAAATTACTATTATTTCCCTCTGTTGGAAAACTTAAATTAATTTAGCGCTATCAATATATCTTTATTATCGATTTGATATATAATTTTCTATATTTACACACTCGCACACAGATAATGTATACATTCGTTTCGATTAAAAGTCAGATAAAAGCTTGAAAAGTCAACTCCGTTACCACTCCCTATTAACAAAAATACGAAATGCAAATTACTGATAACTAAGTTAAAATGTCAAAATACTGTAACCAGACAAACACACACCTATTATTTTTATAAATTTTTTTTTTGAGTAACAATTTTTTTTTCAATCGGTTAATATCATATTCTAAAAAAATATAATAAAAAATTTTTATATTTGTTTGATTAGATTGTTGATTGACATTTAAAATATTTGATTATCGTACAATTAAACATTATCAAAACATATTTTCACACTATAGATAAGTTTAATGTTTTTATATGAACAATCTAAATCCTTTTAAAAAACGGGACTGCTTCGCCTATCATGGTTCTATGTATTTTAACCTGTAAAATTTTGAAAACAATCTCAAGAAACTGAGGCGGTAAGTTACACTAGACTAAAAACTTCATTGGCTCCAAAAAATATGAAAATGGTTAGTTTCGGGAACGAGAATTTTTGAGTTCTTTGAAACGTATCCACTATTATTACCATCCTTATATTTTTTGAAGCCAATTAAATTTTTAATTAAGCTTGTGTCTCGAAATGTTTGCAAAAAGAAAAGAAAAAAAGATTACAAAAATACTAATAAATGTGTGCTAACTAAAAATGCATCCCGTTTAAAGATGTATCCATGTGTGTATTTTATGTACTGCATATGGATATCCACGCGAATTACGGCCGGCCGGTCCACGGGTATTTAAAACTTGGTAATCACGGCAAGTCTCCATGAATTACAAAAAGCGAGGTTAGTTGGATGTGAATATCCTGTTTTGAACCGGTGATTCTTTTTTCTATTTGCTACTCATGATTTTGTGAAGAAATGAAAGTAATTATGAAACATCTCACGTCTGTAGAAATCGAAACCGGGATTCTTCACTTAAGTAAAGATGACGGTATTAAGCTATTCGAAACTGGTTCAATCGTTAAACTCAAGGTCATCTAGGTCGAGCAGTAATTACTAAGGCTCAATTTATATTAGTAATTATTTGTTCTTAGACCTCTTCAATTCATTCGTTTCTCTCTCTCTCTCCCCCCCCCCCTCTTTTTTATATATATATTTTTTACATTAGGTCACTAAACCAAGTAAATTCTTAATCTCCCTTTACGTTCAAGGCGCTTTTTCTTTTCTTCATTTTTTTTCACGTGTAATCGAAGGAACGTTTATCGTAACACGTGTAGTTACGTTACGTTTTTCGCTTTTAATTAACGTTTTATATAGGTTTTGGTTTTTATTCATCTATTAATTAATTGATGTTATTTTCATGGAGTTCAGGGGTTCTCGTTTATTACATTATGTGACTTAATTGCACAGAAATTTTTAGTTAGATTTTAATTTTCCAAGAATATTTTTTCCTGAGGTAATAAGCTACTTTGGTTTATTAAATGTATACGAGGAAACATGTAAATTGCTTTCATGCTTGAATTAGATAAGATGTGAATTCGATAAGAAAAATATAATCTCGGTAGTGTTGTTCCCCAAATGTAAATCTACCCGGACTCTTTACTTCTGTTCTAATTAAATGAAATAGGTAGCATTAATTAAAGTAGCAAATAGTTGAATGTTTTCTGCTTTTTTAAATATCATACTTAACTAGTTAATTTCATTAAATTTTATTAAATTAAATCAGCAAATATATAAAAAAGACTTTTTTTGAAAAAAATCTACAATCGTTAAACTAAAAAATTAGAAAGTTTATATAATTCGTTGATGATTTTCACGCATAGTTTTATTATTTTATTTGAATTTTGAAAATTGACGAATGCTTTTTAAGTACTATTAATAACTAAAATTAAAATGCAAAATCAAGTAAAAATTAGCGCATCACATGTTTAGTTTATAGGCATGCGATTTTTTGATAAATATTAAAAGCATAAAATTATACTACGAAAATGCTTATGTATATTTTAAAGATTCAGAAGAAGTTAAATTAATAAATTGGCCCTTCCTGTTATGGTTTCTCAATCACAGAATCCAATTACAAATATGTTGGTGATATTTATTTTATATTTGCTTAATTATTCTGTATTACTTTATTTATATTTTTTATCCTTCCAGCCATAAATTTCATTTCCTTTTCTCAATCAGTGAAATTTCTCTAAGAGGATACGATAAAAATTTTGTTGACTACTTCAAGTCAGTTTCGAGGTCATTTGAAATAAATAATTTAAGAAATACTGATTTCGTAATAGATAATTTAATTGCTTCGAAATTTCTTAACTCTGAAAATTTCTAGCATATATTCGCTCATTAGTTAAAAAATCTTTTTGTGAAATCTTGACATTAAAAGCACTTTTCTTCGGTTTGCATCGGTAGCTTAACCCTTTGACGTCGAATTTTTACTAAACATATTTTTCATACTTTCTTTCATTGTGTTGTATTAATTTTGGTCAAGATATGTGTAAAATAGTATATTTAGCATTTTAATGGTTATAAAATACAGCATGAAACACTGGTGTCTTTTTCTGCGTTAAAGGTAAAATCTTCCAAACGCTGTTCAATAATTTTGAAATTTGCAGTTATTTTAGATCTAAGAAAAACAGTTATTTATGATTGAAATTTCTTTCATTTACAAGATAAATTATAGATAAATTTTTGAATATGAATGAAAAAATTTACTGCTATTTTTGGATTTTATATTATAGTACGACGAATATAATTCTGATAATCTATCAGATTTTATTTTAGTAACTATTACATTGTTTTTGATAATTAAGAAATACCAAATGATGTTCTTTGCTTGTAATTAAAGCGTCAGAAAAAAATATATAAAAGATACACCGGTGTTCCATCTGCGTCAAAGAGTTAAGAACTGTAGCTATGCATTTACTTGATTTAACTTAGTGTTGCTAAGTGGTTTCATCGATTACATGAAACAAAAAAATACAAAAAAAGAAAGAAGAAAAAGATTTCGGAAGGACTGTAGAAGGATTTTTGTTGTATTTTTGTTTTGTTAACCCCATGTTGCTTAAAAAAAGGAAGAAAAAAATTTGATTCTTTGCTTGAAAACTTGGATTCCGCACTTCGGTGAAAATTCTCTGTATCATTTGCTTTATTTGACACTATTCAATAAATTACTATTTTGCGTAACCATGATAGGCGATTTTGATAACGCACACTCCTTATAATTATCCTGGGTAATTCTTCCTCCCCTACAATATCAAATGATATAATTCGTTTAACGCCTCCTGCAAATGATATTGTTATCTATTACTAACAATTGCACTTTCATTTATTCTTGATTATTTTTCCTGTCAATATATCCTTACATTTTTATACAGGTTATTAAATATAAACATATTCCATTGTTTCATGCATTAATATTTAATTGTCAATAGTTAGGCTCTCTTTAATCAAAATATAATTTTTAAGTATTTTAAATAGTCATATTTTTTAAATATTTTTTATTTAAAAAAATTTGATTACAAACTTAAATTGAATTGATATTATTCTTAGAATGATAATGTAATACATAACTACTAATTAGCATCCCTAACGTTTTAGTTCCCCATAATATTTGATATGATAGTAAAATGACAATTAAGCTGGCCAGAAATGATTTAATTTTACCATCACCTTAAAATGTTACCGCATGATTATTAGATTTTTTATATCTATATACATTTAAATTATACGTATTCGTGTGAATTAGTCGTGTTTGTGAAAATCACTTATCAAACCGAGAATTAAATATTGAAGCATAACCTTGCTACCACTTTAAATATTTGAGAAAAATCTTTTGCCTAGAGCATAAGTTAGCAACTATAGATTTTAAAGAAGGCAGCAATTGGGATGCGGGTCAAATTAGTTTCGATTAAATATCGTACAGAATTATAAAATAATGAATTGTAATGTATTAAGAAAGAATGTATTTTTTCTTCTTTTTTTTACGTAGGTATTAGAATATTATTCAAACACTAATACTTTAAGATGCCTTTTTCCCGCCTAGTTCATAAAATAAAAAAATAACTGTTTAAATATTACGTAAGCCTGTTTTTTATAGCTATTTTGGATTCCTCTTGCCAGCAAAAGTAAGTTAACTACAAATCACCTATCTCACCTTCTATCTTAAGAAAGTGGTACCCCTCCCCCCCCCCGTTTTTTTACTTCGACTTTCATTGTACTAATCCAATTTAAAAAGTTTTAATTTAATTCAAACAATCTTAATTTAATTCAAATTAAAAAAAAATTTCGTATAAGGAATTATTTACGTTTTAATTCATTTTATAAAATTATGAATCTCCTTTAAAAAAATTTATTTTCCAAAATTTAACTTTTGTTTGAATTAAAAATTCTTCAAGCAAAAAAATTTTTTTTCGATTAAAAAAAATGAAGTAAAGGGATTTTAGGGTATAACGTAAGCATTGTTTACTCCTCACCTCCTTCTTCTCAGAAAAAATAAGCAAATCACAACCGCTTCCTCAGTTTTGGTGTTTATGTAACATTTTGAACAACCCCCCACTATATTTAAAGCTGTTTTTTTTCCCTTTTAAATCCAATTGTTCCTTTAACGTGGTCGCTTTTATATCACTGACTGTATGCATTCGATTTATGTTTTGTTTTTCTAAGTCTAAACAGAGTCGAAATACTGCGTCAAACACTCTTAAAGAGCAGGTATCATTTTCTAAACACTGTAAAGTGTTTTGCCTTATAAGCCTGCTCGTTTCCCCATCTTTTTCCACAAGAGCATTACCCTAGTGAGAAGGTACTTTCCAGATGATATTTTCCCCCTATTCATCTTATGAGAGCCCTGAATTCTCACCCACCGGATATGCAGGGTGATTTCCGCTTTTGATTATGAAAGCAGCCGTTCTTTCTTAGTGCTTCAGAGAGTGGGAAATTAAAATGTTTACATGACTTGAATATTTCAATTTGGGAGCAATTTTAGATCATATCAAATTTTTTGTAATTAAGTTTCAGGCATAATTTTCTTTTTATATGGGGGAAGTCACGTACGAAATTGACACCCCCCCCCATTTTTTCAGCATCTTTCAAATTTCAGTATTTAATTTCAAATTATGATCTCCGTTAACACGGCGATATCATAAAAATATTATTTTCCTTTTTCCGATCTAAACAATTCTACATACACCCTTTCAAAAATAGATTGTCTTTTCATATATATTTTTAAAATCTTTTCAGAACTAAGGTTTAATACTTATTTTGTTAAAAAATTTTTTATCATTAAAGTTTTGGTTCAGTGTTAAAAAATAAGAACAACATAGTGTTTTGCATTTTTTTTTATCCTTCAAGTTATAGTTTAGAGTTAAATAATGACAAAATAGTGTTTTTTATTTCATTATTTATTTTAAAGAAAACTTATTAAGTCTAATACAGTCAATTATAATTAATTGGCATAGTTTTAAAGATTTTTTTTTTCCACAGAGTAAAAATTGAAAAAAGAGATGTTATTCGCTTTTTTAGAAGCTATTTAATATTGATAAAATTATTTTATCGGTTAGAGTTAAATAATGACAAAATAGTGTTTTTTATTTCATTATTTATTTTAAAGAAAACTTATTAAGTCTAATACAGTCAATTATAATTAATTGGCATAGTTTTAAAGATTTTTTTTTTCCACAGAGTAAAAATTGAAAAAAGAGATGTTATTCGCTTTTTTAGAAGCTATTTAATATTGATAAAATTATTTTATCGGTATTCAGCAATAATTCGTTGAATTGTTGAGTTATTATTTCTACCCTTCTGTGGAGGACTCAAATTTGCTACCTCGACATCGTTCGAGTTCGTATGTTGATATTGGACTTCATTATTTTTGTTCCTATTTTCCTATCTGAGCACATACAATTTGTTTGATTATTTGACCCAATTTTTTGATCCGTGTCGCATCAAACAATATATGCTTCGCTTTATTCCTTTTGTTTTTCTTCATTGCATATTTTGTATTTTATCTCATTAAGTCTGTCATGGAATCTTAAAATTACTAAACCAGAATTCTCGTGATAGCGAAGCATCAAGGTCAAAATTGCATTTTCGGTAATTATAATTATTTTTTTACTTTATTTTTTATGCATTTTAAGATTCTATTCAAAATTAAATTTAAAATAAGAACATTTTTTTCTAATCTGTAGTATTATTTACTTAACGCTTATTTATAATTTATCTCTACTTTAAATGTTAAGATAAAAAATGATATTTAATGCGTGTTTCTGGATACTTCACATCTTAAAATATAAACTAATTGGATGGAAGGAATCGATCCGATCCTCAACAACAGTGACTCTCAAATTTCGTTCCGCGAAACATTTTCACGTGTTTCGCGGAAAACGTTCTCAACGTGTCCGTGCATTTTCACGTGTTTGGTTTCTTCATATAAGCGTATGTGGTCCGCCATTGATTAGGTTAATCATATGGTGGTTATTAGAAATAACGAGGTTGAAAGTAACTATATGGTGAAACTGTTTAATAAAAAGTTTTCAGAAGTGTGGTTTTTCAACATTAATTATTAAAATTTGCTTGATAAGAAATGCGATTTTAATCCAAATGAAATTCTATTCTTTAATAACAATATATATATATATATATATATATATATATATATATATATATATATATATATATATATATATATATATATATATATATATATATATATATATATATTTAGAGAATTCTCTCTCTCCCTCTCTTATATACATTTGTCTCGTTTAATTTTAGTTTCTTTTAAACTCTATCGATTTCTTTTTTTTTTCTTCCTCTTCGCTTTTAATGTTATTTTCTTCTTCTCGATGTCTGAATTCTGTCCAATGACCTATTCTATAAATTGATAAAAATAAATAAAAGTTATTGCTAATCCTGAGTAAAAACTGCGCATCTTTCATTCGGCGGAGAGATTACGAAAGAGTTTAGTCTGGCCGCCGACCGGTCGAGTGGAGTTTAGTTGTATGTCTTCTCACGTGGTGCTTCTTATAAGGGAGTCGCGTGAATCGAGTTCATCGCTCCCGTTTTACTAAGATATGTTTTTCAACATGATTTTTGTTAAGCTTCGTCTCGAAATAACTGCATTTTCTTTTTTCATCTTAGTTTCATGCCTCTTTTTGTGATTGTTTTTAATCCGACATCTGTTTATGTTTTGTCTAATTTCAGTAAAGCAATTGCAACAACAACGAAACTAAGAAGCTCAAATATTTTATTTATTATTTTGATTTTCTTTTCAACTTTAGACAAATTTTGTTTTTTTATTATAATTTTGATAACTTCTGTAAGCAATTTTTTTTTCTATTTACATAATTTAGAAGACATTTATCAGTGTTCTCCCTAAGCGTTTTTAGAATGGCGTTCCGTCTGCCTGCCCTGTGATCCCTATAAATGCGCCCTCTTTGCCCTTTTTGTAAAAGTAATCCCTTTCCCCGCCTTTCCTTAAGAACACTGCAATTTTTTTAAAATTCATATTCCATTTTTAACGAAAATTAATTTAACTGTTAAAATAATAATTACACTGAAAAATTACCTGTGTTTATAATTATAATTCTGATTGATTACTATTACAAATATTTACTTTGTTAACATATTCTTAACTGTTAAAATTTTTATGAGTTTCTCTTTTTTTCTACGGGTATGTAATCTTAAATTTTAATATTTTTTAAATAAATACTTTTTTTTTCTTTAAATGCATTTTTAAATGTTTATGTTTTAATAATTTTCAGTATAAATTATAGAAAAAATCGTTCAAGCTGATTATCAAAAAATTATTTTTTTAGTTTACCATTTTGTTAAATTTTTAAGGTGTTAAGTCATAACTCAAAGTGTCCTAACCCAAATCAGTCTGCCCTTTTTTATTCCTAGGGTTTTGCACAGGGCTCGAAAAACTCAGAAATTTTACCCGTCCCCGAGGACGGCTTGTCCAACAATGTACCCGTCCTCATTTGAAACTAACCCGTCGCTTCAACTAAATAAATAAAAATATAATTTTTTCTTATTTATTACAACTATTTATGTAAATTGCACAATAAATTAGTAGTTGCTAGGATAACAAATACTAGGACTACATTATACAGTAATGTAAATACAGAAAATGTATCACGAACATTAACGGGAAAATGGCCGTCCGCGCGGACGTCGGATTCGAGAAATTCGTTGTCCGCGGTGAATTTTTGACCGCCGAAGACGGGCGAACGGGCAGTTTTTCGAGCTCTGGTTTTGCATTTATAATAATATGTATATAATAATATGCTGTGCAGTTATTAGATGCAGTCGAAAATCCGTAAACTTGTACCGTTTATGTTTGAAAACAATACTACGAGACAGTTTGGTGCAAAAATATAAAGGTCAGCGTCTAGGCGAATGTTCAAAGAATTTATTATTTTATGGGTGTATTTATTTTATTAATCTATAAAAAGTCTTCTGTTTGGAAAATTTTTCAGTAGATATATTACTTCCTTACATCGAAAGTTTTAAGGGAACTCTATTGAGTTTTTTTTTATTTATTTTTTTTTAATCTTATTTTCGTCAATTTTGGTTGAGATTATTTAGTTTAAATTATTGTGTATAGGTGTATTGTTTCTTCTTGAAATACCCTTTATTTAGACATAATCAAGCAACAAATAGCTAGGTATCCTTTCTTAATGGCTGTGGTTTTAAAATAAAGCCCTATTATCTTCATGAATCGTGGCTTAGTTTATTCACGCTTTTCTTTTCCGTTTTCATCTTATGAGTGTTTGCGGTTAAATTTGTAATGCACAAAGAATGCGGTTATGTGTTTTCCCTATTTTTATTTACTGTATTATTAGCCTTTGGTTGGAATGCTTGAAAATTTCATCTATCGAATCATTTTACGCTCATGGACTTATATTATTAAATTTAAATCGATATTGAGGATTACAAAAGAGCAAAAAGTAATATTAAATGGATGCTTCTAATTGTTGACATGTTGAGAGTAGTTTTAAATTTAGGTTTAATTATTTATAAGACATCGAGAGAAAAAAAAAACAATTAAGAGATTGGTAAATTTTGGTTACATTTGCTCTAAAGATTGCTGCCTACTTCGATTCTTAGATTAGGAATTTTTTCTTTATCCCATATTTGTCACTTATCTATTTCTGCCCTTTTCTTCTTTTCCTTTTTATTTATTTATTTATTTGTGTGTGTGTGAATTGCCTCTACTCTGCTCAGGGAGAAAACTAGAACATTTCAAGACTTAAGACTCAACTCACTAAATCTTGAAGAAACTATCGCTGAGAAGAAAAATGGCATTTAATTAGTTTATTTTCTTTTTATTTACGTGTATGTGATTCATTTTAAATTGTTCTGCAATAAAAATTTTCATGATTTGAACAAACTGGCTGATAAAAGTCATTCACCTATGATGTTGCTAATCAATATTTTTTTTTTAAAGAGCACTGTATTTATTAGTTGTTTCCATTGTCATATTCATGTTTTTACATGATTTACTCGATCTTCAGTGACCATCTCGATTTTTAAGTGTTTCCATAGTTAATATTTTAGTTAGAAGCATAATTAACCTTCAGAATTTTTATTAAACATATTTTCATACTTTTTCATTATATTGTATTAAGTTAGGTCAAAGTAAATGAAAAATATAATATTTACCATTTTAATAATTTATGGAACTACTTTTTATGGATTTTATATATTAGTTCAAATATAATTGCGATAATGTTTCTAAAAAATATTTTGGCAATGCTGTTTCATATTACATGAAATTTAATAATTAAATGTACTTGTACCCTTTAATTATACGTATATATTAAAAAAAATGAACTCATAACAAATTCAATACAAATATGATACATGATACAGGTTCAAAACATTAGTGCAGCAGAGATGCCAACTTGCTCCGAAAAGCAAATAAATATTTTCGAGTGGTAGTTTATTAATGTGTGAATCTTGGTTTAATAAATTCAATTTCTAAGGTTTTTATCTACCACTATCTCTAAATAATTCAAAGGCTTATATAATTGGCTACTTTATTAGATTTAAGTCTGGCGACACGGTTTTAAAAGTAAACAAAATTAGTCAAATGTTTGCAAATTTCAGCATGTAGTTGTTTACCGTTCTTTAAATTATTACGGAGTGTCCGGAGCAGTTGGCATCTATGGTGCAGTGATAAACTGTGATATGAATTATCACTCTCATATACATTTCTTTAACCATCAAGAACGTATTCTACGTTTATGATATTAAAATGAAAACACTATAATCTGGAAATCAAGGTTTGAAAACCAACTCTTATCTTATATTATAATTTCCGTTACACTATAAATATATGTTGAGAAAAAAAAAACCACACACCCAATATATACATACATATATAGTTTTAATATAATTCGTTTACCACATCAATACCAAAAAAATTGCAATTAAAATGATAATATTTTACACAATCCGCAAGAAATATAAAGAAAATAGTTTTAAATCTATCCCTTTTTATTAATTTAATTTATTGAATGTATACACATTGAATCCTCATTTTCTCTCTTTTTTTTATTTTATTATTTTTTTTCTTTTGAACAAAGACAAGATGTCTGCAGAAAGAATAATATACACATTCTCTGACGCCAACATAAATAAAACGAAGCAGAGAAAAAAAAAATCGTCTTCTGAACTATTCTTTCCGACCTTGAAACCGGAAATGAAACTGATGAACATTCACTTTGAGTATTTATGAAGCTGCCGATTACTATTTAATTTATTATTCGATTTTCGGCAAAATGGTATTTATACTTATGTAAAATTTTCTATTCCAAGATGAACTCTTTTTGTATATATATATATATATATATATATATATATATATATATATATATATATATATATATATATATATATATATATATATATAAATATAACATCTTTAAGCATTCGGAGTAAAAGGATATAGTTGGTATATAGGAAAATTCTCAACTAACATAACACTTCTTCTTGTGTAAAAAAAAAAAATCTAAATTAAGTTCTACTTGAACACTTTTGTTCTGACAATAACATAACATGAATAATTTTTTTCTTATTATTTCTTTCCTTTTCCTTTCTTATTTCGAAGGAAATATTCATATAAATAGAACATACTTCACAATATTATATCTTTTTTTTCGTGATAAACACCTACACATATATGCAATACTTTAATTCACACAATTTTGGAAAATCAATTTCTTTTTCAAAGTACTGACGTACTAAACGAAACAACAGAACCATTCCTATTGACACTGTCGTGTCGAATTTTCAAAACAAGATTGTTTTCAGCACTGACGTGCATAAGAATTTGTCTTTAATTCACGTAATTTTGGAAAATCAATTTCTTTCTCAAAGTACTGACGTACTAAACGAAACAACAGAACCATTCCTATTGACACTGTCGTGTCGAATTTTCAAAACAAGATTGTTTTCAGCACTGACGTGCATAAGAATTTGCAATTGACACTGACGTGTCTTCTTTTCCAAAATTGTTTTCAATTAAATACTTAGGGAGCATACATTTACATAAGAAAATAAGCTCTTACCTGCATCCTGACGTGTGCGCCAATAAAACTTCCTCCCCCTCGTCGTGACCGGATGGATATATTATGATCTAATGAAATTAAATCACATCAACCAAATTAAACGAAGATCTTCAGCTGCTTAATTAATTTATTGAATGCTATGCAGCACATTGTTTACACAACTAAACTAACACATATATAACAAGAGTATTTATCCCAAAGAAAAGTAACATGTCAGTCCTCGAAAAATAGTCCCGCTTCTTCTAAAACGATCAACCTCTACCCTTCCTCTCACACTTCTCCTTCTGCCCCCTTCCTCTCTTCACAGTAACTTTCGTTTTCAGTTCGATTTCAATCTTCACAACGAACTATTTCAATTATTTGCAATTTCATTAATATATGTGTTAAATTTTTCGTACTGGTCGTTAGTTTTTAATTTCTAGTACTTTTAACCCTTTCCGGTACAGAAATTTCGATTGAAAATTTTTCTCAGGTTCGACATGCTTAGTTCTTTGTTACTTTAAGAATAGTGGTTGCTAAACGTTTAAAAGCAATTAGTTTTACCTTTCTAGTGGTTTGTAGTTTGTTGAATTAGTGTTTCCACACTGGCTACATTGCACCGGCTAGGGTTAAAAATTACCAGAAAACAGATAAAAAAAAAAAAAAGACTGGTTAAAAAGTTTTTTATTTTTTTAAATAATTAATTACTGATATGTAAGGGTAACCAGCATTTTGATGTAACCGATATGTAAGGGTCATTTATTCTGGGGGCGTTAGGTTAATGATATAAATCTGAAATCATATACACAAAAGTTATGAATTTCAAATATATATTTCTTATACATACAAACACAAGAAATAATTTCATGTACGATATTTTATAGAGTGTCAAATTATAACCTTACATTATTATTTTAATGAATTCAAAATTTTGAATTCTGCTAGTGTTTGTTTAGAAATCACAATAATATTAATTATTTGTTCTTATTAGCTTTCAATGCTTATTTTAAAATAACAATAAAGTAATCGTACGTTTTAAACCATGTTTATAAGTTATTCGTTAAAAGGTTAAAATATTTTTATTCCTATTGAGAACGCTAAATATTTGTATTTTGAAAACTCGTTATGTAATCCTCACCTGCTAAATTCAGGTCTGTTACTATGCTGTGATTTTAAAGCAGGTTGGAATGCAAACAAATATATGAATGAGTAGGATTATTTATTCAGGAGTGAGAAATGAAAGAGAGCAGCAATATCACCCTTTCCTTTGCCAGCTGCCTTGATAACAGTTATACATTTTTTTCTTCTCCACCCTCAACCATTGATTACTCTTCGTAGTGAGTATACTTTCAGGCACGCACACATCTACTCGCGGACTGCTGCCAGATCGATATACTGTGTCAAGGTCATGTGCGTGCACTTCACACTGTGCGGCCAGATGATTCCTTCAAAACATGTAGTTTCCGCAAGGAATTTTGTCATAGGAAATGAAGATTAGCTTTTAAGTTTGTCAATTCTGAGAGTTTTTTGTCGAGATGCCAATAGAGAGTTGTTTGCAATGCTACAATCTAAAGTTAATGTGATGTTTAATTTGTAACGATTGCGGAACTTTTCTTATAGATTAGTAATAGCGCGAAGTATTTCTGTTATAAATATACTTAGAATAACCTGTTTCTGAAATCTTTTAAATTCTTTCGTTGTAATTCTAAAAATTGTCTTAATTCGCTTGCTCTATTATAGTGAGAATTACAGTTTGATATTTTTGCTGTTAACTATTTATATTTAAAAGTTTATATATATTTTGAGGACTGTTCATATTTTACATAGCCAGGGATTATTCCAAACTTATTGTGAAATATATAATCTTCTTATAATTTTGTGAAATGATTTTGTGTAAAACCTACTCATCTATTTTATGAATCTGTGAAAATAAGGTCGTTTTTGGAAATAAAAATTTTTTTCAAAAAGTTTTAGTTTTAAAAATAAAATTTTGTGAATGGTCTGGTTTTCGCTATTAAATATTTTCTTAAATATTTTCTTCCGTTTTAACGATTTAAAAAAATTGTGAAGGGTCTTTTAAAGGTCTCAAATTTCTCCCAAAATGATCACTGTTGCAGCTGCATTTATTTTGCGGGTTGAGTTTTCTTAAAAAAAATTAAAGATAATTTGTCGTAATTAATCGTTGATAATTTGTCGTAAAAGACAGAGTTTACATGAATATAATAAATAAAAACTGTAAATATAAAAGCAGAAAATGGAAGCTAGGCGCAGTTTTTTTTTAAAATAAATAATCACATGTAATAACGCTTAATAGATTAACACTTTCGATCAATGGCGTAAGCATTTTCTTCCAGAAAGACATTTTCAGTTTTTCATCCGATTAACTTAAAAATTGAACTGCGTTAATATTATTGATGTATTTTTCTTCGAGTTGAGTGCTTCCTTTGAAAGCTATCTTTTAAATGATCCCAGATTGAATAATGAAAAATAATGAAAATAATGAAAGAAAGAAAAAACTATGTTGATTTTTCTTAAAACTAAAGTTATTGAACCCGCAAATAGAGAAAATGCTTTTTTGAAAAAATACCTCTTTAAGACAATGGCTCATTTCATCTATCTCTAGAGCATACTTGATTGCGCATCAATCAAGTATGCTCTATTATATTCTTTTCTTAATGTCAGCTTAGAGTTTTAGGAAAATGTTCCTAAAAAAATAGCTAAATTGAAAAAAAAATATTAGAAAATTCACTTTGGCGTTTGTTTTTACTTATTAGTATTCTGATCGCAGTTCATCTGAATAAATATAATGGGATTACAAAAATAATTGGCAATATTTCTTCTAAAGCATGCAATAAAACATTGGCGAATCCAGGCTATGATGCTTACAGACAGCAAGCAGACTATGATCCAAACTACACCTTAGAGGAATGATGGGTTTTACTACTGTAATTAACCCGATTATTACTCTAAGGACTGCATGCAAATTAAAATTAATTGGTTAAATTAGTTGACTCCATAAAGAAAGTAAATGTTTTTGTTTTTCTTTCTTTTTTGGTATAAAATAATAAAACCTTTAAGTTATTTTCAGCGCAATTCAACGAGTTCAGTAGCAATATATGAAAAATAAATTATTAGTTTATAAAAAATTAAGTAAAGAAATTTAATTAAAACTAAAATATTAATACGATAAATTATTTAATAAATTTATCTTATAAAACACGTTGAGTGTAACATGTTTTTTGTAAAAACAAAAAATTTTTTCCTTTAAATAAAACACTGCATGTATGTGTAGTATTATATTTTAAAGTTACAAAATGAAATGCAGAAAGAGTTATTAATTTTTAGTACTTTTATTACAATTTGCTTTACCTCATTCATACTCATGGATATAATTTTTACCGTCATATATACATAAAATATTGCTACAGAAAAAGGTTATCACTATTTTGAATTATTTCAAACGTTTTATTATGTTTATATTGTTTCCATTATAGAATGGGTAGTCTACGTTTATGAACTATGTCGTCATATTCATCAATGATGCAATAGTATAGAGTTATGGTGTCATAGTTATGCTAATATTTTTATGATTCTAAAATTATGTCGGTGAGAATGTTTGTGTTAGATTCATATTCTATTGAAGAATTAAAATGTGTATGATTTTTTTTCCAAAGAATTTCTATATTTTTTAGACAGAAAAACACGCTAATAAGCTTAAAAATACACTCTTATTTATTTATTTAAAAAAAAAAGAACAAAAAACTTCTTTCGTGATTTATTGCTCTTTCATTGATTTTTCCTTAGAAAACAGATCGTGTTGTTGTAAAATGTAGTTATTTTTGGAATGTCATTAAATCTACGTTTAGTCATTAAATCTAAACTATACTTTCTTTGAAAGTAGCTCTCTCCCAAGATGCTCTACAACGCTAAGGTCAATTGACCTGAAGCAATCGTAAATAGAGAAAAGGTGTTCTTTTATTATTTTTTTTTTATCCTCCTTTATAGTATGAAATATTATTAAGAAGCGCACCTGGCTCCAGTTCCAAAATTCACGTGATGGCTTGATTTTTCGCTCAGTGCGCCTGCTTGCTTCGTCATTCCTTCGCTAGACCATCTGCTCATTGCTCCAGCCAATCAGCTGACTCAAAAGATATATTTTCCCCCTTTTTTACTTGCCTAAAAAAGTAGTCTTTGTCTCCTTTTCTACCCACCCTACCTTCGATGGCCTACGTGCAAAATTACAAACCTACTATGGCGGACGATGAATTTTTCAAAGTCTTTTTGTATTTTGATTTGTTGTTGTTGGATCAAACTTTTGGCTGTCTATCGCTCTTTGGCGACTGTTCATTTTTAATCGATCTCTTTTGAAACGTAACTGTTTCTCTTGAGGGGTTTTATTTGAATATATTGAAGGGATTTAACTGACATAAGTATTAATGATGATGATTCATTTTTAAATATTTATTTGTTGTCGCCTCTTTATCTTTGAATATGGGTGAATAAATTATTTAAATGAAATTAAACTAACTGTGATTATATATGTTTAACTAATAATAATTTTTTTTTTAAAAATTTCCTTTGGGATTGTATTTTTATCAAATATTTTTATATGAAGAAAAAATACTGAGCTTGCAAATAAATCGAAATTTCATTTTACTCTAAAAATCTTATTCTTGTTGGCAATTTGTACCAGTTTTAATTTTATTACATATTATTGGAGAGGATTTTGATATTTATTTTATTTTGTACTATATTATTTTATTAATGTTTGAATTCATTGTATGGGAAGAGCAGAGTATATTGAAATAAAATTTATGGAACCAAAAAAGGAAATGTTTATATCTGCATGAGACTGAAATTAATTTTACCTTCGAAGTTTTGAAGTCAAACAATTTTACTGAGAGAAGATATGGAACTCTGGTCGTAGTTAATTTTTTAGCAATTTTTTTTCTCTCCTCTATTGTAGTCGTTCTTGTGTTTCATTTGGTAAATTTTTTTTCTATTTTTAAATATGTTCTTATGCCAGATGTTAATATTATAAAAATTGATATTACCAATTTCTAAATTATTTCTTTTTTAAATTTAACATGGTTTTTTCCGACGACATGAGTTTACTCAAATGTAACACACACAACATTTTACAAGTTTTCCTGTACCAATCTCCGTATTTCAATTTTTTAATTAATATTTAGACATTTAAACGCATACATTAATTATCTCCCTTTTTTTATTTTATGGGTTTTTTAACAATTGACAATTTTCTAGCCAACTTGGAATTTTTTCATGAGAATGGTACACAGTTTGAGAAGCACGTAATATCGATGCGTTTAATATCGTCATTATTACTTTGAATTTTTTTTAGTGAGAATCGTACAGTTTGCGACGCAAGTTATGTCGTTCTGTGTAATAATAGCATCCCATCTATGCAGTTTATAATTGCATTTTGTTTTATTTTTCATCAGTTGTACTACTGATATAAAATTAGACTTATGGAAATATTGTATGAAACACAATGTTGTCTTTGTTCATCTTAGTTCGCTTTTCTTTGTCAGGTGCTTCGGATTTGAGCAGGTGACTCCGACGAAATAGGTTAGGCTTTTAGTAAATAATTAATGGAAATAAGTTTTAGTCTTCAGTAAATAATTGACGGGTAAGTGACCGCATAATGTTTTTTACTTCCGCAGACTCTATGTTAATACTACAAGTTGAATAAAAAATAGGGTAAAAAAAGAAATGATTAGAAAATGGATGCTATTAAATGACGATGTATCCAAGATAAAATCAGTAGTCTGCGTTTTGTCTTTTCGATATCTGTATTTTCTTGTTTTTCATGATAGGTTTAATGGATGTTTATTTCCGGTTATTTTCTTTGTCTTTTTTTTGTCATATATTAGTAATTGATGATTGTTTGAATGGGCTATTTAAAAATTAAATAGTCGTTTTCTAGAAACTTCTGTTTTTTATTTTTATTTCAAAAAATATTTAGCTTATAAAGTTTGTGCAACGACTATATACAAGGTGTTCTGTTATCACCACCCCTAATTACTAATTTAGGCATTGGCTCGCATCCTCCGAGGCTGATGTGGACATGCCGCCTCCCCCAATTAAGTTTCCCCCTATTTCCGTAAACAACAAAAATAAATATAAAATTTTTATCGTCTCGTTTGTTTCAATATATTTACTGTTGGAAATATTTTGTGAAACATTATTTTCTGAAGTCGAAGAGGGAATAAACATCGTGAAAAAAACATCCATTTAAGTTCGCAATGCAAAACTGACTAAGTGGTAAAGAGTTTCTCCCTTAAAAAGTTATATCAATTTAACAACCAATTCGATTTAGGCCGTTGAGTACAAATTAAATATTTTTTTCAAATGTAATTAAACCTTTTTTTAAAAGAAATTTTTTTGCACGCGGATAAATTTTAATTCAGCGAATTGGGAATTGTTTTAATTTTACAGTTTTTATTTCTCCCATGATAGTATAGTATCATATATTAAATATCAATTAACAATACTCTCTTAGGATGTTAATCTTCAGATAAATGGTGAAATATTTCATTATAAATATGCAGTTTTTTTTTTTAAATGAATATACTTGATTAAAAAAAAAAACAATTTTATTAGGATTATCGTATCACAATACTATAAATGTAGTTATTGATACTAGAAAATTTTAAAGTTCATATAAAAGTATAATGAAGTGATTCAAGTATTAAATATGAAAAGTTCTTTTCCTCAAACTTCAAACTAATGCTTTTATGCTAACTAATTTTATAATAATAATTTATCGATATTAAACTAATTAAAATAGTATTTAATTAATTCATAATATCTTTTTTTATTCAGGCTGAATTTTGTCTTGCGATGTTTTTTTCCCCCTGTGGTTTTCTCTGGTGCTTTATTTTCCTTTGCTTTTTTCCCCCAAGCTTATTTCCAGTGTGTGTGTGCTTTTCTGCCTGTTTACAACTGAGAAAGCATAATGGAGACTGCTTTTATAAATTTAACTTTGCTTAGTGATCTTTCCGCAGAACAATTTGTAACAATTAATGTTGTTAACTGTTGACAGAATCCTAAAATTTAGTAAACAAGATTGATTAAATGAAGTGAAGTTATATAAGGCTTTTCAAAATGCACAGGTCTCTTTGTTTTGCTTCTAACTCGACTTCTAAAACTCTGCAGTCACCAAAAATATGGATTTGTGGGGCAAAAATTTAAATCTCTCTGACAGCTCTATCTTTTTCGAATGTAAAAAAAAAATAATTCAAATAATAACTGTAGCAAATAATGTTTTAAATAATACCCCCCCCCCCCCCAAAAAAAAAACTTGGAAAAAAAATAACTCACTACCTAAATATTCCTGTTCCTCTTAAACTGAACCTCTGGTTGTAAATGCGTTTTCTCCTGTTTGCGTAATTTGATGTGATTGTAAAGTTGTGCATTGATGATATAATTATCTGGGCTGGAAATATGTCCAAAATAGTTTTTCAACATTATCTCCCATTAGTATTAAAAAATGCCTCTTAAATAATCAAAAAAGATTTCCCTCAGTCTAATTTACAGTTTTAAAACTACAAAATTGTGTAAAATGTATTAAAAAAAATAAAAGTATTCTACCCAAAAATAGCTATGGTGACTCGCCCCTTAGTACCTCAGGTGGGCACTCCCTCCCTAATTTTTCGAGAGCCTATAAAAATGTGAAATCGGAAAAGTATGCACATTGTAGGTTGCTAATTACTAGAGCCCGGATTTTGATGACCTAAAAAATCTCAATTAATGCCCATACAAAGTGCAAAAAATGCCCTTAAAATGCGAAAATTGCGCTAAAAATGCCTTACGACATGACTTAAATAGAAGTAAAAATATTGAACTAAAACAATGTTTTACTCTTTAAAATTATTATGAGTCGTTTCAAAAATATAAAGCAATGCAATACTTGTTCTACGTTCATTAAAGTTTGAAAAATATGTTTTATATCCTAAAATAGCAACAAAAAAAAGGAAAATATATTGACTCCAAAACATTTTCATTTTGTATAGAAACTTAAATGAATATAACAACTTCCATCTCATAATATTACTAAATATCAGAATTACAGTGGATTATTAATTTTTTTTTTTAATATTTTGAAATGTAAACGAGCGTCTCTTGTCTGAAAGCAAATTTTTATACCAGGAGAAGCTTCTTTCAACGTCTACTGATGTTATTGGTGCGTACTTGAAAAGGACGGTCACACTTACTGACAATTCTTCTTCAATTTGAAAAGATGTTGCTTCACCTTTTAATATCCTAGAGATTTTCTTCATTGTTTGGAAGTCAGTGTAATAATAAAAATTAAAAAAAAATTAACAAAAAATTTAAAAAATGCTTTAAAATGCAAAATACGCCCCAAAATTTAAAGAAAATGCCCTATAAATCTTAAAAAATGCTCTAAAGGACAAAAAATGCAAAAAAATGCAAATGTCATCAAAATCCGGGCCTTAGTAATTACTATTTAAGCTAAGAAAAAAGTAAAAGCATTATCGTATTCTGACGTATCACTATTGAATTGAAGAAGACGAGATTAACATAAAAAGTCTTATAAACTTGTTGAATTGCCAGATGAAACTACAAGTTGCGTATAATAATGGCGTTTCAACCCCTTTCTTGGGTTGAAAGGCGGGTTGTAATAGTCTCGGGGTTGTAATAGTTAACCTAAACATGTCTTGAAGTATTTTAATTTTGCTTTCTTCACTAGTGATTCGATCCTTTTTATTTTCAGTTTAAATTCAGTTCAATTTATGACTCCTAATGTGTATATTTTTTGATTAATTTTTGACAAAGGGGGACGACAACAAGCTCTTCTCAAAAGAAAAAGAAGAAAAAAAATTATTTGAAACAGTTTATAATTGCAATCTAATTTAATAATAATTAATTTTAAAGCTATTTAATCAATCATTTTAAGCGAAAACTAAAGAGAAACATCTGAATTTAAAAATAAATAAGAATTTCTTAAGAAATTAAAATAACTGTAGTTCTTCAATATTTTACCTAATTTTAATATAATGTAACGAATTGTTTAAATATAATAAAATTTTAGTAATGCTACTAAATTAACTCATCACTTTTCAAGCAAAACTTAAAGAAATTATTTATTAAAAAATAATGCATTGGTCATTTTTAGTTTCTAGACTAAGTTCTTTAGTTTCTAGTTTCGGACGAAATGCTAACCCTGATTAAGGGTGATAACGGAACAATCTATAATAATAATTTTCAAATAACAGTCTTGCTATTACTGAATTGTTTTATTTTTATTGCATTGTTTTCAATATTATTTTTTAGATTGGCATTGTGTTTTAGTAATAGTTTCATTAATATGTTGCAACTTTTCTTTTGATAACCGGTAAGTTTTTTCGCGATTATATTAAAGAGAATAAAATCATATCTTAAAGTCAAGTCTCAAATGTAATCGGTTTTTCTCCTTTTGAAAAGCGCGAAATAATTCACGTTAGTTTCTGTGGTTTTGCATTGTTTTTTAAACACTTAAGGTTAAGTGGGTTAAGTAATTTGAGGTTGGCTCTAAAAGGTTGTAGGTTATGGCCAAAGCACGTGTATGCAAATAAGGTAATGGAAGAATATATTTTGTTATGTTTCTATTTAGGAAGTTTCAATAGCTGTCCTAGGAATTTAGTTTATGAATTAGGAGTGCCCATATAATAAGCAACGAAAATACACTTATTTTTTTTTCTTTTGTTTTTTAACAACAACTTTTAAGTTATATCTAAACACAATGTGTGCGAAAAGCTTTAAATTATATCACTAAATTTAATATTGTGTGAGAGATATTCAAAAGACAAAAGTGAAACTGGAGAATGTGATGTTCGCTTTAAAAATTATGAGTTAAGCCAACGATTTGATTTCGACCATTCGGCTAACATTTATTCCAATTAAATATTTATTTGATTTTAAATAGATGTTTTACGGAAAGGTACTTAAAAAGTTTTTAAATTTTTATATTGATGGATTGAACTTGAGATAAGTTAAAAATATGTACAAAAATATTTAAATGTTTTATTTTAAAGCAGTTTTTTAATTAAAAAAAGTTTTGCTTAAAAAATTATTATTTGTATATGATTATTATATCACAATACAAAGTGTAATTTTTTATTTCATATGATTCATAAATGAAAATTCATAAGATTCCTAATTACTTTGTTAAAATTTTAAAAGATGAAAACTTTTTTTCCATTAAGTTCAAACTAATTGCTGTATAATAATTATTTTTAAAACGTTATATTTTAAATAATGTTTGATTACATTCGAATAACAATTACTGTAAAACACCTTTAGAAATTTTTAATTGGAAGAGAAATAAATAAATAAACTTTTAACTTAACTTTTTAATGGGAAACTTTTTAAGCAGAAACTAAGATTATTAAAAAAAAAAAAAATGCATGCATATTATAAGATTAACATATTGTGTTAGACTTTTTCACATTTAACTTAAATATTGTTTACTTTTTCTCAAAACTTCTAAAATTATTTCCCTTTCGTATTTTATTGTTTCGATAACTCACTCTCTATCCTTTCCATGACACGTTTTTTAAAACAGGTGCAAAGATAAAAAAAAAAAGTGACCCTTTCTATCTAGGACTTTTTCTAATGAGTTCCATTTCTAAAAATATTAGCATACATTAATTCTGATTATTTTCCATGTTATTTATTTTCTTTTTATGGAAGTATAAAAAAAATTTTTCACTGAGAGAAGATTTGAAATTATATTTTATTCCCGGATGAGAGTTTAGTTGAAAGAGGACAGAATGATTTGTCCCTTTTTTCTTTCGATTGTCTACAGAAAAAATCTTTTTCTGCCGTAAGATCTCAAACTTTTGGAGGTACGTCATCAATGATGGCATTAATTTTCAATTTTTTGCAAAATGGAACTAATTAATTCAATTCTTTCACCACTATTGAAAAGTTTAATCTGTAATGTACGCAACATCAATGTGTATGCTGTCACCAAATACAGGCACCAATTTCTTCTTGGAATAGGGACTTTTGGTGCTTTAAAACTTGGATTTCCTGAGGATTATTACATCATTTTCGGATGTAAAAAAATAATTGAAAATTTTTTAGACAACTATTCCCCCTAAAAAAATGTGCTTTTTTGATATTTTATGTAATTGTGAAGTTGAATTGAATGTATAATAAATTTGGCCCCTACAAATGTAATGCAAAAGTTTTTAAATGTATCCTCGATTTTTAAGGTTTTAAAGGTTACCCTCCCCCCTAAAAAATTCCCACCCCTCTCCAACTAAACCACTACTTACATAAATGTGCCTCTCTTATTTTGTGTGATTGTAAAATTGTGCTAAGTATCCCCTTAAAATTGCAATTGTGTCTTACCCCGTTCGGTAACTGTGGGAGCAACTGATTATGTTGATAATTAAATTTTTAATTTGTTTTCAACTTAGATAATTGCTCTTCAAAATTAGGCAGTGTAAGTTGACGTGACTACTTATGGAAGAATAGTCTGATAGTCCACCCCAAGACTTGTGATCAACTTATAAAGAGGGAATTAAAATAATTTTGCCAATTTAACAGTTGATAATTAGGATCAACTAAAACAGATGATCAATATTCAGAGGTGATTAACTCAACACATTTCATTGCTGCAAAGTTTCATCAAACTTTAAGCATTTATGAATCTTAAAAATGAATGGGCGTGATTTTAATATTTTTTTTGAAATAGAAGTTTAATAAAAACAATGCATAAATGGTTTTGTAATTGAGTTATAATTTAGTAAAGACTTTCGTAATTTTGAAATATTTGAAGTTTCTTGATGTATAAACAAAGGATTTTACTCAAAGTTTTTAGATTCAAAGTCGTGTTTTTTTTTATTTACTTTTTTTTTACTTTGTGTCTGTCTATGCAAAATAAAATGATTCCGTCTTATATTTTGTATACTTAATTTTATAATTTTGAGTACTTAATTTAATATACTTTGAATACTTAATTTTATTTAAGTTATACATTTAAAAAACAATCGAAACATTCTTTTTAAAAACATATTAAATATATTTCATTTAAAGTGTGCCTTAAAAAACATTATTTTTGTCAAAACCTGTTCATTTTTAATATATTGTAGAAAGATGAGCATGAATTAAAAAAAGAGGGGGGGGGGACAAGATATGGAAACCAAGGAAGAACGATTTATGTTCATTTTTAACTTTTTTTTTTTTTTTAATTGGGTGGCTAATTATTGCATTTTGAGGATTACTAAGCTTTGAAAAATCAATGTAAAAATCGGTTGTCCCCGAGAGTTATAACACAGTGAAGATAGGCGATACTGTGGAAAAACCCTTAATATCTGCAATTTTTCTCTGAATCTGCTTTCATGATCATAAATCGTTCTTCCCCATTGGTTTTCGTGTATTCACCCTTATTTATAGTTAATTTTTGTTAGCATTTATGAAAAATTTCCTTCCCCAAGAGTCTAGTCTTTGAGAATTTTTTTGGCTTCAAAAACATTTTATAAACCCCTTTTCGAAAATAATTTTTATTTTACAATATCTTTTGAATGCAAATTAGAAACTGTCCTGAAATCGTTACCTCGATTCCACGCTGCAAAGTTGATTTTTACATACGTTAGGAATATATATATATATATATATATATATATATATATATATATATATATATATATATATATATATATATATATATATATATATATATACTATTTTTTGTTTTCGAAAGTGCTTTCATTTTCATTGCTCTTCCTCTGAATTTCTAATGACAGTTGTAGAAAATATTTAAAATAAATGATTTCTAATAAGTTTCGAACCTAAGCTAACTGTGCGTTCACCAATGTTTTTTTTTATAAACGTTTATGTCTTCTTTTAAAATAATTTGCAATCTTACCAATTACCGTGCATTCCTACCAAAATGGGAAAGTTTAGGAAAAATGTGGCTTTTTTCCTATGTTAGGAGAAATTACGCTATGTTCAGAAATACTATAAGAGAGAACAAAAGCAATACATCTAATCAACGATCACCAATCAACTTCATCAGAGGTTGCTTTTTCAAATTCTTTAGTATTTTTTCTATAATTAAAATTGTCGTATTTTTCTGGTTCACTAATCATCATTCTGGTTCATTAATATTATAAAATTGTTTATAAAAAACTTACTACCATGCCATTTGAATGCAACTATTTGTTAACGATTTAACTAATGGTTAATATTAATAACAATCTTTCTTACTTATAAGTGCAATATTTTCTATCCCTTAAAAAGAAATTGCGCTAAACGGCTTTCATGGTTTAGTTACAGCTGTGTTTTTAAATTAAAGTATAACACAAAATAATGAAAGTATATAAAAAATGCAAACAATATTGAAATTTTTATTATTATTATTATTATTTTGTTGGATCGTGCGCAAATACTCCAACTTTACCTTATTAAAATGAAGGTTTCGTATTTAATTCTACATTTTCAAACCAAAACTACTTTTTTTAGTATAGCCTTGTTTCTCGAAAAACAGTTTTTTTTAAAGCTTAGGCACTAGATTATTCTTTATTAGTTTCGTAATATTTAACGTTCGTAAACTAATCATGCTTAGAGCTTTATTTCAAATTGCCTTGAACTAGTTAAAGAAACTGGATATATTATTTTGAAAGTAATTAAATATTTTTCTACTTCCAATTTTGCTTTCTTTTGCATCGTTCGAAACCCAGTTTCCTTAAAAATAAATAAGTTCATCCTTCGAATTTTACGCAATGTATAATTTAACTCTTTACATATTATTTAAATGTGTTTTGTATATTTTAATAAAAAAAAAATACCCAGATTTCCTTTTAGACATTTAAGTGACATTGATTAAATATGGACTTCCTCTTATTGAACTGTATTGTGCAGTAATTTTTGGACCTTTTTATTTTTGAATTTTTTAGAAAAATTATTTACCAATTAGTTATATTTTATGATTGATCACAAAAATTTTGATTTGAATGCATTTACGTCTAGTTTGTGAAAAATAATTTTTATTGTGCCGACAGAAAACAAATTTGTAAGATCTGTTTTTAAATATCACCTTATATTTTATTTATTATTGTATAGATTTATTTATCATTTTTCTTATTCAATGCCTGAAGAATCCACACTGTGTTTTTTATGATGCCATGAACTTAACTGGAAAAACTAAATTAAATCTGATTTTCGAAAGCTCCGACGTAATATGAAATGATTTTTGCCAATAATGTGCTATTTTTATAACTGCTGTGAGTTTGCAACTGTTAGATCAAGTTTAGCCTATCTAAAGCCAGCGCTGTCTACGCTTATTTTGAAAATGGCGCAAAACGTTAATACGGAGAAAAGTGAAAAGCGTTTTGTGGTCTAATTTTTTAATATTAAAAAATTTACCTCCATGCTGCATTACTTGGCCTCATAAAAATTTGAAAAAACTGAGGATAAGGCAGTGAATTTGATAATTTTCCTCTGGGAGTTTTCTCTAGATAAAAATCGCCGAATTGGCGATTTTTAAATTTAAATAACTTTTAAAATATTTAAGTTATTTGTCTGTTTTAAAGCTAAGACAATTCTTAACTGCAAGATTATATATATATAATTTAAAATCATCGCATTGCTCCAAGTGTAAGGCGCGTAAAAGAAGGCATTTTTATTTACCGTGCGCCACAGAGCTTCGAAAAACAACGTGAAAAAATTATTATTATTTTTATTTTGGCGGAGTACATTTTCACCAAGTGTGTAAGAAACAATTTTTGTTGTCGTCATAGAACAAGCCTGTTAAGATCTATTTTTTAACGATCACCATAAACTTTATTAATTGTTATATTAATTTATTTACTATTTTTCTTATGTAGTGAGTAACGCACATAAAATTTTTTAGGATGTCGTGAACATATCCGGAAACATTAAAGTACATATCAGTCTTATTACGTTATCCGGAAAAATTAAAGTACATATCAGTCGTACTACGTTCACGTTTTGTGTGTAAGAAACAATGGAAAAACTTAATTACATCCTTATAATATTTATATTATTCATTTTCAGTTCGACGAGTGGAATAATAACTTTTGACCTAAACAGAAATATGTCTACAAATATCGTTTTCATTTCAATAAATAATGAATGAGTTCACTTGCGTTGCTATGAATATGAGTAGTAGAAAATGAAGGATGTTGCGATGTTACTCATGAGTTTTTTTTTTTTCCTTAACAAATATATATATATATATACATGCATTGTTCTCCCTAAGAGTTTTTAGAACGTCGGCCCGCCCTATCTGCCTTTTGATCCCTATAAATGCGGTCCCTTTGCCCTTTTTGTAGAACTGAGTCGCCATCCCTTAAAAACAATATCTTTATACTCATATTCCATTGAAAAAAAATAACTCACATTTAAATTAATAATTAATAAACAGATAAAATTATCTGTGTATAGGTTTTATCCTGATTACTATTATAAATAATTACTTTGTTAGGATTATTCTCACCTGGTTAAATTTAAGTTTCTCTTTTTTTTTTTTTTAATGTGAGGGGTATATTAATGAATTTTTTTCATAATTTTCATTTTAAATTATCGAAAAAAGCTTTCAAGTTGTTTATCAATTAATAATTTATTTTTTTTTTAGTTTACTTTTTTTGAAAAAAAATTATGTTCAGAGATTGTCTTAGCATGCCTTTAATTAATTTTTATTAACTACAGATATTTCTTTTGAATTGATAGTGCGTGAAAATTATTTTTCGAAATCTGTACATAAAATAGTATAATAGGGTAATTTAAAATTGTTGAGGATCAAATTCAGTTATTACATAATATTACACAATTTGATAAATTTTTGCAGTGTTAAGTGAGCGTCCTTTACGAAAACTCTGCCTTCTTCTATGAGGAAGCACCCTGTCCTTTTTTATTCCTAGCGAGAACTCTTTATATATATACATATATTTACGTGTAAAATAAATTTGCTTTTTTAAAAATAGGTCATGTGTGTGTTTCTACGTTAGTATTTTTTAGAAAAATGGGAGAAATCTTAGTATTAAAATATTATTGTAATGCATTGCTTTCAGAATATTTTTAACTTCTGTGTTGTGTTAACCTTGTATAATTTGAGTTAATAATATTTCACATAGTATAACTCAATAATAATATTTCACTAGCTTCTTTTCCACATTTTTTCGTTAAATATTAAACAAATACCAACATTTTGAATTGAACCTTTAAAAATTATGAGACAAGAATTATTAATCTGATTTATGATGTTAAAAAAAACTGATTAAAACATAAAACTATGATTCACATATAAAATTTCTCATCGAAATATAAAGCAAAAATTAAGTCAAATGAAGACTAGTTTTTAATTTTTTACGAATTTAAAATTTATATGAAATTATTTCAAATTATTAAAAAAAAATCAATTTTTTTAATATTACGTTTACTTGTGTGTGCGTACTTGTTTTAAATAAATGGGAATAGTTTTCCACACTGTTGATAAACGAGCCCACTTTTATATTCGTGTATTTTATTTATTTTTTTAAATACTGAATCGATTTTTTAATTTTTTCTTTTTATGGTGCGTATTTTACTCATTTTTTTAAATTTATTTTTTGACTTTCACTTGTTGACCTTACTGTTAATGTTAATTGTATAAAGTTAAGTTTTAAAATTCAAAATTTTCACAATTCTGAAGAAAAAAAAGAAAACTGTAATGTGTGTATTATAACGTAAACAAGAAATAACGAAAATAAAATTTTAATAAAATAAAAGAATAATCAGAGAAAAGATATATCAAAGTTGTTCTACAGAATTGAGGTAGAGTGTCCGAAATTATTAAGAGCGTTAGAGAAATATTTATTTATTGTTGACTTATTATTTTTTAACATTGTCAAATTTCAATCTCTGAATCGTATGTAATATTTAAGTATCGTATTTAAGTTTTAATTGTGTTTTTTTTATTGACATTTTTTACTATTATCATTTTTTCTATGCATAGAAGAAAAGCATAAATTTAGCTGCCATATTTAATATAAAAATAATATCTTACGGAAATTCCTTATAAGTTGATAGCTATGTTGATCTGTATTCGATGTTTTGTCAGTTGAAATACGCGCTGCATGTGCAAGTACCTAATTTATCCGTAGCTAATTTTTTTACTTCTTAAATGTCAATTATCTGTTTTTTCCTGAGAACCAGCGGTGGGGGAATTGCAATCGCAATCCAGATTTCAATCTGTCTACGGTTAGTCTCCAGAATTTGGCGATTGCATCGGCAATAATCATGCAACCCTGTTAGGGGGAGAAAAGGGGGCGGGTACTACTCGTGGCTTCTATCATGTTAGAAAACTTGCAAAATCTGCTTTTATAGATTCTAGCGTACATGTATTGCAGTTTTCATTGGATTTCGGGGGATCGATAAGGCACTTAAAAGATAGCCCAAATCATTGGGTCCCCGACGTCGAAGGGTGTTAAGGCCCTTTCTACGCTGACGGACAAGTCAAATTGAAGGAGCTGTGGGTGGGAGAAAGGGAGGAATAGGCGTGGACATTAGTGGACATAGGGGGAGGAGATATACTGAGCGACCATGGAAGTCCGGGTTACATTTTTTGGCAAAACTCAATATTTAAAGGGTGCGCCAAAAATAGATCACGCAACTATATTTATTACTTTTTCACTATTTTTGGTGTATTGGTCGGAGGTAGTGTGATTCCTTGTTACTCCTCTTATTTATTTAATTATTTTTACACCATTCATATTTCGTCATCATTCCAAATACTGGTAATATCAAATAAAATTTAAGATAATGTATGACACTGTCTTTTATTCCTTAATATTAGGAATGCCTTAAAACATTACTCTGCTCTAGAAAAAGATTTATATTATAAATATTAATAGTCTAACTAACAATAATTTTGTATAAATTGTTTTGGGTCTTTCAATCTTCTTTCTGCGTATCCCCAACAGTAAATAAATATTACAGCCTCGATATCATTTTGAATTTTCTTTCACTCACGTAACTATGTAATAGAGCGTGTATATAGTCATTACATCTCCGAATATTTCAAACCATATTTTACTTAAGAATTAAAGTGCGCAAGGGTTTTACTAAACCGGGGACAATTAACTTGCATTTAATGGTGATCCTAAAGGTATATTCAAAGGTATATTTTATATTTCTGATGTTATTGAAAAATGTGAAAACTGTATTTTTTATGATTCACGACGAATAAATCTTAATGTCTTTTTCTACATTCTCTTGAAGTTTCAATAGATCTAAAAAAATACAACTGAAAAATTAAATTATAAACTTTCAAAAATTTAATTTTAATGTATGCAAAATTTTTTATTTGAAAAAAAAAGTAAGTAACTTTAAAATAACACAGTAGTCATTTAAGGATTAAAAGAAAATACAACATAATGTGAAATTAATATTTTTACAATGTCTAAACAAAATAATAATTCATAAAATCCAAATTTAAATAAAATATAAAAGATAAAAAGCGTAATTTCTTAAATGTGTGCTCCGTATATTTTATAAAACAATGTGTAATAACAATACTATAGACTAGTTTTTTACACGTTATCTATCAGTTATAAACCGATATACTAGATTTTTTTTGTTAAAGTTATCTTTATCATTTGCAATTCTAAGACAAGAATTTTGTTTTAAAATTTTTTAAACAGAACTAACGTATAGTTACTATTAAATTACAATTGACAAAAATCAAAGAACAAGCATTTTATCAGAGACCTCTACAATTTTTAACAATCACAGGTGGTACTTTAGTAGATGAATAAAAGGTAGCATATACTTTCAAATGTAAACATTAATAAGTTTACGAGTAAAACAAAAAGCAAGTAAAAGAAAAAAAATCTATATATCTAACTGGTCCGAGAGGTCCTGGCTAACAAAATTATATACTTACTCTAACTTTTGAATTGGATTCTTCAAAAATACTTGTAACAACGAGTTAGAGGATGATGTTTTAACATGAGAGTTATCTTAATTTTATTATCTGCTGGGTCTTAAAAAATAGCAGTAAAAAATATATTTTAATATATCATTTCAAAATTAAGTACAATTAATTTCCTTTAACTTTAAATTAATAATTTTATAAACTTTTCTGCATTCAGGTATAGATACTTTAATTTTGTAGATGAAAATAGATGAAAAAAAACAAACAAAACTGTTAAGCGAGTCTCGCTTTTTATAACTCATTGCTTCGTTTCATTAGGAAAAAGCCGAAAATTTATTTACTAAAACGAGTACACTATTGTGGTAGTCAACCTTAAAACCGAAAATTAAAAATTTTCTTTCATTTTAATTATTTTAATCTTATTTTTATTACAAAAATTTTAACGCAGAAGAAGTAAGAACCACTGAGCCTACATAGTTTTCAAATAAAACAGAAATCTTTGTACAAATTAAAGAATTTTTGATGAGTTGGGTTAAAAAGTGTTTGATTTAAGTACTTCACGAAGCAAAAGAATAAGTAAAGCAGTTTATACGAAGTAAAATATATCATAAAAACTAGATGAGAAACATTCAAGTAATTTTCTCTAACGAAATCATGCTTTATTAATACCCAAGTACAGATCTCGACAGTTTTCAATTTATCTCTTTTGATTAGATATAATATTATCATTTTGATAATAATGTATTTTAAACAAACTCTACGTATTCCATGCATACTTTTCCAAATAAAAATGTTTAGCGGGTAGTAAAAGGGTATCCTCTTTTCTTTATTATTTTATTCTCAGACTATTTACAATGACGCGGAAGTAACACTCCCTCCTCCTTCTAGTTGAGGGGAGAGTAAAACTGGTTCTTAAGCCCCGACCCCCCAACCCCTAAACCTCCCCCGACCCCCCAACCTCCAAACAAATGCCAAGAAGGCTTTTGGAAACCAGCCTCAATCAGAACCATGAGCTTGTAGGGAATAAAAATAATTATTTTAATGATTATCCATAGTAATTTTTTTTAATTTTTTAATGCTTTCATAATTTATAATATTATTTTTATAAAATTAGTTTATTTCATTATTAATATTTTACCATTTTCAGTTTATTTTACATTATAATTTGTTTAAATTATCATTTTTATTTTCGCTTCAATGCTTTAGCATGAAAAGCATACTTATTAAAATTAATTTTTAATATTTTTTTCTTCAAATTTTGTAAAAAAATTTAAAAATTAAAATCTAACTTAATTTACTTTTTAATCCAAATATATGACATACATAAAGAAATTCCATGATTAATGCAATTACTCTCACCTAATAAACATTAAAACTAGTAGACATTTACAATAAAACAAGCTAATCTGCTCTTGATACTTAATTACAATCCATTTAATTACAAAAATGTATAAGATGTAGAAAAGGGATGAAAGAGTTGAAAACAAACGAAGATATTTATCTCAACTACATGTTTATTATGCCATAGTGTTTTAATTAAATAAAATCCGATAAATGCGTTATAGAGTATTTGAAATCAAAATCTCGGATAATATCTAAGTGAAGTTCTTAAATCAAGTCATTGTCCCTTTTCATCTTTAGTTATATTATTATTTAATCAAGATGACAGATTAGGTCACTGAAGTATTCCTAATTCGATAACATCCTAACGAAATTAAATACTTAATATCCCCTCAAAAAATAGTATACTATCCCCTCAATATATATTGAGGGGATATTAAGTATTTAATTTCGTTAGGATGTTAAAAATAACAGGCAATTGCGAGGATTGGAGAACGAATCGAGTATGAAACAAAGCCTTCTAGTAATTCATATTATCACAATATATAATGCATTGCTCGATATGTGTTAATATATAATATATTGCTCGGTATGTGTTAATATATAATATATTGCTCGGTATGTGTTAATATATTACTCGATATGTGTTAATATATAATATATTGCTCGGTATGTGTTAATATATAATAAATTGCTCGATATGTGATGATATCCTATATATAGACTATCAGCAGCATTTATTTCCGATGACAACAGCGAACAATACATTTAAAATTTAGTGCAAAAGAAATTAAACTATAAAAACTGGGGTAGTAGTGAAAAAAGTGAATTAGAACAATATCACGAGTAATTGAGTAGTTCCGGAGTGCGAGTATGTGGAGAGCGACTGCAAACAGAAGGATGTACTCCCAATTTTCTAAAAATACATTGTAGAATCTGTGAAGAAGCTAACTATTTTCAATGGTAGTTTAATTTATTCTGCTTCAAAGAGTGAAAAACATGAATTATATTATGTTTAACTTTTCACTCTTAAAAATAAATCACTTAAAGCTATTATATCGAATTTAGTTTTTAAAGTTTTTGAATAATATAATTAAAACAGGGGATCTGGGTAAATACCTTAACCATGATCATCCTAAATGGTAATAAAAAATACTATATATATATATATATATATATATATATATATATATATATATATATATATATATATATATATATATATATATATATATATATATATATATATATATATATATATATATATTGTGTGCACAAGGGATGCTGTGAGTACTTTATTCTTTAGACATAACTCAGAAACGCATTTTTCTTAAAAACAAATACATAAGTAATTGAATCAGAAAAATTCCCAGAATGATTAAAGGGGCCAGGATAGCCTGGTTGGGCGGGCACTGAGCTCATGTCCAAAAGGTTGTGTGTTCGACCCCAACCGGCCGAACATTCCCTGTGTTTACATGGTGACTGATGCACGTTAAATCTGTCGATTCGTAAAGTCCTTCAGGAGTTTCCTTGTCTTTTGGATTGGTTCAAATTACAAGGCTATGGAGTTAAACATTAGTAGTCGTAAATTTAAAACTGGGTCAATCGTTCAACGATGGTTATAAAATATAATTATAAAAGATCAGTGGTAGCTCAGGATAAAAAGCTCGCCTCCCAAATGAGGAGAACCAATTTCGAATCTCAGCGATGGCTGGTAGATATGAATTTTGCACCTGGCGACTCCCCAACCGCAGTACTGTTTTAAAATATATCCAGTGGTGGACGGACCCTGGGTTAGAGTCCCCTTGCAGTTGAGCTAACCGTAAGAAGTTTTCGTGGTTTTTCTCTCTATGTACAGCAAGTGTAAGTTAGTACCATCAAAACACCTTTCACGGAGACTAGTTTCTCCCAATGCTTGATCCAAGAGTTCTCTTGTCTTCTGGGTTGGGTTCAAAATTACAAGACTATTAAATTGAAGAATGATAGTTGCAGACTGAGAACTAGGTCGGCTTTTCACCACCGGTTATAAAATTAAATAAAATAATTATAAAGAGAGCTACGGAGGCCCAGGGGATAAGGCATACGCTTTCCAATTTGGAGACCCAGGTTCGAGCCCAGAGGTGACTGGTTGATACGAAGTTAGAATTCCATCAGGGTTAGAATTCCATTTTCAGTTGAGCGAAATGTGGGAGATTTTTGTGGTTTTCTTCGCCATGTAATGTGAATGCCGGTTATTAGTTTAAAGAAGCTACGAAGGTTAGTTTGTTTCAATGCTGGATCCAGGAGTTCCATTTAATTCTGGTTTATTGTTTTAGATTAATCAGCTTCGAAATGATAAAAGACTTTAAAAGTTATAACTAATTAAAATAAGTCTAACATTGATTTTATAAAAAATTTGCTGTATAATTTCTGATTAAAATACGTATTTACAATCTAATTTAATCTATCATGATTAACTTAATATTAGTCGATTCTTCACTACTTGTAAAAGTATTGAATGTCTGTTGTATAAATTGAAAACAAATCGTTGAGCGTAGTAAATGGCATACAAATATTTTTGGCATGCTCATTTAAAATTTCTTCAAATTTAAAATCTTTATTGTAAGAAATGTACTCACAATACTTATAAATATGAATATGTTATCAAAATATTTGACAATCCTTGGTAGTTTAAAGTTATTGTATGAAAAAAGGATTTGCTAGAAATTAAATGGTTATTAGAAAACGAAGCAGGGGTATTAGTTTATCGACATTTCAGTTGCTGATAGATATGGTTCCATTTTTTATGGAAGATTCCGATAAAACAAATACATTATACGAATATATATATATATATATATATATATATATATATATATATATATATATATATATATATATATATATATATATATATATATACATATATTATGTATGTATGTACAATAATCGGTCAAAATAATCGAAACAATCCACTACTAATGCATTTTTTCATATTTTTCAAGGAATACTTAGAAAATTATTTAGAACTTTTGAAGTGTTGAAGTCATGCGTTTTCTCATATATATTAATAAAGTTTAAAGCTTTTAGAGATTTGAGGGACCGGTAAAAAATTAGGAACCAAGAATAATGTTTTTGAATACCTTAATCGAAAACAATAAGCGAAAAGCTTGTGAATCATGTCAATAATGTTGATTATCATATGAAATAACAATCGTATACATACTAATATAATTAAACTTCTATTATAAAACAATCTGATTTTTTTAATATTTTGAAAAGTTGTTTTATTATGCATCAGAAAGTCTTATTTTAGTTCTATTATACATAAAAGCTAAGCAAGCGAGGCATCTTAGTTCATACAGTAGTCCACCATCTCATTTTAGTTGAAAGATCGTCTTCTCCCTAGTACAACTACACATTTGAATAGCCAGAAAAAAACCGGTTTTATGCATATACCCCATAGTAACAGGAAGAGATGGATACAGTTTCTTGTTTTTCTTATATTCATTATTTAACTTATTTCCTTTTTCTTTTCTTTGTTTTCTTTTCAGTTTTCGTTTTTTATACTGTTTACGCTGTTTCGAAAATATAAAGTCAACGCGCGAGGGAGGCGAGATGCGAATACATGGGGAGGGGACATAAAGATTGTATACAGCTGGAAATTGTATTAGTATAAATTATTTATTTCCGAAATCTTATCAATAATGATTTACTATATTTTATTATTTTCTTTAAAAAAACTGGCAACTGTCAGGAAAAAAAATTAAGATCGTAAGGAATAAAATAAGATTTCACTATTTGTGATTACAAAATATTCATCAACATTTATTTTTTTCGGATAAAAAAACTGTCCCGTATCTTTATTATAACTGTTCGAAAATATATTGATATTTATGGATTAAAAGTAAGAAATGATTTTCTTACCGGTTTCCAATATTTCCATTTTTTTTTTCTCCCTTCTTTTACTTCTTTTTTTTTTTTTAGTAATTGTCGTTGAACAGCCAACCCAATTTCCAGTTTATGACTACCAACTCCGTAGCCTTGTATTTTTGAACACAATCCAGAAGACAAAGTAACTCTTCAATCAAGTATTGGGAGAAAATTTGCCTTCGTGGAGAACGTTTTGAAAGAACTAACCCGTCTTTGCGTTAGGTGGACATGAAAACCACGAAAACCTACCATGGATAGTCCTAACGGATCCATGATCCGTCTGATTTTTTATTAGCATTGCGCTCGGTGTGAGCCGTGGGCGGATTTCGTATGACCAACTATCACTTGGATTCGAAATCGAATCACCTCATTTGGAGGAGAGCACTCTATCCCCTAAACAACCACGGCTCTTCCATTTTGATACGTATGTTACCGGCAAAGTTTGTAAGTCAACATTCTGTGGAATGTCAAGGCGTTGTTATACCTAAACTAGCCAGTGCCTGAAAGGACTCTTATTTCTCCCATTTTCTAAGCATTCAATGTAATGAAAAACCTGCAAAGTATAAAATATGTCTATGATTCGTTTCGAATGTGTAATGAAATGTAATTCAAACGTCTTTGAAGCTTACCATATCAGAGCAAGTAGATTAATTTTAATTTCTTCATTTGTATATGAAAATTTTGTTTCCCTTCATATGGCATGGATTCTTCAAGGCATAAATTTTGTTTTATCCAACTTTCATTTTCTCTACGCATCTTGAATACATTTATTTAATGGCACTCTCATTATTTTTTACGAATAACATTTAAATTATTGAGGAATGCGCGTGATTTACAGAATAGCCTTATCAGGATCTTTTTTCTTACTTTGCCTAAATATCATTTGTCATTCTATAGAATGTGTAGCTATTACATATAGTGTCTAGGGAAAGTATGTAATAATTCTCATATTTCGTGCTTGGCAAAAAAAAAAAAAAAAAAAAAACTGGCATTCTATGCAATGTTATGGAATGCCGGTGTTTTATACTTTACCCCGGTAACAAATGTATTATTTATTATTTATAAGAAAATGTATTATTTATTGAAGGGGTAAATCATGTGTTATTTTCTGAATATAAATTCATGTATCTAGTTTCAAAAGTTTAATTTAGAATTATTAAATAATGTAATTTCTCTTTCCATCGAAATTAGATTATTCCATTAAATAATCAGCACAATTTCCCATTAGAAAATTTATATTTTTTCTGAATTTTTTTGTGAGTTTGCTATAAGAATTGCGAATAATGAAAAAATTAATAACAGTACATATTTTTACTTTTCAGAAGAAAATAATGTTTACTATTCCTTGAAATAAAAAAAAATTGTATTTTGCTAATAACCTGAAAGTTGTAAAAATCGCAGAATCAATTTATTCCAAATAAAGCTTCATATAACTTTTCCCCTGAATTCCTGTTTTTAATGTATGGGTAAATGCATATTTTGTAAACTCAATTCAAATAAAATTTATTGAGAGTAATTTCACAGTTAATGTTTTTAAATTTGTGAAATTTTTTTACCGATAACTCAAAAATAATTTATTAAAAACTTTTGCAAATTTTCCGATTTGTTGATTTCTATATTTTAATGAAAGAAATACAGAATCATTCATTCAGGGGAAGGGGGTTGATTATGAGACGGACGCGCTGCCTAGTTCGCTATCGAGGCTCGGTGAGGGGTTACTAACTGCTGACTAAATAATAACAATAAAGTATAGTGTCTTTCCATTTGTATAATACCAGATTTCATTGCATACCCATAATATTAATTCTTATCTTTTATTCCGGAACTTTAAGAATCGAAGGAAAGATCAAAGACGTAAAGCGTTTTCCAAAATAAAATTCGCAAAACATTAAGAAATTTCTACAAGTAAAGAAAATCACTTATTCTACCAGTAAGGAGAGGCTAAAATTTGGCTACTTTTTTCGAATGAACCGCCATTCCTTAAACCAATCAGTGACCAGCCGACTAAGGGGGTTGCTTTTTTTTCACTTCGCATAATTAGGTAAATCAACGCCTTCATTGTAGGTGGCAGCACAATAACTCAGTTAGCTTAGATTTAAAGTTCAAATTTCGTGATGTCTTTGTACCATTTTTCTCGGTCAAATTTAAAAATAATTCTATTCTTTTTTTTTTAAATGAAAGATAAGAATTTAACCTTAATTTTCCCTTCTTAAAAACTAGATGAGAGAAAAACTACTATGGATAAAAACTGTTGGAAGTTGGAATGAGTTTTTCGAATTTAAAAAATAGTAAAAAATTTTTTTAATTTAATTCCAGACAGGATAATAAAGATATTTTTATTTTCTTTCGTTTCCAAAAAACAGAACGTTATTATCTTGAAAATTGACGATTTTATGCAGTACTGAACTGTCCATAGAATAACATGGGGGTTGCTTTTCTCCCGATCGAGCGAGCGAACGGCCTTAAGTAAGCACAATTGTAAGCAGGATGTGAGGATTTTTTTTCTTCTTTCATTACTTTAAAAGGGATTCATGGAAGTTTCTAGTTTCCCCCACCGTCATTTGAGTGACAAAGTAATTGACGAAAACAATTAAAACAGACTATTTTATTATTTTATGTATAGAAACAGGCATATTATTATTATTATTAGAAAAATAATGCATTTTTCCGCTTAATTAAATTTTAAAAAATCTAAATTAAGAAATTTTTTTTTCACAGGATTTAAATTAAAGTGAGGTGTTAAAAGATTTATTACTCAATGATGATTGAATTAAAGTGCACCAAATAACATAAACCTTTATTTTATACAGTGGAAAGCAAGTTTTCAAAATTAAAACTAGTACATTTTTTTTAAAAGAAATTTTCTTTTTTCCTAAAGAAAAAATGCTGCCTGCAAATTTCAAACTAACTCTTAGCAAACACATTGAAATTTGTGTTTGAAATCCTTTTATTGTATTCTATGAATTTTTTTAATTCGCGTATGTCAAATAAAATAATTACTAATACGTTTGACTACTTTATTTCATGACACTAGATTGAGTTAGTGTTCTACTAATGATACTTCAAATGCTTCCTGTTATTCTATGATTACCTTGTGTTTATCTATCTACATAATACTCCTTCCACTTAACGCATTTTTATTTTTAAACAATTTTGAATAAGAAAAAATGAAATGCATAATTTTTTTTTTTACGCACGTGTGCGTAGAACCTTAAGCTGAAATTACCGGAAAGTGGTTTATTTAGGGCTTAAATTAACCAGAAATCTATAGTGGCAACTGTAGTTAATAATTTTGACATTCAAGTTTTTGTGAAAATCTTTGAATGCTACGCTATTTTTTATTTAGAATCTTCTGACTAACTTTTTTTCAGATGAATAACCAATTTCTTCTCATATGCATATCTCCATTTAAAGACTATGTTCATGCTTTCGTTAATAAATTATATTTGTAATTAATTTAATAATTATTTGAATATTTTTAATTAATTTGAAGTTTTTGTGAAAGCTGTTCTACCAAGAAAGAATGTTAGAAAGCTACGGTATTTTATCTTTGGAGTCTTCGGAGTATTAAAGTACTTTTAGATGAATAAACTAATTCTTAACATACTATATCTCAATTGCAAAACTGTTTATGTTTTAATTAATAAATTATATTTTTAATTAATTTAATATCAATTAATTTAATGCATTATTGAAAATACTTTTGCATTATTCAAATGCTCACACAAAAAAAAAAAAATCTGATCAAAATTCCGTTTATTCTAAGTGTTATTGTCCTTATTTCTGTAATATAAAATTTTTTACTTTTAAATAAATCTGAGGAAGAGGAAATTTTAATGAATGAATTCATATTTTCATTTTAATTAGTTTAAAAATCATGGAAGGAAAGGCACAAGTTTAAAAAAAAAAAAATTTATGTTATTTTTTCCTCTCTCTTTAAAACTATTTATGCATTTTTTCTTCACTAGATAGGTGATAGGAACAAAAAAAAAAAGTTTTAATAAACGTTTAATTCTCCTTCAGCTGATTCAAGAATTTTACTGACAATTTAAATATCTTAAATACACCGGTTGTTGAACTTGGCTTTCAAATTATTTCATTTCCATTGATGATTTAATCATATAACACTAGAACCGATGACAATGACATGATGGATTCTGACAGGCATGTCATCTACGCTACTGCCACCTGCTACATCTGACGCATCAGCTGACTCTGGTAATGGTGGGAGAGCAGAAAGGGGTAGAAATCGCTGCTTTACAACTTAATATTTTTTTTTTTATCTCCTCTCTTCTTTTATCAACTCAAAATTAAATTTATTATCTTGCACTTTATCTCGTTCCTCCCTGCCACCCCTTTTTTTCTCTTATTGCTCTCCCCTTTTTTTAATAATGTTCCGGATGGCACTTAGTACTGCTGCTTAGAATGTTAGAGCTGTATATAATTCTTAAGCTATGCAAATTTTATGGCCTCAAACAAAGCATAATTTATATCCATATATATACATTCCCCACCCCCCTTTAGACCACAGCAACTCCGATTTGGTAAATAATTTGATCTTTCTACATTATTGAAAAAATTGTTAAACGTTATGAATCATCATTAAAAAATCCGCTCTGCAAATGTTCCGCACAACTGTCTTTCAGAAATTCGAAAAATTTTTAAACATAATTAGTCACCATGAAATGTAATGAATTTCCATTAAAAAAATACTGCGCATGTAAGTTATTCCGCGCTGTTTTATTTTGAGCTATTGAGTTTTATTTATTATTTTTGTATGGAAGACGCCCTCGTTGTTTTGTTTTTAAAATAATAATTATGTAAATTAAACTTAATATCTATTTAAGGAAATTATTATTTCTTTAACAAAAATAGGTTTTTTATGTTTGCTGCAAGTAAAGCAAATATTACATATTAGTTCCTAATATTCCTATCTTGGTCTATATTTCTTTGTTTAACTGTTTTATAGCTTGCTATAAATTTTAAAGATTGGTGTTTACAAGTTCTTACTTTTTATTTCGTACTGCATAGATTAACCTGCACAAGTTGTATCTTCGAATAATTAAAACTATTTTATTTATTACTGAAAAACACACATTTTATTGCGAATTAAATTGTAATATCATTTATTTTAAATGTTTCTGTATGAAACATTTTGTGCAGCAATAAAAGAATTTCAAAACGAGAGAACGTTTAGATAGATTAGATTGTTTAATTAAGAAAATATATATTTCAGATATATTTTAGGGGGATATTGAAATAGTTTTTATAGCTATTTCAAAATACTACCTTTTATTAATTTATTGTGTGCAGTTTAACGTAATAGATATTAAAAATGAAATGACTGTGGCATCGGGGACATCTTTTAAATTATAAAATAAAAATGTTTCAATATTTTTAATTTATTTAATTCTTTAAGAGTATTGATACTGTTAGTTAATTTAGACTACAGTGCAAGCGTTTTCTTCACCCCCCTTTTTTTAACGAAATGAGAAAAATAAATCTACTGAAATTATTTTTTAATGTCAGGTAAAGTATGAAAATATGTATTGTTCGTAGTTCTCATGATGTCAAACCTTAGTCATAACTCGCTGCCGTTCTTTTTACCAATCCGATTTTTCTTTAATTCTCATTAAATTTTATTTAATTAATCATAGTTTAATTGTCTTATCAAGAGTTTTTCCACAAAAATAAATTCCACAGATGCTTTTCCCTCTAACGTCTGATAATAATGTTGCATCAGCTTCGAGAATCAAGTTACTTCGAAAACAAGACCATCTGTCGTCTCTACTTGTGGAATCGTTTGTTCGATTATCGTCATTCAAAATAAGTTTTGTTAAATTATATTGTTAAAAAAAACTGCGTTGTTTCATGGTATCACTGGATTTTTTTTTTTTCATGGTTTTTTTAATGCTACTGATTGCAACTAATTATAAGATTTTAATGTACATTGTTTTGATGCTACTTTTTAAAAAAAACAGTCCATTTGTCCCCTCTACTTGTTGATTCTTTTGTTCGATTATTGGCATTCCTCAAAATTTTTGCTCCATTTAGAATAAACTGCGCTTTGTTTACCGGGTTTTCATGTTCATAGTTCCTAACATTATTTATTTTTAACCAATCATTACATTTTAATGCATGCTAGAGATGAGATGGGCTCATTAGTTGATAGAAGTCTTTGGGCTTGGGCTCTTGATAAGTTTTCCCTTAAAATCATACTACTTTCAAACTAAACAAAATTTTTTTAAAATAAATCGTCAGGTTCAGTTAAGTATTAAAAACTATCAGATTTAAAAATATTACGATCTCTGTACGACGTTTTAAATTTCGGATTCTGGCATTCTCATGCTTAAAAGGAAATCGTATCAATCTCGGGCGGGTTCGGATTTAAAGTCTGCTAGTTTTGGTCTTTAAAAGTAAGCTCGAAATCATCTCTATGTCGTTTTATGATGTGTGGTATAGGTTTTGAATTGGCACACCAAGTCTTCTAGTAAATATGTCACGTTACGGGTTTGCATTTAATCTTTTCTGGCTCTATAAGTATGCTCGTATTCCTCTTTATTGTGTATGCCGTTTTGTGATGTGTACTATTGGTTTTGAATTGGCCCGCCAAGTCTTCTAATACGTTACTCTTCGACTATTCCAAAACAAATGCGTCATTCACTGCCTATTGGCTCCTCAGAAATTCATTTATGGAACATAATCTGTAACAGTACGAACGTTCCGCAGGAATACCAGACACTTTTTTTCTTGGTTCAAGCAAATTCCTCAACTTCTATCACTCATTTTGATTATATTATCAACAAGTTCCCACAAGAATATTTTCATTAAAACTTTCTTCCCAGCAGGCGGCCATGTCATGTTTCCATCATCAAAGCATTATGTGCTACAAAAAAACTGAAGCTTCTGCTTCATGCTATCGACAAGTGCTTAAAGTGCTGGTTTTAAAATTGTCATCATGTTCAGTTGAGTAAGAATGAACTGTATAAAGTACCAGACTTAAATGCACGTTCATGGTTATTGTTTTATCGCTAACAACTCTGAAATTCGGCTTTTAAAAGCAATGTGCAGGAATTTTTTTCTATGAAAAAGAATATCGTATGTCGGTACCGTTTTGTATTTGTTTTGAACTGGCATGTCAAACCTTGCAATAAATAAGTCACACCTCGGCTGTGCCGGAACGAATAAAACTTTCACGCCATAAAATGCGTGTAATCATGCGGGGCAAGTTCAAAAACCATGAACTCTGAAACGATATCTCTATCAGCCACGTTATAAGGGCGTTCATATGAAATGCCTACAATATTTTTTCTTGGATGTTAGAAAAACTTTTACTTCCAATTTTCTACTCACTTAAAAAGAAAAAAATGTAAAGCAATTTTTTTTTTTTTTTTAACTTACCTACTCTTCAAATCTGAGACTTCATAAATAAATGGAAAAAAAAAAAAACTTTATGGACATAAATTTAATTTAAGTGCAAAGTTGACAAGATGACAACCACCTTATTAAACTTATTTTTTTTCCATCGTGGATATAATTGTGACAGGCATTTCTAGCCTGAAATGTATGATTATGCAGAATGTTATAATCGTAAATATGGTATTTTTGAAAATATCAAATATTTGGATGGATACCCGATAATTTTGATAGATGTCCTGGCTGTTGGATTAGGTATGAGAGAATATTAACTAACTGAAACCGGCTTTTTTTTTAATGCAATAGTACTATAAAAATGTATTTTTTGGTCTCAAACTATTATGAGTTGTTGAAATCTGTGCTAATAAAATTACATCGGAAAATGCTAAAACTTTCTGTTCTTAACTAAGTAATTCTGAAATTAAAATAGTATATTCTTTTTTTTCTTCTTTCTTTTAATTAAAGTAGTATATTCTTTGTAATAAAATTTACCTTTATTATACAAAAAAGAGCAAATTATGCTTTCTTTAGTAATTCCTTTTTAAAAGTATTCTGACATATTATTGCAAAAATGTCCTGTTTTTTTTTTTTTTTTTAATTTTTTTTTACTCTTTGATCCACTATGAGGCCTGGTACCATATAACAACGATTCATGTGCAGAAATGGAAATTTTATATAAGTTTTATATTTCCGCAGCACTTAGTAAAATATTGCTTCCGAGAATTGAGTATTTTTATAATGCAGAAACAAATTTAAAAAAAAAATAAAACGAAGCCTATTTGAAAATCTTACTAATCAAATTTACGATATTAATGAAGCATATATGTCGAATTGAGTTCCTTACAAAGACCCAAAAATGGTCTATAAAGATGACGTTATTGCTGGAAAAATCTAATTTAAAACATTCCTCTTAAAATGTTTCAAAAATGTAAGTACCGTTGCTTTTTCCAAATCAAATTGCAATTATTATCTTTACGAAGTAAAGCTCAAATTTTAAAAAAAATGTACTGGGTATCCTTGACTTTTCTACGAAAATAAACAAACCAGTTCTTAACACTAGATTGCCCAAGGAAGTCATTTTGACTGCTTTTTAATTTCAATTAGAAAAACGATGATGATGACTCAATTTCTTAGAATTTTGTGACTTTTTGTACAACATATAATTTTTTTATTGTTAATATTTACTACTAACTTGTTATATATAAAATAAATAATATAAAAAATATTAAAAATTAATTTTAAACAATTTTCTTTACACATTAGTTATTCTTTCACAATCCAGTCATTTTGACTGCTTTTGGGCAATATAGGAATATGCTAAGTTTCAGTCTTTCTAGTCAGTGCAAACCAAATATGTGTTTTCAATTTCTTAAAAAATTTTCTTGACGATGCATTGAGGTTCTTCTCGCAATCATTTAACTTAATTTCAAATGTCTGGAAGAGAATTTTTTTTCTCTCTTCCTGGTGTAAAATTTCTGTAAATTTGTTTTACCTGTTATACTTAACGCCGATCAGTTAAAAATGCATAACAACAAATAAATAAATAAAATAAAAAAAATTTTGCTATTTTATTTTAGAGCTAAGATAAAAGAACAAAGACAAAAAGCTGTTCGGAAATATATAATTTTTAAAATTGTTTCCTCAAAAAAAGAAAAAAGTTAAATTTCTCATTTTTAAAGGTAACGAGTCACAAAAAATAGAAAATACCATGTTGACGATAACATAATTTATAATTGTAAAAATGAAGATCGCATTTCAATTCTATATGAAAGTAATAATAGTGACTTATTCGAGTGCAGATAATAAAAATATTTAATGTAAACAAATATTTTTATTCGTTTCTTGTGTATGTTTTTACAAGATATACTGAAGAGAGTGTAGTTACAAGAGTGGTAGGTATAATTATTAAACAAATAATAACGAATGTGAAAGAAAATACAGTGGAAAAAAGTTTCTACTTTTCTTTTCCAAAGAACAAAAATTAATTGCCCAAAAGCTAACTCCGACTAATATTTAGAAAGCAATATTTGTTACTAATATTGTATAAGAAAAATGTGATGGTTGTTATTGGAATTAGTTACAATCCCATACTCTTGAGGAAGGCTGATCTAGTTCAGTTACTTACTGTTACAGAGCACGTCGTTTAAAAAAAAAATTTTTTTTTTCTTCCATTAGTTCTTTTATAAATATTTAAGACTGCTGTATTGGGTTTTGCCAGTTTCAAAATTCTGGTATTTGTATATTTTAGAAATTTTCTTAAAATTAGTAAGTTTCCTAAAAAAAAACCTTATTGAAATAAAATTTTTGCACAGATTATTGCTTGCTTGTATTATTGCTTGATCTGTATACATCATTCATAAGTATTACTAATACATAATGAAGCGAGCCTCTTTTATTAGTCATGTCAAAAGGCTTTGTTGGCCATTTGACAATGCACGACCTACGGGTCATATGTAATGTTCCTGTTTTTTAACAAGGCATATCAAGACACAGTTACAGTTAATATGCATCATTAATTTCCAAGGTGTGCGTTATTTTACTGCTAATTTGGACATATTTCTGATTAGTTAAAAGTAGCATTTAAGTGATGGAATCTTCATTTATGGAAAAGCAATGTTTATAGCTGACCTGATGATGCGCGAAGTCTTGTTTGTGCACATCAGTTTCAAATGACTGTCTCGACATTTCGTCACCAACAGCGTTTGCCCATTTAGGCAAAGAAGTAAAAAAAAGATATTCTAAGCCAAAGAATAAAACTGTTGGATGCTTGAGGCAATTTTTCCAAAAGAACTAAAAGACATTTCACCTGCTCTAGGTGAATAACGTGGATCTTAATGTAAGTGACATCCTTATATGACAGCTAAACAATGATCTTGCCCTCTTGAATAGCTGCCACCACCAAAAAAAGCATTATTTATCATTCGCTTTCTGTTCTGAAAGGGGAATGGTGAAGGGGAATGTCTTTATTGTCAGACACGTTAACCATTTGTCACCTGAGAAAGGTCGCATTCTTTTAGTCCAAAATTTTATAAAGCTAAGTTGTGGATTATTTTCTTTCGAATAATTTGAAACTCTATTTAATGATGTGTATGTAGTATTACTTTTTACAAAGCGTAATAAAAAAATATAAAATTTAATTAATCGAGGCATGTACAAGAATCTCGGAGAATTTTTTAATTTGTCAGATGTAACTTGAGACCATTTTTCGAGATTGGGAAGCCCTTTGACCTTTGGGGGAGGCTGATACTTCTTATTTTCCACGCCTTCGCGAATATATTGAAACTTCTGGAACATCTGAGAATCCCCCAAAAGTTACTTCTCTTGGTTTCTCTAATTTTTGCCAGCTGTTTAAAGTGAGTTGTATTATTTATACATGTTGGTCTTTTGCATTTATTTACTTATGTAGACACGTTGAAATCGATTATTCAGATCTATTTAGGAAATGCGTTTTTACGCGATTTGTTTTCATTCTAATTAATTTCTGTTTAATCAATTACGGTTATCAAAAGAAATGCAATTTTCTTTTACCTAAATTTTTATCCTTATGTTCTTGAATTCTGCCGGTTTCAAACATTTAATTACAAATGTAGATACTCGTTGAAATCGATTATTTATATCTATGTGTTTAAAGTATGCTAAGCACTTAATTTTTATTCTAACCCTTTTCTGTTTAATTAATTACGGTTATTAAAGGGACTGCAATTTTCTAATAAGTTTTTATCATTGTGTCGTTGAATTCTGCCGGTTTCATACATTTATTTGCCAATGTAGATACATTGAAATCGATTATTCAAATTTGTGTGTTAAATAACTTGAACGCAATTATTTTCTATTTTTCTATATTTTTTTCTTCTTTTTTGTCATTTTTTTTCCCCGCCGTTTAATCAGTCCTGATCACCATAAAAAATGCGATTTTATAAATGTTAAATTTAAAACAAAGTTTTTTATATATTGGCGCAACGTCTTTGTTGTAATATCTTGCCAAGGATTACAAGAAACATCTCTACTGCCGCATTTCCTAAGCTATTTTAGTTTTCTTTAACCCCGGAAGTTTTCATCCTTCTGTTCTTGAATTCTACTAACTTTTTTATTGTTCGAAATAGAAGAAAACACACAGTTTCTTTGAAATAAATTAAATTTTTTATATTTGAAAATAAATTTTAATGTATATTTCTCGAAATTTGAATATAATATTCCTTTGTTATTTATTAATTTTTTAATGGATTTTTTTTTTTTTTAAGATGCTTTCTTTCTTTCACTAGTTAAATTATCTTTATGTTTTTTCTTGAAATCATTGTTTTTTAAATTTGAATTACTATTGTATGTATGAATAATGCTATAAATTTTTAATTTGTAAAATTCTATTACGCTTCGAGAATTGTCTATATTTATTTTTTTAAAAGTATACAATTTGCTACTTTTAAGGTTAGTATTCCTTGTTGTATTTTTTTTTTTTTTAAAGTGAAGTAATCATATTACCCACGTATAATTTTATTACTTATGCAACACTGCTTTGTTTATAAATTTAATTCTAAAAGAACTGGTAATTTAATTACAATAACAATTATTACCGCCTTTTCTTTGTGATTAAGTGTAGTGGATAATTTCCCCTTTTACAATTTTTATAGAGTCATATTAGGCGAATATGAAATCTAAGTTATAAATATTTTTATAATAATTAATTTTCACCTTCGATTTTCCAGAAACTAGCTAGAAACAAATTTTTTTTTACTTACACCATTTTTATTTATGATACGTAAAAACTTCGAAATTCAAGTTAAATGATTCTTTTGTTTTGTAGTCTATCTCGCAATAAATCTTTCTATTTAACTCAGAATCGAACATTCATAAACAGACCATTTATTTATAATTTGTTGTACTTAATTGCTTTTCTTTTATAATTAATATTTTATTGTATATAAATTAGTGCCTGGTGATTTCAGAATTTTAATTTTACGATATATCGTTTAAAATATTGCTATTTACGATGTTATTTTTCCAATTTGTTTTATACACACTATTTTTACATTGAATAATATTTTTACATTGAATAAAAATCGAGGAGTAATTAAAATAATCTGTTACATTTGTCGACTTAGTTAGATCTCTCACCATAGTATCGTTTGTCGATAAATATAGCTTTATTATCCTATTCGATAATTACCGTCGCCGGTAATTACACAATATTAGCGTGTGTTATAAAGATAGCAGGGGGTATTATCGCTGTTGATAATTATATATACTTGTCCCTATTTGTAAATACAAAAAAAAAATATCGCCCAGCTCTAATCTGTATACATTTACACTAAAATATTAATTTATATCGAATATCATTTTTTTCTTCAAATTACTTTAAACTTAGCCCTTTAACGCAGATGGGACATCGGTGTCATTTTTATATATTTTTTTTTCTTACCCTCTAATTACAAGCGAAAATATATTTTGGTATTTTTTAATTATAAAAAACAGTCTAATAGTTACTAAAAAAAGTCTTGTTAGATTATTCGAATTATATTTGTTCTAAATATAAAATCCAAAAAAAAGTAGTTGGAATTTTTTTTTTTCATTCATTTTCAAGTATTTATCAAAAATTGATTTTGTAAATTAATACAATTTCAGTGATGAATGACTGTTTCTAAAATAACTGTAAATAAGTGCAAATTTCAAAATATTATATATATTGTTTGAAAGATTTTACCTTTAACGCAGAAAAACACAAGTGTTTCATGTTGTAAAACGTAATCATAAATTATAAAAGCCAAATATAATATTTTTTACTTATTCTAAGTTTTAATTAATACAAAATAATGAAAAAAAATTATGAAGAATATATTTAATAAAAATTCTGCTTTAGAGGGTATAAGCAAAGGATGCAAAATTATATAATAAAAGATCTATAAATTCAACGAACCCTGAATATTAATAAATTTTCAAAACTCGGGAGAGAGAAAAAATTGCCTCTAAATTTCAATTTGGTTAACCAATTATTAAAAATATTTTTTCTTTTGTGAAATAATAAGCAACATAGTGGTTATTATTTATTTTACAAACTATGTACTCCTGTGCTATTTTTACCGAGCTTCATAGTATTCACATAATTTATTTAAACACTGTCGATAGAATATTAAACTTTTTATCTGTCTGTGTCATCTCAAAGTTCAGTGTGTTTAACGTACGTGCACTTCATAAAAACAAATAAAACTTTTTAGCTCTACACTCATTCAAGGTCAATTTTACGAGCTTGTCATAGTAAATAGTCAAACATTGTTTGTGGCCTCATTAGGCTGTTTTTTTTCTCCGGAAACCCCCACCGCCACCTCTAAAGAAGGAGACTTTTCCTGACTGATTTTTATTCATTTTTTTACATACAGTTACGTGAGTAAAAGCGAAAGGATTCTATGTTGGCTGATTGCCCACTTCGTTATAGAGTAGAATTACTCATAGTTTTTATTGCTCATCTTTAAACCGCAAAAAAAGAAAGAAAGAAAAAATCTTAATTTATTTGTTCCGGGTTATTTAGTCATATATTTATTTGTAAGTGTATATTTACGCGCATTCTTTATTAATTCTGTTGTATACGCGACTGTTTCAACTGTTCGTTTATCTGCATTTTATTTGAGCGCACTCGGTTTGTAAATTTATTTGTTTTTCTTATTGGTTAATTTTTATTTGTATATTTTTTGAGAAATTTTGTTCATAATTATTGACTTTTTTCTTTGTATAGCAAAGTCAAATTAAAAATTAAGTGCTGTTGATCACACAGCAGACCGAATTGCCAATCTATAATGAAAGTATTTTAATATTTATATTTAGTTGCAATGAGCTTTAATTTTAAGACAAGTACGAAATATTATTATCTTAATTTATATTCTTTCGTATTAGTAAATTTTTATACCTGTTTTGTTTGAAAACCTTAGTGTTTGAGAATGTTTTTGTTGAAAATGTAATGTTTTTTTTTTTTTTTTTTTTTTCAATTTGCAAAGCAAAACCAAATTAAAGCGTTGATTTCACCGCTGACAAAATTGCAAATAAATAAAAAAAACTTAAAATATTTGCTTTTAATTCCTATTACATTGAGCTATAATTTTAATTCAGATACAATATCTTTGAATTAATATTAAATTCACTAGTGTGTAAATTTCTAATTTCTGAGAAATAATAGAATTATATTATTACAAAAATAATATGTAATTTAATGTGAAATTAACCTTTTTTTGATTTCACAATTTGTTTTAATATACATAAGCATGAACATAAAATAAACCGCGTGCTTAAAACGCCCACTGATGTTAAATGCAATAAAATAGAAGGTAAATTACGATTATTTTGACGAAACTTCGTGTTTCAGTCCTCTGTTGTTGAGAACAAGCATTTAAGAATTCCGTCAATAGTTTGTTCCACGAAATTATAAAATATGTAATAAATGTAACGAGGACTAATTGTAATAATAATTTAATGATTACTTTCATTTCATACAAATTTTATTATTTTTACCAGACGACAATTAACTGATCACATTCAAAGGTTAGAGAAATAAGGCATGTTTCTTATACATGCTGCAACAACAACAACATCGGAAATTTTCTTCATAAGTTCGTAATTCGTATATGTGCAGCTTCATTTATAGTCTGGTTTTTTTTTTCTTCGTGTTTTTAAATATTTATGTATGGTTTTTACTTATCTTATGCTGTTGGTTTTTCGCCTCACTGGAAAATGTGTTGAGGTAAAATGTACAAGCAACTAAAGTTTGCTATCTTAATATTCTTATTTTTTATATAAATTTAAATTTGTTCAGGACGCCCGGTGGCTGACTGGTAGAGCTTCGCGCTCCCGTGCCATAGGTCCTGGGTTCGATCCTCGGGCTGGGCAAGGTTGACTCAGCCTTTCATCCCTTCAGTGGGTGGATAAATGAATACCAAGCATGCTTGGGAACTAAACACTGAGGGTTTCGCGTTCTACTGACCACCTAACCGGAACATCCGCTCCTGCACCCCAGAGCTCAAGGTCAAGAAAACTGAGATGGGCGCTGTAGGCCTTGGCCCTCTATGGGCTGTCGCACCACTGAGTTTAATTTTTTTAATTTGTTCAGGTAATTTCCACTCATCCTTTATGATTTTAATGTAAATATAGTATCGTTTAAAACAATATAAAAATTATAATTTTTATTTAATTAGATAAAAATGAATGTCTCGATTAAGAAATTTGCAGTAATCACGCGACTCACGCTAGAAGTTCAGTTCAATAATGGCGACACTAATATTTCACGGGCCCTGTGGTTCGATTTAGTTTTTCATTTAACACCTGAACTTCAATAAATAAATCATTAGGAGAGGAAAATCCATTTAACTATTAAATCTTTTGTAAGTTTGTTTTCAAATGAGGATTTATTATGATCAAGATTTAGACATTAAAACATAAATAGTGTTTCCAGCAATCGCGTAAGTTGGTAGCTACGAGTAATCGAGTGTAACTTGAAATATGCAGCCACTTTTTTTTTTTTTTAAAAAGGGGAGGGACTGTCTTTTATTATAACATTTACACACTCAATGGTATTTATTATTATTGCAACGAGAATGGTAAGCTTCCAATTTAATGATGCAGGAATTATTATTTTTTTTAGGGAGGAAGGAGAACGAAATCAAGACTCTAAATAAATTATTTAAGAAATTTAAAAATGAATTAAAAAGTTTTTTTAAAAATAAAAAAAAACTAAGGAATTTTATTTACTTATGGAACCAAAGAAAATCGAAAAAAGAATAACTTGTGGAACTAAAATACACTCAACCAAAATTGTATATCACAGAACAAGTTCACTGAACACATAATATTTAAATTAAAACTAAATTATACTAATAGCACGTGTATTAAAGACTATAAATAACATCTGTATTTAAGTGATTGCAATAAAGTAGGGTTCGAAAACATTAGCTTGTAGCTAAAGATTCATTAAAAAATATGCAAATGTTGTATCTGAAAACTTGCCCAAGGTAAAACATGTACTATTATTGTGCCAAGGTACTATCACCGCATGGTTTTAAACAAAATCTAAGTTGTTGTCAATCTAAATAAACTATCATAATTTTATTTATTTCTCTTATCAAAAATTTAATTCAGTGCTGAGATGTTTTTGCTGTTCTAAGACCTAATTTATAATACAAATAATACTAACGTTGCAATTAGTTAAAAAGAAATTGTCAATACCTCAAGGTACAATATTATTTGAATCGCAAGTCAGGTACATTATATTTCAGCAAAAGAATTAACATATTACGTTTTGTATATTCCCGAAAACATGACGTTTGTTATTACTCATTCCATTTAAGTATTACAAGATGATGTAAGATAGGGATAGGAAATGCGGGAGGGAAAAAACTAAACTGGTGGAATGAAAAGAAATGAGTTTTTTACGTACTATTATTGTGCCAAGGTACTATCACCGCATGGTTTTAAACAAAATCTAAGTTGTTGTCAATCTAAATAAACTATCATAATTTTATTTATTTCTCTTATCAAAAATTTAATTCAGTGCTGAGATGTTTTTGCTGTTCTAAGACCTAATTTATAATACAAATAATATTAACGTTGCAATTAGTTAAAAAGAAATTGTCAATACCTCAAGGTACAATATTATTCGAATCGCAAGTCAGGTACATTAGATTTCAGCAAAAGAATTAACATATTACGTTTTGTATATTCCCGAAAACATGACGTTTGTTATTACTCATTCCATTTAAGTATTACAAGATGATGTAAGATAGGGATAGGAAATGCGGGAGGGAAAAAACTAAACTGGTGGAATGAAAAGAAATGAGTTTTTTACGTAGGCGTGTTGTTTGAATCGTTTTATTTCTACCTACTTACCTGCTTTATGGCAAAAGCGAATCTTGTTTTAATTATAATCGGGTTTGTGCCACCTTTAGGATGTCAATGGTTCATTCACATTGAACTTACTCGGTGTTTCAGATTGTAATTGAATGAGTAACCTTGAACTGCCTAAGGTAAAGAAACTGAACATCTAACTCTTTAGCTACACTTCCTGTCGTGCTTTCAAACTGTTTAGTTGGTCCAGTAACTGAAAGTGAAATTGATTTTTATTTTAAGGTTTTATTGGTCTCATTTGACGCTACATTTTTATGAAACCTTTTTGATAACAGTTATTTAACGTGATGATTATTGTTAATCGAAGTTTCTAATTTTAATACTTTTGTTTAACACTTGAGCATCAATTGTCTTTTTTTTCCTTCTTCTTCCTAACTATGCAATCTGTTTGTCTAGTAATTTAAACTTTTTAGAATTTGTTTAACTCTAATTAAACATGAATTTTTGTTATTCTTGATTTGATACCTCCCGAAATTCGTGTCGTTTTTAAAAGATTTCTTTTAAAATATCTTTATTTTATATCCATTTATACGCCGTTTGGTTCTGAACAAAAATCCTCTCTCTAAAAGTTTTTATCTAAACAAACTTGTTTATATTTCGAGAAATCCTTAAAGCAGAGCTGTAAATAAAACAACAAAATAAATATCTCTTATCGTTGTGTCGCAACATAAAAAAATAAATAAATGAATGATTGGCAAATTTGCAAGATAACCTAACTCAAAAGTATACATATGACTCTGAGGTCATTAATGTCAAATGGCGGTTTTTGAATATAATGGTATTATATCTTTGTCTTGTAATCATCAATGTGTAAATGAAAATAATAATAATAATAATAAATCAGAGACCAATTTAAGAGTGTCAGAAACTGTTATTTAACTTCTTTATATTTAATTTTTATTAATTAAGTTTGGACAATAATTGTGATATGAAGTCAACAGCTGTAGTGGTCTATTAAATAAATATTTATTCATTCTGAACCATTTTCGCCCGGAATCAAATTTAAATTATTAATATTAAAAACTCAACCATCAATATTCAACAAAATCGCTACTCTCAATATCAATAATTGAAAGTTCTATTTGTCTTTTCATGTTCGTTCACGATCAAAAACTTTCTTTATGGAGATATTCGTAAAAAATATATTTATAAATTCTTAAGTTTATTTATTGAATAAATAACCTCAGATATCTGTTTCTCTCGCTAGAGCATAATATTTGAGACTTACGAATTTTAAGATATCAAGGTCCTAATGTGTTTTTAATGTGATCAAATTTTTCGAACTAAAAATCAGTACCGAGGAGAGAATGACAATATCACTTAGGTCCCATATGTCATTGAAGATAAGAATTTCACAGGAGAAAATAAATTCGACATGATACGCCCATTCCCCTTTTCGTACAATAAACATTTTTATAAAATCATTACAATTGTTTTTAAATTTTGAAATTACAGTATAATTTGTAAAGAAGTAATTAATACCCATGTGCCAATAAGAACTTAAGTTGGAAAATAACTCTATAGGGCTAATTATAGAATCTCTCAGCTTGTTTATTGATATTTTCTCGTTAAGAGGAACTTAACGGAAAAGTGGCGCATTCAGCTAACAGGAAAGTGAGACAAAAGGCAAGACGTCGGTTCACTTTTGACTTTCTTCTCTCATAAAAATTTTAATAAAATGCAAAGCTTTTTATTTATTTTTATGTACATTGTCAGTCAATGCAACTAAATTATGTTTATTTTTTTCAATGAAGGAAAAACATACCATTTAATGTAGTGTTTCCGAACAAAAGGTAAAATTTTTTTTCTAAGCTACAATAACTTCAAAATGTTTCTTTTATAATTATAAAATCGTCGCTGTACAATTATTATCTCACGCACACTATGTTCCATTTTAAGTTCTTCTTAACTAGAGCAAATTGGCTAATCGATTTCAAACATTACAGAGCTTAGTACGACATGTCTATGCACATTATTTATAGTCCTAAGTTGACGGACTTGGTTTTTCAGACCTTTGATAGCATTTGAGACTTCAATATGCAGCATCTATACAGATTCCAATAAAATGCATTGGTAAAAGTGAGGGTATAACTGAAAATTGCTCCTTTATTTTTTATTTAACCCCTATATATACCCACTGCACACTAGTTGAAGGAAATTATTTGGGGATTCATCTTTTTGAAGTCAGCGTCATGGTTGACCGGTTTTCGCTATGTTAAAAAAATGACCAGTTTAAATTACCCAGCCAGCTTTAATTTAAAAAATCCGACGCTCATTTAATTATATATTTTTAAAGGTTATTTGAATATCATTCGCATTAAATTTTCAATAATAAACCAAATATTTCAGGGAACGTCGTTCGGAACAGCAATGCCCATATCAAAGATCAGACTTCTCCACCCACTTTCCGATATCAATTCCCCCCCTCCCCTATTTTTACTACGATAACAGATAACACTTTACGGATGGACCAGTGAACGTGCACAACAGCCAGTAAATCTAAAAAACAAATTTCGACTGTATAATTTTATTTTCCTGCTACCAATCATTGTGGTCTTGTCCTTAAATTGCAATGCATTAAAGTTATACTTTCATCTAAGATGATCTTATTCTTTTCTTGGATTGTAAGATGAAGAATTAGAAATTGTCCCAGAAAAAAAAAATTACTATCATGTTTTAAAAGAATAGTCGAGAAAATTTTTAAGGATCTAAATTTTATACATAAACTTGCCATTAAAAAAATTATTCTATTATTCGAAGTTTTTGAATTTTGCTTGATATTTGTATTTAAAACTTTATTTTTACTGACATCAAATAAACAATTTCTTTGGTTTTTGTTCATAAATTAAGAGTCTGTAATTCGATTCGGAGTTCTTGCCTCGCGACCCTTAAAATGGCCAATGTCCGACCAACTGTCTTCCAACTAAAAATTGTTTGAAAAACACAGCATAAATAGCCTAATAAGTTTTGTTAAAATATAATTTTCGAAATAATTTCAATAATTTTTTTTTTTTTGGGGGGGGAAGGCCTAAATTATATATAAAAGAGCAAAATGCAGAGGCACTACATCAAGGTATCAACAATTTCGAACCTTCCACAATTCGATTTTTAAAAAAGAAATATTTTTACCTAAAATTAGTTGTTATTTAAAAATTAAAAGTCGTAAGTAATATATTTTGAGTATAAAAAAAATAGTAAATTTTTTTTTTCTTAGTGAAAGTTAAAAGCCTGCTATAATATTTAAAGGAGACAAAGTTAACAAAACTTCATAAGTTTTGTAAAACAGATTGATATTGTTCTTATTATAGAAAGGAATGAGTTAGTTACTATCAATTGTTATAAAACAGAATTGATTACGGCTCTGAAGCTAAAATTGTGCAATTTTAGATAAAACTAAATAAAAAAAAATTTCATGTCTCCTCTTTTTTAATTATTTTACTTCTCTCTTTCATTTCCCTTCTTAGTCTTAAGAAAAATGAGATATTTTTTTTAAAAGTATTTTTGTTTACATTCTATTTTAATTTTCTCTCTAGTACCTTTTATTTATTTAGTGAAAACAATGTTCTGCAATGATTTGTTTTTCTCATTTTGAGAAGAAATTAAACAATTATAAACAGTAATTTGGAAAAACCCAAACTATTCTTGAAAACTCGACCGGGAAAACGTATCCGTTGAAATCATGTTCTGATAATTAGCCTGTTTTTCGGTTCTCCATTGCCAATTAAATCCCTTCTCACAATTATAAACATTCGCAAATTTTCTTTTTCTTAATTTTCTTTATTAGAAATAATTTTATCAAATAATTGCAATCAGAGGTTTACTGCAGACAAAATTTTCCCATATTACTAAATATAGGCGAAAACAAAGTTATTTACAAACATATGTTTCTTTTCGTTTCGCCTTATGTAATTTATTTAGATTCTATATTTACCTCTCCCAATGACGCATGATTTACGAGTCTGTAGGAAACTAAAAAACCAAAATAAAATAATAAAAAATACTAAGAATTACGAATTTTGTCAAGATGCATCGGCATTTGGCATTTCGCCAAACAAATAAACGGGTAGGAGTGTTCTAAGTAAGTCCTTGACACCGATAGATGTCTGTTTAGTAGCGTACTTGTGTCAGAACATAGGTTTAACTCATACGGCCTTCTGAAGGTCTTTAATTGTCCTCTTACCCTTTTTACATCAACGTAGTACATATATAAAAACTAATGTTTTATAAAGTTCTTAAGTCTATTTTTGTGAACTAAATTTAATATATCATGTACATTTTATTTTTGATAAATCAACATTTTATATTGAACGAGCAAAAAGTTATTATTTGTCTATACGACAAAGGTAATTTGGTACGACAGGTATGGTAAAAAAGCCAATAGACCGCGAAGATTAGAGAGTGGTCTGGTCGGTCTAGACATCAGTTTTTTTTTCCTTCTTTTCTTTAAGGAAGTTGTTAATAACATTTAAAAGGGATTTTACTTCTAAATTTTTCTTATTTAAAAAATGAAAGGTTTGCTGCAAAAAACAGAGATACTTCAATTTTCCAGTGTTTAATTTCTTCTTTCATCGGTCGAATAAATTCTGTTTTGAAATATCACAACAATCATTTCCGTTATTATTATTTTTTTTTATAGCAAAATATATGGAAAACTGTTTCGTCACAATAATTAAAATGCATAAACGGAGTAATCTTTTTTGTAATAAATTAACTAGTTTTTCAATTTTTTTAAAAATTTTATTTATATTTTATATTGATATAAATTTTGGTGAAAATGCAAATTCACTTACCGATAACTAACGTTACGTAGCTACTATTTAGAATATTGTTGCAGATGCATTCTAAATCCATGCTAACATATGCAAATTTGATTTTTATTGTACTTATATTCAGTAAAACTTGTGTAAGTTGACCACTTGTGGTGCATTGTTTTAGTGGTCAACTTAGACAAGTGGGCAACTTATAGAGAGGGTGGGTCATTGTTTACTTTTTCGTTTCCTATATCATGTTGAAAAGTCATGTTTTCATGTCTTGTTGAAAAATTTTTTTACTTGACTTAAAAATTTTATTTAGCAAATAGTCAAATGAATATCTTAAAAAATGTGTTTAAACCCGATTGAACTTCAATTTGTTACATATAATTCTAATATTTAACTAACTTTTTAAAAAAAATTATTTCGTTAGATGTATGTGAAGTGTTTAATAAAAATAATTTCTTAAAATATCAGAACACGAAAACATGTAATTTGAAAACTTTAATAAAACAAAATTATTTGAACACTTTTAAATTTATTCTGTTATTACTACACTTACAAGCCTATTTGTTACAAAAATATACCCTCATTGTTGTTTGGCGCTGTTGTTTACTTTACACCAGCCCAATGTTTTGAATGAAAGAAATGGTCAAAAGCTGACCCCCTACAGGCTGCGTAGTGTTTTTAAGAAGTACTTAAAGATGCTATTTTCGTTTTTTATAAGCCCTTAAAGGTGTTTTTTTTTCATTGGGTGTTTTTAAAAAGTCCTTAATTTTCCCTTTTCCTTAATTAGATTTTTTTTTATCATATCGGTTTCCGCCACAAATTATGCAAAAATAGTGGTTTTCGCACTGTTCTATTCTATGTTTTCACAATTCATTCTACCGCAATCCATTTCGGCGTACCATCGGTCCGTAGCGTATAAAAACGCCAATCATTTAACATGATTCATGAAATACTTGTGGGTGCACATGTGCTTTTACTGAGGACAGTTGCACTTTCATGTGCAACTCAGCTGCATTTAGTAAGAGATTCTTGATTTTAGGCTTCATTTTCCGCCCTCTGAAATCAAATGAAAACTCTCTAGAATTTTTGATGATCATGGGGACCAACTAAACATTGCCAATTTTTTTTCATTAATAGCAAAAATTTTTTATATTTCTCTTGTTAATTTCATCGTTGGTGCAGCGCCATCGTCTTTGCCGCTGGCAAGCCAATGGCCTACTACAGGTTTTCTATTTATAGATCAGTACCGTAATCCTTGAACTTGACTTGGGGATCATTCACTAATTACGTATTTTCATGTACTTGTGCAAGTCAACAATCACAGAGCTTCATCACCTCAATATTTCCCTCTCCCTTTTATTCATTTAATTTAATAAATACAAAAATTATTAATTATTGAGATTTTTAATCGTAGAATTCACTACCTAAGGGACCGTCCACTAATTGCGCAGAATATTAAAATACTTTTAAAATTTTCAGTGCTCTTAAATTGTTATAAGAAAAAACTCCATAATACTTAGATACAAGATTTTAAAAAGTTTGAAGTGATATTTATTTCACTTCACTATCACTTTCACTATTTTAAATGCTGAAAAAAATCTTTGTTATTCAGATTTGTCATACCAAAAAACTCTTAATTCATCTCTTAGTGTTTTAATTCAAAACAATTGAAATAAAGAATTCATTTATTTTAGATTTGTTAAAGATTATTAGTGTGGGACCATATAATAATTTACTTCAGAGAAAAGTGTTTAGCTTCACTACTCTTTGTATTTACACTTCCAAATTATTGAATTTGTTATCATTTCATTAAATAAATTCTGTACCAATGAACAAATTTTAATAAAAATTTAATAGGGTTCATTTACATTAGTAATATGAATTTAAAGCTTTCTTAGTTCGCTTAATTCTTTACATATCTTTATAAATTCAGTATGATCTATAATGTTGATATTTTGTTGAATGTGCTTTTACAAATAACTTTTATTTAAATTTTAAAAAAATACACTTTACAACATTTTTAAATAATAATTAAACTAGCTATAATTTTAAATTAAAAAATAGAATAAGCCACTCAATATGTAGTATATTTAAAATTGTGCATAAATTGTTTCTATGGTGACTAATATAATCAAAAAAAGATTTTTCTTTCTTTCAGAAACTAGTTGTTTAAAGATGATCATGTAAAGTTTTTGTGAAAATTATTTTACACTTTGTTAGCATATATATATAATATAATATATACTAAGTTAAAAAATATAGATAAAACCTTAAAGGAAATGTATAAAAAATTATGAACAGAGAAGAAGAAAAATTATTTAAAAACAAGAAAAAGGAAGAGATATAATCTCATCAGCTCACACCACATATCGGCAAAAAAGAGTGCTTTCTAATATTGTATTAATATAGCCGAAGCAAAATATATTAATACAATAGTGTGAGGAGCACTCAAAAAAATTTAAACGAAGATAGAACATATTAAGTAACAAATACAAAATACAATCTATAAGGCAACGAATTCAAATGTACTTACTTCATTAATCTGTCTTTTTCTTTTATCCTTTTTGTCTTTATTATATATATATATATATATATATATACACACATACATACATATAGTCAGCCCCGCTTAAAATAATACCATTTGTTCCAGCCAACTGTATTCAATAAAGCCGGTTATTCGATTAAAGGGGCAGTGCTTAAATTATACATTTTTGAGAAATTTTACTTTTTAATGGTATTTAATGCTTAATGTGGAGTTTTGATTACATAAGCTCTATTTTATGATCAATAAACAATTGTAATTAAAAATGTATGTGTTAAGCATTATAAAATATGAATGTCTTCTAAAGTTCACTGGATTATATAATGATTAATCTACTTAAGAAAAAGACACACTGTGCTCTAGTTTGTTAGTGTGTTACCTTTTCTTATCAAAGCTAATAGTGCACCAGGAGGGGACTGCAAAACAAATCACCCTGTACCTTTTTTACAATCTAAATAATGTGTGAGTGAAGTAAATCAAAGAAGGGTAAAACCTCCTTCGTTTACTTCAATGTATAACTGCCAGCAAGGTTAGATTTATTCTTATACACTATACCCCTAACACCTATGTCGAGCAACAAATGAACAGGAAGTCTCTATTGAAGTGACCACCTATTGTATTTTAATCTTCTTAACTGAAAAATGAAAATTCCATTCCAAAAATTCCAACTGGTGAAACATTTCTTTAAAATAATTTTTTTTCTTCTTTTCAATACCTTTTCTTTAAGCAATTAAGCGGGGGCTAGAAACAACAAGACAAGTATCCATTAAATTCTATTCGTATAAGCCGGTTATTCGATTATCCGATATGCAATTAAGTGGGGATGATTGTATATTACACACACACATTTATATAAACTTTCAATGATAGGAGGAAAAAAGTAATTTTTATTCGTGCACATATCCTAATTATACTTCTTTTTTTTTTAAAAAAAAAAGTGCGTAAAAAACATTATTTGAGAGCTTAAAAATAGTGCTTATTTTTTGTTGAAGAATTTTTCATTTACAAATGCATTTTGATTTCTTTTGGGTCGCCCACAATGATTTCACGTATAGAGGTGGAAAGATGTTCTTGAAATTGTGACGAGGGAAAAGGAGGGGGTAAAGAAGAGTGTGGCAGCACATATTTTGGTTAAAATAAAGTTATTTGAAATTACTATTATTAAATAATCTGTTATTTATGTATTAATTTCTATTTTGCTGCTATCATTATTGTAATAATACTCAGAAATGTTATGAAAATAAATAAAATTTGAAATATGATCCCATAACTCCTTAATTCTGAATTGCAAGTATATGTTTATATTTTATACGGTTACATGTAATAAGGGTATAGAGGGTTTGATTAGGGGTGGCGTCTAGTGACAAAGGAGAGGAGGTGGTCAGAAATATTAGAAAAAGAATATGACATCATTTATGCATGTGAAATTTAATTAAATTTTTTGTTGTTGCAGGGAACAGGATCTTTTTACCTAATGTATTTCTTACATTAATACTATTCATAAATGATTGTTTTTATTATAACAAAACTAATTTTAAATAAGTTAAAATTAATAAAAAAAATATTTAGTGCACATTATATAAATAGTCATTATTCATAGACAATGGCTGAAGTCTGGATCAGATTTTAATGTGGGCAGGGGCACCTTCCACCTTCCTAAAACAGACTAAGTCTTGTTTTTATTTTGGAAAGCTTTTTTTAAAAAAGCCTGTTTAGAAATGATAACATAGAATTTATTTCTCAAAACATCAATTTTCATAAGCATTTTAAAATATTAACATACAATCATTTTCTTAGTTTAATTGTTTAAATACTATAAGCCACTAATATATTGCTAAACATTGCAAACAAATTTGAAACATACTACAAATAATATTTTTTTATACAAAAAATAAAAAAATCCTGTAATTTAAAAAAATATACTTTTTATTAAGAATCCCAAATATTTCAAAACAATTATCCCTTTCTTATCTCCAGCAAAGTACCACCTTGCATATGTTTAAGCTTATTTAGAAACGTTAAGTCATATGTTAAACGTTTTAGCAAGAAAGGCTAATGTAAAAATTTTCTAGCTTAAAGCAGATATTTGTTTTCGAATTTTTTAACAAAACAATGCATATTTAACTGATTGATTGCATTATTAGTTTTTTCTCTTAATTAATTTTTATATTTTTTTGATTTTTTAGGGCTATCAATATATTCCGGGAAGTCTTATATCTTGATCCTGGCTTCATTAGATCCAATGAAATTCATTTGCGTTTGGGTTGCATGTTTAAGGTGTTAGAAGACTATGAATCATCTTATAAGCAGTTCCAATTAGTTCTTGCTGACTCAAATATTTGCAGTTTATCGAAAACTGAAGGTATGTTTTTAATTAGATACTGATATGTTTGGTGTTATCAATACAATCATTTTTTTCTTGTTCTTGAATGCATTTGTAAAATTTTTTTTTTAAACGCTAGCAATTATTATAATAATGCATGCATAGCCTGTATTACTAATTTGCATTTTGTTTTTTTAAAAAAATTACAGTAGTTTAACATTATGATTTTTAATCATAATTTTAAAAAACGGCAGTGTTAGAACTTTTTTAATGTGCGTAATGAGATAATTTTATTTATTTATTTAATTTTTTTGCACATTATGTTTTCTTCTATTGACATTCGAACAGATCAAATTAAAGCAATTTTTGTTCTTTTAGACCTATACAAAATCTATGATGCTAATTATTTTAGACTTTTCTTTAAAAAAATAATCTTAAGTTTTATTCAGAGTTAAAAAAACATAAAAAGTAACAAGAGTTAAAAGAACATAATAACCATGTGTTTGTAAATTTACTTAGAATGTTGATTATAATCTTAAATGTAAGCTACCACATTAAAAAAATTAAATAGCGGCGATGTAGTAGACCTGGCTTCTAGCAAATGTCTGCCTCATCCCTAGTGATATCAGACATGAAAAAATCATGATAGACGTTGAATGTGTATAACAGGGATTTGGCATAGTAGTTTTATCCTTAATTAAAATCATCAAAAACTGTTAGCCATATTTAAGGTATTGTTAAAATACTTCAAGTATTTACGACACTGTAAATTTAAAATAATATATAATAATAAATAAATAGTAACAACATTGGAAATATAAAGAAAACATCTAACAAAAATTTAAGGTGTATATCCCATAGAAGCCATACAATGTACACAGGAGAGTTTTAATATCATAGACTATATATACATTTAGTTTTACCTAAAATCTTTTTCTTGTCATATCAAACTATTTAAATGTAAATATAGTTAATTAATAACATGTAGAATATTGAATGATTCTAATGCAAAGTAACACCCTAACACTAAATTTAAAATTATATTTCTCCCAATGAGAGTAATTTTATTATATTTTGTGTTTTAAACAGTGTTACATATTCTTTTTCTCTTTTAGTTTGTTATCATATTGCACACCTGTTTGAAGTTCAGGTGAGTAATTTATTATTAAAAATTTTTGATATAATTTTTTAAAGTTATATTTTTATCAATAAATATTATTTTTTTCACTTAAAACAATTTCATTACATATACTTGATTAAATGCTAAAATTTATGTATATAATATGTATATATATGAATAGTAGAGTCTTGATTGTTGAAGTTTCCCATAAATCCGAGCTATTAAAAAAATCAGAGTTGCTTCCATATAATAATTCAACCGCATACTCAACACGTTGCACTATAAGGACGATTAATACGACTGTTGGGTGTTAAACACTGAAACATGTGAACAATGTTTTAAACAAAAGACATTAGACAATTATTTTAAAATACAATTTACCTGATTCAGTAATATAATGAATATTGTAACTTAGTGTAATCTGGCTGAACAAAACAACAGCTCTTTTACATACATAGACCACAGCTAGGATTAACTTTTTTACTGATATGGGAGATGCACATTCAAAAGAGAAGGCTTGTACGCTATATAACTGTTGATTGTTCGCATTTGGCGCATATGAATTTTGATTGTGTAGGTATGAGGCTCATTATTTAATTTCCACACCTCTTATGCGCAGTGTAAAAAAAAATCTTTTTTTTTTTTTTGGGGTCCTTTATGATTCCTTGGATTATAACTTAAAAGAAATTGTTAATTTATTTTTTATTTATTTATTTTTTTATATATTACATTACTTTAGAATACACTATATTTTAGGAAAACTTTTAAATGAACAGTAATTTTGTGACATTTTTGCTTTTTAAATATGCAAAATATGTGTTACTTTTATGTATGCATCAAAAGTTGAAATTTACAATAAAGGCTTTATTTTATTATGGATAAAAAGTTGAAGCTTTTATTTTGAAGTTTTGCCAATCACCCCACCTAACCCTTTGTTTTTATTATTTTTAAGACAAACGTGACGCATTAATTTTTTAATTACAAATTTTATTACTCTTTAGGGAAAGCATAAAGCAGCAAAAGAAACATATGAACAGATTTTGGAACAAAAAGAGTTGTCTCCCGTTGTTAGAGCTGAAGCATCAAAGCAACTAGGTATGTATTCTCTTAAAATTTTGAAATAAAGTATTTAATCTTCAAAAAGTAGCATTTTATTTATTTTTGCTTTATATTTTAAAAATGCTTCATTTTAATATATGCCAACCTTTTAATGTTGAGCTATGAGCATGAATTTGATTTTTTAAAATGTCCTTGTTGAGCATGGTTTTTACATTAATTAAAATAGAAAAAACACTTTTCAGGATAGACAATTCAATGGTTAATATAAAATCAGTTTATTTTCCTTCAAGTAAAGTAATATGTTTACATGATTTTGTTATATTTCATAATAATATCAAATTTTAAAATATATTTCATAATAATATATAATTTTAAAATATAATCAAAACTCCCTTTTTCATTAATTTAAAATTTATGAAATTTTATCTATGGAGTGATTACTATATGTATCAATTGTTATAATGCAAAATGTTTGTAAATATAAGGTTGTTGAGATTTTGTCACTTGGGCCACAAATCTTAGTTCTGGAAATTCCATTTTTCTGGCAACAAATTATGTACTTAATTTTAAATTTTTTTTTCTGAATATGATGTGAAAAGCGTGGTAAACATTGCAGTAATGTTAATTATAAGTGTCCTTTTAAAATTATAGATTTTTATTATTTAATTTAAAATCTTGTTAAAAATGATCGCAGATTTGACAAATTAATTAAGCATAAACTGAAGAAGATAAACAAGTTTAGTTAGTAGCACTTTACTTTGGTAACCAGAATATATTCTCTCAAAATTTCAAATTTAGTTACAAAGTCTCTCAACAGATGACACTGAAAAAAATATAAAACATGTTTGAATGCTGAATACAAAATTTAACAGACACTAGTGCAAATATTTCAGTCATAATGGAGTGACATGCTGTAAAAACCATTGCTATACAATAGATATTTTCAATAAACAGCCCTGCCTGTTGACACATTTTGTAACTTTTTTTGAAATTTTCTTTTGCACACACACATATATATATATATATATATATATATATATATATATATATATATATATATATATATATATATATATATATAGTTTAAAATACAATTTTAAACTATAAAGACATTTTTTAATTAGTAAAAATAAAAAGTGACATAACATGCTTAAACAAAGCTTATACATTTTATGACATAAACAAATTTAAATATTTTAAAGAACATTTGTATTGAAAAAAGTACCTTTTACTTTTAAGACATTGAGTTAAAATGTTGTAGAAAAAGTATGGGAATAGTCAGTCAGGTACATAAAAAATGTGTAAAAAATTTCTAATGTGTTTGACAGCTCCATATTTAATATTATATTTTAGAGAGGTCCTTTAATATCAATGAACATTTTTAAAAAGTCTTTTTATCTAATTTGAATTTTAAAAAAATTTCTGAAGCCATTATAAACTAAATTTTTTTTTCTTCAAACATGATTTACAGATTATATGTCAAGTATTTATTGCTCTTAGAAGTTTAAAATTTTTACAAGATGATTTTAGGGAAAATTATTTATCCATATTCAAGTTTGAAATTTTATGATTATGTATTCAATAACTTGACTAATCTCGCTTGCGTCAGGAAGGACAGAATATATTCTTTTTTTAGTAGTTCATACTTCAATTCTGTTTAAAAATATATAAATTGTAACTGAAGAATTAGAATGTATTAGTAATAGGAGTAATATTGTAACGGAAAATATCTTAATTTTTCAGTAACATTAGTAACTTTAAAAGATGATATTTAATTGATAAAAGTTATTTTCATACATTTTTAAATTATAATTTTTATCACTTTACGCAACAACACAAAAAACTTTACATCATTTGTCATGCTTTTAAAAAAATTTAAAGTAGTGATAACAGAAAATAAAATCTTTCTTAAGACAGAAGTTATATATCTATAAAAACTTTATATTTCTACTATTAATGTAAAGTCATTTTACTATATAAATGCATTCTAATAGTAAATATCAATAGAAGACACAGAAAATGCACTTGCATATTATCTTATTACATGTATTAGAAAAAAAGAAAAAGATTTTTCTTATTAGTAGATAGTATATATAAAAATGTAAGAAAGGCTTGTTTAAATTTTTTTTAATTACTTAAGAAAGATTTTGCTTTTTGTTATCACTAGTTAAAATCTTAAAAAATGATCTAAATTAATCTTTTTTTTTAAGTAATACAATTAAGTTTCATAATAATTGAAATTGTAGTTTCTCAACTACAAAATTTTACATATTTACAAATGTCTTTGACAATTAAGAGTTCAAACCCCTGATGTTAATGTATTAATTTCATTTATAATATTTCTTTAACATTTTAGGTTGGATGCATCACACTGTTGAAGCTTTAGGTGACAAACCTCAGAGACAAGCACTTTCTCTTCATTATTTACAAAAATCTATAGAAGCGGATCCAACTAATGGTCAATCCTTGTATTTTCTTGGTCGATCATATTCAAGCTTAGGAAAAGTCCATGATGCATTTGTCTCATATCGTAGCAGTGTTGACAAAAGCGAGGGGAACGCTGATACCTGGTGCTCTATAGGGTGAGTCTGGTTTATTTACAAAAGTTTGTTTTAATGATTACATAAGATTTTTTTAAAGTTTTATTGATATCGTTATTGATAAATAATGCTGTTAAGGAGTACTTGTAATTTACATTTTTTACTAACTGTTTGTTTTAAAGTGGCTTCTTCCACTTTTACCCAAACAGTGCAGTAGGTCATGTAATTATACAAACTTTTTTTTTGCACTGAAAATTCTTTTTCGCCTTTTATTTAAACTTGGCTCAATTTTTTTCTTCAAAAAGGGTTGTTTTATTGCAGAGTCCTATATCAAAACTTTCAACAGCCTATGGATGCACTTCAAGCCTACATATGTTCGGTCCAGTTAGACAAATCCCACACTCCTGCATGGACAAATTTGGGAATTCTTTATGAAAATTGCAATCAACCACAAGATGCTTTGAAATGTTATTTGAACGCAAGTAATGGAAAAGGTGAATGTATTTTTCCACATTCATATGTTATATAAAATTCTTAGTTTGCTAGCCATGTTCAACAATAGAAATATATAATAAGACCTAGTTTTTTTTATATCTTATCTAAAAATTTACCTTTTTATCTCTTTTATGTCAACTTGTTATTTATTGTTAACCATTTTTTGATGTAAGAGAAATTTTAATCAAAGCACTGAAAAAAAATCCTTTAAAACTTATTGTAATTTCTATTTTAAATTGCAATAAGTTTTTGTTCATAATGAAAGTTTGATACAGTAAGATTTTTTTGTTATGAATCTGTATAATGAAAAAATAAAGAAATAAATGCCGATCTTGTTAAACAGAAAAAATTAGAAATTCTCATTAGAAATATCCTTTTTGAATGCTTACTTGCAAAATTAAGTCGTAAAATTTGTATTGCAAATTTAATATATTGTAAATTTACATTGTAAAAATAAATAAATACATAAATAAGAACTCATATGGCTATTTGTTATTTCAATTTTCATATATTTTAGTGGAAACTTATTATTATTTTAATGATTAATTAATGAGCTTTTGCGATTTTCAGATGTTTTTGTTATGATAATAAGGTAAATAACACTAAAATCTAGATTCTTTAAAATAGTAGGATTAATTTACCTGTAAGATTTCCTGTTCCTTTATATCCTATTAATTTTATAATTTTAATTTTCAGTTTTATATATTAACTTTTTTCTACTCATCTGATATTGTTCCTATTTTAAATTTCTATCCTAGCACTGTCTAAACTAGTCTTGAATGAAGTATGCTTCATATCAGGCTGAAATACTTTTCGAAACGAATTTATGGATTGGATTCCTAATTTGGAATTGGTAAAAGTGGTAAAAATAAATTAATATAATTTTGTCTTGTTTTCTTTAACTATGTGTAGATTAGAATATAATCTTAATTTTCAGAATAGTGTCTGACATATATTAAATATCATAGCACACTAATTCTAATATTAAATTTGCAGGCCCAGCTAATCCAAACCTTTCATCCAGAATAAAAATTTTGCAGAATCAGCTTTCTGTTTCTCCGTCTAGTAATACTCAAAGGTAAGTGAAGTAAATCTATGTTGCTATGTACACAGCATTTAAATAATAAAGTACAAATTTAGTAAGGGGTAGCAAGATACAAAAAGAGAAAAAAATATTTTAAAGAATGCCATTTTAATTTTCCTATCTTTTTATGAAGATATCTTATTTTAATATATTGCTATATTCTAAATTCTTTATATATATATATGCATGCGTGTGCGTATGTATATGTATATTTTTACCAAATGTTAAATGTTCCTACCTAATGTTAAATATTCTCTTTATATGTATACATCCAATTTTTTTAGGAATTCATATTTATCTTTAACTTTAAATATCTCTTTTTTTTCTTTTCTATGTGTTTGGAAACCGCCAGATCTTCTAAACTGCCATGTATTGAAGATGCTTGGAATTTCCCTATTTCTCAAGAGATGGCGTCAAGGCAGAATGCAGCTGTTCAAGGACAAGTTGTAAGTGATTTATCTCATTCTCATGATTTATCTATAATATTTTTGTGACAAACTTTAAAAAAATATCTTGGAACGTGTAGTGATATGACTATGCTGTTAAACTTAAGAACTTTGCTAGCCATTGAGAATTTTGTACATAGATTAAAATTGTGATAAAAATGTGTCATAATTGTCGTACCTGACTATCTTGAAAATATTACACTTATTCTCAAGTTTAAAGAAACATACAAAAATGTTGTAAACTTTCTTGGATTTTTTAGTAAGCTGCTCAGTAAACATGTAAATTAAAGTTTCTAAAATTATTCTAAAAGTTTTATCTTCAGCTCATATAATTAATACTAAAATTTTCTGACTTGATATTGGTAGTTATATTTTCTTTTAAAGAACCTGTCAGTTACTTTTATGCAATCCCATTTGGTCACTTTTTTTTAAATGAATTTTTCTTTTTAGAATCGAATTAGTGCTGCTGGTCAAAACCAGAGACAATCTTGTAGTGGATCTCAACACCCTATATGTGTTGCTCCAGGAACAACTAATCAAACTGCGCAGGTATTGGCAACACCTCATATTAATTGTTATAATTTTAGTAATGTTTTTTGTATAAATTAATTTCATGTCATTGTAGAGAGTTTAATATTAATTATTATAATAAAGTTGTATTGTGACTTCAAATCATTTTAAATTGATTATTGCAAAGTGTTTCATCACTTAATCCTAATGCAATTTTCTAAAATAAAAAATTTAAAAAATACCAATTTTTATGAGCTGAAATCTGGATTGATTTCAATTGGGAGGGAAGGATACTATTATGCATTAGAATATAATATACATTTACAAGATTTAAAAATATTACATTCACATATGTGGGAGTCAAATTGAGTGGTGATATGTCATATAAAGCATGTCTAAGTAGGTAGTAGTAGTAGTAAAGTTCTCTCTAGGAATATAAAAGAGCAGAGTGCTTCCTCACAGAAAAGGGCTGTTTGAGTTTTGAAAGGGTGCTCACTTAATGCAGTAAAAATTTATCAAATGTGTCATTTTACGTAATAACTGTATGACATTTGTTTCTGAGGATTAGTTTAGTCTCTTAAAGCTTTATTGATAAAATTTTATATGTGTCTAATATTTATTGCTGTATTAATGTACAAATCACTGGCCTGTTTTTCTTCTTTTTTTTTCTTTTTTCACTCTTTCCTTTTACTGTGTTGAGTGTGTAATATTCGAAATTGGACTGTTATCTCTATTTAAAAAATTAGTATTATGCTGTCTGTTCAATTTTTGTAATAGTGCTTTTTTTGCATCTTAAAATTTTCAGGGTCAGCCACATCAGGTCCAGGTTCAGACAAACACAGTCAATAATAATGCCCCTGAACAACCCCCTCCTAAAAGAATAAAACTTACCCCTGGTTTACCTCAAACAAATGTGAGTAACTATCTTTTTTTTTTTATTGAAGTTTAAAGTTATTAGACTGTTTCATATTCAATTTATTTTTAAATATGTGTTTTAAACTGTAAATATTTCTGATATCTTATAAATAAGAGAGCTCTGTGGTATTACTGCCAAGAAATTTTAAAAATGCAAAAGTTATCTCCAATTTCAGCATTAATAAATAATTTTTTTTTCCAACAAGAACTAATTTATTCTTCAAAATTAACACTAAAAAACGGTTAAGTTGAAATTTGAAGTTCTGCATAATCATTCTTCAAATTTTTATCCTTTTATTGCTGCTATTTAATAATTTGATCACTTAAAAAAAAGAAAAATACTTTATCAAACATTGGCTGACTGAGAAAAAATTTTGTAACTAAGCGCTGAACTTATATAGTATGATCAGTGCATCCAAATTAGTTTTGGACAATGTAATGTACTATATTTTTAAATTGATTTTAAATAAATGTTTCCTGAACCAGATATTTTCCCTTTTTTTATATATAATTCTTATTTCAATAATGTTTCATCTTTCAGATTAACTCAAATCCTGAATCTAATGTAAGACCGCCATTTTATCTGAATCCTCAACAATTACAACTACTCAATTATTTTCAACAAAATCAAGTAAGATTTGTGTCTTATAACATGTAAAATATATTTTATTTTTTAAGATTGTTTATTTTTATTTTGGGTTATATTTAAATTTTAATCACTATCTAAATTTTAATTATTAAATAGGTTTAATTTTTTTACCTCGTTAAAAACATCTTATATTTGTCATAATAAATAATTGTATTAGTTGCTATATTGTTTATTATTCTAAACTTACTGAAAAAAATTCATATGATGTAGGTAAGTAAATATAGCAGTATCATTTTAGGTTTTGGTTACTCAATCTAAAGGTTAAATTAAGTTTCAAATTAATATTTAACTTAAATCATTGTAAGAAATTTTAATAAACAAGAAATTTGTGTAGATTTTCATCCTGTAAGGTAATGAACAGATAGTGATGCAACTTTTATTCTTGTATGTTATTAGAGTGTAAAATAATTTAACTTGTCTATTGTTTTTAAATAATTTGTTTAAAATATACCACTAAATAAATATACTTTGCATTAAATATACTGAGTATTAAATTATATTTGATATTCCTTCTGAATAAGCATTTCATTGAGTTTTTTTTTATTGAACTGAACTTTCTATTTTCGAAAATTACCAAAGCGTGTAAAATATTCATTGGCAGTTAAACAGCTAAACGAAGGGAAAAAATTTAATAGCACATGTGAGGAAATCTTGGAATTAAAATATTTTAATTATTCTAATTACAATTAAATATTTAAATAATTAATACTGATATTTAAAATTTTCTGTTGAAACATTATGAGTTTTCAAAACATGTGCAAGTAAAGAAGATAAAAAAATTTTTTGCTTTTGAACATTAACTGAATTTCAAATTGACTAAACTTTTACTGAAAATTAGCATGAATAGTGTTGTATGATCAATAAAAAAACAAACTTAGTGCAAGAAAAAAGCAACTTCTGGTTACAGATTTCCTGGCTGAGCATTAATTGACTTTATTACATTGTAATTTAAAATATTTTTGAAACTACTTTGTTGTTTCAATTAAAATTAAGTTATTTATTTTCCCTGTAATATAGGCTAATCTATCTTCTCAACAACGTAATCTTTATCAACAACTTCAACAACAATATCAGCATATGCAACAGCATCAGCAGCAACAAAAAATGCTCATACAAAGCCAAGTAATTTATGTTTTTTTTTTAACTCTATAAAAAATTATAAGAAAAATACATTTTGTTAATATATAATCAGAAAATTATTGTAATATTATATTATTGCATACTATTTAAATTATTTTAGAACTTGTAAAAATATAATCCTGTTATGTGTAACAGATACCTGGTCCTACTTCTGCTAGCACACAAGTACTAAGTACAGCAACAATAACAACTACTTCTTCTATACGAAGTGGATATATGTCTCCTGATTCCACTGTCTCTCAAGTTTGTTCCTCTTCATCTCCAATGCATCCAGATGGGAAAAGCACAGACTTACCTAATACTCCCATTAGTCAATCTAATCCGGCCAGTGTTCAAACAAGAACTGTATCAAATCCTCTTATTTCACAATCCTGCCAGGTTACACCCACTACAAATAGTTCTGTTCTTTCAAAGGCATCACAGGGCACAAACACTCAATTGCATCAACTTGCTGGATCAAGAACAATTGGGACACCTCTTGTACGTTGTTTCATGTATTTATGTTTTAGGAATTAATATTAAAATTTGTAATGTATTTCTGCCACATAATCTGATACCACTATCTCTGACGAGCCGAGAAAAATAACATCATCGGATATCATTTTGCGAATTTCTAAGTTATTGCTAACATTAATAACACAAAAAACAATTATGAATTTCATGTTTTATATAAAATTAAAATTTTTGACTCAGTTTGATTTAAAAAATGTATTATATTTCTCATTAAAATTGTATTATATTCATTAATTAATTTTTTAATAAAATATGGCGGGATACGATACTTATACCGAGGAAATTGCATGGTGTCATTTATGAATGGGTAAAAAAAAATTACTTTCAGTTAAAAGTTTTTTTGCTTTTTGGCGGAATTCCGCTTTTTTTTCTTCAATTTAATAAAAATTAAAATTTCGGTCTTCTCAAAGTTTTTTGAATTCTAGAAAAAAAAATTTGCACTTCTTCCTACCTATGTAAACATAGTTTAAGATAACATTTAAGCAATTTAAAACCCCAATTCATAGTCACACAATTTAAATTTACACATCACAATATAAAAACACTCATCATGATTCAAAATTCTCATCACAATTTAAAATTATTCATTGCGGTTTACATTCATGCAATTTAAAGCTACAAACCGCTTTTCATAATCGTACATTTTTAAAAATTACAAAATGCAATTCGTCTTCACACAATTTAGATAAATCATGCTGTGTTCGTAAATATTTATGAGTAGATATAGTACCTGACTTACTGCTCAATGGGATGTTTGCAACAGTCTAAGAAACACTCAACTGCCCACAAAGTCTAGCACTTTATGGTAGAACATAATTTTATTTTTTTTAGTAATATGTAACATTTTTTTAATTTGTTATTAAATTTTTGACAAAGTGAATATTTGTTTCATTTTTATAGTTGCCTAGTGCATCGCAGCCAACTGTAGTTTTGCATGATTTGTGTACAGCCATAAGTGATAAAGATCTTCAAATATTACTCTCTCAAAAGGATATTGCCTCTTCAGTGGCTGAAGATCTTCTATTGCAATTTTCAAGTGAAAAGAAAGCTAACCAAAAACTTTTGCAAGAAAACTGTGCACTTGAATCAAAAGAAACATCCCAGCCTGATAATGTTGCCTTAAAAAACTCTTCTAATGCTACACTGCCAATATCAAAACTTACCAATTTAACACAGGATGTAAAATCAGAAACAATAAAAGAGAAAATAGAAGTAGAAGAATCAAAACCAGATTTAGATTCAATAAAAGTCACAAGAGACTTTCTCTGTCCAAGTTCTTTGTCCATTAATATGAGTTCATCTCAATTATTAGCTGCTTGCAAAGGAATTGTGAAAAATGGCTTATCAGGTGTCTCAAATTTTAGTATAATGTCTGAACTTTGTCCACCCCCATCTCCTCCTGAACCTCCTTATCCTCCTGTACCTAAAGAACAGTTGTTACCTCTAACTCCAAGTGTATACGTGAGTATCTTATGACATTAATAATGAAATTAAATTAGTTTTTAACTCTTTTCATAACATAATGAAATCTTAAATTAATTTGTTTAGCCTGCATATTATTGATGTTCAGAAATTAACTTTGATATATAACAATAAATTAAGGCATATTTTTATTGCTGTGTTAATTTCTATATCTGAACTCTGTTTTGTTTTCAGTATTTTGCCTTTTTATTGATTTTGAGTTATTTTATTTGAAAATATGGAATATGTCAATACTCTTTAATTATAACAGGTAATTGTATTAATTAAATAAAAGATAAGATTTATGTACAAGTCAAGACTCATGAACAGGGACATAGCTAAGAAGGTCTTGAACGAAGTCGCTAAATCCCGTTATATGGAAAATTCGCTAAATAGAAAATCATCTTTAGAAATACTTAAACAACGCAATACATGTTTCAAATTCATAAACACTAGATATAATTATAATAGCAATGGATGCACCTTTTTTATTCTATAGTAGTATCTACTATTTATTTTATAAATCTTAATCATAAAAGAAATCTGCATGGAAAGCAAGAATAGAACAAAACATTATCCAGTGTTACGCAATCATGCTATATACATTTTCAACTAAAAAAAGCTAAATTTATGCATAAAATTATAGCTGCATTTATTATAAAAGTAATTTTAAACATACATTACCACATGCATTCTAAAGTTTAATTGCTACTGATAAAAACTACTACTGTTTATTTTGTTGTTTATTTTAGAGTTTTTCGTTTGAAATGTGAACAAAGACAGAAAGTGATTTTACTGCTTTCTCTAAAAGTTAAGTGGCTTCGAAATTCAATTCATGGTTATTTCCCCCATAAAATGCATTTACAAGTTTAAAATGTTCTGAAATATTTTGGGAGATAGGGAAAGTGGATCTTAAAGAAAAGTTCGTTAAATGGAAAATTCACTTCTCTATTTGGAAGTTACTTTACAAAAAAATTTCCTAAATGTTCTAGGTTCCTTGAAAAAATTCGCAAAATAAAGAAATTCGCAAAATGGAAGTTCGTTATATAGAAGTCCGATTGTATATATATAGTCAGACATTGTATAAAAGATATTTGGACCCCCTTCTTAAATATTGCCACCCAGCTATGTGTCTAACTCATAAAATCATTCAAATTATATATTTTAGAAGCAAACATATAGTGAAAAATTAACTAGCTCTGCAATTTTTATAAAAGTACAAGAAAATTATTATTATATTTAAAGCAATATTTTAAAAAACTGAAGTAGTTAGTGGAATTGTAGGCAATTTTAATGCACCGATTTATACATTCTAACATATTGCATACCTGTATAACACTCAAATATGCATTATAATTTTTACAGACAAATAGTAATGTTGGATAGATTTTTATGGTTCAAAATCTTTAACTGGAAGTCAATTTAAAGTGGAAAGGCTAATTTAAAATTAAAATAGTTTTAGAAACAGAGATATTTTTTACAAGTGAGTGTTGCTGCTTGATATTCATAAAGTTTGTTTTTTTTTAATACAAAATGGCATACTAAGAGTTAAGTGAATCACTTATTTGCCATATTTACAAATCTTTCATGGATTATTTCATGGAATTTATATTTTGGCTCAGAATTTTGGATTTAAGAGCTTGTTAAATTCTTTGTGAAAAACATTTTAATTCAAAGCATCAAAATTTATTTGATCACAAAATATGTATTGATAAAAAGAATTTTATGACATTAAATATTAATGATCACAGTTAATAAGTCTAATGTTAAGTTTTATTGTCACTGTCTATTGATTTATCTGTTAATTAGAATTATTTAAAATTATCATAAATTATTAAATCTTAAATAATCATAAAATTTGACTACTTTTTAATCTTATAATTTTAAAAAACAATATTATTTTCTATTTTTCAGTTGGAAAACAAGAAAGATGCATTCTCACCTCAGTTACAAGAATTTTGTTTGGCCCATCCCATTGCTGTGATACGTGGTTTAACAAGTGTTTTAAAAGTTGGTAAGTTATTCATTCAGCAAGTGTGCTGGGTAACATGTAGCCAATTTTTTGAAATTTTTAATTTTTAAAAGGATTCCAAACCCTAAGGTAACTAATTTTAAACAAAAATAGATTTATTCATTTTTATTTATTTTTGATTGATTTAAAGATTCGCCATAGGTAATTTTTGAACATGTACTAAATTGCGTTACTGAAATATAATCAATTGTGGGATGTATCAATTAAAAACTAAAATTAAGAAAAGCAGATGCATAACCACATTCAATTAAAAATATGTTTTCAGAAAACTTGACATTCGTTAAATATAATATTTGATTAAAATCTCAACTTTTTTTTAAAAAAAATTAAGTATAAATTAGCAGGCGACTTGAAAAGAAACATCGTATTATATATTTAAAAAAGAAAACAATATCAAATCAAAACAAAGAAAAATCAGAAGTAAAATTTATGCTAAGCTTGCATCAGACAAGTTCCTTGCAAGTTTACCGAATTTAGGCATTAATTGCTTCATCCGGGTTAATTACACATTTTGACTAGCAATGAAACCCTCCCACGAATTGCTATCATGATCTAGCGGGAGAATTTGCTTACCATCTGGTTTTTTAAGAAAAGCACTTTTCCTCCCTATACAGCTTTTCCTCCAGCTGTCTTCTGCGAATAGATAGCATGTGTTTGGTCAAATAGTGCCATTTTTATGGCAAGGTTTTTTAAATGAAACAATGAGACTCTCTCTCTGTAAACTTTAAAGGAAGTCGAAATTGGAACTTTTATTTTAAACATTATTCTAAATTTATTCTAGTAGACCTTTATTTTTCTGTGAAATATTTTTTTCTCTGTGAAACTTTGTGTGTGACCCAGTCAAAAATTTTCTCATAATGAAAATAACTTTTAGTGCTGGTAGATGCATGTTTTTATTAAATTCAACTTAAGTGAAATTGTTTTTGAATATATGGGGAAAATATATATAAAATTTACAATCTTAAATTATTTTTATTTGTAGTGACAATTTTTGAAAATATTTTCTTATTTTACCTTTTGTGTTGATTTTTTAATATAACTTTTAAATTATCATAAATTGTGTCTACATTTTCACAAAATAAGTACCTCTTAAAAAAAACCTAGACAGACCCCTGATAAGAGAAAAGGCAAAGGTGCCACTCTTCCAGCAAATTTCCTTCTTATGAAAACTATTTTTTTCCCTCAATGCTTTTAATTTTGCTTAACTTTTGTTGAAAATAAAAATTTCCAGTTTTCACTAACAGTCTTCAATATCTAAAAATATGAAGTAATGTTGTATTGCACTGTATTTTCTGATCCTAGTTATTATTTCTATAAATCATGAAAATTGTCACTAAATTTGGGGGGCAATTCAATACTCATTTTGTAATAGTATTAGTTTTGATACACTATAAGTCCTAGTTGTTTTAGAATAAGTGTTGTCTTTTACACAAAATGAAATTTTTAAAGCTGAGGGAGGATTGCTCAATTTTTTTAGCTGTTAGTTTCCCATTTTTAAAAATTAACTGGTATGTATATATTTCAAATGTCTTGATTGACAAATCATACCAAAAAATGACCAGATTGTGTCCTGATTTTTATGCAACTACGAAGCCTGGAAATGGCATTTTGAACCTTTATTGTTATGTCTGAAGTTTATCTGCTTAAAATAAAAGCAAACATTTCAACTAATCTCTGTGATAATTTACTCAAGTTCTCATATTGTTGCTTTTATGGACCATTAAACTTTAAAGTGTGTAGCTTTAAACTCATTCTGTTTTAATTACAGTAAACATGAATTCTATGTATGAGGTTGTGAGTTTCTGTATCTGAGAATAATAAAAATATTTAGTTTTAATATTTATGTTGACAAAACTAGAACCAAGACTATCTTACTTAGCTATCAACTTAACTACTTAACTGACAACTTAACATTAACTTAACAACTTAACTGACAACAACTTAACTATCAATCTTATTTTTGACATGATAGAGTTTTTCTAAACACTGATTTTTAAAATACATTGTGAGTTTCTGTATCTGAGAATAATAAAAATATTTAGTTTTAATATTTATGCTGTCAAAACTTGAACTAATAAAGAAAATTAACTATCAATCTTATTTTTGACATGATACAGTTTTTCTAAACACTGATTTTTTAAATACATTTTATATTGCTTCGTGCACTGTTGAGTTCTTTATTCTCATTTATATTTTCATTATTTTCTTATTGAATGTTTTTATTTTCAGACCTTGGTTTATTCTCCACCAAAACTTTAGTTGAGGCTAATCCTGATCATACCATTGAAGTTAGAACACAACTAATGCAAGCTTCTGATGAAAATTGGGATCCAGAACGGAAACGACAAGTTTGGCGCTGTGAAAGTCATCGATCTCATACATCCATTGCTCGTTACGCTCAGTATCAAGCATCTTCATTCCAGGAGTCATTACGTGTAAGTAAATTTTGTTTTTTGCTTCATGTTGCAGATTTTATTATTATTAAGAAATTTAACATTTATATTTTTAAACGTGAATATTTTTCGAAGAATTCAAATTATTAATCTTTGAATTTTATATTTTTAGGAGGAACAAGATAAAGCTTCATGTAACCATGCAGTGCGAGAATCAGATAGTGATTCTAACTCATCAGCTTCTAGGTACAATTTCTTTCCTTTAAAATATTTTAGTGATATTTTAATTATTTTCCAACTCAAGTTTTCCTACCTTTTTTAAACAAATAAAATTTTAATTCTTTTTCATTTTTATAACAGTGCAGAAATTAAGGTTTCATTAAATTATTTATGCTTACATTAAAGTTTCATATACGAGAGTTGTAAATTAAGTAATGGCAACATAAGTATAAATCAATTTTTAATGAACTTACAAGTACAATTGCATTACATTCCTTCTGTATAATCACCAGCAAAGCTTATAATCTTTTGCCAAATGTCGGGAAGCCTTGTAGACCAGTGGCAAGGTGTTGATGTGAGCCACCGAGCGCCCTACTGTGTGGAGTGCAGATGAAACGTCATGAAATCGGTGACCTCAGAGAGGTTTCTTCAACTTCGGAAACAGATCAAGGTCACAAGGACTCATGTCGAGTGATTAGGGAGGGTGTTCCAGGATTTCTCACTACCACCGTCGCAATAGGAGAGTGACTTTGTTTGCGACATGGCAACGAGCATTGTCATGCAATACGATAGGGAGATTGTTGTGCAATGAACGTTTGCGTCTCATAGCCACATCACATGATGCTGTAGAAATTGGCAATAGTAATCTGCGTTGACAGTTTGTCCTTCAGGTACAGCATGTGTGAGAATCACACCGTCCCAGTCATATGCCACAATCAGCATAACCTTAACCCGACTGGGTTCCTGTCGAAATTTCTGTGGACGTGGCGAACCTTGGTGACGCCATTCATTTGATTGACGCTTTAATTCAGGCTCATAGGCTCGTGCCCATGTCTCATCAATGGCGACAATACGCTGCAAAAATGCGTCTCCTTCATTGTGGTATCTCTCCAAGTGGGTGCATACCGGTGCCAAAGCCACGACCGCTGATCACCTTTGGAAAACATGCTTTAGAGCGATGGAAACAAAACTCCTCACTTCAACGCCACGCAACAACTACCCTTCTAAGCAGATCGACTGTTTTTTTGCACTCTACACATCGACAACAGCGCCGCCTCACCGCTCCCATATCCTATTTGCGCATGCCCGCCCTTCTGTGAGTTTCAAGGTTAAGTTGCCACTATTTAATTTACGACCCTCGTATAAATTAGAATGTAGATAACATATTTTTTGGTTAAATGTTAATCATGCTTTTCTTTGTTATCTCTAAAGCATATCTATTGTATATTTCTCACTCTAGCTTTATGAGAGGAAAATTTTTTAATATAATAAATAAAATCAGATCTTTTTATAAGCAATTTGTGACATAAAAATAAGCAAATAGATTCATAGTAACCACGTGGGTGTCAACTCACTGAAGTTAAAAGATGATCACACCCTTCTAATATAATTTCCATAGCTATAAGTCTATTTGTTCTGCAATTTTATTATATGAATTTTGTATGTAACCTGAAGGCAATTCTACTAATTCCCAGTGTTCTTTTTTTATTTTTAGAAAAAAATTATAGATTCTAATATATATAGATTTCTATACTCTTTTTTTTTGCCAAAGTTGGGGCATTCTTATTAGAAGATTATTGATTAATTAATTTTTAGCATGTAGTGAAAATATTGAAATCCGTTACTAACCCATATTATTCAAATATATTATTTTAATATCCGGCTAAATCAATAGAACACACTGAGAACTACTGTAATAGTTTAATTATTGAAAATACCATTAAAAAAAAGCTGTCAGCAAATAATATGGTATCAGTTTTTATCTATTCATTTCTACAGTGCATAAACCTAATTCTGAATTTTTTGAAAATATCTGCTGTGATGGCTGATTTAAGTTAAAAATTTAGAATTTAAGTATAAATGGTGTTAGATTGATTTCTGCCTAATTAACAACTTACTTCTTTCATGCTTCAGTACAATGAAGTTTAGAAATTATTTCTTTTTAAATTTTTTGGCATCAAAGTATAATTTTCCTTACATTAAATTTCTAAACATTTAAATAGTGATTTTCCAAATTATGTGTGTCATACGGCAATTACTACATTTAACTTGTGTCAAATATGTAAGGCCTACTATTTAGGGAAGAAATGCTTATATATAGGAATCGTAATAAGAAACTGAAAATTGAGATTTTATTATAGCAAAAGTAATTTTTAGCAGTAACTAGTTTGTCAAATGTATTGTGAGGCCTTCAAAAATTTTCATCAAGAGTTTATCAAATTTTACAATTTATCACCAATTAAGTTATTTCGCCAAAAAAAATAAAATGTACCAATTATGAACTGTAACTCTGTCTTAACAAGCTTTTCTTTGTACTTAATCTGTAAATACGTACGTTCTAATGTCAATTTGTGTTGAAGTTCTTTTTTTAGTAAACCGCTAGATTTATTATTATGAATATATTAAAGTATTATAGGCACATGTATCTCTCATTTAATTTCAAATTGTTATGGCTGATCAGCTTATTTCATGATGTCACTTTTTTTTACTGTCTTCTATTTATAATTTTTCTATCTTCTTTTCTAAACACTTGACCATATTGGGGGAAAAAAATCAAATATACTTGATTCAACAACTTGTTTGCAATTGGTGTTGATTACATTCACATTTTATTTAATGCTAGTACAGAAAGTTTTAACATGCAAAGTATAGTATCCAAAGGATTAAAAACTCTTTTTTTCGTGAAATTTTTTCCCCCTACCTATGTTGACTGAATAATGGAATGTTTCATTTCATGTAAATTTTTTATATTTATGTTTTTAATTTGATATAAAAGTTTATTAATATTAACAAAGCTCTAAATAAATAAATTTCTAAATGGGTATCAAGGAAATGGCACACTAATTTGTAAAAATACAAATTTGTAAAAATCTCGAGATCTGTGATGAGAATATCTCTTAAAATTAATTTTTAATCTTATAATCATCAGATTTAACTGCTTTGATTTTCAAAAATTTTTGGTTCAGATGATTTTAGTACTGCACTGTAAAAGTAAATGAAAAGGACTGAATTCTTATGCTGTAGTCTTTGTATAGTTAAGAAACATCATTTCTCTGTTAATACATTGTCTTTTTTTAAGGAAAAATCTTGTTCTTACTGATTGAGCATGTTTCAGATGAAGGAATGAAATTACCTATACCATAACACCTTGTTTCAGTCTTAAAACAGGCTAACTCTTTCTTTGTTTAATGTATTATTGAACTACCTCTATGTTTCCCACCCTTACTGCCACTGTATGTTTTTTTTCCCATTCTGCTCTAAATTGCCCACTTAATTGACTTTAAACCTAATTATGAACTTTTAACGTTGATTATGACAGAATTTTGCCTCTATCTTAAGGGTAGCAATACATAGTAAGCTAGAAAGAAAAGTGAAATAAATGTATAGCCTTATTTAATACAAAATATTCTAAATTTTATTCCTACTGAATTTTAAAATTAGCCTATAGCAAAACATTGATTAAAAATACCTTAAGACCAACGGTATGTAATTAAGATATGTATGCTTCTGTATCTTACCTTTGTAGGCTTTGGAAGAACAGACATTTTAAGAGATCGGTGCATTTTCAATTGACTATAGAAAATAAAAACTGTGGGAATTATTTTGGGAAGATATTCAGTTGACAAAGATTCTTGTTTATTTGTTTACAAGTGTCTATTAGTAAAAGTTAGCACACTGATAATGGCGTAAAACAAATTTCTCTTTTATAAAATTTATAACTAATCAGTTTAATAAACTTAATTTTTTTTTTTCATTTTAAATACTGATTTAGTTCAGAAATTTTCTTTTAAAAACTCAATCTGTTGATATCTTGAAAATTTCTTATCTATACTATAGTACTTTAAAAACATAATAGATTGTTTAACCTTCTTAAACCATGAGAAAAAAAGGGTATTTGTTTTACCTCATGGAAAAAGAAGTAAGTAGAGATATTTCGCTACAATTTTTCCTTTGGAATTTATGCCTGGTGGGTTAACAATTCTACATTTCATTTTTGAATACTAAGTTAACATTAAGCACAACTTAAATGTTTGATGTATTTTTCTTGAGATGCAATTGAAGCCAAAAATAAAAGAATTATTTATTAGCCTTTTTCTTTTTATTAATTATTATTTCTTTTTTAAAAACAGAAGCAAGAAAGGAAGACGAAATAGTTTCTTTAAGACAATTAAATTTGGAACTAATGTGGATTTATCTGATGAACGAAAATGGAGACCCCAATTACAAGAACTTGCAAAGCTTCCTACATTTTTCAGAGTATGTATTTTTTCTTCGATTTTTTTATTTATATTATTGTGTTTCTACAAAATTTGGAAGATGTTAATAAGTTATTTAATAGTTGCACATACAACAGTAATAAATAAATGATCTGGCAGGAGTTTTTTCTTTTTTTTCTTTTAAATCTAATGAAAACTTAATAATTTTTAATGATAATGAAGCCTGTCTGAATATTCTCCAACTGACTTCAGGAAAATTAATTTTATGTATTTTTCATGCCATAGATATTGACCATAAATACAATATTTTTTTATGAGGTCAAGTACATATGTTATATGTATGTAAAGAACATGCAAAGTTATGTGATGTTTAAAAATAATGCTTACATGCAGATTTTCTTTTGTGATGATATGTAGAGTAAAATTGAACAATTGTGTACTTTCTTTGTAATATCTTATATTATTCATGAGTTATTATTTTTGAATTTAAGGTGGTTTCTGCGGGAAATATGCTGAGCCATGTTGGCCACGTTATTCTAGGCATGAATAGCTGTCAATTATACATGAAAGTTCCTGGCAGTCGCACCCCAGGTAAAATATTAATATTAAAATAAAATGTATTTGCTTGTATAATTTTATCATATTAATTTTTTTAATTACTAATTTAAAATTACTAATTTAATTTTTTTAATTACTAATTTAACAGGTCACCAAGAAAATAACAATTTTTGCTCTGTGAACCTTAATATTGGGCCAGGTGATTGTGAATGGTTTGGAGTTGCAGAACCTTACTGGGGAGCCATACATAAATTATGTGAAAGGTATTTTCTTCAACAAAATATTTTTTATGTTCTAATAAGAGTTTTTTGGTACAAGTGTGTCAAAGGTAAATTATAATATGAAATGATAAATAAAAATTAAAGACTATATTTAAGCATTGCAATTTTCAGAAGTACAACAGATTTAAGTTCTTTTTCTTTTGTATTATACACATTTTTCCTTTCTGTAATTGCAGTTTTTTTTTTTGATTTGAATTTAGTTTTGAATAAGATTTGTAACTTTCAACGGCTATTTTAATAAAATGCTACACTTCATTTGTTCATTATCTTTCTTTTTCTGACAAATAAAACTGTGTTGTTATGATTATTATTTTTATATTTATTTTAGAAATGGTCTAAATTTTCTTCATGGTTCATGGTGGCCAATTCTTGAAGATCTCTATAATGAACATATACCAGTCTATAGATTCCAACAAAAACCCGGGGATATGGTGTTTGTAAACGCAGGCTGTGTTCATTGGGTTCAAGCTGTGGTTAGTATTGCTTCATCTGTATTTATCTATTTCACTGTATTTTTATGAAAGAGCAATACATTAGAGTAATCCTTATGAAAAAGCAAATCTCCAATAATAATCACAAGTGAGCTTTACTACTAATTGATTAAGTTAATTGTAAAAACCTAAATCAAACCTTCATTGAAAAACATATTTTACAATAATATATTTTTACAAAGAAAAAACTGAAGATAATCTTGATGTTGTTTTAATTAGATTAGATACACAGTACGTTGTGATTTGGTCCCTTAAAGAACTTTTTCTTTAGGTCCCCATTAAAAAAACTTTTGCAACTAACGCTAGAAACATAAATAGGCTGACATAATTAGGCATTATGTCTAATGCAATTAGAACTGAATCAAAAGTTTTAATTGAATTTTATAACATGGAATGTTAAGCTGATAATTTAAATAAAAATATTGCAATTTTTTTTATTAAATGCTATTTGAGTAACTATAGTTAATGGGGACCATATCAGAAAAATAATTGCACTGCGTAAAGTTTACTCTACTAATTATTTACAGATGTATTTAGATAGGAAACACAGATTTTTTTGATAAGCATGAAGTCAAAGTTTCGGCATTCTTAAGTGATTTTGCTCTTAAAAACCTTTTGCTACCTATATGCTTGTAATCTATTTTTGTATTATGGCAAATAAAATACCATGTGTATATTTTCCAGGGTTGGTGCAATAATATTGCCTGGAATGTAGGACCTTTGCATGCTAAGCAATACATGCTGGCTGTGGAAAGGTATGAGTGGAATAAACTTGAAAATTACAAAAGCATTGTCCCAATGGCTCATTTAACTTGGAATCTTGCACGTAATCTAAAGCTTTCTGATAGGAAACTTTTTGAGCAAATCAAGTAGGTTTTTTTTTTTTCATTTTAATTAAACTTATTTTTCTATTTTTGTATATTTTCATTAATATTGTTTTGTAGTTTAGATTTCTTTGCCAATTTCTCTTACCTCTTATTTATATGCTCTTAATAATTTTTAAGGTACTGCCTTTTAAGAACATTAAGACAATGTCAGCTAACTTTGGAACTCCTGAAAGAATTAAAGAAAGATGTAAAATGGCATGGAAAAGCAAAACTAGAACCTGCCCATTATTGTACAAACTGTGAAGTAAGTATATTTGTTGTTTCAATTGTTTCGTAGGCATAAATTAAGTTGAAACATATTAAGTTTTCATTTAATGTGGACTTCCATCTGTAAATTATTTTAATTTGGAAAAAAGTATGTAATGTGCCTTTTAAAAAACAATCCAACAACAGATTTTGCAGATTATATTGAGCATGTAGTAGAGAAGATGACTCGAACTATCAATAAAAATAAGACTAAATATGCAATTGTGATAAATAAAATATAATGTGTCACTTCTGAGAATATGTCTTGATACTTTTGAGATTGTAAAATAATTTAAATATCTGAGTACAATATCAATTCAAAATGAGAAAATTAAAATAAGACTGTTGAAGGCTAGTAGATATTTCTATGATTATAGAAACCAACTTTAATCAAAATCAATTAGATATTTCTGTATATAACTTTTTTTTAATTTCTTGGGGTAGAAAGAAAATATAGTTCTTACAAAACTTAAAACGCTAATTAACCTTTGAGTTCCCACACAATGCCAATCTTTCCATCACATAGTACCTTATACTTTCAACTGATCAGGTCCAATTGGTACCAAAAATATTGCTTTGTCTTGGGGGTCCACTGAAAGACAATTTATTGATCTCTTCCCAGAGACTATATTAAGAAGACCTGAGAATTAGGGATATTCTCAGGTATTGCTTTTAATCTAGTTGTCTGAATGACAAATGAATGAAATCGGACTCTAAATTAAAATTTAGAGTCTGAAAATAAAACCACTTTATTGTAAAGATGCCTTTAGCAAAGTTAATTGCCCTAGTGTCTCCTAGTTAGCCATAACATCTCCATCAAAAGTAGCTTTTTGTTTTCTGACAATGATAATAGTAAATAATGGAAAAGAAAATATCCCTGCTCTGACATTTGGTGAGAGTTCAGTCAAGTATAAAAATGTAGCCATTCAAGCTTGGAGTAAAGGGATTGGATAGTTTATCTTAACCCTCTATCCTAAGACTACAGGGCTTTTGATAAGTCACAAGCTCTCTTTATTCTCAATAATAACTGGATTTTTCTGATGATGGTAATTATTTATCTTCTAAAAAAAATTGAGGTACAATTTTTCACTGATGTGTTAAGCGTGTGTAGTTACTGATTTCAAGAAAAATACATAGACCATAAATAATCCAACTTGATAATACATAAAGGCTGCAATAATTTAGTAGATTGTTATATTTATACAATAATTATTGCTTTTCTTTGAAAAAATATTTTTTATGAAGGTAAAGTTTAACAATATTTTATACTTTATAGGTTGAAGTCTTCAATATTCTTTTTGTTAAAGAAATTGATAAAAAACATTTAGTACATTGCCTGGATTGTGCTAAGAAAAGTAATTCTATACTGGAAGATTTTGTAATTTTAGAAGAATTCGCAATGGAAGATCTCATGGAAGTTTATGATAATTTCATACTTCACCCTGTAAGCTCTATTTTGCTATTTAACTCAAGTTTGATTGTGTTCTTGGCAATTATTTTTAAACCTTATAATGATTTTTTTTCTAGGTTCCTCATTCCAGTACTTCACTATGAGGGTGCCATTTCATTTGTATATTCATCATTCACTATCATTTGCTAGGAATTACTGCCACGTCAACAAGCCTAGTTGCCATTTATCATTCAGTATTTAATTATTATTCATAAAACTTTTAGCAAATACTTGTATCAAGTAATACTTGTTTCAAGTTATGCTTGTATCAAATGACTCAAACTCTATTTACTTGTTCCAAGTAATGAAGAAAAAGTTGCAGTCTGCACTGTTAAGTCTTGTATTTAATGTTTGTACAGTTAATTTTATTTGTAAATTCTATCAAAACTGTGTAGTTTTGGAGAAATTTCCAAATAAATTTTCAATGGCATTGTACAGTTCATGAAGATAATGTATATAAGTCAATATGATCTGCTGAGAGAAGTTTATTTGTAAATAAGTTGTCAGTGTTGCTCTTGTTGCTATGCCTTTGTGCATGTTGTGAAAATGTACAGATTTTAACAATTGGCTAAGAAAACTTAACCATTCATTATTGTTATGAAAAATAAAATTTTTAAATTAATTTTTGAGAATTAACTTAAGAATGATATAATTTTAAAATATTCACTACACAGCTTGCTTCACAACACAGGGACTGGGCACAGTGTAAAGAAAAAGAACAGTGATTTTGAGGAAACAAAGAAATATCTTCATGTTTAGCTTTTGAAAAGGTTTCTGGTAAATTTGGATTAATTAATGAAAAGAATAATAGGAGTATGTGATAATTCATAAGCTCTCTATTTATTCAAAGTTTTGTCAAGAATGAATTCATTAAAGTACAAAAGTATGAAATATATTTTTGTAACCTTATATAAAGATATCCAATATATTTGCATATTCAAATATCTTACATGAATTTATAAGTGTAGATATATATTTTTAACTTTTGAGCTCACTTGTTTGGTGTTAAAGTATTTGAAAAGTATTTAATTTATCGTTACAATTATCTTTTAATCTGTAAATGTTGTTTGAAATATTGAATGCACTCTTTTGAAATTGTTGAATAAACTAGCTTTTGATTGTAAGTATTAATGAATTTAGAAATTATATGTTCCACATATTTTTAATCTAATATTGTTGTTAATTAGCCCTTGAAATATTCTCAATTAGCCCTTGAAATATTCTTAAATTTTGTTTATAAAAATTATTCAAAATGATGGTACGTATTAAGTTTTTCTGCTCTTCAACACTTTGGGTTTCATTCTAAAGAGTTTTTAATCAGATTAATAGTATGTTTACAAATTACTTTGTCTAGAATAAGACTATGTTAAGTTTCCCTTTGTTTAAATGTTAATACCCTAAATATTTAATTTTTTACGAAGCATTCAGTGAAAACTTCAGTATTTAAATTTATTGGAACTCACTAATTTCAGATAGTCGAGTATTGAAAAACATAGTTTTCTATCTTGTAAATTTTAATTGAAAATTTGATCTATATAGAATCTGGCATAAAAATAAATAGTTTTTAGACTAAATCACAAAATACAGCTTCTCATAAAAGATTTTTTTATATATTTAACAGTATATGTTCTAACTGTTATTCTGAAAATATTTACTCAACTGCATTAACTTATTCTATAAAAAGTTACATAAATTTTTTACACACTTCAGTTTCTTTAAACAGCAGTGGATCTAAAAGTGGTGCTAAAGAATTAAGAATTTTTCTTACTTTGTTTGATTTTGATGAAGTAGAAAAAAACTGATCAAATCATATATACATATGCATTTATATACGATGTTGTAAGCGACTTTATATGCTTGAATCACATTATAATACTAATAGTATATTAATAATAAATTATAATTTAAAGATTTGCTCATTATTTAAATATTGTAATAGCTTTGCGCCTTTAAAATTTAAGTAGAATGTAACTTTTTGATTTTGGAGAACTATAACACCAAGTACATTCCTATTTCTACAAAGAAAGAATTCCTATTTCTACAAAGAAAGAAGTCTTTATTGATGTAATGCATAGGATCATTGTGGATAGAGCAAAATGAGTGCATTCTAATTATTATAGTAACACACACATATATAGGGATCAATGGGGTGAGACCAGGTGTTATGATTGTGTCAAAACTAATTCTGTTTTCTAGTGAACAAATTCTAAATTACACTTTACTAGTCAAGGAGAAAAACCTACCATATTGGGATCTTGTTGACGGCATCTGTGTAGATAAGCTTATTTAACTCTCTAATGTTCTTTTGTTTTTTGAACTATCTTAATTTATTTATCATAATAGTTACAAAATTATTTTTACTCCATTTAATTATATGTTTACTAAAGATTCATACCCTAACTAATTATAAGGATTTAGTCCATTAGCCACTAGTAGCACTATTCTGTAAGGTTTTGATAATCTTTCTATTCAGGGTAAGACCGGCAACTACACTTGTTTCGCCCCCTCTCCGATGCCGGGGTGTGTATATGCCGGGCCTAGAATATCCATCAAAGACTGAGCAAACGTTTTTGCGACGCCCTTCCTCAAAGCACATAATGCCTTATTTTCATATTTTGTGAAATTTTTTTGAAGACCCTTAATACAAAATTGAAGTTTCATATAGATAAAAAAAACTTTTTTAAAGAAAAAATTCCATTTAATAAAGATGTTTTTAAGAAATTTTGATCAAGCCCTCAGCATTCATTAGATCCTAAGACAATTATCTCTCCCCTGTCCTTTTGACTACATCACATGCATAATTTTTTTAAATTGTCATATAATATAGAAATGTCTGCTATTTTCATGAAAATCTAGTATTTCAAAATTTCCCATTTTCCATATTTTTTTTTTTGAAGAATTGTTTACAAATAAGTAGCAGATCTATGACTTTTTAGGAACGATATATTGTATAAAACTAAACAAGGAATATTATTAAATTTCACAGATTCCTAGGTCGAACAGTTTAGCTTCAACAGGCATTCAAATCTATAGCTACCCAATCTTACCCCACATTATCTTTATATATTTACAATATCAATTTTTTATGGTGAATTTCTCTTGGTTGTCAGTTTTTCTCACCTTTTTTTATTTTGTTTTGACAACTTACTAAAATTTTATGTTCATAAACCATGTAAAATAAATGAATTATCAGTTCTTACAATTTTTCATTTGTAATTTCTATATTTGTTTATAAAATTTGATTGTATTTATAGTCTACTTAGTAAAATTAATTGCCATAAATGCAAGAAAATATTAAATCAATCAAAATATCTTTTTTATTAAGAAATAATTGAATGATGTAAATAATTAAAGGATGTAATTAAAATATGTAATTAATATTTTTTTTTAGTCCTGCCTGACGAAAAATGTTTCATGATTGAAACTAAAGAATTTTTCTAGATTTATTTTTGTGACTCAGTATTTGGTCATGAACAACCCCTTAGAGGTGACCTACTAAAGCTAATAACATTTGCTATATTGCTACAGTGTTGAATATAAGTCATTGTTTTGTTTTTAATTTGTTTTTATATTAGTTTTTTTTAATATTTACCTTTCTGACTGATTATTAGATATAAACATTCCCTATTATATCCATATAGGAAATGAGATAGAAAACAGAATATATTGATATTTTTGTAATGAAGCATTAGTTGCAATTTTCTAAAGTCCAGAAATGTAGAACTAAATCTTCTTTTATAAATATTTATTTCCCTTTTATATATATTTTTTCCTTTCTTAAAACTTAAACCATAAATAGGTACATCTATAATATTTCATGTTTAGGTAGATACATAGAATGAAATAATTTCTTTTTTGTTCTACTCATTTTATTGTTATGAAAAATACTTATTTTAGCTCTACTAATTATAAAACAAAATTATGCATATCAACTTTATATGAATTTTTCATATAAAGTTGAAGTGTGAAAAAAGGTAGAAAAATATGTTTTTCTTAGCAACAAATCAAGAATATAAAAATTAGATTATTCAATTCTATGACTTCTTAAGTAATGTGTAAGAATTAAAATTTTGCCCCTAAGATACTAATAAAAAAAAATTACCATTTTCTATTGTTTTAATTATTTTATTCTTTTCTGCTTCACCATTAAGGGAAAATATTGCTTCGTAAACTTAGTATATACAGTATTTTAAAGTTTCAATTATTATTTATTACATAAGAAAGTAGTAAATAAATTCTCTTAACATAGTTGTTATATTTTAATTTTTATGATTATAGATGATGTTATTTAACATTTCTTCTGCATTATTACAAGCAACCTATGAAATAAATTATTGATTGAAAACTCCTAATCATATAAATACTGATCAATAAAAAGCTTTTTATTCTTGTTATTAGTTTCTTATTTAAATTGAATGAAATAATTATTGACTCTTATATTCAGTACTTGTATATTATTTGGGGTTTCTTTTAAGGCTAATAATGAGAAAATACTAAGAATTTTTTGATGAAACAAAAGTTTTATGTCATTCTTTATGATTTTGTATGATAGTGTAATTCATTAAATTGTTCATGATTATGTATAATTAATAAATAATGTTAAATGTTGAAATTCTAAAATTGTTCAGAAGTGTTTTATTCAAAAGATATGCATTAATGACAAATAAAATCAAGTTGTTTTTAAAATCAAAACTTTTATGTAGCTCATTCTATACCCTAGCTTTTTTTCCTCATTGTATTTTGTACAGAGTACTTATTGAAATCTTAAGTTAATCAAGGTATTATAAATGTATGTATGTATTTAAACTGTATAAATCTTTTTTGTATTTGATGTACAAGTGATTGTATAAAAATGAACTGTTTCTTAAGTGATTTGTAAATAGTATTGTAATTGGCAAAACCTCTCTTAATTTAAGTTATTAATGTTTCTATGGTTTAAGTTACTGCAGTATTCAATAGCGCCATAGGCAAATTATGCTTGACAAATAACATCAGAAGATTCACTTCATCACAAATAACATACATAGTTACTGGTGTATTTACAAACTTTTTTTTCATTCCACTTACTGCCAGTTAATTTATACACCATGTATGTGTTCAATGCTATCCAACACTGCCAAGAAACAAAATATGTGATAAATATTATAAGTGAAACCAATATTTTTTACATTTACCGCCTACATTTAATGATCAAACTTTCGGTTTTATTTTCATGTGCCAATTATCAGTTAATTTCACTATATAGTTTCCTAAAAAAAAATTTTTTTTTATTCCTCCAAGTTTTTATTTCATGAATCTTGTCAAACTCAGGAATGCCTAAGTTGTAACTATATTTTTAGTACCTTGTATATTATACATGGATTGCTAGTGTTTATTTATGCCTTTGTTATAATTTGTTTTGTAATGTATTATGTTAGCTTCTCATAAGCTATTATGATTTGTTTTTATGTGTTTAGGTTAATGTACACAGTTTTGTTACATCCTTGAAACCATGTCAAGCCAGAATGAAATTTGTTCTTCAAAATAAAATCTAATTAAATTTAAATTTTTCCTTGTTTTGAAAATAATAAAAACATATGAATTTATTCTGTGTAATATTTTTTTTTCTTACTTGCAGAAATCTTCCAAAATTTACACAGATATTTCTTGACGGAATTTTAATAAAATTATTATCGTTTATGAACAGAGTTATTATCATTTATGAAACTGATCAAAAATAGTTAGCTCTTGTTGTCTAATAATTTCAAACATTTGTGATTCGAGGCTTTTATAAACTTGCAAATGAGCTCTTTAAATAAAAGTTCTTTTTATCAGAACAAATCTTATTTATTAAAGCAAAATGGATAAGAGATAAGGTATTACTTAACCCTCTCAATGTTATTATCCTTTCATGATGTTAAATTTTTTTTTTTTAAAAAATGATTTTTCTCACGTTATTTAATGAAAAAGTAATGCATAACATGGAAATTTCTGTAAACTTAGTGATCAGGGGCTCAAAGCTTAGAGGGTTAAAGAATTCCTTAATCCATAGAATATATCTTCAGAAACATCAGATTTGCATATTAAATGATTTTCAATGTTCTTGAAATCGAATGAACGCCTTTTGTCAGAAAGCTATCTAGAAAAACTCCGATCAATATCAACACTTCTTATTGGAGCATATTTAAACTACGAGTTAAATGCAAAATTAACAGTAATTTATGAAGAAGAAAAAATTATTTATTAAGCAAAATGCTCTTAAAATGAAAAGATATGTCTCAATCAAAATTTATATAAATGATTAAAAAAGTAAAAAAATAATAAATAAGAAAAACGACCAAACAAGCGTTTATTATCAACATGCTAATAACAATACTTAAAAATCTGAGTTGAAAAGGTCAGTACAGTACCTAGAATATTTCTCTTTAAGGTCTTAAGTTTTTGCTGTATCTGTTGGACGACAGGTGGGGGAATAAGGTACCCTATACCATTCCTCGAAAGAAGATGCTGTACTTGAATTATAACATTAAGTGAAGTGATTTTCTCACTGTATTACTCCATAATTATTTTTTTTTCTTCCATTTGACCAGATTCGAATAGTGAAATTTTTTATCCAAGTAGAAAGGGGCAAGAATTTCGTTTGATTATTCCAATTTGCTAGCAGTTTCGATAATTAGTTAATTTCCAAATGCTAATCTTATTATATGAGTCAAACATGCAGCTTAACATATTTAATGCATTAGGTGATCAAGAATGAAATTTGCAGAAAAAAAAGACAAAATTGTTTAATAACTTACATATATGAAGAACTATTTTATGCTTCTTTATTCTTTTACCATGTAAGCAGGAAATTCGGGATAAAATCCTAGTGGACTAGAGTAAATTAATTCCTGAAAAACCTGTTTTACAGCATTCATTTTCCCATTAAATTGGATTACCATTAAAAAGTTGTGCAAATTTGAAGAGATGCGGTAGTCCGAAGGGGCTAGTTAAAGGGAGTAGGATGAAGTTCCAATTCCTATATTTTTGCCATAGTCATTTGTGCACAGTGTGATTTGGCAATGTTATGCAATAGGACTAGAAGCAAATTTTGGCTATTTATTAGATTTTATGTCATTTCGTCTAGTTAGTTGCAATATGATCACCCCTGTGCTTCGTAGTGTGTATTAGTGTTTATCCGTGTTCAACTAACACGAAAGCCAAATACATTATTAATGTTTCGCGTGGACTTAGTTTTCGTGGTTCCACGCAAGAATTATTATGGTGCAACTTTTCGACCCTTTTTAATTAAAATTAATTTTAAAAAAATATCTTTATGCCTGTTATTACAGGTTACGATGATTTCTTTACGCAAGTAAGGTAATTAACTTTTCATCAAAAGAAAAAGACGGTAAAGTATCAAGTCAATCTCAACTAATAAAAGCTGTCGAAGTTAACGCATCCAATCAACACATTTCATGATTAACGACCTAATAATATTAATATATTGTGCTAAATACTGCAAAATAATTTTTCTATTGGCAATCGAAATGGGATACAGGTGGCGTAGAGCAGAACTCTGTACCTGTGGCAACACTTCGCATGGTTTGGGTTTCATCATTAGAGTGTGGATAGTCATAGGAGAAGGAAGTATGTTATACCCTTATGCAATTGAAACGCGCTTCTTCGATTCGATTTCTTTGAACCTCGCTATTCGAAAGCGGCCGGTTTCCTAATTCAACTGTAAATAACAGCAGATCACTATCGAAATAAAAGGGTTGTCCGTCAAAGAAACTTCATATTTTCCTGCAGGTCATATGTGCTGTATTTTCCTTCCAACAATGAAAATATTCATACGCGTTTTCTATGGGCTGGGTAATAATTTTTAACTGTGACTTTCAAATTAGCGTCTCCTCGCCTAGTTTCGATCTTAGCATAAATTTTTGTGTCTGTAATTATCTGAAATATTACTTAAACTCTTTAAATGCTTCAAGTATTAATTTTTTTTGTAATTGTTTTTCAAAATAGTTTAGATAGATTTTACATGATTTAGAAAATTTATTTTAAACAATTTTGGGTACAATGATGATGATTTTCCATTTTTAAAAATCTCCTTATTAAACGTTTTAAACTCTTATGATACTCTTATGTCCATGCTTTTACCACTAGAGCTTGGAGAATCAGGAGGAAGTATGTTTGTTTCTGTCTTGATTTTCAAATAGATTAAGAAGTTTTAAAGCATTGAGCATAGTTCTAAAAGAAAGCTTCGTGGGAATTTAAAAAAAATTTTTGGATTATTAAATATGAAAAATATTAAGGAAGGGGAAAATATCGTATCGTTTTATAATACATTCCTATTCAACTGGAAAGAGGACGAGAGGATCAAGGCATGGAACCGATCTGTTCCCCAGATGGCGTATTCGAGCATCGCGATCGCGAATACTTATGCATACAGAAACACATACATTTAATCAGATCAGAAAATGTAAGTCTGTATAACGAACTGTAATGAGATAATATAATTACAATTACCTTGTAAAAATTTATACTTCTTCAAATGTTGGCAATTTGTTTTTATCAGTAATAAGTAGCAAAGGTGAATTAAAAGCGACTACGGATGAAGATCTAATCATAGTTTTGGATTTGAATCTCGAAACTACTTTATAAATGTAAATAGGTAATGTGAAATATTTGCATATCTTAATTAAAAATAGTAGTATCCGTAGTCGCTTTTAATTCATGCCAGTAATAAATAACAAATATGAATTAAAGGCGACTACGCATGAAGATCAAATCATATTTTTGGATTTCAAACTCGAAATTACTTTATAAATGCAATTAAGTAATTTGAAATATTTGCATAGCTCAATTTTAAAAAAATACAACATAGTTGAATCGGCGTAAACATAAAATTATCTATGAGTGTTTGTAACATATGCTTGTAACATTTTTAGTTTCCTGTCTCCCCGATTTTTCTCCTTCACCACTATTAAACGGAAAATATCTACTTTGTGACTGGTCAGAAATAGTTCTATCGAACTTAGCCTTCGAAGTCGAGCTATCGTGCTGTTATGTGACGAAAAACGTTTGAAATGTTTCAGGTGAATCAGGAAACCTACATTTTTCGAAAAAAATCAAGCGGAAGCCGCTAGTTCGATCGAATTTTGTTTAAATTGCATAAAGTTGTTAGTTTCCGTCTTGGGTTTAAAATATTTTAATTAAAAAATTATATGAAACTAAAACTGGATGAAACATAGTTCTTAAAGAAAGCGTTGTGGAAATTCTAGAAAATATTTTTGACAGTTCAATGTGAAAAATATTAATGAAGAGAAAAATATTATAGAACATTCGCATACAACTAAGTAAAGGAGGTGAGGAGAGGGTGTAGGTTAAGCCATGGAACCGGTCTGCTCCCCAGATGGCGCATTGGAGCATAGCTGTCGCTAATCATCACTCTGAAAATAAATAAAATCTTGTACTTTAGTTATAATTCACTATTGATAATTAACACAATCTGCTATTATAGTTGATGATTTTTTAGAACAAACCTAACATGAACATTAATTTCGTTTATGATTAAATTTTTAGACAAATATATTTATGTTAAACGCATAAAGATCTGGCTGTAGTAAAAAGGTTATTCATAAAAATAATGTATAAACAAATTAAAATATAATCAAACTTGCTAAGTAACAAAAGTTAACCTATTTTTTATAATTGGAAAACAAATTTTAAGAAAATCACAACACGCTCAAAAATTAACAGTACAATTATTTTGTACATACTTAAACTTTTTATGGTTTAAACAAAACACTTTTAATACTTTTTTTTTCAAATTGAAAATTGTAAAATAAATCCTATATAATGAAGAGAAAAGAAATTACTTTCTGTTATTAAATCTTCAAACCAAAAGTTTTAACTACTTAAAAACTTCTTGTATCATTTGAAACTATACTTACTTTTTATTATATCGATAATTATTACATGAATAATTATTACATAAGTAATTATTATATAAATAATTATTGTATAAATAATTATTGTATAAATAATTATTATAAATAAATCATTATTGTAAATAAATAATTATTATAAATAAATGATTGATTAATATTATTTATTGAACTTTATTTTGACATCCAAATAGGTTATGATATTTTTTAACCAAACCACCTTCAACAGTAATTCTTTTTTTTCTTCTTTATTCCTTTCTTAGCTTATAAACAAAAGTATATTAGCAAACAGAATTATAGAGACCGAAATCTTCAATTGCAATAAATACGAAATTAAAAGATTTTGTTAGTGATAGTTGCCATCTAGTAATGATTATATATAGAATAAATTTAGATAAAATATTGTATAAAAAAAACTAGCTTTTAATGCCCCAAGCATGTTAAAAACTTTTTTTAAAAGACTGTGGGTTTAGATATAAAAGAATCTTTTTCTAATTAAGTTAGTTTTTTGCTAATTTAAAACTGTACATTAATCCTCTAAGATAACCAAAACAGAAGTTACCCTTAAAATTTAAAGAGAATGATTTACTAATTTAAAACATCGTAATACTTGTTACTAAATTTTGCTCGAAGTATTATTTGTGTAGAGTAAGGAAAACACTTTATTTTAATTTTTATAAAATTTGTTTTATTTAAAATAACAGATAAATTCTAAAATATTTTTAGAATTTGTACATTAACTTTTTTTTTGCTATGATAAACAAATATATGCTAAACAAATAATTGATGTAAAAATTTAGATTTAATTCATATATATGTGTTTATAAGTAAAAATTATTTTCAGCCTGATACAAATATATATAAACGTAATTCGTTCATAGAATTAAAATAATTTTAAATATAAAGAACCGAATGCAATTTCAAATTTTAGTAATTCCATTTTTAACTTAAATAGTTCATATTAGCTAACTAGTTAAAATTTTTAGTCATTAATATTTTAGAAATTGATTTTTTTTCTTCAATTGATTAGGACAGATTTTTGCTAAAATTAAAAAAAAAAAATTATCAAAAAGTTTTAGTAAAGCTTTACTTCTAAATTTTTATAGCGAAAAGAAAACTAGAATATAATTTTTCTTGTTCACTTTATTAAATTAAAAATAAGACGCTACAGTTGTTTATGCAAAGGTACATAGGTGCTAAATTATAAACGTATTCAAATATTTAGTTTAAAAACATTTTTATGATTTTTTTTATCAAACTTTAAGTTAAAAGTATATACTAAAATATATAATTTAGTAAAATTGAAACAAAAAAACCGTATAAATATAAAATAAGTGTTTAATAGCTGATTTATAAGTTTATAATGCTTTAAAAGGAAAAGTGCGAAATATATGCTCCCGTGTCAAAGCTGAGCATCGAAGCCCCGAACTATAGGTTAGCAGACTCGAATTTAATTAAATATAAATTTCTTTCATTGTTTGAAAAAAATATATCTTAAGAGCGTTTTTCAAGAAAGGGTAAACTGTTGGTAGAATACATCTTAGAGCAATCAGCTCGAATATTCTTTACTTACTATACATTAATGAAGAAATTAGAGAGCGAGAGTTTTTGATTGCCATGTTAAGAATAGGAAAATTCCACAAAAAGTAGGACTACATCAAATACTAGCCCCACAGGTGGAGTGTAGTGTAGTAATGGCGTGTCGCTTTTCGGAACTATTTTGGAGTGAGTGGTTTGTTTTGTATAATATGTCTCCGTTTCCGTCATACAGACCGGTGCTTTAAGATTTGCAACTCTTAAGTTTTTCATTATGGATGGTGTTTTCTACACTAGGGAACGCTGCAAGCTCGGTGCCGCCTAAATTTCCGGGTTACTGTCTCCGTTGTATTTTAAAGCCATTTGGCATCATTGTGTTTTGAGATTCTTGCAAACAAAGTATTTAATTACTTATTACTTGTGTTTACAATGCTAAAAGTGTTAACACTAATGTAAGATGGTGCACAGCTTGCAACAAGAACAAACAGTAATAAACTTATGGAAAGAGGCCATATCAAGACTGCCAAAAAAGCGAGTTATTCAAAATCTAGCAACCATGTCACCTTTTTTAACAATATATCTCTAAACAACTAAAACAAACTTTCACTTCAAACTCACCAGAATTACATAATAACATTAATATCTTGTGAAATATGGCAGATTAGAGCTCAGAAATTATCTAATTTATTTCTTTTATTGAAAACAAAATTATCCGTTTGAAAATATCGCCTCGCAGAATAACATGTAGTAAGCAGCTGCAAACTTTCTAACCGGAACTAGAGCAGGCATACAGCTCGAGATTGTTATTGTTTACATTTCTACTGAAAACACCATCCATTAGTAAGCAGTGCGCAAAAAGAAAGTTATAATCCAGAAGTGGTTTTCTTTAATGATCGGATTTTTGCTAATCAAATCTCGCTTTTAAATCTTCATAAAAGGTATCACAAATGCAAATTAATTGGTACTAATTATTAATTAAGTTAAGGAATCGGACACAACCCATTTTCCTTGATTAAACATATTGACGGATTAAGGATCTTGACCCTCAAAACATGGTGGTAGTCACAATCTAGAAAATATACCGTTAGCCTTAAAACAATCCTTACCCCTACTCAATGGGAAGTGTTCTGGTTGGATCTTTTGTCGTTGTCACCTGGGACTTATTACTACTTTATTCCATACCTAATATTTTTTACATTGGGCAAATTTGTACACAAGCGATTTTTTTAAACTAGAAATGTCTAATTTTTCGTCACAAAAACTATTTCCTTTATTAATGAAAGAAATTGTAGTAATTTAAATAATTATTGAACGCTGAAGGTGATATCAATTCAATTTTTACTATGGCATTGAAAACACAATTTATTGCAGTTCTTTTTTTTCCTTAAAGAATAACCGATATTAAATTAATTAAACTGATACTTAATGAATTTTTCAATAAATTTTTTAATTTATTTTTCTTGTATTACTGGTATTGAATTTTGTGTTACTGGTACTAATTTCAAATTACTACTAACAGTAACTAACTACTAACATTGAACTAATATTGCTAATTTTATTAATTTTAAGACATGAGTTTTACTCGTGGTGCCCTCTCTTATTATAGAATCAAGGGAAAGGATCAGCATGTCGCACGAAATCTAATTTATTTTAAATCTTTTCTAGCGTTAGTTATATGGTCATTATCTCAAAAACTATTTAATAAAAAATTAAAATTTTATTTTGCTTATTATTTTTATTCGTAACTCCCATTAAATTCGAACAACTAAATTTGAATTTAAAGCTTAAGTAATGTATTGAGTATTGGAAGAAAAACCTATAAAAATTATATAACCTAATTTATAATTCATATTTATATTTTATTTTAAATTTATAATTACTCTTTTTAGATTCAGGAAAATTCAAACAAATGACCATGGCAATTTTTTCAAGCTGAATATATTTTTAAAAAATTGCTTATTAACGCTGTTCAAAAGTTTCAAGTTCAAAAACAAACAACTTTTATGTGAGGAAAATTTGGTAAATGTTACCAAAATAAAAATTTTTTAATAAAAAATAAATAAACACTCATTAGATTATACAAAATAAGTAAAAATATTTGCTTTGTGAAGAAATTAAATTAGATGATTGTTTATTTATCAGTGCATGCATTTTTGATTTATTTTTAAACTTGTTACATGTTTCTTGCTATAAATCTTTAAAATTATAGATGTCAAAAGTTTTATTATAGAACTTGGATATTTCAATATTTAATTGAGCATTAGGCGTCTAATATATGTTGGACCACATATCATGTTGTTACGTTCAATTAAAGTTCACTTGGATTAAGATTACTGTCAAATTCTATTAAATTACTTACATTAAGACTGTGCTGTTTAATTAAATAAAACTAAATGCTTGCAAAAAAATCGATGATCAATATTTACTATACTAAAATAATTATATTGTAATAATAATATACACAAATAATGTCCAATGTACATAATTAATATATATAAATATGTATAAATAATTGCCCAATATATACAAATAATAGCACAAAATATGAATAAATATATGCTCGAAATCTGTGCTTACTAATTACGTATTAGTGTACTTAAATGCTTACGTTCTGAAAGTATAAATATTTTGCCAAAATTAGAAGCTTATATTTAACTGAAATATTCTTGTTTATTACATGTAACATATTATTTATTACATTACATTAACTCTTACCTAACAAAATCCAAAACAAACGAAAAAGAACAAAATATAATTCAAAGCAGATGTGATTTTCAATAAATATGTTAGTATTAATAATAATAATAATAATAATAATAATAATTGTTGCTATTCAATTTCAGAAATAGAAATTTAACATTTCATTGAAGATTAATATGTGAAATAGAAATTGTTTTATATATAAGATCAAGATTTGCATTTAGTGAACAAATTATGTAAAGATGCATAAGAGGACGCGATATCACGGGAGAAACTTTTCGTCGCAAATTCTCTTTCACCACGAAAAGTAATTAAAATTACTACTACGTCCTACGTTCGATTCATGGGTTTTCATTGCAATTTATTTTGAGATACTTAGAATCGAAATATTATTTTGTGCCACTTGCAGAGCAACAATACTATTACGTGATAGAAAACTCCAAGTAAGGCCGGGAAGTGACTGATGCACGTTAAATCTGTCGAGTCGCAAAAGTCCTCCATGTTCCCATAACAAATCAATATCTCTGGGGGTACTGGATCGTTCGTTCTCTGATTCAGGTCAAAATTACGATCTGTGGATGAATGAATGGATATATTAATGGGTCCGCCCTATAAACGGGTGCGACGTATGGTGTGGCAGAAGTCAAATTCTTGGCCATAGATGGCGCCACTGGAAAACTAGAACAATCGCACCCCCTCTGCCTAAAACAGGCATACGTCAACAACAACTTCTTATATTTGAAAAAATCGAGACCTTTAATATTTAAGTTAAGTCTGTAAATAAAAAGTTCAAACAAGAGCACTCGCATGAATTTTTTCGGAGTGAAACCATGAAATTGTTCATTAAAATTATTTAAAAATCGGCTTTTTTATAGCAAGAATAACTAACGAATAGCTCAAAAATTTTCAAAAACAATTTAAATAATTTAATTGAAGTTACTAAGCTAACAATTTTAAAAAACAATTCATATTTTTAACGATATTTCAAATTTAAAACATGAATAATATAATAAATAGTATACTTTATTTAAATTCTTTAAAATAAATATAGTATGAGCTCTAAAGAAAAAACAATGAGTTCCAGTGTTCTATAATTTTTAATTTTAATAGTAAATAAGAAATTTTTTTTTGTTATATCTTCCATTTAGCAAAATTGTCTTAATTTTTTTATTATTTTGAACTAAATGAGCAGTAATGTTATCTAAAAGAAAAAGAAAAAAATAATTTTTATAAATTATGATCTTTTTTTAATGTGAATGAACAGATGGCTCCCGTTCACATTTGTTGTGCAAGAAACGAAAAGTCCTGTTATGATAGGAATACATTGCTAACCGAAATTTATAAAGATAAAGAAAAAACAAATAACAATCGAAAATCTCAAATAAAATTGTGAAGATTGCCACGACCTATTCTTTTTAATTCTTTTTCCGAGGAATGAAGTAAGCAATGAAGTTTTTGTTTTCAAAAATTAAAACTTATCTAAACTCTCGAAATTATTCTTTAAATTAAATCTCTAAGAAATTTCATTGATTAAATTATGTTAAATTATTTAATTACTTTAGGTTATATTGTATTTATCTCAATATAAATTGCTGAATTTGCCATTAATTATGTAACTTTGGTACTTTTATTGTATTAATTAATTTTTTGGTGCTCTCCGTCGTTATACTTTTTATTTTCATTTATTTATTTTTTGAATATTTTGCTTTGGCTATACTGTAACAAATTCAGAAAGCACTCCTCACTGCAATATGGATTGATGAAAAAGAGATTAAAAAGGTCTTGATCTTTTGTATCTGGTCAATAGTTTTGTGCTTCAGTATTATGTAATTATTTCAATATAAATAGTTGAATTTGCCGTTAATTATGTAACTTGGGTACTTTCATTATATTAATTAATTTTTTGGTGTTCTCCGTCGTTATACTTTTTATTTTTATTTGTTTATTTTTTTAATATTTTGTTTTGGATATACTGTAACAAAATTCAGAAAGCACTCCTTACTGCAACATGGATGAAAAGGTCTTGGATCTATTGTATCTGATCAATAGTTCTATGCTTCAGTATTATGTAATTATTTCAATATAAATAGTTAAAATTGTAGTTAATTTAAAACTTTGGTGATTTTTTTATATGAATTAAATATTTTGGCACTCTCCGTCTTCATACTTTTTATATTTACTTATTTTGTGTGTATATATATATATATATATATATATATATATATATATATATATATATATATATATATATATATATATATATATATATATATATATATATATATATATATATATATATATATATATAAAATTTAATTGTATTTTATATTTTACAGCTGTCACTTAGCCATGATTACTGTTGCATACTTAGCAATATTTGTCTGCGTAATTTTTGGAACATCTACAGCAGGTAAATAAAATTTTTATGGCTTAAATATAATTTCAAAAAATGTGCTGTAATATTTTTATTCCCCAATTAATAGTCTGGAATGATGCTATTGATTACAATTAATATATTCTGGATTCTGAACATCTATATTATATAAAACGCTAATACGTACGTATGTATCAATAAAACCGATGATATTTCTTTTCTCGCCCTGGCAACAATTTTTATTTTTAATTGTAGGCGTTTTGTACAAATCTCTAAACTTTTTTTCGTATTTATCCACATAATTAAGAAGTTGTGAACTCATTACATAAATACAATAGCATTTGTCTTCGATTCTCACCGAAGTCTAACTGCTTGCAATTTCAAATTAATATTGAAATGTACGGGTTTAGAATTTTCTACAGTGAAAAGTTTTCAGAACTTCAGTGTTCAGAAAAGTATACAAAAGCTAGATGTTAAGAACGTATCCAATGAGCGAGCAAAGCGAACATCGGATTGCGAAGCAATCCGAAATGAACTGCGAAAGCAGTTTCGGGGGGGGGGGGGTTGGCGAGCGCCAGCGAGCAGGGGGCGAAGCCTCCTAGTTAAATAGTATAAAGCTAGATGTGGATTTACTTGTGTGTGTGTATACAGGAGAGGAGGGCTAGAGTGGACAAACGTGATAACTTATAAAGAAGTAATTTATTGCAACTCAGAAAGGCATATATAAAAATAAAATAAAATCAATTTCAATCTAAGCTTTATTTGAGAATAAATATTGACATATTTTAATTAAATTACTAATTTACAATCGATCGTTTCACTACTCTAAGAAATACATTTTGAACGCAATACAATATATTTGAAGAAAAAAAATTAGTATTTAACTTGATTTATTTCAAAGCACGTAACCAATTTTAACTTGAATCAACTTTAATAACCATAGTTGCAACTTGCTGATGAAATGGTCCGAACGGGCAATGAAATGAACAATGAAAACAACTCGGAAAAGAGGAGACGGGACCGTTGGCTAATATTCCGTTTCAGTTTTAAAAAAATATTCCTTAATTCATCTATATTGAATAATATTCCTTCATTATACTTCATAAACTATCTTTTACTTGATAAGCTTTATCTTATGCTTTTAATGTTCTAATTGGGTGACGATACCGTCGAGCAGAGTAAATAGTAAATAAGGATGAATAATAGTAAATTTAGAATTCCTCTCTCCGTCCACTCCCCTTTGACGTTTGAATTCAGTCAGCAAGAGAAAGGTTTCGTAACGTGTATTTATATCTGTTTTTAGGTGACCTAAAGGTATTAAGTGAATGAATTGATGGTAATGAATTGAGGCAATATCGAGATCCGCCTAACTTTTTACAAAGGTGACATTTTCTGCAAAAAAAAAACTCTACCTTAGTATTGTTTTCAAATAGTTATTTTGCAAGTTTTCAGAATTTCCACTTGAAGACAGCATAGTACCGAGAAATATCTTATTTCATACGCGAAAATCGTAGTGTTTCTTTCTGAAAACGCTTTCTTGGCTTATCTCTTCAAATATATTTCAAATCAAGTGTTTTGCATTTTTTTTTTTTTTTGTTGAAGATATTTAAAATTAATTCGTGTTCCTATATTCATTAGTTCGGGTGTAATTCTAATCTTAAATATTTGAAAAATATTAGGTTAAAGTACGGTTTAAAATTTGCTGAATAATGAATTATGTTTAAGTATGTAATAATAATAAAAAAAATAATAAAAGAAAATCTAATCATAATTTAACTTTATATTTTAGACAACTCAAATCAAAGCACGTTCTATTAGATTTTCTTAAACAAAAAGAGTTGTAGTTACAACTTATATTTTTAGATAATATATTTTAGATAATACAATTTAAAATTTGCTTTACTACTTTTCCTGTAATCAAAATTTTGGAAGGACAAAGGCTTACGCTTAACACTAGAAAGACTGAAATATCCATACAATGAAGTCAAAATGACTGTTTTGTGAAAGAATAACTAATGTATAAAGAAATTTGTTTAAAATTAATTTTTAATATTTTTGATATTATTTTAAGTTGCATAACAAGTTATTAGCAAATATCAACAATAAAAATATTTATAAAAGTCACACAATTCTAAGAAATTGTGTCATTATATACATCATTGTTTTTCTAATTGAAATTAAAAAGCAGTCAAAATTACTTCCTTGGGCAATCTAGTGTTAAAATAGGATAATTTAGAAATTGTTACTTTTAAAATGATACTTTTAACTCAAAACAACTGCGAGTTTTCTGAGAAAATTTTAAAAAGTTAGAGCTGAGGTTTTTTCTGATTCACACAATCAAAATAACATCCTGCCCTAAAGATTATAAATAGTTAGCATTTAAAACGAGATAATATTATATGTATCCTGCTTCACATCCTGTTCTCACAACTTATCAAGGAAATATTTTTGTTTCTACAATTTAAAGAATCTTTAATTACGTTATATATCATCTTTTATTTTACAAATCTTTTTAAACTTCGGAAAATATATATTTAGTACACAACCGTAAATAGACATTCAAATCTGTGACTAAAAACGTTTAAATAGTGATAATGTGATACTGAAATGTACTTATTTTCAAAAAGGAAGCAAGTTTGCTAAAGTAAACTACGAGTCTTCAACCCGTAACCCCCAGGGAGCCCCGATTGTCCACCTATGATATTTTAGAAGCTCACAAAGAGATTATAAAAAAATAAACAAATAAACATTTCCACCCAATATTTCAATAATAATAATACCGATTGGAAACGTTCCCGATATTATTATTGAAATATTACCATGAAACATTTATTTATTTAAAATTTTCTTAGTGAGCTTCTAATATGCACTCATGTCCATAAATTAAGGATAATTCAGAATCACACGGAAATCAAACTCTAAAATTAAAATTTCACCTGTAGAATTATCACACACATCCTGAAGAAGAATATGCAAATTACAGGAAACCACTAGATGACGCTGGTAGTACGTCACAATGACGAGAGTGTAAGAGAGGGGTATATAAGGAATGGTGGCAAAGAAGTAAAATTGTTCACAAGCGCTTTAAAAGCCTTTCAGTGCAATAACCGCATAGTTATGGCACAAAGGAAGCATTTGGATGATTTTTTACGTGGCAGAATCATCGGACGACTGGAATGTGGACGTACCCAGCTGGAAGTATCCGAGGAACTTGGAATCACCCAGAGTGTCATCTCCAGGCTTTGGCAACGATTCCAAGATGATGGTAATGTGAGTAGACGTTACAGCACAGGTCGCCCCCGAGTTACAACGCCGAATGAAGACCGGTATTTGGCAGTTACTGTCAAAAGAAACAGATGGAGCACAGCATCAGACCTGTCTCATCAGCTCTCCTCAGCTACCAGTACGACAGTTTCAAGGCAGACCGTGTACAGGCGCTTAGGGCACATTGGTCTATATGCTCGTAGGCCTGTCAGATGTGTTCCACTTACCGCAACTCACTGTCGCCTGCGATTAGCTTGGAGTAGAGAGCATGCATTGTGGACACCGCAACAGTGATCTTGTGTGATGTTTTCCGACGAGTCCAGGTTTAGTTTGCAGTCTGATTCTCGCCGGACTTTCATATGGAGAGCGTAAGGTACCCGTTACCACCAAGACAACACCATTGATCGACACCGTTAGGGTGGTGCAGGATGGCTCGTTTGGGGAGGAATTATTCTTTGTTCCAGAATTGACCTACATGTTCAGAGTGTAACAATGACAGGCCACATCTATAGGGATGTCATTCTGGAACAACATGTACGTTTGTTTCGGGGCGCCATGGGTGCTGAATTTCTGTTTATGGGCGACAACGCCCGTCCTCACCGTGCAAACATTGTAGACGAATGCCTTCAATCGGAGGATATCACCCGTATGGATTGGCCAGCATACTCACCGGACTTGAATCCAATAGAGCATGTGTGGGATATGCTTGGCCGATGAATTGCAGCCCGTCAACCCCCTCCCACCTGTCTACCGGACTTTTGGAGAGCATTGCTTGATGAGTGGTGTAATATTCCCCAAGATCAGATTGATAATTTGATACTCATCATGCCTAGGCGTTGTACGGCCTGTATTGCATCGTCCAGGAGACATACTCCGTATTAACCATCATACTAACCATGTTATACTGTTTTTTGTAAATAGGTTCTTTTTTGAAATTTGCTCCAGAGAGTAAAAATCGCAATTTTTATTAATTACGTCAAACATATAGCATCTTTTTTGCTCTTTACCTTTTGTTTAATACATGGACTTTACAAATAAGTAAAATTTGTTTGGCTTCTGTCTCTTTCTGTGCCTGAACTTCATTATCCTTAATTTATGGACATGAGTGCATCATAGACGGACAACCAGTTGCCTGAGTTTACGGGTTGATGCCTCGCAGTTTATTTAACAAACTTGCTTACTTTTTGAAAAGTTTATTTCGGTATCACAATTTAAATGTTTTTAGTCTCAGACTTGAATGTCTGTTTATGGTGTTATTTACTAAAAATATTTAGTCTGAAGTCTGAAAGATTTGTAAAATAAAAGATGATATAAAAGCTAATTAAAGATTTCTTAAAATGTTAAAACAAAAATGTTTCCTTAAAAGTAAGCAAGTTTGTAATCAAGTAAACTACGAATCTTCAATTCGTAGCCCCCATGTAACTGGTTATCCATCGAAGATAATTTCAAAGCTCAGAAAAAGGATGTTTAAAAAATATATAATTTACAGCAATATTTCAATAATAATAATAATAATATCGATATTTTGATCTGAATTACATGACTGCGTTATTTTAAAAATAAGATATTAGCCAACAGTTTAAAATATCCAATTTTTCTAAGCCTCAATCTTTTTTTTCTTCATAAAAGTGGTTTTTACTTCTCAACAAAATGTGATCATAAATGAACCACTACCTCCAAATGAGTTAACACGAAATTACTCTAATTCTGTATTAACTCTTATTCTGTCGCTTTAATAATTGCTCTAGTTCTGCATTGTTAATTCTAAGCTCTTAAATCCAGTGAAGTCATCTTACTCAATAAAAAAAAATGACTAACTGGACTAAAAAAAACTTCAAAATCGATGACTTAAACATATATATAAAGATAAAAACATAAAAATGTACTCAGGTTACAATCGAACGACTATGTCTGTTATTTCTGAAAAGTAGAATGGTAGTAGTAAAAAGATTTTGTTCTTAACTTTTAGTGTGTTCATTAACTAACCTTATTTAACCTTATTAAGCTTCAAGGAATTTAAAAATATATATTAAAGGTGGTAGATACTATAAATCTCTATAACTTATTTTTATTAACTATTTGCGTAACATGGTTTGAATGCATCGCATTTTTAAGTTACATTCTAAAATAATTCTATTCTGCAAATTTTCTACATTAAAAGATGAATAGTACTTTATGAATTTAATATAATTTAATAAGTGTATCTACGGAAAATTTTGATTAATAAAAATTCACCAAAAGCTTAATGTAATTTTTTCTAACTAAAGGACTTTTTAAGGAACTTTTTTTTTTTTAAAGGAAGTGTTAAAAAAATGACGCTACATAGAAGGAAAAATGTTTTAACTGTCAAAATGTATTCTTTAAATTATCCAATATGTAGTTATTTAACGTAATTTACTGGTTAACGTAATTTACTGGTTAACTACGTTAGTTCAAACTCATAAATTCCGCTTTATGAACAGAATGTCCATAAAGCGGATTTGCCGTCAGATCGTCTGGTGCACTTTATGGACAGAATGTCCACGGAGGACTTATTGATGGAACTAACCCGCATTTGCAATACATAGACAGGAAAGCTACGAAAACTTCCCATGGTTAGCCTGACGGCAAGGGGACTTTAACTCATGATCCGTCTACCACTGAGGATATTTTACGTCAGCAAGCGGGATACGGAATCCGTATCCACCAGTCATCGCTGTGATTCGAACCCGGTTCACCTCATTGTAAGGCGAACGCTCTATCAGAATTTTGAAAATCATTTGTTCAGGATAAAATAAAATAAACCTTGCAGGAGGGGGGGGGGGGCAAATAAGTAATTCTACGCTACTGTTAAAAATACGTATCGTAAAGAGGATTTTAAAAAATGATGTATACTATTTTATGGCATTTACCATTTTTTGTTTACGGTGTTTTGGGCAATGAAGAGCTCAATTATAAATCAATGAAATTAAATGTTTTAAAATAATATTTATTCATTTCAGATGAACTCCAAGAAAGAGCTAATGCATACATAGATGATTTTATATCTAAAGCAACAAACGGGTCAGGAGGTTTCATCGATCCTCTGGAATTAGACGATTTGGTGAAAGAATTCGAACGCGAGATCGCTTTCGTCAGAGTTAAAGGAGAAGCTAAACTATATGATGGAAAAATTTTAGGTCTTTCTTCTCTGCAGAGAAAAGGTAACGCTGTGGTAATCGACTTGGATGAGGTGCTCATGATATCTACTCAATTAACATTCAAGAAAATCCAGGCCTCATACAGAGGAGCTTTGCTTTTAAATGATCTGGGTCCCAAAGTTACACTGAATGCAAGAATTGGAAATTCAAAAGTTTCTATGTTCCTTCTTGTACCTGCTGAAGGTGGCAAGGCAGATTTGATGTCTTTTAACATTAATAAATTGCAAGACATACGCATCAGCATTTTTGGATTAGGACCTATGGGTTGGGGTGCTGGTCTCTTGAGCACTTTGGCTCTGAACGCTTTAGAGAAACCTGTAGCTAAAGCAGCGTCTGTTAAAATATTTGCCCATTTTAGTAAGGAAATTGAAAAATATCCCTTCCCAGGTAAGGGCGACGAAGTCATCACAGAATCTGTCTTTTAAATATGCTTTCAAAATTGTAAAATTCTTCATTGAATAAAAGTCTATTGTCGAAAACTACTTCAGTGTTTTTGACTGATCATAAATGTGTCTGTTTACTGTGGAAATATCTTTAGAATTACATTGTCGCAAACGAAGAATTGATCTGTGTTATAGATGGTTGACTGAATGTAAATAATAACAAGCTTCCTCAAACTGGAAGAAATTTAGAAAACTTCCGGTGTATCTCTCCGCTTATGTAATGCTTACGAGGTGATGCGTGAACAGGCTTAATATTCTCGGAAGTTTTGTTATTGTGATTTGTGTTGAAATTTGTGTGTAGTTTTACCATTTATAAGAGTTTTTTGTAATTTATAAATTCTAACACATCATGAACCTAAATAAATTTAAGAAAATTAATATCACAGCATAAATAAATTGTAAAATTTGGCATGCTTTGAGCTCGCTGTGTCTTCCTAATTCATTTGTTATGTTACGTTGAAAGTTCCGGTTGCAAACTTCCGGTGGAAAACTTCCGGTGTATCTCTCCGCTTATGTAATGCTTACGAGGTGATGCGTGAGCAGGCTTAATATTCTCGAAAGTTTTGTTATTGTGATTTGTGTTGAAATTTATGTGTAGTTTTACCATTTATAAGAGTTTTTTGTAATTTATAAATTCTAACACATCATGAACCTAAATAAATTTAAGAAAATCAATACCACAGCATAAATAAATTATAAAGTTTGGCATGCTTTGAGCTCGCTGTGTCTTCCTAATTCATTTGTTATGTTACGTTGAAAGTTCCGGTTGTAAACTTCCGGCGGAAAACTTCCGGTGTATCTCTCCGCTTATGTAATGCTTACGAGGTGATGCGTGAACAGGCTTAATATTCTCGGAAGTTTTGTTATTGTGATTTGTGTTGAAATTTATGTGTAGTTTTACCATTTATAAGAGTTTTTTGTAATTTATAAATTCTAACACATCATGAACCTAAATAAATTTAAGAAAATTAATACCACAGCATAAATAAATTATAAAGTTTGGCATGCTTTGAGCTCGCTGTGTCTTCCTAATTCATTTGTTATGTTACGTTGAAAGTTAAATTGAAATAACGCATTTTATTGTAAACACTACAAGTATAATAATATTAGATAACGCGCATTTTCAAGCTTAGGAGTAGAAATCAGTCGGAAGTAGTGACCCGGAAGTCTTACGACCAGTATTAACCCTAGGTGTCATCTGTGTTGAGCTTTACACGGTCAACCTTCCATAATAGATAATTTGTTGATGTTAAAAAATAAAATGCAATACACAGCGTGAATGGGGCGGAGCCTCTTAACTGTTTATAATAAAGTGTTGTTAAAAAGTTTACTGCTAGTAAACAGAACAAATTTAGACACAAGCAAGGGGTACCCGGTCTCACTCTATTGCCCGGTCTTACTTCATGCTTTTTTTATTTCCAATGAGCTGCACAATCGGTCTTGCCGATGAGCAGACCTAGTGCGTTCTCCAGAGGTGGTATCCACTTTTTCAGGACCACCACAATGGGTGAGATACCATTGGTCATGCTAATTTGGACGTCTAGTTTCTGCCACACTAGATGGCAGCACCAAGACTCTATTTGGATGCTAAAGTCTTACTTCATACTTGCTAACTTAAAAAAACAGAGCATAGAGTGAAAAATATCATTTGGTACTCTAAATTTGCTTTATAAAAAGCAATGGACGTCATACTTCCCATACATACCAATATATACCTAAAAGTATTTGTAGTAACTTTGCCCAAGGAGCACAAAATTAGGCGTTTAGTGGAAAATGACATACGGAAGAATATTTTATGTTTTTTTTTCTCTCACTTCAGGATGGGAACAATTTAAAAGAGGATTTACGTGAAGGGATGATGCCTTATTTTGCAAAAATGCGTCATGAAAAAAAAGTATCACGCGTGTATGTATTGTACGTATGCATTTTAAGTGTGTATATATATCTAAAAGTAATAGTAAAATTTATTTTTAAAAAAAGCACATTTCTATACGGCAAAAACAACGATATAAATACAATAACACTTTAGAGCTTTAAATCTATGTGGTTGCAGGATTAAGTATGAATCATAAAAACAAGAAAAAAGAAAAAAGCTGATGAGGAAATAAACGAAAAAAAAAAAACATTAACTGTCAGAAAATATGAAATTTGAAGAATGCAAATCAAGATGGTGTCAGGTTTTGCACACGTTAAGAGTTTTAGTCAGAAAATTAAACAGAATTACAGATATTCAAATAGTGATACATAAATAGGTAGTGTTTTAAGTTAGGATATTTAAGCCCTTATGAAATCCATATTGACTTTTAAATATGAAATTTAAATTCGTATTGACTTATAGATATGAAATTTAAATCCGTATTGACTTCTAAATAATAAATTTAAATCTAAATTGACTTCTAAATATGGAATTTAAATCCATATTGATTTCTAAATATGAAATTTATGAGGTTAAGTGAGATAATATCCTGTTGCATTAATTTTTCATAGACTTTAGATAAGATGGTTATTACTGAAATTAAAGTTATAAATTGGATCATCATTAGGTCGTAGATAGATCATTTATAAATTGGGGTAAGAACTGAAATTTTCAAAATATCTGGGAATATATCACTAATCAGTAAGTTATTTAATGAACTTGTTTAGAATATCAACACGATTATTTGCAGGAATTTTATTTGTTTTTACATAAATTTTGTCACATCAAATACTTTTTTTAAAATTTAAATTTTTTATTATTTCTAAAACTTCAGTAGTTTCAATTCCAGAGCAGTAAAAAAAAATTCTGGTTATGTTAAATATTTCATGTCAATCAAAGAAACTGCAGATTTTAAAGAGGTCAAATGAGCGTTAAACATGTTCGTTAGTTGTAGATTATTATCGATTTTTGATAGAGAAATTTTTACTTCTTTTATTTAAGTATTTAGTTGATTATTTCCAAATATTTTGTACTGTTTTTGCTTTCCTTAAAAAAATTTAGATCACAATCCTTTTTAGCCAGCGGTTACTTTAACGTCCTTTTTGCATACCATCCTGTAAAAATTATCATTATTATATCAAAAACACTTTCTCTAATGATTTTGCTTAGATTTAAACTTACTTAAAAATTTTATTTGTAATCAAATATTTTTTAAAATTATTTTTATACTTTTTTCAATCTTAATTTTTTATGACTTTTAATTTGTCATAAAAAGTTACGAATTCTTTAAATCAGCATTTGTTTTTAAATCGAAAATGAATTCATTCAAAACGTTTAAAGCTTTTTTTTTTATAGTTTACTAATTTGAAAATACAAAAATGTGTTTTTCCAATCTTCATTTGTGGTTATAATATAATTTTGCATGATATTAAGTAATAATCTGTGATACTAGTGATTAGACGAGCAGTTTCAACAGACAAAGTGGTATAATTAAAAGAAATATGTATGTATTATTTATTACTTAATTCATTTTATCAATAAAATTGAATTGGCAATATTAATTAAAAGAAAAAAAGCATATTAATGAAAAATATTAAATGCAATCAACGCCATGCTTAGAAGAGATTAGTACATTACGTCACCAATCAAAATTATATTTTTAAATTTCGTTTGAAATAGAAATTTTTTACTTCATTATTAAAACATTCAGTTGGGAACAAAGGAAGCCAGGGGCTCCCAATGATTAGGGCCCCCCTTAAAATGGAATTTTTGAAAATACATTTTAAAAAATTAAGAAAAACAATGATTTTTTAAAAAAAAATCAATTTCAAATATATATTAATAAAATACAATAATTTTTTTACATAATTTCAATCATATTTATTTATTACTTAATTTATTTTATTAAATTTAATTTATTATTATTTATTTTTATTTTAAATATGCTCTCTTAAATGAAAAGATGTATAAATACTTTTATTTTTGAATAAATAAAAAATATCTGAGAAAAAAAATTTAATCTAAGGGACCCAAAAATTTCAATGGCCTAGGGCCCCGCGTACGCTTATTCTGGCACTGTAAACAACTATGTAAACAATTTCTGAGGATTCCAAATAGTAACTAATTTTCTTTTTTTGAAATCATATTGAACTTTGTCGTAAACATTAGTACCACCAGATGTAATATATCATCTGCATCAATGAAATGTATCAAAATTTACACCATTGAAGAAATCTAACTCAGATTCTGTTATCCCTGTTTCGCTGAAGAATATCAATTTTATCTAAAGCATTGCATAACCTAGCAGTTCCAGTTAGTCATGAAAATTCGATATTTTGCCTTGAATATTAAAATGAACAATATTAATTGCTGTAGTATTTAATTCTGAAAGTAAACAAGCATTTTTTAAAATTATCTAGATTGTAGGGTGATAGTTACAAAAGTAGTTTAGACATAGCAAGAAAGCTTGTCACAAGTAACTTAGTTTAAATCCGTATCTTTGCACATTCGATACAATCAAGCATTTTCATTTTTGCGTAGAAATATTTTCCATTCTTTTATCAAACAAAATTTAAAATTATTATCTTTTTATAAAGTCTTACTTTGAAATAGTAATTTCTTCATAGCTGACTTCAAATGCTTGTTTATTAATATAGAACAGGTGAAATCTGTTGCTTCTATAATTATTAAGTAGATGCTAGATTAAGTAGCGGCGATTCATCTATCTCCTTGAGATCTGGTGGTAAATTGCTCGATAATAGTTTTAAAGCATTATTTAGAATCGAGGAAATTTGATGTGATGATAAAATATCTTATGGCATGCTTACCTTTAGATTTGTTCGAACTTTGCCAACTGTTTCGTTCACGCCGTCAGTCCCGCAGTGGACTGATCGTAAAGACACGGTTCCCAATAGAACACCGAAGTCAAGCATCCTCGGCTGCTGTCAGTAAGCGGGTGGGTGACCACTTTGATCATCCTGTGTAGGGACCGAGGGTGAGCGGTATCGGTCCTCGTTAAACTGTTCCATAGTAAAGTGCTCGATTTCGCGTGCAGGATGTCGGGCTACCAAAGCAGAGGAACCATCCCCTCTGCAGAGGATCAAAATTGCGATGGCATGTCTTCGGATCATCCTCAGGGATATTTCCCAGACTCTCGCCAATACCAGCATTGTGCAGCTCTAGTGCGACGTTAATAAAGTACCAACCAACCTACCAATCGTTCACGACTTCAATTTCAAATTCGGACTAAATCGAGCTCGATATTTCCAAGTGTGGGCAGCATGAAGCTTTCAAGGGGCCTCTCTGACTCAGTCGTTTGCGTCTCACCGTTCCTCCAAATGCTCTGTAAACTGGAGGTAGTAGGTTCGAATCTTAGCAACTTTTGATGTAGCTTCGTGATGATGCCCTTTCTAACCTGTGTTATATACTTTTCAACTTGACTAAAGCTTATACGTCATACATTCTTACTAGCGCAGCCTGCATACGTATGCGTAACAATGTACGGTACGGTGATTTTATTTACGTCTCACTGGAGCTGCATAGGGAGCTATTGGTGACGGTCTGGGAAATATCCCTGAGGATGATTGGGAGGCAACATATATACGTCACATCCCGTTTCACAGGGAGGACACATTCACGCACCATCCATCCAGCCGCAAATCGTAATTTTGGTCTCCCAGTACTCCCAGAGGTATAGATTTGTTATGGGTACTTGGAGGACTTTGTGACTTCAACAGATTTAGCGTGTACCGGTAATCATTTGTGTAGCAATGGAACAAAATAATAAATGAAACTGACAAGCGAAAATATTTCCAATGAAAAAAGAATTTTCGGCATGCACATATATATATACAGGAAAAATTAAAAAATTATTGCTTAATTAGGCTAGTTTTAAATTTTTTCTGCCATTTTTCTGAGACCCGAGCTCTAATAAGGACACTATTCATAATGGCAGAATTCATGACAATTACATAAAAAAGAATTTTAATTGTAAGCCTTTTCGTATATTGTAGAACATTTTTACAGTGTATTTCTGCACAAAATCTACAAGACTCGCATAATGCGAAATTTTTTTGCTGTAAAACTATCCGAAAGGTAATGTGAATCGAATATCTTATCCTTCTTTTAATTTTTTGTTGTAAATAAAAATTCAGACTAACTAGGGTAAAACCAATCATATTTTTTATGCAGACAATCACTTTGAGAAGGCATTGAAGCAGCAAAAAATCATAAAATATTATTTGAAATTTAACCAAATTCAGTCCTATATTTTGAAAGCTGGGTGTCAGGAGGAAATATATCTGAACATTCTTCTGATGTAAAAATTTTGTTTTTGTGCATAAATTCAAATCTCATAATATTTTACTCACGAAAAATTATAAGTAAAACCTTTTATTGAGTGAAATAAAGTTAAGATGTTTTACATATTTCGATATTTAACAATTTAATTTGGTAACATAAGAAATTTCGATAGACTACAGTAGTTTTTTGATACCACATTTAATTGATTTTTTCCAGTATTTGTATAAGAAAAATGATTACCACATATTATCATTTAAGCATTCATCAGGAACTACATATTTTTTCAACTTCTTGTCCATAAAAGTTTTTAGTTTGGTTTCCACAGCGTTTCTTACCAGATTCTTAAAGACTGTGCCAATGACTTTTATGTAATTGTTTAAAAAGAAATTTAGTGGACCTAGTCCTTTTACTTTTACTTCAGATCCTTTCACATCTTCTATTTTGAAGTTCGCTATTTTGGGATTGGTACCATTAGAAGTTGGAACAATATCTAATTTCATATTCACGTACTTGATAACGGCATTGATTGTAACCTGTGGACCATGTCCCATGAGTTTCACTGTGCCACTGCATTGTAATTTTAATTCTCCGGCTCCAAGATAGATTTTCAAATGTGTTTTCTTTTTCTTGTCCACGATGACATCGTCTTCGCGATTTAAGGAAGAAAGTCCGAAAATATATCCATCGAAAATTCGTGCTTCACCAGTGTAATTTACAAAAATAAGTTTTTTAGAAACTTCGACATGTTTCTCGGGAATTTGGTATGGATCTTGAAAATATTCTTTATCTTCTTTAAGATCTCTCAAAATTCCATCAACGTAATCATTACACGGTGTTCCTAGAAATAAAATAAAACAATGAAATATTTGCACACAAAACTTTGAAAAACCAATTACACTAGCAGCAAAAATTTCTTTTTCTTATTTTTCCTATTTTTAAAAATTTGGGGGGGGGGGGGAGTATTGGACGATACTACAGTTCACATCTCCTGCACTGTTAATGTTGTCCTCGCGGGCAAGGCATTAAGGCAAGGTGTGCTATTGTTCTTGCTTCCCAGTGGCGCCATCTATGGTCAAGAATTTGACTTAGGCCACACCCATACGTCACATCCATTTATAGGACGGACTCACTTACACATCCATTCATTCATCCACAGATCGTAATTTTGAACTGAACCAGAGAACAATCAATCTTAAATGCAATATCCCAAGAGGTATAATTTGTTATGGGAATATTGAGGACTTTGTGGCACGACAGATTTACCGTGCACCAGTCACCATGTACTACTGCCAGCTGGATTCGAACTCCCGTTTGCCACGTGAGTCCAGCGCCCTGTCAACCAGGCTATCTCGGCCTCCTGCAATCTTAATATAAAGCTAATTTGAATCATATTATCTTTAAACCTTTCTAAACTTTATTACACAAAGTTCAAAGTAGTATAAGGAGTAAATAAATATTTTCATTACATTTAAGAATAACTGGATAGTATGATTTGGTTGTTCTTTAAATATAAAACTGTTGTAGTATGAATTTTTTGCCATGGAATCAAACAATGTTTCAATTTTAAATATTTGTCATCAAAGTACAAAATAAATTGCATACTGAATTTTTTCCCCCCAAAATTGAAATAAATAAAAATTATTCATTTGAGAATATCAAAAGCGTGTTTCAAAGGAATAAAACAATGGAAAAATAAATTGTTAAGTCAGTATAGAACTTAAGAAATTTTTTTGCTAATAATACGTTAATAAATAAATAATGAATAAATAAATAAACAATAAATAATAAATAAATCAGTAATTAATAGCTAAATAATAAATAAATGAAAAATTAATAAATAAGTAATAAACGAAGACTAAGAAACAAATATTTTCTAAAGAAACAGTATTTAATTTAAACTTTGAATACTTGTAATACTTTACTTATTATATATATAAGTATATATATATATATATATATATATATATATATATATATATATATATATATATATATATATATATATATATATATATATCACGCGGTCACGTAAACGTTGCGACAAACGTCTAGGGCAGTTAGATTATATCATCAGGATTAAACTTGTGTACAAGTCCTCAACAGCCGGGTATGACGATATTTCTGGGCATCAGTTCCTATACAGTTTTAGCCCTGATGATGTGACTGGAAATTTGTTGCAACATTTACGCAACCTTCCAATATATATAACGGTTTTAAACTGGTACCTTTCGACAAAAATTCAACTAAAAATGCCATTTTTTAAAAAAAGAGAAAAAAAAGGGGGGACAGCTTTAGGAGTAAACTAATTTCAGATTTGAAATCCCTACACTCGAATTAGGTAACATCAAGTATTTGTATAAATGCAACAAAACATTTCCTCCGCAATGTAATCTATATGCCTAAAGTATGGTCACAGCAAAGCATTTATAGAGCAAAAATAAATAAATAAACAAAACAATTTCTGGCATAGTTTGTCTACGGTAAGAACTCCCCCCGTCACAAAGTGTGAGGCCGTCTGTTGCTATGGAAACAAGATGACATTTCAAGGAGGATGGCTTCTTTCCACTCTAGGGCTAACACAATAGTAAAATATTCCTTTTCTTTCGCTGATCAGAGCCAAACCCTGTCCTAAACCTCGTCCCCACAATCTACCTTAAATAGTTATACCTCGTTACCATTGCCACCTTTACGGGTCCAGACGATTGGCTTGGGGAGTTATTACTTTAGACAAACTATATGCTACTCAACTAATACAAATTTGTGATTTTTGGAAAGAACGAAAATATATTCTGATCAGTCTAGCTTGAAACTATGAGCTATCAATTGTATCCAACATTAATATTAAAAGCAATATTATTTCTCATATTCTGCTGCCTCGGTTTTTCTATAAAATTATAAGCATCATCTTGTCTATAAAATAATTTAAAACCCAATCAAATATAATATAAAATCACATCTAATGTATTTTTATTTTATGATCATGAATAAGTTTCATAAGTTTCATGTATAAGTACCTTCACTGGATGCTATTCCGGCAAGGACAATTCCTAAAATCCATACGGAGGCCAATAAATGCATGATTGGAGAAACTGCTTTGAAAATCTATCTGAAAAATAGCAAAAAATTTATAAGGAGAATATTATTCGAAATATTGGAAAATTATTACGAAAACTTATTACAATTCGATAAACAGTTCGGATTTAAAAACTAATTTTCGCTCAAAAAAGTAGATAGAGAGGGAAACAATTTTGAACGTTTCTGTTTTTTTACACTAAGTTTGAAAAGTAATCTGCTTAAAATATAACTGTATATGCTTCAACCATTTGAGATATTCATGACATTTTTCAAAAAAAAAAAAAAACTTAATAGTTTTCAAATTTAAAAATTATATTTTATATTCAGAAAAAGTGGGCCACCTTGTCTGAATATGGAGTAACGTGGGCAAGCTTTAAGTTAAAGATATTTTGTATCCAGAATAAATTTTTTTTCCCTTAGTTTCTGAATCTAATATCGTGCATATATTTTGTAAGGAGTTTTAAAAGTAATTTAACTAATCTATTGTTAGCATCTTTTTCCTACTACCCTTTATAATCTATATTAAAAACTAAATCAAAAAGTATAAACACTGGGGTCCGCAAATTGATATTTAAACTATTGCTCAGACGTATTCATGTTGAAGAAGGTGGAATTATTAACAACAAAGCGGCTTTGAGTGCCTGAGGAAACAGTGACGAGTTGAAAGACGATTACTAGAAACATATTCGGGTTTTTTCAGGCAATTAAACAGGCTTTGATATAATTAAATTCGCTTTCCAAAGGAATTATTATATATATATATATATATATATATATATATATATATATATATATATATATATATATATATATATATATATATATATATATATATATATATATATATATATATATATATATATATATATATATATATATATATATATATATATGTAGAGGGTGATTCTGAAAAGATGGGCAAACAAAATTTTAGGAAGTGATAGTACACACCCAAGCAAACAATTTTTATCAAAGGATGCATGGTCGAAAACAAAACGCAAAGGTGCTAGCACGTTTGGAAAGTTGTTTGATGCAAACGTCTTATGTATGACACTCCCATTGAATCTGCAGAAGAACTTGTCGCCAAGCTTTCGGCCGCTGCAGGGAAAGTTTGTGATATGCCTGGTGTATTTCAAAATGTTCGCCTATCTTTTCCTCGCCGTTGTACTGCGTGCATAGCCGCTGCCGGCCACTGTTTTGAACACTTATTGTAATCACATGCCATTAAATTTGATTTTATAATTTAACTTCATCGTTCTTTGTGTGTTTTTGCATATAAGAACATAAACTTTGACGCCCTCTAGCGGTTTTGCGTTTTGTTTTCGACTATGCATTCTTTGATGAAAATTCTTTGCTTGGGTGTGTACTATCACTTCCTAAAATTTTGCCCATCTTCTTAGAATCACCCTGCATATATATATATATATATATATATATATATCACAGGAGCTAAAAGGTTTTATTATTTTATAAGTAAAGGAATTAAAGCTTTAACGAAGACACAAGAGCAGCAGTCTTGTCAAATTTTTTACTAAGGTTTTTAATCACACTCTTTAATTTATGTCTAATTTCTTTTCAATACAGTTTTTACAGATGTAAAACTCCCTTGTTAAATAACTTTTGCTGCTATCATTCAGTTATAAAGAGGGAAAGAAAGAAACGAAAAAGGAAGAAATAAACTTTCTTCTTAACTTTATTAATACAATTGCAAACTAAATTAATAACATTGTAGATATAATTTTAGTTGGACATAGATTATTTTTATTGTGTTTATAATCTTTCAGTAACTAAATAATAAGCCCCTGGTTTCATAATATAATTAGCCACTTCCGGAAACCACCGCATGTAAATGCTTCAAATTTTAAATATTTTTGTGTTTAAAACCGTTTAGCTAAAAATCAATAACTAATAAGAATGGATTTGTATTGCGCCAATGACAGAGGTTTTCAATTCACTTCTTGAATGTTCTGCTCAGCAACTACCTTTTGACCCATTTTTGTGAATATTCTGTCATATTTGTGAGAAAGTATTTAAAATGAAATTTTTAGGACGAACGGAAAATACATCTACAGAAAATTTTAGATTAATTAGAAATCTGGAAATCTGGAGATCTGGAAAGGGAAGTTTAATGTTATCTGGAATATTTCAAACCCATATTTTAAAAAAATTACTTTTATTAACTACTTTAAATACTGTCGACGTCATTAGAAAATGTAAAATTAAATGTACAGGGTATTTATTAGTTACCACTCTTATTATGTATAATCCGAATCTTTGTCAAAAACAATGCAGAAACATAAATAGTGGGGTTAGAAAATTAATGTGCAAATGAAAAAAAATACAAAAACATTATCAAAACCAAAAGAATTATTTGACCTTATACTAAATAATATAACTAGACAATAAACATATAATACATGTAACTAGACATTATGAACAGAAAAGCGAGATTAAAAATAAAAAATTCTATTTAATTTTCGAAAAGAACTATACGATTCTTAGAAAAAACTTCCGATCTTATTCGAAAATTAAACTGATGTTTTTAATCATACCTCCCTCAAATATAAATAAAAATAGTTTCAAAAATATAAAAATGACGGAAATAAATATTCGATGTATAATTTAATTTTTTGGAAGTACAATTTAAGCTTAAATTGTATAAATTTTTAGAAATATTTCTTAACTTGCCTTGCTTTAAATATTACTTTTGTTCATAGATGTTCAGTGTAAATCATATTCGGATTTATTACTCCCATAATTCGTAATCTGGGAAATATGGTCCCAATAGTTCGGTCAGGAGAGTGGTCCATGTTAATTTTAATTTTACTTTTTGCTTATTTCACCATATCTCGAGAACTTTCTAAGCGAATTGAAAAACTTTTGCACACAATAGTAAAATTCATTTATCCAAAGATAATTCCAAGCAAGAAATATCTTTTAGTAAATATTTGTTTTTTTTTCTCCTTCGTTTATCTAATAATAGTCGAAATAATTTTAAATTGTAAAGTATACAGATTTTTGCATCATTTTAATATTATTTTTCATGGAAAAATACAAAACTTGTGTGAAATCAATCGAATAGTTCCTGAGAAATCAAAATTTTAAAAAATCGTACTTTTAAGTCCTAGTCGTACCCTAGTAGTACAGTTATACCCTTTTAAACCATTAAGACTGTATCCTAGTACATAAAGATCCGATCATTAAATCAAAAGTTATTATGGGTGATCCGTTTATTTTTTTACGCAGTGTGCAATTAAATAATTCATAACCAATAAAATCTTTTTTTTTTAGTTGTTTTCTCATCGTAAAATAATGCAAAAAGAAAAGTTTCAGAAAATTTAAAATTTGAAATTTACGTGTTTATTTTTAATTACTGAAAAAAAAGTTAATGGTAACTTAGTAGCTTTTATTCCATCTTGCATAGTTAATAAGATATGGAAATTTAAAATAATGGAATACTTTACCTTTTCAGGATATTTTTCTTCCGCTTTTGCACTATTCCGTGATTAGTGTTTTCAATAAGTGAGAATTTAAAAATTTATCGCCATCTGCTTTATTCTCAAGGAAGATAGTTTGATTATAAATGTCCTTTGGTTAGTGATAATTGCGAGAATGTCATCATTTATCTGTAGTAATATTCTAATATTATTTCCATTGTACATATTACATTATTGATACCAAATTCAAAGTCAAAAGCTCGAACAAGTGTTTTTATCTATTCATGCTTAATCAGAAACCAGTAAAAAAATACAAATTTTAAAATTAAAAGTAAAACACTGAACTTTAATTGCTTAATTTTTTCCAAGCCCGTTATCTAAGCAAAATAAACAAATACCATCAATACTTTGCCCAATTCTAAATTGGCCAGTTAAAAGTTTGAAATTTAAGGAAAAGTAAAGGCTTTTTTTTTTTTTTTTTTTTTTTTTTTGTTTTTGGTTTCAAAATAAGAAGCTTTTAAATCATCATCGTCACATGTGGTTATATTTTTGCAAAGAAATGGTATTAAGCTCTTTTTTTTTTTTTTTTTTTCTTTTCCCGATAGATTTCATAACTAAAAAGTTTTCTGGTTACAAGTTCAAAGCAAGTTCTGAGGTTAATTTATAAATGTACTATTCCATTTTTTCATTTTTTTTCCTTTTCTAAAATTTGTGGAATTATGAATAAAAATGTGAACAGTCTTCTAGCTTCTCGAGTCAGCACAGTATACAAGTCATGGTTATTCTCCATTTAGTGATTCTTTTTAAACCATGGACAAGAAAACTCAGGTTTACTACACAACCCTGCTTGACAGAAAACTAATTTAAAAAAAACTCGGAGTAAAAATTCAGATATACGTGTTTTTATATGGTAGTAAACGCTTGCGTATGTTGTTGTTTCTAATGACACTTGGACAAGCGAATTAAGTCAGGAAGATGCACCTTTCGTTTGACAAGAGAGGACACCAAGGGTGAAAGTACGTTATAGTTCAGAATTTTACGGATAGATGGCAGCATCACTCATTATGTTGATAGCATTTAGACATCGATCTGAAGAAGAAGGAAATTTTCTCTAGTTCCCTGTAACCAAGGTGATGCTCAGCGACCGATCTTAGTGATTCCGCAGACTTTACGAGCACGCATATCTCATGTGCTTCGTGGGTCTTAGTGGAATCGAGGGTCGAACCTCGCCCGATTCTTTAACCACTGGGCTACCAGTCCTTGACTTAGGTAAAAGTGTTCGCTATTGCTTGTCATGGGATATAATGACGGTTAACTTTTTATTACAAAGCGATCATGACTACAAAAGTTATGCAAAGCTTCCTAAAGTATGCTTCACAGAGCAAAAAAGGCTAAATTATTAGCCTGTATCATCATATATCGAAAATAAATTGCTGAAATGATTCTTTAACGACTTATCAGTGTATAAATTTAACAAATGCGCTTACAAATTAGTTTTAATAAAAATGAAAATTAATTTCTTTTATTTTTTATGATTTAGTTGAATGATTTAATTTTTATATGTTATAGTTTATATGTATTTGCTACATTGAAGTGAAAGGGTTTTTTGCCTGGTGACTTTCATTTTTTCAATTATATTCGATCACTTCTCAGAATTTTTCAACTATATATTTCTTTCGAAGAGGTTCAAGCTGATTAAAGAAGTCTGGTTGTTTAATATTGTCTAGAGAAAAATTTTGAAATTTTTTTAATGACTTTGTGTTCTGCGAGATTCATTCGTAATCGGTTTCATATGTAAAAATATGTACTGCGAGATTCATTCGTAACCGGTTTTATATGTAAAAATATTTACCGCATGATTCATTCGTAACCGGTTTTATATGTAAAAATATGCACTGCGAGATTCATTCGTAACTAGTTTCATGTGTAAAAATATCTATTGCGAGGTTCATTCGTAATCGGTTTCATATGTAAAATGAAGCATCATATTATTTGTTTGAAATCACTGTGTGTGCCGGGAAATTTTTTTTAGAATATATTTATTTAGTTATTTTATTAATTTAGAGCAAAACCGTAAAATAAAAATAGAGGGGGTGCTGATATCACCAAGAATAAAAATACATTTTGAGTTAAGTAGAAAACTCTATGGAACGGTCCTTTAGTTTAGTACATGTTTACTATAACTCAGAATTACTAAATTTACCTTAAAAAAATATGTGTATTTGGTATTATTTAGTTGACACTTCCTAAATTTCTTATAACTTTATTTCACGGGATTCGTCTAAGAAAAGTTCTAGCGAAAGAATGTGCGTTATATTTTTTACAAATACCAGTATCGAGAAACGTTGTTAAAGTAACGCACAAAATAATTTAGGTCAATAAAAACAAAATTTACAATGTATTTGTATTATGAGGTTGATGTAAAACAAAATTTACATCAACCTCGCCATTTATAAAAACATGTTTTTAAAGAATGAAAATGGTCTGAGGTTGCTCGTTCTTTCAACCAGTCCAGAACCATGATCGCATGACCAGAACATACGTGATCACGCGATTCTCCCTTCACGTTTCGTAAAACGAGTCTTTCTGACTCTACCATGGAGCTCCATGGACTCTACCGATCAAAGATCATACGAGCGTGATCACTATTCAGTACTCCTGTATTACATCTTATATTAGTGCGTACACGTACTCATTAGTACTTTGCGCGGTACTTGCTGTCTTGGGGAAGTGCTTGTTTCTCCTTCCGTCGACCCTGAAGGGGAAAAAGAGTTAGTTTATTTTGAATTTGTCATTTTGCATTTCCTTGACAAGTTTTCGTAATTTTTTTTTTCGGTAGCGTATGGTTATATTTGATATTATTTAGCAAACACTTTGATATTTTTTAATACTTTTTTTCCTTCCACTGAAAATGTTTCACATTTTTAAAAGATTTACATGAGTGAAAAATCTGGATCTTTTGCTCCAGTCTAGTTGGAAAAGCTCTCAGTATTTTCTATCTAATTGATACTTTTTTAGAATTATTATAAACAGAATCAAATTGTATGTTTTCAGGCTAATTAGGAATTCAGATTGAATATACTTAGGCTGATGGCAGTAAACCTTTAATTAGGTTATTTACAATAAGTTTATCACTAATCTAGGCTTATTGAAAACTGCCTGAAATATATTAGACTAAATGAGCAATAGCTGTTATATATTTTTTAATTAGCCTAAAACTTCTTTCAAATTGCATTTCGAATCGAATTAAATTAACGGTCAGTTTTAATTTGATAAAGAAAATACATTGAATTATTTAAATACCTATTAGTTACTAATTCTTTCATCCCATTTTTTTTTCGTTGTTTCTAGTAAATTAAAAAAAATGAAGTATTTTTTAAGAAGTGTAAATTATGTATTTGTTACTCTCAATATATAACACTATTTTATCTTAGGTCTATTTTATCTTTTATCAATTTTATATTAGGTAAGGCGATTTGAATATTTTTAATTAAATAGGAAAAGCATTACATTACATTTCGGCTAAAAAGCATTAAGAAATTTATTCTTCTTTCGGTTTAGTCCTTTCATGTAATTTGATCGTAAATGAGATTATCACTAAATTAAATTTGTCAAACTTTTTTAAAATTTTATATTGAATAGAATAAAATAAATCTTAAATCTTAGATCTCTTAGATCATGATTTTCTTTTTCATTGGTTCCAGTAAATAAAGTTTTTAGTACGATTAGTATGCTAGAGTCTCTACTACTTTGTGACTGAAATTATTTCATACTGAAATGACTCCGTGCTCATACAGATGTTTCGTATTTAACCAAGGTTAATACTTTTAAGAGTTATCAAAATTTTTTGATATACTAATTCAAATATTTTTATTGAAAAAAACATTTCAGTCGATCAAATAATGAAATAAAAACACATTAAAATATACATAAAAATTTTCTGAGATACTTCTGAAAGAAGTCTGTGAAATGAAAAATATTATATTTATAAAACCAAAATCAATAAAATGATAACATAAGAAAATTTGGCCAGGATGAAAGAAGCCTGAGAATTTGACATCTGAAAAGCTTGATTTCATCAAGTGTTATCTGAATCCTATCTGAGACCCATCATTCATACCCGCTAAACAGTTGTTAAATACAAAGGCAAGAAGGCAAATTAAGAGATCAAAATCATTTGTAGATTGTTTATAGTCTCCAATCATTATGTATTTTTTTTTTAAATTTTAAGACCATGAAGCAAAAACCATTTGAAGGTTTTTTAGTCTCCTCTGAAAAAATTAAATTTTTTTTCTTTTGAAATGGCAACTTTTTTTACATATTTTTCTTTACGTTTCCCCGTTTTAGAATCATCCAGGCCTTATTGTAACAATATTAATACAAATTTGATATCCATTTCATAAGAAATTGTTAAAAATACATTGATGTACGATGCACATAGGATATGGGATATGAATGACGTCATAAAACTCATGCATATGAATTTTCCGCCATTTATGTTGCAAAATATTATTGCTGATGGAAAAAAAATATATTGGATAAGGAACAACTAAATGGATAAGGAACAACTAAACACGTAAAAGAACAACACATTTTCCTACTTGAGAAATATTTCGAGTTGCTTTGTATTATAAGTTGACTTTTGTTCCAAATTTTAAGACAATGGGGAAAAAAACATTATTTGAAAATTTTTTAGTTCCTTCGAAAAAAAAGGGCTTTTTTTTTCTCCTGAAAGGGCAATTTTTTGTAATATTTTTCTTTAGATATTCCCCTTTTAAAACCAGCTGAACCTTATTCTAACAATGCCAATACGATGCCTTTCATTAAAAATAGCTTAAAATACATTGCTGTACATAGAGTATGTAAAATGAAAGATGTAGTATGAGATAAAGATAGAGTATATATTAAGGAAAGATATTCATGGATTTGAATTTTGTGCCATTTGTACTATAAAATATCATTGCTGACTGAGAAAAAGAAAGTGACAGCAGCTTGTTCAGAGTTATTATTAAAAATGAAGCATTGGATAAAAGAGCACCACATTTTCATACCTAAGCAATATTTTGAGCATTGTCGTGTCATTTCCTGGTCATGTAGTCATTATCTTTAATACATATTTAATAATCCTTATCAAAAATGATGTCAAAAGAGTCGTTTTAGGGCTCTCAAATCAATATTAATGCTTGGAAAAAATTTAATCGAAATTCTGTGATACACAAGTTTGAAAAGTAGGATGTAAAACAACGAAACCAGTTTGACTGCCAGATGAAACTTTCCGGTATTTCTAATAATTATCTTTCAACTCCTCTCTGCTTCCTGAACCAATTGAGCCTATTTTTATATTTTCAGTACCGGCTTCCTCAGTAGTGATTCATTAGATTGCGAAAGTGTTTTTTTTTAAAAAACTTAAATATTTATTTACGATCCTTCAAGTATATACTATTTACGTCAAGTAATACTATTTCAAGTATTACATTTTTGACAAGGATTCTAAAAATTTGAATCAAAGCCGGTTATAATTATTAATATAAATTTTCGACCCTCAATTTGTCTACTTTTTAGCCTTAATTTTTGTTGAAAAATCTAAAAACACACGTTAAGGATGGTCTTTACGTAACATCCTGTATTAATATTTATGGTTAGAAATGAAACACAAACTGTAATATAACAAAAAACTTTATTAATTTAATTCAAAAACTGGGCAATTCGTAACTATTGCCCCCTTGCAAATTGTACAGCCACTACTGCTAGTCCAATAGCTTTCTTGTACCTTCCATCGAATTACTCATGAACAATATCTCGTAATTTGTTGTGTAATTTTTGATAAGAAATCTAAGAACACATTAAGGGTGATCTTTAGGGAACACAATGTAAAAATGTTTATGGTTTGAAGTAAAATAAGCACAAACTGTCCTATAACAAAAAACTTTATTAATTTAATTCCAAAACAGGACAACTCATAATTACTACTCCATTGGAAATTGTACAGCCTCTACTGCTAGTCCGATAGCTTCCTTGTACTTTCCATCGAATAACTCATAAACCATGTCTCGTAATTTGTTGTGTAAATGGGAGCTTATTTGATCAAATGGAATATTATCATTTAATGTATATGTAATCTCAAGATCTCCAAATTTTGTAATTTGGAAATTCCTCAATGATGGAACCCTAATATGTGGTGAAGAAGTGATATCAATAGATGCATATGTGTTCCCAAGGTAAGCTATTACTCCGAAATCATCTTGACGATAATGTACATTATTCGAATGTCCAGTAAGTTTTTGGTATTGCGCTTGATATTTAATATCAATCTGCTCAACAATAATTTGACACTGAGCTGTTATGTTGCCAGACCTCCAAACAGGGGCCTGACAATTCTCCCTGACTGCTCCATCAAGGCCAGTCAAGTTACCTGAATGATATAATACTTTGGCGTTAACAACGGTACCATCAGGTGATCTGCTTTGCATATTATGAGTAAAATTTGGTAATTCATGTAGACTAAGTCCAGCATCTTCAACCGCTTGTATAAGTTGTAACATAACCTCATCAAAATATTCATTTACTTCATCCACAGTATTTGCAGAGTAAGTCCGAAAAACTGAAAACGAAGAAGAAATGTGACTAAAGAAATAAACAAGACATTAGAAATTATGTATAGAAATCATAAAAACGGAAAAAAGATATCTCTTAAGAATCTTCAATTAAATGGTGAAAGCAATTACAAGCTCAAAAAACGTTTCTTTTCTTTTTCTTTCTTGACATGACTTCTAATATTTAAGTATAAGATTAAATAAAAAGAATAACCACTCATGTTTTTGTGAGAAATAATGTTACCGTAAACTGGGGCGAGTCTACCCATCCAGGGGCGAGTCTACCCATTTTAGTTTTATTTAATTTTCACTATTTTAAATTGCAAATAAAATTTTTTTAACCGACGGAGGACTTAGTTCAGACTCTAAGGAAGATGGCGCTGTAGTAGTTTGATCCGTTTTTATTTCTTTGGTGTCTTTTTAACCGACCTGTTCAAACGTCTTTTGAGAGATTTGTATTGAAAATCAGCAAACTTTTAGTTGGTGCTCCGTAAGTATATTATTATTATTACTATTTTCACTTTGGTTAAGTGATAAACTTATCTAAGACTAAGATTACATTAATTTTATATGAAAAAAAAACAAAAAGAATGTAAGTTTCGCTGTTGTAAACAAAAAGCCAGAATTCGCGGGGCGAGTCTACCCATTCGTATTTAGTTTTAATAAAGCATAATAATATAATTTAGAACTTTGTTTATATTAAAATTAAGTCATTTTAAATGAATTTGAGTATATTATTTTAATTCTGCATTGATAAATTTATCATTAATAAGAAAATTTATAGGTTAAATATAACTGTAAATATAAAATATGTTCATTTTACCTATTTTTTCAATTTTTATACTACAAAATTAACTTTTTTTATTTAATGCAAGTTAAATAAATTATTATTTATAAATTATTATTACCTCCCAAAAGAATGGGAAAATGATTTTTCATGATTCCCAATGTTTGAATTTTGATTTTGTTAATAATCTTTAATTATTATTATTTATTAATTATTTAATAGTAAATTTATATTAATTTTAATTTATTTTTATCAACAATAATCAGAAAAAAATGTTATTTTATAATGTTAATGATTATAAAAACAAAACTGTGGTCAAAATGTGATAATCGATCAAATACTCAATTTGTGTTATTTTATGAATAAAAAAATGGAATATATAATAAAGTTATGAATTTTACTTCATAAATATCCTATATAGTAACTAAAACAGAGGTCGCCAAAGTGGTCTATATAGACCCCCAGGGGTCTATGTAACAAAAGCGGGGGTCGATCTGAGCAAGGGGGGTCGAATAGGGGTCGATCCGAATCAGAAGGGTCGATTGGGGGTCGAAGAAAAAACAGCTCTTAATACACGAATCACACATACCTAATTGAGTATGCAAAATTTGTGAATTTTTTTTATAATTGACTTAATATCAGTTTCTTTATAGAACATAAATTAATAAACGTATATTTATTCAGGTGAAACAAGTATTTACGTACCAGTGGCACGAACTCTGCTCTTCTGGTTTATAAGTCAATGCGCGCTTGGCCAAATGTCACGTGTGACGAGAATTGACGTTACAAACGCAAATATCATACGCAGTTTCAGTTATCTTTGCAAACTGTGTTGAATATTTGCAGAGTCATTATTAAAACTTTTATGTATAGACAGATCATCTTCAAAAATTGAGCGACGATTTTAAACTGGGCTTTGTTGATTTGGAAAGCGCCGGTTTCAGTCACGTAAATTCAATCTTAACTAAGTATAGAAATAAATTAAATGTGGAGTTTTGAGGGAATTTAAGATTAAAATTGACCAATTTTGAACCCAATATAGCGAACCTTGCAACAAAAAAAAACACCAGGCACACCCATCTCATTGATTAAGAAGCAATAAATCTGTAGTTACTTTGCTTATTTTTTCATAAAACTATTGTTGCACAAATTTCATGCCAATCGGATGATTCCTTGTAGAGTTATGACAAAAAACGCACTTGTTGCTTAAGTTTTGCACACCTAGTATATATATATATATATATATATATATATATATATATATATATATATATATATATATATATATATATATATATATATACAGATATATATATATATATATATACATATATATATATATATATATATATATATATATATATATATATAATCCACACTTTGAAATAGCATTCTTTTTTCTGAAATGTCATAATTTTTTCTCCATGATGTTTTTTTAGAAAAACAATATTTTACTGACCTCCACTTAAAACCTAATTTTGTCTCCCCTGGTCGACCGGCTAAGTCTGTAAAAATCTCTAAGTTTTAAAAATAAAAATTTAAAATGTGACCGTTAATCTAGGGTCACTACACTCTGGAAATTAAAATGTGCATTATTTTTTTTTTTAACTTTTTACTCGTCGTGTTTAGCATTTTATCTCTTTTTGGAGGAAGCACACTGTGACATTAGGTCACAGCCTAATTTATAAATATCCTGTTTTTTTTAATCAATAATACTAATTCTTTTGACTTAATTTATAATTTTGTAATACATTTTTTTATTTCATCATCTTTCTTTAGCCCCTTAAGCGGTAGCGCAATTTGGACATTCTCCCCCTAAAATTCCTTACCAGCTCCTTAAAGAGCCCCTTTCTTTCGAGAAGTTTCCACCCTTTTTTTTCTGAGAATTCCACTGGTCGTCGGCATCTTTCATCTCCGCGTGTTTGTTGTGTTTCTCAACCGTAACTTTTAACGTATAATCAATTTTTCGTCTCAACTCGTGATTTTTAGATAATTTAACTTTAACTTGCACAACATGCACTACAACTTCAACTTTCAGTTTTCGTATCTTATAAAAAGGAGGAGCGCGAAAGACGAATAGTTTTCGATAATTTGATGGTCAGATAACTTGCTGCCCTCCGCTTAACGGAGTTTTTAATATTTTTTTGCTCCCACCTCCCTAAGGTGGAGAAGCTTTTTTTTCGAAGGATGGCTTCCTTGCGCCATCTTTATTTGATGTTTGGCTTTGTTCTCTGAAAATAACTCATCTACCGCCATGTAAAGCTGCTTATATGTATGTGTTGTTATGTGTTACTAGTTCTTTGTATGTCTTATGTTTGAGGCACAGCTTTTCTCATTTCAGACTCTTACTATCAAAAGATTTGATATAGATTGTTATGTAAACATCTGACTATTTGTAAGTGGAGTAGTGGTGAACTGGAGTTGCAGGCTGTTAGAACTTAATTTCATTTATAAATTTTTTTGGATTAATATCTTTTTTTGGCAAAAACGACAAAAGAAAAAAAAAAAAAATTTTTTTCTTCAAAATTTTTTTCTGCATTGGGGGGTATAATGTGACATTAGGTCACAGCCTAATTTATAAATATCCTGTTTTTTTAATCAATAATACTAATTCTTTTGACTTAATTTATAATTTTGTAATACATTTTTTTATTTCATCATCTTTCTTTAGCCCCTTAAGCGGTAGCGCAATTTGGACATTCTCCCCCTAAAATTCCTTACCAGCTCCTTAAAGAGCCCCTTTCTTTCGAGAAGTTTCCACCCTTTTTTTTCTGAGAATTCCACTGGTCGTCGGCATCTTTCATCTCCGCGTGTTTGTTGTGTTTCTCAACCGTAACTTTTAACGTATAATCAATTTTTCGTCTCAACTCGTGATTTTTAGATAATTTAACTTTAACTTGCACAACATGCACTACAACTTCAACTTTCAGTTTTCGTATCTTATAAAAAGGAGGAGCGCGAAAGACGAATAGTTTTCGATAATTTGATGGTCAGATAACTTGCTGCCCTCCGCTTAACGGAGTTTTTAATATTTTTTTGCTCCCACCTCCCTAAGGTGGAGAAGCTTTTTTTTCGAAGGATGGCTTCCTTGCGCCATCTTTATTTGATGTTTGGCTTTGTTCTCTGAAAATAACTCATCTACCGCCATGTTAAAAATCTGCTGTCCTTGTCATTGTCGCTGATGAATGCCTACTAAAGAATTTTCCTGATAAATTGGATTAATGCCTACTAAAGAATTCTCCTGCTTATAAATCCCCAGCTTTTTTTAAGATGACCCTCTGACCAGCCACCGACAGTGATGGAAATCATTCACAGTCATTTTCTAACTTCATGATAGGGATATCTCCTGCTTACTAATCTCTTCAAAAAAAAATCTCAAAAAGAATGTCGGCAGCTTTTCCTTTCCAAGAATAAGTTCCAACTCCTGTTCCAGTTATCACTAAGTACCACAATTTTAGGATGTGCCATTGATGAATTCTTTACCTGATGTGCCTCAACATGATGATGTGATTAATATGTTTTTTTTCCAATAAAACAACAATGATGCTTTTTTAAAAAAGGAACTGGACTAATTCATTTAACTAGCCACGGATTTTTTTTGTTTGTTTCATCCTAAACTGGATATCCTTTTATGGAGAAGAAGGTATGTTTTTTGAATATACTTGTTATCTTCTGGAACGTATTTTTGAAGAAGAAAATTTACTATTTTTCTGGGTTAGCCAAACTTCGTAAATGTACCACTAACTATGTTTCACCCGGCCATTAATTTTTAGTTTTCTCTTTCTAAATTGTTATCATTTTTTTGCAACTTTTTCATTTTTATTCTATACCCAACCGTAACAGGGCACACACTTTTTATTTTGCTTCGTATAGCCTCGTTGTCTATAGTGCCTTGTAAATAACTAATGATAACATGTAAAAAAGGTGTAAAAACATAAGTGTAAGGCTTACTCACCTACTATAATGAGAAAAAGAGCTGCGAATTTCATCGTGGTAATTTGTATCTGAAAATAATAGAGAGAATATAAGAATCATATAAAATTGTGGATCGATTAGTTTCGTTTTTCAATTTTTTATTACATTTTAAACGTCCATATAGTGAATTATTGAAAATAATTAACTGAAGTTAAGTAAGTTGAATAAAAAATTTAATTGCGCAAACTGTATCTTCATATTCAATCTGTAATAAACTTATTTTCAATGTTAATGACTCGTGAGAATCAATATATAAGTTAAATTGAGTACCGTATATCCCGGTGTATAAGTCGAGACTTCTTATTTTAATTAAGATACAGAAAAATTTCTTGTATTTCGGGTGTATGAGTTGATAGCTGAAAAAAATCAAATATAAAAATTTCTAAAATTGAAAAACATGAAAAAATTATTGGGTCTAATAAATTATTTCCAGTTAAAAATATTGAAATATTTTTGAATAAATTAGTTAAGCTTTTTTAATTCTTAATTTTTCCATAAACGTACTTTACAATATTGTTTATGAAAATCGAAAATAAATAAATAAATTATATGTAAAGAATATATAATGAGAGTAAATGCAAAATTAATTGTATATAGCATATTAAAAAGAGTTCTCGTAAAGGTTAAATTGATACAGACTTATTGTTTATATTATAGCTAATATATTTCTTATGTTATGTCATAGAGTTATATGTTATCGATCGATGTTTCTCGATCAACGAATGTCTGATTTTTTACTGGTGCATAAAACAACCCCCTGATTTTCATTAAAATTTTAGGGGTTTGAAAAGTCAACTTATCCAACGAGATATACGGTAATTAAATTAAATTTTAATAAAAGAAATCTGACATATGACATGTGAAATCTGACATATGACACTGTAATAAATAAAGAAGGAAAAATGTGAATTGTTTATGAATTTCGAATTGTTAGTAGTGGTTTACGATGCGGAAAGCTTAGATAATGACAAAGTGCAAAATGATTCTACGGCATGATTTGAAGTTTTGAATTTTTTAATGCTGCGTTTTGTTAAATGCCGTTAAAGGAATACTATTCGATACCATTTATTTAAAAGAAAAATCGTATTTTTAAATATTTATGATCGGAAAATAACGAATTCATTTATTTTTGACAATTTATATTATTATAACGAATTTATTATTATTATAACGAATTATTATTATTGATTATTATTGATTTATTATTATTATAACGAATTATTATTATTGATTATTATTGATTTATTATTATTATAACGAATGTTATTTTTCTTATTGGAGCATGCAAAATTACATAGTTTACATCTCAATAAAAATTTTGTATTTCATTTTTTTTTCTATTTATTAAAAATGAAACAAAAGGACAAGCATTATAAAAGTTTTATACAATTAAAAAAATTAATAATAGGAATAGCTTTCGGTAAGCATGTTTTTTCATTGTATGTCAAACGATTTTGATTAAAGTAATTACGTGTAGAGATTTGACCAAAAAGAAAGGATTTCGAAATGAAATAACAGTCTTTAAAGTGATAAGAAGATAGGACATTTGAAGACCACAAGAGAGGTACGGTTTATGTCCATAAGAAATAATTCGGAAAAAAGGGGACGAAAACGACTTTTTGAATACCAACTGGATTTTAACCCCTTGACGCAGACAGGACACCATTGTCTTTTTATGTATTTTTTTCTAAGTATAAGAAAACAGTCTAATAGCTTCTAATAAAATTCTTTTAAATTAGCGGAATTATACATTTGTACTAAGACATAAAATTCAAAAAAAAAAGTAGGTTGAAATTTTTTTTAATTCATAATCACAAATTTATTAATTACTGATTTTGTCAATAAAGAAGTTTTATTGGTGAATAACTGTTTCTCTTATATCTAATTACTGCAAATAAATGCGAATGTGAAAAATTTTGTTTGGAAGAGAGCCGTGTTCGGAAAATTTTACCTTTCACGCAAAAAAAAGGCACCGGTGCTTCATGCTGTATTTCATAACCATAAATAAAATGCTACAATTTTTCACTTACGTCAGACGGTTAAAGTTTGATGTAAGTGATATTTACGGTTACGTAAACGGTTAAGGTCAATCGGCTTAAGTCCCAATAATAATATTTCCATATAGCGTTGAAACGGAACAAAATATCCCATCGAAACTTATCTGTCCCTTTAATATGACTTTCCGATTATCATTACTAGTTTACAACACACGATCATTTGAAGTTGATCATCACCTATGGAACTATTTAGTTGTTGATATTTCGTTTGAGGATGTCATTTTATGATTCCTCAATTCTCAGTTTTCTATCTCAATCAATCTCGTAAATCTTTGTCATTTTTTTATTGATTCAGTAACATTTTCAACTAGTTATAAAACGAAGTATTAAATTTTAATTTTAATTAAAATTTTATAATGCGTTGATCTTTCTTTGGGATTTTTAAGTCCCAACGGATTTTATATTCACGCAATGAGAATTTTGTAAATTATATAGAGAATAGGGTTGACTTATTTTATGTGTTTTTGCTACATTTATTGGAATATTTAAACATGATTTGCCTTATCTACTAATTTGTTAAATTATATGTTTTTATGTTAACTTATTAATCTTATTTTTTACAGATGTGTACAGAAGAAGATAGCGCTTGACAGCTGAACTTCACAGCTGAAGAAATCAAAATTACACCAAACCCTGATACACCTGAATACAAAATTTACAAAACATACAATTGCAAATAAGAAAATATAATTTAACAAATTAAGCTAATGCAATTGCGCGTAATAATCAAAATTTTTTTGTTAATTGCATTATAAATGGGATTTATATTTTAATATTTTTAATTAATCTTTAGAAAAAAATAGATATACAAGTATTTTGCTATTCTTTATGTTTTTTATGGAATAATTTCTGCGTTCATAGTATAATTAGTTCTGTACAGAATCCAAATTGAAGTCTAGAGTCCCAAATTGAAAATTTTATGAAAAAATTTGAAAATAATATTGAAGATCAAAAACTATATGTCAAAGTGTATAATACCCATTAATTAATGAGGAAAAGTTTTATGCTTCAGTTTTATTATTTTTTTAATAATTTGGTAAATAAAGAGTTAAAGGAAGTTTATGGCGCGCTAAGTTATGACACCGACTATATTAGAAGCTCAAGATAACTAATACTGAATAACTTTATGTCTTATTGGATTTTCACGTACTAAAAAGCAATCCTATTGGTTCAATAAGTACAGATTATATATTCTTTTTAATTCATGTAATTTAAGTACTGAAATCAGATGCAAAAATGTACATTCTCAGATAAAACAAACTTTTTTGAATGCATTCTAAGCTTAATTAGTATAAATAATCGATATGAAACACATACCTTGGCCTTAGCAAAAATCGCTCTAGTAGCGCCTATGCTAACAAAAAAGCGTGGGAATTTGACATTTGATGTAGTTTGTTTTAATATAAAATGTTATCAGAACTGGGGATAAGACATGACTTGTTAATGATAGCAATTGCAATGGAGAAAAAAACTCAACAGATGTTTAATACAGAAGTAATAAAATTGAATTTAAGGTTTAAAATTATAATTTTCAGCTTTGTAACTTTTAAAATAACGTTTTAATTTCAGATTAATGAGGCTGTTTACTTTTTAATTCTTTCAATATGATAATTGGAATATTATGAGAAATGTGTTTAGATTTAATTGTTAGAAAAGTTTATAAATTTTTTTTATTTTAATCTGCATTAATCCTTTGACGCAGAATTTTTATTAAACATATTTTTCATACTTTATTCATAATTTATTTAGATCGAAATAAGTACATATTTAGCATTTATTTATATTTAGCATTTTAAAAATCTGTGTATTATATTATCATTATTTATAATCTATGTATTATATTATCATTATTTATAATCTATTTATTATATTATCATTATTTATAATCTATATATTATATTTAGAATTTTAATAATCTATAATAATGAAATACAACACGAAACACCGATGTCTTTTTCTACGTTCAAGGTAAAATCTTCCTAACACGGCTCACTTCCTAACATCAAATTTTCAAATTTGCCTTATATACGGTTATTTAAATCAAAGAGAAACAGTTGTTCATCATTGAAATAACTTTAACTTGGAAAATCAATTCTTGACAAGTTTTTGAATATCAATGGGGAAAAAAAATTTGAACTACTTTTTTTTTTAAATTTTATATTTTAGTACAAATATAATTCCGCCAATCTAACAGATTCTTTTAGAGACTATTTAACTGTTTTTTCTTTATAATTAAAAAATATTTTTGCATATACAGTGGAACCTATCTAAATTGACCACCCTCGGGACCAAGTCAAATGGCCACTATATAGGGGTGGTCACTTTATGAAGACTCTTTAAAAAGGACTCTTTAAATAAAACTTGCAGAAAATGGTCAACTTACTCAGGTGCTCACTTTACCCAGGTGGTCACTTTTACAGGTTCCACTGTAATTAGAGCGTCATTGAAAAATACATAAAAAAGGGACACCGGTGTTCTATTTGCCTCAAAGAATTGAACTTCGTGTTTTAAATTCGTAAAAAGGAATTTTTTTACAAAAAATCCCTAATTAGCTGATTTGTTACATTTCAATAAAAGATTACGGTATGACTTCGTAAATGATTTAAAACTGAATTATTATTTTTCCTAAGTATAATAAGAATTATGAGGAGTATATAAAACTAAAAAAAGTAGAAGAACATTAAAAATATTGCTGTACCTTGTACGTGTTCAAGCAATTTGATATTCTGTTTAAAACTAAGCAACAATTAGTTATCCTCTATAGTGGAAAAGATTAGATGTCGGAAAATCATAATAAAAATCATGCTAATCTGAAGGAAGTTGAAATATGTCGTTTATCAACTACGCAGTTGCTTCTAACACGTAAAAAGTGTAATTAACTATGAATTAACGTAGCTAGGATTTTATTTTGACGAATGTCTAGAAATATTCAGCTTAACCCTTTTACACAGATGAGACACCTGTGTTTCTTTTATGCATTTTTTCTGACGTTCTAATAAAAAATAAAAGTATATTTCGGTATAAAATCTATTAGATTATCGGAATTATATTTGTACTAAAGTATATAATCCAAAAGGAAAAAAATAGTTCGAATTTTTTTCAAAAATTAATCTTCAGAAAGTAATCAATAATTGTTTTGTGAAACATTTTTGGTAAATTAAAGAAATTTGAATGACGAATAACTGCTTCTCTTAGACATTTAATTATTGCAAATAATTGCAATTTGAAAAATTATTGTTTGGAATTAAGTCAGTAACGATTAAAATATATTACCTTTAACTCAGAAAAAGACATCTGTGTTTCATGCTATATTTCATAACTATACATTATTAAAATGCTAAATATAATATTTTTCACTTATTTTGACCCAAATTAAAACAAAATAATAAAAAAAGTATGAAAAATATGCTTAATAAAGTTAAGGATGTAAATGAATTTTTTTTGTGTAAAAAAATAAATAAAAATAAAAAAAATTTATATTTCGGAAGAGTAAAAAAATTTTTTAATAAAAAAATATAATTTTTTGAAACATGCTTAAATTTTTTTGGAAGAAAATTTAAACATTACCCTTTTCAACAATTCTTTTAGCAATTTTGTCACAGTGTAAGTTGCTATTGACAATGGTAGTACACAAAATATGCTTTGATTTTAAAAAATACATTTTCACTTAAACATGTGACAGCCATAATTATTTTTAGTTTTTAGTTGAAATAAAGCATACTTTGGGATACTTTATTGCTTTCACTTAGATCAGCACTATTTCGCATTCATTGGTTAAAATCAAAATATACGATATTTAAATCAGTTATTTAGTATTTTTTCTGTTCGTATGGTAACGGTTTACGGCAAATTTTAATTTTCAAAACTATAGTTCTTATGACCACACATTTAGTAAAAAAGCAACAAATCTGAAAAGTAAATTTCAGAATACTGGTTAGTATGCCATGATCTGAAGTATCATGATAACGTATCATATTTTACTATATTTACCATATTTTATTACATATTATAAAACTATATTTTATTGCTAATTTTAACAAAATCATTACCAGTGCACTCTGGTAAAAATTACCAAGCTTTTTGGTGCTCCCAAAGACCCGGAAGCATGGTTAATTTTTACCATATTCTGGAAGTTTTGATCAAACTTTTTTTCAACTTGCAGGATAATGCAGAAGTCAAATTTATTTCTTTAAAAAAGAAAAACGTTAGTGCATAGTTTTTAAAAGATTATTATGAATTTTATATTATTTCCAAAGCCTCTATCAACTTAAGTAAGTAAAATTGTACAATACTATAAAATCAGTATGATTCTTTGCTGTAATATCTGAGTGTAGACATACAATCGGGATCGACCCTACCCTATCTTAAATTCCATACTGATACTATCCACATAATTAAGCAACTCACACACCTGCACTCCATTAACCTTCCTCATCAGTTCAAGCCAAGTTATTTTATTTTATAACCGTCGTTGAACAGCCGACCCAATTTCTTGGGTTTACGATTACTAATGTTCAACTCCGTAGTCTTGTAATTTTGAACGCAATCCAGAGGACAAGGGAACTCCTGCATCAAGTATTGGGAGAAATTCGCCTTCGAGGAGAACTTTTTGATGAAACTAACCAGCATTTGCCTTACAAGATGAAGCCAAATATAAGGAACCAAGCAGTAAGGAAGAGGCATACAGGTGGCTAATTCCTATACTTTTTTGCATTAGGATGCGCTGAGAAGATATGCGCATGCTAATCCAAAAGTATGGGAATCTGCCTCACGGAAGTCTCTTACTTACCGCTTACCTCCTCACTGTGGGGTGTGTGGTCTGTCTAAGCTCATGATGGCGGCCTTCTTATGAATGCCGTTCAAAAAAACATCTTTAACGCTGTTCTTCGAAGCTCTGTCACCAAGAAAAGAAGAAAAAAAAATCATAGTTTAAGTGCCTTCCACTTGAAGCAATGTTACAATTTTAAACTACATATATAATCTTTCCGTGTCTCTGGGTTTTAGAACAGACAAATATCTTAAATATTTAAAAAATTATTTAATTGTTTTTTTAAAAAAAATTGCCAATTTGGCCATATTTTTTTGCCTAGATAAGCATTATCAAAATCATTGCCTTATTCTCAGTTTTTGGAAATTTTTATAAGTTCAAGTAATGCATCATTGGAATAACACTTTTAATTTTCATAAAACTATGGCTTTTTTCCATATTGGCGTTTTGCGACATTTTCAAAATAAGCGTAGACAGCGCTGGTTGTAGATAGGCTAAACTTGACCTAAACAGTCATGAGTAACAGTTGCAAACTCACAACAGTTACGAAAATAGCATATTTTTCGCAAAAAAGCATCATTTCATATTAAGACGGAGCCTCGAAAAACAGCCTTTAAAAAAATTTCTTAAGCCATTTTTATCATAATTAATTTATCATATTAATCATGATATCAATCATAATTAATTTATCATGCTAATAATTTATCATTTTTATCATATTATCTTTGCTCAAATTAATTCTTAATATAAAAAGTAAACAATCTGTCCTTTTAATGCACCCATTTATCTTCCACGAAATTTAAAATTAGCATCAATTTTGCTTTGTAAGGAAATAGTTCAAATACTGCCTCAAATCTCCAAGACGTTAATCGAAATCATTTACGCTACCCATGCTATGTATATCGTTTTTAAACTTGCACAATTCGACAAAAAGTAGATTAAAAATATCATTTATTAAAAAAACTCTGCTGCTTTCGGAGCAAAACTGCTTTCAGATTTGAAATCTTCACACCCAAATTAGACAAGATCAAGTATTTGTATAAAGGCAACAAAAAACAAAAATTGTTCCACAACGTAATATATTCATTATAATGTTTGAATTCGTGTAATGTTTCTGTTGTCTTTGTGTTTGTTGATATCTTCATCTTACTTATATGTAGCGAAAAGGTGTCAAATTCAAATAAAACCAACTCTATTTTTTACAGTAAATTGACCAAAGAAATACCACAAAGGAATAATACATTTATGTTAAGAAAGCCTACATACAAATACAAATATACATATACGAGGAGCATGTCATTTTTGGCCCCACCTGCTCAAGAGAAAATCATCGAACACGAAAAAGAAGAAGGAAAGTACGTGTCCTACCGAAATAAAGTAACTTTTTAGTACACAATGTCTTTGCTATATTGGCAAATTTTTTTGGCAATTTGTCCCTTCCTTGAAGCCTTTTTGTGGAAGTGAGGAAGTTTGTTATGAATCTGTTGCTTCAGCAATCAATTTGGTCATAAGAGATTTGCATGCATCAGAGCAAAAGTAAAGATTGGGGAAAAGCTCTGGAGATAACTATCCTTAATCTTCCGGACCATCTCAAGTATAGAGCAGTCGCTGCTTTTCAAATGCCGACTATGCTTCTAAGCTCACCTTTAATGACTTATAATCGTGAGCAGCCCTCTTTCCCCCTAAATGACATGACCGATCCATGACTACGGACAACCTCCCTCTCTTACCGGCCCCGAAGGAATGGTTTCTCTACTACTGTTATTGATGGGAGGCTGGAGTTCCTCTATCCAATTTTACAACGCAAAATTTTCCCGTCCGTTTTTTTTCAATTGTCCACTTTTACTTGTTTACACTTTGGTTGCTGTTGCTTTAGTTCTATTTTTCTTCGAGTTCAGTCAAAGAACAAAATTAAGGTGATTTTTTTCCAGTTTAATATTCTTTATAAAACTCACGAATGCCGCTCTATACCTATTCTGTAGCTACCATTGCTTGTCCCTTTCAGCTTAAATCTATTAGGATGATTGGAATTTGGATAATTGAAGTCTCTTAGGGCATTTGAAATGTGCCACTTGAATTTGAAACTTGCCAATTCTATAGTCAATTTTAGTATTTTTCCAAAATTAATTTGGTTGAAGTTAAAAAAAGCTAAATGCTCACTCTTGCAAGAGCCACATTTATTTAAGAATAAAATCAGAATGTCTAAAATTATTGTTAAAATACCAAATTCAACTATAGAGTTTGATTAACTGATTTAATTGTATTCAATTAGAATGAAAATATATCAGCAAATTAAAGAATAAGCAATATAACTTCGTTTATTTTTTATTATTTACTGTTTACAATTTGAGAAAAATCTCCAACAAACGGAACAGGTGTTTTGTAGATACTAAATGCAAGAGCATCTTTAAATCGTCCATTTAAAGCTTTATGCATATTTGTTGTAGCTTGTTCTAAGATTGCGTCTCGAATAGGTGGGGTTATGACATTTGATATATCTCCAATTGTGATCATTTTTGTTGTAACTTTCATGTGACCAACATCAGTAACGAAAAATAGCTTTAAATTAGGAATGTTTTCTTCTTTAGTAGTGGTTATTTGTATGGAAACTTCTGTATCTCTCACGTCAGCTTTTGGATAGAAAATCAATTGCATACTGTCGTAAGTCACATTGGCAGTATAATTAACTGCTAATCCCGGAAATTGAAGAACGCAATTAAAAGTGACATTAGCTGACTGCCAGAGGGGTACTGAGCAATCTCCAGATCTTCGAACTCGTGATAGATTTAATATAGATCCCTTTGTAAGTTTGGCCTCATTGTCTGTGATTCTTCTGCTGATTAGGCTAACGTGGATGTCAGGCACCTTGTAAGGATCAATTCTACTGTATTGGGCTTCTTTGATGAATGGTTCTCGTAGAATAAAGTCAATGTAAGCATTTGCCTGTCTGACTGAGTATGCTTGACTGGCTGGAAAAAATGTTGTAGAATGAGTATTAACAAATTTTCAAGTTTCGAACTATTTTGAATGTCGCACAAATAGTCCTTTAACATAAACTGCCGTAGTAGTCAATAAAAATGCCCTATTGAAACGCCTACTGACATGAAGAATAACTCACTGAAATTGAGATGAAGAGGGATCTACTAAAACTCAAAGTATCAGGAAGTCAGGACCAATTTTTAAGTGCCACCATGTTATGGAATGGAAAATAGCGTTACAGTTTTTGTTTTCGTATTAAATTTGACTAAAATATTGGGTGCCAGCTTCGGTTTTTTTAAGAGCAGTGCTGACAGAAAAACCAGGATTTGTAGACTCCTGGAGATGAATGTCTATTTTCAAACATCGGTATGATTGTTAATAACTGAGTATAACTAATAATCGTAAAGTAAAAAAATAATAAAATTTAATCAACAAATAACCAATTCTGGGATAGATAATTTTCATTGACTACTACTTTGCATAGAAAGATTCTCTAAGAAAAAGATCTGCTTCTTTTCTTAAATTAAAAATAGTAAGTAAAAAAAAATAGTCAAGTAAAAAATGTATTTTAGCCGTTGCTTAGTATTTTTCATTAAATTTCTTTAAGCGACTAATTAAGAATCAATATTAGAATATGGGAGAATAATTCTTCTCCATACACGGTATCTCTATCTAAGTACATGAGAAAAACATATATGGTGGAGAGAAGAATTTTGGTCGAAATAGCAACAAATTAGAGTGTGTCAAAGGAAATGTGCGTTACAATGACTACGGAAATGAACTTCAGTACAATAAAATTACAAAGATAATAAACAGCAATATTTCCTATATTAAACTAAAATTAGGGAAAAGCTGAAAAATACTTATAAGATTTCGGTCCTATAAATTTGCTCCCTTTACCAATGTGAGCTTTAGCTGCCATTTTGAATTTATTGAAGGGGAGGGAGATCAGAAAGAGAAATTTTGAAAATTGCTCTCTAGACAAGTAAAGTATTATATCCAATATATAATTTTTAAGCTGAATCAAATAAAATCAAACTCAAGTTTATACCTAAATACTAATAGTTTGGAAGTTATTACGTAGTATGGACGTTATTTTTATAACTGTAGAATGCTACATAAATATTTGCCAAAACATATCATACATATTGATTCTATGAATTGTAAGGTTAGAACTAAGCTCGCAAGTACTTCAATTATGATTTACGTGAGAACTTGTGCGGGTGCCCATTTTCATGTAGCGTGCGTAAGGGGGTACATTAAGGACCTTCAAAAGAGCTTTAGATTTCTGTTTGTTTAGTATAAAAAGTTAAATTTCTTCCTACACTACTTCAAATAATCGTAGTTGCTATAATTAAAATTTTTTTTAATTTAATTTTTTTATAGTTTAAGAAAATTGTTAACTATGCCTTCTTTCCCCTTTATAACCTTAAGAAAAAATTTACACTCATTATACACAAAACTTTTAAAACTTTTTTTTTATTTCTAAACTGTTAATTCTATCGTCTTGGTTCTGATCTATTCAATTTGTGTTTAGTGCATAGGATTCATTACCGCTTGTCAGCATAGTAGTGTCAAACGCAGACATATGTATAAGTACAAATCTGTACTTTTTATACACAAATACTTTTATAATGTTTAAATTATTAGTTCCACCGATTTCACTTTAGATTCATTAAAAAATACATTGCATGCAATATTTTTTTTTGCCTAAGTATCAATGTAATACGTTAGTCAATTTATATTTGGCTTCATATGATTTAGGGGAAGAAAAAAATGCATCGGAAATTACCTGTTTTGTATAGATAACAATGTTCGAATTTCAAACCCATTTTATTTCTCTCTGTTAGAAAATATAAAATGATGAGTAAAGTTAACCTTTAAGAGGGAAGCAAACTTTAAATTTCTTTATTGGGGCTAAACCATAAAGTTTATTTTTATGCCTTAACTTTAAAATTGCTTCATTTTTACTTTGATTTTTAGGTAGTTGGAAATTCACGAATTATTATATTTCTAGCTGTATAGACGCAAATTTATAGTGATAGTACTATACAGCGTTGGAAGCGAGCCAAAAATACGAATCTGAATTTCCCAAGTAGCTAATTCGTGTTCTTGGCATGATACCATATATCAATTTTATTTAAATCAATAAAATATTTATAACCTACTTGCAAACACAGTTGCCATCAACAAAAGTATCGCCAACATGTTCAACCTAAAGAAAAATTTCAGAAATTATAAGCTTTCATAAATATTTTTTCTCTAAAAAATAAGCAAAAAATGGTTTGTGAAAATTATGTTGAATTGAAAAAGATCCAGAGTGTTTATCACAAACTTTGCAGTCATTATGGTCGTTTTACAGATATTACAGGTGTACTGGGTCTTTCGTTCATACCATTGTATGGTGAGAACCATACAAGCGAGCTCCCTTCACTCCAATTTCTAAGAAATTAACAATTAAGACAGCGGAGGTTTGATCACAACGAACTCTTCTGGTCGTCGATTTTTTGGAAAGTACAGATATTCAACAGATGGACTGACCAGCTAAATCTCCAGGATTAAACTTTATAGAATCGGCTTGTGACACGAGGATGGTTATTACCCGCAACTACCACCCGACAATTATCTAGGGGGCAAATATATATCCTGAAAACAGGGTTGGTGAACAAATTGTAACAATTCTAACAGGACCTCCTAAACTGCCCTATTTCCAGCTTATACCGTACCTTTTTTTACTCGTCACCGAAGTAAAAAAATACCACATCCCTTACAAATTTTTTTAATCAATTATGCAATATTAATGTTAAATCTGTCCTACTATATGGATCAGAGACTGCTATAAAAACAGCATGAAAAAACTTCAAGTATTCATTAACAACAGTTTAAGAAGAATCTTGCGTATCAAGTGGTTCCATAAAATTTGTTATGAAGAAATCCTTAGAAAAGCGAAACAGAAAGCAATAGATCTGGATATTAAACAACGCAAATGGAAATGGATTGGTTTTGTTCTACGTAAACCTGAAAAATTTAAAGTCAAACAAGTTTTTCATTGGAACCCACAAGGAAATAGAAAAAGAGGAAGACCTAAAAGTACTTGGCACAGAACTATTGTAAACTAATAGGAAAGACAATGAGAGAGGTAAAATATTGGACCAGAAATAGAGTGAGATAGAAAGCTATGATAGAAGCCCTATGCTCCAATTCGGAGTAAAAAGGAATATGTGAACGCGTATATTTAAGTCAGTGGGCGAAAAGCTTCATCATTTTTGTAGTTAGCTATAACTGCAGCTACTTTATTACAAATGTAATTAACTACAATTATTTTTTTAAAGTAGTGATTACGAAATACTTTTGAAATGTAGTCACTACGACTACTTTCAGAAGACAAATTTTGCTGCAGAATTTAATTTACAATCATGTTAAAAATATTTTTGAAAAAAAGATTGGCTTACTTAGACATGAGGAGTTATTAAAAATATTTATTCATGTTTGCATGAGCCAGTTAGTTTATCAAAACTATTTTTTACGAAGTTGCTCTTTTAACCTTCAACTTTTTACGCCATCTCGACAGCGAATATTTAATTTAAGAAATGCTTTAAAATAATAAAATGCAGTTTTGTGAAGCGTTGAGTGCTCTTCTATTTCCAAAGTACATCGAAAAATTTCAGAGAAAATATGTTTTCCATACAAATGGCATCAATGTTTCATGAGAAAGTGTTGGAAATGTGGATATTTGTAATCGCTTATTTTTACTGTTATATTAATTGCTGACGACTAATACAACCACAGATCAAGATGTATGGATTGATAATGGAACTCATTATTACATGCATTATATTGCCATATAGTATAAATATATCTTAAAAATTAAATTTATTTGTTTTTAAGTATTTTAATCGATACAGTACAAAAATGTTAAAAAATAAAAAACTAGGCAGTTTTTAAAATCGAAAACATCAAACAAAAATTTACACTTTTTCAGGAATGACTAAAATTTTAATATTTCATGCGAAATTGGTTCTTCAGACCTTCCCCTCTGTTATTTTGCTCTCCGTTACTAACCATTTAATAAGCTTTATTTATCTATATAATTCTACAGAAAACAATTTTAGTGATTTACAGTGTAAATTTGACTAGGGGGTTAAGATGTTTACTATATCAGATGACTTATTTTCAAAATTCTGTTTCTTTATTCAGACTTTATTCTGTTTCAAAATTGCTTTTATTTCAATTAATAAATTCCATACTAATATAATTTTAATTAGTTTCAGGTACTTTCTTTAAATAGAATTAGTTATTTCATCTTGTTTTGTAGTATTACACATTCTTGCCTTTGCCTGCAAAGTGTAGCACTCAAATACATATATTTTATCGCACTTTCTGGAGTTCAATTTGGTAGTGTTGCAGATCCTTGTAACGGTTTCAGCTTTTAGGCTAATGCAATCAGTACATGGACAGCTTTGGTTTAAATATTTATGATCAAAAAATTTTAATTTTTCACTTTAAAAATCAAAGACAAACTTTTACATTTTTACAGATTTTGTATATTTGAGTTTTGCTTTAAGGATGAAAATTTTAACACAAACATAAATGCTGAAATCAAAAAATTTAAAGGATGTAACACCATAAAATCATGTTTTTCTAGTTATTTTTTATTAATTTGCAAGTCGTATTGAAAGAAAACTAACTCTTGTATATGCTTTCAATGTAACATGTTTTAGAAAATTTAAAAATAATTTTCTCAACTATAATTTCATTTCTTAAGCATATTATCTCTCATATTATGCAACATCATAGAAATGTTTCTGAAAACATCTGAATGAGTTACATGATATTTTATTTTTGTGACAGTTACGAAGAATCCAAATTTATGGTGCTCGATTAAAACATACTTACTCGTTATTTGTTAAACGAGGAACAGTACACTGTTAAAAAGATTGCACCAAAAATTGATATTCATTTGCTGGCTACATAAAATGGAGCTCAATTTTACCATTGTCATGCTGAAATATGCATGATATATTTCCTAGCATTTAAAAACCACATTATTATCTTATTTAATTGTTTTTCAATAAATAAAAATCATTAATATGATATGCAATCTTTTTATGCCACAATCTTGAATTGAGTGCAGAATAAAATCTATTTTTGAGATTCCCTTTACATCTACCTAACACGAGAGCAAAGAATTCGAAAACCTTTATTTGTATGCTAATGTTTTGTATTCATTAAAATTCGTTATTATTTCTCACGCTTTCCTTTCTGCCAACACTTTTGAATGTGTAAGGCTAAGAGAAAGAACTTTGGTATTAAATTTAATTAATTGATAGCCAATACATAAATCGCTTAACTTTCCTAGGCGAAAACTGTGACATGGCACTCGCATTTTTGATTTCTTGTGGATGGAGGTGTCCTGTTGGGCTTACCCCTGCAGCCACACCTTTCGGGCCATTTTCCGAATTTATAGTTTGTTAATGTATATTTATATTAAAATTGAGATTAATCTTTACTTTAGAGCTCTACATAAATTTCAAAAATAAAGCATTTTTATTTATTATAATTTGATTCTTTATAAAGAAATTTATGGTTTTTGTAAATAATTGCTTGCCGACATCACTCCGGAATAAAATATGGATAAATGGAAATACGCCAATCAACATCGTCTTCAACTTTTGCTAATCAACATTCAACTTCTTCAACGAATGGTAAAATCATCAACTCCTTCAACAAAACCAAAATATTTCATAACAACCATATATTGGTATTTTCACTAGCTCCAAATGAGAATAGAAGGTTGCACCAAAAATAGGTTGTTTTGAAGAAACAAAACACCTATTTTTATTCTTTTATAAAAGCAGAGGAAGGTTTCACCATTGTTAGATATTTTCAAAGCACTCAAATTCTGGCCAATGTTGCTATTTGCCTTAACAAAACTATTTACTGCAAGTAGCTTATTTTATGACATATCTCTAACCATTTTATACCGCCAACCAAGTTTAAAAAGACAACATAAAAGAAATTAACTTTGATTAATGCAAATAAGGCATTTACCTACTTAAATAAGTTGATATTTGAAACAACATGCATTAATCGTACCGATGCACCGAGACCGAGAAGTAATGAAAACATGGCGTCGTCAACAAATATCATTCAGTTTACAATCATCGTCAAAGGTTTGAGGTTTTTACCAAATTTTGGTGCAATCAGTTGCACCACCATATTTTTCAATCAAGCTAACAATTTATGGTGTAACTGAAGTAAAATAATCTTTCATTTAACTAATATTTGGGATAATGAGAAACTTTGCACCAAATACTGGTTAAAGATTTACAATGTATCCACAAATTATCCGCTTATGTATCTAACAATTTTTTAGTTTCTGAGCTAATGCAAAAAGAGAAGTATATGGATAGAAAGCTATGTGGTACTGTCAGTATATTGCAACTTCTGTCTTAACATTTGTGATAGAATTATTTGCAATTTTTCACTTTGAAAAATCAAAAACAAACTTTTAAATTTCTACGGATGCTGCAGATGAAGGTTTGTTTCAAAAGTGAATATTTCCTGATGCGGGCTCAAATATAAATGCTCAAACCAGAAGATTTAGAGGTTGCAATACCGAAAAAATATGTTTTTCTTGTTATTTGTAATAGTTTGCGAGTTGTATTAATAAAAGTTAAATCTTGTATATGCTTCCAATGCAGCGAGTTTCAGAAAATTTAAAAAATAATTTTCCCATTTAAAATTCTATCTCTTAAAAATATTATCCCTCATATTATGCAATATCGCAGAAATGTTTCTGAAAACATCCAAATGAGTCAAATGATAATTTGTTTTTGAGACGATAACGAAGAATCCAAATTTATGGTGCACGATTAAAATATACTTACTCGTTATTTGTTAAACGAAGAGCAGTACCGACAAATTATCCACTAATGTATCTAACAATAAAAAACTATTTTATTTTGAAATTCATTGTAATCTGATAAGTTTGAAGCAGCTGTTTCGTTTCGCAAATACATATTTTCAGATTATTTTACAACAGTGCAGCAACTTCTTCATTATTGGAATTTACTAAGATAATAATTTAGCTTTATCTGCAATTAGAGATTTCTACCTCCGTGGGCAATAAACAGCTGGTATCTTTTAATTGAATTATTAATATTTTTTATTTGTTTTCAAATCAATGAATGAGTTATTTTTTATTATCAAAATTGTTAACGAACCTTAAAATTTTCAACTATGTCAATTTTATCAAAATAATTTTTTGAACCATAGTTTTAGCAATTAGTATCAGTTTTTATAACTAAGAAGTATACAAAAGTCTATCTTTAATACTCATGTTTAGAATATTGTTGTTATAAACTAATATTTAAACTAGGGACAAACTAAAATACTATCGAAATCTAACAAATTACTACTGGAAAAGGTGGGATTGAAAATCTCAAAGGCTGTTTAATTGCAAAGGGCAACAGAGAGGAACTAAAAGACGATAATTTGAGGCACATCCCACTTTTATCCAGCAATTTAACTGTTTTTTATGTTTTTATCTCACTTTCCTGACTAGTGATTCGCAGATTATGATAACGTGTTTAATTTTCTTTCACTTAAATATTAATTTCTGTCCCAAATATGAATATTCTTTAATTTCCTTTCCGAAATTTTTTTAAATGAGATCGTTACAGAAGACTCTAAAGAGGAATATCACTATGGTACTTTCAGAACATAGATTTTTTTTTTCATATTTCAAAACTATTCATATTACCGAACTTTTTCTTTCAAGTATGGTCCTAAATTATCATAAATTTCAATAATACAGCATTTGATTAATTGACATGCAGGTGGCTGATATTGAAGTTCGTCAACTTTGAAAAGAATTTTCAAAATTTCTGAGTTAGTATTAAAAGTGTGTTCAGTGACAAAGATTAATAAATAAATAAAAAATTAATTACTTTGAACAGCCTTATTTTGAATCATGAGATCAGACACAAAAACATACTTTCCATGAATAACATATCTTTATATCTTTTTTTCGACGGATTATGAATCTTGACCGCAATCTGGGAATTATGGTCCTAATAGAAGAATCAGTCACCGTGTAAGAGAAATACATACACTCTATAACAGAAACATCGATGCACCAAGAAGGAGTTGTCCGATTAAAGCAAAAGTTGGTGGACAGGAAGGCAATGTACAGAATAGTAAATGATTAAAATTTCAGAACAATTGAATAATTTATTGCAGAATTACAGTAACAAGTTCAATAAGGTGTAGATCCGCCTCTAGCCTGGACACAAGCTGCCACACGGCGTGGCATAGACCGATAAAGCTCCCGAATGGTCTCTTGCGGTATTTCCTGCCAAATTCGATCCAATTGTCGAACGAGGTCATCAACATTCCGTGCCGGATGCAATCGCCTTCCCATCATATCTCAGACATGCTCGATGGGAGAGAGATCTAGTGATCTGGCAGGCCAAGCAAGAGTTTGACTAGCTAGCCACACGTGCCGTAAGTGGTCTGGCATTGCCTGCTGAAAAACCAGACCAGGGGGCTGAAAAAGGAACTGTAGCAAAACAGGTCTTAGAATGTCGTCGACGCACCACTGTGCAGTAAGTGTACCTCTAATGACGACCAAAGGGGTCCGGCTGTCAAAGGAAATGGCACCCCAGACCATAATGCCTTGTTAAGGGCCGGAGTGGCGTGCAATAGTGAAGGCAGGATCCCCCCTCTGCCCTGTGCATCTCCAAACACGTTTTCGATGATCATCAGGACACAGTTGGAAGAGGGATTCATCGCTAAAGACTATACGTCCCCAGTCGGCATCATTCCAGCCATGTCTGTTCAAAACATTCATGCATACGAAATTTCAAAGCAATCGGATGATTGCTTCTTGGTGCGTCGATTTTTTTGTTATGGAGTGTATATATATATATATATAAATATAAATATATATCAATATATATATATATATATAAATATAAATATATATCAATATATATATATATATATATATATATAAATATAAATATATATATATATATATATATATATATATATATAAAAGAAAAGCTATTAACTTAAGTAGCATTTTATTAATTTTATGCAAAACTTCAAAGCATCGTACTATCTGAATGCAAACATTTTTTTATTTCCATAAAATATCGAGATTGTTTTACCCTGCAATATACCAACTTCTTTTTTGCCAGAACTTTACTCTTCTATTTTATTATAACCTTATCTAATATTTCTTTGAACTAAAACTATTTCCATTGGAATACTGGTGATACATTGAAAGTTAAAAGGCTGAAATTTTAAAATCATTTCCATGAGTGACAGAATAATAATAAATGAATAATAGTAAAGGAATTTTATAATTAACTCAAAAATCTGCCTGCCAGCATTCTGTAGGTTTACTGAAGGTTCAGGGTCTGAAGAACTAGATTAAAATCAGAAAATCTTAGTAATTTAAATGTGCTTATGAGGGCAACGTTGGAGGGGTGACGTTTTTTAAATTTTTATCAGATACAGTTATTTGCACTTAATCTAACACTTGTGTTTTACTAACGTTAATTAAAATGCTTTATGAAAAAATATATATAAAATTTTCCTTTTTTAATTAAACAAATTACTATGTTCAGACCAATAGAAATCGTTTTAGCTTACCTTTTACGCAGCCTTTTTTAACCTTTCAATCTTTACCCTTTTTTTTAAGCCTTTGACGCAGATGATATTTTTTTACCGATGTCACTTTTATTTTTCCTGCCCTGTAATTTCAGGCAAACATATATATTTTAATTATAAAAAACAATCTTACAGTAATAAAAAAAATATCTCTCAGATTATCGGAATTATATTTGAACTAAAATATAAAATCCAAGAAAGAAAAAAAAATTTCACTCATATTTAAAAATTTATCAATAATTGATTTTGTAAATTGAAAATATTTCAATGATGAATAGCGATGATGAATGGTATAAAAAAAACTGAATACGCTAGGAGAGTTTTCATATTTTACTTATTTTATTATATCAAAGTATATACTAAAAAGTAGTTGAACAAAATTCATTTTGATAATAGTCCAGTTGTTATTGATATAAGTGTACTCTAAATCATATTCTAAATATTTTTTTCTTTAAGTTTCATGTACTGTTTGTCTTAAATAGGTACTCTGCCAGACATTCGTCTGGAGCTGTGGCGGTGACTATGGTAACGAGGTATGATAATTTCAAGTAGGGATGCGGGATCCCTCTTCAGGACTGGTTTCGGCGAGAGAAGAGACCTCTTTTATCGAAGCTTCCCTCCTTAAAATGCCCTCTTCTTGTTTCCATAGCACCAGACTGCCACAGACTTAGTGGCGGTCAGAGTACCTATCTTAGACAAACAGTATTAAAATTGTTTAAAGAAGGGATAGAAGGATTAAATTATTGTTCGTTTGGACATGTCCAAAAATTAAGGAATAAGCACATTGTTTTGAGGATAACCAAATCAGGCTAAATTTTATATGAAAATGCATCAAGCATGAAAAAACCAAGGATAACAAAAAGTTATGACCTAAACTCAAGATCGTGAGCTAATTATCATCAAAGCAAGATAGTCCAAAAATGGTTCAGTAAAATAGCACTTGTGGAGGTATTAATAAAATGTATGGACCTCCCTAAGATGGCAATGCAGTTCTCACCGCACCAAGCTGTTTAATTATTTTTAAACTATTTTTTATTATTAAAATTGTTAACGAACCTTAACATTTTCAACTATGTCAATTTTATCAAAACAATAATTTTTTGAACCATAGTTTTAGCAATTAGTATCAGTTTTTATAACTAAGAAGTATACAAAAGTCTATCTTTAATACTCATGTTTAGAATATTGTTGTTAGAAACTAATATTTAAACTAGGAACAAACTAAAATACTATCGAAATCAAACAAATTCCTACTGGGAAAGGTGGGATTGAAAACTTCAAAGGCTGTTTAATTGCAAGGGGCAGCAGAGAAGAACTAAAAGACGATAATTTGAGGCACATCCCTGTTTTATCCAGCAATTTAACTGTTTTTGATGCTTTTTATCTCACTTTCCTGAATAGTGATTCGCAGATTATAATGATAACGTGTTTAATTCTCTTTCACTTAAATATTAATTTCTGTCCCAAATATGAATATTTTTTAATTTTTTTCATATTTCAAAACTATTTATATTAGCGAACTTTTTCCTTGAAGTATAATCCTTAATTATCATAAATTTCTATAATACAGCATTTGATTAGTTGACATGCAGGTGGCTGACATTGAAGTTCGTCAACTTTGAAAAGAATTTTAAAAATTTCTGAGTTAGTGTTAAAGGTATGTTCAGTGACAAAAATTAATAATTAAATAAAAAATTAATTGCTTTGAACAGCCTTTGAACCTGTGATCGGATCTTCACTTACTAAAACTTAATCTTAATGGTTCAAGGGGGAGACCTCATATATGCTAGTTAGTGCATTAGTGTAGACCAGTGGTTCCCAACCTTTTGTGAACCATTGCCCCCCTCTTGGGGTTGACTGACACATATTGCCCCTTTCTCTTTTTGCTCAAAAACCATTCACCGTTTGCTTGTTAGCAACCAAACACTGAAAATATTCTAAGTTATGTTTGATTTTAATTTAAATTGTAATATAAATAACGAGGAAATTTTATAGTGCCATTTTAATTAATTAAAAAGAAATCGTGCATCTTTTTCTTTTCAAAAAGAAATGATATTTAAAACGGAATAATCAAGACAAAAGTAAATTTTTTAAAATTCATATTTTATTGTAATCAAGAAAAAGTTAAAGCGTTAACCTTGTGCTTGGAATTTAACCAAGTTTTATAAATTTTAACCTAATGATTAAATTTTAACTAAGTTATATAAACTTTTAACATAGTTGCAGGCGCTGTATAGCCAAATCATGGCTCTTGCGCTGAAAATTTACATCACTCACTCACTCTTTCTGTGGAAATTTTCTGGGGGGGGGGTTCTTTTTTTAAGAATTATTAATAAGAAACCACTGAGAAGCGCAACTTCAGATTTCAAACGAAATCATGAAGAGGAAATCATAAAGAGGAAATCATAAAGAGTTTTGCTTGAGCTCATCACTGAAAAATACTTTCCCTCGAGCCATCTTGTCTCTTTCTTGGTGAGTTTCGAATTTTTTTTTCTTCTTTTCGAAATGTCAAATGCAATAATTCATGTGTATTTATTAACTATTTAACATGTATACAGTGTTATCTATAAAAGTTGAGTAGTGAAATTATTTGAGTCTTTTATAATTGAAGAAGTTCTCTTAAAACTTATTTAAGACAATATTCCTCAATTTTATTTTAAGGATTGATTTTTTTAATTGATGGTCAAAGTTGTTGGTCAGGAAGATATTTAAAATTTTCGGTTTCTCCTGATCTTTAATTCGCTTGAGATAATAAAAGAAATTATAATCTATTTTAAAATTATCGAGGTTTACTTTACTTTTAGATATTATTCTGGAAAATTGACCTTCATTTCCATCAGGAGGTATCATATCTCATATAAAACCCACCATAAAGCCATTTTGTTATATAATTTTTCGTTTATGTTGTTGTAATGCCCGATAACTTATGATTTTGAGTTGTTATTAATATGATCCTTTATCATCGTAGTTATAACTGCCTTTTTACTATTACCGTTTTTCTCATACCTTGGTGTAGTTACATATAAAATTATTTTTGATTTAGTTCACTATTTCTCGAATTATCCGCGACTATATGTTTGTTCCTTAGCTTTTAGGCATGAGTATGTGAGATATTTAAAAATTAATTTCAATGTTCTATAGAAATATAAATACATGTTTAACACTTACAGGCCCTAAATTATCAGTAAGTATTATTTAATGATTGTATGCTAAAAACCATTTACATTGCCATGTCACAGCACCGTTTTAAGAAATAATGAAGTATATATGATTTATTATTAAGCATTAGACAAAACAGTCAATTTATAAATACAGAAATTTATTTAGCATTTGAACTGAGGTAAATTTAATTTGATACTGTGATAATTTCGCTTTATACAGTACAATACTTTCAGTAACAAGTTTTTTAAAAGTAATTTCGAAAGAAAAGTATGATAGTTGCAGTTTGTCCTAATGAAAAATGATAACTATCAACATTTTCCTACATAAATTTCCGTAGATGACAGTTTTTAATTTGAATCACCTTCTGCTTCAGTTTCAGGTTCTGGTTCAGTTTCAGGTTCTGGTTCAGTTTCAGGTTCTGGTTCAGTTTCAGGTTCTGGCTCAGTTTCAGGTTCTGGTTCAGTTTCTGGCTCTGGTTCAGTTTCCGGCTCTGGTTCAGTTTCAGGCTCCGGTTCAGTTTCAGGTTCTGGCTCAGTTTCAGGTTCTGGCTCAGTTTCTGGTTCTGGTTCAGTTTCTGGTTCTGGTTCAGTTTCAGGTTCCGGTTCAGTTTCAGGTTCCGGCTCAGTTTCAGGTTCTGGTTCAGTTTCAGGTTCTGGCTTTGTTTCAGGCTCTGGTTCTGTCTCAGGCTCTGGTTCTGTCTCAGGCTGAAGGGTTGATTCTGGAGGTTGAGTGGGATCAACTCCTTTAACAGGAAATTGATAGTTTGGCAATCTTTCTGCAATATGATTTCTCACTTGTTTTTCCAACAGACCCCTTAGATATCCCTTGAACAAAGAAGTCACACCACTTACCATATAATTCAAAACCCAATTTAGTGGACCAAGACCAGTAATTGAAACTTTCATTCCTTTCATGTCATCAATAGTAAATGTTGTTAGCTTTCCACCTTTTCCTGTTTTTGCATCAACAGTAAATTCCATGTGGGTTTCAACATATGCGACTTCTCCATGGCATCTTATGGTTGGTCCCCAATTCATAAATTTTACTGTGCCATCATAATAAAAATCTAATATTCCAGCTCCTAAATCTGCTGATACACGCAATCTATCATCTTGTTCTTTTAGAGAACAATGATCTGGACGATGCAACGATTTAAGACCTTCTATGTAACCATTATGCAATTTAGCTTCTCCTGAAACATTTACAAACATAACCTTTTTACTAAAAGCGATTCGACTATCTTCTAACTTGTATGGATCATATTCATGACCTCTTTCATGAAACATGTCTTTGAGAAGATCATCTATAAATTTATCTCCTCTTTCAACTTCATCATCATCCTCGTCAAATATACTAACTAGAGAAAAAAAAAATTTATTTTGTAAGTTTGAGCACAGTAATCATAATGGTTACATATTCAACATTTCTCTTAACTTATGTGTTTTTAATTACTGTAATTATCGTTATTTTTTAAACTCCATTAATGATTGATGTCAAATAAATAACAATGCACATCAAGAGTTGAAAATTAATAATTGTATGAGAAAGAACAAAATCGTTTTCGAAACATGACCAATCACTGAAGTATATCAGAGCAAAAGTTGTATTGAAATTTAAAAAGTTATCTAAATCTAGTTTACTTGAGGAAAGAGCTTAAAGACTGTTCTTAGATAAAACAATCCACTATCACTAGAAAATAAACTTGATTTTGATTATTTTAATTCCTTCTTTGCTCTTCCTAAACTCAATAATAATTAGTCATAGTTAGAAACAATTTTTTTCCATAATTATTTAATTTGTGACCAGAAATGTGAATATTTTTTTACTTCTTATTTACATATTATCAAGAGAAGTCATTATGGATCAACCCATATATTATTCTCAGGCTTAGAAATCTCTTTATAATGAACAATTAATAAAAAGATTTTTTTTTCAGAAACTTTAAGACTTATTAAATATGGAGGACATTTTTTTAAAATTTAAACTAGCGACGTAAAAATAGAACATATTTTATAATTCAATGTCAAAAAGAAATAAACACACAATTTTTGGGTTTTTTGGTGAAAAGTATTTTTAGAAATTTCAAATACTGATGAAACAACTACTATTTGCATCATTATATAGCTATCCACACAAATATTCATCATCAACTGCAGTTATCTTGCTCATTCAAAGAGCAATTATTTATTGCTCTTTGAGGGCTCTATAAATAACAAGGGTCTTTTAATGCTTGCAAACTTGGGGCAAATTTTAGCCATTTAGTGATAGTTTATCATAGAAAAATAGTTTGTTAAGTGAACGCTGAGCAAGCAATTCCAATAACTTAGAGATTTTTGATCCGTGAAGGTGATACTAATTTCAGGCAAGTAATTCATATTATTTCTATTTATGTTATAAAAATAACCATTGAAGGACATATTCATACCTTAGTTTTCATGAAATTTTTATTTATTTATTGAGACAATGTAACCCTATGGTTCATAGGAAAATTATGGTTATTTCGTCCACTTCTCACTAGCTGTCTACGAGTAACAAAACGATTAGTATGCAATACAGACTTGAGCAGTCGGAAAAGTTTTTACATTTATTAAATGGAAATGGAAAAAAAAAACATTTAAACTGATAAAAGTTCCAAAAACTTATAATCAGAAGACTTTTGCGACGAAATTTCTTGGGAAGAAAGTTTTAGTTTTTAAACTTGTATTTTTTTATAAACTTGTATATTTTTAAACTTGTCATTTTTTCTCCTTGTAAATTACAATAAGTTAGAACAAATGAATTTGAACTACAGGTTGCGGAAGGAAAAAAAAGCAGACAAACAATTTTTAATGTATTTTTAGTTAAAAATAAATAGCTAAACAAAATAAAAGAAATAATAATAAAAATACACTTTTACTCATAAATAAATTTAATTAGTTTTAAAGTGGCCGTCTTTTGCAGCGATGCAGAGGCTCAAACGCTTAATGAATTTTTCAACAAAGGGCTGCAAGTCTTCTACCTTTAATATAGCCCAT